>NC_072392.2:38305000-43105000 GCF_028885625.2 Pongo pygmaeus
GGGATCAAAAGCATTATAAAATATGTGTAATTATTTCTCGAGCACGCCCTTCCTCCCCCTCTCTCTGTCTCTCTGTCTGTCTCTGTTTCTCTCTTTCTCTCTCTGTCTTTTCTCTCTCTCTCTCTCTGTCTCTCTCTGCCTGTCTGTTTCTCTCTCTCTCTCTCTGTCTCTCTCTCTCTCTCTGCCTGTCTGTTTCTCTCTCTCTGTCTCTCTCTCTCTCTCTGCCTGCCTGTTTCTCTCTCTCTCTGTCTCTCTCTCTCTCTGCCTGTCTGTTTCTCTCTCTCTCCGTCTCTCTCTCTCTCTCTGCCTGTCTGTCTCTCTCTCTCTCTCTGTCTCTCTCTCTCTCTCTGCCTGTCTGTTTCTGTCTCTGTCTCTCTCTCTCTGCCTGTCTGTTTCTCTCTCTCTGTCTCTCTCTCTCTCTCTCTGCCTGTCTGTTTCTCTCTCTCTCTCTGTCTCTCTCTCTCTCTGCCTGTCTGTTTCTCTCTCTCTCTGTCTCTCTCTCTCTCTCTCTCTCTGCCTGTCTGTTTCTGTCTCTCTCTCTGTCTCTCTCTCTCTCTCTCTCTCTGCCTGTCTGTTTCTGCCTCTCTCTCTCTCTCTGCCTGTCTGTTTCTCTCTCTCTCTGTCTCTCTCTCTCTCTCTCTCTCTTCCTGTCTGTCTCTGTCTGCCTGTCTGTTTCTCTCTCTCTGTCTCTCTCTCTCTCTCTGCCTGTCTGTCTGTCTCTCTCTCTCTCTGCCTGTCTGTCTCTCTCTCTCTCTCTCTCTGCCTGTCTGTCTGTTTCTCTCTCTCTCTCTCTCTCTCTCTCTCTCTCTCTCTCTCCCTCTCTTTACCTGTCTCTCTCACTGTGTCTGCCTTCTGTCTTACTCCCTTTCTCTGCCTGTCTGTCTGTCGGTCTGTCTCTCTCTCTCTGTCTCTCTCTCCCTGTCTGTCTGTCTGTTTCTCTCCGTCTCTCTCTGTCTGTCTCTGTCTTTCTCTGTCTGTCTCTTTGTCTGTCTCTTTCTTTCTCTCTGTCTCTCTGTGTCTGTCTCTCTATCTCTCTCTCTCTCACTGTGTCTGTCTTCTGTCTTAGTCTCTCTCTCTCCCTGTCTGTCTGTTTCTCTCTCGCTCTCTCTCTCTCTCTCTCTCTCTCTGCCTGTCTGTTTCTCTCTCTGTCTCTCTCTCTCTGTCTATCTTCTGTCTTATTGTCTTGCTCTGCCTGGCTGTCTGGCTGGCTGTCTGGCTGTCTCTCTCTGTCTGTCTGTCTCTCTCTCTCCCTGTCTGTCTGTCTCTCTCTTTCAGTCTGTTTCCCTCTGTCTGTCTGTCTTTCTCTCTCTCTGTCTGTTTCTCTCTGTCTGTCTGTCTGTTTCTCTCCGTCTCTCTGTCTCTTTCTTTCTCTCTGTCTCTCTGTCTGTCTCTGTCTCTCTCTCTCTCTCTCTGCCTGTCTGTTTTTCTCTCTCTCTCTGTCTCTCTCTCTCTGCCTGTCTGTCTGTCTCTCTCTCTCTCGCCTGTCTGTCTGTCTCTCTCTCTCTCTGCCTGTCTGTGTCTCTCTCTCTCTCTCTGTCTCTCTCTCTCTCTCTCTGCCTGTCTCTCTCTCTCTTTCTGCCTGTCTGTTTCTCTCTCTCTCTCTCCCTCCCTCCCTCCCCCTCTTTACCTGTCTCTCTCACTGTGTCTGCCTTCTGTCTTACTCCCTTTCTCTGCCTGTCTGTCTGTCGGTCTGTCTCTCTCTCTGTCTCTCTCTCCCTGTCTGTCTGTCTGTTTCTCTCCGTCTCTCTCTGTCTGTCTCTGTCTTTCTCTGTCTGTCTCTTTGTCTGTCTCTTTCTTTCTCTCTGTCTCTCTGTGTCTGTCTCTCTCTCTCTCTCTCTCACTGTGTCTGTCTTCTGTCTTAGTCTCTCTCTCTCTCCCTGTCTGTCTGTTTCTCTCTCTCTCTCTGTCTCTCTCTCTCTCTCTCTCTGTCTATCTTCTGTCTTATTGTCTTTCTCTGCCTGTCTGGCTGTCTGGCTGTCTGGCTGTCTCTCTCTGTCTGTCTCTCTCTCTCTCTCTCCCCCTGTCTCTCTCTCTCCCTCCCCCTGTCTGTCTGTCTGTCTGTCTCTCTCTCTCTGTCTCTGTCTGTTTCTCTCTGTCTGTCTGTCTTTCTCTCTGTTTCTCTCTGTCTGTCTGTCTTTCTCTCTCTCTCTCTCTGTCTCTTTCTTTCTCTCTGTCTCTCTGTCTGTCTCTGTCTCTCTCTGTGTGTGTGTGTGTGTGTGTGTCTGCCTTCTGTCTAACTCTTACTCTCTTTCTCTGCCTGTCTGTCTGTCTGCCTGTCTGTCTGTCTCTCTCTGTCTCTCTCCCTTCCTGTCTCTGTTTCTCTCTCTTTCTGTTTCTCTCTGTCTCTGTCCATCTCTGTCTTTCTCTGTCTGTCTCTTTATCTGTCTCTCTCTCTTTCTGTCTTTCTCTCTTTCTGTATCGTTGTCTCTCTCCGTCTGTCTCTCTCTGTCTCTGTCTCTCTCTCTCTCTCTGTCTGGCTGTCTGGCTGTCTCTCTCCCTTCCTGTCTCTGTTTCTCTCTTTCTGTTTCTCTCTCTGTCTCTGTCCATCTCTGTCTTTCTCTGTCTGTCTCTTTATCTGTCTCTCTCTCTTTTTGTCTTTCTCTCTTTCTGTATCGTTGTCGCTCTCCATCTGTCTCTCTCTGTCTCTGTCTCTGTCTGTCTCTCTCTCTCTCTCTCTCTCTGTCTCGGTCTCTGGCTCTCGCTATCTCCCGCCCTCTCTCTCTTTTTTTTTTTTTTTTTTTTTTTGCAAAATAAGCTCAAGCACATCTAATCTAATCCATTACCAAGGCCTGAATTCGTAACTTCTGACATCCCAGATTTCCTCTCCCTACAGAATGCTGTACAGAACTGGCGAGTTGATTTCTGGACTTGGATACCTCATAGGTACTACATATGAATAAAGATCCAACCCTCAAATCTGGGGTTGCTTCTCCCTCGACTGTCTCGAAAAATCGTACCTCTGTTCACCTAGGATGCTGGGATGGTTTTCTCAATGTGCATCTGCCCGTGTCCTGCGTGACCTGTGACCGAGCCCTGCCCGTTGGGTCTCAACTATGTATCCGCAAACACTTCTCTCCATTTCCACAAGTACCCACGGCCCCTTGTGGAACCACTGGCTCTTCGAAAAAAATCCCAGAAGTGGTTTTGGCTTTTTGGCTAGGAGGCCTAAGGCCTGCTGAGAACTTCCCTGTCCGGGATCCTGTGTGAACAAAAGTGTCTCTGCTGGGAGCTGGGACCCTCGGGACCATGCTTGCTGGCGCTGGATGAGTCTCTGGAAGGACGCACGGGACTCCGCAAAGCTGGCCTGTCCCACCGAGGTCAAATGGATACCTCTGCGTCGGCCCGAGGCCTCCAACGTACATCACCGTCACCAACCGTCACCGTCAGCATCCTTGTGAGCCTGGCCAAGGCCCCGACTCCGGAGAGACTCTTGGGAGCCCGGCCTTCATCGGCTACAGTCCAAAGGGATGGTGACTCCACCCACAAGGTCCCCACTGAACTGCGAAGACGTGGAGCGTAGGTCAGAGAGGGGACTAGGAGGGGAGACGTCCTGACAGGCGATGAGTTCCCTAGGCTCTGGCCACCCCACCCACGTCCCACGTCCCACATCCCAAGTCCCGGGCACCCACGGGACACCGCCGCTTTATCCCCTCCTCTGTCCACAGCCGGCCCCACCCCAACAAGCAACCCACGCACACACGCTGGAGGTTACAAAACCACACGGTGTGAACAGAGCCTGACGGAGCGAGAGCCCATTTCACGAGGTGGGGGGGTGGGGGTGGGGGTGGGGCTGGGGTGGGGGTTGCGGGGTCTGCAGAGAGCCCGAGTCTCCCTCTCGGGTGGCTGACAGGCTCGAAATGAATATCGCTTCTTGGGCGGAGGGGCTTCCTTAGGCCATCACCGCTTGCCTGCAGCGGGACTACCTCTCACACCCTCCCTTGAGGCCACAAAATAGATTCCACCCCACCCCTCGACGTTTCCTCCGGGGACCGGATGTATCCTGTTCGAGAGACCTGAGCCTGACGGGTTGAATGAAACACCTTTATTGGCTTTGTGTGTTTGTTTGTTTCTGAGATGGAGTCTTGCTCTGTCCCCCATGCTGGAGTGCAGTGGCGTGATCTCAGCTCACGGCAACCTCTGCCTCCTGGGTTCCAGTCATTCTCCTGCACTTGAACCAGAGAGACTGCCACCGTGGCCGGCTCATTTTTTTCTTTTTAGTAGACACGGGGTTTCGCCCTCTTTCATTGGTTTTCACTGCAGATTCTAGATTCCAGCCACACCTCCTCGTTCTGTGCCACAGAAAGAGTTTTTTTTTTTTTTTTTTTTCTTAAAAGCACAACATATCTGCTTGATTTGAGTGGCTTCCTATATCATTATCATTGTGTTATAGATGAAGAAAAGGTATTAAACACCGTGCTAGTGATAGTCAAAGTGAAAACAAAAGAACGGCTATCTATTTTGTAGTTAGAATAAAGTGGCTCAGTATTGAGAGCTACCTAAATATGTCAGCATTTAAACTCTTCCTAGTAAAAGCTTGCCGATCTGAATAATCCTCCTTTAAACACAATTTTTGATACGGTTAAGTTTTTTTAAGAATGCGACTCCTGCGAAATAGCTGAACGGACGATACACATTTAAAAAGCAAACGACACAAGGATCAACCAGACTTGGGAAAAAATCAAAAAACAACACAAGTCTCATGAAGAACTGAGTTCTTAAAATGTCACGGAGAACACGGCCGTCGGAAGAGAAGGCAGTATCGGCAAGTTGATTGTTACATTGGTCAGCGATAGCTAGCACTATTATGTTTTTGGCCATCTTTCAGGAGATGTAACTACTACAGCAGAATGAGATATCACCCACTAAACAACATAGTCACAAATCAAAAAATGTTTTAGTAATCTAATGCTTCATATTTAGAAGCAAATCAAATGAAAAACCTCCACTGCTGTAACAATTAACCCACCCCAAAGATAACCGTATCTGACAAGAAAACGACCACAGGCTTATGACTTCAGAATTATACTTTCTCTTGATATTCATTTGTGTATTTATTTATTTTTTTTATTTTCTTTTCTTGAGAGGGCGTCTCGCTCTGTCGCCCAGCGTGGAGCGCAATGGCGTGATCTCGGCTCACTGCAACTTCCACCTCTCCGGGTTCAAGAGATTCTCCCGCCTCAGCCTCCCGAGTAGCTGGGACCACAGGCGCCCACCACCACGCCCAGCTAATTTTTCTACTTTTAATAGAGGCGGGGTTTCACCATGTTGGCCGGGATGGTCTCGATCCCTTGACCTTGTGACCCGCCCGCCTCGGCCTCCCAGAGTGCTGGGATGACAGGCGTGAGCCACCGCGCCCGGCCTTCTCTTGAGGTTTTAACTATTAAGTCAGCCCAGAAAAATACAATAAATGTCAACAGTCAGTATGGTGTTGAGGCGGAAGTAGGACCACGCTTTTTCATATCTTATTCAGTTGATAACCATACGACCCAGGTAGACATTTCCTGTGTGTCTACTGACACACGAGCACAAAACAGTGAAACAGAGAGACCGCTGAATAAAAGGGGACGCTCAGTTCTTCATAGTAACGCCAGAGACTGGAACACTGTCACAAAGCAGCAGCTAGTGAATCGTGTCCATATTTTTTTCTATTATCCAATAAGTGAATGATGCTATTCCTTTCCAATCTCCCAAGCCCTTTTTGTCCCCATCACCGCTGCGGTGCTCGAACAAAAAGTAACAAATCAAGTAACAAAACTAAAGAAACACACACACACACACACACACACACACACACACAAAACCCTAAAGACAACTACGGTGTCTGCAAAAGTTTGGTAGAAGACAGAAACTGTTGAGTATAAGGATCTGGTATTCTATTATCATGAGTTCATTTAAGAGTTTGTTCAAGACATACATTTCATAAGAAAACATCTTAGTTAGAAGTTATTGACCAGCGTGTACCATCCCTAAGTATTCGTCACCAAATTCATGACAATAAAGAGCTATCTAACAAGAAAAATTAGCGAGTACCGGCACCATCCGTAAGACTTTGTCTTTACGCTTCCTGACCAGTCACCATGCATTGCAATGTCTAGGACTGACTCTGATAGCATTTCGAAATCAAGCTAAGGCTTTGTCCAATTCTTCAGTGAAGACACACTCACGCCCTAAGACGGTATAGGCGTAAGCATCATTTGGATCCACTTCGATAGTTCTCTGGAAGAATTTAATGGCAATATCCTGTTCCCGTTGCAGACTGCAACGGGTCCCTGCAGCACACCAGGCCTCTGGCTGGAGAACTTTTTTCCATGTCTGTGAAGTCTTTCAACAGAACTGAAAGAGCAACATCTTTTGGAGGATGCCAAAGTGTTGTAGTGTAGATCTCCATGCCTTCCACTCTATAATTCTCCCTCCTTCTAACCTCTGAGAATATTCTTTCAGGTCGCATGGACTCTGAAAGTTGAAAACGGGCCCTTCCAATTTGGCGCAGTACCCAACCGGTATTGTTGTCTTTATGCTTCCTGACCACTTACCATGCATTGCAATGTCTAGGACTGACTCTGATAGCATTTCGAAATCAAGCTAAGGCTTTGTCCAATTCTTCAGTGAAGACACACTCACGCCCTAAGACGGTATAGGCGTAAGCATCATTTGGATCCACTTCGATAGTTCTCTGGAAGAATTTAATGGCAATATCCTGTTCCCGTTGCAGACTGCAACGGGTCCCTGCAGCACACCAGGCCTCTGGCTGGAGAACTTTTGTCCATGTCTGTGAAGTCTTTCGACAGAACTGAAAGAGCAACATCTTTTGGAGGATGCCAAAGTGTTGTAGTGTAGATCTCCATGCCTTCCACTCTATAATTCTCCCTCCTTCTAACCTCTGAGAATATTCTTTCAGGTCGCATGGACTCTGAAAGTTGAAAACGGGCCCTTCCAATTTGGCGCAGTACCCAACCGGTATTCTAGTGGTGAGAAGGTAGATGGCTCAAAATATGGATAGCTTCTTTGCGGTGGTAAGAACACAAAGCTAAATAACCTTTCCCCCTTTCACGAAGAAGGCTCATCAAGCCTTCTGCTGCTGCTTTTTGTAGATGAAAAGCCTGAATCTGAGGTGTGATTGCGGCTCTTTTCTCTTCTGAAACGATGGAAGAGTCCAGTTTTGTCATTTCCAGGCTATCGTTTAGGTTAGGTTGTGGTGTACCTCCTTTATTAGTTCTACTTTTTGTTTTTCTGCTTGGGATTTCAGGTGGAAACTTCATTTTAAATTTTTTCCTATTATCCTTGGTTGTGGAGCTGTCACTAATCAAGAGTCGCGAATTTCTTCGAGGCCGTGCATTTGGGGGAGACGCCATAGTGGGGCTCAACACCTGAGGCGTTCCACTCGTTTGTGGACCAGAACTTTGTGTTTTTGCAAGAATTGGAGTGACCTTTCGGCTGATTCCCCTCTGCGAGAAGACAGACTGTGTTCCGGTTTGGCCGATTCTGGCAACAGACTTTTTTGAAGGGGCTCCGGTGGATGGCAGGTCCATTACAGAAGGTGTCTCAAAGCGGTGTAGTTTTGTAAATAGGATCCATCTCCGGGACTCGGGGTTTCTACTGGCAGAGTCCCAACACTTGGGGTTAATGGACCAACAGCTGCTGGCCCTCCTAATAAACTTCGACCGGTGTTTGGTTCATTTTGCACCTGTTTAGATCATATGGAAGTTCCCGTTCCCAGTGGGACAGTATCAGGTGAAATGACAGCTGAATCCATAGAAGACACTGGGGAATCTGTATTCAAGGAGTACTTTGAATTGGAAGATTCTAAACTCAATCTGTTTAATTCAATGTTGTCCTGGGGTGTTTCCGTAAGAACGGTCTCAGGCTGTCTGTGACATAAGCTAGGACGAGGTACTTGTGTGGGGCAACACTTGGACAGACAGTTGCCAAAGTTCTGTAAAGATGTGAATTGAAGTGTTTGGTCAGGATCTTGCTTTTTCACCTACTTCACATAATGATTCAAAGGGATACCAGAGGAAAGGATTTCAACTAAGGCCCTGTTGGTCACATTCTGATCCTTTGGCAAGCCGATCTGTCTTGCGATATGCGTGTCCCGGCAATGAGAGAGTAAAGCGAGCTGAATCACCAGACTCAGTAAAAATATCGTCATGGCTTTTCTGCTTAGGAAACACTCCACCCGATAAGATGTGTTCCCCTTCTGCAAGCTTGCTGAGATCCACGCAACATTTTGCAAGCCGGTATTTGCATGGCGGTGCAGTACCACTGTGTCCTTTCCAGAGTCTATACGCTTTATAGGCCTTTCCTGAGGGGTAAAGACAGGTCACCAGTGAAAACAAGGCTTCTTCTGAGTGTACTTCTGCATAAAGGCGTTCTGCGAGGAAAACCGCATCTCGGTAAGCGTAGCGGTTTAGTGCTTGCCATAGAGCAGCCTGGACGGGTTCCTGCAGCACCGTCATCCTCGAGGCTCAGGCCCACTTTCTGCAGTGCCTCAGGCATCCCCCCACCCCACACCGCCCGCACCCCACCGCCACCCCACCCCCGTAGCGGCTATGGCCCGGCCAGGCCAGCCCCGGCTCGTTTGAAGTCACCAGCGGGACCGTTCCCGGGGGATGGGGGAGGCCGAGCCAGAATGACTTCTCTATCCTGCCGACTCTGGAAAGTCCGGCCCCTTGTGATCCATTGCAAACCGAGAGTCACCTCGTGTTTGGAACACGGATCCGCTCCCAAGTTCAGTGGGGGGGATGTGAGGGATGTGGCATGTAGGACGAAGGACTCTCTTCCTTCTGATTCGGTCTGCACAGCGGGGCCTAGGGCTGGAGCTCTCTCCGTGCGGACCGCTGACTCCCTCTACCTTGGGTTCCATCGGCCCCACCCTGGAACACGGGCCTCGGCAGATTCTGGCCCTTCCTGGCCCTTATAAGTCGCTGTCAGAAACACCATCTCGTGCTCGGATGCCCTCGAATGACTGTGGCTCGCACCTCTCTGGAAACATTGGCGATCTCTCCTCTACGCGCGGCCACCTGAAACCACAGGAGCTCGGGACACTCGTGCTTTCAGGAGAGAACGCTGAGAGTCTCTTGCCGACTCTCTCTTGACTTGAGTTCTTCATGGGTGTGTGGTGAGGACGTAGTGAGACCAGACGTATTAACTCAGGCCGGGTGCTGGTGGCTCACGCCTGTAACCCCGACGCTTTGGGAGGCCGAGGCCGTAGGATCCCTTGAGGAATCGCCTAACCCTGGGGAGGTTGAGGCGGCAGTGAGCGAGCCATAATGGTGTCACTGCGCTCCAGTCTGGGCGAAAGACAGAGTGAGGCCCTGTCACAGGCAGGCAGGCAGGGAGGCAGGCAGGCAGGCAGGCAGGCAGGCTGGCAGGCAACAGTTGTATTATGTTCTTCTCAGGGCAGGAAGCAGAAATAACAGAATACAGCACTTCATTTTTTTTTCCTTGGGACGGAGTTTCACTCTTGGTGCCCACGCTGGAGTGCAGTGGCACCATCTCGGCTCACCGCAACCTCCACCTGCCGTGTTCAAGAGATTCTCCTGCCTCAGCCTCCTGAGAGTAGCTGGGATTTCAGGCATGGGCCACCACACCCGGCTGATTTTGTATTGTTTGTAGAGACGGCATTTCTCCATGTGTGTCAGGCTGGTCTCGAACTGGCGACCCCAGGTGATCTCCCCACCTCGGCCTCCCAAAGTGCTGGGATGGCAGGTGTGAGCTATTGCACCCGGCCGGCTACATTTTTTTATTTTTGTTTTTTTTTTAGTTTTCAATTTTAATGTATTTATTTATTTGCTATTCTTTATTAATTAATTAATTAATTAATTTATTTATTTATTTATTTATTTCTTTTCGATGCAGGCTCTCGCTCTGTTGCACAGGCTGGAGGGCAGCGGCGCGATCTCGGCTCACTGTAAGCTCTGCCTCCCGGGTTCACGCCACTCTCCTGCCTCAGCCTCCTGTGTAGCAGGGACTACAGGCACCCGCCACCGTACCTGGCTAATTTTTTGTATTTTGAGTAGAGATGGGTTTTCACTGTGGTAGCCAGGATGGTATCGATCTCCTGACACTATGATCCGTCCGCCTCGGCCTCCCAAAATGCTGGGATGACAGGCGTGAGCCACCGCGCCCAGCCTCTCTCTTTCTTTTTGTTTCTTTCTTGTTTCTTTCTTTCTCTTTATTCTTTGCTCTTTCTCTTTTTTCTTTCTTTTGCTTTCTCTCTCTCTCTCATTCGTCTTCTTGAGAGTTTCCCTCTTGTTTCTCAGGCTCGAGTGCGATATCGCGATCTTGGCTCACAACATCCTCCACCTCCTGATTTCAAGCGATTCTCCTGCCTCAGCCTCCTGAGTAGCTGGGATTACTGGGTTGCACCTCCATGCCTGGCTGATTTTTTGTATTTTTAGTAGAGATGGGGTTTTACCAAGTTGTCCGGGCTGCTCTCCGTCTCCCGACCTCAGGTGTTGCGCCCACCTGGGCCTCTCAAAGTGCTGGGATGACAGGCGTGAGCCACGGAAGCCTATTTACTTAGTTTATTGTATTTTTTGTTTCGTTTCTATTTATTTACTTTTATAAATGTTTACTTTTACAGAGAAGTGTATTCATATATGAAAAAGACATTTATTATATACAAGTATACTTATTTAAAATAAATGTATAGAAATATGCTTCTATCTATATATTTATTAAATATAAATAAACATGTATTGCTACATAAGGAAATGATTGTAGATAATAAATACATTTATGCTTATGTATAAAAAGTGTTGTATTTCTATTTATAAATAAACGAGTATATTTGTCTCTGTTTTCTTTCTTTTTCTACTTGATGTTCTTCTTCCTTCCTTTCTTCCTTTCTCTCCTTCTTTACGTTTTTCTTCCTCTTTTCCAACATAGTCCTCAAAGAGCTCCAAATGTCCACATGCAGATTTTACAAAAAGAGTGTTTCAAAACTGCTGAATCAAAAGAAATTTTCAACTCTGTGAGATGAATGCACACATCACAAAGAAGTTTTTCAAAATGCTTCTGTCTCGTTTTTATGTGAAGATATTTCCTTTTCCACCATAGGCCTCAGAGTGCTCCAAATATCCAATTGCAGATAGTACAAAAAGAGTGTTTCAAACAGATCAATGAAACGTATGGTTCAAATCTGTGAGATGAATGCACACATCACAAGGAAGTTTGTCAGAATGCTTATGTCTAGGTTTTATGTGAAGATATTTCCTTTCCAACATAGGCCTCAAAGCGGTGCAAATGTCCACTTGCAGATTGTACACAAAGAATGTTTCAAAACTGATCAATGAAAAGAAAAGTTCACCTCTGTGAGATGAATGCATGCATCATAAAGAAGTTTGTCAGATTGCTTTGGTCTAGTTTTTATGTGAAGATATTTCCCTTTGAATCATGGGCCGCAAAGCCCTCCAAATATCCAAATGTAGATTCTACAAAAAAGAGGGGTTCAAAGCCGCTCAATCAAAGGAAAGTTTCACCTGTGTGAGATGAATACACACATTTCAAAGAAGTTTGTCAGAATGCTTCTGCCTAGTTTTATGTGAAGATATTTCATTTTCCACCATAGGCACCAAAGCACTCTAAATGTCCACTTTCAGATTCTACAAAAAGTGTGTTTCAAGGCTGCTCAATCAAAAGAAAAGTTCAACTCTGTGAGATGAATGTACAAATCACAATGAAATTTGTTAGAATGCTTCTGTCTAGTTTTTATGTGAAGATATTTCGTTTTCCACCATAGGCCACAAAGCACTCCAATTGTCCAGTTGCAGATTTTACAAAAAGAGTGTTTCAAAGCTTATCAAAGAAAGTTTCAACTCTTTGTGAGATGAATGCACACATCACAAAGTAGTTTCTCTTAATGCTTCTCTGTAATTATTTTGTGAAGGTATTTCATTATCCATCATAAGCCTCTAAGCCCTCCAATTGTCCACTTACAGATTCTACGAAAAGAGTGTTTCAAAATTGCTCAATTGAATGTAAGGTTCAACTCTGACGTGAATGCATACATCACAATGAAGTTTGTCAGAAGGCTTCTGTCTAGTTTTTATGTGAAGATATTTCCTTTTCCACCATAGGCCTTAGAGCTCTGCAAATATCCTCTTGCAGATTCTACAAAAGGAGTTTATCAACACTGCTCAATAAAAAGAAAGGTTCAACTCTGCCAGATGAATGCACATATCACAAAGAACTTGGTCAGAATGCTTCTGTCTAGTTGTAACGTGGAGATATTTCGTTTTTCACCACAGGCCTCAAAGCGCTCCAAGTGTCCCCTTGCAGATTCGTCAAAAAGAGTGTTTCAAAACTGCTCAATCAAGAGAAAGGTTCGACTATGTAAAATGAATACCCACATCACAAAGAACTTTGTCAGAAATTTTCTGTGTTGTTTTTATGTTAAGATATTGCCTTTCCAACCATTGGCCACAAAGCGCTCCAATTGCCCACTTGCAGATTCTACAAAAAGATTGTTTAAAAATTGCTCGGTGAAAAGCAAGTTTCAACTCTGTGAGATGAATTCACACATCAAAAAGTAGTTTGTCACAATGCTTCCGTCTGGTTTTTATGTGAAGATATTTCCTTTTCCACCATAGGCCTCAAAGCACTCCAAATATCCACTTGCAGATTCTACAAAAATAGTGTTTTGAAGCTCATAAATCAAAGAAAGGCTCAACTCTTTGTGAGATGAATGCACACATCACAAAGAAGTTTCTCATAATGCTTCTCTCTAGTTATTATATGATGTTATTTCGTTATCCACAATAAGCCTCAAAACGCTCCAAATGTCCATTTGCAGAATCTACAAAAAGCGTGTTTCAAAACTTCTCAATTGAAAGTAAGTTTAAACTCTCTGAGATAAATATGCACATCACAAAGAAGTTTCTCTGAATGCTTCTATCAAATTTTTATGTGAAGATATTTCCTTTTCCACCATAGGCCGCAAAGAGCTCCAAGTGACCACATGGAGATTTTACAAAAAGAGTGTTTCAAAACTACTGAATCAAAGGAAATGTTCAACTCTGTGAAATGAATGCACACATCAGAAAGAAGTTTTTCAAGATGCTTCTGTCTCGTTTTTATGTGAAGATATTTCTTTTTCCACGATATGCCTCCAAGCGCTCCAAATGTCCACTTGCAGATTCTACAAAAACGTGTTTCAGAACGGCTCAATGAAAATTAAATTTCAACACTGTGAGATGAAGGCACACATGACATAGAAGTTTTTCCGAAGGTATCTGTCTAGTTTTTATGTGAAGATATTTCCTTTTCCACCATAGGCCTAAATGCGCTCCAAATGTCCACTTGCAGATTCTACAAAAAGAGTATTTCAAACCTACTCAATGAAAAGTAAAGTTCACCGCTGTGAGATGAATGCACACATCAAAAAGCAGTTTGTCAGAATGCTTCTGTCTAGTTTTTATGTGAAGATATTTCTTTTTCCACCTTCAGCCCCAATGTGCTCCAAATGTGCACTTGCAGATTCTTCAAAAAGATGGTTTCAAAACAGCTCAATCAAAAGAAAATTTCAAATCTGTGAGGTGAATGCACACATCATAAAGAAATTTATCACAATGCTTCTGCCTATTTCTTATGTGAAGATATTTCCTGTTCCACCACAGGCCTCAAAGCACTGCAAATGTCCACTTGCAGATAGTACAAAAAGGGTGATTCAAAACTGCTCAATGAAAAGTAAGGTTCAACTCTCTGAGATGAATGCACACATCACAAAGAAGTTTATCAGAATGCTTCTCTCTGTTTTTATATGAAGATATTTCCTTTTCCACCCTAGGCCTCAAAGAGCTTCAAATGTCCACTTGCAGATTCTACAAAAAGAGTGTTTCGAAGTTGCTCAATCAAAAGAAAGGTTGAACTCTGTAAGATGAATGCAAACATCACAAAAAAGTTTGTCAGAATGCTTCTGTCTTTGTTTTATGTGAATATATTTCCTTTTCCACCGTAGGCCTCAAAGTGCTCCAAATGTCCACTTGCAGATTTTACAAAAAGAGTGTTTCAAATGCGCTCAATCAAAAGAAAAGTTCAAATCTGTGAGATGAATGCACACATCACAAAGACTTTTTTCAGAATGCTTCTGTCTAGTTAGTATAGGAAGATATCTAGTTATCCACCATAGGCCTCAAAATACTCCAAATGTCCACTTACAGATTCTACAAAAAGAGTGTTTCAAAACTGCTCAATGAAAAGTAAGGTTCAACTCTGTGAGATGAATGCACACATCACAAAGTAGTTTGTCAGAAGGCTTCTGTCTAGTCTTTATGTTAAGATATTTCCTTTTACACCATAGGTCTCAAAGCACTCCAACTGTCCACTTGCAGTTTCTGCAAAAAGAATGTTTCAAACCTGCTCAATCAAAAGAATGGTTCAACTCTTTAAGATGAATGGACACATCAGAAAGAAGTTTGTCAGAAGTTTCTGTAAAGTTTTTATGTGAAGATATTTCCTTTTCAACCTAAGTAAGAACACTCTCCAATAGTTCACTTGCAAATTATGCAAAAAGAGTGTTTAAAACTGCTCAATGAAAAGTAAAGTTCAACTCTGTGAGATAAATGCACACATCACAGAGAAGCTTCTCGTAATTCTTCTGTCTAGTTATTGTAGGAAAATATTTCGTTATCCACCACAGGCCTCAGAGGACTCCAAATGTCCACTTGCAGATTCTACAAAAAGAGGGTTTCAAAAGTGCTCAATCGAAAGTAAGGTTCAACTCTGTGAGATGAATGCACACATCACAAACCTATTCCTCAGAATGCTTCTGTCTACTTCTTATGTGAATATATTTCCTTTCTACCATAGGCCTCAAACTACTCCAAATGTCCACTTGCAGATTGTACAAAAAGGTTATTTCAAAACTGCTCAAGGAAAAGTAAGGTTCAACTCTGTGAGATGAATGCACACATCACAAAGAAGTTTGTCACAATGCTTCTGTCTCGTTTTTAAGTGAAGATATTTACTTTACCACCATAGTCCGCAAAGCGCTCAATATGTCCACTTGCAAATACTACAAAAAGAGTGTTTCAAAGCTGCTCAATCAAAAGAAAAGTTCAACACAGTAAGATGAATGCACGCATCACAAAGAAGTTTTTCAGAATGCTTCTGTCTAGTTTTCATGTGAAGATATTTCCTTCTCCACCATATTCCTCAAAGAGCTCCATTTGTTCACTTGCAGATTCTACAAAAAGAGTGTTTCAAAGCTGCTAAATTAAAACAAATGTTCAACTCTGTGAGATGAATGCACACAACACAAAGAAATTTGTCAGAATTCTTCTATCTAGTTTTTATGTGAAGATATTTCCTTTTCCACCATAGGCCTCAAAGCGCTGCAAATGTCCCAATACAGATACTACAAAATAGGTGTTTCAAAACTGCTCAATGAAAAGTAAGGTTCAACTGTGTGAGATGAATGCACACATCACAAATAAGTTTGTCAGAATGCTTCTGTCTAGTTTTTATCTGAAAATATCTCCTTTTCCACCATAGGCTTCAAGCGCTCCAAATGTCCACTTGCAGATTCTACCAAAAGAGTGTTTCAAAACTGCTCAATGAAAAGTAAGGTTCAACTCTGCGAGACAAATGCACACATCACAAAGAAGTTTGTCAGAATGCTTCTCTCTCATTTTTATGTGAAGATATTTCCTTTTCCACCATAGGCCTCAAAGCCCTAAAAATTTTCACTTGCAGATTCTACAAAAAAGAGTATTTCAACCTGCTCAATCAAAAGAAAGTTTTCAATCTGTGAGATGAATGCACACATCACAATGAAGTTTTTCAGAATGCTTCTGTCTAGTTTTTATGTGAACATATTTTCTTTTCCACCATTGGCCTCAAAGTGCTCCAAATGTACACTGGCAAATTCTACAAAAAGACTGTTTCAAAACTGCTCAATCAAAAGAAAGTTTCTACTCACTGTGAGATGAATGCACACATCATGAAGAGGTTTCTCATAGTGCTTCTGTCTAGTCATTTTATGAAGATATTTCGTTATCCACCATGGGCCTCAAAGCACTCCAAATGTCCACTTGCAGATAGTACAAAAAGCGTATTTCAAAACTGCTCAATCAAAAGCAAGGTTCAACTCCGTGAGATGAATGCACACTTCAAAAATAAGGTTGTCAGAATGCATCTGTCCAGTTTTTATGTGAAGATATTTCCTTTTCCACCGTAGGCCTCAAAGCACTACAAATGTCCACTTGCAAATACTACAAAAAGAGTGTTTCAAAGCTGCTCAATCAAACGAAAAGTTCAACTCTGTAAGGTGAATGCACACATCACGAAGAAGTTTTTCAGAAGGCTTCTGTCTAGTTTTTATGTGAAGATATTTCCTTTTCCACCATATTCCTCAAAGAGCTCCTTTGTCCACTTGCAGGTTCTACAAACAGAGTGTTTCAAAACTGCTCAATGAAAAGTAAGTTTCAACTCTGTGAGATAAATGCACACATCACAAAGAAGTTTCTCAGAATGCTTCTGTCTAGTTTTATGTGAAGATATTACCTTTTCCACCATAGGCCTCAAAGCTCTTCAAATGTCCCCTTGCTGATTCAACAAAAAGAGTGTTTCAAAGCGGCTCAATCCAAAGAAAGGTTCAACTCAGTGTGAGATGAATGCACACATCACAAAGAAGTTTTTCATAATGCTTCTGTCTAGTTATTATATGAAGATGTTTGCTTATCTACCATAGGCCTGAAAGAGCTCCAAATGTCCACTTGCAGATTCTACAAGAAGAGTGTTTCAAAACTGCTCAATCAAAATTCAGGTTCAACTGTGTGAGATGAATGCACACATCACAAATTAACTTCTCAGAATGCTTCTGACTAGTTCTTACGTGAGGATATTTCCTTTTCCACCATAGACCTCAAAGCACTCCAAATGTACACTTGCAGATAGTACAAAAAGGGTGTTTCAAATCTGATATATCAAAAGTAAGGTTCAACTCTGAGATGAATGCACACATCAAAAAGAAGTTTGTTTGAATGCTTCTGTCTAGTTTTTAAGTGAAGATATTTCTTTTTCCCCTGTAGGCGTCAAAGGGCTCCAAATGTCCACTTGCAGATACTACAAAAACAGTGTTTCCCAACTGCTCAATGAAAAGTAAGGTTCAACTCTGTGACATGAATGCACAAATCACAAAGAGGTTTTTCACAATGCTTCTGTCTAGTTTTTATGAGAAGATATTTCCTTTTCCATCATAGACCTCCAAGCCATCCAAATGTCCACTTGCAGATTCTAGAAAAAGAATGTTTCAAAGCTGCACTGTCAAAAGAAATATTCAACTCTGTGAGATGAATGCACACATCACAAAGAAGTTTTTCAGAAGGCTTCTGTGTAGTATTTATGTGAAGATATTTCCTTTTCCACCTAAGGCCTCCAAGCGCTCCAATTTTCCCCTTGCAGATTCTACAAAAAGAGGGTTTCAAAACTTCCCAAAAAAAGTAAGGTTCAACCCTGTGAGATGAATGCACTCATCACAAAGAAGTTTGTCAGAATGCTTCTGTCTTTTTTTTATGTGAAGATATTTCCTTTTCAACCATAGGCTTCAAATCGCTCCAAATATCCACTTGCAGATTCTACAAAAAGAGGGTTTCAAAGCTGCTCAATCAAAAGAAAGGTTGATCTCAGTGTGAGATGAATGCACACACCTCAAAGAAGTTTCTCACAATGCTTCTGTCTAGTTACTATATGAAGATATTTCATTACACACTATAGGCCTCAAAGCTCTCCAAATATCCACTTGCAGATTCTACAGAAACAGTGTTTCAAAACTGCTCAATCGAAAGTAAGGTTCAACACTGTGAGATGAATGCACACATCACAAAGAAGTTTTTCAGTATGCTTCTGTCTTGTTTTTATGTGAAGCTATTTCCTTTTCCATCATAGGCCTCAAAGCGCTCCAAACGCCCACTTGAAGATTCTACAAAAAGTGTTTTTCAAACCTGCTCAACTGAAGGAATGGTTCACCTCTGTGAGAAGAATGCAGACAACACAAAGTAGTTTCTCATAATGTTTCTGTCTGGTCATTATATGAAGATATTACGTTATCTTTCATAATCCTCAAAGCGCTCCAACTGTTGAATTGCAGATTTTACAAAAAGGGTGTTTCAAAACTGCTCCATCAAAAAAAAAGTTCAACTCTGAAAGACGAATGCACACATCACTAAGAAGTTTTTCCGAAGGCTTCTGTCTAGTTTTAATGTGAAGATATTTCATATTCCAACATATGTCTCAAGAGCTCCACATGTCCACTTGCAGATTCTTCAGAAAGTGTGTTTCAAAGCTTCTTAATTAAAAGAGATGTTCAAGTTTGTGAGATGAATGCAAACTTTACAAATAAGTTTCTCAGGATGCTGCTGTCTAGTTCTTAAGGGAAGATATTTCCTTTTCCACCATAGGTGTCAGAAATCTCCAAATAACCACTTGCAGATTCTACAAAAAGAGAGTTTTCAAAGTATTCAATCAAAGGAAAGCTTCAACTCTGTGAGATGAATGCTCACATCACAAAGAAATTTGTCAAAATGCTTGTGTCTAGTTTTTATGTGAAGATAATTCCTTTTCAACCATAGGCCTCAAAGGCCTCCAAATGTCCACTTGCTGGTTATACAAAAACAGTGTTTCAAAACTGCTCAATCAAAAGAAAGTTTCATGTGTGTGAGATGAATGCACACATCACAAATTATTTTCTCTGAATGATTCTGTCTAGTTTTTATGTGAAGATATTTCCTTTTCCACCATTGGCCTCAATGCGCTCCAAATGAACACTTGCAGATGCTACAAAAAGGGTGTTTTAAAACTGCTCAATCAAAAGAAAGGTTCAACTCTGTGTGATGAATGCACACATCACAAAGAAGGTAATCAGAATGTTTCTGTCTAGTTCTTAAGTGAGATATTTTCTTTTCCTCTATTGTCCTCAAAGCACTCCAAATGTCCACTGGCAGATTCTACAAAAAGAGACTTTCCAAACTACTTAATCAAAAGAAAGGTTCAACTAAGTGAAATGAATGCACACATCACATAGTAATTTGTCAGAATGCTCCTTTCTAGTTCTTATGTGAAGATATTTCCTTTTCCACCATAGGTCTCAAAGTGCTCCACATGTCCACTTGCAGATTCTACAAACAGATTGTTTCAAAACTGCTCAATAGATAGTGAGGTTCAATTCTGTGAGATGAATGCACACATCACAAGGTAGTTTGTCAGAATGCTTCTGTCTAGTTTTTATGTGAAGATATTTCCTTTTCCACCATAGGACTCAAGGCGCTCCAAATGTACACTTGTAGATCCTACAAAAAAAGTATTTTAAAACTGCTCAATCAAAAGAAATGTTCAACTCTGTGAGATGAAGGCACATATCACAAAGAATTTTGTCAGAATGTTTCTGTCTAGTTTTGAAACACCCTTTTTTTACTATCTGAAAGTGGACATTTGGATTACTTTGAGGCCTACGGTGGAAAAGAAAATATCTCCACATAAAAAACAGACAGAAGCATTCTGACAAATTTATTTGTGATGTGTGCCTGCATCTCACTTAGTTGAACCTTTCTTTTGATTGAGTAGTTTGGAAACTCTCTTTTTGTAGAATCTGCAAGTGGATATTTGGAGCGCTTCGAGGCCTATGGAGGAAAAGGAAGTATCTTCACTTAAGAACTAGACAGAAACATTCTGAGTAACTTATTTGTGATGTGTGCATTCATCTCACATATTTGAACCTCTCTTTTGATTGAGCAGCTTGGAAACACCCTTTTTGTAGCATCTGCAAGTGGACATTTGGAGCACTTTGTGGCTTTGTGTGGAAAACGAAATATCTTCACATAAAAACTAGACAGAAGCATTCTGACAAAGTTCTTGGTGATATGTGCATTCATCCCCCAGAATTGAATCTTAAAAACTAGACAGAAGCATTCTGACAACTTCTGTTTGGTATTTGCATTCATTTCACAGAGTTGAACCTTACTTTTGATTGAGCAGCTTTGAAACATCCTTTTTCTACTATCTGCAAGTGGGCATTTGGAGGGCTTTCAGGCTTGTGGTGGAAAAGGAAATATCTTCACAGAAAAAGTAAACGAAAGCATTCTGACAAATATTTTTGTGATATGTGCATTCATCTCACAGATTTGAACTTTCTTTTGATTGAGTAGTTTGGAAACTCTCTTTTTGTAGAATCTGGAAGTGGACATTCGGAGCTCTTTGGGGCCAATCGTGGAAAAAGAAATATCTTCACATAAAAACTAGACAGAAGTATTCAGACAAACTTCTATGTGATATGTGCATTCATCTCACAGAGCTGAGCCTTACTTTTCATTGAGCAGTTTTGAATCACCCTTTTTGTACTGTCTACAAGTCGACATTTGGAGTGCTTTGAGGCCTATGGTGGAAAAGGAAATGTGTTCATATAAACCCAGACAGAAGCAATCTGAGAAACTTCTTTGTGATGGGTGCATTCATCTCACAGAGTTGAAACTTTCTTTTGATTGAGCAGTTTTAAACACTCTTTTCGTAGGATCTGCAAGTGGATATTTGGAGTGCTTTGAGGCCTATGGTGGAAGAGGAAATATCTTCAATCAAGAACTAGACAGAAGCATTCTGGGAAACTTTTTGTGATGTGTGCGTTCATCTCACAGATTTGACCTTTGTTTCGATTGTGTAGGTTGGAAACACTCTTTTGTAGAATCTGCAATCTGAGATCAGGAGAGCTTTGAGGCATATGGTGGAAAATGAAATATCTTCACATAATAAAGAGCCACAAGCATTCTGAGAAACTTCTTTGTGATGTGTGCATTCATCTCATAGATTTTAAACTCTATTTTGAGTGAGCAGGTTTGAAACACTCTTTTTGTAGAATCTCCAAGTGGACATTTGGAGCGCTATGAGGCCTATGGTGGAAAAGGAAATGTTTTCACATAAAATGTATACAGAAAACTTCTGACCAACTTCTTTGTGATGTGTGCATTCATCTCATGGAGTTGAAACTTTCTTTTCATTGAGCAGTTTTGATCCACTCTTTTTCTAGGATCTGCAAGTGTCCATATGGAGTGCTTTGAGGCCAATGGTGGAAAAGGAAATATCTTCACCTAAAAACTGGACAGAATAATTTTGAGAAAATTCTTTGTGATGAGTCCATTCATCTCCCAGAGATGAACATTTTTTGTGTTTGAATAGTTTTGAAACACTCTTTGTGTAGAATCTGCAAGAGGACATTTGGAGCGCTTAGAGGCCTATGGTGTAAAAGATAGTATGTTCACATAAAAACTGGACAGAATCATACTGAGAAGCTTCTTTGTGATGTGTGCATTCATCTCACAGAATTGAAGCTTCCTTTTGATTGAGCAGTTTGGAAAAACTCTTTTGTAGAATCTTCAAGGGGAGATTTGGAGCACTGTGAGTCCTATGGTGGAAAAGGAAATATCTTCACATAAAAACTAGACAGAAATATTCTGACAGTCTTCTATGTGATGTGTGCATTCATCTCTCAGAGTTGAACCTTACTATTCATAGAGCAGTTTGGAAACACTCTTTTTGTAGAATCTGCAAGTAGACATTTGGAGCTCTTGGAGGCCTGTGGTGGAAAAGGACTTATCTTCACATTAGAACTGTACAAAAGCATTCTGACAAACTTCTTTGGGATGTGTGCACTCAACTCACAGAGTTGAACCTCACTTGTCTTTGAGCAGTTTTGAAACACTCTTTTTATAGAATCTGCAGGTAGACATTTGGAGCGCCTTGAGGCCTGTGGTGTGTAACGAAATATCTTCATATAATAACTAGACAGAAGCATTCTGAGAAACTTCTTTGTGATGGGTGCATTCATCTCACGTAGTTGAATCTTTCTTTTGATTGAGCAGCTTTGAAACACGCTTTCTGTAGAATCTGAAAGTGGACATTCGGAGCACATTTAGGTGTACGGTGGAAAAGGAAGTATCTTCAAATAATAACAAGACAGAAGCATTCGGACACACTTCTTTGTGATGTGTGCATTCATCTCACAGAGTTGAAGCTTACTTTTCGTTAAAGTGTTTTGAAACACTATTTTTGTTGAATCTGCAAGTGGACATTTGGAGAGCTTTGAGGCCTATTATGGAAAAGGAAATATCTTCACATAAATAGTAGACAGAAGCATTTTGACAATATTCTTTGTGATGTGTTCATTCTTCTCACAGAGTTCAACCTTTCTTTTGATTGAGCAGCCTTCAAACACTCTTTTTGTAGAATCCGCAAGTGGACACTTGGAGCTCTTTGAGGTCTAAGGTGGAAAAGGAAATATCTTTACATAAAAACTAGGCAGAAGCATTCTGACAAACTACTTTGTGAGATGTACATTCATCTCACAGATTGGAACCTTATTTTTCATTGATTAGTTTTGAAACCCTCTTTTTGTAGATTCTACAAGTGGACATTTGGAGCGCTTTGAGACCTATGTTGGAAAAGGAAATATATTTATATAAATACTAGACAGAAGCATTCTGACAAACTTCTTTGTGATGCGTGCATTCATCTCACAGAGCTGAACATTTCTTTTGATTGAGCAACTTGAAACACTCTTTTTGTAGAATCTGCAAGTGGACATTTGAAGCGCTGTGAGGCCTATCGTAGAAAGAGAAATATCTTCACATAAAAACTATAGGAAGCATTTTGAAAAACTTCTTTGTGATGTGTGCATTCGCCTCACAGAGTCGAACCTTTCTGTTGTTTGAGCAGTCTTGAAACACTCTTTTTTAGAATCTGCAAGTGGACATTTGTAGTGCTTTGAGGTCTATGGTGGAAAAAGAAATATCTTCACATAAAAACTAGACAGAGGCATTCTGACAAACTTCTTTGTGATGTGTGCATTCGTCTCAGAGAGATGAACATTTCCTTTGATTGAGAAGCTTTGAAACATTCTTTTTGTGCAAGCTGCAAGTGGACATTTGTTCCGTTTTGGGGCCTTTGGTGGAAAAGGAAATATCTTCACATAAAAAATAGAAGCACTCTGACAACCTTTGTGATATGTGCATTCATCTCACAGATTTGAACCTTAATTTTGATTGAGCAGTTTTGAAAAACCCTTTTTGTCCTATCTGCAAGTGGACATTTGGAGTGATTTGATGCCTATGGTGGAAAAGGAATTATATTCCCAAAACAACTAGACAGAAGCATTCTGAGAAACTTCTTTGTGATGTGTGCATTCATCCCACAGAGTTGAAACATACTTTTCATTAAATTCCATTCCATTAAATTCCATTCCATTCCACTCCACTCCTCTCCACTCCATTGCACTCCATTCAACTCCACTCCATTCCCGACCAATCTACTCCATTCCACTCTATTCCATTCCATTCCAATCCATTCTACTCCACTCCACTCCACTCCTCTACACTCCATTCCATTTCATTTCATTCCATCCCATTCCATTCCACTCCATTCCACTCCACTCCACTGCACTCGATTCCATTCCATCCCATTCCTTTCCACTCCATTCCACTCCACACCACTCCACTCTACTCCACTCCACTCTTTTCCATTCCATTCCATTCCATTCCTTTCTTTTTACAGAATATCACCCTATCACCCAGGCTGGAGTGCACTGGCACAATCTCAGCACACATTTCTCTTCACCATTCCATTCCATTGCATTCCACTCCCTTCCATTCCATTCCATTCCACTCCATTCCACTCCACTCCACTTCATTCCATTCCATCCCATTCCATTCCACTTCATTCCACTCCAATCGACTCCACTAAACTCAACTCCATTCCATTCCATCCCAGTTCATTCCACTCCACTCCACTCCACTGAATTCCATTCTATTTCATCCCATCCCATTCCATTCCATTCCATTCTATTCCATTCCATTCCATTCCATTCCATTCCATTCCATTCCATTCCATTCCATTCCATTGCTTTCCATTCCTTTCCATTCCTTTATTTTGACAGGATCTCAATTTGTCACACAGGCTGGAGTGCAGTGGCAGAATCTCAGCTCACATTTCATTTCACCATTCAATTACACTCCATTACACACCACTCCACTCCACTCCATTCCATTCCACTTCATTACTTTCCATTCTTTTCTTTCGAAAGGATCTCACTGTTTCACGCAGCGTGGAGTGCAGCGGCACAATCACAGCTCACATTTCATTTAAGCTTTCCATTCTACTCCAACCATTCCATCCCATTACATTCCTTTCCACTCTAATCCACTCCACTCCAATCCACTCCGCTGCATTCCATTCCTTTTCCCTTCACTCCCTTCCATTCAACACCATTGCATTCCATCCCATTCCATTCCACTCTAATCCACCCTACACCACTCGACTCCACTCCATTCCATTCCAATCCATCACAATCCATTCCACCTCATTCCAGTCCACTCCACAGCACTCCACTCCAATCCACTACACTGCAATCCACTCCATTCGACTCCACTCCACTCCACTCCACTCCATTCCATTCCACTCCATTCCATTCCATTCCTTTCTTTCGACAGGATCTCACTCTTTCACCAAGGCTGGAGTGCAGTGGCACAATCTCAGCTCACATTTCAATTCACCATTCCATTTCATTGCATTGCATTCCATTCCATTCCATTCCTTTCCATTCCTTTCCACTCCACCCCACTCCACTCCACTCTATTACACTCCTTTCCATTCCATTCCATTCCACTCCACTCAACTCTTCTCCACTCCACTCCATTTCATCCCATTTCATTCCACTCCATTGCACTCCACTCCAATCCCCTACACACCATTCCATTCCATCCCATTCCATTCCACTCTATTCCACTCCACTCCACTCCACTTCACTCCACTCCGTTTCATTCCATTACATTGCATTCAACTCCATTCCATTCCATTCCCTTCTTTCGACAGGATCTCACTCAATCACCCAGGCTGGAGTGCAGTGGAACAATCTCAGCTCACATTTCATTTCAACATTCTGTTGCATTCCATTCCATTCCATTCCATAACATTGGACTCCATTCCACTCCACTCTGCTAAACTTCTCTCAACTACATTCCATTCCATTCCATTCCATTCCATTCCATTCCTTTCCATTCTGTTACACTCCGTTCCATTTCTTTATTTTGACAGAATCTCCCTCTGTCACACAGGCTGGAGTGCAGTGGCGCAATCTCATCTCACATTTCATTTCACCATTCAATTACACTCCATTACACACTACTTTACTGCACTCCACTCCACTCGATTCCATCCCAATCCATTCCATTCCACTCCATTACTTTCCATTCCTTTCTTTCAAAAGGATCTCACTCTTTCACGCAGCGTGGAGTGCAGCGGAACAATCACAGCTCAAGTTTCATTTAAGGATTCCTTTCCAATCCATCCCATTACATTCCTTTCCATTCTAATCCACTCCACTCCAATCCACTCCACTCAATTCCATTCCGTTTCCCTTAACTCCATTCCATTCAACACCATTGCATTCCATCCCATTCCATTCTACTCTAATCCACCCTACCCCACTCGACTCCACTCCATTCCATTCCTATCCATCACAATCCATTCGGCCTCATTCCAGTCCACTTCACAGCACTGCCACTCCAATCCACTACACTGCAATCCACGCCATTTCACTAAATTCCATTCCATTCCATTCCATTCCACTCCATTCCATTCCATTCCTTTCTTTCAACAGGATCTCACTGTTTCACCCAGGCTGGAGTGCAGTGGCACAATCTCAGCTCACATTTCAATTCAACATTCCATTTCATTACGTTCCATTCCATTCCATTCCATTCCACTGCACCCCACTCCACTCCACTCTATTCCACTCTTTTTCCATTCCATTCCATTCCACTCCACTCAACTCCATTCCAGTCCACTCCATTCCATTACATCCCATTCCATTCCAGTCCACTCCACTCCATTACATCCCATTCCATTCCAGTCCATTGCACTCCACTTCACTCCACTCCCTTCCACACCATTCCTTTCCATCTAATTCCATTCCACTCTATTCCACTCCACTCCACTTCACTCTGCTCCATTCCATTACATTCCATTGCATTCAACTCCATTCTATTCCATTCCTTCTTTCAACAGGATCTCACTGAGTCACCCAGCCTGGGGTGTAGTGGAACAATCTCAGCTCACATTTCATTTCAACATTCTGTTGCATTCCATTCCATTCCATAACATTCGACTCCACTCCACTCCACTCCGCTAAACTTCACTCAACTACATTCCATTCCATTCCATTCCCGTCCATTCCAATCCACTCCACTCCAGTACAATCCACTCTATCCCATTCCATCCCATTCAATTCCAATCCATTCCACTCCACTCTACTCCACTCCACTTCATTCCATTCCAATCCGTCCTATCCCATTCCACTCCATTCCACTCTACTCCACTCTACTCCACTCCACTTCACTCCACTCCACTCCACTATATTCCATTTCATTCCGCTCCATTCCATTCCATTCATTTCTTTCAACAAGATCTCACTCAGTCAACCAGGCTGGAGTGCAGTGGCACAATCTCATCTCACATTTCATTTCATCACTCCATTCCATTCAAATCCATTCCATTCCATTCCACTCCACTCCGTTCCATTCCATTCCATTCCACACCATTCCAGTCCACTCCACCCCACTACACTACATTCCACTCCATTAGATTCAATCCAATTCCATTCTACTCCATTCCACTCCACTCCACTCCAGTCCACTCCTTTCCACTCCTTTCCATTCCATTCCATTCCATTCAACTCCATTCCATTCCATTCTTTTCTTTCGACAGGATCTCTCTCTGTCACAGAGTCTCGAGTACAGTGGCACAATCTCAGCTCACATTTCATTTCACCATTCCAATCCATTCCATTCTATTTCATTGCATTCCAACCCACTCCACTTCACTCCACTCCACTCCACTCCACTACATTCGATTCCATACCACTCAACTCGAGTCCACTCCACTCCACTCCATACCTTCCCATTCCATTCCACTCCAATCGACTCCAATCCACTCTGTTCCATTCCATTGCATCCCATTCCATTCCACTCCATTCCAATCCACTGCACTCATTCCACTCCACTACACTCCACTTCACTCAATTCCATTCCATTGCATTCCATTCCATTCCACTCCATTCCATTTCATTCCTTTCTTTCGACAGGATCTCACTCTGTCACCCAGGCTGCAATGTAGTACAACAATCTCAGCTCACATTTCATTTCACCATTCCAATCCATTCCATTCAATTCCACTCCATTCTATTCCATTCCCTTCCATTCCATTCCATTCCACTCCACTCCACGGCAATCCATTCCATTCCATTGCATTATATTTCATTCCAATCCATTGCACTCCACTCCACTCCATTCCACTCAATCCCATTCCATTCCACTCGATTCTACTCCACTCCCCTCCACTCCATTCCATTCCATCCCATTCCATTTCCTGCCTTTCCACTCCATTTCACTAAACTGCACTCCAATCCACTCCACTCCTTTCCACTCCATTTCATTCCATTCCATTCCATTCCTATCTTTCAACAGGATATCACTCTGTGACATCAGCTGGAGTGCAGTGGCACAATCTCATCTCACATTTAATTTCACCATTAGATTCCATTGCATTCCTTTTGATTCCATTCCATTGCATTCCACTCCACTGCATTTTAGTCCACTCCATTCTACACCATTCCATTCCATTCCATTCCTTTCCATTACATTCCAATCTACTCCACTCCACTCCAGTCCATTCAATTCCATCCCGTTCCATTCCACTCCATTCCAGTTCACTCCACTTCATTCCATTCCACTCCATCCAATTCCATTCCTCTCCATTCCACTCCACTACACTCCACTCCACTCGAGTCCACTGCACTCCACTCAACTCCATTCCACTCCATTCAATTCCACTCCAATCCATTATAATCCATTCCATTCCATTCCTGTCT
Organism: Pongo pygmaeus; assembly: GCF_028885625.2. Taxonomy (NCBI): domain Eukaryota; kingdom Metazoa; phylum Chordata; class Mammalia; order Primates; family Hominidae; genus Pongo; species Pongo pygmaeus. Next base: position 38,332,908 of record NC_072392.2, read on the forward strand.
TTTGAGAGGATTTCACTCTGTCACGCAGGCTGGAGTGCAGTGGCAAAATCTCAACTCACATTTCATTTCACCATTCCACTCCATTGCGTCAAACTGCACTCAATTCCATTCCATTGCATTGCATTGCATTCCACTCCACTCCATTCCACTGTATTCCACTCCACTCCATTCCACTCTATTCCACTCCACTCCACTCCGTTCCATCCATTCCACTCCACTCCATTCCATTCCATTCCATTCCATTCCACTCAACTCCACTCATCTCCACTCCATTCTATTCCATTGCATTCCATTCCGTTACATTCCACTCCACTCCACTCCACTCCATTCAACTCCATTCCATTCCATTCCATTCTATTACACTCCATTCCATTCCATTCCTTTCTTTTGACAGAATCTCACTCTGTCACCCAGGCTGGATTGCAGTGGCCGAATCTCAGCTCATATTTCATTTCACCATTCCCTTCCATTGCCTTCCATTCCGTTCCGTTCTATTCCATTCCATTCTATTCCATTCCACTCCACTCCACTCAACTCCACTCCAATCCTCTCCATTCCACTCTCTTCAATTCCAGTCCTTTCCACTCCACTCCACTGCAGTCTATTCCATTCCATTCCATCCCATTCCATTCCACTACATTCCACTCCACTTCACACCACTCCACACCACTCCACTCCACTCCATTACATTCCATCCCATTCCAATCCATTCCATTCCACTAAACTCCACTCCACTCCACTCCACTCCACTCCACTCCACTCCACTCCATTCCATTCCATTCCATTCCATTCAGTTCCTTGCCATTCCATTCCACTGCATTCCATTCAATTCCTTGCTTTTGACAGGATCTCCCTCTGTATCCCAGGTTGGAGTGCAGTTGCACAAACCCAGTTCACATTTCATTTCACCATTCCATTCCATTCCATTCCTTTCCATTCAATTCCATTGCATTCCATTCCATTACATTCCACTCAACTCCACTCCACTCCACTCCAGTCTATTCCATCCCATTCCATTCCACTCCATTCCACTCCACTCCAGTCCACTCCACTCCATGCCATTCCATTCCATCCCATTCCATTCCATTCCACTCCACAACACTCCAATCCACTCCTCTCCCCTCCATTCCATTCCATTCCATTCCACTCCATTCTACTCCACTCCACTCCCACCAACTCCACTCCATTCCATTCCATCCCATTCCATTCCACTCCATTCCACTCCATTCCACTCCATTCCACTCCACTCCATTCTAGTCCATTCCACTCCATTCCATCCCATTCCATTCCACTCCCCTCCATTCCAATCCACTCTATTCCACTGCACTCCACTCCATTCTATTCCATTCCATTCCATTCCACTCCATTCCATTCCATTCTTTTCTTTTGACAGGATCTCACTCTGTCACACAGGCTGGAGTGCAGTGGCAGAATCTCAGCTCACATTTCATTTTACCATTCCATTCCATTCCATTTCTTTCCACTCCACTTCACTCCCCTCCACTGCGTTCCATTCCATTCCACTCCACTTCACTCCACTTCACTCCACTCCACTCTTCTCCAGTCTATACCATTCCATTCCACTGCATTGCACTCCACTCCACTCCACTCCACTCCATTCCACTTCATTACATCAAATTCCATTCCACTCCATTTCACTCCACTCCACTCCAATCCACTCCATTGCACTCCACTCCACTCCAATCCACTCCATTGCTCTTCACTGCACTCCATTCCATTCCATTCCATTCCAATACACTCCATTATATTACATTTCTTTCTTTCAACAGGATCTCACTCTGTCACCCAGAATGGAGTGCAGTGGTAGAATCTCAGCTCATATTTCATTTCTCCATTCCATTCCATTCCATTTGATTCCATTTCATTCCATTCGACATCATTCCATTCCTTTCCCTTCTTTCTACTGGATCTCACCCTGTCACACAGGTTGGAGTACAGTAGCACAATCTCATCTCATATTTCATTTCACCATTCTATTCCACTCCATTCCACTCCACTCCACTTCACGCCATCCCACTCCATTTCATTCCACTCCATTCCATTCCATTCCTTTCTTTCGACAGGATCTCATTCTGTCACCCAGGCTGGAGTGCAGTGGCACGATCTCAGCTACCATTTCATTTCAGCGTTTCATTCCATTCTAATCCATTCCATTCCACTCCACTCCACTCTATTCCACTCTACTTCTCTGCTTTTCATTCTATTCCGTTCCACTCAACACCACTCCACTCCACACCATCCCACTCCATCCCACTCCATCCCATTCCATTCCATTCCACCCCATTCCATTCCACTGCATTCCTCTCCACTCCACTCCACTCCATTCCATTCTTTGATCTCACTTCCATTGCATTCCTTTCTTTTGACAGGGTCTCGCTCTGTCAACCTGGCTTCAGTGCAGTGGATTAATCTCAGTGCACATTTCATTTCACCATTCTATTCAATTGCATTTATTTGCATTCCATTCCTTTCCATTCCATTCCTTTCCATTCCATTCCATTCCATTCCTTCCCTTTCCACTAAACTCCGCTCTATTCCACACCACTCCACTCCAATCAATTCCATTCCATGCCATTCCATTCCATTCCCCTCCATTCCACAGCACACCACTCAATTCCATTCCAACCCATTCCATTGCACTCCATTAAACACCAAACCACTGGACTCGATTCCATTCCATTCCACTCCATTCCGTTCCCCTCCATACCATTCTAATCCACTCCATTCCTCTCCACTCCTCTGCACTCCACTCCAGTCCAGTCAACTCCACTCCACTCCATTCCATTCCACTGTATTCCATTCCACGCCATTCCATTCCATTCCTTTCTTTTGACAGGATCTCACACTGACACCCAGATTGGATTACAGTGCAACAATCTCAGCTCACAATTCATTTCAACAGACCACTTAGACTCCCACACAATAATAATGGGAGATTTTAACACCCCACTGTCAACATTAGACCGATGAATGAGACAGAAATTTAACAAGGATACTCAGGAATTGTACTCAGCTCTGCACCAAATGAAACTGATAGACATCGACAGAACTCTCCACCCCAAATCAACAGAATATGCATTCTTTTCAGCACCACACCACACCTATTCCAAAACTGACCACATAGTTGGAAGTAAAGCTCTCTTCTGCAAATGTAAAAGAACTGAATTTATGACAAAGTCTCTCTCAGACCACAATGCAATCAAACTAGATCTCAGGATTAAGCAACTCGTTCAAAACCGCTAAACTACATGGAAATTCAACAACCTCCTCCTGAATGACTACAGGGTACATGAAGAATTGAAGGCAGAATTGAACCTTTCTTTTGATTGAGCTGTTTTGAAACACTCTTTTTGTGGAATCTGCAATTGGATATTTGGAACGCTGTGCGATCTAAGGTGGAAAAACCAATATCTTCACATAAAAACTAGACAGAGGATGTCTGACAAACTTCTTTGTGATGTGTGCATTTATCTCACAGAGTTGAAGCTTACTTGCAATTGAGCAGTTTTGAAAGAACCTTTTTGTAGAACCTGCAGGTGGACATCTGGAGGGCTTTGAAGCCTATGTTGGAAAATGAAATATCTTTACATAATTAATAGAAGCATTCTGAGAAACCTCTTTGTGATGTGCGCATTCATCTCACAGAGTTGAAGATTTGTTTTGATCGAGCAGGTTTGAAACACTCTTTTGGTAGAATCTGCAAGTGGACATTTGGAGCGCTTGAGACCAATGCTAGGAAAGGAAATATCTTCACATAAAAACTAGGCAGAAGCATTCTGACAAACTTCTTTGTGATGTGTGCTTTCATCTCACAGAATTGAACCTTACTCTTCATTCAGCAGTTTTGAAACACTCTATTTGTAGAATCTGCAATTGGACATTTGGAGTGCTTTTAGGCCTGTGGTGGAAAAGGAAATATCTTCACATACAAACGAGACAGAAGCATTCTGACAAACTTCTTTATGATGTGTGCATTCATCTTATAGAGTTGAACCTTTCTTTTCATTGAGCAGTTTTGACACACTCTTTTTGTAGAATCTGCAAATGGTCATTTGGAGCGCTTTGAGGCCTATGGTGGAAAAGGAAATATCCTCTCATAAAAACTAGACAGAAGCATTCTGAGAAACTTCTTTGTGATGTGTGCATTCATCTCACAGACTCCAACTTTTCTTTTGATTGAGGAGTTTGAAAAAACTCTTTTTGTAGAATCTGCAAGTGGATATTTGGAGTGCTATACTGACTACAGTGGAAAAGGAAATATCTTCACATAAAAACTGGACAGAAGCATTCTGAAAAATCTTCCTTTTGATTGAGCAGTTTGGAAACAAGCTTTTTGTAGAATGTGCAAGTGGACATTTGGAGCGCTTTGGGACCTCTGCTGGAAACGCAAATATTTTCCCATATAAACTAGGTAGAAGCATTCTGACAAACTTCTTTGTGATATGCGCATTCATCTCACAGAGTTGAACCTTACTCTGGATGGTGCAGTTTTGAAACATCCTTTTTGTACTATCTGCACGTGGACAGTTGGAGTGTTTGAGGTCTATGGTAGAAAAGGAAATATCTTCACATAAAAACTAGACAGAAGCATTCTGAAGAATGTCTTTGTTATGTGAGTATTCATGTCACTGAGTTGAATCATTCTTTTGATTGAATAGTTTGGAAACTCCCTTAGCAGAATCTGCAAGTGGGTATTTGGAGGGCTTTGAGGCCTATGGTGGAAAAGGGAATATCTTCACACAAAAACAAGACAGAAGCATTCCGAAGAAATTCTTTGTGATGCGTGCGTTCATCCCAGAAAGTTGAACCTTTCTTTTCATTAAGCAGTTTTGAAACACTCTTTTTGTAGAATCTGCAAGTGGGCAATTTGTGCATTTTGAGGCCTAAGGTGGAAAAGGAAATATTTTCACATAAAAACTAGACAGAAGCCTTCTGAAAAATTTCTTTGTGATGTGTGCATTCGTCATACAAAGTTTAACATTTCTTTTGGTTGAGCAGTTTTGAAACACTCTTTTTGTAGAATCTGCAAGTGGACAATTGAAGTGCTTTGAGGACTATGGTGGAAAAGGAAATATCTTCACTTAAGAACTAGACAGATGCATTCTGACAAATTTGCTTGTGATGTGTGCATTCATCTCACAGTGTTGAACCTGACTTTCGATTGAGCAGTTTGAAACACTCTTTTTGTAGAGTCTGCAAGTGAACATTTTGAGTGCTTTTGAGGTCTATGGTGTAGAAGGAAATATCTTCAAATAAAAAATAGACATAAGCCTTCTGACAAATGCACATACTTTATGATGTGTGCATTCATCTAACAGATTTGAAATTTACTTTTCATTGAACAGTTTTGAAACACTCTTTTTGTAGAATCTGCAAGTGGACTTTGGAGGGCTTTGAGGCCTATGGTGGAAAAGGAAATATCTTCACATAAAAACTAGACAGAAGCCTGCTGAAAAATTTATTTGTGATGTGTGCATTCATCTTACGGAGTTGAACTTTTCTTTTGATTGAGCAGTTTTGAAACACTCTTTTTGTAGAATCTGGAAGTGGATATTTGGATCGCTTTGAAGCCTATGGTGGATAACGAAATATCTTCATATAATAACTAGACAGAAGCATTACGAGAAACTTCTTTGTGATGTGTGCATTCATCTCACACTGAGTTGAGTCTTTCTTTTGATTTAGCAGCTTTGAAGCACTCTTTTTGTAAAATATGCAAGTGGACATTTGGAGCACTTTGGGGCCTATGATGGAAAAGGAAATATCTTCACATAAAAACTAGACAGAATCATTCTGAGAAAAATCGTTGTGATATGTGCATTCATCTTACAGAGTTGAAACTTTCTTTTCATTGAGCAGTTTTGACACTCTCTTTTTGTAGAATCTGCAACTAGTCATTTTGGGTTCGTTGTTGTCAATGGTGAAAAAGGAAATATCTTCACATAAAAACTAGACAGAAGGATTCTGAGAAACTTCTTTGTGATGTGTGCATTCATCTCACGGACTCGAACCTTTCTTTTGATTGAGCAGTTTGGAAACACTCTTTTTGTAGAATCTGCAAGTGGATATTTGGAGTGCTATACTGCCTCTAGTAGAAAAAGAAATATCTTCACGTAAAAACTGGACAGAAGCATTCTGAGAAACTCCTTTATGATGTGTGCATGCATCTCACAGAGTTGAACCTTTTTATTGATTGAGCAGTTTTGACACACTCTTTTTGTAGAATCTGCAATTTGACATTGGAGCCCAATGAGGCCTATGTTGGAACATGAAATAACTTCACATAGTAGCTAGACAGAAGCATCCTGAGAAACTTCCTTTTGATATGTGCATTCATCTCATGGAGGAGACACTTCCTTAGATTGAGCAGTACAGAAACACTCTTTTTGTAGAATATGCAATTGGACATTTGTAGCGCTCTGACACCCATGGTGGAAAAGGACACATCTTCCCTTAAAAACTATAGAAAAACATTCTGAAAAACTTCTTTGTGATGTGTGCATTCATCTCACAGAGTTGAACTTTCTTTTCATTGAGCAGTTTTGAAACGCCCTTTTGTAGAATCTGCAAGTGTACATTTGCGGCACTTTGAGGCATTTGTTGGAATAGGAAATATCTTCACATTAAAATTAGAGAGAAGCCTTCTGAAAAACTTCCTTGTGATGCGTGCATTCATCTTTCACAGTTGAACCTTTTTTTGATTGAGCAGTTTTGAAACACCCTTTTTGTAGAATCTGCAAGTCAACAATTGGAGCGCTTTGAGGATTATGATGGATACCGGAATATCTTTGTCTAATAACTACAAAGAAACAGTATGAGAAACTTCTTTGTGTTGTCTGCATTCTTCTCACAGAGTTGAGCCATTCTTTTGGTTGAGCAGGTTTTTCCTCTGTAAAATGTTTATTACTAAAAATTATTATTAAATAGAAAATTATTATTAAAAAGAGATTTACTCTGAGCCAAATAAGAGTGACCATGGCCCATGACAGATCCCTCACTCATGAGGCCCTGAGAACACGGGCCCAAGGTGGTTGAGCGCAGCTTAGTTTTATACATTTTGGGGAGACAGGAGACATCAATCAAATACATTTAAGATATAAATTGGTTCAGTGCAGAAAGGCGGGAAAACTTGAAGCAGAGTGCAGGTGGGGGCTCCCAGATTTATAGGTAGAATAAAAAAATTTCTGATTGGTAATTGGTTAAAAGAATTATGATCAATAGAAAGGAATGTCTGAGTTATGATAAAAGGTTTGAAGACCAAAGTTTTATCATGCAGATGAAGCCTCCAGGAAGCAGGCTTCAGAAAGAATACATTGTAAGTGTTTCTCACTTTTTAAAATTATTATTATACTTTAGGTTTTAGGGTACATGTGTGCAATGTGCAGGTTAGTTACATATGTATACTTGTCCCATATTGGTGCGCTGCACCCACTAACTCGTCATCTAGCATTAGGTATATCTCCCAATTCTATCCCTCCCCCCACCCCCCAGTCCACAAAAGTCCCCAGAGTGTGATGTTCCCCTTCCTGTGTCCATGTGTTCTCATTGTTCAATTCCCACCTATGAGTGAGAATATGTGGTGTTTGGTTTTTTGTTCTTGGGATAGTTTACTGAGAATGATGATTTCCAATTTCATCCATGTCCCTACAAAGGACATGAACTCATCATTTTTTATGGCTGCATAGTATTCCATGGTGTATACGTGCCACATTTTCTTAATCCAGTCTATCATTGCTGGACATTTGGGTTAGTTCCAAGTCTTTGCTATTGTGAATAATGCCACAATAAACATACGTGTGCATGTGTCTTTATAGCAGCATGATTTATAGTCCTTTGGATATATACCCAGTAATGGGATGGCTGGGTCAAATGGTATTTCTAGTTCTAGATCCCTGAGGAATCACCACACTGACTTCCACAAAGGTTGAACTAGTTTACAGTCCCACCAACAGTGTAAAAGTGTTCCTATTTCTCCACAACCTCTCCAGCACCTGTTGTTTCCTGACTTTTTAATGATTGCCATTCTAACTGGTGTGAGAGGGTATCTCATTGTGGTTTTGATTTGCATTTCTCTGATGGCCAGTGATGGTGAGCATTTTTTCATGTGTTTTTTGGCTGCATAAATGTCTTCTTTTAAGAAGTGTCTATTCATGTCCTTCACCCACTTTTTGATGGGTTTGTTTGTTTTTTTTTGTAAATTTGATTGAGTTCATTGTAGATTCTGGATCTTGGCCCTTTGTCAGGTGAGTAGGTTGCAAAAATTTTCTCCCATTTTGTAGGTGCCTGTTCACTCTGATGGTAGTTTCTTTTGCTGTACAGAAGCTGTTTAGTTTAATTAGATCCCATTTATCAATTTTGGCTTTTGTTGCCATTGCTTTTGGTGTTTAAGACATGAAGTCCTTGCCCATGCCTATGTCCTGAATGTTAATGCCTAGGTTTTCTTCTAGGGTTTTTATGGTTTTATGTCTAAAGTTTAAGTCTTTAATCCATCTTGAATTGATTTTTGTATAAGTGGTAAGGAAGGGATCCAGTTTCAGCTTTCTACATATGGCTAGCCAGTTTTCCCAGCACCATTTATTAAATAGGAAATCCTTTCCCCATTGCTTGTTTTTGTCAGGTTTCTCAAAGATCAGATAGTTGTAGATATGTGGCATTATTTCTGAGGGCTCTGTTCTGTTCCATTGATCTATATCTCTGTTTTGGTACCAGTACCATGCTGTTTTGGTTACTGTAGCCTTGTAGTATAGTTTGAAGTCAGGTAGTGTGATGCCTCCAGCTTTGTTCTTTTGGCTTAGGATTGACTTGGAGATGCAGGCTCTTTTTTGGTTCCATATGAACTTTAAAGAATATTTTTTCAGTTCTGTGAAGAAAGTCATTGGTAGCTTGATGGGGATGGCATTGAATCTACAAATTACCTTGGGCAGTATGGTCATTTTCACAATATCAATGCTTCCTACCCGTGAGCATGGAATGTTCTTCCATTTGTTTGTGTCCTCTTTTATTTTCTTGAGCAGTGGTTTGTAGTTCTCCTTGAAGAGGTCCTTCACATCCCTTGTAAGTTGGATTCCTTGGTATTTTATTCTCTTTGAAGCAATTGTGAATGGGAGTTCACTCATGATTTGGCTCTCTGTTTGTCTGTTATTGGTGTATAAGAATGCTTGTGATTTTTGTACATTGATTTTGTATCCTGAGACTTTGCTGAAGCTGCTTGTCAGCTTAAGGACATTTTGGGCTGAGATGATGGGGTTTTCTAGATATATAATCATGTCATCTGCAAACGGGGACAATTTGACATCCTCTTTTCCTAATTGAATACCCATTATTTCCTTCTTCTGCCTAATTGCCCTGGCCAGAATTTCCAACAATATGTTGAATAGGAGTGGTGAGAGAGGGCATCCCTGTCTTGTGCCAGTTTTCAAAAGGAATGCTTTCAGTTTTTGCCCATTCAGTATGATATTGGCTGTGGGTTTGTCATAGATGGCTCTTATTATTTTGAGATACGTCCCATCAATACCTAATTTATTGAGAGTTTTTAGCATGAATGGTTGTTGATTTTTGTCAAAGGCCTTTTCTGCATCTGTTGAGATAATCATGTGGTTTTTGTCTCTGTTTCTGTTTATATGCTGGATTATATTTACTGATTTACATAGATTGAACCAGCCTTGAATCCCAGGGATGAAGCCCACTCGATCATGGTGGATAAGCTTTTTGATTTGCTGCTGGATTTGGTTTGCCAGTATTTTATTGATGATTTTTGCATCAGTGTTCTTCAAGGATATTGGTCTAAAATTCTCCTTTTTGGTTGTGTCTCTGTCAGGCTTTGGTATCAGGATGATGCTGGCCTCATAGCAAGAGTTAGGGAGGATTCCCTCTTTTTCTATTGATTGGAATAGTTTCAGAAGGAATGGTACCAGTTCCTCCTTGTACCTCTGGTAGAATTCGGCTGTGAATCCATCTGGTCCTGGACTTTTTTTGGTTGGTAAGCTATTGATTATTGCCACAATTTCAGATCCTGTTATTGGTCTATTCAGAGATTCAACTTCTTCCTGGTTTAGTCTTGGGAAAGTGTATGTGTCGAGGAATTTATCCATTTCTTCTAGATTTTCTAGTTTATTTGCGTGAGGTGTTTGTAGTATTCTCTGATGGTAGTTTGTATTTCTGTGGGATCAGTGGTGATATCCCATTTATCATTTTTTATTGCATCTATTTGATTCTTCTCTCTTTTTTTCTTTATTAATCTTGCTAGTGGTCTATCAATTTTGTTGATCCTTTCAAAAAACCGGCTCCTGGATTCATTATTTTTTTGAAGGTTTTTTTTTTGTGTCTCTATTTCCTTCAGTTCTGCTCTGATTTTAGTTATTTCTTGCCTTCTGCTAGCTTTTGAATATGTTTGCTGTTGCTTCTCTAGTTCTTTTTATGGTGATGTTAGGGTGTCAATTTTCGATCTTTCCTGCTTTCTCTTGTGGGCATTTAGTGCTATAAATTTCCCTCTACACACTGCTTTGAATGCATCCCAGAGATTCTGGCATGTTGTATCTTTGTTCTCGTTGGTTTCAAAGAATATCTTTATTTGTGCCTTCATTTCCTTATGTACCCAGTAGTCATTCAGGAGCAGGTTGTTCAGTTTCCATGTAGTTGAGCAGTTTTGAGTGAGATTCTTAATCCTGAGTTCTAGCTTGATTGCACTGTGATCTGAGAGATAGTTTTTTATAATTTCTGTTCTTTTACTTTTATTGAGGAGTGCTTTACTTCCAAGTATGTGGTCAATTTTGTAATAGGTGTGGTGTGGTGCTGAAAAATATGTATATTCTGTTGATTTTGGGTGGAGAGTTCTGTAGATGTCTATTAGGTCCGCTTGGTGCAGAGCTGAGTTCAATTCCTGGGTATTCTTTTTGACTTTCTGTCTCGTTGATCTGTCTAATATTGACAGTGGGGTGTTAAAGTCTCCCATTATTAATGTGTGGGAGTCTAAGTCTCTTTGTAGGTCACTCAGGGTTTGCTTCATGAATCTGGGAGCTCCTGTATTGGGTGCATATAAATTTAGGATATGCACCCAAGAATTCAAAAATTCTTGTTGAATTGATCCCTTTATGTAATGGCCTTCTTTGTCTCTTTTCATCTTTGTTGGTTTAAAGTTTGTTTTATCAGAGACTAGGATTGCAACCCCTGCTTTTTTTTTGCTTTCCATTTGCTTGGTAGATCTTCCTCCATCCTTTTATTTTGAGCCTATGTGTGTCTCTGCACGTGAGATGGGTTTTCTGAATACAGCACACTGATGGGTCTTAACTCTTTATCCAATTTGCCAGTCTGTGTCTTTTAATTGGAGCATTTAGTTCATTTACATTTAAAGTTGATATTGTAATGTGTGAATTTGATCCTGTCATTATGATGTTAGCTGGTTATTTTACTCGTTAGTTGATGCAGTCTCTTCCTGGTCTCGATGGTCGTTACATTTTGGCATGATTTTGCAGCGGCTGGTACTGGTTGTGCCTTCCACATTTAGCGCTTCCTTCAGGAGCTCTTTTAGGGCAGGCCTGGTGGTGACAAAATCTCTCAGCATTTGCATGTCTGTAAAGAATTTCATTTCTCCTTCGCTTATGAGGCTTAGTTTGGCTGGATATGAAATTCTGGGTTGAAAAGTCTTTTCTTTAAGAATGTTGAATATTGCCCCCCACTCTCTTCTGGCTTGTAGAGTTTGTGCTGAGACATCCACTGTTAGTCTGATGGGCTTCCCTTTGAGGGTAACCCGACCATTCTCTCTGGCTGCCCTTAACATTTTTTCCTTCATTTCAAATTTGGTGAATCTGAGAATTATGTGTCTTGGAGTTGCTCTTCTCGAGGAGTATCTTTGTGGTGTTCTCTGTATTTCCTGAATCTGAATTTTGGCCTGCCTTGCTAGATTGGGGAAGTTCTCCTGGATAATATCCTGCAGTGTGTTTTCCAACTTGGTTCCATTTTCCCCGTCACTTTCAGGTACACCAATCAGATGTAGATTTGGTCTTTTCACATAGTCCCACATTTCTTGGAGGCTTTGCTTGTTTCTTTTTATTCTTTTTTCTCTAAACCTCCCTTCTCACTTCATTTCATTCATTTCATCTTCCATTGCTGATACCCTTTCTTCCATTTGATCGTATCAGCTCCTGAGGCTTCTGCATTCTTCATGTAGTTCTCGAGCCTTGGTTTTCAGCTCCTTCAGCTCCTTTAAGCACTTCTCTGTATTGGTTATTCTAGTTATACATTCTTCTAAATTTTTTTCAAAGTTTTCAACTTCTTTGCCTTTGGTTTGAATATCCTCCCGTAGCTCGGAATAATTTGATCATCTGAAGCCTTCTTCTCCCAGCTTGTCAAAGTCATTCTCCATCCAGCTTTGTTCCGTTGCTGGTGAGGAACTGCGTTCCTTTGGAAGAGGAGAGGTACTCTCCTTTTTAGAGTTTCCAGTTTTTCTGCTCTGTTTTTTCCCCATCTTTGTGGTTTTATCTACTTTTGGTCTTTGATGATGGTGATGTACAGATGGGATTTTGGTGTGGATGTCCTTTCGGTCTGTTAGTTTTCCTTCTAAAAGACAGGACCCTCAGCTGCAGGTCTGTTGGAGTACGTGGCCGGCATTGTGAGGTGTCAGTCTGCCCTTGCTGGTGGGTTCCTCCCAGTTTGGCTGCTCGGGGGTCAAGGGTCAGGGACCCATTTGAGGAGGCAGTCTGCCCTTTCTCAGATCTCCAGCTGCATGCTGGGAGAACTACTGCTCTATTCAAAGCTGTCAGACAGGGACATTTAAGTCTGCAGATGTTACTGCTGTCTTTTTGTTTGTCTGTGCCCTGCCCCCAGAGGTGGAGCCTACAGGGGCAGGCAGGCCCCCTTGAGCTGTGGGGGGCTCCACCCTGTCAGAGCTTCCCGGCTGCCTTGTTTACTTAAGCAAGCCTGGGCAATGGTTATCACCCCTTCCCAAGCCGCACTGCCACCTTGCAGTTTGATCTCAGACTGCTGTGCTAGCAATCAGTGAGACTCTGTGGGCGTAGGACCCTCTGAGCCAGGTGCGGGATATTAATCTCCTGGTGCGCTGTCTTTTAAGCTCGTCGGAAAAGCGCAGTATTTGGGTGGGAGTGACCCGATTTTCCAGGTGCCCTCTGTCACCCATTTCTTTGACTAGGAAAGAGAACTCCCCGACCCCTTGCACTTCCCGAGTGAGGCAATGCCTCAGCCTTCTTCGGCTCGTGCACGGTGTGTGCACCCACTGACCTGTGCCCACTGTCTGGCACTCCCTAGTGAGATGAACCCGGTAGATCAGATGGAAATGCAGAAATCAACCGTCTTCTGCGTTGCTCATGCTGGGAGCTGTAGACCAGAGCTGTTCCTACTCGGCCAGCTTGGCTTCTGCCCCCCGGTTGAGGAGGTTTGAAAAATTCTCTTTGTAGAATCTGTAAGTGGGCATTTGGAGCGCTTTGAGGCCTATGGTGGAAAAAGAAATATCTTCCCATAAAAACTAGACTGAAGCATACTGAAAAACATCTTTGTAGTGTGTCCATCTCACAGTGTTGAACCTTACTTTCGATTGAGCAGTTTTGGAACACTCTTTTTGTAGAATCTGCAAGTGGACATTTGGAGCGCTTTGAGGCCTATAGCGTGTAACCAAATATCTTCATATAATAACTAGACAGAAGCATTATGAGAAACTTCTTTGTGATGTGTGCATTCATCTCACACTGAGTAGAACCTTTCTTTTGACTGAGCAGCTTTGAAACACTCTTTTTGTAGATTCTGCAAGTGGACCTTTGGAGTGATTTGAGGCCTATAGTGGAAAAGGAAATATCTTCACATTAAAACCAGATAGAAGCATTCTGACAAAATTCTTTGTGATGTGTGCATTCATCTCACAGGGTTGAGCCTTTCTTTTTTTGAGCAGTTTTGAAACCCTCTTTTTGTAGAATCTGCAAGTGGACAATTGGAGCACTTTGAGGCCTATAGTGGAAAAGGAAACATCTTCACATAAAAACTAGACAGAAGTCTTCTGGAAAACTTCTTTTTGATGTGTTCATCCATCTTAGAGTGTTGAACCTTTCTTTTGATTGAGCACTTTTGAAACTCTATTTTTGTAGAATCTGCAGGTGGACATTTGGAGTGCTTTGAGGATTATGGTGGAGAAAGAAATATCTTCCTATAATAACTAGACAGAAGCATGATGAGAAACTTCTTTGTGTTGTGTGAGTTCATCTCACACTGAGTTGAATATTTCTTTTGATTCAGCAGCTTTGAAACACTCTTTTTGTGAAATCAGCAAGTGAATATTTGGAGCGCTTTGACGCCTATGGTGGAAAATGAAATATGTTCACATAAAAACAAGACAGAAGCATTCTGACAAACTTCTTTATGATGTGTGCATTCATCTCACAGAGTTGAACCTTACTTTTCATTGAGCAGTTTTGAAACACTCTTTTTGTAGAATCTGCAATTGGATAATTGGAACTCTCCGAGGCCAATGGTGGAAACGGAAATATCTTCACATAAAAACTGGAGAGAAGCATTCTGACAAACTTCTTTCTGATGAGAGCATTCATCTCACAGAGTTGAACCTTTCTTTTGGTTGAGCAATAGAACCTTTCTTTTTGTAGAATCTGCAAGTGGACATTTGGAGACCTTTGAGGCCTATGATGGGAAAGGACATATCTTCACATAAAAACTACACAGAAGCATTCTGACAAAGTTCTTTGTGATGTGTGCATTCATCTCACAGAGTTGAACCTTTCTTTTGTTTGAGCAGCTTTGAAACACTCTTTTTGTACAATCTGCAAGTGGACATTTGTAGTCCTTTGAGGCCTATAGTGGAAAAGGCCTTATCTTCACTGAAAAACTAGACAGAAGCATTCTGACAAACTTCTTTGTGATGTGTGCATTCATCTCAAAGAGTTAAACCTTTCTTTTGATTGGTCAGTTTTGAAACACTCTTTTTATAGAATCTGCAAGTGGAGATTTGGAGTGCTTTGAGGCCTATGGTGGAAAAGAAAATATCTTCACATAAAAACTAGACAGAAGCATTCTGACAAACTTCTACATGATGTGTGCATTCATCTCACAGAGTTGTAACTTTGTTGTGTTGAGCAGTTTTGAAAATCTCTTTTTATGCAACCTGAAATTGGACAATTAGAGTGCTTTGAGGCCTATTGTGTGAAAGGAAATATCTTCACCTAAAAACCACTCAGAAGAATTCTGACAACCTTCCTTGTGATATGTGTGTTCATCTCATAGAGTTGAACCTTACTTTTCACTGAGTAGTTCTGAAACCCTCTGTTTGTACTCTCCAAAAGTGGATATTTGGAGTTCTTTGAGGCCTATGGTAGAAAAGGTAATATCTTCACTTAAAAACTAGACAGAAGCATTCTGACAAATTTGCTTGTCATGTGTTCATTAGTCTCACCAAGTTGAACCTTACTTTCAATTGAATAGTTTTGACACACTCTTTTTGTAGAATCTGCAAGTGGACATTGGGAGGGCTTTGAGGCCCACGGAGGAAAAGTTGATATCTTCACATAAAAAATAGACAGAAGCATTCTGACAAACTTCTTTGGATGTGTGCATTCATCTCACAGATTTGAAACTTACTTTCCATTGAGCAGTTTTGAAACACTCTTTTTATAGAATCTGCAAGTGGACATTTAGAGTGCTTTGAGGCCGATGGTGGAAAAGGAAGTACCTTGACATAAAAACTAGACAGAAGAATTCTGACAAACTTCTTTGTGATATGTGCATTCATCTCACAGATTTGAACCTTACTTTTGATTGAGCAGCTTCGAAACAACCTTTCTGTACTATCTGCAAGTGGATATTTGGTTTGCTTTGAGGCCTATGGTGGAAAAGGAAATATCTCCACATAAGATCTAGACAGAAGCATTCTGAGGACTTTCTTTGTGATGCGTGCATTAATCTCACAGAGTTGAACCTTACTTTCAATTGAGCACTTTTGAAACACTCTTTTTGTAGAATCTGCAAGTGGACATTTGGAGCGCTCTGCGGCCTATGGTGGATAAAGAAATATCTTCATACTATAAGTAGACAGAAGAATTATGGGAAACTTCTCTGTGATGTGCACATTTATCTCACAGAGTTGAAATTTACTTTTCATTGAACAGTTTTGAAACACTCTTTTTGTGGAATCTGCAAGTGGACAATTGGAGAGCTTTGGGGCTAAGGTCGAAAAGGAAATATCTTCACATAAAAACTTGACAGAAACTTCTGACAAACTTCTTTGTGATTTGTGCATTCATCTTATGGAGTTCAAACTTTCTTTTGATTCAGCAGCATGGAAACCCTCTTTTTGCAGAATCTGCAAATGGACATTTGGAGCGCTTTGAGACCTATGGTGAAAAAGGAAATATCTTAACATAAAAAATAGACAGAAGCATTCTGACAAACTTCTTTGTGTTGGGTGCATTCATCTCACAGAGTTGAACCTTATTTTTCATTGAGCAGTATTGAAACACTGTTTTTGAAGAATCTGTATGAGGACTTTGGAGCATTTTGAGGCCTATGGTGGATAACGAAATATCTTCATATACTAACTAGACAGAAGCATTCTGAAAAACTTGTTTGTGATGTGTGCATTCATCTCACAGATTTGAACTGTTCTTTTGATTGAGCAACTTTGAAAAACTCTTTTTGTAGAATCTGCAAGAGGACATTTGGAGCGTTTTGAGGCCTACGGCGGAAAAGGAAATATATTCACATAAAAACAAGACAGAATCATTCTGACAAACTTTTTTGTGATGTGTGCATTCATCTCACAGAGTTGAACCTTTCTTTTGATTGAACAGTTTGGAAACACTCTTTTTGAAGTATCTGCAAGTGGATATTTGGAGCGATTTTAGGTGTTTGGTGGAAAAGGAAATATCTTCACATAAAAACTAGACAGAAGCATTCTGACAGCCTTCCTTGTGATAAGTGTATTCATCTCAGATAGGTGAACCTTACTTTTGATTGGGCAGTTTTCAAGCACTCTTCTTGTAATATCCGCAAGTGGACTTTCGGAGTGCTTTGAGGCCATTGGTGGAAAAGGAAATATCTTTACTTAAGAACTACACAGAAGCATTCTGACTAATTTCTTTGTGATGGGTGCATTCATTGCATAGAGTTGAACCTTACCTTCGATTGAGCAGTTTTGAAACACTCTTTTTGAAGAATGTGCAAGTGGATATTTGGAACACAAGAGACCTATGTTGGAAAAGGAAATATCTTCACATAAAAACTAGAGAGAAGCATTCTGAAAAACTCCTTTGTGATCTGTGCATTCACCTCACACAGTTGGACCTTACTTTTCATTGAGCAGTTTGGAAACACTCGTTTTGTAGAATCTGCAAGTGGATATTTTTAGCACTTTGAGGCCTACGGTGGAAAAGGAAATATCTTCACATAAAAATAAGACAGAAGCATTCTGACAAACTTCTTTGTGATGTGTGCATTCATCTCACAGAATTGAACCTTTCTTTTGATTGGTCAGTTTTGAAACACTCTTTTTGCAGATCTGCAAGTGGACATTCGGACAGCTTTGAGGCCTATGGTGGAAAAGTGAATATCTTCACATAAAAACCAGACAGATGCATTCTGACAAACATCTTCGTGATGTGTGCATTAATCTCACAGAGTTGAAATTTAATTTTCATTGACGAGTTTTGATACACTCTTTTTGTAGAATCTTCCAGTGGACATTTGGAGCACTTTGAGGCCTATGGTGTAAAATGAAATATCTTCACATGAAAACTAGACAGAAGCATTCTGGGAAACTTCTTTGTGATGTGTGCATTCATCTCACAAAGCTGAAACTTTCTTTTGATTGAGGAGCTTTGAAACACACTTTTTGTAGAATTTGCAAGTGAACATTTGGAGCGCTTTTGCGCCTATGGTAGGAAAGGAAATATCTTAACATAAAAACTAGACAGAAGCATTCTGACAAACTTCTTTGTGATGTGTGCGTTCATTTCACACATTCTGCCTAGTACTTATATGAGGATATTTCCTTTTCCACCAAAGGCCTTTAAGTGCTCCAAATGTTCACTTGCAGATTGTACAAAAGAGTATTTCAAAGCTGCTCAATCAAAAGAAAGGTTCAACTCTCTCAGATGAATGCACACATTACAAAGTAGTTCATCAGAATGCTTCTGTCCAGTTTTTTTGTGAAGGTATTTTCTTTTCCACCATAGGCCTCAAAGCACTCAAATGTCCCCTTACAGATACTGCAAAAAGTGGTTTTCAGAACTGATCAAAGAAAAGTAAGCTTCAATTCTATGCAATGAATCCACACACCACATAAAATTTTTTAAGAATGCTTCTGTCTAGTTTTTATGTGAAGATAATTCCATTTCCACCACAGGCCTCCAAGCGCTCCAAATTTCCACTTGCAGATATTACAAACAGAGTGTTTTAAAGCTGCTCAATCAAAAGTAAGGTTCAACTCTGTGAGGTGAATACACACATCACAAAGAAGTTTGTCAGAATGCTTCTGTCTAGTATTTATGTGAAGATATTTCCTTTTCCATCATAGGCCTCAAAGAGGTCCAAATGTCCACTTGCCGATTATACATAAAGAGGGCTTCCAAACTCCTCAATCAAAAGGAAGGTTCAACTCTTTGAGATAAGTGCACACATCACAAAGAAGTTTCCCAGAATGATTCTGTCCAGTTTTTATGTGAAGATATTTCCTTTTCCACCATAGGCCTCAAAGCACTCCGAATCTCCACTTGCAGATTCTATAAAAAGAGTGTCTCAAAACTGACCAATCAAAAGAAAGGTTCAACTCTTTGAGATGAATGCACACATCACAAAGATGTTTGTCAGAATGCTTCTGTCTAATTTTTATGTGAAGATATTTCTTTTTCCACCATAGGCCTCAAAGCGCTCCAAATGTTCAATTGCAGATTCTACAAAAAGAATGTTTCAAAGCTGCTCAATCAAAAGAAAGGTTCAACTCTTTCAGGTGAATGAACACATTGCAAAAAGCTTGTCAGAAAGTTTCTGTCTAGTTGTTATGTGAAAATATTTCCTTTTCCACCATAGGCCATAAAGCGCTCAAAATGCCCACTTGCAGATCCTACATAAAGAGTGCTTCCAAACTCCTCAATCAAAAGGAAGGTTCAACTCTGTGAGATGAATTCACACATCACAAAGAAGTTTCTCAGAATGCTTCTGTCCAGTTTTTATATGAAGATATTTCCTTTTCCACCATAGGCCTCAAAGCACTCCAAACCTCCACTTGCAGACTCTACAAAAAGAATGTTTCAAAACTGCTCAATGAAAAGTAAGTTTCAACTTTGTGAGATTAATGCACACATCTAAAAGATGTTTGTCAGAATGCTTCTGTCTAGTTTTTATGTGAAGAATTTCCTTTTCCACCGTAGGCCTCAAAGCACTCCAAATGTCCACTTGCAGATCCTACAGAAACAGTGTTTCAAAACTGCTGAATGAAAAGTAAGTTTCATCTGTGTGATCTGAATGCGCATATCACTAAGAAGGTTCTCAGATTGCTTCTGTCTAGTTCCTAAACGAAGGTATTTCCTTTTCCACCAAAGGCCTCAAAGCACTCCGAAAGTCCACTTGCGTATATTACATAAAGGGTGCTTCCAAACTGCTCAATCAATATTAAGGTTCAACTCTGTGAGATGAATGCACATATCACAAAGAAGGTTGTCAGAATGTTCCTATCTGGTTTGTATGTGAAGATATTTCCTTTTCCACCACACACCTAAAAGCGCTCCAAATGTCCACTTGCAGATTCTACAAAAAGAGTGTTTCCAAACTGCTCAATCAAAAGAAAGCTTCAACTCTGTGAGATGAGTGCACATATCACACAGAAATTTGTGAGAATGCTTCTGTCTAGTTTTTATGGGAAGATATTTCCTTTTCTGCCATAGGCCTCAAAGCTTTCCCAATGTCACCTTGCAGATTCTACAAAAAGAGGGTTTCAAAGCTGCTCAATCAAAACAGATGTTCAACTCTCTGAGATGAATTCACAAATCACAAATTTTGTCATAATGCTTCTGTCTATTTTTTTTGTGAAGATATTTCCTTTTCCACCAGAGGCCTCAAAGCGCTTCAAATGTCCCCTTGCAGATACTACAAAAAGTTTGTTTCAAATCAGCTCAATGAAAAGTAAGTTTCAACTCTGTGAGATGAATGTATGCATCACTTAGAAGTTTTTTGGAATGCTTCTATCTAATTTTTATATGAAAATAATTCCTTTTCCACCATAGGCCTAAATGGGCTCCAAATGTCCACTTGCAGAATCTACAAAAAGATTGTTTCAAAACTACTCAATGAAAAGTAAGATTCAGCTCTGAGAGATGAATGCGCACATCAAAAAGAAGTTTCCCAGAGTGACTCTGTCTGGTAATTATATGAAGATATTTCCTTCTCTACCATTGGCCTGTAAGCGCTCTGAATGTCTACATGCATATTGTACAAAAAGAGGGTTTCAAAGCTGCTCAATCAAAACAAATGTTCACTTCTGGGGGATGAATGCACACATCAGAAAAAAGTTGGTCAGAATGTTTCTGTCTAGTTTTTATGTGAAAATATTACGTTTTCCACCATAGGACTCAAAGCGCACGAAATGTTCACTTGCAGATTCTACATAAAGAGTGCTTCCAAGCTGCTCAATCAAAACGAAGGCTCAACTCTGTGAGATAAATGTACACATCACAAAGAAGTTTCTCAGAGTGCTTCTGTCTAGTTTTCATGTCAAGATATTTCCTTTTCCATCATAGTACTCAAAGCACCCCAAATGTCCACTTGCAGATTCTACAAAAAGAGTGTTTCAAAAATGCTAAATGATGCCTCCAGCTTTGTTCTTTTGGCTTAGGATTGACTTGGCGATGCGGGCTCTTTTTTGGTTCCATATGAAGTTTAAAGTAGTTTTTTTCCAATTCTGTGAAGACACTACCTGACTTCAAACTATACTACAAGGCTACAGTAACCAAACCAGCATGGTTCTGGTACCAAAACAGAGATATATATCAATGGAACAGAAGAGAGCCATCACAAATAATGCCACATATCTATAACTATCTGATCTTTGACAAACCTGACAAAAACAAGAAATGGGGAAAAATTCCCCATTTAATGAATGGTGCTGGGAAAACTGGCTAGCCATATGTAGAAAGCTGAAACTGGATCTCTTCCTTACACCTTATACATAAATCAATTCAAGATGGATTAAAGACTTAAATGTTAGACCTAAAACCATAAAAACCCTAGAAGAAAACCTAGGTATTACCATTCAGGACATAGGCATGGGCAAGGACTTCAGGTCTAAAACACCAAAAGCAATGGCAACAAAAGCCAAAATTGACAAATTGGATCTAATTAAACTAAAGAGCTTCTGCACAGCAAAGGAAACTACCATCAGAGTGAACAGGCAACCTACAAAATCGGAGAAAATTTTCGCAACCTACTCATCTGACAAAGGGCTAATATCCAGAATCTACAATGAACTCCAACAAATTTACCAGAAAAAAACAAACAACCCCATCAAAAAGTGGGCGAAGGACATGAACAGACACTTCTGAAAAGAAGACATTTATGCAGCCAAAAAACACATGAAAAAAGGCTGACCATCACTGGCCATCAGAGAAATGCAAATCAAAACCACAATGAGATACCATCTCACACCAGTTAGAATGGCAATCACTAAAAAGTCAGGAAACAACAGGTGCTGGAGAGGATGTGAACACTTTTACACTGTTGGTGGGACTGTAAACTAGTTCAACCCTTGTGGAAGTCAGTGTGGCGATTCCTCAGGGATCTAGAACTAGAAATTCCATTCGACCCAACCATCGCATTACTGAGTATATACCCAAAGGACTATAAATCACGCTGCTATAAAGACACATTCACACGTATGTTTATTGCAGCATTATTCATAATAGCAAAGACTTGGAACCAACCCAAATGTCCAACAATGATAGACTGGATTAAGAAAATGTGGCACATATACACCATGGAATACTATGCAGCCATAAAAAATGATGAGTTCATGTCCTTTGTAGGGACATGGATGAAATTGGAAATCATCATTCTCAGTAAACTATCACAAGAACAGAAAACCAAACACCGCATATTCTCACTCATAGGTGGGAATTGAACAATGAAAACACATGGACACAGGAAGGGGAACATCACACTTCGGGGACTGTTGTGGGGTCGGGGGAGGAGGGAGGGATAATTTTGGGAGATATACCTAATGCTAGATGACGAGTTAGTGGGTGCAGCGCACCAGCATGGCACACGTATACATATGTAACTTACCTGCACATTGCGTTCATGTACCATAAAACTTAAAGTATAATAATAAAAAAAAGCATCTGCAAGTGGACAAATGGAGTGCTTTGTGGCATATGGTGGAAAAGGAAATATCTTCATATAAAAACTAGACATAAACGTTCTGAGAAACTTCTTGGTGATGTGTGTATTCATCTTACAGACTTGAACTTTTCTTTTGATTGAGCAGCTTTGAAACACTCTTTTTTAGAATCTGCAAGTGGACATTTGGAGCATTTGAGGCCTATGGTGAAAAAGGAAATATCTTCACATAAAAACTAGACAGAAGCATTCTGACCACCTTCTTTGTTATGTGTGCATTCATCTCACAGAGATGAACCTTCCTTTTGTTTGAGCACATTTGAAGCACTCTTTTTGTGGAATCTGCATGTGGACATTTGGAGCGCTTTCGGGCCTATGGTGGAAAAAGTAATATCTTCACTTAAAAACTAGACAGAAGCATTCTGACAAACTTCTTTGTGATGTGTGC
This sequence comes from Pongo pygmaeus, assembly GCF_028885625.2. Lineage (NCBI taxonomy): Eukaryota > Metazoa > Chordata > Mammalia > Primates > Hominidae > Pongo > Pongo pygmaeus. Next base: position 38,355,712 of record NC_072392.2, read on the forward strand.
ATTCATCTCACAGAGTTGAACTTTACCTTACATTGAGCAGATTGAAACCCTCTTTTCGTAGTATCTGCAAGGGGACATTTGGAGAGCTTTGAGGCCGATGGTGGAAAGCTAAATATCTTCATATAAAAACTAGATAGAAGCATTCTGACAAAGTTCTTTGTGTTATGTGCATTCATCTCACGGAGTTGGACCTTACTTTTGATTGAGCAGTTTTGAATCACCATTTTGGTACTACCTGCAAGTGGACATTCGGAGTGTTTTGAGACCTATGGTGGAACAGGAAGTATCTTCACATAAGAACTAGGCAGAAGCATTGTGAGAAATTTTTTGTGATGTGTGCATTCATCTCACGGAGTTGAACCTTTCTTTTGATTTAGCTGCTTGGAAACACTCTTTTTGTACAATCTGCAAGTGGACATTTGGAGTGCTTTGGGGCCTACGGTGGAAAAGGAAATATCTTTACATAAAAACTAGAAAGAAGCATTCTGACAAACTTTTTCTTGATGTGTGCAGTTATCTCACAGAGTTGAACGTTACTTTTCATTGAGTAGTTTTGAAACACTCTTTGTAGATTCTGCAATGGACATTTGGAGCGCATTTAGGCCTAAGGTGGAAAAGGAAATAGTTTCACATAACAACTAGACAGAAGGATTCGGAAAAATTTCTATGTGATATGTGCCTTCATCTCACAGTGTTGAAAATTAATCTTCATTGAGCCTTTTTGAAACTTTTTTTGTAGAATCTGCAAGTGGACATTTGGAGTCCTTGGAGGCCTATTGTGGATAAAGAAATATCTTCACAAAATAACTAGACAGAAGCATTCTGAGAAAATTATTTTTGATGCGTGCATTCATCTCACCGAGTTGAACCTTACTTTTCATTAAGCAGTTTTGAAACACTCTTTTTGTAGATTCTGTAAGTGGACATTTGGCGTGCTTTGAAGCCTATGATTATCAAAAAAACTTCAAATAATAACCAGACAGAAGCATTCTGAGACAAATCTTTGTGAAGTGTACATTCATCTCACAGCATTGAAATTTTTTGATTGAACTCCTTTTGCAGCATCTGCAAGTGGACATTTGAAGCGCTTTGAGGCGTATGGTGGAAAAGGAAATATGTTCACAAAAAAATGGACAGAAGCATTCTGGCAAACTTATTTGTGATGTGTACATTCATCTCACAGAGTTGAACCTTACTTCTCATTGAGCAGTTTTGAAACCCTCTTTTTGTGGGATCTGCAATTGGACATTTGGAGCGCTTTGAGGCCTATGGTGGATAACAAAATATCTTCATATAATAACTATCCTGAAGCAGTCAGAGAAACTTCTTTGTGATTTGTGGCATCAGCTCACAGAGTTGAGCTTTTCTTTAGATTGAGCTGTTTTGAATCAGTCTTTTTTGTAGAATCTGCAACTGGATATTTGCAGCGCTTTGAGGCTTTTGGTGGAGAATGAAATAACTTCATATAATAACTATAGAGAAGAATTATGGGAAACTTTTTGTGATGTGTGCATTCATCTCACAAAGAGTTGAAACTTTCTTTTATTGATGAGCTTTGAAACACTCTTTTTGTAGAATCTGCAAGTGGATATTTGGAGAGCTTTGAGGTCTTTTGTGAAAAAGGAAATATCCTCACATAAAACTGGATAGAAGCATTCAGAGAAACATCTTTGTGTTGTGCGCATTCATGTTACAGAATTGAACGTTACTTTCAATGGACCAGTTTTGAAACACTCTGTATAGTCTGCAACAGGACATTTGCAGAGCTTTGAGGTTTATGGTGGATAACGAAATAACATCATATAATAACTAGAGAGAAACATTATGAGAAACTTCTTTGTGATGTGTGCATTCTTCTCAGAAAGATTTGAATCTTTCTTTGTTTGATGAGCTTTGCAACACTCTTTTAGTAGACCCTGCAAGTGGATATTTGGAGTGCATTGAGGCCTATGGTGGAAAAGGAAATATCTTCACATAAAAAACAGACGGAAGCATTCTGTCAAACTTCTTTTTGATGTGTACATTTATCTCACAGAGTTGAACCTTACTTTTCACTGACCAGTTTTGAAACAATCTTTTTGTAGAATCTGCAAGTGGATAATTGGATCTCTTTGTGGCCTATGGTGGAAAAGGAAATATGTTCACATAAAAACTAGACAGAAACCTTCTGACAAACGTCTTTCTGATGTGTGCATTCATTTTACAAAGTTGAACCTTTCTTTTGATTGAGCAGCTTTGAAACTCTCTTTTTGTGGAATCTGCAAGTGGACATTTGGAGCGCTTTGAGGCCTTTGGTGGAAAAGTAAATATCTTCACATAAAAACTAGACAGAAGCTTTCTGACAAACTTCACTGTGATGTGTGCATTCAACTCACAGAGCTGAACCTTACAATCAATTGAGCAATTTTGAAACTCTCTTTTTGTAGGTTCTGCATGTGCACATTTGGAGGGCTTTGAGGCTTATGTTGCATAGTGAAGTAAGTTCATATAATAACTACAGGGAAGCATTAAGAGAAACTTCTTTGTGATGTGTGCATTCATCTCACAAAGAGTTGAACCTTTCTTTTTTTTTTTCTTTTTATTATTTATTTATTTTTTTATTTATTGTTATTATACTTTAGGTTTTATGGTACAAGTGCGCAATGTGTAGGTTAGTTACATATGTATACATGTGCCATGCTGGTGTGCTGCAACCACTTACTCGTCATCAAGCATTAGTTTTATCTCCCAGTGCTATCCCTCCCCTCTCTCCCCACCCGACAAGAGTCCCCAGAGTGTGATGTTCCCCTTCCTATGTCAATCTTTCTTTGATTGATGAGCTTTCAAACACTTTTTGTAGAATCTGCAAGTGGACAACTGGAGCACTTTGTGGCCTATGGTGGAAAAGGAAATATCTTCACATAAAAACTAGACAGAAGAATTCTGAAAAACTTCATTGTGATGTGCACATTCACCTCACAGAGTTGAACCTTTCTTTTGATTGAGCAGCTTTGAAACACTCTTTGTGTACAATCTGCAAGTGGATGTTTAGAGCGCTTTGGAGCCAATGGTGGAAAAGGAAATATCTTCACATAAAACTAGACAGAAGCATTCGACAAACTTGTTTGAAATGTGTGCATTCATCTCACACACTTGAAACTTTATTTTGATTGAATAGCTTTGAACCCCTCTTTTTTGTAGAATCTGCTACTGGACATTTAGGGTACTTTGAGGTCTATGGTCGAAAAGGAAATACCTCCACATAAAAACTAGACAGAACAATTCTGACAAACTTCTTTGTGTTGTGTGCATTCAGCTCACAGAGTTGAACTTTCCTTTTGATAGAGCAGTTTTGAAACACTCTTTTTGTAGTATCTGCAAGTGGACATGTGGAGCACTTTGAGGCCTATATTGGAAAAGGAAATATATTCACATAAAAATTGAACAGAAGTATTCTGAGAAACTTCTTTGGACGTGTGCATTCAACTCAAAGATTTGAACCTTCCGATTGATAGAGCAGTTTTGAAACACTCTTTTTGTAGAATCTGCAAGTAAATATTTGGAGAAATTTGAGGCCTTTGGTGGAGAAGGAAATATCTTCACATAAAAACTAGACAGAAGCATTTTGAAAACCTTCTCTGTGATGTGTGTATTCATTTCACAGAGGTGATCCTTTCTTTAGATTGAGCAGTTTTGAAACACACTTTTTATAGAATCGGAAAGTGGACATTTGGAGCACTTTGATCCCTATGTTGGAAAAGAAAATATCTTCACATAAAAACCAGACAGAAGCATTCTGACAAACTTCTTTGTTTTGAGTGCTTTCATCACACAGAAACTATATTTTGATTGAGCAGCTTTGAAACACTCTTTTTGTAGAATCTGCAAGTGGACAATTGGAGCACTTTGCGGCCTATGGTGGAAAAGGAAATATCTGCACATAAAAACTAGCAGAAACCTTCTGATAAACTTCTTTGTAATGTGTGCATTCGTCTTATGGAGTTGAACCTTTCTTTTGACTGAGCAGCTTTGAAGCGCTCTTTTTGTAGAATCTGCAATTGGACATTTGGAGTGCATTGAGGCCTATGGTGAAAAAGGAAATACCTTCACATAAAAGCTAGACAGAAGAATTCTGACAAACTACTTTGTAATGTGTGCATTCATCTCACAAAGTTGAACCATACTTTTCCTTGAGCAGTTTTAAAATACTCTTTTTGTAGAATCTGCAAGTGGACGTTTGGAGAGCTCTGAGGCCTATATTGGAAAAGGAAATATCTTCACATAAAAAATAGACAGAAGAATTCTCACAAACTTCATTCTGATGTGTGCATTCACCTCACAGAGTTGAACCTTTCTTTTGATTGAGTAGCTTTGAAACACTCTTTTTGTAGAATCTGAAAGTGGACATTTAGAGCGCTTTGGAGCCTATGGTGGAAAAGGAAATATCTTCACATAAAACTAAAAAAAATAATTCAGACATACTTCTTTGAAATGTGTGCATTCATTTCACACAAATGAAACTTTCTTTTGATTGACCAGCTTTGAACGACTCTTTTTGTAGAATCTGCAATTGGACATTTGGAGCGATTTGAGGCCAATGGTGGAAAAGGAAATATTTTCAAATAAAAGCTAGACAGAAGCATTCTGACAAAGTCCTTTGTGATGTGTGCATTCATCTCACAGAGTTGAACCTTTGTGTCGATTGGGAAGCTTTGAAAGACTCTTTTTGTAGAATCTGCAAGTGGACAACTGGAGCGTTTTGAGATCTATGGTGGAAAACGAAAAATCTTCACACAATAACTAGGCAGAAGTATTCTGAGAAACTTCTTTGTGATGTGCGCATTCATCTCACAGAGTTGAAACTTTCTTTTGATAGAGCAGCTTTGAAACACTCTTGTTGTAAAATCTGCAAGTGGACATTTGAAGCACTGCGAGGCCTATTGTGGAAATGGAAATATCTTCACCTAAAATCTATACAGAAACTTTCTGACAAACTTCTTTGTGATGTGTGCATTCATCTCACAGAATTGAACCTTTCTTTTCATTGAGCAGTTTTGAAACACTCTTTTTGTAGAATCTGCAAGTGGACATTTGGACGCTTTGCGGCCTATGGTGGAAATGGAAATACCTTCAAATAAAAACTAGACAGAAGCATTCTGACAAACTTCTTTGTGATGTGTGCATTCACCTCACAAAGTTGAACCTTACTTTCGATTGATCAGCTTTGAAACACACTTTTTGTAGAATCTGCAGGTGGACAATTGCAGCGCTTTAAGGCCTATGGTGGAAAAAGAAATATCGTCACATAATAGATAGACAAAAGCATTCTGAGAAACTTATTTGTGATATGTGCATTCATATCCCGTAGCTGAAGTTTATTTTCATTGAGCATTTTAGAAAAAGTCTTTTTGTAGAAACTTCAAGTGTACTTTTGTAGCGCTTTGAGGCCTATGATGAAAAGGAAATATCTTCACCGGAAAATTAGACAGAATCACTCTGAGAAAATCCTTTGTGATGTGTGCATTCATGTCACAGAGTTGTACCTTTCTCTTGATTGAGCAGTTTTGAAACACTCTCTTTTTAAAATCTGCAAGTGGACATTTGGAGCGCTTTGAGGCCTATGGTGGGAAAGGAAATATCTTCACATAAAACTAGACAGAAGCATTCTGTGAATCTTCTTTTTGATGTGTGAATTCATCTCACAGAATTGAACCTTAATTTCAATTGAGCAGTTTGCAACTCTCTTTTTGTAGAATCTGCAATTGGAAATTTGGAGCGCATTGAAGCCTACGGTGGAACTCGAAATATCTTCACATAATAGATAGACAGAAGCATTCTGAAAAACCTGTTTGTGATATGTGCATTCATCTCACAGAATTGAAACTTTCTTTTGATTGAGCAACTTTGAAACACTCTTTTTGTAGAATCTGCAAGTGGATAATTGGAGCGCTTTGAGGTCTATGGTGGAAAAGGAAATATCTACCCTTAACTACTAGACAGAAGCATTCTGAGAAACTTCTTTGTGATGTGTGCGTTCATCTCACAGAATTGAACCTTTCTTTTGATAGAGCAGTTCTGAAACACTCTTTTTGTAGAATCTGCAAATGGATATTTGGAGGGCTTTGAGTCCAATGGCGGAAAAGGAAATATCTTCACATAAAAACTAGACAGAAGCATTCTCAGAAACTTCTTTGTGATGTGCACATTCAACTCACGGAGTTGAACGTTCCTTTTAATAGAGCAATTTTGAAACACTCTTTTTGTAGTATCGGCAAGTGGATATTTGGAGCGCTTTGAGGCCTATGCTGGAAAAAGAAATATCTTCACAGAAAAACTAGACAGAAGCATTCTCAGAAACTTCTTTGGGATGCGTGCATTCATCTCACAGAGTTGAAACTTTCTTTTGATTGAGCAGCTTTGAAAGAAACTTTTTGTAGAATCTGCAGGTGATCAATTGGAGCACTTTGAGGCCTATGGTGGAAAATGAAATATCTTCACATCATAGCTACACAAAAGCATTCTGAGAAACTTCTTTGTGTTGTGTGCATTCATCTCCCAGAGTTGAACCTTATTTTCAATGAGCATTTTAGAAACTCTCTTTTTGTGGAATCTGCAAATGGACATTTGGAGTACTTTGAGGTCTATGGTGGAAAAGGAAATATCTTCACATGAAACTAGATAGAAGCATTCTGCGGAACTTCTTTGTGATGTGTGCATTCAACTCACAGAGTTGAAACTCTTTTTAGATGGAGGCGTTTGGAAACACACTTTTTGTAGAATCTGCAAGTGGATATTTGGAGTGCTTTGAGGCATATGGTGAATAAGGAAATATCTCCACTTAAGAACTAGAAAGAAGCATTCAGAGAAACTTCTTCTTGATGTGTGCATTCATCTCACGGATTTGAACATTTCTTTTGATTGAGCAGTTTTGAATCACCCTTTTGTAGAATCTGCAAGTGCACATTTAGCACGTTTAAGGCCTAAGGTGTGAAAGGAAATTTCTTCACATAAAAACTAGACAGAATCATTCTGAGAAAATTCTTTGTGATGTGTGCATTCATCTCACTGAGTTGAACCTTTCTTTTGATTGAGCAGCTTTGAAACACTCTTTTTTTAAATCTGAAAGTGGACATTTGGATCGCTTAAGGCCTATGGTGCAAATAGAAATATCTTCACAAAAAAAACTATACAGAAACTTTCTGAGAAACTTCTTTGTGATATGTGCATTAATCTCACAGATTTGAACCTTTTCACTGAGCAGTTTTGAAATACACTTTTTCTAGAATGTGCTTGTGTACATTTGGAGCACTTTGAAGCCTATGGTAGAAGATGAAATATCTTCACATACAAACTAGGCAGAATCATTCTGAGAAAATTCTTCGTGATGTATGCATTCATCACACAGAGTTGAAACTTTCTTTGGATTGAGCAGCTTTGGAACACTCTTTTTGTATAATCTACACGTGGACATTTGGAGTGCTTTGAGGCCTATGGTGGAAAAGGAAATATCATCAAATAAAAACTAGAAAGAAGCATTCTGACAAACCTCTTTGTGATACGTGCATTCATCTCACAGAATTTAAATTTACTTTTGATTGAGCAGTTTTGAAACACCCTTTTTGTACTATCTGCAATTGGAAATTTGGAGTGATTTGAGGCCTATGGTGGAAAAGGAAATATCTTCATTTAAAAACCAGACGGAATCATTCTGAGAAAATTCTTTGTGATGTGTGCATTCGTCTCACAGAGTTGAACATTTCTTTTGATTGAGTAGTTTGGAAACACTCTTTTTGTAGAATCTGAAGGTGGACATTTGGAGTGCTTTGAGGCGTAAGGTGGAAAAGGAAATATCTTGAATTAAAAACTAGACAGAAGCATTCTGAGAAACTCCTTTGTGATGTGTGCATTCATTTCTCAGAATTGAACATTTCTTTTGATTGAGCTGTTTTGAAGCACTCCTTTTGGAGAATCTGCAATGGGACATTTGTACCGCTTTTTGGGCTATGGTGGAAAGGGAAATACCTTCAGATAAAAACTAGATAGAAACATTCTGACAATCTATTTTGTGAGGTGTGCATTCATCTCACAGATTTGAACCTTACTTTCCAATGAGCGGGTTTGAAACACACTTTTTCTTGAATCTTCAAGTGGATATTTGGAGCGATTTGAGGCCTATGTTGGAAAACGAAATATCTTCACATAATAACTAGACAGAAGCATTCTGAGAAACTATCTTTGAGATTTCTGTATTCATTTCACAGAGTTGAACCTTTCTTTTGATTGAGCAGCTTTGAGACACTCTTTACGGGATCTTCAAGGGGACATTTGGGGCGATTTGAGGCCTGTGGAGGAAAAGGAAATATCTTCACTTAAGAACAGGACAGAAGCATTCTGAGAAACATTTTGTAACGTGTGCATTCATCTCCCATAGTTGAATCTCTCTTTTGATTGAGCAGTTTTGAAACACTCTTTTTTTGGAATCTGCAAGTGGACATTTGGAGCGCTTTGAGGCCTAAGGTGGAAATCAAAATATCTTCACATAATAACTAAATGGAAGCATTCTGAGAAACTATCTTTGTGATGTCTGCGTTCATCTCACAGATTTGAACCTTTCTTTTCATTAAGCAGCTTTGAAACTCTCTTTTTATGGGATCTGCAAGGGGACATTTTGGGCGATTTGAGGCCTACGGTGGAAAAGGAAATGTTTTCACATAAAAACTAGACAGAAGTTTTCTGAGAAACTTCTTTGTGATGTGTTCAATCATCTCACAGAGTTGAACATTTCTTTTGATTGAGCAGTTTGGAAACACTCCTTTTGTCGAATCTGCATATGGATATTTGGAGCCCTTTGAGGCCTATGGTGGTAAAGGAAATAGCTTCAAATAAAAACTAGTCAGAAACATCCTGACAAGCTTCTTTGTGATATGTGCATTCATCTCACAGAGTTGAACCTTAATTCTGATTGGGCAGTTTTCAAACAAGCTTTTTATCCTATGTGCAAGTGGACAATTGGAGTGCTTTGCGGCCTATGGTGGAAAAGGAAATATCTTCACCTAAAAATTAGAAAGAAGCATTCTGACAAACTCCTTTGTGATGTGTATATTCATCTCACAGAGTTGAACCTTTCTTTTGATTGAGTAGTTTGGAAACTCTGTTTTTGCAGAATCTGCAAGTGGAGATGTGGAGCACTTTGTGGCCTATGGTGGAAAAGGAGATATCTTCACTTAAGAACAAGACAGAAGCATCCTGAGAAACTTCTTTGTGATATGTTCATTCATCTCACAGAGTAGAACTTTTCTTTTGATTGAGCAGTTTAGAAACACTCTTTTTGAAGAATCTGCATGTGGACATTCAGAGAACTTTGCGGCCTATGGTGGAAAAGGAAATATCTTCACATAAAAACTGGACAGAAGCATTCTGACAGAATTCTCTGTGAAATGTGAATTCATCTCATAGAGTTCAACCTTACTTTCAACTGAACAGTTTTGAAACACTCTTTTTGTAGAATCTGCAAGTGGACGTTTGGAGCGCTTTGAGGTCTACTGTGGAAAAGGAAATATCTTCACATAAAAACTGGACAGAATCATTCTGAGAAAATTCTCTGTGATGTGTGCATTCATCTCAAGGAGTTGAAACTTTCTTTTGATTGAGCGGTTTTGAAACACTCTTTTTGTAGAAACTGCAAGTGTACATTTGGAGGGCTTTGAAGCCTATGGTGGAAGAGGAAATATGTACACATAAAAACTAGACAGAAGCTTTCTGAGAAAATTATTTGTGATTTCTGCATTCATCTCACAGAGTTGAACCTTTCCTTTCTCTAAGCAGTTTTGAAACACTCTTTTTGAAGAATCGGCAAGTGGACATTTGGAGCGCTTTGCAGCCTATGGTGGAAGAGGAAATATCTTCACATAAAAACTAGACAGAAGCTTTCTGACAAACTTCTTTTTGATATGTTTATACATCTCACACAGTTGATGCTTACTTTTGATTTAGCAGTTTTGAAACTCTCTTTTTGTAGAATCTGCAAGTGGACATTTGGAATGCTTTGAGGCCTAAGGTGGAAATCAAAATACCTTCACATAATAGTTAAACAGAAGCATTCTGAGAAACTTCTTTGTGATTTGTGCTTTCATCTCACAGAGTTGAAACTTTCTTATATTGAGCAGCTTTGAAAATCTCCTTTTGTAGAATCTGCAAGCGGACATTTGGAAAGCTTTGAGGCCTGTGGTGGAAAAGGAAATATTTCCACATAAAAACTAGACAGAAGTTTTTTGAGAAACTTCTTTCTGATGTTTCCATTCGTCTCACAGAGTTGAACATTTCTTTTGATTGAGCAGTTTAGAAACACTCCTTTTGTAGAAACTGCATATGGACATTTGGAGTTCTTTGACGCCAATGGTGGAAAACGAAATATCTTCATATAAAAACAAGTCAGAAGAATTCTGACAAACTACTTTGTGATAGATGCATTCATCTGACAGAGTTGAATCTTATTTCTGATTGAGCAGTTTTCAAACAACCTTTTTATACTATCTGCAAGTTGACATTTTGAAGGCTTTGTGGCCTATGGTGGAAAAGGAAAAATCTTCACATAAAAACTAGACAGAAGCATTCTGACAAATTTCTTTGTGATATGCCCATTCATCTCAGAGAGTTGAAACTTATTTTGATTGAGCAGTTTGGAAACACCCTTTTTGTACTATCTGAAAGTGCACATTTGGAGTGCTTTGAGGCCTATGGCAGTAAAAGAAATATCTTCAAAGGAAAACTAGACAGAAGCATTCTTACAAAATTCTCTGTGATGTGTGCATTCATCTCAAAGAGTTGAAACTTTCTTTTGATTGAGCAGTTAGGAAAGTCTCTTTTTGTAGAAACTGCAAGTGGACATTTGCAGCCCTTTGAGGTCTATCGTGGAAAAGGAGATATCTTCACTTAAGAACTAGACAGAAGCATTCTGATAAACTTCTTCGTGAGTTGTGCATTCGTCTTACAGGGTTGAACCTTTCTTTTGATTGAGCAGTTTTGAAATAAACTTTTTGTAGTATTTGCAAGGGGACTTTTGGAGTGTTTTGTGGCCTATGGTGGGAAAGGAAATATCTTCACATAATAACTAGACAGAAGGATTCTGGGAAACTTATTTGTGATGTGTGCATTCATCTCACAGAGTTGAAAATTTCTTTTGATTGAACAGCTTTGAAACACACGTTTTGTAGAATCTGCAAATGGATATTTGGACTGCTTCAAGGCCTATGGTGGAAAAGGAAATATCTTCACATAAAAACTAGACAGAATCATTCTGAGAAAATTCTCTGTGATGTGTTCATTCATCTCTCAGAGTTGAACATTTCTTTTGATTGAGCAGTTTAGAAACACTCTTTTTGTAGAATCTGCAAGGGGACATTTGGAACGCTTTGAGGCCTATGGTGGAAAAGGAAATATCTTCACATAAAAACTAGATAGAAGCATTCTGTGAAACTTCTTTGTGATGTGTGTATCCAACTTACAGAGTTGAAACTTTCTTTCGTTGAGCAGTTTTGAAATACTCTTTTTGTAGAATCTGCAAGTTGACAATTGGAGCGCTTTGAGGCCTATGGTGAAAAAGGAAATATCTTCACCTAAAAATTAGAAAGAAGCATTCTCAGAAACTTCTTTGTGATGTCTACTTTCAACCCAAAGAGTTGAATATTCCCTTTGATAGAACTGTTTAAAAACACTCTTTTTGAAGAATCTGAATGTGGGCATTTGGAGCGCTTTGAGGCTTCTGCTACAAATGGAAATATCTGCACATGAAAATTAGACAGAAGCATTCTCAGAAACTTCTTTGTGATGTGTACATTCAAACCAAAGAGTTGAACCTTCCTTTTCATAGAGAAGTTTTTAAACACTGTTTTTGCACTATCTGCAAGTGGACATTTGGAGTGATTTGAGGCCAATCCTGGAAAAGAAAATATCTTTACATAAAAACTAGACAGAAGCGTTCTCAGAAACTTCTTTGTGATGTGTGATTTCACCTCACAGAGTTGAAACTTATTTCCGAAAGAGCAGTTTTGAAACACACTTTTTGTAGAATCTGCAAGTAGATATTTGGGGCGCTTTGAGGCCTATGCTGGAAAAGGAAATATCTTCAAATCAAAACCAGACAGAAGCATTTTCAGAAACTTCTTTGTGATGTGTGCATTCAACTGACAGAGTTGAACCTTCCTTTTGATAGAGCAGTTTTGAAACACTCTTTTTGTAGAATCTGCAAGTGGATATTTGGAGAGCTTTGAGGCCTATGCTGGAAAAGGAAATATGTTCACATAAAAACTAGACAGAAGGATTCTCAACAAATACTTTGTGATATGTGCATTCAAGTCACAGAATTGAATCTTCCTTTTCATAGAGGAGAATTGAAAAATTCTTTTTGAAGTTTCTGCAATTGTAAATTTGGAGCGCTTTGAGACCTAGCTGGAAAAGGAAATATCTTCAAATAAAAACTAGACATAAGGATTCTCAGAAACTAGTTTATGATATGTGCATTCAACTTACAATGTTGAACCTTCTTTTTGATAGAAGAGTTTTGAAACTCTCTTTTTGAAGCATCTGCCAGTGGATATTTGGAGGGCTTTGAGGCCTATGCTGGAAAAAGAAATATATTCACATGAAAAGTAGACAGAAGCATTCCCAGAAACTTCTTTGTGATGTTTGCATTCAACTCACTGAGTTGAAACTTCCTTTTGATTGAGCAGTTTTGAAACACTATTTTTGTAGAATCTACCAGTGGATATTTGGGGAGTTTTGAGGCCTATGTTGGAAAAGGAAATACCTTCACATAAAAATTAGACAGAAGCATTCTCAGAAACTTCTTTGTGATGTGTGCATTCACCTCACAGAATTGAACCTTCCTTTTGATAGAGCAGTTTTGAAGCACACTTTTTGTAGAATTTGGAAGTGCATATTTGGACCGCTTTCTGGCCTAGGCTGGAAAAAGAAATACTTTCACATAAAAACTAGAAAGAAACAATCACAGAAACTTCTTTGTGAAGTGTGCACTCAATTCACAGAGGTTAACCTTCGTTTTGATAGAGCAGTTTTGAAACACTCTTATTGTAGAATCTGCAAGTGGACATTTGGAGCGCTTTGAGGCCTATGATGGAAAACGAAATATCTTAATATAAAAATTAGATAGAAGCATTCTTAGAAACTTCTTTCTGATATGCACATTCAAATAAAAGAGTTGAATCTTCCTTTTGATACAGCACTTTCGAAACACTCTTTTTTCACAATCTGCAAGTGGATATTTGGAGCGCTTTGTGGCCTATGCTGGAAAAGGAAATATCTTCACATAAAAACTAGACAGAAGCATAATCAGAAACTTCTTTGTGATGTGTGCATTTAACGCACAGAGTTGAATCTTCCTTTTGAGACGACAGTTTAGAATCACTCTTTTTGTAGAAACTGCCAGGGGATATTTGCAGCGATTTGAGACCTAGGCAGGAAAAGGAATTACCTTCACATAAAAAACAGACAGAAGCATTTTCAGAAACTTCTTTGTTATGTGGGCATTCAGCACACAGACTTCAATCTTCCTTTTGATAGAGCAGTTTTGAAACACTCTCTTTGTAGAATCTGCAAGTGGGTATTTGGAAGGCCTAGACGCCTATGCTAGATAAGGAAATATCTTCACATAAAAACTATACAGTAGCATTCTCAGAAACTTCTTTGTGATGTGTGCGTCCAGCTCACAGAGTTGAACCTTTCTTTTGATAGAGCACTTTTGAAACACTCTTTTTCTAGAATCTCCAAGTGGATATTTGGAGTGCTTTGAGGTCTGTGGTGGAAAAGGAAATACCTTCACATAAAAAGTAGACAGACGCATCATCAGAAGCATCTTTGTGATGTGTGCATTCAACTCACAGACTTGAGCCTTCCTTTAAATAGAGCTGTTTTGAAACCCACTTTTTGTAGGATCTGCAAGTGGATATTTCGAGTGCTTTGAGGACTATGCAGGAAAAGGAAATATCTTCACCTAAAAACTACACAGAAGAATTATCAGGAAATTCTCGTGATGTGTGCATGCAACTCACAGAGTTGAACCTTACTTTCAATAGATCAGTTTTGTAACACTCTTTTTGTAGAATATTCAACTGGATATTTGGAAAGCTTTGAAGCCTATGCTGGGAAAGAAAATATCTTCACATAAAAACTAGACAAAAGCATTCTCCGAAACTTCTTTGTGATGTGTGCATTCGACTCACTGAGTTGAACATTTCTTTCGATGGAGCAGTTTTGAAACACTCTTTTTGTAGAATGTGCAAGTGGATATTTGGAGCTCTTTGAGGCCTATACCAGAAAAGGAAATATCTTCACATAAAAACTAGACAGAAGCATTTTCGGAAACTTCTTTGCTATGTGTGCTTTCAACTCACAGAGTTGAACCTTGCTTTCAATAGAGCAGTTTGAAACACTCTTTTTGTAAAATCTGCCAGTAGATAGTTGGTGCCCTTTGAGGCCTATGCTGGAAAAGGAAGTATCTGCGCATGAAAAGTAGACAGAAGCATTCTCAGAAACTTCTTTGTGATGTGTGCTTTCAACTCACAGAGTTGAACCTTGCTTTCAATAGAGAAGTTTTGAAAAACTCTTTTTGTGGAATCTGCAAGAGGATATTTGGAGTGATTTGAAGCCTATGCTGGAAAAGGTATTATCGTTTCATAAAAACTAGACAGAAGCATTCTCAGGAACTTCTTGGTGATATGTGAATTCAGCTTACAGGGTTGAACCTTCCTTTTGATAGAGCAGTTTTGTAACACTCTTTTTGTGGTATCTGCAAGAGGATAATTGGTGCGTTTTGAGGACTATGCTGGAAAAGGAAATATCTTCACATAAAAACTAGACAGAAGCATTCTCAGGAACTTCTTTGTGTTTCGCGCTTTCAACTGACGGAGTTGGACCTTCCTTTTGATAGAGCAGTTTTGAAAAAGTCTTTTTGTAGAATCTGCGAGTGGATATATCTGGAGCGCTTTGAGGCCTATGCTGGAAAAGAAATTATCTTCACATAAAAACCAGACAGAAGCATTCTCAGAAACTTCTTTGTGATGTGTGCATTTAAAACACAGAGTTGAACCTTCCTTTTGATAGCGCAGTTTAGAATCACTCTTTTTGTAGAATGTGCCAAAGGATATTTGAACGTTTTGAGGCCTATGCTGGAAAAGGATATATCTTCACGTAAAACCTAGACGGAATTATTCTTAGAAACTACGTTGTGATGTGTGCATTCAACTCACAGAGTTGAACCTTCCTTTTGGTAGACCAGTTTTGAAACACTGTTTTTGGAGAATCAGCAAGTGGATATTTGGAGCACTTTGAGGCCTATGCTGGAACAGGAAATATCCTCACCTTAAAACTAGACAGAAGTATTCTCAGGAACATCTTTGTGATGTGTGCATTCAACTCACAGAGTTGAACCTTCTTTTTGATAGTACAGTTTTGAAACACTCTTTTTGTAGAATTTGCCAGTGGATATTTAGAGTGCTTTGATGCCTATGCTGGGAAAGGAAGAATCTTCACATAAATACTAAACAGAACCATTCTCAGAAACTTTTTTGCAATGTGTGCATTTAACCCACAGAGTTGAACCTTTGTTTTGATAGTGCAGTTTTGAATCGTTCTGTTTGTACAATCTGCCAGTGGATTTTTTTGGAGTTTTGAAGCCCATCCTGGAAAAGGAAATATTTTCACATAAAAACTAGACAGAAGAATTCTGAGAAACTTATTTGTGATGTGTGCATCCACCTCACAAAGTTGAACCTGCCTTTTGATAGAGCAGTTTTGAAACGCTCTTTCTGTAGAATCTGCTGGTGGATATTTGGATCGCTTAGAAGGCTATGCTGTAAAAGGAAATATCTTCACATAAAAACTAGACAAAAGCATTCTCAGGAACTTCTTTGTGATGTGTACATTCAACTCAAAGAGTTGGACCTTCCTTTTGATAGAGCAGTTTTGAATCACTCTTTCTCTATAATCTGCCATTGGATATTTGGAGCGTTTTGAGGCCTGTACAGGAAAAGGAAATATCTTCACATAAAAAGCAGACAGAAGCATTCTCAGTAACTTGTTTGTGATATCTGCATTCAACTCACAGAGTTAAACCTCCTTTTTATAGAGCAGTTTTGAAACATTCTTTTTGAAGTATCGGAAAATGTATATTTGGAGCCCTTTGAGGCCTATGCTGGAAAAGGAAATATCTTCACATAAAAACCAGACAGAAGCTTTCTCAGAAACTTATTTGTGATGTGTGCACTCAACTCACAGAGTTGAACCTTCCTTTTGATAGAGCAGATTTGAAACTCTTTTTGTAGAAACTGCAATTGCATATTTGGTGTGCTTTGAGGCCTATGCAGGAAAAAGAAATATGTTCACATAAAACCTAGACAGAAGCATTCTCAGAAAATTCTTTTTGATGAGTCCATTCAACTCACAGAGTTGAACCTTCCTTTCGATAGGGCAGTTTTGAAACACTATATTTGTAGAATCTGCAAGTGGATATTTGCAGCCCTTTGAGGCCTGTGCTGGAAATGGAAATATCTTCACATAAAAACTAGACAGAAGCATTCTCAGAAACTTCTCGTTTTTTATTTATTATTATGATACATTAGGTTTTAGGGTACATGTGCACAATGGGCAGTTTAGTTACATATGTATACATGTGGCATGCTGGTGTGCTGCATCCAATAACTATTCTAGCATTAGGTGTATCTCCCAATGATATCCCTCCCCCCTCCCCAGACCCCACAACAGTCCCCAGAGTGTGATGTTTCCCTTCCTGTGTCCATGTGTTCTCATTTAAAATTCCCACCTATAAGTGTGAATATGTGGTGTTTGGTTTTTTGTTCTTGCGATAGCTGACTGAGAATAATGATTTCCAATTTCATCCATGTCCCCACAAAGGACATAAACTCATCATTTTTCATGTCTGCATAGTATTCCGTGGTGTATATGTGTGACATTTCCTTTTTTTTTAATTACTATTATTATTATACTTTAGGTTTTATGGTACATGTGCGCAACGTGCAGATAAGTTACATAAGAATACATGTGCCATGCTGGTGCACTGCACCTACTAACTCGTCATCTAGCATTAGGTGTATCTCCCAATGCTATCCCTCTCCCCTCCCCCCATCCCACCACTGTCCCCGAAATGTGATGTTACCCTTTCTGTGTCCATGTGTTCTCATTGTTCAATTCCCACCTATGAGTGAGAATATGCGGTGTTTGGTTTTTTGTTCTTGGGATAGTTTACTGAGAATGATGATTTCCAGTTTCATCCATGTCCCTACAAAGGATATGAACTCATCATTTTTTATGGCTGCATAGTATTCCATGGTGTATATATGCCACATTTTCCTAATCCAGTCTATCATTGTTGGACATTTGGGTTGGTTCCAAGTCTTTGCTGTTGTGAATAATGCCACAATAAACATACGTGTGCATGTGTCTTTATAGCAGCATGATTTATAGTCCTTTGGGTATATACCCAGTGATGGGGTGGCTAGGTCGAATGGAATTTCTAGTTCTAGATTCCTGAGGAATCGCCACACTGACTTCCACAAGGGTTGAACTAGTTTACAGTCCCACCAACAGTGCAACAGTGTTCCTATTTCTCCACATCCTCTCCAGCACCTGTTGTTTCCCGACTTTATAATGATTGCCATTCTAACTGGTGTGAGATGGTATCTCATTGTGGTTTTGATTTGCATTTCTCTGATGGCCAGTGATGGTGAGCATTTTTTCATGTGTTTTTGGCTGCTTAAATGTCTTCTTTTGAGAAGTGTCTCTTCATGTCCCTCGCCCACTTTTTGATGGGTTTGTTTGTTTTTTTCTTGTAAATTTGTTTGAGTTCATTGTAGATTCTGGATATTATCCCTTTGTCAGATGAGTAGGTTGTGAAAATTTTCTCCCATTTTTTAGGTTGCCTGTTCACTCTGATGGTAGTTTCCTTTGCTGTACAGAAGCTCTTTAGTTTAATTAGATTCCATTTGTCAATTTTGGCTTTTGTTGCCTTTGCTTTTGGTGTTTTAGACGTGAAGTCCTTGCCCATGCCTATGTCCTGAATGGTAATGCCTAGGTTTTCTTCTAGGGTTTTTATGGTTTTAGGTCTAACATTTAAGTCTTTAATCCATCTTGAATTGATTTATGTATAAGGTGTAAGGAAAGGATCCAGTTTCAGTTTTCTACATATGGTAGCCAGTTTTCCCAGCACCATTTATTAAATAGGGAATCCTTTCCCCATTGCTTGTTTTTGTCAGATTTGTCAAAGATCAGATACTTGTAGATATGTGGCATTATTTCTGAGGGCTCTGTTCTGTTCCATTGATCTATATCTCTGTTTTGGTACCAGTACCATGCTGTTTTGGTTACAGTAGCCATGTAGTATATTTTGAAGTCAGGTAGTGTGATGCCTCCAGCTTTGTTCTTTTGGCTTAGGATTGACTTGGCGATGCGGACTGCTTTTTGGTTCCATATGAACTTGAAAGTAGTTTTTTCCAATTCTGTGAAGAAAGTCATTGGTAGCTTGATGGGGATGGCATTGAATCTGTAAATTACCTTGGACAGTATGGCCATTTTCACGATATTGATTCTTCCTATCCATGAGCATAGAATGTTCTTCTATTTGTTTGTATCCTCTTTTATTTCCTTGAGCAGTGGCTTGTAGTTCTCCTTGAAGAGTTCCTTCACATCCCTTGTAAGTTGGATTCCTAGGTATTTTATTCTCTTTGAAGCAATTGTGAATGGGAGTTCACTCATGATTTGGCTCTCTGTTTGTCTGTTATTGGTGTATAAGAATGCTTGTGATTTTTGTACATTGATTTTGTATCCTGAGACGTTGCTGAAGTTGCTTATCTGCTTAAGGAGATTTTGGGCTGAGACAATGGGGTTTTCAAGATATACAATCATGTCATCTGCAAACAGGGACAATTTGACTTCCTCTTTTCCTTATTGAATACCCTTTATTTCCTTCTCCTGCCTAATTGCCCTGGCCAGAACTTCCAACACTATGTTGAATAGAAGTGGTGAGAGAGGGCATCCCTGTCTTGTGCCAGTTTTCAAAGGGAATGCTTCCAGTTTTTGCCCATTCAGTATGATATTGGCTGTGGGTTTGTCATAGAGAGCTCTTATTATTTTGAGATATGTCCCATCAATACCTAATTTATTGAGAGCTTTTAGCATGAAGGGTTGTTGAAATATGTCAAAGGCCTTTTCTGCATCTATTGAGATAATCATGTGGTTTTTGTCTTTGGTTCTGTTGACAGGCTGGATTACATTTATTGACTTGCATATATTGAACCAGGCTTGCATCCCAAGGATGAAGCCCACTTGATGCTGGTGGATAAGCTGTTTGATGTGCTGCTGGATTCTGTTTGCCAGTATTTTATTGAGGATTTTTGCATCAATGTTCATCAAGGATATTGGTCTAAAATTCTCTTTTTTGGTTGTGTCTCTGCCCGGCTTTGGTATCAGGATGATGCTGGCTTCATAAAATGAGTTAGGGAGGAATCCCTCTTTTTCTATTGATTGGAATAGTTTCAGAAGGTGTGGTACCAGCTCCTCCTTTTACCTCTGGTAGAATTCGGCTGTGAACCCATCTGGTCCTGGACTGTTTTTGGTTGCTAAGCTATTGATTATTGCCACAATTTCAGCTGCTGTTATTGGTCTATTCAGAGATTCATCTTTTTCCTGGTTTAGTCTTAGGAGTGTGTATGTGTCGAGTAATTTATCCATTTCTTCTAGATTTTCTAGTTTATTTGCGTAGAGGTGTTTGTAATATTCTCTGATTGTAGTTTGTATTTCTGTGGGATTGGTGGTGATATCCTGTTTATCATTTTTTATTGCATCCATTTGATTCTTCTCTCTCTTTTTCTTTATTAATTTTGCTAGTGGTCTATCAATTTTGTTGATCCTTTCAAAAAACCAGCTTCTGGATTCATTTATTTTTCGAAGGATTTTTTTGTCTCTATTTCCTTCAGCTCTGCTCTGATTATAGTTATTTCTTGCCTTCTGCTAGCTTTTGAATGTGTTTGCTCTTGCTTTCCTAGTTCTTTTAATTGTGATGTTAGGGTGTCAATTTTGGATCTTTCCTGCTTTCTCTTGTGGGCATTTAGTGCCATAAATTTCCCTCTACACACTGCTTTGAATGCATCCCATAGATTCTGGTATGTTGTGTCTTGGTTCTCGTTGGTTTCAAAGAACATCTTTATTTCTGCCTTCATTCCGTCATATACCCAGTAGTCATTCAGGAGCAGGTAGTTCAGTTTCCACGTAATTGAGCAGTTTTGAGTGAGATTCTTAATCCTGAGTTCTAGCTTGATTGCACTGTAATCTGAGAGACAGTTTGTTATAATTTCTGTTCTTTTACATTTATTGAGGAGAGCTTTACTTCCAAGTATGTGGTTAATTTTGTAATAGGTGTGGTGTGGTGCTGAAAAAAATGTATATTCTATTGATTTGTGGTGGAGAGTTCTGTAGATGTCTATTAGGTTCACTTGGTGCAGAGATGAATTCAAATCCTGGTTGTCCTTGTTGAGTTTCTGTCTCGTTGATCTGTCTAATGTTGACAGTGGGGTGTTAAATTCTCCCATTATTAATGTGTGGGAGTCTAAGTCTCTTTGTAGGTTACTCAGGACTTGCTTTATGAATCTGGGTGCTCCTGTATTGGGTGCATTCATATTTAGGATAGTTAGCTCTTCTTGTTGAATTAATCCCTTTACCATTATGTAATGGCCTTCTTTGTCTCTTTTGATCTTTTTTGGTTTAAAGTCTGTTTTATCAGAGACTAGGATTGCAAACCCTAGGATTGAGATGGGTTTACTGAATACAGTACACTGATGGGTCTTGAGTCTTTATCCAATTTGCCAGTCTGTGTCTTTTAACTGGAGCATTTAGTCCATTTACATTTAAAGATAATATTGTTATGTGTGAATTTGATCCTGTCATTGTGATGTTAGCTGGTTATTTTGCTCGTTAGTTGATGCAGTCTCTTCCTAGTCTCGAAGGTCTTTACATTTCGGCATGATTTTGCAGTGGCTGGTACCGGTTGTGCCTTTCCATGTTTAGCGCTTCCTTCAGGAGCTCTTTTAAGGCAGGCCTGGTGGTGACAAAATCTCTCAGCATTTGCTTGTCTGTAAAGTATTTTATTTCTCCTTCACTTATGAAGCTTAGTTTGGCTGGATATGAAATTCTGTGTTGAAAATTCTTTTCTTTAAGATTGTTGAATATTGGCCCCCACTCTCTTCTGGCTTGTAGGGTTTCTGCCGAGAGATCCGCTGTTAGTCTGATGGGTTTCCCTTTGATGGTAACACGACCTTTCTCTCTGGCTGCCCTTAACATTTTTTCCTTCATTTCAAATTTGGTGAATCTGACAGTTATGTGTCTTTGAGTTGCTCTTCTCGAGGTGTATGTTTGTGGCGTTCTCTGTATTTCCTGAATCTGAATGTTGGCCTGCCTTGCTAGATTGGGGAAGTTCTCCTGGATAATATCCTGCAGTGTGTTTTCCAACTTGGTTCCATTTTCCCCGTCACTTTCAGGTACACCAATCAGATGTAGATTTGGTCTTTTCACATAGTCCCACATTTCTTGGAGGCTTTGCTTGTTTCTTTTTATTCTTTTTTCTCTAAACCTCCCTTCTCACTTCATTTCATTCATTTCATCTTCCATTGCTGATACCCTTTCTTCCATTTGATCGTATCAGCTCCTGAGGCTTCTGCATTCTTCATGTAGTTCTCGAGCCTTGGTTTTCAGCTCCTTCAGCTCCTTTAAGCACTTCTCTGTATTGGTTATTCTAGTTATACATTCTTCTAAATTTTTTTCAAAGTTTTCAACTTCTTTGCCTTTGGTTTGAATATCCTCCCGTAGCTCGGAATAATTTGATCATCTGAAGCCTTCTTCTCCCAGCTTGTCAAAGTCATTCTCCATCCAGCTTTGTTCCGTTGCTGGTGAGGAACTGCGTTCCTTTGGAAGAGGAGAGGTACTCTCCTTTTTAGAGTTTCCAGTTTTTCTGCTCTGTTTTTTCCCCATCTTTGTGGTTTTATCTACTTTTGGTCTTTGATGATGGTGATGTACAGATGGGATTTTGGTGTGGATGTCCTTTCGGTCTGTTAGTTTTCCTTCTAAAAGACAGGACCCTCAGCTGCAGGTCTGTTGGAGTACGTGGCCGGCATTGTGAGGTGTCAGTCTGCCCTTGCTGGTGGGTTCCTCCCAGTTTGGCTGCTCGGGGGTCAAGGGTCAGGGACCCATTTGAGGAGGCAGTCTGCCCTTTCTCAGATCTCCAGCTGCATGCTGGGAGAACTACTGCTCTATTCAAAGCTGTCAGACAGGGACATTTAAGTCTGCAGATGTTACTGCTGTCTTTTTGTTTGTCTGTGCCCTGCCCCCAGAGGTGGAGCCTACAGGGGCAGGCAGGCCCCCTTGAGCTGTGGGGGGCTCCACCCTGTCAGAGCTTCCCGGCTGCCTTGTTTACTTAAGCAAGCCTGGGCAATGGTTATCACCCCTTCCCAAGCCGCACTGCCACCTTGCAGTTTGATCTCAGACTGCTGTGCTAGCAATCAGTGAGACTCTGTGGGCGTAGGACCCTCTGAGCCAGGTGCGGGATATTAATCTCCTGGTGCGCTGTCTTTTAAGCTCGTCGGAAAAGCGCAGTATTTGGGTGGGAGTGACCCGATTTTCCAGGTGCCCTCTGTCACCCATTTCTTTGACTAGGAAAGAGAACTCCCCGACCCCTTGCACTTCCCGAGTGAGGCAATGCCTCAGCCTTCTTCGGCTCGTGCACGGTGTGTGCACCCACTGACCTGTGCCCACTGTCTGGCACTCCCTAGTGAGATGAACCCGGTAGATCAGATGGAAATGCAGAAATCAACCGTCTTCTGCGTTGCTCATGCTGGGAGCTGTAGACCAGAGCTGTTCCTACTCGGCCAGCTTGGCTTCTGCCCCCCGGTTGAGGAGGTTTGAAAAATTCTCTTTGTAGAATCTGTAAGTGGGCATTTGGAGCGCTTTGAGGCCTATGGTGGAAAAAGAAATATCTTCCCATAAAAACTAGACTGAAGCATACTGAAAAACATCTTTGTAGTGTGTCCATCTCACAGTGTTGAACCTTACTTTCGATTGAGCAGTTTTGGAACACTCTTTTTGTAGAATCTGCAAGTGGACATTTGGAGCGCTTTGAGGCCTATAGCGTGTAACCAAATATCTTCATATAATAACTAGACAGAAGCATTATGAGAAACTTCTTTGTGATGTGTGCATTCATCTCACACTGAGTAGAACCTTTCTTTTGACTGAGCAGCTTTGAAACACTCTTTTTGTAGATTCTGCAAGTGGACCTTTGGAGTGATTTGAGGCCTATAGTGGAAAAGGAAATATCTTCACATTAAAACCAGATAGAAGCATTCTGACAAAATTCTTTGTGATGTGTGCATTCATCTCACAGGGTTGAGCCTTTCTTTTTTTGAGCAGTTTTGAAACCCTCTTTTTGTAGAATCTGCAAGTGGACAATTGGAGCACTTTGAGGCCTATAGTGGAAAAGGAAACATCTTCACATAAAAACTAGACAGAAGTCTTCTGGAAAACTTCTTTTTGATGTGTTCATCCATCTTAGAGTGTTGAACCTTTCTTTTGATTGAGCACTTTTGAAACTCTATTTTTGTAGAATCTGCAGGTGGACATTTGGAGTGCTTTGAGGATTATGGTGGAGAAAGAAATATCTTCCTATAATAACTAGACAGAAGCATGATGAGAAACTTCTTTGTGTTGTGTGAGTTCATCTCACACTGAGTTGAATATTTCTTTTGATTCAGCAGCTTTGAAACACTCTTTTTGTGAAATCAGCAAGTGAATATTTGGAGCGCTTTGACGCCTATGGTGGAAAATGAAATATGTTCACATAAAAACAAGACAGAAGCATTCTGACAAACTTCTTTATGATGTGTGCATTCATCTCACAGAGTTGAACCTTACTTTTCATTGAGCAGTTTTGAAACACTCTTTTTGTAGAATCTGCAATTGGATAATTGGAACTCTCCGAGGCCAATGGTGGAAACGGAAATATCTTCACATAAAAACTGGAGAGAAGCATTCTGACAAACTTCTTTCTGATGAGAGCATTCATCTCACAGAGTTGAACCTTTCTTTTGGTTGAGCAATAGAACCTTTCTTTTTGTAGAATCTGCAAGTGGACATTTGGAGACCTTTGAGGCCTATGATGGGAAAGGACATATCTTCACATAAAAACTACACAGAAGCATTCTGACAAAGTTCTTTGTGATGTGTGCATTCATCTCACAGAGTTGAACCTTTCTTTTGTTTGAGCAGCTTTGAAACACTCTTTTTGTACAATCTGCAAGTGGACATTTGTAGTCCTTTGAGGCCTATAGTGGAAAAGGCCTTATCTTCACTGAAAAACTAGACAGAAGCATTCTGACAAACTTCTTTGTGATGTGTGCATTCATCTCAAAGAGTTAAACCTTTCTTTTGATTGGTCAGTTTTGAAACACTCTTTTTATAGAATCTGCAAGTGGAGATTTGGAGTGCTTTGAGGCCTATGGTGGAAAAGAAAATATCTTCACATAAAAACTAGACAGAAGCATTCTGACAAACTTCTACATGATGTGTGCATTCATCTCACAGAGTTGTAACTTTGTTGTGTTGAGCAGTTTTGAAAATCTCTTTTTATGCAACCTGAAATTGGACAATTAGAGTGCTTTGAGGCCTATTGTGTGAAAGGAAATATCTTCACCTAAAAACCACTCAGAAGAATTCTGACAACCTTCCTTGTGATATGTGTGTTCATCTCATAGAGTTGAACCTTACTTTTCACTGAGTAGTTCTGAAACCCTCTGTTTGTACTCTCCAAAAGTGGATATTTGGAGTTCTTTGAGGCCTATGGTAGAAAAGGTAATATCTTCACTTAAAAACTAGACAGAAGCATTCTGACAAATTTGCTTGTCATGTGTTCATTAGTCTCACCAAGTTGAACCTTACTTTCAATTGAATAGTTTTGACACACTCTTTTTGTAGAATCTGCAAGTGGACATTGGGAGGGCTTTGAGGCCCACGGAGGAAAAGTTGATATCTTCACATAAAAAATAGACAGAAGCATTCTGACAAACTTCTTTGGATGTGTGCATTCATCTCACAGATTTGAAACTTACTTTCCATTGAGCAGTTTTGAAACACTCTTTTTATAGAATCTGCAAGTGGACATTTAGAGTGCTTTGAGGCCGATGGTGGAAAAGGAAGTACCTTGACATAAAAACTAGACAGAAGAATTCTGACAAACTTCTTTGTGATATGTGCATTCATCTCACAGATTTGAACCTTACTTTTGATTGAGCAGCTTCGAAACAACCTTTCTGTACTATCTGCAAGTGGATATTTGGTTTGCTTTGAGGCCTATGGTGGAAAAGGAAATATCTCCACATAAGATCTAGACAGAAGCATTCTGAGGACTTTCTTTGTGATGCGTGCATTAATCTCACAGAGTTGAACCTTACTTTCAATTGAGCACTTTTGAAACACTCTTTTTGTAGAATCTGCAAGTGGACATTTGGAGCGCTCTGCGGCCTATGGTGGATAAAGAAATATCTTCATACTATAAGTAGACAGAAGAATTATGGGAAACTTCTCTGTGATGTGCACATTTATCTCACAGAGTTGAAATTTACTTTTCATTGAACAGTTTTGAAACACTCTTTTTGTGGAATCTGCAAGTGGACAATTGGAGAGCTTTGGGGCTAAGGTCGAAAAGGAAATATCTTCACATAAAAACTTGACAGAAACTTCTGACAAACTTCTTTGTGATTTGTGCATTCATCTTATGGAGTTCAAACTTTCTTTTGATTCAGCAGCATGGAAACCCTCTTTTTGCAGAATCTGCAAATGGACATTTGGAGCGCTTTGAGACCTATGGTGAAAAAGGAAATATCTTAACATAAAAAATAGACAGAAGCATTCTGACAAACTTCTTTGTGTTGGGTGCATTCATCTCACAGAGTTGAACCTTATTTTTCATTGAGCAGTATTGAAACACTGTTTTTGAAGAATCTGTATGAGGACTTTGGAGCATTTTGAGGCCTATGGTGGATAACGAAATATCTTCATATACTAACTAGACAGAAGCATTCTGAAAAACTTGTTTGTGATGTGTGCATTCATCTCACAGATTTGAACTGTTCTTTTGATTGAGCAACTTTGAAAAACTCTTTTTGTAGAATCTGCAAGAGGACATTTGGAGCGTTTTGAGGCCTACGGCGGAAAAGGAAATATATTCACATAAAAACAAGACAGAATCATTCTGACAAACTTTTTTGTGATGTGTGCATTCATCTCACAGAGTTGAACCTTTCTTTTGATTGAACAGTTTGGAAACACTCTTTTTGAAGTATCTGCAAGTGGATATTTGGAGCGATTTTAGGTGTTTGGTGGAAAAGGAAATATCTTCACATAAAAACTAGACAGAAGCATTCTGACAGCCTTCCTTGTGATAAGTGTATTCATCTCAGATAGGTGAACCTTACTTTTGATTGGGCAGTTTTCAAGCACTCTTCTTGTAATATCCGCAAGTGGACTTTCGGAGTGCTTTGAGGCCATTGGTGGAAAAGGAAATATCTTTACTTAAGAACTACACAGAAGCATTCTGACTAATTTCTTTGTGATGGGTGCATTCATTGCATAGAGTTGAACCTTACCTTCGATTGAGCAGTTTTGAAACACTCTTTTTGAAGAATGTGCAAGTGGATATTTGGAACACAAGAGACCTATGTTGGAAAAGGAAATATCTTCACATAAAAACTAGAGAGAAGCATTCTGAAAAACTCCTTTGTGATCTGTGCATTCACCTCACACAGTTGGACCTTACTTTTCATTGAGCAGTTTGGAAACACTCGTTTTGTAGAATCTGCAAGTGGATATTTTTAGCACTTTGAGGCCTACGGTGGAAAAGGAAATATCTTCACATAAAAATAAGACAGAAGCATTCTGACAAACTTCTTTGTGATGTGTGCATTCATCTCACAGAATTGAACCTTTCTTTTGATTGGTCAGTTTTGAAACACTCTTTTTGCAGATCTGCAAGTGGACATTCGGACAGCTTTGAGGCCTATGGTGGAAAAGTGAATATCTTCACATAAAAACCAGACAGATGCATTCTGACAAACATCTTCGTGATGTGTGCATTAATCTCACAGAGTTGAAATTTAATTTTCATTGACGAGTTTTGATACACTCTTTTTGTAGAATCTTCCAGTGGACATTTGGAGCACTTTGAGGCCTATGGTGTAAAATGAAATATCTTCACATGAAAACTAGACAGAAGCATTCTGGGAAACTTCTTTGTGATGTGTGCATTCATCTCACAAAGCTGAAACTTTCTTTTGATTGAGGAGCTTTGAAACACACTTTTTGTAGAATTTGCAAGTGAACATTTGGAGCGCTTTTGCGCCTATGGTAGGAAAGGAAATATCTTAACATAAAAACTAGACAGAAGCATTCTGACAAACTTCTTTGTGATGTGTGCGTTCATTTCACACATTCTGCCTAGTACTTATATGAGGATATTTCCTTTTCCACCAAAGGCCTTTAAGTGCTCCAAATGTTCACTTGCAGATTGTACAAAAGAGTATTTCAAAGCTGCTCAATCAAAAGAAAGGTTCAACTCTCTCAGATGAATGCACACATTACAAAGTAGTTCATCAGAATGCTTCTGTCCAGTTTTTTTGTGAAGGTATTTTCTTTTCCACCATAGGCCTCAAAGCACTCAAATGTCCCCTTACAGATACTGCAAAAAGTGGTTTTCAGAACTGATCAAAGAAAAGTAAGCTTCAATTCTATGCAATGAATCCACACACCACATAAAATTTTTTAAGAATGCTTCTGTCTAGTTTTTATGTGAAGATAATTCCATTTCCACCACAGGCCTCCAAGCGCTCCAAATTTCCACTTGCAGATATTACAAACAGAGTGTTTTAAAGCTGCTCAATCAAAAGTAAGGTTCAACTCTGTGAGGTGAATACACACATCACAAAGAAGTTTGTCAGAATGCTTCTGTCTAGTATTTATGTGAAGATATTTCCTTTTCCATCATAGGCCTCAAAGAGGTCCAAATGTCCACTTGCCGATTATACATAAAGAGGGCTTCCAAACTCCTCAATCAAAAGGAAGGTTCAACTCTTTGAGATAAGTGCACACATCACAAAGAAGTTTCCCAGAATGATTCTGTCCAGTTTTTATGTGAAGATATTTCCTTTTCCACCATAGGCCTCAAAGCACTCCGAATCTCCACTTGCAGATTCTATAAAAAGAGTGTCTCAAAACTGACCAATCAAAAGAAAGGTTCAACTCTTTGAGATGAATGCACACATCACAAAGATGTTTGTCAGAATGCTTCTGTCTAATTTTTATGTGAAGATATTTCTTTTTCCACCATAGGCCTCAAAGCGCTCCAAATGTTCAATTGCAGATTCTACAAAAAGAATGTTTCAAAGCTGCTCAATCAAAAGAAAGGTTCAACTCTTTCAGGTGAATGAACACATTGCAAAAAGCTTGTCAGAAAGTTTCTGTCTAGTTGTTATGTGAAAATATTTCCTTTTCCACCATAGGCCATAAAGCGCTCAAAATGCCCACTTGCAGATTCTACATAAAGAGTGCTTCCAAACTCCTCAATCAAAAGGAAGGTTCAACTCTGTGAGATGAATTCACACATCACAAAGAAGTTTCTCAGAATGCTTCTGTCCAGTTTTTATATGAAGATATTTCCTTTTCCACCATAGGCCTCAAAGCACTCCAAACCTCCACTTGCAGACTCTACAAAAAGAATGTTTCAAAACTGCTCAATGAAAAGTAAGTTTCAACTTTGTGAGATTAATGCACACATCTAAAAGATGTTTGTCAGAATGCTTCTGTCTAGTTTTTATGTGAAGAATTTCCTTTTCCACCGTAGGCCTCAAAGCACTCCAAATGTCCACTTGCAGATCCTACAGAAACAGTGTTTCAAAACTGCTGAATGAAAAGTAAGTTTCATCTGTGTGATCTGAATGCGCATATCACTAAGAAGGTTCTCAGATTGCTTCTGTCTAGTTCCTAAACGAAGGTATTTCCTTTTCCACCAAAGGCCTCAAAGCACTCCGAAAGTCCACTTGCGTATATTACATAAAGGGTGCTTCCAAACTGCTCAATCAATATTAAGGTTCAACTCTGTGAGATGAATGCACATATCACAAAGAAGGTTGTCAGAATGTTCCTATCTGGTTTGTATGTGAAGATATTTCCTTTTCCACCACACACCTAAAAGCGCTCCAAATGTCCACTTGCAGATTCTACAAAAAGAGTGTTTCCAAACTGCTCAATCAAAAGAAAGCTTCAACTCTGTGAGATGAGTGCACATATCACACAGAAATTTGTGAGAATGCTTCTGTCTAGTTTTTATGGGAAGATATTTCCTTTTCTGCCATAGGCCTCAAAGCTTTCCCAATGTCACCTTGCAGATTCTACAAAAAGAGGGTTTCAAAGCTGCTCAATCAAAACAGATGTTCAACTCTCTGAGATGAATTCACAAATCACAAATTTTGTCATAATGCTTCTGTCTATTTTTTTTGTGAAGATATTTCCTTTTCCACCAGAGGCCTCAAAGCGCTTCAAATGTCCCCTTGCAGATACTACAAAAAGTTTGTTTCAAATCAGCTCAATGAAAAGTAAGTTTCAACTCTGTGAGATGAATGTATGCATCACTTAGAAGTTTTTTGGAATGCTTCTATCTAATTTTTATATGAAAATAATTCCTTTTCCACCATAGGCCTAAATGGGCTCCAAATGTCCACTTGCAGAATCTACAAAAAGATTGTTTCAAAACTACTCAATGAAAAGTAAGATTCAGCTCTGAGAGATGAATGCGCACATCAAAAAGAAGTTTCCCAGAGTGACTCTGTCTGGTAATTATATGAAGATATTTCCTTCTCTACCATTGGCCTGTAAGCGCTCTGAATGTCTACATGCATATTGTACAAAAAGAGGGTTTCAAAGCTGCTCAATCAAAACAAATGTTCACTTCTGGGGGATGAATGCACACATCAGAAAAAAGTTGGTCAGAATGTTTCTGTCTAGTTTTTATGTGAAAATATTACGTTTTCCACCATAGGACTCAAAGCGCACGAAATGTTCACTTGCAGATTCTACATAAAGAGTGCTTCCAAGCTGCTCAATCAAAACGAAGGCTCAACTCTGTGAGATAAATGTACACATCACAAAGAAGTTTCTCAGAGTGCTTCTGTCTAGTTTTCATGTCAAGATATTTCCTTTTCCATCATAGTACTCAAAGCACCCCAAATGTCCACTTGCAGATTCTACAAAAAGAGTGTTTCAAAAATGCTAAATGATGCCTCCAGCTTTGTTCTTTTGGCTTAGGATTGACTTGGCGATGCGGGCTCTTTTTTGGTTCCATATGAAGTTTAAAGTAGTTTTTTTCCAATTCTGTGAAGACACTACCTGACTTCAAACTATACTACAAGGCTACAGTAACCAAACCAGCATGGTTCTGGTACCAAAACAGAGATATATATCAATGGAACAGAAGAGAGCCATCACAAATAATGCCACATATCTATAACTATCTGATCTTTGACAAACCTGACAAAAACAAGAAATGGGGAAAAATTCCCCATTTAATGAATGGTGCTGGGAAAACTGGCTAGCCATATGTAGAAAGCTGAAACTGGATCTCTTCCTTACACCTTATACATAAATCAATTCAAGATGGATTAAAGACTTAAATGTTAGACCTAAAACCATAAAAACCCTAGAAGAAAACCTAGGTATTACCATTCAGGACATAGGCATGGGCAAGGACTTCAGGTCTAAAACACCAAAAGCAATGGCAACAAAAGCCAAAATTGACAAATTGGATCTAATTAAACTAAAGAGCTTCTGCACAGCAAAGGAAACTACCATCAGAGTGAACAGGCAACCTACAAAATCGGAGAAAATTTTCGCAACCTACTCATCTGACAAAGGGCTAATATCCAGAATCTACAATGAACTCCAACAAATTTACCAGAAAAAAACAAACAACCCCATCAAAAAGTGGGCGAAGGACATGAACAGACACTTCTGAAAAGAAGACATTTATGCAGCCAAAAAACACATGAAAAAAGGCTGACCATCACTGGCCATCAGAGAAATGCAAATCAAAACCACAATGAGATACCATCTCACACCAGTTAGAATGGCAATCACTAAAAAGTCAGGAAACAACAGGTGCTGGAGAGGATGTGAACACTTTTACACTGTTGGTGGGACTGTAAACTAGTTCAACCCTTGTGGAAGTCAGTGTGGCGATTCCTCAGGGATCTAGAACTAGAAATTCCATTCGACCCAACCATCGCATTACTGAGTATATACCCAAAGGACTATAAATCACGCTGCTATAAAGACACATTCACACGTATGTTTATTGCAGCATTATTCATAATAGCAAAGACTTGGAACCAACCCAAATGTCCAACAATGATAGACTGGATTAAGAAAATGTGGCACATATACACCATGGAATACTATGCAGCCATAAAAAATGATGAGTTCATGTCCTTTGTAGGGACATGGATGAAATTGGAAATCATCATTCTCAGTAAACTATCACAAGAACAGAAAACCAAACACCGCATATTCTCACTCATAGGTGGGAATTGAACAATGAAAACACATGGACACAGGAAGGGGAACATCACACTTCGGGGACTGTTGTGGGGTCGGGGGAGGAGGGAGGGATAATTTTGGGAGATATACCTAATGCTAGATGACGAGTTAGTGGGTGCAGCGCACCAGCATGGCACACGTATACATATGTAACTTACCTGCACATTGCGTTCATGTACCATAAAACTTAAAGTATAATAATAAAAAAAAGCATCTGCAAGTGGACAAATGGAGTGCTTTGTGGCATATGGTGGAAAAGGAAATATCTTCATATAAAAACTAGACATGAACGTTCTGAGAAACTTCTTGGTGATGTGTGTATTCATCTTACAGACTTGAACTTTTCTTTTGATTGAGCAGCTTTGAAACACTCTTTTTTAGAATCTGCAAGTGGACATTTGGAGCATTTGAGGCCTATGGTGAAAAAGGAAATATCTTCACATAAAAACTAGACAGAAGCATTCTGACCACCTTCTTTGTTATGTGTGCATTCATCTCACAGAGATGAACCTTCCTTTTGTTTGAGCACATTTGAAGCACTCTTTTTGTGGAATCTGCATGTGGACATTTGGAGCGCTTTCGGGCCTATGGTGGAAAAAGTAATATCTTCACTTAAAAACTAGACAGAAGCATTCTGACAAACTTCTTTGTGATGTGTGCATTCATCTCACAGAGTTGAACTTTACCTTACATTGAGCAGATTGAAACCCTCTTTTCGTAGTATCTGCAAGGGGACATTTGGAGAGCTTTGAGGCCGATGGTGGAAAGCTAAATATCTTCATATAAAAACTAGATAGAAGCATTCTGACAAAGTTCTTTGTGTTATGTGCATTCATCTCACGGAGTTGGACCTTACTTTTGATTGAGCAGTTTTGAATCACCATTTTGGTACTACCTGCAAGTGGACATTCGGAGTGTTTTGAGACCTATGGTGGAACAGGAAGTATCTTCACATAAGAACTAGGCAGAAGCATTGTGAGAAATTTTTTGTGATGTGTGCATTCATCTCACGGAGTTGAACCTTTCTTTTGATTTAGCTGCTTGGAAACACTCTTTTTGTACAATCTGCAAGTGGACATTTGGAGTGCTTTGGGGCCTACGGTGGAAAAGGAAATATCTTTACATAAAAACTAGAAAGAAGCATTCTGACAAACTTTTTCTTGATGTGTGCAGTTATCTCACAGAGTTGAACGTTACTTTTCATTGAGTAGTTTTGAAACACTCTTTGTAGATTCTGCAATGGACATTTGGAGCGCATTTAGGCCTAAGGTGGAAAAGGAAATAGTTTCACATAACAACTAGACAGAAGGATTCGGAAAAATTTCTATGTGATATGTGCCTTCATCTCACAGTGTTGAAAATTAATCTTCATTGAGCCTTTTTGAAACTTTTTTTGTAGAATCTGCAAGTGGACATTTGGAGTCCTTGGAGGCCTATTGTGGATAAAGAAATATCTTCACAAAATAACTAGACAGAAGCATTCTGAGAAAATTATTTTTGATGCGTGCATTCATCTCACCGAGTTGAACCTTACTTTTCATTAAGCAGTTTTGAAACACTCTTTTTGTAGATTCTGTAAGTGGACATTTGGCGTGCTTTGAAGCCTATGATTATCAAAAAAACTTCAAATAATAACCAGACAGAAGCATTCTGAGACAAATCTTTGTGAAGTGTACATTCATCTCACAGCATTGAAATTTTTTGATTGAACTCCTTTTGCAGCATCTGCAAGTGGACATTTGAAGCGCTTTGAGGCGTATGGTGGAAAAGGAAATATGTTCACAAAAAAATGGACAGAAGCATTCTGGCAAACTTATTTGTGATGTGTACATTCATCTCACAGAGTTGAACCTTACTTCTCATTGAGCAGTTTTGAAACCCTCTTTTTGTGGGATCTGCAATTGGACATTTGGAGCGCTTTGAGGCCTATGGTGGATAACAAAATATCTTCATATAATAACTATCCTGAAGCAGTCAGAGAAACTTCTTTGTGATTTGTGGCATCAGCTCACAGAGTTGAGCTTTTCTTTAGATTGAGCTGTTTTGAATCAGTCTTTTTTGTAGAATCTGCAACTGGATATTTGCAGCGCTTTGAGGCTTTTGGTGGAGAATGAAATAACTTCATATAATAACTATAGAGAAGAATTATGGGAAACTTTTTGTGATGTGTGCATTCATCTCACAAAGAGTTGAAACTTTCTTTTATTGATGAGCTTTGAAACACTCTTTTTGTAGAATCTGCAAGTGGATATTTGGAGAGCTTTGAGGTCTTTTGTGAAAAAGGAAATATCCTCACATAAAACTGGATAGAAGCATTCAGAGAAACATCTTTGTGTTGTGCGCATTCATGTTACAGAATTGAACGTTACTTTCAATGGACCAGTTTTGAAACACTCTGTATAGTCTGCAACAGGACATTTGCAGAGCTTTGAGGTTTATGGTGGATAACGAAATAACATCATATAATAACTAGAGAGAAACATTATGAGAAACTTCTTTGTGATGTGTGCATTCTTCTCAGAAAGATTTGAATCTTTCTTTGTTTGATGAGCTTTGCAACACTCTTTTAGTAGACCCTGCAAGTGGATATTTGGAGTGCATTGAGGCCTATGGTGGAAAAGGAAATATCTTCACATAAAAAACAGACGGAAGCATTCTGTCAAACTTCTTTTTGATGTGTACATTTATCTCACAGAGTTGAACCTTACTTTTCACTGACCAGTTTTGAAACAATCTTTTTGTAGAATCTGCAAGTGGATAATTGGATCTCTTTGTGGCCTATGGTGGAAAAGGAAATATGTTCACATAAAAACTAGACAGAAACCTTCTGACAAACGTCTTTCTGATGTGTGCATTCATTTTACAAAGTTGAACCTTTCTTTTGATTGAGCAGCTTTGAAACTCTCTTTTTGTGGAATCTGCAAGTGGACATTTGGAGCGCTTTGAGGCCTTTGGTGGAAAAGTAAATATCTTCACATAAAAACTAGACAGAAGCTTTCTGACAAACTTCACTGTGATGTGTGCATTCAACTCACAGAGCTGAACCTTACAATCAATTGAGCAATTTTGAAACTCTCTTTTTGTAGGTTCTGCATGTGCACATTTGGAGGGCTTTGAGGCTTATGTTGCATAGTGAAGTAAGTTCATATAATAACTACAGGGAAGCATTAAGAGAAACTTCTTTGTGATGTGTGCATTCATCTCACAAAGAGTTGAACCTTTCTTTTTTTTTTTCTTTTTATTATTTATTTATTTTTTTATTTATTGTTATTATACTTTAGGTTTTATGGTACAAGTGCGCAATGTGTAGGTTAGTTACATATGTATACATGTGCCATGCTGGTGTGCTGCAACCACTTACTCGTCATCAAGCATTAGTTTTATCTCCCAGTGCTATCCCTCCCCTCTCTCCCCACCCGACAAGAGTCCCCAGAGTGTGATGTTCCCCTTCCTATGTCAATCTTTCTTTGATTGATGAGCTTTCAAACACTTTTTGTAGAATCTGCAAGTGGACAACTGGAGCACTTTGTGGCCTATGGTGGAAAAGGAAATATCTTCACATAAAAACTAGACAGAAGAATTCTGAAAAACTTCATTGTGATGTGCACATTCACCTCACAGAGTTGAACCTTTCTTTTGATTGAGCAGCTTTGAAACACTCTTTGTGTACAATCTGCAAGTGGATGTTTAGAGCGCTTTGGAGCCAATGGTGGAAAAGGAAATATCTTCACATAAAACTAGACAGAAGCATTCGACAAACTTGTTTGAAATGTGTGCATTCATCTCACACACTTGAAACTTTATTTTGATTGAATAGCTTTGAACCCCTCTTTTTTGTAGAATCTGCTACTGGACATTTAGGGTACTTTGAGGTCTATGGTCGAAAAGGAAATACCTCCACATAAAAACTAGACAGAACAATTCTGACAAACTTCTTTGTGTTGTGTGCATTCAGCTCACAGAGTTGAACTTTCCTTTTGATAGAGCAGTTTTGAAACACTCTTTTTGTAGTATCTGCAAGTGGACATGTGGAGCACTTTGAGGCCTATATTGGAAAAGGAAATATATTCACATAAAAATTGAACAGAAGTATTCTGAGAAACTTCTTTGGACGTGTGCATTCAACTCAAAGATTTGAACCTTCCGATTGATAGAGCAGTTTTGAAACACTCTTTTTGTAGAATCTGCAAGTAAATATTTGGAGAAATTTGAGGCCTTTGGTGGAGAAGGAAATATCTTCACATAAAAACTAGACAGAAGCATTTTGAAAACCTTCTCTGTGATGTGTGTATTCATTTCACAGAGGTGATCCTTTCTTTAGATTGAGCAGTTTTGAAACACACTTTTTATAGAATCGGAAAGTGGACATTTGGAGCACTTTGATCCCTATGTTGGAAAAGAAAATATCTTCACATAAAAACCAGACAGAAGCATTCTGACAAACTTCTTTGTTTTGAGTGCTTTCATCACACAGAAACTATATTTTGATTGAGCAGCTTTGAAACACTCTTTTTGTAGAATCTGCAAGTGGACAATTGGAGCACTTTGCGGCCTATGGTGGAAAAGGAAATATCTGCACATAAAAACTAGCAGAAACCTTCTGATAAACTTCTTTGTAATGTGTGCATTCGTCTTATGGAGTTGAACCTTTCTTTTGACTGAGCAGCTTTGAAGCGCTCTTTTTGTAGAATCTGCAATTGGACATTTGGAGTGCATTGAGGCCTATGGTGAAAAAGGAAATACCTTCACATAAAAGCTAGACAGAAGAATTCTGACAAACTACTTTGTAATGTGTGCATTCATCTCACAAAGTTGAACCATACTTTTCCTTGAGCAGTTTTAAAATACTCTTTTTGTAGAATCTGCAAGTGGACGTTTGGAGAGCTCTGAGGCCTATATTGGAAAAGGAAATATCTTCACATAAAAAATAGACAGAAGAATTCTCACAAACTTCATTCTGATGTGTGCATTCACCTCACAGAGTTGAACCTTTCTTTTGATTGAGTAGCTTTGAAACACTCTTTTTGTAGAATCTGAAAGTGGACATTTAGAGCGCTTTGGAGCCTATGGTGGAAAAGGAAATATCTTCACATAAAACTAAAAAAAATAATTCAGACATACTTCTTTGAAATGTGTGCATTCATTTCACACAAATGAAACTTTCTTTTGATTGACCAGCTTTGAACGACTCTTTTTGTAGAATCTGCAATTGGACATTTGGAGCGATTTGAGGCCAATGGTGGAAAAGGAAATATTTTCAAATAAAAGCTAGACAGAAGCATTCTGACAAAGTCCTTTGTGATGTGTGCATTCATCTCACAGAGTTGAACCTTTGTGTCGATTGGGAAGCTTTGAAAGACTCTTTTTGTAGAATCTGCAAGTGGACAACTGGAGCGTTTTGAGATCTATGGTGGAAAACGAAAAATCTTCACACAATAACTAGGCAGAAGTATTCTGAGAAACTTCTTTGTGATGTGCGCATTCATCTCACAGAGTTGAAACTTTCTTTTGATAGAGCAGCTTTGAAACACTCTTGTTGTAAAATCTGCAAGTGGACATTTGAAGCACTGCGAGGCCTATTGTGGAAATGGAAATATCTTCACCTAAAATCTATACAGAAACTTTCTGACAAACTTCTTTGTGATGTGTGCATTCATCTCACAGAATTGAACCTTTCTTTTCATTGAGCAGTTTTGAAACACTCTTTTTGTAGAATCTGCAAGTGGACATTTGGACGCTTTGCGGCCTATGGTGGAAATGGAAATACCTTCAAATAAAAACTAGACAGAAGCATTCTGACAAACTTCTTTGTGATGTGTGCATTCACCTCACAAAGTTGAACCTTACTTTCGATTGATCAGCTTTGAAACACACTTTTTGTAGAATCTGCAGGTGGACAATTGCAGCGCTTTAAGGCCTATGGTGGAAAAAGAAATATCGTCACATAATAGATAGACAAAAGCATTCTGAGAAACTTATTTGTGATATGTGCATTCATATCCCGTAGCTGAAGTTTATTTTCATTGAGCATTTTAGAAAAAGTCTTTTTGTAGAAACTTCAAGTGTACTTTTGTAGCGCTTTGAGGCCTATGATGAAAAGGAAATATCTTCACCGGAAAATTAGACAGAATCACTCTGAGAAAATCCTTTGTGATGTGTGCATTCATGTCACAGAGTTGTACCTTTCTCTTGATTGAGCAGTTTTGAAACACTCTCTTTTTAAAATCTGCAAGTGGACATTTGGAGCGCTTTGAGGCCTATGGTGGGAAAGGAAATATCTTCACATAAAACTAGACAGAAGCATTCTGTGAATCTTCTTTTTGATGTGTGAATTCATCTCACAGAATTGAACCTTAATTTCAATTGAGCAGTTTGCAACTCTCTTTTTGTAGAATCTGCAATTGGAAATTTGGAGCGCATTGAAGCCTACGGTGGAACTCGAAATATCTTCACATAATAGATAGACAGAAGCATTCTGAAAAACCTGTTTGTGATATGTGCATTCATCTCACAGAATTGAAACTTTCTTTTGATTGAGCAACTTTGAAACACTCTTTTTGTAGAATCTGCAAGTGGATAATTGGAGCGCTTTGAGGTCTATGGTGGAAAAGGAAATATCTACCCTTAACTACTAGACAGAAGCATTCTGAGAAACTTCTTTGTGATGTGTGCGTTCATCTCACAGAATTGAACCTTTCTTTTGATAGAGCAGTTCTGAAACACTCTTTTTGTAGAATCTGCAAATGGATATTTGGAGGGCTTTGAGTCCAATGGCGGAAAAGGAAATATCTTCACATAAAAACTAGACAGAAGCATTCTCAGAAACTTCTTTGTGATGTGCACATTCAACTCACGGAGTTGAACGTTCCTTTTAATAGAGCAATTTTGAAACACTCTTTTTGTAGTATCGGCAAGTGGATATTTGGAGCGCTTTGAGGCCTATGCTGGAAAAAGAAATATCTTCACAGAAAAACTAGACAGAAGCATTCTCAGAAACTTCTTTGGGATGCGTGCATTCATCTCACAGAGTTGAAACTTTCTTTTGATTGAGCAGCTTTGAAAGAAACTTTTTGTAGAATCTGCAGGTGATCAATTGGAGCACTTTGAGGCCTATGGTGGAAAATGAAATATCTTCACATCATAGCTACACAAAAGCATTCTGAGAAACTTCTTTGTGTTGTGTGCATTCATCTCCCAGAGTTGAACCTTATTTTCAATGAGCATTTTAGAAACTCTCTTTTTGTGGAATCTGCAAATGGACATTTGGAGTACTTTGAGGTCTATGGTGGAAAAGGAAATATCTTCACATGAAACTAGATAGAAGCATTCTGCGGAACTTCTTTGTGATGTGTGCATTCAACTCACAGAGTTGAAACTCTTTTTAGATGGAGGCGTTTGGAAACACACTTTTTGTAGAATCTGCAAGTGGATATTTGGAGTGCTTTGAGGCATATGGTGAATAAGGAAATATCTCCACTTAAGAACTAGAAAGAAGCATTCAGAGAAACTTCTTCTTGATGTGTGCATTCATCTCACGGATTTGAACATTTCTTTTGATTGAGCAGTTTTGAATCACCCTTTTGTAGAATCTGCAAGTGCACATTTAGCACGTTTAAGGCCTAAGGTGTGAAAGGAAATTTCTTCACATAAAAACTAGACAGAATCATTCTGAGAAAATTCTTTGTGATGTGTGCATTCATCTCACTGAGTTGAACCTTTCTTTTGATTGAGCAGCTTTGAAACACTCTTTTTTTAAATCTGAAAGTGGACATTTGGATCGCTTAAGGCCTATGGTGCAAATAGAAATATCTTCACAAAAAAAACTATACAGAAACTTTCTGAGAAACTTCTTTGTGATATGTGCATTAATCTCACAGATTTGAACCTTTTCACTGAGCAGTTTTGAAATACACTTTTTCTAGAATGTGCTTGTGTACATTTG
This sequence comes from Pongo pygmaeus, assembly GCF_028885625.2. NCBI lineage: Eukaryota > Metazoa > Chordata > Mammalia > Primates > Hominidae > Pongo > Pongo pygmaeus. The sequence goes on from NC_072392.2 coordinate 38,395,343, forward strand.
GAGCACTTTGAAGCCTATGGTAGAAGATGAAATATCTTCACATACAAACTAGGCAGAATCATTCTGAGAAAATTCTTCGTGATGTATGCATTCATCACACAGAGTTGAAACTTTCTTTGGATTGAGCAGCTTTGGAACACTCTTTTTGTATAATCTACACGTGGACATTTGGAGTGCTTTGAGGCCTATGGTGGAAAAGGAAATATCATCAAATAAAAACTAGAAAGAAGCATTCTGACAAACCTCTTTGTGATACGTGCATTCATCTCACAGAATTTAAATTTACTTTTGATTGAGCAGTTTTGAAACACCCTTTTTGTACTATCTGCAATTGGAAATTTGGAGTGATTTGAGGCCTATGGTGGAAAAGGAAATATCTTCATTTAAAAACCAGACGGAATCATTCTGAGAAAATTCTTTGTGATGTGTGCATTCGTCTCACAGAGTTGAACATTTCTTTTGATTGAGTAGTTTGGAAACACTCTTTTTGTAGAATCTGAAGGTGGACATTTGGAGTGCTTTGAGGCGTAAGGTGGAAAAGGAAATATCTTGAATTAAAAACTAGACAGAAGCATTCTGAGAAACTCCTTTGTGATGTGTGCATTCATTTCTCAGAATTGAACATTTCTTTTGATTGAGCTGTTTTGAAGCACTCCTTTTGGAGAATCTGCAATGGGACATTTGTACCGCTTTTTGGGCTATGGTGGAAAGGGAAATACCTTCAGATAAAAACTAGATAGAAACATTCTGACAATCTATTTTGTGAGGTGTGCATTCATCTCACAGATTTGAACCTTACTTTCCAATGAGCGGGTTTGAAACACACTTTTTCTTGAATCTTCAAGTGGATATTTGGAGCGATTTGAGGCCTATGTTGGAAAACGAAATATCTTCACATAATAACTAGACAGAAGCATTCTGAGAAACTATCTTTGAGATTTCTGTATTCATTTCACAGAGTTGAACCTTTCTTTTGATTGAGCAGCTTTGAGACACTCTTTACGGGATCTTCAAGGGGACATTTGGGGCGATTTGAGGCCTGTGGAGGAAAAGGAAATATCTTCACTTAAGAACAGGACAGAAGCATTCTGAGAAACATTTTGTAACGTGTGCATTCATCTCCCATAGTTGAATCTCTCTTTTGATTGAGCAGTTTTGAAACACTCTTTTTTTGGAATCTGCAAGTGGACATTTGGAGCGCTTTGAGGCCTAAGGTGGAAATCAAAATATCTTCACATAATAACTAAATGGAAGCATTCTGAGAAACTATCTTTGTGATGTCTGCGTTCATCTCACAGATTTGAACCTTTCTTTTCATTAAGCAGCTTTGAAACTCTCTTTTTATGGGATCTGCAAGGGGACATTTTGGGCGATTTGAGGCCTACGGTGGAAAAGGAAATGTTTTCACATAAAAACTAGACAGAAGTTTTCTGAGAAACTTCTTTGTGATGTGTTCAATCATCTCACAGAGTTGAACATTTCTTTTGATTGAGCAGTTTGGAAACACTCCTTTTGTCGAATCTGCATATGGATATTTGGAGCCCTTTGAGGCCTATGGTGGTAAAGGAAATAGCTTCAAATAAAAACTAGTCAGAAACATCCTGACAAGCTTCTTTGTGATATGTGCATTCATCTCACAGAGTTGAACCTTAATTCTGATTGGGCAGTTTTCAAACAAGCTTTTTATCCTATGTGCAAGTGGACAATTGGAGTGCTTTGCGGCCTATGGTGGAAAAGGAAATATCTTCACCTAAAAATTAGAAAGAAGCATTCTGACAAACTCCTTTGTGATGTGTATATTCATCTCACAGAGTTGAACCTTTCTTTTGATTGAGTAGTTTGGAAACTCTGTTTTTGCAGAATCTGCAAGTGGAGATGTGGAGCACTTTGTGGCCTATGGTGGAAAAGGAGATATCTTCACTTAAGAACAAGACAGAAGCATCCTGAGAAACTTCTTTGTGATATGTTCATTCATCTCACAGAGTAGAACTTTTCTTTTGATTGAGCAGTTTAGAAACACTCTTTTTGAAGAATCTGCATGTGGACATTCAGAGAACTTTGCGGCCTATGGTGGAAAAGGAAATATCTTCACATAAAAACTGGACAGAAGCATTCTGACAGAATTCTCTGTGAAATGTGAATTCATCTCATAGAGTTCAACCTTACTTTCAACTGAACAGTTTTGAAACACTCTTTTTGTAGAATCTGCAAGTGGACGTTTGGAGCGCTTTGAGGTCTACTGTGGAAAAGGAAATATCTTCACATAAAAACTGGACAGAATCATTCTGAGAAAATTCTCTGTGATGTGTGCATTCATCTCAAGGAGTTGAAACTTTCTTTTGATTGAGCGGTTTTGAAACACTCTTTTTGTAGAAACTGCAAGTGTACATTTGGAGGGCTTTGAAGCCTATGGTGGAAGAGGAAATATGTACACATAAAAACTAGACAGAAGCTTTCTGAGAAAATTATTTGTGATTTCTGCATTCATCTCACAGAGTTGAACCTTTCCTTTCTCTAAGCAGTTTTGAAACACTCTTTTTGAAGAATCGGCAAGTGGACATTTGGAGCGCTTTGCAGCCTATGGTGGAAGAGGAAATATCTTCACATAAAAACTAGACAGAAGCTTTCTGACAAACTTCTTTTTGATATGTTTATACATCTCACACAGTTGATGCTTACTTTTGATTTAGCAGTTTTGAAACTCTCTTTTTGTAGAATCTGCAAGTGGACATTTGGAATGCTTTGAGGCCTAAGGTGGAAATCAAAATACCTTCACATAATAGTTAAACAGAAGCATTCTGAGAAACTTCTTTGTGATTTGTGCTTTCATCTCACAGAGTTGAAACTTTCTTATATTGAGCAGCTTTGAAAATCTCCTTTTGTAGAATCTGCAAGCGGACATTTGGAAAGCTTTGAGGCCTGTGGTGGAAAAGGAAATATTTCCACATAAAAACTAGACAGAAGTTTTTTGAGAAACTTCTTTCTGATGTTTCCATTCGTCTCACAGAGTTGAACATTTCTTTTGATTGAGCAGTTTAGAAACACTCCTTTTGTAGAAACTGCATATGGACATTTGGAGTTCTTTGACGCCAATGGTGGAAAACGAAATATCTTCATATAAAAACAAGTCAGAAGAATTCTGACAAACTACTTTGTGATAGATGCATTCATCTGACAGAGTTGAATCTTATTTCTGATTGAGCAGTTTTCAAACAACCTTTTTATACTATCTGCAAGTTGACATTTTGAAGGCTTTGTGGCCTATGGTGGAAAAGGAAAAATCTTCACATAAAAACTAGACAGAAGCATTCTGACAAATTTCTTTGTGATATGCCCATTCATCTCAGAGAGTTGAAACTTATTTTGATTGAGCAGTTTGGAAACACCCTTTTTGTACTATCTGAAAGTGCACATTTGGAGTGCTTTGAGGCCTATGGCAGTAAAAGAAATATCTTCAAAGGAAAACTAGACAGAAGCATTCTTACAAAATTCTCTGTGATGTGTGCATTCATCTCAAAGAGTTGAAACTTTCTTTTGATTGAGCAGTTAGGAAAGTCTCTTTTTGTAGAAACTGCAAGTGGACATTTGCAGCCCTTTGAGGTCTATCGTGGAAAAGGAGATATCTTCACTTAAGAACTAGACAGAAGCATTCTGATAAACTTCTTCGTGAGTTGTGCATTCGTCTTACAGGGTTGAACCTTTCTTTTGATTGAGCAGTTTTGAAATAAACTTTTTGTAGTATTTGCAAGGGGACTTTTGGAGTGTTTTGTGGCCTATGGTGGGAAAGGAAATATCTTCACATAATAACTAGACAGAAGGATTCTGGGAAACTTATTTGTGATGTGTGCATTCATCTCACAGAGTTGAAAATTTCTTTTGATTGAACAGCTTTGAAACACACGTTTTGTAGAATCTGCAAATGGATATTTGGACTGCTTCAAGGCCTATGGTGGAAAAGGAAATATCTTCACATAAAAACTAGACAGAATCATTCTGAGAAAATTCTCTGTGATGTGTTCATTCATCTCTCAGAGTTGAACATTTCTTTTGATTGAGCAGTTTAGAAACACTCTTTTTGTAGAATCTGCAAGGGGACATTTGGAACGCTTTGAGGCCTATGGTGGAAAAGGAAATATCTTCACATAAAAACTAGATAGAAGCATTCTGTGAAACTTCTTTGTGATGTGTGTATCCAACTTACAGAGTTGAAACTTTCTTTCGTTGAGCAGTTTTGAAATACTCTTTTTGTAGAATCTGCAAGTTGACAATTGGAGCGCTTTGAGGCCTATGGTGAAAAAGGAAATATCTTCACCTAAAAATTAGAAAGAAGCATTCTCAGAAACTTCTTTGTGATGTCTACTTTCAACCCAAAGAGTTGAATATTCCCTTTGATAGAACTGTTTAAAAACACTCTTTTTGAAGAATCTGAATGTGGGCATTTGGAGCGCTTTGAGGCTTCTGCTACAAATGGAAATATCTGCACATGAAAATTAGACAGAAGCATTCTCAGAAACTTCTTTGTGATGTGTACATTCAAACCAAAGAGTTGAACCTTCCTTTTCATAGAGAAGTTTTTAAACACTGTTTTTGCACTATCTGCAAGTGGACATTTGGAGTGATTTGAGGCCAATCCTGGAAAAGAAAATATCTTTACATAAAAACTAGACAGAAGCGTTCTCAGAAACTTCTTTGTGATGTGTGATTTCACCTCACAGAGTTGAAACTTATTTCCGAAAGAGCAGTTTTGAAACACACTTTTTGTAGAATCTGCAAGTAGATATTTGGGGCGCTTTGAGGCCTATGCTGGAAAAGGAAATATCTTCAAATCAAAACCAGACAGAAGCATTTTCAGAAACTTCTTTGTGATGTGTGCATTCAACTGACAGAGTTGAACCTTCCTTTTGATAGAGCAGTTTTGAAACACTCTTTTTGTAGAATCTGCAAGTGGATATTTGGAGAGCTTTGAGGCCTATGCTGGAAAAGGAAATATGTTCACATAAAAACTAGACAGAAGGATTCTCAACAAATACTTTGTGATATGTGCATTCAAGTCACAGAATTGAATCTTCCTTTTCATAGAGGAGAATTGAAAAATTCTTTTTGAAGTTTCTGCAATTGTAAATTTGGAGCGCTTTGAGACCTAGCTGGAAAAGGAAATATCTTCAAATAAAAACTAGACATAAGGATTCTCAGAAACTAGTTTATGATATGTGCATTCAACTTACAATGTTGAACCTTCTTTTTGATAGAAGAGTTTTGAAACTCTCTTTTTGAAGCATCTGCCAGTGGATATTTGGAGGGCTTTGAGGCCTATGCTGGAAAAAGAAATATATTCACATGAAAAGTAGACAGAAGCATTCCCAGAAACTTCTTTGTGATGTTTGCATTCAACTCACTGAGTTGAAACTTCCTTTTGATTGAGCAGTTTTGAAACACTATTTTTGTAGAATCTACCAGTGGATATTTGGGGAGTTTTGAGGCCTATGTTGGAAAAGGAAATACCTTCACATAAAAATTAGACAGAAGCATTCTCAGAAACTTCTTTGTGATGTGTGCATTCACCTCACAGAATTGAACCTTCCTTTTGATAGAGCAGTTTTGAAGCACACTTTTTGTAGAATTTGGAAGTGCATATTTGGACCGCTTTCTGGCCTAGGCTGGAAAAAGAAATACTTTCACATAAAAACTAGAAAGAAACAATCACAGAAACTTCTTTGTGAAGTGTGCACTCAATTCACAGAGGTTAACCTTCGTTTTGATAGAGCAGTTTTGAAACACTCTTATTGTAGAATCTGCAAGTGGACATTTGGAGCGCTTTGAGGCCTATGATGGAAAACGAAATATCTTAATATAAAAATTAGATAGAAGCATTCTTAGAAACTTCTTTCTGATATGCACATTCAAATAAAAGAGTTGAATCTTCCTTTTGATACAGCACTTTCGAAACACTCTTTTTTCACAATCTGCAAGTGGATATTTGGAGCGCTTTGTGGCCTATGCTGGAAAAGGAAATATCTTCACATAAAAACTAGACAGAAGCATAATCAGAAACTTCTTTGTGATGTGTGCATTTAACGCACAGAGTTGAATCTTCCTTTTGAGACGACAGTTTAGAATCACTCTTTTTGTAGAAACTGCCAGGGGATATTTGCAGCGATTTGAGACCTAGGCAGGAAAAGGAATTACCTTCACATAAAAAACAGACAGAAGCATTTTCAGAAACTTCTTTGTTATGTGGGCATTCAGCACACAGACTTCAATCTTCCTTTTGATAGAGCAGTTTTGAAACACTCTCTTTGTAGAATCTGCAAGTGGGTATTTGGAAGGCCTAGACGCCTATGCTAGATAAGGAAATATCTTCACATAAAAACTATACAGTAGCATTCTCAGAAACTTCTTTGTGATGTGTGCGTCCAGCTCACAGAGTTGAACCTTTCTTTTGATAGAGCACTTTTGAAACACTCTTTTTCTAGAATCTCCAAGTGGATATTTGGAGTGCTTTGAGGTCTGTGGTGGAAAAGGAAATACCTTCACATAAAAAGTAGACAGACGCATCATCAGAAGCATCTTTGTGATGTGTGCATTCAACTCACAGACTTGAGCCTTCCTTTAAATAGAGCTGTTTTGAAACCCACTTTTTGTAGGATCTGCAAGTGGATATTTCGAGTGCTTTGAGGACTATGCAGGAAAAGGAAATATCTTCACCTAAAAACTACACAGAAGAATTATCAGGAAATTCTCGTGATGTGTGCATGCAACTCACAGAGTTGAACCTTACTTTCAATAGATCAGTTTTGTAACACTCTTTTTGTAGAATATTCAACTGGATATTTGGAAAGCTTTGAAGCCTATGCTGGGAAAGAAAATATCTTCACATAAAAACTAGACAAAAGCATTCTCCGAAACTTCTTTGTGATGTGTGCATTCGACTCACTGAGTTGAACATTTCTTTCGATGGAGCAGTTTTGAAACACTCTTTTTGTAGAATGTGCAAGTGGATATTTGGAGCTCTTTGAGGCCTATACCAGAAAAGGAAATATCTTCACATAAAAACTAGACAGAAGCATTTTCGGAAACTTCTTTGCTATGTGTGCTTTCAACTCACAGAGTTGAACCTTGCTTTCAATAGAGCAGTTTGAAACACTCTTTTTGTAAAATCTGCCAGTAGATAGTTGGTGCCCTTTGAGGCCTATGCTGGAAAAGGAAGTATCTGCGCATGAAAAGTAGACAGAAGCATTCTCAGAAACTTCTTTGTGATGTGTGCTTTCAACTCACAGAGTTGAACCTTGCTTTCAATAGAGAAGTTTTGAAAAACTCTTTTTGTGGAATCTGCAAGAGGATATTTGGAGTGATTTGAAGCCTATGCTGGAAAAGGTATTATCGTTTCATAAAAACTAGACAGAAGCATTCTCAGGAACTTCTTGGTGATATGTGAATTCAGCTTACAGGGTTGAACCTTCCTTTTGATAGAGCAGTTTTGTAACACTCTTTTTGTGGTATCTGCAAGAGGATAATTGGTGCGTTTTGAGGACTATGCTGGAAAAGGAAATATCTTCACATAAAAACTAGACAGAAGCATTCTCAGGAACTTCTTTGTGTTTCGCGCTTTCAACTGACGGAGTTGGACCTTCCTTTTGATAGAGCAGTTTTGAAAAAGTCTTTTTGTAGAATCTGCGAGTGGATATATCTGGAGCGCTTTGAGGCCTATGCTGGAAAAGAAATTATCTTCACATAAAAACCAGACAGAAGCATTCTCAGAAACTTCTTTGTGATGTGTGCATTTAAAACACAGAGTTGAACCTTCCTTTTGATAGCGCAGTTTAGAATCACTCTTTTTGTAGAATGTGCCAAAGGATATTTGAACGTTTTGAGGCCTATGCTGGAAAAGGATATATCTTCACGTAAAACCTAGACGGAATTATTCTTAGAAACTACGTTGTGATGTGTGCATTCAACTCACAGAGTTGAACCTTCCTTTTGGTAGACCAGTTTTGAAACACTGTTTTTGGAGAATCAGCAAGTGGATATTTGGAGCACTTTGAGGCCTATGCTGGAACAGGAAATATCCTCACCTTAAAACTAGACAGAAGTATTCTCAGGAACATCTTTGTGATGTGTGCATTCAACTCACAGAGTTGAACCTTCTTTTTGATAGTACAGTTTTGAAACACTCTTTTTGTAGAATTTGCCAGTGGATATTTAGAGTGCTTTGATGCCTATGCTGGGAAAGGAAGAATCTTCACATAAATACTAAACAGAACCATTCTCAGAAACTTTTTTGCAATGTGTGCATTTAACCCACAGAGTTGAACCTTTGTTTTGATAGTGCAGTTTTGAATCGTTCTGTTTGTACAATCTGCCAGTGGATTTTTTTGGAGTTTTGAAGCCCATCCTGGAAAAGGAAATATTTTCACATAAAAACTAGACAGAAGAATTCTGAGAAACTTATTTGTGATGTGTGCATCCACCTCACAAAGTTGAACCTGCCTTTTGATAGAGCAGTTTTGAAACGCTCTTTCTGTAGAATCTGCTGGTGGATATTTGGATCGCTTAGAAGGCTATGCTGTAAAAGGAAATATCTTCACATAAAAACTAGACAAAAGCATTCTCAGGAACTTCTTTGTGATGTGTACATTCAACTCAAAGAGTTGGACCTTCCTTTTGATAGAGCAGTTTTGAATCACTCTTTCTCTATAATCTGCCATTGGATATTTGGAGCGTTTTGAGGCCTGTACAGGAAAAGGAAATATCTTCACATAAAAAGCAGACAGAAGCATTCTCAGTAACTTGTTTGTGATATCTGCATTCAACTCACAGAGTTAAACCTCCTTTTTATAGAGCAGTTTTGAAACATTCTTTTTGAAGTATCGGAAAATGTATATTTGGAGCCCTTTGAGGCCTATGCTGGAAAAGGAAATATCTTCACATAAAAACCAGACAGAAGCTTTCTCAGAAACTTATTTGTGATGTGTGCACTCAACTCACAGAGTTGAACCTTCCTTTTGATAGAGCAGATTTGAAACTCTTTTTGTAGAAACTGCAATTGCATATTTGGTGTGCTTTGAGGCCTATGCAGGAAAAAGAAATATGTTCACATAAAACCTAGACAGAAGCATTCTCAGAAAATTCTTTTTGATGAGTCCATTCAACTCACAGAGTTGAACCTTCCTTTCGATAGGGCAGTTTTGAAACACTATATTTGTAGAATCTGCAAGTGGATATTTGCAGCCCTTTGAGGCCTGTGCTGGAAATGGAAATATCTTCACATAAAAACTAGACAGAAGCATTCTCAGAAACTTCTCGTTTTTTATTTATTATTATGATACATTAGGTTTTAGGGTACATGTGCACAATGGGCAGTTTAGTTACATATGTATACATGTGGCATGCTGGTGTGCTGCATCCAATAACTATTCTAGCATTAGGTGTATCTCCCAATGATATCCCTCCCCCCTCCCCAGACCCCACAACAGTCCCCAGAGTGTGATGTTTCCCTTCCTGTGTCCATGTGTTCTCATTTAAAATTCCCACCTATAAGTGTGAATATGTGGTGTTTGGTTTTTTGTTCTTGCGATAGCTGACTGAGAATAATGATTTCCAATTTCATCCATGTCCCCACAAAGGACATAAACTCATCATTTTTCATGTCTGCATAGTATTCCGTGGTGTATATGTGTGACATTTCCTTTTTTTTTAATTACTATTATTATTATACTTTAGGTTTTATGGTACATGTGCGCAACGTGCAGATAAGTTACATAAGAATACATGTGCCATGCTGGTGCACTGCACCTACTAACTCGTCATCTAGCATTAGGTGTATCTCCCAATGCTATCCCTCTCCCCTCCCCCCATCCCACCACTGTCCCCGAAATGTGATGTTACCCTTTCTGTGTCCATGTGTTCTCATTGTTCAATTCCCACCTATGAGTGAGAATATGCGGTGTTTGGTTTTTTGTTCTTGGGATAGTTTACTGAGAATGATGATTTCCAGTTTCATCCATGTCCCTACAAAGGATATGAACTCATCATTTTTTATGGCTGCATAGTATTCCATGGTGTATATATGCCACATTTTCCTAATCCAGTCTATCATTGTTGGACATTTGGGTTGGTTCCAAGTCTTTGCTGTTGTGAATAATGCCACAATAAACATACGTGTGCATGTGTCTTTATAGCAGCATGATTTATAGTCCTTTGGGTATATACCCAGTGATGGGGTGGCTAGGTCGAATGGAATTTCTAGTTCTAGATTCCTGAGGAATCGCCACACTGACTTCCACAAGGGTTGAACTAGTTTACAGTCCCACCAACAGTGCAACAGTGTTCCTATTTCTCCACATCCTCTCCAGCACCTGTTGTTTCCCGACTTTATAATGATTGCCATTCTAACTGGTGTGAGATGGTATCTCATTGTGGTTTTGATTTGCATTTCTCTGATGGCCAGTGATGGTGAGCATTTTTTCATGTGTTTTTGGCTGCTTAAATGTCTTCTTTTGAGAAGTGTCTCTTCATGTCCCTCGCCCACTTTTTGATGGGTTTGTTTGTTTTTTTCTTGTAAATTTGTTTGAGTTCATTGTAGATTCTGGATATTATCCCTTTGTCAGATGAGTAGGTTGTGAAAATTTTCTCCCATTTTTTAGGTTGCCTGTTCACTCTGATGGTAGTTTCCTTTGCTGTACAGAAGCTCTTTAGTTTAATTAGATTCCATTTGTCAATTTTGGCTTTTGTTGCCTTTGCTTTTGGTGTTTTAGACGTGAAGTCCTTGCCCATGCCTATGTCCTGAATGGTAATGCCTAGGTTTTCTTCTAGGGTTTTTATGGTTTTAGGTCTAACATTTAAGTCTTTAATCCATCTTGAATTGATTTATGTATAAGGTGTAAGGAAAGGATCCAGTTTCAGTTTTCTACATATGGTAGCCAGTTTTCCCAGCACCATTTATTAAATAGGGAATCCTTTCCCCATTGCTTGTTTTTGTCAGATTTGTCAAAGATCAGATACTTGTAGATATGTGGCATTATTTCTGAGGGCTCTGTTCTGTTCCATTGATCTATATCTCTGTTTTGGTACCAGTACCATGCTGTTTTGGTTACAGTAGCCATGTAGTATATTTTGAAGTCAGGTAGTGTGATGCCTCCAGCTTTGTTCTTTTGGCTTAGGATTGACTTGGCGATGCGGACTGCTTTTTGGTTCCATATGAACTTGAAAGTAGTTTTTTCCAATTCTGTGAAGAAAGTCATTGGTAGCTTGATGGGGATGGCATTGAATCTGTAAATTACCTTGGACAGTATGGCCATTTTCACGATATTGATTCTTCCTATCCATGAGCATAGAATGTTCTTCTATTTGTTTGTATCCTCTTTTATTTCCTTGAGCAGTGGCTTGTAGTTCTCCTTGAAGAGTTCCTTCACATCCCTTGTAAGTTGGATTCCTAGGTATTTTATTCTCTTTGAAGCAATTGTGAATGGGAGTTCACTCATGATTTGGCTCTCTGTTTGTCTGTTATTGGTGTATAAGAATGCTTGTGATTTTTGTACATTGATTTTGTATCCTGAGACGTTGCTGAAGTTGCTTATCTGCTTAAGGAGATTTTGGGCTGAGACAATGGGGTTTTCAAGATATACAATCATGTCATCTGCAAACAGGGACAATTTGACTTCCTCTTTTCCTTATTGAATACCCTTTATTTCCTTCTCCTGCCTAATTGCCCTGGCCAGAACTTCCAACACTATGTTGAATAGAAGTGGTGAGAGAGGGCATCCCTGTCTTGTGCCAGTTTTCAAAGGGAATGCTTCCAGTTTTTGCCCATTCAGTATGATATTGGCTGTGGGTTTGTCATAGAGAGCTCTTATTATTTTGAGATATGTCCCATCAATACCTAATTTATTGAGAGCTTTTAGCATGAAGGGTTGTTGAAATATGTCAAAGGCCTTTTCTGCATCTATTGAGATAATCATGTGGTTTTTGTCTTTGGTTCTGTTGACAGGCTGGATTACATTTATTGACTTGCATATATTGAACCAGGCTTGCATCCCAAGGATGAAGCCCACTTGATGCTGGTGGATAAGCTGTTTGATGTGCTGCTGGATTCTGTTTGCCAGTATTTTATTGAGGATTTTTGCATCAATGTTCATCAAGGATATTGGTCTAAAATTCTCTTTTTTGGTTGTGTCTCTGCCCGGCTTTGGTATCAGGATGATGCTGGCTTCATAAAATGAGTTAGGGAGGAATCCCTCTTTTTCTATTGATTGGAATAGTTTCAGAAGGTGTGGTACCAGCTCCTCCTTTTACCTCTGGTAGAATTCGGCTGTGAACCCATCTGGTCCTGGACTGTTTTTGGTTGCTAAGCTATTGATTATTGCCACAATTTCAGCTGCTGTTATTGGTCTATTCAGAGATTCATCTTTTTCCTGGTTTAGTCTTAGGAGTGTGTATGTGTCGAGTAATTTATCCATTTCTTCTAGATTTTCTAGTTTATTTGCGTAGAGGTGTTTGTAATATTCTCTGATTGTAGTTTGTATTTCTGTGGGATTGGTGGTGATATCCTGTTTATCATTTTTTATTGCATCCATTTGATTCCTCTCTCTCTTTTTCTTTATTAATTTTGCTAGTGGTCTATCAATTTTGTTGATCCTTTCAAAAAACCAGCTTCTGGATTCATTTATTTTTCGAAGGATTTTTTTGTCTCTATTTCCTTCAGCTCTGCTCTGATTATAGTTATTTCTTGCCTTCTGCTAGCTTTTGAATGTGTTTGCTCTTGCTTTCCTAGTTCTTTTAATTGTGATGTTAGGGTGTCAATTTTGGATCTTTCCTGCTTTCTCTTGTGGGCATTTAGTGCCATAAATTTCCCTCTACACACTGCTTTGAATGCATCCCATAGATTCTGGTATGTTGTGTCTTGGTTCTCGTTGGTTTCAAAGAACATCTTTATTTCTGCCTTCATTCCGTCATATACCCAGTAGTCATTCAGGAGCAGGTAGTTCAGTTTCCACGTAATTGAGCAGTTTTGAGTGAGATTCTTAATCCTGAGTTCTAGCTTGATTGCACTGTAATCTGAGAGACAGTTTGTTATAATTTCTGTTCTTTTACATTTATTGAGGAGAGCTTTACTTCCAAGTATGTGGTTAATTTTGTAATAGGTGTGGTGTGGTGCTGAAAAAAATGTATATTCTATTGATTTGTGGTGGAGAGTTCTGTAGATGTCTATTAGGTTCACTTGGTGCAGAGATGAATTCAAATCCTGGTTGTCCTTGTTGAGTTTCTGTCTCGTTGATCTGTCTAATGTTGACAGTGGGGTGTTAAATTCTCCCATTATTAATGTGTGGGAGTCTAAGTCTCTTTGTAGGTTACTCAGGACTTGCTTTATGAATCTGGGTGCTCCTGTATTGGGTGCATTCATATTTAGGATAGTTAGCTCTTCTTGTTGAATTAATCCCTTTACCATTATGTAATGGCCTTCTTTGTCTCTTTTGATCTTTTTTGGTTTAAAGTCTGTTTTATCAGAGACTAGGATTGCAAACCCTAGGATTGAGATGGGTTTACTGAATACAGTACACTGATGGGTCTTGAGTCTTTATCCAATTTGCCAGTCTGTGTCTTTTAACTGGAGCATTTAGTCCATTTACATTTAAAGATAATATTGTTATGTGTGAATTTGATCCTGTCATTGTGATGTTAGCTGGTTATTTTGCTCGTTAGTTGATGCAGTCTCTTCCTAGTCTCGAAGGTCTTTACATTTCGGCATGATTTTGCAGTGGCTGGTACCGGTTGTGCCTTTCCATGTTTAGCGCTTCCTTCAGGAGCTCTTTTAAGGCAGGCCTGGTGGTGACAAAATCTCTCAGCATTTGCTTGTCTGTAAAGTATTTTATTTCTCCTTCACTTATGAAGCTTAGTTTGGCTGGATATGAAATTCTGTGTTGAAAATTCTTTTCTTTAAGATTGTTGAATATTGGCCCCCACTCTCTTCTGGCTTGTAGGGTTTCTGCCGAGAGATCCGCTGTTAGTCTGATGGGTTTCCCTTTGATGGTAACACGACCTTTCTCTCTGGCTGCCCTTAACATTTTTTCCTTCATTTCAAATTTGGTGAATCTGACAGTTATGTGTCTTTGAGTTGCTCTTCTCGAGGTGTATGTTTGTGGCGTTCTCTGTATTTCCTGAATCTGAATGTTGGCCTGCCTTGCTAGATTGGGGAAGTTCTCCTGGATAATATCCTGCAGTGTGTTTTCCAACTTGGTTCCATTTTCCCCGTCACTTTCAGGTACACCAATCAGATGTAGATTTGGTCTTTTCACATAGTCCCACATTTCTTGGAGGCTTTGCTTGTTTCTTTTTATTCTTTTTTCTCTAAACCTCCCTTCTCACTTCATTTCATTCATTTCATCTTCCATTGCTGATACCCTTTCTTCCATTTGATCGTATCAGCTCCTGAGGCTTCTGCATTCTTCATGTAGTTCTCGAGCCTTGGTTTTCAGCTCCTTCAGCTCCTTTAAGCACTTCTCTGTATTGGTTATTCTAGTTATACATTCTTCTAAATTTTTTTCAAAGTTTTCAACTTCTTTGCCTTTGGTTTGAATATCCTCCCGTAGCTCGGAATAATTTGATCATCTGAAGCCTTCTTCTCCCAGCTTGTCAAAGTCATTCTCCATCCAGCTTTGTTCCGTTGCTGGTGAGGAACTGCGTTCCTTTGGAAGAGGAGAGGTACTCTCCTTTTTAGAGTTTCCAGTTTTTCTGCTCTGTTTTTTCCCCATCTTTGTGGTTTTATCTACTTTTGGTCTTTGATGATGGTGATGTACAGATGGGATTTTGGTGTGGATGTCCTTTCGGTCTGTTAGTTTTCCTTCTAAAAGACAGGACCCTCAGCTGCAGGTCTGTTGGAGTACGTGGCCGGCATTGTGAGGTGTCAGTCTGCCCTTGCTGGTGGGTTCCTCCCAGTTTGGCTGCTCGGGGGTCAAGGGTCAGGGACCCATTTGAGGAGGCAGTCTGCCCTTTCTCAGATCTCCAGCTGCATGCTGGGAGAACTACTGCTCTATTCAAAGCTGTCAGACAGGGACATTTAAGTCTGCAGATGTTACTGCTGTCTTTTTGTTTGTCTGTGCCCTGCCCCCAGAGGTGGAGCCTACAGGGGCAGGCAGGCCCCCTTGAGCTGTGGGGGGCTCCACCCTGTCAGAGCTTCCCGGCTGCCTTGTTTACTTAAGCAAGCCTGGGCAATGGTTATCACCCCTTCCCAAGCCGCACTGCCACCTTGCAGTTTGATCTCAGACTGCTGTGCTAGCAATCAGTGAGACTCTGTGGGCGTAGGACCCTCTGAGCCAGGTGCGGGATATTAATCTCCTGGTGCGCTGTCTTTTAAGCTCGTCGGAAAAGCGCAGTATTTGGGTGGGAGTGACCCGATTTTCCAGGTGCCCTCTGTCACCCATTTCTTTGACTAGGAAAGAGAACTCCCCGACCCCTTGCACTTCCCGAGTGAGGCAATGCCTCAGCCTTCTTCGGCTCGTGCACGGTGTGTGCACCCACTGACCTGTGCCCACTGTCTGGCACTCCCTAGTGAGATGAACCCGGTAGATCAGATGGAAATGCAGAAATCAACCGTCTTCTGCGTTGCTCATGCTGGGAGCTGTAGACCAGAGCTGTTCCTACTCGGCCAGCTTGGCTTCTGCCCCCCGGTTGAGGAGGTTTGAAAAATTCTCTTTGTAGAATCTGTAAGTGGGCATTTGGAGCGCTTTGAGGCCTATGGTGGAAAAAGAAATATCTTCCCATAAAAACTAGACTGAAGCATACTGAAAAACATCTTTGTAGTGTGTCCATCTCACAGTGTTGAACCTTACTTTCGATTGAGCAGTTTTGGAACACTCTTTTTGTAGAATCTGCAAGTGGACATTTGGAGCGCTTTGAGGCCTATAGCGTGTAACCAAATATCTTCATATAATAACTAGACAGAAGCATTATGAGAAACTTCTTTGTGATGTGTGCATTCATCTCACACTGAGTAGAACCTTTCTTTTGACTGAGCAGCTTTGAAACACTCTTTTTGTAGATTCTGCAAGTGGACCTTTGGAGTGATTTGAGGCCTATAGTGGAAAAGGAAATATCTTCACATTAAAACCAGATAGAAGCATTCTGACAAAATTCTTTGTGATGTGTGCATTCATCTCACAGGGTTGAGCCTTTCTTTTTTTGAGCAGTTTTGAAACCCTCTTTTTGTAGAATCTGCAAGTGGACAATTGGAGCACTTTGAGGCCTATAGTGGAAAAGGAAACATCTTCACATAAAAACTAGACAGAAGTCTTCTGGAAAACTTCTTTTTGATGTGTTCATCCATCTTAGAGTGTTGAACCTTTCTTTTGATTGAGCACTTTTGAAACTCTATTTTTGTAGAATCTGCAGGTGGACATTTGGAGTGCTTTGAGGATTATGGTGGAGAAAGAAATATCTTCCTATAATAACTAGACAGAAGCATGATGAGAAACTTCTTTGTGTTGTGTGAGTTCATCTCACACTGAGTTGAATATTTCTTTTGATTCAGCAGCTTTGAAACACTCTTTTTGTGAAATCAGCAAGTGAATATTTGGAGCGCTTTGACGCCTATGGTGGAAAATGAAATATGTTCACATAAAAACAAGACAGAAGCATTCTGACAAACTTCTTTATGATGTGTGCATTCATCTCACAGAGTTGAACCTTACTTTTCATTGAGCAGTTTTGAAACACTCTTTTTGTAGAATCTGCAATTGGATAATTGGAACTCTCCGAGGCCAATGGTGGAAACGGAAATATCTTCACATAAAAACTGGAGAGAAGCATTCTGACAAACTTCTTTCTGATGAGAGCATTCATCTCACAGAGTTGAACCTTTCTTTTGGTTGAGCAATAGAACCTTTCTTTTTGTAGAATCTGCAAGTGGACATTTGGAGACCTTTGAGGCCTATGATGGGAAAGGACATATCTTCACATAAAAACTACACAGAAGCATTCTGACAAAGTTCTTTGTGATGTGTGCATTCATCTCACAGAGTTGAACCTTTCTTTTGTTTGAGCAGCTTTGAAACACTCTTTTTGTACAATCTGCAAGTGGACATTTGTAGTCCTTTGAGGCCTATAGTGGAAAAGGCCTTATCTTCACTGAAAAACTAGACAGAAGCATTCTGACAAACTTCTTTGTGATGTGTGCATTCATCTCAAAGAGTTAAACCTTTCTTTTGATTGGTCAGTTTTGAAACACTCTTTTTATAGAATCTGCAAGTGGAGATTTGGAGTGCTTTGAGGCCTATGGTGGAAAAGAAAATATCTTCACATAAAAACTAGACAGAAGCATTCTGACAAACTTCTACATGATGTGTGCATTCATCTCACAGAGTTGTAACTTTGTTGTGTTGAGCAGTTTTGAAAATCTCTTTTTATGCAACCTGAAATTGGACAATTAGAGTGCTTTGAGGCCTATTGTGTGAAAGGAAATATCTTCACCTAAAAACCACTCAGAAGAATTCTGACAACCTTCCTTGTGATATGTGTGTTCATCTCATAGAGTTGAACCTTACTTTTCACTGAGTAGTTCTGAAACCCTCTGTTTGTACTCTCCAAAAGTGGATATTTGGAGTTCTTTGAGGCCTATGGTAGAAAAGGTAATATCTTCACTTAAAAACTAGACAGAAGCATTCTGACAAATTTGCTTGTCATGTGTTCATTAGTCTCACCAAGTTGAACCTTACTTTCAATTGAATAGTTTTGACACACTCTTTTTGTAGAATCTGCAAGTGGACATTGGGAGGGCTTTGAGGCCCACGGAGGAAAAGTTGATATCTTCACATAAAAAATAGACAGAAGCATTCTGACAAACTTCTTTGGATGTGTGCATTCATCTCACAGATTTGAAACTTACTTTCCATTGAGCAGTTTTGAAACACTCTTTTTATAGAATCTGCAAGTGGACATTTAGAGTGCTTTGAGGCCGATGGTGGAAAAGGAAGTACCTTGACATAAAAACTAGACAGAAGAATTCTGACAAACTTCTTTGTGATATGTGCATTCATCTCACAGATTTGAACCTTACTTTTGATTGAGCAGCTTCGAAACAACCTTTCTGTACTATCTGCAAGTGGATATTTGGTTTGCTTTGAGGCCTATGGTGGAAAAGGAAATATCTCCACATAAGATCTAGACAGAAGCATTCTGAGGACTTTCTTTGTGATGCGTGCATTAATCTCACAGAGTTGAACCTTACTTTCAATTGAGCACTTTTGAAACACTCTTTTTGTAGAATCTGCAAGTGGACATTTGGAGCGCTCTGCGGCCTATGGTGGATAAAGAAATATCTTCATACTATAAGTAGACAGAAGAATTATGGGAAACTTCTCTGTGATGTGCACATTTATCTCACAGAGTTGAAATTTACTTTTCATTGAACAGTTTTGAAACACTCTTTTTGTGGAATCTGCAAGTGGACAATTGGAGAGCTTTGGGGCTAAGGTCGAAAAGGAAATATCTTCACATAAAAACTTGACAGAAACTTCTGACAAACTTCTTTGTGATTTGTGCATTCATCTTATGGAGTTCAAACTTTCTTTTGATTCAGCAGCATGGAAACCCTCTTTTTGCAGAATCTGCAAATGGACATTTGGAGCGCTTTGAGACCTATGGTGAAAAAGGAAATATCTTAACATAAAAAATAGACAGAAGCATTCTGACAAACTTCTTTGTGTTGGGTGCATTCATCTCACAGAGTTGAACCTTATTTTTCATTGAGCAGTATTGAAACACTGTTTTTGAAGAATCTGTATGAGGACTTTGGAGCATTTTGAGGCCTATGGTGGATAACGAAATATCTTCATATACTAACTAGACAGAAGCATTCTGAAAAACTTGTTTGTGATGTGTGCATTCATCTCACAGATTTGAACTGTTCTTTTGATTGAGCAACTTTGAAAAACTCTTTTTGTAGAATCTGCAAGAGGACATTTGGAGCGTTTTGAGGCCTACGGCGGAAAAGGAAATATATTCACATAAAAACAAGACAGAATCATTCTGACAAACTTTTTTGTGATGTGTGCATTCATCTCACAGAGTTGAACCTTTCTTTTGATTGAACAGTTTGGAAACACTCTTTTTGAAGTATCTGCAAGTGGATATTTGGAGCGATTTTAGGTGTTTGGTGGAAAAGGAAATATCTTCACATAAAAACTAGACAGAAGCATTCTGACAGCCTTCCTTGTGATAAGTGTATTCATCTCAGATAGGTGAACCTTACTTTTGATTGGGCAGTTTTCAAGCACTCTTCTTGTAATATCCGCAAGTGGACTTTCGGAGTGCTTTGAGGCCATTGGTGGAAAAGGAAATATCTTTACTTAAGAACTACACAGAAGCATTCTGACTAATTTCTTTGTGATGGGTGCATTCATTGCATAGAGTTGAACCTTACCTTCGATTGAGCAGTTTTGAAACACTCTTTTTGAAGAATGTGCAAGTGGATATTTGGAACACAAGAGACCTATGTTGGAAAAGGAAATATCTTCACATAAAAACTAGAGAGAAGCATTCTGAAAAACTCCTTTGTGATCTGTGCATTCACCTCACACAGTTGGACCTTACTTTTCATTGAGCAGTTTGGAAACACTCGTTTTGTAGAATCTGCAAGTGGATATTTTTAGCACTTTGAGGCCTACGGTGGAAAAGGAAATATCTTCACATAAAAATAAGACAGAAGCATTCTGACAAACTTCTTTGTGATGTGTGCATTCATCTCACAGAATTGAACCTTTCTTTTGATTGGTCAGTTTTGAAACACTCTTTTTGCAGATCTGCAAGTGGACATTCGGACAGCTTTGAGGCCTATGGTGGAAAAGTGAATATCTTCACATAAAAACCAGACAGATGCATTCTGACAAACATCTTCGTGATGTGTGCATTAATCTCACAGAGTTGAAATTTAATTTTCATTGACGAGTTTTGATACACTCTTTTTGTAGAATCTTCCAGTGGACATTTGGAGCACTTTGAGGCCTATGGTGTAAAATGAAATATCTTCACATGAAAACTAGACAGAAGCATTCTGGGAAACTTCTTTGTGATGTGTGCATTCATCTCACAAAGCTGAAACTTTCTTTTGATTGAGGAGCTTTGAAACACACTTTTTGTAGAATTTGCAAGTGAACATTTGGAGCGCTTTTGCGCCTATGGTAGGAAAGGAAATATCTTAACATAAAAACTAGACAGAAGCATTCTGACAAACTTCTTTGTGATGTGTGCGTTCATTTCACACATTCTGCCTAGTACTTATATGAGGATATTTCCTTTTCCACCAAAGGCCTTTAAGTGCTCCAAATGTTCACTTGCAGATTGTACAAAAGAGTATTTCAAAGCTGCTCAATCAAAAGAAAGGTTCAACTCTCTCAGATGAATGCACACATTACAAAGTAGTTCATCAGAATGCTTCTGTCCAGTTTTTTTGTGAAGGTATTTTCTTTTCCACCATAGGCCTCAAAGCACTCAAATGTCCCCTTACAGATACTGCAAAAAGTGGTTTTCAGAACTGATCAAAGAAAAGTAAGCTTCAATTCTATGCAATGAATCCACACACCACATAAAATTTTTTAAGAATGCTTCTGTCTAGTTTTTATGTGAAGATAATTCCATTTCCACCACAGGCCTCCAAGCGCTCCAAATTTCCACTTGCAGATATTACAAACAGAGTGTTTTAAAGCTGCTCAATCAAAAGTAAGGTTCAACTCTGTGAGGTGAATACACACATCACAAAGAAGTTTGTCAGAATGCTTCTGTCTAGTATTTATGTGAAGATATTTCCTTTTCCATCATAGGCCTCAAAGAGGTCCAAATGTCCACTTGCCGATTATACATAAAGAGGGCTTCCAAACTCCTCAATCAAAAGGAAGGTTCAACTCTTTGAGATAAGTGCACACATCACAAAGAAGTTTCCCAGAATGATTCTGTCCAGTTTTTATGTGAAGATATTTCCTTTTCCACCATAGGCCTCAAAGCACTCCGAATCTCCACTTGCAGATTCTATAAAAAGAGTGTCTCAAAACTGACCAATCAAAAGAAAGGTTCAACTCTTTGAGATGAATGCACACATCACAAAGATGTTTGTCAGAATGCTTCTGTCTAATTTTTATGTGAAGATATTTCTTTTTCCACCATAGGCCTCAAAGCGCTCCAAATGTTCAATTGCAGATTCTACAAAAAGAATGTTTCAAAGCTGCTCAATCAAAAGAAAGGTTCAACTCTTTCAGGTGAATGAACACATTGCAAAAAGCTTGTCAGAAAGTTTCTGTCTAGTTGTTATGTGAAAATATTTCCTTTTCCACCATAGGCCATAAAGCGCTCAAAATGCCCACTTGCAGATCCTACATAAAGAGTGCTTCCAAACTCCTCAATCAAAAGGAAGGTTCAACTCTGTGAGATGAATTCACACATCACAAAGAAGTTTCTCAGAATGCTTCTGTCCAGTTTTTATATGAAGATATTTCCTTTTCCACCATAGGCCTCAAAGCACTCCAAACCTCCACTTGCAGACTCTACAAAAAGAATGTTTCAAAACTGCTCAATGAAAAGTAAGTTTCAACTTTGTGAGATTAATGCACACATCTAAAAGATGTTTGTCAGAATGCTTCTGTCTAGTTTTTATGTGAAGAATTTCCTTTTCCACCGTAGGCCTCAAAGCACTCCAAATGTCCACTTGCAGATCCTACAGAAACAGTGTTTCAAAACTGCTGAATGAAAAGTAAGTTTCATCTGTGTGATCTGAATGCGCATATCACTAAGAAGGTTCTCAGATTGCTTCTGTCTAGTTCCTAAACGAAGGTATTTCCTTTTCCACCAAAGGCCTCAAAGCACTCCGAAAGTCCACTTGCGTATATTACATAAAGGGTGCTTCCAAACTGCTCAATCAATATTAAGGTTCAACTCTGTGAGATGAATGCACATATCACAAAGAAGGTTGTCAGAATGTTCCTATCTGGTTTGTATGTGAAGATATTTCCTTTTCCACCACACACCTAAAAGCGCTCCAAATGTCCACTTGCAGATTCTACAAAAAGAGTGTTTCCAAACTGCTCAATCAAAAGAAAGCTTCAACTCTGTGAGATGAGTGCACATATCACACAGAAATTTGTGAGAATGCTTCTGTCTAGTTTTTATGGGAAGATATTTCCTTTTCTGCCATAGGCCTCAAAGCTTTCCCAATGTCACCTTGCAGATTCTACAAAAAGAGGGTTTCAAAGCTGCTCAATCAAAACAGATGTTCAACTCTCTGAGATGAATTCACAAATCACAAATTTTGTCATAATGCTTCTGTCTATTTTTTTTGTGAAGATATTTCCCTTTCCACCAGAGGCCTCAAAGCGCTTCAAATGTCCCCTTGCAGATACTACAAAAAGTTTGTTTCAAATCAGCTCAATGAAAAGTAAGTTTCAACTCTGTGAGATGAATGTATGCATCACTTAGAAGTTTTTTGGAATGCTTCTATCTAATTTTTATATGAAAATAATTCCTTTTCCACCATAGGCCTAAATGGGCTCCAAATGTCCACTTGCAGAATCTACAAAAAGATTGTTTCAAAACTACTCAATGAAAAGTAAGATTCAGCTCTGAGAGATGAATGCGCACATCAAAAAGAAGTTTCCCAGAGTGACTCTGTCTGGTAATTATATGAAGATATTTCCTTCTCTACCATTGGCCTGTAAGCGCTCTGAATGTCTACATGCATATTGTACAAAAAGAGGGTTTCAAAGCTGCTCAATCAAAACAAATGTTCACTTCTGGGGGATGAATGCACACATCAGAAAAAAGTTGGTCAGAATGTTTCTGTCTAGTTTTTATGTGAAAATATTACGTTTTCCACCATAGGACTCAAAGCGCACGAAATGTTCACTTGCAGATTCTACATAAAGAGTGCTTCCAAGCTGCTCAATCAAAACGAAGGCTCAACTCTGTGAGATAAATGTACACATCACAAAGAAGTTTCTCAGAGTGCTTCTGTCTAGTTTTCATGTCAAGATATTTCCTTTTCCATCATAGTACTCAAAGCACCCCAAATGTCCACTTGCAGATTCTACAAAAAGAGTGTTTCAAAAATGCTAAATGATGCCTCCAGCTTTGTTCTTTTGGCTTAGGATTGACTTGGCGATGCGGGCTCTTTTTTGGTTCCATATGAAGTTTAAAGTAGTTTTTTTCCAATTCTGTGAAGACACTACCTGACTTCAAACTATACTACAAGGCTACAGTAACCAAACCAGCATGGTTCTGGTACCAAAACAGAGATATATATCAATGGAACAGAAGAGAGCCATCACAAATAATGCCACATATCTATAACTATCTGATCTTTGACAAACCTGACAAAAACAAGAAATGGGGAAAAATTCCCCATTTAATGAATGGTGCTGGGAAAACTGGCTAGCCATATGTAGAAAGCTGAAACTGGATCTCTTCCTTACACCTTATACATAAATCAATTCAAGATGGATTAAAGACTTAAATGTTAGACCTAAAACCATAAAAACCCTAGAAGAAAACCTAGGTATTACCATTCAGGACATAGGCATGGGCAAGGACTTCAGGTCTAAAACACCAAAAGCAATGGCAACAAAAGCCAAAATTGACAAATTGGATCTAATTAAACTAAAGAGCTTCTGCACAGCAAAGGAAACTACCATCAGAGTGAACAGGCAACCTACAAAATCGGAGAAAATTTTCACAACCTACTCATCTGACAAAGGGCTAATATCCAGAATCTACAATGAACTCCAACAAATTTACCAGAAAAAAACAAACAACCCCATCAAAAAGTGGGCGAAGGACATGAACAGACACTTCTGAAAAGAAGACATTTATGCAGCCAAAAAACACATGAAAAAAGGCTGACCATCACTGGCCATCAGAGAAATGCAAATCAAAACCACAATGAGATACCATCTCACACCAGTTAGAATGGCAATCACTAAAAAGTCAGGAAACAACAGGTGCTGGAGAGGATGTGAACACTTTTACACTGTTGGTGGGACTGTAAACTAGTTCAACCCTTGTGGAAGTCAGTGTGGCGATTCCTCAGGGATCTAGAACTAGAAATTCCATTCGACCCAACCATCGCATTACTGAGTATATACCCAAAGGACTATAAATCACGCTGCTATAAAGACACATTCACACGTATGTTTATTGCAGCATTATTCATAATAGCAAAGACTTGGAACCAACCCAAATGTCCAACAATGATAGACTGGATTAAGAAAATGTGGCACATATACACCATGGAATACTATGCAGCCATAAAAAATGATGAGTTCATGTCCTTTGTAGGGACATGGATGAAATTGGAAATCATCATTCTCAGTAAACTATCACAAGAACAGAAAACCAAACACCGCATATTCTCACTCATAGGTGGGAATTGAACAATGAAAACACATGGACACAGGAAGGGGAACATCACACTTCGGGGACTGTTGTGGGGTCGGGGGAGGAGGGAGGGATAATTTTGGGAGATATACCTAATGCTAGATGACGAGTTAGTGGGTGCAGCGCACCAGCATGGCACACGTATACATATGTAACTTACCTGCACATTGCGTTCATGTACCATAAAACTTAAAGTATAATAATAAAAAAAAGCATCTGCAAGTGGACAAATGGAGTGCTTTGTGGCATATGGTGGAAAAGGAAATATCTTCATATAAAAACTAGACATAAACGTTCTGAGAAACTTCTTGGTGATGTGTGTATTCATCTTACAGACTTGAACTTTTCTTTTGATTGAGCAGCTTTGAAACACTCTTTTTTAGAATCTGCAAGTGGACATTTGGAGCATTTGAGGCCTATGGTGAAAAAGGAAATATCTTCACATAAAAACTAGACAGAAGCATTCTGACCACCTTCTTTGTTATGTGTGCATTCATCTCACAGAGATGAACCTTCCTTTTGTTTGAGCACATTTGAAGCACTCTTTTTGTGGAATCTGCATGTGGACATTTGGAGCGCTTTCGGGCCTATGGTGGAAAAAGTAATATCTTCACTTAAAAACTAGACAGAAGCATTCTGACAAACTTCTTTGTGATGTGTGCATTCATCTCACAGAGTTGAACTTTACCTTACATTGAGCAGATTGAAACCCTCTTTTCGTAGTATCTGCAAGGGGACATTTGGAGAGCTTTGAGGCCGATGGTGGAAAGCTAAATATCTTCATATAAAAACTAGATAGAAGCATTCTGACAAAGTTCTTTGTGTTATGTGCATTCATCTCACGGAGTTGGACCTTACTTTTGATTGAGCAGTTTTGAATCACCATTTTGGTACTACCTGCAAGTGGACATTCGGAGTGTTTTGAGACCTATGGTGGAACAGGAAGTATCTTCACATAAGAACTAGGCAGAAGCATTGTGAGAAATTTTTTGTGATGTGTGCATTCATCTCACGGAGTTGAACCTTTCTTTTGATTTAGCTGCTTGGAAACACTCTTTTTGTACAATCTGCAAGTGGACATTTGGAGTGCTTTGGGGCCTACGGTGGAAAAGGAAATATCTTTACATAAAAACTAGAAAGAAGCATTCTGACAAACTTTTTCTTGATGTGTGCAGTTATCTCACAGAGTTGAACGTTACTTTTCATTGAGTAGTTTTGAAACACTCTTTGTAGATTCTGCAATGGACATTTGGAGCGCATTTAGGCCTAAGGTGGAAAAGGAAATAGTTTCACATAACAACTAGACAGAAGGATTCGGAAAAATTTCTATGTGATATGTGCCTTCATCTCACAGTGTTGAAAATTAATCTTCATTGAGCCTTTTTGAAACTTTTTTTGTAGAATCTGCAAGTGGACATTTGGAGTCCTTGGAGGCCTATTGTGGATAAAGAAATATCTTCACAAAATAACTAGACAGAAGCATTCTGAGAAAATTATTTTTGATGCGTGCATTCATCTCACCGAGTTGAACCTTACTTTTCATTAAGCAGTTTTGAAACACTCTTTTTGTAGATTCTGTAAGTGGACATTTGGCGTGCTTTGAAGCCTATGATTATCAAAAAAACTTCAAATAATAACCAGACAGAAGCATTCTGAGACAAATCTTTGTGAAGTGTACATTCATCTCACAGCATTGAAATTTTTTGATTGAACTCCTTTTGCAGCATCTGCAAGTGGACATTTGAAGCGCTTTGAGGCGTATGGTGGAAAAGGAAATATGTTCACAAAAAAATGGACAGAAGCATTCTGGCAAACTTATTTGTGATGTGTACATTCATCTCACAGAGTTGAACCTTACTTCTCATTGAGCAGTTTTGAAACCCTCTTTTTGTGGGATCTGCAATTGGACATTTGGAGCGCTTTGAGGCCTATGGTGGATAACAAAATATCTTCATATAATAACTATCCTGAAGCAGTCAGAGAAACTTCTTTGTGATTTGTGGCATCAGCTCACAGAGTTGAGCTTTTCTTTAGATTGAGCTGTTTTGAATCAGTCTTTTTTGTAGAATCTGCAACTGGATATTTGCAGCGCTTTGAGGCTTTTGGTGGAGAATGAAATAACTTCATATAATAACTATAGAGAAGAATTATGGGAAACTTTTTGTGATGTGTGCATTCATCTCACAAAGAGTTGAAACTTTCTTTTATTGATGAGCTTTGAAACACTCTTTTTGTAGAATCTGCAAGTGGATATTTGGAGAGCTTTGAGGTCTTTTGTGAAAAAGGAAATATCCTCACATAAAACTGGATAGAAGCATTCAGAGAAACATCTTTGTGTTGTGCGCATTCATGTTACAGAATTGAACGTTACTTTCAATGGACCAGTTTTGAAACACTCTGTATAGTCTGCAACAGGACATTTGCAGAGCTTTGAGGTTTATGGTGGATAACGAAATAACATCATATAATAACTAGAGAGAAACATTATGAGAAACTTCTTTGTGATGTGTGCATTCTTCTCAGAAAGATTTGAATCTTTCTTTGTTTGATGAGCTTTGCAACACTCTTTTAGTAGACCCTGCAAGTGGATATTTGGAGTGCATTGAGGCCTATGGTGGAAAAGGAAATATCTTCACATAAAAAACAGACGGAAGCATTCTGTCAAACTTCTTTTTGATGTGTACATTTATCTCACAGAGTTGAACCTTACTTTTCACTGACCAGTTTTGAAACAATCTTTTTGTAGAATCTGCAAGTGGATAATTGGATCTCTTTGTGGCCTATGGTGGAAAAGGAAATATGTTCACATAAAAACTAGACAGAAACCTTCTGACAAACGTCTTTCTGATGTGTGCATTCATTTTACAAAGTTGAACCTTTCTTTTGATTGAGCAGCTTTGAAACTCTCTTTTTGTGGAATCTGCAAGTGGACATTTGGAGCGCTTTGAGGCCTTTGGTGGAAAAGTAAATATCTTCACATAAAAACTAGACAGAAGCTTTCTGACAAACTTCACTGTGATGTGTGCATTCAACTCACAGAGCTGAACCTTACAATCAATTGAGCAATTTTGAAACTCTCTTTTTGTAGGTTCTGCATGTGCACATTTGGAGGGCTTTGAGGCTTATGTTGCATAGTGAAGTAAGTTCATATAATAACTACAGGGAAGCATTAAGAGAAACTTCTTTGTGATGTGTGCATTCATCTCACAAAGAGTTGAACCTTTCTTTTTTTTTTTCTTTTTATTATTTATTTATTTTTTTATTTATTGTTATTATACTTTAGGTTTTATGGTACAAGTGCGCAATGTGTAGGTTAGTTACATATGTATACATGTGCCATGCTGGTGTGCTGCAACCACTTACTCGTCATCAAGCATTAGTTTTATCTCCCAGTGCTATCCCTCCCCTCTCTCCCCACCCGACAAGAGTCCCCAGAGTGTGATGTTCCCCTTCCTATGTCAATCTTTCTTTGATTGATGAGCTTTCAAACACTTTTTGTAGAATCTGCAAGTGGACAACTGGAGCACTTTGTGGCCTATGGTGGAAAAGGAAATATCTTCACATAAAAACTAGACAGAAGAATTCTGAAAAACTTCATTGTGATGTGCACATTCACCTCACAGAGTTGAACCTTTCTTTTGATTGAGCAGCTTTGAAACACTCTTTGTGTACAATCTGCAAGTGGATGTTTAGAGCGCTTTGGAGCCAATGGTGGAAAAGGAAATATCTTCACATAAAACTAGACAGAAGCATTCGACAAACTTGTTTGAAATGTGTGCATTCATCTCACACACTTGAAACTTTATTTTGATTGAATAGCTTTGAACCCCTCTTTTTTGTAGAATCTGCTACTGGACATTTAGGGTACTTTGAGGTCTATGGTCGAAAAGGAAATACCTCCACATAAAAACTAGACAGAACAATTCTGACAAACTTCTTTGTGTTGTGTGCATTCAGCTCACAGAGTTGAACTTTCCTTTTGATAGAGCAGTTTTGAAACACTCTTTTTGTAGTATCTGCAAGTGGACATGTGGAGCACTTTGAGGCCTATATTGGAAAAGGAAATATATTCACATAAAAATTGAACAGAAGTATTCTGAGAAACTTCTTTGGACGTGTGCATTCAACTCAAAGATTTGAACCTTCCGATTGATAGAGCAGTTTTGAAACACTCTTTTTGTAGAATCTGCAAGTAAATATTTGGAGAAATTTGAGGCCTTTGGTGGAGAAGGAAATATCTTCACATAAAAACTAGACAGAAGCATTTTGAAAACCTTCTCTGTGATGTGTGTATTCATTTCACAGAGGTGATCCTTTCTTTAGATTGAGCAGTTTTGAAACACACTTTTTATAGAATCGGAAAGTGGACATTTGGAGCACTTTGATCCCTATGTTGGAAAAGAAAATATCTTCACATAAAAACCAGACAGAAGCATTCTGACAAACTTCTTTGTTTTGAGTGCTTTCATCACACAGAAACTATATTTTGATTGAGCAGCTTTGAAACACTCTTTTTGTAGAATCTGCAAGTGGACAATTGGAGCACTTTGCGGCCTATGGTGGAAAAGGAAATATCTGCACATAAAAACTAGCAGAAACCTTCTGATAAACTTCTTTGTAATGTGTGCATTCGTCTTATGGAGTTGAACCTTTCTTTTGACTGAGCAGCTTTGAAGCGCTCTTTTTGTAGAATCTGCAATTGGACATTTGGAGTGCATTGAGGCCTATGGTGAAAAAGGAAATACCTTCACATAAAAGCTAGACAGAAGAATTCTGACAAACTACTTTGTAATGTGTGCATTCATCTCACAAAGTTGAACCATACTTTTCCTTGAGCAGTTTTAAAATACTCTTTTTGTAGAATCTGCAAGTGGACGTTTGGAGAGCTCTGAGGCCTATATTGGAAAAGGAAATATCTTCACATAAAAAATAGACAGAAGAATTCTCACAAACTTCATTCTGATGTGTGCATTCACCTCACAGAGTTGAACCTTTCTTTTGATTGAGTAGCTTTGAAACACTCTTTTTGTAGAATCTGAAAGTGGACATTTAGAGCGCTTTGGAGCCTATGGTGGAAAAGGAAATATCTTCACATAAAACTAAAAAAAATAATTCAGACATACTTCTTTGAAATGTGTGCATTCATTTCACACAAATGAAACTTTCTTTTGATTGACCAGCTTTGAACGACTCTTTTTGTAGAATCTGCAATTGGACATTTGGAGCGATTTGAGGCCAATGGTGGAAAAGGAAATATTTTCAAATAAAAGCTAGACAGAAGCATTCTGACAAAGTCCTTTGTGATGTGTGCATTCATCTCACAGAGTTGAACCTTTGTGTCGATTGGGAAGCTTTGAAAGACTCTTTTTGTAGAATCTGCAAGTGGACAACTGGAGCGTTTTGAGATCTATGGTGGAAAACGAAAAATCTTCACACAATAACTAGGCAGAAGTATTCTGAGAAACTTCTTTGTGATGTGCGCATTCATCTCACAGAGTTGAAACTTTCTTTTGATAGAGCAGCTTTGAAACACTCTTGTTGTAAAATCTGCAAGTGGACATTTGAAGCACTGCGAGGCCTATTGTGGAAATGGAAATATCTTCACCTAAAATCTATACAGAAACTTTCTGACAAACTTCTTTGTGATGTGTGCATTCATCTCACAGAATTGAACCTTTCTTTTCATTGAGCAGTTTTGAAACACTCTTTTTGTAGAATCTGCAAGTGGACATTTGGACGCTTTGCGGCCTATGGTGGAAATGGAAATACCTTCAAATAAAAACTAGACAGAAGCATTCTGACAAACTTCTTTGTGATGTGTGCATTCACCTCACAAAGTTGAACCTTACTTTCGATTGATCAGCTTTGAAACACACTTTTTGTAGAATCTGCAGGTGGACAATTGCAGCGCTTTAAGGCCTATGGTGGAAAAAGAAATATCGTCACATAATAGATAGACAAAAGCATTCTGAGAAACTTATTTGTGATATGTGCATTCATATCCCGTAGCTGAAGTTTATTTTCATTGAGCATTTTAGAAAAAGTCTTTTTGTAGAAACTTCAAGTGTACTTTTGTAGCGCTTTGAGGCCTATGATGAAAAGGAAATATCTTCACCGGAAAATTAGACAGAATCACTCTGAGAAAATCCTTTGTGATGTGTGCATTCATGTCACAGAGTTGTACCTTTCTCTTGATTGAGCAGTTTTGAAACACTCTCTTTTTAAAATCTGCAAGTGGACATTTGGAGCGCTTTGAGGCCTATGGTGGGAAAGGAAATATCTTCACATAAAACTAGACAGAAGCATTCTGTGAATCTTCTTTTTGATGTGTGAATTCATCTCACAGAATTGAACCTTAATTTCAATTGAGCAGTTTGCAACTCTCTTTTTGTAGAATCTGCAATTGGAAATTTGGAGCGCATTGAAGCCTACGGTGGAACTCGAAATATCTTCACATAATAGATAGACAGAAGCATTCTGAAAAACCTGTTTGTGATATGTGCATTCATCTCACAGAATTGAAACTTTCTTTTGATTGAGCAACTTTGAAACACTCTTTTTGTAGAATCTGCAAGTGGATAATTGGAGCGCTTTGAGGTCTATGGTGGAAAAGGAAATATCTACCCTTAACTACTAGACAGAAGCATTCTGAGAAACTTCTTTGTGATGTGTGCGTTCATCTCACAGAATTGAACCTTTCTTTTGATAGAGCAGTTCTGAAACACTCTTTTTGTAGAATCTGCAAATGGATATTTGGAGGGCTTTGAGTCCAATGGCGGAAAAGGAAATATCTTCACATAAAAACTAGACAGAAGCATTCTCAGAAACTTCTTTGTGATGTGCACATTCAACTCACGGAGTTGAACGTTCCTTTTAATAGAGCAATTTTGAAACACTCTTTTTGTAGTATCGGCAAGTGGATATTTGGAGCGCTTTGAGGCCTATGCTGGAAAAAGAAATATCTTCACAGAAAAACTAGACAGAAGCATTCTCAGAAACTTCTTTGGGATGCGTGCATTCATCTCACAGAGTTGAAACTTTCTTTTGATTGAGCAGCTTTGAAAGAAACTTTTTGTAGAATCTGCAGGTGATCAATTGGAGCACTTTGAGGCCTATGGTGGAAAATGAAATATCTTCACATCATAGCTACACAAAAGCATTCTGAGAAACTTCTTTGTGTTGTGTGCATTCATCTCCCAGAGTTGAACCTTATTTTCAATGAGCATTTTAGAAACTCTCTTTTTGTGGAATCTGCAAATGGACATTTGGAGTACTTTGAGGTCTATGGTGGAAAAGGAAATATCTTCACATGAAACTAGATAGAAGCATTCTGCGGAACTTCTTTGTGATGTGTGCATTCAACTCACAGAGTTGAAACTCTTTTTAGATGGAGGCGTTTGGAAACACACTTTTTGTAGAATCTGCAAGTGGATATTTGGAGTGCTTTGAGGCATATGGTGAATAAGGAAATATCTCCACTTAAGAACTAGAAAGAAGCATTCAGAGAAACTTCTTCTTGATGTGTGCATTCATCTCACGGATTTGAACATTTCTTTTGATTGAGCAGTTTTGAATCACCCTTTTGTAGAATCTGCAAGTGCACATTTAGCACGTTTAAGGCCTAAGGTGTGAAAGGAAATTTCTTCACATAAAAACTAGACAGAATCATTCTGATAAAATTCTTTGTGATGTGTGCATTCATCTCACTGAGTTGAACCTTTCTTTTGATTGAGCAGCTTTGAAACACTCTTTTTTTAAATCTGAAAGTGGACATTTGGATCGCTTAAGGCCTATGGTGCAAATAGAAATATCTTCACAAAAAAAACTATACAGAAACTTTCTGAGAAACTTCTTTGTGATATGTGCATTAATCTCACAGATTTGAACCTTTTCACTGAGCAGTTTTGAAATACACTTTTTCTAGAATGTGCTTGTGTACATTTGGAGCACTTTGAAGCCTATGGTAGAAGATGAAATATCTTCACATACAAACTAGGCAGAATCATTCTGAGAAAATTCTTCGTGATGTATGCATTCATCACACAGAGTTGAAACTTTCTTTGGATTGAGCAGCTTTGGAACACTCTTTTTGTATAATCTACACGTGGACATTTGGAGTGCTTTGAGGCCTATGGTGGAAAAGGAAATATCATCAAATAAAAACTAGAAAGAAGCATTCTGACAAACCTCTTTGTGATACGTGCATTCATCTCACAGAATTTAAATTTACTTTTGATTGAGCAGTTTTGAAACACCCTTTTTGTACTATCTGCAATTGGAAATTTGGAGTGATTTGAGGCCTATGGTGGAAAAGGAAATATCTTCATTTAAAAACCAGACGGAATCATTCTGAGAAAATTCTTTGTGATGTGTGCATTCGTCTCACAGAGTTGAACATTTCTTTTGATTGAGTAGTTTGGAAACACTCTTTTTGTAGAATCTGAAGGTGGACATTTGGAGTGCTTTGAGGCGTAAGGTGGAAAAGGAAATATCTTGAATTAAAAACTAGACAGAAGCATTCTGAGAAACTCCTTTGTGATGTGTGCATTCATTTCTCAGAATTGAACATTTCTTTTGATTGAGCTGTTTTGAAGCACTCCTTTTGGAGAATCTGCAATGGGACATTTGTACCGCTTTTTGGGCTATGGTGGAAAGGGAAATACCTTCAGATAAAAACTAGATAGAAACATTCTGACAATCTATTTTGTGAGGTGTGCATTCATCTCACAGATTTGAACCTTACTTTCCAATGAGCGGGTTTGAAACACACTTTTTCTTGAATCTTCAAGTGGATATTTGGAGCGATTTGAGGCCTATGTTGGAAAACGAAATATCTTCACATAATAACTAGACAGAAGCATTCTGAGAAACTATCTTTGAGATTTCTGTATTCATTTCACAGAGTTGAACCTTTCTTTTGATTGAGCAGCTTTGAGACACTCTTTACGGGATCTTCAAGGGGACATTTGGGGCGATTTGAGGCCTGTGGAGGAAAAGGAAATATCTTCACTTAAGAACAGGACAGAAGCATTCTGAGAAACATTTTGTAACGTGTGCATTCATCTCCCATAGTTGAATCTCTCTTTTGATTGAGCAGTTTTGAAACACTCTTTTTTTGGAATCTGCAAGTGGACATTTGGAGCGCTTTGAGGCCTAAGGTGGAAATCAAAATATCTTCACATAATAACTAAATGGAAGCATTCTGAGAAACTATCTTTGTGATGTCTGCGTTCATCTCACAGATTTGAACCTTTCTTTTCATTAAGCAGCTTTGAAACTCTCTTTTTATGGGATCTGCAAGGGGACATTTTGGGCGATTTGAGGCCTACGGTGGAAAAGGAAATGTTTTCACATAAAAACTAGACAGAAGTTTTCTGAGAAACTTCTTTGTGATGTGTTCAATCATCTCACAGAGTTGAACATTTCTTTTGATTGAGCAGTTTGGAAACACTCCTTTTGTCGAATCTGCATATGGATATTTGGAGCCCTTTGAGGCCTATGGTGGTAAAGGAAATAGCTTCAAATAAAAACTAGTCAGAAACATCCTGACAAGCTTCTTTGTGATATGTGCATTCATCTCACAGAGTTGAACCTTAATTCTGATTGGGCAGTTTTCAAACAAGCTTTTTATCCTATGTGCAAGTGGACAATTGGAGTGCTTTGCGGCCTATGGTGGAAAAGGAAATATCTTCACCTAAAAATTAGAAAGAAGCATTCTGACAAACTCCTTTGTGATGTGTATATTCATCTCACAGAGTTGAACCTTTCTTTTGATTGAGTAGTTTGGAAACTCTGTTTTTGCAGAATCTGCAAGTGGAGATGTGGAGCACTTTGTGGCCTATGGTGGAAAAGGAGATATCTTCACTTAAGAACAAGACAGAAGCATCCTGAGAAACTTCTTTGTGATATGTTCATTCATCTCACAGAGTAGAACTTTTCTTTTGATTGAGCAGTTTAGAAACACTCTTTTTGAAGAATCTGCATGTGGACATTCAGAGAACTTTGCGGCCTATGGTGGAAAAGGAAATATCTTCACATAAAAACTGGACAGAAGCATTCTGACAGAATTCTCTGTGAAATGTGAATTCATCTCATAGAGTTCAACCTTACTTTCAACTGAACAGTTTTGAAACACTCTTTTTGTAGAATCTGCAAGTGGACGTTTGGAGCGCTTTGAGGTCTACTGTGGAAAAGGAAATATCTTCACATAAAAACTGGACAGAATCATTCTGAGAAAATTCTCTGTGATGTGTGCATTCATCTCAAGGAGTTGAAACTTTCTTTTGATTGAGCGGTTTTGAAACACTCTTTTTGTAGAAACTGCAAGTGTACATTTGGAGGGCTTTGAAGCCTATGGTGGAAGAGGAAATATGTACACATAAAAACTAGACAGAAGCTTTCTGAGAAAATTATTTGTGATTTCTGCATTCATCTCACAGAGTTGAACCTTTCCTTTCTCTAAGCAGTTTTGAAACACTCTTTTTGAAGAATCGGCAAGTGGACATTTGGAGCGCTTTGCAGCCTATGGTGGAAGAGGAAATATCTTCACATAAAAACTAGACAGAAGCTTTCTGACAAACTTCTTTTTGATATGTTTATACATCTCACACAGTTGATGCTTACTTTTGATTTAGCAGTTTTGAAACTCTCTTTTTGTAGAATCTGCAAGTGGACATTTGGAATGCTTTGAGGCCTAAGGTGGAAATCAAAATACCTTCACATAATAGTTAAACAGAAGCATTCTGAGAAACTTCTTTGTGATTTGTGCTTTCATCTCACAGAGTTGAAACTTTCTTATATTGAGCAGCTTTGAAAATCTCCTTTTGTAGAATCTGCAAGCGGACATTTGGAAAGCTTTGAGGCCTGTGGTGGAAAAGGAAATATTTCCACATAAAAACTAGACAGAAGTTTTTTGAGAAACTTCTTTCTGATGTTTCCATTCGTCTCACAGAGTTGAACATTTCTTTTGATTGAGCAGTTTAGAAACACTCCTTTTGTAGAAACTGCATATGGACATTTGGAGTTCTTTGACGCCAATGGTGGAAAACGAAATATCTTCATATAAAAACAAGTCAGAAGAATTCTGACAAACTACTTTGTGATAGATGCATTCATCTGACAGAGTTGAATCTTATTTCTGATTGAGCAGTTTTCAAACAACCTTTTTATACTATCTGCAAGTTGACATTTTGAAGGCTTTGTGGCCTATGGTGGAAAAGGAAAAATCTTCACATAAAAACTAGACAGAAGCATTCTGACAAATTTCTTTGTGATATGCCCATTCATCTCAGAGAGTTGAAACTTATTTTGATTGAGCAGTTTGGAAACACCCTTTTTGTACTATCTGAAAGTGCACATTTGGAGTGCTTTGAGGCCTATGGCAGTAAAAGAAATATCTTCAAAGGAAAACTAGACAGAAGCATTCTTACAAAATTCTCTGTGATGTGTGCATTCATCTCAAAGAGTTGAAACTTTCTTTTGATTGAGCAGTTAGGAAAGTCTCTTTTTGTAGAAACTGCAAGTGGACATTTGCAGCCCTTTGAGGTCTATCGTGGAAAAGGAGATATCGTCACTTAAGAACTAGACAGAAGCATTCTGATAAACTTCTTCGTGAGTTGTGCATTCGTCTTACAGGGTTGAACCTTTCTTTTGATTGAGCAGTTTTGAAATAAACTTTTTGTAGTATTTGCAAGGGGACTTTTGGAGTGTTTTGTGGCCTATGGTGGGAAAGGAAATATCTTCACATAATAACTAGACAGAAGGATTCTGGGAAACTTATTTGTGATGTGTGCATTCATCTCACAGAGTTGAAAATTTCTTTTGATTGAACAGCTTTGAAACACACGTTTTGTAGAATCTGCAAATGGATATTTGGACTGCTTCAAGGCCTATGGTGGAAAAGGAAATATCTTCACATAAAAACTAGACAGAATCATTCTGAGAAAATTCTCTGTGATGTGTTCATTCATCTCTCAGAGTTGAACATTTCTTTTGATTGAGCAGTTTAGAAACACTCTTTTTGTAGAATCTGCAAGGGGACATTTGGAACGCTTTGAGGCCTATGGTGGAAAAGGAAATATCTTCACATAAAAACTAGATAGAAGCATTCTGTGAAACTTCTTTGTGATGTGTGTATCCAACTTACAGAGTTGAAACTTTCTTTCGTTGAGCAGTTTTGAAATACTCTTTTTGTAGAATCTGCAAGTTGACAATTGGAGCGCTTTGAGGCCTATGGTGAAAAAGGAAATATCTTCACCTAAAAATTAGAAAGAAGCATTCTCAGAAACTTCTTTGTGATGTCTACTTTCAACCCAAAGAGTTGAATATTCCCTTTGATAGAACTGTTTAAAAACACTCTTTTTGAAGAATCTGAATGTGGGCATTTGGAGCGCTTTGAGGCTTCTGCTACAAATGGAAATATCTGCACATGAAAATTAGACAGAAGCATTCTCAGAAACTTCTTTGTGATGTGTACATTCAAACCAAAGAGTTGAACCTTCCTTTTCATAGAGAAGTTTTTAAACACTGTTTTTGCACTATCTGCAAGTGGACATTTGGAGTGATTTGAGGCCAATCCTGGAAAAGAAAATATCTTTACATAAAAACTAGACAGAAGCGTTCTCAGAAACTTCTTTGTGATGTGTGATTTCACCTCACAGAGTTGAAACTTATTTCCGAAAGAGCAGTTTTGAAACACACTTTTTGTAGAATCTGCAAGTAGATATTTGGGGCGCTTTGAGGCCTATGCTGGAAAAGGAAATATCTTCAAATCAAAACCAGACAGAAGCATTTTCAGAAACTTCTTTGTGATGTGTGCATTCAACTGACAGAGTTGAACCTTCCTTTTGATAGAGCAGTTTTGAAACACTCTTTTTGTAGAATCTGCAAGTGGATATTTGGAGAGCTTTGAGGCCTATGCTGGAAAAGGAAATATGTTCACATAAAAACTAGACAGAAGGATTCTCAACAAATACTTTGTGATATGTGCATTCAAGTCACAGAATTGAATCTTCCTTTTCATAGAGGAGAATTGAAAAATTCTTTTTGAAGTTTCTGCAATTGTAAATTTGGAGCGCTTTGAGACCTAGCTGGAAAAGGAAATATCTTCAAATAAAAACTAGACATAAGGATTCTCAGAAACTAGTTTATGATATGTGCATTCAACTTACAATGTTGAACCTTCTTTTTGATAGAAGAGTTTTGAAACTCTCTTTTTGAAGCATCTGCCAGTGGATATTTGGAGGGCTTTGAGGCCTATGCTGGAAAAAGAAATATATTCACATGAAAAGTAGACAGAAGCATTCCCAGAAACTTCTTTGTGATGTTTGCATTCAACTCACTGAGTTGAAACTTCCTTTTGATTGAGCAGTTTTGAAACACTATTTTTGTAGAATCTACCAGTGGATATTTGGGGAGTTTTGAGGCCTATGTTGGAAAAGGAAATACCTTCACATAAAAATTAGACAGAAGCATTCTCAGAAACTTCTTTGTGATGTGTGCATTCACCTCACAGAATTGAACCTTCCTTTTGATAGAGCAGTTTTGAAGCACACTTTTTGTAGAATTTGGAAGTGCATATTTGGACCGCTTTCTGGCCTAGGCTGGAAAAAGAAATACTTTCACATAAAAACTAGAAAGAAACAATCACAGAAACTTCTTTGTGAAGTGTGCACTCAATTCACAGAGGTTAACCTTCGTTTTGATAGAGCAGTTTTGAAACACTCTTATTGTAGAATCTGCAAGTGGACATTTGGAGCGCTTTGAGGCCTATGATGGAAAACGAAATATCTTAATATAAAAATTAGATAGAAGCATTCTTAGAAACTTCTTTCTGATATGCACATTCAAATAAAAGAGTTGAATCTTCCTTTTGATACAGCACTTTCGAAACACTCTTTTTTCACAATCTGCAAGTGGATATTTGGAGCGCTTTGTGGCCTATGCTGGAAAAGGAAATATCTTCACATAAAAACTAGACAGAAGCATAATCAGAAACTTCTTTGTGATGTGTGCATTTAACGCACAGAGTTGAATCTTCCTTTTGAGACGACAGTTTAGAATCACTCTTTTTGTAGAAACTGCCAGGGGATATTTGCAGCGATTTGAGACCTAGGCAGGAAAAGGAATTACCTTCACATAAAAAACAGACAGAAGCATTTTCAGAAACTTCTTTGTTATGTGGGCATTCAGCACACAGACTTCAATCTTCCTTTTGATAGAGCAGTTTTGAAACACTCTCTTTGTAGAATCTGCAAGTGGGTATTTGGAAGGCCTAGACGCCTATGCTAGATAAGGAAATATCTTCACATAAAAACTATACAGTAGCATTCTCAGAAACTTCTTTGTGATGTGTGCGTCCAGCTCACAGAGTTGAACCTTTCTTTTGATAGAGCACTTTTGAAACACTCTTTTTCTAGAATCTCCAAGTGGATATTTGGAGTGCTTTGAGGTCTGTGGTGGAAAAGGAAATACCTTCACATAAAAAGTAGACAGACGCATCATCAGAAGCATCTTTGTGATGTGTGCATTCAACTCACAGACTTGAGCCTTCCTTTAAATAGAGCTGTTTTGAAACCCACTTTTTGTAGGATCTGCAAGTGGATATTTCGAGTGCTTTGAGGACTATGCAGGAAAAGGAAATATCTTCACCTAAAAACTACACAGAAGAATTATCAGGAAATTCTCGTGATGTGTGCATGCAACTCACAGAGTTGAACCTTACTTTCAATAGATCAGTTTTGTAACACTCTTTTTGTAGAATATTCAACTGGATATTTGGAAAGCTTTGAAGCCTATGCTGGGAAAGAAAATATCTTCACATAAAAACTAGACAAAAGCATTCTCCGAAACTTCTTTGTGATGTGTGCATTCGACTCACTGAGTTGAACATTTCTTTCGATGGAGCAGTTTTGAAACACTCTTTTTGTAGAATGTGCAAGTGGATATTTGGAGCTCTTTGAGGCCTATACCAGAAAAGGAAATATCTTCACATAAAAACTAGACAGAAGCATTTTCGGAAACTTCTTTGCTATGTGTGCTTTCAACTCACAGAGTTGAACCTTGCTTTCAATAGAGCAGTTTGAAACACTCTTTTTGTAAAATCTGCCAGTAGATAGTTGGTGCCCTTTGAGGCCTATGCTGGAAAAGGAAGTATCTGCGCATGAAAAGTAGACAGAAGCATTCTCAGAAACTTCTTTGTGATGTGTGCTTTCAACTCACAGAGTTGAACCTTGCTTTCAATAGAGAAGTTTTGAAAAACTCTTTTTGTGGAATCTGCAAGAGGATATTTGGAGTGATTTGAAGCCTATGCTGGAAAAGGTATTATCGTTTCATAAAAACTAGACAGAAGCATTCTCAGGAACTTCTTGGTGATATGTGAATTCAGCTTACAGGGTTGAACCTTCCTTTTGATAGAGCAGTTTTGTAACACTCTTTTTGTGGTATCTGCAAGAGGATAATTGGTGCGTTTTGAGGACTATGCTGGAAAAGGAAATATCTTCACATAAAAACTAGACAGAAGCATTCTCAGGAACTTCTTTGTGTTTCGCGCTTTCAACTGACGGAGTTGGACCTTCCTTTTGATAGAGCAGTTTTGAAAAAGTCTTTTTGTAGAATCTGCGAGTGGATATATCTGGAGCGCTTTGAGGCCTATGCTGGAAAAGAAATTATCTTCACATAAAAACCAGACAGAAGCATTCTCAGAAACTTCTTTGTGATGTGTGCATTTAAAACACAGAGTTGAACCTTCCTTTTGATAGCGCAGTTTAGAATCACTCTTTTTGTAGAATGTGCCAAAGGATATTTGAACGTTTTGAGGCCTATGCTGGAAAAGGATATATCTTCACGTAAAACCTAGACGGAATTATTCTTAGAAACTACGTTGTGATGTGTGCATTCAACTCACAGAGTTGAACCTTCCTTTTGGTAGACCAGTTTTGAAACACTGTTTTTGGAGAATCAGCAAGTGGATATTTGGAGCACTTTGAGGCCTATGCTGGAACAGGAAATATCCTCACCTTAAAACTAGACAGAAGTATTCTCAGGAACATCTTTGTGATGTGTGCATTCAACTCACAGAGTTGAACCTTCTTTTTGATAGTACAGTTTTGAAACACTCTTTTTGTAGAATTTGCCAGTGGATATTTAGAGTGCTTTGATGCCTATGCTGGGAAAGGAAGAATCTTCACATAAATACTAAACAGAACCATTCTCAGAAACTTTTTTGCAATGTGTGCATTTAACCCACAGAGTTGAACCTTTGTTTTGATAGTGCAGTTTTGAATCGTTCTGTTTGTACAATCTGCCAGTGGATTTTTTTGGAGTTTTGAAGCCCATCCTGGAAAAGGAAATATTTTCACATAAAAACTAGACAGAAGAATTCTGAGAAACTTATTTGTGATGTGTGCATCCACCTCACAAAGTTGAACCTGCCTTTTGATAGAGCAGTTTTGAAACGCTCTTTCTGTAGAATCTGCTGGTGGATATTTGGATCGCTTAGAAGGCTATGCTGTAAAAGGAAATATCTTCACATAAAAACTAGACAAAAGCATTCTCAGGAACTTCTTTGTGATGTGTACATTCAACTCAAAGAGTTGGACCTTCCTTTTGATAGAGCAGTTTTGAATCACTCTTTCTCTATAATCTGCCATTGGATATTTGGAGCGTTTTGAGGCCTGTACAGGAAAAGGAAATATCTTCACATAAAAAGCAGACAGAAGCATTCTCAGTAACTTGTTTGTGATATCTGCATTCAACTCACAGAGTTAAACCTCCTTTTTATAGAGCAGTTTTGAAACATTCTTTTTGAAGTATCGGAAAATGTATATTTGGAGCCCTTTGAGGCCTATGCTGGAAAAGGAAATATCTTCACATAAAAACCAGACAGAAGCTTTCTCAGAAACTTATTTGTGATGTGTGCACTCAACTCACAGAGTTGAACCTTCCTTTTGATAGAGCAGATTTGAAACTCTTTTTGTAGAAACTGCAATTGCATATTTGGTGTGCTTTGAGGCCTATGCAGGAAAAAGAAATATGTTCACATAAAACCTAGACAGAAGCATTCTCAGAAAATTCTTTTTGATGAGTCCATTCAACTCACAGAGTTGAACCTTCCTTTCGATAGGGCAGTTTTGAAACACTATATTTGTAGAATCTGCAAGTGGATATTTGCAGCCCTTTGAGGCCTGTGCTGGAAATGGAAATATCTTCACATAAAAACTAGACAGAAGCATTCTCAGAAACTTCTCGTTTTTTATTTATTATTATGATACATTAGGTTTTAGGGTACATGTGCACAATGGGCAGTTTAGTTACATATGTATACATGTGGCATGCTGGTGTGCTGCATCCAATAACTATTCTAGCATTAGGTGTATCTCCCAATGATATCCCTCCCCCCTCCCCAGACCCCACAACAGTCCCCAGAGTGTGATGTTTCCCTTCCTGTGTCCATGTGTTCTCATTTAAAATTCCCACCTATAAGTGTGAATATGTGGTGTTTGGTTTTTTGTTCTTGCGATAGCTGACTGAGAATAATGATTTCCAATTTCATCCATGTCCCCACAAAGGACATAAACTCATCATTTTTCATGTCTGCATAGTATTCCGTGGTGTATATGTGTGACATTTCCTTTTTTTTTAATTACTATTATTATTATACTTTAGGTTTTATGGTACATGTGCGCAACGTGCAGATAAGTTACATAAGAATACATGTGCCATGCTGGTGCACTGCACCTACTAACTCGTCATCTAGCATTAGGTGTATCTCCCAATGCTATCCCTCTCCCCTCCCCCCATCCCACCACTGTCCCCGAAATGTGATGTTACCCTTTCTGTGTCCATGTGTTCTCATTGTTCAATTCCCACCTATGAGTGAGAATATGCGGTGTTTGGTTTTTTGTTCTTGGGATAGTTTACTGAGAATGATGATTTCCAGTTTCATCCATGTCCCTACAAAGGATATGAACTCATCATTTTTTATGGCTGCATAGTATTCCATGGTGTATATATGCCACATTTTCCTAATCCAGTCTATCATTGTTGGACATTTGGGTTGGTTCCAAGTCTTTGCTGTTGTGAATAATGCCACAATAAACATACGTGTGCATGTGTCTTTATAGCAGCATGATTTATAGTCCTTTGGGTATATACCCAGTGATGGGGTGGCTAGGTCGAATGGAATTTCTAGTTCTAGATTCCTGAGGAATCGCCACACTGACTTCCACAAGGGTTGAACTAGTTTACAGTCCCACCAACAGTGCAACAGTGTTCCTATTTCTCCACATCCTCTCCAGCACCTGTTGTTTCCCGACTTTATAATGATTGCCATTCTAACTGGTGTGAGATGGTATCTCATTGTGGTTTTGATTTGCATTTCTCTGATGGCCAGTGATGGTGAGCATTTTTTCATGTGTTTTTGGCTGCTTAAATGTCTTCTTTTGAGAAGTGTCTCTTCATGTCCCTCGCCCACTTTTTGATGGGTTTGTTTGTTTTTTTCTTGTAAATTTGTTTGAGTTCATTGTAGATTCTGGATATTATCCCTTTGTCAGATGAGTAGGTTGTGAAAATTTTCTCCCATTTTTTAGGTTGCCTGTTCACTCTGATGGTAGTTTCCTTTGCTGTACAGAAGCTCTTTAGTTTAATTAGATTCCATTTGTCAATTTTGGCTTTTGTTGCCTTTGCTTTTGGTGTTTTAGACGTGAAGTCCTTGCCCATGCCTATGTCCTGAATGGTAATGCCTAGGTTTTCTTCTAGGGTTTTTATGGTTTTAGGTCTAACATTTAAGTCTTTAATCCATCTTGAATTGATTTATGTATAAGGTGTAAGGAAAGGATCCAGTTTCAGTTTTCTACATATGGTAGCCAGTTTTCCCAGCACCATTTATTAAATAGGGAATCCTTTCCCCATTGCTTGTTTTTGTCAGATTTGTCAAAGATCAGATACTTGTAGATATGTGGCATTATTTCTGAGGGCTCTGTTCTGTTCCATTGATCTATATCTCTGTTTTGGTACCAGTACCATGCTGTTTTGGTTACAGTAGCCATGTAGTATATTTTGAAGTCAGGTAGTGTGATGCCTCCAGCTTTGTTCTTTTGGCTTAGGATTGACTTGGCGATGCGGACTGCTTTTTGGTTCCATATGAACTTGAAAGTAGTTTTTTCCAATTCTGTGAAGAAAGTCATTGGTAGCTTGATGGGGATGGCATTGAATCTGTAAATTACCTTGGACAGTATGGCCATTTTCACGATATTGATTCTTCCTATCCATGAGCATAGAATGTTCTTCTATTTGTTTGTATCCTCTTTTATTTCCTTGAGCAGTGGCTTGTAGTTCTCCTTGAAGAGTTCCTTCACATCCCTTGTAAGTTGGATTCCTAGGTATTTTATTCTCTTTGAAGCAATTGTGAATGGGAGTTCACTCATGATTTGGCTCTCTGTTTGTCTGTTATTGGTGTATAAGAATGCTTGTGATTTTTGTACATTGATTTTGTATCCTGAGACGTTGCTGAAGTTGCTTATCTGCTTAAGGAGATTTTGGGCTGAGACAATGGGGTTTTCAAGATATACAATCATGTCATCTGCAAACAGGGACAATTTGACTTCCTCTTTTCCTTATTGAATACCCTTTATTTCCTTCTCCTGCCTAATTGCCCTGGCCAGAACTTCCAACACTATGTTGAATAGAAGTGGTGAGAGAGGGCATCCCTGTCTTGTGCCAGTTTTCAAAGGGAATGCTTCCAGTTTTTGCCCATTCAGTATGATATTGGCTGTGGGTTTGTCATAGAGAGCTCTTATTATTTTGAGATATGTCCCATCAATACCTAATTTATTGAGAGCTTTTAGCATGAAGGGTTGTTGAAATATGTCAAAGGCCTTTTCTGCATCTATTGAGATAATCATGTGGTTTTTGTCTTTGGTTCTGTTGACAGGCTGGATTACATTTATTGACTTGCATATATTGAACCAGGCTTGCATCCCAAGGATGAAGCCCACTTGATGCTGGTGGATAAGCTGTTTGATGTGCTGCTGGATTCTGTTTGCCAGTATTTTATTGAGGATTTTTGCATCAATGTTCATCAAGGATATTGGTCTAAAATTCTCTTTTTTGGTTGTGTCTCTGCCCGGCTTTGGTATCAGGATGATGCTGGCTTCATAAAATGAGTTAGGGAGGAATCCCTCTTTTTCTATTGATTGGAATAGTTTCAGAAGGTGTGGTACCAGCTCCTCCTTTTACCTCTGGTAGAATTCGGCTGTGAACCCATCTGGTCCTGGACTGTTTTTGGTTGCTAAGCTATTGATTATTGCCACAATTTCAGCTGCTGTTAT
Organism: Pongo pygmaeus; assembly: GCF_028885625.2. Classification (NCBI taxonomy): domain Eukaryota; kingdom Metazoa; phylum Chordata; class Mammalia; order Primates; family Hominidae; genus Pongo; species Pongo pygmaeus. The sequence continues at coordinate 38,440,075 of NC_072392.2, forward strand.
TGGTCTATTCAGAGATTCATCTTTTTCCTGGTTTAGTCTTAGGAGTGTGTATGTGTCGAGTAATTTATCCATTTCTTCTAGATTTTCTAGTTTATTTGCGTAGAGGTGTTTGTAATATTCTCTGATTGTAGTTTGTATTTCTGTGGGATTGGTGGTGATATCCTGTTTATCATTTTTTATTGCATCCATTTGATTCTTCTCTCTCTTTTTCTTTATTAATTTTGCTAGTGGTCTATCAATTTTGTTGATCCTTTCAAAAAACCAGCTTCTGGATTCATTTATTTTTCGAAGGATTTTTTTGTCTCTATTTCCTTCAGCTCTGCTCTGATTATAGTTATTTCTTGCCTTCTGCTAGCTTTTGAATGTGTTTGCTCTTGCTTTCCTAGTTCTTTTAATTGTGATGTTAGGGTGTCAATTTTGGATCTTTCCTGCTTTCTCTTGTGGGCATTTAGTGCCATAAATTTCCCTCTACACACTGCTTTGAATGCATCCCATAGATTCTGGTATGTTGTGTCTTGGTTCTCGTTGGTTTCAAAGAACATCTTTATTTCTGCCTTCATTCCGTCATATACCCAGTAGTCATTCAGGAGCAGGTAGTTCAGTTTCCACGTAATTGAGCAGTTTTGAGTGAGATTCTTAATCCTGAGTTCTAGCTTGATTGCACTGTAATCTGAGAGACAGTTTGTTATAATTTCTGTTCTTTTACATTTATTGAGGAGAGCTTTACTTCCAAGTATGTGGTTAATTTTGTAATAGGTGTGGTGTGGTGCTGAAAAAAATGTATATTCTATTGATTTGTGGTGGAGAGTTCTGTAGATGTCTATTAGGTTCACTTGGTGCAGAGATGAATTCAAATCCTGGTTGTCCTTGTTGAGTTTCTGTCTCGTTGATCTGTCTAATGTTGACAGTGGGGTGTTAAATTCTCCCATTATTAATGTGTGGGAGTCTAAGTCTCTTTGTAGGTTACTCAGGACTTGCTTTATGAATCTGGGTGCTCCTGTATTGGGTGCATTCATATTTAGGATAGTTAGCTCTTCTTGTTGAATTAATCCCTTTACCATTATGTAATGGCCTTCTTTGTCTCTTTTGATCTTTTTTGGTTTAAAGTCTGTTTTATCAGAGACTAGGATTGCAAACCCTAGGATTGAGATGGGTTTACTGAATACAGTACACTGATGGGTCTTGAGTCTTTATCCAATTTGCCAGTCTGTGTCTTTTAACTGGAGCATTTAGTCCATTTACATTTAAAGATAATATTGTTATGTGTGAATTTGATCCTGTCATTGTGATGTTAGCTGGTTATTTTGCTCGTTAGTTGATGCAGTCTCTTCCTAGTCTCGAAGGTCTTTACATTTCGGCATGATTTTGCAGTGGCTGGTACCGGTTGTGCCTTTCCATGTTTAGCGCTTCCTTCAGGAGCTCTTTTAAGGCAGGCCTGGTGGTGACAAAATCTCTCAGCATTTGCTTGTCTGTAAAGTATTTTATTTCTCCTTCACTTATGAAGCTTAGTTTGGCTGGATATGAAATTCTGTGTTGAAAATTCTTTTCTTTAAGATTGTTGAATATTGGCCCCCACTCTCTTCTGGCTTGTAGGGTTTCTGCCGAGAGATCCGCTGTTAGTCTGATGGGTTTCCCTTTGATGGTAACACGACCTTTCTCTCTGGCTGCCCTTAACATTTTTTCCTTCATTTCAAATTTGGTGAATCTGACAGTTATGTGTCTTTGAGTTGCTCTTCTCGAGGTGTATGTTTGTGGCGTTCTCTGTATTTCCTGAATCTGAATGTTGGCCTGCCTTGCTAGATTGGGGAAGTTCTCCTGGATAATATCATGAAGAATGTTTTCCAACTTGTTTTCATTCTCCCCGTCACTTTCAGGTACACCAATCAGACGTAGATTTGGTCTTTTTACATAGTCCCACATTTCTTGGAGGCTTTGCTCATTTCTTTTTATTCTTTTTTCTCTTAGCTTCCCTTCTCACTTCATTTCATTCATTTCATCTTCCAGGGCTGATACCCTCTCTTCCATTTGATCGCATCGGCTCATGAGGCTTCTATATTCTTCACGTAGTTCGCGAGCCTTGGTTTTCAGCTCCATCAGCTCCTTTAAGCACTTCTCTGTATTGGTTATTCTAGTTATTCATTCTTCTAAATTTTTTTTCAAAGTTTTCAACTTCTTTGCCTTTGGTTTGAATATCCTCCCGTAACTCGGAGTAATTTGATCATCTGAAGCCTTCTCTCAGCTCGTCAAAGTCATTCTCTGTCCAGCTTTGTTCCATTGCTGGTGAGGAACTGTATTCCTTTGAAGGAGGAGAGGTACTCTGCTTTTTAGAGTTTCCAGTTTTTCTGCTCTGTTTTTTCCCCTATTTGTGGTTTTATCTACTTTTGGTCTTTGATGATGGTGATGTACAGATGGGTTTTTGGTGTGGATGTCCTTTCTGTTAGTTTTCCTTCTAACAGACAGAACCCCCAGCTGCAGGTCTGTTGGAGTACCTGGCCGGCCGTGTGAGGTGTCAGTCTGCCCCTGCTGGGGGATGCCTCCCAGTTAGGCTGCTTGGGGGTCAGGGGTCAGGGACCCACTTGAGGAGGCAGTCTGCCCGTTCTCAGATCTCCAGGTGCATGCTGGGAGAACCACTGCTCTCTTCAAAAGTGTCAGACAGGGACATTTAAGTCTGCAGATGCTACTGCTGTCTTTTTGTCTCTCTGTGCCCTGCCCCCAGAGGTGGAGCCTACAGAGGCAGGCAGGCCTCCTTCAGCTGTGGTGTGCCCCACCCAGTTCAAGCTTCCAGGCTGCTTTGTTCACCGAAGCGAGCCTGGGCAATGGCGGGCGCCGCTCCCCCAGCCTCGCTGCCGACTTGCTGTTTGATCTCAGACTGCTGTGCTAGCAATCAGCGAGATTCCGTGGGCATAGGACCCTCTGAGCCAGGTGCGGGCTATACTCTCCTGGGGCACCGTTTCCTAAGCCCGTCGGAAAAGCACAGTATTCGAGTGGGAGTGGCCCGATTTTCCAGGTGCCGTCTGTCACCCCTGCAAAGGGAACTCCGTGTCCCCTTGTGCATCCCGTGTGAGGCAATGCCTCGCCCCTTCTTTGGCTGGCGCACGGTGCAGTCACCCACTGACCTGCGCCCACTGTCTGGCACTCCCTAGTGAGATGAACAGGGTACCTCAGATGGAAATGCAAAAATCACCTGTCTTCTGTGTCGCTCACGCTGCGAGCTGTAGACCAGAGATGTTCCTATTCGATTTGTGCCAGATTTTCTTAATCCAATTTATCATTGTTGGACATTTGGGTTAGTTCCAAGTGTTTCGTATTGTGAATAATGCCGCAATAAGCATACGTGTTCATGTCTGTTTATTGCAGCATGATTTATAGTCCTTTGTGTATATACCCAGTAATGTGATGACTGTGTCAAATGGTATTTCTAGTTCTAGATCCCTGAGAAATCCCCACACTGACTTCTACAATGGTTGAACTTGTTTACAGTCCAACCAACAGTGTAAAAGTCTTCCTATTTCTCCATATCCTCTCCAGCACATTTTGTTTCCTGACTTTTTAGTGATTGCCATTCTAACTGGTGTGAGATGGTATCTCATTGTTGATTTGATTTGCTTTTCTCTGATGGCCATTGATGGTGAGCATTTTTTCATGTGTTTTTTGGCTGCATAATAGTCTTCTTTTGAGAAGTATCTGTTCATGTCCTTTGCCCCCTTCTTTTTGATGGGGGCTAAATGCTCCAATTAAAAGACACAGACTGGTAAATTGGATAAAGTGTCAAGACCCATCAGTGTGCTGTATTCAGGAAACCCATCTCACGTGCAGAGACACACATAGGCTCAAAATAAAAGCTTGGAGGATGATCTACCTAGCAAACGGAAAGCAAAAAAATGCAGGGGTTGCAATCCTAGTGTCTGATAAATCAGACTTTAAACCAAAAAAGATCAAAAGAGACAAAGAAGGCCATTGCATAATGGTAAAGGGATCAATTCAACAAGAAGAGCTAATTATTCTGAATATATAAGCACCCAACACAGGAGCACCCAGATTCATAAAGCAAGTCCTGAGTGACCTACAAAGAGACTTAGTCTCCCACACATTAATATTGTGAGACTTTAACACCCCACTGTCTACATTAGACAGATCAACGAGACAGAAAGTCAAGAAGGATACCCAGGAATTGAACTGAGCTCTGCACCAAGCGGACCTAATAGACATCTACAGAACTCTCCACCCGAAATCAACAGAATATACATTTTTTTCGGCACCACACCACACCTGTTCCAAAATTGACCACATAGTTGGAAGTAAAGCTTTCCTCAGCAAAAGTAAAAGAACAGAGGGTATAACAAACTATCTCTCAGATCACAGTGCAATCAAACTAGAACTCAGGATTAAGAATCTCTCTCAAAACTGCTCAACTACGTGGAAACTGAACAACCTGCTCCTGAATGACTACTGGGTACATAACGAAATGAAGGCAGAAATAAAGATGTTCTTTGAAACCAACGAGAACCAAGACACAACATACCAGAACTTCTGGGATGCATTCAAAGCAGTGTGTAGAGGAAAATTTATAGCACTAAATGCCCACAACAGAAAGCAGGAAAGATCCAAATTTGACACCCTAACACTATAATTAAAAGAACTAGAAAAGCAAGAGCAAACACATTCAAAAGCTAGCAGAAGGCAAGAAATAACTAAAATCAGAACAGAACTGAAGGAAGTAGAGACACAAAAAAACCCTTCCAAAAATTAATGAATCCACGAGCTGGTTTTTTGAAAGCATCAACAAAATTGATAGACTGCTAGGAAGAATAATAAAGAAAAAAAGAGAGAAGAATGAGATAGATGCAACAAAAAATGATAAATGGGATATCACCACTGATCCCACAGAAATACAAACTACCATCAGAGAATACTACAAACACCTCTACGAAAATAAACTAGAAAATTTAGAAGAAAAGGATAAATTCCTCGTCACATATACTCTCCCAAGACTAAACCAGGAAGAAGTTGAATCTCTAAATACACCAATAACAGGCTCTGAAATTGTGGCCATAATCAATAGCTTACCAACCAAAAAGAGTCCAGGACCAGATGGTTTCACAGCCAAATTCTATGAGAGGTGCAAGGAGGAACTGGTACAATTCCGTCAGAATCTATTCCAATCAATAGAAAAAGAGGGAATCCTCCCTAACTCATTTTATGAGGCCAGCATCATCCTGATACCAAAGCCGGGCAGAGACACAACCAAAAAAGAGAATTTTAGACCAATATCCTTGATGAACATTGATGCAAAAATCCTCAATAAATTACTGGCAAACCGAATCCAGCAGCACATCAAAGAGCTTATCCACCAGGATCAAGTGGGCTTCATCTCTGTGATGCAAGTGTGGTTCTATATACACAAATCAATAAATGTAATCCTGCATATAAACAGAACCAAAGACAAAAACCACATGATTATCTCAATAGATGCAGAAATGGCCTCTGACAAAATTCAACAACACTTCATGCTTAAACCTCTCAATAAATTAGGTATTCATGGGACGTATCTCAAAATAATAAGAGCTGTCTATGAGAAACCCACAGCCACAATCATACTGAATGGGCAAAAACTGGAAGCATTCCCTTTGAAAACTGGCACAAGACAGGGATGCCCTCTCTCACCACTTCTATTCAACACAGTGTTGGAATTTCTGGCCAGGGCAATTAGGTAGGAGAAGGAAATAAAGGGTATTCAATTAGGAAAAGAGGAAGTCAAATTGTCCCTGTTTGTTGGTGACATGATTTTGTATCTAGAAAACCCCATTGTCTTAGCCCAAAATTTCAAGCTGATAAGCAACTTCAGCAAAGTCTCAGGATACAAAATCAATGTACAAATATCACACGAATTCTTATACACCAGTTACAGACAAACAGAGAGCAAAATCATGAGTGAACTCCCTTTCATAATTGCTTCAAAGAGAATAAAATATCTAGGAATCCAACTTACAAGGGATGTGAAGGACCTCTTCAAGGAGAAGTACAAACCACTGCTCAAGAAAATAAAAGGGGATACAAACAAATGGAAGAACATTCCATACTCATGGGTAGGAAGAATCAATATCGTGAAAATGGCCATACTGCCCAAGGTAATTTACAGATTCAATGCCATCCCCATCAAGCTACCAATGACTTTCTTCACAGAATTGGCAAAAACTACTTTAAAGTTGATATGGAACCAAAAAAGAGCCCGCATCGCCAAGACAATCCTAAGCCAAAAGAACAAAGCTGGAGGCATCACACTACCTGAATTCAAACTATATTACATAGCTACCGTAACCAAAACAGCATGGTACTGGTACCAAAACAGAGATATAGATCAATGGAACAGAACAGAGCCGTCAGAAATATCGCCACATATCTACAAGTATCTGATATTTGACAAACCTGACAAAAACAAGCAATGGGGAAAGGATTCCCTATTTAATAAATGGTGCTGGGAAAACTGGCTAGCCATATGTAGAAAGCTGAAACTGGATCCCTTCCTTACACCTTATACAAAAATCAATCCAAGATGGATTAAAGACTTAAACGTTAGCTCTAAAACCATAAAAACCCTAGAAGAAAACCTAGGCATTACCATTCAGGACACAGGCACGTGCAAGGACTTCATCTCTAAAACACCAAAGGCAATGGCAACAAAAGCCAAAATTGACAAATGGGATCTAATTAAACTAAAGAGCTTCTGCACAGAAAAAGAAACTACCATCATGGTGAACAAGCAACCTACAAGATGGAAAAAATTTTCGCAACCTACTCATCTGACAAAGGGCTAATATCCAGAATCTACAATGAACTCCAACAAATTTACAAGAAAAAAACAAACAACCCCGTCAAAAAGTGGGGGAAGGACATGCAGAGACACTTCTCAAAATAAGACATTTATGCAGCCAAAAAACACATGAAAAAATGCTCACCATCACTGGCCATCAGAGAAATGCAAATCAAAACCACAATGAGATACCATCTCACACCAGTGAGAATGGCAATCATTATAAAGTCAGGAAACAACAGGTGCTGGAGAGGATGTGGAGAAATAGGAACACTTTTACACTGTTGGTGGGACGGTAAACTAGTTCAACCCTTGCGGAAGTCAGTGTGGCGATTCCTCAGGGATCTAGAACTAGAAATTCCATTTGACCCAGCCATCCCATTACTGGGTATATACCCGAAGGACTATAAATCATGTTGCTATAAAGACACATGCACACGTATGTTTTTTGTGGCATTATTCACAACAGCAAAGACTTGGAACCAACCCAAATGTCCAAAAATGATAGACTGGATTAAGAAAATGTGGCACATATACACCATGGAATACTATGCAGCCATAAGAAAAGATGAGTTCATGTCCTTTGTAGGGACATGGATGAAATTGGAATTCATCATTCTCAGTAAACTATCACAAGAACAAAAAACCAAACACCGCATATTCTCACTCACAGGTGGGAATTGAACAATGAGAACACATGGACACAGGAAGTGTAACGTCACACTTCGGAGACTGTTGTTGGGTGGGGGAAGGTTGGAGGGATAGCATTGGGAGATATACTTCATGCTAGGTGACGAGTTAGTGGATGCAGCGCACCCGCATGGCACATGTGTACATATGTAACTAACCTGCACATTGCGCACATGTACCATAAAACCTAAAGTGTAATAATAATAAAAAAAAGAAAAAAATCAGACCATTCCATTCCATTCCGTTTTATTCCATTCCATTCCACTCCATTCCATTTCATTCCATTAAATTCCATTCCTTTCCATTCCACTCCACTCTATTCCACCCCATTGCATTCCATCCCATTCCATTGCACTCCATTCCACTCCACTCTACTCCACTCCACTCCACTCCACTCCAGTCCATTCCATTCCATTCCACTCCTTTCCATTCCATTACTTTCCTTCGACATGATCTCTGTTACACAGGCTGGAGTGCAGTGGCACAATCTCAGCTCAGATTTCACTTCACCATTCCATTTCATTCCATTCCATTTCATTCCGTTCCATTCCATTCCATTCCATTCCATTCCATTCCATTCGAATCCATTCCATTCCACTCCACCCCACTCCTCTCCACTCTATTCCACTCCTTTCCATTCCATTCCATTCCACTCCACTCAACTCCACTCCACTCCATTCCATTACATCCCATTCCATTCAACTCCATTGCACTCTTCTCCATTCCACTCCATTACCGTCTGCACCATTCCATTCTATCCCATTCCATTCCACTCCATTCCACTCCACTCCACTCAAATCAACTTCACTCCACTCCATTCCATTCCACTCCATTCCATTCCATTCCTTTCTTTCGACAGGATCTCACGTAGTCACCCAGGCTGGAATGCAGTGGAACAATCTAAGCTCACATGTCATTTCACCATTCTGTTGCATTCCATTGCATTCCATAATATTCGAATCCACTCCACTCCACTCCACTCAACTCCATTCCACTCCATTCCACTCCACTCCTCCCCACTCCTGTACATTTCATTCAATCCCTTTCCATCCCATTCAATTCCACTCCATTCCACTCCATCCCACTGCACTGCACTCCACTACATTCCACTCAAATCCATACCATCCCATTCCACTACATTCTACTCTACTCCACTCCACTCCACTCCACTCCATTCCATTCCATTCTGCTCCATTCCATTCCATTTCTTTCTTTCGACAGGATCTCTCTCTGTCATCCAGGCTGGAGTGCAGCGGCACAATCTCAGCTCACATTTCATTTCACCATTCCATTCCATTCCATTGCATTCCATTCCATTCCATTTCTATCAATTCCATTCCATTCAACTCCACTCCACTTCCCTCCAGTCCACTCCATTCCATTCCCTTCCATTCCATTCTACTCCATTCCAGTCCACTCCACTCCACTCCGGTACATTTCACTACACTCCATTAGATTGAATACCATTCCTTTCCACTCTACTCCACTCAACTCCACTTCATTCCACTCCATTCCATTCCACTCCATTCCATTCCATTCGTTTCTTTCAACAGGATCTCACTCAGTCACCCAGGCTGAAGTGCAGTGGAACAATCTCAGCTCACATGCCATTTCTCCATTCTGTTGCATTCCATTGCATTCCATTCCATTCCATAACATTCGAATCCACTCCATTCCACTCCACTCCACTCAACTCCATTCCACTCCATTCCACTCCACTCCCCTCCAGTACAATTCACTCGATCCCATTCCATCCCATTCAGTTCCACTCCATTCCATTCTACTCCACTCCACTCCACTCCACTTCACTCCAGTCCACTGCACTCCACACCATTCCATTCCATTCCATTGAATTCCATTCCATTCCATTGAATTCCATTCCATTCCTTTCTTTCGACAGGATTTCTGTCTGTCACTTAGCCTGGAGTGCAGCGGCACAATCTCAGCTCACATTTCATTTCACCATTAAATTCCATTCTATTCCATTCCATTTCAATCAATTCCATTCCATTCCACTCCACTCCATTCCAGTCCACTCCATTCCAATCTCTTCCATTCCAGTCCGCTCCACTCCACTCCACTATGTTCCACTACACTCCATTAGATTCAATCCCATTCCATTCCACTCCATTCCACTCCACTCTACTCCATTCCATTCCATTCAATCCCATTCCTTTCCACTCCTTTGCACTCCACACCACTACACTCCAGTCCACCAGACTCCACTCGATTCCATTCCATTCCTTTCAATTCCATTCCATTCCAAACCTTTCTTTCGACAGGATCTCACACTGTCACAGAGTCTGGAGTGCAGTGGCACAATCTAAGCTCACATTTCATTTCACCATTCCATTCCATTTCATTCTATTTCATTCCATTCCAAACCACTCCACTGCACTCCACTCAAATCCAATCAATTACATTCCATTCAGTTCCACTCCACTTGAGTCCACTCCACTCCACTCCACTGAGTACCATCCCATTCCATTCCACTCCATTCCACTCCATTCGACTCCACTCCACTCCAATCCATTCCGTTCCATTACATCCCATTCCATTCCACTCCATTCAACTCTACTGCACTCCTCTCCAATCCCCTCCACTCCACTCCACTCCACTTCACTCCATTCCATTCCACTCCATTCCACTCCATTCCACTCAATTCCATTCCATTCCATTCCATTCCATTCCTTTTTTCTGACAGGATCTCACTCTGTCACCCAGGCTGGAGTGTAGTACAACAATCTCAGCTCACATTTCATTTCACCATTCCAATCCATTCCACTCCATTCCATTCACCTTCACTCCACTCCATTCCACTCAATCCCATTCCATTCCACTATATTCCTCTCCACTCCACTAAACTCCACTCTACTCCACTCGTTTCCACTCCATTCCATTCTCGTCCATTCCATTCCTTTCTTTCGACAGGATCTCACTCTGCGATACAGGCTGGAGTGCAGTGGCAGAATCTCAGCTGACATTTAATTTCACCATTCCATTCCACTCCACTCCACTCCACTCCATTTCAGTCCACTCCATTGCATTCCATTCTATTCCATTCCGTTCCATTCCACTACATTCCAATCCACTCCACTCCACTACAATCCACTCCATTCCTTTCCATCCCATTCAATTCCACTTCACTCCATTCCATTCCACTCCATCCCATTCCATTCCACTCCTCTCCTCTCCACTCCAGTCCACTCCACTCCATACCACTCCATTCCACTCCATTCAATTACATTCCATTCTATTACACTCCATTCCATTCTATTCCTTTCTTTTGATATGACTTCATTCTGTCATGCAGGCTGCAGTTCAGTGGCAAAATCTCAGCTCAAATTTCATTTCACCATTCCATTCCATTGCATTCCATTGCATTCCATTCCACTCCACTCCACTCCACTCCATTCTACTCCACTCCACTCCACTTCATTCCATTACATTACACTCTACTCCACTCATCTCCACTCCATTCCATTGCTTTCCATTCCATTACAGTCCACTCCACTCCACTCCACTCCATTCCACTACATTCAATTCCATTCCATTCTATTTTACTCCATTCCATTTCATTCGTTTTTTTTGACAGGATATCTCTCTGTCAACCAGGCTGGAATGCAGTGGCCCAATCTCAGCTCATATTTAGTTTCACCATTCCTTTCCACTCCATTCCATTCCATTCTATTCCATTCAAATACCCTCCACTCCACTCTATTCCATTCACCTCCACTCCAATCCCCTCCATTCCAATCTTCTCAATTCCAGTCCATTCCACTCCACTCCACTCCACTCCATTCCCTTCCATGCCATTCCATTCCAATACATTCCACTCTACTCCACTCCACACCACTCCACTCCACTCCATTCCATTCCATCCCACTCCATTCCACTCCACTCCACTCCACTCAACTCCATTCCACTCCACTGCACTCCGTTCCATTCCATTCCATTCCATTGCATTACATTCCACTCAATTTCTTTTTTTTGACAGGATCTCACTCTGTGTCCAGGCTGAAGTGTAGTGGCACAATCTCAGGTCACATTTCATTTCACCATTCCATTCCATTCCATTCCATTCCATTCCATGCCTTTCTATTCCTTTCCTTTCCATTCTATGGCATTCCATTCCATTCCACTCCATGCCAATCCACTCCACTCCAGTCCAGTCCATTCCTTCCCATTCCATTCCACTCCATTCCACTCCATTCCACTCCAGTCCACTCCAATCCACACCACTCTACTCCATTCCATCCATCCCATTCCATTCAACTGTACTCCACTCCACTCCATTCCATGCCACTACATCCCATTCCATTCCACTCCACTACACTCCAATCCACTCCTCTCCCCTCCATTCCATTCTTTTCCATTCACTCCATTCCACTCCACTCCACTCCACTCCATTCTATCCCATTCCATTCCACTCCATTCCACTCCACTCCATTCCATGCCACTACATCCCATTCCATTTCACTCCACTACTCTCCAATTCACTCCTCTCCCCTCCATTCCACTCCTTTCCATTCACTCCATTCCACTCCACTCCACTCCATTCCATCGCATTCCACTGCACTCCATTCCACTCCACTCCACTGCAGTCCACTCCATTCCATTGCATTCTATCCCATTCCTTTCCACTCCTTTCCACTCCACTCCACTGCACTCCACTGCGTTCCGTTCCATTCCTTTCCATTCCATTCCATTCCATTCCACTCCATTCCATTCCATTCCATTCCATTCCATTCCATTCCATTCCATTCCATTCATTTCTTTCGACAGAATCTCACTCTGTCACACAGCCTGGAGTGCAGTGGCACAATCTCAGCTCACATTTCATTTTACCTTTCCATTCCATTCCATTCCATTCCATTCCATTCCGTTTCACTCCACTACACTCCTCCCCTCCATTCCATTTCATTGAACTCCACTCTACTGGACTCCACTCCACTCCACCCCTTTCCATTCCATCTCATTCCATTCCAAATATTTCCACTCCATTCCACTCCACTCTACTCCACACCACTACATTCCACTTGATTACATCAAATTCCATTCCACTCCATTCCACTCCACTCCCTTCCACTCCACTGCTCTCCACTCTACTCAATTTCATTCCATTCCATTCCAATACACTCTATTCCATTCCATTCCTTTCTTTCAACTGGATCTCACTCTGTAACCCTTGCTGGAGTGCAGCTGCAGAATCTCACCTCACATTACATTTCACCTTTCCATTCCATTGAAATCGATTCCATTTCACTCCATTCCAGTTCATTGCATTCCATTCCCTTCTTTCGAGAGGATTTCACTCTGATACACAGGCCGGAGTGCAGTAGCCCAATCTCATATCACATTTCATTTCACCATTCCATTCCACTCCATTCCACTTCACTCCACTCCACTCCACTCCATGTCATTCCACTCCATTCTATTCCACTCCATTCCATTCCATTCCTTCGACAGGATCTCTTTCTGTCCCCCAGGCTGGAGTGCAGTGGGACAATCTCAGCTAACATTTCATTTCACCATTCCATTCCATTCCAATCCATTCCATTCCATTCCACTGCACTCCACTATACTCCACTCTACTCCTCTGCACTCCATTCTATTCTGTTCCACTCCACACCACTCCACTCCACTCATCCCATTCCTTCCCATTCAATTCCATTCCACTCCATTCCACTCCACTCCACTCCATTCCTTTCCACTCTATCCCATTCCGTACCACTCCATTCCACTCCACTCCTCTCCACTTCACTCCACTCCATTCCTTTCTTTTCCACTCCCTTCCATTCTATTCCTTTTTTTTGACAGGATTGCACTCTGTCAAACTGGCTGCAGCGCAGTGGCAAAATCTCAGCTCACATTTCATTTCACCATTCCGTTCCACTGCATTCCAATCCATTCCATTCCATTCCACTCCACTCCACTCTACTCCACTCTACTCCTCTGCACTCCATTCCATTCTGTTCCACTCCACACCACTCCATTCCACTCCACACCCCACCACTCCACTTCACTCCATCCCTTTCCTTCCCATTCAATTCCACTTCACTCCATTCCACTCCACTCCACTCTATTCCATTCCTCTCTATCCCATTCCATTCCACTCTATTCCACTCCACTCCTCACCACTTCACTCCACTCCATTCCTTTCTTTTCCACTCCCTTCCATTCCATTCCTTTCTTTTGACAGGATCTCCTTCTGTCACCCTGGCTGCAGTTCAGTGGCACAATCTCAGCTCACATTTCATTTCACTGTTCCATTCCATTGCATTCCATTGCTTACCATTCCATCCCATTCCTTTTCAGTCCACTAAACTCCACTCCATTCCACTACACTCCAATACACTCCATTCCATTCCATTCCACTCCACTCCATTCCACTCCACAACACGCCAATCAATTCCAATCCATCCCATTCCATTCCAATCTGTTAAACTCCAGTCCAATTCACTCCCCTCCATTCCATTCCACTCCATCCCATTCTATTCCACTCCATTCCCCTCCACTCCACTCTACTCCACTCCAGTCCACTCCACTCCACTTCATTCCGTTCCACATTATTCCATTCTACTCCATTCCATTCCATTCTTTCTTATGACAGGATCTCACTCTGTCACCCAGGATGGATTACAGTGCAACAATTTCAGGTCACAATTCATTTCAACAGCCCATTCCTTTCCATTCCATTTCATTTCATTCCATTAAATTCCATTCCTTTCCATTTCACTCCACTCCACTCCTCTCCACCCCATACCATTCCATCCCACTCCATTCCACTCCATTCCACTCTTCTCCACTCCACTCCTTTCCATGACATCCCATTACATTCCACTCTAATCCACTGCATTCCACACCACTCCACTCCACTCCTCTCCATTCCATTCGATTCCATTCCATTCCTTTCCTTTCCATTCCTTTCTTTCGATATGATCTCAGTCTGTTACACCGGCTGGAGTGCAGTGGCACAATCTCAGCTCACATTTCATTTCAGCATTCCATTGCATTCCATTCCATTCCATTCCATTGCATTCCATTCCATTGCATTGCATTCCATCCATTCCATTCCATTCCGTTCCATTCCGTTCCATTCCACTAGATTCCCCTCCACTGCACTACAGTCCATTTCACTGCACTCCACTCCACCCCATTCCATTCAGTCTCATTCCATTCCAGTCCATTCCACTCCACTCCACTTCACACCTCTCCATTCCTTTCCACACCATCCCATTCCTTTACAATCCACTACACTCCAATCCACTCATCTCCCCTCCTATCCATTCCATTCCATTCCATTCCACTCCACTCAACTCGACTCCATTCCATTCCATCCCATTCCATTCCACTACATTCCACTCCACTCCACTCCATTCCCTCCCACTCCATTCCACTCCATTTCACTCCTCTCCTCTCCACTCCACTGCACTCCACTCCATTCCATTCCACTCCATTCCATTCCATTCCTTTCTTTCAACAGGATCTCACTGTCAGACAAGCTGGAGTGCAGTGGCACAATCTCAGCTCACATTGCCTTTTACCATTGCATTCCATTCCGTTTCATTCCACTCCACTCCACTCCACTCCATCCCGTGCTATTCAACTCCAATCCACTCCACTCCACTCCATTCAATTCCGTCCCATTCCATTCCACTCCATTCCCCTCCACTCTAATTGACTCCACTCCAGTCCACTCCACTCCACTCCAATCCACTACATTCCATTCCATTCCATTCCATTCCATTTCATTCCATTCCATTCCATTGTATTCCATTCCATTGCATTCCATTCCTTTGCATTCCTTTCCATTCCCTTCCATTACATTCCACTCCATTCCCTTCCATTCCTTTATTTCCATTCCGTTCCATTGCATTCCATTCCATTGCATTCCATTCCATTCCATTCCATTCCATTCCATTCCATTCCATTCCACTCCATTCCCTTCCATTCCCTTATTTCAACAGGATCTCGCTCTTACACCCAGGCTGGAGTGCAGAAGCACAATCTCAGCTCACTTTTCTTTTCACCATTCCACTCCATTGAATTCCATTCCATTCCTTTCCATTTCCAATCCACTCCACTCCACTCTACTATACTACATTCCATTTCACTCCTTTGTATTCTATTCCTCTCCACTCCACTCCATTCCATTCACTTCCATCAAATTCCATTTTACTCTATTCCACTCTACTCCTCTCCACTCCTCTCCTTTTCATTCCATTCCCTTCCATTCCAATCCAATCCATTCCATTCCATTCCTTTCTTTTGACAGGATCTCACTCTATGACACAGGCTGGAGTGCAGTGGCACTCCATTCCACTGCATTCCATTCCATTCCGTTGCATCCCATTCCATTCCATTCCATTCCATTCCATTCCATTGCATTCGATTCCATTCCATTACACTCTATTCCACTCCACTCCGCACTGCTACAGTACACTCCTTGTCACTCCTTTAAATTCTATTCCTTTCCACTCCACAACACTCCACTCCATTCCATTCCATCAAATTCCGTTCCACTCTTTTCCACTCCACTCCACTCCAATCCATTCAATTCCTTTCTATTCCATTCCACTCCATTCCATACATTACTTTCTTTCGACAGGATCTCACTCTTGGACACAGGCTGTAGTGCAGTGGCACTCCATTCCATTGCATTGTATTCCGTTTCATTCCATTCCATTGCATTCCACTCCATTCCATTCCATTAAATTGCATTGCATTCCATTGCATTCCATTGCATTCCTTTCCATTCCATTGCATTCCGTTCCATTCCACTAGATTCTCCTACACTCACTACAGTCCATTTCACTCCACTCCACTCCACCCCATTCCATTCTATCTCATTCCATTCCACTCCATTCCACTCCACTCCACACTACTCCATTCCATTCCACACCATCCCTTTCTATTACAATCCACTACACTCCAATCCACTCATCTCCCTTCCAATCCATTCCATTCCGTTCCACTCCACTCCAGTCCACTCCAGTCCACTCCATTCCATTCCATCCCATTCCATTCCACTAAATTCCACTCCACTCCAGTCCACTCCAGTCCACTCCATTCCATTCCATCCCATTCCATTCCACTACATTCCACTCCACTCCACTCCACTCCATTTCATTCCATTCCATCCCATTCCATTCCACGCCATTCCACTCCACTCTTCTCCACTCCAATGCATTCATTTCCATTCCATTCCATCCCATTCCATTCCACTACATACCACTCCAATCCACTCCACTCTATTTCATTCCATTCCATCCCATTCCATTCCACGCCATTCCACTCCACTCTACTCCACTCCACTGCATTCATTTCCATTCCATTCCCTTCCACTCCATTCCATTCCATTCCTTTTTTCGACGGATCTCACTCTGTCACACAAGCTGGAGTGCAGTGGCACAATCTCAGCTCACATTTCATTTTACCATTGAATTTCATTCCACTCCACTCCATCCCGTTCCATTCAACTCCACTCCACTCCACTCCACTCCACTCGACTATACGCCACTCCTCTCTTTTACATCCCATTCCAATCCTTTCCACTGCACTCCACTGTACTCCACTCCACTCCATTCCACTTTATTACATCAAATTCCATTCAACTCCATTCCACTCCACTCCCCTCCAATGCACTCCACTCCTCTCCACTGCACCCCTTTCTATTCCATTCCATTCCAGTACACTCCATTACATTACATTCCTTTCTTTCAACAGGATCTCTCTCTGTCAACCAGGTTGGAGTGCAGTGGCACAATCTCAGCTCATATTTCATTTCACCGTTCCTTCCCATTCCATTTGATTACATTTCATTCCATTCCACTCTATTCCATTCCATTGCCTTCTTTCCACAGGATCTCATTCTGTCACACAGGCTGGAGTGCAGTAGCACAATCTCATCTCATATTTCATTTCACCATTCCATTCCACTCCATTTCTCTCCACTCCACTCCATGCCATTCCACTCCATTTCTCTCCACTCCACTCCATGCCATTCCACTCGATTCCATTACAATCTTTTTCTTGACTGGATCTCATTCTGTCACCCAGCCTGGAGTGCAGTGGCACAATCTCAGCTCACATTTCATTTCAAAGTTGCATATCATTGCATTCCATTCCATTTCACAACACTCTACTCCACTCTACTCCTCTGCACTCCATTCCATTCCATTCCACTCCACACCACTCCACTCCACTTCCATCCATTCTGTTCCTTCCCATTCCATTCCACTCCACTCCATTCCACTCCACTCCACTCCATTCCACTCCACTCCACTCCATTCCATCCCACCCCATCCCATTCAATTCCACTCCATTCCATTCCACTGCACTCCACTTCACTCCACTCCATTCCATTCTATTACACTCCCTTTCATTCCATTCCTTTCTTTCGACAGGATCTCACTCTGTCACCCTGGTTGCAGTGCAGTGGCACAATCTCAGCTCACATTTCATTTCACCATTGCATTCCATTGCATTCTATTCCATTGCTTTCCATTCTATCCATTCCCTTGCATTCCTTTCTTTCGACAGGATCTCACTCTGTCACCCAGGTTTGATTACAGTGCAAAAATTTCAGCTTATTATTCATTTCACCATTCCATTGCATTCCAATCCATTCCATTCCATTCCATTCCATTCCATTCCACTCCATTCCATTCCATTCCATTAAATGACATTCCTTTCCATTCCACTCTACCCCACTCCACTCCACTCCTCTCCACCACATTCCATTCCATCCCATTCCAGTCCACTCCATTCCACTCCATTCCACTCCACTCCACTCCTTTGCATTCCACCCCTTTACGTTCCACTCCAATCCACTCTGCTACACTCCATTCCACTCCAGTCCATTCCATACAATTCCATTCCATTCCACTCCTTTCCATTACGTTCCTTTCTTTAGACATGATCTCACTCTGTTACACAGGCTGGAGTGCAGTGGCACAGTCTCAGCTGACATTTCTTTTCACCATTCCATGGCATTCCATTCCATTCCATTCCGCTCCACTCTACTCCAGTCCACCGTGCTACATTCCATTCCATTCCATTCAGTTCCATTCCATTCCACTCCACTCCAGTCCACTCTGCTACACTCCATTCCATTCCATTCCCTTCCATTCCATTCCATTCCATTCCATTCCCTTCCATTCCATTCCATTCCATTCCATTCCATTCCATTGCTTTCCATTCCATTCCACTCCACTCTAATCCACTCCATTCCTCTCCATCCCATTCTATCCCATTCGATTCCACTCCATTCCTCTCCACTCCATTCCATTGCATACCTTCCCATCCCATTCCACTCCATTCCACTACAATCCACTCCACTCCACTCCATTCCTTTCAATTCAACTCCATTCCATTCCATTCCACTCCATTGCATTTCATTCCTTTCAACTTCACTCCTCTCCATTCCATTCTATTCCATCCTATTCCATTCCACTCCTTTCCCCTCCACTCCAATCCACTCCATTCCTGTCCACTCCACTCCAATCCAATCCACTACATTCCATTCCATTCCATTCCATTCCACTTCATTCCTTTCCATTCCTTTCCATTCCATTCCATTCCACTCCATTCCCTTCCATTCCTTATTTCAACAGGATCTCACTCTTGTACCCAGGCTGCAGTGCAGTGGCACAATCTCAGCTCACTTTTCTTTAAACCATTCCACTGCATTGCATTGCATTCCATTCCATTCCACTCCATTCCACTCCACTCCACAACACTCCACTGTGCTCCACTCCACTCCACTGCACCCCATTCCATTCCATTCCACCCCATTCCATTCCATTCTCTCCTTTGACAGGATCTCGCTCTGTCACCCAGGCTGGAGTGCAGTGGCACAATCTCAGCTCACACTTTATTTCACCATTCTATTGCATTCCATTCCATTTGATTTCATTCTAGTGAATTCTCATCCACTCCACTCCACTCCATCCCACTCCACTGCACTCCACGCCATTCCATTCTATTACTTTCCAGTCCATTCCACTCCGTTCCACTCCCCACCACTCTGCTACATTCCATTCCATTCCATCCCAAACCATTCCACTCCACTCCTCTCCTTTCCACTGCATTCCATTCCATTCCATTATTCTTCGTTCTTTTCCATTCCATTCCATTCCATTCCATTCGACTTTTCCATTCCATTCCATTCCATTCCATTCCTTTCATTTGACAGCATCTCACTCTGTCACTCAGGCTTTACTGCATTGGTACAATCTCAGTTCACATTTCATTTCACCATTCCATTCCATTCCACTCCACTGCACTCCACTCCACTCCATTCCCTTAAATTCCATTCCACTCCACTCCACTCTTCTCCACTACATTCCGTTCCATCTCATTCCACTCCATTCCACACCACACCACTCCTCTCCACTCCATTCCAATCTATCCCATTCCCTTCCACTTCATTACAATCCACTCCCCTCCACTCCACTCCATTCCATGCCATTCCATTCCATTCTGTTCCATTCCATTCCTCTAAATTCCATTACATTGCTTTCTTTAGACCAGATGTCACTCTGTCACACCGGCTGGTGTGCCGTGGCAGAATCTCAGCTCACATTTGCCTTCTCCATTCCATTCTATTCCATTTCATTAAATTCCTTCCACTCCACTCCACTCCTCTCCATTCCATCCCTTTCCATTCCACTGCATTCCACTCCACTCCACTCCACTCCATTCCATTCCATTACATCCCATTCCATTCCACTCTATTCCCCTCCACTCCATTCTTCTCCACTGCACCGTGCTCCATTCCATTCCAATACAGTCCATTACATTGGATTCCTTCCTTTTGACAGGATCTCACTCTGTCACCAAGGCTGGAGTGCAGTGGCACAATCTCAGGTCACATTCCATTTCACCATTTCATTCCACCATTCCATTCCATTCCATTCCAATCGGTTCCATTCCAATCCATTGCACTCCACTCCACTCCACTCCAATCCACTCCGGTCCACTCTGTTCCATTCCACTCCATTCCACTCAAATTCAGTACACACCACTCCACTCTTGTCCACTCATTTCCATTCCATTCCATGCCATTCACTAGAATCCACTCCACTCCACTCCACTCCATTCCATTCCTTTCCCTTCCATTCCATTCCTCTCCTTTACCTTCCATTCGTTTTTTTTTTTTTTGACAGGATCTCACACTGTCCCCCAAGCTGTAGTGCAGTGACATAATCTCAGCTCACATTTCATTTCACCATTCCATTGCATTCCATTCCATTTCTTTCCACTCCACTCCACTCCTCTCCCCTCCACTGTGTGGCATTGCATTCCATTCCACTCCTTACCTCTCCACTCTACTCCACTTCTCTCCACTCCATCCCACTTCACCCCACTTCATTCCAGTCCATTCCACTTCCTTCCACTCCACTCCATTCCATTCCATTCCATTCCATTCTATTCTATTCCATTCCATTCCATTACATTCCTTTCTGTCGGCAAGATCTCACTCTGTCACACTGGCTGGTGTGCAGTGGCACTATCTCAGCTCACATTTCATTTCCCCATTCCATTTGATTCCACTTCAATCCACTCCATTCCACTCCATTCCACTCCATTCCACTACACTCAACCCCACTCCACTCAACTCCACTCCTCTCCACTCCATTCCATTCCATTACTTCCCATTCCACTCCACTTGCTTCCACTCCACTTAAGTTCACTCCACTCCACTCCATTCCATTCCTTTCCATCCCATTCCATTCCACTCCAGTCAACTCCAATTCACTCCACTCCTCTCCAGTCCACTCCACTCCATTCCATCCCACTCCATTCCCCTGCATTCCACTCCAGTCCACTCCATCCTTTTAAATTCCACTCCATTCCACTCCATTCCACTCCACTCCACTCTACTCCATTCCGTTCCAATCCATCGCATTCCATTCCACTCCTTTCCACTCCACACCACTCCTCACCACTACACCGCCTTCCATTCCATTCCATTCCATTCCTCTCCATTCCATTCCACTACACTCCCGTCCACTCCACTCCCCTCCACACCATTCCATTCCATACCTTTCCATACCACTCCATTCCATTCCTTTCTTTTCTTTTGACAGGATCTGACTCTGTCATTCAGGTTGGAGTGCAGTGAAATAATTTCAGCTCACATTTCATTTTACCATTCCATTCCATTCCATTCCATTCCACTCCACTCCACTCCATTCCATTTCATTGCATTTCATTTCATTCCAGTCCATTCCAATCCAGTCCTCTCCACTCCTCTCCACTCCTTTCCATTCCCCTCCTTTCCATTCCTTTCCTCTCCATTCCACTCCACTCCTCTAAGTTTCACTCCACTCCACCCCTTTCCATTCCATTCCATCCCATCCCTTTCCATTCCACTCCATTCCATTCCACTCCACTCCATAGAATTCTATCCGATTCCATCCCATTCCATTCTGCTCCATTCCCGTCTATCCCACTCCACTCCACTCCGTTCCATTCCATTCCACTGCATTCCATTCCGTTCCTTTCTTTCGACAGGATCACACTCTGTGACAGGGGCTGGAGTGCAGTGGCACAATCTCAGCTAATATTTCATTTCAGCATTCAATTCCATTGCTTTCCATTTCATTCCAATCCATTGCATTCCACTGCATTCCATTTCATTCCATTCCACTCCACTCCACTGCACTCCTCTCCACTATACTCCACTCAATTCTATTCCATTCCATTCCACTACACTCCACTACACTCCATTCCACTCCACTCCACTCCATTTCATTCCATTCCATCCCATTCCATTCCACTCCAGCACTCAACTCCACTCCACTTTGTTCAATTCCATTGCACTCCATTCCACTCCTTTCCATTTCATTTCTTTCTATCGACAGGATCTCACTCTGTCACCCAGGCTGAAGTGCAGTGGAAGAGTCTCGGTTCACATTTCATTTCACCATTCCATTGTATTCCATTCCATTCCATTCCATTCCATTCCACTCCATTACAATCCATACCATCACATTCCATTCCACTCCACTCCATACCATTCCATTCCACTCCATTCCACCTCACCATACTCCACTCCTCTACACTGCATCTCATTCCATCCCATTCCATTCAACTCCATTCAACTCCACTCCACTCCATTTCAATTCATTCCATCTCATCCTATTCCACTCCATTCCTCTCGACTCTTCTCCACTCCTGTGCACTCCACTCCAATGCATTCCATTACACTCCATTCCATTCCATTTCTTTCTGTCTACAGGATGCAACTTTATCACACTGGCTGGAGTGCAGTTGCACAATCTCAGCTCACATTTCATTTCACCATTTAATTCCATTGCATTCCATTCCATTCCATTCCATTCCATTCCACTCCACTCCACTCCACTCCACTCCATTCAATTCCATTCCATTCTGTACCATTCCTCTCCATTCCATTCCATTCCTTTCTTCCTACAGGATCTCAATATGTCACCCATCCTGGAGTGCAGTCGCACAATCTCAGATCACATTTCTTTTCACCGTTCCATTCCATTTCTTTAAATTCCATTCCATTCCACTCCACTGCACTTCTCTCCAATCAACTCCATTTCACGCAATTCCACTCCACTCCACTCCACTCTACTCCACTCCACATCATTCCATTCCATCCCATTCAATTCCTCTCCATTCCACTCCACTCCTCTCCACTCCACACGACTCCACTCCACTTCATCCCATTACATTCCATTCCACTGCGTTGAATTCCACTCCTTTCTTTTGACAGGAACTCACCCTGTTAACCAGCTTGGAGTGTATTGGCACAATCTCAGCTCACATTTCATTTCACCATTCTATTTCATTCCGTTCCACTCCATTCCATTCCGTTCCGTTCCATTCCGTTCCATTCCGTTCCACTCCACTCCACTCCACTCCACTCACTCCACTCCACTCCACTCCAGTCCACTCCACTCCACTCCATTCCATTCCATTCCTTTTCATTTCAATCCATTCAATTCCTTTCCTTTCTTTTGACAGGATCTCACTCTGTCATACAGGCTGGAGTGAAGTGTAATAATCTCAGCTTACATTTCATTTCACCATTTCATTGCATTCCTTTCCATTCCATTCCATTCCACTACACTCCTCTCCACTACACTCCAGTCTATTCCACTCCATCCGATTCCATTCCACTCCACTCCACTCAACTCAAATCCACTCCACTACATCCCATTCATTCCACTCCGCTCCACTCCACTACATTCCATTCCATTGCATCCCATCCCATTCCATTTCACTCCATTCCACTCCACTCCACTCCACTGCACACCACTCCACGACACTCCACTACACGCCATTCCATTCGTTTCTTTTGGAAGGATCTCACTCTTTCAATCTGGCTGGAGTGAAGGGGAACAATCTCAGCTCACATTTCATTTCCCTTTTCCATTCCATTCCATTCCATTCCTTTGCAGTCCACTCCTCTCCACTCCATTCCACTCCTATCCACTCAACAGCATTCCACTCCACTCCATTCCATTCCATCCCATTCCATTCCACTCAATGCCACTCAACTTCAATCCACTCCACTCCACTCCACTCTACTCCATTCCACCACATTTCATCCTATTCCATTGCAATCCATTCCACTCCACTCCACTCCACTCCACTGCCCTCCACACCATTCCATTCCATTCATTCCACTCGATTCTATTCCATTCCTTTTTTTCTTCAGGGTCTCACTCTGTCTCCCGGGCTGGAGTGCAGTGACACAGTCTTAGCTAACATTTCATTTCATTATTCCATTCCATTCCATGCCATTCCACTCCACTCCAGTCCACTCCACTCCCATTCATTCAATTCCATTCCACTGCATTCCACTCCTCTGCCCTCCAATCCACTCCACTCCATCCCATTCTATCCCATTCTATTCCACTCCTTTCCTCTCCAATCCTTTTCAATCCACTCCACTCCACTCCATTCCATTCCATTCCATTCCATTCCATTCCACTAAATTCCACTCTATTCCACTCTACTCCGCTCCACTCCACTCCACTTCACTCCACTCCATTACATTCCTTTCAATTCCACTCCATTCCATTCCATTCCTTTCTTTCGACAGGATATCACTCTGTCTCCCGAGCTGGAGTGCAATGGCAGAATCTTAGCTCACGTTTCTTTTCACTATTCCATTACATTGCCACCATTCCACCCCATTCCATTCCATTCCATTGCATTCCATTCCATTCCATTGCATTCCATCCCATTCCATTGTATTCCATTCCATTCCATTCCACTCCACAACTCTCCACTCTACTCCACTCTATTCCCCTCCATTGTATTCCATTCCATTCCATTCCAGTCCATTCCATTCCACTCAACTTCACTCCACTCCATTCCTCTCTATTTCATTCCATTCCGTTCCATTCCACTCCATTCAATTCCATCCCTTTTCATTCCACTCCATTCCACACAACTCCACTCCAGTCCACTCCACTCCATTCCATCCCATTCCATTCCACTTCATTGCACTCCGCTCCACTCCACTCCACACCATTCATTCCATTCCACTCCCTTCCATTCCATTCCATTCCATTCCTTTCTTACGGAAGGATCTCACTCTGTCACCCTGCTGGAGTGCAGTGGCACAATCTCAGCTCACCTTTCGTTTCACCATTCCATTTCATTTTATTCCATTCCATTCCATTCTACTTTATTTCATTGCATTCCACTCCACTCCACTGCACTCCATTGCATTCCATTCGATTCCATTCCAATCCATTCCACTCCACTCCAATCAAATCCACTCCATTCCATTCCATCTATAACTCTCCCTTCCACTCCATTCCAGTCCTCTCCACTGCACTCCACTCCACTCAACTCTTTTGATTCCATTCCATCCCATTGCATTCCACTCCATTCCAGTCCACTAAACTCCACTCCATTCAACTCCACTCAATTCCTTTCCATTCCATTCCATTCTACTCCATTCCTTTCTTTCGACAGGATCTCAGTTTGTCACACAGGCTGGAGTGCAGTGTCACAATCTCAGCTCAAATTTCATTTCACCATTTCATTCCATTCCTTTCCATGCCATTCCATTCCACTCCACCCCACTACACTCCTCTCCATTGCATTCCACTCCACTCCATTCCACTCCATATCACTCCACTCCACTCCATTCCATTCCATCCCATTCCACTCCACTCCATTCCACTGCACTACATTCCTCTCCATTCCCCTCGTTTCAGTCCCATTCCACTCCAATCCATTCCACTGCACTCCACTCCACTGCCTTCCTTTCCACCCCATTCCATTCCACTCCATTCCACTGCACTCCACTCCAATCCACTCCACTTCACTCCATTTATTCCATTACACATCATTCCATTGTTTTCCTTTCTTTTGAGAGGTTCTCTCTCTGCCACTGTGTCTGGAGTGCATTGGCATAATCTCTGCTCTCATTTCATTTCACCATTCCATTCCATTCTGTCCATTAAATTCCACTCCACTCCACTCCACTCCACTACATAACAGTCCAGCCCATTCCATTCCATTCCAATCCACTCCACTCCACTCCTCTCCTCTCCACTCCACTCCATTCCATTCTTTGCCATACGATTCCATTCCACTCCCCTCCACTCCAGTACACTCCACTCCACTCCAGTTAACTCCACTACATTTCATTCCCCTCCATTCCATTCTATTCCATTCCATTCCATTCCTTTCATTCGACAACATCTCACTCTGTCACCCAGGCTGCAGTGCATTGGCACCATCTCATCTCTCATTTCATTTCACAATTATTCTATTCCATTCCATTCCACTCCATGCCATTCCATTGTATTTCATTCCATTTCACTCCACCCACCTCGATTCCTCTCCACTCCATTCCATTCCACTCCATTCCACTCCACTCCACTCCATTCCATCACATCACATTCCATTCAACTCCATTACACTGCACTCCACTCCACTCCAATCCATTCTATTCCATTCCATTCCATCTCACTCCATTCCAATTCACTCCACTCTACTCCAGTCCACTCCAATCAACTCCATTCCTTTCCATTTCACTCCAGTCCATTATACTCCACTCCTCTCCACTCTACTCCACTGCATTCGATCCTATTCCCCTCCATTCCACTCCATTCCATTGCATCTAATTCCATTCCCCTCCATTCCACTACTCTGCACTCCACTCCCCTCCACTCTATCCCATTCCAACCCATTCCATTCCACTTCATTCCACTCCACTCCACTCCATTCACTCCACACCGTTCCATTCCATTCCATCCCATTCCATTCCTCTCCTTTCCACTCCACTCCACTCCCTCCACTCCATTCCTTTCCTTCCCATCCCATTCCACTCGACTTCACTCCACCAACTCCACTGCACTCTGTTTCATTCCATTCCAATCTAGTCTACTCCACTCGACTCCACTGCACTCCACTCCTATACACTACATCCCATTCCATTCCTGTCCACTCCACTCCACTCTATTCCATTCCAATCCTTTCCATTCCACTCATTTCCACTCCACTCCACTCCACTCTACTCCATTCTATTCCATTACGTTTCATTCCATTCCATTCTACTCCTTTCTTTTGACAGAATCTCACTCTGTCACACAGGCTGGAGTGCAGTGGGAAAATATCAGCTCACATTTCACTTCACCATTTCATTCCATTCCGTTCCCTTCCATTCGATTCCATTCCACTCCACTCCACTCCACTCCCCTCCATTCCATCCCAGCCCATTCCTTTGCCCTCCATTCTACTCCAATCCAATCCACTAAACTCAATTCCAATCCTCTCCACTCCACTCCACTCCACTCCACAGTAAAGCACTCCACTGCACTCCACTCCACTCCACAGTACAGCACTCCACTGCACTCCACTCCACTCCACTCCACTCCACTCCATTCCACTCCATTCCATTCCACTCCATTCCATTCCATTCCATTCCATTCCATTCCATTCCGTTCCGTTCTGTTCCGTTCCTTTCCATTCCATTCTGTTCCATTCCGTTCCATTCCATTCCATTCCATTCCGTTCCATTCCATTGCATTCCATTCCATTCCTCTCTATTCCTTTCCTCTCCATTCCATTCCATTCCTTTCTTTCGACAGGATCTCACTCTGTCACCCAGGCTGGAGTGTAGTGGCACAATCTCAGCTTGCATTTCATTTAACCTTTCCATTCCATTCCATTACACTTCACTCCACTCTACTCCATTCCATTCCTTTCTTTCGACGGGATCTCACTCAGTCACCCAGGGTAGTGTGCAGTGGCACAATCTCAGCTCACATTTCATTTCACCATTCCATTCCATTGCATTCCATTCCATTCCATTCCGCTCCACTCCACTCCATTCCACTGAACTAAATTCCACTCCATTCCACTCTGCTGCACTCCACTCCTCTCCAGTCAACTCCATTCCATTCCATTCCATTTCATTCGACTCTGTACCATTTCATTCCTTTCTTTCGACTGGATCTGAGTCTTTCACCCAGGCTAGTGTACAGTGTCACAATCTCAGCTCACATTCCATTTCAGAATTCCATTCCTTTACATTCCATTCCATACCATTCCATTCCATTCCACTCCATTCGTCTGAACTTCATTTCCATCCATTCCACCCCATTAAATTCCACTCCATTCCAATCCACTCCACTCCACTCCATCCATTTCCGTTCCATTCCATTCAACTCCATGCCATTCCATTGCTTTCTTTCGACAGGATCTCACTCTGTCTCCCAGGCTGGAGTGCAGTGACACAATCTCCTATTTCATTTCACCATTCCATTCCGTTCCATTCCGTTCACCTCCATTCCATTCCACTCCTCTCCAATCCATTCCATTCCATTCCACTCCACTCCAATCCAATCCATTCCACTCTACTCCAACCCATTCCATGCCATTCCATTCTATTCCATTCCATTCCATTCCACTGTATTCCATCCCATTCCATTACCTTGCATTCCATCCCATTCCATTCTACTCCATTCAACTCCACTCCACTCCTATCCACTCAATTCCCTTCCATCCCATTCGATTCCACTCCACCCCACTCCACTCATGTAACCTCCACTCCACTCCATTCCATTCTATTCCATTCCATTACATTCCACTCCTTTCCACTCCACTCCACTGCACTCCATTGCATTCTGCTCCATTCCATTACATTCATTTCTTTCGACAGAATCTCACTCTGTCACCCAGCCTGGAGGGCAGTGGCACAATCTCAGCTCAAATTTCATTTCACAATTCCATTCCATTCTGTTGCATTCCATTCCACTCCCTTCCACTCCACTCCACTCCATTCCATTTGGTTCCATTCCACATCACTCCATTCCACTCCACTACACTCCAATATATTCCATTTAATTCCATTCCATTCCATTCCATTACACTTCATTTCACTCATCTCCACTCCACTCCATCCTATTCCATCCCTTTCTATTCCACTCCATTCCACTGCACTCCACTCCACTATACTCCACTCCACTCCACTCTTTTCCATTACAGTTCCTCAATCTCAGCTGACACTTCATTTCACCATCCCATTCCATTCCATTCCTCTTGACTTCACTGCACTCCACTTTATTCCACTCCAGTCCACTCTACTCCATTCCATTCCATTCTATTTACTCTATTCTTTTCCATTCCTTTCTTTCGAAGGGATCTCACTCTGCCACCCAGGCTGGAGCGCAGTGGCTCAATCTCAGCTCAATTTTCATTTCAGAATTCCATTCCATTCCATTCCAGTCCAATCCATTCCACACTACTCCAATGCAGTATATTCCATTAAATTCCATTCCATTCCACTCCTCTATACTCCACTCCACTCCACTGCACTCCATCCCATTCCATCTCAATACATTGCACTCCATTCCACTCCACTCCACTAAACTCCACAACACTCCACTCCACTCTATTCCACAGCAGTGCCACTATCTCAGCTCACACTACATTTCACCATTCCATTCGACTCCACTCCACTCCACTTTATTCCACACCACCCCACTCAACTCCACTCCATTCCATTCCATTCAACTCCATTCTATTCAATTCCTCCCTTTTGAAAGGATCTCATTCTGTCACCCAAGCTCGAGTGCATTGGCACAATCTCAGCTCACATTCCTTTTCACCATTCCATTCAATTCCATTCCTTTCCGCTCCATTCCATTCCAGTCCATTCCATTCGACTTCACTCCACTCCACTTTATTCCAATCCACTCCACTCCACTCCATTCCATTCCATTCCATTTCACTCCATTCCATTCCATTCCTTTCTTTCGAAGGGATCTCACTCTGCCACCCAGGCTGGAGTGCAGTGGCTCAATCTCAGTTCAATTTTCATTTCAGAATTCCATTCCGTTCCATTCCATTCCATTCCATTCCACTCCACTCCACTCCACTCTACTCTACTCCATTCCATTCCATTCCATTACACTCCAAACCATTCCACACTTCTCCAATACAGTATATTCCATGAAATTCCATTCCATTCCATTCCACTCCTCTATACTCAACTCCACTCCACTGCACTCCATCCCATTCCATCCCAATATATTCCACTCCATTCCACTCCACTCTACTCTATACTCCACACCACTCCACTCCACTCTATTCCACTGCAGTGCCACAATCTCAGCTCACACTATGTTTCACCATTCCATTCCTTTCCATTCGACTCCACTCCACTTTATTCCACTCCACCCCACTTAACTCCACTCCATTCCATTCCATTCCACTCAATTCTATTTAATTCCTTTCTTTTGAAAGGATCTCACTCTGTCACCCAAGCTCGAGTGCATTGGCACAATCTCAGCTCACCTTTCTTTTCACCATTCCATTCAATTCCATTCCATTCCACTCCATTCCATTCCATTGCATTGCATACCACTCCACTCCACTCCATTCCACTCCATTCCACTGCATTCCATTCCTCTCCAATCCACTCCACTCCACCCTATTCCATCCCATTCCTTTCCACTCCATAACACTGCACTCCACTCCATTCCACTTCATTCCATTCCACTCCATTCCTTTCCATTCCAGTTCATTCAACTCCATTCCTCTCCACTCCACTCCACTCCTCTCCATTCCATTCCATTCTACTCCTTTCGATTACATTCCTTTCTTTTGACAGAATGTCACTCTGTCACCCGAGCAGGAGAGCAGTGGCAGAATCTCAGCTCACATTTCATTTCTCCATTCCATTCCATTCCATTCCATTCCATTCCATTCCATTCCCTTCATTCCCCTGCACTCCACTCCACACCCCTCCATTCCATTCCACTCCATTCCATTTCTTTCCACTCCACTCCACTCCACTTCCCTCTACTACACTCCACACCACTCCAATCCCCTCTACTACACTCCACACCACTCCAATCCATTCCATTCCATTACGTTCATTCCTCTCCACTCCACTCCACATCCCTCCATTCCATTCCACTCCATCCCATTTCTTTCCACTCCACTCCACTCCACTCCCCTCTACTCCACTCCACACCACTCCACTCCATTCCATTCCATTTCTTTCCAATCCATTCCATTCCATTCTTTTCTTTCAAGAGGATCTCACTCTGTAAGTCAGGCTGGATTGCAGTGGCTGAATCTCAACTATCATTTCATTTCACCATTCCATTCCATTCCACTCCATCGTATTCCACTCCACTCCACTCCACTCCAGTCCATTGCATTCCCTTCCTCTCCATTCCACTACACTACACTCCATTCTAGTCCATCTCATTCAATCTCATTCCATTCCAATTCACTCCACTCCACTCCACTTCACTCCACTCCACTCCATTCCATTCCATGGCATTCAATTCCATTCCATTTCATTCCCTTCCATTCCTTTCTTTCGACAGGATCTCGCTCTGTCACCAAGGCTGGAGTGCAGTGACAGAATCTCAGCTCAGGTTTCATTTCACCATTCCATTCCATTCCATTCCATTCCATTCCATTCCATTCCACTCCACTCCACTCCATTCCATTCTATTCGTTTGCACTCCACTCCAATCCATTCCACTCCAGTACGTTCCATTCCATTCCATTCCATTCAACTCCATTCCATTCCACTCCACTCTATCCCATTCCATCTCTTTCCATTCCACTCCATCCCATTCCATTCCACTCCACTCCACTGCACTCCACTCCATTCCACTGCAGTGGCACAATCTCCCCTCACACTTCATTTCAACATTCCTTTCCATTCCATTCAACTTCACTCCAATCCACTACATTCCAATCCATTCCATTCCATTCTCTTCCCCTCCATTCCATTCCGTTAATTTCCACTCCACTCCACTCCACCCCACATCACTTCATTCTATTCCATTGCATTCCATTCCATTCCGCTCCACTGAACTTCACTCCACTCCACTCCAATCCACTCCACTCAATCTTATTCCATCCCATTCCATTTCACTCCATTCGACTCCACTCCACTCCACTGCACAACATTCCACTCCGCTCCGCTGCACTCCACTCCACTTGAGTCCTCTCATTTCCATTGATTCCATTCCATTCCACTCAATTCCATTCCATTCCTTTCTTTCCACAGGATCTCTCTCTGTCACCCATGCTAGAGTGCAGTGGCACAATATGAGCTCACATTTTATTTCACCATTCCGTTCCATTGCATTGCATTGAATTCTCTTCCATTTCTTTGCCTTCTGTTCCATTCCAATCCTTCCCATTCCATTCCGTTCCATCACTTTCCATTCCATTGCCTTCCATCCCATTCCACTCCATTCCATTACACTCCCCTCCACTCCACTACACTGCACTCCACTCCATTCCATTCCATTGCATTTTATTCCATTCCAATCCATTCCACTGCAGTCCACTCCACTCCCCCCCATTCCACTCCACTCCCCTCCCCTCCACTCCACTCCACTCCACTCCGTTCCGTTCCGTTCCATTCCATTCCATTCCATTCCATTCCATTCCATTCCATTCCATTCCTTTCCTTTCCTTTCCATTCCATTCCATTCCATTCCTTTCTTTCGACAGGATCTCAATCTCTCACCCAGGCTGGAGTGCAGTGGCACTATCTCAATTCTCATTCGATTTCACCATTCCATTCCATTCCATTCAACTCCTTTCCACTCCACTCCACTCCATTCCACTCCCCTACACTCCACTCCACTCCAGTCCACTCCCCTCCACTCCAATCCATTCAATTCCATTCTATTCCACTCTACTCCATGTCATTCCATTCTTTTCTTTCGACAAGTTCTCCATCTGTCATGCAGGCTGTAGTGCAGTGGCACAATCTCAGCTCACATTTCTTTAGACATTTCCATTCCATTCCATTCCATTCCATTCCATACCTTTCCATTTCATTTCACTAAACCCCTCTCCACTCCACTCTGATCCATTCCATTCCACTCCACTCCACTCCAATCTACTCCACTCCATTCTCCTCTTCCCCTTCTATTCCACTCCGTTCCACTCCACTCTACTCCAATCCACTCAAATTCACTCCACTCTTTTCCATTCCATTCCATTCCAATCCATTCCATTCCATTCCTCTCTTTCGACAGGATCTCACCATGTCACCCAGGCTGGAGTGCAGTGACACAATCTCACATATCATTTCACCATAGCATACCATTCCATTCCTTTCCATTCCATTCCACTACTCTCCACTCCTCTCCACTCCATCCCACTCCATTCCACTCCACTCCACTCCACTCCATTCCATTCCATTCCTTTCTTATGACAGGATCTCACTCTGTCTCCCAGGCTGGTGTGCAGTAGCACAATCTGAGCTCACATTTCATTTCTCCATTCCATTCCATTCCATTCCATTCCATTCCATTCCACTCCACTCCACTCCACTCCACTCCACTCCATTCCATCCCATTCCATTCCCGTCCATTCCACTCCACTCAACTCCACAGAACTCCACTCCATTCCATTCCACTCCATTCCACTCATTTCATTCCATGCCTTTCTTTAGAGAGGATCTGACCCTGTCACCCAGGCTGGATTGCAGTGGCACAATCTCGGCTCATATTTCATTTCACCATTCCATTCCATTCCATTCAACTCCACTCCACTCCACTCCACTCCACTTCATTCCACTTCATTCCTTTCCATTCCACTCCAATCCACTACACTTAAATCCATTCCATTCCATCCCATTCCATACCACTCCACTCCGGTCCAGTCTACTCCATTGAAATCCATCCCTTTCCATGTCACTCCATTCCACTCCACTCCAGTCCACTCCACTCCACTTCTCCCCACTACATTCCGTTCTATTACATCCCATTCCGTTAAAATCCATTCCAATCCACTCCATTCCACTCCACTCCACTTCACTCCATTCCATTTCATTCAATTCCATTCCACCACATTGCATCCCATTCCTTTCTTTTGACAGGATCTCAATCTCTCATCCATGCTGGAGTTCAGTGCCACAATCTCAGCTCACATTCCATTAAACCATTCCATTCTATTGCATTCCATTCCATTCCATTCCTTTCCATTCCATTCTTTCCTTTTCATTCCATTCCACTACAGTCCACTGCACTTCTATCCATTCCGTTCCATCCATTCCATCCCATTCCATTCCATTACACTCCATTCCATTCCACGCCACTCCACCCCACTCCACTCCTTTCCATTCCATCCCATTCTATTCCACTCCATTCCATTCCATTCCTTGCTTTCCACGGGATCTCACTCCATCACCCCAGCGGCACTGCAGTGGCACAATCTCAGCTCATATTTCATTTCACCATTCCATTACACTGCATTCCATTCCCTTTCCTTCCATTCCATTCCACTCCATTCCACTCCACTCCACTCCACTCAATTCCATTCCATTCCACTCCACTGCATTCCAATCCATTGCATTCCACTCCATTCCATTCCATTCCTTTCTTTTGACGAGATCTCACTCTGTCACGCAGGCTGGAATGTAGTAGCACAATCTCAGCTCACATTTCATTTCAACATTCCATTCCATTCCATTCCATATCACTCCACTCCACTACATTCCACTCAATTCCATTCCATCAAATCCCAATGCACTTCATTCCACTCCACTGCACTCCACTCTACTCCACTGCACTCCTTTCCATTGCACTCCATGCCATTCCATTCCACTCCACTCCACTCCAACCCAGTCCATTCCCCTCCACTCCACTCCTTTCCATTCCATTCCATTCCAATCCATTCTATTCAATTCCTTTCTTTCGACAGGATCTCACTCTGTCACCCAGGCTGGAGTGCAGTGGCAAAATCTGAGCTCACATTTCATTTCAGCATTCCATTCCCTTACTTTCCATTCCTTTCTTTTGACAGCCTTTCATGATTCTATTCCATTCCATTCCATTCCACTGCACTGTGCTCCATTCAAATCCATTCCATTCCAATCTTTTCCACCACATTCCACTCCATTCCATTCCACTCCACTCCACTCCACTCCACTCCACACTAATGCTTTTCATTCCCCTGCAACCCATTCGTTCCACACCATTCCACTCTAATCCACTCCACTCCCTTCCATTCCATTCTATTCCATTCCATTCCATTCCATTCCATCCCATTCCATTCCATTCCATCCCATTCCATTGCACTCCATTCCATTCCACTCCATTCCGTTCCACTCCACTCCACTCTACTCCACTAACCTCCCCTTCATTCCATTCCGTTCCATCCCATTCCATTCCACTCCACTCCACTCCACTCCTTTCCATTCCATTCCATTCCCTTCCCTTCCATTCCATTCCAGTCCACTGCATTCCATTCCTTTCCATTCTTTCAACAGGATCTCACTCTGTCACAAAAGTTGGAATGATGTGGCACAATCTCAGCTGCCAATTTATTTCACCAGTCCATTCCATTCCATTCCGTTCCATTCCATTCCACTGTGCTCCACTCCATTCCAATCCACTCCACTGCAGTCCATTCCATTCCACTCCACTCTATTCCGTCTCATTCCATTCCAATAAATTCCACTCCAATCCACTCCACTAAACTCCATTGCATTCCATTCCATTACATCCTATTATATTCCACTCCATTCCACTCAACTTCACTCCAGTACACTGAAATCCACTCCACTCCATTCCATTCCTTTCCATTCCAATACACTCCATTCCATTCCAATCCTTTCTTTCTATGGAATCTCTCTGTGTGACCCAGGCTTGAGGGCAGTGACACTATCTCAGCTCACATCTCATTTCACCATTCTATTCCATTGCAATCCATTCCATTAAATTCCATTCCATTCCACTCCAATCCGCTAAACTCCACTCCTTTCCACTCCATTACACTCCACTCCACTCGACTGCAGTCCACTCCACTTTATTCCACTCCATCTCATTCTGTTCCACTCCATTCCACTCAACTCCAATCCACTCCACTAGATTAAATTACATTCCACTCCACTCCACTCCAATCCATTCCATTCCATTGCTTTTCACTCCATTCTACTCCACTCAACCGCACTCCAATCCACTCGATCCCATTCCATCCCTTTCCATTCCACTGCATTCCACTGCAGTCCACTCCACTCCACTCCATTCCATTCAATCCCATTGCATTCCACTCCATTCCACTCCACTCCACTCCAATCCATTCCACTCCATGCCACTCCACTCCACTCTACTCAATTCCATTCCATTCTACTCCATTCCACTCCAGCCCACTCCAGTCCACTCCAGTTTACTCCACTCCAAACCATTCCATTCCATTCCTTGCCATACCATTCCATTTCATTCTGTTGCATTCCATTCCACTCCACTTTACTCCATTCCATTACAATCCATTCCACTCCACGCCACTCCACTTCTCTCCACTCTATTCCATTCCATTGCATTCCATTCCATTCCATTCCACTCTACTCTACTCCACTCCTCTTCGTGCCATTCCACTCCATCCCATTCCATTCCACTCCGTTCCCCTCCACTCTACTAAACTCCACTCCACTCAACTCTATGCCGTTTCATTCCTTTATTTCGATAGGATCTCACTCTGTCACCGAAGCTGTAGTGCAGTGGCACAATCTCTGCCCTCATTTCTTTGCATTCCATTGCATTCCATTCCATTCCGTTCCATTCCAATCCATTCCACTCCCTTCCATTCCGTTCCATTCCACTCCATTCCACTCCCTTCCATTCCGTTCCATTCCACTCCATTCCACTCCCTTCCATTACATCCATTCCCTTCCACTACATTCCACTCCAATCCACTCCACTCGACACCAAAGTACTCCACTCCACTCCTCTCCATTCCATTCCATTCCATTCCATTCCATTCCATTCCATTCCATTCCATTCCATTCCATTCCATTCCATTCCTTCCCATTCAATTCCATTACGTTCCATTCCTTTCTTTTGACAGGATCTCGCTCTCTCACCAAGGATGGAGTGCAGTGCCACAATCTCAGCTCACATTTCTTTTCACCATTCCATTCCACTGCACTCCATTCCATTCCATTCAATTCCATTTCATTATCTTCCTTTCCATTCTACTCCACTCCACTCCACTCCATTCCACTCCACTCCACTCCTTACCACTCCTCTCCATTGTATTCCACCCGACTCCACTCCATTCCGTTCAAACCCATTCCATTCCAACACATTCCACTCCACACCACACCACTCCACTCCACTCATTCCATTCCATTCCATTCATTCCCCTTCTATTACACTCCATTACACTCCACTGCACTCCATTCCTCTCCACTCCATCCTATTCCATTCCACTCCACTTCTCTCCATTCCATTCTATTCCATTCCATTCCATTCCTTTCCTTTCCATTCGAATCCACTCCATCTTATTCCATTCCACTCCACTTCTCTCCATTCCATTCCATTCCATTACTTTCCTTTCCATTCGACTCCACTCAACTCCATTTCATTCCACTTCATTCCATTCCATTCCACTCCATTCGACTCCAGTCCAGTCCACTGCACCCCATTCCACTCCATCCCATTCCATCCCATTCCACTTCACTCCATTGTACTCCACTCCACTCAATTCAGCTCCATTCCATTGTATTCCATCACGTTACATTCCATTATACTACACTCCACTCGACTCCACTCCATTCCATTCCATTCCATTCCATTCATTCCACTCTATTCCATTCCATCACATTTCACTCCACTCCATTCCACTCCAATTCATTCCATTCAATTCCACTACATTCAATTCCACCCCATCCCATTCCATTCCACTCCACTCCACTCCACTGTACTCCATTCCAATCCATTCCACTCCACTCCACTGCACTCCATTCCAATCCATTCCATTCCACTCCATTCCATTCCATTCCTTTCTTTCGTCAGGAAAACAATCCGTAACTCACACGAGAGTGCAGTGGCATAATATCAGCTCACGTTTCATTTCACTGTTCCATTCAATTCCAATCCATTCCATT
The DNA here is from genome assembly GCF_028885625.2 of Pongo pygmaeus. Taxonomy (NCBI): domain Eukaryota; kingdom Metazoa; phylum Chordata; class Mammalia; order Primates; family Hominidae; genus Pongo; species Pongo pygmaeus. Next base: position 38,477,964 of record NC_072392.2, read on the forward strand.
CCAATCTGCAACTTTCCATGCCATTCCTCTCCATTCCATTCTGTTCCATTCCATTCCATTCCATTCCACTCCACTCCACTCCATTCCATTCCATTCCATTCCATTCCATTCCATTCCATTCCATTCCATTCCACTCCTTTCCACTCCATTCCATTCCATTCTATTCCATTCCTCTCCACTCCAAACCACTACACTTAATTCCATTCCACTCCATCCCATGCCATTCCACTCCATTCCACTCCACTGCCCTCCAGTCCAGTCTTCTCCATTGAAATCCATCCCATTCCACATCACTGCATTCCACTCCACTCCACTCCTCTCCTCCCCACTACATTCCTTTCTATTACATCTCATTCTGTTCAACTCCATTCCAATCCTCTCCATTCCACTCCACTCAATTCCACTCCACTCCATTCCATTTCATTCAATTCCATTCCACCCCATTGCATTCCATTCTTTCTTTCAAAAGGATCTCACTCTCTCACTCATGCTGGAGTGCAGTGCCACTATCTCAGTTCACATTCCATGAAACCGTTCCATTCCATTTCATTCCATTCCATTTCTTTCCATTCCATTGCTTTCCATTCCTTTCTATTCCATTCCATTCCTTTTCATTCCATTCCACTACACTCCACTGCACTCCTCTCCACTCCGTTCATATCCATTCCATCCCATTCCATTCTATTCCACTCCATTCCATTCCACTCCACCTCACTCCTCTCCATTCCAACCCATTCCATTCCACTCCATTCCATTCCATTCCAATGCATTCCACTTCATAGCATTCCATTCCTTGCTTTCCAAGGGATGTCACTCCATCACCTAGGTGGCACTGCAGTGGCACAATCTCAGCTCATATTTCATTTCATCATTCATTTACACTGCATTCCATTCCCTTTCCTTCCATTCCATTCCATTCCATTCCACTGCACTCCACTGAATTCCATTCCATTCCATTCCATTGGATTCCACTCCATTCCATTCCATTCCTTTCTTTCGACGAGATCTCACTCTGTCACGCAGGCTGGAATGTAGTGGCACAATCTCAGCTCACATTTCATTTCAACATTCCATTCCATTCCTTTCCATATAACTGCACGCCACTCCATTCCACTCAATTCTATTCCATCAAATCCCAATACACTTCATTCCACTCCACTCCACTCCACTCCTCTCTACTCTATTGCACTCCATTCCATTGCACTCCATGCCATTCCATTCCACTCCACTCCACTCCAATCCAGTCCACTCCCCTCCATTCTACTGCTTTCCATTCCATTCCATTCCAATCCATTCCATTCCATTCCATTCCTTTCTTTCGACAGGATCTCACTCTGTCACCCAGGCTGAAGTGCAGTGGTACAATCTGAGCTCACATTTCATTTCAGCATTCCATTCCCTTACATTCCATTCCTTTCTTTTGACAGCATTTCACCGTTCTATTCCATTCTATTCTATTCCACTCCACTGCACTCTACTGCACTCAAATCCTTTCCATTCCATTCTGTTCCACTCCATTCCACTCCATTCCACTCCATTCCATTCCACTCTCCTCCCCACTCCACTCCACACTAATCCTTTCCATACTACTCCAACCCATTTCTTTCCACTCCATTGCACTGTAATCCACTCCACTCCCTTCCATTCCATTCCACTCCATTCCACTCCATTCCATTCCACTCCTCTCCACTCCACTCTACTCCACTAACCTCCCCTTCATTCCATTCCCTTCCATCCCATCCCATTCCACCCCATTCCTCTCCACACCACTCCATTCCACTCCTTTCCCTCCACTCCACTCCACTCTATTCCATCCCATTCCATTCCAATAAATTCCACTCCAATCCACTTCACTAAACTCCATTGCATTCCATTCTATTACATAGTATTATATTCCACTCCACTCCACTCAACTCCACTCCACTACACTGAACTCCACTCCACTCCATTCCATTCCTTTCCAATCCAATACACTCCATTCCATTACAATCCTCTCTTTCGATGAGATCTCACTGTGTCACCCAGGCTTGAGTGAAGTGGCACTATCTCAGCTCACATTTCATTTCACCATTCCATTCCATTCCAATCCATTCCATTAAATTCCATTCCATTCCACTCCACTCCGCTAAACTCCACTACTTTCCACTCCATTACACTCCACTCCACTCGACTGCAGTCTACTCCACTTCTTTCCACTCCATCTCATTGCATTCCACTCAATTTCACACAACCCAATCCACTCCACTCGATTAAATTCCATTCCACTCCACTCCACTCCAATCCCTTCCATTCCATTGCTTTCCACTCCATTCTACTCCACTCAGCTGCACTCCAATCCTCTTGATCCCATACCATCCCTTTCCATTTCACTGCGTTCCACTGCACTCCACTCCACTCCACTCCATTCCATTCAATCCCATTGCATTCCACTCCATTCCACTCCACTCCACTCCAATCCATTCCACTCCATTCCACTTCCCTCCACTCCACTGAATTCCATTCCATTCCACTCCATTCCACTCCCCTCCACTCCACTTCACTTCACTCCAATCCATTCCATTCCATTCTTTGCCATCCCTTTCAATTCCATTCCATTCCATTCCATTCCATTCCATTCCACTCCACTCCACTCCATTCCATTCCAATCCATTCCACTTTACGCCACTCCACTTCTTTCCACTCCACTCCATTCCATTCCATTCCATTCTATTCCACTCCACTCTACTCCACTCCTCTTCATTCCATTCCACTCCATCCCATTCCATTCCACTCCATTCCCTTCCACTCCACTAAACTCCACTCCACTCCAGTCCACTCCAAGCCATTCCATTCCTTTATTTCCATAGGATCTCCCTCGGTCACCCAGGCTGGAGTGCAGTGGCACAATGACAGCCCACATTTCATTGCATTCCATTGCATTCCATTCAATTCCATTACATTCCATTACATTCCACTCCACTCCACTCCCTTCCATTTCATCCCATTCCATTCCAGTACGTTCCACTCCACTCCACTCCACGCCACACCACTGCACTCCGCTCCACTCCATTCCATTCTATTCCATCCCATTCCATTCCATTACATTCTATTCCTTTCTTCTGACAGGATCTCACTGTCTCAATAGGGATGGATTGCAGTGGCACAATCTCAGCTCACATTTCATTTCACCATTCCATTCCACTGCACTCCATTCCATTCTATTCCATTGCATTCCATTGCATTCCATTGCATTCAATTCCATTTCATTCCCTTCCTTTCCATTCTACTCCACTCCACTCCACTCCACTCCATTCCACTCCACTCCTTACCACTCCTCTCCATTCCAGTCCACTCCACTCCACCCCATTCCATTCAATCCCATTCCATTCCAATACATTCCACTCTACACTACCCCCCTCCACTCCACTCCACTCCATTCCATTCCATTCATTCCCATTCCATTACACTCCATTACACTTCATTACAGTCCACTGCACTCCATTCCTTTCCACTCCATCCCATTCCATTCCACTCCACGCCACTCCACTCCTCTCCATTCCAATCCATTCCATTCCACTACATTCCTTTCCATTCCTTTCCTTCGACAGGATCTAACTCTGTCATACATGCTGGAGTGCAGTGGCACAATCTCATGTCACATTTCATTTCACAATTCCATTGACTTCCATGCCACTCCATTCCATTCCATTCCACATAATTCCTGTCCAATCCACTGCACTCCACTCCACTCCATGCCATTCCATTCCATTGCATTCCAGTCCATTCCAGTCCATTCCAGTCCATTCCACTTCCCTCCACTCCATTCCACCATATTCTATTCCATTAAATTACACTCTATTTCACCCCACTCCACTCCACTACACTCCATTCCATTCCATTCCATTCCATCTCATCACATTCAACTCCATTCCACTCCTGCCCACTCCACTCCACTCCAGTCTATTCCACTCCACTCCACTGCACTCCTCTGCTCTCCACTCCATTCCATTGCATTCCATTCTTTAACGTTCCATTCCTTTCTTTCAAGAGGATTTCACCATTCCATTCCATTCCACTCCACTGCACTCTACTCCACTCCACTCAATTCCCTTCCATTCCATTCCACTCCATTCTACACCACTCCACTCCCCTCCATTCCATGCCATGCCATTCCACTCCATTCCACTCCACTCCACTCTACTCTACAATATTCCTTTCCATTCCACTCCAACCCATTTCTTTCCACTCTGTTCCACTCCACTCCACTCCATTTCCTTCCATTCCATTCCATTCCATCCCATTCCATTCCACTCTATTCCACTCCACTCCATTCCACTCCACTCCACTCAACTCCATTCCCCTACATTCCATTACAGTCCATTCCATTCCATTCCCTTCCATTCCATTGCATTCCATTCCATTCCATTCCCTTCCATTCCATTGCATTCCATTCCATTCCCTTCCATTCCTTTCCCTTCCATTCCATTCCATTCCATTTCATTCCATTCCACTGTATTCCTCTCCATTCCTTTCTTTCGACAGGATCTCACTCTGTCACAAATGCTGGTGTGGAGTGGCACAATCTCAGTTCTCATTTCATTTCACCATTGAATTCCAGTCCATTCCATTGCATTCCGTTCCACTGCACTCCACTCCCCTCCAGTCCACTCCACTCCAGTGCATTTCATTCGATTCCACTCAATTCCATCCACTGAACTCCATTCTATTCCATCCCATTCCATTCCAATCAATTCCACTCCACTCCACTCCACTAAACTCCACTCCATTGCATTCCATTATTTCCCATTCCATTCCACTAAAATCCACTCCACTCCACTCCACTCCACACCACTGCATTCCTTTCCATTCCATTGCAGTACTCTGCATTCCATTCCATTCCTTTCTTTCGATGGGATCTCACTGTGTTACCCAGGCTTGTGCGCAGTGTCACAATCTCAGATCGCATTTCATTTCATCACTCCATTCCATTCCATTCCATTCCATTCCATTCTATTCTATTCCATTCCATCCATTAAATTCCATGCCATTCCACTCCACTCCACTCCACTAAACTCCACTCCATTCCACTCCATTCCACTCCACTAAACTCCACTCCTTTCCACTCCATTCAACTCCACTCCACTCGACTGCAGTCCACTCTACATCCTTCCACCCCATGCCATTCCATTCCACTCCATACCACTCCACTCCAATCCACTCCACTCTATTAAATTCCATTCCACTCCACTCCGCCCCATTCCACTCCTTTCCACTCCACTCCACTCCACTCGATCCCATTCCATCTCTTTCCATTCCACTGAATTCCACTCCAGTCCACTCCAATCCACTCCCTTCCATTCCATTGCATCCCATTGCATTCCACCCCATTCTACTCCACTCCAATCCATTGCATTTCATTGCTTCTCATTGCATTCCACTGAATTCCACTCCAATTCACACCACTCAACACCACTCCACTCCACTCCACTCCACTCTACTGCACTCCAATCCTTTCTTTTCCATTCCATTCCATTCCACTCCTTTTTATTCCATTCCTTCCTTTCGACAGGACCTCAGTCTGTCACCCAGGTTGGAATGCAGTGGCAGAATCTCATCTCACATTTCATTTCACCATTCCATTCCTATCCATTCTATTCAATGCTATTCCATTCCATTAAATGTCACTCCAATCTTCTCCACTCCATTCCATTCGACTCCACTCAACTCCACTGCACTCCGCTCCACTCCATTCAACTCTGCTCCACTCCACACTTCTCCACTCCACTCAACTCATCTCATTTGCATTCCATTCCATTCCATTCAACTCCATACCATTCCACTCTTTTCTTTTGAAAGGACCTCACTCTGTCACCCAGGCTAGAGTGCAGTGGCACAATATCAGCTCAGGTTTCCTTTCACCATTCTATTCCATTGCTTTCCATTTCATTTCCTTCAATTGCATTGCATTGCATTGCATTCCATTCCATTCAATTCAACTTCCCTCCACTCCACTCCTCTCCTCTCCATTCCATTACATTACTTTCAATTCCACTCCATTCTTCTCTACTCCACTCCACTCTACTCCACTCCAGTCCAGTGCACTCCACTCTATTCCATTCCATTACTTTCCACTCAGTTCCATCCCTTTCCTTTCTTTCAACAGGATCTCAGTCTGTCACCCAGGCTGCAGTGCGGTGGCACAATCTCAGCTCACATTTCATTTCACATTTCCATTCGATTCAATTCGATTCCATTCCATTCCATTCCATTCCATTCTGTTCCATTCCATACCATTCTATTCCATTCCACTCCACTCCACTCCAATCTACTCCATTCCTTTACAATCCATTCCAATGCACTCCACTCCACTCCACTCTACTACAGTGCAGTCCATTCCATTGCACTCCATGCAATTCCATTCCACTCCACTCCACTCCTGTCCACTCACTCCCCTCCACTCCACTCCCATCTGTTCCATTCCATTCTCTCCATTTCATCCCATTCCTTTCTTTCGACAGGATCTCAGTCTGTCACCCAGGCTGGAGTTCAGTGGCACAATCTGAGCTCACATTTTATTTCACCATTCCATCCATTCCATTCCATTTTATTCCATTCTATTCCATTCCACTCCTTTCCATTCCATTCCATTCCACTCCACTCCACTCCACTCCACACCACTTCATTCCATTCCATTGCATTCCATTCCTATGCTCTCCGTTCCACTACGCTAGGCTACACTACACTCCTCTCCATCCCATTATATCCCATTCAATTACTCTCCATTCAGCGTCACTCCACTCCACTCCACTCCACTCCATTCAACTCCTCTCCACGTCAATCCACTCCACGCCTCCCCACTCCTCTCATTTCCATTCCATTCCATTCCATTCCACTCCATTCCATTCCTTTATTTCCACGGGATCTCACTCTGTCACCCAGGCTAGATTGCAGTGGATAAATATCAGCTCACATTTCATTTCACCATTCCATTAAATTCCATTCCTTTCCATTGTATTGTATTCCTTTCCATTTCATTACATTCCATCCCATTCCATTTCACTCCCCTCCAATCCACCCCACTGCACTCCACTCCACTCCATTCCATTCCATTCCATTCCTCTCTATTCCATTCCATTCTTTCTTTCGACAGGATCTCACACTGTCACCCAGGCTGGAGTGCAATGTCACAATCGCAGCTCACATTTCATTTCACCATTCCATTCCAATCCATTCCATCAATTCCATTCCATTCAATTCCATGCTACTCCAATCCTCTCCACTCCACTCCATTCCACTACACTCAACTCTACTGCACTCATCTCCACTCATCTCCACTCCAGTGCATTCCATTCCTTTGTATTCCATTGCACTCCACTCCACTGCACTAAAATAAATTCCAATCCATTCCGTTCTTTCCATTCGTTTTAATTCCTTTCCATTCCAATGCACTCCTCTCCACTCTATCCCATTCTATCCATTTCCATTCCACTCCGTTCCACTCCACTCTACCCCACTCCAGTCCACTCCATTCCACTGCAGTGGCACAATCTCATCTCACATTTTATTTCACCATTCCTTTCCTTTCCATTCCATTCCACTTCACATCAATCCACTCCATTCAACTCCACTCCACTTCACTCCACTCCTCTCCATTCCACTCCATTCCAATCCATTCCATTCCATTACAGTCCATTCCATTCCATGAGTTTCTTTCAAGAGTATCTTACTCTGTCATCCATGCTGGACAGCAGTGGCGAAATCGCAGCTGAATTTTCATTTCACTATTCCAATCCATTGCATTCCATTCCATTCCACTCCATTCAGTTGCAATCCATTCTACTCCACTCCATCCACTCCACTCCACTCCATCTCATTCCATCCCATACCATTCCACTCCATTCTGTTCCACTCCACTCCACTCATCCATTTGCATTCCATTCCATTCCATTTAACTGCATTCCATTCCATTCCTTTCTTTTGAAAGGATCTCACTCTGTCACCCAGACTAGAGTGTAGTGGCACAATATCAGCTCACTTTTCCTTTCAACATTCCATTCCATTGCATTCATTCCATTCCCTTCAATTGCATTGCATTGCATTGCATTCCATTCCATTCCATTCCATTCCATTCCATTTCACTCCCCTCCACTCCTCTCCATTCCATTCCATTCCATTCCACTCCATTCCATTCCATTCCATTCCATTCCATTCCATTCCATTCCATTCCATTCCACTCCACTCCACTCCATTCCATTCCATTCCACTCCATTGTGTCCCATTGCTTTCCTTCTACAGGATCTCAGTCTTTCACCCAGGCTGGAGTGCACTGGAACAATCTCAGCTCTCATTTCATTTCACAATTCCATTCCATTCCATTCCATTCCACTCCACTCCACTCCACTCTACTCCACTCCATTCCACTCCACTCTACTCCACCCCACTCCACTCCTTTCCATTACACTCTATTGCATTCCATTACTTTCTTTCGACATGATCTCAGTCTGTCACCCAGGCTGGACTGCAGTGACACAATCTTCCTTTTCATGTGTCCATTCCATTCCATTCCACTCCATTCCATTCCACTCCATTCCATTCCATTCCACTCCATTCCATTCCATTGCTTTCTTTCAACAGATTCTCAAACTGTCACTCAGGCTGGAGTTCAGTGGCACAATCTCAGGTCATATTTTATTTCACCATTACATTCCAATCCACTCCATTCCACTGCACCCCAGTACTCCTCTCCACACCCTTCCGCTCCACTCTATTGTACTGCAGTGCCACAATCTCAGCTCACACTTCATTTCAACTTTCTATTCCATTCCATTCCATTCCATTCCACTGCATTCCATTCCACTCCACTCCACTCCACTTTATTCCACTCCACTGCACTCCACTCCACTCCACTCCATTCCATTCCCCTCCTTTCCACTCCATTCCTTTCTTTTGACAGGATCTTACTCTGTCACCCAGGCTGTAGTGCAGTGGCAAAAATCTCAGCACACTTTTCATTTCACCATTCCATTCCTTTCCATTCCATTCCATAACATTCCAGTGAATTACACTCCACTCCATTCTATTCCATTCCTTTCCATTCCACTCCACTCCACTCCATCCCATTGAATCCCATTGGATGCCACTCCATTCCACTCCACTCCACCCCACTCGATTCCACTCCATTCCATTCCATCCTATTCCATTCCACTCCATTCCACTCCACTCCACTCCAATCCTCTCCACTACATTCAATTCCACTCTAATCCATTCCAATCCATTTCATTCCATTCCTTGCTTTCGACAGGATCTCAGTCCATCACCCACACTGCACTGCAGTGGCACAATTCCAGCTCACATTTCATTTCTCCATTCTATTTCACTGCATTCAATTCCACTTCCTTTCATTGCATTCCATTCAATTTCCTTTCATTGCATTCCATTCCATTCCACTCCACTCCACTAAACTCCACTCCATTCCACTACACTTCACTTCATTCCATTCCATCCCGTCCCATTCCACTGCACTCCACTCCATTCCATTCCATTCCTTTCCATTCCATTACACTCCATTCCACTCCACTGCCCTCCCCTCCACTGCAATCCACTCTAATCCATTCTATTCCATTCCTTTCCATTCCATCCCACTCCACTCCACTCGACTCCAGTCCAATCCTTTCAATTCCATTCTTTTCCATTCCACTCCTTTCCATTCCATTCCTATCTTTCGTCAGCATCTCATTCTGTCACCCAAGCAGGAGTGCAGTGGCACAATATCAGCTCACATTTCACTTCACCATTCCATTCCATTCCATTCCATTCCATTTCGTTCATTTCCATTGCATTGTATTCATTTCCACTCCATTCCATCCCATTCCATTCCATTCCACTGCCCTCCACTCCACTCCACTCCACTCCCTTCTTCTTCAGTGGCACAGTCTCAGCTTACTTTTCATTTCAACATTCCATTCCATTCCACTTCACTCCAATCCACTGCATTCCACTCCACTCCACTTCACTCCTCTCCAATCCATTCCACTCCATTCCAATCCATTCCATTCCCTTACAGTCCATTACATTCCATTCCTCTCTTTCGAGAGGATCTCTCTCTTTCATCCAGGCTGAAGGGCAGTGGCAAAATCTCAGCTCACATTTCATTTCACCATTCCATTGCAATGCATTCCATTCCATTCCACTTCATTCAGTTCTATTCCATTCCACTCCAGTCCACTCCACTTCACTCTACTCCACTCCACACCACTTCATTCCATTTCATTGCATTCCATTACCTTCAGCTTCATTCCAGTACACTTCTCTCCATTCTACTCCACTCCATCCCATACAATTCCATTCCATTTCTTTCCATTCCACTCCAATCATCTCATCTGCATTCCATTCTATTTCTTTCCACTCCACTCCACTCATCTCATTTGCATTCCATTCTATTCCATTCAACCATTCCATTCAACTCCATTCCATTCCTTTCTTTCGACAGGATCTCTCTCTGTCACCCAGTCTAGACTGCAGTGGCACTATATCAGCTCTCTTTTCATTTCACCATTCCATTCTATTGCATTCCATTCCATTCCCTTCAACTGCATTTCGTTCCATTCCATTCCATTCCATCCCATCCCTTTCCACTCCCCTCTACTCCACTCCACTCCATTCCATTCTCTTCCATTATATTACATTACATTCTACTCCATTCCTCTCCACTGCACTCCACTCGGCTCCACTCCTTTCCATTCCATTCCACTCCACTCCACTCCATTCCATTCCATTCCACTACATTTCAAACCATTCCTTTCTTTCGACAGGATCTCAGTCTTTCACCCAGGCTGGAGTGAAGTGGAACAATCTCAGGTCACATTTATTTTCACAATTCCATTCCATTCCATTCCATACCATTCTATGCCATTCCACTCCACTCGTCTCTACTCCATTCCTTTACACTCCATTCCACTCCACTCCACTCCACTCGTCTCTACTCCATTCCATTACACTCAATTCCACTCCACTCCACTCCACTCAATTCCACTCCATCCCATTTTATTCCACTCCATTCCACTTCACTCTACTCCACCCCACTCCACTCCACTCCACTCCTTTCCATTCCATTCCATTCCACTCTTTCATTTCATTGTTTTCTTTCAAAATGTTCTGACTGTGTCACCCAGGCTGGACTGCAGTGACACAATGTCACTTTTCATTTCACCATTCCATTCCATTCCATTCCATTCCACTCCACTCCACTCCATCCCACTCCATTCCAATCCACTCCACTCTATTCCATTCTATCCCGTTCCATTCCACCCCATTCCGTTCCACCCCACTCCACTCCACTCCGCTCCACTCCATTCAACTACACTCCATTCCTTTCCATTCCATTCCATTCCACTCTTTCATTTCATTGTTTTCTTTCAAAATGTTCTCACTGTGTCACCCAGGCTGGACTGCAGTGACACAATGTCACTTTTCATTTCACCATTCCATTCCATTCCATTCCATTCCATTCCACTCCACTCCACTCCATCCCACTCCATTCCAATCCACTCCACTCTATTCCATTCTATCCCGATCCATTCAACCCCATTCCGTTCCACCCCACTCCACTCCACTCCGCTCCACTCCATTCAACTACACTCCATTCCTTTCCATTCCACGCCATTCCATTCCATTGCTTTCTTTCAACAGAATCTCAAACTGTGACCTAGGATGGAGTTCAGTGGTACAATCTCAGCTCATATTTCATTTCCCCATTACATTCCATTCCACTCCATTCCACTCCACTCCAGTATGCTCCACTCCACTCCACTGTATTCCACTGCAGTACCACAATCTCAGCTTACACTTCTTTTCAATATTCCATTCCATTCCATTCCATTCCATTGCATTCAATTCCACTCCACTCCACTCCACTTTATTCCACTCCACTGCACTCCACTCCACTCTACTCCATTCCATTCCACTCCATTCCACTTCATTCCTATCCATTCCTTTCTTTTGAGAGAATCTTACTCTGTCGCTGGCAAAATCTCAGCACACATTTCATTTCACCATTCCATTCCATAACATTCTATTACATTCCACTCCACTCTATTCCATTCCATTCCATTCCATTCTATTCCATTCCATTCCACTCCACTCCACTCCATCCCATTGAATCCCATTGTATTCCACTCCATTCTACTCCACTCCTCTCCACTCCATTTCATTTAAATCCATCCTAATTCATATCATTCCATTGCTTGCTTTCAAGAGGATCTCACCCCATCACCCATGCTGCACTGCAGTGGCACAATCTCAGCTCACATTTCATTTCAGCATTCCATTCCATGCATACAGTTCCATTCCCTTCCATTCCTTTCCATTCCATTCCGCTCCACTCCACTACACTCCACTGCATTCCACTCCAATCCATTCCATCCCATCCCTTTCCAGTGCACTCCACTCCATTCCATTCCTTTCCTTTTCATTCCATTACTCTCCATTACAATCCACTCCCCTCCACTCCACTGCACTCCAGTCCAATTCATTCAATTCCATTCCATTCCATTCCATTCCAGTCCACTCCACTCCACTCCACTCGAGTCCAATCCAGTCCATTCTATTCCATTCTTTTCCATTCCACTCCATTCCATTTGATTCCTATCTTTCGACAGCATCTCACTCTGTCACCCATGGTGGAGTGCAATGGTGCAATCTCAGGTCACATTTCATTCCACCTTTCCATTCCATTCCATTCCATTCCATTCCATTCCATTCCATTCCATTCCGTTCCATTCCACTCCACTCCACTCCGCTCCATTTCATTCCATCTAATTCCATTCCAGTACATTCAACTCCAGTCCACTCCACTCCACACCACCACACTCTATTCTATTCCATCCCCTTACATTTCACTCCATTGCACTGTGGTCCACTCCACTCCACTCCACTCCATTCAATTCAACTCCATCAAATTCCACTCCACTCCACTCCACTCCACCCCAATCCACTCCACTCCACCCCACTCCACTCCACTCCTCTCCACTCCCTTGCACTGAATTCCTTTCCATTCCACTTCATTCTATTCCATTTCTTTCCTTCGAGAGGATGTCACTCTGTCACCAAGGATGGAGGGCAGGAGCACAATCTCAGCTCACATTTCATTTCACGATTGCATTCCAGTCCATTCCATTCCATTACATTCCATTCCATTCCGTTTAATTCCACTCCACTCCTCTCCTCTCCACTCCACGTCATTCCATTCCATTCCATTTCGTTCCACTCCATTCCAATCCACTTCACTCCACTCCATCTAATTCTATCCCATTGCATTCCACTGCATTCCACTCCATTTCACTCAACTCTGCTTCATTAGTTTCCATTCTTTCCCATCCCATTCCACTCCATTCCACTTCTCTCCACTCCACTCCACGTCTCCACTCCATTCCATTCTATTCCATTCCATTCCATTCCACTCCTTTATTTCTACAGTATCTCAATCTGTCACACAGGCTGGAGTGCAGTCGCACAATCTCGGCTCATATTTGATTCCTCCATTCCATTCCATTTCACTCCATTCCATTCCAATATTTTCATTCCATTCCACTCCACTTCACTCCACTCCACTCCATTCCGTTACATTCCTATCCATTCTGCTCCTCTCCATTCCACTCCATTCCATTCCATCCCACTTCATTTCTCTCCATTCCACTCCACTCGACTCCATGCCACTCCACTCGATTACCCTCTCCTCCTTTCAATTCCATTTTTTTCCATTCCACTCCATTCCTTTCTTTCAAAAGGATCTCACTCTGTCATCCAGGCTGGAATGCAGTAGCACAATCTCAGCTCACATTTCATTTCAGCATTCCATTCCATTTCAATCCACTCCACTCCACTCTACTCCACTAAATTCCATTCTATTCCACTCCACTCCACTGCACTCCTCTCCATTCCATCACATTCCATTGCACTCCACTCCATTCCACTCCATTCCACTCCACTCCACTCCACTCCATTCCATTCCATTCCACTCCAGTACACTCCATTGCATTAAATTCTTTTCTTTCGACAGGTTCTCACTTAGTCACCCAGGCTGGAGTGCTTTGGCACAATATTATCTCACATTTCATTTCACCATTCCATTTCATTCCATTGCGTTCCATTATATTCCATTCCATTCCAGTCCTCTCCACTCCACTCCATTCCACTCCACTCCTCTCCATTCCAGTCCCCTCCATTTCATTCCACTCCGTCACATTCCATTCCACTCCAATCCACTCCAATCCACTCCACTTCACTCCATTCCATTCCATTCCACTCCATTATATTCCATTCCTTTCTATCGACAGGATATCACTCTGTCACCGAGCCTGGAGTGCAGTGGCACAATCTCACCTTACATGTCATTTCACAATCCCATTCCATTCCTTTCCATTCCATTCCATTCCATTCCATTCCAATCCAATCCACTTCACTCCACTCCACTACATTGAAATCCATCACATTCCATTTCATTCCATGCCACTCCACTAGTCCACTCCACTCTACTCCACTCCACTCCATTCCGTTCCATTACATCCCATTTCATTCCACTCCATTCCACTCCATTCCACTCTAATGCACTCCACTCCACTCCACTCTGTTCCATTCCATTCCATTTCATTCGACTCCATTCTATTCCATACCTTTCTTTTGGCAGGGACTCACTCTGTCACAAAGGCTGGAGTGCAGTGGCACAATCTTAACTCACATTTCATTTCACCGTTCCGTTCCATTCCGTTCCGTTCCATTCCATTCGGTTCCGTTCCATTCCGTTCCATTCCGTTCCGTTGCATTCCACTCCACTCCACTCCACTCCGTAGAAATCCATCTCATTTCATTTCACTCCAGTCCTCTCCACTCCACTCCTCTCCACTCCACTCCATTCCATTTCATTCCAGTCCATTCCACTCCACTTCCCTCCACTCTGCTCCAATCCACTCCACTCAACTCCATTCCATTCCATTCCATTCCTTTCCATTCCATTCCATTCTATACTTTTCTCTCGACAGGGTCTTACTTTGTCACACAGGTTGGATTGCAGTGGCACAATCTCAACTCACATTTCGTTTCACCTTTCCATTCCATTCCATTCCTTTCCATTCCACTCCACTCCACTCCATTCCATTCCATCCAATTCCATTCCTCTCCAATCCACTCCAGTCCGCTCCTATCCATTCCATTCCATGCATTTCCATTCCACTTCATTCCACTAAATCCACTGCACTCTATTCCACTCCATTCCATTCCATTCTATTCCATTCCATTCCATTGCATTCCATTCCATTCTATTCCATTCCATTCCATTCCATTTTACTTCACTCCACTCCAACTCCACTCCAAACTACTACATTCCATTCCATTCCACTCCCCTGCCCTCTACTCCAATCCCCTAAATTTCATCCCATTCCTTTCCACTCTATTCACTCCACTCCACTCCTCTCCGATCCACTTCACTCGTCTCCATTCCGTTCCATTCTATTACATCCCATTCCTTTCAACTCCATTCCACTCCACTCCATTCCACTCCACACAACTCCACTCCACTCCATTTAATTCTATTCCATTCCATTCCACCACATTGCATTCCATTCCTGTCCTTCGACTGGATCTCACTCTTTCACCCAGGCTGGAGTGCAGTGGCACAATCTCAGCTCACATTTCATTTAACCATTCTATTCCACTGCATTCCATTCCATTCCTTTCCATTCCATTCCATTCCATTAAATTCCATTCCATTTCATTCCATTCCACTCAACTCCACTGCACTCCTCTCCACTCCACTCCACTCCATGGCATTCCATTCCATTCCACTCTATTGCACTCCACTCTGCTCCACTCTACCCGTTTCCAGTCCTCTCCATTCTATTCCTCTCCATCCCATTCCATTGCACTCCATTCCACTCCACTTCACTCCACTCCACTCCACTGCATGCCACTCCACTCCACTACATTACATTCCGTTCCATTACACTCCATTCCATTCCATTCCTTTGTTTTAACAGGATCTTACTCTGTCACCCAGACGGCAGTGCAATGCCAAAATCATAGTACACATTTCACTTCACCACTCCATTGCATTCCATTCCATTGCTTTCCATTCCATTCCATAACATTCCATACCTCTCCATAACATTCCATTCTATTCTACTGCAATCCATTCTATTCCCTTCCATTCCATTCCATTCCACTGCACTCCACTCCGCTGCATTCCATTGAATCCCATTCGATTCCACTCCATTCCATTCCACTCCACTCCACTCCATTCTATTCCATTCTTTTCCTTCCTGTTCCATTGCACTCCATTCCACTCCTCTCCAAAACTCTCCACTCCATTCCATTCCATACGAATCCATTGCACTACTTTGCATTCCATTCCTTGCTTTCGACAGGATGATTCCATCATCCAGTCTTCACTGCAGTGGCACAATCTCAGCTCACATTTCATTTCACCATTCCATTCCTCCACACTCCATTCCCTTCCATTCAATTCCATTCCATTCCAGTCCACTCCACTAAACTCCACCCCACTCCACTCCATTGTGTCCCATCCCATTCCACTGCACTCCACTACATCCCACTCCTATCCACTCCAATCCATTCCTTTCCATAGCAACCCCCTCCTTCCACTCCACTCCACTCTGCTGAACTCCACTCCACTCCATTCTATTCCATTTCATTCGATGCCCCCACATTCCATTCCATTCCTTTCTTTCGACAGGATCTCACTCTGTCACCCAGGCTGTAGTGCAGTGGCACAATATCAGCTCATGTTTCATTACACCATTCCATTCCAATCCATTCCTTTCCATTGTATTCCATTCCATTCCATTGTATTCCATTCCATTCCATTTAATTCCACTGCACTTCTTTCCATTCCACTCCACTCCATTCCATTACATTCCGTTCCATTCCATTCCATTCCTCTGCATTCCACTCCACTCCTCTACACTCAAGTCTATTCCAGTTCATTCCATTGCACTCCATTCCACTGCACTCTACTCCACTCCACTCGTCTCCATTCCATTCCATTCCTTGCCATTCCACTTCTTTCCATTCCATTCCTTCATTTCGACAGGATCTTACTCTGCAACCGAGGTTGGAGACCAGTGGCACAATATCAGCTCACGTTTCATTTCACCATTGCATTCCATTCCATTCCATAATATTCTAATCCATTCCACTCCACTCCGCTCTGCTCCGCTCCACTCCACTCCATCCCAATCCATCCCATTCCACTTCACCACAATCCACTCCACTGCACTCCACTCTTGTCCTTTCCACTACACTCCACTCCATCCCATTCGATCACATTACGTTCCACTCCATTCCACTCCACTCGACTCCATTCCACTCTATTCCATTCCATTACATCCAATCCCATTCCACTCCACCCCACTCGACTGCACTCCACTCCACTCCATTGCCTTCCATTCCATTCTATTCAACTGCATTCCATTATATTCCTTGTTTTCGAGAGGATCTCACTCTCTGACCCACGCTAGAGTGCATTGGCACAATCTCAGCTCACCTTTCATTTAACCATTCCATTCCATTGCATTTCATTCCATTCCATTCCATTGTATTCCATTCCATTCCCTTCCTTTCCATTCCATTCCACTACATTTCACTCCAATCCACTTCACTCCATTCCACTCCGTCCCATTCCATTACACTCTAATCCACTGCATTCCACTCCACTGCACTCCATTCAATTTCATTGCATCCCATTCCATTCCACTGCATTTCACTCCAATCCACTTCACTGCACTCCATTCCTTTCCATTCCATTCCATTCCACTGGACTCCACTCCACTCCACTCCACTCCATTCTACTCCATTCCTTTGCATCCCATTACATTCAATTCCATTGCATTCCATTCCTTTCTTTTGACAGGATCTCACTGTTTCTCCCAGGCTGGACTGCAGTGGCGCAATTTCAGCTGACATTTCATTTCACTATTCCAATCAATTTCATTCGATTCCGTTCCATTACACTCCACTCTACTCCATTCCATTGCATTATACTCCCTTACACTCCACTCCACTATACGCCGTTCCATTCCATTCCATTCCACTCCACTCCACTGCAATCCTCTCCACTCGATCCCATTCCATCCCATTACATTCCACTAGATTCCACTCCACTCCACTCAACTCCGTTCCACTGCATTCCATCCCTTTCCATTCTTGCCATTCCCCTCCACTGCACAAAGTCAGCTCACGTTTCATTTCACCATTGGAATCCATTCCATTCCATTCCATTCCACTCCGCTCCACTCCACTCCATGCCTTTCCATTCCACTACATTCCAGTCCATTTCACTCTCCATTCCACTCCACTCCATCTCATTCTATCCCATTGCATTCCACTCCATTCCCCTCAACTCCACTCCACTCTGCTTCATTCCATTCCTTTCCATCCCACTCCACTCCATTCCATACCTCTCCACTCTACTCCATTCCACTCCTCTCCACTTCTTTCCATTCCATTCCATTCCATTTCATTCCATTCCAACTCTTTCTTTTGAGAGCATCTAACTCTGTCACACAGGCTGTTGAGCATTGGCACAATCTCTGCTGACATTTCATTTCTCCATTCCATTCCCTTCAATTCCATACCATTTCTTTCCTTTCCACTCCATTCCACTACACTCCACTCCATTCCATTCCATTCCATCCCATTCCATTCCACTCCACTGCACCCCACTCCACGTCACTCCATTCCATTCCATTCCACTCCATTTTGCTCCAATCCACTTCATCCATTCCACTCCATTCCATTCCATCCCATTCCATTCCACTCCTCTCCACTCCACTCCAATCCCCTCCATTCCATTCCATCCCATTCCATTCCACTCCATTCCACTCCATTCGAATCCACTCCACTCCACTCGACTATACTCCAATCCATTCAATTCCATTCTATTCCATTCCTTTCAATTGCATTGCATTCCTTTTTTTCAACAGGATCACGCTCTGTCACACAGGCTGGAGTTTAGTGGTACAATTTCAGCTCACATTTCATTTCACCATTCCATTCCATTTCGTTTCATTTCATTCCACTCCACTCCACTCCACTCCTCTAAATTACATTCCATTCCACTCCACTTTTCTCCACTACACTACACTCCCCTCCATTCCATCCCATTCCATTCCACTCTATTCCTCTCCACTCCACTCCACTGCACTCCACTCCACTCTATTCCTTTCCATTCCACTCCATTCGACTCCACTCCACTCCAATTCATTCCATCTCATTCCATTCCACTTCATTACACCCCACTCGAGTCCACTCCACTCCACTCCATTCTATTCCATTACATCAAATTCCGTTCCACTCCGTTACACTGATCTTGACTGCACACCACTCCACTCCATTCTATTCCATTACATCAAATTCCATTCCACTCCCTTCTACCCCACTGCACTCCATTCCACTACATTCCACTCCACTCCACTCCATTCCACTACATTCCATTCAATTCCCTCCACTCCATTCCATTCCACTCCTTTCTTTGACAGGATCTCACTGTCACCCAGGTTGGTGTGCAGTGCAAAAATCTCAGCTCACAATTCATTTCACCACACTATTCCATTCCCGTCAACTCCAATCCACTTCAATACACTCCATTCCATTTAACTCCATCCCATTCCGTTCCACTCCATTCCACTCCAATCCACTCCACTCCACGCCACTCCATTCCACTCCAATCCACTCCACTCCACTCCATTCCACTCCATTCCATTCTATTCCATTCCATTCCTTTCCATTCCATTCCATTCCATTCCATTCCATTCATTCAGCAGGATCTCACTCTGTCACCCAGGCTGTAGTGCCGTGGCACAATCTCTACTCACATATCATTTAACCATTCCATTGCATTCCATCCCATTCTATTCCATTCCTTTTAATTCCACTCCTTTCCACTCCACGCCATTCTGTTCCATTACATTCCAGGCCATTCCAATACATTCCACTCCATTACCCTGCACTACATTCCATTCTATTCTATCCCATTCCATTCCACTCCATTCCACTTCTCTCCACTACAGTAGAATCCACTCCATCACATTTCTTCCTATTCCATTCCACTCCAGTCCACTCCACTCGACTCCAGTCAAGTCAACTCCACTGCACTCCATGCCATTCCATTCCACACTGTCCCATCCCATTCCATTACTTTCCACTCCACTCCACTGCACTCCACTCCACTTCACTCCATTCCACTCCATTCCACTCCATTCCACTCCATTCCATTCCAACCCATTCCACTCCATTCCATTCCATTCCATTCCACTCCACTCCATTCCATTCCATTCCACTCCACTCCATTCCATTCCATTCCATTCCACTCCACTCCATTCCATTCCATTCCACTCCACTCCATTCCATTCCATTCCATTCCATCCCATGCGGCTTCATTCCATTCTATTCCTTTCTTTCGGTATGGTCTCACTCTGTCAAACAGGCTGGATTGCAGTGGCACAATCACAGATCACATTACAATTCGCTATTCCATTACAATCCATTCCACTCCACTCCACTCCACTCTAATCCACTGCACTCCATTCCATCACACTTCATTCCATTAGACTCCATTCCATTCCATTCCTTTCTTTCGACAGGATCTCACTCTGTCACGCAGATTGGAGTGCAGTGGCACAATCTCAGCTCATATTTCATTTCAACGTTCCATTCAAATGTATTCCAGTGCATTCCATTCCTATGCATTCCATTCCATTCCATTCCTCTCCACTCCACTCCATTTCATTTCGTTCTGCTCCATTCCATTTCATTCTGTTCCGTTCCACTCCACTCCACACCATTCCATTCCATCTCATTCCATTCCACTCTACTCCACCCAACTCCACTCCACTCATCACCATTCCATTCCAATCCATCCAATTCCATTCCACTCCATTCAACTACACTGCTTACCACTCCACTCCAATCCACTCCCCTCCGCTCCACTCCACTCCGTTCTATTCCATTCCATTCCAATCTTTTCCGTTCCATTGCATTCCTTTCTTTTGGCAGGATCTCATTCTGTCACCCAGGATGGAGTGCAGTGGCAGAATCTCAGGTTTCATTTCATTTCAACTTTTCATTCAAATGCACTCCACTGCATTCCATTCCAATGCATTCCATTCCATTCCATTCCAATCCACTCCATTCCAGTCCACTTCATTCCATTCCATTCCATTCCACTCCATTCCTCTCCACTCCACTCCACTCCATTCCATTCCATCCCATTCCATTCCACTCCATTTCATTCCTCTCCATTCCACTCCACTCCACTCCATTTCATTCCAATCCATCCCATTCCATTCCACTCCATGCTCCTCCACTCCAATCCACTCCATGCCACTTCACTCCACTCCATTCCACTACCTTAAATTCCATTCCATTCCATTCCACTCCATTCCATTCCACTCCATTCCACTCCATTCCAGTACACTCGACTCGACTCCACTCCACTCCACTCCATTCCCTCCTATTCCATTCCAGTCCACTCCACTACACTCCATTTCATTCCATTTCTTTCCATTCCATTCCCCTCCATTCCACCCCACACCACTGAATTCCAGTCCCCTCCACTCCACTCCATTCCATTCCATTACGTTCAACTCCATTCCATTCCATAAATTTCTTTTGACAGGACCTCACTCTGTCACACAGGCTGGAGTGCAGTGGAAGAAACTCAGCTTATATTGCATTTTACTATTCCGTTCCATACCATTCTATTCCATGACATTCCATTGCACTCCACTCTACTCCACTCAACTCCACTCCACTCCACTACATTCCATTCCATTCCACTCCACTCGACTACACCCCACTACATTCTATCCCTTTCCATTCCACTCCTTTCCACTCCACTCCACTCCATTCCGTTAAATTACATCCCATTGCATCCCACTCCCTGCCACTCCATTCCTCTCCACTGCAGTCCACACCACTCCTTTCCACTCAATTCCACTCCACTACACTGCATTCCATTCCCTCCACTGCATTACATTCCATTGCTTTCTTTTCACAGGATCTCTCTCTGTCACCCAGGCTAGCGTGCAGTCCAGGAAACTCAGCTCACATTTGATGTCACCATTCCATTCCACTCTATTCAATTACACTCCATTCCATTCCACTCCACTCCACTCCAGTACACTCCATTTCATTCCATTCTGTTCCATTTAATTCCAATCCATTCCACTCCTCCCCATTCCACTCCACTCCATTCCAATCCATCCCATTACATTCCATTCTACTCCATTCCACTCCACTCCACTCCATTCCATTCCTTTCTTTCGCTACGATCTCACTCCGTCAAACAGGCTGGATTGCAGTGGCACAATCACAGATCACATTACAATTTGCTTTTCCATTACACTCAATTCCACTCCATTCCACTCCACTCTAATCCACTCCATTCCATCGCACTCCAATCTGTTTCACTCCATTCCACTCCATTGCTTTCTTTTGACAGGATCTCACTCTCTCATGCAGGTTGGAGTGCAGTGGCACTATCTCAGCTTATATTTCATTTCAACATTCCATTCAAATGGATTTCACTGCATTCCATTCCAATGCATTAAATTCCATTCCATTCCACTCCACTGCATTCCACTCCACTCCATTCCAATCCTTTCTGCTCCACTCCACTCCACACCATTCCATTTCATCTCATTCCATTCCACTCCAACCATCTCCAATCCACTCCTCTCCATTCCATTCCAAAACATCCGATTCCATTCCACTCCATTTGACTACACTCCACACCACTCCACTCCACACCACTTCACTCCATTCAATTCCATTCCATTCCAATCCTCTCCATTCCATTGCATTCCTTTCTTTTGGCAGGATCTCATTCTGTCACCCTGGATGGACTGAAGGGGCAGAATCTCACATCACATTTCATTTCAACGTTCCATTCAAACGCATTCCACTGCATTCTATTCCAATGCATTCCATTCCATTCTATTCCATTCCAATCCACTCCACGCCACTCCACTCCATACCGTTCCATTCCATTCCAATCCATTCCTCTCCACTCCACTCCATTCCATTCCATCACTTTCCATTCCTCTCCATTTCACTACACTCCACTGCACTCCACTCCAATCCACTCCACTCCACTTCACTCCACTCCACTCCATTCCATTCCACCCCATTACAGTCCATTTCTTTCTATTGACATGATCTCCCTCTGTCACCCAGGCTGGAGTGCAGTGACACAATCTCAGCTCACATTTCATTTCACATTTCCATTCCATTCCATTACACTCCGTTCCATTCCACTCCGTTCCATTCCAATCCATTTCATTCCAGTCCATTCCATTCCACTCCTCTCCACTCCATTCCACTCCACTGAAATCCATCCCATTCCGTTTCACTCCATTCCACTCCACTCCAGTCCTCTACACTCCACTCCACTCCATTCCATTCCATTCCATCCCATTTCAATCTCTTCCCCTCCACTCCACTGCACTCCACTCCACTCCACTCCACTCCATTCCATTCCATTCCATACGACTCCATTTCATTCCATCCGATTCTTTTGACAGGGTCTCACTGTCACACTGTCTGGAGTTCAGTGGCACAATCTCAGCTCACATTTCATTTCACCATTCCATTCCATTCCTTTCCATTGCATTCCATTCCATTCCACTCCACTTCATTCGACTCGACTCCACCACACCCCACTCCATTCCATTGTATTCCACTTCCTTCCTTTTCATTTCGGTCTTTTGACAGGATCTCACACTCTCACCAGGGCTGGAATACAGTGGCACAATCTCAGCTCACATTTCGTTTCACCGTTCCATTCCATTTCATTTCATTCCATTCCATTCCAATCCACTCCACTGCACTCCTCTCCACTCCACTCCAATCCATTCCATTCCATTCCATTCCATTCCATTCCACTCCTTTCCGTTCCACTCCACTCCTCCCCAATCCATTCCTCTCCATCGCATTCTATTGCACGCCATTCCACTCCACTCCACTCCACGCCATTCCATTCCATTCCATTCCATAACATTCCATTCCACTTTCATTCTGCTCCATTCCGGTCCATTCCATTCCACTCCATTGCATTCCATTCGTTCCTTTCTACAGGATCCCACTCTCTCATGCACAGTGGAGAGCAGTGGCACAATCTCAGCTCTAATTTCATTTCATCATTCCATTCCATTTCATTCCACTCCACTCCTCTCCACTCCAACCCATTCCCTTCCATCCCATCCTATTCCACTCTAGTGCACTCCATTCCACTCCATTCCACTCAATTCCAGTCCAGTCCATTCCACTCCACTCCACTTCACTGCACTCCACTCCATTCCATCCCATTCCATTCCACTCCACTCCACTCCAGTTCACTCCACTCCATTCGGTTTCACTCCATCGCATTCCATTCCATTCCATTCCACATTACTCCACTCGACTGCACTCCACTCAACTCCAATCCATTCCACTCCACTCCATTCCATTCCTTTCCATTCCATTCCATTCCACTCAATCCCACTCCACTCCACTCCACTCCATTCCATTCCATTGCATTCTGATCCATTCCATTCCATTTCTTTCTTTAGACAGGATCTCACTCTTTCACCCATGCTGTAGTGCAGTGGCACAATCTGTGTTCACATTTCATTTCTCCGTTCCATTCCAATCCACTGCATCCCATTCCATTCCACTCCATTCCACTCCATTCCGCTCCACTCCACTCCCCTCCACTACATTCCATTCCATTCCATTCCACTCTATTCCATTCCATTCTTTTCTTTCGACGGAATCTCACTCTGTCACCCAGGCTTTAGAGCAGTGGCACAGTCTCAGCTCACATTTCATTTCACTATTCCATTCCATTCCATTATATTCCGTTCCATTCCATTCCATTCCATTCTATTCCACCCCATGCCATTCCTCTCCACTACACTCCAATCCACTCAACTCCACTCCACTCCATTCCATTTCATTCCATTCCACTCCTTTCCACTCCACTCAATTCCATTCCATGCCATTCCAATCCACTCCATTGCTATCCACTCCACTCCACTCCAGTCTTCTCCATTCCATTGCACTCCATCCAATTCTTTTCCTCTCCACTCCACTCCACTCCACTCCATTCCATTCCATTGCATCCCATTCCATTCCACTCCGTTCCATTCCACTCCTTTCATTTAACAGGATCTCACACTGTCCCCCAGGCTGGGTTGCAGTGGCACAATGTCAGCTCAGACTGCATTTCACCATTCCATTTCATTCCATTCTATTCCATGCCATTCCGTAGCATTCCATTCAATTCGACTCCACCCATCTCCACTCCACTTTACTCCGTTCCATTCCCCTCCATTCCACTCCTCTTCACTCCACTCCACTCCACTGCATTCCATTCCATCCCGTTCCATTCCACTCCTCTCCTCTCCCCTGCAATCTACTCCATTCCATTCCTTCCCATTCGATTCCACTCCACTCCACTCCATTCCATTCAATTCCAAGCCATTCCATTCCATTCCTTTCTTTTGACAGGATCTCACACTGTCACACAGACTGGAGTGCAGTGGCACAAACTCAGCGCACATTTCATTTAACCGTTCTATTCCATTCCACTCCATTCCACTTGACTCCACCCCAGTCCACTCCATTCCATTCAATTCCATCCCATTCTGTTCCACCCCATTCCACTCCACTCCACTCCACTCTACTCCACTCCACTCCACTCCATTCTATTCCACTGTATCCCATTCCATTCCACTGCATTCCATTCCACTCCACTCGACTCCATTCCATTCTATTCCACTGTATCCCATTCCATTCCACTGCATTCCATTCCACTCCACTCGACTCCATTCCATTCTATTCCACTGCATCCCATTCCATTCCATTCCATTCCATTCCATTCCACTCCACTCCACTGCACTCCATTCCATTCCATTCCATTGCATTCCATTCCATTCCACTACATTCCATTGCATTCCACTCCATTCCATTCCATTCCTTTCTTTCGACAGGTTCTCTCTCTGTTAGCCTGGCAGGAGTGCAGTGGCATAATCTCAGCTCACATTTCATTTTACCATTCTATTGCATTCCATTCCATTCTATTCCATTCCATTGTATTCCACTCCACCCTCACTCCACTCCTTTCCACTCCATCCCATTCTTCCCCACTCCATTCTATTCTTTCCTTCTACATGATCTCATTCTGTGTCAGATGCTGGAGTGTAGTGGCACAATATCAGCTCACATTTCATTACACCATTCCATTGCATTCTATTGAATTCCACTCCAATGCACTCCACTCCACTCCACACAAGTCCATTCCATTCCATTTCACTCCTTTCCACTCCACTCCACTCCCCTCCACTCCATTCCATTGCACTCCATCCCATCCCATTCCATTCCACTCCACTGCAATCCTCTCCACTCCACTCCATTTCACTCCAATCTATTCCATTACTTTGCATTCCATTTCACTTCAATCCATTCCATTCTTTTGTTTCGACAGGAACTCACTCTGTCATCCAGGCTGGAGGGCAGTGGCACAATCACAGTTCACATTTCATTTCACCATTCTATTTCATTCGATTCCTTTCCATTCCATTCCATTCCATTCCATTACACTCCACTCTACTCCACTCCTCTCGACTCCATTCCACACCACTCTACTCCACTCCACTCCTTTCCATTCCATTCCATTCCACCCCATTCCATTCCATTCATTTCTGTAGACAGGATCTCACTCTGTCGCCCAGGCTGGAGTGCAGTGGCAGAATCTCATTTCACATTTCATTTCAGCATTCCATTCCATTCAAAACAATTTCATACCATTCCATTCCATTCCACTCCACTCCACTGCCCTCCACTCCATTCCATTCCATCCCTTTCCATTCTACTCCATGCCACTCAACTCCTTTCCACTCCACTCCTCTGCACTCCACTCCACCCCACTCCAATCCACTCCATTCCATTCCATTCCATTGCACTCAATTTCGCTCTATTCCTTTCTTTCAACAGGATCTCACTCTGTCACCCATGCTGGAGTGTAGTGGCACAATCTCAGCTCACATTTCATTTCACCATTGCATTTCACTCCATTCCATTTCATGCCATTCCAGAGCATTCCATTCAATTCGACTCCACCCATCTCCACTCCACTCTACTCCATTCCATTCCCCTCCATTCCACTCCTCTTCACTCCACTCCACTCCACTGCATTCCATTCCATCCCGTTCCATTCCACTCTATTCCACTCCACTCCACTCCTCTCAACTCAATTCCACTACACTCCACTCCATTCAATTCCATTCCATTACCCTCAATTTCATTCCATTATTTTCTTTCGACATGATCTCACTCTGTCACCCAGGCGGGAGTGCAGTGGCATAATCTGAGCTCACATTTAATTTCTCCATTCCATTCCATTCCTCTCCACTCCAGTCCACTGCAGTCCTCTACACCACACTCCATTCCACTCCTCTGCATTCCCCTGCACTCCACTCCATTCCATTCCTTCCCATTCCATTCCTCTCCACTCCACTCCGTTCCATTCTATTCCACGCCATTCCATTCCATTCCTTTCTTTTGACAGGATCTCACACTGTCACACAGACCGGAGTGCAGTGGCACAAACTCAGCTCACATTTCATTTAACCGTTGTATTCCATTCCACTCCATTCCACTCGACTCCAACCAGTCCACACCAGTCCATTCAATCCATCCCATTCTATTCCACCCCATTCCACTTCACTCCACTCCACTCTACTCCACTCCACTCCATTCTATTCCACTGCATCCCATTCCATTCCACTTCATTCCATTCCACTCCACTCCACTTCACTCCATTCCATTCTATTCCACTGCATCCCATTCCATTCCACTCCATTCCATTCCACTCCACTCCACTCCATGCCATTCCATTCCATTCCATTCTATTCCATTCCATTTCATTCCATTCCACTCCATTCCATTCCATTCCTTTCTTTTGACAGGATCTCACACTGTTAGCCTGGCAGGAGTGCAGTGGCATAATCTCAGCTCACATTTCATTTTACCATTCTATTGCATTCCATTCCATTCTATTCCATTCCATTCCACTCCACTCCACTCCACTCCACTCCATTCCACTCCATGCCATTCTACCCGATTCCATTCCATTCTTTCTTTCGACATGATCTCACTCTGTGACACAGGCTGGAGTGCAGTGGCAGAATATCAGCTCACATTTCATTTCACCATTCCATTCCATTCCACTGAATTCCACTCCAATGCACTGCACTCCACTCCACACCAGTCCATTCCATTCCATTCTACTCCATTTCACTCCACTCTAATCCCCTCTACTCCATTCCATTGCACTCCATCCCATTCCATTCCACTCCACTCCACTCCTCTCCCCTCCACTCTATTCCACTCCAATAAATTCCGTTCCATTCCATTCCATTCCACTTCATTTCATTCCATTCTGTTGTTTCGACAGGAACTCACTCTGTCATCCAGGCTGGAGTTCACTGGCACAATCACAGTTCACATTTAATTTCACCATTCCATTCCATTCCATTCCATTCCATTCCATTCCATTCCATTCCATTCCATTCAATTCCATTCCATTCCATTCCATTCCATTCGATTCCATTACAATCCAGTCGACTCCACTCCACTCCACTCCCTTCCAGTCCACTCCACTCCACTCCATTCCATTGCATTCCATTTCACCCCTTTGCATTCCATTCATTTCTTTTGACAGGATCTCACTCTGTCACCCAGGCTGACGTGCAGTGGCAGAATCTCATTTCACAATTCATTTCAGCATTCCATTCCATTCCATGCAATTGCATACCATTCCATTCCATGCAATTCCATACCATTCCATTCCATGCCATTCCATTCCACTCCACTCCACTGCACTCCACTTCATTCCATTCCATCCCTTTCCATTCCACTCCATGCCACTCCACTCCTCTCCACTCCACTCCACTGCACTCCACTCCACCCCACTCCAATCATCTCCCTTCGATTCCATTCCATTCCACTCAGGTTCACTCCATTCCTTTCTTTCAACAGATCTCACTCTGTCACCCATGCTGGAGTGTTGTGGCAGAATCTCAGCTCACATTTCATTTCACCATTGCATTTCATTCCATTCCATTCCATTTCATTCCTTGCCACTCCACTCCACTCCACTCTACTCTTAACCATCTACTCCAATCCAATCCATTCCATTTCATTGCACTCCTTTCCATTCCATTCCATTCCACTCCATTCTACTGCACTTTCCTAGACTCCACTCAACTTCATTCCATCCCATTCCATTCCATTCCAATCTGCTCCACTCGACTCCACTCCACCCCACTCCACTCCACTTAACTCCATTCCAAACTCTCTCTTCCACTCCTTTCCACTCCACTCCACTCCTCTCAATTCCATTCCACTCCATTCCATTCCATTCCACTCACTTCCACTCCACTTCACTACACTGCACTCCATTCCATTCCACTCCATCTCATTCCATTCCACTCCTCTCCATTCCACCCCATTGGATTCCGCTCAAATCAATTCAACTCCACTCTACTCCATTCCATTCCATTCCACTACATGCCATTTCATTCCACTCCATTCCAGTCCACAGCACTCCATTTCACTCTACTCCATTCCATTCCCTTTCTCTGCCTTCCATTCCATTCCTTTCTTTCGACAGTATCTCACTCTGGCACCCAGGTTGGAGTGCAGTGGCAGAATGTCAGCTCACATTTCATTTCACCATTCCAGTCCATTGCATTCCATTCCATTCCGTTCCATTGCACTCCATTACATTCCATTCCATTCCATTTAATTCCGTCCCACTCCATTGCAGTCCACTTCCCTCCACACCACTCTACTCAATTCCATTCCATCCCATTCTATTCCAATCCACTCCAGTCCACTCCACTCCAGTCCACTGCAATCCATTACAGTCCATTCCATTCTGTTACACTCCATTGCACTCCATTCCTTTCTTTTGACAGGATCACACTCTGTCACCGTAGCTGGAGTGCTGTGGCACAATCTGAGCTCACATTTCATTTCACCATTGCTTTCCAT
Source organism: Pongo pygmaeus (assembly GCF_028885625.2). Lineage (NCBI taxonomy): Eukaryota > Metazoa > Chordata > Mammalia > Primates > Hominidae > Pongo > Pongo pygmaeus. The sequence continues at coordinate 38,508,048 of NC_072392.2, forward strand.
TGCATTCCATTCCATTCCATTTCTTTCCACTCCACTCCAATCGATTCCATTGCATTCCACTCCACTCCATTCCTCTCCAGTACACTACATTCCATTCCATTCCATCTCTTTCCATTCCACTCCATTCCACTCCACTCCTCTCAATTCCATTCCATTCCATTCCATTCCATTTTACTCCATTCCATTCCATACCTTTCTTTCGAAAGGGTCTCACTTTGTCACATATGCTGAAGTGCAGTGACAAAATCTGCACTCACATTTCATTTCACCATTTCATTCCATTCCATTCTATTCCATTCCATCCCATTCCACTCCTGTGCACTCCACTGAACTCTTCTCCACTACATTCCATTCCATTCCACTCCACTCCACTCCACTCCACTAAACTCCACTCCATCCCATTGCATTCCACTCCATTCCACTCCACTGCGCTCCAAATCACTCCACTCAACTCCAGTCCATTCCATTCCATTGCTTTCCATTCCATTGCACTCCATTCCCTTCCATTCCTGTCTTTTGACAGGTTCTCACTCTGACACCCAGGCTGGAGTGCAGTGAAACAATCTCACCTCACATTTCATTTTACCATTCCATTCCATTTCATTCCATTCCATTCCACTCCACTCCACTCCACTCCACATCATACCACTCCTTTCCATTTCACTCCATTCAATTTCATCTCAATCCTTTCCACTCCACTCCACTCCACAGCACACCACTCCATTCCGTTGGAATCCATTCCACTACACTCCAGTCCACAGCACACCACTCCATTGCATTCCAGTCCATTCCACTGCACTCCAATCCATTCCATTAAATTCCACCCCATTCAATTCCACTCCATTCCACTCCACTCCACTAAACTCCACTCCATTCCTCTCCATTCCTTTCCATTCCACTCCATCCCTTTCCAATCCAATCCATTACACTCCACTCCACAGCTCTTCCCTCCAAACCACTCCACTCCATGCCATTCCATTCCATTGCATTCCGTTCCATTCCATTCCAATCCATTCCATTCCATTCAACTCCACTGCACTCGACTCCATTTCACTGCACTCCATTCCATTCCATCTCGTTCCATTCCATTCCATTCCATTCCATTCCACTCCATTGCACTCCATTCCACTCCACTCCACTCCATTGCACTCCACTGCGTTCCATTCCATCCCTATCCATTCCACTCCACTCCACTCCACTCCAGTCTATTCTATTCCACTCCATACCATTTCTTTCCACTCCATTCCCCTCCCCTCCACTGTATTCCACTCCACTCCACTCTACTCCACTCCACTCCATTCAATTCCATCCCATTCCAATCCACTCCATTCTACTCCACTCCACTCCACTCCACACCACTCCACTCCACAGCATTCCATCCATCCCATTTCATTCCACTCCATTCCACTCCACTCCACTCCCTTCCTTTCCATTCCATTCCACTCCATTCCATTCCATTCGTTTCTTTTGAAAGGCTCTAACTCTGTCACCCAGACTGGAGTGCAGTGCCAAAAACTCAGTTTACATATCATTTCACCTTTCCATTCCATTCCTCTCTATTCCTTTCCATTCCATTCCTTTGCATTCCATTCCATTGCATTCCACTCCACTCCAACCCACTCCATTTCCTTACATCCCATTCAATTCCACTTTATTACACTCCAGTCTACTCCACTCTACACCACTCCACTCTATTCCATTCCACTCCATTCCACTCAACTCCACTCCATTCCATTCCACTCCATCAAATTCCATTTCACTCCACTCCACTCTATTTCACTCCACTCCACTCCATTCCATTGCATTCCATTCCATTCGACTCCATTCCTTTCCATTTCTTTCCTTCGAAATTATGTCACTCATTGACCCAGGTTGGATTGCAGTGGCACAATCGCAGCCCACATTTCATTCCAACATTCCATTCCATTCCATTTAATACTTCTCTACTCCTTTCCACTCCATGTCATTCTATTCCATTCCATTCCAGTCCACTCCATTCCAATCCAGCTCACTCCACTCCACTCCTTCCCATTCTATCCCATTGTGTTCCTGTCCATTCCACTCTGCTCCGTTACACTCTACTCCACTCTGCTTCACTCCATTCCATGGCATTCCATTCTTTTCACTGCATTCCATTCAGCTCCACCCCACTCCCCTCCACTCCACTACACTCCTCTCCACTCCACTCCACTCCACTCCATTCCTTTCCATTCCATTCCATTCCATTCCATTCCATTCCATTCCATTCCGTTCCTTTCCATTCCATTCCATTCCATTCCTTTCCATTCCCTTCCACTCCTTTCTTTTGACAGCATCTCTGACTGTCACACAGGCTGGAGTGCAGTGGCACTATCCCTTCTCAAATTTTATTTCTCCATTTCATTCCATTCCATTGCAATCTATTCCATTCTATTCCAGTCCACTCCATTCGACTCCACTGCACTCCACTCCAATCCATTCGATTCCATTCCTTACAACTCCATTCCATTCCATTCCAATCCATTCCACTGCACTCAACTCCACTCCAGTCCACTCCATTTATTACATCCCATTCCATTCCACTCCATTGCATTCCACTCGACTCCACTCCCCTTCACTCGACTCCACTCCCCTCTACTCCACTCCACTCCACTCTATTCGTTGCCATTCTTTTCCATTCCACTACATTTCATGGTTTTCCTTTTTTTTGACATGTTCTTACTCTATCACAAAAGCTGGAATGCAGTGGCACAATCTCAGGTCACATTTCATTTCACCATTTATTCCTTTCAATTCCTTTCCATTCCATTCCATTCCACTCCATTCCATTCCATTCCACTCCACTCCATTCCATTCCATTTTGTCCCATTCCTTTCCACTCCAGTCCACTCCACTCCACACCATTCCGATCTCTTCCATTCCATCCCATTGCATTCCACTCCATTTCACTCCACTCCACTCCTCTGCATTCCATTCCATTGCATCAAATTCCTTTCCACTCCACTGCACCTCACCTCACTCCACTGCACTCTGCCACACTCCATTGCATTGCATTCCTTTCCATTCCACTCCATTACAGTCCTTTCTTTTCCTTCGACAGGATGTCACTGTGTCAACCAGGCTGTAGTGTAGTGGTACAATCTCTGCTCATATTTCATTTCACTACTTAATTCCATTCCATTCTATTCCATTCTATTCCATTTTCTTCCAATCCATTCCATTCCTCATCATTACATTCCATTACATTCCAGTGCATTCCACTCCATTCCACTCCACTCCAATCTGCTTCGTTCCATTGCATTCCATCCCCTGCCATTCAACTCCATTTCACTCCTCTCCACTCCATTCCATTCCATTCCATTCCATTCCATTCCATTCCAATCCACCCCTTTCTTTCGACAGCATCCCTCTCTGTCACACAGGCTGGAGTGCAGTGGTACAATCTCTGCTCACATTTCATTTCTCCATTCCATTCCATTTCATTCTACTGCAGTGCACTCCTCTACACTCCACTCCACTGCATTCCATTCCATTCCATTCCGCCCACTCCACTCCAGTCTACTGCCCCTCATTCCATTAAATCCCATTCCATTCCACTCCATTCAACTCCACTACACTTCATTCCATTCCATTCCTTCCCATTCCATTCCATTCCATTCCACTCCACTCGACTCGACTTGACTACACTACACTACAATACACTACACTACACTGCATTCATTTCCATTCTATTCCATTTCACTCTATTCAATTGCATTCCTTTCTTTTGACAGGATCTCACTCTGTCACACAGGCTGGAGTTCAGTGGCACAATCTCAGCTCACATTTCATTTCACCATTCCATTCCATTTCATTTCATTCCATACCATTCCACTCCACTCCACTCCACTCCACTAAATTCCATTCAATTCCACTCAACTCCACTCCACTACACTCCATTCCACTCTTCTCCATTCCATCCCATTTCTTTCCATTCCATTCCATTCCATTCCATTCCATTCCATTCCATTCCATTCCATTCCACACCTTTCCATTCCATTCCAATACACTCCTTTCTTTGGACAGCATCCCACTCTGTCACACAGGCTGGAGTGCTGTGGCACAATCTCTGCTCACACTTCTTTTCTCCATTCCATTCCATTCCGTTCCATTTCACTGCAGTGCACTCCACTCCACTCCACTCCAGTGCATTCCATTCCATTACATTCGGCCCACTCCACTCCAGTCCACTGCCCCGCATTCCATTCCACTCTACTGTACTCCACTCCACTCCATTCCATTTCATACCATTTTTTCCACTCCATTGCACTCCACTCCACTGCATTCCACTCCACTTCATTCCATTCCATCCAATTCCTTTCCACTCCATTCAACTCCACTCCACTACAGTCCTAACCATTCCATTCCATCCCTTTCCGTTCCACTCTATTCCACTGCAACACACACCACTCCACCACACTGCACTCCATACCATTCCATTCCACTCCATTCCATTCCTTTTCTATCTTTCGACAGGATTAACTGTGTCACATAGGCTAGAATGCAGTGTCACAATCACAGATCACTTTTCATTTCCCCATTCCATTCCATTCCATTTCACTCCACTACACTACACTACACTCCAATCTCTTCCATTCCATTCCGTTCCTCTCCACTCCACTCCACTCCATTTCATTCCATTCCATACCTTCCTTTTGACAGTCTCTTACTCTGTCACCCAAGCTGTAGTGCAGTGGCAAAATCACAGCACACATTTCATTTTACCTTTGCATTCCATTCCATTCCATAACATTTCATTCCATTCCATGTCACTCCATTCCATTCCATTCCACTCCACTCCACTTCACTCCATCCCATTGAATCCCATTCGATTCCACTCAATTCCACTCCACTCCACTCCACTCCATTCCATTACATCCCATTGCATTCCACTCCATTCCAATCCACTCCACTCCACACCACTCCACACCACTCCATTCCATGCCATTACATCCCACTCCATTCCGACCCACTCCACTCCAATCCAATCCTCTCCATCCCATTCCATTCCATTCTAATCCATTCCACTCCATTCCATTCCATTCCATTCCAATACATTCCACTACCTTCCATTCCTTTCCTTGTTTTCAACAGGTCCTCACTCCATCACCTGGGCTGCACTGCAGTGGCAAAATCTCAGCTCACATTAATTTCACCATTCCATTCCACTGCAATCGTTTCCATTTTGTTCCATTCCATACCATTCCAGACCATTCCATTCCACTCCACTCCATTAATCTCCACTCCATTCCAATCCACTCCACTCCATTGCATTCAATCCCGTCCCATCCCATTCCACTCCACTTCTCTCCACTCCACTCCATTCCATTCTTTCCCATTCCATTCCATTCCTCTGAATTCCATTGCATTCCTTTCTTTCGACCTGATCTCACTCTCTCACCAAGGCTGGATTGCAGTGGCACAATATCAGCTCACGTTTCATTCCACCTTTCCTTTCCATTCCATTCCATTCAATTATATCCACTCCACCACACTCCAATCCACTGCATGCCATTCCTTTCCATTCAATTCCATTCCACTCCACTTTAGTCCACTTCACTACAGTCCACTCCACTCCACTCCATTCCATCCCTTTCCATTTCAATCCATTCCTCTCCCCTCCACTCAACTCCACTAAAGTACATTCCATTCCGTTTCATCCCATTCCATAGCACTCCATTCCACTACACTCCATTCCAATCCACTCCACTACACTCCTCTCCATTCCATTTCATTCCATAACATTCCATTCCATTCCATTCCATTCCTTTCTTTCACGGGATCCTTCTGTCACCCAGGCTGGAGTGCAGTGACACAATATCAGCTAACGTTTCATTTAACCATTCCATTCGATTCTATTCCATTCCATTCCATTCAATACATTCCATTCCATTCCACTCCCCTCCAATCCATTCCATTCCATTCCATTCCATTCCATTCCATTAAACTCCACTCCTCTCCACTCAACTCCACTCCAGTCTATTCTACTCCATTCCTTTCCATTCCATTGCACTGCATTCCACTCCACTAAACTCCACTCCACTCCATCCCATTCCATCCCATTCCATTCCACTCCAATCCCCACCAATCCACTCCACTCCTTTCCACTCCATTCCACTGCATCACATTCTATCCCATTCTGTTCCACTGCATTCTACTCCACACGACTTCATTCCACTCCATGCCACTCCATTCCATTCCACTCTACTCCTCTCCACTCCATAGCATTCCATTCCATTCCATTTCACTGCATTCCATTCCATTCCTTATTTTCGACAGGATCTCCCTCTGTGTCCCTGGCTGGATTGCATTGGCAAAATCTCAGTTGACATTTCATTTCACCATTCCATTCCATTGCATTCCATTCCATTCCATTGCATTCCATTCCATTCCATTCCAATCCATTCCATTCCACTCCACTCCACTCCACATCATTCCATTCCATTCATCTCCTTGCCATACCAGTCCACTCCATTCCACTCCATTCCACTCCACTCCACTCCATTCAATTCCATTCCATTCCATTCCTCCCCATTCCTTTCAATTCCTTTCTTTTGACAGGATCTCACTCTCTCACCCAGGCTGGAATGCAGTGGCAAAATCTCAGCTCCTGTTTCACTTCTCCATTACATTCGATGCCATTCCTTTCCATACATTGCATTCCATTCCATTCCACTCCACTTCACTCCATTGAAATCCATCCGATTCCATTCCACTCCATTCCACTCCACTCCAATCCACTCCACTCCACTGTACTGTATTCAGTTCCATTCCATCCCATTTCATTCCACTCCTTTCAACTCTTCTGCACTTAACTCCACTGCATTCCAATCCACTCCACTCCACTCCATTCAATTCCATTCCATTCCATTACATTTGACTCCATTCCCTTCCATACGACTCCATTCCCTTCCATACTTATCTATTGACGGAGTCACACCCTGTCACACCGGCTGTCGTGCAGTGGCACAATCTCAGCTCTCATTTCATTTCATGATTCCATTCCCTTCCATTCCATTCCAATCCTCTCCACTCCACTCCATTCCATTCCATCCAATTCCATTCCACTCCATTCCACTCCACTCCACTCCTTTCCATAGCATTCCATCCCCTTCCATTCCATTCCACTCCACTCCACTCCATTCCAGTCCACTCCACTCCACTGCATTCAATTGTATTCCATTCCATTCCAATCCATTCCTATCTTTCGTCAGGATCTCACTGTGTCACATCAGCTGGAGTGCAGTGGCACAATCTCAGTTCACTTATCATTTCACCATTCCATTCCATTCCATTCCAATCCGTTTCACTCCACCCCACTCCACTCCATTCTACTCCATTGTATTCCATTCCACTCCACTCCACTCAACCCCACTCCACTCAACTCCAATCCCCTCCATTCCATCCCATTCCATTCCATTCCATTCCATTCACACCACTCTACTTCACTGCAATCCACTCCACTCCTCTCCACTCCATTCCATTCTATTATATCACATTGCATTCAACTCCATTCCACTCCACCCTACTCCACTCCAATCCACTGCACTCAACTCCCCTACGCTCCATTTAATTCCATTCAATTTCATTCCACCCCACTGTATTCCATTCCTTTCTTTCAACAGGATCTCTCTCTTTCATCCAGGCTGGAGTGCAGTGGCACAATCTCAGCTCACATTGAATATAACCATAGCCTTATGTTGTGTTCCATTCCATTCCTTTCCATTCCACTCCATTCCATTCCATTCCATTCCATTTCATTCCATTCCATTTCATTCCATTCCACTCCACTCCTCTGCATTCCTCCCCTCTCCACTTAATTTCATTTCATTGCATTCCATTAAACTCCATTCCACTCCACTCCACTCCAGTCCACTCCGTTCCATTCAATCCCATTCAATTCCAGTCAACTCCAGTCCACTCTACTCCACTCCACTCCTCTGCATTCCATTCCACTCCATTGCATTCTATTGCAGTCCATTCCAATCCGCTCCACTCCATTCCACTCCACGCCACTCCAATCCACAGCACTCCACTCCACTCCACTCCACTCCATTCAATTCCATTCCATTCCACTTTATTCCATTCCATTCCGTTCCTTTCTTTTGAGAGGTTCTCACTCTATCACCCAGGCTGGAGTGCAGTGGCACAAAATCAACTCATGTTTCATTTCACCACTCCATTCTTTTTTATTCCATTCCATAACATTCCTTTCTATTAGACTCCACTCCATTCCATTCCATTTCATTCCATTCCATTCCACTCCACTCCACTACATTCAATTCCATCCCATTCCATTCCATTCCATTCCATTCCATTCCACTCCATTCCCCTCCACTCCACTCCATCCCATTCCATCCCATTCCATTCCAATCCAATCCACTTCACTCTGCTCAACTCTTCTCCAATCCACTCCACTCCACTCCATCCCATTGCATTCCACTCCTTTCTACTCCACTCGATTCCACTGAACTCTGTTCCATTCTATCCCATCCCATTCCACTCCATTCCACTCCATTCCACTCCACTCCTCTACAATCCATTGCATTCCATTCCATTCCATTCCTTGTTTTCCAAAGGATTTCAGTCTGTGACCGAGGCTGGAGTGCAGTGGCACAATATCAGCTCACATTTCATTTCAACATTCCATTCCATTGCATTCCAATCGATTGCACTCCATTGTATTCCATTCCATTCCATGCCATTCCATTACATTCCGTTTCATTCCACTCCACTCCAATCGACTCCTCTCCACTCCATTCCATTCCAGTACATTCCATTCCACTCCACTCCACTTCACTTCTCTCCGTTTCCTTCCGTCCCATTGCATTCCACTCCATTCAACTCCCCTCCACTCCAGTCCAATCCACTGCATTCCATTCAATTCCATTGCATCCCATTCCATTCCATCCAACTCCACTCCACTCTACTCCACTCTACTGCACTCCACTGCCTTCCTTTCCATTCCATTCTATTCAATTGCATCCCATTCCATTCCACTCCATTCAACTCCACACCCCACTCTACTCCACTCCCCTCCACTCCACTCTACTGCACACCACTGCATTCCTTTCCATTCCATTCCATTCCATTCCATTCCATTCCATTCCATTCCATTGCATTCCACTCCATTCCATTCCATTACTTTCTTTTGACAGGATCTCACTTTGTAACCCAGGCTGGAGTGCAGTGGCACAATCTCAGTTCACATTTCATTTTATCATTCCATTCCATTCCATTCCATTCCATTCCATTGCATTCCATTCCATTCCTTTGCATTCCTTTTAATTCGATTCCATTCCATTCCATTCCATTACTTGTTTTCCAAAGGATTTCAGTCTGTGACCGAGGCTGGAGTGCAGTGGTACAATGTCAGCTCACATTTCATTTCAACATTCCATTCCATTGCATTCCAATCGATTCTACTCCATTGTATTCCATTCCATTCCATGCCATTCCATTACATTCTGTTTCATTCCACTCCACTCCAATGGAATCCTCTCCACTCCATTCCATTCCAGTACATTCCATTCCACTCCACTCCACTACACTTCACTCCGTTTCCTTCTGTCCCATTGCATTCCACTCCATTCAACTCCCCTCCACTCCAGTCCAATCCACTGCACTCCATTCAATTCTATTGCATCCCATTCCATTCGACCCAACTCCACTCCACTCTACTCCAATCTACTCCACTCTACTGCACTCCACTGCCTTCCTTTCCATTCCATTCTATTCAATTGCATCCCATTCCATTCCACTCCATTCAACTCCACACTCCACTCTACTCCACTCCCCTCCACTCCACTCTACTGCACACCACTGCATTCCTTTCCATTCCATTCCATTCCTTTCCATTCCATTCCATTCCATTCCACTCCATTCCATTCCATTACTTTCTTTTGACAGGATCTCACTTTGTAACCCAGGCTGGAGTGCAGTGGCTCAATCTCAGTTCACATTTTATTTTATTTTCCATTCCATTCCGTTCCATTCCGTTCAGTTCCATTGCATTCCATTCCATTCCATTCCATTCTTTTAATTCGATTCCCTTCCACTCCACTCCACCACATTCCACTCCATTCCTTTCTATTCCACTCACATACAGTCCATTCCACTCCACTCCACTCCTCTCCATACCATTCAATTCCATTCTATTACATTCCATTCCACTCCCCTCCACTCCTGTTGATCCCATTCCATCCCATTCCATTTAACTGCATTCCACTCCACTCCACTCCACTCTACTCATCTCCACTCCACTCCATTGCATTCCATTCCATTCCATTCCATCCCATTCCATTCTAGCCATTCCACTCCACTCTACTTCACTCCACTGCAATCCACCCCAATCCATTCCATCCCACTCCAACCATTCCATTCCTTTCTTTCGACAGGATCTCACTCAGTCACCCAGGCTGGAGTGCAGTGGCTCTATCTCAAAACACATTTCATTTCACCATTTCATTCCATTCCATTCCATCCCATTTCGTTCCATTCCATTCCATTCCATTTCATCCCATTCCATTCCATTCCATTCCATTCCATTCCATTCCATTCCATTCCATTCCATCCCATTCCATTCCATTCCATTTCATCCCATCCCATTCCATTCCATTCCATTTCATTCCATTCCATTCCATTCCATTCCATTCCAATGCATTCCATTGCATTCCATTCCATTCCAATTCATTCCATTCCATTCCACTCCACTCCCTTCCACTCCACTAAACTCCATTCCATTCCATTCCATTGAATTCCATTGCATTCCTTTCGAGTCCATTCCATCGCACTCCACTCCACTGTGCTCAACTTGACTCCACTCCATTCAATTCCATTCTTTTCCATTCCACTCCTTTCCATTGCTTTCCTTTCTGTTGACAGGATCTCACTCTGTCATACAGGCTGGAGTGCAGTGGCACAGTCACAGATCACATTTCATTTCACCATTCCAATCCATCCCATTCCATTCCATTCCTTTCGATTCCATTCCATTCTTTTCCATTTCATTCCATTCCATTCCATTCCATTCCATTCCATTCCACTCCATTCCATTCCATTCCACTCCATTCCATTCCATTCCATTCCACTCCATTCCGTTCCATTCCATTCCATTCCACTCCATTCCATTCCATTCCACTCCATTCCATTCCATTCCATTCCACTCCATTCCACTCTGGTCCACGCCACTCCACACCACTCCGCTCTATTCCATTCAATCCCATTGCATTCCACTCCATTCTAAATCACCCCACTCGATCCCATTCCATCCCTTTCCTTTCCACTGTATTCCACTCCTCTCCACTCTGCTCAATCCCATTCCATCCTATTCTATTCCACTGCATTCCACTCCACTCAATGCCACGTCACTCCATTCCAGTCCATTCTATCCGATTCCATTCTAGCCTTTCCACTCCACTCAACTCTACTCCACTCCACTCTGTTCCATTCCATTCCACTCTATCCCTTCCATTTCTTTCTTTTCACAGGATCTCACGCTTTCACCCAGGCTGGAGTTCAGTGGCACAATCTCAAATCATTTCATTTCACAATTCCATTCCGTTGCATACCATTCCATTCCATTCCATTCGAATCGATTAAATTCCATTCCACTCCACACCACTCCACTCCACCCCTCTCTATTCCTTTACATTCCACTCCAAACTATTCCACTCCACTCCATTGCACTCCCTACCACTCCACTGCAGACCACTCTATTCCATTCCATTCCACCTCATTCCATTGCTTTACTTTCTTTTGACAGGGTCTCACTCTGTCTCACAGGCTGGAGTGCAGTGGCACAAGCTCAGGTCAAATTTCATTTCACCATTGCATTCCATTCCATTCCATTCCATTCCATTCCATTCCATTCCATTCCATAATTCCATTCCACTGACCTCCACTCCACTCCATTCCATTCCATTCCATCCCATTCCATTCCACTCAAATCCACTCCAGGCCACTCCACTCCACACCACTCCACTTTATTCCATTCCATCCCATTGCATTCCATCAGATTCCAACACACTCTTCTCCACTTCACTCCGCTCCACTCGACTCCACTCGATCCCATTCCATCCCATTCCATCCCATTCCATTCCACTGTATTCCACTCCATTCTACTCTTCTCAAATCCACTCCACTCCATTCCATTCTATTCCATTTCACTCCTTCCATTGCATTCCTTTCTTTCGGCAGTATCTCATGCTTTCTCCCAGGCTGGCATGCAGTGGCACAATCTCAGCTCACATTTCATTTCACCATTCCATTCCTTTGCATTCTATTCCATTCCATTTCATTCCATCACATTCCATTCCATTCCTTTCCATTCTATTCCCTTCCATTCCATTCCATTTCAATCCATTCCATTCCATTACATTTCAATTCATTCCATTCCATTCTATTTCAATTCATTCCATTCCATTTTACTCCACTCCACTCCACTAGACTCTACTCCACTGCATTCCATTCCATTCCATCCCATGCCATTCCACTCCACTCCATTCCACTACACTACTCTTCTCTCCACTCCAATCCATTCCATTTCATTCCATTTCTTCCCATTCCATTCCATTCTTTTCTTATGACAGTATATCACTCTGTCACCCAGGCCGGAATGCCGTGGCACAGTCTCAGCTCACATTTCATGTCACCATTCCATTCCATTCCATTATATAGCATTTCTTTCCCTTCCCTTCCACTCCATTCCACACCACTCCACTCCATTCCATTCCATTCCATTATACTCCATTCCACTCCACTCCTCTCCACTACTCTCCACTGCATGCCACTTCACTCCATTCCACTCCACTCCACTCCACTCCATTCCACTCCATTCCACTCCACTCCATTCCATTCCATTCCATTCCATTCCATTCCATTCCATTCCATTCCATTGCATCCCACTCCAATCCACTCCAATCGACTCTAATCCACTCCATTCAATTCCTTTCCTTTCCATTCTACTCCATTGCATTGCTTTCCTTTCTTTCAACAGGATCTCACTCTGTCACACAGGCTGGAGTGCAGTGGCACAATCTCAGCTCACATTTCATTTCACCTTTCCATTCCATTCCATTCCATAACATTTCATTCCATTCTACATCACTCCATTCCATTCCATTCCATTCCATTCCACTCCACTCCACTTCACTCCATCCCATTGAATCCCATTCGATTCCACTCAATTCCACTCCACTCCACTCCACTCCATTCCATTACATCCCATTGCATTCCACTCCATTCCAATCCACTCCACTCCACACCACTCCACACCACTCCATTCCATGCCATTACATCCCACTCCATTCCGACCCACTCCACTCCAATCCAATCCTCTCCATCCCATTCCATTCCATTCTAATCCATTCCACTCCATTCCATTCCATTCCATTCCAATACATTCCACTACCTTCCATTCCTTTCCTTGTTTTCAACAGGTCCTCACTCCATCACCTGGGCTGCACTGCAGTGGCAAAATCTCAGCTCACATTAATTTCACCATTCCATTCCACTGCAATCGTTTCCATTTTGTTCCATTCCATACCATTCCAGACCATTCCATTCCACTCCACTCCATTAATCTCCACTCCATTCCAATCCACTCCACTCCATTGCATTCAATCCCGTCCCATCCCATTCCACTCCACTTCTCTCCACTCCACTCCATTCCATTCTTTCCCATTCCATTCCATTCCTCTGAATTCCATTGCATTCCTTTCTTTCGACCTGATCTCACTCTCTCACCAAGGCTGGATTGCAGTGGCACAATATCAGCTCACGTTTCATTCCACCTTTCCTTTCCATTCCATTCCATTCAATTATATCCACTCCACCACACTCCAATCCACTGCATGCCATTCCTTTCCATTCAATTCCATTCCACTCCACTTTAGTCCACTTCACTACAGTCCACTCCACTCCACTCCATTCCATCCCTTTCCATTTCAATCCATTCCTCTCCCCTCCACTCAACTCCACTAAAGTACATTCCATTCCGTTTCATCCCATTCCATAGCACTCCATTCCACTACACTCCATTCCAATCCACTCCACTACACTCCTCTCCATTCCATTTCATTCCATAACATTCCATTCCATTCCATTCCATTCCTTTCTTTCACGGGATCCTTCTGTCACCCAGGCTGGAGTGCAGTGACACAATATCAGCTAACGTTTCATTTAACCATTCCATTCGATTCTATTCCATTCCATTCCATTCAATACATTCCATTCCATTCCACTCCCCTCCAATCCATTCCATTCCATTCCATTCCATTCCATTCCATTCCATTCCATTAAACTCCACTCCTCTCCACTCAACTCCACTCCAGTCTATTCTACTCCATTCCTTTCCATTCCATTGCACTGCATTCCACTCCACTAAACTCCACTCCACTCCATCCCATTCCATCCCATTCCATTCCACTCCAATCCCCACCAATCCACTCCACTCCTTTCCACTCCATTCCACTGCATCACATTCTATCCCATTCTGTTCCACTGCATTCTACTCCACACGACTTCATTCCACTCCATGCCACTCCATTCCATTCCACTCTACTCCTCTCCACTCCATAGCATTCCATTCCATTCCATTTCACTGCATTCCATTCCATTCCTTATTTTCGACAGGATCTCCCTCTGTGTCCCTGGCTGGATTGCATTGGCAAAATCTCAGTTGACATTTCATTTCACCATTCCATTCCATTGCATTCCATTCCATTCCATTGCATTCCATTCCATTCCATTCCAATCCATTCCATTCCACTCCACTCCACTCCACATCATTCCATTCCATTCATCTCCTTGCCATACCAGTCCACTCCATTCCACTCCATTCCACTCCACTCCACTCCATTCAATTCCATTCCATTCCATTCCTCCCCATTCCTTTCAATTCCTTTCTTTTGACAGGATCTCACTCTCTCACCCAGGCTGGAATGCAGTGGCAAAATCTCAGCTCCTGTTTCACTTCTCCATTACATTCGATGCCATTCCTTTCCATACATTGCATTCCATTCCATTCCACTCCACTTCACTCCATTGAAATCCATCCGATTCCATTCCACTCCATTCCACTCCACTCCAATCCACTCCACTCCACTGTACTGTATTCAGTTCCATTCCATCCCATTTCATTCCACTCCTTTCAACTCTTCTGCACTTAACTCCACTGCATTCCAATCCACTCCACTCCACTCCATTCAATTCCATTCCATTCCATTACATTTGACTCCATTCCCTTCCATACGACTCCATTCCCTTCCATACTTATCTATTGACGGAGTCACACCCTGTCACACCGGCTGTCGTGCAGTGGCACAATCTCAGCTCTCATTTCATTTCATGATTCCATTCCCTTCCATTCCATTCCAATCCTCTCCACTCCACTCCATTCCATTCCATCCAATTCCATTCCACTCCATTCCACTCCACTCCACTCCTTTCCATAGCATTCCATCCCCTTCCATTCCATTCCACTCCACTCCACTCCATTCCAGTCCACTCCACTCCACTGCATTCAATTGTATTCCATTCCATTCCAATCCATTCCTATCTTTCGTCAGGATCTCACTGTGTCACATCAGCTGGAGTGCAGTGGCACAATCTCAGTTCACTTATCATTTCACCATTCCATTCCATTCCATTCCAATCCGTTTCACTCCACCCCACTCCACTCCATTCTACTCCATTGTATTCCATTCCACTCCACTCCACTCAACCCCACTCCACTCAACTCCAATCCCCTCCATTCCATCCCATTCCATTCCATTCCATTCCATTCACACCACTCTACTTCACTGCAATCCACTCCACTCCTCTCCACTCCATTCCATTCTATTATATCACATTGCATTCAACTCCATTCCACTCCACCCTACTCCACTCCAATCCACTGCACTCAACTCCCCTACGCTCCATTTAATTCCATTCAATTTCATTCCACCCCACTGTATTCCATTCCTTTCTTTCAACAGGATCTCTCTCTTTCATCCAGGCTGGAGTGCAGTGGCACAATCTCAGCTCACATTGAATATAACCATAGCCTTATGTTGTGTTCCATTCCATTCCTTTCCATTCCACTCCATTCCATTCCATTCCATTCCATTTCATTCCATTCCATTTCATTCCATTCCACTCCACTCCTCTGCATTCCTCCCCTCTCCACTTAATTTCATTTCATTGCATTCCATTAAACTCCATTCCACTCCACTCCACTCCAGTCCACTCCGTTCCATTCAATCCCATTCAATTCCAGTCAACTCCAGTCCACTCTACTCCACTCCACTCCTCTGCATTCCATTCCACTCCATTGCATTCTATTGCAGTCCATTCCAATCCGCTCCACTCCATTCCACTCCACGCCACTCCAATCCACAGCACTCCACTCCACTCCACTCCACTCCATTCAATTCCATTCCATTCCACTTTATTCCATTCCATTCCGTTCCTTTCTTTTGAGAGGTTCTCACTCTATCACCCAGGCTGGAGTGCAGTGGCACAAAATCAACTCATGTTTCATTTCACCACTCCATTCTTTTTTATTCCATTCCATAACATTCCTTTCTATTAGACTCCACTCCATTCCATTCCATTTCATTCCATTCCATTCCACTCCACTCCACTACATTCAATTCCATCCCATTCCATTCCATTCCATTCCATTCCATTCCACTCCATTCCCCTCCACTCCACTCCATCCCATTCCATCCCATTCCATTCCAATCCAATCCACTTCACTCTGCTCAACTCTTCTCCAATCCACTCCACTCCACTCCATCCCATTGCATTCCACTCCTTTCTACTCCACTCGATTCCACTGAACTCTGTTCCATTCTATCCCATCCCATTCCACTCCATTCCACTCCATTCCACTCCACTCCTCTACAATCCATTGCATTCCATTCCATTCCATTCCTTGTTTTCCAAAGGATTTCAGTCTGTGACCGAGGCTGGAGTGCAGTGGCACAATATCAGCTCACATTTCATTTCAACATTCCATTCCATTGCATTCCAATCGATTGCACTCCATTGTATTCCATTCCATTCCATGCCATTCCATTACATTCCGTTTCATTCCACTCCACTCCAATCGACTCCTCTCCACTCCATTCCATTCCAGTACATTCCATTCCACTCCACTCCACTTCACTTCTCTCCGTTTCCTTCCGTCCCATTGCATTCCACTCCATTCAACTCCCCTCCACTCCAGTCCAATCCACTGCATTCCATTCAATTCCATTGCATCCCATTCCATTCCATCCAACTCCACTCCACTCTACTCCACTCTACTGCACTCCACTGCCTTCCTTTCCATTCCATTCTATTCAATTGCATCCCATTCCATTCCACTCCATTCAACTCCACACCCCACTCTACTCCACTCCCCTCCACTCCACTCTACTGCACACCACTGCATTCCTTTCCATTCCATTCCATTCCATTCCATTCCATTCCATTCCATTCCATTGCATTCCACTCCATTCCATTCCATTACTTTCTTTTGACAGGATCTCACTTTGTAACCCAGGCTGGAGTGCAGTGGCACAATCTCAGTTCACATTTCATTTTATCATTCCATTCCATTCCATTCCATTCCATTCCATTGCATTCCATTCCATTCCTTTGCATTCCTTTTAATTCGATTCCATTCCATTCCATTCCATTACTTGTTTTCCAAAGGATTTCAGTCTGTGACCGAGGCTGGAGTGCAGTGGTACAATGTCAGCTCACATTTCATTTCAACATTCCATTCCATTGCATTCCAATCGATTCTACTCCATTGTATTCCATTCCATTCCATGCCATTCCATTACATTCTGTTTCATTCCACTCCACTCCAATGGAATCCTCTCCACTCCATTCCATTCCAGTACATTCCATTCCACTCCACTCCACTACACTTCACTCCGTTTCCTTCTGTCCCATTGCATTCCACTCCATTCAACTCCCCTCCACTCCAGTCCAATCCACTGCACTCCATTCAATTCTATTGCATCCCATTCCATTCGACCCAACTCCACTCCACTCTACTCCAATCTACTCCACTCTACTGCACTCCACTGCCTTCCTTTCCATTCCATTCTATTCAATTGCATCCCATTCCATTCCACTCCATTCAACTCCACACTCCACTCTACTCCACTCCCCTCCACTCCACTCTACTGCACACCACTGCATTCCTTTCCATTCCATTCCATTCCTTTCCATTCCATTCCATTCCATTCCACTCCATTCCATTCCATTACTTTCTTTTGACAGGATCTCACTTTGTAACCCAGGCTGGAGTGCAGTGGCTCAATCTCAGTTCACATTTTATTTTATTTTCCATTCCATTCCGTTCCATTCCGTTCAGTTCCATTGCATTCCATTCCATTCCATTCCATTCTTTTAATTCGATTCCCTTCCACTCCACTCCACCACATTCCACTCCATTCCTTTCTATTCCACTCACATACAGTCCATTCCACTCCACTCCACTCCTCTCCATACCATTCAATTCCATTCTATTACATTCCATTCCACTCCCCTCCACTCCTGTTGATCCCATTCCATCCCATTCCATTTAACTGCATTCCACTCCACTCCACTCCACTCTACTCATCTCCACTCCACTCCATTGCATTCCATTCCATTCCATTCCATCCCATTCCATTCTAGCCATTCCACTCCACTCTACTTCACTCCACTGCAATCCACCCCAATCCATTCCATCCCACTCCAACCATTCCATTCCTTTCTTTCGACAGGATCTCACTCAGTCACCCAGGCTGGAGTGCAGTGGCTCTATCTCAAAACACATTTCATTTCACCATTTCATTCCATTCCATTCCATCCCATTTCGTTCCATTCCATTCCATTCCATTTCATCCCATTCCATTCCATTCCATTCCATTCCATTCCATTCCATTCCATTCCATTCCATTCCATCCCATTCCATTCCATTCCATTTCATCCCATCCCATTCCATTCCATTCCATTTCATTCCATTCCATTCCATTCCATTCCATTCCAATGCATTCCATTGCATTCCATTCCATTCCAATTCATTCCATTCCATTCCACTCCACTCCCTTCCACTCCACTAAACTCCATTCCATTCCATTCCATTGAATTCCATTGCATTCCTTTCGAGTCCATTCCATCGCACTCCACTCCACTGTGCTCAACTTGACTCCACTCCATTCAATTCCATTCTTTTCCATTCCACTCCTTTCCATTGCTTTCCTTTCTGTTGACAGGATCTCACTCTGTCATACAGGCTGGAGTGCAGTGGCACAGTCACAGATCACATTTCATTTCACCATTCCAATCCATCCCATTCCATTCCATTCCTTTCGATTCCATTCCATTCTTTTCCATTTCATTCCATTCCATTCCATTCCATTCCATTCCATTCCACTCCATTCCATTCCATTCCACTCCATTCCATTCCATTCCATTCCACTCCATTCCGTTCCATTCCATTCCATTCCACTCCATTCCATTCCATTCCACTCCATTCCATTCCATTCCATTCCACTCCATTCCACTCTGGTCCACGCCACTCCACACCACTCCGCTCTATTCCATTCAATCCCATTGCATTCCACTCCATTCTAAATCACCCCACTCGATCCCATTCCATCCCTTTCCTTTCCACTGTATTCCACTCCTCTCCACTCTGCTCAATCCCATTCCATCCTATTCTATTCCACTGCATTCCACTCCACTCAATGCCACGTCACTCCATTCCAGTCCATTCTATCCGATTCCATTCTAGCCTTTCCACTCCACTCAACTCTACTCCACTCCACTCTGTTCCATTCCATTCCACTCTATCCCTTCCATTTCTTTCTTTTCACAGGATCTCACGCTTTCACCCAGGCTGGAGTTCAGTGGCACAATCTCAAATCATTTCATTTCACAATTCCATTCCGTTGCATACCATTCCATTCCATTCCATTCGAATCGATTAAATTCCATTCCACTCCACACCACTCCACTCCACCCCTCTCTATTCCTTTACATTCCACTCCAAACTATTCCACTCCACTCCATTGCACTCCCTACCACTCCACTGCAGACCACTCTATTCCATTCCATTCCACCTCATTCCATTGCTTTACTTTCTTTTGACAGGGTCTCACTCTGTCTCACAGGCTGGAGTGCAGTGGCACAAGCTCAGGTCAAATTTCATTTCACCATTGCATTCCATTCCATTCCATTCCATTCCATTCCATTCCATTCCATTCCATAATTCCATTCCACTGACCTCCACTCCACTCCATTCCATTCCATTCCATCCCATTCCATTCCACTCAAATCCACTCCAGGCCACTCCACTCCACACCACTCCACTTTATTCCATTCCATCCCATTGCATTCCATCAGATTCCAACACACTCTTCTCCACTTCACTCCGCTCCACTCGACTCCACTCGATCCCATTCCATCCCATTCCATCCCATTCCATTCCACTGTATTCCACTCCATTCTACTCTTCTCAAATCCACTCCACTCCATTCCATTCTATTCCATTTCACTCCTTCCATTGCATTCCTTTCTTTCGGCAGTATCTCATGCTTTCTCCCAGGCTGGCATGCAGTGGCACAATCTCAGCTCACATTTCATTTCACCATTCCATTCCTTTGCATTCTATTCCATTCCATTTCATTCCATCACATTCCATTCCATTCCTTTCCATTCTATTCCCTTCCATTCCATTCCATTTCAATCCATTCCATTCCATTACATTTCAATTCATTCCATTCCATTCTATTTCAATTCATTCCATTCCATTTTACTCCACTCCACTCCACTAGACTCTACTCCACTGCATTCCATTCCATTCCATCCCATGCCATTCCACTCCACTCCATTCCACTACACTACTCTTCTCTCCACTCCAATCCATTCCATTTCATTCCATTTCTTCCCATTCCATTCCATTCTTTTCTTATGACAGTATATCACTCTGTCACCCAGGCCGGAATGCCGTGGCACAGTCTCAGCTCACATTTCATGTCACCATTCCATTCCATTCCATTATATAGCATTTCTTTCCCTTCCCTTCCACTCCATTCCACACCACTCCACTCCATTCCATTCCATTCCATTATACTCCATTCCACTCCACTCCTCTCCACTACTCTCCACTGCATGCCACTTCACTCCATTCCACTCCACTCCACTCCACTCCATTCCACTCCATTCCACTCCACTCCATTCCATTCCATTCCATTCCATTCCATTCCATTCCATTCCATTCCATTCCATTCCATTGCATCCCACTCCAATCCACTCCAATCGACTCTAATCCACTCCATTCAATTCCTTTCCTTTCCATTCTACTCCATTGCATTGCTTTCCTTTCTTTCAACAGGATCTCACTCTGTCACACAGGCTGGAGTGCAGTGGCACAATCTCAGCTCACATTTCATTTCACCTTTCCATTCCATTCCATTCCATAACATTTCATTCCATTCTACATCACTCCATTCCATTCCATTCCATTCCATTCCATTCCACTCCACTTCACTCCATCCCATTGAATCCCATTTGGTTCCACTCAATTCCACTCCACTCCACTCTACTCCACTCCATTCCATTCCATTACATCCCATTGCATTCCACTCCATTCCAATCCACTCCACTCCACACCACTCCATTCCATTCCATTACATCCCACTCCATTCCAATCCACTCCACTCCAATCCAATCCTCTCCATCCCATTCCATTCCATTCTAATCCATTCCACTCCATTCCATTCCATTCCATTCCAATACATTCCACTACCTTCCATTCCATTCCTTGTTTTCAACAGGTCCTCACTCCATCACCCAGGCTGCACTGCAGTGGCAAAATCTCAGCTCACATTAATTTCACCATTCCATTCCACTGCAATCCTTTCCATTTCATTCCATTCCACACCATTCCAGACCATTCCATTCCACTCCACTCCATTAATCTCTACTCCATTCCAATCCACTGCACTCCATTGCATTCAATCCCGTCCCATCCCATTCCACTTCACTTCTCTCCACTCCACTCCATTCCATTCTTTCCCATTCCATTCCATTCCTCTGAATTCCATTGCATTCCTTTCTTTCGACCTGATCTCACTCTGTCACCAAGGCTGGATTGCAGTGGCACAATATCAGCTCACGTTTCATTCCACCTTTCCTTTCCATTCCTTTCCATTCCATTTAATCCACTCCACCACACTCCAATCCACTGCATGCCATTCCTTTCCATTCAATTCCATTCCACTCCACTCTAATTCACTTCACTCCAGTCCACTCCACTCCACTCCATTCCATCCCTTTCCATTTCAATCCATTCCAGTCCCCTCCACTCAACTCCACTAAAGTACATTTCATTCCGTTTCATCCCATTCCATAGCACTCCATTCCATTCCACTCCACTGCAATCCACTCCACTACACTCCTCTCCATTCCATTTCATTCCTTAACATTCCACTCCATTCCATTCCATTCCTTTCTTTCACGGGATCCTTCTGTCACGCAGGCTGGAGTGCAGTGACTCAATATCAGCTAACGTTTCATTTAACAATTCCATTCGATTTCATTCCATTCCATTCCATTCAATACATTCCATTCCATTCCACTCCCCTCCATTCCATTCCATTCCATTCCCTTCCATACATTCCATTCCATTCCACTCCCTTCCAATCCATTCCATTCCATTCCATTCCCTTCCATTCCATTCCATTCCATTCCATTCCATTTCATTCCATTCCATTCCATTCCATTCCATAACTCCACTCCTCTCCATTCAACTCCACTCCAGTCCATTCTACTCCATTCCTTTCCATTCCATTGCACTGCATTCCACTCCACTAAACTCCACTCCACTTCATCCCATTCCATCCCATTCCATTCCACTCCAATCCCCACCAATCCACTCCACTCCTTTCCACTCCACTCCACTGCATCACATTCTATCCCATTCTGTTCCACTGCATTCTACTCCACACGACTTCATTCCACTCCATGCCACTCCATTCCATTCCACTCTACTCCTCTCCACTCCATAGAATTCCATTCCATTCCATTCCATTTCACTGCATTCCATTCCATTCCTTATTTTCGACAGGATCTCCCTCTGTGTCCCTGGCTGGAGTGCATTGACAAAATCTCAGTTGACATTTCATTTCACCGTTCCATTCCATTGCATTCCATTCCATTCCATTGCATTCCATTCCATTCCAAACCATTCCATTCCACTCCACTCCACTCCACTCCACATCATTCCATTCCTTTCATCTCCTTGCAGAGTTAGTTCCTTTCAAACGAAAGGAATGAAATGGAATGGAGTGAATAGGATCAGGATGGAGTGGAGTGGGGTGGACTGCAGTGGGGTGGACTAGAGTGGAGTGGAATGGAGTGGAGTGGGGTGCAGTGAAGTGGAGTGGATTGCAATGGATTGGAATGGAAAGGGATGGAATGAAATGGAGTGGATTGGACTGGAGTTTAGTAGAGTGGAATGGAGTGGAATGGAAACGGATTGAGTGTTTTGGAGTTCAGTGGAGTTGAATGGAGTGGATTGGAGTGGAATTGAAAGAAGTGGAGTGAAATGAAATGGAATGGAGTGGAGTGGAGTGGAGTGGAGTGGAATGGAATGGACTGGAAAGGAATGGATTTAAATGGAAATGAATGGATTGCTGAAATGCAATGTGAGATGAGAATGTGCTACTGCACTCCAGTCTGGGTGACAGAGTGAGAGTGGAGTGTAGTCACGTGGAGAAGAGTGGAATGGAGAGGAGTAGGGTGGGGTGGGATAGGATGGAATGGAATGGGGTGGAGTGGAGTGTAGAAGAGTGAGGTGGAGTGGAGTGTTGTGGAGTAGGGTGGAGTGGAGTACAGTATAGTGGTATGTAGTGGAATTTAATGGCATGGAACGTAATGGAATGGAGTGGAGTGGAGTGGAAAGGAGTGTAATGGAATGGTATGGACGGGAATGGAATGGAGCGCAGAGGAGTGGAGTGGAGTGGAATAGAATGGGGTGGAATGGGATGGGATGTGAAGGAATGTAGTGGAGTGGAGTGCAGTGAGTGAAATGTAATGGAATGGAATGGTGAAATAACATGTGAACTGAGATTGTGGCACTGCATTCCAGCCTGGGTGAGAGATTGAGATCCTGTCAAAAGAAAGCAATGAAATGGAATGGAGTGGAATGGAATGGAATGGAATAGAATGGAATGGAATAGAGTGGAGTGGAGTGGAGCGGAGGGGAGCCGAATGGAGTGTAGTGCACTGGGAGAGAATGGAATGGAATGGAGTGAGGTGGAGTGGAGTGGAGTGAATGCAGTCGAATGGAACGGAATGGAATGGGATCGAGTGGAGTCGCGTGGAGTGAAGTGGAGTGGAATGCAGTGGAATGGAATGGAATGGAGTGGAGTGGAGGGGAGTGGAGTGGTGTGGAATGGAGTGGAATTGTATGGAATGGAATGGAGTATAGTGGAGTGGAGTTGAAAGGAATGGAATGGAATGGAGTAGAGTGGAGGAGAGTGGAAAGGAGTGGAGTGGAATGGAATGGAATGGAGTAGAGTGGAGTGGAGTGGCAAGGAATGGAATGGAAAGGAGTAGAGTGGAGTAGAGTGGAAAAGAATGGAATGGAATGGAGTAGAGTGGAATGGAGTGAAAAGGAATGAAATGGAATGGATTAGAGTGGAGTGGAGTGGAAAGGAATGGAATGGAATGGAGTAGAGCGGAGTGGAGTGGAAGAGAATGGAATATAATGCAATAGAGAGGAGTGGAGAAGAATGGAATAGAATGAAATAGTGACATGAAATGTCAGTTGTTAATGTGCCACTGAAGTCCAGCCTGGATGAAAGAGTGAGATCCTTTCAAAAGAAAGGAATGGAATTGAACGGATAGGATTGCAATAGAATATAATGGAATGGAGTGGAGTGCAGTGGAATGAAGGGGAGTGGAATGAAGTGGAATGGAATGGAATGGAATTGAGTGGAATGGAGTGGACTGGAGAGGAGAGGAGTGGATTAGAGTTGATGGGATGGAATGCAATGAAGTAGAGTGGATTTGGTTGGAATGGAGTAGAGTGGAGTGGAGTGGAATGGAATGAAATGGAATGGAATGGTGAAATGAAATCTGAGCTGAGATTGTGCCACTGCACTCCAGCCTGGGTGACAGAGTGAGATCCTGTCGAAAGAAGGGAATGGAATGGAATGGAGTGGAATGGAATGGAATGGAATGGAAAGGAGTGGAATGTAATGGAATATAACGGAAAGGAATGGAATGGAATGGAATGCAGTGGACAGGAGTGGAGTGGAGTGGAGTGGAATGGAATGGAGGGGAATGGAGTGGAATGGAAATGGATGGAATAGAATGGAATCGTGTGGAGTGGAGTGGAAGGAAATGGGTTGGAATGGAATGGAGTAGAATGGAGTGGATTGGAGTAGAGTTTAATGGAGTGGATTAGAGTGGAGTGGAGTGCAGTGGAGTGGAGTCGAATGGAGTGGAATGGAATGGACTGGAGTGGACTGGAGTGGACTGGAGTGGAATGGAGAGGAATGGAAAGGGATATAATGAAATGGAGTGGAGTGGAGTAGAGAGGAGTGGAATGGAGTGGAATGGAATGGAGTGGAAAGGAACTGAATGAACTGGAGAGGAGTGGAGTGGAATGAAATGGAATGGAATGAAATAGAATGGAATGGAATAGAATGGTGAAATGAAATATGAGCTGAGATTGTGCCACTTCACTCAAGCCTGGGTGACAGAGTGAGATCCTGTTGAAAGAAAGGAATGGAATGGAAAGGAGTGGAACGGAATGGAATGGAGTGGAGTGGTGTGTGGAGTAGTGCAGTGGAGTGGAGTGGAGTGGAATGGAGTCGAATTGAGTGGAATGAAAAGGCATGGAATGTAATGGAGTGGAGTGGAGTGGAGTGGAATGGTGTGGAATGTAATGGAGTGGAATAGAGTGGAGTGGAGTGGAATGTTGTGGAATGGAATAGAATGGAATGGAATGGAATGGTGAAATGAAATGTGAACTGAGTCATTGCCACTGCACTCAAACCTGGGTGACAGAGTGAGATCCTGCTGAAAGAAAGGAATTGAATGGAATGGTGTGCAATGGAAAGGAATGGAGTGGAGTGGTGTGGGGTGTAGTGGGGTGGGGTGTAGTGGGGTGGAGTGAAGTGGAGTGGAGCTGAGTGGAGCAGAATGTAAAGGGATGGAATGTAATGGATTGGAGTAGAGTGGAGTGGAGTGGAATGGAGTGGAATTGAATTGAATTGAATGGAGTGGAGTGGATTTGATTGGAGTGGAGTGGAGCGGAGTGGAATGATATGGAGTGGAATGGAATGGAAGAGAATGGAATGTAGTGGAGTGGAGTGGATTGGAGAGGAGTAGAGCACAGTGGAATTGATAGGAATGGACTGGAGAGTAATAGAATGGTGAAATGAAATGTGAGCTGAGATTGTGCCGTTGCACTCCAGCCTGAGTGACTGAGTGAGATCCTTTAGAAGGAAAGGAATGGAATGGAATGGAGTGGAATGGAATGGAATGGAATGAGAGGAAGTGGAGTGTTGAGGAGTGGAATGAAATGCGATGCAGTGCAGTGGAATGGACTGGAGTGAAGTGGAGTGGAGTGGAGTGGAATGGCATGTATTGGAATGGAATGGAAGGGAATGGAATGGAGTGGACTGGAGTGGAGAGGAGTGGAGCGGAGTGGAATGGATTGGAATGGACTGGAGTGGAATGGAATGGTGAAATGAAATGTCAGCTGAGGTAGTGTGACCGCAATGCAGCCTGGGTGACAGAGTGAAATCCTGTCGAAAGGAATTGAATGGAATGCAGTGGAATTGTATCGAAAGGAATGGAACGGAGAGCAGTGGAGTGGAGTGGAGTGGAAGAGAGTGGAATGGAGTGGAATACAATGGGATGCAATGGAATGGAATGGAATGGAGTGGACTGGATTGGAGTGGATTGGAGTAGAATGAAGTGGAATGGACTGGAGAGGAGTGGAGTGGAGTGGATTGGAAGAGTGGAGTGGAATGGAGTGTGATGGAATGGGATGGAATGGAATGGATTGGAATGGAGTGGAGTGGATTGGAGTGTAATGGAATGAAGCGGACTTGAATGGAGTGGAGTGGATAGGAGTCGAGGGGATTGGAATGGAGTAGATTGGAATGGAGTGGAGTGGAGTACAGTGGAGTACAATGGAGAGAAATAGAATGGAATGGAGTGGAATGGAAGGGAATGGAATGGTGAAATGAAATGTGAGCTGAGATTGTGCGACTGCACTCCAGCCTGGGTGACAGAATGAGATCCGGGCGAAAGAAAGTAACGGAATGGAATGGAGTGGAAGGGAATGGAATTGAATGGAGTGGAGTGGAGGGGAGGGGAGTGGAGTGGGGTGGAATGGAATGGGATGGAATGAAATGAAATACACTGGAGCGGACTGGAAGGGAGTGGAATGGAAAGGGATGGAATATAATGGAGTTAAGTGATTTAGAGTAGAGTAGAGTGGAATGGAATGGTGTGGAATGTAATGGAGTGGAATAGAGTGGAGTGGAGTGGAATGGTGTGGAATGGAGTGGAATGGAATAGAATGGAATGGAATGGAATGGTGAAATGAAATGTGAGCTTAGATTGTGCCACTGCACTCCTGCCTGTGTGACAGAGTGAGATCCTGTACAAAGACATTAATGGAATGCAATGGAGTGCAATTCAATGGAACGGAATGGAAAGGATTGGAGTGGAGGAGAGTGAGTGCAGAAGAGTGGAGTGGAGTGGAATGGACTGTAAAGGAATGGGATGGAATGGAATGGAGTGGAGTGGAGTGCCGTGGAGTGGAGAAAAGTGGAGTGGAGTGGAATTAAATGGAATGGAATGGAATACAATTGAATTGAATAAAATGGAATGGAATGCAATGGAATGGAATGGAATTGAATGGAATGGTGAAATGAAATGTGAGCTGAGATTGTGCCACTGCACTCTTGCCTGTGTGACAGAGTGAGATCCTGTACAAAGACATTAATGGAATGCAATGCAGTGTAATTCAATGGAATGGAATAGAATGGATTGGAGTGGAGGAGAGTGAGTGCAGAAGAGTGGAGTGGAGTGGAATGGACTGTAATGGAATGGGATGGAATGGAATGGAGTATAATGTAGTGCCGTGGAGTGGAGAGAAGTGGAGCGGAGTGGAGTTGAATTAAATGGAATGGAATGGAATGCAATGGAATGGAATGGAATGGTGAAGTGAAATGTGAGCTGAGATTGCGGCACTGCACACCAGCCTGGGTGACAGAATGAGATCAAGTCAAAAGGGAGAAATGGAATGGAATGGAGTGAAATGGAATGGAATGCAAAGGAATGGAGTGGAGTGGAGTGAGGTGGAGTGGAGTGGAGTGGGGTGGATTGGAGTGGAGTGGATTGGAGTGGAGTGGAATGGAATGGAATTTAATGGGATGAAATCGAATGGAATAGGGTGGAGTGGAGTGGATTGGAGTGGAAAGGCATATGATGGAGTGTGATTGAGTGGAGTAGAGAGAAGTGGATTTTAGCGGAGTGAAATGGAGTGTAAAGAATGTAAGGGAATGGAATGGAGTTGAGTGGAGTTGAACGGAATGTTGTCGAATGTAATGTAATGGAATGGAATGGAATGGTTAAACGAAATGTGAGCTGAGATTGTGCTACTACACTCCAGCCTGGGTGACAGAGTGTGATACCTTCAAAAGAAATGAATGGAATAGAATGGAGTGGAATGGAATGGAGTGGTATGGCATGGAGTGGAGTGTGCTGGATTGGAGTGGATTGGAGTGGAATGGAGTGGATTGGAGTGGAATGGAGAGGAGTGGAGTGGAAAGGAGTGGAAAGGAATGAGATGAGATGGAATGGAATGTAATGGAGTGGATTGTATTATATAGGATTGGATAGGAGTAGAGAGGCATGGAGCGGAATGGAACGGAGGGGAGGGGAGTGGAGTTCAGTGGAGTGGAATGGAATGGAGTGGAATGCAAAGGAATGGTGAAATGAAATGAGAGCCAAGATTGTGTCGCTGCACTCCAGCATGGGTAACAGAGTGAGATACTGTCGAAAGACAGGAATGGGATTGAAAGAAGTGGAGCGAATGGAATGGAATGGAATTGAGTTGATTGGTGTGGAGTGGAGTGGAATGGAGTGGAATGGAATGGAAGGGAGTGGAGTTAAGTGGAGTGCAGTGGAGTGGAATGGAATGGAATGGAAAGGAATGTTGAAATGAAATATGAGCTGTGATTGTGCCACAGCACTCCAGCCTTGGTGACAGAGTGAAATCCTGTCAAAAGAAAATATTGGAAAGGATTGGAGTGGCATGGAACGGAATGGAAGGGAATTGATTGTAGTGGAGTGGAGAGGAGTAGAGTGGAGTGGAATGAAGTGGAGTGGAATGGAATGGGATGGAGTGAGATGGAATGGTTTGGAGTGAAGAAGAGGGTAGTGGAGTGGATTGGAGTGGAGTGTAATGGAATGAGAAAGTAGGGAATGGAGTGGAGAGGAGTGCAGTTTAGTGGAGATAAATTGAGTGGAATGGAATGCCATGCAATGGAGTTGAGTGAAGTGGAGTGGAGTGCAGTGCAATGGCATGGAAATTAATGGAATGGAATGGAAAGGAAAGGAATGCAATGGAATGGAATGGAATGGAATGGAGTTGAGTGAAGTGGAGTGGAATGTAACAGAGTGAAATGGAATGTAATGGAATATAATGGAATGGTGAGATGAAATGCGAGCACAGATTGGACAACTGCACTTCAGCCTGGAAGACAGAGTGAGATCCTCTCGAAAGAAAGGAAGGGAACTGAATGGAGTGTAATGGAACGGAATGGAGAGGAGTGGAGTGGTGTGGGGTGGAGTGGAGTGGATTGGAGTGGAATGGCATGGAATGGAAAGGGATGGAATGTAATGAAGTGGAGTGGAGTGGAATGGAGTGCAGTGGAATGGAGTGGAGAGGAGTGGAATGGAATGGAGTGGAGTGGAGTGGAGTGGATTGGAATGGAATGGATTGGAATGAAATAAAATAGAATGGAATGGAGTGGAGTGGAGAGGACTGGAGTATATTGGAGTGGAATGTAGAGTAATGGAATGCGATGGAATGGAATAGAGTGCAGTGGAGTGGAGTGGAATGGAGTTGGGAAGAACGGATTGGAGTGCAGTGTAGTGGAGTGGAATGGAGTGGAATGAAAGGAAAGGAATGGAATGGAATGGAATGGTGAAATGAAATGTGAGCTGAGGTTGTACCATTGCTTTCCAGTCTTGGTGACAGTGTGAGATCCTTTTGAAGAAAGGAATGGAATGCAATGGGGTGAAATGGAAAAGAATGTAGTGGAGTGGAGTGGAGTGGAGAGGAGTGGAATGAAATGCGATGTGGTGGAGTGGAATGGATTAGAGTGAAGTGAGTGGAGGGTGGTGGAGTGGAATTGAATTGAATGGAATGGAATGCAATGGAAGGGAATGGAATGGAGTGGAGTGGAGAGGAGTGGAGCAGAGTGGAATGGAGTGGAATGGAAGGCAGTAGAATGCAATGGTGAAATGAAATGTGAGCTAAGATAGTGCAACGGCAATGTTGCCTGGATGACAGAGTGAAATCCTGCTGAAAGAAACGAATGGAATGGAATGCAGTAGAATGGAATGGAAAGGAATGGAATGGAATGGAATGGAATAGAGTGGAGTGGAGAGGAGTGGAGTGGAGTGGAGTAAAGTGGAATGGAGTGGAATAGAATATGATGGAATGGAATGGAATAGAGTGGAGTGGAGTGGATTGGAGTGGAGTGGATTGGAATGGAATGGGATGGAATGGAGAGGTCTGGAGTAGAGTGGAATGGAATGGAGTGGAGAGGAGTGGCGGGGAGTGCAGTGGAGTGGAATTGAAAGGAATGAAATGGAATGCTGGAATGGAAAGGAATGGAATGGAATCATGAAATATAATGTGAGCTCAGATCGTGCAACTGCACTTCAGCCAGGGAGAAACATTAGATCCTGTCAAAAGAAAGGAATGGAGTGGAATGGAATGGATTGGAATGGAATGGAATGAAATGGAATGGATTTTAGTGGAGTGGAGTGGAGTGGAGTTGAATCGAGTATGATGGAAAGTTATGGAATGGAATGGTGTGGAGTGGAGTGGAGTGGAGTGGAGTGGAATTTAATGGGTTGTAACGGGATGGAGTGTAGTGGAGTCGAGTGGAGAGTAATGGAATGGAGTGGAAGGCAGTGGAGTGGAGTGGAAAGAAGTGGAGTTGAATGTAGGGGAATGGAGTAGATTGTAGTGGAGTGGAGTGGAATGGAGTGGAATGGAGTCGAATGGAGTGGAGTACAGTGGACTGCAATGGATTGGAATGGAATGGGATCGAATGGAGAGGAGTGGAGTGGAATGTAGTGTGGTTGAGTGTATAAGACTGGAGTGGAGTG
Source organism: Pongo pygmaeus (assembly GCF_028885625.2). Lineage (NCBI taxonomy): Eukaryota > Metazoa > Chordata > Mammalia > Primates > Hominidae > Pongo > Pongo pygmaeus. The sequence goes on from NC_072392.2 coordinate 38,539,476, forward strand.
GAATGAAGTGGAATGGAGTGGAGTGGAATGTACTGTGGTTGAGTGTATAAGACTGGAGTGGAGTGGAGTGGAAAGAAGTGGAATGGAGTGGAGTGGAGTAGAGTGGAGTTCAATGGAATGGAATGGCATGGAATAGAATGGAATGGAATGGTGAAATGAAACGTGAGCTGATATTGTGCTACAGCACTCCAGACTGGGTGAAAGAGTGAGATCCTGTTAAAAGCAAGGAACGGAATGGAATGGAATGGACTGGAGGGGAGAGGAGTGGAGTGGAGTGGAGTGGAATGGAGTGGGATTTAATGGAATATATTGTAGTGGAATGGAGTGGAGTGGAGTGGAGTAAAGTAGAATGGAATGGAGTAGAATAGAATGAGAAGGAATGGAATGGAATGGAATGGTGATATGAAATGTGAGCTGAGATCGTGCCACTGTACTACAGTGTGGGTGACAAAGTGAGATCCTGTCAAAGGAAAGAATGGAATGGAATAGAGCGGAATGGAATGGAAAGGAATGGAGTGGAGTTTAGTGGAGTGGAGTGGAATGGAGTGGAATGGAAAGGGATGGAATGGAAAGGAGTTCAGTGGACTGGTGTGAAGTGACCTGGAGTGGAATGGAAAGGGAGGGAATGGAGTGGAGTGGAGTGGTGTTGAGAGGAGTGGTGTTGAGCAGAGTGGAAAAGAATGGGAAGGAATTTAATGGTGAAATGAAATGTGAGCTGAGATTATGCCACTGCATTGCAGCCTGACCCAAAGAGTGAGATCCTGTCGAAAGAAAGGAAAGATCAGAATGTAGTGGAATGTAATGGAATGAAGTGGATTGGACTGGAGTGGAATGGAGTAGAAAGGAATGGAATGGAATGGCATGGAGTGGAATGGAATGGAAGGGAATGGTGAAAAGAAATATGAGCTGATATTTTGCCACTGCACTCTAGCCTGTCTGACAGAGTGAGATCTTGTCGAAAGAAAAGAATAGAAAGAATTGGAGTGGACTGGAATGGAATCTAATGGAGTGGAGTGGAGTGGAGTGGATTAGAGTGGAGTGCCGTGCAATCGAGTGGAATGGAATGGAATGGAATGGAATGGAGTGGAGTAGGTTGGAGTGAAATCGAGTGGAGTGGAATGGAGTGGACTGGAGTGGAGACGAGTGAAATGGAAAGGAATGGAACGCAATGGAAAGAAAAGTAATGGAATCGAATTGAATGGAATGATGACATGAAATGAGAGCTGATATCGTGCCACTGCACTCCATCCTGGGTGACAGAATGACATCCTGTGGAAAGAAATGAATGGAATGGAATGCAATGGAATGGAATGGAGAGGAGTAGAGTTGATTGGTGTGGGGGGAATGGAGCGGAAAGGAAAGGGATGGAATCCAATGGAGTGGAGTGGAATGGAATGGAGCGGAGTGGAATGGAATGAAGTGGAGTGGAGTGGACTGGAGTAGAGTGTGGTGGATTGGAATGGATAGGAAAGGAATGGGATGCAATAGAATGGAGTGGAGTGGAGTGGAATGGAGTGGAATGTATTGGAATAGAGTGGTGTAGAGTGGTTTGGAGTGGAGTGGAGTGGAATGGGATGGAATGGAATAGAATGGAATGGAATGGAATGATGAAATGATGTGTGAGCTTAGCTTTTGCCACTGCACTCCTTCCTGAGTGACAGAGTGAGGACCTTTCATAAGAAAGGAATGGAATGGAATGGAGAGGAATAGAATGGGGTGGAGTGGAGCGGAGTGGAGTGGAATGGAATGGAGTAGAAAGGAATGGGATGGAATGGAATGCAGTGGAGTGAAATGGAGTTGTGTGGGATGGACTGGCATGGAGTAGAATGGAGTGGAACGGAATCGGAGAGAATGGAATGGAATGGAGTAGAGTGCAGTGGAGTAGATTGGAGTGGAGCAGAATGGAGTGGAATGCAACAGAATGGAATGGAATAGAATGGGATGAAGTGGAGTAGAGTGGAGTGGAGTGGAATTGTGTGGAGCGGACTGGAGTGGAGTATAATGCAGTGGAATGGAACTGGATAGAATGGAAGGGAAGGGAGTGCAGTGGATTGGAGTGCAGTGGAGTAGAATGGAGTGGAATAGAATGGGATGGAATAGGATGGACTGGAGTGGAGTGGAGTTGATTGGAGTGGAGTGGAGTGGAGTGAAGTGGAGTGGAGTGGAATAGGATGAAATGGAAAGGAATGGAAGGGAATGGTGAAATGAAATGGCAGCCTAGATTGTGACACTGACTATAGTCTCAGTGACAGACAGATCCTTTCGATAGAAAGGAATGGAATGGAGTAGAAGGTGATGGAATGGAACAGAATGGAATGGAACGGAGTGCAGTGGAGTGGCGTGGAGTGGAGTTGTTTGGAGTGGACTGGCGAGGATTAGAAAGTATTGGAATGGAATCAGAGATAATGGAATGGAATGGAGTGAAATGGAGTAGAGTGGACTGGAGTGGAATGGAGCGGAATGGATTGGGATGGAATGGGATGGAGTGTAGTGGATTGGAGTGCAATGGAGTGGACTGCAGAGGAATGAAATGGAATGGATTGGAATACAATAGAATAGAATAGAATATAGTGGAATGGAGTAGAGTGGACTGCAGTGGAATGGAGTGTAATTGAGTGTAATGGAGCATAGTGAAGTGGAATAGAATGGAATGGTACAGAGTGGAGTGCTGAGGAGAGGAGTGGTGTGGAGGGGAGTGGAGTGGAATGGAGTGGAGTGGAATGGAATGAAATGGCGTTGAGTAGAGTGGAGTGGAATGGAGTGGAATTGAATGGAATGGAGTGGAATGTATTGGAGTGGAGTGTATAGGTGTGGAATGGAATGGAATGGAATGGAGTGGAGTGGAGTGGAGTGAATTGGAGTGGAGTGGAGTGGAATGAAGTGGAATGGAATGGAGTGGAGTGGAGTATAGTAGAGTGCAATGAAACGGAATGGCATGGAAAGAAATGGAATGGAATGGAACGGAATGGAATGGTGAAATGAAATGTGAGCTGAGATTGTGCCACTGCACTCCAGCCTGGGTGTCAGAGTGAGATCATGTCGAAAGAAAGGAATGGAATGCTGCAGTGCAATGGAATGGAATGGAGTGGACTGTCATGGAGAAGACTTGAGTGGGGTGCAAAGTCGTGGAATGTAAAGGGATAGAATGGAATGGAAAGAAGTGAGATGGAGTTGAGTGAGGTGGAAATGAGTGGAATGGTGTGGAATGGAATGGGTGGAATGGAAGGGAGTGGAGTGGAGTGGAATGGAATGCGATAGAATGGGATGGTGTGGAGGGGATTGGAGTGGAGTGGAGTGGAGTAGAAATGAGTAGAGCGGAGTGGAGTGGAATGGAGTGGAGTGGAGTGGAATGGAATTGACTGACATGGAATGGAATTGAATGGAATGGAATGGAATGGTGAAATGAAGCATGAGCTGAGATTGTGCCACAGCACTCCAACCTGGGTGATGGAGTGAGATCTTGTTGAAAGAAAGGAATGGAATGGAATGGAGTGGAATGGAATGAACTGGAGAGGAGTGGAGTGGAGTGGAATGGAGTGGAATAGAATGGAATGGAATGTAGTGGAGTGGAGTGAAGTGGAGTGGAATGGAATGGAATGGAATGGAATGGAAAGCAATGGTGAAATGAAATGTAAGCTGATATCGTGCCACTGAACTACAGCGTGGAAGACACAGTGAGATCCTGCTAAAAGAAAGAATGGAATGGAGTGGAGTTTAGTGGAGTGGAGTGGAATGGAGTGGAGTGGAATGGGACGGAATGGAAAGGATTTCACTGGAGTGGTGTGGAGTGGACTGGAGTGGAATGGAAAGGGATGGAATGGAGTGGAGTGGAGTTGAGCAGAGTGGAATGGAATGGGATGGAATGGAATGGCGAAATGAAATGTGAGCTGAGATTGTGCCACTGCACTCCAGCCTGAGAGACAGTGTGGGATCCTTTCTAAAGAAAGGAAAGTTCGGAATGCAGTTGAATGTAATGGAATGGAGTTGAGTGGAGTGGAGTGGAATAGAGTGGAGGGGAATGGAACGGAATGAAATGGAATGGAATGGAATGGAATGGTGAAATGAAATATGAGCTGAGATTTTGCCACTGTACTCCAGCCTGGCTGATATAGCGAGATCTTATAAAAAGAAAGGAATGGAATGAATTGGAGTGGACTGGAATGGAATCTAATGGAGTGGAATGGAATGGAGAGGAGTGGAGTGGATTGCAGTGGAATCGACTAGAATGGAATGGGATGAAATGGAATGGAATGGAGTGGAGTGGAATGAAATGGCATGGAATGGAGTGAAGTGTGGTGGATTTGAGTGGAATGGAAAGGAAAGGATTGGAATGGAAAGGAATGGAATGGTATGGAATGGAAAGTAAGTGAATTGAATAGAATGGTGACATGAAATTTGAGCTGAGATTGTTCCACTGTACTCCAGCCTGGGTGACAGAATGAGATCCTGTTGAAAGAAATGAATGGAATGCAATGGAGTGGAATGGAATGGAAGGGAAGAGAATGGAATGGAATGGATTGGAGTGGAGTTGATTGGAGTGGGGGGGAATGGAGTGGAGTGGAACGGGATGGAATGGAATGGAGTGGAGTGGAGTGTGATGGAGCAGAATGGATAGGAATGGAATGGGATGCAATGGAATAGAGTGGAATGGAGTGGAATTGGGTGGAGTGCATTGGAGTAGAGTGGTGTGGAGTGGAGTGGAATGGAATGGGATGGAATGGGATGGAATGGAATGGAATGGAATAGAATGGTGAAATAATGTGTGAGCTTAGCTTTTGCCACTGCACTCCAGCCTGAGATGGAGAGTGAGATCCTGTCAAAAGAAAGGAATGGAAGGGAATGGAGGGGAATGGAATGGAGTTTAGTGGAGTGCAGTGTAACGGAGTTGAATGGAATGGGATGTAATGGAAAGTAGTGTAGTGTAGTGGAGTTGTGTGGAGTTGACTGGACTGAAGTAGAATGGAGTGGACTGGAATGGTTTCGGAGAGAATGGCATGGATGGAGTGGAGTGGAGTGGATTGAAGTGGAGTGGAGCGGAGTTGAGTGGAATGCACTGGAATGGAATAGGATGGAATGGGATGAAGTAGAGTAGGGAGGAGTGGAGTGGAGTTGTGTGGAGTGGACTGGAGTGGAGTAGAATGGAGTGGAATGGAATCGGATAGAATGGAAAGGAAGGAAGTGGAGTGAAGTAGAGTTGATTGGAGTGGAGTGGAGTGAAGTGTAGTGGAGTGGAATGGGATGAAATGGAATGGAATGGTGAAATGAAATGTGAGCTGAGATTGTGCCACTGACTCTAGTCTGAGAGATAGACGGATCCTTTTGATAGAAAGGAATGGAATGGAGTAGCCATGATGACCAAATAGGAACAGCTGTGGTCTACAGCTTCCAGCACGAGCGACGAAGAAGACAGGTGATTTCTACATTTCCATCTGATGTAACGGGTTCATCTCACAAGGGAGTGCCAGACAGTGAGCGGAGGTCAGTGGGTGCATGCACCGTGCTTGAGCCGAAGAATGGCAAGGCATTGCCTCATTTGGGAAGGGCAATGGTTCAGTGAGTTCCCTTTCCTAGTCAAAGAAAGGGGTGAAAGATGGCACCTGGAAAATCGGGTCACACCCACCCGAATACTGTGCCTTTCCGACAGGCTTAAAAAACGGTGCACCAGGAGTTTATATCCCGTACCTGGCTCAGAGGGTCCTATGCCCAAGGAGTCTCGCTGATTGCCAGCACAGCAGTCTGAGATCAAACTGCAAGGTAGCAGTGAGGCTGGGGGAGGGGCGCCCACCATTGCCCAGGCTTGCTTAGGTAAACAAGGCAGCCGGGAAGCTCGAACTGGGTGGAGCCCACCACAGCTCAAGGAGGCCTGCATGCCTCTGTAAACTCCACCTCTTGGGGCAGGGCACGGACAAACAAAAAGACAGCAGTAACCTCTGCAGACTTAAATGTCCCTGTCTGACAGCTTTGAAGAGAGCAGTGGTTCTCTTAGCACGCAGCTGGGGATCTGAGAACGGACAGACTGCCTCCTCAAGTGGTCCCTGACCCCTGACCCCCAAGCAACCTAACTGGGAGGCACCCCAAGCAAGGACAGACTGACACCTCACACGGGCGGGTACTCCAACATACCTGCAGCTGAGGGTCCTGTCTGTTAGAAGGAAAACTAACAAACAGAAAGGACATCCACACCTAAAACTCATTTTACATCACCATCATCAAAGACCAAAAGTAGATAAAACCACAAAGATGGGGAAATAACAGAGTAGAAAAACTGAAAACTCTAAAAAGCAGAGCACCTCTCCTCCTCCAAAGCACCGCAATTCCTCACCAGCAATGGAACAAAGTTCGATGGAGAATGACTTTGAGAAGCTGAGAGAAGAAGGCTTCAGAAAATCAAATTACTCTGAGCTACGGGAGGATATTCAAACAAAAGGTAAAGAAGTTGAAAACTTTGACAAAAATTTAGAAGAATGTATAACTAGAATAACCATTACAGAAAAGTGCTTAAAGGGGCTGATGGAGCTGAAAATGAAGGCTCGAGAACTACGGGAAGAATGCAGAAGCCTCAGGAGCCGACGCGATCAAATGGAAGAAAGGGTATTAGTGATGGAAGATGAAATGAATGAAATGAAGTGAGAAGGGAGGTTTAGAGAAAAAAGAATAAAAAGAAACGAGCAAAGCCGCCAAGAAATATGGGACTATGTGAAAAGACCAAATCTACGTCTGATTGGTGTACCTGAAAGTGACAGGGAGAATGGAACCAAGTTGGAAAACACTGCAGGATATCATCCAGGAGAAATTCCCCAATCTATCAAGGCAGGCCAACATTCAGATTCAGGAAATACAGAGAACGCCACAAAGATACTCCTCGAGAAGAACAACTCCAAGACACATAATTGTCAGATTCACCAAAGCTGAAATGAAGGAAAAAATGTTAAGGGCAGCCAGAGAGAAAGGTCGGGTTACCCTCAAAGGGAAGCCCATCAGACTAACAGCGGGTCTCTTGGCAGAAACTCTGCAAGCCAGAAGAGAGTGGGGGCCAATATTCAACATTCTTAAAGAGAAGAATTTTTAACCCAGAATTTGATATCCAGCCAAACTAAGCTTCATAAGTGAAAGAGAAATAAAATACTTTACAGACAAGCAAATGCTGAGAGATTTTGTCACCACCAGGCCTGCCCTAAAAGAGCTCCTGAAGGAAGCACTAAACATGGAAAGGCACAACCGGTACCAGCCGCTGCAAAATCATGCCAAAATGTAAAGACCATCGAGACTCGGAAGAGACTGCATCAACTAACGAACAAAATAACCAGCTAACATCATAATGACAGGATCAAATTCACACATAACAATATTAACTTTCAATGTAAATGGACTAAATGCTCCAATTAAAAGACACAGACTAGTATATTGGATAAAGAGTCAAGACCCATCAGTGTGCTGTATTCAGGAAACCCATCTCACGTGCAGAGACACACATAGGCTCAAAATAAAAGGATGGAGGAAGATCTACCAAGCAAATGGAAAAAAAAAAGCAGGGGTTGCAATCCTAGTCTCTGATAAAACAGACTTTAAACCAACAATGATCAAAAGAGACAAAGAAGGCCACTATATAATGGTAAAGGGATTAATTCAACAAGAAGTGCTAACTATCCTAAATACATATGCACCCAATACAGGAGCACCCAGATTCATAAAGCAGGGCCTGAGTGACCTACAAAGGGACTTAGACTCCCAAACATTAATAATGGGAGACTTTAACACCCCACTGTCAACATTAGAAAGATCAACGTGACAGAAGGTTAACAAGGATACCCAGGAATTGAACTCAGCTCTGCACCAAGCGGACCTAATACACATCTACAGAACTCTACACCACAAATAAAAAGAATACACAGTTTTTTCAGCACCACACCACACTTATTCCAAAATTGACCACATACTTGGAAGTAAACCTCTCCTCAGCAAATGTAAAAGAACAGAAATTATAACAAACTATCTCTCAGATCACAGTGCAATCAAGCTAGAACTCAGAATTAAGAATCTCACTCAAAACCGCTCAACTACATGGAAACTGAACAACCTGCTCCTGAATGACTGCTGAGTACATAAAGAAATGAAGGCAGAAATGAAGATGTTCTTTGAAACCAACGAGAACCAAGACACAACATACCAGAATCTATGGGATGCATTCAAAGCAGTGTGTAGAGGGAAATTTATAGCACTAAATGCCCACAAGAGAAAGCAGGAAAGATCCAAATTTGACACCCTAACATCACAATTAAAAGAACTAGAAAAGCAAGAGCAAACACATTCAAAAGCTAGCAGAAGGCAAGAAATAACTAAAATCAGAGCAGAACTGAAGGAAATAGAGACATAAAAAACCCTTCAAAAAATAAATGAATCCAGGAGCTGGTTTTTTGAAAGGATCAACAAAATTGATAGACCACTAGCAAGATTAATAAAGAAAAAAAGAGAGAAGAATCAAATAGATGCAATAAAAAATGACAAAGGGGATATCACCACCGATCCCACAGAAATACAAACTACCATCAGAGAATATTAAAAACACCTCTACGCAAATAAACTAGAAAATCTAGAAGAAATGGATAAATTCCTCAACACATACACCCTCCCAAGACTAAACCAGAAAGAAGTTGAATCTCTGAATAGACCAATAACAGGATCTGAAATTGTGGCAATAATCAATAGCTTACCAACCAAAAAAAGTCCAGGACCAGATGGGTTCACAGCCGAATTCTACCAGAGGTACAAGGAGGAACTGGTACCATTCCTTCTGAAACTATTCCAATCAATAGAAAAAGAGGGAATCCTCCCTAACTCATTTTATGAGGCCAGCATCATCCTGATACCGAAGCCTGGCAGAGACACAACAAAAAAAGAGAATTTTAGACCAATATCCTTGATGAACATTGATGCAAAAATCCTCAATAAAATACTGGCAAACAGAATCCAGCAGCACATCAAAAAGCTTATCCACCATGATCAAGTGGGCTTCATCCCTGGGATGCAAGGCTGGTTCAATAAACGAAAATCAATAAATGTAATCCAGCATATAAACAGAACCAAAGTCAAAAACCACATGATTATCTCAATAGATGCAGAAAAGGCCTCTGACAAAATTCAACAACGCTTCATGCTAAAAACTCTCAATAAATTCGGTACTGATGGGTCATATCTCAAAATAATAAGAGCTATTTATGACAAACCCACAGCCAATATCATACTGAATGGGCAAAAACTGGAAGCATTCCCTTTGAAAACTGGCACAAGACAGGGATGCTCTCTCTCACCACTTCTATTCAACATAGTGCTGGAAGTTCTGGCCAGGGCAATTAGGCAAGAGAAGGAAATCAAGGGTATTAAATTAGGAAAAGAGGAAGTCAAATTGTCCCTGTTTGCAGATGACATGATAGTATATCTAGAAAACCCCATTGTCTCAGCCCAAAATCTCCTTAAGTTGATAAGCAACTTCAGCAAAGTCTCAGGATACAAAATCAATGTACAAAAATCACAAGCATTCTTATACATCAATAACAGACAAACAGAGAGCCAAATCATGAGTGGACTCCCATTCACAATTGCTTCAAAGAGAATAAAATACCTAGGAATCCAACTTACAAGGGATGTGAAGGAACTCTTCAAGGAGAACTACAAGCCACTGCTCAAGGAAATAAAAGAGGATACAAACAAATGGAAGAACATTCCATGCTCATGGGTAGGAAGAATCAATACCATGAAAATGGCCATCCTTCCCAAGGTAATTTACAGATTCAATGCCATCCCCATCAAGTTACCAATGTCTTTCTTCACAGAATTGGAAAAAACTACTTTAAAGTTCATATGGAACCAAAAAAGAGCCCGCATCGCCAAGTCAATCCTAAGCCAAAAGAACAAAGCTGGAGGCATCACGCTACCTGGCTTCAAACTATACTACAAGGCTACAGTAACCAAAACAGCATGGTACTGGTACCAAAACAGAGATATAGATCAATGGAACAGAACAGAGCCGTCAGAAATAATGTCACATATCTACAACTATCTGATCTTTGACAAACCTGACATAAACAAGAAATGGGGAAAGGATTCCCTATTTAATAAATGGTGCTGGGAAAACTGGCTAGCCATATGTAGAAAGCTGAAACTGGATCCCTTCCTTACACCTTATACAAAAATCAATTCAAGATGGATTAGAGACTTTAATGTTCGACCTAAAACCATAAAAACCCTAGAAGAAAACCTAGGCAATACCATTCAGGACATAGGCATGGGCAAGGACTTCATGTCTAAAACACCAAAAGCAATGGCAACAAAAGCCAAAATTGACAAGTGTGATCTAATTAAACTCAAGAGCTTCTGCACAGCAAAAGAAACTACCATCAGAGTGAACAGGCAACCTACAAAATGGGAGAAAATTTTTGCAACCTATTCAATTGACAAAGGGCTAATATCCAGACTCAACAATGAACTCAAGCAAATTTACAAGAAAAAAACAAACAACCGCATCAAAAGGTGGGCGAAGGTCATGAACTGACACTTCTCAAAAGAAGACATTTATGCAGCCAAAAAACTCATGGAAAAATGCTCACCATCACTGGCCATCAGAGAAATGCAAATCAAAACCACAATGAGATACCATCTCACACCAGTTAGAATGGCAATCATTAAAATGTCAGGAAACAACAGGTGCTGGAGAGGATGTGGAGAAATAGGAAAACTTTTAGACAGATGGTGGGACTGTAAGCTAGTTCAAACATTGTGGAAGTCAGTGTGGGGATTCCTCACGGATCTAGAACTAGAAATACCATTTGACCCAGCCATCCCATTACTGAGTATATACCCAAAGGATTATAAATCATGCTGCTATAAAGACACTTGCACTCGTATGTTTATTGTGGCATTATTCACAATAGCAAAGACTTGGAACCAACCCAAATATCCAACAATGATAGACTGGATTAAGAAAATGTGGCACATATATACCACGGAATACTATGCAGCCATAGAAAATGATGAGTTCATGTCCTTTGTAGGGACATGGATAAAATTGGAAATCATCATTCTCAGTAAACTATCGCAAGAACAAAAGGCCAAACACCACATATTCTCACTCATAGGTGGGAATTGAACAATGAGAACACATGGACACAGGAAGGGGAACATCACACTCTGGGGATTGTTGTGGGGTTGGGGGAGGGGGAAGAGATAACATTGGGAGATATACCTACTGTTAGATGACGAGTTAGTGGGTGCAGCACAACAGTAGGGCACACGTATACATATGTAACTAACTTGCACGTTCTGCATATGTACTTTAAAACCTAAAGTATAATAAATAAATATATATATATTAATATTTAAATAAAAAAGAAAGGAATGGAACAGAGTGCAGGGGAATGGAATGCAATGGAATGGAATAGAATGGAGTGGAGTGGCATGGAGTGGAGTTGTATGGAGTGGACTGGCATGGAGTAGAATGTAGAGAAATTAAATCTGTGAGAATGGAATGGAATGGAGTGGAGTGGAGTGGAGTGGAGTGGAGTGGAATGGAGTGGAAAGGAATTGGATGGAATGGGATGGAGTGGAGTGAACTGGAGTGCAGTGGAGTGGCTTGGAGTGGAATGGAATGGAATGGAATGGAATATAGTGGAATAGAGTAGAGTGGACTGCAGTGGAGTGGAGAGGAATTGAGTGTAATGGAGAATAGTGAAATGGAATAGAATGGAATTGAATGGAGTGGAGTGCCAAGGAGTTGAGTGAATTGGAGTGGAGTGGAATGGAATGGAATGGAATGGAATGGAGTGGAGTGGAAAGGAGTGGAATGGAACGTAATGTAGAGGAATGTTATGAGGTGGAGTGGAGTGGATTGGTGTAGAATGGAATGGAATGGAATGGAATGGAAGAGAATGGAAGGCAATGAAATGGTGAAATGAAATGTGAGCTGAGATTGTGCCACTACACTTCAGCCTGGGTGAAAGAGTGAGATGCTGTTGAAAGAAAGAAATGGAATGGAATAAAGTGGAATGGAACGGAATGGAATGGAGTGGAGTGCAGTGGAGTGGAGTGCGGTTGAGTGGAATGGATTGGAATAGAATTGGACTGGATGGAATGGAGTGGAGTGGAGTGGAGTGGACGGGAGAGGAATGGAGAGGGATGGAATGGAGTCAAGTGGAGTGGAGTAGAGTGGAGTGGAATGGAGTAGAATGGTGAAATGAAATGTGAGATGAGTTTGTGCCACTGCACTCCAGCCTGAGTGACAGAGTGAGATGATACTGTCGAAAGAAAGGAAAGATCGGATGTAGTTGAATGGAATGCAATGGAATGGAATGGAGTGGAGTGGAGTGGAAAGGAATGGAGTCGAGTGGTATGGAATGGAATGGAATGGAATGGATGGGAATGGTGAAATGAAATGTGAGCTGAAATTGTGTCACTGCACTCCAGCCTGGTTGACAGATTGAAATCCCGTCCAAAGAAAGGAATGGAATGTATTGGAGTGGAATGGAATGAATTCCAATTGAGTCAAATGGAGTGGAGTGGAATGGAAAGGTATGGAATGTACCGATGTGGAGTGGATTGGAGTGGAGTATAGTGGAGTGGAGTCAAGTGGAATGGAGTGGAATGGACTGAAATGGAATGAGATGGAATGGAATGAAAAGGAATGGAAAGGAATGAAACGGAATGCAACGGAACGGTGAAATGAAATGTGCAGTGAGATTGTCCCACGGCACTCCAGCCTGAGTGATAGAATGAGATCCTGTAGAAATAAAAGAATGGAATGGAATAGAATGGAAGGGAATGGAGTGGATTGTAATGGAAGGTAATGGAATGGAGTGGAAAGGAGAAGAGTGGAGTCAATTGGAGTGGAGTGTAATGGAGTAGAATGGAATGGGCTCGCATAGAACAGAATGGAGTGGAAAGAACTGGAGTGCAGTGGAGTGGAGTGGAAAACAGTGGAATGGAATTGGATGCAATGGGATGGTGTGAAGTAGAGGAGTAGAGTGGAGTGGAGTGGAGTGAAGTGGAGTGGGGTAGAATGGAATGGAATGGTGAAATGACATGTGAGTTGAGATTGTGCCACTGCACTCCTGCCTGAGAGGCAGAGTGAAGTAATATCAAAAAAAAGGAAAGCACGGAATGGAGTGGATGGAAAGGAATGGAATGGAATGGAGTGGATTGGAGTGGAGTCTCATACAGTGTAATGAAATGGTATGGAATGGAGTCGAGTGGAGTGCAGTGAAATGAAGTAAAATGGAATGGAATGGAATGGGATCGATTGGAGTTGAGTGGAGTGGAATGGAGTGAAATGGAGTGGAATGGAAGGAAATGGAATGGAGTGAAGTGGAGTGGAATGGAGTGGATTGGAGTGGAATGGAGTGGAATGGAATGGATTAGGATTGAGTAGAGTGGAGTGGAGTGGAATGGAATGGAATGGAATGGAATGGAATGGTGAAATGAAATGTAAGCTGTTAATGTGCCACTGCACTCCACCCTTGGTGACAGAGTGAGATCCTGTCGAAAGAAAACAATGGAATGGAATGGAGTCGAGAAGAGTGGAGTGGAGTGGATTGGAGTGGAAAGAAGTGGAATGGAATGTGATTGAATGGAATGGAATGGAATGGAATGGAATGGAGTGGAGTGGAGTGGAGAGGGGAGGAGTGGAGTGGAATTGGATGGGATGGAATGCAATGGAGCGAAGCGGATTAGAGTGGATTTCGGTGGAATGGAGTAGAGTGGAGTGGAGTGGAGTGGATTGGAATGGAATAGAATGGAACAGAATGGAATGGAAAGGAATGGTGAAATGAAATGTGAGCTGAGATTGTGCTACTGCACTCCGTCCTGGGTGACAGAGTGAGATCCTGTCGAAAGAAGGGAATGAAGTGTAATGGAATTAAATGGAGTGGAATGGAGTGGAATGGATTGGAGGGGAATGGAATGGAAAGGAATGGAATGGAATGGAATGGAATGGAGTGGAGTGGAATGGAATGGAATGGAATGGAGTGGAGTGTAATGGAATGGAATGGAATGGAATGGAATGGAATAGAATGGAGTGGAATGGAGTGGAATGGAATGGAATGGAGTGGAATGGAATGGAATGGAGTGGAGTGGAGTGGAATGGAATGGAGTGGAATGGAATGGAGTGGAGTGGAATGGAATGGAATGGAATGGAGTGGAGTGTAATGGAATGGAATGGAATGGAATGGAATAGAATGGAGTGGAATGGAGTGGAATGGAATGGAATGGAGTGGAATGGAATGGAATGGAGTGGAGTGGAGTGGAATGGAATGGAGTGGAATGGAATGGAATGGAATGGAATGGAGTGGAATGGAATGGAATGGAGTGGAATGCAGTGGAATGGAGTGGAGTGGAGTGGCGTGGAGTTGAGTGGAGTGGAATGGGGTGCAAAGGAATGGGATGGAATGGAATGTAATGGAGTGGAGTGGAGAGGAGTGGATTGGAGAGGAGTGGAGTGGAGAGCAGTGGAAATGAATTGGTTGGAATGGAATGGAATAGAAGTGGATGGAATGGAATCGACTGGAGTGGAGTGGAGTGGAATGGAATGGGATGGAATGGAATGGAGTGGAGGGGAGTGTAGTGTAGTGGAGTGGATTGGAATGGCGTGTACCATATTGGATTGGAATGGAGTGGAATGGAATGCAATGGAATGCAATGGAATCCATTGGAATAGAATGGAATGGAATGGAAATAAATGGAATGGAATGATGTAATGAAATGTACTCTGAGGTTGTGCCACTGCACCCCAGCCTGCGTGACAGAGTGACATCCTGTCAAAAGAAAGTAATGGAATGAAATGGTATTGCATTCAATGGAATGGAATGGAATGGAATGGAGTTTAGAGGAGAGGAGTGGAGTGGAATGGAATGGAGTTGAAACGAATGGGATTGAATGGAATGGAGAGCAATGAATGGAGTAGAGTGGAGTGGAGTGGAGTGCAATGGAGTGGAGTAGAAGGGGATTGGATGGGATGGAATGGAATGGTGTGGAGTGGAGAGGAGTGTGGTGGAGTGGAATGGAGTGTACTGGGGTGGAAAGGAGTGGAGTGGAGTAAAGTGAAATAGAGTGGATTGGAATTGAGTGGAATGGAATGGACTGGAATAGAGTGGAATGGAATGGAGTGGAGTGGATTGGAATTGAGTGGAATGGAATGGCATCAAGTGGAATGGAATGGACTGGAATAGAGTGGAATGGAATGGAGTGGAGTGGAGTGGAATGGAGTGGAATGGAATGGAGTGGAGTGGAGTGGAATGGAGTGGAATGAAATGAGACAGAAGGGAATGGAGTGGAGTGCAGTGGAGCAGAGTGGAGTGTAATAGAGAGGAATGGAATGGGATGTAAAGGAATGTAAAGGAGTGGAGTGGAGTGGATTAGAATGCAATGGAATGGAATGGAACGGAATGAAATGGTGAAATGAAATGTGAGCTGAGATTGTGCCACTGCACTCCAGCCAGGGTGCAGATTGATATCCTGTCTAAAGAAAGAAATGGAATGGAACGGAGTCGAATGGAATGGAATGGAGCGGAACAGAGAGGAATGGAGTGGAGAGGATTGGAATGGAGTGGAAAGCAATGGGTGGTAACTGGATGGAGTGGACTGGAGTGGAAAGCAATGGGTGGTAACTGGATGGAGTGGACTGGAGTGGAGTGG
Source organism: Pongo pygmaeus (assembly GCF_028885625.2). Lineage (NCBI taxonomy): Eukaryota > Metazoa > Chordata > Mammalia > Primates > Hominidae > Pongo > Pongo pygmaeus. The sequence continues at coordinate 38,555,154 of NC_072392.2, forward strand.
AATGGAGTAGAAAGGAGTGGAATGGAATGGAAAAGAATGGAATGTAGTGGAATGGACTGTAGAGGAGTGGACTGGAATGAAGTAGAGAGGAGTGGAATGGAGTAGAATGCAGTGGAAAGGAATGGAATGGAAAGGAATGCAATGGAATGGAATGGAAAGCAATGGAATTTTGAAATGAAACGTGAGCTGAGATATTGCCACTGAACTCCAGCGTGGGTGACAGAGTGAGATCCTGTCAAAAGAAAGGAATTGAATGGAATGGAGTAGAATGGAATGGAATGGAGTGGAGTGGAGTGGATTACAGTGAAATGGAGTTGAATGGAATGAGATGGAGTGGAATGGAAAGAAGTGACATGGAGTAGAGTGGAGTGGAGTGCAGAGGAGCTGAATGGAGTGTAATGTAATGTTATGTAATGGAATGGAATGGACTGGAGTGGTGTGGATTGGAGTTGAATGGAGTGGAATGGAATGGGAAGTAATGGAATGGAATGGAGTGGAGTGGAGTGGAGTGGAGTGGAATGGACTGGAAGGGAATGGAACGGAATGCAGTGGAGTAGAGTGGAGAGGAGTCGAATGGAGTGGAATGGATTTTGATGTAAGGGAATGGAATAGAGTGGAGGGGAGTGTAGGGGAATGTAGTGGAATGGAATGGAATGGAAAGTAATGTAGTGGAGTGGAGTGTGGTGGAGTGGCGTAGAGTGTAATGGAGTAGAACAGAATGGAATGGAATGCAGTGGAGTGGAATGGAATAGAGTAGAATGCAATTGAATGGAAAGGTGAACCGAAATGTCGGTTGTTATTCTGCCACTACACTCCTGCCTGGGTGACAGAGGGAGATATTGTCGAAAGAAACGAATGGAAGAGAATGGAGTGGATTGCAATGGAGTGGAATGGAATCGAGAAGAGTGGAGTGGAGTCGAGTGGAGTATAGAGTAGTGGAATGAAGAAGAATGGGATACGATTGAATGGAATGGAATGGAGAGGAGTGGAGTGGAGTGGAGTGGAAGGGAGAGCAGAGGAGTTGAATTGGATGGGATGGAATGCAATGGATTGGAGTGGATTAGACATTATCTGGGTGTAATGGAGAAGAGTGGAGTGGAGAGGAATGGAATGGAAGGGAATGGAACAGAATGGAATGGAAAGGAATGGTGAAAAGAAATGTGAGCGGAGATAGTGCTACTGCACTCCAGCCTGGGTGACACAATGACATCCTGTCGAAAGAAGGGAATGGAATGGAATGGAATGGAATGGAATGGAGTGGAATGGAGATGAATGGAGTGGAATGGAATGCAATGGAGAGGAATTTAGAGGAATGGAAAGGAATGCAGTGGAATGGAGTGGAATGGAATGAAATGGAGTGGAATCCAGTGGAATGGAGTGGAATGGAATGGAGTGGAATGGAGTGGAAAGGAATGGAATGGAGTGGAATGCAGTGGAATGGAGTGGAATGTAATGGAATGGGGTGGAAAGGAACAGAATGGAGAGGATTAGACTTGAATGGAGTGAAACGGAATGGAGCGGTGTGGAAAGGGATGGAAAGGAATGAAATGGAGTGGAGTGGAGAGGACAGGAGAGGAGTGGAGAGGAATGGAATGAAGTGGAATGGAGTTGAATGGAATGGCATGGAATAGAATGGAATGGAGTGGATTGGAGTGGAGTGGAATGGAATGGAATGGAGTGCATTGGAGTGGAGTGGAATGGAATGGAATGGAGTGGATTGGAGTGGAGTGGAATGGAATGGGATGGAGTGGAATGGAGTGGAGTGGAGGGGAGTACGAAGGAGTGGAATGGATTGGAGTGGAATGGAATGGGATGGAGTGGATTGGAGTGGAATGGAATAAAATGGAATGGAATGGAATGGAATGGAATGTAGTGGAGTGGAGTGGAGTGGAGTGGAATGGAGTGAAATGAAGTGGAATGGAATGGGATATAATGGAATGGAATGGAGTGGAGAGGAGTGGAGTGGAATGGAATGGAGTATAATGGAATGGGATGGAATGGGAAGGAAGGGAGTGGAGTGGAGAGGCGTGGAATGGAGGTGAAAGGATTAGAGTATAAAGCAACTGAATGGAGTTGAGTGGAGTGGATTGGAATGGAGTGGAACAGAATGGGAGGGAAATGAATGGAGTGGAGTGGAAAGGAGTGGAGTGGAATGGAATGGAATAGAATAGAATGGTGAAATGAAATGTAAGAAGTGATTATGCCACTGCAATCCAGCCTGGGTGAGAGAGCGAGACCCTGGCGAAAGAAAGGATTGCATTGGAATGCAGTGGAATGGAATGGGATGGAATGGAATTGAATGGAATGGAACGTAGTGGAGTGCAGTGAAGTCGAGTGGATTGGATTGGAATGGCATGGAATGGAAAGGAATGGAATGGAATGAAGTGCAGTGGAGTGCAGTGGAGTGGAGTGGATTGGAGTGGATTGGACTGGAGTGGAGTGGAATGGAGTGGGATGGAATTGAATGGAATGGATTGGAGTGGAGAAGAGTGCAGTGGAGTGGAGTGGAGGGATGTGGAGTGGAATGGAGGGTAATGGAATGAAATGGAATGGAATGTAGTTGATTGGAGTGGGGAGGAGTGGAGAGGAGTTGAGTGGAGTGGAATGGGATCAGATGGAATGGAATGGAATGGAGTGGAGTATATTGGATTTTAGTGGAATAGAGTGGAATGGAATGGGATGTAATGGAATGGAATGGAGTGCAGTGGATTGGAGTGGAGAGGAGTGGAGTGGAACGGAATGAGATGTAATGGAATGGAATGGAGTGCAGTGGATTGGAGTGGAGAGGAGTGGAGTGGAGTGGAATGGAGTGGAATGGAATGGGACTTAATGGAATGGAGTGAAATGTAGAGGAGTGGAGTGAAATGGAGTGGAATGGAATAGAATGGGATGTAATAGAATGGAATCGAATGGTGTGGAGTGGAGTGGATTGGTGAGGATTGGAAGGGAACGGGATAGAAGGGATGGGAATGGAGTGGAGTGGAGAGGAGTGGAGTGGACTGGAGTGCAGTGGAGTGGAGTGTAATTTCGTGGAATGTAATGGATAGCAATGGGATTGAATGGTGTGGAGTGGATTGGAGCGTAGTGGAGAGGAATGGAGTGGGATGGAAAGGAATGGAGTGGGATGGAAAGGAATGGAATGGGATGGAATGGAATGGATTGGAATGAAATGGAATGGAGTGGAGTGGAGTTTATTGGAGTGGAGTGGAGCGGAATGCAGTGTAATGGAATGGAATGGAATGGAGTGGAGTGGAGTGGAATGGAATGGAATGGAATGCTATGGAATGGAATGAAATGGAACGGAATGGAATGGTGAAATGAAATGTGAACTGAGATTGTGCCACTGCACTTCTGCCTGGGTGACAGAGTGACATCCTGTCGAAAGAAAGGAATGGAATAGGATGGAGTGGAATGGAAGGGAATGGAGTGGAATGGAATGGAATGGAATGGAATGGAATGGAGTGGAGTGGAGTGGAGTGGAATGGAATGCAATGGAGTGGAATGGAATGGGATGGAACGGAGTGCAGTGGGGTGGAGTGGAATGGAGTGAAGTGGATTGGAGTGGACTTTAGTGGAATAGAATGGAATGGAATGGAATGGGATGGAGTGGAGTCGAGTGGAGTGGAGTGGAGTGGAATGGAGTGGAGAGGAATAGAATGGAATGGAACAGAATGGAAAGGAATGGAGTGGAGTGTGGTACAGTTGAATGGAGGGGAGTGGAGTGTAATGGAGTGTAATGGAATCGTATGGAATGGAATGGAGTGGAGGGGAGTGGAGTCGAATGGAATTGGATGGAACGGAACGGAATGGATTTGAGTGGACTGGAGTGGAGTGGAATGGAGCGAAGTGGAATTGGATGGAATGGACCGGAGTGGATTGGAGTGGAGTGGAGTGGAGAGGAATGGAGTGGATTTGAATGGAGTAGAGTGGAGTGGAGTGGAATGGAATGGAATGTAGTCGAATGGAATGGAATGGAATGGAACGGTGAAATGAAATGGGAGCTGGGATTCTGCCACTGCAACCAGTCTGAGTGACAGAGTGAGATCCTGTCGAAAGAAAGGAATGGAATGGAATGGAGTGGAATGGAATGGAGTAGAGTGTAGTGGAGTGGAGTGTTGTAGAGTGCACTGCAGTGGAATGGACTGGGATGGACTGGAATGGAATGGAGCTGACCCGAGTGAAGTGGACTGGAGTGGAGTGGAATGGAGTGGAATGTAATGTAATGGAATGGAATTGAGTGGAGAGGAGTGGAATGGAGAAGAGTGGATTAGAGTGGAATGGAATAGAATGGAAAGGAGGGAAGTGGAGTGGAATTGAGAGGAGAGGAATGGAATGGAATACAATGAAATGGAATGAAATGGAGAAATGAAATGTGAGTTGAGATAGCGCCCCTGTACTCCAGTCTGGGCGACAGAGTGATATCTGGTCGAAAGAAAAGAATGGAATGGAATGGCGTGGCGTGGAGTGGAGTGGAGTGAAGTAGAGTGGAATGGAGTGGAATGGAATGGGATGGAATGGAATGGAATGGAGTGGATTGCCGTGGAGTGGAGTGGATTGCAATAGAGTGGAATGGTATGGAATTGATTGGGATGGATTGGGCTGGAGAGGAGAGGATTGGAGTGCAATGGAGAGGAATGGAAAAGAATGGAATGGAATGGAGTGGAGTGGAATGCAATGGAATGGAATGGAATGGAAAGGAATGGAATGGAATGGAGTGGAATGGAGTGGAGTGGAATGGAGTGGAGTGGAATGGAGTGGAGTGGAGTGGAATAGAATGGGATGGAATTGAATGGAGCAGAGGGGAGTGGAGAGGAGTGGAGTGGAGTGGAATGAAATGGGATGCAATGGAGTTGAGCGGAGTGGAGTGCAGTGGAATGGATTGGAATGGAGTGGAATGGAATGGATTGGAGTACAGTGGATTAGAGTGGAGTGGAGTGTAATGAAGTTGAGAGGAATGGGATTGAATGGAATGGGTTGGAGTTGAGTGGAGTGGAGTCGAGTGGAATGGAGTGGAGTGGAATGGAGTGGAATGGAATGGGATGGAATGGAATGGAATGGAGTGGATTGCAGTGGAGTGGAGTGGATTGCAATAGAGTGGAATGGTATGGTATCGATTGGGATGGATTGGGCTGGAGAGGAGAGGAGAGGAGTGCAATGGAGAGGAATGGAAAGGAATGGAATGGAATGGAGTGGAGTGGAATGCAATGGAATGGAATGGAATGGAATGGAGTGGAATGGAGTGGAGTGGAGTGGAATGGAGTGGAGTGGAGTGGAATGGAGTGGAATAGAATGGGATGGAATTGAATGGAGCAGAGGGGAGTGGAGAGGAGTGGAGTGGAGTGGAATGAATTGGGATGCAATGGAGTTGAGCGGAGTGGAGTGCAGTGGAATGGATTGGAATGGAGTGGAATGGAATGGATTGGAGTACAGTGGATTAGAGTGAAGTGGAGTGTAATGGAGTTGAGAGGAATGGAATTGAATGGAATGGTTTGGAGTGGAGTGGAGTGGAGTCGAGTGGAATGGATTGGAGTGGACTGGAGTGGAGTGGAGTGGAGAAAATGGTATGGAATGGAATGGGATTTATTGAAATGTAATGGCATTGTGAAGTTAAATGTGAGCTGAGATTGTTCCACTGCACTCCAGATTTGGCGACAGAGTGAGATCCTCTCGAAAGAAAGGAATGGAATGGAATGGTATAGAAAGGAATGGAATAGAATGGAATGGAATGGAGTGGAATGCAGTGGAGTGGATTGGAGTGCAGTGGAAGGAAGTGGTATGGAATGGCATGGCATGGAATGGAATGCAATGCAGTGGAATGGAGTGGAGTGGACTGGAGTTGAGCAGAATGGAGTGGCATGGAATGCAATGGAATGGAAGGGTACGGAACGGAATCTAATGGTGAAATGAAATGTGTGCTGAGATTGGGCCACTGAACTCACGCCTGGGTGACAGAGTGGGATCCTGTTGAAAGAAAGGAATGGAATGGAATGGAGTGGATTTGAAGGGAATGGAATGGAATAGAGAAGAGAAGAGTGGAATGGATTGGACTGGAGTGTACTGGAGTGGAGTGGAGTGGAGTGGAATGGAATGGGATAGAATGGAAAGGTGTGGAATGGAGGGGAATGCAATGGAGTGGAGTGATGTGGAGTGAAGTGGAGTGGAATGGAATGGAATGTAGGGGAGTAGAGTGGAATCGAGTAGAGGGGAATGGCATGGAAAGAAATGGATTCGAGTGGAGTGAAGTGGACTGGAACGGAATTGAACGCAATGGAATCTAATGGTGTAATGAAATGTGAGCTGAGATTGTGTCACTGCACTGCAGCCTGGGTGGCAGAGTGATATCCTGTCGAAAAAAGGGAATGAAATGCAATGGAGTGGAATGGAATGAAAAAGAATGGAATATAGTGGAGTGGAGTGGAGTGGAGGGGAGTGGAGTGGAGGGGAGTGCAGTGGAATGGGGTGGAATGGAATGCGATCAAATGGGATGGAGCGGACTGGAGAGGAGAGGAGTGGAATGGCATGGAGTGGAACAGAATGGAATGGAATGGAACGGAATGGAGTGGAGTGGGGTGGACTGGAGTGGGTCGAGTGGAGTGGAGCGGAGTGGAGTGGAATGGAGGGGAATAGAGTGGAATGGAATAGAATGCAATGGAATGGAATAGTGTGGAATGGAATGGAGTGGAATGGAGTCGAGTGGAGAGGAGTGGAGTGGAAAAGAGTGGAATAGACGAGGATGGAATGGAATCGCGTAGAGTGGATTGGAGAGGAAAGGAGTGGATTAGAGTTTATTGGAATGCAATGGGATGGAATGGAATACAGTGGAGTGGAGTGGAGTGGAGTGAATTGGAATGGAGTGGAACGGATTGGAAGGTAATGGGATGGAATGGAATGGAATGGTGAAATGAAATGTGAGCTGAGATTGTGCCACTGCACTCCAACATGGGTGACAGTGTGAGATCCTGTCAAAAGAAAGGAGTGGAATGGAATGTATTGGAGTGGAACGGAATGGAATGTATTGGAGTGGAACGGAATGGAATGGAATGGAGTGAAGTGGATTGGAGTAGAGTGGAGCGGAACGGAGTTGAATGGGATGTAATGGAATGGGGTGGAGAGGGGTGGAGTGGAATTGAGTGGAATGGAATGGGATGTAATGGAATGGAGTGGAGTGGAGTGGACTAGACTGGAGTGGAGAGGAATGCAATGGAATGGAATGCAGTGGAATGGAATGGAATGCAATGGAATGGAATGATGAAATGACATGTGAGCTGAGATAGTGCTCCTGCACTCCAGCCTGTGTGACACAGAGAGATCCTGTCGAAAGAAAGGAATGTAACTGAAAGGACTGGAATGGAGGGGAATGGAATGGAGTGGAGAGGAGTGGAATGGAGTGGAGTGGAATGGAATAGAATGGGATGGAATGGAATGGAAAGTGATGGAATGGAATGGAATGGTGAAATGAAATGTGAGTTGAGATTGTACAACTGCCCACCAGCCTGGGTGACAGAGTGAGATCCTTTCAAAAGAAAAGAATGGAATGGAAAGGAGTGGATTGGAATTGAATGGAATAGAGGAGAAAGGTGTGGAGTGGTGTGGAGTTTAGTGGAGTGGAATGGAAAGGAGTAGAATGGAATGGGATGGAATGTAATGGAGTGGAGTGGAGAGGAGTGCAGTGGAGTGGAATGGAATGGAATGAAGTGGAGTGGTGTAGAGTGGACTGTAATATAATGTAATGTAATATAATGTAATGTATTGTAATGTAATGAAATGGAGTGGATCAGAATGGAATGGTGAAATGAAATTTGACCTGCGATTGTGCTGCTGTACTCCAGCCTGGGTGTAGAGTGATATTCTGTTGAAAGAAAGGAATGGAATGGAATAGAGTAGAGTGGAATGTATGGAATGGAAAGGAATGGAGTGGAGTAGAGTGGAGTATAGTTGAGTGATTTGGAAAGGAGTGGAAAGAAATGGAATGGAATGGAGTGGATTGGATGGCATTGGAGTGGAATGCAATGGAATGCAATGCAATGGAAAGCATAGGAATGCAATTGTATGGAATACAATGGAATGCAATGATGAAATGAAATGAGAGCTGAGATTGTGCCACAACACTCCAGCCTGGGTGACAGAGAGAGTTCCTGTTGAAAGTAAATTATGGAATGGAATGGAGTGGAATGGAATGGAATGGAATGGAAGTGAAAGGAATGGAATGGATTGGAGTGGAGTATAGGGAAGTGGAGTGGAGTGGAATGGAATGTTGAAAAGAAATGTGAACTCAGATTGTGCCACTCCACCCTAGCGTTGGTGACACAGTGATATCCTGCAGAAAGAAAGGAATGCAATAGAATAGACTGGATTGCAATGGAACGGAATGCAGTATAGTGGAGTGGAGTGGAGTATAGCGGAGTGGAGTGGAGTATAGTGGAGTGGAGTCTAGTGGAGTGGAGTGAAGTGGAGTGGAATGGCGGGGAAGAGAGTGGGATGGAATGGAATGCAATGTAGTGTATTGGAGTGAAGTGGAGTGGAATGGAGTGGAATAGAATGGGATGGAATGGGATGGAGTGGAGTGGAGGGGAATAAAGTGGAGTGGAGAGGAATTGAATGTAATGGTGTGGAATGAATGGAATGGAATAGAGTGGAGTGGAGTGGAGGGGAGACGAAAGGAATGGAGTGGAATGGAATAGAATGGAATGGACTGGAGTGGATTGGAGTGGAGTGGAATGGAGTGGAATGGAATTGAGTGGAAAGGAATGGAGTGGAATGGAATGGAATGGAATGGAGTGTATTGGAGTGGAGAGGAATGGAGTGGAATGGAATGGGATGGAATGGGATGGAATGGAGGAGTGAAGTGGAATTGACTGGAGTGGAGTGGAGTGGAAGGAAGTGGAATGGAATGGAAAGATGAAATGTAATTTGAACTGAGATTGTGCCTCTGCACTCCAGGTTAAGTGTCAGAGGGAGAACTTTTTGAAAGAAAGGAAAGGAATGGAATGGAATGGAATGGAATGGAATGGAATGGAATGCAATGGAGTGGATTGGAGTGGAGTGGAGTGGAATGGAGTGGAATGAAGTGGAATAGAGTGGAGTGGAATTGAGTGGAGTGGAGTGGATTGGAGTGGAGTGGAATGGAATGGAATGGAATGCAATCGAATGGCGAAGTGAAATGTGAGCTGCGATTGTGCCAATGCACTCCAGCCTGCATGACAGAATGAAATCCTTTCGAAAGAAAGGAATGGAGTGGAATGGAATGGAACACATTGCAATGGAGTGGAGCACAGTGGAGTGGACTGGAGTGGAATGAAGTGGAGTGGAATGGAGTGGAATCGAATGGAATGGAATGGAACAGTGTGGAGTGGAGGAGTGGAATGGAATGGAATGGAGTGGAATGGAGTGGAGAGGAGTGGAGTGGAGGGGAATGGAGCGGAATGGAAAGGATGGGAGTGGAGTGGAATGAAGTGGACTGGAATGGAGTGGAATGGATTTGGATGGAATCGAATGGAGTGGAGTAGAGTGGAGTGGAGTGGAGGCGAGTGGAATGAGTTGCAGTGAAATAGAATGGAAAGGAATGGAGTTGATTGGAGTGGAGTGGAGTGGATTGGAATGGAGTGGAGTGGAGTGGAGTGGATTGGAATGGAGTGGAGTGAAGTGGATTGGAGTGGAGTGGAGTGGAATGCAATGCAATGGATTGGAATGGAATGGAATGTTATGGTGAAATGAAATGCGAGTTGAGATTGTGCCACTGCAATGCAGCCCAGTTGAAAGAGTGAGTTCATGTTGAAAGAAAGGAAAGGAATGAATTGGAATGGAGTGGAATGGAATGGAATTGAATGGAGTGGAGTTGAGTAGAGTACAGTAGAGTCGATTGGAGTTGAATGGAATGGAATGAAATGGAATGTAATTGAAAGGAATGGAATGGAAGGCAATGCAATGAAATGGAACGGTGAAATGAAATGTGAGCTGAGATTGTGCCACTGCACTCCAGCCTGGGTGACACAGAGAGATACTGTTGAAATAAAATAATGGGATTGAATGGACTGGAATTTAATGGAATGGAATGTAGTAGAGTGGAGTGGAGTGCAATGGAGTGGAGTGGAGTAGAATGGAATGGGATGGAATGGATTGGAAAGGAATGGATTGTAGAGGAGTGGAGTGGACTGGAATGCAGTGGAATGGAATGGTATGGAATTTAATGCAATAGAGTGGAGTGGAGTAGAGTGGTATGAAGCGGAATGGAATTGGAAGGAGTGGAATGGAATGGAATGGACAGGAATGGAATGGTGTGGAGTAGAGCGGAGTGGAGTGGAGTGGAGTGGAATGCGGTGGAATGGAACGGGATGGAATGAAACGGAGTGGATTGAAGAAGAGTGGAATGGACTGGAATGGAAAGGAATTGAAGGGAATGGAATGGAGTAGATTTTAGTGGAGTGGAGAGGAATGGAGAAGAGAGGAGTGGAGAGGAGTTTAGTGGAATGAAATGGAATGGAATGGGATGGAATGGAGTGGAGTGGAGTAGACTGGAGTGGAGTTGAGTGGAATGATGTGGAATGCAGTGGAGTGGAGTGGAGAGGAGTGGAAGGAGCGGAGTGGAATTGTTTGGAGTAGAATGTGATGGAATGGAATGGAGTGGAGTGGAGTGGAATGTGTTGGAGTGGAACGGGATGGAATGGAGTGGAGTGTAGTGTAGTGAGGTGGATTGGAGTGGAATTGAGTAGAATGGAATGGAATGGAGTGGAAGGGAATGGTGAAATGAAGAGTGAGCTGAGATTGTGTGACTGCATTACAGCCTGGGCGACAGGGAGAGATCCTGTCGAAAGAAAAGAATGGAATGGAAAGGAGTGTAGTGTAATGGAGTGGAATTGGATGGAATGGAATGGAGAAATGAAATCTGAGTTGAGATTGTACCACTGCACTCCAACCTGGGTGATAGAGTGGGAACCTGTTGAAAGAATGGAAAGGAATGGAATGGAATGGAATGGATTGTAGTGAATTGGAGTGGATTTTGGTGTAATGGATTTGAATGGAATGGGATCGAATGGAATGTGGTGGACTGGAGTGGAATGGAGTGAAACAGAGTGGAATGGAATGGGATGGAGTGGAATGCAATGGAGTGAAATGGAGTGTAGTGGATTGGAGAGGAATGGAGTGGAGTGGAATGGAATGGAATGTAATGGAATGGAATGGAAAGGAATAGTGAAATGAAATATGAGCTGAGATTGTGCCACTGTACTCCAGTATGGGTGACAGAGTGAGATCCTGTAGAAAGGAAAGAATGGAATGGAAAGGAGTGGATTGGAATTGAATGGAATAGAGGAGAATGGTTTTCAGTGGTGTGAAGTGGAGTGGAGTGGAATGGAGTACAATGGAGTGGGATGGAATTGAATGGAGTGGAGTGGAGAGGAGTGCGGTGGAGTGGAATTGAATGGAACGGAATGGGATGGAACAGAATGGAGAGAAGTGGAGTGGTGTAGAGTGGAGTAGAGGGGAATGGAGTGTAATGTAACGTAATGGAATAGAATGCAATGGAACAGAAAGGAATGGTGAAATGAAATGTGAGCTGAGATTCTGTGGCTGCACTACAGCCTGGGTGACAGAGTGATATCCTGTCGAAAGAAAGGAATGGAATGGAATAGAGTGGAATGGAAAGAATGGAACGGAATGGAATGGAGTGGAGAAGATTGCAGTGGATTGGAGTGGGATGGAGTGGAATGTAATGGGATGGAATGGAATGGAGTGTATTAGAGTTGAGTGAAGTGGAGTGGAAAGGAGTGGAAAGTAATGGAATGGAATGGAGAGAGTGGATAGGGGTGGGGTGGAGTGGAATGCAATGGCATGGAAAGCAATGGAATGCATAGGAATGCAATAGAATGGAATGCTATGGAATGGAATGGTGAAATGAAATGTGAGCTGGAATTGTGCCACTGCACTCCAGCCTGGGTGACAGAGGGAGTCCCTATCGAAAGTAAGGTATGGAATGGAATGGAGTGGAATAGAATGGAATGGAAAGGAAGTGAATGGAGTGGAATGGGTTGTAGTGCAGTAGAGTGGAGTGGATTGGAGTGCAGTATACTAGAGTGGATTGGAGTGGAATGGAATGGAGTAGAATGGAATGGAATGGAATATTGAAACGAAATATGAGCTGAGATTGTGCCACTGCATTGCAGCCTGGTTGATAGAGTGAGATCCTGTCGAAAGAAAGGAAAGGAATGGAATGGATTGTAATGGAATGTAACGGAGTGGAGTGGAGTGGAATGGTGTGGAGTGTAATGGAGTGGAATAGAAAGTGATGGAAAATAATGGAATGGAGTGGAGTGAAGTGGAGTAGAGTGGAGGGGAGGTGAGTGGAATGGAGGGAAATGGAACGGGATGGAATGGAATAAGTGGAGGTCTGTGGAATGCAGAGGAGTGTAATGGAGTGGAATGGAATGGAGTAGAGTGGAGTGGAGTGAAACTGAATGGAAAGGAATGGAATGGAATGGTGAAATGAAATGTGAGCTAAGATTGTGACACTGCAGTCCATTCTGTGTGACAGAGTGAGATCCTGTCAAAAGAAAGGAATGGGATGATATGGAGTGGAATGGAACCAGATGGAATGGAATGGAGTGGACGGGAGAGAAGTGAAGTGGAGTGGAGTGGAGAGGAATGGAATGGAACGGGATGGAATGGAATGGAATGGAGTGGAGTGGAGTGGATTAGAGTGGAGTGGAATGGAGTAGAATAGAATGCAATGGACTGGAATGGAGTGAATTGGAGTAGAGTGGAATAGAAAGGAATGGAATGAAATGGAATGGAATGGTGAAATGGAATGAAATGGAATGGAATGGTGAAATGAAATGAATTGAGTTTGTGTCACTTCACTCCAGCCTGGAAGACAGAGTGAAATCCTGTCGAAATAACGGAATGTAATTGAATGGAGTGGAGTGTAATGGAAAGGAACATCATGGAGTGGACTGCAGTGGAATGGAATGGAATGCAATGGGATGGAATGGAATGGAGTGGAGTGGAGTAGATTCGAATGGAGCAGAATGGAGTAGAACAGGATGAGATGGGAAGGAATGGAATGTAATGGACTTGAATGGTGAAATGAAATGTGAGCTCAGATTTTGCCACTGCACTCCAGCCTGATGAAAGGGTGAGATCCTGTCGAAAGAAAGGAATGGAATGGAATGCAGTCAAATGGAACGGAATTGAATGGAATGGAATGGAATGGAATTGAGTGGAGTGGAGTGGAGTAGAGTGCAGTTGAGGGAAGTGGAATGGAATGGGATCAAATGGAATGGAATGGAGAGAAGTGGATTTGAGTGGAGTGAAAAGGAATGCAATGGAATGGAATGGAATGGAGTGGAATGTGGAATAGAATGGTGGAATGCAATGTGAGCTGAGATTGTTCCACTGCAATCCAGCCTGGGTGGCAGAGTGAGATCCTGTTGAAAGAAAGGAATGGAATGGAATGGAGTGGAATTTAATTTAATGGTATGAAATGGAAAGGAATGGAATGGAGTGGAACGGAGTGGACAGGAATGGAGTGGAGTGGAGGGTAATGGAGTGAAATGGAATGCAATGGAGTGGAGTGGGGTGGACTGGAATGGAGAGGAGTGGAGTGGAATGGAGTGAAATGGAATGGGATGCAATGGAATGGAATGTAGTGAAGTGGACACTAGTGGAGTGGAGTGGAATGGAGTTGAATGGAATGGAATGGAATGGAATGGATTACAGTGGAGTGGAGTGCAAAGGAATGGATTGGAATGGAAAGGAATGGAATGGTGAATTGAAATATGAGCTGAGATTGTGCCACTGAAATCCAACCTGGGTGACAGAGTGAGATCCTGTCAAAAGAATGGAATGGAATGGAATGCAATGGTGTGAAAAAGAATGGAATGGAATGGAGAGGAGTGGAGTGGAGTGGCGTGGAATAGAGTGGATTGGAGTGGCGTGGAATGGAGTGGCATGGAATGGGATGGAATGGAGTGGAATGGAGTGCAGAGGAGTGGAGAGAAGTGGAGTGGAGAGGAGTGTTATGGAGTGGAATGGAATTGGATGCAATGTCATGGAGTGGATTGTGGTGGAGTGGAGTCGAGTGGAATGGAGGACAATAGAATGATATGAAATGAAATGGAGTGGAGTGGAGTTGAAAGGAATGGAATGGAATTTAGTGGAATGGAATAGAATGGAATGGAATGGAATGGAATGGAATGGAATGGAATGGAATGGAATGGAAAGGAATAAAATAGAACAGAAAGGTGATATGTAATAGGAGCTGAGATTGTGCCCCTGCAATCCAGCCTGGGTGACAGAGTAAGAACCCGTCAAAGGAAAGAATGGAGTGGAGTGGAGTGGAGAGGAATGGAATTGAATGGACTGGATTGGAGTGGAGTGCTGTACAGTGGAATAGAGTGGAATGGAGTGTGATGGAATGTAATGGAATGGAGTGGAATGGAGCGAAGTGGAGTGGAGTGCAAAGGAGTGGAATGGAGGGGAATTTAATGTGATAGAATGGACTGCAGGGGGGTGGAGTGGTGTGGAGTGGAGCGTTGTTTAATAGAATCGTGTGGAGTGGAGTGGAATGGAACAGAATAAATGGAATGTAATGGAATGGAATGGTGAAAAGAAATGTGAGCTGAGATTGTGCTACTGCACACCAGCCTGGGTGACAGAGAGAGATTCTCCCAAAAGAAATGTATGTAATGGAATGGAGTGGAATTTAATAGAATGGAATGGAAAGAAATGGAATGGAATGGAGTGAAATGGAGTAGAATGGAATGAGATGCAATGGAATGGAGTGGAATTTAATAGAATGGAATGGAAAGAAATGGAATGGAATGGAGTGGAATGGAGTAGAATGGAATATGATGCAATGGAATGGAGTGGAGTGAAGTGGAGTCGAGTGGAGTGAAATCAGATGGATTGGAATGTACTGGAATGTAATGGAAAGGAATGGAAAGGAGGGGAGTGAAGGGAAGTGGAGTGGAGTGGAGTGGAATGGGGTGGAATGGAATGGAGAGGAGAGGAGTGGAGTGGAGTGGAATGGACTGGAATGGAATGGAATGGAAGGGAAAGGAATGGAATGGAGTGGATTGGAGTGGAATCAAGTAGACTGGAATGGAGTGGAATGGGACGGAGTGAAATTCAAAGGAAAGGAATGGAAAGGAATGTAATAGAAAGGTGTGGAGTAGAGTGGAATGGAGTGTAACGGAATGCGAAGCAATGGAATGGAGTAGAGTGGAGTGGAGTCAAGTGGAGTGAAATCAGATGAAACGGAATGAAATGGAAACGAGTGGAATGGAGTGGAGTGAAGAAAAGTGGAGTTGAGTGGAGTGGAATGGAATGGGGTGGAATGGAATGGGATGGAATGGATTTGAGTTGAGTGGAATTAGAGTGGAGTGGAATGGAGTGGAATGGAATGGAATGGAAGGGAAAGGAATGGAATGGAGTGGAGTGGAGTGGAATCAAGTGGAGCGGAACGGAGTGGAATGGAATGCGATGGTATGGAATGGAGTGGAGCGGAGTAGAGTGGAGTGGATTCGAGTGGAATGGAATGGAATGGATTGGAGTGGAGTGGAGAAGAGTGGAGTAGAATGGAGTGGAATGGAGTGGAGTGGAGTGGGGTAGAGTGGAATGGACTGCAGTAGAATAGAATAGAGTGGAGTGGGGTGGAGTGGAGTGGAATGCAATGGAGTGGAGTACAGTGGAGTGGAATGCATTGGAATAGAATGGGAAGGAATGGATTGGAATGGAATGGAGTTTAGAGGACTGGCGTGGAGTGGAATGGAGTGTAGTGGAGTGGAGTGGGTTAGAGGGGAGTGGATTAGAGTGGAATGGAATGGAGTGGAGTGTGGTGGAGTGGAGTTTAATGGAATGCAATGGAGTGCAGTGGAGTGCAGTGGAGTGGAATGGATAGGAACGGAATGGAATGAATGGATTGGAATGGAATGGAGTGGAGAGTAGTGGAGTGGAGTGGAATGAAGTGGAATGGAAAAGGACGGAATTTAATGGAATGGAGTGGAGAGGAGTGGTGTGAAGTGGAATGGAATCAGATGGTATCAAATGGAATAGAATGGAGGGGAATTTAATAGTGTGGTGTGGAGTGGAGTGGAGTGGAAAGCGGTGGAATGAGATGGGATGGAATGAAATGGAGTGGACTGAAGTAGAGTGGAATAGACTGGAATGGAGTGGAATTGAAGGGAATGGAATTGAGCGGAGTTTAGTGGGGTGGAGTGGAGTGGAGAGGAGACGAGTGGAGAGGAGTGGAGTGGAATGAAGTGGAATGGAATGGGATGGAATGGAGTGGAGTGGAATAGACTGGAGTGGAGTTGAGTGGAATGATGAGGAATGGACTGGAGTGGAGTGGAGTGGAATGGTGTGGAATAGAATGGGATGGAATGGAATGGATTGTAGTGGAGTGGAGTGGAGTGTAGTGGAATGCGGTGGAACGGAATGGGATGGAATGAAGCGGAGTGGAGTGAAGTGGAGTGGAGTGGAATCGAGTGGAATGGAATGAAATGGAATGGAATGGAATGGAAAGGAGTGGGGAAATGAAGTGTGAGCTGACCTTGTACGACTTCACTGCAGCTTGCGTGACAGGGTGAGATTCTGTCGAAAGAAAAGAATGGAATGGAAAGGTGTGTAATGTAATGAAATGGAATTGGATGGAATGGAATGGAATGGAGAAATGAAATGTGAGCTGAGATTGTACCACTGAACTACAACATGGGTGATAGAGAGAGATCCTGATAAAAGAAGGAATGGAATGGAATGGAGTGGAGTGCAATGTAATGGAAAGGAATGGAATGGATTGTTGTGCATTAGAGTGCAGTGGAATGGAGTTGAATAGAATGGGATGGAATGGAATGCGGTAGACTTGAGTGGAGTGGAGTGGAATCGAGCGGAATGGAATGAACTTGAGTGGAATTGGGTGGAGTGGACTGGAGAAGAGTGGAGTGGAGTGGGATGGAATGCAATGGAATGGAAAGGAATGGTGAAATGGTATGTGAGCAGAGATTGTGCGACTGTACTCCAGCCGGGGTGATAGAGTGAGATCCTGTCGAAAGAAAAGAATGGAATGGAAAAGAGTGGATTGGAATTGAATGGAATGGAGGAGAATGATGTGTAGTGGGGTGGAGTGGAGTGGAGAGGAGTGCAGTAGAGTGGAATGGAATGGAATGAACTGGAGTAGTTTAGAGTGGAATACAGTGGAATGGAGTGGAAAGTAATGTAATGTAATGGAATGGAGCAGAATGGAATGGTGAAATGAAATTTGAGTTAAGATTGTGCCGCTGCACTCCAACCTGGGTGCAGAGTGATATTCTGTTGAAAGAAAAGAATGGAATGGAATAGAGTGAAATGGAATATATGGAATGGAATGGAGTGGGGTGGAGTAGAGTGGAGTGGATTGCAGTGTGATGGAGTGGAATGGAATGGGATGAAATGGAATGGAGTGGATTAGAGTGAAGAGTAGTTGAGTGGATTAGAAAGGAGTGGAGAGGAATGGAATGGAGTGGAGTGGATGGGAGTGGAGTGGAATGTAATGGAATGCAATGCAATGGAATGCATAGGAATGCAATTTTATGGAATACAATGGAATGGAATGGTGAAATGAAATGTGAGCTGAGATTGTGCCACTACACTCCAGCCTGGGTGACAGAGTGAGTTCCTGTCGAAAGTAAGGTATGGAATGGAATGGAGTGGAATGGAAAGGAGTGGAATGGAAATGAATTGAGTGGAATGGATTGGAGTGGATTACAGTGGAGTGGAGTGGAATGGAATGGAATGGAAAGGAATATTGAAATGAAATGTGAGCTGAGATTGTGCCACTACACTCCAGCCTGGGTGACAGAGAGAGTTCCTGTCGAAAGTAAGGTATGGAATGGAATGGAGTGGAACGGAATGGAGTGGAATGGAAGTGAATTGAGTGGAAGGGAATGGAGTGGAGTATAGTGGAGTGGAGTGGAATGGAATGGAATGGAATGGAATGGAGTGGAGTGGAGGGGAGTGGAGTGGAGGGGAGTGGAGTGGAGTGGAGGGGAGTGGATGGAATGGTATGGAATGGAATGGAATGGAATGCAACGGAATGGAATTGTGAAATGAAATGTGAGCTGATATCGTGCCACTGTTCTCCAGCATGGGTCACTGAGTGATCTCCTGTCGAAAACAAGTAATGGAATGGAATGGAGTGGAATGGAATGGAATGGAATGGAATGGAATGCAATAGAGTGGAGAGGAGTGGAGTGGAGTTGACTGGAGTGGGGTGGAATGGAGTGCGATGGGATGGGATGGAATGGAATGGAATGGAGAGGAGTGGAGTGGAGTGGAATGGAGTGTATCAGAATGGGATGGAATTGGATGGAGTGGAGTGGAGTGGAGTGGTGTGGATTGGAGTGGAATAGAATGGGATGGAACAGTGAAAAGAAACGTGAGCTGATATTGTAACGCAGCACTCCTGCCTGGGTGACAGAGTGAGATTCGGTCAAAAAAAGGAATGGAATGGAATGGAATGGAATGATATGGAATAGAATAGAATGGAGTGGAGTGGAGTAGAGTGGATTGGAGCAGAGTGGAATGGAGTGCAATGTAATTGGATGGCATGGACTGGAACGTACTGGAGTGGAGGTGAGTGGAGTGCAGTGGAGTGGAGTGGAGTGGAATGGAAAGGGATGGAATGAAGTGGACTGGAGTTGAATGGAATGGAATGGAATGGAAACGAATGTATTGGATTGGAGTGGAGTGGAGTGGAGTGCAATGGAATGGAATGCAGTGTAATGGAATGGAATGGAAGGGAATGGAGTGGAGTGGATTGGAGTGGGATTATATGGAATGGAATGCGATGGAATAGAATGGATTGGAATGGAAGGGAATGGAGTGGAATGCTGAAATGAAAATTGAGCTGATATTGTGACACTGCTCCCAAGCCTGGGCGATGGAGTGAGATCCTGTAGAAAGAAAGGAATGGAATGCATTTGAGGGGAATGGAATGGAATGGAATAGAGTGTACTGGATAGGAGTGGAGTGGAGTGGAATGGAGGAGGATGGGATAAAATGGAATAGTGAAATGAAATGTGTGCAGAGATTCTGCCACTTCACTCCTGCTGGGGTGACAGAGTGAGATCATGTCGATAGAAAGGAGTGGAATGGAATGGATTGGAATGGAATGGAATGGAATTGATTGGAGAGGAGTAGAGTGGAGTCGAGGGGAGTGGAGTGGAATGGAGTAGAAAGGAGTGGAATGGAATGGCAAGGAATGGAATGGAAAAGAGCAGAGTTGAGTGGATTGGAGTTTA
The DNA here is from genome assembly GCF_028885625.2 of Pongo pygmaeus. NCBI lineage: Eukaryota > Metazoa > Chordata > Mammalia > Primates > Hominidae > Pongo > Pongo pygmaeus. The sequence goes on from NC_072392.2 coordinate 38,574,422, forward strand.
TTGGAATGGAGTGGAATGGAGGTAAATGGAACGGGATGGAATGGAGTGGAGTGGAGTGGAATGGAATGGAGAGGAATGGAATGGAATTGAATGGAATGGAGTCGAATGGAATGGAATGGAATGGAATGAAAAAATAGAATGGAATGGTGAAATGTAATATGAGGTGAGATTGTGCGACTGCACTCTAATCTGGCTGACAGTGTGAAATCCCCTCGAAAGAAAGCAATGGAATGGAATGGAGTGGAATATTATGGAATGGAATGCAATTTAGTGGAGTGTAGTGGAGTGGGGTGGACTGGAGTGGAATGGAGTAGATTGGAAAGGAATGGGATGGAATGGAACGGATTGGAGTGAACTGGAGTGGGACGGAGTGGAACTGATTGGAGTGAACTGGAGTGGAATGGAATGGAAAGGAATGGAATGGGATGGAAGGCAATGGTTTGGAGTGGAGTGGAGTGGAATGGAGTGGAAAGGAAAGGAATGGAATGGACTGGAATGGAATGGAGTGGAATCGTGAAATGAAATGTGAACTGATATTGTGCCACTGCACTCCAGCCTGTATGATAGAGTGAGATCCTGTGGAAAGAAAGGTATGGCATGGAATGGAATGGGTTGGAGTGGAGTGGAGTGGAGTGGTGTGGAGTGGAATGGAGTGGACTGGAATGGAATTGAATGGAATGAAATGAAATGGAACGCAATGTAAAGGAATTGAATGAAATGCTATGCAATTGCATGGTGAAATGAAATGTGAGCTGAGACTGTGCCACTGCACTCCAGCCTGTGTGACACGGTGAGATCCTGTCAAAAGAAAGGAACGGATATGAATGGAGTGGGAAGGAATGGAAAGGAATGGAATGGAGTGGAGTGGAGTGGCGTGGAATGGTATGTGATGGAATGGAATGGAGTGGAGTGGAGTGTAATGGAATGGAATGGAATGGCACAGAATTGTCAAATGAAATTTGAGCTGAGATTGTGCCGCTGCACTCCAGTCTGTGTGACGGAGTGAGATCCCATCAAAAGAAGGAATTGAATGGAACGGAGTTGAATGGGATGGAATGGAATGGAGTGGAGTGGAGTGGAGTGGAGTAGAGTGGAAGGGAGTGGAATGTAATGTGATGAAATGCAACGGAATGGAGTTGAGTGGAGTGGAGTGGATAGGAGTGCAGTTTAATGGTGTGGAATGGAATGGGATGGAAAGGAAAGGAGTAGAGTGGAGTAGAATGGAGTGGGGTGGAGTGGAGTGGAGTGCAATGAAGTGGAATGGAATGGGATGGAATGGGATGGAGTGGAGTGGAGAGGAGTGGAATGGAGTGGAGTGGAATGGAGTGGAATGGAATGGAGTGAAATGGAATGGAGTGGAGTGGATTGGAGTGGAGTGCAGTGGAGTGGAATGGAGTGGCATGGAATGGAATGGAATGGAATTGAAACGAGTGGAATGGAATGGAATGGAGCGGAATCCAACGGAATGGAATAGAGTGTAGTGGAGTGGAGTGCGGTGTAGGGGAATGGACTGGAAAGGAGTTTAATAGAATGGAATGGAACGGAATGGAATGGAGAGGAGTGGAGTGTAGAGGAGTGGACAGGAATGGAACAGGATGGGATGGGATGGAATTGAATCGAATGGATTGGATTGGAGTGGAATGGAATGAAATGGAATGGAATGGAAAGGAATTGAAAGGAGTGGAACGGCTTGGAATGGAATGGAATGGAATGGAATGGAATGGAATGCTAAAATGAAAAGCAATCTGAGATTGTGCCACTGCACTCAAACCTGGATGACAGTGAGATCCTGTCGAAAGAAAGGAATGGAATGGAGCGGAGTGGAATGGAATGGAGTGGAGTGGAGTGGAGTGGAGTGGAATGGAATGGTGTGTATTGGAATGGAGTTGAATGAAATGGAATGGAATGGAATGGAGTGGAATGGAATAGAATGGAGTAGGATGGAGTGGATTGGAGTGGAATGGAATGGAATGGAATGGAAAGGAATGGAGTGGATTGCAGTGAAGTGGAGTGGAATTCAATGGAATGGAAGGGAATGGAATGGAAAGGAATTGAATGGCATGTAATGGAATGGAATGGTGAAATGAAATGTGAGCTGAGATTTTGCCACTGCACTCCAACCTGGGTGACAGAGTGAGATCCTGTCGAAACAAAGGAATGAAACAGAATGGAGTGGAATGGAATCGAAGGAAATTTAATGGAGTGGAGTGGAATAGAGTGGAGTGGAGTGGAGTGGAAGGGAGTGGAATGGAATGGGATGGAATAGAATAGTGGAGTGGAGTGGAGTTAAGTGTTGTGGAGTTGAGTGGATTGGAAGGGAATTGAAGGGAAAGGAATTAAATGGAAGGGAATGGAATGGTGTGAAGTGGACTGGAGTTTAATGGATTGGAATGGAATTGTATGGAGTGCAATGGAGTGGATTGGAGTGGAGTGGACTGGAATGGACTGGAATGGAATGGAAGGGAAGTTAGTATATTGGAGTGGAGTGGTGAGTCGTGGAGTGGAGTGGAGGGGAAAAGAGAGGAATGGAATGGGATGGAGTGGAATGGAGTGGAGTGGAATGGAGTGAAATGGAGAGGAATGGAATGGGATGGAATGAAATGGAGTTGATTGGAGTGGAGAGGAGTGGAGTGAAATGGAATGGGATGGAAAAGAATGTAGTGGTGTGGAGTGGAGTGGAGTGAAATAGAATGGATTGGAATGGAATGGAGTGGAATGGAATCGTGAAATGAAATGTGAGCTGAGATTGTTCCACTGGACTCCAGCCTGAGTAAAGACTGACATGCTGTCGAAAGAAAGAAATGGATTGGAATGGAGTGGAATGGAATGGAATGGCATTAAGTGGAGTGGAGTGGAGTGGAGTGCAATGGAATGGAAAGCAGTGGAGTGGAGTGAAATGGAGTGGAATGGAGATTCAAAAAATGGAATGGAATCGAACGAAATGGAATGGATTGGAATGCAATGCAATGGAATGAAATGGAATGCAATGGAATGGAATGGAATTTTGAAATGAAACGTGAGCTGAGATGGTTCCACTGCACTCTAGCCTGGGTGACAGAATGAGATTCTGTCGAAAAAAGGATTGGAATGGAATGGAATGGAATGTAGTGGAGTGGAGTGGAGTGGGATGGAGTTGATTGGAATGAGATAGAGTGGAATGGAAAGGAGTGGGGTGTAGTGGAGAGGAGTGGAGAAGAGCTGAATGGATTGGACTGGAATAGGAGGGAATGGAGCAGCGTGGAGTGGAGTGGAATGGTGAGGAGATTAGTGGATTCAGTGTGGTGGAATGGAATGGAATGGAATGCAATGGAATGGAATGGAATGGAATGGAATGGAATGGAATGGAATGGAATTCAACGGAATGGAATGATGAAATGAACGTGAGCTGTGATTGTGCCACTGCACTCCAGCCTGTGTGACAGCATGAGATCCTGTCAAAAGAAAGGAATGGAATGGAATGTTGTGGAATGGAATGGAATGGAATGGAATGGAGTGGAGTGGAGTGGAGTGGAGTTGAATGGAGTGGAATGGATTGGGATGTAATGGAATGGAATGGGTTGGATTGGAGTGGAGTAGAGAGGAGTGGAATGGAACTGAATGGAATAGAATGGAATGGAAAGGAATGCAATGCAATGCAATAGAATGAAATGCAACGGAATGGAATGGTATAATAATATGTGAACTGAGGATGGTCGGAAGCCAAGGTGGTCAAATAGGAACAGCTCCAGTCTACACCTCCCAGCATGAGCAACACAGAAGACCGATGATTTCTGCATTTCCATCTGAGGTACTAGGTTCACATCACTAGGGAGTGCCAGACAGTGGGCACATGTCAGTGGGTGGCTGCACCGTGCGTGAGCCGAAGGGCGAGGCAATGCCTCACTTGGGAAGCGCAAGGGGTCAGGGAGTTTGCATTACTAGTCAAAGAAAGGGGTGACAGACAGCACCTGGAAAATCGGGTCATTCCCACCTGAATACTGCGCTTTTCTGACGGGCTTAAAAAACGGCACAACAGGAGATTATATCCCGCACCTGGCTCAGAGGGTCCTACCCACACGAAGTCTCACTGATTGCTAGTACAGCAGTCTGAGATCAAACTGCAATGCAGCGGCGAGCCTGGGGGAGGGGCTCCCGCCATTGCCTAGGCTTGCTTAGGAAAACAAAGCAGCCAGGAAGCTCGAACCGGGTGGAGCCCACCACAGCTCAAGGAGGCCTGCCTGCCTCTGTAAGATCCACCTCTGGGGGCAGGGCACGGACAAACAAAAAGACAGCAGTAACCTCTGCAGACTTAAATTTCCCTGTCTGACAGCTTGGAAGAGAGCAGTGGTTCTCCTAGCATGCAGCTGGAGATCTGAGAACGGGCAGACTGACTCGTCAAGTGGGTACCTGACCCCTAACCCCAGAGCAGCCTAACTGGGAGGCACCCCAGCAAGGGCAGACTGACACCTCACACGGCCTGGTACTCCAACAGACCTGCAGCTGAGGATCCTGTCTGTTAGAAGGAAAACTAACAAACAGAAAGGACATTCACACCAAAAACTCATACGTACATCACCATCATCAAAGACCAAAAGTAGATAAAACCACAAAGATGGGGAAAAAACAGAGCAGAAAAACTGGAAACTCTAAAAAGCAGAGCCCCTCTCCTCCTCCAAAGGAACGCAGTTCCTCACCAGCAACGGAACACAGCTAGACGGAGAATGACTTTGACGAGCTGAGAGAAGAAGGCTTCAGACGATCAAATTACTCCGAGTGGAGTGGAGTGGCATGGAATCTAATTTAATCGAATGGAATGGAATGGAAAGGAATTCTGAAATGAAATGAGAGCTGATATTGTGCCACTGCACTGCAGCCTGTGTGACAGAGTGAGATCATTTCGAAAGAAAGGAATGAAATGCAATAGAGTGTATTGTAATGCAATGGAATGGAGTGGAGTGGAGTGGAGTGGAGTAGAATGCAGTGGAATGGTACGGGATGTAATGGAATGGAATGGAGTGGAGTGGAGTGGAATGGAGTGAAAGGAATGGGATATAATGGAATGGAGTGGAGTGGAGTGGAGTGGAATGGAGTGGGGTGGAGTGGAGTGGAGTGGAATAGAATGGAATTTATTGGAGTGGAGTGGAGGGGAGTGGAATGGAATGGAATGAAATGAAATGGAATGGAATGGTGAAATGATAGGTGAGCTGAGATTGTGCCACTGCACTCCAGCCTGTGTGACAGTGCTAGATACTGTCAAAAGAAAGAAACTTAATGGAATGGAGTTGAATGGAATAGAATGGAATTGAATGGAGTGGATTGTAGTCAAGTGGAATGGAGTGGAGACTAGTGGAGGGGAATGCAGTGGAATGGAATCAGATGGAACGGAAAGGAGTGGACTGGAGTGGAGTGGAATGGAGTGGAATGTAATGGGATGGAAAGGAATGGAGTGGAGTGGAGTGGAGTGGAGAAGAATGGAGTGGAATGGAATGGAATGGACTAGAGTGGAGGAAAGTGGGATGGAATGGAACGGAATGGAAGGGAGTAGAGTGGAGTGCAGTGGAGAGGAGTGGAGGGTAATGGAGTTGAATGGAGTGTAATGAAACAGAATCGAATGGAATGGACTGAAGTGGAGAGGAGTAGAGTGGAATGGAGTGGAGTGGAATGGCATGGAGTGGAATGGAATGGATTGGAGTAGATTGGAGTGGAGTAGAGTGGATTGGAATGGAATGGAATGGAATGCAACGGAATGGAATGGTGTAATGAAGTGTGAGCTGAGACTGTGACAGTGCACTCCAGCCTGGGTGATAGCATGAGATCCTGTCAATAAAATTAATGAAATCGATGGAGTTGAATGGAATTGATTTGGAATGGAATGGAGTGGAGTGGAGTGGAGTGGAGTAGAGTGGAGAGGAGAATGACTTGACTGGAATTGGATGGAATGGAATGGAATGGAGTGGAGAAGAGCTGAATGGAGTGGAGAGGAGTGGAATGCAGTGGAATGGAATGGGATGGAATGGGATCGAGGGGAGTGGAGTACACTGGAGATGATTGGAGTGGAATGGAATGGAATAGAATGGAATGGAGTGGAGTGGAGTGTAAGGGAGTGGAATGGAATAGAATGCAATGGAGTGCAGTGCCGTGGAATAGAATCGAATTAAATGGAATGGAACGGAAAGAAATGGTGAAAGGAAATGTCAGCTCAGATTGTGCCACGGCCTTGGTGACACTAGCCTTGATGACACAGTGAGATACTGTCATAAGAAACGAATGGAATGGAGTGGAATGGAATTATATGGAATGGAATGGAGTGGAGTGGAGTGGAGGGGAGTGGAGTGGAGTGGAATGGAGTAGAATGGTATGGGATGGAAACGAATGGAATGAAGTGAACTGGTGTGGAGTGGAGTGAGTGGAATGGGGGTGGAATGGAATGGAATGGAATAGAGTGGGGTGGATGGAGACGAAAGGAATGGAAAGGAGTGGAATGAAGTGGAGAGGAGATGAGTGGAATGGAGTGGAATGGAGTGGAATGGAATGGAGTGGAATGGAGTGCAGAGGAGTGAAGTGGAGTGGAGTGGAATGGAATGGAAGGGAAAGGAACAGTGAAATGTAATGTGAGGTGAGACTGTGCCACTGTAATCCATCGTGGGTGACAGAGTGAGATCGTGTTGAAAGAAAGTAATGGAATGTAACGGAGTGGAAAGGAATGGAATGTACAGGAATGCAGTGGATTGCAGTAGAGTGCTGTCAAGTGGAGTGGAGTAGATTGGGGTGGAGTGGAGTGGAATGGAGTGGAATGGAATGGGATGAAATAGAATGTAATAGAGTGCAGTGGATTGGAGTGGAGTGGAGTGGAGTGGAGTGGAAAGGAATGGGACGGAATGGAATGGAGTGAAGCGGTGTGGAGTGGATTGGAGAGAAATTGAGTGGAATGGAATGGATTGGAATGCAATGTAGTAGAGTGGAGTGGAGTGCCATGGAGTGGAGTGTAATGGAGTGCAATGGTTTGGGATGGAATAGTATGGAATGGAGTGGAGTGGAGTCAAGTGTAGTGGAATGTAGTGGAAAGGAATGGGTGGAATGGGATGGAGTGGAGTGTAGTGGAGTATAGATGAGTGGTTTGGAATGCAGTTGATTGGAATAGAATGGAAAGGGTTGGAATGGGATGGAATGGAGTGGAGTGGATTGGAGTGGAATGGAGTGGAATGGAATTGAATGGGATGTAATGGAACGGAGTGGAGTGGAGTGGAGTGGAATGGAGTGGAATGGAATGGAGTGGAGAGGAGTGGAGTGGAGAGGAGTGCAATGGATAGGAATGGAATAGAATGAAATGGAATGGAATGGAATGGAAAGGAATGGAATGGAATTCAATGGAAAGAAAAGGTTAAATAAAATGTGAGCTGAGAATGTGCAACTGCACTCCAGCTTGGGTGAAAGAGTGAGATCCTGTCGAAAGAAAGGAATGGAATGCAATGGGGTGGAATACAATGGAATGGAATGGAATGCAGTGGAGTGAGGTAGAGTGGAGTGTAATGGAGCAGAGTTGAATGGAGTTGAATGCAATGGGATGTAATAGAATGGAATGGAGTGGAGAGGAGTGGAGTGGATTGGAGTGAAGTGGAGTGGATTGGAGTGAAGTGGAGTGGATTGGAGTGAAGTCGAGTGGAGTGAATGGAGTGGAATGGAATGGGATGGAATGGACGGATTGGGATGGAGTAGATTGGAGTGGAATGGATTGGAATGGAAGGAGTAGATTGGAGTGCAGTGGAGTGGAGTGGAGTGGAATGGAAAAGAATGCAATGGAATGGAATGGAGTGGAGTGGAGTGGAATTTTATGGAGTGGAATGGAATGGAGTGGAGTAGTTTGGAGTGAAGTGGAGTAGGTTGGAGTGGAGTGGAATGCAAAGGGATGGAATGGAATAGAGTGTAGTGGTGTGGAGTGGAGTGGACTGGAGTGGAGTGGAGTGGAATGGAATGGGATGGAATGGAATGAAGTTGAGAAGTAGGGAATGGAATGGAATGGAATGGAATGGAATGGAAAGAACTGGAAAGGAATGGAATGGAATGGAATTGTGAAATGAAATGTGACCTGAGATTGTGCCACTGCACTGCAGCCTGTGTGACAGTGAGATCCTGTCGAAAGAAAGTAAAGCAATGGAATGGAGTGGAATGGAAAAGAATGGAATTGAATGGAGTGGAGTGGAGTCGAGTGGAGTGGAGTAGAATGGGATGGAGTGGAGTGGAGTGAAATGGGATGGAATGGAATGGAATGCAATGCAATGGAATGGAATGGTGAGGTGAAATGTGACCCGAGGATGTGCCACTGCACTCCAGCCTGTGTGGCAGAGTGAGATCCTGTCGAAAGAAAGTAAAGGAATGGAATGGAGTGGAATGGAAAAGAATGGAATTGAATGGAGTGGAGTGGAGTCGAGTGGAGTAGAGTGGAGTGGGATGGAAGTGAATGGAATGGAATGGAGTGGAACGGGGTGTAACGGAATTGAAATGAATGGAATAGAATGCAATGGAATGGAATGGCGTGGAGTGGAGTGTACTGTATTGGAGTGGAGTGCAGTGAGGTGGAGTGGAATGTATTGGAATGGAAAGGGATGGAATGCAATGGAAAGGAGTGGAGTGGAGTGGAGTTTCGTGGAGTGGAGTTGAATGGAGTGGAAACGAATGGGATGGAATTTAATGGAATGGATTGGAGTGGAGTGGAATTTAGTGGAATGGAATGGGATGGAGTGGAATGGCGTGGAGTGCAATGGCGTGGAGTAGAGTGGAGTGGAGTGGAATGGAGTGGAATGGATTGGAACCAAATGAAACGTAATGGAATGGAGTGGAGTGCAGTGGAGTAGGATGGAATGGAATGGAATGGAATGGTGAAAGGAAATGTGAATTGTGATTGTTTCACTGCACTCAATCCTGGGTGTCAGAGTGATATGGTGTCCAAATAAAGGAATGGAATATAATGGAATGGAATGGAATGTAGTGGAGTGGAGTTGAGTGGAGTGGAGTGCAGTAGAGTGGAATGGAGTGCAATGTAATGGCATGGAATGGGGGGGAATGGAATGAAATGGATTGGAATGGAGTGGTGAGGAGTGGAGTGGATTGGAGTGGAATGGAGTGGAGTGGAATGGAGTGGAATAGAATCGGATGGAGTAAAGTGGAGTAGAGTGCAGTTGAATGGAGTGGAGTACAGTTGAGGGGAGTGGAATGGAGTGGAGTGGAGTGGAATGGAGTCGAATGGAAAGGAACGGAATGTAATAGAATGGAATGGTGAAATGAAATGTGAGCTGAGGTTGTTCCACTGAATTGCATCCTGGGTGATAAAGTTAAATCCTATGAAAAGAAAGGAATGGAATGGAATGGAGTGGAATGGAATGGAAAGGAATGGAGTGGAGAAGAATGGAGTGCAGTGGAATACAGTGGAATGGAATGGGATGGATTGGAATGCAATGGAGTGGATTGGAGTGTAGTGGAGTGCAATGGAGTGGAAAGGAAAGGGATGGAATGGAATTGAGTGGAGTGGAGTGGAAGGGACTGCAGAGTAAAGGAATGGCATGGAATGGGATGGAATGGCATGGACTGGACTGGTATGTAGAAGAGAGGAGTGGAATGGAATGGAATGGAATGGAATGAATGCAATGCAATGCAATGCAATGCAATTCAATGCAATGGAATGGAATGGTTTGCAACGGAATGGAATTGCAAAATAAAATGTGAGCTGAGATTGTGCCACTGCATTCCAGCCTGGGTGACAGAGTGAGATCCTGAGGAAAGAAAGGAAAGCAAAGGAATGGAATGGAATGGAATGGAAAGGAAAGGAAAGGAATGGAATGGAATGGAAAGGAAAGGAATGGAATGGAAAGGAAAGGAATGGAATGGAATGGAAAGGAAAGGAATGGAATGGAAAGGAATGGAATGGAAAGGAAAGGAATGGAATGGAATGGAATGGAATGGAGTGGAGTGGAGTGGAGTGGAGTCGAGTGGAGTGGAATGGAACAGGATGGAATGGAATGGAATGGAGTGGAGTGGAGTGGTGTGGAATGCAGTGGAATGGAATAGGATTCAATGGGATCGAGTGGATTGGAGTGGAAAGGAATGCTGTGGAAGGTAATGTAATGGAATAGAGTGGAGTGGAGTGCTGCGGAGTTCAGTGGATTAGAATGGAGTGGAATGGAATGGAATGGAATGGAAAGTATTGGAATAGAATGGAATGCAATTGAAAGTATTGGAATGGAATGGTGAAATGAAATGTGAGCTAAGATTGTGCCACTGCACTCCCGCCAGGGTGACAAGGTGAGATCCTGTCGAAAGAAAGGAATGGAATGGAATGGAGTGGAGTGGAGTGGAATGAAGTGTAATGGTATGGGATTGAGTGGAATGGAATGGAGTGAAGTGAAGTGGGGAGGAGTGGAGTGGGAAGTGATGGCATGGAGTGCAATGGATGCAGTGGATTGGAATGGATTTGGGTGGAATGAAGTGGAGTGGAGTGTAGTTTAGTAGAATGGAATGGAATGGAATGAAACAGAATGGAATGGAATAGAATGGTGAAATGAAATGTGAGCTGAGATTGTGCCACTGCACTCCAGCACGGGTGAGAGAATGAGATCCTGTCGAAAGAAAGGAATGGAATGGAGTGGCAAGGAATGGAAGGAAATAGAATGGAATGGAATGTCATGTACTGGAATGGAAAGGAAAAGAATGGAATGGAAAGGATTGGAGTGCAGGCGAGTGGAGTAGAGTGAATTGGAATGGAGTGGAATAGAAAGTTGCAGTATAGAATGGAATAGAGAGGAATGGGCAGGAGTGGAATTTAGTGGAGTAGAGTGGAGTGGAGTGGAGTGGAAAGGAATGCCGTGGAATGGAGTGGAATGGAATGGGGTGGAAAGGAATGCAGTTTAATGTAGTGGACTGGAGTGTAGAACAGTGGTGTGAAATGCAGTGGATTGGAGTGGAATGGAATAGAATGGAATGGGATGGAGTGGAGTGGAATACGGTATGGAATGGATTAGACTGGAGTGGACAGGAGTAGAGTGGAGGAGAGTGAAGTGGAATGGAATGGAATGGAATGGTGAAGTGAAATGTGAGGTGAGATTGTGCCACTGCACTCCATCCTGGGTGACAGAGTGAGATCCTGTAGAAAGAAAGTAAAGCAATGGAATGGAGTGGAGTGGAAAAGAATGGAATTGAATAGAGTGGAGAGGAGTCAAGGGGAGTGGAGTGGAGTGGGATGGAATGCAATGAAAGGGAATGGCGTGGAGTGAAGTGGACTGGAGTCGAGTGAAGTGGATTGGAGTAGAATGGATGGGAATGGAAAGGGATAGAATGGAATGAAATGGAAAGGAGAGGAGTGGAGTGGAGTGGAGTTTAGTGGATTGGAGTGGAATGTAGTTGAATGGAATGGCATGGAATTTAATGGAATGGATTGGAGTGGAGTGGAATGGAATGGGATGGAGTAGAATGGCGTGGAGTAGAGAGGCGTGGAGTGGAGTAGAATAGATTGGAATGAAAACGAATGGACTAGAGTGAAGTGGAGTGGATTGGAACTGAATGGAATGGAATTGAATGGAATGGAATGGAATGGAATGGTGAAATGAAATGTGAGCTGAGATTGTGCCACGGCACTCCAGCCTGTGTGACAGAGTGGGATCCTGTCGAAAGAAGGGACGGAAAGGAATGGAGTGGGAAGGATCAAATGAAATAAAATGGAGTGGAAAGGAATGGAATGGAATGGAAGAGAGTGGAATGGAGTGGAGTGGAATGGAATGGAGAGGAATGGAGTGGAATGGAATGGGATGGAATGGAATGTAATTGAGTGGAATGGAGAGGAGTGGAATGGAGAGTAGTGGAATGGAGAGGATTGGAGTGGAGAGGAGTGGAGTGGAGTCGAGTGGAATGGAATGGAGTGGAATGGAATGTAATGGAATTTGATGCAAATGGAATGCAAAGGAGTGGAGTGGAGTTGAATGGAATGGAGTGTAATGGAATGGAATGGAATGGAGTGAAATGGAATGGGATATAATGGAAGAGAATGGAGTGGAGTGGAGTGGAAAGGAATGGGTTTGAATGGGATGGATTGGAGTGGAGTGGAATGGAGTGGAGTGGAAACGAGTGGAATGGAATGGATCGGAAAGGAACTGAATGGAGTAGAGTGGAGTGGAGTAGAGTGGAGTGGAATGGAATGGAGTGGAACGCAATGCAATGGAATGGAGTGGATTGGAGTGGAGTGGAGTGGAGTGGAATGAAACGGAATGGAATGGAATCGAATGGAATGGTATGGAATAGTGAAATGAAATGTGAGTTGAGATTGTGCCACTGTACTCCAGCCTGGGGGACAGAGTGGGATCCTGTTGAAAGAAAGGAATGGATTGGAATGGAGTGAAAGGGAATCGGATGGTATGGAATGGAATGGAGTTGAGTGGATAGGAGTATATTGCAGTGAGGTGGAATGCAAAGGAATGGAATGGAATGGATTGGAGTGGAGTGCAGTGGAGTGGAATGGCGGGGAATGGAATGGGATTGAAAGCAATGGAATGGAGTGGGGTGGATTGGAGAGCAGTGGATTAGAAGGGGATGGGATGGAATGGAATGGAGTGGACTGCAGTGGGGTGTGGTGCAATGGAGTAGAGTGGAATGAAGTGGAGTGGAACACCGTGGAATGGAATGGAATGCAATGCAATGGTGAAATGAAATGTGAGCTGACATTGTGCCACTACACTCCAGCCTGGGTAACAGAGTGAGATCCTGTCGAAAGAAAAGAATGGATTGGAACAGAGTGGAATGGAATGGAATGGAATTGTATGGAATGGAATGGAGTGCAGTGGAGTACAGTGGAATGGAGTGGTATGGAATGGAATGGAATGGAAAGAATGGAGTGGAGTGGAGTGCAGTGAAGTGGAGAGAAGTGGAGTGGAGTAGAAGGAGTGGAATGGAGTGGCATGGAGTGGAATGGAATGGAGAAGAGTGGCATTGAGTGGAGTGGAGTGGAATGGAATGGAATGGAAAGGAATGCAATGCAATGAAATGGAATGAATGGAATGGAATGCAAACGTATTGTATTGTGAACTGAAACGTGAGCTGAGATGTTGCCACTGCACTGTAGCCATGTTGACAGCGTGAGATTCTTTGAAAGATAGCAACGGAATGGAATGGAGAGGAATGGAACGGAATTGAATGGAATGGAATGGATTGGAGGGGAGTGGAGTGGATTGGAATGGATTGGAGGGGAGTGGAGTGGATTGGAATGGATTGGTGTGGAATTGAAACGGATTTAATGTAATGTAATGGAGTGGAGTTCAGTGGAGTGTATTGGAGTGGAATGCAGTAAAATGGAATGGGAAGGAATGGGATCGAGTGCAGTGGAATGGAGTGGAGTGGAGTGGAATGGTATGGAATGGAGTGGAGTGGAATGGTATGGAATGGAATGGAATGGAGTGGAGTGGATTGGAGTGGAGTGGATTGGAGTGGAGTGGAATGGAGAGAAATGGAATGGAATGGAATGGAATGGAATGGAATGGAATGGCATGGTGAAATGCAATGTGAGCTGAGATTGTGCCACTGAACTCCAGCCTGGGTGACAGAGTGGGATCATTTCGAAAGAAAGGAATGGACTGGAATGGAGTGGAATGCAATGGGATAGAACAGAATGGAATGGAGCGGAGTGGAGTGAAATCTATTTGAGTGGAGTGGAATAGACTGGAATGGAATGGAGTGGAATCGAATGGAATTGAGTGGAGTGGAGTGCATTGGAGTGGAGAGAAGTGGAGTGGAGTGGAATGGAAGGGAGTGGAATGGAATGGCATGGAGTGGAATGGAATGGACAGAAGTGGCATTGAGTGGAGTGGAATGGAATGGAATGAAATGGAATGGAATGAAATTGAATTCAATGAAATGCAATGAATGGAATGGAATGCAAACGCATGGTATTGTGAAATGAAATGTGAGCTGAGATGGTGCCACTGCACTCCAGCTATGTTTACAGCATGAGATCCTTTGAAAGAAAGGAATGGAATGTAATGGAGTGGAATGGAATGGAATTGAATGCAATGGAATGGATTGGAGTGGAGTGGAGTGGACTGGAATGGAAAGGAGTGGAATGGGAAGGAATTTAATGTAATGTAATGGAGTGCAGTTTAGTGGAGTGGACTGGAGTGGAATGCAGTGGAATGGAACAGGACGCAATGGGATCAAGTGCAGTGGAATACAGTGGAGTGGAGTGGAGTGGAGTGGAGTGGAGTGGAATGGAATGGAATGAAATGGAGTCGAGCGTAGTGGAGTTTAGTGGAGTGGATTTGACAGGAATGCAGTGGAATGGAATGGGACGGAATGCGATCAAGTGCAGTGGAATGGAGTGGAGTGAGGTTGAGTGGAGTAGAATGGAATGGAATGGAATTGAATGGAGTGGAGTGGAGTGGCGTGGAGAGGAGTTGAACGGAGAGGAATGGAATGGAACTGAATGGAATTTAATGGAGTGGAGTGGGTGGAGTGGAGTGGAGTGGAGTGGAATGGAATGGAATGGAACGGTGAAATGAAATATGAGCTGACATTGTGCCACTGCACTCCAGCCTGGGTGACAGAGTGAGATGATGTCAAAAAAGAGGAATGGAATAGAATGCAATGGAATGGAGTGGAATCGAGTGGAGTTGAGTGGAGTGGGGTATAGTTGAGTGGAAAGGAATTGCATAGAATGGAATGGAATGGAGTTGGTTGGAGTAGAATGGAGTTCAGTGGAGTGCAGTGCAATGGAATGCAGTGGAATGGAGTAGAATGGAATAGGACGGAATGGAATGGAATGGAGTGGAGCGGAGTGGAGTGGAATGGAATGGGATGGAAAGGAATGGAGTTTAGTGAAATGTAGTGGATTGGAATGGAGTGGAATCGAGTGAAGTGGAATGAAGTAGACTGCAGTGGAATGGAGTGGAGTGGAAAGTGATGGGATGGAATGGGGTGGAGCAGAGTGGAGTGTAGTGTAGTGGAATGGAATGGAATAGAATGGAGTGGAATTGAACTGAATGGAGTAGAGTCGAGTGGAGTGTAGTGAAATGGAATGGAATGGAATGGAATGGACTGGTGACATGAGATGTGAGCTGAGATTGTGCCAATGCACATCAGCCTGGGTGATGAAGTGAGATCCTGTCAAAAGAAAGGAATGGAATGAAATGGAGTGTAATGTAATGTAATGTAATGTAATGTAATGTAATGTAATGTAATGTAATGGAGTGGAATGGAGTGGAGTGGAGAGGAAAGGAGTGGCGTGGAGTGCAGTGGAGTGGAACAGGGAAGAATGGGATGGGTTGGAATGGAATGGAATGTAATGGAGTGGAGTGGATTGGAGTGGGATGGAGTGGAGTGGAGTGGAGTGGAGTGGGGTGGAGTGGAGTGCAATGAAAAGGAATGGAATGGAAAGGAATTTAATGGAATGGAATGATGAAATGTAATGTTTTCTGAGACTGTGCCACTGCACTCCATCCTGTGTGACAAAGTGAGACCCTGTTGAAAATAATGAGTGGACTGGAGTGGAATGGAATTGAATGGAATGCAGTAGAGTGGAGTGGAGTGCAGTGGAGTGGAGTGGAGTGGAAAGGAGTTCATTGGAATGGGATGGAAAGCAATGGAATGGAGTGGAATGAAGTGGAATGGAGTGGAATGGAATGGGATTTAGTGTGATCAAGTGGAGTGGAGAGGAATGGAGTGGAATGGAGTGGAATGGAATGTAGTGGAATGGAATGGAAAGAAATGGAATGGAATGGTGTGGAATGGAGTGTAGTGGAATGGAGTGTAATGGAATGGAATGGAATGGAATGGAGTGGAATGGAGTGGAGTGCAGTGGACTGGAATGGAGTGGAGTGCAGTGGAATGTAGCGGAATGGAATGGGGTGGAATGGCATGGAGTGGAGGGGGTTGGAGTGGAGTGCAGTGGAGTGGAAAGGAGTGGAAAGGATTGCATTGGAATGGAGTAGAATGGAATTGAATGAAATGTAATGCAATGCAATTGAATGAAATGGAATGGTGAAATGACATGTGAGCTGAGATTTTTCCCCTACCCTCCAGCCTGAGTGACAGAGTTTGATACCGTCGAAAGAAAGTGATGGAATGGAATGCAGCAGAATGGAATGGAATGGAATATAATGGAGTGGAGTGGAGTGGAGTGGGGTGGAGTGGAGAGGATTGGAGTGGAGTGGAATGAATACGAATGGAATGCGATGGAATGGAAAGTAATGGAGTGGGGTGGAGTGGAGAAGAGTGGCGTGGAGTGGAATAGAGTGGATAGTAATAGGATGGAATGGAGAGGAGTGTGGTGGATTGGAGTGGATTACAGTGAAATGGAATGTAATGGAACGGAATGGTATGGAATGAAGTGGAGTAGAGTGCAGTGAAGTTGAATGGAGTGGACTGGAATGCAATGCAATGGAATGGAATGGAATGGAATGGAATGGTGAAAGGAAATGTGAGCTGAGATTCTGCCGCTGCACTCCAGCCTGGATGTCAGAGTGATATCCTGTTGAAAGAATGGAAAGCAATGGAATTGAGTGGAGTGGAGTGGAATGGAGTGGAGTAGAATGGCATGGGGTGGAATAGAAAGTAGTGGAGAGGAGTGGAGTGGAGTGCAGTGGAATGGAATGGAATTGAATGCAATAAAATGAAATGCACTGGAATGGAATGGAATGGAATAAAATGGAATGGAATGGTTAAATGAAATGTGAGCTGAGAGCGTGCCACTGCACTCCAGCCTGGCTGACAGAGTGAGGACATGTCGAAAGAAAGGAATGGAATGGAATGGAGTGGAAGGGAATGGAATGGAATTGAAAGGAGTGGAATGGATTGGAGTGGAGTGGAATGGAGTGTCATGGAATGGCATGCAGTAGAATGGAATGGAGTGGAGTGAAGTTGAACAGAGTGGAGTGGAATGGAATTTAGTGGAGTGCAATGGCATAGAATGGAATGGAATGGAGTGCAACGGAATGGAAGGGTAAAATGATATGTGACCTGAGATTGTGCCACTGCACTCCAGCCTGGGTGACACAGTGAGATCCTGACGAAAGAAAGGAGGAAATGGAATGGAGTGGAATGGAATGTAATGGAATGGACAGGAGTGGAATGGAGTCGGATGGAATGGAATGGAATGGAATGGAGTGGAGTGGAGTGGAGTGGAGAGGAGTGGAGTGGAATGGAATGGGATTTAATGTGATCGAGTGGAGAGGAGTGGAGTGGAGTGGAATGGAGTAGAATGGAATGGCATGCAATGGAGAGGAGTGGAGTAGAGCATAGTGGAGTGGAGTGGAGTGGAATGGAGTGTAATGGAATGGAATGGAATGGAATGGAGTGGAGTGGAGTGGACTGGAGTGGAGTGGAGTGAAGTGGAATGGAGTGGAATGGAATGGGCAAGAATGACATGGGGTAGAGTGGGGTGGAGTTGGGTAGAGTGAAGTGGAATGGAGTGGAAATTATTGGAATGGAATGGAATGGCCTGGAATGGAATGGAAAGGAATTGAGAGGAATAGAATGGAATGCAATTGAATGGTGAAATGACATGTGAGGTGAGATTGTGCCACTGCACTCCAGACTGGGTGACAGAGGGAGATCCTGTCGAAAGAAAGTGATGGAATAAAATATAGAGGAATGGAATGGAATGGAATGGATTGTAGCGGCGTGGAGTGGAGAGGTTTGGAGTGGAATGGAGTGGAGAGGAGTGGAATGGATTGGAATGGAATGGAATGGAATGGAGTGGGGTGGAGTGGAATGGAGTGGAGTGGAGTGGAATGGAGTGAATTGGAATAGGATGGAATGGAGTGGAGTGGAGGGGAGTGCAGCGCAGTGAATTGGAATGGAATGGAAGATAATTTATATGATGTGTCGTAGAGTGCAGTGGGGTGGAGTGGAGTAGACTGCAATGGAATGGAATGCAATTGAATGGAATGGAATGGAAGAGTGAAATGAAACGTGAGTGGAGATTGCGCCACTGCAATCCATCCTGGGTGACAGAGTGATATCCCGTCAAAAGAAAGGAATGGAATAGAAAGGAGTGGAATGGAAATGGAGTGGAGTGGAGTGGAATGTAGTGGAAAGGAATGGGATGTAATGGGTTGAATTGGAGTAGAGTGGAATGGAGAGGAGTGGAAATGATTGGAATGGAATGGAGTGGAAAGAACTGAAGGGAGTGGAGTGGAGTAGAGTGGCGTGGAATGGAGTGGAACAAAATGGAATAGAATGGAATGGAATGGAATGAAACGGAATGGAATGGAGTGGAGTGGAATTGAGTGGAGTGGAATGGAGTGGAATGGATGGAACGGAATGGAGTCGAATGTAATGACATGGAATGGAATGGAATGGTGAAACGAAATGTGAGCTGAGATTGTACAACAGAACTCCAGGCTGAGTGAGAGGGTGGAGTGGAATGGAATGGAATGGAATGGTATGGGGTGGAATGGAGTGCGGTGGAGTGAAGTGGAGTGGAATGGAGGGGAATGGAATGGGATTGAATGGAACAGAATGGAGTGGATTGGAGTGGAGAGAAGTGGAGTGGAATGGGATGGGAAAGAATGGAAAGGAGTGGACTGCAGTGGAGTGTGATGGAATGGATTTGAATGGAATGGAGTAGAAGCGAAGGGCATGCAGTGGAATGGAAAGGAGTGGAGTCGAGTGGAGAGGACTGGAGTGGAAATGAGTGGAATCGAATGGGATGGAAAGGAAGGGAATGGAGTGGAGAGGAATGGAATGGAATTGAATGGAAGGGAATTCAATGGTGAAGTGGAATGTCAGCTGGATTGTGCCACTGCACTCCAGCCTGGGTAACAGAGAGAGATAATGCCGAAAGAAAGGAATGGAATGGAAGGGAAATGAATGGAATGGAATGGAGTGCAGTGGAGAAGAGTGGAATGAAGTGGAATGGAATGGAATGGAATAGAATGGAACGGAATGGAATGGAGTGGACTGCAGTGCAGGGGAGTGGAGAGAAGTGGAGTTAAAGGGAGTGGAATGGAATGGCATGGAGTGGAATGGAATGGCATGGAGGGGAATGGAATGGAATGGAAAAATGAAATATGAGCGGAGATTGTGCCAGCCTGGGTGACAGAGTGAGATGATGTTGAAAGAGAGGGATAGAATGGAATGGAGAGGAATGGAATGCAATGGAATGGAATCGAGTGGAGTGGAGTGGAGTGGGGTGAAGTGGAGTGGCATGGAATTGCATAGAGTGGAATGCAATGGAGTGGTGTGGAGTGGAGTGGAGTGCAATGGAATGCAGTGGAATGGAGTGGAATGAAATAAGATGGAATGGAATGGAATGGAGTGGAGTGGATTGGATTTCAGTGAACTGGAATGGAATGGAATGGAATTCAATGAAGTGGAGTAGAATGCAGTGGAGTGGATTTGTGTGGAGTGGAATGGAATGGAATGGAATGGAATTGAAGGGTGAAATGAAATGTGAGTGGAGATTGTACCAATGCATTCCAGCATGGGTGCAGAAGTGGAATAGAATGGAATGGAATGGAGTGGAGTGGTTTGGAAAGCAGTGGGTAGGAATGGCATGGAGTGGAATGGAATGGAGTGGAGTGGAATGGAGTGGAGTGGAATGGCGTGAAATGGAATGGAATGGAATTGAACAAAATGCAGTGGAGTGTAATGGAGTGTAGTGGAATGGGATGAAATGGGATGGAATGGGATAAAGTGGAGTGGAGTGGAGTGGAGTGGACTGGAGAGGAATGGAGTGGAATGGAATGGAATGAAATGGAATGGAATGGAATGAAATGGAATAGAATGGAATGGAATGGAATGGAGTGGAGTGGAGTAGAGTGGAGTCGAGTGGAATGGAGTGGAATGGAAAGGAATGGAATGGAGTAGAGTGGAGAGGAGTGAAATGGAATGGAATGGACTGGAATGCAATATAATTGAATGGAATGGAAAGGTGAAATGAAATGTGAGCTGAGATTGTGCCACTGCACTCCAGCCTGGGTAACAGGGCGAGATCCTGTCGAAAAAAAGGAGTGGAATGGAATGGAGTGTAATGGAATGTAATGGAATGGAAAGTAACAGAATTTAGTGGAGTGGAGAGGAGTGGAGTGGAGAGGAGTGATGTGGAGTGGAGTGGAGTGGAGTGGATTGGAGTGGAATGGAATATTATGTAATGGAATGGAATGGAATGGAAAGGTGAAATGTATTGTGAGCTGAGATTGTGCCACTGCACTCTAGCCTGGGTGACCCAGTGAGATCCTGTCGAAAGAAAGGAATGTAATGGAGAGGAGTCGAGTGGATTGGAGTGGTTTGGAATGGCATGGAGTGGAATGGGAAGGAATCGAATGGAGTGGAGTGGAGTGGAGTGGAATGGAATGGGATAGATTGGAATGGAATGGAGTGGAGTGGAGTAGTGCGGAGTGAAGAAGTGAAGTGTAGTGGAGTGGAGTGGAATGGTATGGATTGGAATGGAATAGAGTGGAGTGGAGTGGAATGGAGTGTATTGGAGGGGATTGTCGTGTAGTGTAGTATAATGTAGGGGAGTGGAGTTGAGGTGAATGGAATGGAAAGTAATGGGAGAGATTTGAAAGTATTGGAGTAAAGTAGAGTGGATTGGAGATGAGTGGAGTGGAATGGGATGGGATGAAATGGAGTGGAGTGGAACTGGGTGGAGTGGAAAGGAGTGGAATTGAATGCGGTGGAATGGGATGGGTGGGAGTGTATTGGAGTGGAATGGAGTGGAATGGAGAGGAATGGAATGGAACAGAATGGAATGGAGTGGAATGGAGTGGAATGGAGTAGAGTGGGGATCAGTGGAATGGAGTCGAATAGAGAGGAAGTGAGTGAAAAGGAATGGAAAGGAAAGGAATGCAATGGAATGGAGTTGAATGGATTGGAATGGAATGCAAAACAATGGAATGGAATGCCTTGAAATGGAATGGAATGGATTAGAATTGAATGCAATGAGATGGTGAAATGAAATGTGAGCTGAGATTGTGCCACTGCATTCCAGCCGGGGTGACAGAGAGAGATACTGTCGAAAGAAAGGGATGTAATGGATTGGAGTGGAATGGAATGGAATGGAATTGAATGGAGTGGAGTGGAGTTGAGTGGAAAAGAGTGGAGTGGAGTGGAGTGGATTGGAAGAGAGTGGAGTGGAATGGAGTGGAATGGGATGGAGTGCAGTGCAGTGGAATGGAGTGTAGTGGATTTGAATGGGGTGGGGTGGAATGGAATGGAATGGAAGGGAATGAAGTGGAATGGAACGAAGTGAAATGGAGTGCAGTGGACTGCTGTGGAGTGGAGTGGAGTGCATTGGAGTGTAAAGGAATGGAATGGAATGAAGTGGAGTGGTGTGGATTGGAGTGGAATGGAGTGGGTTGGAATGGAATGGGATCGAGTGGAACGGAGTGGAGTGGAGCAGAGAGGACTCGAAAGGAATGGAATGGAATAGAATGGAGTGGAGTGGGGTGGAGTGAAGTTGATTGGAGTGGAATGGAATGGAAAGGAATGGAGTGGAATGGAACGGTATGGAATGCAATGAAATGGAATGCAATGTAATGAAATTGTATGGAATGGTGAAATGAAAGTTGAGCTGAGATTGTGCCACTGCCCTCCATCCTGGGTGTTAAAGTGAGAACCAGTCAAAAGAAAGGAATGGAATTGAATGGAGGTGAATGTTAGGAACGGAATGGAGTGGAGTGGTGTGGGGTGGAGTGGAATCGAATGGAATGGAGTAGGATGGTGTCGAGTAGAGTGGAATGGAGTGGAGTGGAATGGCATAGAATGCAAAGACATGGAACTGAATGGAGTGGTGGGGAGTGGAGTGGAGTTTAATGGATTGGAGTGGAGTGGAGTGGAATGGAATGGAATGTAATGCAACAGAATGTTGAAATGAAATGTAAACTGAGATTCTTCCACTGCACTCCAGCCTGGGTGACAGGGTAAGATACTGTCGAAAGAAAAGAACGGAATGGAAGAGAGTGGAGTGGAGTGGAATAGAGTGGTGTGGAGTAGAATGGAATGGAAAGGGATGGAATCCAATGGAATGGAGTGTAGTGAAGTGAGTGGAATGGAATGAGATGGATTGGAATGGAATGGAGTGGAGTGGATTGCAGTGGAGTGGAATGGAATGCAGTGGATTGGAGTGGAGTGCAGTGTAGTGGAACGCAGTGGTATGGAAAGAGTGAATAGAAAATATTGGTGTGAAGTAGAAAGGAGTGGAGTGGAGAGGAGTGGAGTTAAATGGAATGGGATGGAATGGAGTGGAGTAGAGAGGAGTTGAGTGGAGTAGATGGAATGGGGTGGAAAGGATTGGGGTTCAATGGGATGGAGTGGAGTGGAGTGGAATGGAGTGGAATGGAGAGGAATGGAATGGAATAGAATGGAATGGAGTGGAATGGAGTGGAGTGGAGTGCAGTGGAGTGGAGTGGAATGGAGTGGAATGGAGGGGAACGGATGGAACGCCATGGAATGCAATGGAATGGAAGGGAATGGAATGGAATGAAATGGAATTGAATTAAATGGAATGTAATGCAATGAAATGGTGAAATGAAATGTGAGCTGAGATTATGACAGTGGATTCCAAACGGAGTGATAGAGTGATATAATGTTGAAAGAAAGAATCAAATGGATTGGAGTGTAATGTAATGTAATGTAATGTAATGTAATGTAATGTAATGTAATGTAATAACATAATGGAGTGGAATGGAGTGGAGTGTAATGGAATGGGATGGAAGGGAATCGAATGGAATGGAGTGGAGAGGAGTGGAAGGGACAGGATTGAAGTGGAGAGGATTGGAATGGATGG
Source organism: Pongo pygmaeus (assembly GCF_028885625.2). Classification (NCBI taxonomy): domain Eukaryota; kingdom Metazoa; phylum Chordata; class Mammalia; order Primates; family Hominidae; genus Pongo; species Pongo pygmaeus. The sequence goes on from NC_072392.2 coordinate 38,597,160, forward strand.
GACTGGAATGGAATGGAATGTGATGGAGTGGAGTGGAGTGGATTGGAGCAGAGTGGAGTGGATTGGAATGGAGTAAGTTGGAAAGGAATGGAATGGAATGGAATGGAGTGGAGTGGAGTGGAGTGGAGTGGAGTGAAGTGGAGTGAAGTGGAGTGTAATGGAGTGTAATGGAATGGAAATTAACGGAAAGGAGTGTAGTTTAATGGAATGGAGTGGAGTGGAGTGGAAGGAATGGAATGGAAAGGAATGCACTGGAATGGAATGCAATGGAATGGAATGGTGAAATGAAATGTGAGCTGAGAGTGTGCCACTGCACTCCAGCCTTGGTGACACAGTGACATCCTGTCAAAAGAAAGGAATGGAATGGAATGGAGTTGAATGTAGTGGAATAGAAGGGAAAGGAGGGGAGTGGAGTGAAGTGGAGAGGAATGGAATGGCGTGGAGTAGAATGGAATGGAGTGGAGTGGAGTGGAGTGGAGTGCAATTGAAAGGAATAGAATGGAATGGAATGGAATGCAACGGAATGGAAATGTGGAAGGAAATGTGAGCTGACATTTTGCCACTGCACTCCTGCCTGGGGGACAGCGAGAGATGCTTTCAAAAGAAAGGAAAGTAATGGAATGGAGTGGAATGGAATGGAATGGAATGGATTGGAGAGGAGTGGAATGGAGTGGAGTGGAATGGAGTGGAAAGTAATGTGAAGGAATGGAATATAACGGAGTGGAATGTTGTGGAGTGGAGTGGAATAGAGTGGAATGGAATGGGATGGAATGGGATCGAGAGGAGTGGAGTGGAGTGGATTGGATTGCAATGAAGTGGAATGTAATTGAACAAATGGAGTGGACTGGAGTGGGGTGGAATGGAACGGATTTAAATGAAATGGAATGGTGAAATGAAATGTGAACAGAGATGGTGCCACTTTACTCCAGCCAGCGTGACAGAGGAAGATCCTGTCGAAAGAAAGCAATGGAAAGGAATCGAGTGGAATTGAATTGAATGGAATAGAAAGGAGTGGAGGGGAGAGGAGTGGAGTGGAGTGCAGTGGAGAGAAATGGAGTTGAATGGGATGTGACTGAATGGAATGAAATGGGGAGGAGTGGAGTGCAGAAGAGTGGGGTGGAATGGAGTGGAGTGGAGAGGAGTGGAATGGAGTGGAGTGGATTAGGATGGAGTGGAATGGAGTGGCAAGGAGAGGAATGGAATGGAGTAGAGTGGAATGCAGTGGAGTGGAGTGGAGTGGAGTGGAATGGAGTGGAATGGTTTGGGATGGAATGGAATGGAGTGGAGTGTAGCTGGTGGAGTGGAATGGAGTGCAATGGAGAGGAGTGGAGTGCAGTGTAGTGTAGTGTAGTGGAATTCAATGGAATGGAATGGAACGGAGAGGAATGGAATGGAATGGGTAAATGATATGTGAGCTGAAATTGCGCCACAGAACTCCAGCCTGGGTGACAGAGTTAGGTCTTGTTGAAAGAAAGGAATGGAATGCATTGGAGTGGAAAGGAATGGAATGGAATGGAATAGAGTGGAGTGGAGTGCCTTGGAATGGAGTGGAGTGGAAGGGAGTGGATTGGAGTGGAGTGGAATGGAATGGGATGGAAAGGATAGCGATGGAGTGGAGTGGAGAGGAGTGGAGTGGACTGGAGTGGAGTGGAGTGGAGTGGAATGGAGTGAAGTGGAATGGAATGGGATGGAGTGGAGTGCAGTGGAGTGGAGTGCAGTGGAATGGAGTGGGATGGAATGGAATAGAATGGAGTGGATTGGAGTGCATTGGAGTGGAGTGGAGAGGAGATGAGTGCTTTGGAGTGCAAAGGAAAGGAAAGGAATGGGATGGAGTGGAGAGGAGTTGAGTGCTTTGGAGTGCAAAGGAAAGGAAAGGAATAAGATGGAGTGGAGTGGAGTGGAGTGGAGCGGAGTGAAATTGAATGGATTGGGATCGAATGGAAAGGAATGGAATGGAATGGAATGCAGTGAAGTGGAGTGCAGTGGAACGAAGTGGGGTGGAGTGGAGTGCAATGGAGTGTAAAGGAATGGAATGAAATGAAATCGAGTGGAGTCTAGTGTTGTGGAGGGTAGTGCAGTGGAATGGGTTGGCATGGAATTGGATGGAGTGGAACAGAGTGGAGTGGAGTGGAGAGGAGTCGAATGGAATGGAATGGATCGGATGGGGTGGAGTGGAGTGGAGTGGAGTGGAATGGAATGGGGTGGAATGCAATGGCATGAAATGCAATGGAATGGAATGCAATGTAATGAAATGGAATAGAATAGTGAAGTGAAATGTGAGCTGAGATTGTGCCACTGCACTCCATCCTGGGTGTTACATTGAGATCCTGTCAAAAGAAAGGAATGGAATTGAATGGTGTGGAATATAATAAAATGGAATGGAGTGTAGTGCTGTGGAGTGGTGTGGAGTTGAGTAGAGTGGAATGGATTGAAATGGAATGGCATGGAGTCGAGTAGAGTGGAGATGAGTGAAGTGAAATGGTGTGGAATGCAAAGTCATGGAATTGAATGGAGTTGTTTGGAGTGGAGTGGAGTTGTGTTTAATGGAATGGAGTGGAGTGGAGTGGAAGGAATGGAATGGAAAGGAATGGAATGGTATGTTGAAATGAAATGTGGCCTGAGATTGTGCCACTACACTCCAGCCTGTGTGACAGTGAGATCCTGTCGAAAGAAAGGAATGGAATGGGATGGTGTGGTGTGGAGTGGAGTGGAGTGGAGTGGATTGGTGTGGAATGGAACGGAATGGAAAGGGATGGATTCGATTGGAATGGAGTGGAGAGAAGTGGAGTGGCATGAAATGGGATGGAGTGGAATGGAATGGAGTGGAGTGCAGTGGAGTGGAATGCAGTGGATTGGAGTGGAGTGGAGGTAGTTGACTGGAGTAGAGTGGAGTTGAGTAGAACGAAGTGGAATTGAATGGGAGTGAAAGGAAAGTATAGGAGTGGAGTACAGTGGAATGGAGAGGAGTGGAGTGGAATGGGAAGGTATGAAATAGAATGGAATGGAGTGGAGTAGATGGAATGGAGTGGAATGGAATGGGGTGAATGGTATGGACTGGAGTGGAGTGGATTAGAATGGAATGTAGGGGAACGGAATGGATTAGAATGGAATGGAGTGGAATCGATTGGAGTGGAATGCAGTGGAGTGCATTGGAGTGGAGTGGAATGAAGTAGAAAGGAATTGAATGCAACGGAATGGAATGGAATGGAATGCAGTGCAATGCAGTGGTATGGAATGGAATGGAATGGAATGCAATGTAACACAACGGAACGATGAAATGACATGTGAGCTGAGAGTGTGCCACTGCACTCCAGCCAGGTTGAGAGAGTGAGACCCTGCCGAAAGAAACGAATGGAAGGGATTGGAGTGGAATGTAGTGGAGTTGAATGAGGAGGAGGGGAGAGGAAGGGAGTGGAAAGAATGGAATGTAAAAGAAGGGAATCGAATGGAGAGGAGAGGAGAGGAGTGGAGGGGACTGGAGTGGAGTGGAGACGATTGGAATGGAGTGGAGTGGAAGGGTATGGAGTGGAGTGGAGTGGAGTAGAGTGGAGTGTAGTGGAATGGAGTGAGATGGAATGGAATGGAATGCAATGGAATCGAATGGAGTGGAGTGGAGTGCAGTGGAGTGGAGTGGACTCTAGTGGAGTGTAAAGGAATGTTATTTAATGGAATGGAGTGGAGTGCATTGTAATGGAGTGGAATGGAATGGAATGGAATGCTATGGAATGGAATGGAATGCTGAAATGAAATGTGAGCTGAGATTCTGCCACTGCACTCCATCCTGGGTGACAGAGTGAGATCCTGTTGAAAAAAAGGAATGTAATGTAATGGAGAGTAATGTAATGTAATGGAGAGTAATGTAATGGAATGGAAGGGAATGGAGTTGAGTGGAGTGGAGTGAAGTGAAGTGGAGTGGAATGCAATGGAGTGGATTGGAATGGCATGGAGTAGAATGGAATTGTGTGGAGTGGAGTGGAGTAGAGTGCAATGGATTGGAATGGAATGCAACGGAATGGAAAGTTGAAATGAAATGTGAGCTGAGATTGTGCCACTGCACTCCTGCCTGGGGATCAGTGTGAGATACTGTCGAAAGAAAGGAATGGAATGGAACGGAGTGGAGTAGAATGGAATGAAATGGATTTGAGTGGAGTGGAATGGAATGGAATGGATTTGGGTGGAATGGAGTGGAGTAGAGTGGAATCGAGTGGAATGGAATGGGAACGAATGGAATGTAATGGAGTGGAGTGGTGTAGAGTGGAGTGGAATGACGTGGAATGCACTGGGATGGAATGGGATCAAGTGGAGTGGAGTGGAGTGGAGTGGACTGGAGTGCAACGGAGTGGAATGGAATGGAATGGAATGGAGTGGAGTGGAGTACAGTGGAATGGAATGGAATTAAATGGTTTGGAAATGTGAAAAGAAATGTGAGCAGAGATTGTGCCACTGTACTACAGCCTGCGTGACAGAGAGAGATCCTGTCGAAAGAAAGCAATGGAAAGGAATGGACTGGAATGGAATGGAGTGGAATAGAATGGAGTCGAGGGGAGAGGAGAGGAGTGGAGTGGAGTGGAATGGATTTGCATGGAATGTGACTCAATGGAACGGAATGGGGTGGAGTACAGGGCAGAGGAGTGGGGTGGAACGGAGTGGACTGGAGTGCAGTGGACTGGAGTGGAGTGTAGTAGGGTAGAGTGGAATTTTAGTGGAATGGAATGGCATGTAGTGGAGTAGAATGGAGTGAAGTGGGGTGGAGTGGAGTGGAATGGAATGGAGGGGAATGGAGAGGAGTTGAGGGGCGTGCAGTGGAATGGAGTATAGTGCATTGGAATAGAATGGAATGGAATGGAACGGAGTGGAATGGAATGGAAAGGTGAAATGAAATGTAAGCTGAGATTATGCAACAGCACTCCATCCTGAGTGACAGAGTGAGGTCCTGTCGAAAGAAAGGAATGGAAAGGAGTGGAGTGGAGTGGAGTGGATTGGAAAGGAGTGGAGTGGAGTGGAAAGGAGTAGAGTGGAGTGGAGTGGATTAGAGTGGAGTGGAATGGAATGGGATGGAAGGGATTGGATTGGAGTGGAGTGGAGAGGAGTGGGGTGGACTGGAGTGGAGTGGAGTGGAAAGGAGTGGAATGGAAGGGGATGGAGTGGAGTGGAGTGAAGTGGAATGGAGTGTGATGGAATGGAATGGAATGGAACGGAGTGGAGTGTATTTCAGTGGAGTAGGTTGGAGTGGATTGGGGTGGAATGGAGTGTAATGGAATGGAATGGAGTGGAGTGGAATGGAGTGGAATGGAACGGAATGTAGTGGAGTGGAGTGTAATGCAATGGAATTGAATGGTGAAATGAAACGTGTTCTGAGATTGTGCCGATGAACTCCAGCCTGGGTGATAGAGTCAGATCCTGTCTAAAGAAAGGAATGGAATGGAATGGAGTGGAAATGAATTGAATGGGGTGGAATGGAATGGAGTGGAAAGTAATGAAATGGAGTGGAGTAGAGTGGAGCAGAGTGGAGTTGAGTGGAATAGAGTGTAATGGAATGGCATGGAGTGGAATGGAATGGAGTGGACTGGACTGACGTGTAGTGGAGTGGAGGGGTGTGGAATAGAATGGAATGGAAGGGAATGGAATGGAATGGAATACAATGGAAAGCAACGGAATGAAATGGTGAAATGAAATGTGTGCTGAGGTCGTGTCACTGCACTCTTGACTGTGTGACAGCATGAGTTCCTGTCGAAAGAAAGTAATGGAATGGAATGCAGCAGAATGTAACGGTATGGATTGGAATGGAGTGTAGTGGCATGGAGTACATTGGAGTGGAGTGGAATGGAGTGGAATGGAATAGGTTGGAATGAAACGTATCAGAGCGGAGTAGAGTGGAATCGAGTGGAATGGAAAGGAGTGCAATGGATTGGCAAGGTATGGGATCCAGTGTAGTGTAGTGGAGTGGCATGGAGTCGAATGGAATTAAAGAGAATGGAATGGAGTGGAATGGAGTTGAGTGGAATTGAAAGGAGTGTAGTGGAATGGGATGGGATGGAATGGAATGGGGTGGAGTGGAGAGGAGTGAGATGGAGTGGATTGGAGAGGAGTGGGGTGGAATGGAGTGCAGTGGAGTAGAGTTGAGTGGAATTTAGTGGAATGGCAAGGCATGGACTGGAATGGAATGGAGTCGATTGTAGTGGATTGGAGTGGAGTGTAGTGGAATGGAGTGGAATTGAATGGGACAGAAGAGAACGGACTTGAGTGGAGTGGAGCAGAGTGGAATGGAATGGAGTGGAATGGAATGGGCTGGAAAGGAACGTAGTAGAGTGGAGTGGAGTGCAGTGGAGTGGAATGGAATGGAATAGAATGGAATGCAATGGAATGGAATGGTGAAACGAAATGTGAGCTGAGATTGTGCCACTGCTCTCCAGCCTGGTTACAGAGTGAGATCCTGTTGAAAGAAAGAAATGGAAAGCAATGCGGTGGAATGGAATGAAATGGAATGGTATGGAATGCTGTGCGGTGAAGTGGAATGGGGTGGAGTGCAGTGGAGTGGAATGGAGTGGAAAGGAAGGGGTGTAATAGGATGGAGTGGAGTGTATTGGAGTGGAGTGGAATGGAGTGGAATGGAGTGGAATGTAATGGAATACAATGGAATGTAGTGGAATCGATTGTAGAGGAGTGGAGTAGATTGGATTAGAATGCAGTGGAATGGAATGGAAAGGAATGGAATGGAATGCAATGGAATGGAATGCAAAGGAATTTTGAAATGAAATGTGAGCTGAGATGGTGCCACTGCACTCCAGCCTGGGTCACAGAGTGAGAGCCTGTAGAAAGAAAAGTATGGAATGGAATGGAATGCAATGGAGGGGAGTGGAGTGGAGTGCAGTGGAATGGAATGGAGTTGAATGGAATGGGATGGAGTAGAATGCATGGGAGTGAGGTGGAGTGGAATGGAGAGGAGCTGAATGGAGTGGAAAGGAATAGGATGGAATGGAGTGTAGTGTAGTGTAGTGTAGTGTAGTGGAATAGAGTGGAATGGAGTTGAATAGAACTGGAAGGAATGGAATGAAGTTGAGTGGTGTGGAGTGGAGTGGAATGGCGTGGAGTGCAGTGGAGATCAGTGGAGTGGAATGGAAAAGAATGGAATGGAATGGAATGCAATAGAATGGAATGGAATCCATCTTTATGGAATGGTATAATGAAATGGGAGCTGTGATTGTGCCACTGCACTGCAGCCTGTGTGACAGCATGAGATCCTGTCAAAAAAACGGAATGAAATGTAATTGTGTTGAATGGAATGGAGTGGAGTGGAGCGGAGTGGAGGGGAATGGAGTGCAATGGAATGGGATGGAATGGAATGGAATGGGGTGGATTGGAGCGGACTGGAGTGGACTGTAATGGAATGGAATGGAATGGAATGGAAAGTAAAGGAATTCAATGCAATGGAATGGAATGGAATGCAACGGAATGGAATGGTGAAATAAAATGTGAAGTGAGATTGTGGCACTGCATTCCAACCTTGGGGACAGAGTGAGATCCTGTCGAAAGAAATGAATGGAATGGAATGGAGTGGAATGAAATGGAATGGAAAGGAATGGAATGGGATCGAGAGGAGTCGAGTGGAGTGGAGTGGAATGGAGTGGAATGGAATGGAATGGAATGGAAAGAAATGGAATGGAAAGGAAAGGAAAGGGATGGAATGGAATGGAATGGAAAGGAAAGGAATGGAATGGAACGGAATGAAGTGGAATTGTATGGAATAGAATGGTGTCGAATGGAATGGAATGATGAAATGAAATATCAGCTGTTATTGTGCCACATCACTCCAGCCTGGATGACAGACTGAGACCATGTCGGACAAAAGGAATGGAATAGAATGGAGTGGATTGCAACAGAATGTAATGGAATGGAGTGGTGTGGAGTGGAGTGTAATGGAGTGGAATGAAGTGGAATGGAATGGCATTAAATGGAATGGAATGGGGTTCAGGGGAATGGAGAGGAGTGGAGTGGAATGGAATGGAATGGAATGGTGAAATGAAATGTCAGCTGAGATTGTGCCACTGCACTTCAGCCTGGGTGACAGAGTGAGATCCTGTCTAAAGAAAGGAATGGATTCGAATGGAATGGAAGGGAATGGGATGGATGGAATGGAATGGAGCAGAGTAGAGTGAAGTCGAGTGGAGTGGAATGGAATGGAATGGAATGCAATGAAGTGGAATGTAATGAAGTCCAGTGGATTACAGTGGAGTCGAGTGGAATGGAGTGGAGTGGAGTGGAGTGGATTGGAGTGGAATGGAATGGGATGGAGTGGGATTGAGTGGAGTAGAGTGGATTGGAATGGAGTGGAGTGGATTGGAATGAGATCGGATGGAATGGAATGGAATGGAGTGGAGAGGAGTGGGGTGGAGTGGAATGGAGAGGAGTAGGGTGGAATGGAGTGGAGTGGAGTGGAATGGACTAGAGTTGAGGGGAATGGATTGCAATGGAATGGCATGGAGTGGAAAGGAATTGAGTGGAGTTGAGAGAAGTGAAGTGGAGTGGAATGGAGTGGAATGGAATGGGATGGAAAGGAATGTAGTGGAGTGGAATGGAATGGAATAGAATGGTGAAATGAAATGTGAGGTGAGATTGTGTCAGTGCACTCCAGCCTGGGTACGCAGTGAGATCCTGTTGAAAGAATGTAACGGAATGGAACGGATTGGAATGGAATGCAATGGAATGCCGTGGAGTGGAGTGGAGAGGAGTGGGGTGGAGTGAAGCAGAGTGTAATGGAAAGGAAAGGAAAGGGGAGTAATGTGATGTAGTAGAGTGGAATGGAGTGGAGAGGAATGGAATGGATTTTAGTGGAATGGAATGGAATGGGGTGTAATGGAATGGAATGAAATGCAATGGAATGTAACGGAATTGAAAGGAATAGAATGAAATTGAATTTTCTAGTTCTAGATCCCTGAGGAATCGCCACACTGACTTCCACAAGGGTTGAACTATACCCAAAGGACTATAAATCATGCTGCTATAAAGACACATGCACACGTATGTTTATTGCGGCATTATTCACAATAGCAAAGACTTGGAACCAACGCAAATGTCCAACAATGATAGACTGGATTAAGAAAATGTGGCACATATACACCATGGAATACTATGCAGCCATAAAAAATGATGAGTTCACGTCCTTTGTAGGGACATGGATGAAATTGGAAATCATCATTCTCAGTAAACTATCGCAAGAACAAAAAACCAAACACCGCATATTCTCACTCATAGGTGGGAATTGAACAATGAGAACACATGGACACAGGAAGGGGAACATCACACTCTGGGGACTGTTGTGGGGTGGGGGGAGGGGGGAGGGATAGCATTGGGAGATATACCTAATGCTAGATGACGAGTTGGTGGGTGCAGCGCACCAGCATGGCATATGTATACATATGTAACTTACCTGCACCTTGCGCACATGTACCATAAAACCTAAAGTATAATAATAATAATAATAATAATAATAAAAGAAAAAAAAAACAAAAACAAAAAAAAATAAAATTAAAATTTTAAAAATTGTCAAAAAAAAAAAAAAAAAAGAAATTGAATTTTGAAATGAAACGTGAGCTGAGATGGTGCCACTGCACTCCAGCCTGGGTGACAGAATGAGACCCTTTTGAAAGAAAGGAATGCAATGGAATGGAATGGAGCGGAATGGAATGGAATGGAATGCAATGGAGTGGAGCGGAATGGAATGGAATGGAATGCAATGGAGTGGAGTGGAGTGGGGTGGAGTGGAATGGAGTTGAATGGAATGGGATGGAGTGGAGTGGAATGGAAAGGAGGGGGGTGCAGTGGAGTGGAGAGGAGCTGAATGGAGTGGAATGGAATAGGACAGAATGAACTGGAGTGGAGTTGGGTGTAGTGGAATGGAGTGGAATGGAGAGGAATGGAATTGGATGGAATGGAAGGGTGTGGAGTGGAGTGGAGTGGAGTGTAATGGCGTGGAGTATAGTGGAGTTCAGTGGAGTGGAACGGAATGGAATGGATTGCAATGGAATGGAATGGAATGCAATGGAATGGATAGGTAAGGAATGGAATCTAACGGAATGGAATTGTGAAATGAAGTGTAAGCTGTGACAGTTCCACTGCACTGCAGCCTGAGTGACAGAGTGAGATACTGTCAAAACAAAGGAATGTAATGGCATGGAGTGCAATGGAAAGGAATGGAATGGAGTGGAGTGGAATGAAGTGGAGTGGAGTCGAATGGATTGGAATGGAATGGGATGGAACGGAATAGAATGGATTGGAGTGAAATGGAGTGGAATGGAGCGGAATGGAATGGAGTGGAATGGGATTGAGTGGAGTGGAGGGTAGTGGAATGGAGTGGAATGGAATGGAATGGAAACGAATGGAGTGAAGTGGAGTGGAACGGAGTGGAGTGGAATGGAATGGAATGGAGTGGATTAGAGTGTAGTGGAATGGAACGGAAAGGAATGGAAAGGAATGGAATGGAGAGAAATGAAATGTCTGCTGTAATTGTGCCACTGCACTCCAGCCTGGGTGACAGAGTGAGACCTTTTCGAACGAAAGGAATGGAATAGAATGGAGTGCATTGCAATGGAATAGAATGGAATAGAGTGGAATGGAGTGGAGTGGATTGGAATAGAGTGGAATGAAATGGAATGGAATGGGATTGAATGGAATGGAATGGAGTTTAGTGGAGAGGAGTGGAGTGAAGTGGAGTGGAGTGGGGTGGACTGGAATGGAGTGGAAAGTAATGGGGAGTAATGGGATGTAGTAGAGTGGAGTGGAGTGGAGAGGAATGGTGTGGAATGTGGTGGAATGGAATGGAATAGAATGGAATGGAGTGCAAGAGAGTGAAGAGGAGTGAGGTGGAATGGAGTAGTGTGTAGTGGAATGTAGTGGAATGGAGTGGAAAGGAATGTAATGGAATGGAATGCAATGGAATGAAATGGAGAACAATGCAATGAAATGGAATGGCATGCAATGGAATTTTGAAATGAAACGTGAGCTGAGATGGTGCCTCTGCACTCCAGCATGTGTGACAGAGGGAGATCCTGTCGAAAAAAAGGAATGAAATGGAATGGAGTGTAATTGAATGGAATAGAATGCATTGGAGTGGAGTGGAGTGGAGTGGAATGTGATGGAGTTGAATGGAAAGGAATGTGGCAGAGTGGAGTGGAATGCAGTGTAGAGGAGATGAATGGAGTGGAATGGAATAGGACGAAATGGACTAGAGTAGAGTGGAGTGTAGTGGAATGGAGTGGAATGGAATTCGATGGAATGGAATGAGTTGGAGTGCAGTGGAGTGGAGTGCAATGGCATGGAGTGTAGTGGAGTTCAGTTGAGTGGAAAGGAATAGAATGCAATGGAATCGAATGGAATGGAATGGAATCCAAAGGAATGAAATAGTGAAATGTCATGTGAGCTATGATGGTGCCACTGCACTCTAGCCTGAATGACAGCATGAGATCCTATTGAAAGAAATGAATGGAATGGAATCGTGTGGAATGGAGGGGAATGGAATGGAGTGTAGTCTAGTGTAGTGTAGTGTAGTGTAGTGTACTGGAATGGAGCGGAACGGAATGAGATGGAGTGGAATGGAATGGGGTGGGGAGGGCTAGAGTGGAGTGGAATGGAATGGAATCGAATGGAAAGGAACGGAATTCAAGGGAATGGAATGGAAAGGAATGCAATGCAATGGAAAGAAACAGAATGCAACAGAATGGAATGGTTAAATAAAATGCAAACTGAGATTGTGGCACTGCATTCCAGCCTTGGTGACAGAGTGAGATCCTGTCGAAAGAAAGGAATGGAATGGCATGGAGTGGAATGGAATGGAGTGGAGTGGAGTGGAGTGGAATGGAGTGGAATGGAATCGAATGGAATGGGATAGAGTGGAGTCGACTGAAGTGGAATGGAATGGGATGGAGTGTAACGTAGTGGAGTGAGGTGTAGTGGAGTGGAATGGAATGGATTGGAATGGAATGGAATGGAATGGAATGGAGTGGAATGGAATGGTGAAATGAAATGTGAGCTGAGATTGTGCTACTGCACTCCATCCTGGGTGACAGAGAGAGATCCTGTCGAAAGAAAGGAAGGGAATGGAATGGAGTGGAATGGAACAGCATGGAGTGGAGTCGAGTGGAGTGGGATGTAGTGTAATGGAATGGGATGCAATGGAATTGATTGGAGTGGACTTTAGTGGAGTGGAGTGGAATGGAGTGGAATGAAATGGAATGGAATGGAGTGGAGTGGTGTGCAATGGAATGGAATGGAATGGAATGGAATTGAATGGAATGGAATGGAATTCAATGGAGTGAAATGGAATGGATTGCAATGGAATGGAATGGATTGCAATGGAATGGAATGGTGAAATGAAATGTGAGCTGAGATTGTGCCATTGCACTTTAGCCTGGGTGACAGAGTCAGATCCTGTGGAAAGAAAATGGAAAGGAATAGAGGGGAATAGAATGGAATTGAATGGAATGCAATGAAGTGGAGGGCAGTGGAGTGGATTGGAGAGGAATGGAGTGGATTGGAGTGGAGTGGAATAGAGTGTATTGGAATGCAGAGGAATGGAATGGGATGGAATGGAATCTAGTGGAGTGGAGTGGATTGGAGTGGAGTGGAATGTGAGGCAATGGAATGGAGTGGATAGGAGTGGAGTGGATTGGAGTGGAATGGAGTGGAATGGTATGGAATTAAATGGAATGGTGAAATGAAATGTGAGCTGAGATTGTGTCACTGCCCTCCAGCCTCTGTGACAGAGTGAGATCCTTTCATAAGAGAGTAATGGAAAGGAATGGAGTGGAATGGAATGGAATGGAATGGAATGCAGTGGAGTGGAGTGGAGTGGAACAGAGAACGATGGAATAAGAGGTAGTGCAATGGAATGGAGTGGAGTGGATTGGAGTGGAATGGAGCTGAATGGAATAGAATGCAATGGAGTGGAATTGAGTGGAGTGGAGTGGACTTGTATGAAATGGAAAGAAATGAAATGAAATGGAATGGAATGGAATGGAATGGCATGGAATGCAATGGAATGGAATGGAATGGAATGGAATGGAATGGAATGCAATGGAATGCAATGGAGTGGAATGGTGAAATGAAAGGTGAGCTGATATTGTGCCACTGCAGTGAAGCAAGGGTGACAGAGTGAGATCCTGTTGAAAGAAAGGAATGAAATGGAGTGGAGTGGAGTGGAGTGGAGTGGAATGGAATGGAGTGGAAAGGCATGGGGTGGAATGGAATGGAGTAGAGTGGAGTGGAATGGAGTCGAGTGGATGAAGTGGAGTGGAGTGGAATGTAGTGGAATGGAATACAGTGGAGTGGAGTTGAGTGCAGCGGAGTGGAATGGATTGGAACAGAATGGAATGGAATGGAATGGAATGGTGAAATGAAACGTGAGCTGTGATTGTGCCAATGAAATCATACCTGGGTGACAGATTGAGATCCTGTCAAAAGAAAGGAATGGAATGGAACGGAGTGGAATGGAATGGAATGGATTGGAGTGGAGTTGATTGGAGTATACGGGAGTGGATTCGAATGGAGTGGAAAGGAATGGGATGGAATGGAATGGAATGGGGTGAAGTGGCATGAAGTGGAGTGGAGTGGAGTGGAGTGGCATGGAATGTAATGGAATGGAAAGGACTGGAATGGAGTGGGGTGCAGTGGAGTGGAGGGGAATGGAGTGGAATGGAATGGAATGGACTGGAGATCAGTGGAGTGGAGAGGAGTTTAGTGCAGTGAAATTGAAAGGAATGGAATGGAATGGAGTGGACTAGAGTGGAGAGGACTGGAATGGGATTTAATGGGATGGAGTGTAGTGTAGTGGAGTGGAGTAGAATGGAATGGAGTGGGGTGGAGGTGAGTGGAGTGGAATGGAGTGGAGTTGAATGTATTGCAGTGGATTGGAGTGGAATGGAGTGGAATATAATGGTATTGAATGGAACCGAAAGGAATGGAATGGATTAGAGTTGTGTGGAGTAGATTGGACTGGAGTGGAGTGGAGTTGAATGGAGTGAAATGGAACGGGATAGAAAAGAATGGAATAGAGTGGAGTGGAGTGGAATGTAGTGGATTGGAGTGGAGTGGAAAGGAGTGGAATGGAATGGAGTGGAGTGGAGTGGTGTGCAATGGAATGGAATGGAAATGAAAGGAATGGAATTGTATAGAATGCAATGGAAAGAATAGTATTGATTGAAATGGAATGGAGTTGAGTGGAGTGAATTGGAGTGGAGTGGAGTGGAGTGGAATGGAGTGGAAAGTAATGTGCTGTAACGGGATGTAGAGTAGTGGAGTGAAATGGAGAGGAATGGTGTGGAATGCAGTGGAATGGAAGGGAATGGAATGGAATGGAGTGGAGAAGAGAGGAGTGGAGCTTAGTAGAGTGGAGTAGAATGGAAAGGAAAGGAATGGAATGGAGTGGAATGCATTGTAACGGAATGGAAAGCAATGCGATGGAATGGAATGGAATGCAATGGAATTTTGAAATGAAACATATGCTGAGATGGTGCCTCTGCAATCCAGCCTGTGTGACAAAGTGAGATCCCGTCAAAAGAAAGGAATGGAATGGAATGGAATGTTGTGTAATGGAATAGAGTGTAATGGAATGGAAAGGAATGCAATGGAGTGGAGTGGAGTGGAATGGAGTTGAAAGGAATGGGATGCAGTGGAATCGAAAGGAGAGTGATGGAGTGGATTGGAGTGGAGAGGAGCTGAATGGTGTGGAATGGAATAAGATGTAATGGACTAGAGCAGAAAGGAGTGTAGTGGAATGGAGTGGAATGGAATTGGATGGAATGGAATGAGGTAGAGTGGAGTAGATTGTAGTGGAGTGGTATGGCGTGGAGTGTAGTGGAGTTCAGTGCAGTGGAATGGAATGCAATGGAATGGAATGGAAGGGAATGGAATGGAAGGGAATGGAATCCAAAGAAATGGAATGGTGAAATGAAATGTGAGCTGTGATTGTGCCACTGCACTCCAGCCTGAGTGACAGCATGAGATGCAATCAAAAGAAAGGAATGGAATGGAATGATTTGGAATGGAGTAGAATGAAATGGAGTGGAGTGGAGTGTAGTTTAGTGGAAAGGAGTGGAAAGGAATGGTATGGAATTTAATGGAATGGGGTGGAGTGTAGTGTAGTGGAATGGAATGGAATGGAACGGAATTGAATGGAATGGAATGGAAAGGAATGCAATGCAATAGAATGGAATGGAATGCAACGGAATGGAATGCTTAAATAAATTGTGAACTGAGATTGTGGCACTGCATTCCAGCCTTGATGACAGAATGAGATCCTGTCGAAAGAAAGGAATGGAAACGCAAGGAGTGGAATGGAATGGAATGGAATTGAATGAAGTGGAGTGGAGTGCAGTGGAGTTGAGTCGAATGGAGTGGAGTGGATTGGTATGGAATGGAATTGAATGGAACGGCGTGGAGTGCAGTGGAGTGGAAGGGAGCGGAATGGAATGGAATGGGATAGAGTGGAGTCAAGTGGAGTGGAATGGAATGGGTTGGAGTGTAATGTAGTGGAGTGAAGTGAAGTGGAGTGAAATGGAATGGAGTGGAATGGAATGGAATGGAATAAAATGTAATTTGTAATGTAATGTAATGTAATGTAATGTAATGTAATGTAATGTAATGTAATGTAATGCTGAAATGAAATGTGAGCTGACATTGTGCTACTGCACTCCAGCCTGGGTGACAGAGAGAGATCCTGTTGAAAGCAAGGAATGGAATGGAATTGAGTGGAATGGAATGGCATGGAGTGGATTCGAGTGGAGTGGGGTGTAGTGTAACAGAATGGGATGCGTTGGAATAGAGTGGAGTAGACTGTAATGTGGTGGAGTGGAATGGAGTGGAATGGAATGGAATCCCATGGAATGAAATGGAATGGACTGAGATGGAATGGAATGGTGAAATGAAATGTCAGCTGAGATTGTGCCATTGCACTCCAGCTTGGGTGACAGAGTGAGATCACGTTGAAAGAAAAGAATGACATGGAACAGAGTGGAATGGAATGGAATGGAATGGAGTGGAGTGGGGTGGAGTGGAGTAGAATGGTATGTGATGGAATGTAATGCAGTGGAGTGGAATGCAGTGGAGTGTAGTGGAGTGGCATGGAGTGGAATATAATGGGATGGAATGGACTGAAGTGGAGCCGAGTGGAATGGACTGGAGTGGAGTGGAATGGAGTGGAGTGGAGTGGAATTGAATGGGATGGAATGGAGTGGATTGGAGTGGAGTGGAGTGGATTGGACTGGACTGGAATGGAATGGAATGGAGTGGAGTGGAGTGGTGTGGAGTGGACTGGAGTAGAGTGGAGTGGAGTGGAATGGAGTGGAATGGGATGGCATGGAATGGGATGGAGTGGAGTTGAGTAGACAGGAGTGGAATGTCGTGGAGTGGAGTGCAATGGAATGGAATGGAATGGGATGGAATGGAATGGAGTGGAATCGAGTGGAGTGGAGTGGATTGGCATTGAGTGGAGTGGAATGGAATGGAATGGAATGGAATGGTGAAATAAAATGTGAGCTGAGTTTGTGCCACTGTTAAATAGCCAGGGTGACAGAGTGAGATGGTTTCGATGAAATGAATGGAAAGGAATGGAGCGCAATGGAATGGAATGGAATGGAATGAAGTGGAGTGGAGTGGAGTCGAGAAGAGTGGAGTGGAGTGGATTGGAATGGAATGGGATGGATTGGAATGGAATGGAGTGGAGTGGAGTGCGGTAGAGTTGTGTGGAGTGGAATGGAGTGGAATGGAATGGGATAGAATAGAATGGAATGGAATGGAATGGAATGGAATGGAATCGTGAAATGAAATGTGAGCTGAGATTTTGTCATGGCACGACAGCCTGGGTTACAGAGTTTGATCCTGTTGACAGCAAGGAATGGCATGGAATAGAGTGGAATGGAATGGAATGGAATAGAGTGTAGTAGAGTGGAGTGGAGTGGAGTGGAATGGAATGCATTGGAGTGGAGTGGAGTGCAGTGGAGTTGAGTCTGATGAAATGGAATGGAATGGAATTGAATGAAATGAAATGGAAAGAAATGGTGACATGTAATGTGAGCTGAGATTGTGTGACTGCACTCCAGACTGGGTGACAGCGTGAGATCCTGTCGAAAGAAAGGAATGGAGTGGAATTGAGTGGAATGGAATGGAATGGAATGCAATGGAGTGGAGTGGAGTGTTGTTTAGTGGAGTGGGGTGCACTGTAGTGGAAAGGAGTGCAATGGAATGGGATGGAATGGAATGTAGTGGAGTGGAGTTGAATGGAACGGAATGGAGTGGAATGTTGAAATGAAATGTGAGCTGAGTTTGTGCCACTGTACTCCAGCCTGGGTGACAGAATGAGATCCTGTCTAAAGAAAGGAATGGAAAGGAATGGAAGGGAACGGAATGGAATGGAGTGGAATGGAGTGCAGTGGAGTGCAGTGGAGTGATGTGGAATGGAGTGGAAAGGAATGGGATGGAATGGACTGACTTGGAGCCAAATGGAGTGTAGTGCAGTGGAGTGGACTGGAGTGGATTGGAATGGAATGGTTTGGAATGGATTGGAGTGGAGAGGAGTGGAGTGGAATGGAATGGAAAGGAATGGAGTGGAGTGTAGTGGAGTGGAGCCAATTTTACTGGAGTAGAGTAGAGAGGAATGGAGTGGAATGGAATAGGATGGAATGGAATGGAATGGAGTGGAATGGAATGGAGTGGAGTGGAATTGAGTGGAAAGGAATGGAGTGGAGTGCAGTGGAGAGGAGAGGAGCAGAGAGGAATGTAATGTCATGGAATGGAATGGAATGGAATTGAATGGTGAAATGAAATGTGAGCTGAACTTGTGTCACGGCAGTAAAGCCTGGGTGACAGAGTGATATCCTGTCAAAAGAAAGGAAGGGAATGTAATGGCGTGGAATGGAATGGAATGGAGTGGAGTGGATTGGAGTGGAGTGGAGTGGTTTAGAGTGGAATGCAATGGGATGGAATGTGATGGAATGGAATGGAGTGGGATGGAGTGGAGCGAAGTGGAGTTAATTGGAGTGGAATGGAGTGGAATGGAAAGGGATGGAATGGAACGGAATGAAATGGTGAAATGTAATGTGAGCTGAGATTGTGCCACTGCACTGCAGCCTAGGTAACATTGTGAGTGCCTGTAGAAAGAAAGGAATGGAATGTAGTGGAGTGGAGTGGAGAGGAGTGGAATGGAATGGAGTGGAGTGGACTGGAGTGGAGTGGAATGGAGTGGAATGGAATGGGATTTAAAGAAATGGGCTGGAGTGCAGAGGAGTTGCGTGGAGTAGATTGGAGTGGAAAGGAATGGGATGGGCAGGAATGGAGTGGCGTGGAATGATATGGAATGGAATGGAGTAGATTGGAGTGGAGTGGTGTGGAGTGGTGTTTAGTGGACTGGAATAGAATGGAGTGGGATGGAATGGAATTGTGTAGTGGGGTGGAGTGGAGTGGAGTGGAATGGAATGGGATGGAATGGAATGAAGTGGAGTGGATTGGAGGGGAGTGTATTGGAGTGGAATGGAATGGAATGGAACAGAATGGAATGAAATGGTGAATTGTAATATGAGCTGGGATTCTGCCACTACATTCCAGACTGGGTGACAGAGTGAGATCCCGTGTGACAGACTGAGCTCACATTTCATTTCACCATTCCATTCCTTTCCATTCCATTCCATTATATTCCATTCCATTCCCCACCACTCCATTGCATTTCACTCCATTCCATTCTATTGACTCCACTCCACTCCCCTCAACTCCATTCCATTCCATTCCTTTCCACTCCATTCCTCTCCACTCCACTGCAGTCCACTCCACTCCATTCCTTTCCTTCTCTTTCCATTCCACTCTTTTCCATTCCACTCCACTTTAATCCAGTCCACACCATTTCATTGCATTACATTCCGTCCAATTCCACTCCATTCCAATCCACTCCACTCTACTCCCTCTACTCCACTCCAGTCCACTCCAATCCATTTCATTCCACTCTATTCCATTCCAATTCAATCCATTCTTTCTTTCGACAGCATCTCACTCTGTCTCCCAGGCAGGAGTACGGTGGCAGAATCACAACTCAAATTTCATTTCACCATTCCATTCCATTCCATCCCATACAATTCTTTTCCATTCAATTCCATTCCACTCCAGTCCACTCCACTTAACTCCACTCCACTGCATTCCTTTCCACTCCTTTCCACTCCAATTAACTCCAGTCCACTCCACTAAACTCCACTCCATTACATTTCACCCCATTCCATTCCACTCAATTCCACTAAACTCCACTCCACTCCACTCCACTCCATTCCACTCTACTCAACTCCATTCCATGGCATTCCATTCCTTTCTTTCGACAGAATCTCACTGTGTCACCCAAGCTGGAATGAAGTGACACAATCTCAGCTCACATTTCATTTCACCATTCCATTTCAATCCTTTCCATTCCAGACCATTCCATTCCATTCCTCTCCACTCCATTCCACTGCATTCGATTCCATTCCAACCAATTCTATTCCACTCCACTCCACTGCATTCGATTCCATTGCAACCTAATCCATTCCACTCCACTCCACTCCACTCCGTGCAATCTCATTCCATTCCACTCAATTCCATTCCATTCCTTTCTTTCGACAGGATCGCACTCTGTCACCCAGGCTGGATTGCAGTCGCGCAATCTCATCTCACTTTCCGTTTCACCATTCCATTCCAATCGATTCCATTCCATTCCATACCATTCGACTCCACTCCACTCCACCCCACTCCACTCCATTCCACTCCACTCCAGTCCACTTAAGTCCATTACCTTCCCGCCCTTTCATTTCTACTCCATTCCATTCATCTCCACTCCAATCCAATCCACTCCATTTCATTCCATTCCATCTCATTCCATTCCACTCAATTCCACTCCATCCCTCTCCACCCCACTCCACACCATTCCATTCCACTCCATTTCATTCCACTTCATTCCATTACATTGTACTTCATTGCTGTCCATTACACTGCATTCCATTCCATTCCGTTCTTTTGACAGGATGTCACTCTGCCAACCAGGCTGCAGTGCAGTGGCACAGTCTCAGCTCACCTTTCATTTCACGATTCCATTCCATTGCATTCCACTCCACACAATTCTATTCCATTCCTTTCCATTCCATTCAATTTCAAACAAGTCCACTCCACTCAACTCCACTCCACTCCACTTCATTCCATTCCATTCAGCACCAGTCCACTCCACTCCACTATTCTCCACTCCGTATCATTCCATCCCATTGCATTCCATTCCATTCCACTCCAACACGCTCCACTCCACTCCACACCATTCCATTCCATCCCATTCCATTCCACTGCATTCCACTCCACTCTACTCCACTGCACTCCGCTCCACTCCACTCTACTCCACTGCACTCCTCTCCACTCCAATCTACTCCATTCTTTTCCTTTACATCCCATTCCATTCCACTCCATTCTATTCCGCTCCACTCCACTCCATTCCATTCCATTCCACTCCATACCATTCCGTTCATTTCTTTTGACAGGGTCTCAGTCTGTCACCCAGGCTGGAGTGCATTCACACGATCTCACCTCACATTTCATTTCACCTTTCCATTCCATTCCATTCCATTGATTCCTGTCCATTTCATTCCACTCCAATTTACTCCACTCCATTCCATTCCATTCCTTTCCACTCCACTCCACTCCACTCCACTCCATCCCACTAATCACCATTCCATTCCATTCCATCCCTTTCAATTCCAATCCATTCCACTCCACTCCACTACACCCCACCCCACTCCACTCCACCCCACACCACTCCACTCCACTCCACTCCATTGCATTGCATTCCAATTCCTTCCATTTCATTCCTTTCTTTCGACAGGATCTCACACTCTCAAGCACGCTGGGATGCTGTGGCAAAATCTCACCTCACACTTCATTTCACAATTCTTTTCCATTCCATTCCATTTAATTCCATTCCATTCCACTCCACTCCACTCCATTCCTTTCCATTCCATTCCATTCCATTCCTTTCCACTCCACTACATTCCTTTGGATTCCATTCCAGTCCACTCCACTCCACTCGATCCCATTCCACCCCATTGCATTCCACTGCATTCCACTCCACTCCACTCCACTCAACTCCACTCCACTCCATTCCATTCCATCCCATTCCATTCTTCTCCATTCCACTCCACCCCACTCCACTCCACTCGATCCCATTCAACCCCATTCCATTCCACTGCATTCCACTCCACTCCACTACTCTCAACTCCACTACAGTCCATTCAATTCCATTCCATCCCATTCCATTCTTCTCCTTTCAACTCCACCCCACTCCACTGCACTCCATGCCACTCAACTCCACTCCACTCCATTCTATTCCTGTCCATTCCATTCCATTCGTTTCTTTTGACAGGATCTCATGCTGTTACCGAGGCTGAAGTGCCATGACACAATCTCAGCTCACATTTCATTTCACCATTCCATTACATTGCATTCCATTCCATTCCATTCCGTTCCACTGCATTGCATTGCACTCCATTCCGTTCCATTCCATTCCCTTCCACTCCACTCCACTCCATTCAACTCCATTCCATTCCACTCCATGCCATTCCATTCCACTCAATTCCACTCCACTCCACTTCATTCCATTCCACTCCATTCCTCTCAACTGCACTCCACTCTACTTCACTCCATTTCATTCCATCCCATTCCTTTCCACTCAATTCCATTCCACTCCACTCCACTCAAATCCACTCAACTCCATTCCGTTCCATTTCATTCAATCCAATTCTATTTCATTCCATTCCACTCCACTCCAGTCCACTCCACTCCATTCTGTTCCTTCCCACTCCATTCCACTCCATTCCACTCCACTCCGCTCCAATCCACTCCACTCCAATCCATTCCATTCCATTCCGTTCCATACCATTCCATTCCACTACATTCCACTCCACTCAACTCCACTCCACTCCAATCCATTCCATTCCATTCCGTTCCATCCCATTCCATTCCACTACATTCCACTCCACTCAACTCCACTCCACTCCATTCCAGTCCATTCAATTCCATTCCAACCCATTCCATTCCATTCCTTTCTTTTGACGGGATCTCACTCTCTCACCCAGGCTGGAGTGCAGTGGCACCATCTCAGCTTACATTTCATTTCACCACGGCATTCCGTTGTATTCCATTCCTTTCCATTGCATTCCATTCCATTCCATACCATTCCAATCCATTCCATTCCCTTCCACTCTGCTGAACTCCACTCCACTCCTTGCCATTCCTCTCCCCTCCACTCCACTTCACTCCATTCCATTCCATTCTATCAAATTCCCTTCCATTCCATTACACTCCACTCCCCTCACTGCACTCCACTCCACATCATTCCATTCCAGTCCACTCCATTCCATTCTATTCCACTCCACTCCACTCCATTCCATCCTATTCCAATCCACTCCATTGAGCTCCTCTCCACTCCTCTCCACTCCAACACATTCCTTTCCATTCCACTCCATCCCATTCCATTCAATTCCGTTCCACTCCACTCTACTCCCATTCTCTCTGTTCCATTCCATTCTACTCCATTCCATTCCATTCTTTTCTTTTACTGGATCTCACTCTGTCACCCAGGCTGGAGTTCAGTGGCACCATCTCAGATCACATTTCATTCCAAGATTCCGTTAGGTTCCATTCCATTCAATTCCATTCCTTTCCATTGCATTCCATTCCATTCCTTTCCATTGCATTCCATTCCATTCCTTTCCATTGCATTCCATTCCATTCCACTCCACTTTCCTCCACTCCACTCCACTCTTCTCCACTCCATTACATTCTATTTCATTCCATTCCACTGCATTCCACTGAACTCCAATCTACTCCACTCCATCCCATTACATCCCATTCCTTTCCGTTCCATTCCACTCCTCTCCACTCCTGTCCACTCCACTCCACTTCTCTCCACTCCATTCCATTCCATTCCATTCCACTCCATTACATTTCATTTCTTTCTTTCGACCGGATCTCACTCTGTACTCAGGCTGGAGTTCAGTGGCGAAATCTCAGCTCTCATTTCATTTCCCCATTCCATCCCATTCCAATCCATTCTGTACCATTCCATTCCACTCTACTCCACTACAGTTCACTACATTCCTTTCCATCCTATTCCATTCCACTCCATTCCACTCCACTCCACTCGACTGCACTGTACTCCATTCCATTCCACTCTACTCCACTCGACTACACTGTACTCCACTCCATTCCATTCCATTCCTTTCCACTCCATTTCACTTCACTCCACTCCACTCCATTCCATTCCACTCCATCCCATTCCATTCCACTCCATTCCCCTCCACTCTACTCCACTACACTCCAGTCTATTCCACTCCATTCCATTCCTCTCCACTCCATTGCGTTCCTTTCCATTCCACTCCATTCCCTTCCATTCCTTTCTTTCGACATTATCTCTGTCTTTCACCCAGGCTGAAGTGCAGTGGCACAATCTCAGCTCAAATTTCACTTCACCATTCCATTCCATTGCAGTCCATTCCATTCCATTCCATTCCACTCCACTCCACCCCACTCCATTCCGCACCTTTCCTTTCCATTCCACTCAGCTCCACTCCTTTCCATTCCATCCCATTCCCTTCCAGTCCATTGCACTCCAATCCACTCCACTCTACTCCACGCCACGCCATTCCATCCCAATCCATTCCATTCCACTCCACCCCACTCCACCCCACTCCATTCTGCTCCTTTCCATTCCATTCCATTCCACTCCACTCCACTCCATTTCATTCCATCACGTTCCATTCCACTTCATTGCTCTCCACTCCACTCAACTCCACTCCACTCCACTTCATTCCTTTCCATCCCATTATATTCCACCCCATTCCACTCCATTCCACTCCAGTCCACTCCACTCCACTCTATTCCATTCCATTACTTTCCACTCCAATCCATTCCATTCCTTTCTTTTGACATGGTCTTACTCTGTCACGCATGCTTGAGTGCAGTGGCACAATCTCAGCTCATATTTCATTTCACCATTCCATTCCCTTGCATTCCATTCCATTGTATTCCCCTCCACTTCACTCCACTGCATTCCATTGCGTTACACTTCACTTCACTCTACTCCACTCCATTCAATCCCATTCGATTCCACTCTACTCTACTCGACTCCATTCCATTCCTCTCCATCCCATTCCATTCCACTCCACTCAACTCCACTCCACTCCACTCCACTCCACTCCACTCAACTCCACCTCCTTCTGTGAGGCCTCTCAGCCCACGCCACACCATCGCATCCCCTGTGACTTGCACCTGTACACCCAGATGTCCTGAAGTAACTGAAGAATCACTAAAGAAGTGAAAAGGCCCTGCCCCGCCTTAACTGATGAGATTGCACCATTGTGACTTTTTCCTGTCTCACCTTAACTGAGTGATTAACTCTGTGAATTTCCTTCTACTGGCTCAGAAGCTCACCCACTGAGCACCTTGTGATCCCTACCCCTGTCCACCAGAGAACAACCCCCTTTGACTGTAATTTTCCATTAACTTCCCAAATCCTATAAAACGGCCCCACCCCATCTCCCTTCTCTGACTATCTTTTTGGTCTCAGCCCACCTGTTCCCAGGTGAAATAAACAGCCTTGTTGTTCACACAAAGCCTGCTTGGTGGTCTGTTCACACTGACGCACATGAAATTTGGTTCCGTGACTCGGATCAGGGGACCTCCCTTGGGAGGTCAATCCCCCGTCCTCCTGCTCTTTGTTCCATAAGAAAAATCCACCTATGTCCTCAGGTCCTCAGTCTGACCAGCCCAAGAATCATTTCACTAATTTCAAATCCAGTAAGCGGCCTCTTTTTACTCTCTTCTCCAACCTCCCTCACTATCCCTCAACCTCTTTCTCCTTTCAATCTTGGAGCCAAACTTCAATCTCTCCCTTCTCTTAATTTCAATTCCTTTCATTTTCTGGTAGAGACAAAGGAGACACGTTTTATCCGTGGACTCAAAACTCCGGCGCTGGTCACGGACTGGGAAGGCAGCCTTCCCTTGTTGTTTAATCATTGCAGGGTCGCCTCTCTGATTATACACCCACGTTTCAAGGGTGTCAGACAACGCAGGGACTCCTGCCTTTGTCCTTCACCCTTAGCGGCAAGTCCCACTTTTCTGGGGAAGGGGCAAGTGACCCAACCCCTTCTCTCCTTGTCTCTACCCCTTCTCTGCCTTTCCTGGGGCAGGGGCAAGTACCCCTCAACCCCTTCTCCTTCACCCTTAGCGGCAAGTCCCACTTTCCTAGGGCAGGGGCAAGTACCCCTCAACCCCTTCTCCTTCACCCTTAGCAGCAAGTCCTGCTTTCCTTGGGGGCAAGAACCCCACAATCGCTTATTTCCACACCCCAACCTCTTATCCCTGCACCCCAATACCTTATTTCCCCACCCTGACCTCTTATCTCTGTGCCCCAATCCCTTATTTCCGTGTTACAAATCCTTCTCTGCTTTTCTGGAGGGCAAGAACCCCCACCCCTTCTCCGTGTCTGTACTCTTTTCTCTGGGCTTGCCTCCTTCACAATGGGCAAGTTTCCACCTTCTATTCCTCCTTTTTCTCCCTTAGCCTGTGTTCTCAAAAACTTAAAACCTCTTCAACTCACACGTCACCTAAAACCTAAATGCCTTATTTTATTCTGCAATGCCACTTGACTTCAATACAAACTCGACAGTAGTTCCAAATAGCCGGAAAACAGCACTTTCAATTTTTCCATCCTACAAGATCTGAATAATTCTTGCCGTAAAATGGGCAAATGGTCTGAGATGCCTGACGTCCAGGCATTCTTTTACACATCAGTCCCTTCCTAGTCTCTGTGCCCAGTGCAACTCGTCCCAAATCTTCCTTCTTTCCCTCCCTCCTGTCCCCTCAATCCCATCCCCTAGGTGTCGCTGGGTCTTTCTAATCTTCCTTTTCTACAGACACATCTGACCTCTCCCCTCCTTGCCAGCCCAAGCTAGGTCCCAATTCTTCCTCAGCCTCCGCTCCTCCACCTGTAGTCTTTTTATTGCTTCCCCTCCTCACACCTGGTCTGGCTTACAGTTTGGTTTTGTGACTAGCCCTCCCCCACATGCCCAGCAATTTACTCTTAAAAAGGTGGCTAGAGCTAAAGGCATAGTCAAGTTTAATGCTCCTTTTTCTTTATCCCAAATCAGATAGTGTTTTGGCTCTTTTTCATCAAATATAAAAATCCAGCCCAGTTCATGGCTCGTTTGGCAGCAACCCTGAGATGCTTTACAGCCTTAGACCCTAAAAGGTCAAAAGGCCGTCTTATTCTCAATACATATTTTATTACCCAATCTGCTCCCGACATTAAATAAAACTCCAAAAACTGGAATCTGGCCCTCAAACCTCACAACAGGACTTAATTAACCTCACCTTCATGGTGTACAATAACAGAAAAAAGTTGCAATTCCTTGCCTCCACTGTGAGACAAACCCCAGCCACATCTCCAGCACACAAGAACTTCCAAGCGCCTGAACCTCAGCAGCCAGGCGTTCCTCCAGAACCTCGTCCCCCAGGAGCTTGCTACAAGTGCCAAAAACCTGACCACCAAGCCAAGGAATGCCCTCAGCCCGGGATTCGTCCTAAGCCGTGTCCCATCTGTGCGGGACCCCACTGAAAATCGGACGGTTCAACTCACCTGGTAGCCACTTCAAGAGCCCCTGGAACTCTGGCCCAAGGCTCTCTGACTTCTTCCCAGATCTTCTCAGCTTAGCGACAGAAGACTGACACTGCCTGATCACCTCAGAAGCCCCCTAGACCATCACGGACGCCAAGCTTTGGGTAACTCTCACAGTGGAGGGTAAGTCCGTCTCCTTCTTAATCAATACGGAGGCTACCCACTCCACATTACCTTCTTTTCAAAGGCCTGTTTCCCTTGCCTCCATAACTCTTGTGTGTATTGACGGCCAGGCTTCTAAACCTCTTAAAACTCCCCAACTCTGTTGCCAACTTGGACAACACTCTTTTATGCACTCTTTTTTAGTTATCCCCACCTGCCCAGTTCCCTTATTAGGCCGAGATATTTTAACCAAATTATCTGCTTCCCTGATTATTCCTGGACTACAGCCACAACTCATTGCCACACTTCTCCCCAACCCAAAGCCTCCTTCACGTCTTCCTCTCATATCCCCCCACCTTAACCCACAAGTATGGGACATCTCTACTCCTTCCCTGGCAACCGATCACATGCGCATTACCATCCCATTAAAACCTAATCACCCTTACCCCGCTCAATGCCAACATCCCATCCCACAACATGCTTTAAAAGGATTAAAGCCTGTTATCACTCGCCTGCTACAGCATGGGCTTCTAAAACCTATAAACTCTCTTTACCATTCCCCCATTTTACTTGTCCTAAAACCAGACAAGTCTTACGAGTTAGTTCAGAATCTGTGCCTTATCTACCAAATTGTTTTGCCTATCCACCCAGTGGTGCCAAACACATATACTCTCCTATCCTCAATACCTCCCTCTACTACCCATTATTCTGTTCTGGATCTCAAACAGGCTTTTTTTAACTATTCCTTTGCACCCTTCATCCCAGCCTCTCTTTTCCTTCCCTTTGACTGACACTGACACCCATTAGGCTCAGCAAATTACCTGGGCTGTACTGCCATAGGGCTTCACAGACAGCCCCCATTAGTTCAGTCAAGCCCAAATTTCATCCTCATCTGTTACCTATCTCGGCATAATTCTCATAAAAACACACATGCTCTCCCTTCTGATCATGTCCGATTGATCTCCCAAACCTCAATCCCTTACAGAAGAACAACTCCTTTCCTTCCTAGGCAAGATTAGTGTGGTCAGAATTCTTACACAAGAGCCAGCACCACACCGTGTAGCCTTTCTGTCCAAACAACTTGACCTTACTGTTTTAGCCTAGCCCTCATGTCTGCATGCAGCAGCTGCCACTGCTTTAATACTGTTAGAGGCCCTAAAAATGACAAGCTATGCTCAACTCATGCTCTACATTTCTCATAACTTCCAAAATCTATTTTCTTCCTCATACCTGACACATATACTTTCTGCTCCCTGACTACTTCAGCTGTACTCACTCTTTGTTAAGTCCCACAATTACCCACAATTACAAGTTCCTGGCCCGGACTACAATCTGGCCTCTCACGTTATTCCTGATACCACACCTGACACCCATGGCTGTATCTCCCTGATCCACCTGATGTTCACCACATTTCCCCATATTTCCTTCTTTCCTGTTCCTCACCATGATCACACTTGATTTATTGATGGCAATTCCACAAGGCCTAATCGCCACACACCAGCAAAGGCAGGCTATGCTATAGTACAAACTACTAGCCCGCCTCTGAGAACGTCTCATTTCCTTTCCATTGTGGAAATCTATCCTCAAGGAAATAACATCTCAGTGTTCCATCTGCTATTCTACTACTCCTCAGGGATTATTCAGGCCCCCTCCCTTCCCTACACATCAAGCTCGAGAATTTGCCCCCACCTAGGACTGGCAAATTAGCTTTACTCAACATGTCTCGAGTCAGGAAACTAAAATACCTCTTAGTCTAAATAGACACTTTCACTGAATAAGTAAAGACGTTTCCTATAGGTTCTGAGAAGGCCACCACTCTCATTTCTTCCCTTCTGTCAGACATAATTCCTCAGTTTAGCCTTCCCACCTCTATACAGTCTGATAATAGACCAGCCTTTATTAGTCAAACCAGCCAAGCAGTTTTTCAGATTCTCAGTATTCAGTGAAACCTTTATACCCCTTACGGTCCTCCATCTTCAAGAAAAGTAGAACAGACTAAAGGTCTTTTAAAAACACACCTCACCAAGCTCAGCCACCAACTTAAAAAGGACTGGAAAATACTTTTACCACTTTTGCTTCTCAGAATTCAGGCCTGTCCTCGGACTGCTGCAAGGTACAGCCCATTTGAGCTCCTTTTTATTAGTCCTCAGTCTCATTCCAGACACCGGACCAACTTAGACTGTGACCCCAAAGAACTTGGCATCCCTACTATTTTCAGTCTAGTCATACTCCTATTCTCCATTCTCAACTACTCGTACATGCTCTGCTCTTGTTTACACTGCCGGTTTCCACTGTTTCTCCAAGCCATCCCAGCTGATATCTCCTTGTGCTATCCCCAAACTGCCACTCTTAACTCTTGAAGTAAATAAATAATCTTTGCTGGCAGGACTATGTTGAATCTCCTTAGGCACTCTTAATCAGATGTCCCAGGTCCTCCCAATTCTTAGAACTTTTATATCTGTTTTTCTCCTTCTCTTATTCCTTTAAGTTTTTCAATTCATACAAAACAATATCCAGGCCATCACCAATAATTCTACACAGCAAATGTTTTTTCTAACAACCCCATAATATCACTCCTTACCACAAAATCTTCCTTCAGCTTAATCTCTCCCACTTTATGTTCCCACGCCGCCCCTAATCCCGCTTGAAGCAGCCCTGAGAAACATCGCCCATTCTCTCTAGATACCACCCCCCAAAAATTTTCGCCGCCCCAACACTTCAACTCTATTTTGTTTTATTTTTCTTATTAATATAAGAAGGCATGAATGTCAGGCCTCTGAGTCCAGGCCAAGTCATCACATATCCTATGACTTGCACATATACATCCAGATGGCCTGAAGTAACTGAAGAATCACAAAAGAAGTAAAAAGGCCCTGCCCCGCCTTAACTGATGACATTCCAAAATTGTGATTTCTTTCTGCCCCACCTTAACTGAGTGATTAACCCTGTGAATTTCCTTCTCCTGGCTCAGAAGCTCACCCACTGAGCACCTTGTGAACCCTGCACCTGACCACCAGAGAAAAACCCCTTTTGATTGTAATTTTCCATTACCTTCCAAAATCCTATAAAACGGCCCATACCCTATGTCCCTTCGAAGGCTCTCTTTTCGGATTCAGCCCACCTGCAGCCAGGTGAAATAAACAGCCGTGTTGCTCACACAAAGCCTGTTTGGTGGTCTCTTCACACGGACGTGCATGAAACACTCTACTGCATTCCATTCGATTCCACTTCTTTCCATTCCATTCCTTTCTTTCGACAGCATCTCACTTTGTAACCTAGGCTGGAGTGCAGCGGAACAATATCAGCTCACTTTTCACTACACCATTCCATTGCATTGCATTCCATTGCATTCCATTCCATTGCATTCTATTCCATTCCATACCACTAAACTCCACTCCATTCCACTCCACTCCATTCCACTCCACTCCATTCCACTCCACTCCACCCCACTCCATTCCATGACATTCCATGCACTCCATTCCACTACACTCCACTCCAAAACACTCCACTCAATTCCATTCCATCCCATTGCATTCCACTCCAGTTCACTCCAGTCCACTCCACTCCACTCCACTTCACCCCATTCCATTCCACTGCATCCCATTATATTCTACTCCATTCCACTCCACTCCACTCCCCTCCACTCCATTCCATTCCAATCCACTCCATTCCATTCCATTCCTTTCTTTCAACAGGATCTCACTCTGACACCCAGGCTGCAGTGCAGTGGCACAACCTCAGTTCACCCTTCATTTCACCGTTCCATTCCATTCCACTCCACTCCACTCCAGTCTGCTTAACTCCACTCAGCTGCATTCCATTCCACTCCATTCCACTCCAATCCACTTCAATCCACTCCACTCCACTGCAACCCACTAAAATCCACTCCACTCCATTCCATTCCATTCCATTTCAATCCATTTCATTGCATTCCACTCCATTCCACTCCACTCCACTCCACTCCAATCCATTCCATTCCATGACATTACATTCCATGCCATTCCACTTCATTATATTCCACTCCTTTCATTCGACAGGATCTCACTCTGTCACCCAGGCTGGAGTGCAGTAGCACAATCTCAGCTCACATTTCATGTCACCATGCCATTTCATTCCTTTCCATTCCATTCCATTCCATTCCACTCCACACTACTCCACGCCAAAAAACTCCACTCCATTAAGCTCCATCCCAATCCATTCCATTTCACACCACTCCACTCCTCTACACCGCACTCCATTCCATTCCATTCCATCTTATTCCTTTTCACTCCACTCAACTAAATTCCACTCCAGTCCACTCCACTCCATTAAATTCCATTCCATTCGACTGCATTCCATTCCATGCCATTCTTTCAAAAAGATCTCAATCTGTCCCCCAGGCTGGATTGCAGTCACACAATCTCAGCTCACATTTCATTTCACCATTCCATTCCATTTCACTCCACTCCACTCCCCTCAACTGCACTCCATTCCATTCCATTCCACTCCATACCACTCCACTCCACTCCACTACACTGAACTCCATTACATTCCATCCCTTTCCATTCCACTCCATTCCACTCCGCTCCACTCCACTCTGCTCTACTCAAATCCACACCCTTCCATTCCATTCCATCCCATTCCACTCCAATCCATTCACCTCCACTCCAATCTACTCCACTCCACTCAACTCCACTTCATTCAATTCAATTTCATTCCATTCCACTCCATTCCATTCCATTCCTTTCTTTCAACATGATCTTACTCTGTCACCCACGCTGGAGTGCAGTGGCACAATCTCACTTCGCATTTCTTTTCACCATTCCTTTCCATTCCATTCCATTCCATTCCACTCCATTCTTCTCCACTCCACTCCACTCCACTCAATTCCATTTCACTCCATTCCACTCCACTACACTCCAATCTACTCCTATCCACTCCACTGCAGTCCATTCCATCCCATTCCATTCCACTCCATTCCACTCCACTCCACTCTACTCCACTCCATTCCATTCATTTCTACTCCATTCCATTCCATTCCTTTCTTTCGACACGATCTCACTCTGTCACCCACGGTGGAGTGCAGTCACATGATCTCAGCTCGCATTTCATTTCACCTTTCCATTCCATTCCATTCCACTCCATTCCACTCCAATCCGTTCCGTTCCATTAAACTCCTCTACTTTCCACTCCTTTCCATTCAATTACTTTCATTCCATTTCACTCCATTGCATTACACTCCATTCCATTCCATTCCGTTCCATTCCATTCCATTCAATTCCTTTCCATTCCTTTCCATTCCATTCCATTCCATTCCATTCCATTCCATTCCATTCCATTCCATTCCGTTCCACTCCACTCAACTCTATTCAATTCCATTCCATTCCTTCATTCCATTCCATTCCATTCCACTCCATTCCATTCCATTCCATTTGTTTTCTCGACAGAATCTCACTCTGCACTAAGGCTGGAGTGCAGTAGCACAATCTCAGCTCACATTTAATTTCACCATTCCAGTCCATACTATTCCATTCCATCCCTTTGCGTTCCACTCCATTACTCTCCACTCTGCTCCAGTCCACTCTACTCTACTCTATTCCACCCCGCTGCTCTCCTCTCTGCTCCACCCCATTCCATTCCATCCCATCCCATTCCTCTCCACTCTTCTACACTGAACTCCACTCCATTCGATCACATTCCATTCAACTCCATTCTACTCCACTCCACTCTGCTCCACTCCACTCCACTCCACTCCCCTCCACTCCACTCCACTCCACTCCATTCATTTCTCTTCCTCTCTATTCCATTCCCTTCATTTCTTTGGATATTATCTCACTCTGTCACCCAGGCTAGATTGCAGTTGGACAATCTCAGCTCACATTTCAATTCAGAATTCCATTCCTTTGTATCCATTTAATTCCATTCCACATCACTCCACTCCACTCCTTTCCATTCCATGCGCCTCTATTCCACTCCATTCCTTTCCATTCAATTCCATTTCATACCATTCCACTCCATGCCACTCCACTCTACTCCACTACACTCGATCCCAGTCAATCCCATTCCATTCCAGTCCATTCCAGTCCATTCCACTCCACTCCACTCCACTCCATTCCATTCCATTCCATTCCTTTGTTTTCACTCGACAGGATCTCATGCTGTAACCATGGCTGAAGTGCAATGTCCCAATCTCAGCTTACATTTCATTTCACCATTCAATTCCATTGCATTGCATTTCATTCCATTCCATTCCATTCCATTCCATTCCATTCCATTCCATTGCATTCCACCCCATTCCATTCTACTCCACTCAACTCCACTCCACTCCATTCAATTGCACTCCACACCACTCCATTCTCCATTCCATTCCATTCAAGTCCATTCCAATCCACTCCACTCCACTCCACACCACTCCACTTCACTCCAATTCACTAAACTCTACTCTACTTCATTCCATTCCATTCCATTCCATTCAACTCCACTCCACTCCACTCAACTCCATTCCATCCTATTTCATTTCAATCAATTCAGCTCCACTCCACTCCACTCCAGCCACTCCTTTCCATTCCACTCCATCCTATTCCATTCAACTCCATTCCACTTCACTCCACTGCACTCCACTGCATTCCATTCCATTCCATTCTTTCGACAAGTTCTCACTCTCTCACCCAGGCGGGAGTGCAGTAGCGCCATCTTAGCTCACATTTTATTTCAAAATTCCATTGCCTTCCATTGCATTTCATTCCATTCCATTCCAATCCATTCTATTCAATTCCATGGCATTGCATTTAATTCCATTCCTTTCTACTCCATTCCACTCCACTCCACTCCACTCCTCTCCACTCCATAACCATCCATCCCATTCCATTCCACTTCATTCCACTCCATTTCACTCCACTCCACTCCTCTACATGCCATTCCACCCCATTCCTTCCCACTCCATTCCACTCCTCTCAACTCCTCTACATTGAACTCCACTCCTCTCCAGTCCACTCCACTCCATTCCATTGCATTGCATTCCACTCCATTCCGTTCCATTTCTTTCTTTTGACAGGATCTCACTCTGTATACTGGCTGGAGTACACTGGCACAATCTCAGGTCTCATTCCATTTAACCATTCCATTCCATTCCATTCCATTCGATTCCAATCCATTCCACTCCTTTCCACTCTACACTGCACTTGACTCCATGCCATTCCAACCCACTTCATTCACCTCCATTCCACTCGACTCCACTCTAACCCACTCCACTTCAATCCACTCCCTTCCATTCCATTCCATCCCATTCCATTCCACTACATACCACTCCAATTCACTCCACTCCACTCCACTCCATTCCATTCCATTCCACACCATTCCATTACATTCCTTTCTTTAGACAGGATCTGATGCTGTTACCCAGGCTAGAGTGCAGTGTCACAATCTCAGCTCACATTTCTTTTCACCATTCCATTCAGTTGCATTCCATTCCATTCCACTCCATTCCATTCCATTCCACTCCACTCCCCTCCATTCTGTTCCATTCCATTCAACTCCACTCCACTAAACTCGTCTCCATTCCATTCTATCCCATTCCATTTCACTCCATTTCACATCACACCAGGCCACTCCACTCGACTCAATTCCATTCCACTCCTGCACATTCCATTACACTCCATTCCCGTCCACTCCACTCCACTGCATTCCATTGCATTCCATTCCATTCCATTCCACTCCACTCCCTTCCATTCCTTTCTTTCCACAGGATCTCATTCTGTCACCCAGGCTGTAGAGCAGTGGAACTATCTGAGCTCACATATCATTTCACCATTCCTCTGTTTTCCATTCCATTCTGTTCCATTCCATTCCATAACAATCCACTCAACACCATGCCACTCCAATCCACTCAACTCCATTCCATTCCATTCCATTCCATTCCATTGCATACCACTGCATTCCACTCCACTCTACTCCAGTCCACTCCACTCCACTCCATTCCACTCCACTCTACTCCAGTCCACTCCACTCCACTCCATTCCATTCTATACATTTCCATTCCACTCCGTTCTTCTCCACACCAGTGCACTCCACACAACTTCACTCCAGTCCACTCCACTCCACTCCATCCCTTTATCCCATTGAATCGCATTCCTGTCAACTCCACTCCACTCCACTCCACTCCATTCCATTCTTTCCGATTCCATTACACTCCATTCTACTCCACCCCAATCCACTCCATACAACTCCACTCCACTCCACTCCTTTCCATTCCATCCTAATTCATTCCACTCCATTACACTCCACTCCATTCCAGCCCGCTCCACTCCACTCCACTCCACTCCACTCCATTCCATTCCATTCCATTTCACTCCATTCCATTCCATTAATTTCTTTCGACAGGATCTCACTCAGTCACTCTGGCTGGAGTGCAGTGGCAGTCTCAGCTCACACATCATCTCACCATTCCATTCCATTCCATTCCATTCCCTTCCATTCCATTGCAACCCATTCCACTCCACTCCACTCCACTCCAAACCACTCCACTCAATTTTACAGTAGTTTGGTACATTCCATTCCACTCCATTCCACAGCAGCCCACTCCTCTCCGTTACACTATACTCAATTTCGTTCCATTACGTTCCATTCCATTCCATTCCGCTCCATTGCATTCCATTCTTTTCTTTTGTGATTATATCACTCTGTCACAGGATACAGTCCAGTGGCACTATCTCAGCTCACATTTCACTTCACCATTCCTTATATTTCATTCCATTCCATTCCATTCCATTCCATTCCATTCCATTCCATTCCACTCCACTCCAGTCCACCCCACTCCACCCCACCCCACTCCACTTCACTCCACTCCATTCCATTCCATTGCATTCCATTCCACTCCTCTCCATTCCATTCAAGTCCACTCCATTCCATGTCACCCCACTCCAGTCCATGGCACTCCACTCCAGTCCATTCCATTCCGTCCCTCTCCAATCCACTCCACTCCACTGCATTCCACTTCATTCCACTCCTCTCCACTCCACTGCATTCCACTCCATTCCATTCCACTGCATTCCATTGCATTTTTTTATTTCGACAGGATTTCACTGTATCACCCATGTTGGAGTGCAGTGGCACAATCTCAGCTCACACTTCATTTCACCATTCCAATCCATTCCATTCCATTCCATTCCATTCCATTCCATTCCATTGCGGTCCACTCCACTCCACTCCACTACATTCCACTCCACTCCTCTTCTATCCAATCTGTTCCATTCCATTCCATTCCATTCCATGCCATGCCATGCCATGCCATTCCATTCCATTCCATTGCACTCCATCCCACTCCACACGACTCCGCTCCACTCCATACCATCCCATTCCATTCCACTCCTAA
This sequence comes from Pongo pygmaeus, assembly GCF_028885625.2. NCBI lineage: Eukaryota > Metazoa > Chordata > Mammalia > Primates > Hominidae > Pongo > Pongo pygmaeus. The sequence goes on from NC_072392.2 coordinate 38,633,327, forward strand.
ATCCTCCACTCCACCCTATTCCATTCCATTCCTCTCCATTCCATTTCATTCCATTCCATTCCACTCCATTCCGTTTCATTAAATTCCATTGCATTGCATTCCACTGCATACCACTCCACCACACTCCACTCCACTCCATTCCACTCCACTGCATTCCATTCCATTCCGTTCCATTCCATTCCATTCCATTCCATTCCATTCCATTCCATTCCATTCCATTCCACGCCACTCCAGTCCACTCCACTCCACTCCACTGTACTCCATTCCATTCTATTCCATTCCATTGCTTTCATTCGACAGGATCTCTCTGTCTCACAGGCTGCAGTGCAGTGGCACAAATTCTGCTCATTTTTCATTTAAATACTCCATTCCATCCCGTTCCATTCCTCTCCATTTGACTCCACAAGACTCCACTATTTTCCACTTCACTCCATTCCATTCCATCTCATTCCTTTCAACTGCATTCCACTCCAGTCCACTCCACTCCAATTCATTGCATTCCTTTCCATGCGATATCACTCCATTACATGCAATTCCTTTCTTTCAACAGGCTCTCACTCTGTCACCCAGGCTGGAGTGCAGTGGCAAAATCTCAGCTCACATTTCATTTTACCTTTCCATTCGATTCCCTTCCCTTCCATTCCATTCCATTCCATTCCACGTGACTCCACTCCAGTCCACTCCACTCCATTCCATCCCTTTCCATTCCAGTACAGTCAACTCCACTCCACTCATCTCCACTCCACTCAACTCCAATCCTCTTCATCTCATTCCATTCCACTTCTTTCCAGTACACTCCATTCCACTCCAATCTGCTCCACTGCATTCCATTCCATTCCATTACACTCTGTTCAATTCCATTCCTTTCTTTTGACAGGATCTCACCTGTCACCAGTGCTGGAGTGCAGTGGAACATTTTCAGCTCAGATTTCATTTCACCATTCCAATCCATTCCATTTCACTTCACTCCACTCCAGTCCACTCCACTTCACTCTTTTCCACTCCATTCAACTCCACTTCACTCCACTCCTCCCCATTCCATTCCATCCCATTCTATTTCACTCCACTCCTTTCCACTCCATTCCACTCCATTCCATCCCATTCCATTCTACTCCAATCCATTCCACTCCAATCCATTCCATTCCATCCCATTCCATTCCACTCCATTTCACTTCACTCCACTCCACTCCATTCCATTCTACTCCATTTCACTTCACCCCACTCCACTCTACTCTATTCCATTCTACTCCATCTCATTCCATTCAACTCCATTCCCCTCCAATCCACTCCACTCCAGTTTACTCCACTCCACTCCTTACACTCTATTCCATTCCATTCCATTCCATTCCATTCCATTCCATTCCATTCCATTCCATTCCACTCCACTCTATTCCATTCCATTCTATTCTACTCCATTCCCTTACATTCCATTCTTTCAACAGGATCTCTCTCTGACACCCAGGCTGGAGTGCAGTGGAAAAATGAAAGCTCACATTTCAATTCGCCATTCCATTGCATTTCATTCCATTCCATAACAATCCACTCCACTCCACTAAACTACACTCAACTCCATTCCATTCTATTCCATTCTATTCCATTCCATTCCATTCCATTCCATTCCATTCTATTCCACTCCAGTCCACTCCATTCCATTCTATACGTTTCCATTCCACTCCATTCTACTCCACGGCAGTCCATTCCACACAACTCTTCTCCAATCTACTTCACTCTTTTTAATCCCATTTCATCCCATTCCATTCCACTCCACTGCACTCCACTCCACTGCACTCCACTCCATTCTCCTCCTTTCCATTTCCTTCTCTCCGATTCCATTCCACTCCATTCTACTCCATGCCTGTCCACTCCACACAACTCCAATCCACTGAAGTCCATTCCATTCCATCCCATTTCATTCCAGTCCATTCCACTCCACTCCACTCCATTCCGTTCCATTCCATTCCATTCCATTCTGCTCTGTTCCATTCCGTTCCGTTCTGTTCCATTCCATGCCATTCCCCTTCCTTCCATTCCATTCCTCTCTTTCGAAAGGATCTCACTCAGTCACTCAGGGTGGAGTGCAGTGGCACAATCCCAGCTCACACTTCATCTAACCATTCCTTTCCATTCCATTCCATCCCATTCCACTCCACTCCATTCCACTGCACTCCACTACATTCCATTCCATCCCATTCCATTGCACTCCAGATAACCCCACTCAACTCCCTTACTTTCCATTCCATCCAATTCCATTCTACTCCATTCCACTCCACTCCACTCTTGTCCACTCCACTCCGCTCCATTCCATTCTATTCCATTCCACTCTATTCCATTCCATTCCTTTCTTTCAATAGGATCTCATTCCATCATGCAGGCTGTAGTGCAGTGGCACAATCTCATCTCATGTTTCATTTCATCATTCCTTTCCATTCCATTACATTCCATTCAATTGCTTTCCACTCCACTCCACTCCACTACACACCATTCCATTCCATTCCATCCAATTCTATTCGACTGAATTCCACTCCACTCTTCTCCACTCTACTCCTTTCCATTCTATCCCAATCCATTCAACTCCATTCCACTGCACAACACGACACAATATTCCACTGACAGCACACCACTGCACTCAATTTCATTCCATTCCTTTCTTTCTACAATATGTCGCCTGTCACCCAGGCTGGAGTGCACTGGCGCAATCTCAGCTCACATTTTATTTCGCCATTCCTTTCCATTCCATTCCAATCCATTCCATTCCATTCTATTCCATTCACCTCCACTCCACTGTACTCCACTCCATTACTCTTCACTCCATTCCATTCCATCCCATTCCTTGCCACTCCATTCCACTCCACTCCACACCACTCCTCTTCTTCTCACTCCCCTCAGTTCCATTTCACCCCATCCCATTACATTCCATTCTATTCCACTCCACTCCACTAGACTACACTCCATTCCATTCCATCCCATTCCATTCCATTCCACCCCACTCCACTCCACTCAACTCCATTTCTGTCCATTCCATTCCATTCCATTACACTCCCCTCCAATCCACTCCACTCCTCTACACTCCATTCCATTCAATTACTTCCATTCCATTGCACTCCACTCCACTCCATCACACTCCACTCCACTCCATTCCATTACACTCCATCCGTTAGCATTCCTTTCAATTCCACTGAACTCCACTCCACTGCACTCCACTCCACTCCACTCCACTCTCTTCTATTCAATTCCATTGCATTCCCCTCTATTGCAATCCATTCCTTTCTTTCGACAGGATCTCTCTCAGTCCCCCAGGCTGGAGTGCAGTGGCACAATCTCAGCTCACCTTTCATTTCTCCATTCCATTCCATTCGATTCCATTCCATTGCATTCCATAACATTCCATTTTAGTCTTCTCCACTCCACTCCTCTCCACTCCACTCCTCTCCACTTCATTACATTCTATTCCATTCCACTCTATTCCATTCCTTTCTTTCAAAAGTATCTCAATATGTCTCCCAGGCTGGAGTGCAGTGGCAGAATCTCAGTTCACATTTCGTTTCACCATTCCTTTCCATTGCATTGCATTCCATTCCATTCCATTGCATTGCATTGCATTCCATTCCATTCCATTTGACTCCATCTATGTCATTCCACTCCACCAGATTCAATTTCATTCCTTTCCATTAGAATCCACTCCACTAAACTCAACTCTCCCCTACTCCACTGCACTCCATTCCATTCCCTCAAATTTCATTTCATTCCATTCCACGCCACCCTACTCCACTCAACTCCGGTCCACTCCAGTCCATTCCATTCCACTCCACTCCATTCCACTCCACTCCAATCCCCTCCACTCCCATCCATTCCATTCCGTCCCTTTCCATTCCATTCGACTCCACTCCATTCCAATCCATTACATCCCTTTCTATGCCACTGCAGTCCACTCCACTCCACTCCACTCCACTCCACTCTATTTAATTCCATCCCATTCCATTCCACTCTATTTCATCCCACTACACTACTTCCGCTCCACTCCTTTCAATTCCATTCCATTCCATTCCACTACACTTCACCCCATTCCACTCCTTCCACTCCACTCCATTCCATTCCATCCCATTCCATTCCACTACATTTCACTTCACTGCACCCCACTTCTCTCCGCTACACTCCACTACACTCCATTCCATTCGATTCTACTCCATCCCATTCTGTTCCACTCCATTCCCCTCCACCCCATTCCACTCCACTGCAGTCCATTCCATTTCCCTCCAATTCACTCCACTCCACTCTACTCCCATCCATTTCATTGCATTCTTTTCCTTTCCACCCAAATCTATTCCATTCCACACCACTCCACTCCACTCCATTCCGTTCCATTCCACTCCATTCCATTCCATTCCTTTCTTTCCACAGGATCTCACTCTGTCACAAAAGCTGGATTGCAGTGGCGCAATCTCAGCTCACATTTCTTTTCACCATTCCATTTCATTCAATTCCATCCCATTCCATTCTATACTATTTCATTCCAATCAACTGCACTCCAATCCATTCCATTCTACTCCATGCCATTCCACTCAACTCCATTGCAATCCACTCCACTCCACTTCACTCCACTCCACTCAATTCCATTCCATTCCATTCCTTTTGACTCCATTGCATTCCATTTCTTTATTTCGTCAGAATATCACTGTGTCACACAGGCTGGAGTGCAGTGGCACAATCTCAGTTCACATTACATGTCACTTTCCATTGCATTGCATTCTATTGCATTGCATTAAATTGCTTTCCATTCCATTCCATTCCATTGCATTCCATTACATTCCATTACACTCCTTTCCAATCCACTCCACTCCACTCCACTACATTCCATTACATCTGATTCCATTCCACTCCATTCCACTCCTCTTCACTCCACTGCTCTCCACTCCAATACATTCCAATCCATCCCATTCCATTCCGCCCTCTTCCACTGCACTACACTCCATCCCACTCCACCCTAGTTCATTCCATTCGATTCCATCCCATTCCATTCTTCTCCATTCCACTCCACACCACTTCACTCCAATCCATTCCATTCCACTCCAGTACCTTCAATTCGTTTCCATTCCATTCCACTGTATTACTTTCCATTTATTTCTTTCGAGAGCTTCTCACTCTGTCACTCAGCCTGGAGTTCAGTGACACAATCTCAGCTTCCATTCCATTCCACTCCACTCCACTCCACTCTACTCCACTCTATTCTACTCCACTCTACCTCACCCCACACCACTCCATTCCATTCCATTCCATTCTACTCCACCCCCTTCACCCAACACCACTCCATTGAACACCATTCCAGTCGACTCCATTCTACTCCATTCCATTCAATTCCAATCCACTCCATTCCATTCCACTCCATTAAAATCTACTGCTTTCCATTCAATTCCACTCCACTGCAATCCACTCCATTCCATTCCAATCCATTCCATTCCATTCCTTTCCATTACATTCCACTCCACTCCAGTCCATTCCAATCTGTTCCATTCCTTTTGACTCCATTCCTTTCCATTCCTTTCCATTACATACCACTCCACTCCTCTCCATTCCATTCTATTCCATTCAATTAGACTCCATTCCATTCCACTCCTTTCCATCACATTCCACTCCACTCCAGTCCATTCCATTCTATTTAATTCCATTCGATTCCATTCCATTCCATTCCACTCCATTCCAGCCCACTCTACTCCAATCCACTGCAATCTAATCCAATCCATTCCATTCCATTCCTCTTTACTCCATTCCATGCCATTCCATTCCACTCCATTCCAGGCCACTCCATTCCACTCCACTCCATTCTATGCCACTCCATTCTATTCCAAACCACTCCATGCCACTTCACGAAACTCCACTCCACTCCACTCCACTCCACTCCATTTAATTCCACTTCGCTCCAATCCACTGCACTCCACTCCATTCCACTCCATTCCATTCCACTCCACTCCATTCCTCACCACTCCACTCCAATCCACTCCACTCTCTTCCATTCCATTCCACACCATTCCACTGCATTCCAATCCACTCTAATCCACTCCAATCCATTACATTTCATTCCACTGCACTCCATGCTAATCCATTCCAATTCACTCCATTCCATTGCACTCCACTCCACTCCACTATACTCCACTCTACTGCATTTAATACCAGTCCTTTCCATTTCACTCCATTCAACACCACTCCACTCGATTCCACACAACTCCATTCCATTCCACTCCATTTCTTCCAACCCACTCCATTCCACTCCATCTCATTCCATTACACTCCATTGCATTCCACTCCACTCCACTCCGTTCCATTCCATTCCATTTCACTCCACTCCATTGCACATCATTCCACTCCATTCCACTCCACTCCACTCCATTCCATTCCAATCCATTCCATTCCACACCACTCCTTCCACTCGACTCCTTTCCAGTCCTCTCCTCTCCATTCCACTCCACTCCACTCCACTCCCTTCCACTCCACTCCATCCCATTCCACTCCACTCCATTCCACTCTATTCCTTTCCACTGCACTCCACTCCACTCCTTTCCACTCCATTCCGTTCCACTTCATTCCAATCCACCCCATTCCATTGCATTCCACTCCATTCAACTCCATTCCACTCTAATCCATTCGAGTCTGCTTGGCTTCATTCTTTTCCATTCCATTCCACTGTACTCCATTCCATTCCACTCCATTCCACTCCATTCTACTTCACTCCACTCCATTCCATTCCATTCCATTCCATTCCTTTCCATTCCATTCCATTCCATTCCATTCCATTCCATTCCATTCCATTCCATTACACTCCATTCCCCTCCACTCCTTCCACTCCATTGCAGTCCATTCCACTCCGTTCCAGTCCACGGCACTCCACTCCACTGCATTACATTCCATTCCACTGGACTCCACTACATTCGATAGCAATCCATTGCACTCCACTTCATTCCATACCATTCCACTCCGCTCCACTCCATTAGGTTTAATTCCCCTCCATTGCATTCCACTCCATTCCACTCTAATCCACTCCATTCTACTCCACTCAATTGCATTCTTTTCCACTGCACTTCACTCCATTCCACTCCTCTCCACTTCATTCGTTTCCATTCCATTCAACTCCACTCCACTAAATTCCAATCCATTCCAATCCCTTCCACTCCACTAAACTCCATTCCATTCCTTTCCATTCTATTACACTTCATTCCATTTCTGTCCTTTCCACTTCACTCCACTACATTCCCTTCCACTCCATGCCATTCCATTATACTCCACTCCATTCCATTCCATTAAATTGCACTGCCCTCCATTCCAGTACACTCCACTCCATTCCACTACAATCCACTCCAATACATTCCATTCCACTCCACTCCATTACATTCCATTACACTGCACACCACTCCATCCACTCCACTCCCCTCCATTCCACTCCATTCCATTCCACTCCATTCCACTCCACTCCATTCCATTCTATTCCACTCCAATCCACTGCATTCCACCCCACTCCTTTCCACTCTACTCTGCTCCATTCCATTGCATTCCATTCTATTTCATTCTATTCTATTCCATTCCATTCCATTCCACTCTCCTTCATGCCATTCCAGTCCACTCCATTGCATTCCATTCCATTCCATTGCAATCCACTCCTTTCCATTCTGTCCCACTCCACTCCATTCCAATCCACTCCGCTCCCTTCCACTCCACACCACTCAATTCTTTCCATTGCATTCCAATCCACTCCATTGCATTCCTTTCTATTCTACTCCATTCCAATCCACTCTGATCCATTCCATTCCATTCCAATCCACTCTGATCCATTCCATTCCATTCCACCCCACTCCACTCCATTCCAATCTATTCCTCTCTATTCCTCTCCAATCCACTCCATGCTTTCCATTGCATTCCAGTCCACTCCATTTCATTCCATTCTACTCTACTCCATTGCAGTCCACTCAATTCCACTCCACTCCGTTGCGTTCCTTTCCATTCAACACCATTCCTTTCCACTCCAGTTCATTCTAGTCAACTCCACTCCATTCCACTCCACTCCAATCCTCTCAACTGCATTTTATTCCACTCTGCTCCATTTCATTCCATTCCACTCCAGTCCACTCTATTCCAATACATTCACTCTATTCCACTCCACTCCACTCCATTCTTCCCAGTCCATTCCATTTCACTCCATTCCATTCCATTCCACTCTACTCAATTCCACTTCACTGCATTCCATTCCTTTCCATTCCACTTCATTCCATTCCACTCCACTCCATTCCAGTCCACTCCACTCCGTTCTTCTCCACTGCACTCCACTAGACTCATCTACATTCCATTCCACTCCACTCCATTCCATTACACTCCACTCAATTCCATTTCAATGCATTCCACTACACTCCTCTCCACTCCCCTCCATTCCATTCAACTCCATTCCACTCTACCCCACTCCATTGTACTCCACTCCACTCCATTCCATTCCTTTCAACTCCATTCCATTCCTTTCCACTCCTCTCTACTTAACTCAACTGCACTCCACTCCAATCCATTCCATTCTATTACATTCCACTGCTATCAACTCCAATCCATTCCATTCCACACCAGTCCATTCCTTAGCACTCCACTCCTCTCCACTCCACTCCACCCCATTCCATTCCTTTCCACTCCATTCCATTCTATTACTTTCTTTCCACAGGATCTCACTCTGTGACAAATGCTGGAGTGCAGTGGCACAATCTCAGCTCATATTTCTTTTCATCATTCCTTTGCATTCCTTTCCATCCCTTTCCATTCCATGTTTTTTGATTCCACTCTGCTGCACTCCAGTCCATTCCATTCCACTCCAGCACTTTACATTTGACTCCATTGCAATCCACTCCACTGCACTCCACTCCACTCCATTCCGTTACGTTCCATTCCTTTTCCCTCCATTGAATTCCATTCCTTTCTTTCAACAGGATATTTCTGTCACCCTGGCTGCAGTGCAGTAGTACAATCTCAGCATGCTTTACATGTCACTTTCCATTGCATTGCATTCTATTCCTATGCGTTCTATTGCATTCCATTCCATTTCATTCCACTCCATTCCATTCAATTCCATTCCACTCCTTTCCACTCCACTCCAGTCCACTACGTTCCATTACATCTGATTCAATTCTACTTCATTCCAATCCTCTACACTTTATCCCACTCCAGTGCATTCCATTCCATTCCATCCCATTCCATTCCTCTCCATTCCACTCTATGCCACTTCATTCCACTCCACTCTAGTCCACTGCACTCTTTTCCTTTCCATTCCATTTCAATTCATTCCATTCCATTCCTCTCTTTTGACATTAGCTCACTCTGTCACTCAGAATGAAGCCCAGTGGCACATTCTCAGCTTCCATTCCCTTCCATTGCATTCCACTCCACTGCAGTGCGCTCCAATCCACTCCAGTCCATTACACTCCAGTCCATTCCACTCCACTCCACTCCAAACAACTCCATTCCACTCCATTCCACTCCATTCCATTCCACTCATTTCCACTCCGCTCCACTCCACTTCACACCACTCCATTCAACTCCATTCCACTCCATTCCTTTCCACTCCATTCCACTCCACTCCATTCCATTCTATCCCCCTCTAATCCACTCCACTGCATTGATTTTCATTCCAATCCATTCCATTCCATTCCATTCCATTCTACTCCATTCCACTTCATTCCATTCCATTCCACTCCACTCCACTCCGTTCCATTCCACTCCATTTGACTCCATTCAACTCCACTCCACTCCACTACAATCTACTGCGGTACATTCCTTTCCATTTCGTTTCATTCTACTGCATTCCACTCTCTTCCATTCCATTCCATTCCACTCCATTCCATTCTCCTACACTCCATTCCATTCCGTTCCATTCCACTCCTTCCCATGACACACCATTCCACTCCATTCCACTCCATTCCAGTCTACTCAATTCCCCTCGACTACATTCCATTCTATTCCACTCCACTCCATTCCATGCCATTCCATTCCATTCCACTCAATTCCATTCCGTTCTTCTCCATTCCAGTCCATTCCACTCCACTCCTCTCCACTCCATTCCATTCCATTCCATTCCATTCCATTCCACTGCATACCGTTCCACTCCACTGCATTCCATTCCACTCCATTCCAGTCTATTCCACTCCATTCCACTCCACTCCTCTCTATTCAACTCCATTCCCCTCCATACTACTCCATTCCATTCCAATCCATTCCACTCCATTCCTTTCCATTCCACTACTTGCCACTCTAATCCATTCCATTCCACTCCACTCTACCCCTATCCTATCCAGTCCTTTTCATTCCATTCCACTCCACTCTACCCCTATCCTATCCAGTCCTCTTCATTCCATTCCATTATATTCCACTCCACTCCACTCCTTTCAGTTCCACTTCACTCCACACCAATCTGCTCCATTCCACTCCACTCCATTCCACTCCACTCCATTCCATTCCATTCCATTCCACTCGACTCCACTCCATTGCACTGCTCTCCTCTCCACTCTATTCCATTCCATTCCACTTCATTCCATTCCGTTCCACTCTACTCCATTCAACTCCAATCCATTCCAGTCAACTCCATTCTCTTCCACTCCATTCAACTCCATTCCACTCCGCCCTACTCCATTCCACTCCACTCCACTCAATTCAATTGCATTCCACTCCATTCCTCTCCATTCCATTCCATTCCACTCCACTCCACTCCATTACCCTCCACTTCACTCCTCTCCACTTCACTCCTCAACAATCCATTCCATTCCATTCGTTTCAACTCCAATACTTGCCCTTACACACCCCTCCATTCCACACCTCTGCACTCCACTCCGCTCCACACCTCTCCTTTGAATTCCACTCCATTCCTTTCCATTCTTTTTTTTCGAGAGTATCTCACTCTATCACAAAAGATGGAGTGCAGTGGCACAATCTCAGCTCACATTTCTTTTCACCGTTACATTTCATTCCATTCCATCCCATTCCATTCAATACTATTTCACTCCAGTCAACTACACTCCACCCCATTCTATTCCACTCCATCCCCTTCCATTCGGCTCCATTCCAATCCACTCCACTCCACTCCACTCCACTCCACTCCACTGTATTCCATTCCATTCCATTCCATTTCACTCTCTTGCATTCCATTCCTTTCTTTCTACAGGATATCACTGTGTCATCCAGGCTGGAGTGCAGTGGCACAATCACAGCTCACATTACATGTCACTTTCCAATGCATTGAATTCCATTCCATTGCATTCCATTGCTTTCCATTCCAATCCATTGCATTCCACTGAATTCCTTTCATTTCCAAAACACTCCGTTCCACTCCACGTAACTCCAGTCCACTACATTCCATGCCATCCTATTCCATTACACTGAATTTCACTCCTCTCCACTCCACTGCACTCCAATCCACTCCATTCCACTCCATCCCATTCTATTCCAATCAATTCCATAGCAATCCACTCCACCCCACTCCATTCCACTTCATTCCATTCCATTCCATGCCACTCTAATCCATTCCATTCCACTCTACACCACCACAATCCTCTCCAATCCACTTCATTCCATTCCATTCCTTTCCACTCCACTCCATTCCACTCCATTCCATTCCACTCCACTCCACTGCATTACACTCGACTCCATTCCACTCCATTCCATTCCATTCCATTCCACTCGACTGCACTCCATTTCACTCCACTCCATTCCACTCCATTAGACTCCATTGCACTCCACCTTACTTCATTCCACTCCACTCCACTCCATTCAATTGCATTCCACTCCATTCCTCTGCATTCCATTCCATTCCACTCCACTCCACTTCACTCCCCTCCTCTTCACTCCTCTACAATCCATTCCACTCCATTCGTTTCAATTCCAATACATTCCCTTCGACACCACTTCATTCCACACCACTCTACACTTCTCCACTCCACTCCATTCCATTCCACTCCATTTCATTCCATTCCTTTTTTTCCACAGGATATCACCCTGTCACAAAAGATGGAGTGCAGTGGCACAATCTCAGCTCATATTTCTTTTCACTGTTCCATTGCATTCCATTCCATCCCATTCCATTCAATGCCATTTCACTCCCCTCCACTGCACTCCACTCCATTCATTCCACTCCATCCCATTCCTTTTGGCTCCATTCCAATCCACTCCACTGTACTGCACTCCACTACATTCCATTCCATTTCACTCCATTGCATTCCATTCCTTTCTTTCTACATGATATCACTGACATCCAGGCTGGAGTGCAGTGGCACAATCTCAGCTCACATTACATGTCACTTTCCATTGCATTGAAATCTATTCCACTGCATTCCATGGCTTTCCATTCAATACCATTCTATTCAATTCCATTCCATTCCATTGAATTCCATTACACTCTTTCCACTCCACGTAACTCTAGTGCACTACATTCCATGCCATCTGAATCCATTCCACTGAATTCCACTCCTCTCCACTCCACTGCGCTCCAATCTACTCCACTCCACTCCATCACATTCCTTTCTGATCTATTCCACTGCACTCCACTCCACTCCACTTCATTCCATTCCATTCCACCCCCTTCCATTCCTCTCCATTCCACTCCACTCCACTTCACTCCACTCCACTGCAGTCCACTCCACTCCAATCCATTCCATGTCATTCCATTCCAGTGAATTCCATTCCATTCCTTTCTTTCGACAGTATCTCACTCAGTTATTCATCCTGGAGGGCAGTGGCACAATCTCAGGTTCCATTCCATTCCGTTCCATTCGACTCCAGTCCACTCTACTGCACTCCACCCTACTCCATTACACTGAATTCCACCCCATTCTATTCCACTACATTTCTTTTTTTTTTTTTTTTTTAGGGTAAAAACATTTTTTCTATTTCATATATAAAAGGAAACATCCAATATTTTATCCGAAAAATTACTTTGAATTATAAAATATTTCTATGAAAGGAAACTAACCTATATTTAGTGTATACTTAACCTCAGACTATTTTATTTTATTTTATTTATTTTCTTTTATTATTATTATTATTATTATTATTATACTTTAGGTTTTATGGTACATGTGCGCAATGTGCAGGTAAGTTACATATGTATACATGTGCCATGCTGGTGCGCTGCACCCACCAACTCGTCATCTAGCATTAGGTATATCTCCCAATGCTATCCCTCCCCCCTCCCCCCACCCCACAACAGTCCCCAGAGTGTGATGTTCCCCTTCCTGTGTCCATGTGTTCTCATTGTTCAATTCCCACCTATGAGTGAGAATATGCGGTGTTTGGTTTTTTGTTCTTGCGATAGTTTACTGAGAATGATGATTTCCAATTTCATCCATGTCCCTACAAAGGACGTGAACGCATCATTTTTTATGGCTGCAAAGTATTCCATGGTGTATATGTGCCACATTTTCTTAATCCAGTCTATCATTGTTGGACATTTGGGTTGGTTCCAAGTCTTTGCTATTGTGAATAATGCCGCAATAAACATACGTGTGCATGTGTCTTTATAGCAGCATGTTTTATAGTCCTTTGGGTATATACCCAGTAATGGGATGGCTGGGTCGAATGGAATTTCTAGTTCTATATCCCTGAGGAATCGCCACACTGACTTCCACAAGGGTTGAACTAGTTTACAGTCCCACCAACAGTGTAAAAGTGTTCCTATTTCTCCACATCCTCTCCAGCACCTGTTGTTTCCTGACTTTTTAATGATTGCCATTCTAACTGGTGTGAGATGGTATCTCATTGTGGTTTTGATTTGCATTTCTCTGATGGCCAGTGACGGTGAGCATTTTTTCATGTGTTTTTTGGCTGCATAAATGTCTTCTTTTGAGAAGTGTCTGTTCATGTCCTTCGCCCACTTTTTGATGGGGTTGTTTGTTTTTTTCTTGTAAATTTGTTGGAGTTCATTGTAGATCCTGGATATTAACCCTTTGTCAGATGAGTAGGTTGCGAAAATTTTCTCCCATTCTGTAGGTTGCCTGTTCACTCTGATGGTAGTTTCTTTTGCTGTGCAGAAGCTCTTGAGTTTAATTAGATCCCATTTGTCAATTTTGGCTTTTGTTGCCATTGCTTTTGGTGTTTTAGACATGAAGTCCTTGCCCATGCCTATGTCCTGAATGGTAATGCCTAGGTTTTCTTCTAGGGTTTCTATGGTTTTAGGTCTAACATTTAAGTCTTTAATCCATCTTGAATTGATTTTTGTGTAAGGTGTAAGGAAGGGATCCAGTTTCAGCTTTCTACATATGGCTAGCCAGTTTTCCCAGCACCATTTATTAAATAGGGAATCCTTTCCCCATTTCTTGTTTTTGTCAGGTTTGTCAAAGATCAGATGCTTGTAGATATGTGGCATTATTTCTGACGGCTCTGTTCTGTTCCATTGATCTATATCTCTGTTTTGGTACCAGTACCATGCTGTTTTGGTTACTGTAGCCTTGTAGTATAGTTTGAAGTCAGGTAGTGTGATGCCTCCAGCTTTGTTCTTTTGGCTTAGGATTGACTTGGCGATGCGGGCTCTTTTTTGGTTCCATATGAACTTTAAAGTAGTTTTTTCCAATTCTGTGAAGAAAGTCATTGGTAGCTTGATGGGGATGGCATTGAATCTGTAAATTACCTTGGGAAGGATGGCCATTTTCATGATATTGATTCTTCCTACCCATGAGCATGGAATGTTCTTCTATTTGTTTGTATCCTCTTTTATTTCCTTGAGCAGTGGTTTGTAGTTCTCCTTGAAGAGGTCTTTCACATCCCTTGTAAGTTGGATTCCTAGGTATTTTATTCTGTTTGAAGCAATTGTGAATGGGAGTTCACTCATGATTTGGCTCTCTATTTGTCTGTTATTGATGTATAAGAATGCTTGTGATTTTTGCACATTGATTTTGTATCCTGAGACTTTGCTGAAGTTGCTTATCAGCTTAAGGAGATTTTGGGCTGAGACAATGGGGTTTTCTAGATATACTATCATGTCATCTGCAAACAGGGACAATTTGACTTCCTCTTTTCCTAATTTAATACCCTTGATTTCCTTCTCCTGCCTAATTGCCCTGGCCAGAACTTCCAACACTATGTTGAATAGAAGTGGTGAGAGAGGGCATCCCTGTCTTGTGCCAGTTTTCAAAGGGAATGCTTCCAGTTTTTGCCCATTCAGTATGATATTGGCTGTGGGTTTGTCATAAATAGCTCTTATTATTTTGAGGTATGTCCCATCAATTCCTAATTTATTGAGAGTTTTTAGCATGAAGGGTTGTTGAATTTTGTCAAAGGCCTTTTCTGCATCTATTGAGATAATCATGTGGTTTTTGTCTTTCGTTCTGTTTATATGCTGGATTACATTTATTGATTTGCGTATATTGAACCAGCCTTGCATCCCAGGGATGAAGCCCACTTGATCATGGTGGATAAGCTTTTTGATGTGCTGCTGGATTCTGTTTGCCAGTATTTTATTGAGGATTTTTGCATCAATGTTCATCAAGGATATTGGTCTAAAATTCTCTTTTTTTGTTGTGTCTCTGCCAGGCTTTGGTATCAGGATGATGCTGGCCTCATAAAATGAGTTAGAGAGGATTCCCTCTTTTTCTATTGATTGGAATAGTTTCAGAAGGAATGGTACCAGCTCCTCCTTGTACCTCTGGTAGAATTCGGCTGTGAATCCATCTGGACCTGGACTTTTTTTGGTTGGTAAGCTATTGATTATTGCCACAATTTCAGCTCCTGTTATTGGTCTATTCAGAGATTCACCTTCTTCCTGGTTTAGTCTTGGGAGGGTGTATGTGTCGAGGAATTTATCCATTTCTTCTAGATTTTCTAGTTTATTTGCATAGAGGTGTTTGTAATATTCTCTGATGGTAGTTTGTATTTCTGTGGGATCGGTGGTGATATCCCCTTTATCATTTTTTATTGCATCTATTTGATTCTTCTCTCTTTTATTCTTTATTAATCTTGCTAGCGGTCTATCAATTTTGTTGATCCTTTCAAAAAACCAGCTCCTGGATTCATTTATTTTTTGAAGGGTTTTTTGTGTCTCTATTTCCTTCAGTTCTGCTCTGATTTTAGTTATTTCTTGCCTTCTGCTAGCTTTTGAATGTGTTTGCTCTTGCTTTTCTAGTTCTTTTAATTGTGATGTTAGGGTGTCAATTTTGGATCTTTCCTGCTTTCTCTTGTGGGCATTTAGTGCTATAAATTTCCCTCTACACACTGCTTTGAATGCATCCCAGAGATTCTGGTATGTTGTGTCTTGGTTCTCGTTGGTTTCAAAGAACATCTTTATTTCTGCCTTCATTTTGTTATGTACCCAGTAGTCATTCAGGAGCAGGTTGTTCAGTTTCCACGTAGTTGAGCGGTTTTGAGTGAGATTCTTAATCCTGAGTTCTAGCTTGATTGCACTGTGATCTGAGAGACAGTTTGTTACAATTTCTGTTCTTTTACATTTATTGAGGAGAGCTTTACTTCCAAGTATATGGTCAATTTTGGAATAGGTGTGGTGTGGTGCTGAAAAAAATGTATATTCTGTTGATTTGGGGTGGAGAGTTCTGTAGATGTCTATTAGGTCCGCTTGGTGCAGAGCTGAGTTCAATTCCTGGGTATCCTTGTTGACTTTCTGTCTCGTTGATCTGTCTAATGTTGATAGTGGGGTGTTAAAGTCTCCCATTATTAATGTGTGGGAGTCTAAGTCTCTTTGTAGGTCACTCAGGACTTGCTTTATGAATCTGGGTGCTCCTGTATTGGGTGCATATATATTTAGGATAGTTAGCTCTTCTTGTTGAATTAATCCCTTTACCATTATGTAATGGCCTTCTTTGTCTCTTTTGATCTTTGTTGGTTTAAAGTCTGTTTTATCAGAGACTAGGATTGCAACCCCTGCCTTTTTTTGTTTTCCATTTGCTTGGTAGATCTTCCTCCATCCTTTTATTTTGAGCCTATGTGTGTCTCTGCACGTGAGATGGGTTTCCTGAATACAGCACACTGATGGGTCTTGAGTCTTTATCCAGTTTGCCAGTCTGTGTCTTTTAATTGGAGCATTTAGTCCATTTACATTTAAAGTTAATATTGTTATGTGTGAATTTGATCCTGTCATTATGATGTTAGCTGGATATTTTGCTCGTTAGTTGATGCAGTCTCTTCCTAGTCTCGATGGTCTTTACATTTCGGTATGATTTTGCTGTGGCTGGTACCGGTTGTGCCTTTCCATGTTTAGCGCTTCCTTCAGGAGCTCTTTTAGGGCAGGCCTGGTGGTGACAAAATCTCTCAGCATTTGCTTGTCTGTAAAGTATTTTATTTCTCCTTCACTTATGAAACTTAGTTTGGCAGGATATGAAATTCTGGGTTGAAAATTCTTTTCTTTAAGAATGTTGAATATTGGCCCCCACTCTCTTCTGGCTTGTAGGGTTTCTGCCGAGAGATCCGCTGTTAGTCTGATGGGCTTCCCTTTGATGGTAACCCGACCTTTCTCTCTGGCTGCCCTTAACATTTTTTCCTTCATTTCAACTTTGGTGAATCTGACAATTATGTGTCTTGGAGTTGCTCTTCTCGAGGAGTATCTTTGTGGCGTTCTCTGTATTTCCTGAATCTGAATGTTGGCCTGCCTTGCTAGATTGGGGAAGTTCTCCTGGATAATATCCTGCAGAGTGTTTTCCAACTTGTTTCCATTCTGCCCGTCACTTTCAGGTACACCAATCAGACGTAGATTTGGTCTTTTCACATAGTCCCACATTTCTTGGAGGCTTTGCTCGTTTCTTTTTATTCTTTTTTCTCTAAACTTCCCTTCTCGCTTCATTTCATTCATTTCATCTTCCAGGGCTGATACCCTTTCTTCCATTTGATCGCATCGGCTCCTGAGGCTTCTGCATTCTTCACGTAGTTCTCGAGCCTTGGTTTTCAGCTCCATCAGCTCCTTTAAGCACTTCTCTGTATTGGTTATTCTAGTTATACATTCTTCTAAATTTTTTTCAAAGTTTTCAACTTCTTTGCCTTTGGTTTGAATATCCTCCCGTAGCTCGGAGTAATTTGATCGTCTGAAGCCTTCTTCTCTCAGCTCGTCAAAGTCATTCTCCGTCCAGCTTTGTTCCGTTGCTGGTGAGGAAATGTGTTCCTTTGGAGGAGGAGAGGTACTCTGGTTTTTAGGGTTTCCAGTTTTTCTGCTCTGTTTTTTCCCCATCTTTGTGGTTTTATCTACTTTTGGTCTTTGATGATGGAGATGCACAGATGGGTTTTTGGTGTGGATGTCCTTTCTGTTAGTTTTCCTTCTAACAGACAGAACCCTCAGCTGCAGGTCTGTTGGAGTACCTGGCCGGCCGTGTGAGGTGTCAGTCTGCCCCTGCTGGGGGGTGCCTCCCAGTTAGTCTGCTCGGGGGTCAGGGGTCAGGGACCCTCTTGAGGAGGCAGTCAGCCCGTTTTCAGATCTCCAGCTGCGTGCTGGGAGAACCACTGCTCTCCTCACAGCTGTCAGACAGGGACATTTAAGTTTGCAGAGGTTACTGCTGTCTTTTTGTTTGTCTGTGTCCTGCCCCCAGAGGTGGAGCCTACAGAGGCAGGCAGGCCTCCTTGAGCTGTGGTGGGCTCCACCCAGTTCAAGCTTCCAGGCTGCTTTGTTTACCTAAGCGAGCCTGGGCAATGGCGGGCGCCCCTCCCCCAGCCTCGCTGCCGCCTTGCTGTTTGATCTCAGACTGCTGTGCTAGCAATCAGCGAGACTCCGTGGGCGTAGGACCCTCTGAGCCAGGTGCGGGCTATACTCTCCTGGGGCACCGTTTCCTAAGCCCGTCGGAAAAGCACAGTGTTCGGGTGGGAGTGGCCCGATTTTCCAGGTGCCGTCTGTCACCCCTGGAAGGGGAACTCCCTGACCCCTTGTGCTTCCCGAGTGAGGCAATGCCTCGCCCCTGCTTCGGCTGGTGCACGGTGCGCTCACCGACTGACCTGCGCCCACTGTCTGGCACTCCCTAGTGAGATGAACACGGTACCTCAGATGGAAATGCAGAAATCACCCGTCTTCTGCATCGCTCGCGGTGGGAGCTGTAGACCAGAGCTGTTCCTATTCGGCCATCTTGGCTCCTCCCCCTATTCCACTACATTTCACACAACTCCATTACATTCCATTCCACTCCACTCCACTCCACTCCATTCCTTCCAATCCATTCCACTCCACTCCACTCCACTCCATTCCTTCCAATCCATTCCACTCCACTCCATTCCATCATTCCATTCTATTCCACCCCACTACACTCCATTCCATTCCACAACATTCCACTCCACTCCACTCTATTCCGCTCCATTCCATTCCATTCCATTCCATTCCATTCCATTCCTTTCCATTCCATTCCATTCCATTCCATTCCTTTCCATTCCTTTCCACTCCATTCCACTTCATTTCATTCCACTCAACTCCACTCCAATCCATTCCACTCCACTCCATTCCAATCCATTCCACTCCATTCTTTGCCACTCTATTGCACTCCACTCCATTCCACTCCACTCCACTGAATTCTACTCCATTCTGTCCATACGTTTCCATTATATTTCACTGCATTCCATTCCTCTCCACTCCGCTCCATTCCTCTCCAGTCAACTTCATTCAACTCCACTCCGCTACACTCCACTCCACTCCTCAATATTCTAATTCATTCCATTCCATTCAATTCCATTCCATTCCACTGCACTCTACTCCACTCCACTCCAGTAAAATCCATTCCACTCCATTCCACTCCATTCCATTCCCCTCCTTTCCATTCCCCTCCATTCCATTCCACTCCATTGCACTCCACTCCAATCCACTCCATTCCATTCCATTCCACTCCAATCCACTCCACTCCATTCCATTCCACTCCACTCCAATCCACTCCACCCCATACCACTGCACTCCATTCCATTCCATTCCACTCCCCTCAACCCCATTTCCCTGCCCTACACTCCATCAAACTCCAGCCAATTCCACTCCACTACTTCCACTCCACGCTGTTCCATATAATTCCATGCCATGCCACTCAACTCCACTTCTTTCCACTGTACTCCACTCCATTACATTATGCTCCATTCCATTCCACTCCATTCTATCCCAGTCCACTCCAATCTATTGCACTCCATTGTGTTCCATTCCATTCCATTCCATTCCACTCCACTCCTATCGACTCCAATCCACTCCACTCCATTACTGTCCACTCCACTCCACTCTATTCCTCTCGACTCCATTCCATTCCATTCTATTCCACTCCACTCCCCTCCATTCCACTCCACTCCACTCCATTCCAATCCATTCCACCCGATTCCATTCCATTCAACTCCATTCTAGTTCAATCCACTCCACTCCACTCCACTCCACTCCACTCCACTCCATTCCAAAACACTCCACTCCATTCCATTCCACTCCACTCCACTCCACTACATTCCATTCCATTCCTCTCCGCACAACACCCCTCCACTCCAATTCAGTCTATTCCATTCCACTCCACTCCATTCCATTAAATTCCACTACATTCTCTGCCACTCCATTCCACTCCATTCCATTCCACTCCAATCCACTCCATTCTACTCCACTTCTCTCCATACCATTTCATTCCATTCCACTCCATTCCATTCCACCTCATTCCATTCCATTCCATTGCATTCCACCCCACTCCACTCTACTCCACTGCGTTCCATTCCACTCCACTCCTCTCCATTCATTCCTATCCATTCCATTCCACTCCACTCCACTCCACTCCACTGCAACCCATTCCATTCCATTCCACTCCACTCCATTCCACTGCACTCCATTACATTTCATTGCATTCCATTCCACTCCACTGCATTTCACTCCACTCCACTCCATTCCATCCCAATCCTCTCCAGTCCATTCCATTCCATTCCACTCCATTTCATTCCATTCTAATCCATTCCTGTCCACTCCACTCCACTGAGTTCCACTCCACTCCTCTCCATTCCACTCCTTTCCATTCCACTCCACTCCACTCCATTCTACTCCATTGCAATCCATTCCATTCCATATCATTCCTCTCTACTCCACCCTACTCTATTCCACTCCATTCCACGCAACTCCATTCAATTCAATTCCATTACATTCCCCTCTACTCCACTCCATTCAACTCCAGTCCACTCCAATCCATTACATTCCACTCCATTCCACTGCACTCCACTCCATTCCATTCCATTCCATTAGATTCTACTCCATTCCATTCCAATCTATTCCACTCCACTTCACTCCAATCCACTCCATTCCATTCCATTCCATTCAAATCCACTCCATTCTACTCCAGTCTACTCGAATCCACTCCATTACACACCATTCCGTTCCACTCTATTCCATTCCATTCAATTCCTTTCTTTCCATAGTGTCTCACTCTGTCACAAAGGCTGGAGTGCAGTGGCACAATGTCAGCTTACATTTCTTTTCACCTTTCCATTGCATTCCATTCCATCAATTTCCATGCCATACTATTTCACTCCACTCCATTCCATTCCATTCCACTCCATCCGAATTCATTCGAATCCATTCTACTCCAGTCAAGTCCACTCTACTCCACTCCTTTTCATTCCATTCCATTCCTCTCCACTGAATTCCACTCCACTCCACTCCTTTCCATTCCACTCCATCCCATTCCATTCGATTACATCTCACTGCACTGCATTCCACTCCACTCCATTCCACTTCACTACACTCCATTCCACTCCATTCCACTCCACTTCATTCCACTCCACTCCATTTCATTCCACTCTAATCCATTCCAGTCCACTGCACTCCATTCCATTTCATTCCATTCCACTCCATTCCACACCAATCCAATCCATTCCACTCCATTCCACTCCAATCCCTTCAACCCCATTACAGTCCATTCCACTGTATTTCAGTCCACTCCACTCCATTCCACTCCATTCCATTCCATTCCACTGCACTCCACTCCTTTCAATTAGAATCCATTCCACTCCGCTGTATTCCATTCCACTCCACTCCACTCCACTCCATTCCACTCCATTCCATTCCATTCCACTCCACTCCACTCCATTCAATTCTTCGCCATTCCACTCCATTCCTTTCCATTCCACTCTACTACACTCCATCCCAATCCAATCCACTACATTCTATTCCCCTCCACTTCATTCCAAAGATGTAGAATGAAGTTTATTGGAGTGATGTGAAGAGGAGTGGAGTCAGTGAAGTAGAATGGAATGGAGTGAATTGGATTGGAATGGATTGGAGTGGAGTGGAGTGGCGCTGAGTGGAGTGGAGTGGAGTGCAGTGGGTACGAATGGAATGGAGTGGAAGCTGAGATTGTGCCAATGTGCTCCAGGCTGAGTGACAGAGTGAGATAATGTCGAAATAAAGGAATGGAAGACAATGTATTGGAGTGGAATGGATTGGAGTGGACTATAGTGGAGTGGAGTCAAATGGAGTGGTGTGGAATGAAGAGGAATGGAATCAGATGGAATGGAATGAAAAGAAGTGGAGTGGAGAGGAGTGGAGTGAACTGCAATGGAATGGAGGGGAATAGAAAGGAATGAAGTGGAGAAGAGTGTAATGGAGTGGAATGGAAACAGATATAATGGAATGTAGTGGAGTAGAGTGGAGTGTAAAAGAGCGGACTGCAATTGAATGCAAATGAATGAAATGGAATGGAATGGAATGCAAAGGAATGCAATGGAATTGAATTCAATGCAATGGAAAGTGACATGTAATGTGAGCTGAGATTTTGCCACTGCACTCCAGCCTCAGTGACACAGTGATATCCTGTTGAAGGAAAGGAGTGGGATGCAATGGAGTGAAATAAAATGGAATGGAATGGAATGGAGTGGAGTGGAGTGCAGTGGAGTGGATGGGAATAGAGTCGAATGGATGGGATAGAGAGGAATGGAATGGAGTGGAGTGCAGTGCAGTGGAGTGAAATAGTATTGAATGGAAAGGGATGGAATGGAATGCAATGGGGAGGTGAAAAGAAATGTGAGATGAGATTGTGCCACTGCATTCCAGCTTTGTTACAGATTGAGATCCTGTGGAAATAAAGGAATGGAATGGCATGGAGTGGAATAGAATGGAAAGGAGTGGAGTGGAGTGGAGTGGTTTGGAATGTAGTGGTGTGGAATGGAATGAAATGGAATTGAAAGGAATTGAATGGTATGGAATGGATTGGAGTGGAGAGGAGTACAGTGGATTGCAGTGGAGTGGAGTGGAATGGAGTGGAATGAAATGGAATTCAGTGGAATGGAGTAGAGTGGAATGGAAAGATATGGAGTGGAAGTGAATGGAGAGGAATGGAGGGTATTGGAGTGGAATGGAGTAGAGTGTGTCAGAATGGAGTGGAATGGATTGGAATGGAGAGGAATGTAATGTAATGGAATGGAATGGACTGAAGTGGAGTGGAGTGGAATGAACTGGAATGGAATGGTCAGGAGAGGAATGGAATGGAATATAATGGAATGGAATGAAATGGAGTGGAGTGGAAAGAACTGGAATTGAATGGATAGGAGAGGAATGGAATGGAAGGGAGTGGAATAGAATAGAGTGGAATGGAATGGAATGGCATGGAATGGAAGAGAGTGGAGTGGAATAGAGTGGAGTGGAGTGGAAAAGAGTTGAATGGAATGGAATGGAATGGAGAAGACTGGAATGGAGTGGACAGGAACGGAGTGGTGAGGAAAAGAATGGAATGGAAAGGAATGGAATGGAATGGAATGGACTGGAGTGAAGTGGAATGGAGTGGAGTGGAGTGGAATGTAGCAGAATGGAATGTAACGGAATGGAAAGGAATGGATTGATTGGAGTGGAACGGAGTGGATTGGAGTGCAGGGGACTGGAATGGAATGGAATGAAGTGGAGTGGAGAGGACTGTAAAGAAATAGAATGGAATGGAAAACGATGGAGAGGAAAGGAGTGGAGTGGAATGGAGTGCACTGGAAGGGAGTGGAATGGAGGAGAGTGGAATGGAACGGAGTTGGGTGGAGTGGAGTAGAAAGGAGGGTAGTGGAGTGCAGTGGAGTGATGTGGTGTGGAATTTAGTGGAAAGGAAAAGAATGGAGGGGAGGTTAATGAAATGGAGTGGATTGGAGTGAAGTGGAAGGCAATGGAATGGAATGGAGTGGAATGGAATGGAGTGGAGTTGAATGGAAAGGAGTGGAGTGGACTGGCGTGGATTTCATTGGAGTGAAGTGGAGTGGAGAGGAGTAGAGTAGAGTGGAATGGAGGGGAATGGACTGCAGTGGAGTGAAGTGGAGTGGAATGGATGGAGTGATGTGAAGGGGAATGGAGTGGAATGGACAGGAGTGGAGTGGAGTGGAACGGAATGGAGTGGAGTGGAGTGGAATGGAATGGAGTGGAGTGGAGGGGAAAGGAGTGGAATGGACTTGAGTGGAGTGGAGTGGAATGGAATGGACTTGAGTGGAGTGGAATGGAGAAAAAAGTAATTGATTGGATCAGAGTGGACTGGAGTGGAGTTGAATGGAGTGGAAAGGAATGGATTGGATCAGAGTGGACTGCAGTGGAGTGGAGTGGAGTTGAACTCAATAGAAGGAGTGGAATGGAATGGAATGGAGTGGAGTGGAATGAAACGGAACAGAATGGAGTTCAATGAAGTGGAGAGGAGTGGATTGGAATGGATTGGGGTGGACTGGAAAGGAGTGGAGCAGAGAGGAATGGACTGGAATAGAGTGTAATGGAATGGAGAGGAATGGTATCTAATGGAAAGGAGAGGAGTGGTATCTAATGGAAAGGAGAGGAGTGTAATGCCATGGAATGGAGTGGAGGGGAGTGGAATGGAGGGTAGTGCATTGGAAAGGAGTGGAATGGAATGGAAAGGTTTGGAGTGGAGTGGAGTGGAATCGAGTGGAATAGAGTTGAGTGCAATGGAGTGTAGTCTGGTGGAATGGAATGGAGTGGAATGGAATGGAGTTGAGTGCAGTGGAGTAGAGAGGAGTGGAATGGATAGGAAGGAATGGAATGGATTGGAGTGGAGTGGAATGGAATAGAATGGAGTAGAGTGGAAGGGAGTGCAATGAAATAGAGTGGAGTGGAGTGGATTGCAGTGCAATGGAATGGAATGGAGTGGAGTGGAGTGGGGTGGACTGGAATGGAGTGGAATGGAGTGGAATGGAATGTAGTGGAGTGGACAGGAAAGGTATGGAATGGAGTAGAGTAGAATGGAGTGGAGCAGAGTGGAATTGAGTGGAAAGGAATTGAGTAGAGTTAAATGGAATGGAGTAGAGTGGAGTGAAGTGGAGTGGAATGGAATGAAATAGAGTGGAATGGAATGGAGTGGAGTGAAACGGAGTGGAAAGGAATGGAGTGGAATTAAATGGAATGGAGTGGGGTGGAGTGGAGTAGAGAGAAATGGTGTGCAGTGGAATGGATAGGAAAGAAATAGAGTGGAGTGCAGTTGAATAGAATTTTATGCAGCGGAGTGCAGTGGAATTGAGTGGAGAGGAATGGAGTGGAGTGGAGTGGAATAGCATGGACTGGAGTGAAGTGAAACGGAGAAGAAAAGAATGGAGTGGAATTAAATGGAATGGAGTGGAGTGGAATGGAATGGAGTGGAGTGGAATGGAATGGTGTGGAGCAGAATGGATTCAAAAGGAAGGGAGTGGAGTGCAGTTGAATGGAATGGAATGCAGTGGAATGGAGTGGAGTGGAGTGGAATTGAATGGAGTGGAGTGGAAAGGCATGGACTGGAGTGGAGTGAAATGTAGTGGAATGGAATGGAGTGGAATTGAGTGGAGTGGAGTGGCATGGAGTGGAGTGGGGTGGAATGGAGTAGAGTCGAAAGCAATGGAATGGAGTGGAAAGGAGTGGAACGGAATGCATTTGAGAGGAGCAGAAGGGAGTGGAGTGGAGTACAATGGAGTGAATTGAAATGGAATGGAAGAGAATGGAGTGGAGTCGGGTGGAGTGGTGTGGAGTGGAGTGGAATGGAGTGGAGTGGAGTGGAATACAGTTGAATGTAATGTAATGAAATGGAATGGAGTGGAGTGGAATGGAGTAGAGTGGAAAGGAATGGAATGGAGTGTAATGGAATGGATTGGAATGGAATGGAATGGAATGGATTGGAGACGAGCGGAATGGAGTGAAGTGGAATGTAGTGGAGTTGAATGTAATTGAATGGAAAGGAATGGAATGGGGTGGAGTGGATTGTAGTGGAGTGGAATGGAGTGGAGTGGAGTGCAGGGGACTGGAATGGAATGGAGTTGGGTGGAGTGGAGTGGACAGGAATGAAATAGAAAGGAATTGACAGGTATGGAGGGGAAAGGAGTGGAGTGGAATGAAATGTACTGGAAGGGAACGGAAAGGAGGTGGGTGGAATGGAACGGGTTGGGGTGGAGTGGAGTGGAGTTTAATGGAGTGGAAAGGAGTGGAGTGGAGTGAAATGGAATGTAGTGGATTGGAGTGGAATGGAAAGGAATGGAACATAGTGGTATGGAATGGAGAGGATTGTAATGGAGTGCAATGGAATGGAGCGAAGTGGAGCCTAAAGGAATGGAATGGAGAGTAGTGGATCCTAAAGGAATGGAATGGAACGGAGTGGAATGGAGTTGAATGGAATGGAGTGGAGTGGAGTGTATAAGAGTAGAGTAGAGTGCAGTGGATTGGAATTGAATGGAATCGAGTGGAGTAGAATGCATTGGAATGGACTAGAGTGGAGTGGAGTGAAGAGGAGTGGAGAGGAATGGAGTGGAGTGGAATGGAAACGAATGGAATGGAGTGGAGTGGAATGGAGTGGAGAGGAATGGAGTAGAGTGGAATGGAATGGAAAGGAGTGGAAAGGAATGGAGAAGAGTAGAGTGGAATGGGGTGGAGTGGAATGGAGTAGAGTGGAAAGGAATGTAATGGAGTGGAGTAGAATGGATTGGAACGGAATGGAATGGACTGGAGTGGAGTGGAATGGAGTGGATTGGAATGGAGTGGAGTGGAGTGGAATCGAATAGAGTGGAATGCAGTGGACTGGAGTGAGGTGGAATGGAATGGAATGCAATGCAGCGGAGTGGAGTGGAATAGAGTGGAGTCGAATTGACTGTAGTGGAATGCAGTGGAGTGGAGACGAATGGAATGGAAAGGAGTGGAGTGGAATGGAATGGAATGGAATGGAGTAGAATGGAGTGGAGTGGATGGAGTGGAGTGCAGTGGAATGGAAACGAATGGAATGGAATGGAGTGAAATGGAATGGAGTGGAAAGGAATGTAGTGGAATGGAATGGAATGCAGTGGAGTGGAGAAGAAAGGAATGGAATGGAATAGAGTTGAACGGAAAGTAATGTAATAGAATGGAATGGAGTGGAGTTGAATAAAGTGGAGTGTAGTGGAAAGGATTGGAATGGATTGGAAAGGAATGGAATGGAAAGAAGTGGAGTGGATGGGAATGGTGTGGAGTGGAGTGGAATGGAATGGAATGGAATGGAGTGGAGTGGAATTGATTGGAATGGAATGGAGTGGAATTCAATTGAATGGAATGGAGTGGAGTGGAATGGATTGGAATGGAATGGAGTGGAATTCAATTGAATGGAATGGAGTGGAGTGGAGCGGATTGGGATGGAATTGAGTGGAATTCAATCGAATGGAGTGGAGTGGAATGGAATTGAGTAGAATGGAGTGGAATTCAATCGAATGGAATGGAGTGGAGTGGAATGGATTGGGATGGAATGGAATGGAATTGAATCGAATGGAGTGGAGTGGAATGGAATGGAGCAGAGTGGAATGCATTGGAATCTAAAGGACTGGAGTGTATTGGAATGGAATGGAATGGAGTGGACTGGAGTGCACTGGAATGCAGTGGAATTGAGTGGAATGGAGTGGAATTGAGTGGAGTTGAATGGAGGGGAATGGAGTGGAATGGAACGTAACGGAATGGAGTAGAGTGGAATGGATTGGCATGGAATGAATTGGAGTGCAGTGGAATGAAATGGAATGAAATGAAGTGGAGTTGAGTGGATTGGACTAGACTGAAGTGCACCAGTGTGGAATTGAGTGGAAAGGAATTGAGTGTAACGGAATAGAGTAAAATGGAATGGAGTTGTTGGAGAGGAATGGAATGGAGAGAAGTGGAAATGAGAGGAGCGTATTGGAATGGAATTGAGTGGAGTGGTGTGGAAAGGAATGCAACGGACAGGAATGGAATGTAGTGGAATGGAATGGAATGGGATGGAGTAGACTCGAACGGAATTGAGTGGGGTGGATTGGAGTGGAGTTGAGTGGAAAGAAGTGGAGTGGAGTGGTATGTAATGTAGTGGAGTGGAGTGGAATGGAATGGAATGGAATGCAGTCAAGTGGAATGGAATGGTCTGAGGGGAGTGGAGTGGATTGGAGTGTGATGGATTGGAATAGAATGGAATGTAGTGGATTGGAATGGAACGGAGTGGAGTGGTATGGAATGGAGTTGAGTGGACTGGAGTGTAGCGGATTAGAATGGAGTGGAGTGGAAAGGAATGGAGTTAAATGGAAAGGAATGGAATGTAGTGTAGTGGAATGGAGTGGAGTGGAATAGTGTAGAGTGGAATGGAATGGAATTGAGTAGAGTGGAAAGGAATGTAGTGGATTGGAGTGGAGAATAATGTAGTGGAGTGGACTGGAATGGAGTGGAGTGGAATGAAAAGAAGTGGACAGTAATGGAATGTAATGGAGTGGAGTGGCATAGAATGGAGTGGAGTGGAGTTGAAAGGACGGAAAGGAATGGAATGGAAGAGAGTGGAGTGGAGTGGAATGGACAGGAATGAAATGGATTAGAGTGTAGTGGAGTGGAATGGAATGGAATGGAATGGAAAGGAATGGAGGGAAATGGAGTGCAAAAGAATGCAGTGGAATGGAGTGGAGTGGATTGGTTGGAGTGGATTGCAGTGGAATGGAATGGAATGGAATGGACTGGAGTGGACTGGAATGGAGTGGATTGGATTGGAATGTAATGTAGTGGAGTGTGTTGGAGTGTAGCGGAATGGAGTGGAGTGGAGTGGAATGGAGTGCAGTGGAATGGAATGGATTGAAATGGAATGGAATGGAGTGGAGTGGAGTGTAATGAAGTTGAAAGAAATGGAGTGGAGTGCAGTGGAATGGAGCAGAATGGAATGGAGTCGAATTAAATGCAATGGAGTGGAGTGGAGTGAAATGGAGCAGAATGGAATGGTGAGGAATTAAATGGAACGGAGTGGAGATGACTGGAGTGGAATGGAAAGAAGTGGAGTGGAATGGATTGGAATGAAATGGATTGGAGTGCAGTGGAAAGGAACGGAATGGAGTGGAGTAGAGGGGAGTGGAGTGGAGTACAGTGGAATGAAAAAGAATGGAGTGGAGTGGAATTGAATGAAACGGAATGGAATGGAGCAGAGTGGAGTGGAATGGAGAGGGGTGGATTGCAGTGGAGAAGAGTGGAGTGGAAAGGAGTGGAGTGGAGTGGAATGGAATGGAATGGAGTGGAGTAGAATGGAATGGAATGGAGTGGAATGGAATGGGTTGGAACGGAATGGAGTGGAGTGGAATGGAATGCAATGGAATGGAGTGGAACGGAGTGGAGTGGAGTGGAGTTGATGGGGTGGAATGCAGCGGAATTGAATGGAATGAATTGGAGTGGAGTGGAAAGGAATGGAGTGGAGTGGACTGGAAGGTATTGGAGTGGAGTAGAGTGGAATGGTGTGGAGAGGACTGCAATGGAGTGGAGTGGATTGGAAGGGAGTGGAATGGAATGGAGTGGAATTAAACGTAATGGAGTGGAGTTGAGTGGAGTGGATTTTAATGGATTGAAATCGAATGGAGTTTAGTGCAGTGGAGTGGAATGGAGTGCAGTGGATTGGAGTGGGTGGAGTGAAGTGCAGTGGAATAGAATGGAATGGATTGGAATACAGTGGAATGGAATGGAGTGGAGTGGAATGGAATGTAGTGGAGTGGACAGCAGTGGATTGATGTGGAGTGGACTGCAATGGAGTGGAGTGGATTGGAATGGAGTGGAATGGAAGGTAGAGGAATTAAACGGAATGGAGTGGAGCTGAGTGGTGTGGAGTGGAGTGGAATGGAGTGGAGTAGAGTGGAATGGAATGCAGTGGAGTGGAATAGAAAGGAATGGAAAGGAATAGAGTTGCGTGGAGTGGAATGGAGTATAATGGAAAGAATGGAACGGAATAGAGTGGAATGGAATGGAGTGGGGTGTAGAGTAGTGGAATGGGGAGAAGTGGAAATGAGTGGATTGAAATGCAATGGAGTGGAGTGGAGTGGAACGTAATGGAATTGAGTGGAATGGAGTGGAATGGAATGCAGTGGAAAGGAATGGACGGGAGTGGAATAGAGACCAATGAAATGGAGTGGAGTGGAGTGGAGTGGAGTGGAGGGCAGTGGAATGGAATGGAATGGAATGGCGTGGAGTGGAATGGAATGGAGTGAAGTGAAAGGGAATGGACTGGAATGGAATGTAGGGAGTGGAATGCCTTGGAGTCGAATGGAAAGGAATGGAATGGAGTGCAGTGGAATGGAGTGAAGTGGAATGGAGTAGAGTGGAAAGGAATGGAATGGAGAGGAGTAGAATGGAGTGGAATGGAATGGCGTGCAACATAGTGCAGTGGAGTCGACAGAATGGAATGAAGTGCAATGGAATGGAATGGAAAGGAGTGGAGTGGAATGGAATGGAGAGGAATGGAATGCCATGTAGCGGAGTGGAGTGGAGTGTAATGAAGTGTAGTAGACTGGAATGGATTTGAGTGGAGTGGAATGGAGTGGAATGGAATGGAATGGAATGTACTGATGTGGAGTGGAGAGGAGTGGATTTGAGTCGAGGCGAGTGGAAAGTATTGGAATGGAATGAAATGGAATAGAATGGTGCGGAGTGGAATGGAGTTTAGTTGAGAGGAATGGAATGGAATGGAGTTTAGGGGAATGGAATGGAGTATAGTGAAATGGAATGGAATGGAGTAGAGTGGAATGGAATGGAGTAGAGTGGAATGGAATGGAATGGAGTGGAATGAAATGGAATCGAATGGAGTGGAGTGGAGAGGAATGGAGTGGAATGGTTTGGAATGGAGTAGACTGGAGTGGAATGCAATGAAATGGAGTAGAAGGGAATGGAGTTGAGTGGACTTGAATGGAGTGGACTGCAGTAGAATGGAATGTAATGGAATGGATTGGAGTGGAATTGAATGGAGTGGAGTGAAATGAAATGGAGTTGAGTGGAGTGGAGTGGAGAGGAAGGAGTGGATTGCAGAGGAATGGAATGGAAAAGAATGGAATGGAGTGGAGTGGAATGGAATGGAATGGAGTAGAAGGGAACGGAGTTGAGTAGACTGGAGTGGAGTGGAGTGCAGTAGAATGGCATGTAATGGAATGGATTGGAGTGGAAAGGAATGGAGTGGAGTGAAATGCAACGGAGTTGAGTGGAGTGGAGTGGAGAGGATGGAGTGGATTGCAGAGGAATGGAATGGAAAGGAATGAAATGTAGTGGAGTGGAATGGAATGAGATACAGTGGAATGTAATGTATTGGAGTGTAGTGTAGTGGACTGGAATGGAGTGGAGTGGATTCGAATGGAGTGGAGTGGAATGGAATGGAGTGGAATGGAATGGAATGGAGTGGAGTGGAATGGATTGGATCAGATTGGAATGGAATGGAGTGGAGTGGGAGGGAATGGAGTTGAGTGGAGTGAAGTGGACTGTACTGCAGTGGAATGGAATGGAATGGATTGGAGTGGAATGGAATGGAGTGGAGTGAAATGCAATTGAGTTGAGTGAAGTGGCGAGGAGAGGATGGAGTGGATTGCAGTGGAACGGAATGGAATGGAATGGAGTGGAGTGGAATGGAATGGAATGGAATGCAATGGAATGGAATGTATTGGAGTTTAGTGGAGTGGACTGGAATGGAGTGGAGTGGAATGGAATGTTGTGGAATGGAATGGAATGGAATGGAGAGGAGTGGAGTGGAATGGAATGGAGTGAAGTGGAAGCGAACGGAGTTGAGTGGAGTGTAGTGCAGTGGAGTGGAATGGAATGGAAAGGAGTGGAGTGGAGTGGAATGAATTGGAGTGGTGTGGAATGGATTGGCATGGAATATAATCGAATGGAAAGGAGTGGAGGGGAGTGGATTGGACTACAGTGGAATGTATTGGAGTGTAGTGGAGTGCAATGGAGTGGAGTGGAGTGGACTCGAATGGAGTGGAGTGGAATGGAATGGAGTGGAATGGAATGGAATGGAGTGCAGAAGAATGAGGTGGAGTGGAATGGAATGGAGTGGAATTTAATAGCGTGGATTAAATGGAATGGAGACGAATGGAGAGGAGTGGAGTGGAATGTAATGGAGCAGAGTGGAATGGATTGGAATCGAGCGGAATGGAAAGAAGTAGAGTGGAATGGAGTGGAATGCAGTGAAGTGGAATGGAGTGGAAAGGAATGGATTGGAATGGAGTAGAGTGGAAAGGAATGGAGTTGGTGGAGAGGAATGGAATGTAGAGAAGTGGAAATGAGAGGAGTGGATTGGAATGGAATGCAGTGTTGTGGAGTTTAAAGCAATGCAACGGACTGGAATGGAATGGAATGGAATGTAGTGGAATGGAATGGAATGAGATGGAGTAGACTCGAAAGTTATTGAATGGGGTGGAGTGGAGTGGACTGGAAAGGAGTGGATTGGAGTGGAATGGAATGCAGTAGAGTGGACAAGAATGGAATGGAGTGGAGTGGAATGGAACGGAATGTAGTGGAATGGAATGGAGTGGAGTCAAATGTTCTGCAATGCAATGGATTGGAGTGGAGTAGAGTGGATTGGGGTGCGATGGATTTTAATGGAATGGAATGTAGTGGATTGGAATGGAATGGAGTGGAGTGGAACGGAATGGAATGGTGTGGAATGGAATGGAGTTGAGTGGAGAGGAGTGGAGTGGACTGGAATGGATTGGATTGGAATGGAATGGAGTATAATGGAAAGGAATGGAATGGAGTGTAGTGGAATGGAGTGTAGTGGAATGGAGTGGAATTGAGTGGATTGGAATGGAATGGAATGGAATGTGGTGGAGTGGACTGGAACGGAGAGGAATGGATTGGAATTGGGTGGATTTGAATGGAATGGAAAGGAATGGGATGGAGTGCAGTGGAATGGAGATGAATGGATAGGAGTGGACTGGAGCAGAGTGGATAGGAATGAAATGGAATGGAATGGAGTGAAGTGGAATGCAGTGGAGTGAAGTGGAGTGGAATGGAATGGAATGGGGTGGAGTGGAATGGAGTGGAATGGAATTGATTGGAGTGGAGTGGAATGGAGTGAAGTGGAATGCAGTGGAGTGGAGTGGAGTGGAATGGAATGGAATGGGGTGGAGTGGAATGGAGTGGAATGGAACGGAGTGGAATGGAACGGAGTGGAATGGAGTGGAGTGGAGTGGATGGAATGGAGTGCAGTGGAATGGAATGCAATGGAGTGCAGTGGAATTAAAGGAGTGGGGTGGAATGGAATGTAGTAAAGTGGAATGGAGTGGAATTGAGTGGAGCGGAATGGAATGGAGTCGAGTTGAGTGGAGCGGACTGGAATGCAGTGGAGTGGATTTAGTGGACTGAAATGGAGTGGAGTGGAATGAAATGAAGTGGAATGGAAAGGAATGTAATGTAATGGAGTGTAATGGAGTGGAATGGAGAGGAGTGTAGTGGAAAGGATTGGAAATGAATGGAATGGAATGTAGTGGAGGTGAGTGGAATGGAGTGTCATGGATTGGAACGGAGTGAAGAGGGATGGAATGGAATGGAATAAAATCGAGTAAAGTGGACGGGAATGGAGTGGAGTGGAATGAAGTGTAGTGTAGTGTAATGGAATGGAATGGAGTGGATAGGAAGGGAGTGGAAAGGAGTGGAGCGGAATGGAGGGAAGTGGAATAGAGGGTAGTGGAGTATATGGACTGGAGTGCAGAGGAATGGAATGGAATGGAGTGGAGTGGAATGGAATGGCTTAGAGTGGAATATAATATAGCGGTGTGCAGTGGAGTGGAGTGGAAGGGAGTGGAGTGGACTGGATTGGATTGGATTGGAGTGGAATGCAGAGAAATGGAATGGCATGGATAGGAATGGAGTGGAGTGGACTGGAATGGAGAGGAGTGGATTGGAGTGGACTTGAGTGGGACAGAATGGAAAGGAGTGGAGTGGAATGGATTGGAGTGGAGTGGAATGCAGTGGAATGGAATGAAGTGGAATTAATTGGAATGGAATGCAGTGGAGTGGAGTGGAATGGAAAGGAGTGGAGTAGAATGGATTGTAGAGGAATGGATTGGAGTTGAATGGAGTGGAATGGAAAGGAGTTGAATTGAATTGATTGCTGTGGAGTGGAGTGGAGTGGAATGGAATTGAGTGGAATGGAATGGATTGGAATGGAATGGAGTGGAGTGCAGTGGAATGGAATGGAATGGAGTGGAGTGGAGTGGATTGGAGTGGAATGGAATGTAATGGAGTGGAGTGGAGTAGTATGTAATGGAATGGAATGGAACTGATTGGAGTGGATTGCAGTGGGGTGGATTGGAGTGAAGCGGAGTGGAGTGGAAATGGCTGAAGTGGAGTGCAATGGAATGGAGTGGAATGGTTTGGACTGGAGTAGATGGAGTGGAGTGCAGAGGAAGGGAATGGAATTGGAATGGAGTGGAGTGGAATGGAATGGAGTGCAGTGGAATGGTGTGGAGTTCACAGGCATGGAATGGAATGGAGTGGAGAGGAATGGAGTGGAATGGAGTGGCATGGAGTGGAATGTAATGTAGTGGAATTAAATGGAATGGAATACAGTGGAGTGAACTGGAATGGAAAGGATTGGAGTGGAGTTGACTGGATTGGAATTGAACGGAATGGAATTAAATGGAATGGAGAGGAGTGGAGTGGAATTGAATGGAGTGGAATGGAATGCGATGGAATGGAATGGATTGGAATGGAATAGAGTGGATTGCCCTGGAATGGAATGGAATGGAGAGGAGTGGAATAGAGTGGAGTGGAGTGGAATGGAATGGAATGGATTGGAGAGGAGAAGAGTGCAGTGGAAAGGACTTTAATGGAATGGAGAGGAGTGGAATGTAATGGAGTGTAGTGAAATGGAATGTAGTGGAGTGCAATGGATTGTAGTGGACTGGAATGGAACGGAGTGGAATGGAGTAGAATGGATTGTAATGGAGTGGAGTGGAGTGGAATGGAATGGAATAGAATGGAGTGTAGTGGAGTGGAATGGAATGGAATAGAATGGAGTGTAGTGGAGTGGAATGGAGTAGAGTGGAATGGAGTGGATGGGAGTGGAAAGGAATGGATTGGAGTGGAGTGAAATGGAGTGGAGTTGACTGGAAAGCAGTGGAGTGGAGTGGAATGGAATGGAATAGAATGGAGCATAGTGGAGTGGAATGGAGTAGAGTGGAATGGAGTGGACGGGAGTGGAAATGAATGGATTGGAGTGGAGTGAAATGTAGTGGAGTTGACTGGAATGGAGTGGAGTGGAGTGGAATGGAGTGGAGTGAACTGGAGTGGATTGGAGTGGAATGGAATGGAGTCGAATGGAATGGAATGGAGTGTAGTGGAGAAGAATTGTGTGGAGTGCAATGCAATGAAGTGGAGTGGAATGGAATGGAGTGGAGTGAAGTAGAATGGAGTGGAGTGGACTGGAATGGAGTGGAGTGGAGTGGAATGGAGTGGAATGGAATGGAGTTGAATTAAACGGAATGAAGTGGAGTGGCGTGGAGAAGAATGGAATGGAGTGGACTTCAATCGGTTGGAATCGAATGGAGTGGAGTGCATTGGAGTGGAAGGAAGTGGAGTAGATTAGAAAGGAAAGGAATGGAGTGGAATGGAATGGAAAAGAGTGGAGTGTAGTGGAGTAGAGTGGCATGGAGTGGAATGGAAAAGAATTGAACAAAGTAGAGTGGAATGTAATGGAGTGTGGTGGAGAGGAGTGGAATGGAGAGAACTGGAAATGAGGGGAGTGTATGGGAATGGAATGGAGTGGAGTGGAATGGAATGGAATGGAATGGAGTGGAATGGAATGTCATGGAGTGGAGTGGAATGGAATGGAATGCAATGGAGTGGAATGGAATGGAGTGGAATGGAATGGAGTGCAACAGACTGGAGTGGATTGTAGTGGAGTGGAGTGCAGTGCAGTGCAGTGGAATGGAATTGAAACAATGGAGGGGACTGGAATGGAATGGAGTGGAGTGGAATGGAATGGAGTTTAGTGGAGTGGAGAGGAGTGGAGTGGGCTGGACTGGAGCGGAGTGGAATGGAAGGGACAGGAATGGAAAGGATTGGAATGGAGTGGAGTGTAATGGAGTACAGTGGAATGGAGTAGAGGGGAATGGAATGCAATGGAGTGGATTGGAATGGAATAGAATGGAACAGAGTGGAGTGGAGTGTAATGGAATGGAATGGTTTGGAATGGAGTGGTGAGGAGTGGAAAAGAATGGAACTGAATGGAACGGAGTGGAAGACAATGGAGTAGAGGTGAATGGAATGGAATGCAGTGGAATGGAATGGAAGGGAGTGGAGAGGAGTGGAATGGAATGGAATGGAAAGGAGCGGAGTAGCGTAGAAAGGAGTAGAGTGGAATGCAGTGAAGTGGAGAGGAATGGAATGGAATGGAGTGGAGTGGAATGGAGTGGACCGGAATGGAGTGGAGTGGAGTTGATGGAGCGAAGTGCAGTGGAATGGAATGGATTGGAGTGGAGTGGAGTGGAATGGAATGGAGAGGAGTGGAATGGAATGGACTGGAGTGGAGTGGAGTGGAAGAGAATGGAGTGGAGTGAACTGGAATGGAGTGGAGTGGAAAAGAATGGAGTGGAGTGGACTGGAATGGAGTGTATTGGAATGGAATGAGGTGGAATGCAATGGAATTTAATGGAACGGAGTGGAGTGGAGTGGAATGGAGTGAAGTGGAGTGGAAAAGATTAGAATGGAATGTAACAGAATGGTTTGGATTGCAGTGGGATGGGGTGGAATGGATGGATTGGAATGGAGTGGACTGAAGTTGACTGGAACGGAATGGAATGGAGTGGAGTGGAGTGGAATGGAGGAGAATGGAGTGGAGTGGAGTGTAGTGGAATGGAATGGAATGGAGTGGAGTCGAATGCAGCGGAAAGGAGTACAGTTGAATGGAGTGGAGTGGATTTGATGGGGTGGATTGCAGTCGAATGCAATGGAATGGGATTTAGGGGATTGGAATGTAATGCAGTGGAGTGCAGTGAAGTGGAAGGGAAAAGAGTGGACTGAAATGGAGTGGAGTGGAACGGATTGGAATGGAATGGAGTCGAGTGGAGTGCAATGGAGTGGAACGGAATGGAGTGGATTGGTGTGGAGTGGAGTGGAGTGCAGTGGAATGGAATGGAGTGGATTGGAGTGGAGTGGAGTGCAGTGGAATGGAATTGATTGGAATGGAGGGGAGTTGAATGGAATGGAGTGGACGGGAATGGAATGGAGTTTGATGGATTGGATTGGACTGGAATGGAGAGGAATGGAATGGAATGGAGTGGAAATGAAGGATTGGAATGGAGTGAAGTGGAATGCAGTACAGTGGAATGGAGTAGAGTGGAATGGAACGCAATATAGTGGACTGTAATGGAATAGAATGGAATAGAGTGGAGTGTAGTGGAATGGAGTGGAATGGATTAGAATGGAGTGGAGTGGAATAGAATGGAAATGAATGGAGTGGAGAGGAGTGCAATGGAGTAGAGGTTAATGGAATGGAATGGAGTGCAGTGGGATGGAATGGAAGAGAATGGAGTAGTGTGGAATGGAATGGACTGGAAAGGAGTGGAGTGGAGTGGAATGGAGTGGAGTGGAATGCAGAGAAGTGGAGAGGAATGGAATGGAATGAAGTGCAGTGGAATGGAGTTGAATGGAATGGAGTGGAATGGATTGGAGTGGAGTCAATGGAGTGAAGTACAGTGGAATGGAATAGAGGGGAGGGGAGAGGAATGGAATGGAGTGGAGAGGAATGGAATGTAGTGGAGTGATGTGGAGTGGAGTAGAATGGAGTGGAGTGGACTGGAAGGGAGTGGAGTGGAATGGAATGAAGTTGAATGTAATGGAATTTAATGGAGTGGAGTGGAGTGGAGAGGAATGGAGTGATGTGGAGTGGAAAAGATGGGAATGCAATGAAAAGGAATGGAGTGGATTGGAGTGGAATGGGGTGGAATGGATTGGAATGGAATGGAGTGGAGTGTAGTGGAATGGAGTAGAATGGAATGGAGTGGAGTGGAGTGGAATGGAATGGAATGGAGTGGAGTCGAATGGAGTGGAGAGGAATGTAGTTGAATGGAGTGGAGTTTAATGGATGTAGTTGATTGCAGTCGAATGGAATGGAATGGAATTTAGTGGATTGGAATGTAATGCAGTGCAGTGGAGTGAAGAAGTATGGACTGGAGTGGAGTGCAATGGAGTGGAGTGGAATGTAATGGAGTGGAAGGGATTGTAATGGAAAGGAGTGGAGTGGAGTGCAATGGAGTGGAATGGAATGGAGTGGAGAGGAGTGGAATGGAGTAGAATGGAATGCAGTGGAATTAAATGGAATGGAGTGGAGTGGTGTGCCGTGTAATGGAAAGGAGTGGAGTGGAATGGATCAGAATGGAATGGACTGGAATGTACTGGAATGGAATGGAATGAGTGGAGTACAGTGGAGTGGAGTTGAGCATAGCAGAATTGAATGGAATGGAGTGGAGTGGAATGGAATGGAATGGAAAGGAATGGAGCGGAGTGGAGTGGCAAGGAGTGGGGAGGATTGCAGTGGAGAGGAGTGGAGTGGAAAGGAGTGGAGTGGAGTGGAATGGAATGGTATGGATTAGAGTGGAATGGAATGGAATGGAGTGGAATGGAATGGAATGGAGTGGAGTGGAATGGAATGGAATGGAATGGAATGGAATGGAATGGAATGGAATGGAGTGGAGTGGAATGGAATGGAATGGAATGTAGTGTAATGAAATGGAGTGGAGAGGAATGGAGTGCAATGGAATGGAGTGGAGTGGAGTGGAGCAGAATGGATTGAAATCGAGTGAAGTGGAATGGATGGATTCGAATGGAGTGTAGTGGAGTGGTATGGAGTGGAGTGCAGTGGAATGGAATGGATTGGAGTGGAGTGGGATGGAATGGAATGGAGTGTAGTGGAGTGGAATGAAGTGGAATGGAATGGAATGTATTGGAGTGGAGTGGAGTGGAATGAATGGAGTAGACTGGAGTAGAAAGCATTGGAATGGAATGGAAAGGAATGGAGTGGATTGAAGTGGAAAGGAGTTTAGAAGAGGGGAATAGAATGGATTGGAGTGCAGCAAAATGAAATGGAGTAGAGTGAAATGGAATGGAATGGAATGGAATGGAATGGAATGGAAAGCAGTGGAGTGGAGTGGATTGGAGTGGAATTGTTTGTAATGGTGTGGATTGGAGTGGAATGGAAGGGAGTGGAGTGGAAGGGAATGGAGTTGAGTGGAGTGGAGTGCAGTTTAATGGAATGGCATGAAGTGGAGTGGAGTGGAATGGAATGGAGTGGAGTGGAATGGAGTGGAGTTGAGTGGAGTGGAGTGGATGGAGTGGACTTCAGTGGAGTGGAATGGAATGGAGTGGAGTGGAATGGCACGGAATGGAGTGGAATGTTATGTACTGAGTGGAGTGGAGTGGATTGGAACGGAGTGGAGTGGACACGAATGGAGTGGAGTGAAATGGAATGCAGTGGAAAGGAATGGAATTGAATGGAGTGGAATGGAATGGAGAGTAATGGAGTGGAGTGGACTGGAATGGAGTAAAATGGAAAGGAATGGAATTAAAAGGAACGGTGTGGAACAGAGTGGAGGGGAATGGAATGGATTAGAGTCGAATGGATTAGAATATAATGGAGTGGAGTGCAGTGGAAAGGAATATAATGTAATGGAGAGGACTGGAGTGGAGTATAGTGGAATGGAATGGAATGCAATGGAGTAGAATGGAATCGAGTGGAGTGGAATGGAAAGGAATGGAATAGAGCAGAGTGGAGTGGAATGGAGTGGGGTGGACAGGAGGGGAGAGGAGCGGAGTTGAAAGGAGTGGAGTGGAGTGACACGGAAGACAATGGAGTGTAATGGATCGGAACGGAGAGGAATGGAATGGAATGGAATGTAGTGGAATGGAATGGTGTGGAGTGGAATGGAGTGCAATGGAATGGAGTGGAGTGGAGTAGGGCGGAATGGAATGGAATGAAGTAGAGTGGAATGGAGTAGACTAGAATGGAGTGGAATGGAGTGTTGTGGAGTGGAGTGGAGTGCAGTGGAATGGACTGGAATGGAGTGCAGTGGAATGGAATGGAGAGGAATGGAAAGGAATGTAATGGAGTGGAGTGGAATGGAGTGGAGTAGAATGGAATGGATTGGAGTAGAGTGGAATGGAATGGAATGGTGTGGAATGGAATGGAAGGCAATTGAATGGAATGGAGTGGAGTGAAATGGAATGGAATGGAGTGGAGGGAAATGGAAGGGAATGGAATGCAGAAGAGTGGAGTGGAATGGAGTGGAGTAGAGTGGAAAGGATTGGAATGATATGTAACAGAATGGAATTTAGTGGAGAGGAGTGGAATGGAGTGGCATGGATTGTAGTGAAGTGGAGTGGAGTGGAAAGGAATGGAATGGAACGGAGTGGAGTGGAGTGGAGTGGACTCGAATGGAGTGGAGTGGAATGGAGAGGAGTGTAGTGGAATGGAATGGAATAGAGTGTAGTGGAATGGAGTGGAAAGGAATGGAATGGAACAGAGAGGACTGGAGTGGATGGAGTGGAGTGCTGCGGAATGTAATAGAATGGAGTGGAGTGGAGTGGAATTGAATGGATTGGAGTAGAATGTTATGTGGTAGTGTGGAGTGGAGTGTAATGAAGTGGAGTGCAATGGAATGGATTGAAGTGCAATGGAATTGAATGGAGTGGAATGGAATAGAATGGAATGGTGTGGAGTGGAATGGAATGGGGAATCATGGAATGGAGTGGAGGTGAATGGAATGGAGTGGAAAGTAATGGAGTGACATTAAATGCATTGGAGGGGAGTGGATTGGATCAGAATGGAATAAAATGGAGAGGAGTAAACTGGAATGGTTTGTGGTGGATTGGAGTGGAGAGGAGTGGAGTGGAAAGGAAAGGGATGGAGTGGAATGGAAAGGAGTGGAGTGTAATGGAATGGAATGGAGGGGAATGGAATGGAATGACATGTAGTGTAATGGAACTTATTGGAGTGGAATGGAATGGAGTTGAGTGGAATGGAATGGAGTGCAAAGGAGTGGAATGGAATGGAGTGGAGTGGAATTGAGTAGAGAGGAATGGAATGGAATGTAATGGAGTGGAATGGAATGGAATGCAATGGAGAGGACTGGAGTGGAATGGAGTGGAGCAGAGTGGTATGGAGTGGAATGGAGTGAAATGGAATGGAATGGAATGTAGAGGAGTGGAGTGGAATGCAGTGGAATGGTTTGGAATGGAGTGGAGTGTAGTAGAATGGAATGGAATGGAATGGAGCAGATTGCAGTGGAATAGAATAGAGTGGAATGGAGTGGA
This sequence comes from Pongo pygmaeus, assembly GCF_028885625.2. Lineage (NCBI taxonomy): Eukaryota > Metazoa > Chordata > Mammalia > Primates > Hominidae > Pongo > Pongo pygmaeus. The sequence continues at coordinate 38,674,758 of NC_072392.2, forward strand.
GTGTAGTGGTTGGAGCGGAGTGTTGTGGAATGGAATGGAGTGGAGTGGAGTGGAATTTAGTGGGGTGGACTAGAATGGAGTGGAGTGGAGTAGAACGGAGTGGAATGGAAGGGAATGGAATGGACTTTAGTGTAGTGGAATGGAGTGGAGTGTAATGGAGTAGAGTAGAGTGGAATGGAAAGGAATGCAGTGGAATCGAGTGGTGTGGAGTGGAGTGGAGTGGTGTGTAGTGGAATGGAATGAATTGGAATTCATTGGAGTGGAATGTAATGGAGTGGAATGGAATGGAGTGGAGTGGAATGAAATAGAATGGAGTGGAGTGGAATGGAGTGGAATAGAATGGAGTGAAATGGAGTGGAGTGGAGTGGAGCACATAGAGTGGAGTGCAGTGGAATGGAATGGAATGGATTGGAGTGGAGTGGAATGGAATGCAGTGGTGTGGAATGGAATGCATTGGAGTGGAGTGGAGTGGAATGGTGTGGAGTTGACTGGAATGGAGAGGAGTGAAGTGGAATGGAGTAGAATGGAAAGGTGTGGAATTAAACGGAATAGAATTGAGTGGAGTGGAGTGGAGAGGAATGGAATGAAGTGAACTTTAAGGGATTGGAATCGAATAGAGTGGAGTGAAATGGAGTGGACACGAGTGGAATTGGATGGAGTGGAGTGGAATGAAAAAGAGTGGAATGGAATGGAGTGGAGTGGATTTGAAAGGAGCGGAATGGAAAGGAATGGAAAAGAGTAGAGTGGAATGGAATGGAGTTTGGTTGAGAGGAGTAGAATGAAGAGACGGGGAAATGAGTGGAGTGGATTGAAATGGAATGGAATAGAGTGGATTATAATGTAATGGAAGGGAGTGGAATGGAACCGAAAGGAATGTAGTGGAATGAAAAGGAGTGGAGTGGAATGCAGTGCAATGGAATGGGGTGGACTGGAGTATAGTGGAGGGGAGTGCAGTGGAATGGAATGGAACGGAATGGAGGGGAGTGGAATGGAATGGAGTGGAGTGCAATGGAATGTGGTGGAATGGAATGTAGTTTAGTGGAATGAAATGTAGTGGAATGGAAAGGAATGGAAGGGAGTGGAGAAGAATGGAGTGGAGTGGAATGGAGAAGAGTGGAATGGAATGGAATGGTGACGAGTGGAATGCAGTGGAATGGAATGGGGTGCAATAGAGTGGAGTGTAGTTGTTGGAGTGGGATGAAGTGGAATGAAATGGAATGGAGTGGAGTGGAATGGAATGGAGTGGAGTAGAATGGAACGTAGTAGAGTGCAGTGGAGTGGAATGGAATGAAGTGGATCGGACTGGAATGGAGTTGAGTGGAGTGGAATGGAGTGGAATGGAATGGAATGTAAAGGAGTGGAGTAGAGTGGAGTGGAATGGAGTGGAGTGGAGTAGAAAGGATTGGAATGGAATGGAATGGAGTGGAGTGTAATGGAATGTAATAGAATGGAGCAGAGTGGAGCGGAATGGAGTAGAGTGGAGTGGAAAGTATTGGAATGGAATGCAACGGAATGGAATTTAGTGGAGTGGAGTGGAATGGAGTGGAATGGATTGGAATGGAGTGGAATGGAATGGAATGGAATGGAGTGGACTGGAGTGGAAAGGAGTGGAGTGCAATGGAGTGGAGTGTAGTGGAATGGAATGGAGTGGAGTGGAGTGGAATGGACTGGAAAGGAATGGAGTGGAATGGAGTGAACTGGAGTTGATGGTGTGGAGTGCAGCGGAATGGAATAGAATGGAGTGTAGTGGAGTGGAATTGAATGGAGTTTAGTAGAATGTTATGTAGTGGAGTGGAGTGGAGTGGAGTGGAGTGGAATTAAGTGGATTGGACTGGAATGGAGTGAAGTGGAGTGGAATTGAATGGAGTGGAATGGAATAGAATGGAATGGAGTGGAAAGGAGTGGAATGGAGTGGACTGGAATGGAGTGGGGTGGATTGGAATGGAGTGGAATGGAATGGAGTGGAATGGAATGCAGTGGAATTAAATGGAATGGAGTGTAGTGGATTGGAATGGAATGGAATGGAGAGGATTGGAGTGGAGTGGAGTGGAGTGGGGTGGATTGGAGGGGAGAGGAGTGGAGTGGATAGGAATGGAGTGGAGTGGAATTGAATGGTGTGGAGTGGAGTCGAGTGGGGTGGATTGGAGGGGAGAGGAGTGGAGTGGATAGGAATGGAGTGGAGTGGAATTGAATGGTGTGGAGTGCAGTGGAACGGAATGGAATGGAGTGGAAAGAAAAGGAATGGGATGTAGTTTAATATAATTTAGTGGAGTGGAATGGAATCGAGTTGAGTAGCATGGAATGGAGTGCAATGGAATGGAATGGAATGGAGTGGAGTGCAATGGAGTTGATGGAATAGAACTGAGTGGAGTGGAATGGTTTGGATTAGAGTGGTACGGAATGGAATGTAGCGAAATGGAATGGAAAGTAGAGGAGTGGAGTGGAATGCATTGGAATGGTTTGCAATGGAGTGGAGTGGATTGGAATGGAATGGAGCGGAATGGAGTGGAAAGAAATGGATTGGAATGGACTGGAGTGGAGTGGATGGTGTGGAGTGCAGTGGCATGGAATGGAATGGAACGGAGTGGAGTGGACTGGAATGGAACGGAGTGGAGTGGACTGGAATGGAATGGAGTGGAGTGGATTGGAATTAATGGAGTGGACAAGAATGTAGCAAAGTGACGTGGAGTGGAGTGGAGTGGAATGGAATGGAATGGAGTTTAGTGTAGTGGAATGGAGTGGAGTGGAATGGATTGGAGCGGTGTGGAATGGAATGGAATGGAGTGGAATGGGGTGGTGCGGAATGGAATGGAGTGGAAAGGGGTGGTGTGGAGTGGAGTGGAATGGAATGGACTGGAATGGATTGGAGTGGAATGGCATGGAGTGGAATGGAATGGAGTGGAATGGAATGGAATGGAATTGAGTGGAGTGATGGGGAATGGAGGGGAGTGGAATGGAGCAGAGTGGAATGGAACTGAGTGGAGTGGAGGGGATTGGAGAGAAGTGGAATGGAGCAGAGTGGGGTTGAATGTAAAGGAATTGGGTGGAGCACAATGGAATCGAAAGGAATGGAGTGGAGTATAGTGGAACTGAGTGGAGTGAAATGTAGTGGAGTAGAGTGGAATGGAATGGAATGGGGTGGAGTGGATTGGAGTGGAATGGAGTGGAGTTTAGTGGATGGAGGGTGCGTGCTGCGGAATGGAATGGAATGTATTGGAGTGGAGTGGAATGGAATGGAGTGGAGTGAAATGGAATGTAGTGGAGTGGAGTGGAGTGGTGTGGAATGGCGTGGAGTTGACTGGAATGGAGTGGAGTGAAGTGGTGTGCAGTGGAATGGAGTGGAGTGGAGTGGAAAAGATTGTAATGGAATGGAATGGAGTGGAATGGAGTGCAGTTTAGCAAAGTGGAATGGAATGGAATGGAGTGTACTTGAATGGAATGGAGTAGAGTGGAAAGGAATGGAATGGAGTGGAATGAAATGGAATGAATTGTAATGGAGTGGAGTGGAGTGCAGTATAGTGGAATGGAAAGGAATTGAATGTAGTGGAGTGGAATAGAAAGGAATGGAATGGAGCAGAATGGAGTGGAATGGAGTTGGGTGGAATGGAGTGGAGAGGAGTGGAGTGGAGAGGATTGGAGTGGAGTGGAATGGAATGGAATGGAGTGGAATGGAAAGGAATGGAAGGTAGTGGAATGGAATGGATTGAAGTGGAATGGAGTATAATGGAATGGAGTGGAGTAGAGTGGAGCTAAATGGAATGGAAGGGAGTGGAATGGAATGGAGTGGAATGGAGTGGTGTGGAGTGGAGAGGTCTGGAGTGCAGTGGAATGGAATGGATTGGAATAGAGTGGAGTGGAAAGTAATGGAGTGGAATGGAAAGGAATGTAATGAAGTGGAGTGGAACGGAGTGGAGTGTAATGGAATGGAGTGGATTGGAATGGAATGGAGGAGAGAGGAATGGAATGGAATCGAGTGGAATGGAATGGTAGGCAATTGAATGAAGTGGAGTGGAGTGGAATGGAAAGGAATGGAGTGAGATGGAATGGAATGGAATGAAATGGAGCATATTTGAGTGGATTGGAATGGAATGGAGTGGGATGGAATGCAATCGAATGAAATGGAGCGTATTGGAGTAGAATGGAGTGGAATGGAAAGGATTGGAATGGAAAGGAACAGAATGGAATGTAGTGGAGTGGAGTGGAATGGAGTGGAATGGACTGGAATTGAGTGTAGTGTAGTGGAATGGAATGGAATGGAATGCAATGGAGTGGAGTGGAGTGGAATTGAGTGGAGTGGAATGGAGTGGAGTGTTGAGGAATGGAAAGGCACGGAGTAGGGAGGAATGGAGTGGAATGGAGTGGATGGAGTGGAGGGCAGCGGAAAGTAATAGAATGAAAGGGTGTGGAGTGGAATTGAATGGAGTGGAGTAGAAAATAATGTAGTGGAGTGGAGTGGGGTGGAGTTTACTGGAGTAGAGTTGACTGGAAAGGAGTGGAGTGGAGTGCAATTGAATGAAGTGGAATGGAATGGAATGGAATTGAATGGAGTGGAGTGGAATGGAGTGGAGTGGAGTGAAATGGAGTGGAATGGAATATAGTGGAATTAAGTGGAATGGAGTGAAGTGGATTGGGACTGAATGGAAAGGAATTGAAAGGAGAGGAGTGGAATGGAGTGGGGTGGATTTGAGTAGAGAGGAGTGGAGTGGAAGGGAATGAAGTGGAGTGGAGTGGAATGGAGTGGAGTGGAGTGGAATGGAATGGAATGGGGTGGAATGGAATGGAATTTAGTGTAATGGAATGGAATGGAGTGTAATGCAATGGATTGGAGTGTAATGGAATAGAGAGCAATGGAATGGAAAGGAATGGAGTGGAGTGGAATGGAGTGGAATGTAAAGGAATGGAGTGGAGTGGAACGGATTGGATTAGAGTGGTATGGAATGGAATGGAATGGAATGTAGAGGAGTGGAGTGGAATGCAGTGGAATGCTTTCGAATGGAGTGGAGTGGAATGGAATGAAATGGAATGGAATGTAGCGGGCTTGAGTGAAATGGAGTGGAATGCAATGGAGTGGAATGGAGTGCAGTACAGTGGACGGAGGGCATTGCAGTGTAATGTAATGGAATGGAATGGATTGGAGTGGAATGGAATGCAGTGGAGAGGAGAGGATTGGAGAGGAATGGAGAGGAGTGTACTGGAATGGACTTGAGTGGACTGGGTGGAGTGGAATGGGATGGAATAGAGTGGAGTGGTTGAATGATGTGGAATGGAATTTAGTGGAGTGGAGTGGAATGGAATGGAGTAGAGTAGAGAGCAATGGAGTGGCGTGGAGTCAAGTGGAGTTTAGTGGACTGGAATGGAGTGGAATCGAATGGAATGGAATTAAATGGAATGCAGTTGAATGGAGTGGAGTGGAGAGGAGTGGAATTGAGAGCAGTGGAATGGATTGGAATCGATTGGAGTGGAGTGCAATGGAATGGAATGGAGTGGAGTGGAGTTGATTGGACTGGAATAGAGTGGAATTGACTTGAATGGAGTGCATTGAAGGGGAGTGGAATGGAATGGAATGGAGTGGAGAGGAGTGGAATGGATTCAAAGGGAGTGGAGTAGAGAGTAATGGAATGGAATAGAATGGAGGGGAGGTGAGTTGATTGTACTGGAGTAGAATGGAATGGACTTGAATGGAGTGGAATAGAGTGGAGTGGAATGAGGTGGTATGGAGTGGAATGGAGTGGAGTGGAGTGGAGTGCAATGGAATGGAATTGAATGGAATGGAGTGGAGTGGAATTGAATGGAGCAGAATGCAAAGGAATGTAGTGGAGTGGAGCGGAGTGGAATGGAGTCTATTGGAATTGAGTGAAGTGGAGTGGAATGGAGTAGAGTGGAATGGAATGGAATGCAATGGAGTGGAATGGAATGGAATGCAAAGGAGAGGAGGGGAGTGGAATGCAGTTGAGTGGTGTGGAATGGAGTGGAATGAAATAGAGAGGAATAGAGTGGAGTGCCATGGATGGAGTGGAGTGGAATGGAAGGTAGTGGAGTGTATTGGAGTGGAATGGAGTGGAGTGGACTGGAATGGAGTGGAGTGGAATGGAATGGAGTGGAATGGACTGGAATGGAATGTAAAGGAGTGAACTGAAGGGATGTGGAGTGGAGTGGAATTACTCCATTCCAGTCCATTCCACTCCTTTCCACTCCACTCCACTCAATTCCACTGCATTCCCCTCCATTCCACTCCAGTCCTTTCCACTCCATTCCACCCCACTCCGCTCCATTCCATTTCATTTCATTCCATTCTACTCAATTCCACTCCACTCCATTCCACTCTATTCCACTCCATTCCACTCCATTAAATTCCACTACATTCCACTCCACTCCATTCCATTCCATTCTGCTTCACTCCACTCGACTCCATTCCATTGCACTCCATTCCACTCCACTCCATTCCATTTTATTCCTCTCCACTCCACTCCATTTCATTTCTCTCCACTCCAATCTTTTCCAATCCACTCCACTCAACTCCACTCCAACCCACTGCATTCCATTCAACGCTACTCCATTCCATTCAATTCTATTCCAATCCATTCTACTCCAATCCATTCCATTCCATTCCCCCTCAATCCATTCCTCTCCATTCCATTGCACTCCATTCCTCTCCAATCCATTCCATTCAACTCCATTCCTTTCCATTGATTCCATTGCGTTTCTTTCCATTCCACTCCATTCCGTTTTACTCAACTCCAGTCCATTCCACTCCACTCCACTACATCCCACTCCATTCCACTCAACTCTACTCCATTCCATTCCATTCCATTCCATTCCACTCCACTCCATTCCACTCCATTCCACTCCATTGCAGGCCACTCCAATCCACTGCCCTCCATTGCATTCCACTCCACTATATTCCATTGCATTTCAATCCACTCCACTCCTTTTATTCCACTCCATTCCACGGAATTTCATTCCATTCCATTCCATTCCTTTCCACTCCATTCCGTTTCACTCCAATCCATTCCTTTCCAGTCCACTCCACTCCACTCCTCCCCATTCCATTGCTTTCCACTCTACTCCATTACATTCCATTCCATTATACTCCGTTCCATTCCACTCCATTCCTCTCCACTCCATTCCAGTCCACTCCACTCCATTCCAGTTCACTGATGTTCACTGCACTGCATTCCTTTCCATTCCACTTCAATCCACTTCACTCTCCTCCATTGCACTCCTTTCCACTCCATTCCACTCCACTCCATTCCACTGCATTCAACTCCCTTCCACTCCATTCCAGTCCACTCCACTCCCCTCCACTCCCTTATATTCCCTTCCACTACATTCCACTGAACTCCATTTTATTTCAATCTGTTCCTATCCACTCCATTCCATTCCACTCCACTCTACTCAACTCCACTCCACTCCATTCCATTCTATTCCAATCATTTCCACTCAATTCCACTCCACAACACTCCACTCGACTCCACTCAATTGGAGTCCACTCCATTCAATTCCATTCCATTCCATTCCATTTCACTCCACTCCAAGCGATTCCAATCCATTCAGCTCCATTCTACTCAACACCCCATTCCATTCCATTCCAATCCACTCCATTCCATTCCACTCCACTCCATTCCACTCCAGTAAACTCCATTCCACTCCGGTACACTCCACTGCACTCTATCTGATTCCATTCCACTGCACTCCACTCAATTCCATTCCAAACCATTCCACTCCATTCCACTCCACTCCACTCAATGCCATTCAGCTACGTTCCATTCCATTCGACACCTCTCCACTCCATTACAGTCCATTCCCTTCCAATCCACTCCACTCCCTTCCAAACCACTCCACTCCATTCCATTCCACTCCACCCCACTCCATTCCACTACACTCCGCTCGATTCCATTCCATTCCATTACACTCCACTCCACACCACTCCATTGCATTCCACTCTACTCCACTCCATTGCATTAAATTCCACTTCACTTCACTCCATTCCATTCCAATCCACTCAACTCCATTCCACTCCACTCCACTCCAATATATTCCTTTCCAGTGCACTCCACTCCACTCCATTCCTTTCCATTCCATTGCACTCCACTCCATTCCACTCCACTCCACTCCACTCCATTGAATTGAATTCCACTCCACTCCACTCTGTTCCGTTTATTTCCCCTCCATTCCTTTCAACTCCATTCCACTCCACTGCACTCCACTCAATTCCATTCCATTCCACTCCTCTCCACCTCACTCCACTCCATTCCATTCCATTCCACTCTTCTTCACTCGACTCCATTCCAATGCTCTCTATTGCATTCCTCCCCATTCCATTCCAGTCCACTCCATTCCACTCCAGTACACTCCATTCCACTCCATCCCATTCCATTCCAGTCCATTTCTTTCCACTCCACTCTGCTACACTCCATTCCATACCACGCCCCTGCACTCCACTCCACACCATTCCACTTCACACCATTCCACTCTTCTCCATTCCACTCCACTGCACTACACTGCACTTCACTCCATTCCACTCCACTACATTCCATTCCAGTCAATTCCATTCCACTCCAGTCCACTCCATTCCACTCCATTCCACTCCACTCCACTCCATTCCACTCCATTCCACTCCACTCCGCTCCTTTCCAATCCACTCCACTCCATTTCAATCCATTTCATTCAGTTCCATTCCACTCCATTCCCTTCCAATGCACTGTACTCCATTCCACTCCACTCCATTCCACTCCACTCCATTCCATTCCTTTCCATTCAACTGAATTCCACTCCACTCCACTCAACCCCATTCAACTCCACTGCATTCCATTCCATTCCATTCAATTCCACTGCATTAGAGTCCAGTCAACTCTGTTCCAATCCACTCCACTCCATTCCATTCCACTCATCTCCAGTCCACAACATTCCATTCCACTCCACTCTATTCAATTCCACTCCACTCCATTCCATTCCATTGAACTCCACTCCATTCCATTCCACTCAACTCCAGTCCACTACATTCCATTCCACTCCACTCTATTCAATTCCACTCCACTCCATTCCATTCCATTGCACTCCGCTCCATCCACTCCACTCCACTCCGTTCCACTCCATTCCATTCCACTCCACTCCATTCTATTCCATTTCACTCCACTACACTGAATTCCACTCCAATCCATTCGACTCTACTCTGCTCCATTCCATTCCATTCCATTCCACTCCACTCCATTCCATTCCATTCTACTGTACTCCATTCCAATCCGATCTACTCCGTTCCATTCCATTCCACTACATTTCCCTCTACTGCATTCCATTCCATTTCATTCCACACCACTGCATTCCGTTCCACTCCACTCCACATCTCTCCATTCCAATCCTTTGTACTCCATTCCACTCCACTCCACTCCATTCCATTCCTGTCAATTCCTTTCCAGGCCATTCCATTCCATTCCACTCTACTCAATTCCACTCCACTCCATTCCAATCCTCTCTATTCAATTCCATTCCATTACACTCGATTCTAGTCCCCTTCACTCCACTCCACTCCATTCCTTTCTTTCCACTATACTCCACTCTACTACATTTCACTCCATTCCACTACTTTGCTTTCCATTCCACCCCACTCAATTCCATTCCATTCCAATATATTCCATTCCATTCCACTCCACTCCACTCCATTCCATTCTGCTGTACTAAACTCCATTCCACTCCACTTCACTCCAACCCACTCCACTCCATTCCATTCCACTCTACTCCATTCCATTCCATTCCATTCCATTCTACTCCACTCCATTCCACTGCATTCCACTCAATTCCACTCCATTCCATTCCTTTCCATTCCATTCTACTCCACTCCATTCCACTGCATTCCACTCAATTCCACTCCATTCCATTCCACTGCACTGCACACCACTGCATTCCATTCCAATCCTTCCCACTCCACTCCATTACATTCCACTCCACTATACCCCACTCCACTCCACTCCTCTCCATTCCACTCCATTCCATTTCACTCCATTCCACTCCATTCCACTGCTTTCCACTCAACTCCATTCCATTCCATTCCACTTCACTCCAAACCATTCTACTCCACTCCATTCCACTCCACTTCACTCTATGCAGTTCTATTCCATTCCACTCCACTCCACTACATTGCAATCCATTGCACTCCACTCCACTCCACTCAAATCCATTCCATTCTATTTCATTCCACTCCATTCCACTCCACTCCTGTCCATTCCACTCCACTCCATTACACTCCATTCTAGTCCCCTCCAATCCACTCCAATCCATTCTTTTCCATTCCACTGCACTCCACTACATTCCATTCCAATCCATTACACTCCAATACATTCCGTTCCACTCCATTCCATTTAATTGCAGTACATTCCATTCCACTTCATTGCTCTCCACTCCACTCCATTCCACTCCACTCCATTCCATTCCATTCCACTCCATTCCAATCCACTCCATTGCAGTCCACCCCACACCATTCCATTCCATTCCATTCCATTCCATTCCATTCCATTTCATTCCTTTCCATTCCATTCCACTAGACTCCACTCCGTTTCTGTCAATTTCTCAATATTCCACTCCACTCCACTCTATTCCATTCCACTCATTTACACTCCACTTCACTCTCTTCCACTCCACTACACCCCATTCCATGCCATTGCATTCCATTCCAATCCATTCCATATCATTCCAGTCAATTCCATTCCATTCCACTCCTCTCCACTCCATTCCATTCCATTCCATTCCATTCCATTCCATTCCATTCCATTCCATTCCATTCCGTTCCGTTCCGTTCCATTCCATTCCGTTCCGTTCCGTTCCTTTCCATTCCATTCCATTCCATTCCATTCCATTCCATTCCGTTCCGTTCCGTTCCTTTCCATTCCATTCCATTCCATTCCATTCCATTCCTTTCCATTCCATTCCATTGCAATCCATTCCATTCCACTCCATTCCACTCTATTCCAGTGCGTTTGACTGCATTCCACTCCATTCCTCTCCATTCCAATCCATTACCCTCCAGTCCACTCCATTCCACTCCACGCCATTCCATTCCTCTATACTCCACTCCGGTCCATTCCACTCCACTGAACCGCATTCCATTCCATTCCATTCTTTTCCACTCCTTTCCTCTCCACTCCCTTCCATTGCGCACCTCTCCACTCCATTCCATGTCATTCCACTCTCTGCGAATCCATTCCATTTTATTGCCGTCCATTCCATTCCATTCCACTTAACTCCTGTCCATTCCACTCCACTGCATTCCATTCCATTCTACTGCACTCCACTCCATTCCATGCGAATCCATTCCATTCCAGTCCACTCCATTCCATTCCATTCCACTCCATTCCACTAAACTCCATTCCACTCCATTCTACTCCATTCCAGTCCAGTCCACTGCACACCACTCCTTTACGTTCCATTCCACTGTCCTCAACTGCATGCCATTCCAATCCATTCCCCTACACTACACTGCATTCCATTCCATTCCTTTCCATTCCCCTCCGTTCCTCTCTACTCCATTCCACTGTACTCCACTCCATTCCAATACATGACATTCCACTCCAATTCACTCTATTCCATTGCCTTCCAATTCTCTCAACTCCACTCCATTCCATTCCTCTCCACTCCATTCCACTCCATTCTATTCAATTCCTTTCCACTCCACCCCACTCCATTCCACTCCACTAAACTTCACTCTATTCCATTCCACTCCATTCCACTCCCTTCCATTCCTTTCTACTCCATTCCATTTCATTCCACTCCACTCCAATCCACTTCGTTTTACTCCACTCCATTCCATCTATTCCAATGCAGTCCTCTCTGCTCCATTCCATTACACTCCATTCCACACTTCTCCATTTCCTTCCAATCCATTCGTTTCCATTCCATTCCACTCCATTCCATTCTATTCCACTTCACTCTACTCCAGTCCATTTCACCCCATTCCACTCCATTGCACTTCACTCCACTAAACTCCACTCCATCCCACTCCCTTCCATTCCATTCCATTCCATTCCATTCCATTCCACTCCATTCCATTCCACTCTACTCCGTTCCATTCCATTCCCTTCCACTCCATTCCATTCCATTTCACTCCATTGCACTCCTCTGCACTCCATTTCATTCCATACCATTCCACTCCATTCAAATCCATTCCAGTACATTCCTTTCAACTCCAGTCCATTACATTCCTTTCCACTCCCATTCATTCCATTGCATTCCACTGCATTTCACTTAACTCCATTCCTTTACACTCCATTCCAATCCACTCCACTAAATTCCGTTCCATTCCATTTCACTACACTCCATTCCTCTCCCCTCCATTCCACTCCACTCCACTCCATTCCTTTCCATTCCACTCCACTTCACTCAACTGCACTCCACTCCAATCCATTGCTTTCCATTCCATTCCACTGCATTCCATTGCAGTCCTTTCTTTCGAGAGTATCTCACTCTGTCAACCAGTCTGGAGTGTGGTTTCACAATCTCAGTTGCTGTTCCATTCTGTTCCATTCCGTTCTGCTCCGCTACACTCCTCTCCACTCCATTCCATTCTACTCCACTCCACTCCAGTACATTCCATTACATCTGATTCCAATACACTCCATTCCACTCCTCTCCACTCCACTGCACTCCACTCCACTGTATTCAAATCCATCCCATTCCACTCCTTTCCAGTGTACTACACTCCAGCCCATTCCACGCCTCTTCAATCCATCCAACTACGTCCCATTCCATTCCTCTGCCTTTGAGTCCATTCCACATTCCACTGCACTTCACTGCACTGCACTCCAGTACACTCCATTCCGTTCAATTCCATTCCATTCCACTGCATTCCATTCCATTCCTTTTCTTTCAAGAAAATCTAACTCAGTCACACAGCATGGAGAGCTGTGGCACAATCTTAGCTTCCATTCCATTCCATTGCATTGCATTCCCTTCCATTCCATTCCATTCCATTCCACTGCATTCCATTCCATTCTTTTTTTTCAAGAAAATCTCACTCAGTCACACAGCATGGAGAGCTGTGGCACAATCTTAGCTTCCATTCCATTCCATTGCATTGCATTCCATTCCATTCCATTCCATTCCACTGCATTCCATTCCATTCTTTTTTTTCAAGAAAATCTCACTCAGTCACACAGCATGGAGAGCTGTGGCACAATCTTAGCTTCCATTCCATTCCATTCCATTCCATTCCATTCCATTCCATTCCATTCCATTCCATTCCATTCCATTCCATTCCATTCCATTGTATTCCATTCCATTCCATTCCATTCCATTCCATTCCATTCCGCTGAATTCCATTCCATTCCGTTCCTTTCCATTCCTTTCCACTGAATTCCATTCAACTCCACTTCACTCCACTCCATTCCACTCCAATCCATTCCACTCCAATCCACTCTATTCCACATTAATCTCTATTCCATTCCGTTCAATTCCATTCCATTCCACTCCACTATACTTCAATCCACTCCACTCCACTCCATTGCACTCCATTCCACTCCATTCCATTCCACTCCATTCCACTCCACTCCCCTCCACTCCACTCCACTCCATTCAATTCCACACGACTCAACTCCATTCTTCTCCACTTCACTCCACTCCTTTCCATTCCATTCCTTTCTTTCCATAGGATCTCACTCTGTCACAAAGGCTGGAGTACATTGGCTGAATCTCAGCTCACATTTCTTTTCACCACTCAATTGCATTCCATTCCATCCCATTCCATGCTTTCTATTACACTTCACTCCACTACACTCCACTCCATTCCATTCCACTCGCATTCCATTGGAATCCATTCCAGTCCACTCCACTCCACTTCACTCCGCTCCAGACCACTTCTTTCTATTCCAGTCCATTCCATTTCATTAACTTACATTCCCCTTCTTTCTTTCGACAGGATATCACTGTGTCACCCAGGCTGTAGTGCAGTGGCACAATCTCAGCTCACATTATGTGTCAACTTTCCATTGCATCTCATTCTATTCCATTGCATTCCATTGCATTCCGTTCCATTTCATTCCATTCCTTTCCGTTCAATTCCTTTCCATGACCCTCCTTTCCACTCTGATTCACTCCACTCCATTTAATACCACTCCACTCCATTCCGCTCCACTCTACTCCACTCCACTCCAGTCATTTCCACTCCATTCCATTCCCTTCCACTCCATTCCTTTCCATTCAACTCCATTACATTCCACTCCTTTCCATTCCACTCCATTCCATTCCACTCCACTCGAGTCCACTCCACTACACTCCATTCCAATCCATTCCACTCCACTCCATTCCACTCCACTCCATTACCCTCCACTCCACTCCATTAAACTCCACTCCACTCCATTCCACTAGACTCCAATCCACTCCACCCAATTCCACTAGACTCCAATCCACTCCACTCAATTAAATCCACTCCACTCCACTCAACTCCACTCCACTCCACTCCACTCCACTCCATTCCACTCCACTCCACTCCTCGCCATTCCACTCCACTCCACTCCTTTCCACTCAATTCCATTTCATTCCATTCCACTCCACTCCACTCCTTTCCACCCCACTCTACTCCATTCCACCCCACTCTACTCCATTCCACTTCCCTCCGTTGCATTCCACTCCATTCCATTCCACTCCATCCCATTCCATTCCATTCCGTTCCATTCAATTCCATTCCATTCCACTCCACTCCACTCCACTTCACTCCATTCCATTCCACTCCACTGCAGTTATTCTATTCCTCTCCATTCCATTCCATTCCATTGCATTCCACTCGACACCACTCCATTTCACTCCACTCCACCCCATTCCACTCCACTCCACTCCATTCCATTGCATTCCATTCCACTCCATTCCTCTCCGTTCCATTCTATTCCACTCCATTCCACTCCATTCCATTTCATTCCACTAAATTCCACTCCACTCCACTTCCCTCCACTCCACTCCAATGTATTCCATTCCATTCCATTCTGTTCCTTTCAACCCCAGTCCATTCCATTCCACACCACTCCATTCCACTCCACACCACTCCATTCCACTCCACTCCACTCCACTGCATTCCATTCCATTCCATTCCACTCTATTCCACTCCATTCCTTTCCATTCCACTCCTTTACTTTCCATTCCACTCAATTCCACTTCCCTCCATCTACTCCACTCCACTCCAATCCATTTCATTCCATTCCATTCCGTTTCTTTCAACTCCAATCTATTCCATTCCACACCACTCCATTCCACTCCACTCCACTCCACTACACTGCATTCCATTCCATTCCATTCCGGTTTACTCCATTGCTTTCCATTCCTTTCTTTCGATGGGATATTACTGTGTCTCCCAGGCTGTAGTTCACTGGCGCAATCTCAGCTCACTTCATGTCAACTTTCCATTGCATTGCATTCTATTCCATTGTATTCCATTGCATTCCATTGCATTTCAGTCCGTTCCATTCCATTTCTTTACATTCCATTCCAATCCGTTCACTCCACTCCACTCCCCTCAATTCCATTCCATTCCATTCCAATCAAATCTGTTCCACTCCACTCCACTCCACTCCACAACATTAAATTACATCCGATTCCAGTCCACTACATTCCACTCCACTGCACTCCATTCCTTACCACTCCATTCCACTCCACTCCCTTCCACTCCTCTCCACTCCACTCCAGTCCACTGTACTCCTCTCTATTCCACTCCACTCCACTCCATTCTACTCCCCTACATTCCATTCCATTTCTTTGTTTCCACAGGATCTCATTCTGTCAGAAAGTCTGGAGTGCAGTGGTACAATCTCATCTCACACTCCTTTTCATCATTCTTTTGCTTTTCATTCCAACCCATTCCATTCCATTCTATTTCACTCAACTCCTCTCTACTCCACTCCATTCCATTCCATTCCATCACATTCCATTCTATGCCATTCAATTCCATTCCATTCCACTCAGTTCCACTGGACTCCAGTCCTTTCCACTACATTCCATTACTCCCGATTCCATTCCACTCCATTCCACTCCTCTCCACTTCACTGCACTGCACTCCACTCTACTCCATCCCATTCCATTCCCCTCCATTCCACTGCACTCCACTCCACAACACTCAACTCCGCTTCATTCCATTTCATTTCTTCCCATTCCATTCCATTTCTTCCCATTCCATTCCTCTCCATTCTAATCCACTCCACTTCACTCCACTCCACTCCACTCCACACCTTTCCGTTTCAATTCCACTGCATTCCATTCCTTTCCTTTTTTTCGAGAGTGTCTCTCTCTGTCACCCAGCCTGGAGCACAGTGGCAAAATCTCAGCTCACATTCCATTCCGCTCCGTTCCGTTCCATTCCATTCCGCTCTGCTCCAATCCGCTCCATTCCATTCCATTCTATTCCATTCCATTCCTCTCCTTTCTTTCGACAGGATATCCCTCTTTCAGACAGGCTGTAGTGCAGTGGCACAATCTCAGCATCCATTTCTCTATTCTGTTCCGTTTCGTTCCATTCCGTTCCAATCTGTTCCTCTCCACTGCACTCCACTCCATTCCTCTCCATGACATTCCATTCCTCTCCATTCCAATGCATTCCACTCCACCCCACTCCACTCCACTCCACTTCATTCCATTACATTCCACTCCATTCCATTCCTCTCCATTCCAGTCCACTCCACCTCACTC
This sequence comes from Pongo pygmaeus, assembly GCF_028885625.2. Taxonomy (NCBI): domain Eukaryota; kingdom Metazoa; phylum Chordata; class Mammalia; order Primates; family Hominidae; genus Pongo; species Pongo pygmaeus. The sequence continues at coordinate 38,691,414 of NC_072392.2, forward strand.
GACTGCACTCCACCTCACGCTATTCCATTCTATTCCATTGCTATCCATTCCACTGCATTCCTTTCCATTCCTCTCTTTTCAGAGTATCTCACTCTGTCACCCAGCCTGGGTTGTACTGGCACAATCTTCGCTCACATTTCATTTCACCATTCCATTCCATTCCATTCCATTCCATTCCATTCCATTGCATTCCATTCCATTCGATTCCATTCCACTGCACTCTACTCTTTTCCAATCCATTCCACTCCAATGCACTCCACTCCATTCCAGTCCACTCTACTCCTTTCCATTCCATCCCATTCCTTTCCACTCCACTCCACTAACTCCACTCCACTCCAGTTCACTTCAGTTCACTCCACTCTACTCCATTCCATTAAATTCCTCTGCATTCCATTCCATTCCTTTCTTTTGATAGTTTCTCACTCTGTCACCCATGCTGGAGCGCAGTGGCACAATCTCAGCTCACATTTCATTTCACCATTCCATTCTATTCCATTCCACTGCATTCCACTCCAGTCCATTCTAACCCACTCCACTCCAGTCCATTCCAGTCCACCCAGCTCCTTTCCATTCAATCCAATTCCATTCCACTCCTTTCCAATTCACTCCACTCCACTCCATTCCTCTCCATGACATTCCATTCCTCTCCATTCCTTTGCACTCCACTCCACTTTACTCCACTTCACTCCACTTCATTTCATTACATTCCACTCCATTCCATTCCTCTCCATTCCAGTCCACTCTACTTCACTCGACTGCACTCCAAGTCACGCCATTCCATTCTATTCCATTCCATTCCATTCCACCGCATTCCATTCCTTTCGTTTCTTTTGAGAGTATCTCACTCTGTCTCCCAGCCTGGGTCGCAGTGGCACAATCTTAGCTCACATTTCATTTCACCATTCCATTCCATTCCATTCCATTGCATTCCATTCCATTCGATTCCATTGCACTGCACTCTACTCCATTCCAATCCATTCCACTCCAATGCACTCCACTCCATTCCAGTCCACTCTACCCCTTTCCATTCCATCCCATTGCTTTCCACTCCACTCCACTAACTCCACTCCTCTCAAGTTCACTTCAGTTCACTCCATGCCATTAAATTCCTCTGCATTCCGTTCCATTCCTTTCTTTTGATAGTATCTCACTCTCTCACCCAGGCTGGAGTGCAGTGGCACAATCTCAGCTCACATTTCATTTCACCATTCCATTCCATTCCATTCCACTGCACTCCACTCCAGTCCATTCCAATCCACTCCACTCCAGTCCATTCCAGTTCACTCAGCTCATTTCCATTCCATCCCATTCCATTCCACTCCTTTCCACTCCACTCCACTCCAATGCAGTTCATTCCATTCCAGTCCATTCCATTCTATTCCTTTCTTTTGACAGTATCTCACTCTGTCACCCAGACTGGTGTGCAGTGGCGCAATCCCACCACACATTTCATTTCACATTTCCATTCCATTTATTCCCATTACGTTCCACTGCACTCCACTCCACTCCACTCAATTCCACTCCACTCCATTCCAATCCATTCTATTCCATTCCATTCCTATCCCTTCCGTTCCACGACTTTCCTTCGACAGGATCTCCCTCTGTCACACAGGCTGTTCCACAGTGGCACAATCTCAGCACACATTTCTTCATTCCATTATATTCCAGTCCATTCCATTCCGTTCCATTCCATTCCATTCCATTCCATTCCATTCCATTCCATTCCATTCCATTCCATCCCTTTCCATTCCACTCCATTTCATTGTATTCCATTGCACTTCATTCCACTCCACTCAGCTCCACTCCATTGCATTGCACTCCATTCCATTCCACTGCATTCCACTCCACTCCACTTCTTTCCAAACCGCTCCAATCCACTCCATTCCATTGAACTCCACTCCACTCCATTCCACCCCACTCCACCCCAATTCATTCCACTCCACTCCATTCCATTCCATTCTATTCCACTGCCCTTCACTCCATTCCATTTAACTCCATTCCACTTAAATCCATTCCATTCCAGTCCACTTCACTCCACTCCACTCCAGTACACTCCACTCCATTGAATTCCACTGAATTCCATTCCAATCCTATCCATTCCACTGCACTACATTCCACTCAACTCCATTCCATTCGTTTCCACTCCACTCCACTCCATTCCACTCCACTCCATTCCATTTCACTCCACTCTACTCCACCCCACTACTTTCCACTCCAATCCACTCCATTCCATTCCATCCCATTCCACTCCACACCAATTGACTACACTCCACTCCATTCCATTCAACTCCACTTCCCTCCACTCCGTTCTCCTTCACTCCTTTCCATTCCATTGCATTCCATTCCACTGCACTCCACCCCATTCCACTAAACTCCATTACATTCCACCCCACTCCACTCCATTCTGTTCCATTGAATTCCATTCCACTCAACAGCATTACATTCCAACCCACACTATTACACGCCACTCCACTCCATTCCAGTCCATTCCATTCCATTCCACTCCAATCCATTCCATTCCACTCCATTCCATTCCGTTCCACTATACTCCACTGCACTCCAGTCCATTCCACTCCACTCCATTCCATTCCATTCCAATCCAGTACTCTCGACTCCATTCTATTCCACTCCATTAACTCATCTCCATTCCCTTGCAATCCATTCCATTCCATTCAATTCCACTCCATTGCATTCCATTCCACCACACTCCACTGCATTCCATTTCACCCCACTCCACTTCATTCCACTCCGCTATACTCAACTCCACTCCACTCCACTGCACTGTATTCCATTCCACTTCATTGCACTGCATTCCATTCCATTCCACACCATACCATTCCATTCCATTCAATTCCATTCCACTCCATTCCATTCCATTCCTTTTCACGCACTCCATTCCACTCCACTCCACTTCCTTTCACTCCATTCCATTCCACTCCTTTACATTCCACAGCATTGCAGTCCACTCCATTCATCTCCACTCTGTTCCTTTCCTTTCCACTCCCCTTCACTCCATTCCATTCCAATCCATTCCACTTAAATCCATTCCATTCCACTCCACTCCACTCCATTTTAGCCCACTCCATTCTATTCCACTCCATTCCACTCATCTCCATTCCATTCCACTCCACTCCACTCTACTCTACTCCATACCACTCAAATCCACTCAATTCCATTCCGTTCTATTCTATACCACTCCACTCCACTCCACTGCACTCCATTCCATTGAACCCCACTCCACGCCACTCCATTCCACTCCAATCCATTCTATTCCATGGCGTTCCATTCCACTTCACTAGAATCCTTTCTATTCCCATCCACTCCATTCCACCCACTCCACTCCATTCAATTCCATTTCTTTCCATTCCACTCCACTCCATCGCACTCCATTCCACTCCATTCCACTAAATTCTGATAAGTTCCACTCCATTCCATTCCACTCCATTCCACTCCAGTCCATTCCATTCCATTCCATACCAGTCCAGTCCACTCCATTCCATTCCACTCCATTCCACTCCTCTCCATTCCTTTCCAATCCATTCCATTACATTGAATTCCACTCCATTCCATTCCGTTCCTCTCCATTCCATTTCACCCCATTCCACTCCATTCCACTCCATTCCACTCTACTCAACTGCACTCCACTCCATTCCACTGCATTCCACTCCACTACCTTTGATTCCATTCCATTCCACTCCACTCCACTCCATTCCTTTCCAATCCTTTCCACTGTATTCCACTCCATTCCGTTCCATTCCATTCCATTCCATTTTACTCCATTCCACTCCACTAGATTCCATTTCAGTCCATTCCATTCCACTCCATTCCACTTCACCTGATTCAACTCCAGTCCATTATTTTCCATTCCATTCCCCTTCACTCCATGCCATTCAATTCCATTTAACTTAACTCCATTCCATGTCACTCCACTTCACTCCATTCCATTCCATTCCATTCCACTGAATTCCATTCCAATCCAGACCAATCCAATCCAATCCATTCCACTCAACTCTATTCCATTCCATTCCACTCCACTCGAATCCAATCCACTCCACTCCATTCCATTTCACTCCACTCCATTGCACTCCACTCCACTCCATTCCACTCCAATCCACTCCGTTCCATTCCATTCCAATCCACTCCATTCCATTCCATTCCTTTCCACTCCACTCCAGTTCACTCCACTCCACTCCATTCCATTCCTTTCCAATCCACTCAACTCCATTCCACTACACTCCATGCAATTCCATTCCATTCCATTCCATTCCATTCCACTCCACTCCATTCAATTTCACCCCACTCCACTACATTCCATTCCACTGCACTCCACTCCACTCCATTCCAATTCTTTCCACTCTACTCCTCTCCAGTCCATTCCAGTGCACTCTACTGCTTTCAATTCCTCTGCATTCCTTCCACTCCTTTCCATTCCACTCCACTTACTCCAATCAACTCTACTCCACTCCAGTCCACTCCACTCCATTCCATTTCATTAAATTCCACTGCATTCCATTCCAATCCTTTCTTTCGAGAGTGTCTCACTCTGTCACCCAGTGTGCAGCAGAGAAGCACAATCTCAGCTCACATTTCATTTCACCATTCCATTCCATTCCATTCCATTGCATTCCACTGAACTCCACTCGACTCCATTCCAATCCATTCCACTCTACTCCACTCCATTCCACTCCACTCCACTCCATTCCATTCCAGTCGTCTCCACTCCTCTCCATTCTATCTCATTCCATTCCACTCCTTTCCACTCCATGGCACTCTACTCCACTCCATTCCATTGCATTCCAGTACAGTCCATTCAATTACTTTCTTTTGAGAGGATCTCACTCTGTCACTCAGGCTGGTGTACAGTGGCACAATCTCAGCTCACATTTCATTTCACATTTCCATTCCATTCCTTTCCATTACATTCCACTGCACTGCACCTCAGTCTACTCAATTCCACTCCACTCCACTAAAATCCATTCCATTTCATTCCATTCCAATCCCTTCCATTCCACCCCTTTCTTTAGACAGGATCTCCCTCTGTCACACAGCATCTCCCTCTGTCACACAGCATATTCTGCAGTGGCACAATCGAAGCAAACATTTTTCCATTCCATTCCATTCCATTCCATTCCACATCACTCCACTCCACTGCACTCCATTTATTTCCTTTCAACTTCCCACTATTCCATTGCATTTCTCTCCTTTTCTTTCCATTCCATTCCACTCCACTGCATTCCACTCCACGCTATTCCACTCCACTTCATTCTATTCCAACCCATTCCATGTCACTCCTCTAAACTCCACTCCAATCCACTCCAATCAATTTCATTTCACTTCACTCCAATTCACACCACTTCACACCATTACACTCTAGTCCATTCCATTCCACTCCATTCCTTTCCACTCTACTCCATTCCATTCCTTTCCACTCCATTCCATTCCTTTGATCTCCATTCCATTCCATTCCACTCCATTCATCTTCACTCCATTCCACTCCATTACACTCCATTCCATTCCACTCCATTCCACTTTACTGCTTTCCTTTCCATTCGATTCCACTACTCTCCACTAAATTCCATTCCGTTCCATTACATCCATTACATACACTCCATTCTACTACACTCCACTCCATTCCACTACACTCCATTCTATTCCATTCCATTCAGTTCCATTCCATTCCACGCCAATCCAGTCCATTCCACTCCACTCCATTCCACTCCCCTCCACTCCATTCCATTCCATTCTACTCCATTCCACTACATTCCACTCCACTCCACTCCATTCCATTCGATTCCATTCCAATCCACTCCATTACAGTCCACTCCACTCCATTGCACTCCACTCCTCTCCACGATTCCCCTCTCAAATTCACTCCACTCCACTACATTCCAATCCACTACACTCCAACCTTCTCAAATGCATTCCATTCCATTTCATTCCACTCCACACCATTCTATTCCAATCCTCTCCAATCCATTTAATTCCATTCCACTGCACTCCACTCCAATCCACTCCTCTCCTTTCCACTCCTTTCCATTCCACTCCTTTCCTCTCCACTCCAGTCCATTCCAATGCACTCCACTCCACTCCACTCCAGTCCATTCCACTCTATTCCATTCCATTCCGTTCAGTGCCACTGCATTCTTTCCATTCCATTCCACTCCACTCCAAACCACTCCTCTCCACTCATCTCCATTCTATTTCACTCCTCTATATTCCATTTGATTCTATTCCTATGCACTCCACTGCACTATACTCCATTCCATTCCACTCCTTCCACTCTACTCCATTCCATTACACTTCTCTCCATTGCACTTCACTCCACTCCTTTCCATTCCCCTCCATTCCATTCCACTCCATTCCATTCTTCTCTATTCCAGTCCACTCCACTGCGTTCCACTCCACTCTACTTCACTGCACTCCATTCCATTCCATTCCACTGCTCTCCATTCCACTCCATTTCATTCCAGTCCAACCCACTCCACTCTATTCCAATCCACTCCACTCCTTGCTACACCACTCCACTCCATTCCATTCCAATCCATTGCACTCCACTCCAGTCGGTTTCACTACACTTCATCCCAATCCGTTCCACTCCATTCCAGTCCACTCTACCACATTCTTTTCAATTCCATTCCTTTCCACTGCTTGCCACTCCACTCCACTCCATTACACTCCACTCCACTCCCTTCTATGCCCTTCCATTCCATTAAAATCCGTTACATTCCATTCCTCTCCATTCCAGTCCATTCCACTCCACCCCATTCCATTGCATTCCATTCCACTGTCCATTCCACTCCACTCCACTTCATTCCATTTCACTCCATTCCTTTCCACTTTATTCCATTCCAATTCACTCCACTCCACTCCATTCCATTCCATTCCATTTCACACCACTCCAGTCGACTCCTTTCCACTCAAGTTCATTCCATTCCATTCCATTCCATTCCACTGCACTCCACACAAATTTATTCCATTCCACTCCAATCCATTCCACTCCACTCCATTCCACTGCACTCCATTCCACTACACTCCATTCCATTCCATTCCTTGCCACTCCAGTCCACTCCATTCTCTCCATTCAGTTCTGCTTCTTTCCATTCAACTCCGTTACACCCCACTCCAATCCATTCCACTCCACTCCATTCCATTCCTCTCTAATCGACTTCACTCAACTCCACTGCACTCCATTCCATCCCACTGCTCTCCACTCCCCTCAATTCCACTCCACTCCTCTCCATTCCACTCTAGTCCACTCCTTACCACTCCTCTCCCCCCATTCCTTTCCATTCCATTAAATTCCACTCCATTCCATTCCACTCCATTCCATTCCATTCCACTCCATTCCAGGTCAATAACCTCCACTCCACTCCACTACACTCCATTCTATTCCATTGAACTCCACAACATTCCATTCCATTCCAATCCATTCCATGCCACTTCATTCCACTCCACTCCATTCCACTCCCCTCAATTCCACTCCACTACATTCCATTACATTCCATCACATTCAACTCCACTTACCTCCACTCCATTTCATTTCACTTAGCTCCATTCCACTTCACTACATTCCACTCCACTCTATTTCTTTCCATTTCATTCCATTCCGATCCACTCCACTCCATTCCACTCCACATCAATCCATTCTATTCCACTACCCTCCATTCCTTTCCATTCCATCTCACTCCATTCCATTCCATTCCATTCCATTCCAATCTATTCCATTCCATTCCATTCCACTCCATTCCATTCTATTCCATTCCATTCCATTCCACTCCATTCCTCTCCACTCCATTCCATTCCTTTCCATTAAATTCCATTCTTTTCTATTCCATTCTACTGAACGCTGCTACACCCCAATGCACTCCACTCCACTCCATTCCAGTCCATTCCACTCCACTCCATTCAATTACATTTCACCCCACTCCACTCCATTCCGCTCCATGGCACTCCATTACACTCCACTGCACTCCATTCTATTCCATTCCTTTTCATTCTATTCCACTCCATTCCATTCCATTCCACTCCATTCCAGTCCAATCTACTCCATTCCACTCACCTCCACTCCACTCGACTTCACTCCATTACACTCCACTCCACTCCATTCCATTGCCTTCCACTCCATTCCATTCAAATCCATGCTACTCCACTCCACTACACTCCAATCTATTCCACTCCATTCAACTGCACTACATTCCACTCCACTCCCTTCCTTTCCATTCCATTCCACTCCACTCCATTCCATTCAATTCCATTCCATTCCATTCCATTCTACTCCATAATATTCCATTCCACTCCATAATATTCCATTCCATATAACTCCAATCCATTCCACTCTGTTCCACTCCATTACACTCCACTTCATTCCATTCCATCCGATTCCATTCCACTCCGCCCCACTCCACTCCATTCCACTCACCTCCACTCCTCTTCAGTCCAATCCATTCCATTCCATTTCACTCCACTCCACTCCATTGCATTGCATTCCACTCCATTCCACTCCATTCCATTCCATTCCATTCCTTTCCATTCCATTCCCTTCCATTCTACTCCATGACCTTTTACTCTATTCCATTCCACTCTATCCCAGTCTATTCCACTGCATTCCATTCCACTGCAGTCCACTTCACTCGACTCCAATGCATTCCACTCCACTCCACTCCATTGCCCTGCACTTCACGCCATTGAACCCCACTCCACTTCATTCCACTCCACTCAACTAAATTCAACTCCACTACACTTCATTACACTCCACTCCAATACACTCCATTCCATTCCATTCCTCTCCATTCTGTTCCATTCCCGTCCATTCCATTCCATTGCATTCCAGTCCACTCCATTCCAAACCACTCCACTTCCCTCCATTCCACTCCACTCCACTCCACTCCATTACACCCCATCCCATTTTATTCCATTCCTTACCACTGCAATCCTCTTCACCGCACAACACTTCACTGCATTCCACTCCATTCCATCGGATTCCATTCCTCTCCATTCCACTCCACTACACTTCACCCCACTCCACTCCACTACATTCTTTTCCGTTTCTTTCCTCTGCATTAATTTCCATTCCTCTCTTTCGGGAGCATCTCAAGCTGTCACCCAGCCTGGAGTGCAGTGACACTGTCTCAGCTGCCTTTCCATACCATTCCATTCTGTGCCTTTCCTTTCCTATCCACTGCAATTGAATACATTCGAATACATTCGATTTCGGTCCACTGCATTACACTCCATTCCACTCCTCTCTGCTACACTACAGTGTACTTCACTCCATTCCTCTCCATGCCATTCCATTTCACGCTATTCCGCTGCACCTCACTCCACTCCACTCCAATTCATTCCATTCCACTATGTCCTGTTCGATTCCTCTCCATTCCATTCCATTCCACCTCATTCCTGTCCACTCCTCTCCAGTCCACTCCATTCCACTCCATTCCATTCCACTGCATTCCGTTCCAAACTCTTCTTTCGAGAGTATCTCACTGTGTCACCCAGCTTGGTGTGCAGTGTCACAATCTCAGCTTCCATTCCATTCCATTCCATTGCATTCCTTTCTACTCCATTCCACTCCGTTCCAATCCACTCCAATCCATTCCACGCCAGTCCACTCCATTCCATTCCGCTCCACTGATCTCAAATCCTTTCCATTCCACAACATTCCACTTCATTCCATTCCATTAAATTCCATTACTTTCAACTCCACTCTACTCCACTCCAATCCACTCCAATCCATTCCATTTCACTCCAGTACCCTCCACTCCATTCCACTCCACTCCACTCCACTGCAGTCCACTCTATTCCACTCCCTTCCATTCCATTCCATTCCACTCCACTCCACTCCACTCCACTCCACTTTACTCCATTCGACTCCACTCCATTCCACTCTACTCCATTCCATTCCTTTCCATGCCACTGCACTCCACTCCATTCCATTCCACTCCATTCCACCCCTTTCCGTTCCATTCTATTACATTCCACTCTACTCCATTCAACCCCATTCCATTCCATTCCACTGAAGTCCAGTTGAATACACTGCACTCCACTACATTCCATTCCATGGAAATACAAAACATTCCATTCCATTCCACCCCATTCCATGCCACTCCTTTACACTACACTGCATTCCACTCCACTCAATTCCACTCCACTCCACTCCATTACATTTCATGCCACTCAACCTAACTCAACTCCACTCCATTCCATTTCACTTCACTCCACTGCACTGCATTCCACTCCACTCCATTTTTTTCCATTCCATTCCATTCCATTCCACTCCGCTCCATTCCACTCCACCTCTCTCCATTCTATTCCACTTCTCTCCTTTCCATTCCGTTCCATCCCTCTCCATTCCATTCCATTCCTCTCCATTCCATTCCATTCCATTCCACTCCATTCCATTCCACTCCATTGCAGTCCATTCCTCTGCATTCCACTCCGCTCCACTCCACTTCATTCCAATCCATTCCATTCCATTTCATTCCACCCCATTCCACTCCACTCCACTCCTCTCCACTCCATTCCATTCCGATCCGTTCAATTCCGTTCCATTCCATTGCACTCCTATCCTCTCCACTCCACTCCATTCCACTACACTCCATTCCTCTCGGCTCTATTCTTTTCAATTCCATTTCACTCCACTCATCTCCATTCCACTCAACGCCACTCCATTCCACTCCACTGCTCTCAACTCCATTTCATTAACCTCCACTCCACTCCACTCCATTCCATTCCAGTCCTCTCCATTCCTCTCCATTGCATTCCATTGCATTCCATTCCACTGCACTCCATTCCACTCCATTCCACTCCATTCCATTCCATTCCATTCCATTATATTGCATTCAATTCCATTCCATTCCATTCTACTCCACAGCCTTCCACTCTGTTCCATTCTACTGCATTCCATTCCATTCCACTAGATTCCAATCCACTCCACTCCATTCCACTAACCTCCACTAAACTCCACTCCATTCCATTCCATTCCATTACACTCCACTCCACTCCATTCCATTCCATTCCATTCTATTCCATTCTATTCAACTCCACTCTACTCCACTCCCCTCCAATCCACTCCATTCCACTCCACTCCATTCCACTCCACTCCACTCCCTTCCATTCCTTTCCACTCCAGTCCACTCCAATCCATTCCATTCAATTCCATTCCACTCCATTAAATTCCATTCCTTACAACTCCATTCCATTCCACTCCACTCCACTTCACTTCATTCCTTTATGTCTGATTCCATTCCATTCCATTGCACTGCACTCCATTCCACTCCACTCCACTCCACTCCATTACATTCTATTCCATTTCTCTCCACTGCACTCTATTTCATTCCATTCAACTCCATTCCATTCCACTCCATTCCATTCTATTCCATTCCATTCCATTCTACTCCATGGCTTTCCACTCTATTCCATTCCACGCCATTGCAGTCCATTCCACTGCATTACATTCCCCTCCAGTCCACTACACTCGACTCCAATCCATTCCACTACACTCTACTCCACTCAATTCCCCTGCACTCTGCTCCATTAAACTCCACTCCACTCAACTGAATTCCACTTCACTACACTCCATTACACTCCACTCCAATCCACTCCAATCCATTCCACCCCATTTCATCCTATTACTTTCCATTCCACTCCACTACACTCCATTCCACTTCACTCCACTCCACTCCATTCCACTCCATTCCATTCCATTCCCCTCCATTCCATTCCATTCCACTCCTGTCCACTCCATTCCAACCCAATACACTTCCCTCCACTACAAGACACTCCACTCCATTCCACTCCATTCCATTCCATTATATTTCATTTCTTTCTTTCCATAGGATCTCATTCTTTTACAAAGGCTGGAGTATATTGGCTCAATCTCAGCTCAGATTTCTTTTCACCATTCCATTGCACTACATTCCATCCCATTCCTTGCCATTCTGTTTCACTCTACTCCACTCCCCTCCACTCCATTCCATTCCACTCCATCGCATTCCACTCGAATCAATTCTACCCCACTCCACTCCACTTCACTCCACTCCACTTCACTCCATTCCATTGCAATCCATTCCGTTTCACTCACTTGCGTCGCACTACTTTCTTTTGAGAAGATACCACTTTGCAGTGGCACAGTCTCAGCTCTCATTACATGTCAACCTTCCATTACATTGTATTCTATTCCATTGCATTCCATTCGATTCCATTCCTTTCCATTATATTACTTTCCATGCCACACTGTTCCACTCCTCTCCACTCCACTCCATTCCTCTCCACTCCACTCCACTCTACTCAATTCCACTCCATTCCATTCCATTCCATTCCACTCCGTTCCATTCCATTCCACTCCGTTCCATTCCATTCCACTCCGTTCCATTCCATACCACTCCGTTCCATTCCATTCCACTCCGTTCCATTCCATTCCACTCCGTTCCATTCCATTCCACTCCCCTATACTCTGCTCTGATCCATTCCACTATACTCTGCTCTGATCCATTCCACTCCACTCCATTCCGCTGCACTACACTCCAATTAACTCCTCTCCACTAGATTCCACTCCACTCCACTCCGCTCAAGTAAATTCCACTGCACTACACCACTATACTCCACACCACTCCACTCCATTCCAATCTTTTCCGCTCCAGTACATTCCATTCCATTCCTTTTCACTCCATTCCATTACATTCCATTCCACTCCATTCCACACCACTACATTTCTATCCACTCCCTTCCATTCCATTGCACTCCACTCGAATCCATTCCACCCCACTCCAGTTCATCCAACTCCACTCCGTTCCATTCAATTCCATTCCACTGCATTCCATTCTATTTCACTCTATTCCATTACCCTACACTCCATTCCACTCTATTCCATTCCATTCCATTCCTTTCCATTCCACTCTACTCCACTCCACTCCACTCCACTCCGTCCCATTCCACTCCACTCCACTCCACTCCAGTCAATGCTACTGTACTCCATTCCATTCAATTCCATTCCATTCTACTCCACACCACTGCATTCCACTCCACTCCACTCTGTTCTCCTCCACTCCACTCCATTCCTTTCCATTATATTCCAGTCAACTCCATTCCAATCCACTCCACTCCATTCCACTCCACTCCACACCATTCCATTCCATTCCATTTCACTCCGTTCCTGTACACTCTACTTCCCTCCACTCCACTCCACTCCAATCCATTCCTTTCGATTCTTTTCTGTTCCTTTCAACTCCAATCCATTCCATTCCACACCACTCCATTCCACTCCACTCCATTCCGTTCCATTCCAATTTTCTCCATAGCATTCCATTCCTTTCTTTCCAAAGGATATCACTGTGTCACCCAGGCTGTAGTGTAGTGGCGATATCTCAGCTGAGATTACTTGTCAAATTTCCATTGCATTGCATTATATTCCATTGCATTCCATTGCATTGAATTGCATTCCATTCCACTCCGTTCCATTCCATTCCACTCCATTTCAATCCATTCCACTCCACTCCACTGCACTACATTCCATTACATCCGATTCCACTCCACTACATTCCACTCCACTCCACTCCGTTGCACTCCACCATATTCCACTCCCCTCCACTCTATTCCACTCAACTCCAGGCCAATCTACTCCTCTCCATTCTGCTGCACTCCACTCCATTCCATTCCACTTCATTTCATTCCATTCCTTTCTTTCCACAGGATCTCACTCTGTCAGAAAGAGTAGGGTGAAGTATTACAATCTAAGTTCACATTACTTTTCACCATTCCATTGAATTTCATTCCATCCCATTCCATTTCATTCTATTTCACTCAACTCCACTCCACTCCATTCCATTCCAATCCATTCCTTTCCACTCCATTCCACTCCACTCCAATGCATTCCACTCCTTTCCACTCCACTCCACTACATTCCACTTCTTTCCATTCCATACCACTCCATTCCGGTCCATTCAATTCCACTGCAATTCATTCCACTCCGTTGCATTCCATTCCATGGCATTCCATACCACTGCATTCAATTCCACTCCATTCCACTCCACTCCATTGCACCCCACTCCTCTGCGTTCCACGTCACTCCAGTCCACTCAACACCACGCCACTCCTTTCCACTCCACTCCACTCCATTTCACTCCATTCCAATCCATTCCATTTTACTCATTTCCACTCCATTCCATTCCATTTCATTCCACTCCATGCCACTCAATTCCACTCCATTCCACTCAACTGTATTAAATTCCAATCCATTCCATTCCATTCCATTCCACGCCATTCCTTTCCATTCTCTCCACTCCACTGCATTCCGCTGTTCTCCAATCCAATCCTCTTCACTCGACTTCACTCCACTCCGTTCCATTCCATTCCATTCCATCCCATTCCATCCATTCCACTCCATTGCATTCCACTCCATTACATTCAACTCCATTCCACTCACGTCCATTCCACTCCATTATACTCCATTCCATTCCACACCATTCCCCTAATTCCATTCCACTCCATTCCACTCCTCTTCATTCCGTTAAATCCACTCCACTCCATCCATTACATTCCACTCCCCTCCATTCCACTCTATTCCCCTTCATTCCACTCCATTCCATTCTGCTCCATTCCACTCCATTGCACTCCATTCCAGTCCGTTCCATTCCGTTCCACTCCATTTCACTCCATTCCACTACATTGCACTCCACTCCACTCCATTACACTCCATTCCCCTTCATTCCACTCCATTCCACTCCACTCCATTCCCTCCAATCCATTCAACTCCGTTCCACTCCACTCCATTCCATTCCCCTCTACTACACTCCATTCCATTCCATTCTACTCCACTCCACTCCACTCCATTCCACTCCACCCCACTCGATTCCACTCCATTCCACTGCATTCCATTCCAGTCCATTAAATTCCAGTCCACTCCGTAACAGTCTATTCCACTCCACTCCACTCCACTGCATTCCATTCCACTCCATTCCACTCCTGTCCATTCCATTCCCCTCCATACCTTTCCTTTCCACTCCACTTCAATCCATTCCATTCCATTCCACTCCACTCCGTTGCATTCAACTCCACTCCATTCTATTCCACTCCACCTCACTCCACTTGTCCCAAGTCCACTCCATTCCATTCCACTCTACTACATTCCATTCCATTCCACTGCATTCCAATCTAGTCCACTCCATTCCACTCATCTCCATTCCATTATATTCCATTCCATTCCATTGAAGTCCACTCCACTCCATTCCATTCTATTCCATTCCATTCTGCTGCATTCCATTCCACTCCATTGCAGTCCACTCCACTACATCCACTGCACTCCATTCCAATCCCCTGCACTCCATTTCACTCCACTTCACGGCTTTCACTCCACTCAACTTCTTTTTATTACCTTCCATTCCATTGCACTCCATTCCATTCCATTCCACTCCATTCCTTTCCATTCCACACTACTCCTTTCCACTCCACTCCATTCCACTCCACTCCATTGCATTCCAGTCCATTCCATTTAAGTTCATTCCACTCCTGTCCATTCCTTTCCACTCCAGTCCCCTCCATTCCATTCCATTCCATTCCACTCCTCTCTATTCCACTCCAATCCACTCCCTTCCACTCCACTCCACTGCCTTGCATTGCATTCCTTTCCACTCCATAGCATTCTGTTCCACTCCACTCCACTCCACTACATTCCATTCTACTCAGTTCCACTGCTGTCCACGCCATTCCCCCCATATCTCTCCATTCTACTTCACTCCATCCTATTCCATTCCGCTCCAATCCATTCTACTCCGCTCCAATCTACTCCACTCCACTCCATTCCATTCCACACTACTTAATTCCATTCCATTCCACTCCATTCCGCTCCATTCCACTCCAGTCCACTCCGTTCCACTCCTCTCCATTCCATTGTATTCCATTCCATTCCATTCCACCCCACTCCACACCATTCCATTCCATTCAATTCCATTCCTCTCCATTCCATTCCACTCCATTTCAGTCCACTCCACACCACTCCATTCAATTCCATTCTATTTCTTTCCACTCCACTCCACTCCACTCCATTGCATTCCGCTCCACTCCACCCTACTCCACTCTATTCCACTGCAATCCACTCCACTCCACTCCATTCCACTCCAGTCCATTCCTTTATACTCCATTCTGTTCCAATCCCTTCCATGCAATTCCTCTAAACCCCACTGGACTCCAATACACACGATTTCATTTCACTTCATTCCAATTTGGTCTACTCCACTCCATTCCACTCCACTCTATTCCTTTCCAATGCTCTCCATTCCATTCCATTCCACTCCATTCCATTCCATTGAGTTCCATTCCACTCCATTCCATTCCATTGCACTCCATTCATTCTATTCCACTGCATTCCATTCCCTTACACTCCACACCACTACATTTCATTCCACTCATCCCTACTCCATTGCTCTCCACTCCACTGCACACCTATCCAGTCCACTCAATTCCATTCTGTTCCATTTCATTCGACTTCCATCCATTCCATTTCATTCCATTCCAATCCATTCCATTCCACTCCATTCCATTCCATTCCATTCTTTTTCATGCCACTCCATTTCACTCCATTCCACTCCATTGGAGTCCACTCCTTTCCTTTCCACTCCATTCCATTCTATTCCACTCAACTCCACTCCACTCAACTACAATCTATTCCATTCCTCTCCACTCAACTCCATTCCATTGTATTGCATTCCATTCCTTTCCATTTCTAACTATTCCTCTCCAATCCACTCCATTCTACTCCACTGAACTACATTCTATTCCATTCGTTTCCATTCCACTCTACTCCATTCCACTGCACTGGATTCCACTTCATTCCTTTCCATTCTATTCCTTTCCACTCCTCTCTAAACTATTCCAGTACAATCCATTCCTTTCTGTTTCACGCCACTACACTCCACTGCACTCCATTCCACTCCACTCCCTTAAAAGCCATTCCATTCCATTCCATTCCACTACACTCCATTCCCTTCCACTCCACTCCATTCTACCCGAATCCACTCCATTCCATTCCATTCCATTCCCCTCTGTTCCATTCCATTCCACTGAATTCCAATCCACTCCACTCCATTGCATTCCACTCCACTCAACTCGACACCACTGCACTCCACTCATATCAATTCCTTTC
Source organism: Pongo pygmaeus (assembly GCF_028885625.2). NCBI lineage: Eukaryota > Metazoa > Chordata > Mammalia > Primates > Hominidae > Pongo > Pongo pygmaeus. The sequence goes on from NC_072392.2 coordinate 38,708,548, forward strand.
CATTCCACTCCATTCCTTTCCATTCCATTCCACTCCATTCCACTCCAATCCAATCCCCTCCTTTCCACTCCACTCCACTCCATTCCACTCCAGTCCACTGCATTCCATGCCGTTCCTTTCCATTCCTCTCCTTTCCATTCCATTTCATTCCACTCCATTCCATTCTACTCCACTGCACTCCATTCCACTCAGGTCCGCTCCATTTCACTCCACTCCACTGCCCTCAATTCCATTCCACTCCACAACATTCCACTTCATTCTATTCCATTATATTCCATTTCATTCCACTCCATTCTACTCCATTCCATTACATTGAAATCCATTCCACTAAACTGCACTCCACTCCACTCCATTCCATTGCACTCCATTCCATTCCAGTCCATTCCATTCCACTGCACTCCACTCCTTTCCATCCCATTCCATTCCAATCCACTCCACTCCACTCCCTTCCACTGCACTCTATTCCATCCATTACATTACATTCCACTCTACTCCACTTCAGTCCTTTCCACTCCAATCCATTCCACTCCTGTCCATTCCATTCCACTGCATTCCATTCCATTCCATACCACTCCCCTCCACTCCCTTCCACTCCACTCCAGTCCGCCCCATTCCTCTCCATTCCACTCCATTCAATTCTGCTTCATTCCATTCAACTCCATTCAAAACCACTCCACTCCATTCCACTCCACTCCATTCCATTCCGTTTCATTCCTCTCCTTTCAACTCCACTCAAGTCCTCTCCACTCCATTCCATTCCACTCCTCTCTACTCCCCTCCATTCCATTCCACACTACTCCATTCCATTCCATTCCACTCCATTAAACTCCAGTCTACTCCAGTCCACTCCATTCCACTCCACTCCACCCCTTTCCATTCCATTGCATTACATTCCATTCAATTACATTCCACTCCATTCCACCACATTCCGTACCATTCCACTCCATAACTGTCTAATCGCCTCCACTCCACTACACACCACTCCATTCCTTTCCATTCATCTCTACAATATTCCATTCTATTCCACTGCATTCCATTCCACTCAATTACACTCCACTACATTACATTACATTCCATGCCACTCAATTCCACTCAACTCCACTCCATTCCATTTCACTTCACTCCACTACACTCCACTCCATTCCACTCCACTCCATTTCTTTCCTTTCCATTCCATTCCACTCCACTCCACTCCATTCCACTCCACTTCAATCCATTCTATTCCACTACTCTCCATTCCATTCCATTCCATCACACTCAATTCCATTCAATTCCATTCCACTCCATTACAGTCCACTCCTCTACATTCCTCTCCACTCCACTCCATTCCATTCCTCTCCAATCCATTCCATTTCATTCCATTAAATTCCATTACCTTCCATTCCATTCCACTGCACGCCCCTCCACTCCGCTCCATTCAATTCGACTCCACTCAACTCCACTCCACTACACTCCATTCCTTTCCATTCCATTTCACTCCACACCACTCTATTCCGCTCCATACCACTCCATTCCACTCCACTGCACTCCATTCCATTCCATTTCATTCCATTCCATTCCACTCCATTCCATTCCACTCCATTTGAGTCCACTCAACTCCATTCCACTCACCTCTATTCAACTATGCTCCATTCCATTCCATTCTATTACACTCCACTCCACTCCATTGCATTCACTTTCACTACATTCCATTCCATTCCATGCCACTCCACTCCACTCCCCTACACTCCATTCCATTCCACTCCATTCCATTCCACTCCACTCCCTTCCATTTCATTCCACTTCACTGCACTTCAATCCATTCCATTCTGTTCCATGCCATTCCATTCCATTCCATTCCATTCCATTCCATTCCGCTGCACTCCAGTCCATTTCATTCCATTCCATTCCACTCTATAAAATTCCATTCCTTTTAACAACATTCAATTCCACTCCATTCCACTCACCTCCACTCCACTCCATTCCATTCCGTTCCATCCCATCACACTCCACTCCACTCCATTCTACTCACCTCCACTCCACTCCATTCCATTCCATTCCATCCCATCACACTCCACTCCACTCCATTGTATTCCATTCCATTCTGTTCCATTCCATTCCACTCCACTCCGCTTCCCTCCAATCCACTCCATTCCACTCCACTCCATTCCACTGCACTCTCTTCCATTGCATTGCACTCCACTCCACTCCATTGCATTCCATTCAATTCCATTCCACTCCATTGAAATCCATTCCTTTCAACTCCATTCCATTCCACTCCATTCCACTCCAATCCACGGCACTTCTCTCCTTTATGTCCTATTCCATTTTACTCCATTCCACTCCACCCCTTTCCACACAAATCCACTCCACTCCACTCCATTCCATTCCATTCCATGCCTCTCCACTGCACTCTATTCCATTCCATTCCACTCCATTCCACTCCACTCCATTCTATTCCATTCCATTCCTTTCTATTCCACTGTATTCTACTCTATTCCATTCCAGTCCATTCCACTCCATTCTTTTCCAGTCCATTCCACTCCACTCTACTCCAATCCATTCCACTACACTCGATTCCACTCAATTCCCCTGCACTCCGCTCCATTAATCTCCACTCCACTCAACTAATTTCCACTCCACTACACTCCATTACACTCCACTCCAATCCACTCCACTCCAATCCATTCCACTCCATTTCACCCTATTCCATTCCATTGCACTGCACTACACTCCTTTCCACTTCAATCCACTCCATTCCATTCCACTCCATTCCCCTCCATTCCATTGCTTTCCACTCCCGTCCGCTCCATTCCAACCAACTCCACTTCCCTCCACTCCAATACTCTCCACTCCATTCCACTCTATTCCATTCCTTTATATTCCATTTCTTTCTTTCCATAGGATCTCATTGTGTTACAAATTCTGGAGTACAATGGATCAATCTCAGGTCAGATTTCTTTTCACCATTCCATTGCATTCCATTCCATCCCATTCCATGCTGTTCTCTTTTACTCCACTCCACTGCATTTCACTCCATTCCATCGCATTCCATTCGAATCCATTGCACCCCACTCCACTTCACTTCACTCTGCTCCACTCCACTCCATTCCATTGCAATCCATTCCGTTTCGCTCACTTGCATTCCACTGCTTTCTTTGGAGAAGATATCACTGTGTCCCCCAGGCTGTAGTGCAGTGCACAATCTCAGCTCACATTACATGTCAACTTTCCATTGCATTGCATTCTATTCCATTGCATTCCAATGCATTCCGTTCCGTTCCATTCCATTCCTTTCCATTATATTCCCTTCCATGCCACACCATTCCATTCCTCTCCACTCCACTATATTCCACTCCATTCCGTTCCACTCCATTCCACTCCACTCCGTTCCATTACAATCCACTCCACTCCACTCAATCCATTCCACTCCACAACACTCCATTCCACTCCATTCCTCTACATTTCAATCCTTTCCATTCCACTCCTTTCCACTCCACTGTACTCCATTCTAGTCCATTCCATTCCATTCCATTCCATTGCATTCCATTCCCTTGTACTCCATTCCACTACATTCCACAACATTCCACTCCACTCCACTCCATTCCCCTCCATTCCACTCTATTCCACCCCACTCCATTACATTCCATTCTATTCAACTCCATTCCACTCCGCTCCATTCCATTCCACTCTTCTACAATACGTTCCATACCATTTCATTCCACTCCACTCCACTCCACTCGATTCCACCCCACTCTACTGCATTCCATTCCAGTCCATTAAAATCCATTCCACTCCATAATTTTCTATTCCACTACACTCCACTACACTGCATTCCATTCCACTCCATTCCACACCTCTCCATTACATTCCCCTCCATAACATTCCTTTCTACTCCAATCCAATCCATTCCATTCCATTCCACTCCAATCCTTTGCATTCCACTCCAGTCCATTCTATTCCACTCCACCTCACTCCACTCCACTCAAATCCACCCCATTGCATTCCACTCTACTCCATTCTATTATTTTCCACTCCATTACACTCCAGTCCACTCCATTCCACTCCTCTCCATTCCATTATATTCCATTGCATTCCGTTTCACTCCATTCCACTCCTCTCCATTCCATTCTATTCCATTGCATTCCATTTCAGGCCACTCCACTCAATTCCCATCCCCTCCATTCCACTCCATTCTAGTCCACACCATTGCAGTCCACTCCACTCCACTCCACTCCATTCCTGTGCCACTCCACTCCATTTCACTCCACTCCATGGCATTTGGCTCCACTCCATTCTTTTTCATTCCATTCCATTCCATTCTATTCCATTACCCTGCATTCCTTTCCATTACACACTACTCCTTTCCACTCCACTCCATTCCACCCACTCCATTCCATTCCATTCCATTCAACTCCTTTCCTCTTCACTCCACCCTATTCCGTTCCACTCCACTCCACTGCATTCCAATCCATTCCATTTCACTCCATAACATTCTATTCCACTCCACACCATTCCATTCCACTCCATTCCATGGCTTTCCATTCCATTCCCCTCCATACCATTCCATTCCGCTCCACTCCATTCCTTTCCCTTCCACTCCACTCCACCGCTTTCCATTCCACTGCACTCTACTCCATTCCACTCCACTCCACTCTACTCTACCACACTCCATTGCATTCCACTCTACACCATTCCATTCCATTCACTCCATTCTACTCTATTCCACTCCATTCCACTTCTCTCCATTCCATTATATTCTATTCCATTGCACTCCACTCCATTCCATTCCATTCAATGCAATTCCATTCCATTCCATGCCATTCCATTCCACTCCATTCCATTCCACTCCATTGCAGTCCACTCCACTCCACACCACTCCACTCCAATCCACTCCATTCCATTCCATTTCATTGCACTCCACTACTCTCCATTGAATTCCACTCCACTCCACTCCACACCACTCTATTCCACGGCAATCCATTCCACTCCAATCCATTTCATTTCAATTCATTCTAAATCACTCTTCTCCACTCCATTCCACTCAATTCCATTCCATTGCACTCTATTCATTTCCACTGCACTCCATTCCATTCCATTCCACTGCACTCCCTTACATTCCATTCCACTCAACTCTATTCCACTGCTCTCCATTCTATAACTCTCCACTGCACTCCATTCCATTCCGTTCCACTCCACTCAACCCCATTCCATTCCACTCCACTCCACTGCATTCCATTCCATTCCATTTCACTCCTTATCATTCTATTTAACTCCACTCCACTCCATTCTATTCCACTCAGTCCCACTCCTCTCCACTCCATTCCCCTCCATACGCTTCCATTCCACTCCACTCCATTCCATTCCATTCCACTCCACTCCACTCTATTCCATTCCACTCCACTCCACTCTATTCCATTCAACTCCAACCCACTCCATTCCACTCCACTCCACTTTACTCCAATCCACTCCATGCCATTCCACTCTACTCAATTCCATTCAATTCCGCTCCATTCCACTCCAGTCCACTCCATTCAACTCCTCTCCATTCCATTATATTCCATTCCATTCCATTCCACTCTACTCAATTCCATTCCATTCCTTTCGACTCCATTCCTCTCCAGTCCACTCCATTCAACTCCTCTCCATTCCATTCCATTCCATTCCATGCCATTCCCTTCCACGCCATTGTATTCCACTCAATTGCAGTTCATTCCACTCCACACCACTCCACTCCACTCCATTGCATTCCATTTCATTCTACTCCACTCCACTGCATTGCATTCCATTTCATTCCACTCCACTCCACTCCATTGCATTCCACTCCACTACACTCCAAACCACTACATTCCACTCCGCCTCATTTCATTTCATTTCATTCCAAATCACTGCATTCCATTACAATCCACTCCACTCCATTCCATTCCACTCCACACCACTCCATTTCATTCCACTCCTCTCCACTCCATTCATCTCCACTCAACTGCACTCCTATTCACTCCACTCCATTCGATTCTATTCCATTTCATTCCACTCCACTCCATTCCATTCTATTCCATTCCACTCTTTTCCATGTCACTCCATTCTACTCCGTTCCACTCCATACGAGTCCACTCCTTTCCACTCCACTTCTTTCCATTCTATTCCACTACACTCCACTCAACTACATTCCATTCCATTCCATTCTGCTCCAGTCAACTCCATTCCATTCCATTGCATTCCTTTACATTCCATTTCACTCTATTCCTCTCCAATCCACACCATTCCACTCCACTGCACTGCATTCTATTCTATTCCTGTCCATTCCATTCCCCTCCATTCCATTCCATTCCACTCTACTCCGTTCAACTGCAGTAGATTCCACTCCAATCCATTCCATTCCATTCTATTCCTTTTTATTCAATTCCATTCCATTCCACAACAGTCTACACCAGTGCACTCCAATACATTCCATTCCGTCCCACTCCACTCCATTCCATGCCATCCAATTCCATTCCACTCCACTACACTCCATTCCCCTGCACTCCACTCCATTGCACCAAAATCCAGTCCATTGCGTTCCATTCCATTCCATTACATTACATTCCACTCTCTTCCATTCCATTCCAATTGTTTCCAGTCCACTCCACTCCACTGCATTCCACTCCACTCCACTCGACTACACTCCACTCCACTCCTATCCATCTCATTCCTTTCCACTCCATTCGTTTCCATTACATTACACTCCATTCCACTTCACTCCATTCCCCTCCTTTCCACTATATTCCAGTCCATTCTTCTCCACTCCACTCCATTCCATACCGTTCCACTCCATTCCACTCCTGTGCACTCCATTCTACTCTAGTCCACTCCATTCCACTCCACTCCACTGCACTCAATTTTATTCCACTCCACAACTTTCCACTCCATTCTATTCCATTTAATTACATTTCATTCCACTCCACTTTACTCCATTCCACTGCACTCGAATCCATTCCACTGCATTCCACTCCACTCCACTCTATTGAATTCCACTTCATTCCTATCCACTCAATTCTATTCCACTCTACTCCACTCCACTCCATTCCTTTCCTTTCCACTCCAGTCCACTCCATTCCATTCCATTGCACTCCCCTCCACTGCATTCCATTCCACTCCACTCCATTCCATTCTATTACATTCTACTCCACTCCACTCCAATTCACTCCATTCCACTCCAATCCATTCAAATCCACTCCATTCCATTCCACTCCATTCCATTCCATTCCATGCCACTCCACTCCACTCCATTCCACTCCACTCCAGTGCACGCCATTCCACTCCATTCCACTCCATTCAATTCTGCTTCATTTAATTCAAATCCATTCCACCCTACTCCACTCCATTCTACTCCACTCCATTCCATTTCATTCCATTCCACTACAATCGACTCCCATCTACTCCACTCCACACCATTCCATTCCACTGCTTTTCCTCCCCTACTTTCCTCTCCACTCCTCTCCATTCCACTCCAGTCCACTCCATTCCTGTACACTCCACCACATTGCATTCTATTACGTTTCATTCCACTCCATTCCATTCCACTCCATTCCACCCCTTTCCTTTCCATTCCACTCCATAACAGTCCAGTACACTCCACTCCACTAGACAACAATCCATTGCACTCCATTCAACTCCACAACATTCCATTCCATTCCTCTCCTTTCCATGACACTCCATGCCACTGCACTGCATTCAACTCCACTCAATTTTAATCCACTACATTCCATTACACTCGAAGCCACTCAGTTCCTCTCAAGTCCACTCTATTCCATGTCACTTCACTCCACTTCAGACCACTCCATTCTACTCAACTACATTTCTTTCCGTTCCATTCCTTTCCACTCCACTCCACTCCATTCCTCTCCAGTAGACTCCATTGTATTCCAATACTGTCTATTCCATTCCATTCCTTCCCACTCCATTCCATTCCATTCCATTCCATTCCATTCCACTCCATTCCTTTCAATTCCTCTGCATTCCACTCCTCTCCACTCCACTCCACTCCATTCCATTCCATTCCACTCCACACACTCCACTCCATTCCTCTCCACTCCATTCCATTCCGTTTCATTAAATTTGATTCCATTCCATTCCACTGCACGCCGCTCCACTCCACTCCACTCCAATCCATTTCATTCCACTCCACTCCACTCCACTCCATTCCTCTTCACTTCACTCCACTCCACTCCATTCAATTCCATTCCATTTCACTCCACTCCACTCCATTCCACTGCATGCCACTCCATTCCACTTCACTGCACTCTATTTCGTTTCATTGCATTCCACTCCACTCCATTACATTCCACTCCATTCCAGAACACTCGACTCCATTCCACTCACCTCCACTCCACTCCACTCCATTCAATTACACTCCACTCCATTCCATTCCCTTCCTCTCCATTCCATTCCATTCCATTTCACTCCACTCCACTCCACTGCATTCCTGTCCATTTCACTCCTCTCCATTCCACTCAACTCCCTTCCATTCCATTCCACTCCACTCCACTCCATTCCATTCCAATCTACTGCAGACCTTTCCATTCCATTCCACTCCATTCCTCTCCTGTCCACTTCTTTCCATTCCTCTCCATTACATAATATTCCATTCCATTCCATTCCACTCCACTCCACTCCATGCCACATGATTCCAATCCACTCCACACCACTCCACTCCTCTCCATTCCATACCATTCCACTCTACTCCATTGCATTGCATTTCATTTCACTCCATTCCTTGTCATTCCTTTCCACTCCTCTCCTTTCCACTCCACTGCATTCCACTCCACTCCATTCTATTCCAATCCATTCCATGCAACTCCTCTAAACTCCACTCCACTCCATTGTATTTCATTTCACTTCACTCACACTCACTCCACTCCACTGCGTTCCACTCCTCTCTATTCCATCCTACTGCATTCCATTCCATTGCATTACACTCCATTCCATTCAATTGCACTCCATTCCTGTCCATCCCACTGAATTCCACTTCACTCCACTCCACTCCATTCCACGCCCTTCCACTCCATTTCATTCCACTCCATTCCTCTCCATTCCATTGCATTCCGTTGCATTCCATTCCATTCCACGACACTCCACTACAATCCATTCTATTCCGTTCCTTTCCATTCCACTCCATTCTTCTCTACGCCACTGAATTCCACTGCACTCCATTCCATTCCATTCCATTCCATTCCATTCCATTCCACTCCATTACAGTACACTCCACTGCATTCAATTCCACTCCACTCCACTCCATTCCTCTCCACTCCACTCTATTCCGTTCCATTCCATTCCACTCCCCTTATTTCTATTCCACTCCACTCCACTCCATTCCAATCCATTCATGTTTATTCCATTCATTTCCATTCCACAACTTTCCATTCCATTCCACTCCATTCCATTCCATTCCACTCTACTCCATTCCACTGTGCTCCATTCCACCGCATTCCAATCAATTCCATTCCATTCCATTCCATTCCGTCCCATTACACTGCACTCAATTCCTGTCCACTCCACTCTGTTACACTCCACTCCTATCTACTCTGATCAACTAAAATCCACGCCAATCCTCTCAACTCAAATCCACTCCAATCCTCTCCACTCCACTCCACTCCATTCCATTTCACTCCACTGTTTTCCACACCTCTGCAATCCACCCTTATCTACTCCATTCCATTCCATTCAATTCCATTACATTTCACTCCACTCCATTCCATTCAACTGCACTCCATTCCTTCCCATTCCATTCCATTCCACTGCACTCCACTCCACTCTAGTCCTATCCACTCCATTCCATTCCAGTTCATTCCTCTCCTCTCCATTCCATTCGCATCTACTCCACTCCTCTCCAATCCAGTCCATTCCATTCCATTCCACTCGACTCCATTCCATTCCACTCTATTTCTTTCCATTCAATTCCACTCCATTCCATTCCATTCCACTTCACTACACTTCAATCCACTCCACTCCACTGCATTCCATGCCACTCCATTGCATTCCTTTGCATTCCTTTCCATTTCACTCCATTCCTTTCCACTCCACTCCTTTCCAGTCCACTACACTCCATTCCACTCCACTCCATTCGACTCCGCTCCACTCCATTCCGTTCCATTCCATTCAACTCCACTCCTTTCCATTCCACTTCGCTCCACTCCATTCCATAACACTCCAGTTCATTCCATTCTTGTCCATTCCACTCCATTCCATTCCATTCCACTCCATGTCATTCCATTCCACTCTACTCCATTCCACTCCAATGCATTCCACTCCACTCCATTCCACTCCACTACATTCCATTCCATTCCTTTCCACTCCATTCCATTCCACTCCATTCCATTGCAGTCCATTCCACTCCATTCCACTGCACTCCAATCCACTCCACTGCACTCCATTGCAATCTACTCCACTCCATTCCATTACTTTTCATTCCATTCCAATCCATTCCATTCCACTCCACACCATTCCATTCCACTCCGCTCCATTCCACTCCACTCCACTGCATTCATCTCCACTCCATTCCACTCTGCTGCATTCTATTCTACTCCATTACTTTCCAGTCCTTTCCATTCCACTCCATTCCACTCCACTTCACTGCATTTCTCTCCACTCCACTCCATTCCATTCCATTACATTCCTTTCCAATCCATTCCATTCCACTCCACTCCATTCCATCCCATTCCTTTCCATTCCACTACACTCCATTCCATTCCACTCCACTCCATTCCACTAATTTCCATTCCATTCCACTCCATTCCATTCCAATCCACTCCATTCAATTCCACTCACTCCTTTCCACTCCACTCCACTCTGCTCCACTCCACGTATCTCCATTCCATTACACTCCACTCCATTCCAATCCATTCCTTTCCACTGCACTCCACTCAACTCCACTCCACTCCCTTCCATTCCACTGGATTCCACTCTTCTCCATTCAATTCCACTTCACTCTACTCCTCTTCACTCCACTGCTTTCCATTCCACTACAATGCTCTCCAGTCCACTTCAATCCATTCCATTACATTCCACTCCAATGCTCTCCACTCCACTACACTAAAGTCCACTCTACTCTACTCCATTCCATTTCATTCCCTTCCATTCCAATCATATCCATTCCACTCCACTCCACTCCTTTTCATTCCATAGAACGCCATTCAACCTCACTTAACTCCAATTAACACCATTCCACTCCATTCCATCAGACTGCATTCCATTACACAAAACTCCCTTCCATTCCACTCCAGTCCATTCCACTCCACTGCACTCCATTCCATTACTTTCCAATCCATTGCACTACATTACTTTCCACTCCACTCCATTCCATTCCACTACACGCCATTCCACTCCAATTCACTCCAATCTGCAGAACTCCGTTTCATTCAACTCCTGTCCAGTCCATTGCATTCCACTCCACTCCAATCAGCTTCCCTCCACTCCATTTCAATCGACTCCATTCCATTCCTTTACAATCCACTCCACTCCACTCCACTTTACTCCATTCCACTCCACTCCATTCCCCTCCACTCCATTCTATTCCTTTCCATGCCAATCCACTCCATTCCACTTTACTCCATTCCACTCCACTCCATTCCCCTCCACTCCATTCTATTCCTTTCCATGCCACTCCACTCCATTCCACTCCACTCCACTCTAGTCCATTCCAGTCCATTCCACTCCATTCTGTTCCACTCCATTCCATTCAACTCCATTCCATCCCTCTCCACTCCATTCCACTCTATTCCATTCCATTCCTTTCCATTCTATTCCACTCCTCTCCACTCCACTCCACTCCATTCCATTCCAGTCAACTCGACTCCAATCCAATCCATTTCACTCCACTCCCTTCTATTCCATTCCATTCCAATCCACTCCACTCCATTACACTCCACTCCATTCCATTCCATTACACTTCAGTCCATTCCAGTACCCTCCAGTCCACTCCACTCCACTCAATTCCATTCCATTCCACTTCAGTCCATTCCAGTACCCTCCAGTCCACTCCACTCCACTTCATTCCATTCCATTCAACTCCACAACATTCCATTCCTTTCCACCACTTTCCACGCCACTGCATTACACTACACTGCATTCCACTGCCCTCAATTCCACTCCACTTCATTCCCTTATATTCCTTGTCACTCAACTTCACTCTTCTGCACTCCATTCCATTTCACTTCACTCCACTCCACTCCATTCCACTCCACTCCATTTCTTTCCATTCCATTCCATTCCACTCCACTCCACTCCAATCCACTCCACTTAACTTCACTCTCTTCCACTTCTCTCCATGCCAGTCCATTCCCTCCCTCTCCATTCTATTCCATTCCATTCCACTCCATTCCATTCCACTCCATTCCAGACCATTCCTCTGCATTCCACTCCACTCCACTCCAATCCATTCCACTCCATTCCATTCCACTCCATTCCACTCCACTCCACTCCATTTTTTCCACTCCATTCCATTCCTATCCATTCAATTCCATTCTATTCCATTCCAATCCTCTCCCCTCTCCTCCACTCCACTCCATTCCATTTCACTCCACTGCACTCCTCTCCAATCCACTCAACTCCATTACATTCAATTTCATTTCACTCCACTTAAATCAATTCTGCTCCACGCCACTCCATTCCATTCCACTGCACTCCATTCCTTTCCTTTCCACTCCATTCCAATCCACTCCATTCCACTCCATTCCGTTCACTCCATTCCTCTCCACTCCATTACGTTACAATCCACTCCACTCCTTTCCACTTCATTCCATCCGTTCCATTCGATTCCAATGAATTCCATTCCATTTCACTCCATTCCACTCCACTCCTCTCCACTAATCTTTACTTCATTTCGTCTGATTCCTTTAAAGTCCATTCCACTAATCTCCATTCCTCTGCACTCTACTCCCCTCAATTCCACTCCTTCTAATTCCATTCTGCTCCATTCCACTGCACTCCACTCCACCGAACTACACTCCACTTCAATCTATTCCTTTCTGTTCCATTCCATTCCATTCCTTTCCCTTAAATTCCATTGAATTTTTCTCCATTCCACTCCACTTCACTTCACTCCTCTCAACTCCGCTCCTCTCCACTCCATTCCATGCCATTCCATTCCACTGCATTGCAATAGATTCCTTTCTTTTTAGATTATCTCACTCTGTCACCCAGCCTGGAGCACAGTAGCACAATCTCAGATGCCGTTCCATTCCATTGAATTGCGTTCCATTCCATTAGGCTATGCTCTGCTCTGTTCCATTCTGTTCCATTTAACTCCACTCCACTCCACTGCTTTCCATTACATCTGATTCCACACCACTCCATTCCACTCCTCACCACTCCACTCCATTCCAATCCATCCCATTCCAATCCGCTGCATTCCACTGCACTCCATTCCACCCCACTCCACGTCACTTCATTCCATTCCATTCATCCCATTTCATTCCTCTAAATTCCACTCCACTCCACTCCATTCCACTCCTCTCCACTCCAGTCCATTCCATTCCACTCCATTTCATTCCACTGCATTCCATTCCATTTCCTTCTTTCGAGAGTATCTCACTCTGTCACCAAGCCTGGATCACAGTGGCACCATCTCAGATTCCGTTCCTTTCCATTCCTTTAAATTCCATTCCATTCCATTCCATTCCACTCGACTCCTCTCCATTCCATTTAAATCCATTCCATTCCATTGCAATTCATTCTATTCCATTAAACTCTACTCCATTCCATTCCATTCCATTCCACTCCACTCCCCTCCATTCCCTTTAAATCCATTCCATTCCAATTCATTCTATTCCATTAAACTCCACTCCATTCCATTCCACTACATTCCATTCCATTCAATTCCACTCCATTTCATTCCCTCCATTCCATTCCATTCCACTCCACACTATTCAATTCGACTTCATTCCACACCAATCCACTCCACTCCATTCCATTCCACACTATTCAATTCCACTTCATTCCACACCAATCCACTCCACTCCATTGCACACCACTCCAATCCACTCCATTCCACTCCATTCCACTCCACTCCAATCCATTACACTGTATTCCACTCCATTCAATTGCAGTCCATTCCCCTCCATTCCATTCCATTCCACTGCATTCCACTCAAATCCTTTCCATTCCACTACATCCCATTCCAATCCATTCCATTCCATTCCACACTATTTTCTCCACTCCGCTCAATTCCATCTCACTCCACTCCACTCAACTCCTCTCCATGGCATTCCTCTCCCCTTGACTCCACTCCACTCCGTTCCATTCCATTCCATTCCATTCCATCCATTCCACTCCATTCTATTCCATCCCACCCCATTCCATTCCATCCCCCTCCATTCCATTCCATTGCACTCCATTCCACTCCACTCCATTCCATTCCACTCCTTTCCACTCCACTCCATTTCACGCCTCTCCACTCCACTCCATTTCACTCCACACTGCTCCATTCCTCCCCTCTCCACTCCACTCTTTTCCACTCGACTCCACTCTACTCCATTCCTTTCCATTCCAATCCATTCCATTCCATCCATTGCACTCCATTCCATTCCACTCCACTCCACTCCATTCCACTCCATTCCAATCCTCTCCACTCCACTCCAATCCTCTCCACTCCACTCCACTCCATTCCTTTCCACTCCATCCCCTTCCTCCATATTACACTCCACACCACTCCATTCCACTGCACTCCATTCCATTGCATTCCACTCAACTCCACTCCACCCCAATCACCTCCATTCCACTCCACTCAATCCCAATCCATTCCACTCCATTCCACTCCACTCCACTCCATTCCTCTTCACTACACTCCATTCCACTCCAATCCAATCCACTCCTTTCCATTTGATTCCCTTCAACTCCATTCCACTCTACTCCACTCCTTTATACTCCACTCCACACCATTCAATTCCATTCCATTCAATTTCATTTCATCCCATTTTATGCCACTCAATTCCATTCCTTTCCTCCCGATTCCTGTCCTTTCCAATGCATTCCACTCCATTCCACTACATTCCATTCCACTCAACTCCATTTCATTGCATTCCATTCCATTCCATTCCATTTCACCCCTTTCCATTCCATAACTTTCCATTCCATTACTGTCCATTCCACTCCATTAGACTCCACTCCACTCCATTCCACTACATTCCAGTACATTCCAATCCATTACACTCTACTCCACTCCAATCCATTCCACTCCGTTCCACTCCTTTCAACTCCATTCCTTTCCAGTCCATTCAACTACACTCCATTCCATTCCATTCCACTCCACTCGTTTCCATTTGACTCCACTCCACTCCATTTCACTGCACTCCCCTCCATTCTATTACATTTCACTCCATCCCATTTTATGCCACTCAATTCCATTGCTTCCCTCTCAATTCCTTTCCATTCTACTACATTCCACTCCAGTCCAGTCCACTCCATTCCACTCCTTTCCATTCCATTCAATTCCACTCCATTCCTTTGAATTGCATTCCACTCCACTCCACTCCTCTCCATTTCATTTCAATACGTTCCAGTCCACGCCATTCAATTCCGCTCCAATCCTCGGCAATCCACTCCATTCCATTCCCTCCATTCTACTCCACTCCACTCTATTCTACTCCACTCCGTTGCATTCCAATCCATTTCATTCAACTTCACTCCACTGCAATACACTCCTTTCCATTTCACTACACTCTACTCCACTCCACTCCATTCCTCTACACTCCATTCCACTCCATTCCACTCCGTTACCTTCCACTTTATTCCACCCCATTGCATTCCATTCCATTTCTCTCCATTCCACTCCATTACACTCCACTCCACTCCATTAAACTCAATTCCAGTACATTCCACTCCATTATACTCCACTCAATCCACTCCTCTCCATTACACTCCACTCCACTCCATTCCACTCCACTACACTCCATTCCATTCCACTCCATGCCACTACACTGCATTACATTCCACTCTTTTCCACTCCTCTCAATTCCATTCCACTACATTTCATTCCATTCCATTCCATTCCATGCTACTTCATTCCATTCCATGCCAATCCCCTCAATTCCCTTCCACTCCATTCCACTCCACTCCATTCCATTCCATGCCAATCCCCTCAATTCCCTTCCACTCCACTCCACCTCATTCCATTCCATTCCATTCAACTACACTCCACTCCATTCCACTGCACTCCATTCCACTCCACTACACTCCATTCTACTCAACTCCATTCCACTCCCATACCCTCCACTCCATTCCACTCCACTTCACTCCATTCCACTACATTGCACTGCATTCCTTTCCACTTCACTCTATTCCATGCCATTCCACTCCACTCCTTTCCTCTCTACTCCATATCAATCCATTCCAGTCCGCTCCATTCCACACCAATCCTTTCCACTCCATTCCACTCAATTCCTCTGCATTCCAGCCCATTCCATTCCACTCCACTCGATTCTATTCCTTTCCATTCTATTCCTTGCCATTCCATTCCACTGTAATCCTCTGCACTCCACTCTATTCTATTCCACTCCATTCTATTCCCTTCCATTATACTCAACTCGACTCCATTCCACCTCACTTAATTCCATTCCATTCCATTCAGTTTAATTCCTCTCCTCTCCACTCCACTACACTCCATTCCATTCCACTCCACTCCACTGCGTTCCATTCCATTCATTACACTCCAGTCCACTCCATTCCACTCTATTCCTTTCCACTCCATTCCACTACACTCCATTCCACTCCACTCCATTCTATTTCATTAAATTCCATTAGACTCCACTCTATTCCATTCCACTCCATTCCATTCCTCTGCACTCCACTTCAATCTACTCCTCTGAACTCCTCCATTCAGTTCCTCTCCACTCCACTCCAATACAATCCACTCCATTCGACTCCAATCTATTCCACTCCACTCCATTCCATTCCATGCCACTCCACTCCACTCCATTCCACTCCACTCCACTACAGTCCATTTTACTCCACTCCATACCTTTACCTTCTGTTCAACTACATTTCATTCCACTCTACTCCATTCCACTCCACTGTATTCCATTCCATTCCATTCCACGCCAATCCATTCCACTCCACTCCATTCCACTGCACTCCATTCCATTCCATTCCACTCCACTCCACTCCATTAAAATCCACTCCTTTCCACTCCACTCCCCTCCATTCCATTCTATTCCATTCCACTGCATTCCACTCCATTACATTCCACTCCTCTCCATTCCACTCCACTCCACTTCATTCCACTTCACTGCAGTACATTCCATTCCATTCCATTCCATTCCATTCCATTCCATTCAATTCCACTCCAGTCCATGCCACTCCACTCCATTCCGGTCCACTCCACTCCCCTCCACTAAATTCCATTCCATTCCATTCCATTCCAATCCACTCCATTACATTCTACTCCACTCCATACCACTCCATTCCTTTCCACTGCACTGCAATCCATTCCATTCCACTCCACTCTATTGCATTCCACTCCACTCGAATCCATTCCACTGCATTCCATTCCAAGCCATTCCATTCTGCTCCACTCAACTCCACTCTATTCCAATCTATTCCACTCCACTCTCCTCCATTCCACTCCATTCCACTCAATTCAAACCCACTCCACTCTGCTCCATTCCATTCCTTTCCAGTGCACTCCACTCCACTCCATTCCATTGCAATCCTTTTCACTCCACTGCATTCAATTTCCCTACATTCCACTGCACTCCATTCCTTTCCACTCCATTCTACTCCATGCCACTCCATTCCACTGCACTCCATTCCATTCCATTCCACTCCATTCCACTCCACTCTATTACACTCCGCTCCACTCCATTCCATTCCATTCCATTCCATTCCATTTCTCTCCACGCCACTCCACTGCATTTCATTCCACTCCATTCCACTCTACTCCACTCCATTCCATTTTTCCATTCCACTCCATTCCATTCTATTCCATTATTTTCCTCTTCATTCCACTCAACTTCACTACACTACATTCCACTATATCCAATTCCATGCCACTCCATTACTATTACCTAAACTCAACTCTACTACACTCCCGTCCGTTCCACTCCATCCTATTCCATCCCGCTACATTCCACTGCAATCCCCTTCACACCATTCCACTCTTCATCATTCCAATCCATTCCATTCCATTCCATTCCTCTCCATTCCACTCCACTCCACTCCACTACATTCCAGTCCATTCCATTCCACTCCTCTCCCCTCCACTCCAGTCCACTCTGTTGAATTCCACTCCATTAAAGTCCACTCCGTTCCACACCACTCCATTCCATTCTATTACAGTCCACTCCTCTCCATTGCATTCCATTCCATTCCACTCCACTCCACTTCAGTCCACTATGCTCCATTCTGTTCCATTCCTTTGCATTCCTCTCCACTCCATTCGATTCCATTTCATTCCACTCCTTTCCATTCCACAACATTCCACTGTACTCCACTCAAGTCCATTAAACACCATTCCCCCGAACTCCACTCCATTCCGCCACACTCCATTCCATTCCGTTGCATTCCACCCAACTGCACCCCTTTGCACTCCACTCATCTCCATTCCATTTCACTCCAGTGCAGGACACTCCACCCCACTCCTTTCCACTCCACTCCATTGCATTCCGTTCCTTTACATTCCACTCTGCTCCACTCCATTCCATTCCATTCCATTCCATTCGACTCCTTTCCATTCCACTCCATTCCAGTCCACCCCACTCCACTCCACTCCACTCCATTACATTGCATTCCACTCCTTTCTATTCCATTGCATTCCACTCCGTTCAATGTCATTCCATTCCACTGCACTCCACTCCATTCCACTTCAATGTATTCCAATCCATTCATTGCCACACCGCCAAACTCCACTCCACTCCACCCCGTTTTATTACATTGCACTCCAATTGACTCCACCCCAGTCCATTCCACTTCACTCCATTCCATTCCACTGCACTCCACTCCACTCCATTCCACTGCACTCCACTCCACTCCATTGTATTCCATTCCATTCCATTTCACTCCATTCCTTTCCATGCCCCTCCATTCCTCTCCTCTCCAATGCACTCCATTCCACTCAGTTCCACTCTATTCCATTCCACTTCATGCCAATCCACTCCTTTCCATTCCATTCCATGCCACTCCACTCCACTCCACTCCATCGCATTCTGCTCTCTTCCATTCCACTCCATTCTACTCCACTCCACTCCATCCCACTCCACTCCATTCTTTTCCATTCCATTCAATTCCATTCCATTCCACCGCACTACACTCCACTCCACTCCCTTCCACTCCACTCCACTCCCCTCCACTCCAATCCATTCTATTGCATTCCATTCCACTCCACTCCATTCCCTTCCACTCCACTCCACTCCCCTCCACTCCAATCCATTCTATTGCATTCCATTCCACTCCACTCCATTCCATTCCAACCAACTGCACTCCGTTCCACTCCACTCTACTTTCAATTCCATTCCATTCCACTGCCTTCCATTATATTCCACTCCCTTCTATTCCATTTCACTCCAGTTCACTCCACTCCATTCCACTCTACTCCACACTACTCCACTTCAGTCCACTCAATTCCATGCCATTCCATTAAACTCCACTATATTCCATTCCATTCCACTCCACTCCACTCCACTCCACTCCCACTCAATTCCTCTCCATTCCATTCCACTCCACTCCATTCCATTCCATTCCTCTCCACTCCACTGCATTCCTTTCCACTCCATTCCAGTCCTCTCCACTCCACTCCATTCCATTCTGCTCTATTCCATTCAATTCCATACGATTCCACTCTCTTCCACTCCACTCAACTCCACTTCAATACATTCCTTTACATACGATGCCTTTCCACTTTTTTACAATCCTCTCCACTCCACTGCACTCCACTCCACTCACGTCTGCTCCATCCCATTGCATTCCACTCCATTTCTCTGCAATCCACTTCATCCCACTCCACTCCACTTCATTCCATACCATTCCATTCCATTCCTCTCTATTCCACTAAACTCCACTTTACTCCACTCCACTCCTCTCCAAACCATTCCATTCCACTCTATTCCACTGTGTTCACTTCCATTCCTTTCTTTTGATAGTATCTAACTCTGTCACCCAGTCTGGAGCGAGGTTGCACAATCTCAGCTGCTGTTTTTTCCGTTCTGTTCCACTCCACTCCTCTCCGCTCCGTTCTTTTCACTTTCATTCTTTTCCACTCCACCGCATTCCATTATATCCGATTTCAGTACAAACCATTGCACTGCTCTCCACTCCACTGCACTCCACTCCATTCCATTTCACTCCGTTCCATTCCATTTTGCTCGATTCCACGGCACTCCACTACACCCCACTCCACTCCAGTTCATTCCATTCCTTTATGTCCCATTTCATTCGAGTCCTTTCCTCTCCACTGCAGTTCACTCCACTCCACTCATCTCCAGTACACTGCATTCCATTCCATTCCACTGCATTCCATTCCATTCTTTCTTTCAAGAGAATATCACTATGTCACACAGCCTGGAGTGCAGTGGCACACTCTCAGGTTCCATAACATTCCATTCCATTCCATTACACTACATTCTATTTCATTCCTTTCCACTCCAATCCACGCCATTCCAATCCACTCCATTCCATTCCACTCCACTCCACTCCATTCCACTCCATTCCACAACATTCTACTCCATTCCATTCAATTCAATTCCATTCTATTGCACTGCACTCCACTCCTCTACACTCCATTCCATTCCACTCAACTCCACTCCACTCTATACAATTAAATTCCATTCCACTGTACTCCATTTTATTCCGTTCCACTCTATGCCATTCCATTCCATTCCACTGCACTTCACTGCTTCCCACTCCATTCCATTCCACTCTATTCAACATTGGTCCATTCCATTCTATTCCATTCCACTCCAATCCATTCCACTCCATTCAATTACATTCCATTCTACTCTGCTCCACTCCACTCCACTTCATTCCATTACATCCTGTTTCAGGCCACTGCATTCCACTCCTCTCTACTCAATGGCACACCACTCTACTCCATTCCACTCCGTCCCATTCCATTCCACTGCATTGCACTGCACTACACTCAACCCCTCTCCACTCCGCTTCATTCCAATCCATTCCATCCAATTCCATTCCTCTCCATTCCACTCCACTCCACTTCACTCCATCCGACTCGAGTACACTCCATTCCATTCCATTCCATTCCATTCCATTTCAGTCCTTTCTTTTGAGAGTATCTCACTCTGTCACACAGCCTGGAGAGCAGTGGCAGAGTCTCAGATTCCACTCCATTCCATTCCATGCTATTACATTCCATTCCACTACACTCCACTAAACTCCATTCCAGTCCACGCCACTCCACTCCACTAAATCCACTCCATTCCATTCCGTTCAATTTAATTCCATTACACTCCTCTCCACTCCACTCCACTCAATTTCACTCAATTCGATTCCATTCCATTGCAGTCCACTCCACTCCTCTACACTCCATTCTATTCCACTCAACTCCACTCCACTCTATACAATTCAATTCCATTCCTCTGTACTCCATTTTATTCCATCCCACTCTATGCCATTCCGTGCCATTCCACTGCACTTCACTACTTTCCACTCCATTACATTCCACTCCATTCAACACTGGTCCATTCCATTCTATTCCATTCCACTCCAATCCATTCCCCTCCATTCAATTACATTCCATTCCACTCTGCTCTACTCCACTCCACTTCATTCCATTACATCCTGTTCCAGGCCACTCCATTCCACTCCTCTCTACTCCACGGCACACCACTCTACTCTATTCCACTCCGTCCCATTCCATTCCACTCCATTGCACTGCACTCCACTCTACCCCTCTCCACTCCGCTTCATTCCAATCCATTCCATCCAATTCCACTCATCTCCATTCCACTCGAATCCACTTCACTCCATTCGACTCGAGTACACTCCATTCCATTCCATTCCATTCCATTCCATTCCATTGCATTCCATTTCAGTCCTTTCTTTTGAGGGTATCTCACTCTGTCACACAGCCTGGAGAGCAGTGGCAGAATCTCAGATTCCATTCCATGCCATTACATTCCATTCCACTCCATTCCACTCCCCTCCACTCCACTAAACTCCATTCCATTCCACTCCACTCCACTCCACTAAACTCCACTCCATTCCATTCCATTCAATTTAATTCTGGTACACTCCACTCCACTCTACTCAATTTCACTCAATTCCATTCCATTCCACAGCACTCCATTCCAGTCCACTCCACTCCATTCCATTCCACTCCATTCCATACCAATCCATTTCTTGCTACTCCATTAATCTCCACTCAATTCCACTCGATTTCATTCCAATTCACTCCAATCCACTCCACTCCACTCTATTCCACCCCACTCCATTCAATTCCAATCCATTCCATTCCACTGCACTCAATTCCATTCCATTCCACTCCACTCCATTCCATTCCATTCCTCTCCATTTCATTCAATGCTAATTCATTCCAGATCATTCCACTCCAAACTATTTCATGCCACTTCACTAGTCTCCACTCCACTCCACTCCACTCCATTCCATTCCATTCCACTCCACTCCATTGCATTCCATTCCAATCCATTCCATTCCACTTCATTCTTCTCCACTCCACTCGATTCCACTCTCCTCCATTCCAACACATTCCACTAAATTCCATTCTATTCCACTCCACTCCACTCGAATCCATTCCATTCTACTCCACTGCACTCCTCTCCACTCCATTCCATTCCACTCCACTTCTGTCCACTGCACTCCTTTCCATTCCACTCCATGCCATTCCACTCCACTCCGTTCCATTCCAATCCATTCAATGCCACTCCACTAAAATCCACTCCACTCCACACCACTTCATTCCACTTCACTCCAATCGACTCCACTCCACTACATTCCAATCCACTCCATTCCATTCCATTTCATTCAACCCCATTCCATTCCAGTCCACTCTCTTCCATTTCATTCCATTCCACTCCATTCCATTCCATTCCACTCAATTCCAGATTATTCCACTCAATTCCACGCCACTCCACTCCACTCCATTCCACTCCATCCCACTACATCCAATTCCACTCATTTCCACTCCCCTCCGTTCCATATCGTTTCACTCCACTCCACTTCAATCCATTCCATTCCACTCCAATCCATTCCACTCCATTCTACACCATTCCAGTCCTTTCCACTCCATTCTACTCCATTCCATTTCATATCAATCTATTCCATTAAATTCCACTCCACTCCCCTCCACTCAATTCCATTGCACTCCACTGCACTCCACTCCTTTCCACTCCTCTCCATTCCGTTCCATTCCATTCCATTCCATTCCATTCCATTCCATTCCATTCCTGTGCACTCCATTCCCCTCCAATCCACCCCATTGCACTCCACTGCAATCCATTCCATTCAATTCCACTCCTCTCCATTAAATTCCACTCAATTCTTCTCCACTCCACTCCATTCCACTCCATTCCCTGCCATTCCATTCCACTCCACTCCATTCCGTTCCATTCCACTGAATTCCATTCCAATCCATTCCACTCCACTCCATTCCTCTCCATTCCATTCCACTCCACTCCATTCCATTCCACTCCACTCCATTCCTTTCCATTCCAGTCCACTCCACTCCATTCCATTCCCTTCCATTCCATTCCACTCCACTCCACTCCACTCAACTACGTTTTATTCCGTTGCATTCCCTTCCACTCCATTCCATACCATGAAGTTCCACTCTTTTCCACACCACTCTATTCCATTCCACTCCCTTCCATTCCACCCGACTCCACTCCACTCCACTCCATTCCACTCGACTCCATTTATTCCCAATCCATTCTATTCCACTCAACTAAACTAATTTCCATTCCATTCCACACCATTCCATTCCAGTCCATTGCACTCCACTCCTTTCCATTCTACTCTATTCCATTCTACTCCATTTCTTTCCATTCCAATCCACTACACTCCATTCCCCTTCATTCCACTCCATTCCTGATGTCTCCACTCCACTCCACTCCTTTCCATTCCATGCCAATGCCCTCCAATCCACTCCATTCTCTTCCAATCCGTTCAACTCTACTCCATTCCATTCCACTCCACTCCACTGCACTCCACTGTGCTCCATTCCATTCCACTCCATTCCATTCCACTCGATTCCTCTCCACTCCGCTCCATTGCACTCCACCCCATTCCATTCCATTCCACTCTAGTGGACTGCATTCCAGTGCACTCTATTCCACTCCACTCCACTCTATTCCATTCCATTGCAATCCACTCCACTCCATTCCACTCCACTCCACTCCATTCCATTCCATTCCATTCCTCTCCTTTCCACTCCTCTCCACTCCACTCCACTCCATTCAAATCCTTTCCATTCCTCTCCATTCCACTCCACTCCACTCCATTCCACTCTACTCTTTTCCGTTCCATTAAATTTCATTCCACTCCACTCGATTGCCCTCCACTCCACACCATTCCATTCCATCCCATTCTGCTCCACTCCAATCTATTCCACTTCACTCCCTTCCAATCCATCCATGTCATTCCATTCCATTCTACTCCTTTCCCTTCCATTCCACTCCACTCTATTCCACTCCATTCTACTGCACTCCATTCCATTCCTTTAATCAGGAGTCCAGTCCTCTCCATTCCATGCCACTCCATTCCATTCCATTCCACTCTCCACCAATCCACTACACTCCATTCCACAACACTCTACTCCGTTCCATTCCATTCCATTCCATTCCATTCCATTCCATTCCACTCCATTCCATTCCACTCCATTCCATTCCACTCCTTTCCATTCCATTCCACTCCATTCATTTCCATTTCACTCCACTCCACTCCATTCCACTCCAATATACTCCACTCCATTCCCCTCCACTCTACTCCACTCCATTCCAATCCACTCCACTCCATTCCACTCCACTCCCTTCCATTGCACTCTACCCCCTTCCATTCTGTTATATTAGTTTCCAATCCACTCCACTCCATTCTATTCCTGTCTATTCCACTGCACTCCCCTCCATTCCATTCCATTGCAGTCCATTCCACTCCAACAAATTCCATTCTACTCCACTACAGTCCACTCTCTCCATTCCATTCCACGCCATTCCATTCCACTCCCTTCCACTCCACTCCACTCAGTTCCACTCCACTACATTCCATTCCAATCCACTCCAATGCACTCCATTCCACTCCACTCCATTCCATTCCATTTCTTTTCATTCCACCCTACTCCATTCCATTCCATTCTATTCCATTTCAATCCACTCCACTCCATTGGAATTCTTTCCACTCCATTCCAATTCTCTCTACTCCATTCCATTCCTTTACATTCTATTCATCTCCTTTCCACTCCACTCCTCTCCATTCAACTGCACTACGCTCCATTCCATGCCATTCCATTCCATTCCACTCCATTTCATTCCATTACGCTACATTCCAGTACACCCCACTCCACTCCTCCCTGTTCCATTCCACTCCATTTCACTCCATTCCATTCGATTCTACTCCAATCCACTCCACTCCCCTCCATTCCACTCCATTCCCCTGTGTTGCACTCCATTTAATTCCACTCCATTCCACCCCACTGCATTCCCTTCCATTACACTCCTATTCTCCTACACCCCATTGCATTCTGCTCCATTCCACTCTACTCCATTCCATTCCACTCCACTCCCCTCCCCTCTACTCCACTCCATTCCATTCCTCTCCATTCCCGTCCACTCCACTCCATTCCATTCCTCTCCATTCCATTACTTTCCAATCTGTTCTATTGCAATGCATTCCATTCATTTCCACTTCATTCCACTCCACTCCATTTCACTCTACTCAACTCCACTCCAGTCCGTTCCATTCCACATAACTAAATTCCACTCAACTTCACTCCACTCCACTCCATTCCATTCCATTCAATTCCTTCCTTTCCACAGGATCTCACTCTGTTTCAAAAGCTGGGTTGCAGCGCCGCCATCTCAGCTCACATTTCTTTACAGCATTCCATTGCATTCCATTCCATCCCATTCCTTTCCATTATATTTCACTCCACTCCACTCCATTCCATTCCGTTCCACTCCGATCCATTTCATTCCATTCCATTACACTGCCCTCCACTCCATTCCATTCCACTCCAATCCATTCCCCTCTGTTCCACTAAACTCCATTCCATTCCATTCCACTCCACTCTATTCCACTCCATTCCACTCCATTCCACTCCACTGCACTCCCGTCCATTCCATTCCATTCCATTCCATTCCATTCCATTCCATGCCAATCCATTCCATTCCCTTTCATTACATTACATTCCATTCCACTCCGTTCCACTCTATTCCAATCCACTCCACCACATTCCATTACATCCGATTAAATTCCACTCCATTCCACTCCTCTCCACTCCACAGCACTCCACTCCAATCCATTACACTCCATCCCATTCCATTCTGCTCCATAGCACTCCACTCCACTCCATCCCACTCCACTCCACTTCATTCCATTCTATTGCATCCCATTCTATTGTTCCCCATTCCACTCCACTCCACTCCACTTCACTCCATTCCTCTCCACTCCATTCCATTCCATTCAACTTCAATGCCCTCCTTTCCTTTCTTTCGAGAGTATATCACTCTGTCACCCATCCTGGAGTGCAGTGGCACAATCTCTGCTCCTGTTCCTTTCCATTCTGTTCCTTTCCATTCCGTTCCGTTCCGTTACCCTCTGCTCCTCTCTGCTCCTTTCCACTCCATTCCGTTCCCCTCCACTCCACTACATTCCATTACATCCTATTCCTTTCCACTCCATTACACTCCTCTCTAATCCACTGCACTCCACTCCACTCCATTCCACTACCTCCCGTTACATTCCTCTACATTCCAGTGCACTGTACCCCAACCCACTCCACTCCACTTAATACCATTGCATTCCATCCCATTCCATTCCTCTCCATTCCACTCCGCTACACTTCACTCTACTCCACTCCACTCCAATCCACTCCATTCCATTCAATTCCTTTCTTTTGAGAGTATCTCACTCTATCACACAGCCTGGAGCACAATGGCACAAACTCTGCTTCAATTCCATTCGTTTCCATTCCATTCTACACCATTCCAATCCATTCCTTTCCACTCCACTCCACTCCATTCCATTCCAATCCACTCCACTCCACTCCATTCCACTCTTTTCCACTGCATTCCTCTCCACTCCACTCCACTCCATTCCACTTCATTCCATTCCATTAAATTCCATTCCATTCCAATCCACTACATTCCACGCCATTCCACTTCATTCCATTCCATTCCATTTCACTCCATTCCTTTCCACTCTATTCCATTCCACACCATTCCACCCCACTCCACTCCACTCCACTCCGTTCCATTCCATTCCGTTCCACTCCAATCCCCTCCACTCCAATTCACTCCACTCCATTCTGTTCCATTCCACTACTCTCCACTCCATTCCATTCCAATCCATTCCATACCATTCCATTCCACTCCATTCCATTCCATTCCACTACACTCCATTCCACTCCACTCCACTCCACTCCTATCCATTCCATTCCATTTCATTCCATTCCATTGTATTGCATTCCAGTCCATTCTACTCCACTGCATTCCACTCCATTCCCCTCCATTCCATTCCATTTCATTCCACTCCACTGTATTCCATTTCATTCCACTCAATTCCATGCCACTCTTTTCCACTCCAGACGACTGCAAGGCACTCCATTCTATTCCCTCCATTCCACTCCAGTCCATTCCATTACACACAATTCCATGCCATTCCTCTGCACTCTGCTACACTTCATTCCATTCCATACCACTTCACTCCACTCCACTCCACTTCTTTCCATTCCACTCAACTCCACCTCACTCCATTCCACTCCTCTACACTACATTCTACTCCACTCCCTTCCATTCCACTCTACTCCCTTCCATTCCGTTATATTACATTCTGATCCACTCCCCTCTATTCTTTTCCATTCCACTCCATTCCACTCCATTCCAGTCCACTCCACTCCACTCCATTCTATTCCTTTCCATTCCACTGCACTCCCCTCCACTCCATTCCATTCCAGTCCATTCCATTCCAATGAATTCCATTCCACTGCACTACAGTCCGCTCTCTCCATTCCATTCCACACCATTCCATTCCACGCCCTTCCACTCCACTCCACTCCGTTCCACTCCACTACATTCCATTCCATTCCTCTCCAATCCACTCCATTGCTCTCCACTCCACTCCATTCCATTACATTTCGTTCCACCCTACTCCATTCCATTCCATTCTATTCCATTCCTCTCCACTCCACTCCATTCGAATCCATTCCACTCCATTCCAATCTTCTCTCCATTCCATTCCTTTACATTCTATTCATCTCCTTTCCACTCCACTCCACTCCATTCAACTTCTCTACACTCCATTCCATGCCATTCCATTCCATTCCACTCCATTCCATTACATTCCACTACATTCCAGTACACCCCACTCCACTCCTCCCCATTCCCTTCCATTCCATTACACTCCATTGCATTCCATTCTACTCCATTCCACTCCACACCCCTCCATTCCACTCCATTCCCCTGTGTTCCACTCCATTCCATTCCACTCCATACCACTCCACTCCACTGCATTCCCTTCCATTACATGCCAATTCCACTACACTCCATTGCATTCCACTCCATTCCACTCTACTCCATTCTATTCCAATCCAC
This sequence comes from Pongo pygmaeus, assembly GCF_028885625.2. Taxonomy (NCBI): domain Eukaryota; kingdom Metazoa; phylum Chordata; class Mammalia; order Primates; family Hominidae; genus Pongo; species Pongo pygmaeus. The sequence continues at coordinate 38,737,272 of NC_072392.2, forward strand.
TCCACTCCACTTCACTCTACTCCACTCCATTCCACTCCATTCCATTCCTCTCCATTCCCCTCCCCTCCACTCCATTCCATTCCATTCCGTTCAATTGCACTGCATTCCATTACATTCCACTCCATTCCACTTCACTCCATTTCACTCCACCCAACTCCACTCCAGTCCATTCCGTTACACACAGCTAAATTACACTCAACTTCACTCCAATCCCCTCCATTCCATTCCATTCGACTCCATTCCATTCCATTCAATTCCTTTCTTTCCACAGGATCTCACTCTGTCTCAAATGCTGGTTTGCACTGCCACCATCTCAGCTCACATTTCTTTTCAGCATTCGATTGCATTCCATTCCATCCCATTCCTTTATATTATATTTCACTCCACACCACTCCATTCCATTCCATTCCACTCCAATCCATTTCATTCTGTTCCATTACACTGCACTCCACTCCACTCCATTCCACTCTGGTCCACTAAATTCCATTCCATTTCATTCCACTCCACTCCATTCCACGCCATTCCACTCCATTCCACTCCACTGCACTCCCATCCATTCCATTCCATTCCATTCCATGCCAATCCATTCCATTCCATTCCATTCCTTTCCATTCAATTCCATTCGATTCCACTCCGTTCCACTCCACTCCAATCCAGTCCACCACATTCCATTACATCCTATTAAATTCCACTCCATTCCAGTCCTCTTCTCTCCACAGCACTCCACTCCAATCCATTACACTCCATCCCATTCCATTCCGCTCCATTCCACTCCACTCCTCCTCACTCCACTCCACTTCATTCCATTCTATTCCATCCCATTCTATTCCTCTCCATTCCACTCCACTCCATTACACTTCATTCCATTCCATTCAATTCCATTCCATTCCAATCCACTACATTCCAAGCTATTCCACTTCATTCCATTGCATTTCACTCCATTCCTTTCCGCTCTGTTCCATTCACTCCATTCCACCCCACTCCACTCCATTCCCCCCACTCCATTTCATTCCATTCCATTCAACTCCACTCCACTCCAATCGACTCTACTCCATTCCATTCTAGTACACTACACTCCCCTCCATTCCATTCCATTCCACTCCACTCCATTCCATTCCATTCCATTCCATTCCACTCCACTCCACTCCATTCCACTCCACTCCTATCCATTCCATTCCATTTCATTCCATTCAATTCCATTGCATTCTAGTGCATTCCACTCCACTCCACTCCACTCCACTCCTACCCATTCTATTCCATTTCATTCCATTCTATTCCATTTCTTTCCATTCCATTCCATTGCATTCCACTTCATTCAAGTCCCCTCCACTCCACTGCATTCCACTCCACTCCAATCCATTCCATTCCATTTCATTCCACTCCAGTCCATTCCAATGCATACCATTCCATGCCATTCCTCTGCTCTCCAGTAGACTCAATTCTATTCCATTCCACTTCACTCCATTCCACTCCTTTCCACTCCACTCAACACCATTCCACTCCATTCCACTCCACTCCACTCTACTCCACAATACTCTTCTCCACTCCATTCTATTCCAGTCCACTCCACCCCACTCCACTCCTCTCCACTCAAATCCACTCCAATCCTTTCCATTCCGTTTCATTCCTTTCCATTTCACTCCAATCCACTCCACTCCACTCCATTCCACTCCATTTCCCTCCACTACACTCCAGTGCATTCCACTCCACTCCACTCCATTCCACTCCACTCACCTCCTTTGCACTCCACTCCACTATTCTCCACTCCTCTCCATTCCACTACATTCCATTCCATTCCATTCCACTCCTTTCCAGTCCATTCCTTTCCACACTATTCCACTCCACTTCATTCCGTTTTACTCCACTCCACTCCATTGCACTCCTTTCCATTCCACTTCATTCCACTTCACTCCACTAAATTCCATACCATTCCACTCGAATCCTCTCCTTTCCATTCCTTTCCACTCCATTCTATTCCACTCCTCTCCACTCCAATACACTCCATTCCACTCCACTCCACTACATTCCTCTCCACTCCACTCCATTCCACTAAAATCCAATCCACTCCATTCCACTAACTTCCACTGCACTCCATTCCATTCCATTCCATTCCACTCCACTCCATTCCACTCCACTCCTTTCAACTCCATTCCATTCCAATCCATTACATGCCACTCCATGAAACTCAACTCCACTCCGCTACATTTCATTCCATTCCTCTCCATTCCCCTCCACTCTACTGCATTCCACTCCACTCTATTCCATTCCATTCCATTTCATTCCACTCCACTTCACTCCACTCCACTGCATTCCACTGCACTACATACCACTCCACTTCATTGCATTCCACTCCACTCCACCCCATTCCAATCGAATCCACTCCATTCCACTCCTCTCCACTCCAATCAATTCCACTCAATTCCCCTCCGTTCCATTCCATTTCTCTGTGCTCCATGCCAGTCCACTCCATTCCAGTCCACTGAATTCCATTCCTTTCCATTCCATTCAACACCAATCAACCCCACCACACTCAATTCCACTACACTAAACTCCACTCCATTCCATTCCACTCCACTCCTTTCCACTCCATTCCATGCCATTCCACTCCCTTCGACTACACTCCATTCCATTCCACTACATTCCACTCCGTCCCCTTTCATTCTGTTCCATTCCACTGGACTCCACTCCATCCCACTCCACTCCACTCCATTCCACTCCACTCCATTCCATTCCATTCCATTTCATTCCTCTCCACTTCAATCCACTCCACTGCATTCCACTCCACTCCATACCACTCCACTCCATTCCATTCCACTCAACCCCACCCCATTCCAATCCAATCCACTCCATTCCACTCCTTTCCACTCCAATCCATTCCATTCAATTCCACTCCATTCCATTGCATTTCTCTGTACTCCATGCCAGTCCACTCCATTCCAGTCCACTGAATTCCATTCCTTTCCATTCCATTCAACACCAATCAACCCCACCACAATCAATTCCACTCCACTAAACTCCATTACTTTCCATTCCACTCCATTCCATGCCATTCCACTCCCTTCGACTACATTCCATTCCATTCCACTCCATTCCACTCCGTCCCCTTCCCTTCTGCTCCATTCCACTGGACTCCACTCCACCCCACTCCACTGCACTCCACTCTACTCCCTTCCATTCCAGTCTACTACATTCCATTCCATTCAATTCCACTCCATTCCACTCCCCTGCTTTCCACTCCATTCCACTCCATTTCACTCCATTCTAGTCCACTCCACTGCAATCCACTCCATTCCATTCCACTCCATTCCATTCCATTCCACTCCATTCCATTCCATTCCACTCCATTCCATTCCATTCCACTCCTTACCATTGCATTCCACTCTATTCAATTCCATTCCACTACAATCCACTCCATTCCATTCCACTCCACTCCACACCATTCCAATCCACTCCACTCCCTTCCATTGCCCTCCACTCCCTTCCATTCCTCTCTACTCAATTCCATTCCTTTCTATTACACTCCATTCCACTCCACTATATTCCTCTCCATTCAACTGCATTTCACTCTATTCCAGTCCACTCCACTCCACTCCATTACATTTCATGCCACTCGATTCCACTAAATCCATTCCACTCCACTCCACTCCGTTCCATTCCATTTCAGTCCACTCTAGTCCGTTCCATTCCATTCCATTCCACTCCATTCCAATCCTTTCCACTCCATTCCAATCCTTTCCACTCCATTCCGCTCCTTTCCACTCCATTCCATTCCATTCCATTCTATATCTCTCCTTTCCTAGGCACTCCACTCCATTCCACTCATGCCCACACCATTCAATGCCATTCCATTCCACTCCACTCATTTCCCTCACTACATTCCTGTACTTCCCACTCCACTCCACTCCATTCCATTCCATTCAATACCACTCTATTCCAGTCCATTCCACGCCATTCCACTCCACTCTACCCCATTCCACTCCATTCCCTTGTATTTCACACCATTCCATTCCACTCCATTTCATTTCACTCCACTCCACTCAACTTCAGTCCACTCCACTCCATTCCATTCCACTCCAATCCATTCTTCTCCGTTCCACTCCACTCCACTCCATTCCACTCCACTCCATACCATTCATTCCATTTTATTGCTCTCCACTGCACTCTACTCCTCTCCAGTCCACTCCTCACCAATCCATTCCACTCCATACCACTCGACTCCATTCCATTCCATTCCATTTCAATCCACTCCACTGCATTCCACTGCACTCCACTCCATTCCACTGATCTCCACTCCATTCCATTCCATGCCACTCCAATCCATTCCATTCCATTCCATTCCACTCCTCTCCACTCCATTCCATTCCATTCCGTTTCATTCCATTCCATTCCATTCCATTCCATTCCACTCCACTCCATTCCATTCCATTCCATTCCATTCCATTCCACTCCATTCCATTCCATTCCTCTCTACTCCATTCCACTCCTCTCCATTCCACTGCACTCCATTCCATTCCATTCCAATCTACTCCATTCCACTCCACCAGACTCCTTTCCACTCCATTCCACTTCATTCCATTCCATTCCACTCCTTTCCACTCCATCGCATTACATTCAGCTCCATTCCTCTGCACTCCACTCCACCCCACTCCATTCCACTGCACTTCATTCCATTCCACTCTACTCCATTCCATTCCATTCCGTTATACTCCACTCCATTTGTCTCCACTCCATTCCACTCCATTCCACTCCATTCCAGTCCTCTCCACTCCACTCCATTCCTTTCTATCCCATTCCATTCCACTCTACTCCATTCCACTCCACTATAATCCATTCAATTCCATTCCATGCCACTCTTCTGCATGCCACTCGAATACACTCCACTCCATTGCACTCCAATACACTCCATTCCTCTCCACTCCTTTCCTCTTTACTCCACTCCAGTCCAATCCATTCCATACCACTCCACTCCACTACAGTCCTCTCTACTCTTTTCCATTCCATCCCACTCCATTCCATTACTTTCGACTCAGTAAACTCTTCTCCACCACACTTAACTTCTCTCCACTCAATCCTACTCCACTCCACTCCTCTCCACTCCATTACATTCCATTTCTTTCCACTCCACTCCATTCCATTCCATTCCATCAATTCCATTCCATTCATTTCCTTTCTGTCCTCTGGATCTCACTCTGTCACAAATGCTGGAATGCAGTGTCACCATCTCAGCTCACATTCCTTTGCAGCATTCCATTGCATTCAATTCCATCTTATTCAATTCCATTATATTTCACTCCACTCCACTCCATTCCTTTCCCTTCCACTCCAATCCATGTCATTGCATTCCATTACACTGAACTCCACTCCATTCCACTCCATTCCATTCCTTTGCACTCCATTACACTCCATCCCATTCCATTCAGCTCATTTCCACTGCACTCAAGTCCACCCCACTCCAGTCCACTCCACTGAACTCCACTCCCTTACATTCCACTCTACTCCATTCCATTCCATTCCGTTCAATTCAATTCCATTCCATTCCATTCCACTCCACTCCATTCCTCTCCACTCCATTCCACTCCATTCCATTCCTCTCCACTCAACTCCCCTCCATTCCCTTCTATTCCATTCCACTCCACTCCATTCCTCTTTACTCCACTCCAGTCCACTCCATTTCTTTCCACTCCACTCCATTCCATTCTACTCTGTTCCATTACGTTCCACTCGTTTCCTTTACTTTCGACTCCAGTAAAATCCACTTCACCCCACTTAAATTCTTTCCCCTCAACCACACTCCACTCCATTCCACTCCACACCATTCCATTCCATTTCATTCCACTCCACTCCATTTCATTCCATTCCATTCCATTCCATTCAATTCCACGCCACTCTATTCCACTCCAGTCCATTACACGGCAGTCCATTCTACTCCCTCTATTCCACTCCAATCCCTTCCATTCCATACCATTCCATGCCACTCCTTTACATTCCACTCCACTCCATTCCATTCCATTCCATGTCACTCCACTCCACTGCACTCCAATCCTTTCAACTCCACTCAACTTCACTCCACTCCTTTTCACTCCACTCCAGTATATTCCACACCACGCTCCACCACTCCATTCTATTCCACTCCACTCCACTCTTCTCCAGTCCACTCCACTCCATACCCCTCCTCTCCATTCCTTTCCATTCCATTCCATTCCACTCCAACCCACTCCACACCACTCCACTTCACTACATTCCCCCCCACTACACTCCACTGCATTTCACTCCACTCAACTACATTCCACTCCACTCCACTCCATCCTCTCCATTCCACTATATTCCATTCCATTCCATTCCACTCCACTCCATTCCAATCCACAACATTCCACTCCATGCCATTCCATTCCACTCCACTTCATTCCACTCCACTCCATTCCACTCCATTCCTTTCCATTCCACGCCATTCCACTCCACTGCACTCCATTCCACTCCACTACAATCCATTCCATTCCATGCAGCCCCTCTGCACTCCACTCCAATACACTCCACTGCATTCCACTCAACCCCACTGCATTAAATGCCATTCCATTACGTGCCACTCGTTTCCCTCACTACATTCCACTACTTCCCACTCCACTCCACTCTATTCCATTCCATTCAATTCCACTCCATTCCAGTCCATTCCACGCCATTCCACTCCACTCCACTCCATTCCACTCCATTCCCCTGTATTCCGCTCCATCCCTTTCCACTCCATTCTACTACACTCCATTGCATTCCACTTCATTCCACTGTACTCCATTCCATTTTACTCCACTCCAGTCCATTTCATTCCACAACACTCCACTCCATTCTATTGCACTCAATTCCATTCCTCTCCGTTCCACTCCACTCCACTTCACTGCATACCATTCATTCCATTTTATTGCACTCCACTCCACTCTACTCCTCTCCACTCCACTCCAATCCACTCCACTCCACACCAATCCACTGCATTCCATTCCATTCCATTTCATTTCACTCCACTCCACTACATTCCACTACACTCCACTAAATTCCACTGCACTCCACTGCATTCCACTCCTCTCCCTTCCTTTCCATTCCATTCCATTCCATTCCACTCCTCTCCATTGCATTCCATTCCATTCCATTCCATTCCACTCCATTCCATTCCTTTCCTATCTACTCCATTCCACTCCTCTCCATTCCACTGCACTCCATTCCACTCCTCTCCATTCCACTGCACTCCATTCCATTCCGTTCCATTCCATTTCATTCTATTCCATTCCATTCCATTCCATTCCATTCCATTTCTTTCCATTCCATTCCACTCCATTCCATTCTACTCCCTCCATTCCCCTCCAATCCATTCCATTCCATACCATTCCATGCCACACCTCTGCATTCAACTCCACTCCATTCCATTCCATTCCACTTCACTCCACTCCACTGCACTCCAATCCTTTCCACTCCACTCGACTTCACTCCACTCCTTTTCACTCCACTCCAGTACATTCCACTCCACTCTCCTCCACTCCATTCTATTCCACTCCACTCCACTCTGTCCATTCCACTCCACTCCATTCCCCTCCATTCCATTCCATTCCATTACATCCCACTCCACCAAATCCACACCACTCCACTCCACTCCACTACATTCCCCTCCACTACACTCCATTGCATTTCACTCCACTCCACTCCATTCCACTGCAGTCCACTCCCCTCCTCTCCAATCCACTACTTTCCATTCCATTCCTCTCCACTCCACTACATTCCACTACACTCCACTACATTCCACTACACTACACTCCATTCCACTCCTCTCCTCTCCATTCCATTGCTTTCCATTCCATTCCATTCCATTCCACTCCTCTCCACTCCATTCCATTCCACTCCATTCCATTCCGTTCCTCTCTACTCCTTTCCACTCCTTTCCATTCCACTGCCCTCCATTCCATTCCATTCCATTCCATTCCATTCCATTCTACTCCATTCCCCTCCACCACACTCCATTCCACTCCACTACACTTCATTCCATTCCATTCCACTGCATTCCACTCCATTCCATTCCATTCCTCTCCTTTCCACTCCATCGCTTTACATTCAGCTCCATTCCTGTGCACTCCACTCCACCCCACTCCACTCCACTCTACTCCCTTCCATTCCACTCTACTACATTCCATTCCATTCCATTCCATTATACTCCACTCCATTTGTCTCCAATCCATTGCACTCCATTCCACTCCATTCCAGTCTTCTCCACTCCACTCCACTCCATTCCATTCTATTCCATTCCACTGCATTCCATTCCATTCCATCCCATTCCATTCAACCCCACTCCATTCCACTCCACCACAGTCCATTCAATTCCATTCCATGCCACTCCTCTGCACGCCACTCCAATACAATCCACTCCGTTCCACTCCAATACACTCCATTCCTCTCCACTCCATTCCTCTTTACTCCACTCCAGTCCAATCCATTCCATAGCACTCCACTCCACTACATTCCTTTCCACTCTGTTCTATTCCATTCCACTCCATTCCATTACTTTTGACTCCTGTAAACTCTACTCCACCACACTTAACTTCTCTCCACTCAACTCTACTCCACTCGACTCCTCTCCACTCCATTCCATTCCATTTCATTCCACTCCACTCCATTCCATTCCATTCCACTCCACTCCATTCCATTCCATTCCATCAATTCAATTCCATTCATTTCCTTTCTGTCCACAGGATCTCACTCTGTCACAAATGCTGGATTGCAGTGTCACCATCTCATTTCACATTTCTTTTCAGCATTCCATTGCATTCAGTTCCATCTGAATCCATTCCATTATATTTCACTCCACTCCACTCCATTCCACTCCGTTCCACTCCAATCCATGTCATTCAATTCTATTACACTGCACTCCACTCCATTCCACTCCATTCCATTCCACTCCATACCACTCCATCCCATTCCATTCAGCTCCATTCCTCTGCATTCAAGTCCACTCTTCTCCATTCCACTCCACTGAACTCCACTCCCTTACATTCCACTCTATTCCATTCCATTCCACTCCACTCCATTCCTCTCCACTCCATTTCACTCCATTCCAGTCCTCTCCACTCAAGTCCACTCCGTTCCATTCTCTTGCATTCCACTCCAATTCATTCCACTCCACTCCATTCCTCTTTATTCCACTCCAGTCCACTCCACTCCATTCCACTCTATTCCATTCCTTTCCACTCCATTCCTTTACTTTCGACCCCACTAATATCCACTCCACCCCACTTAACTTCTATCTACTCAACCCCACTCCCCTCCATTCCACTCCACCCCACTCCATTCCATTCTATTTCATTCCACTCCACTCCATTCCATTCCATTCAATTCCATGCCACTCTATTCCACTCCAGTCCATTGCACGGCAGTCCATTCTACTACCTCCATTCCACTTCTATTATTTCCATTCCATACCATTCCATGCCACTCCTCTGCATTCCACTCCACTCCATTCCTTTCCATTCCACTTCACTCCACTCCACTGCACTCCAATCCTTTCCACTCCACTCGACTTCACTCCACTCCTTTTCTCTCCACTCCAGTACATTCCACACCACTCTCCTCCACTCCATTCTATTCTACTCCACTCCACTCTGCTCCATTCCACTCCACTCCTTTCCCCTCCATTCCATTCCATTGCATTCCATTCCACTCCACCCCACTTCACACCACTCCACTCCACTCCACTCATTTCCCCTCCACTAGACTCCATTGCATTTCACTCCACTCCACTCCATTCCACTCCACTCCTCTCTATTCCACTACATTCCATTCCACTCCCCTCCACTGCATTCCACTACACTCCACTTCATTCCACTACACCCCACTCCATTCCACTCCTCTTCACTACATTCCATTCCGTTTCATTCCATTCCATTCCACTCCTCTCCACTCCATTCCACTCCATTCGATTCGATTCCATTCCATTCCATTCCATTCCATTCCACTCCATTCATTCCATTCCATTCCATTCCACTCCTCTCCATTCCATTCCTCTCTACTCCATTCCACTCCTCTCCATTCCAGTGTACTCCATTCCATTCCATTCCATTCCATTCCATTCCATTCCATTCCATTGCATTCCATTCCATTCCATTCCATTCCATTGCATTCCATTCCATTCCATTGCATTCCATTCCATTCCATTGCATTCCATTCCATTCTGTTCCATTCCATTCTATTCCATTCCATTCCATTCTATTGCATTCCATTCCAGTCCATTCCATTGCATTCCTTTCCATTTCATTCTACTGCATTCCACTCCACCACACTCCATTCCACTCCACTACACTTCATTCTATTCCATTTCACTGCATTCCACTACATTCCATTCCATTCTAATCTTTTCCAGTCCATCGCATTAATTTCAGCTCCATTCCTTTGCACTCCACTGCATACCACTCCACTGCACTCCCTTCCATTCCACTCTGCTCCATTCCATTCCATTCCGTTCCATTCCATTTTACTACACTCCATTTGTCTCCACTCCATTCCACTCCATTCCATTCTATTCCATTCCACTCCACTCCATTCCATTCCATCCCATTCCATTCCATCCCATTCCATTCCACTACACTCCATTCCACTCCACTACAATCCATTCAATTCCATTCCATGCCACTCCTCTGCACGCCACTCGAATACATTGCACTCCATTCCACTCCAATACACTCCATTCCTCTCCACTCCATTCCTCTTTTCTCCACTCCAGTTCAATCCATTCCATACCACTCCACTCCACTACATTCCTTTCCACTCTTTTCCATTCCATTCCACTCCATTCCATTACTTTTGACTCGTGTAAACTCCACTCCACCATGCTTAACTTCTCTCCACTCAACCCTACTCCACTCCACTGCACTCCACACCTCTCCTCTCCATTCTGTTCCTTTTCATTCCATTCCACTCCATTCCATCAATTCCAATCCACTCATTTCCTTTCTGTCCACAGGATCTCACTCTGTCACAAATGCTGGATTGCAGTGTCACCATCTCAGTTCACATTTCTTTTCAGCATTCCATTGCATTCAATTCCATCTTACTCCATTCCAGTATATTTCACTCCACTCCACTCCATTCCGTTCCACTCCAATCCATGTCATTTCATTCCATTGCACTGCTCTCCACTCCATTCCATTCCATTCCATTCCACTCCATTCCACTCCATCCCATTCCATTCAGCTCCATTCCACTGCACTCAAGTCCACCCCACTCCACCCCACTCCACTGAACTCAACTCCCTTCCATTCCACTCTACTTCATTCCATTCCATTCCATTCCATTCCACTCAACTCCATTATTCTCCACTCCATTCCACTCCATTCCAGTCCTCTGTACTCAACGCCACTCCATTCCATTCTATTCCATTCCACTCCAGTCCATTCCACTCCACTCCACTCCTCTTTATTCCACTCCAGTCCACTCCATTCCATTCTACTCCACTCAACTGCATTCCACTCCACTCTATACCACTCCATTCCTTTAATTTCCACTCCAGTAAAATCCACTCCACGCCACTTAACTTCTATCCAATAAACCCCACTCCACTCCACTCCATTCCATACCATTTCATTCTACTCCACTTCATTCCAATCCATTCCATTCAATTCAATTTCATGGCACTCTATTCCACTCCAGTCCATTGCATGGCAGTCCATTCTACTCCCTCCATTCCACTCCAATCCATTCCATTCCATACCATTCCATGCCACTCCTCTGCATTCCACTCCACTCCATTCCATTCCATTCCACATCACTCCACTCCAATGCTCTCTAATCCTTTCCACTGCACTCGACTTCACTCCACTCCTTTTCACTCCCCTCCAGTACATTCCACACCACTCTCCTCCACTCCATTCTATTCCACTCCACTCCACTGTGCTCCAGTCCACTTCACTCCATTCCCCTCCACTCCATTCCCCTCCACTCCATTCCATTCCATTCCATTACATTCCACTCCACTCCACACTATTCCACTCCACTCCACTACATTCCCCTCCACTACACTCCATTGCATTTCACTCTACTCCACTCCATTCCCCTCCACTCCACTCCACTCCTCTCCATTCCACTACATTCCATTCCATTCCATTCCATTCCACTCCAATCCACTACATTCCATTCCACATCATTCCACTCCATGCCATTCCATTCCACATCATTCCACTCCATGCCATTCCATTCCACTTCACTGCATTCCACTCCACTCCTTTCCATTCCACGCCATTACACTCCACTGCTCTCCTTTCCACTCCACTACAATCCATTCCATACCTTTCCATGCCACACCTCTGCACTCCACTCCAATACACTCCACTCCATTCCACTCCACTCCATTGCACTCCACTACACTCTATTCCACTCCACTCCGTTCCTCTTTACTCCACTCCACTGAACTCCATTCCATTCCACTTCACTACACTCCTTTTCATTCCACTCTATTCCATTCCATTCCATTCCATTACCTTCCACTTCTGTAAACTCCACTACACCCCACTCCACTTCTCTCCACTCAACCCCTCTCCACAATACAACAATCCTCTCCACTGCACCCCTCTCCACTCCTCTCCATTCCACTACTTTCCATTCCATTCTATTCCACTCCTTTCCAGTCCATTCCATTCCACACCATTCCACTCCACTCTGTTCCATTTCACTCCACTCCACTCCATTCCGTTTCTTTCATTTCCACACCATTCCCCTCCACTCCACTCCACTTCACTCCGCTCCGGTCTACTCCACCCCACTCCATTCCATTCCATTTCAGTGCATTCCATTCATTCCTTTCTTTCGATAGTATCTCACTCTGATACCCAGCCTGGAATGCAGTAGCACAATCTCAGCTCCAATTTCATTTGTTCCATTCCGTTCCATACCACTCCGTTCTGTTCCATTCCACTCCATTCCGTTTTGCTCTTACTCCGCTCCTCTCCGTTGCATTCCATTCCACTCGACTCCATTTCACAACATTCTGTTACATCCGATTCCATTCCATTCCATTCCATTCGACTCCATTCCACAACATTCTGTTATATCCGATTCCATTCCATTCCATTCCATTCCACTCCTCTCCACTCCACTGCGTTTCACTCCAGTCCATTCCACTCCGTCCCATTCCATTCTGCTCCATTCCACTGGACCCCTCTTCATCCCACTCCACTCCACTTCATTCCATTCCATTCCATCCCCTTCCATTCCTCTCCATTCCACTCCACTCCACTTCACTCCACTCCACTCCTCTCCAGTCCACACCATTCCATTCCATTCCATTCTATTCTATTCTATTCTACTGCTTTCCATTCCATTCCTTTCTTTCAATAGTATCTCACTCTGTCACTCAGCCTGGAACTCAGTGGCAGAATCACTGCTCACATTTTATTTCATCATTCCATTCCATTCTATTCCATTCTATTCCACTCCACTGCACTCCAATCCAATCCACTCCACTCCACTCCAAACCATTCCACTCCACTCGACTCCACTCCATTCCAGTCCACCCCACTCCTTTCCATTCCAATCCATTCCATTCCACTCCTTTCCACTTCACTCCACTCCACTCCACTCAACTCCATTCCATTCCATTCCTCTCCTTTCCATTCCATTCCTTTCTTTTGACAGGATATCACTCTGTCACCCAGGGTGTTGTGCAGTGGCACAATCTCAGCTTACATTTCATTTCAACATACCATTCCTTTCCATTCCATTAGATTCCTTTCCATTTCATTCCACTGCAATTTACTCCTCTCCCCTCAATTCTGCTCTGCTCCACTCCAATCCATTCCATTCCATTCCAATCTCTTCCATTCCACTCCTTTCTGTCAACAGTATCTCCCTCTGTCACACAGGCTGTAGCACAGTGGGACAATCTCAGCACACTTTTCTCCATTCCTTTCCATTCAATTCTGTTTTGTTCCATTCCATTCCACTCCACTCCACTAAATTCCGTAACATCCGATTCCATTCCACTCCATTCCTCTCCTCTCCACTCTACTTCACTCCTCTCCACTCCACTCCATTACATTGCAGTCCACTCCACTTCTTTCATTCCATTGCATTCCTTTCCAGTCCTTTCCACTCCACTCCACTCCACTCTACTCCACTCCACTCCACTCTACTCCATTCCATTCCATTCCACTCCATTCCATTCCATTCCTTTCTTTTGACAGGATCTCACTCTGTCACCCAGGGTGGTGCTCATAGGCACAGTTCAGCTCACATTTCACTTCACCTTTCCATTCCATTCCATTCCATTCCACTGCATTCCACTCCACTCCACTCAATACCACTCCACTGCACTCCAATCCATTCCATTCCATTACATTCCAATCCCTTCCATTCTGCTAGTCTCTTTCGAATGTATCTGCCTCTGTCACATAGGCTGTAGTGCATTACCACAATCCCAGAACACTTTTCTTCATTCCATTCCATTCCATTCCAGTCCATTCCATTCCAATATACTCCACTCCACTCCACTCCATTCCATTCCCTTACATTCCACTCCACTCCACTCCACTCCCCTCCACTCCACTCCACTCCAGTCCACTCCACTCCACTCCACTCCATTCCACTCCACCCCACTCCATTCCACTCCACCCCACTACAATCCACTCCACCCCACTCCACTCCATTCCATTCCATTCCATTCCATTCCATTCCATTCCATTCCATTCCATTCCATTCCATGCCATTCCATGCCATTCCATTCCTTTCTTTACACAGAATCTCACTGTCACAAAGGCTGGAGTGCAGTGACACTAACTCAGCTCACATTTCTTTTCATCATTCCATTGCATTCCATTCCATCCCATTCCCTTCCATTCTATTTAACTCCACTCCACTCCACTCCATTCCACTCCATCCCATTCCAGTGCACTCCACTCCACCCCACTACACTCCACGTCAATTCATTCCATTCTGTCCCATTCCATTCCTCTCCGTTCAACTGCACTCCCCTTCATTCCATTCCACTCCACTCCAATGCATTCCATTCCATTGTATTCCACTGCATTCCACTCCATTTCTTTCTTTCGAGTGTATCTCACTCTGTCTCTCAGCCTGGAGTGCAGGGGCACAATCTCAGCTCCCGCTCCCTTCTGTTCCGTTCCATTCCATTCCACTCCACTTTGCTCTGCTCCACTCTGTTTCATTCCATTCCGTTCCACTCCACTCACCGGCATTCCATTATATCCGGCTCCATTCCAATCCATTCCACTCCTCTCCACTCCCTTGTACTCCACTCCACTTCATTTCACTCCATTCCATTCCATTCTGCTCCATTCCACCTCTTTCCACACCACTCTTCTCTATTCCACTTCATACCATTCCATTCCATCCCATTCCATTCGTCTCCATTCCACTCAACTCCACTTCAGTCCACTCCTCCCCAGTCCAGTCCACTCCATTCCTTTCCATTCCATTCCAATGCATTCCATTGCATTCCTTTCTTTCTAGGGTATCTCTCTCTGTCACCCAGCCTGGAATGCAGTGGCACAAACTCAGCTTCCTTTCAATTCCATTCCATTCCATTACATTACATTCCATTCCACTCCACTGCTCTCCACTCCACTCTACTCCATTCCATTCCGTTCCATTCCACTTCATTCCACTCAATTCCACTCCATTCCACTCAACTCCGTTCCATTCCATTCCTTGCCATTCCATTGCATTCCACTCCAATCCACTCCACTCCATTCCACTCCAGTCCATTCCATTTCATTCCATTCCACTCCACTCCACTCCACTACACTTCAACCCATTCCATTCCACTCCACTCTACTCCACTCCATTCCACTCCACTCCATTCCATTCCATTCCATTCAATTCCACTCTACTCCACTGCATTCCACTCCAGCCCACTCCATTCCCCTAAACTCCACTGCATTCCATTCCACTCCTTTCCATTACATTCCACTTCACTCCACTAAACTCCACTCCAGTCCACTCCATTCCACTGCATTCCCTTCCATTCCTTTCTTTTGAGAGTATCTCACTCTGTCACCCAGACTGGAGGGCAGTGGCACAAATTCAGGTAACATTCCATTCCATTTCGTTCCCTTCCATTGCATTCCTTTCTGCACTGCTACAATCGGCTCCATTCCATTCCATTCCATTCCATGCCACTCAATACCATTCCACTGCACTCCAGTCCATTCCATTCCATTTAATTCCATTCTATTCCATTCAATTCCATTCTATTCCATTCCACTCCTTTCTTTCGACAGGATATCCCTCTGTCACACAGGCTCTAGTGCAGTGGCACAATCTCAGCGCACATTTCTCCATTCCGTTCTGTTCTGTTCCGTTCCGTCACGTTCTGTTGCGTTCAGTCCTGTTCTGTTCCGTTCCATTGCATTCCACTCCGTTCCACTCCACTCCACTCCCCTCCACTACATTCCATTACATCCCATTACATCCGATTCCATCCCACTCCATTACAATCCATTCTAATCCTCTCCACTCCACTCCACTGCATTTCACTCCATCCCACTCCATTCCTGTCCATTCCACTGAACTTCACTCCAACCCACTCCACTCCACTTCATTCCATTGCAATACAACCCATTCCGTTCCACTCCATTCCACTCCAGTCCACTTCACTCCACTCCAGTCCACTCCATTCCATTCGATTCCATTCCATTCTATTCAACTGCATTCCACTCCATTTCTTTCTTTTGAGAGTATCTCACTTGGTCAACCAGCCAGGAGTGCAGTGGCACAATCTCAGCTCACATATCATTTCACCATTCCATTCCATTCCATTCCATTCCACACCACTCCAATCCACTCAACTCCAGTCCAATCCATTCCACTCCACTCCATTCAGTCCACTCCACACCTTTCCCTTTCATCCTATTCCGTTCCACTCCTTCACACTCCACCAAACTCCACTCCTCTCCATTCAATCCATTCCATCTCATTCCATTCCATTCCTTTCTTTGACAGGAACTTACTCTGACACCCAGTCCGGTGTGCAGTGGCAGAATCTCAGCACAGATTTCTTCATTCCATTCCATTCCATTCCAATCCATTCCATTCCAATATATTCCATTCCACTTCATTCCATTCCACTCCACTCCAATTCTCTCCATTCCACTCCACTCCAATTCTCTCCATTCCACTCCACTCTATTCCACTCCAGTCCATTCCATTCCACTCCATTCTATTCCACTCCATTCCACTCCACTATAATCCATTCCACTCCATTCCTTTCCACTCCACTCCATTCCATTCCACTCCATTCTGTTTCACTCCACTCCACTCCATTGTGTTCCATTCCACTCCATTCTATTCCATTCCACTCCATTCTATTCCATTCCTTTCATTCCACAGGATCTCACTCTGTCATAAAGGCTGGAGTGTAGTGGCACAATCTTAGCTCACATTTCTTTTCCCCATTCCATTGCATTCCATTCCATCGCATTGCATTCCATCCCACTCCATTCCATTCTATTTCACTCCACTCCAATACACTCCGTTCCATTCCACTCCATCCCTTTCCATTCAACTCCATTCCACTATAATCAACTCCACTCCACTCCACGCCATTCCATTCCATTCCATTGCATTGCACTCCATTGCATTCCTTTCCTTTCTTTCGAGAGAATTTTACTGTGTCACCCAGGCTGGAGTGCAGTGGCACAATATGAGCTCACATTATATGTCAATCCAGTGTATTGCATTCTATTACACTGCATTCAGTGGCATTCCATTGCATTCCTCTCCATTCCATTCCATTCCATTCAATTCCATTCCATTCCATTCCGCACCGTTCCACTCCACTACATTCCATTACATCCTATTCCATTCCAGTCCATTTCACTCCTCTCCACTCCACTGTACTCCACTGCACTCCATTCCACTCCATCCAATTCTGTTCCGCTCCATTCCACTGCACTCCATTCAACCTCATTCCACTCCACTTCATTCCATTCCATTCCATCCCATTCCATTCCTCTCCATTACACTCTACTCCACTTGACTCCATTCCAATCCACTCCATTCCACTCCATTTCAATCCATTCCTTTCCACTGCCTTCATGGCATTCCATTCTTTCGAAAGTATCTCACTCTGTCACACAGCCTGGAGCGCAGTGGCAAAATCTCAGCTCACATTCCAATCCATTCTCTTCCATTCCATTCCATTCCATTCCGCTCTGCTCCACTCCACTCCAATCCACTGCATTCCATTACCTTCCATTCCATTATACTCCATTCCACTTCACTCCACTCTATTCCACCCCACTACAATCCATTGGATTCCATTCCATTCCACTCCATTTCAGTCTTTTCCACTCCATTCCACTCCATTCCTCTCCACTCAACTCTACTCCACTCCACTAAACCCCACGTAATTCCATTCCATTCCACTCCTCTCCATTCTATTCAGTTCCACTCCTTTCCATTCTATTCAGTTCCACTCCTTTCCATTCAACAACATTACACTCCACTTCATTCCACTCCACTCCATTCCACTCTACTCCACTCCAATCCACTCCACTGCATTCCACTCCATTCCATTCCATTCCATTCTATTCCACTCCACTCATTCCATTCCACTTCACTCCACTCCACTCCGCTCTACTCCACTACATTCCACTCCATTCCACTCCCTTCCATTCCATTCCACTCCACTCCAGTTCACTCCACCCCACTCCTCTACAATCCAATCCACTCCAACGCACTCCACTTCACTCCACTTCACTCCAATCCACTCCAGTCCATTCCACTCCATTCCATTCCTCTCTACTCCACTCAACTCCATGCCACTCCCTTCCATTCCATTCCTTTCCATTCCATTCCATTCCATTCCATTCCATTCCATTCCATTCCGTTCCACTCCATTCCATTCCACTCCACTCCACTCCATTCCACTCCACTAGACTCTATTCAACTCCACTCAATTACACTTCATTCCATTCCACTCCAATCTGCTTTATTCAATTCCACTCCACTCAATTCCTCTCCACTCCACTCCATTCTTTTCCATTCCATTCCATTCCATTCCAGTCCATTCCACTCCGCTCAACCCCATTCCACTCCATTCCACTCCACAGCACTCCATTCCACTCCACTCCCCTCCATTCCACTCCACTCCACTCCATTACTTTCCGTTGCATTCTACTGCATTCTTTTCAATTCAATTCCCCTCCATCCTAATCCATTCCAATCCATTCTAATCCATTCCACTCCACTCTACTCCACTGCATTCAACTCCATTACACTCCAATCCATTACACCCCTTTCCTTCCACTCCATTCCCTTCCATTCTATTCCAATCTATTCCACCTGATTCCATTCCATTCCATTCCATTCCACTCCACTCCATTCCACTACTTTCCACTCCACTCCCCTTCACTCCATTCCATTCCATTCCACTCCACTCCATTCCATTCTATTCCATTCCACTCCATTCGACTCCTCTCCCTTCCACTGAACTCCACTCCACTCCATTCCATTCCATTGCATTCCACTTCATTCCATTCCATTCCACTCCATTCCACTCCACTCCACTCCACTCCATTCCAATCCACTCCACTCCTCTCCACTCCACTCCACTCCTCTCCACTCGACTCCATTTCATTCCATTCCTGTGCTTTCCACTTCATTCCATTCCAGTCGACTCCATTCCATTCCATTCCATTCCATTGCATTCCAGTCCATTCGATTCCACTCCATTCCACTCCACCCCATTCCACTCCATTCCATTCCAATCCATTCGATTCCACTCCATTCCACTCCACTCCATTCCACTCCATTCCACTCCATTCCTCTGCATTCCTGTCCACTCCATTCCATCGCATTCCACTTCAATCCACTCCATTCCATTCCACTCCATTCCACTCCACTCTGCTCCCCTTGACTCCACTCAACTACACTCCATTCCTTTCCACTCCATTCCATTCCATTCCACCCCACTCCATTCCACTCCTTTCCATTCCATACTGTTCCATTCCATTCCATTCCACTCCGCTCCACTCCCATTCACTATATTCCCTTCCACTCTATGCTATTCTATTCCACTCCACTCCACTCCACTACCTTCCACTCCACTCCACTTAAGTCCACTCCATTCCATGACATACCATTCCCTTTCATCTCATTCCATGCCGCTCCTTTCCACTCCACTCTATTCCACAATACTCCATTGCATTTCACCTCATTCCACTCCAATCCATTCCACTACTCTCCATTCCACTCCACACCACTCCATTCCACTCCATTTCATTGCATTCCACTGCATTCCATTCCGTTCATTTCTTTCCACAGGACCTCACTCTGTGAGAAAGACTGAAGTTCAGTGGTACAATATCAGCTCACATTTCTTAATTCCATTCCATTCCATTCCATTCCGCCCCTGTCCATTTCACTCCACTCCACTCCATTCCATTCCAATCCACTCCATTCCATTCCCTTCCTTTCCACTCCTCACCACTCCACTCCATTTCATTCCACTCCAATCCACTTCAGTCCTCTCAATTCCACTCGACACCACTCCATTCCACTCCATTCCAATCCTTTCCACTCCATTCCACTCCAATCCCTTCCCTTTCAATCCATTCCATTCCATTCCATTCCACTCCACTCCACTGCGCTCAACTCCATTCCTCTCCATTCCGTTCCATTCCTTTTTTTCGAAAGGATATCACTCTGTCACAAATGCTGGAGTGCATTGTCACAATGTCAGCTCACATTTCTTTTCACCATTCCATTGCATTCCATCCCAACCCATTCCATTCCATTCTATTGCACTCCACTCCACTCCAATTTATTCCACTCCATCCCATTCCATTCAACTCTATTCCACTCCACTCCACTTCACTCCATGCCACTGCAACCCATTACATTCCATTTCACTCCAATGTGTTCTATTACTTTCTTTTGACAGGACATCACTGCGTCCCGCAGGCTGGAGTACAGTGGCACAATTTCAGCTCACATTATATGTCAACTTTTCACTGCATTGCATTCTATTCCGTTGCATTCCTTAGCTTTCCATTAAATTCCATTCCATTCCATTCCATTCCGTTCCACTACATTCCATTCCATTCCATTGCATTCCATTCCATTCCATTCCACTCCATTCCGTTCCATTCCATTCCATTCCACTCCATTCCATTCCGTTCCATTCCATTCCGTTCCATTCCATTCCATTCCTTTCCATTCAATTCCATTCCATTCCACTCCGTTCAACTCCACTCTTTTCCACTCAACTACATTCCATTACAGCTGATTCCTTTCCACTCCATTCGACTCCTATCCACTCCACTGCACTCCACTGCACTCAATTCCACTCCCTCCCATTCCATTCGTCTACATTCCACTGCACTCCACTTCACCCAACTCCACTCCACTTCATTCCATTCCATTCCATCCCATTCTATTCCTCTCCATTCCACTCCACTCCACTTCACTCCACTACACTCCACTTCAATCCATTTCACCCCACTCCACTCCATTCCAGTCCATACCATTCCACTGCATTCCATTACATTCTTTTCTTTCAAGAGTATCTCACTCTGTCACCCAGCCTGGAGCGCACTTGCACAATCTCAACTCTGGTTACGTTCCATTCCATTCCGTTCTATTCCGTTCCATTCCATTTCGCTTCACTCCGTTATGTTCTCTTACTTTCAGTTCCACTCCAATCCACAACACGACGTTCCCTTACATCCCATTCCATTCCACTCCATTCCACTTCATGCCACTCCACTGCACACCACTCCACTCCATTTCACCGCATCCCATTCCATTCCACTCCATTCTTCTGCACTCCACTCCACCCCACTCCACTCCTCTTCATGCCATTCCATTCCTCTCCATTCCACTCCAGTCCACTTCACTCCCCTACACTCCACTCCAATCCACTAAATTCCATTCTTTTCCATTACACTGCATTCCATTCCATTGCTTTCTTTCGAGAGTATCTCACTCTGTCACTCAGCCTGATGTGCATTGGCACAATCTCAGCTTGCATTCCATTCCACTCCATTCCATTCCATTCCATTCCATTCCATTCCATTTCACTGCGTTCTTTTCCACTCCACCCCACTCCACTCCACTCCATTCCACTCCACTCCAAGCCTCTCCACTCCATTCCACGCCATTCCACCCCATTACATTCCACTCCACTCCACTGTATTCTATTCCATTCCACTCCACTCCATTCCACGCCATTCCACTCCATTCCACTCCAATTCATTCCATTCCACTCCAATTAATTGCATTCCATTCCACTCCTTTCCACTCTACTCCACTCCATTGCATTCCACTCCATTCCATTCCACTTCATTCCATTCCACTCCATTCCACTCCAATCCCCTGCATTCCATTCCACTCCATTCCATTCCACTCCATTCCACTACATTTCGTTCCTTTCTACTCCACTCCATTCCATTGCTTTCCACTCCACTCCACTACATTCTAATGCACTCCACTCATCTCCACTCCACTCCATTCTATTCCTTTCCTGTGCTATCCACTCCATTCCATTCCACTCGACTCCATTCCATTCCATTCCAGGCCACTCTATTCCATTGCGTTCCACACCACTCCACTCCACTCCATTACATTCGACTGTATTCCACTACTCTCCACTCCTTTCCACTTCACTCCACTACATTCCATTCCATTTCTTTCGATTCCACTCCACTCCAGGGCATTCCACTACACACTACTACATTCCACTCCACTGCACTCCATTCCATTCCACTAAATTCCCTTCCATTCCATTCAAGAGCACTCCGTTCCATTCCACTCCAATTCACGACATTCCATTGCATTGCATTCCACTCCATTCCACTCCATTGCACTCCACTTCATTCCATTCTATTCCATTCCACTCAATTTCACCCCACTCCACTCCATTCCAATCCACTCCATTCCATTCCATTCCATTTCACTCCACTCCACTTCCTTCCCCCATTCCATTTTACTCCATTTCACTCCATTCCTCTCCATTCCATTCCGTTTCATTCCACTCCACTCCATTCCTCTCCACTCCTTTCATTCCTCTACACTCCTGTCCATTCCACTTCACTCCATTGCATTTCATTCCATTCCATTTCATTCCACTCCATTCCATTCGACTCCATTCCACTCCATCCCATTCCGTTCCATTCCACTCCATTCCACTCCATTCCTGTCCAGTCTATTCCATTCCATTGAATTCCACTCCAGCCCACTCCATTTCAATCCACTCCATTCCATTCCAGTCCATTCAATTACACTATTTTCCCCTCCACTCCACTCCATTCTATTTCACTAAATTCCAACCCATTCTGTTCCTCTCCATTCCATTCCACTCCTCTCCACTCCACTGCATTCCACTCCACTCCACTCCACTACATTCCACTCCAATCCATTCCATTCCACTCCACTCCACTCCACCCAAATCCATTCCATTCCTTTCTATTGCATTCCATTCCATTTCAATCCAGTCCCCTCCATTCCATTCCACTCTATTCAATTCCATTCCATTCCGCTCCTCTCCACATCACTCTCCTCCACTTCATACTACTCCATTCCACTCCACTCCTCTCCATTCCTTTCCGTTTTATTCCACTCCACTCCATTCCTCTCCACTCATCTCCATTGCACTCCACTCCATTTGATTCCATTCCATTTCATTCCACTCCATTCCAGTCCACTCCATTCCACTCCACTCCATTCCATTCCATTCCACTCCATTCCACTCCACTCCATTCCACTCCATTGAATTCCACTCCACTCCCCTCCACTCCAATCCACTCCATTCCAATCCACTCCGTTAAATTCTACTACGTTCCACTCCACTCCACTCCATTACACTTCACTAAATTTCATCCCATTCTGTTCCTCTCCACTCCATTGCTCTCCACTCCATGCCACTGCCTTCCAATCCACTGCACTCTACTCCATTCCACTCCACTCCATTCCATTCCACTCCACTCCAATCCATTCCACTGCATTTCAATCCGCTCCACTCTACTCCATTCCACTCCACTCCATTCCATTCCACTCCACTCCAATCCACTCCACTACACCAAACTCCATTCCATTCCATTCCATTGCATTCCACTCCATTCCTGTCCACTACACTCCGTTCCACTCTACTGCCCTCCCCTCCACTCCTCTCCACTCAACTCCACTCCATTTCATTACATTACATTCCACTCCACTCCATTCCACTTCATTCCACCTCATTCCATGCCACTCCATTCCACTCCACTCAATTCCACTCTACTCCATTCCACTCCACTCCATTCCACTACTCTCCATTGGATCCCATTCCATTCCTATCCACTCCACTCCATTCCATTCCACTTCAGTACCTTCCACTCCATTCCATTCCACTGCATTTCATTCCATTCCACTTGATTCCACTCCACTCCACTCCACTTCATTGCATTCCGCTCCACTCCATTCTATTCCATTCCAATCGAATCCATTCCTTTCCATTCCACTCCACTCCATTCCACTCCTCTCCATTCCCGTCCATTCCACTCCATTCCACTCTACTCCACTCCATTCGATTCCACTCCATTCCACTCTACTCCATTTTAGTCCATTGCACTCCACTCCACTCCACTCCATTCTACCCCATTCAGCTTCATTCCACTCCATTCCTTTCTGCACCATTCGACTCCACTCCACTCCATTCAATTCACTCCTCTCCACTCCATTCCATTCCACCCCATTCCACTCCACTTCAATCCATTCCATTCCAGTCCATTCCAATCCCATCAATTCCACTCCTTTATTTTGACAGGATCTCCCTCTGTCACACAGGCTGCAGTGCTGTGACAATATGTCAGCACATATTTCTTTATTCCATTCCATTCCATTCCATTCCACTCCAGTCCATTCCACTGCACTCCACTCCACTCCATTCCACTCCTCTCCATTCCACTCCACTCTATTCCATTCCACTCCATATCATTCCCTTCCTTTCTTTCCACAGGATCTCACTGTGTCACCAACCTGAAGTTCAGTGGCACGAGCTCAGCTCACACTTATTTTCACCATTAGATTGCATGCCATTCCATCTCATTTTATTGCATTCTATTTCAATCCACTCCACAACAGTACACTCCATTCCATTCCACTCCATCCCATTGCATTCAACTGCATTCCACACTACTCAATTCCACTCGACTACACTCCACTCCTCTCCACTCCTTTCCGTTCAACTCAATTTCACTCCATTGCATTCCATTACTTTCTTTCGACAGGATATCACTGTGTCACCCAGGCGGGACTGCAGCGGCAGAAACTCATCTCACATTACAAGTCAACTTTCCATTGCATTCCTTTCTATTCCATTGCATTCTATTCCATTCCATTCCTTTCTATTCCATTGCATTCTATTCCATTCCATTCCTTTCCTTTCCATTCCATTCAATTATGTTCCATTCCATTCCACTCTGTTCCACTCCACTCCACTCCACTATATTAAAATACATCTGATTCCATTCCACTTAATTCCACTCCTCTTCACTCCATTGCACTCCACTCCACTCTATTTCACTCCATCCCATTTCAATCCGCTGCATTCCACTGCACTCCCCTGTGTCCCACTCCACTCCCCTTCATTTCATTCTATTCCATCCCATTCCATTCCTCTCCATTCCACTCCACTCCACGTCAACCCACTCCACTCCACTCCATTCCATTCTATTGCATTCCACTGCATTCCATTGCATTCCTTTCCTTCAAGAGTATCTCACTCTGTCACCCCGCCTGGCACGCAGTGGCACAATCAGCTCCCATTCCATTCTGTTCCCTTCCATTAAGTTCCCTTCTGCTCAGCTCCACTGTGCTCCGCTCTGCTCCATTACATTCCGTTCCACTCCACTCCATTCCATTCCATTATTTACGATTCCATTCCTCTCCAATGCACACCTCGCCACTACACTCCATTCCACTCCATCCCATTCCATTCTACTCAATTCCACTGCAATACACTCCAAACCACTCCACACCACTTCATTCCATTCCATTCCATCCCATTCCATTCCTCTACATTCCTCTACACTCCACTTCACCCCACTCCAGTCCACTCCATTCCATTCCAGTCCATTCCACTGCATTCCATTCCATTCCTTTCTTTTGAGAATGTCTCACACGGTAACCCAGCCAGGAGCGCAGTGTCACAATCTCCGCTTCCATTCCATTCCATTCCATACCATTCCATTCCATCCATTCCATTCCACTCCACTACCTTCCATTACATCCCATTCCATTCCACTTCATTCCACTCCTTTTCACTCCATTGCATTCCACTCCACTCTATTTCACTGCATTCCGTTTCATTCCACTCCATTCCACTGCACTCCGCTGTACCCCAATCTACTCCAGTTCATTTAATTGCATTCCATCCCATTCCATTCCTCTCCGTTCTACTCCACTCCACTTCAACCCAATCCACTCCACTCCATTCCGCTCTATTCCATTCCACTGCATTCCATTACATTCCTTTCTTTCTAGAGTATCTCACTCAGTCACCCAGCCTGGCATGCAGTGGCACAATCAGCTCCCATTCCGTTCCGTTCCGTTCTTTAAGTTCCCTTCTGCTCAGCTCCACTGCGCTCCATTCTTCTCCGGTCTGTTACATTCCATTACTTCCGATTCCATTCCACTCCATTCCACACCTCTCCACTACACTCCATTCCACGCCATCCCATTCCATTCTGCTGCATTCCACTGCAATAAACTCCACTCCACACCACACTGCTTCATTCCATTCCATTCCATTCCATCCCATTCCTTTCCTCCACATTCCTCTCCACTCCACTTCACTGCAGTCCAGTCCAATCCAGTCCACTCCATTCCATTCCAGTCCGCTCCATTCCATTCCAGTCCATTCCTCTGCACTCTATTCCATTCCTTTCTTTCGAGAATGTCACACACTGTCAGAAAACCAGGAGTGCAGTGGCACAATTTCCTCTTGCATTCCATTCCACTCCATTCCATTTTATTCCATTCCATTCCACTCCATTACACTCCACTCCATTTCATTCCACTCAACTCCACTAAACTCCACTCCATTCCACTCAACTGCGTTCCACTCCACTCCAATCCATTCCACTCCACTCCATAACATTCCATTCCAATCTATATTACTCCATTCCATTCCACTACATTCCTCTCTACTCAATTCCACTCCACTCTACTCCATTCCACTCCACTCCATTCCATTCCGTTCCATTCCATTCCACTCCACTCCACTCCACTCCACTCCATGCCTCTCCACGCCACGCCATTCCACTCCACTCCATGCCATTCCATTTCTTTCCATTCCACTCCATTACATTCCACTCCACTCTATTCCACTCCACTCCATTACATTCCGTTTTATTCAATTTGAATCCACTCCATTCCTTTCCACTCCACTGCACTCCTCTCCATCCCACTCTATTCCACTCCATTAAACCCCACTACAATCCATTCCATTCCACTCCACTCCATTCCACTCCATTCAACACCACTCTAATGCAGTCCAGTCGATTCCATTCCACTCCATTTGACTCCACTCCATGCCGTTCCGCTCCACTCCACTTCAATGTATTCCAGTCCACTCCTCTCCATTCCATTCCAATCTATTCCATTCCACTCCGCTCCACTCCATTCCACTCAACACCGTTCCATTCCATTCCATTCCATTCCACTCCAATCCACTTCACTCTATTCCAATCCATTCAATTCCTCTCCACTCCGCTCCACTCCACTCCATTGCACTCACCTTGGATCCATTTCATTCCATTCCGTTCCAATCTACTCCACTCCATTACACTCCACTCCAATATGTTCCACTCCACTTCACTCTATTCCATTTCATTCCATTCCGTTCCACTCCATTCCATTCTATTCTACTGCATTCCATTCCATGCCACTCAACTCCACGCCACTCCAATCCAATCCAATCCAGTCCATTCCATTCCACTCTACTTCACCCCAGTCCATTCCTTTCCATTCCATTCCAGTCTATTGCACTCGCCTCCACTCCATTCGACTCCAGTCCACTCCATTATATTCCATTCAATTCCATTCCAATCCATTCCATTCCAGTACACTCCATTCCAGTCCATTCCACAGAATTTCACTCCACTCCACTCCACTCCCCTCAGTTCCACTCCATTCGAATTCATTCCTCTCCATTCCATTCCAATCCAGTCCACTCAGCTTCATTCCATTCCATGTCACTCCACATCACTCCATTCCATTGAACTCCATTCCCCTCCACTGAATTCCATTCCACTTCACTCCACTCCATTCCACCCCACTCCACTCCATTCCATTCTATTCAATTTCAATCCACTCCATTCCAATCCATTCGACTCCAATCCATTCCCTTTCCATCCATTCCTCTCTACTCCACTCCTTTCCATCCCACTCGATTCCAATGCACTGAACTCCACTCCACTCCATTCCTTTCCACTGCAAGACTTTACATTCCATTCCACTCCAATCCGTTCGAATCCACTCGATTGATTTCCATTCCATTCCATTCCACTCCAACCCGCTCCACTCCACTCCACTCCATTGCACTTCACTCTGATCCATTCCATTCCATTCCGTTCCGCTCTAATACACTCCATTACACTCCACTCCACTACATTCCACTCTTCTCCAATCTATTCCATTGCATTCCATTCCATTCCACCCAAAATCCAATCCACTCCAGTCCCTTCCATTACACTTCTCTACTTTCAATTCCATTCCACTGCATTCCATTCCTTTTCACTCCATTCCACTCGATTCCACTCCACTCCAACACACTCCTTTCCACTCCACTGAACTCCATTCCATTCAACTCCATTCCATTCCATTCCATTCCACTCCACTCTAATCCACTCCACTCAACTCCATTCCACTCCATTCCAATCCACTCCATTCCATTCCACTCGATTCCAGTCCACTCCACTCCACTGCATTCCACTCCATTCCACTCCGTTCAACTCCATTCAACTCCACTCCTCTCCTTTCCACTGCATTCCACTCCACTACATTCCATTTCATTCCATTCCATTCCACTAATCTCCATTCCTCACCACTCCACTGCATTCCAGTCCATTCCACTCCACTCCATCCCTTTCCAATCTATTCCATTCCATTCCACTCCATTCCACTCTTCTCCACTCCATTCCACTCCAGTCCACTCCATTCCATTCCACTCCACTCCACTCCATTCCATTCCATTCCATTCCATTCCATTCCATTCCACTCCACTCCACTCCATTCCATTCCATTCCATTCCATTCCATTCCATTCCATTCATTTCCCTGCCTTCCATTCCATTCCTATCATTCAAGAATATATCCCACTGTCAGGCAACCTGGAGCACAGTGGCACAATCTCAGCTTCCATTGCATTCCATTCCATTCCATTCCACTCCATTCCACTACATTGCACTCCACTCCAGTCCATTCCTCTCCATTCAACTGTATTCCATTCCATTCCACTCTACTGCATTCCACTGCATTCCATTCCACTCAACTCCATTCCATTCTAATCCATTCAAGTCTGTTCCACTCCACTCCAATCCTTTCCACTCCACTCCACTCCATTCCATTCCATTCCACTTCACTCCACTCCATTCCACTCCACTCCACTCCAATCCAATCCATTCCATTCAATTCCATTAAATTTCATTCCACTCCATTCCTTCCACTCCACTCTATTCCCGTCCACTCCACACCATTCCATTCCCTTCCATTCCACTCTAATCCATTCACTCAACTCCACTCCAGTCCACTCCACCCCATTCCACTAAACTCTACTCCACTACACTATATTCCATTCCACTCCACTGCCCTCCACTCCATTCCACTGCATTCCTCTCCACTACACTCCACTCCACTGCGTTCGAATCCATTTCACTCCATTACACTTCACTCCTCCCCACTGCATTCCATTCCATTCCAATCCATTTCACTGCAGTCTATTCCACTCCATTCCAGTCCTTTCCACTGCATTCTGGTCCACTCCATTACACTCGACTCCATTCCATTCCATTCCACTGCACTCGACTGCATTCGATTCCAATCCATTCCACTACACTTCATTCCATTCCATTACAATCCTTGAAACTCCACTCCACTCCATTGCACTCCACTCCACTCCCATCCATTACATTCCTTTCTGTTCCATTCCATTCCTTTTCACTCCACTCCATTCCAGTCCACTCTAATCCACACCATGACACACCACTCCAATACATTCCATCCCACTGCACTCTAGTCCAATACATTCCATTTCACCCCACTGCACTGCATTCCACTCCACTCCATTCCACTCCACTCTGCTCCATTCCATTTCATTCCATTCCACACGACTCCATTCCATTCCATTCCACTCTACTCCATTCCACTGCACTCTGCTCCATTCCCTTCCATTCCACTCCATCCAACTCCATTCCAACCCATTCCACTCCTTTCCAATCCACTCCACTCCATTCCAATCCATTTCATTGCACTCCATTCCTTTCCGTTCCGCTCTACTCTATTTCACTTAACTCACTTCCCCTCCACTCCATTCCACTCCCCTCCACTCCATTCCGTTATATTCCATTCAATTTCATTCCACTCCACTCCCCTCCACTTCATTCCATTTAATTCAACTTCGTTTCATTCCACTTCATTCCACTCCACTACATTTCATTTCACTCCACTCCAATCCATTCCAGTCCACTATACTCCATTACACTCCCCTCAAATCCATTCCTTTGCATTACATTCCATTCCACTCCACTCCATTCCACTCCACTCCACTCCATTCCACTCCACTCCACTCCATTCCATTCCGTTCCATTTCATTTCATGCAATTGCATTCCAATCCTTTCTACTCCTCTCCATTCCATTCCACTCCACTCCACTCCATTCCCTGCCACTCCACTCCATTCCATTCCTCTCCACTCCATTCTATTCAATTCCATTCCACTGCAATGTACTCCATACACTCCATTCCACTCCATTTGACTCCATTACATTTCACTCCATTCCACTCCATTGCATTCCATTCCATTCCACTCCACTTTGCTCCACTACATTGCATTCCTTTCCACATCACACCATTCCACTCCATTCCACTGTACTCCAATCCACTCCACTCTAAACCATTCCACTACACTCCACACCATTCCGTTACATTCCATTACATTCCAATCAATTCCTTCCACTCCACTGCATTCCAGTCCACTCCACTACATTCCTCTCCACTGCACTGCACTCCGATTAATTCCATTTCATTCCACTTCATGCCATTAGACTCCATATTATTCCATTCAATTCCATTACACTGCACTCCACTTCATTCCACTCCATACAACTAAATTCCATTCCATTCCACTCCTGTCCACTCCATTCCATTCATTTCCATTCCATTCAACTGCACTCCATTCCACTACACTCAGTTCCACTCCATTCCAGTCCATTCCACTGTATTCCAGTCCATTCCACTCTATTCCAGTCCACACCACTCCACTCCATTCCATTCCACTGCACTCCCCTCCATTCAATTCTAATCAATTCCACTCCATTTCATTCCACTCCACTGAACTCCACTCCACTACACTCCATTCCATTTATTTCCACTCCATTCCATTCAACTCCATTCCACTGAACTGCAGTCAATTCCACTCCACTGCATTCCACTCCAATCCACTTCATTCAATTTAATTCTATTCCGCTCCATTCCATTCCATTCTACTCCATTCCATTCCGTTCCACTCTACTCCATTTCACTCCACTCCATTCCACTCCATTCCATTCCATTCCTGTCCATTCTAGTCCATTCCATTGCACTCCACCCCATTCCAGTCCACTCCACTCCATTCCACTCCATTCCATTCCACTCCATTCCACTCTAATCCATTCCATTCCATTCCTCTCCACTCCACTCCACTCCATTCTATTGCACTCCATTCCACTCCTCTCCATTCCATTCCAATACTTTCCAATCCATTTAATTTCACTCCATTCCATTCCATTGCAATCCACTCCACTGCATTCAATACCATTCCAATCCACTACACTCATTTCCACTCCTCTCAATCCCACTCCTGTCCACCTCACTCCATTCCTTTGCACTCTACTCAATTCCATTCCATTCCACTCCATTCCTATCCACTACAATACATTTAATTCCACTCCATTCCATTCCACTCCTTTCCACTCCACTCCATTCCAATCTACTCCATTCCATTCCATCCCACTCCCCTTCACTCCTTTATTCTCCACTCCACTCCACTTCATTCCATTCCATACCACTCCATTACACTCCATTTAACTCCCTTCCACTTCATTCCCGTCCACTGCACTCCAGTACCCTCCATTCCATTACATTCTGCTGCACTACTGTCCATTCCTTTCCAATCCATTCCAATCACATCCATTCCATTCCACTCCACTCCATTCCACCCCATTCCACTCCATTCCAATATATTCCATTCCTTTTCACTCCACTCCACTCCACTCCACTCCAATCCACTCCATTCCATTCCCTTCCTTTCCACTCCATTCCACTCCACTCCTTTCATTTCCATTCCAACCCACTCCAGTCCACTCCATTCCATTGCACTCCATTCCACTCCAATCCATTCCATTCCATTCCATTCTATTTCATTCCATTCCACTCTTTTCCATTGCATTCCTTTCTACTCCATTCGATTCCATTCCACTACACTCCACTCAATTCCATTCCCCTCCATTCTATTCCACACTCCACCCAACTCCGTTCCATTCCACTCTACACCATTCCATTCCATTGAATTCCGTTCCTTTCCACTCCATTCCATTCCACTCCATCCCACTCTATTCCACCCCATTCCACTCCTCTCCACTTCCCTCCACTCCATACCGTTCCATTTCACTGAACTCCACTCCAGTCCACTCTATTGCACTCCTTTCCACTCCACTCCATTCCATTACACTCATTTCCATTCCCTTCTTTTCCACTGCATTCGATACCTTTCCACCCCACTCCAGTCCATGCCATTTCACTCCATTCCATTCCACTGAAATCCAACCCTCTCCAATCGATTGCTTTTCATTCCATTCCACTCCCGTCCACTCCACCCCATTCCATTCCATTCCACTCCATTCCACTGCATTCCAATCCATTCCATTCTATTCAAATCCACTCCACTCCACTCCACTGCATTCCAATCCATTCCATTCTATTCAACTCCACTCCACTCCATTCCATTGCATGTCATTCCACTCCATTCCACTC
Organism: Pongo pygmaeus; assembly: GCF_028885625.2. Taxonomy (NCBI): domain Eukaryota; kingdom Metazoa; phylum Chordata; class Mammalia; order Primates; family Hominidae; genus Pongo; species Pongo pygmaeus. The sequence goes on from NC_072392.2 coordinate 38,770,516, forward strand.
AATTCCATATCATTCCACTCCATTGCATTCCATTCCATTACATTCCACTGCATCCCATTCTTTTCCATTGCACTATACTCCAGTCCACTCCGTTCTACTCAGTTCCATTGCACTCCACTCCACTCCCTTGCTTTCCAATCCTTTCCACTCCACTCCATTCCATTCCACTCCACTGCACTCCACTCCAGTCCTGTTCTTTCCACTCCATTCAACTCCGCTCCACTCATTTCCAGTCCTCTCCATTCCATTCCACTCCACTACACTCCACGCCATTCCACCCCCTGCCAATATTTTCCATTCCATTCCATTCCACACCTCTCCACTCCATTCCACTCCACTCCAATCTATTCCACTCCACTGCACTCCATTCCATTCCGTTCCATTCCAATCTGAATAATTCCAATGCATTCCTCGCCATTCCACCCCACTCCATTACATTCTATTCTATTCTATTCCATTCCATTCCATTGCATTCCATTCCAATCCATTCCTTTCCATTCCAATCCATTCTTTTCCACTCCATTGCATTCAACTCCATTCCAGTCCGTTACACTCCACTGCAATCCATTCCACTCCCGTCCACTCAATTCTACTCCACTCCATTCCATTTCATTCCATTCCACTATGTTCTATTCCATTCCACTCTAATTCATTCCACTCTGTTCCATTCCATTCAATTACATTCCACTCCATTCCATTCCACTCCACTCCACTCCACTACACTACACTCAAAACAATTTATTCCACTGAACTCCATTCCAGTCCGCTCCACTCCATTACACTCCACTCCACTCCACTCAACTCCAATCCATTCCAATCCACTTCATTCCATTCCACTCCACTCCATTGCATTCCATTCCACTGCACTCCACTCATATGCACTGCAATCAGATCGGTTCCACTCCCTTCCATTCCACTCCACTTCATTCTTTTTCATTCCAACCCACTCCAATCCACTCCATTCCAATTCACTCCATTCGACTTCTTTCCATTCCATTCCACTCCATTCCATTCCACTCCATTCCATTGCATTCCTTTCCACTCCATTCCATTGCATTCCACTACACTCCACTCATTTAAATTCCACTCCACTCCATTACATTCAACTCCACTCCACTCCACTCTATTCCATTCCACTCTACTCCATTCCAATCCATTCAATTCCACTCCATTTCACTCCATTCCATTCCACTTCATTGTACTCCATTCCATTCCACTGCAATGAACTCCATTCCACCCTATTCTAGTCCACTCCACCACTCTTCACTCCATACCATTCCATTTCACTGCACTGCACTCCACTCCACTCCATTCTATTGCACTCCATTCCATTCCACTCCATTCCGTTAAATTCATTTCCATTCCTTTCTTTTCCTCTCCATTCCATTCTTTCCAATCCACTCCACTCCATGCCATTCCACTCCATTCCATTCCACTGCACTGTACTCAACTCTACCGCTCTCTATTACATTACATTACATTCTTTCCACTCCACTCCACTCCACTCCACTCCATTCTATTCCATTCCACTCCACTCTATTGCATTCCAATCCATTCCAATCCTTTCGACTCCACTCCACTCCATTCCATCGCATGGCATTCCACTCCACTCCACTCCATTACGTTCCATTCCACTCCATTCCATTCCACTCCACTCAACTCCTTTCCTGTACACTCCACTCCATTCTACTACACTCCACTTCACTCCACTGAGCTCCATTCCATTCTATTCCGCTCAACTCCATTCCCTTCCAATCCGCTCCATTCCATTCCATTCCATTGCATTCCATTCCATTCCATTACACTGCACTACTGTCCAGTCCACTCCATTCCACTTAGTTCCATTGCACTCCACTCCACTCCTCTCCTTTCCTTTCCACTCCATTCCACTCCACTCATTCCATTCCATTATACTCCACTCCACTCCAGTCTAGTTCACTCCACTCCATTCCACTCTGCTCCACTCCATTCCATTCCATTCCACTCCTTTACACTGCACTCCAATCCATTCCACACCTTTCCACTCCACTCCTCTCCACTCCACTCCTATCTCTGCACTCCATTTCACTCCATTCCATTCCAATACATTCCACTCCACTCCACTCAATTACAGTCCACTCCTTTCAATTACATTCCACTCCACTCAACTCCACTCCATTCCACTCCCCGCCAATATTTTCCATTCCATGCCATCTCACATCACTCCAATCCATTCCACTCCACTCCACTCCATTCCACTCCACTGCACTCCACTCCATTCCATTCCATTCCAATCCGATCAATTCCATTGAATTCCCTTCAATTCCACCCCAATCCAATCCATTCTATCCCATTCCATTCCATTCCACTCCATTCCATTTCACTCCTTTCCAGTCCATATCAATCCACTGCAATCCATTCCACTCCACTCCACTCCATTCCACTCCACTCCATTCCATTACATTCCATTCCACTCCATTCCATTCCATTCCACTCTACTTCATTCCACTCCACTGCATTCCATTCCATTCCAGTCCACTCCATTACATTCCACTCTACTACATTCCACTCCACTCCACTCCACTGAACTCCAATATAAATCCACTCCGTTCCACTCCCTTCCATTCCCATCCATTCCACTCCACTAAATTAATTTCCATTCCAACGCACTCCATTCCACTCCATTCCATTGCACTCGATTCCACTCCACTCCACTCTATTCCACTCTATTCAATTTCATTCCATTCCACTCCATTCCATTGCATTCCTTTGCACTCCATTCCATTCCATTCCACTTCCCTCCACTCAATTCCATTCCACTCCACTCCATGACATTCCACTCCACTCCATGACATTCCACTCCACTCTAATCCACTCCACTCCACTCCATTCCACTCTACTCCATTCCATTTCATTCAATTCCACTCCATTCCACTCCATTACGTTCCACTCCATTCCACTCTATTCCAGTCCACTCCACTACGCTCCAATCCATACCATTCCATTTCACAGCACTCCTCTCCACTCCATTCTGTTGCACTCCTTCCACTGCACTGCATTCCTTACACTCATTTCCATTCCCTTCCACTCCACCCCACTCCATGCTATTCCATGCCATTCCATTCCACTCCGCTATACTCCACTCCACCACTCTCCATTCCATTGCAATCCATTCCATTCCACTCCAATCCACTCCATTCCACTACATTCCACTCTAGTCCTTCCCACTCCATTCCACTCCACTCCGCTCCATTCCATTCCATTCCTCTCCACTCCACTGCATCCCAATCCATTCCACTACATTCCACTCCACTCTGCTCCATTCCATTGTGTGAGATTCCACTCCATTCCATTCCACTCCACTCCACTCAACTCCATTCCATTTCATTCCAGTCCACTTCATACGATTCCAATCCACTCCATTCCATTCCATTCCATTCCATTCCATTCCATTCCATTCCATTCCTTTCCACTATACTACACTCCAGTCCACTCCATTACATTCAATTCCATTGCACTCCATTCAACTCCACTCCATTCGTATCCACTCAATTCGACTTCACTCCATTCCATTCCATTACACTCCACTCCCCTCCACTCCATTCTAGTTGTTTCCACTCCATTCCACTCTACTCCACACCAATACATTCCATTCCACTCCTCTCCACTGCACTCCAGTCCATTCCACGTCATTCCACTCCACTCCATTCCAATCCTCTACAGTACACGGCATTCCATTCCACTCCATTCCATTCCACTCCGTTCTACTCCACTCGACTCCATTCCATTCCTCTCCATTCCATTCTTTTCCACTCCACTCCATTCCATTCCTCTCTACTCCATTGTTTTCCGTTTCACTCCTTTCCACACCAATCGACTTCATTCAACTCCACTGCACTCCTTTCCATTCCGTTGCATTCCAATCCACTCAATTCCAATGCATTCCACTCCATTCCACTCCACTGCACTCCATTTCATTCCATTCCTTTCAATTCCACTCCATTCCATTCCACTCCACTCCTCTACATTTCATTCCACTGCATTCTATTCCTCTCCACTCTACTATACTCCACCTATCTCCATTCCATTGTACTCCATTCCATTCCACTCCAGTTCACTCCTCTCTGCTCCATTCCACCCTACTCCATTCCACTCTATTCCACTCAATTCCACCCCATTCCACTCTGTTCCATTCCACTCCATTCTACTCCTCTAAAATCCTCTCGACTCCATTCAACTCCACTCTACTCCACTCGACTCCACTCCATTGCATTCCACACTATTCCATTGTATTCCACTCTCCTCCACTCCACTCCACTCCACTCGACTCCTTTCCACTCCATTCCACTCTATTCTTATCCATTCGACTCAACCCTATTCCATTACACACTGCTCCATTCCATTCCATTACATTCCACTCCACTCCACTGCATTCCAATCCACTCCACTCTATTCCTCTCCACTCCATTCAATTACATACCAGTAGATTCCAGTCCTTTCCACTCCACTCCAGTTCATTGCTTTCTATTCCATTCCACTATGTTCCAGTCCACTCCACGGCATTGCACTCCACTCAACTCCATCCCACTCCACTTCACTCTATTCCACTCGATTCCCATCTATTCCATTCCATTCCGTTACACTCCATTCCATTACACTCTATTCCAATCCATTATCCTTCACTCCACTACATTCCATTCCAATCCACTCAATTCCACTCTAGTCCATTCCATTCCACTGCACTCCACTGCATTCCACTCCACTCCCATCCTTTCCATTCCAGTCCATTCCATTTCTCTCCATTCCGCTCCATTCCACTCCATTCCACTCCACTCGTTTCCATTCCATTCCACTCTACTCCTCTCAAATCCACTGTACTCCATTCCATTAATGTCCATCCACACCACTCAAATGCATTCCACCCCATTCCACTCCACTCCACTCCATTCCACTCCATTTCACTCCATTCCATTTCATTCCATTCCACTCCTTTCCACTCCACTCCAATGCATTCCACTCCATTCTGCTCCACTCCATTCCATTCCATTACATTCCACTCTACTGCATTCCGTTCCATTGCACTCTTCTTCATGCCACTCCACTCCATTCCACTCCAGTCCATTACATTCCATTCCATTCCACTCCATTCCATTCCACTACACTCCATTACAATCCACTCCACTCCACTGCATTGCATTCCAATCCACTCCATTATAGTCCACTCCACTCCATTCCACTCCACTCCACTCCTCTCCTCACAACTCCATTCCATTCGACTCCACTCCATTCCATTCCCTTGCATTCCATTCCACTGCACTCCACTGCATTCCACTCCACTCCATTCTATTCCACTCAACTCCGCTCCACTCCATTCATTTGCCTTCCAACCCACTCAATTCAACTCCATTCCATTGCACTCCATTCCAGTCCACCCCAATCCATTCCACTTCATTCGATTCCGTTCCATTCCACCCCATCCTATTCCATTACTTTCCACTCCATTCCATTCCATTCCATTCCACTACACGCCACTCAATTTCTTTCCACTTCACTCCATTATATTCCACTCCACTCCGTTCCACTCCAGTCCACTCCACTCCATTCCATTCCATTCTACTCCATCCCTTTCTATTCAATTGCACTCCATTCCTCTCCTTTACATTCCACTCCATTCCATTGCAATCCATTCCACTCCATTCCACTCCAATCCTGTCCACTCCACTCCACTCCACTCCATTTCATTCCTTTTCACTGCCCTTCTCTCCACTCTATTCCATTCGATTGCACTCCATTCCACTCCACTCCTTTCCATTACAGTCATTTTCAATCCTATCCATTCCTCTCCATTCCATTCAATTCCACTCCACAACACTCCTTTCTATTCCACTCCATTCCATTCCACTCTACTCTACTCCACTACCCCCCTCTCCATTCCATTGCACTACATTCCATTCCACTAAAATCAACTCCACTCCACTCCATTCCACTCTAGTCCATTCCACTCCATTCCAATCCACTGCATTCCAATCCATCCCACTCCATTCCAATCCATTCCATTCCTTGCCATTCCATGTCATTCCACTCCACTCCACGCGGTTCCTTTCCATTCCAGTCCATTACATTCCATTCCCTTCCATTCCAGTGCATTCCACTCCACTCTACTCCTTTCTTGTATAGTCCCCACCGTTCCACTTCACTCCCCTCGATTCCACTTCACTCAACTCCCTTCCATTTCATTCCATTCCACTACACTCCATTTTATTTCAGTCCACACCACTCCATTCCATTCCATTTCAGTCCACACCACTCCATTCCATTCCATTCCACTGCACTCCACTACACCCCACTCCATTCCACTTCATTCCTTTGAACTACTCCACTCCAATCCATTCCATTCCATTCCATCCACTCCACTACAAGGCAGTCCATTCTACTCCATTCCACTCCATTCCACTCCACTACACTCCATTCCATTCCATTCCACTAATCTCCTCTCCACTCCAGTCCATTCCACACCATTGTAGTCCACTCCACTCCACTCGTCACAATGAACTGCATTCTATACCACTCCTTTCAAATCGACTCCTTGCAGTCCACTCGACCCCATTTCAGTCAACTACATGTCATTCCATTCCACTCCCCTCCACTCTACTGCATTCCACTCCACTGCATTCTTTTCCATTCCACTCATTCCAAAGCATTCCAGTCCATTCCACTTCACTCCACTCCATTCGCTTCCACTGCATTCCATTCCATTCCGTTGCATTCCACTCCACTGAATTCCAATCCATTCCACTCCATTCCACTCCACTGCACTCCATTCTATTCCATCCCATTCCATTCCATTTCATTTCATTCCATTCCATTCTATTCCATTCCATTCCATTCCATTTCATTCCATTCCATTCTATTCCATTCCATTCCATTCTATTCCATTCCATTCCATTCCATTCCATTCCACTCCAGTCCACTCCATTCCATTCCAAACCATTCCATTCCACTCCAGTCTACTCCACTCCATTCCATTCCATTCCATTCCACTCCACTCCATTCCATTACAAACCATTCCATTCCACTCCAGTCTACTCCACTCCATTCCATTCCACTCCACTCCACTCCACTCCATTCCATTCCAAACCATTCCATTCCACTGCAGTCTACTCCACTCCACCACTCTCCATTCCACTATACTCCATTCCATTCCACCCCAATCCATCCCTCTCCACTCCATACCACCCCACTCCATTCAACTGCATTCCACTACACTCTGCTCAATTCCACTCCATTCCATTCCACTCCACTCTACTCCACTTGACTCCATTCCATTTCATTTCACTCCTTTCCACTCTACTCCAGATCATTACCCTCGACAGCTTTCCACTCCATTCCACTCTACTCCTCTCCATTCCACTCCACTCTATTCCACTTCACTCCACTCCAGTCCATTGCATTGCATTCCACTCCACTCCATTCCAATACATTCCACTCCATTCCATCCCATCCACTGCATTCCATTTTATTCCAGTCCTTACCACTCCACTCCACTCCTTTCCACTCCATTCCACTCGCTTCCATGCCATTACATTCCCTTCCTCTCCATTCCATTCAACTCCACTCCATTCCATTCCTTTCCACTCCATTCAAGCCCATACCAATCCACTCCATTCCATTCCATTCCATTCCAATCCTCTCCATTCCAGTCCACTCCACTGCATTCCACCTCACTCCACTCCTTTGCACTCCATTTCCGTCCATTCCAATCCATTCCATCCCTCTCCCTTCCATTCAATTGCACTCTACTGCACTTCACTGAATTCCATTCCATTCAGTTCCACTCTCCTCCATTCCTTTCTACTCCACTCCACTCCATTCAACTCCATTCCATTCCACTCCATTCCATTCCTCTGCATTCCACTGTACTCTACTACTTTCCACACAACTCTGTTCCATTCCAATCGATTCCACTGCACTCCGCTCAACTCCATTCCATTCCTTTCATCTCGCCTCCACTCCACTCCAATCCATTGCACTCCATTACACTCCACTCCACTCAATAGAACTCCACTTCACTGCATTTCATTCCATTCCATTCCATTCCCCTCCTATCCACTCCACTCCATTCTTTTCCACATCACCTCACTCCATTCCATGCCATTCCATTCCATTCCACTCCATTCCGTTACATTCAACTCTACTCCCTTCCTTTCTCTTCCACTCCATTCATGTGCTTTCCACTCCACTGCAGTCAATTTCATTCCATCCCATTCCATTCCATTCCTTGCACACCACTCCAGTTCATTCCACTCCATTCCTCTCTGCTCCACTCCATTCCACTGCATTCCACTCCATTCCATTCCACTCCACTCTGTTCCATTCCATTACACTCCACTCCACTCTATTCCATTGCACTACATTTTACTATATTCCATTCCACTCTTCTCCACTCTACTCCACTCCAGTTCATTCCACTGCATCCCTTTCCTTTCCATTCTAATAGACTCCACTCGATATCACACCACTGCATTCCATTCCATATAATTTCTTTCCACTCCAGTCCCCTCCATTCCATTCCAGTCCACTCCACTCCTCTAAAATCGATTCCAGTCCATTCCACTTCTTTCCATTCCACTCCACTACATTCCACTCCACTCCACTCCACTCCATTCCAATCCACTCCAGTCAACTCCACTCCGTTTCACTCCACTGTACTCCACTCCACTCCACAACCCTCTGTTCCAATCCATGCCACTCCATTCCTTTGCAGACCATTCCACTCCACTTTATTCCACTCCACACTACTCCACAGTACTCCATTCTATTGCATTCATATTCATTCCATTCCATTCATCTACATTCCATTCCATTCCAGTACACTGCACTCCAGTCCATTCCACTCCATTCCTCTGCATTCCTGTCCTCTCCACTCCATTCCACTACACTGGACTCTATTCCATTTAATTCCATTCCATTCCACTCAACTCCAGTACACTCCATTCCATTACAATGCACTCCAATACAGTCCATTCCTCTCCATTCCACTCTATTCCACTCCACTCCATTCAACTCCATTACACTCCATTCCATTCCAATACTTTCCATTCCACAGCATTCCTCCCCACTCCACTCCATTCCTCCACAATCCAATCCATTCCTATCCTTTCCACTCCACTTCATTGCGTTACAATCCATTCCACTCTATTCCAGTCCTTTCCACTGCATTCCACTCCACTCCACTCGAAACATTTCCACTCCATTCCACTCTACTCCCATCAATTCCACTACAATCTATTCCATTCCACTCCGCTCCATTCCATTCCATTCCATTCCACTCCACTCTGCTCCATTCCAATCCTTTCCACTGTGTTCAACTCCACTCCATTCCATTCCATTCTACCCCATTCCTGTCCTTTCAACTCCACCCCAATTCATTGCGTTCCATTCCATTCCCCTCCATTCTAGTCCATACCACGGCATTCCACTCCACTCTACTCCATACCACCCCATTCCCGTCCATTCCCCTCCATTTTGTTCCACTCCATTCAATACCACTCCATTCCATATCATTACCTTCCACTCCACTCCACTCCATTCCAATCCACTCATTTCCACTCTACTCCATTCCATTCCACTGCACTCCACTCCACTCCTTTCCATTCCACCCTATTCCCCTCTTCTCCATTCCGCTGAATTCCACTCCATTCCACTCCACTCGTTTCCATTCCTTTCCATTCCGGTGCTCTCCACTGCACTCCACTCCATTCCATTAATGTCCTTCCACACCTCTCAAATCCTTTCAACTCCATTCCACTCCAATCGACTCCTTTCCACTCCACTTCACTCCATTCCATTTTATTCCATTTCTCTTCTTCCCACTCCAATCCACTCCATTCCATTCCACTCCACTCCATTCCACTCTGCTCCATTCCATTCCATTGCACTGTAGTTCATTCCACTCCACTCCATTCCACTCTACTCTATTCCATTCCATTCCATTCCATTCCATTTCATTCCATTCCACTACACACCATTCAGCTCCACTCCACTCCAATCAATTGCATTCCAATCCACTCGATTCCATTCCACTCCACACCAATCCACACAACTCCACTCCACTCCTCTCAACTCCATTTCATTCCACTCCACTCCATTCCATTCCACTCCACTCGACTGCAATTCATTCCACTGCATTCCACTCCACTGCACTCCGATCCATTCTATTCCACTCAATTCCACCGCACTCCATTCATTTCCATTCCAACCCACTCAGCTAAACTCTGTTACATTGCGCTCCATTCCGTGCAACTCCAATCCATTCCACTTCATTCCATTCCATTCCATTCCACTCCATTCCATTCCAATCCTTTCCACTCCATTCCATTCCATTCCACTACACTGCACTCAATTCCATTCCACTCCACTCCATTCCATTCCACTTCACTCCATCCCATTCTATTCAATTCCACTCTGTTCCACTCCATTCCATTCCACTCCATTCCACACCATTACACTCCATTCCACTCCAATCCAGTCCACTCCACTACACTACAGTCCATTCAATTCCATTTCAATGCCCTCCACTCCACTCCATTCAATGCCATTCCACTCCACTCCACCCCATTCCATTCCATTCCACTCCATTCCATTCCTTTACATTCCAGTCCATTCCAATCCACTCCACTCCTTTCCCGTCCAGTCCACACCATTCCACTGCACTCCAAACGAATCTACTTCACACAACTGCATTCCATTCCATTCCATTCCATTCCACTCCACTCCATTCCATTCCTGTGCACTCCATTCCATTCCATTCCATTCCATTCCATTCCATTCCATTCCATTCCACTCTACTCCATTCCATTCCTGTCCACTCCACTCCATTCCATTCCAATGCACTGTACTCCGCCCCATTCCATTCCACTCCATTCCTTTGCAATACTCTACTTCACTCCATTCATTTCCACTCCATTCCTCTCCACTCCATATGACTTCATTCCTTCCACTCAACTACAGTACAGTCCATTCCACTCCACTCCACTCCATTCCATTCCATTCCACTGCTATCCTCTCCACTCCAGTGAATTCCACACTATTCCAGTCCAGCCCAATCCGCTGCTCACCAATGCACTGCATTCTATTCCACTCCATTCCCTTTGACTCCTTCCACTCCACTCGAATCCATTCTAGTACACTCCCTGCCATTCTATTCCACTCCCCTCCACTCCACTCCATTCCATTCCACTCCATTCTTTTCCATTCCACTCCATTCCACCCCACTGCTGTGCATTCCACTTCACTCCACTCCATTCCACTCCTTTCCACTCCACTGCACTCCATTCCATTCCGTTGCGTTCCAATCCACTCAATTTAAATGCATTCCACTCCATTCCACTCCACTGCACTCCATTCCATTCCATTCCCTTCCATTCCATTCCACTCCAGTCCACTCCATTCCACAAGATCCCATTGCCCTCCAGTTTTCTCCACTCCATCCATCTCTATTCCATTGTACTCCATTCCATTTCACTCAAATCCATTCCTCTCCACTCCTTTCCACCCAACTCCATTCCACTCTATTCCACTACACTCTGCTCCATTACACTCCATTGCAATCCACTCCACTCTACTCCACTCGACTCCACTCCATTTCTTTCCACTCCATCCCTTTACATTCCACTCTACTGCACTCCATTCCACTCGACAGTTTTCCCCTCTATTCCACTCCATTCAATTCCACTCCATTCCACTGCACTCCATTCCACTGCATTCCACTCCATTCCATTCCATTGCATTCCATTCCACTCCACTCCATTCCAATTCATTCCACTCAATTCCACTCCACTCCACTGCATTACATTTCATTCCAGTCCTTTCCACTACACTCCATTCCTTTCCAATCCAGTCCACTCCCTTTTGTGCCATTACATTACATTCTTTTCCATTCCATTCAACTCAATTGCATTCCATTCCATTATTCTACATTCCAGTCCATTCCAATCCACTCCATTCTATTCCATTCCATTCCATTCCACTCCATTCCAGTCCATTCCACTGCATTCCACTCCACTCCATTCCATTCCTCTCCATTCCCGTCCATTCCACTCCATTCAATTCTCCTCCATTCCATTCCACTCCATTCCATTCCATGAAGTCCACTGCACTCCATTCCATTCCATTCCACTCATTTCCACTCTAATCCATTACTTTCCACTCCACTCCATTCCACTCCATTCCATTCCACTCCATTTCATTTCTCTCCTTTCCATTCCTCTCCATTCCGCCGAACACCACTCCATTCCACACCTCTCCATTCCGTTCCATTCGATTCCATTGCACTCCACTCCATTCAATTCCATTCATCTCCCCTCCCCTCCACTCCAATCCATTCCACTCCATTCCACTTCAATCCACTGAATACCACTCCACTTCACTCCATTCAATTGCATTCTATTCTACTCCTTCCCACTCCACTCCATTCCATTCCTCTTCACTACACTCCATTCCATGCCATTCCATTGCAGTCCACTCCATTCACTTCCATTCCATTCCACTCCATTCCTGTGCACTCCACTCCACTGTAGTCAATTCCATTCCATTCCATTCCTTTCCACTCCCCTCCAGTCCATTCCACTCCATTCCACTCCGTTCCACTCCATTCCACTCCGTTCCACTCCATTCCACTCCGTTCCCCTCCATTCCAAAACATTCCATTCCACTCCACTCCAATCCATTCTATTACACTCCAGTCCACTCCATTCCATTGCATTCCATACTAGTCTACTCCGTTCCACTCCACTCTAATCCACTCCAAATCATTCCACTACATTCCATTCCTCTCCATTCTACTCCACTCCATTCCATTCCACACCACTGCATTGCATTCCATTTCATTTCTTTCCATGTATTCCACTCCACTCCGCTCCATTCCAGTCCACTCCACTCCTCTAAACTCTATTCCAATCCATTCCACTTTTCTCCATTCCTCTCAACTCCATTCCATTCCACTCAATTCTGTTCCATTCCAGTCCACTCTACTCCGTTCCAATACACTCCAATACGTTCCACTCCACTACACTCCAATCCATTCCACTCCATTCCTCTCCACTCCACTCCATTCCACTCCATTACCGTCCACTCCACTCCATTCCATTCCATTCCATACCATTCCCCTCCATTCCCTTCAATTCCACTCTGCTTCATCCCACTCCAATCCATTACACTCCACTCCATTCCACTCCATTCCTTTCCACTCCATTACATTGCACTCCACTCTATTCCAGTCCACTCAACTCCATTCCACTCCACTCCACTGCTCTCCACTGAACTCCATTCCATTCCACTCCATTCCATTGCACTCAACTCCATTGCATTTCATTCCACTGCAAGCCACTGCACTGCACAATACTCCATTCCACTTCATTGCATTCCACTCCATTCCACTCCACGAAATTCAATTCCATTCCATTCCACTCCACTGAACTCCACTCCATTTCACTACATTCAACTCCACTCCATTCCATTCCATTCCATTCCACTATATTTCATTCCATTCCTCTCCATTCCATTCCATTCCAGTCCAGTCCATTCTGTTACGTTCCACTCCACTCAAATCTGTTCCATTCCAATCAACATGATTGCATTTCTCTCCACTCCACTCCACTCGGTTCCACTACATTCCTGTCTACTCCATTCCAGTCCACTCCATTCCACTCCATTCCACTCCATTCCAGTCCACTCTAATACACTCCACTCCATTCCATTGCATTCCACTGCACTCCACTGCGTTCAACTCCATTGTATTGCACTGCATTAAACTCCACTCTATTCCATTCCTCTCATTTCCATTCCATTACTTTCCACTCTATTCCATTTCATTCCACTACACTCCACTCAATTCCATTCCTCTACAATACATTCCATTCCACTCTACTCCTCTCCAAACCCCTTCGTTCCATTCCACTCCATTGCATTCCTCTCCATCCACTCCACTCTACTATATTCCACTCCCCTCCAATCCACTCAATTCCATTCCACTCCTATACATTCCATTCCATTCCATTGCAATCTACTCCAGTGCATTCCAATCCGTTCCACTACATTCCACTACAGTCAAATCCCATCCATTCCATTCCATTCCACTCCTTTCCAATCAACTCCACTCCCTTCCATTCCACTCCACTCCATTCCATGCCATTCCAATCCATTCCTCTTCATGACATTCCATTACACTCCATTCAATTCCAGTACATTCCAGTCCATTCCACTCCACTCCTTTGCAGTCCACTCAACTCCATTCCATTCCATTCCACTCCAATGCATTCCATTCCATTCCATTGCATTCCATTCCATTCCATTCCATTCCATTCCATTCCATTGCATTCCACTCCTTTCTATTCCAGTCCATTACATTCCATTCCACTCCACTCCACTACCTTCCAGTAGACTCCACTCCATTCCACTCCAATGTTCTTCACTCAACTCCATTCCTTTCCATTCCATTAACTCCACTCCATTCCTTTCCATTCCATTCCAGTCCATTCCATTCGATTCCACCCCATTCCTTTACATTCAAATCCATTCCATCTTTTCCATTGCATTCCACTCCATTCCAGTCCATTCCACTTCCTTCGACTCCACTACACTCTATTCCCCACCATTCCACGGCATTTGATTCCACTACATTCAGGTCAATTCCATTCCAGTCCATTACACTCCACTCCACTCTACTCACTTTACCTCCACACTCCACTCCACTCCACTCTTTCCATTCCATTGCATTCCATTCCATTCCGTTTCATTCCAAACCTCACCATTCCAATCTACTCCACTCCATTTCATTTATCTCCACTGTGATTCACTCCAGTCCATTCCTCTCCCCTCCGTTGCAATACACTCTATTCCATTCCATCCATTTCATTCCACTCCACTCCACTTCATTCCACTCCCCTGCACTCATTTCCACTCCACTCCACTCAATTCCCTTCCAATACATTCCATTCCATTCCATTCCATTCCATTCCATTCCATTCCACTCCATTCAATTCCATTCTACTCTATTCAATTCCACTACATCCACTCCACTCCACTCCATTCCATTCCATTCCATTCCACTCCATTCATTTCCTTTCCATTCCATTCCATTCCACTATACTCCCTTCCACTCCAGTCCATCCACTCCATTCCATTCCATTCCATTTCATTCCAATCCATTCCATTACACTCCCCTCCATTTCAGTACACTACACTTCATACCACTCCACTCCACCACAGTACACCCCTGTCCACTCCACTCGAATCAACTCCATTCCATTCCGCACGACTACACGCCACTCCTCTCCATTCTCCTCCACTCCATTCCACTGTACTATATTCCTTTCCACTCCACCATATTCCATTCCACTCCGTTCCATTCCCCTCCATTCCACTGCACTCCACTGCACTCCTCTCCACTCCATTCCTTTCAACTCTACTCCACTCCACTCCACCCTATTCCACTCCATTGCACTGCACTCCACTCTATTCCACTCTACTCCACTCGATTCTCCTCCACTCCATTCCATTCAATTCCATTCCATTCTACTCCAGCCCATTCCATTCCATTGCATTTCCCTCTACTCCATTCATCTTCAGCCAATTCCACTCCACTCTTCTTCAGCCAATTCCACTCCACTCAATTCTTTTCCATTCCATTCAACTGCATTCCTCTACACTCCACTTCATTCTACCACAATCCACTAAATTCCTTTTCATTCCATTCCATTCCACTCCATTCCATTCCACACCACTCCACCGCATTCTACTCCATTCCATCGCACTTCACTCAACTCCCGTTCATTCCATTCCATTCCTGTCCACTCCGTTCCACTTCTCTCCTTTCCATTCAATTTCACTCCTCTCCAATTCATTCCAATCCACTCCATTCCACTCCACTCCACTCCATTCGATTTCACTCCACTCCTTAACACTCCACTCTTGTTAATTCCACACCATTCCACTCCACTGAACTCCAATCCACTCCACTCCAATCCACCACATTCCATTCCACTCCATTCCATTCCACTACATTCCACTGCAATCCACTCCATTCCAGTCCACTGTATTGCATTTCTTTACTCTCCAATCCATTACACAACACTCCATTCTTTTCCATTCCACTCCATTTCACACCAGTTCACTCTATTCCACTCCACTCCACTGCATTGCACTCCATTGTACTGCATTCCATTCCATTCCATTCCAATCCACTGAATTCCTTGCATTCCATTCCATTCCATTCCATTCCATTTAGTCCAATCCATTCAAGTTCAATCCACTCCATTCCACTCCACTTCACTCCACTCCACTCAACTCAACTCCATTCCATTCCATTACACTGAGTCCCATTGAATTCAATTCCACTTAACTCCTCTCCACTCCATTCCATTGATCTCGAATCCACTGCATTCCATTCCATTCCACTCCATTCCATTCCAATCCCTTCCATTCCATTCCACTCCATTGCTTTCCATTCCATTCCTCGCCATTCCATTCCATTCCACTCCATTCCTCTCCACTACACTCAAATCCACTCCATTCCATTCCATTCCATTCCATTCCTCTTCATTCCAATGCATACCATTCCATTCCACTCCAATCCATTTCATACCACTCTAATCCACTCCGCTCCTCTCCACTCCATTCCACTCCACTCCATTCCACTCCAGTCCGTTCCACTGCACTCCATTCCATTACATTCCATTCAATTGCATTCCATTCCACTCCACTCCTTTCCAGTGCACTCCATTCCTATCCATTCTACTTCACTCCATTCCATTCTACTCCACTCCATTCCATTCCATTCCATTCCACTGCATTAGATTCCAATCCACGCCATTCCTGTGCACTACACTGCATTCCTCTCAACTACACTTCAATCCACTACATTCTACTCCATTCCATGCCATTCCATTCCACTGCATTCCATTCCACTGCATTCCGCTCCATTCCATTTCATTCCACTCCACTGCACTCAAATCCACTCAATCCCATCCCATTCCATTCCACTCCTCTCCATTCTCTTCCGTTTCACTCCACTCCACTCCACTCCATTCCACTCCATTCCACTCCAATCCATTCCACTCCACTCCCTTCCATTCCATTCCACTCTACTACATTGCAGTCCACTCCAATCAACTCCATTCCATTCCATTGCATTCCATACATCTCCATTCCACTCTACAGCATTCCATTCAACTTCTCACCACTCCATTCCATCCCATTCCATTCCACTCTAGTTGATTTCACTCCACTCCATTCCACTCCACTTCACTCCATTCCATTCCATTCCACTCCAGTCCATTGCATTCCACTCCATTCCACTCCACTCCACTCCATTCCGTTCCATTCCCTTCCACTGCACTCCTCTGCACTCCAGTCCACTCCATTCCACTCCATTGCACTCCACTCCTTTCCACTCCACTGCATTCCATTCCATTCCATTCCACTCCATTCCAGTAAATTCCATTCCATTGCACTCCATTCCACTCTACTCCACTACATTCCATTGCACTCCAATCTACTCCACTCCATTCCACTCCATTCCATTCCACTCTACTCCATTCCATTCCATTCCATTCCACTCGATTGCACTCCACTCCACTCTACTCCATTCCATTACATTCCATTCCACTCCATTGCACTCCACTCCACTCTACTCCATTCCACTCCATTCCTCTCCATTCCAGTCTACTAAACTCCACTCCATTCCATTCCGTTCCACTGCACTCCACTCCATTCCATTCCATTACAAACCATTCCCTACCACTCCATTCCACTCCTCTCCACTCCAATCCATTCCATGCCATTCACCTCCTCTCCATTCCATTCCACTCCATTCCACTCCTTTCCACACACTTCCACTCCAATCCATTCCATTCCATTCCACTCCACTCTACTCCATTCAACTCCACTTCCTTCCATTCCATTCCATTCCACTCCATATCATTCCCCTCCACTCCAATACATTTCATTCCATTCCAGTCCATTCCACTCCATTGCACTCCATTCAATTCCATTCCGTTCCTTTCCATTCCCTTCCACTCCAATCCACTCCACTACACTCCATTACATTCCATTCCCCACCATTCCACTGCATTTGATCCCACTACTTTCAAGTCCACTCCATTCCAGTCCATTACACTCCACTCCACTCCACTCTACTCACTTCTCCTCCACTCCATTCACTCTACTCCTTTACACTCCACTTCACTCCACTCCATTCCATTCCATTCTACTCCATTCCATTTTTCTATATTCCACTCCACTCCACTCTTTCCACTCCATTGCATTCCAATTCATTCTATTTCATTCCAATCCACACCATTCCAATCTACTCCACTCCATTCCATTTATCTCAACTGCTCTCCACTCCACTCCATTCCACTCCTCTCCATTGCAATCCAATCCATTCCATTCCATCCATTCCATTCCACTCCACCCCACTTCATTCTACTCCACTGCACTCCTTTCCACTCCACTCCACTCCATTCCATTCCACTCCATTCCATTCCACTCCATTCCATTCCAGTGCACCCCACTTAATGCCACTCCACTCTACCCCACTCCACTCCTGTCCACTCCACTCCAATCAATTCCATTCAATTCCACTCGACCACACTCCACTCCTCTCCATTCCATTCCACTCCAATCCACTCTACTAAATTCGATTCCACTCCAACCCATTCCATTCCACTCCATTTTATTCATCTAGAATTGTAGTGCACTCCACTGCACTCCTCTCCACTCCATTAAATTCAACTGCACACAACTGCTCTCCACCCAATTCCACTCCATTCCACTACACTCCACTGTATCCCATTCCACTCCTGTCCATTCCAATCCACTCCATTCCTTTCCATTCCATTCCATTCCATTCCACTCCATTCCAATTCATTGTTTTGGCCTCTACCCCTTTTTACTCCAGTCGATTCCAATCCACTCCTTTCTATTCCATTCCATTAAATTCCATTCCACTATACACCACTCCTTTCCAATAAAATCCACTCCATACCTTTTCATTCCATTCCACTCCAATACATTCCACACCACTCCACCCCATTCCACTCCCTTCCAGTCCACTCCATTCCATTCCACTCCTCTCCATTCCAATCCACTCCAATCCATTCCACTCCACTCCACTCCATTCCACTCAACTCCCTTCCTTTCCATCCTATTCCACTACTCTCCATTACGTACCACTCCACTCCATTCAACTCAATTCCATTCTATTCCACTGCACTCTAGTGAACTCTACTCCATTCCATTCTATTCCAAGCCATTCCATTCCACTCCATTCCACTCCACTCCACTCCATTCCATTCCTCTCCAATCCACTTCACTCCACTCCATTCCACTCCACTCCAGTCCATTCAACTCCGTTCCACTCCACTCCACTCCACTCAAATCGACACCTCTGCATTCCACTCCATTCCACGCGATTCCATTGCTCACCATTCCACTCCACTCCATTCCATTCTATTCTACTTCACTCGACAGTACTGCAATCCATTCCATTCCTACTCATTCCATTCCATTCGACTCTATTCCATTCTATTCCACTTCCCTACACTACACTCCATTCCACTCCGTTCTTCTCCACTCCATTCCACTCCACTCCACTCTATTCCATTCAATTCCATTCCATTCCACTCCACTCCACTACACTCCATTGCATTCTGTTGTACTCCATTAGAGTCCATTCCACTCCATTCCAATCTATTCCACTCCACTACAATCCATTGCATTCTGTTGTACTCCATTAGAGTCCATTCCACTCCATTCCACTCTATTCCACTCCACTCCATTCAACTCCATTCCACTCCATTCCATTCCACTACTTTCCATTCCTCACCGTTCCTCCCCACTACACTCCATTCCATCACACTCCAATCCATTCCATTCCATTCCACTCCACTCCCCTCCACTGCATTCCGTTCTACTGCATTGCACTGCATACCATTCCATTTCATTTCATTCCATTCCTCTCCACTCCATTCCATTCCATTCCTCTTCACTCCATTCCATTCCATTCCTCTTCACTCCATTCCTCTTCACTACCCTCCATTTCATTCCATTCCATTCCATTCCATCCCTTTCCATTCCATTGCTTTTGATTCCATCCCACTGTATTCCAGTCCACTATGCTCCATTCCACTCAACTCAACTCCACCCTCTCCATTCTATTTCATTCCATTCCATTGCACTCTACTCCATTCCATTCCATTCCAATTCACTCTATTCCACTTCATTTCGTTCCATTCCATTCCATTCCATTCCATTCCACTGCATTTGGTTGCATCCTACTCCCTTCCAGTCCACTACCCTCTATTCCACTCAACTCCACCGCACTCCACTCCATTCCATGCCATTCCATTTCACTCCACTCCATTCAATTCCATTCCACTGCATTCCATTCCATTTCATTCCACTTCACTACACTCAAATCCACTCCATTCCATTCTATTCCATTACATTCCCATCCATTCCATTCCATTGCATTCCATTGCACTCCACTCCACTTCAGTCCACTTCAGTCCACTCCATGACACTCCACTCCAATCCATTAAATTTCATTCCATTCCACTCCATTCCATTCCATTCTACCTTAATCCATTCCACTCCGTTACACTCCCATCCACTCCATTCCATTCCACTCCATTCAACTCCATTCCTCTCTACTTCACTCCATTCAACTCCTCTCCCACCCATTACAATCCATTCCATTCAGCTTCACTCCATTCCATTCTATCCACTCCATTCCATTCCACTCCATTCCACTCCATTCCATTCCTCTCCACTCCTTTCCAGTCCACTGCACTCCATTCCTCTACACTCCAATCCACTAAACTCCATTTCATTCCATTCCTTTCCACAGCACTCCATTCCACTCTACTTCATTCCTCTTCCTTACACTTCACTCATCTCCACTCCATTCCACTCCATTCCAGTCCATTCCATTTCAGTCCATTCCACTCCACTCCATTGCAATCCATTCCCTCCCATTGCCCTCCACTTCACTGCACTCCACGCCATTCAACTCCATTCCACTCCATTCTATTCCACTCCATTCGACTCTAATCCATTCCATTCCATTCCATTCCACTCCATGCCAGTACAGTCCCCTCCATTCTACTCCACTACACTCCATTCCTTTCCAGCCCTCTCTACTCCTTTCCACTCCCCTTCACTCCACTACACTCCAGTCCATTGAATTTCACTGAACTTCATTCCATTCAATTCCATTCCACTCCATTCAACTGCACTCCATTCCACTCTATTCCACTCCATTCCAGTCTGCTCCACTCCACTCCATTCCATTCCGTACCACTGCAAGCCACTCCATTCCATTCTATTCCATTGCCCTCCGCTCAGCTACATTCCACTCCACTGAATTCCACTCCATTCCACCCCAATGCACTCCATTCCACTCCACTACATTCCACTCCACTCCACTTCATTCCATTCCATACCATTTCTTTGCACTCCACACCATTCCATTTCATTCCACTGCTCTACACTCTAATCCATTCCATTCCTTTACACTCCACTCCACTCTTCTCCATTCCATTCGAATCCCTCCCATTCCAATCCATTCCATTCCACTCCACTTCGCTCCACTGCACTCCATTTCATTCCACTCCATTCCATTCCAATAAATTCCCCTCCATTCGACTTCACTCCATTCAACTCCATTCCACTCCACCCACCTCCATTACAGTCCACTCTACTCAAATCCATTCATTTCCATTCCACTGCAATCCACTCTTCTCCATTCCATTCAATTCCACTCCGCTCCACTGCTGTCTATTCCACTCCACTCCACTCCATTCCACTCCTCTCCATTCCATTCCACTCCATTCCATTCCATTCCAATCCACACTATTGAATTCCAATCCATTCTATTCCACCACTCCCAATTTCATTCCAATCCTTTCCATTCAACTACACCCCTTTCTACTCCACTCCATTCCACACCACTCTACTCTACTCAATTCCATGACATTGCATTTAATTCCACAACATTCCATTCTATTCCATGCATTCCATTCCATTCCATTCCACTCCACTCCACTCCACTCTAGTAAATAATTCCACCCCACTCCACTCCTCTCCACTCCAGTAAATTTCATTCCATTCCACTCCAATCCATTTCACTCCAATCCATTGCATTCCACTCCACTCGACTCCATTCCATTCCGTTCCACTCCATTCCATTCCATTCTACTCCATTCTATTCCATTTCATTCATGTTCCCTACCACTCCATTCCAATCAATTTCATTCAATTCTATCCATTTCCCCTCTGTTCCACTCCACTCCACTCCACTCCAGTCGAATCAACTCCCTTACATTCCACTCCACTCCACTCCACTCCTCACCATTCCATTCCACTCCATTCCACTCTTCTCAATTCCATTCCACTCCACCCCATTCCATTCCTCTCCATTCCATTCCTCTCCTCTCCACTGCACTCCACTGAACTCCACTCCCCTCAATTTCATTCAACTCCACTCAACTCCACTCTGACCCATTCCACTCCATTCCACTGCACTCCACTGTATTCCACTCCACTCCACTCCATTACACCACACTCCACCCTTCCATTCCTTTCCATTCCATTCCACTCCATTCCATTCCATTTCATTCCCCTCTACTGCATTCTACTCCAGTCCACTCCACTCCACTCCATTCCATTCCATTCTATTCAACTCCATTCCACTACTCTCCACTCCATTCCACTACACTCCACTCCATGCCTTTTCATTCCATTCCACTCCACTCTATACCACACCACCCCACCCCATTCCACTCAACTGTTCTCCATTCCATTCAACTCCACTCCAATCCATGACCCTCCACTCCACTCTATTCCACTCCACCCCACTCCATTCCATTCCATTCCACTCCATTCCATTACATTACATTTCCTTCTACTCCATTCTACTCCAGTCCATTTCACTCCACTCCATTCCATTTCATTCCATTGAACTCCATTGCCCTACACTCCACTCCATTCAGCACAACTCCACCCCATTGCACTCCACTCCACTCTATTCCATTCCACTCCACTCCCTTCCATTCCAATCTTCTCCATTCCAGTCCACTTCATTCCACTCCACTCCGTTCCACTCCACTCCACTCTACAGGACTCCACTCCATTCCATTCCAATTAATTGCATTCCATTCTGCTCCATTCCGTTCCATTCCACTCCACTACATTCCAGTCCTTTCCATTCCATTCCGCTTCATTCCTCTCCACTCCTCTCCATTCCTCTCCACTCCACTGTATTCCATTAAATTCCATTCCATTCCGCTTCATTCCTCTCCACTCCACTCCATTCCTCTCCACTCCACTCTATTCCATTCAATTCCATTCCATTCCAGTCCACTCCACTGCACTCCATTCCATTCAATTCCCACTCCATTACAGTCCATTCCGCTCCATTCCACTCTATTCCACTCCACTCCATTCAACTCCATTTCACTCCATTCAATTCCACTACATTCCTTTCCACACCATTCCTCCCCACTCCATTCCCTTCCAACAAGCTCCAATACATTCCATTACTTACCACTCCACTCCCCTCCTAGCAATTCCACTCCACTCCATTCCTGCACACTCCACTCCATTCTACTGCACTCCACTCCATTCAACTCCATTCCATTCCATTCTATTCCACTCCACCTCACTCCATTCCATTCCTTTCCATCCCACTGCCCTCCACTACATTCCAATACACTCCATTCCACTCCATTCCCCTCCGTTCCATTCCATTCCATTCCATTCCTCTCCATACCATTTCGTTTCCTCCCATTGCAAGCCATTTCACTCGACTCCACTCCATTCAACTCCATTCCACTCCATTCCATTCTACGCCTTTCCAATCCACTCCATTCCCCTGTATTCCATTCTATTCCACTCCACTCCTTTCCACTCCACTCCACTGCATTCCATTCCATCCCAACGCAGTCCACTCCACTCTATTCTATGCCATTCGACTCGGCTCCACTCTATTCCACTCCACTGCATTCCACTCCATTCTTTTCCACTCCAGTCCATTGCACTCCAATCTATTCCATTGCACTCCACTTCACTCCACTCCGCTCAATTTCATTCCACTCCATTCCATCCCAATCCGTTCTACTCCATTCCACTCCAATCTATTCCATGCCATTCCACTCCCTTCACCTCCCTTTCAGTCCACTCTACTCAACTCCATTCCATTCCATTACACTGCGATCCACTACACTCCATTCCAGTCAATTACACTCCTTTTCACTGCTCTCCATTCCACTCCACTCCACTCCATTCCACTCCACTCCATTTTATTGTATTCCAATCCACTCCACTGAATTCCAATCCATTCCATTCCACCGCTTTCCATTGATTCCAATCTATTCCATTCCACTACACTCCGTTCTACTCCACACCACTCCACTCTACTCCATTCTGTGACACTGAATTCCATTTCACGACTTTCCATTGTATTCCACAGCATTCCATTCCATTCCACTCAACTCTCATCCAATCCACTCCACTCCGGTAAATTCCACTTCAGTCCAATCCACTCCACTCCAGTCAATTACACTCCATTCCATACCATTCCATTCCACTCCACTCCATTCCATACCGTTCCACTCCACTTTAATCCACTCCATTTCATTCCATTCCACTCCAATTGACTCAACTCCATTCCATTCCACGCCACTGCTCTCCACTCCACTCCATTCCACTCCATTAGATTGAGTTCCACTCCATTCTATTCTATTTCATTAAATTATGTTCCCTTCCACTCCATTGCACTCCTTTGCACTCAATTCCTTTCCTTTCCTCTCCGTTCCTCTCCACTCCACTCAACTCCCCTCCACTACACTCCATTCCATCCCACTACATTACTTTCCACTCCATTCCACTCCAATCCTCTCCATTCTATCTCACTCCATTCCATTCAATTCCACTCCACTCCACTCTATTCCACTCCACCCCACTCCATACCACTCCACTCTATTCCTCTCCATTCCTTTTCACTCCATTCCTCTCCACTCCTTTTCATTCCATTCCATTACGTTCCATTGCACTCCATTTTTATCCATTCTGCTCTACTCCATTCCACTTAACTGCACTCCACTGCACTCCATTCCATTCCATTCCTTTCCATTCAACTCCATTCCACTCTATTCCACTCAATTCCACTCCACTCCACTCCATTCCATTCCATTGCATTCCACTCCACTCCATTCGTCTCCACTCCACTCCATTCCACTCCACTCTACTGCATTCCATTCCACTTCACTCCATTCTAGTCCACTGCACTCCAATCCATTCCATTACATACCAATCCATTCCATTCCATTCCGAGCACTAAATTCCATTTCATTCCACTCCACTCCACTCTATTCCATTCCATTCCATTCTATTCCAGTCCACTCCACTCCACGCCAATCCATTCCACTCCAACCCACTCCACTCCATTCCAATCCAATCCACTCAATAATATTCCACTACATTCCACTCCACTCCATTCCATTCTATTAGTTTTCATTCCTCTCCACTCCTCTCCACTCCACTCCAATCCTTTCCAAGCCATTGCTTTCCACTCCAGTCCATTCCGTTCCATTCCTCTGCATTCCATTACTTTCCATTCCACTCCACTCCACTCTACTCCACTGGAATCCTTTCCTCTCATTTCTACTGCACTCCATTCCATTCCATACCTCTCCTTCCCATTTCATTCCACTGCATTCCATTCCATTCCACTCTACTCCTTTCCACTCCACTCCATTACAATCCACTGCATTCCATTCCATTCCTTTGCATTCCAATCCACTCCACTCCACTCCACCTCAACACGTTAAATTGCTCTTCACTGAACTCCACTCCACTGCTTTCCAGTCCACTCCATTCCATTCCATCCCTTTCGACTCCTCTATACTCCATTCCAATGCACTCCATTCCACTCCACTCCACTCCTTTCCATTCATTCCATTACATTCTCTTCATCTGCATTCCATTCCATTCCACTTTACCCCATTCCACTCTTCTCCATTCCACTCCACTCCTTTCCATATCTTTCCATTCAACTCCATTCCACTCCACTCCATTCCACTCCACTCCACTACATTCTTTCCTTTCCAATCCACACCACTCCATTCCACTCCACTCCACTCCATTCCCCTCCAATCCATTCCATTCCATTCCAATCCACTCTATTCCATTTCACTCCAATCCATTCTGGTCCACACCACTCCATTCCACTACACTTCTTTCCATTCTATTCCATTCCACTCCACTCAAGTACATTCCATTCCATTCCATTCCGTACCATTCTATTCCAATTCATTCCTCTCCACTCCACTCCATTCCACTCCACTGCACTCCATTCCACTCAATTCCATTCATATCTACACCACTCCACTCCACCCTTCTCGACTCCATTCCACTCTACTCCACTCCATTCCATTCTATTACACTGCTTTCCAGTCCTTTCCACTCCACTCCACTCCATTCCATTCCATTCAATTCCACTCTATTCATTTCCACTCCCCTCTATTCCAGTCCACTCCACTCCATTACACTACATTCCATTCCGCTCCAATCCATTCCATTCCACCCCACTGCATTCCATCACTTTCCATTCCACTGCATTCCCCTTAATCCACTCAACTTCATTCCATTTCACTCCACTCCACTGCCCTCCACTCCATTCCATTCCATTCTATTCCACTCCAATCCACTCCACTCCATTCCAATCCATTTCACTCCATTAGAGTCCACTGCAGTCCTGTCCTTTTCAATCCGTTGCATTCCACTGCACTCCACTACATTCCATTCCATTCCACATCACTTCCATTCCACTCCACTCCATTCCATTCCATTCTATTTCAGTGCACTGCAGTCCACTTCATCCACTCCACTCAAATCCACTACACTCCATTGCATTAAACTCCGCTCAATTCCATCCAATTCCATTCCATTTCACTCCATTCCAGTCTACTACATTTCATTCCACTCCACTCCACTCCATGACACTCCATTCCATTCAACTCCATTGCATTCCTCTCCTTTACACTCCACTCCACTCCTTTCCACTCCACTCCATTCCACTCCACTTGTGTCCACTGTATTCCAATCCAATCCATTCCATTCCAATCCACTCCACTCCATACCACTCCACACAATTCCTTTCCACTCCACTGCACTCTACTCTATTCCACTGCCCTCCATTCCACTCCACTCCGTTCCATTCCTTTCCATTCCATTCCACTCTACTCTATTCTACTCCACTCCAATCTATTACACTGCCATCCCCTCAATTCCATTACTTTACATTCCATTGCACTCCATTCCATTCCATTCCATTCCACTATACTCCATTCCTCTCCACTTCATTCCACTCCACCCCATTCCATTCCATTGCATTCAACTCCATTCCAACTCTACTCCACTCCATTCCACTCCACTCCACATTAGTACATTGCATGCCATTACTCTCCACGCTATTCCACTCCACTACAGTTCTTTCCTCTCCACTCTATTCCATTCCATTCTATTCCATTCCACTTCTTTCACTCCAGTCCACTCCATTCCATGCCCTTCCATTCCATTCCAATCCATTCAATTTAATTCCACTCCATTCCATTCAACTCCAGTCCCTTTCATGCCTTTCAACTCCAATCCACTAAATTCCATGACATTCCATTCCTCTCCATTCCATTTCATTCCATTCCACTCCCTGCCAGTCCATTCCTTTTGATTCCACTTCATTCCGCTTCTTTCCACTCTTTTCGATTCCACTCCATTGCACTCCACTCCATTCAATTCCATTACACTCCACTTCACTCCACTCCATTCCATTCCACTCCCTCTCACTCTCCCCCATTCCTTTCCACTCCACTCCACTCATTTCCACTCCACTTCACTCCACTCCATTGCGTTATATTCCATTCAATTCCACTCCATTCCATTCCACTCCACTCCATTCCAGTCCACCCCACTCCATTCCCCTCCACTCCACTCCACTACATTCCATTCCACTCCACTCCATTCCACTCCATTCCATTCCACTGCACTCCACTTCATGCACTCCACTTCACTCCATTCCACTCCCCTCCAATCCATTCCATTCCATTCCATTCCACTCCAATCCACTCCACTCTATTCCACTCCATTCCTCTACGTTACAGTCCACTGCAGTCCAGTACTTTTCAATCCTTTGGATTCCACTTCACTCCTCTCCGTTCCATTCCAATTCATTCCAGACCACTTCCATTCCAGTCCACTACATTCCATTCCATTTCATTGCATTCCACTGCACTCCACTTCATCCACTCCACTCCATTCCACTCCACTCCATTGCATTCCACTCCGCTCAATTCCATTCAATTGCATTCCATTCAACTCCACACCATTCTATTCCACTCCATTGAACTCCATTCTTCTCTACTCCACTCCATTCAACTCCATTGCACTCCACTCCAATGCACTACATTCCTTTCCATTAAACTTCACTCTACTCGATTCCATAACAGTCCGCTCCACTCTATTCCATTTCACTCCCCTCCATTCTACTCCATTCCTCTGCATTCCAGTCCTCTCTACTCCACTCCATTCCATTCCATGCCATTTTATTCCATTGAACTCCATTCCAGTCCACTTCACTCCATTCCACGCCATTTTATTCCATTGCACTCCATTCCACTTCACTCCACTCCATTCCACTCCACTCCACTCCATTCCATGACATTCAATTCCATTCCACTTCATTATATTTCACTCCAATCCATTCTATTCCCCTCCAATCCTTTCCACTCAACTCCACTTCTTTCAACTCAATTCCACTCCACACCACTCCACTCCATTGCACTCCTTTCCACTCAACTCCATTTTTCCACTCCATTCCATTTCATTGCATTCCACTCCATTCAAATCGACTCGACTCCACTCCACTCCATTCCATTAAACTCCACTCCACTCCATTCCATTACAATCAATTCCATTCCACTGCATTATATTTCACTCCTCTCAATTCCATTCCACTCCACTCCTTTCCACTCTACTCCACTTCATTCCATTCAATTCCACTCCACTCCACTGCACTCCATTGCTCTCCATTCCACTCCTCTCCATTCTTTCCACTCCATTCCTTTCCATTCCATTCCACTCCATTCCAATCCATTCCAATCCACTCCACTCCATTCCATACAACCCCACTGCACTCCATTCCACTCCATTCCACTCCACTCTATTCCACTACATTCCCCTTCTTTCCAGTCCATTGCTCTCCACTCCACTGCATTGCACTCCACTCCACTAAATTCCATTCCACTCCATTCCATTCTATTCCACTCCACTCCATTCGACTCAACTCCACTCCATTACACGCTACTACACTGCATTCCATTCTATTAGTTTCAATTCCATTCCATTCCATCCCACTCCATTTTATTCCATTCCATTCAACTCCACTCCACTCCACTCCACTAAATACTTCTCCAATCCACACCATTCCAATCCATTCCATTCCACTCCACTACATTGCACTTCACTCCATTCTAATCCACTCCACTCCACTCCATTACGTTACATTTCATTACATTTGACTCCATTCCATTCCATTCGACGACATTCCATTCCACTCCACTCCATGCCATTAAATTCATCTCAATTCCGATTCCATTCCATTCCACTACACTCCACTCCATCCCCTCAAATCCACAACTTTTCACTCCATTTCATTCCAGTCCATTCCACTTCAATCCATTCTATTGCTTTCCACACCACTCCACTCAATTCCATTGCATTCCACTCCACTCCACTCAATTCCATTCCATTCCATTCCATTCTGTTCCATTCCGTTCCTTTCCGTTCCATTCCGTTCCATTCCGCTCCATTCCATTCCATTCCGCCCAATTCCATTCTATTCAATCCTACTACAATGCAATCTATCCACTCAATTCCTGACCATTCCACTCCATTCCATTTCTAGTCCATTCCACTCCACTCCACTCCTCTCCAATACATTCCATTCCACTCCAATCCATTCCAGTCCACTCAATTCCATTCCATTCCTGTCCATTACATTCCACTACATCCACTCAATTCCACACCATTCCACTCCTATGCATTCGAGTCCATTCCACTCCACTCCATTCCATTCCATTTCACTCCACTACACTCCATTCCACTCCACTCCATTCCTCTCCATTCTGCTTCATTTCATTCCATTCAATTCCTATCCACTCCACTCCATTCCAATCCATTCCACTCATTCCAATCCACGGCACTCTATTCAATTGCATTGCATTTTATTCCACCACATTCCTTTCCACTACACTCTACTCCATTCCCCTACACTCCATTCCACTACACTCGATTCAATTCCACTGCACCCCACTCCACTCCACTCCATTCCCTTCCACTCCATTCCGTTCCATTCCTTTTCACTATGGTACATTCCATTCCACTCCACTCCACTTCATTCCATTCCACTCCAGTCCACTTCTTTAAACCCCACTCCAGTCCACTCCAGTCAATTCCATTACACTCTACTCCATTCCTTTCCACTCGATTCCACTCCACTCCATTTCAGTGCATTCCACTACATTCCTTTCCATTCACGGCCATTCCATGTCATTCCACTCCACTCCACTCCAATCCATTTCATTACGCTGCATTCCACTCCATTCCATTTCGTTGTACTCCATTCCACTCCACTCCTTTCCATTCCTCTCCATTCCACTCCACTCCACTCCTTTTCATTACACTGCACCCCACTCCATTCCACTCCACTCCACTCCACTCCACTTCATTCCAGTTCACTCCGCTCCATTCCATTCCATTCCAGTCCATTCCACTCCACTGCATTCCACTCCATTCCACTCCATTCCAATCCACTCTACTCCACTGAACTCCATTTCACTGCAATTCACTGTACTCCATTCCATTCCATGCCATTCCACTCCACTCTATTCCATTCCACTCTAGTCTACTCCACTCCACTCCAGTCCTTTCCATTCCACTATATTCCTTTCCAATCCATTCCACTCCTCTCCAATTCACTCCACTCCACTCCACGCCATTCCATTCCACTCCAATCCACTCTATCCCATTCCACTTCACTCCCTTTCATTCCTCTTCTTTCCACTGAAATCCACTCAACTTCACTCCACTACATTCCAAACCATGCCGTTACACTCCCTTCCACTCCACTCCATCCCATTCCATTCCACTTCACTATACTCTATTCCTCTCCACTCCTTTCAATACCATTCAACTCCATTCTATAACACTCCACTCCACTCCATTCCAATCCACTCCACAGCATTCCACTCCACTCCACTCCATTCCATTCCATTTCAATCCATTCTACTCCATTCAACTCCATTCAATTTCACTCCATTCCAGTCTATTTCACTCAATTCCTGTCCACTCCACTCCTCTCCACTCCATAACATTCCATTCCACTGCATGCCACTCTAATCGATTTCAATCCATTCCGCTCCACTCCATTGTATTCCACTCTGCTGCACTACATTCCAATCAATTCCACTGCATTACACTCAACTCCACTCCATTCCATTTAATTCCTTTCCATTACATTTCATTCAATTCAACTTCTTTCCACTGAAATCTGGTCCATTCCATTCCACTCCACTCCACTGCATTCCGTGCCATTCCATTCCATTCCAATCCATTACATTTCATTCCATTCCATTCCATTCCATTCTACTCCATTCCAGGCCTTTTCACTCCACTGCACTCCATTTCATGCCATTCCATTCCACTCAATTCCAGTCCATTCTACTCTATTCCACTCCTCTCCAATCCATTCCACTCCATTCCCGTCTATTTCACTCCATTCAATTCCACTCCATTCCACTCCATTTCATTCCATTGCATTACACTCCAATCCACTCCACTCTATTCCATTAAACGCCATTCCAGTCTAGTCCATTCCATTCCTCTCCACTGCACTCCATTCCACTCCATTCCATTCCTCTCCATTCCATTCCTTTCCATTCAACTCCACTCCAATCCTTTCCACTCCAATCCATTCCATTCCATTCCTTTTGCTTGCACTGCACTCCACTCCACTACATTCCATTCCATTCCACTCCAATGCACTCCACTCCTCTTCATTCCACTCCACTCCTTTCCACTCCACTATATTCCATTCCATTCCATTCCACTCGACTACATCCACTCCAAACCACTCAATTCCACTCCACTCCTCTGCATTCTATTTCATTCCATTCTTCTCCATTGCAATCCATTCCACATACTCCACTCCACTAAGCTCCAATCCACTCCCCTCCATTCCATTCAATTCCATTCCATTCAACTCCATTCAACAACACTCCGCTACATTCCACTCCACTCTATTCCATTTCATTCCATTCCATTCCAGTCCACTCCATTCCACTCCACTCCACCCCACTCTTCTTCAATCCACTCTGCTGTTCTCCACTCCATTTCATGCCATTCTTCTCGATTCCATTCGATTCCACTCCACTCCTTTCCATTCGATTCCATTGAACAGATCTACACTCCACTCAACTCCACTAAAATTCATTCCACTCCATTCCATTTCACACCATTTCACTCCAATCTATTACTTTCCATTCCACTCCACTTCACTCCAATCCATTCATTTACACTGCATTCAACTCAACTCCATTTCATTCCACTCCATTCCATTCCCTTCCATTCTACTCCATTCGATTCCATTCCACTCCACTCCAAAACATAACATTCCACTCCACTCTATTCCACTCCTCTCCACAACACTCCACTCCATTCCACTCCATTCCATTCCACAATACTATATTCCGTTCCATTCCGTTCCACTCCATTCCACTCCAGTACATTCCACTCCCTTCCACTCCATTCCAGTCCACTGCACTGCATCTCTCTGCATTGCATTCCATTGCACTGCACTTCACTCCTTTCCATTCCAATGCATTACACTACATTCCATTCCTGTCTACTCCACTCCACTGCACTCCATTCCATTAAATTCCACCCCATTCCGTTCCCCTCAATTCCACTCCATTCCATTCCATTCCAATCCACTCCATTCCATTCCATTCCACTCCACACCTTTCCAGGCCAATCCTTTCCATTCCACTCCACTCCAGTCCACTCCATTCCATTGCACTCCATTCCACTCCACACCTTTCCATTCCACTCCATTCCATTCCATACAATTGCATTGCATTCCTTAACGCTCCACTCCACTCCATTTCCTTACACTCCACTCCACTACATTCCACTCCACTACACTACACTCCATTCCACTTCACTCCACTCCATTCTACTTCATTCCACTCCATTCCACTCCTTTCCATTCCACTCCATTCCACTCCACTCCACTCCATTCCACTCTACTCCATGACATTCCATTCCACTCCACTCCACTCCATTCCATTCCACTCCACTCCATTCCATTCCCCTTCATTCCACTGCAATACACTCTACTTCACTCCACTCCATTCCAATCTGTACCATTCCACTCCATTCCACTCCACTCCATTCCATTCCATTCCACTTCACTAAACTCTATTCCTCTCCCCTCCTTTCAAGTCCATTAAACTACATTGCATTACACTCCACTCCACTCCATTCCAATTCATTCCACCCCATTCCACTCCATTCCCTTCCTTTCCGTTATATTTCAGTCAATTCCACTCCATTCCACTCCACTCCATTTCACTCCCTTGCACTATCTTCCCCTCCATTCCATTTCACTCCCTTGCACTCTCTTCCCCTCCATTCCAGTCCACTCCACTCCACTCTAGTCCATAACATTCCGTTCCACTGCACACCACTCCAGTCTATTCCAATCCATTCTGCTCCACTCCATTGCATTCCACTCCACTCCACTACTTTCCAATCAATTCCATTCCATTACACTCCACTCCACTCCATTCCATTAAATTTCTTTCCATTCCATTACATTCCTTTTCACTGCAATGCAATCCATTCCACTCCAATCCACTCCATTCCATGCCATTCCATTCCATTCCAATCCATTTCATTTCATTTCACTCCATTCCATTCCACTCTACTCCATTCCAGGCCTTTGCACTACACTGCACTCCACTTCACTCCATTCCATTACACTCCATTCCATTCCATTCCACCCCATTACTGTCCACCCCACGCCATTCGACTCCATTTCAGTCCTTTACACTCCATTCCATTCCATTCCTTTACACTCCGGTTCCTTCCATTCCATTACACTCCTTTCCTCACCACTCCTCTCCATTCCACTCCATCCCTTTCCATTACATTCCATTTCATTCCAATTCACTGCACTCCAATCCGATACCCTCCTTTCTACTCCACTGCACTCCACTCCACGGCATTCCTCTCCACGCCACTCCACTCCATTCTATTCCACTCCATTCCTTTACACTCCATTCCTCAATACTCCACTCCATTCCACTCCATCCCAATCTATTACGTTCCATTTCATTCCACTCCTCTCCATTCCACTCCACTCCACTCCATTCCATTCCACTCCACTCTGTACAATTCCATTCCATTCCCCTCCACTCCATTACAATCCACTCCCCTCAATTCCACTCCACTCCACTCCATTCCATTACATTCCTTTCCATTCCGCTCCATTTCTTCCACTCCATTCCATTCCATTCCACTGCATTTCATTCCACTCAACTTCATTTCATTCCATTTCATTCAAATGCACTCCACTCCAACCCACTCCACTTCATTCCAATCCATTCCATTCCACTCCATTCCTCCCCAATTCATTCCATTCCATTCCACTTCAGTCCACTCCAATCCTCTCCACTCCATTGCACTCCACTCCGCTATATTCTATTCCACTCCACTCCACTTAATCACAATCCATTCCACCCTATTCCGTTCCACTCTCCTACATTCCATTCCATTTCATACCATTCCACTCTCCTACATTCCATCCCATTTCATATCATTCCACTGCATTCCACTCCACTCCATTCCACACCATTCCACTCCATTCCTTTCTACTGCAATGTAGTCCGCTTATCTGCATTCCACTCCAATGTACTCCACTCATCTGCATTCCACTCCACTCCATTTCTCTCCACTACATGCCATTCCATTGCACTCCACTCCACTCCAAGCCACTCCATTTCATTCCATTCCATTGCACTCCATCCCATTCCATTCCATTCCATTGCACTCCATCCCATTCCATTCCATTCCATTCCACTCCATTCCATTCCATTCCACTCTATTATATTCCACTTGACTCCATTGCACTCCACTCCTTTCCATTGCCTTCCACTCAACTCCATTCCACTCTACTCCACTACATGCCACTCCTTTCCACTCCATTCCATTCCATTCTCTTCAACTCCACTCCACTCTGCTCCATTCCATTCGATTCCATTCCAATCCATTGCACTCCATTTCAATCCATTCCACCCATTCCACTCAACTCAATTCCATTCCCTTTAATTCCATTAAACTGCATTGCATTCCACTGCACTCCACTTCAGTCCATTGCACTCCACTCCAGTCCACTGCACTCCATTCCATTCCACTCCACTCCACTCCATTCCACTCGATTCCTTTCCATTCCACTCCACTCCATTCCATTCCATTCAACTGCACTCTACTGCCATCCACTCCACTTCTATGCATTACACTCCGTTCCATTCTACTCCATTCCTCTCCACTCCATTCCATTCCACTCCATTCCTCTCCACTCCATTCCATTCCACTCCACTCCACTCCACTAAATTGCACTCCATTATACTCCAGTCCATTCTTTTCCACTCTACTCCTTTCCATTCTATTCCACTACGATCCACTCCACTCCACTCCATTCCACTCCACTCCACTCTATTCCAATCCAGTCCATTCCATTGCACTCCATTCCAGTCCACTCCACTCCACTGCACTCCACTCCATTCTATTCTTCCACTCCACTCCATTCCATTGCATTCTACTCCATTCCATGACATTGCTTTCCATTCCACTCCACTCCATTCCCCTCCGGTCTATTACACTCAACTCCATTCCATCAAATCCATTCCATGACACCCCACCAATCTCCACTCCACTCCATTCCAATCCGTTCCATTCCATTTCACTCCAGTCCACTGCACACCACTCAAATCCACTCCACTCCATTCCATTCTACTCCATTCTACTCCTTTTCCTTCCACTTTACTCCAATCCACTCAACTCCACTCCATTACACCCCACTCCATTCCATTCCACTCCATTAGATTCCACTCCA
This sequence comes from Pongo pygmaeus, assembly GCF_028885625.2. Taxonomy (NCBI): domain Eukaryota; kingdom Metazoa; phylum Chordata; class Mammalia; order Primates; family Hominidae; genus Pongo; species Pongo pygmaeus. The sequence continues at coordinate 38,806,784 of NC_072392.2, forward strand.
GTCCACTCCATTCCATTCCATTCCACTCCATAACATTCCATTCCATTTCACTTCATTGAATTCCATTCCACACCATTGCCGTACATTCCACTCCATTCCACCTAACTCCACTCAATTATATTCCACTCCATTCCACTGCATTCCATTCCACTCTGTTCCACTCGACTCCATTCCATTCCATTCCAATAACTGCACTCCAATCCATTCCATTTCATTCTGCTCCATTCAGTCCGATGCTATCCCTCTCCACGCAACTCCAATCCATTCCACTGCACTCCATTCCCTTTCAATCCATTCCGTTCCACTCCACTCAGTTTCATTCCACTCCACTCCAATCCATTCCACTCCACTCCTGTCCATTCCATTCCATTCTACTCCATTCCACTCCATTCCTCTGCATTAGATTCCATTCCACTACATTCCAGTCCGCAACACAGCTTTCCACTGTACTCCACTCCACTCCGCTACACTCCACTCCATTCCATGCCATTTCATTCCACTCCACTCCATTCTATTCCATTCCCTTTCATTCCATTCCGTTCCATTCCACTTCATTCCACTCAAATCCACTCCATTCCATTACATTCCTTTCCACTCAACTCCATTCCATTCCAATTCTTTCCACTCCACTCCACTCCATTCCACTCCATTCCATTCCATTCCATTCCACTCCATTCCATTCAATTCCACTCTTCTTCATTCTACTTCAGTCAAATCCACTCCAATACATTCCATTTCTTTCCATTCAACTCCATACCACTCCACTCCACTCAATTCAACACCAGTCCACTCCATTCCATTCCATTCTATTCCACTCCACTCCAGTCTACTCGACTCCACTCCATTCAACTCCACTCCATTCCATTAAATTCGAATCCATTCCACTCCATTCCATTCCACTCCACGGCATTCCATTACACTCTAATCCTTTTCACTCCATTCCACTCCACTCCTCTCCACTCACCTCCATTCCATTCCATTCCACTCCACTCCATTCCTCTCCAATCCATTCCATTGCACATCATTCCTGTTCCCTCCACTCAACTCCACTCCACTGTACTCCACTCCATTCTATTCCTTTCCAATCCACTCCACTCCATTGTGTTCTACTCCATTCCATGACATTCCTTTCCACTCCTCTCCATTCCACTCCAATCCATTCCACTCCACTCTATTACACTCAACTCCATTCCATCAAATCCATTCCATGACAACCCATCAATCTCCACTCCTCTCCATTCCAATCCATTTCATTCCATTTCGCTCCAATCCACTGCACTCCTCTCATATCCACTCCATTCCATTCCATTCTACTCCATTCTACTCCGTTTCTTTTCACTTTACTCCAATCCACCCAACTCCACTCCATTACACCCCATTCCATTCTATTACACTCCATTAGATTCCACTCCATTCCATTCCATTCCACTCCATTCCATTCCACTCCATTCCATTCCACTCCATTTCACTTCATTCAATTCCAATCCACACCGTTCCCTTACTTTCCACTCCATTCCACTTAACTTCACTCAATTATATTCAACTCCATTCCACTGCATTCCATTCCACTCTATTCCACTCGACTCCATTCCATTCCCTTCCAAACCACTCCACTCCAACCCGTTACATTTCATTCTGCTCCATTTAGTTCGATGCCATTCCTCTCCATGCCACTTCTATCCATGCTATTGCATTCCATTCCCTTTCATCCCTTTCCATTCCATGCCACTCAGTTTCATTCCACTCCACTCCACTCTATTCCACTCCAGTCCATTCCATTCTATTCCATTCTATTCCACTCCACTCCATTCCTCTGCATTAGATTCCAATCCACTACGTTACAGTCTGCAACACTCCTTTCCACTCTACTCCACTCCACTCCACTCCACTCCACTCCACTCCACTCCACTCCACTGCACTACATTCCATACCATTCCATTCCACTCCACTTCATTCTATTCCATTCCCCTTCATTCCATTCCCTTCCATTCAACTTTCTACACTCAACTCCACTCCATTCCATTCGATTCCTTTCCACTCAACTCTATTCCATTCCAATCCTTTCCACTCAACTCCACTCCATTCCACTCCATTCCATTTCATTCCATTCGACTCAATTCCATTCCATTCCACTCTTCTCCTTTCTACTCCAGTCAAATCCATTCCACTACATTCCATTTCTTTCCATTCAACTCCATTCCTCTCCACTCCACTCAATTCAACTCCAATCCACTCCATTCCGTTCCATTCTATTCCACTCCACTCCATTCTAATCGACTCCACTACATTCAACTCCACTCCATTCCATTACATTCGATTCCATTCCCCTCCTTTCCATTCCATTCCAATCCATTCCATTCCATTCCACGCCATTTCACTTCGTTCCACGCCACTCCTCTCCATTCAGCTTCATTCCATTCCATTCCACTCCAATCCATTCCACTCCAATCCATTCCATTGCACTCCATTCCACTCCACTCCACTCCATTCTACTCCACTTCACTCCACTCCATTCCTTTCCTTTCCACTCCACTCCATTCCATTGCATTCTACTCCATTCCATGACATTGCTTTCCACTCCACTCCATTCCACACCACTCCATTCCACTCCACTCTATTACAGTCAACTTCATTCCATCAAGTCCATTCCATGATACCAGTCCAATCTCCACTCCACTCCATTCCAATCCATTTCATTCCATTTTTCTCCAATCCACTGCACTCCACTCAAATCCACTCCACTCTATTCCATTCTACTCCATTCTACTCCTTTTCTTTCCACTTTACTCCAATCCACTCAACTCCACTCCATTACACCCCACTCCATTCCATTCCACTTCACTAGATTCCACTCCAGTCCACTCCATTCCATTCCTTTCCACTCCATTCCATTCCATTCCATTTCACTTCATTCAATTCCATTCCACACCATTCCCGTACATTCCACTCCATTCCACTGAACTCCACTCAATTATATTCCTCTCCATTCCACTACATTCAATTCCACTCTATTCCACTCGACTCCATTCCATTCCGTTCCAATCCACTCCACTCCAATCCATTCCATTTCATTCTGCTCCATTCAGTTCGATGCCATTCCTCTCCACGCCACTCCAATCCATTCCACTGCACTCCATTCCGTTTCATTTCATTCCATTACACTCCACTCAGTGTCAGTCCACTCCACTCCACTCAGTGTCATTCCACTCCACTCCACTCCATTCCACTCCACTCTACTCCCTTCCAATCCAATCTATTCCATTCCACTCCATTTCTCTGCATTAGATTCCATTCCACTACATTCCAGTCCACAACACTCCTTTCCACTCTACTCCACTCCACTCCACTCCATTCCTTGCCATTCCATTCCACTCCACTCCATCCTATTCCATTCCCCTTCATTCCATTCGATTCCATTCCACTTCACTGCACTCAAATCCATTCCATTCCATTCCATTCCTTTCCACTCTACTCCATTCCATTCCAATCCTTTCCACTCCACTCCACTCCATTCCACTGTATTCCATTCCACTCTTCACCATTCTACTCCAGTCAAATCCATTCCACTACATTCCATTTCTTTCCATTCAAATCCATTCCTATCCAATCCACTCAATTCAACTGCATTCCACTCCATTCCATTCCATTCTATTTTACTCCACTCCATTCTACTCGACTCTACTACATTCAAATCCACTCCATTCCATTATATTCGATTTCATTCCACTCCATTCCATTCCACTACACTCCATTCCATTCCACTCCACTCCATTTCACTCCATTCCACTCCACTACTCTCCACTCAACTCCATTCCATTCCATTCCAGTCCTCTCCATTCCACTCCACTACTCTCCACTCAACTCCATTCCATTCCATTCCACTCCACTCCATTCCACTCCACTACTCTCCACTCAACTCCATTCCATTCCATTCCATTCCACTCCTTTCCATTCCACTCCAATCTATTTCATTGCACTCCTTTTCTGTCCACTCCACTCCACTCCACTGCACTCCACTCCATTCTATTCCTTTCCACTCCACTCCATTCCATTGCATTCTACTCCATTCCATGACATTTCTTTCCCCTCCACTCCACTCCACTCCATTCCACTCCACTCTATTACACTCAACTCCATTCCATCAAATCCATTCCATTACACTCCACCAATCTCCACTCCACTCCATTCCAATCCATTTCATTCCATTTCGCTCCAATCCATGGCACTCCTTTCGAATCTACTCCACTCCATTCCATTCTACTCCATTCTGCGCCGTTTCTTTCCACTTTACTCCAATCCACTTCACTCCACTCCATTACACCCCACTCCATTCCATTCCACTCCATTAGATTCCACTCCAGTCCACTCCATTCCATTCCATTCCATTTCACTTCATTCAATTCCATTCCACACAGTTCCCGTACATTCCACTCCATTAAACTTAACTCCACTCAATTATATTCCACTCCATTCCACTGCATTCCATTCCACTCTATTCCACTCGACTCCACTCCATTCCGTTAAATCCACTCCACTCTGATCCATTCCATTTCATTCTGCTCCATTCAGTTCAATGCCATTCCTCTCCACGGCACACCAATCCATTCCACTGCACTCCATTCCCTTTCATTCCATTCCATTCCACTCCACTCCAGTCCATTCCATTCTATTCCATTCCATTCCATTCCTCTGCATTACATTCCATTCCACTACATTCCGCTCCGCAACACTCCTTTCCAATCTACTCTACTCCACTCCACTCCACTCCACTCCATTCCATGCCATTCCATTCCACTCCACTCCAGTCTGTTCCATTCCCCTTCATTCCATTCCATTCCATTCCATTTCACTCCACTCAAATCCACTCCATTCCATTCCATTCCTTTCCACTCAACTCCATTCCATTCCAGTCCTTTCCACTCCACTCCACTCCATTCCACTCCATCCCATTCCAATCCATTCTACCACATTACATTCTCTTCCACTCTTCTCCATTCTACTGCAGTCAAATCCATTCCACTACATTCCATTTGTCTCCATTCAACTCCATTCCTCTCCGCTCCACTCAATTCAACTCCAGTCCACTCCATCCCATTCCATTCTATTCCACTCCACTCCATTCTACTCGACTCCACTCCATTCAACTCCAATCCATTCCATTTCATTCGATTCCATTCCACTCCATTCCATTCCACTCCACTCCACTCCATTCCACTCCACTCCATTTCACTCCATTCCACGCCAGTTCTCTCCACTCAATTCCCTTCCATTCCATTCCACTCCACTTCATTCCACTCCAATCCATTCCATTGCACTCCATTCCAGTCCAATCCACTCCACTCCAATCCACTGCACTCTACTACATTCTATTCCTTTCCTCTCCAATCCTTTCTATTGCATTCCAATCCATTCCATGATATTCCTTTCCACTCCACTACATTGCACTCCACTCCATTCCACTCCTCACTATTACACACAACTCCATTCCATCAAATCCATTATATGACACCCCACCAATCTCCACTCCACTCCATTCCAATTCTTTTCTTTCCATTTCGCTCCAATCCACTGCACTCCACTCAAATCCACCCCACTCCTTTCCATTCTACTCCATTCTACTCCGCTTCTTTCTAATTTACTCCAATCCACTCAAGTCCACTCCATTACACCCCACTCCATTCCATTAGATTCAGCTTCAGTCCAATCCATTCCATTACATTCCACTCCATTCCATTCCATTTCACTTCATTCAATTCCTTTCCACACCGTTCCCGTACATTCCACACCATTCCACTTAACTCAACTCAATTATATTCCACTCTATTCCACTGCTTTCCTATCCACTCTATTCCACTCGACTCCATTCCATTCCATTCCTAGCCACTCCACTCCAATCCATTCCATTTCAGTCTGCTCCATTCAGTTCGATGCCATTCCTCTCCACGCCACTCCAATCAATTCCACTGCACTCCATTCCCTTTCATTCCATTCCATTACACTCCACTCAGTTTCATTCCACTCCACTCCAGTCCATTCCACTCCACTCCAGTCCATTCCATTCCATTCTATTCCATTCCACTCCATTCCTCTGCATTAGATTCCATTCCACTACATTCCAATCCGCGATACTCCTTTCCACTCTACTCCACTCCTTTCCATGCCATTCCATTCCACTCCACTCCATTCTATTACAATCCCCTTCATTCCATTCCATTCCATTCCACTTCTCTCCACTCAAATCCACTCCATTCCATTCTATTCCTTTCCAATCAACTGCATTCCATTCCAATCTTTTCCACTCCTCTCCACTCCATTCGACTCCATCCTATTCCATTCCATTCCACTACATTCCACTCTTTCCATTCTACTCCAGTTAAATCTATTCCACTACAGTCCATTTCTTTCCATTCAACTCCATTCCTCTCCACTCCTCTCAATTCAATTCCAGTCCACTCCATTCGACTCCATTCCATTTCACTCCACTCCATTCCATTCCACTCCACTCCATTTCACTCCATTCCACGACACTCCTCTCCACTCAACTCCATTCCATTCCTGTCCACTCCACTCCACTCCACTGCACTCCACTCCATTCTATTCCTTTCCACTCCACTCCATTCCATTGCATTCTACTCCATTCCATGACGTTCCTTTACACTCCACTCCATTCCACTACACTCCATTCCACTCCACTCTATTACTCTCAACTCCATTCCATCAAATCGGTTCCATGACACTCCACCAATCTCCACTCCACTCCATTCCAATCCATTAAATTCCATTTCCCTCCAATCCACGGCACTCCACGCAAATCCACTCCACTCCATGCCATTCTACTCCATTCTACTCCGTTTCTTTCCACTTTACTCCAATCCCCTCAACTCCACTCGATTACACCCCACTCCATTCCATTCTACTCTGTTAGGTTCCACTCCAGTCCACTCCATTCTATTCCATTCCACTCCATTCCATTCCATTCCATTTCACTTCATTCAATTCCATTCCACACCGTTCCCGTACATTCCACTTCATTCCCTTTAACTCCACTCAATTATATTCCATTGCATTCCATTCCACACTATTCCACTCACCTCCTTTCCCTTCCGTCACTATCCACTCCACTCCTATGCATTCCATTTCATTCTGCTCCATTCATTTCGAGGCCATTCCTCTCCACACCACTTCAATCCATTCCACTGTACTCTATTCCCTTTCATACCATTCCCTTCCACTACATTCAGTTTCGTTCCACTCCACTCTATTCCATTCCACTTCACTCCAGTCCCTTACATTCCATTCCATTCCACTCCATTCTTCTGCATTAGATTCCATTCTGCTACATTCCAGTCCGCAACACTCCTTTCCACTCTACTCCACTCCACTCCACTCCACTCCACTCCACACCATTCGCTGCCATTCCATTTCACTCCACTCCATTCTATTCAATTCCCATTCATTCCATTCTCTTCCATTCCACTTCACTCCACTCAAATCCACTCCATTCCATTCCATTCATTTCCACTTAACTCCATTCCATTCCAATTCTTTCCACTCCAATCCACTCCATTCCACTCCATTCCATTCCACTCCATTCCATTCCATTCCACTCTTCTCCATTCTACTCCAGTCAAATCCATTCCACTATAATTCATTTCTTTCCATTCAACTCCATTCCTCTCCACTCCACTCAATTCAACTCCAGTCCACTCCATTCCATTCCATTCTATGCCACTGCACTCCATTCTACCCGACTCCACTCCATTCAACTCCTCTGCATTCCATTACATGTGATTCCATTCCACTGCATTCCATTCCAATCCACTATATTCCACTCCACTCTATTGCACTCCATTGCACGCCACTCCTCTGCACTCAACTCCATTCCATTCCATTCCACTCTACTCCATTCCTCTCCAATCCATTCCATTGCACTCCTTTCCAGTCCACTCCACTCCACTGTACTCCACTCCATTCTATTCATTTCCACTCAACTCCATTCCATTTCATTCTACTTTATTCCATGACATTCCTTTCCACTCCACTCCATTCCACTCCACTCCATTCCACTCCACTCTATTACACTCACTGCGTTCCATCAAATCCATTCCATGTCAACCCACAAATCTCCTCTTCACTCCATTCCAATCCATTTCATTCCATTTCCCTCCAATCCACTGCACTCCACACAAATCCACTCCACTCCATTCAATTCTACTCCAATCCACTCTGTTTCCTTCCACTTTACTCCAATCCACTCAACTCCACTCCATTACACCCCACTCCATACCATTCCATTCCATTAGATTCCACTCCTGTCTACTCCATTGCATTCCATTCCACTCCATTCCATTCTATTCCATTTCACTTAATTCAATTCCATTCCACACCATTCCCGTACATTCCACTCCATTCCACTTAACTCCACTCAATTATATTCCACTCCATTCCAGTGCATTACATTCCATTCTATTCCACTCGACTCCATTCCATTCTGTTCCAATCCACTCCACTCCAATCCTTTCAATTTCATTCTGCTCCATTCAGTTTGTTGCCATTCCTCTGCACGCCACTCCAATCCAATCCACTGCACTCCATTCCCTTTCATTCCATTCCATTACACTCTACTCAGTTTCATTCCACTCCATTCCACTCCATTCCACTCCACTCCAGTCCATTCCATTCTATTCCATTCCACTCCATTCCATTCCATTCCACTCCATTCCTCTGCATTAGATTCCATTCCACTACATTCCGGTCCGCAACACTCCTTTCCAATCTACCCCACTCCTCTTCACTCCACTCCACTCCATTCCATGCCATTCCTTTCCACTCCACTCCATTCTATTCCCTTCCCCTTCATTCCATTCCATTCCATTCCACTTGACTCCACACAAATCCACTCCATTCCATTCCATTCCTTTCCACTCCACTCCATTACATTCCAATAATTTCCACTCCATTCCACTCCATTCCACTCCAACCCAATCCAATCCATTCCACTGCATTCCATTCCATTCCACTCTTCTCCATTCTACTCCTGTCAAATCCATTCCACTACATTCCATTTCTCTCCATTCAACTCCATTTCTCTCCACTGCACTCAAATCAGTTCCAGTCCACTCCATTCCATTCCATTCTACTCCACTCCACTCCATTCTACTCGACTCCACTCCATTCATCTTCAATCCATTCCATTACATTCGATTCCATTCCACTCCATTCCATTCCACTCCACTCCATTCCATTCCACTCCACTCCTTTTCCCTCCACTCCACGCCACTCCTCTCCATTCAATTCCATTCCCTTCCATTCCACTCCACTTCATTCCACTTCAATCCATTCCATTGCACCCCATTCCAGTCCAATCCACCCCATTACACTCCACTGCACTACAGTCCATTCCATTCCTTTCCACTCCACTCCTTTCCATTTCATTCTACTCCATTCCATGACATTCCTCTCCTCTCCACTCCATTCCACTCCACTCAATTCCACTCCTCACTAATACACTCATCGACATTCCATCAAATCCCTTCCATGACACCACAACAATCACCACTCCACTACTTTCCAATTCTTTTCATTCCTTTTAGATTCAATCCACTACAGTCCCCTCAAAACCTCTCCACTCCATTCCAATGTACTTCATTCTAATCCGTTTCTTTCCACTTTACTCCAATCCACTCAAGGTCACTCCAGTACACCCCACTGCATTCCATTCCACTCCATTAGATTCCACTCCAGTCCAATCCATTGCATTCCATTCCATATTCCATACAATTCCATTACACATTATATTCAATTCCACATTCCATTCCATTCCATTCCATTCCACAATCCAATCCATTCCATTCCACTTTCCATTCCATTCCACATTACATTTCACATTAAATACCATTCCATTCCACATTCCATTCTACATTCCATTCCATTCCATTCCACAGTCCATTCAATTCCATTGCACATTCCATTCCATTCCATTTCACATTCCATTCCATTCCATTTCATTCCAGTACACATTCCATTCCATTCCATTCCACATTCCATTCCACTCCATTCCACTTTCCATTCCATTCAATTCCACATTCCATTCCATTCCGTTTCACATTCCATTCCACATTTCATTCCATTCCATTCCACATTCCATTCTGTTCCATTTCACATTCCATTCCGCGTTACATTCCACATTTCCTTCTATTCCATTCCACATTCCTTTCCACATTCCATTTCATTCCATTTCACATTCCATTCCATTCCACATTTCATTCCAAATTCCATTCCATTCCATTCCAAATTCCATTCCACATACCATTCCACATTCCATTCCATTCCAATGCACATTCCATTCCATTCCACTCCACATTCCATTCCATACCATTCCATTCCATTCCACATTCCATTACACATTCCTTTCCATTCCATTCCACATTACATTCCAGATTCCATTCCAATCAATTCCACATTCCATTCTGCATTCCATTCCATTCCATTCCATTCCAGTCCACATTCCATTCCATTCCATTCCACATTCCATTCCATTCCATTCCAATCCAGTCCACATTCCATTCCATTTCATTCCTCATTCCATTCCATATTCCATTCCATTCCATTACACAGTCCATTCCATTCCATTCCACACTCCATTCCATTCCATTCCACATTCCATTCCATTGCATTCCACATTCCATTCCATTCCATTCCACATTCCATTACATTCCATTTCATATTCCATTCCATTCCAGTTCAAATTCAATTCGATTCCATTCCACATTCCATTCCATTCCATATTCCATTCCATTCCATTTCATATTCCTTTCCATTCCAGTCCAAATACCATTCCATTCCATTCCACATTCCATTCCATTTCATTCCACATTCCATTCCATTCCATTCCACATTCCATTCCATTCCATTCCACATTCCATTCCATACCACATTGCATTCCATTCCATTCCATTCCACATTCCATTCCACATTCCATTCCATTCCACATTCGATTACACTTTCCATTGCTTTCCAATTGACATTCCATTCCGGATTCCATTCCACATTCCATTCCATTCCATTCCACATTGCATTCCATTCCATTTCACATTCCATTCCACATTCCATTCCATTCCATTCCATGTTCCTTTCCATTCCATTTCACATTCCACTCCTTTCTATTCCACATTCCATTCCACTTTCTGTTCCACGTTCCACTCCACGTTCCATTCTACCTACCATTCCACATTCCATTCCATTCCCTTCCACATTCCATCCACATTATATTCAACGTTCCATTCCATTCCGTTCCGCATTCCATTCCACATTACTTTACAACTTCCATTCCACGTTCCATTCCAAGTTCCATTCCATTCCATTCCACATTACACTCCACATTCGATTCCACGATCTATTCCATTCCATTCCACATTGCATGAAACATTCCATTCCATTGCATTCCACAGTCCATTCCATTCCATTCCACTTTCCATTCCACATTCCATTCCATGTTTCATTCCACTTTCCATTACATTCCATTCCAGATTCCATTCCACATTCCGTTCCATTCCATTCCACATTCCATTCCACATTCCATTCCATTCCATTCCACATTCATTTCCACATTGCATTCCGTTCCATTCCACGTTGCATTCTATTCCATTCCACATTCCATTCCACATTTCATTCCATTCCATTCCACTTTCCTTTCGATTCCATTTCACATTCCATTCCATTCCATTCCACATTCAATCCCACATTCCTTTCCATTCCGTTCCATTCCACATTCCACTCCATTCCATTTCACGTTCCATTCCACATTGCACTCCATACTCCATTCAATTCCATTCCACCATCCACTTCATTCCCTTCCATTCCACATTCCATTCCATTGCATTTCAAATTCCATTATATTCTATTCCATTCAATCCCATTCCTCATTTCATTCGATTCCATTCCACATTGCATTCCAATCCATTCCATTCCACATTCCATTCCATCCCGTTGCATATTGCATTCCACGTTCCATTCAACGTTCCTTTCCACTTTCCATTCCATTCCATTCCACATTTCTCTCCACATTTCATTCCATTCCATTCTACCTTTCATTCCACGTTCCATTCCATTCCATTTCGCATTCCATTCCATTCTATTTCATATTCCATTCCATTCCATTCCATTCCACTCCACATTCCATTCCACATTCCATTCCACATTCCAAAGAGTTCCATTACACATTCAATTCCACATTTCCTTCTATTCCATTCCACATTCCATTCAATTCCATTTCACATTCCATTTCATTCCAAATTCCATTCCACATTCCATTCCACATTGCATTCAATTCCATTTCAGATTCCATTCCATTCCAAATTCCATTCCACATTCCATTCCACATTCCATTCCATTCCATTCCACATTGCATTCCATTCCAATCCACATTCCATTCCATAGCATTCCATTCCATTCCACGTTCCATTCCACATTCCATTCCAGTCCATTCCTTTCCACAATCCATTCCATTCCATTCCACATTCCATTCCATTCCCTACCACATGGCATTCAATTCCATTCCCCATTCCATTCCATTCCATTCCACATTCCATTCCATTCCGTTTCATATTCCATTGCATTCCATTCCATTCCAGTGCAAATTTTATTCCATACCATTCCATATTCCATTCCATTCCATTCCCCATTACATTCCATTCCATTCCACAGTGCATTCCATTCAATTCCATTCCACATTGCCTTTCATTCCCTTCCATTCCATTCCACATTCCATTCCGCATTTCTTTCCATTAAACATTTGATTACACTATCCATTCCTTTCCATTTCACATTCCATTGCAGATTCCATTCCACATTCCATTCCATTCCAGTCCACATTCCACTCCACATTGCATTCTATTCCATTCAACTTTCCATTAATCATTCCATTCCATACCATTCCATGCTCCTTTCCATGCCATTTCACATTCCATTCCATTTTATTCCACATTCCATTCCACTTTCCTTTCCACTTTCCATTCCACGATCCCTTACATTCCATTCAACATTGCATTAAACCTTCCATTCCATTGCATTCCACATTCCATCCCATTCCATTCCATGATCCATTCCACATTCCATTCCACATTCTATTCCACTTTCCATTCCATTCAACATTCCATTCCACATTCCATTCCATTCCATTCCACATTCCATTACACATTCCATTCCATTCCATTACACATTCCTTTCCATATTGCATTCCATTCCATTCCACGTTGCATTCCATTCCATTCAACATTCCATTCCATTCCATTCAACATTCCATTCGATTCCATTTCACATTCTATTCCATTCCATTCCACGTTCCATTCCACATTCCTTTGCACGTTCCGTTCCACGTTCCATTCCTCCTTTTATTCCATTCCGTTCCACATTTCATTCCACATTCCATTCCATTCCATTCCACATTCCATTCCATTCCATTCCATTCCATTCCTCATTCCATTCCATTCCACGTTCCATTCCACATTCCATTTCCTTCCTTTCCACATTCCATTCCATTCCATTCCATTCCATTCCTCATTCCATTCCATTCCATTCCATTCCACGTTCCATTCCACATTCCATTCCCTTCCATTCCACATTCCATTCCATTCCATTCCACATTCCATTCCATGATCCATTTTATTCAATTAAACATTGAATTCCTTTCATTTCCACATTCCATTCAATTCCATTCCACATTTCACTCCATTCCATTCAACACCACATTCCATTCCATTCAATTCCATATTCCATTCCATTCCTTTCCACATTGCTTTCCATTCCATTCCATTCCACATTGCATTCCATTCCATTCCAAGTTCCATTCCGTTCCTTTCCACATTCCATTGTATTCCGTTCTATATTCCATTCCATATTCCATTCCGCATTCCATTCCTCATTTCAGCCCTTTCATTCCACATTCCCTTCCATTCCATTCCATTCCACTCCAATTTTCATTCCATTCCACATTCCATTCAATTACATTCCTTGTTCCATTCCACAACATATTACACAACCCATTCCATTTCATTCCATTCCTTTCCAATTTCCTTTCCACATTCGTTTCCACATTCCATTTTATTCCATTATATTCCATTCCACGTTCCATTCCACATTCCTTTCCATTCCATTCCTCATTCCATTCCATTCCATTCCATTCTACGTTCCATTTCACATTCCATTTCCTTCCATTCCACATTCCATTCCATTCCATTCCATTCCTCATTCCATTCCATTCCATTCCATTCCACGTTCCATTCCACATTCCATTCCCTTCCATTCCACATTCCATTCCATTCCATTCCACATTCCATTCCATGATCCATTTTATTCATATAAACATTGAATTCCTTTCACTTCCACATTCCATTCAATTCCATTCCACATTTCACTCCATTCCATTCAACACCACATCCCATTCCATTCAATTCCATATTCCATTCCATTCCTTTCCACATTGGTTTCCATTCCATTCCATTCCACATTCCATTCCATTCCATTCCAAGTTCCATTCCGTTACTTTCCACATTCCATTGTATTCCGTACTATATTCCATTCCATATTCCGTTCCACATTCCATTCCTCATTTCAGCCCTTTCATTGCACATTCCATTCCATTCCATTCCATTCCATTCCATTCCAATTTTCATTCCATTCCACATTCCATTCAATTACATTCCTTGTTCCATTCCGCAACATATTACACAACCCATTCCATTTCATTCCATTCCTTTCCAATTTCCTTTCCACATTCGTTTCCACATTCCATTTTATTCCATTATATTCCATTCCACGTTCCATTCCACATTCCTTTCCATTCCATTCCACGTTCCATTCCTCATTCCATTCCATTCCATTCCACATTCCAGTCCATTCCATTCCACATTCCACTCCATTCCATTCCACATTCCATTCCATTCCATTACACTGCACATTCCATTCCACATTCCATTACATTCCTTTCCGTGTTCCATTCCACATTCAATTGCATTCCATTCCATTCCACTCCATGTTCCATACCACATTAAATTCCATTCCATTCCACATTCTGTTCCATTGCTTTCCACTTTCCATTCCACATTCCATTCCTTTCCACATTCCACTGCACTTTCCATTCCAAATTCCATTTCAGATTCCATTCCATTCCATTCCATATTCCATTGCACATTCCGTTCCAGATTCCGTTCCACTTTCCATTCCATTGCATTACATTCCATTACATATTTCATTCCACATTTCTTTCCATTGCACATTCCATTCCACATTCCATTCCACATTCCGTTCCTTTCCATTACATTCCATTGCATTCCACAATCCATTCCATTCCATTCTATTCCTCATTGCATTCCACTTTCCATTCCATTCCGTACAAATTTCCATTCAATTCCATTTCATTCCGTGCCACATTTCACTGCAGATTCCATTCAACATTGCATTCCACATTCCATTCCATTCTGTTCCATTCCATTCCATTCCATTCCATTCCACATTCCTTTCCATTCCACATTGCATTCCATTCCATTCCATTCCATTCTATTCCACATTCTTTTCCACTTGCCATTCCACATTCCATTCCACTTTCCATTCCATTCCACATTCCTTTTCACTTATGTTTCCATTCCATTCCACATTCGATTCCACATTCCTTTGCATTGTATTCCACATTCATTTCATTCCATTTTCATTCCATTCCACATTCCATTTCATTCAACATTTCGTACCTTTCCTTTCCATTCCATTGCAAATTCTATTCCATTCCATTCCATTCCACATTCCATTCCTTTCCATTTAGCATTCAGTTCTATACAATTCCACATTCCATTCCATTTATTTCCACTTTCCATTCCATTCCATTCCACATTCCATTCCTCTCCATTCCATTCAATTCCACGTTCCATTCCATTCCATTCCACATTCTATTCCACATTCCATTCTGCACTCCATTCCACATTCCATTCCACATTCCATTCCATTCCATTACTCAATCCATTCAACTTCCCATTCCACGTTCCATTGCATTTTCCAATGCATGTTCCATTCCACGTTCCGTTCCACGTTCATATTTCATTCCATTCTACATATCATTCCACATTCCATTCCATTCCGTTCCATTCCACATTCCATTCCTTTCCATTTAGCCTTCAGTAATATTCAATTCCACATTCCATTCAATTCCATTTCATGTACCAATTCATTGCATATTCCATTGCATTCCATTCCACATTCCATTTCTTTCCATTCCACTTTCTATTCAATACAGTTCCACATTCCAATCCACATTCCATTGCACATACCATTCACTTCAATTCCATTCCACATTCCATTGCATTCCACTCGACATTCCTATCCATTCCATTCCATTCCACATTCCATTGCATTCCATTCCACATTCAAATCCATTCCGTTCCATTCCATTCCACATTCCATTCCCTTCCATTCCACATTCCATTCCATTCCCCATCCAACTCCATTCCTTTCCACATTCCATTCCACATTCCATTCCATTCCATTCCATGTTCCATTCCATTCCATTCCACAATCCATTCCATCCCATTCCATACCATTCCACATTCCATTCCACATTCCATTCTTTCCATTCCACATTCCATTCCATTCAATTCCTCATCCCGTTCTTTCCATTACACATTCCATTCCACATTCCATTTCCTTGCATTCCACATTCCATTCCGTTACATTCCACTTCCAATTTCATTCCTTTCCATTCCATTCCACATTCAATTCCATTCCATTCCACGTTGCATTCCATTCCATTCCACTTTCCATTCCATTCCATTCCGTACCATTCCACATTCCATTCCACAATCCATTCTTTCCATTCCACATTCGATTCCAATCCATTCCTCATTCGATTCTTTCCATTCCACATTCCATTCCACATACCATTCCATTCCACATTCCATTGCATGAAATTCCATATTACAGTCCAATCCATTCCTTTCCATTCCACATTCCATTGCCTTCTATTGCACATTCCATTCCATTCCATTCCACGTTCCATTCCATTCCACTCCACATTCCATTCCATTACATTCCATACCATTCCACATTCCATTCCACATTCCATTCTTTCCATTCCACATTCCATTCCACATGCCAGTCCATTCCACATTCCATTGCATTAAATTCCACATTCCAATCCATTCCATTTCATTCCATTCCACATTCCATTCCCTTCTATTCCACATTACATTCCAATCCATTCGACATCCCATTCCATTACAATCCATTCCACATTCCATTCCATTCCATTCCGCATTCCATTCCATTCCATTCCACGTTCCATTCCACATTCCATTTCACATTCCATTGCACCTTCCATTGCATTCCATTCCACAATCCATTCCATTCCTTTCCACTTCCCATTCCATTGAATTCCACATTCCATTCCATTGCCTTACATTCCATTCCAAATACCATTCCATACCATTCTGCATTCCATTACATTCCACATTCGATTCCATTCCATTCCACATTCCATTCTATTCCATTCCACATTACCTTCCATTCCATTCCTTTTCATTCCATATTCCACACCGTTTCATTCCATTCCACATTGAATTCCTTTCCATTCCACATACCATTCCGTTGCAATCCACATTGCATTCCTTTCCATTCCACATTCCTTTCAATTCCATTCCCCATTCCACTCCATTTCATTCCTTTCCATTCCACATTCCATTCCGCCTTCTATTACCTTGCATTCCACATTCCATTCCATTCCATTCCACATTCCAATCCACTTTACATTCCAAATTCCATTCCATGATCCATTCCATTTCATTCCTTTCCACATTCCATACCATTCCGTTCCAAACCTTTCCGGATTCCATTCCATTCCAATCCACATTCTGTTCCACATTCCATTCCATCCCATTACACATTCCATTCCGTTCCATTCCATTCCAGATTCCATTCCTTTCCATTCCACATTCCATTCCACGTTCCATTCCACTTTCAATTCCACGTTCCTTTGCACATTCCATTACACATTCCCTTCCACATTCCATTCCGTTTCATTCCACATTCCATTCCACATTCCATACCACATTCCTTTCTATTCCACTGCACATTCCCTTGCTTTACATTACTCGTACCATTCCTTTACATTCCACGTTCCATTCCACTTACCATTGGACTTTCCATTCCACTTTCCATTCCACGTTCCATTCCACTCCATTCCTCTTTCCATTCCATTCCATTGCACGTTCCATTTCATTCCATTCCACGTTCCATTCCATATTCCGTTTCACATTCCATTCCACCTTCCATTCCATTACAACCCACATTCAATTTCACATTCCATTCCTCCTTCCATTCCATTCCATTCTTTCCAATCCACATTCCATTCCAGTAAATTCCACTTCCCATTCCATTCAAGTCCTCATTCCATTCCATTCCATTCCATATTCCATTCCATTCCATTCCACATTCCATTCCAATCCATTCCATTCCACGTTCCATTCCATTCCATTCCATTCCACATTCCATCGCATTCCACTCCATTCCACATTCCATTCCACATTAAATTGAATTCCGTTCCATTCCATTCCACGTTCCATTCCATTCCATTCCGATTTCCATCCTATTCCAATCCATTCCATTCCTGTTTCCTTTCCATTCTGTTACAAATTCTATTCCACATTCCATTCCATTCCATTCCACATTCCATTCCACATTCCATTCCATTCCATTCCACCTTTCATTCCATTCCATTCCATTCTACTTTCCATTCCACGTTCCATTCCACATTCCATTCCATGTTCCATTCCTTTCAATTCCACGTTCCATTCCATTACATTCCACGTTGCATTCCACAATACATTCCACTTTCCAGTCCACATTCTATTCCACATTCCATTCCACATTCCATTCCGTTCCATTCCACATTACATTCCATATTCCATTCCTCATTCCATTCCGCATTCCATTCGATTCCATTCCACATTCCATTCCACATTGCTTTACAAAACAGTCCGCTTTCTAATCGACATTCCATTCCATTCCATTCCACATTCCATTGCATTCCAGTCCACTTTCCATTCCACTTTCCATTCCACGATCAATTCTATTGCATTCCACCTTCCATTCCACATTCCATTATAGAATCGATTCCACATTCCATCCATTCAATTTCCCATTCCATTCCACATTGCATTCCCTTCCAGTCCACATTCCATTCCACATTCAATTCCATTCCATTCCACATTCCATTACATTCCATTCCAAATTCCATTACATTCCATATCTCATTCCATTCCCATTCCATCCGTCATTCCATTCCATTCCATTCCACATTCCATTCCATCCAATTCCACATTCCATTCCACATTCCATTCCACATTCCATTCAGTTCCATTCCATAATCAATTCCACATTCCATTCCTCATTCCATTCCACATTCCATTCGATTCCATTCCACATTCCATTCCACATTGCATACCATTACAGTCCACATTCTAATCGACATTCCATTCCATTCCTTTCCACATTCCATTGCATTCCAGTCCACTTCCTTTCCACTTTCCATTCCACGATCAATTCTGTTGCATTCCACCTTCCATTCCACATTCCATTATAGAATCGATTCCACATTCCATTAACTTCCATTTCACATTCCATTCCACATTGCCTTCCATTCCAGTCCACATTCCATTCCACATTCAATTCCATTCCATTCCAAATTCCATTAAATTCCATTCCATTTCACATTGCATTCCGTTCCAATCCACATTTCATTCCATTCCTTTCCACTTTCGATGCCACATTCCATTCCATTCCATTCCACATTATATTCCACTTTCCATTCTACGTTCGATTCCACGATCCATTCCACGTTCCATTACATTCCATTCCACATTCCATTGCACATTCCATTCCATTCCATTCCACATTCTAGTCCACATTCCATTCCACGTTCTATTCCATTCCACGTTCCATTCCATATTCCATTCCTTTCCATTCCACATTTCATTCCACATTATATTCCATTCCATTCAATTCCATTCCACATTCTATTCCACGTTCCATTCCATATTGCATTCCACATTCCATTCCATTCCATTGCATTCAATTCTACATTCCGTTCCACATTCCATTCCATTTCATTCCACTTTCCATTCCGTTCCATTCCATGTTCCATTGCACGTTCCATTCTACTTTCCATTACTTTCCATTCCACTTTCCATTCCACATTACATTCCTTTCCACGTTCCTTTCCACATTCCATTCCACATTCCATTCCACATTCCAATGCATTCCATTCCACATTCCATTCCATTCCATTTCACTTTCCGTTCCATTCCTTTTCACATTCAATTCCATTCCACATTGCATTCCAAATTCCATTCCATTCCATTCCACATTCCATGCCACAATCCATTCCCCATTGCGTTGCATTCCATTCCACATTCCTTTCCACATTCCATTCCATTCCATTCCACATTCCGTTCCACGTTCCATTACTTTCTATTTCACCTTCCATTCCATGTTCAATTCCACAATCCATTCCATTCCTTTCCACGTTCCATTACACGTTCCACTACACATTTCATTCCATTTCCCATTAACTTTCCATTCCACATTCCATTATATTCCGTTCCACATTGGATTCCACATTGCATTCCACATTGCATTCTATTCCAGTCTGCATTTCATTACACATTCCTTTGCATTCCCTTTAAAAATTCCATTCCGTTCCATTCCACATTCCATTGTACATTCCATTCCATTCCATTCCACATTCCATTTCACATTCCTTTCCATTCCACGTTCCATTCCGCGTTTCGTTCCTCATTCAATTCCACATTCCACTCCACTTTCCATTCCATTCCCTTCCGTTCCATTCCACATTCCCTTCCAGATTCCATTCCATAGTATTCCACATTCACTTCCGCTTTCCATTCCTCATTCCTTAGCATTCCGTTACATTCCATTCCGGATTCCATTCCATTCCATTCCACATTCTATTCCACACTCCATTCCATTCCATTTCACATTCCTTTCTACATTCCATTGCATTCCATAACTCATTCTATTCCTTTCCGTTCCATATTCCATTCCTTTACATTCCACATTACATTCCACATTCCATTCCACGTTCCATTCCACGATCCATTCCACGTTCCATTCTACATTCCATTCAACCTTCCATTCCATTCCATTCCACGTTCAATTCCACTTTCCATTCCACATTCCATTCCGTGATCCATTCCACATTCCATTCCATTGCATTCCACATTGCATTCCACTGTCCATCTCATTTCACACTGCATTCCACAATCCTTTACACATTCCATTCCATTCCATCCCACATTCCATTCCACATTCCAATCCATTCCATTCCACTTTCCATTCCACGTTCCATTCCACATTCCATTCCATTCCATTCCACATGGCATTCCACATTTCATTCCATATTCCATACCATTCCTTTGCACATTACATTCCACAATCAATTCCATTCAATTCTCCATTCAATTCCACTTTCCTTTCCACGTTCCATTCCACATTCTATTCCACATTTCTTTCCATTCCATTCCACATTGCATTCCACATTCCATTACACTTTACATACCATTGCATTGCACATTCCATTTCACAATCCATTCGATTCATTTCCACATTCATTTTCACGTTGCGTTCCGCATTCAATTCCACTTCCCATTCCAGATTCTATTTCACTTTCCATTCTATTCCATTACATTTCATTCCACATTCCGATCCATTCCATTCCACATTCCATACAATTGCATTCCACATTCCATTCCATTCAATTCCACATTCCATTCCACATTGCATTCCACATTCCATTCCATTCCATACCATTCCACATTCCATTCCACATTCCATTCTTTCCATTCCACATTTCATTCCACGTTCCATTCCATGTTCCATTCCATTCCATTCGACATTCCATTCCATTCCATTCCACATTCCATTCCATTCAATTCCGCATTCCATTAGAGACCATTCCATTCCATTCCACATTCCATTCCATTCCATTCCATTCCACATTCCAATCCATTCCATTCCATTCCACATTCCATACCATTCAATTCCACATTAAATTCCATTCCATTTCACATTCCATTCCTCGTTCCGTTCCACGTTGCATTCCACGTTCTATTCCATGTTCCATTCCTCGTTTCATTCCTTTCCATTGCACATTCCATTTCATTCCTTTACACATCCCGTTCCATTCCATTCCACATTTCAATAATCGTTGCCTTCCATTCCATTGCATGTTGCATTCCACATTCCATTCCACATTCCATTCTATTCCATTCCACATTCCATTGAACGTTCCATTCCACCTTCCATTCCACAATCCATTCCACATTCCATTACATTCCATTCCAGATACCATTCCATATTCCATTGAAAATTCCATTCCACATTCCCTTCCATTCCATTCCAGTCCATATTCCATTCCACATAGTGTTCCATTCCAGTACACATTCCATTCCACATTCCATTCCATTCTGTTTAAACATTTCATTCCATTCCACATTACATTCCATTCCACATTTAATTCTATTCCATTCAACATTCCATTCCACATTCCATTCCACATAGTGTTCCATTCCAGTAAACATTCCATTCCACATTCCATTCCATTCCATTTAAACATTCCGTTGCATTCCACATTCCATTAAATTCTACATTCCATTCCATTCCATTCCACATTCCATTCCACATTCCATTCCATTCCATTCCGTCTTCCATTCTACGCTCCAATCCACATTCCTTTGCACATTCCATTCCTCATTGCATTCCATTCCATTCCACATTCATTCCAAATTGCATTTCATTACATTCCACATTTCATTCCACATTCCATTATGTTGCATTCCACATTCCTTTCCACGTTCCTTTGCATTCCACATTCCTTTCCATTCCATTGCAAATTGAAGTGCACATTCCTTTCCATTCCATTCCCCACTCCATTCCACATTCGATTCCATTACTTTCTACCTTCCATTCCACGTTCATTTCCACATTCCATTCCACATTGCATTCCACAATCCATTCCATTCCATTCCACTGTCCATTCTACATTGCATTTCACATTCCATTCCACATTCCATTCCTTTCCATTCAACTTTCCATTCCACAATCCATTACACGTTCCGATATATTCCATTCCACATTCCATTGAGCATTCCATTCCACATTCCATTCCTTTCCATTCCATACTCTATTCCACATTCCATTCCATTCCACATTCCTTTCCACATTCCGCTCCGCATGCCATTCCATTCCATTCCGCATTACATTCCACATTCCACTCCATTCCATTCCGCATTCCACTCCACATTCCATGCCACATTCCATTAGATTGAATTCCACATTACGTTCCAGATTCAATTCCACATTCCATTCCACATTCCATTCCCTTCCCTTCCACTTTCCATTCCACGTTCCATTCCACATTCCATTCCACGTTCCACTCCACATTCCATTCCATTCCATTCCACGTTACATTCCACGTTCCATTCCATTCCATTCCATTCCACGTTCCATTCCATTCCATTCCATTTTCCATTCCACATTCCGTTTCACATTCCATTCCATTCCATTCAATTCCATTCCACCTTCTTTTAAATTGCATTCCACTTTCCATTCCACATTCCATATCACGTTCCATTCCATTCCATTTAATGTTGCATTCCACTTTCCATTAGGCGTTCCATTCCACTTTCCGTTTCATTCTATTCCACGTTCCATTCCATATTCCATTTCATATTCCATTCCAACTTCCATTCCATTCCATTCCATTGCATTCCACATTCCATTCCATTGCGTTCCACTTTCCAATCAATTCAATTCCGCATTCCTTTCCATTCCATTGCATTCCTTTCGACATTCCATTGCATTCCATTACATTGCATTCCACATTCCATTCAATTCCATTACATTCCATTTAACAATCCATAAAATTCCATTCCATTTCACATTCCATTCCTTTCCATTCCCCATTCCATTCCATTTCATTCCACATTCCTTTCAATTCCATTCCATTCCAATCCATTCCGCTTTCCATTACACATTCCATTACACATTCCATTCCATTCCTTTCCATTCCACATTCCATTTCATGTTCCATTCCACGTTCCATTCCACCTTCCATTCCATTCCATTCTATATTCCACACCATTCCATTCCAATATATTTCGGAATTCTTTCTATTCCAATCCACATTCACTTCCACATTCCTTTCCTTTGCATTCCACATTTCATTCCACATTCCATTCCACGTTCCATTCCCTTCCATTCCACTTTCCATTTCACATTCCTCTCCTCATTCCATTCCACATTCTGTTCCACGTTCCATTGCATTCCATTCTACCTTCCATTTTATCTTCCATTCCATTCCATCACAGGTTCCATTCCACATTCCTTTCCACGCTGCATTCCACATTCCATTCCATGTTCCATTCCACCTTCCACTGCAAGTTCCATTCCATGTTCCAATCCATTTCATTTAATGATCCATTCGACATTCCATTCCACTCCATTCCACTTTCCATTCCAAATTCCCTTCCACATTCCATTCCATTACATTCCACGTTCCATTCGACATTCCATTCCTTTCAAATCCACTTTACATTCCACATTCCATTCCACATAACATTCTGCATTCCATTCCGTTCCATTCCACATTCCATTCTACATTCCATTCCACATTCCTTTCTACAATCCATTACATTCCATTCCACATTCCATTCATTCCTTTCCACATTCCATTCCATTCCACATTCCGTTCCATTCCAGTGCGTATCCCATTCCACATTCCATTACATTATTTCCACATTCCATTCCATTCCATTACACAATCCATTCCACGTTTCATTCCACATCCCATTCCATTCCATGCCACATTCCCTTCCACAATCCATTCCGTTCCATTCCACTTTCCATTCCAGGTTCCATTGCACATTCCATTCCAGATTCCATTCCACAATCCCTTACATTGCATTCCAAGTTCCATTCCAGTTTCCATTGCATTACATTCCACATTACATTACACATTCCTTTGCCCTTTCCATTCCACCTTTCATTCCATGTTCCTTTCCACGTTACATTCGATTACATTCCACGTTCCATTCCACATTCCATTCCACATTCCATTCTTCATTACATTGCTCGTTCCATTCCACGTTCCATTCCAGGTTCCATTCCACGTTCCTTTCCATTAAATTCCACGTTCCTTTCCACAATCCATTCCATTCCGTCCCACTTTCCTTTGCATATTCCATTCCACATTACATTCCACATTCCGTTCCATTCCATTCTACGTTCCATTCCACAGTCCATTCCACATACCATTCCACATTCCATTCCATTCCATTAGAGTATATTCCACGTCCCATTCCACTTTCCATTCCATTCCATTCCACGTTGAATTCCAAATTCCATTGACCATTCCATTCGACTTTCCATTCCATGTTCGATTCCACGTTCCACTCCTTTCCATTCTACTTTCCATTCCATGTTCCATTCGATTCAATTCCACTCTCCATTCCACATTCCATTCCATTCCATTGCACTTTCCTTTACACTTTCCATTCCACATCCTTTTCCACATTCCATTCCACATTCCATTCCATTCCATTACACATTCCATTCCATTCTATTCCAAATTCCATTATATTCCGTTCCATTCCATTCCATTCCATTGCATTCCACATTTCATTCCATTGCATTCCGCATTCCTTTCCATTCCATTCCATTCCATGCCACATTCCACGCCATTCCATTCCATTCCACTTTCCGTTCCATTCTATTCCACATTACATTCCATTCCATTGCATTTCACATTACATTCCACGTTCCATTCCACGTTGCTTTCCACGTTCCATTCCATGTTCCATTCCTCGTTTCATTCCTTTCTTTTCCACTTTCCATTCCATTCCATTCCACATTCCATTCCATTCCACTCCACATTCCATTCCACACTCCATTCCATTCAATTCCACCTTACATTCCATGTTGTATTCCACATTCCATTCCATATTCCATTGCACATTCCATTCCATTCCATTCCACATTCCATTCCATTCCACGTTCCATTCCACATTCTATACCATTCCATTCCATTCCATTCCGGATTGCTATCCACTCCATTCCACATACTATTCCGCCTTCCATTCCATTCTATTCCACATTCCATTCCACATTCCATTGCATTCCATTCCACATTCCATTCCTTTCCATTCCACTTTCGATTCCTTTCCATTCCAAATTACATTCCACATTCTATTCCACGTCCCATTCCACATTCCATTCCACATTCTATTCCACGTCCCATTCCACATTCCATTCCACATTGCATTCCACGTTCCATTCCACTCCATTCCACGTTCCATTCAGCGTTCCATTCCTCATTCCAAACGCATTCCTTTCCATGTTCCATTCCATTCCATTCTACGTGCCATTCCACCTCCCTTTCCATTCCATTCCACATTCCATACCATTCCATTCTATTCCATTCAACATTCAATTCCATTCCATACCACATTCTATTCCACATTCCAATCCATTCCGTTCTCATTCTTTTCCATTCCATTCCACATTCCATTTCAAGTTCCATTCCACGTTCCATTCCACGTACCATTTCGCATTGCATTCCATTCCATTTCACATTCCATTCCATTTCATTACACATTCCATTCCAAATTCCATTCCATTCCATTCCACAGTCCATTCCACATTCCATTCCACTCCATTCCAAATTGCATTCCATTCCACTGCACATTCCTTTCTACATTCTATTCCACATTCCATTCCATTCCGTTACACATTCCATTCCATTCCATTCCACTTTCCATTCCACGTTCCATTCCAAACTCCCTTCCACATTCCATTCCATGTTCCATTCCACATTCCAGTCCATCACATTTCACTTTCTATTCCATTGCATTCCACGTTCCATTCCTCATTCCATTCCACATTCCATTGCACATTTAATTCTGTACCATTCCACATTCCATTCCACATTACTTTCCACTTTCCATTCCACTTTCCATTCAATTCCATTCCACATTCTCTTCCACATTAAATTCCACATTCCATTCTACATTCCATTCCACATTCCACTCCATTCTATTCCACGTTCCATTCCATGTACCATTCCACTTTCCATTCCTTTCCATTCCACGTTCCATTTCACATTCCTTTGCACATTCCATTCCACGTTGCATTCCACATTCCATTCCACGTTCCATTCCACGTTCCATTCCACATTCCATTCCACGTTCCATTCCATTCCATTACACGATCCATTCCACGTTGCATTGCATTCCATTCCACTTTCCATTCCACATTCCATTCCACGTTCCATTCCATGTTCCATTCCATTCCAATACACGTTCCATTCCACACTGCATTCCTTCCACATTCCATTTCACATTCCAATCCACATTCCAATTCACATTGCACA
Source organism: Pongo pygmaeus (assembly GCF_028885625.2). Classification (NCBI taxonomy): domain Eukaryota; kingdom Metazoa; phylum Chordata; class Mammalia; order Primates; family Hominidae; genus Pongo; species Pongo pygmaeus. The sequence continues at coordinate 38,834,268 of NC_072392.2, forward strand.
CTGTTCCATTCCATATGCCACTCCACATTCCATTCCTCATTCCATTCCACATTCCATTCCATTCCATTCCACATTCCATTCCATTCCATTCCACATTCAATTCCACATTCTTTTCTATTCCATTCCAAGTTACATTCCAGATACCATTCCACTTTCCATTCCACATTCCACTCCATTACTTTTTACATTCCATTCCATTCCATTCCAAATTCCATTTAACGTTCCATTGCTCTCCATTCAACTATCCATTGCATTCAACGTTCCATTCCATTCCATTTCACTTTCCATTCCATTCCATTCCACTTTCCATTCCATTCCACGTTCCATTCCATTCCATACCAGGTTCCCTTCCACGTTCCATTCCTCCTTCCAATGCACATTCCATTCCATTCCACATTCCATTCCGCATTCCATTCCACATTCCATCCCACATTCCATTCCATTCCTTTCCACATAGCATTCCACATTCCATACCATTCAATTCCGCTTTCCATTCCATTTTCCAATTCACTCTATTACACGTTCCATTCCATTACACTTTCCATTCCATACCATTCCACGTTCCATTCCATTCCATTCCACTTTCCATTCCATTATTTTCCACTTTCCATTCCATTACTTTCCACTTTCCATTTCAAGTTCCATTCTACATTCCATTCCACATTTCATTCCATTCCATTCCATTCCACATTACTTTCCATTCCATTCCATTCCATTCCATTCCACTTTGAATTCCATTCCACATTCTGTTCCAGATTCCATTGCACATTATATTCCATTCCGTTCCATTCCATTCCACAATACATTCCATTCCATTCCACAATTCATTCCATTCCATTCCATTCCATATTCCATTCCATTCCATTCCATTCCATTCCATTCCATTCCATTCCATTCCATTCCATTGCATATTCCATTCCTTTCCACATTCCATCCCATTCCTTTCCACATTCCAGTCCATTCCATTCCATTCCACTCCATTCTATTGCAAATTGCATTACATTTTCACTTCCACATTCCATTCCACATTCCTTTCCATCTCATTTCATTCCACATTCCATTCCACAATCCGTTCCTTTCCATTCTATTTCAGTCCACAGTCCATTTCATTCCACTCCACTCCGCATCCCTTTCCATTCCATTCCACGTTCCATTCCACATTCCATTCCATTCCATTCCACATTCATTTCCACATTCCATTCCACATTCCATTCCACGTTCCATTCCACTATCCGTTCCATTTCATTAAACATTGCATTCCACATTCTATTCTATTCCATTCCATTCATTTCCACTTTCCCTTCCATTCCATTCTGCATTGCGTTCCATTCCATTCCATTCCACTTTCCATTCCATTCCACATTCCATTCCATTCCACATAGCATTCCATTCCATTCTATTCCATATTCTATTCCACATACCATTCCATTCCATTCTATTCCACGTTCTATTCCACATTCCGTTTCACATTCCATTCCATTGCATTTCACATTCCATTCCATTCCGTTCCACGTTCCATTCCATTAAATTCCACTTTCCATTCCCTTCCATTCCATGTTCCATTCCACGTTCCATTCCACTTTCCATTCCACGTTCCATTTCATTCCATTCTACGTTCCTTTCCTCTTTCCATTCCACGTTCCACTCCACTCTATTCTACATTCGATAACTCATTCTATTCCACGATCAATTCCACGTTTCATTCCATGTTCCATTCCATGTTTCATTCCACATTCCATTGCATTGCATTCCACGCTCCATTCCTCATTCCATTCCACTTTCCTTTCCATTCCATTCCACTTTCCATTTCACATTCCATTTCACTTTCCATTGCATTCCATTCCACATTCCATTCCATTGCACTCCATATTCCATTCCACATTCCATTCCACTCCATTCCACATTCCATTCCATATTCCATTACACACTCCGCTCCATTCCTTTACACATTCCATTCCAATTTCCTTTCCACATTCCATTCCATTCCATTCCACATTCCATTCCATTCCTTTCCACTTCCCATTCCACATTCCATTCCATTCCATTCCACTTCCCATTCCACGTTACATTCCATTACATTCCAAATTCCTTTCCATTCTATTCCATTCCATTCCTCATACCATAACACCTCACATTCCATTCCATTCCACGTTCCGTTCCCTTCGATTCCACGTTACATTCCATTCAATTCCACATTCCTTTCTACATACCATTCTGTTCATTTCCACATTCCATTCCATATTTCATTCCGTTCCATTCCACATTCCATTCCATTCCATTCCTTTCCATTCCAATCCATTGCATTCCACATTCCATTCCTGTCCATTACGTTTGACATTCCATTCCATTCCACTCCACATACCATTCCATTCCATTACACATTCCATTCCCTTCCACGTTCCATTTGACATTCCATTCCACTCTGTTCCACATTCAATTCCACTCCATTCCACGTTGCATTATATTTCCATTTCACATTCCATTCTATTTCCAATTCACATTCCATTCCACTCCACATTCCATTCCACATTCCATTCCCTTCCATTCCATTCCATTCCACATTCCATTTCATTCCATTCCACTTTCCATTTCATTCCGTTCGTTTCCATTCCACATTCCATTCCATACCACTTTCCATTCCAAGTTCAATTCCAAATTCCCTTCCACATTGCATTCCATACCTTTCCATTCCACATTGCATTTCTTTCCATTCAATTCTACGTTGCATTCAACATTCCATTCCTTTCCATTCCATTTCATTCCACATCCAATTCCGTTCCATTCCTTTCCACATTCCATTCCATTCACTTCCACATTGCATTCAAGTCCATTCCACATTCCATTCCACATTGCATTCCATGCCATTTCACCTTCCATTGCACATTCCATTCAACATTCCATTGCAATACATTCCACATTCCATCCCTCATTCTATTCTCTTCCATTCCACGTTCCATTCTACATTCCATTACACTTTCTGTTCCAATCCATTGCATTCCATTCCATTCCACATTCCATTCCACGTTCCATCCCACATTCCCTTCCATTCCATTTCACATTGCATTCCATTATATTCCACATTCCATTCCATTCCTTTCCGTACCATTCCACATTCGATTCCTTTCCATTCCAATGCTTTCCACATTCCGTTGCTCTTTCCATTCCACATTCCATTCTATTTTATTCAATTCCACATTCCATTCCATTCCATTCCGTTTCATGCCACATTCCATTCCATTCCATTACACATTCCATTCCTCATTCCATTCCATTCCATTCCACGTTCCATTCCACTTTCCATTGTCTTCCATTCCACATTCCATTCCAATCCACTCCACATTCCATTCCACATTAAATTCCATTCTCTTCCACGTTCCATTAGACATTGCTTTTGGTATTCCATTCCATTCCATTCTATTTCATTCCACCTTCCATTCCACATTCCATTCCACTTTACATTTAGTTCCAAGACATTCCATTCCACCTCCCATTGCACATTCCGTTCCACATTCCATTGTGTTCCATTCCATTCCATTACTAGATCCATTAGACTTTCCATTCCTCATTCCATTCCATTCCATTCCACATTCCATTCCATTCTATTCCACATTTAATTCAATTCCATTCCATTCCACATTAATTTCCATTCCATTCCACCTTCCATTCCACTCCAATCCATTTCATATTCCATTCCACATTCCATTACATTCAATTCCACATTCCATTGCATTCCACATTCCATTCCTTTCCATTCCATGTTAAATTAAATTCCATTCCACATTCCATTCCATTCCATTCCACATTCCATTCCATTCCATTCCACATTCCATTCCATTCCGTTCCACATTCCATTCCATTCCATTCCATTCCATTCCACGTTCCATTCCATTCCATTCCATTCCGCAATCCATTCCCCATTCAATTCTCTTGCACTCCACATTCCATTCCTTTCCATTCCCATTCATTCCACGTTCCATTCCATTCCAGTCCACATTTCATTTCATTCCATTCCATTCAACATTCCTTTTCATTCCATTCCAACTTCGATTGCATTAAAATCCATTCCATATTCCATTCCGCATTCCATTCCATTCCATTCCACATTATATTGCATTCCATTCCATTCCATGTTAATTTCCATTCCATTCCACATTCCATTCCCTTCCATTCCACATTCCACTCCCTTCCATTCCATTCCATTCCACTTTCCTTCCATTCCACTCGTTTCCATTCCACATTCCATTCCATACCAGATTCCATTCCAATTTCCATTCCAAATTCCACTCCGTGTTGCATTCCATTCCATTCCATTCCACATTCCATTTCTTTCCATTCCATTCCACATTGCATTCTACATTCCATTTCATTCCATTCCATTTCATTCAGCATCCCATTCCATTCCATTCCATTCCACATTCCATTCCATTCCCTTGCACATTGCATTCCAGTACATTCCACATTCCCTTCCACATTCCATTCCATGCCATTTCACCTTACATTTGACATTCCATTCAGCATTCCATTGCATTACATTCCACATTCCATTCCATATTGCGTTCACTTCCATTCCACATTCCATTCCACATTTCATTCCATTCCACATTCCACATTCCATTCCATTCCACATTCCATTCCATTCCTCATTCCTTTACACATTACAATCCATTCCATTTCACTATCCATTCTATTTCTTTCCATATTCCATTCCAAATTCCATTCCATTTCATTCAACATTCCATTCCATATTCCATTCCATTCCTTTCCACATTCCAGTATATTCCATTGCCTTCCATTCCACTTTCCATTACATTGAATTCCCTTCCATTCCACATTCCTTTACATTCCATTTTAAATTCCATTCCATTCCATTCCATTCCACATTCCCTTCCATTCAATTCCACATTCCATTCCATTTATTTCCATTGCAATCCATATTCCATTACATTCCCATCCAGTCCACGTTCCATTCCATTCCCATCCACTCCACGTTTCATTCCATTCCATTCCACATTCCAATCCATTTCATTCAACTTTCCATTCCATTCTATTCCACAATCTATTCCACATTCCATTCCACATTCCATTCCATTACATTAAATTCCTGTCCACAGTCAATTATATTCCATTCCATTCCAGATTCAAATCCAATCCATTCCACATTCCAGTCCATTATGTTCTACACTCCGTTCAATTCCTTTCCACATTCCACTCCATTCCACATTCCATTCCAAATTCCATTCCACATTCCATTCCATTCCGTTCAACATTCCATTCCATTCCGTTCCACATTCCATTCCACATTCCATTCATTCCATCACACATTCCTTTCCATTCCATTCCACATTCTAATCCATTCCATTTAACATTCCATTACATTCCACATTCCATTCCACATTCCATTCCATATTCCTTTCCATTCCACGTTCCATTCCATATTCTATTCCATTCCATTCCACATTCTATTCCTTTCTATTCCATTCCATTCCTCATTCTATTACACATAACCTTCCAATCCATTCCACCTTCCATTCCATTACTTTCCACTTTCCATTTCACATTCCATTCCATTCCATTCCACATTCCATTCCATATCCCTTTCCATTCCATTCCACATTTCATTAAATTGCATTCTCTTCGATTCCACATTCCATTCCATTCCTCATTCCATTCCATTGTGCATTCCATTATATTTCCTTCCATTGAAATCCACATTCCATTAATTTCCAGTGCATTCCACATTACATTGCATTCCATTCCACATTCCATTCCATTGCATTCCAATTTGCTTCCCACATTCTTTTCTATTCCATTGCATTCCATTCCACTTTCCATTCCACATTCCATTCCATTCCCTTCCGTTCAATTCCACATTCCATTCCATTCCATTACACATTGCTTTCCATTCCATTCCCTTCCATTCCACATTCCATTCCAGATTCCATTCTACTTTCCATTAAACATTCTATTCCATTCCATTCAATTCCATTCCATTCCATTCCACTTTCCATTCCACATTCCTTTCCCTTTCTTTGCATTCCATTCCACATTCCATTCCATTACTTTCCATTCCATTCCACCATCCATTCCATTCCATTATACATTCCATTCCATTCCATTCCACGTTCAATTCCATTTCTTTCCTTTCCACATTTCATTCCCGATTCCATTCCACGTTCCCTTCAATTCCGTTCCACATTCCATTACATGCCATTCCACATTCCATTCTACTACATTCCACATTCCATTCCACATTCCACTCCATACCATTTCACTTTCCTTTCCATTCCATTCCACGTTCCATTCCACATTACATTGTATTCAACATTCCATTCCACATTCCATTCATTTCCACATTCCATTCCTCATTCCACTCCATTCCATTTCTCATTCCATTCCACATTACAAACCATTCCATTCCTAATTCCTTCAGACATTACTTTCCACTCCATTTCACCTTCCATTCCATTACTTTCCACGTTCCTTTCCACTTTCCATTCCATTCCATTCCACATTCAACTCCTGGTTCCATTCCATTTCATTCCACTTCCATTCGAATCCATTCCCTTCCATTTCACATGCTATTCCATTCTATTTTGCATTCCATTACATTTATTGTATTCTACATTCGAATCCTTTCCACATTCCTTTCGATTCCATTCCATTGCAATGTACATTCAATTACATTCCAATCCATTTCACATTCCATTCGATCCGTACCACATTCTATTGCATTCCATTCCACTTTCCATTCCACATTCCATTCCAATCTATTCTATTCCATTCCACATTCCATTACATTCCACTCCATTCCAATCCATTACTCATTCCGTTACACATAGCATTCCATTGCAGATTGCATTCCAAATTCGATTCCGTTCAATTCCATTCCATTCTTCATTCCATTCCATTCAATTCCATTCCATTCTACATTCCATTCCATTCAATTCTATTCCACTACACATTAAATTACACTTTCCATTCCGTTCCATTTCATTCCATTCCATTCCTTTCCACATTCCATTCCATTCCATTCCACATTCCATTCCATTCCATTCCATTCCACATAAAATTCCATTCCATTCCACGTTCCATTCCAATCTATTCCACATGAAATTCGATTCCATTCCATTCGTTTCCTCATTTCATTCCAGATTCCATTCCACATTCACTTCCACATTCCATTCCATTCCATTCCCTTCCGTTCCATTCCATTCCATTCCACATTCCATTCCACATTCCATTCCATTCCATTCCATTCCATTCCTCACTGCAATCCATTCCATATTACATTCCATTCCATTCCACATTCAATTCCGTTCCATTTCACATTCAAATCCATTCCATTCCAATCCATTGCACATTCCATTCCAGATTCCATACCAAATTCCATTCCACATTGCATTCCATTCAGTTCCATTCCACATTCCATTCCACATCCCATTCCATTCCATTCAACATTCCATTCCACATTCCATTCTATTCCATTAAATTCCATTCAATTTCAAATTCCATTCCATTACATTTCACATTCCTTTTCATTCCAATCCATTCCATTCCAATCCACATTCCTTACCACATTCCATTCCACATTCCACTCCATTCCATTCCACATTCCATTCCATTCCATTCCATTCCAGGCCACATTCTGTTCCATTCCATTCCATTCCAGATTCCTTTCCATTCCTTTCCACATTCCTGTGTATTACATTCCACACTCCATTCTACATTCCATTCCACTACATTCCACATTCCATTCCACATTCCTCTCCATACCACTCCACAATGCATTCATTTCCATTCCACATTCAATTCCACATTCCATTCCATTCCACTTTCCACATTCCATTGCAGATTCCATTCCATTCCACATTCCACATTCCATTCCCTTCAATTCCATTCCAATCCACATTCCATTGCATTCCATTCCACATTCCATTCCATTCCATTCCATTCCAGTCCACGTTATATTCCATTCCACGTTCCATTCCACATCCCATTCCTTTCCATTCCACTTTCCATTCCACATTCTTTCCATTCCATTCCACATCCCATTCCACATTCCATTCCATTCCACTCATTCAATTCAATTCCTTTCCACATTCCATTCCATTACCTTCCACATTCCATTCCGTTCCATTCCATTCCATTCCATTCCCTTCCAGATTCCATTGCACATTCCAATCCACATTCCATTACACATTTCATTGCATTCCATTCCACATTCCATTCCATTCCTTTCTCCTCCTCTCCACATTCAATTCTATTCCAGATTCCTTTCCTTTCCATTCAATATTTCTGTCCATTAGATTCCACACTCCATTCCACATTCCATTCCAGTACATTCCACATTCTATTCCACATTCCCCTCCATACCATTCCCTATTGCATTCAATTCCATTCCACATTCCTTTCCACATTTCTTTCCAGTCCACTTTCCACATTCCACTCCTTTCTATTCCATTGCATTCCTCATTCCATTTCACATTATAATCCGTTCCATAACACTATCCATTCCATTACTTTCCACGTTCCATTCCAAATTCCATTCCATTCCTTTTCACATTCCATTCCATATTCCATTCCATTCCCTTCCACATTCCAATATTCTCCATTCCCCTCCATTCTACATTCCATTATATTGCATTCCCTTCCATTCCACATTCCATTCCATTCAATTCCACATTCTATTACATTTCTTTCCATTGCAATCCACATTCCATTACATTCCCATCAATTCCACATTCCATTCCTTTCCATTCCACATTATATTACATTTCATTCAACATTCCATTCCGTTCCACATTCCATTCCACATTCCATTCCAAATTCCATTACCCATTCCATTGCATTACATTCCTTTCCAGTCCACAGTCCATTCTATTCCATTCCATTCCGGATTCCATTCCATTCCATTCCATATTCCTGTCCATTGCATTCTACACTTCATTCCCTTCCTTTCCACATTCCATTCCACTCAATTCCACATTCTATTCCACATTCCTTTCCACATTCCATTCCATTACATTACACATTCCATTCCATTCCATTCCATTCCAGTTCACATTCTATCCCATTCCATTCCCTTCCTCATTCCATTCCATTCCACTCCACATTCTTTTCCATTCCATTTAACATTCCATTACATTCCACTTTCCATTCCACAATCTGTTGCATTCCATTCCATTCCATTCCACATTCCATTCCTTTCCATTACTTTGCATTCCACATTTGTTTCCAATCCATTTCATTCCACATTGTATTACATTCCATGCCACATTCCATTCCATTCCATTCCATTCCAATCCACATTCCATTCTACATTCCATTCCATTCCATTCCACATTCCATTCCATTCCATTTCAAATTTCATTCAATTCCATTGCATTCCACATTAAATTCAACTCCATTTCACATTCCATTTCATTCCATTCTGTTCCATTCCACTCCACATTCCATTCCATATTCCATTCCATTCTTTCCACATTACATTCCACATTCCATTCATTCCATTCCACATTCCATTCCAATCTATTCCACAATCCATTCCATTCCATTCCATTCCAATCCATTCCACATTCCATTCCACATTCATTTCCTTTCCTTTCCACATACCATTGAACATTCCATTCCATTCTTTTACACAATCCATTCCAATCCACATTCCATTCCTTTCCACATTCCATTCCATTCCATTCCATTCCGTTTCATTCCACATTCCATTCCATTCCATTCCACATTCCATTCCTTTCCAATCCATTCCATTCCATTCCATTCCATTCCATTCCATATTCCATTCTTTCCATTCCATTTCATTCCATTCCATGCCATATTCCATTCGACATTCCATTCCATTCCATTCCACATTCCATTCCATTCCATTCCATTCCATTCCATTCCACATTCCATTCCATTCCATTCCATTCCTTTCCATTACACATTCAATTACATTCCATTCCATACCATTCCACATTCCTTTCCCTTCCTTTCCATTATACAATCCATTACACAATCCATTACATTCCATTACACGTTCCTTTCCACTCCATTCCACATTCCATTCCACATTCCATTCCGTTCCATTACACATTCCTTTCCAATCCATTTCACATTCCATTCCACGTTCCATTCCATTCCATTCCACATTCCATTCCAATCTATTCCACATACCTCTCCACGTTCCATTCCATTCCAAGTTCCATTCCACATTCCATTCCACATTCCATTCCATTCCATTCCGTTTCACCTTCCTGTCCACATCCCATTCCGCATTCCATTCAAGATTCCATTCCGTTCCATTCTATTCCATTCAACGTTGTATTCCACATTCTTTCCATTCCATTCCACATTCCATTCCATTCCATTCCACTTTGCATTGCACATTCCATTCCATTCCATTCCATTCCATTGCATTCTGTTCCATTCCATTCCATTTCATTCCTTTCAATTCCTTTCATTTCAACATTCCATTCCATTCCACAATGCCTTCCATTCCATTCCACATTCCATTCCATTCCATTCCATTCCTCTCCACATTCCATTTCACATTCCATTCCATTCCATTCCATTCCAGATTCCATTCCATTCCATTCCACATTCAATTCCACTCCATTCAACATTCCATTCCATTCCATTCCTTTCCATTCCACATTCCATTCCACTCCATCCCATTCCACCTTCCATTCCACATCACCTTCCATTCCATTGCACATTCCATTCCCCATTCGATTCTATTCCTTTCCACATTCCATTCCACTTTCCATTCCACATTCCATTCCATTCCATTCCACTTTCCATTCCATTCCATTCCATTCCAGTCTACATTCCTTGCGATTCAATTCCATTCCAGATTCCATTACATTTCATTCCACCTTCCTTTCCATTCCATTCTACTCTCCTTTCCACATTCCATTCCACTACATTTCACATTCCATTCCACATTCCATTGCATTCCTTTCCGCATTCCATTCCGTTCCATTCAATTCCACTTTTCTTTCCACATTCAATTCCGTTACTTTCCACATTCCATTCCATTTCATTCCTTTTCATTCCACATTTCATTCCTTTCCTTTCCACGTTCCATTCCACATTACATTCCAAATTCATTTCCACATTCCTTTCCACATTCCCTTCCATTCCATTCCACTTTCCATTCCACATTCCATTCCTTTGTCTTCCACATTACTTTCCACATTCCCTTCCACATTCCATTCCTCATTCCATTCCACATTCTATTCCACTACCTTCCACTTTCCATTCCACGTTCCATTCCACATTAAATTTCACGTTCCATTCCACAATCCATTCCATTCGATTCCACGTTCGATTCCACTTTCCATTCCATTCCATTACACGTTACATTCCACATTCCATTGTACATTCCATTTCAACTTCCATTCCACATTCCTTTTCACGTTACATTCCACGATACAGTCCACATTCCCTTCCAATCATGTTCCATTCCACATTGCATGCCATTCCATTCCACGTTCCATTCTACATTCCATTTCACATTCCATTCCACGTTTCAGTGCACATTCCATTCTATGTTGCATTTCACATTCCATTCCACGTTCCATTCCACGTTCCATTTCATGTTCCATTCCATTCCTTTCCACGTTCCTTTCCATGTTCCATTCCGCATTCCATTCCATTTTCCCTTCCACATTCCATTCCACATTCCATTACACATTCCATTCCACTTAGGTTCCATTCGCTCCACATTCATTTCCACATTCCTTTCCATTTCATTCCACATTCCATTCCACATTCCGTTGCACATTGCATTCCCCATTACCTTTCTCATTCTATTCCATGCCATTCCACATTCCATTCCACATTCCATTCCATTCAATTCCACATGGCATACCACAGTCCGTTCCACATTCCATTCCATTCCATTCCACATTCCATACCACATTCCACTCCATTGCATTTCACGTTCCATTCCATTACATTACACATTCCATTCAACATTCCATTCCACGGTTCATTCCATTCCGTTCCACGTTCCTTTATACTTTCCATTAGATATTCCATTACATTCCATTCTACGTTCCATTCTACATTCCATTAGAGGTTGCATTCCATATTCCATTCCATGTTCCATTCCGTTCCATTCCACATTAGATTCCGTATTCCATTCCATTCCATTCCACATTCAATTCCATTCCATTCCTCATTCCATTCCATTCCATTCCACTTTCCATGTCACATTTCATTCCACGTTCCATTCTATGTTCCATTCCATGTTCCATTCCGTTCTATTCCACCATGTATTCCACATTCCATTCCATTCAATTTCACGTTCAATTCCACATTCCATTCCACGTTCCTTTCCACGTTACATTCCACGTAACTTTCCATTACATTTCACGTTCATTTCCACATTCCATTCCATACAATTCAAAAATCCATTCCATTCCATTCCACATTACATTCCATTCCTTTCCACATTCCATTCCATTCCATTCCTCTTTCCCTTCCACGGTCCATTCTGTTAAATTCCACGTTCCATTCATTCCACTCCACGCTCCATTTCATTACATTTCACATTCCATTCCACATTGCATTTCACATTCCATTCACCATTCCGTGTCACATTGCATTCCTCGTTCCATTCCACATTCCATTTCACATTCCATTCCACATTACTTATCACATTCCACATTCCATTCCATTCCATTTCATGTACCGTTTCATTCCACATTCCATTGCATTCCATTCCACATTCCATTTCTTTCCATTCTACGTTCTATTCAATACAGTTCCACATTCCAATCCACTTTCCATTGCACATACCACTCCGTTCCATTCTATTCCACATTCCATTGCATTCCATTCCACATTCCAATCCATTCCATTCTATTCCATTCCACATTCCATTCCCTTCCATTCCACATTGCATTCCATTGCATTCCACATCCATTCCTCATTCTATTCCACATTCCACTCTGTTCCATTCCATTCCATTCCTCATTCCATTCCACTTTCAATTCCATTCCATTCCACGTTCCATTTCATTCCATTCCACAATCCGTTCCATTCCATTCCGTACCATTCCACATTCCATTCCACATTCCATTCTTTCCATTCCACATTCCATTCCATTCAATTCCACATTCCATCCTTTCCATCCACATTCCATTCCACATTCCATTCCTTTCCATTCCACACTCCATTCCATTCCATTCCATTTCCAATTCCATTCCATTCCATTCCATTCCACATTCCATTCCATTCCATTCCACATTCCATTCCATTCCATTCCACTTCCAATTCCATTCCATTCCACATTCAATTCCATTCCATTCCTCGTTGCATTCCATTCCATTCCACTTTCCATTCCACTCCATTCCATACCATTCCACATTCCATTCCACTTTCCATTCTTTACATTCCACATTCCATTCCACATACCATTCCATTCCCATTTCCATTGCATTAAATTCCACATACCAATCAATTGCATTCAATTCCACATCCCATTCCATTCCATTCCATTCCACATTCCATTCCATTCTATTCCACGTTCCATTCCATTCCATTCCACATTCCATTCTACATTCCATTTTTTCCATTCCACATTCCATTCCATTCCGTTCCTCATTCTGTTCTACGTTCCATTCCACGTTACATTGCACTTTCCATTCCACGTTGCATCCCAAGTTCCTTGCCACGTTCCATTCCATGTTCCATTCTATTCCATTCCTCTTTCCATTCCACATTCCATTCCAATACTTTCCACATTCCATTCCATAACATTCCACATTCCATTCCACATTCCATTCCACATTCCATTCCTTTACATTCCACATTGCTTTCCATGGCATTCCTCATTCCATTCCACATTCCAATCCACATTCCATTCCACGTTCCATGCCATGTTCCATTCCTAGTTCCATTCCATTCCATTCCACATTCCATTACACCTTCCACTCCATTCCATGCCACATTCCATACAATTCCTTTACAATCCATTCAACATTCCATTCCATTTCAGTTCAAATACCATTACATATTTCATTCCACCTTCAATTCCATTCCATTCAATATTCCATTCCATTCCTTTCCACATTCCGTTCTTTCCATTCTGCATTCCATTATATATTAAATTCCACATTCCATTGCACATTCCTTTCCATTACATTCTACGTTCCATTCCACGTTCCATTCCAAAATCCATTTCATTTCATTCCACGTTTCATTCCATTCCATTCCGCATTCCTTTCCATTCAATTCCACATTCCATTCCATCCCATTCCACATTCCATTCCGCGTTCCATTCCACTTTCCATTCCACTTTCCATTCCACGTTTCATTCCATTCCATTCCACGTTCCATTCCATTCCATTCCACGTTCCATTTCATGCCATTCCACGTTCCATTCCACATTCCATTTTGCATTCCATTCCATTCTATTCCATTCCATTCCACACCCCATTCCCTTCCATTCCACATTCCATTCCATTCCATTCCATTTCACATTCCATTCCATTCCATTCCACATTCCATTCCACTCCATTCCACATTCCATTCCACATTCCGTTCCACATTCCATTCAGTTCCTTTCCACATTATATTCCACACTCCATTCCAGATTCCATTCCGTTCCGTTTAACATTCTTTTCCACATTTCATTACACATTCCATTCCATTCCATTACACATTCCATTCCACATTCCATTCCATTCCATTTCACATTCCATTAATTTCCATTCCACATTCCTTTCCACATTCTGTTCCACATTTCTTTCCATTCCATTCCACATTCCATTCCTTTCCATTCCACATTCCGTTGCATTCCATTCCACATTCCATTAAACATTCCATTCCACATACCATTCCTTTCCATTCCACATTCCATTCCATTCCATTCCACATTCCATTAAACTTTCCATTCCACATACCATTCCTTTCCATTCCACATTCCATTCCATTCCATTCCACATTCTGTTCCACATTCCATTCCATATTCCATTCCATTCCATTACACATTTGATTACAAATTGCATTCCACTCCATTTCACATTCCATTTCTTTCCATTCCACCTTCCATTCCTCGTTGCTCTCCACGTTCCATTCCACGTTCCATTCCATGTTCCATTCCATTTAATTCCACGTTCCATTCCCTTCCATTCCACTTTCAATTGCAGTTTCCGTTTCACATTACATTCCACATCCCATTTCACATTCCACTCCATTCCATTCCCCATTCCATTCCACATTCCATTCCACATTCCTTTCCATTACTTTCCTCATTCCACTCCACATTCCATTTCACATTGCATTCCATTCAATTCCATTTTCCATTCCACTATCCATTCCACTTCCCTTTACATTCCATTACACTTTCAATTCTACATTCAATTCCATTGCTTTTCACATTCCATTCTACATTCCATTATGAACTCCATTCCATTCCATTCCATATTCCTTCCCACACTCCATTCCTTTCCATTCCACACTCCATTCAACATTCCACGCTGCATTCCACATTCCATTCCACGTTACATTCCACGTTTCCTTCCAAGTTCCATTTCACTTTACATTCCATTGCATTCCACTTTCCATTCCACATTCCATTGCATTCCATTACACTTTCCATTCCACATTCCGTTTCACGTTCCATTCCACTTTCCATTCCACATTCCATTGCATGCCATTCCTCATTCTATTCCTTTCCATTCCATTTTCCATTCCTTTCCATTCCACATTACATTCCAGATTCCATTCCACGTCCTATTTCACATTCCATTCCACATTCCATTCCACTTTCCATTCCATTCCATTCCACATTCCATTCCACATTCCATTCCACATTCCACTCCACATTCCATTCAACCTTCCATTCCATTCCTTTCCACGTTCAATTCTATTTTCCGTTCCACATTCCATTCCATGATCCATTCCACATTCCATTGCATTGCATTCCACGTTCCCTTCCAAGTTCCATTCCAGTCCATTCCACGTTCCTTTCCACATTCCATTCCACTTTCCATTCCAAACCATTCGGCGTTCCATTCCATTCCATTCCTCATTCCTTTCCATTCAATTCCACATTCTATTCGAAATTCCATTCCAAATTCCATTCCATTCCTTTCTATTACACATTCCATTCCATTCCACTCCATTCAATTCCACATTCCATTCCATTATATTTCGCAATCCATTCCATTCCAACCCAAATTCCACTACATTCTATTCCATTCGACTTTTCATTCCATTCCATTCCACATTCTATTCAATTCCATTCCACATTTCATTCCAAGTTCCACTCCGTGTTGCATTCCACTTTCCATTCCACATTGCATTCCACGTTCCATTCCCTTCCATTCCACATTCCATTCTGTTCCATTCCACTTTCCATTACACGTTCCATTCCACATTGCATTCCTCGTTTCATTCCGCGTTCCATTCCACGTTCCATTTCTTTCCACTGCACATTCCATTCCATTGCCTTACACATTCCACTCCTTTCCATTCCATTCCATTGCACATTCCATTCCACATTCCATTCCCTTCCATTACAGATTCCATTCTATTCCTTTCCACATTTCATTCCACGTTTCATTCCACGTTCCATTCCACGTTCCTTTCCACGTTCCATTCCAATACATTCCACATTCCATTCCACGTTCCATTCCATTCCATACCACATTCCATTCCATTCCATTCCACATTCTATTCCATTCAATTCCGCATTCCATTAGAGTCCATTCCATTCCATTTCACATTCCATTCCAATCCATTCCATTCCATTCCACATTACATTCTATTCCATTCCACTTCACATTCTATTCCATTCCACTTCCCATTCCATTCAATTCCACATTCCATTCCATTCCATTCCATTCCATTCCAAATTCCTTTCCATACCATTATGCATTCCTTTGCATTCTATCAAATTCCACATTCCATTCCATTCCATTCCTTTTCATTCCAAATTCCACACCATTGTTTTCCATTCAACATTGCATTCCTTTCCATTCCATATTCCACTCCATTCCATTGCATATTCTATTCCATGCAATTCCACTCCATTCCGCATTCCATTACACATTCTATTCCCTTGCATTTCACATTCCGTTCCATTCCATTCCACATTCAATTCCACTTTCCATTCCCCCTTCCATTCCACGATACATTCCATTCCATTCCATTCGACATTGAATACAATTCCATTCCATTCCATTTCGGATTGCATTCCATTCCATTCCACATTCTATTCCACATTGCATTCCATTCCATTACACATTCCATTGCACATTCCATTCATTTCCATTACACTTACCATTCCACTTTCCATTCCATTCCATTCCAGTTTCCATTCATTTCCTTTACACATTTCATTCCACTTTCCATTCCACGTTACATTCCACATTCAACTCCATTTTCCATTCCACATTCCATTCCACATTCCCTTTCACATTCCATTCCATTCCATTAAACATTTCATTCCACATTCCATACCACATTCCTTTCCTTTCCATTACACATTGCATTCCATTACGTTCCACATTCCATTCCACATTCCATTCCACGTTCCATTCCATTCCATTCAACGTTCCATTCCCATTACCATTGGACGTTGCATTCCACTTCCCATTCCACGTGCCATTGCATTCCATTTCATTCCACGTTCAATTCAAAATTCCATTCCATTCCATTCCATGTTACATGCCACGTACCCTCCACGTTCTATTCCACGTTCCATTCCATTCCATTCCACGTCCCATTCCATTCCATTCCTCTTTCCACTTCATTCCATTCCACGTTCCGTTCCACATTCCACTTCACATTCCATTCCACCTTCCATTCCACTCCATTCCACGTTCCACTTCATTCCATTCCACCTTCCTTTACATTCCATTCCTTTGCGTTCCACATTCCATTCCATTCCATTTCATGTTCAATTCCATTCCATTCCATATTCCATTCCATTCCATTCCATTCCACGTTCCATTCCATTCCATTCCATTCTATACCACATTCCATATCATTCCATTCCATTCCACATTCCATTCCACATTCTTTCCACATTCCATTCCTTTCCATTCCACATTCCATTCCTTTCCATTGCACATTCCATTCCAGTCCATTACACATTCCATTCCATTCCATTCCACATTTCATTCCATGTTCCATTCCATTCCATTCCACTTTCCATTCCATGTTCCGTTGCACGTTCCATTCCACATTCCATTCCACATTCCATTCCACTTTGCAGTCCATTCCATTCTACATTGCATTGCATATTCCATTCCACGTTCCTTTCTACTTTCCATTCCACCTTCCATTCAAGGTCCTTTCCATTCCAATTCCATGTCATTCATCATTGCATTCCACATTCCATTCCATTCCATTCCACATTACATTCCACGTTCCATTCTTCATTCCATTCCACGTTCCATTCCACTTTCCATTCCATTCTAATCCACATTCCATTTCACATTCTATTTCATTACACTTTCCGTTTTACTTTCCATTCCACATTCCATTCCACATTCCTTTCCATTACAATACATTCCATTTTCCACTCCACATGCCATTGCTTTCCATTCCACCATCCATTCCATTCCATTACTCTTACCATTCCATGTTCCATTCCACTCCACATTCCATTCCATTCCATTCCACCTTCCATTCCATTGCATTCCACGTTGCATTCCACTTTCCATTCCTTTCCAGTTTGCTTTCCACATTCCATTCCACATTCCTTTCAACATTCCATTCCACATTGCATTGCCTTCCATTCCACATTCCATTCCGCTCCATTCCAATTTCCATTCCATTCTATTACGCATTTCATTCCATCCCATTCCACATTCCATGCCACATTCCTTTCCACATTCCATTCCGTTCCATTCTACATTGCATTCCACAATCTATTCCACAATCCATTCCTTTCCATTCCACATTCCATTCCACATTCCATTCCATCTCATTCCACATTCTTTTCTACTTTGCATTCCTATCCATTCCACTTACCATTACATTCCATTCCACATTCCATTCCATATTCCATTTTACATTCCATTCCAAGTTCCGCTCCACATTCCATTCCACGTTACATTCCACGTTACATTCCATGTTCCATTCCAATCAAGTTCCATTTCACATTCCATGCCATTCCATTCCATGTTCCATTCCACATTCCATTCCACTTTCCATTCCACGTTCCATTGCACACTCAATTTGATGTTCCATTACACATTCCATTCCACTTTCCATTCCATGTTTCATTCTTTGTTTCATTCCATTCCATTCCACGTTCCATTCCACATTCCATTGCACGTTCCATTCTACATTCCATTCCACATTCCATTACACATTTCATTCAATTCCATTCCACATTTCATTCCACATTCCTTTCCACATTCCATTCCATTCCTTTCCAAAGTCCATTCCACAATACATTCCATTCCATTCCACATTCCATTCCATTTCATTCAAAATTCCATTCCACATTGCATTCCACATTCCCTTTCACATTCTTCTCCATTCGTTTCCACATTCAATTCCACTTTCCACTCCATTCGTTTCCACATTCAATTCCACATTCCATTCCATTCCATGCGAAATCCCATACCACATTCCACGCCACATTCCATTCCATTCCATTCCACATTCCATACCACATTCCATTCCATTGCATTCCACATTCCATTCCATTACATTATACATTCAATTCCACTTTCCATTCCACGTTCCATTCCATTCCATTCCACGTTCCATTCCACGTTCCCTTCCACGTTCCATTGCACATTCGATTCCACATTCCATTCCACATTCCATTCCACATTCCATTGTACGTTCCATTCCATTTTCCTTTCCATTTCATTACACTATCCATTCCACTTTCCATTCCACTCCATTTCACTTTCCATTCCACATTCCATTCCACGTTGCATTCCTCTTTCCATTCTTGTCTATTTCACGTACCATTCCACATTGCTTTCCATTCCACGTTCCATTTCACATTCCATTCTTCTCTCCATTCCACATTGCATTCATTTGTATTCCACGTGCCACTCCACATTCCATTCCACAGTCCATTCCACGTTCTATTCCATTCCATTCCACATTCCATTCTAATCCATTCCACTTTCCATTGCATTCCATTCCACAGTACACTCCACTTTCCATTCCCTTCAATTCCATATTGCATTCCACAATCCATTCCGTTCCCTTCCACATTCTATTCCACATTCCAATCCATTCCATTTCACTTTCCATTCCATTCCATTCCACATTCCATTCCACATTCCCTTCCATGTTCCATTCCATTCCATTCCACGCTACATTCACCTTCCATTCCACGTTCCATTCCATGTTCCTTTCCACGATTCATTCCATTCCATTCCACGTTCCATTCCACATTCCACTCCACAATTCATTCCACTTTCCATTAAACATTCCGTTCCACATTCCAGTGCATTCCATTAGAGAATGCATTCCATTGCAGTCCACATTACATTCCACATTCCATTCCATTCCATTTAAACCTTCCAATCCATTCCATTCCACATTCCATTCCACCTTCCATTCCATTCCACGTTTCATTCCACATTCTAGTCCACAGTCCATTCCATACCATTCCACATTCCATTCCTTTCCATTCCACGTTCCATTCCACATTCCATTCCAAATTCATTTCCACATTCCACTCCACATTCCATTCCATTCCATTCCACATTCCATTCCACATTCCATTCTGTTGCCTTCCACATTCCTTTCCAGTTTCCTTTCCACATTCCATTCCAAATTCCATTCCACATTCCATTCCTATCCATTCCACGTTCCATTCCCCGTTCCATTCCACATTCCATTACACGTTCCATTCCACTATGCATTCCATTCCATTCCACGTTCCATTCCACTTTCCATTCCATTGCATTCCACGTTACATTGCACGTTCCATTGTACATTCCATTTCAACTTCCATTCCACATTCCATTTCACGTTACATTCCACGATACATTCCACATTCCCTTCCATTGTGTTCCATTCCACATTGCATGCCATTCCATTCCACGTTCCATTCCACATTCCATTCCACATTCCATTCCACGTTTCAGTGCACATTCCATTCTATGTTGCATTACACATTCCATTCCACGTTCCATACCACGTTCCAATCCATGTTCTATTCCATTCCTTTCCACGTTCCATTCCACGTTCCATTGTGCATTCCATTCCATTTTCCCTTCCACATTCCTCTCCACATTCCATTCCACTTTAGATTCCATTCCAGTCCACATTCCTTTCCACATTCCATTCCATTTCATTCCACATTCCATTCCACATTCCCTTGCACATTGCATTCTCCATTCTCTTTCTCATTCTAGTCCATACCATTCCACATTCCATTCCACATTCCATTCCATTCAATTCCACATGCCATACCACAATCCATTCCACATTCCATTCCTTTCCATTCCACATTCCATACGGCATTCCACTCCATTGAATTTCACGTTCCATTCCATTACATTACACATTCCATTCCACATTCCATTCCACGGTGCGTTCCATTCCATTCCACGTTCCATTCTACTTTCCATTAGACATTCCATTACATTCCATTCCACGTTCCATTCTACATTCCATTAGAGGTTCCATTCCACGTTCCATTGCATTGCATTCCACGTTACATTCCACATTCCATTGTACATTCCATTTCAACTTCCATTCCACATTCCGTTTCACGTTACATTCCACTATACATTCCACATTCCCTTCCATTGTGTTCCATTCCACATTGCATGGCATTCCATTCCATGTTCCATTCCACATTCCATTCCACATTCCATTCCAAGTTTCAGTGCACATTCCATTCTATGCTGCATTACACATTCCATTCCACGTTCCATTCCACGTTCCAATCCATGTTCCATTCCATTCCTTTCCAGTTTCCATTCCACGTTCCATTCTGCATTCCATTCCCTTTTCCCTTCCACATTCCCCTCCACATTCCATTCCACTTTAGATTCCATTGCAGTCCACATTCCTTTCCACATTCCATTGCATTTCATTCCACATTCCATTCCACATTCCCTTGCACATTGCATTCCCCATTCCCTTTCTCATTCTATTCCATACCATTCCACATTCCATTCCACATTCCGTCCCATTCAATTCCACATGCCATACCACAATCCATTCCACATTCCATTCCATTCCATTCCGCATTCCATACCACATTCCACTCCATTGAATTTCACGTTCCATTCCATTACATTACACATTCCATTCCACATTCCATTCCACGGTCCATTCCATTCCATTCCACGTTCCATTCTACTTTCCATTAGACGTTCCATTACATTCCATTCCGCGTTCCATTCTACATTCCATTAGAGGTTCCATTCCATATTCCATTCCAATTCCATTCCATTCCATTCCACATTAGATTCCATATTCCATTCAATTCCATTCCACATTCCATTCCATTCCATTCCACATTGCATTACACATTCCATTCTGTTCCATTCCACATTCCATTTCACATTACATTCCACATTCCAATACGTTCCATTGCACATTCCATTCCACCTTCCATTCCATTCCACATTTCATTCCACATTCTATTCCACACCCCATTCCCTTTCATTCCTTTCCATTCCACGTTCCATTCCACATTCCATACCATTCCATTCCACATTTCATTCCACATTCCATTCCGTTGCCTTCCACATTCCCTTCCACATTCCCTTCCAAATTCCATTCCACATTCCATTCCATTCTATTCCAGGTTTCATTCCACATTCCATTACATGTTCCATTCCACGTTCCATTCCGTTCCATTCCGCGTTTCATTCCACTTTCCATTCCATTCTATTGCACGTTACATTCCACTTTCCATTGTACATTGCATTCCAACTTCCATTCCACTTTCCATTTCACGTTACGTTCCACGATACATTCCACATTCCCTTCCAATCAAGTTCCATTCCACATCGCATGCCATTCCATTCCACGTTCCATTCCACATTTCATTCAACGTTTCAGTGCACATTCCATTCTACGTTGAATTACACATTCCATTCCAAGTTCCATTCCACCTTCCATTCCATGTTCCATTCCATTCCATTTTACGTTCCATTCCATGTTCCATTCCGCATTGTGTTCCACTTTCCCTTCCACAGCCCATTCCACATTCCATTCCACATTCCATTCCAGTTTAGATTCCATTCCACTCCCCATTCCTTTCCACATTCCATTCCATTTCATTACACATTCCATTCCACATACCCTTGCACATTGCATTCCCGATTCCCTTTCTCATCCTATTCCATACGATTCCACATTCCTTTCCACATTCCATTCCATTCCATTCCACATGCCATACCGCAATCCATTCCGCATTCCGTTCCATTCCATTCCACATTCCATACCACATTCCACTCCATTGCATTACACGTTCCATTCCATTATATTACACATTCCATTTCACATTCCATTCCACGGTCCATTCCTTTCCTTTCCACGTTCCATTCTACTTTCCATTAGACGTTCCATTCCATTCCATTCCACGTTCCATTCTACATTCAATTAGATGATAATTCCATATTCCATTTCATGTTCCATTCCATTCCATTCCACATTAGATTCCATATTCCATTCCATTCCATTCCACATTCCATTCCATTCCATTCCACTTTCCATTCCACTTTCCATTGCACTTTCCATTCTGCTTTCCATTCCACATTTCGTTCCACGTTCCATTCTACGTTCCATTCCATGTTCCATTCCATTCTATTCCACAATCCATTCCACTTTCCATTCCATTCCATTTCACTTTCCATTCCACATTCCATTCCATGTTCCTTTCCACGTTACATTCCACGTAACTTTGCATTACATTTCGCGGACAGTTCCACATTCCATTCCATTCCATACCAAGATGCATTCCACTTTCCATTCCACGTTCCATTCCATCCCATTCCACGTTCCATTCCACTTTTCATTCCACGGTCCATTGCATTCCATTTCACGTTCCATTCCACATTCCATTGCATTCCATTCCAAGTTCCATACCACATTCCTTTCCACATTCCATTCCGTTACAATCCACTTTCCATTCCACAATGCATTCCATTCCAGTTTGCATTCCACACTCGATTAAATTCCATTCCACAATGCATTCCACATTCCATTCCATTCCACACTCCTTTCCACATTCCATTCCACACTCTATTCCATTCCTTTCCATATTCCATTCCACATTCCATTACACATTTCATTCCACTTTCCATTCCACGTTCCAGTCGATTTAATTCCATGTTCCATTAAACATTCCATTCCATTCCATTCCACATTCCATTCCACATTCCATTCTGTTCCATTCCACATTGCACTCCACATTCCATTCCACATTCCAATCCATTCCATTCCAGATTCCATTCCACTTTCCATTCCATTACATTCTACATTCCATTCTCATTCCATTGTACTCCATTCCACATTTCACACCAGACTCCATTCCATTCCATTCCACATTCCATTCCACTTTACTTTCCATGTTCCATTCCAAGTTCCATTCCACATTCCATTCCACGTTCCATTCCATTCCATTCTACGTTCCATTCCATTCCAGTCCATGTTCTATTTCATTCCGTTCCACATTCCATTCCAAGTTCCATTTCACTTTCCATTCCACATTCTATTTAACTTTACATTCCATTCCATTATATTACACATTACGTTCCATTCCATTACACATTCCATTCCACTTCATTCCACATTCGTTTCCACATTCCATTCCACATTCCATTCCATTCCATTCTGTTCCACTTTCCATTCCATTCCATTACAAAATAAATTTCACATTCCATTCCACATTTCATTCCACGTTCCATTCCTTTCCATTCCACATTCCATTCCATTCAATTCCACATTCCATTCCATTCCAGTCTATTTCATTCCATTCCACATTCCATTCCATTCCATTCCATTCCGCTTTCCACTCCATTCCATTCCATTCCACATTCCATTCCATTGCCTTCCACATTCCATTCCATTGCATTACACATTCCATTCCACTTGCCATTCCACGTCACATTCCATGTTCCTTTCCATGTCCCATTCCTCCTTCATTTCCTTTCCATTCCACATTCCATTCCATTCCCTTACACTTTCCATTCCATTCCATTCAACATTCCATTCCACGTTCCATACCATTCCATTCCATGTTCCACTCCAATTTCCAATCCAATTTCCATTCCACATTGCATTCCAAGTTGTATTCCATACTCCATTCCACATTCTATTCCGTTCCATTCCACATTCCGTTACACACCACATTCCACATTCAATTCCATTCCATTCCACATTCCATTCCACACTCCATTACACATTCCTTTCCACATTCCATTCCGTTCCATTATACATTCCATTTCACACCCCAATCCACTTTCCATTCCATTCCATTCCATTCCATTCCACATTCCATTCCACGTTCCATTCCATTCCATTCCGAATTCCATCCCATTCCAATCCATTCCATTCCTGATTCCTTTCCATTCTGTTACACATTGTATTCCACATTCCATTCCATTCCATTCCACATTCCATTCCAGTTTCCATTCCATTCCAATCCACGTTCCGTTCCATTCCATTCTATTCTACTTTCCATTCCACGTTCATTGTACATTCCATTCCGTGTTCCATTCCTTTCAATTCCACGTTCAATTCCACATTCCATTCCACGTTCCATTCCAGGTTCCATTCCAAGTTCCATTACAAGTTCCATTCCACGTTCCATTCCATTCCATTCTACGTTCCATTCCACATTAAATTCCACTTTCCATTCCACATTCCATTCCACATTCCATTCCACATTCCATTCCGCTCCATTCCACATTCCATTCCACATTCCATTCCTCATTCCATTCCGCGTTCCATTCGATTCCATTCCACATTCCATTCCACATTGCGTTCCATTACAGTCCACATTCTAATCGACATTCCATTCCATTCCATTCCACATTCCATTGCATTCCAGTCCACTTTCCATTCCACTTTCCATTCCATGATCAATTCTATTGCATTCCACCTTCCACTACACATTCCATTATAGAATCGATTCCACATTCCATTCCATTCCATTTGACATTCCATTCCACATTGCATTCCATTCCAGCCCACATTCCATTCAATTCCATTCCACATTCCATTCCATTACATCCCTCATTCCATTCCATTCCATTCCATTTCACATTCCATTCCATCCAATTCCACATTCCATTACATTCCATTCCACATTCCATTCCACTTTCCATTCCACATTCCATTCAGTTCCATTCCACATTCCATTCCAAATTCCATTCTTCATTCCTTTCGTCATTCCATTCCGCATTACATTCCACATTCCATTCCACATTGCATTCCATTACAGTCCACATTCTAATCGACATTCCATTCCATTCCATTCCACATTCCATGGCATTCCAGTCCACTTTCCATTCCACTTTCCTTTCCACGATCAATTCTATTGCATTCCACCTTCCATTCCACATTGCATTATAGAATCCATTCCACATTCCATTCCCTTCCATTTCACATTCCATTCCACATTGCCCTCCATTCCAGTCCACATTGCATTCCACATTCATTTCCATTGCATTCCACATTCAATTCAATTCCATTCCACGTTCCATTCCATTCCATCCCATTCCATCCCTCATTCCATTAAATTCCATTGTACATTCCATTCCATCAAATTCCGCACTCCATTGCATTCCATTCCACAGTCCATTCCACATTCCATTCAGTTCCATTCCACATTCCATTCCACATTCCATTCCTCATTCCATTCTGCATTCCATTCGATTCCATTCCATATTCCATTCCACATTGCATTCCATTACAGTCCACATTCTAATCCACATACAATTCCATTCCATTCCACATTCCTTTGCATTCCAGTCCCCTTTCCATTCCACTTTCTATTCCACGATCAATCATATTGCCTTCCACCTTCCAATCCATATTCCATTATAGAATCAATTCCACATTCCATTCCATTCCATTTCACTTTCCATTCTACATTGCCTTCCATTCCAGTCCACATTTCATTCCACATTCAATTCCATTCCATTCCACATTGCATTCCATTCCATTCCACATTTCATTCCATTCCTTTCCACTTTCGATGCCACATTCCATTCCATTCCACAATATATTCCAGGTTCCATTCTACATTCCATTCCACGATCCATTCCACGTTCCATTCCATTCCATTCCATTCCACATTCCATTGCACATTCCATTCCATTCCATTCCACATTCTATTCCACATTCCATTCCACGTTATATTCCATTCCACGTTCCATTCCACATTCCATTCCATTCCATTCCACATTTCATTTCGAATTCCTTTCCATTCCATTCAATTCCATTCCACTTTCTATTTCACGTTCCATTCCACATTGCATTCCACATTCCATTCCATTCCGTTCCATTCAATTCTACATTCCATTCCACATTGCATTCTGATCCATTCCACTTTCCATTCCATTCCAAATTCCATTCCATTCCATTCTATTACATTACATTCCACATTGCATTCCACATTCCATTGCATTCCAGTCCACATTGCATTAAGATCCATTCCTCATTCCATTCTATTCTAAATTCCATTCCATTCCATTCCAATCCATTCCATGCCACATTCCATTCCATTCCATTCCATTCCTTTCCACATTACATTCCATTCCATTCCTTTCCATTCCACATTCCATTCCATTCTATTCCATTCCACATTGCAATCCACGTTCCATTCCATTCCATTCTATTTTATTCCACATTCCATTCCACATTACATTCCATGCCATTTCACGTTCCATTGCACATTCCATTCCACATTCCACTCCATTCCATTGCACATTCCATTCCACATTCTATTCCATTCCATTCCACGTTCAATTCCACATTCCATTCCACTTTCCTTTCCAATCCATTGCATTACATTCCATTCCACATTCCATTCCATTTTCCATTCCACATTCCATTTCATTCTATTTCACATTCCATTCCACATTCCATTCCATTACTTTCCTCATTCCTTTGCATTCCATTCCATTCCATTTCACATTCCATTCCTTTCCATTCCTTTGCTTTCCACATTCAATTCCGCGTTCCATTCCACGTTCCATTCCATTGCATTCCATTACACATTCCATTCCATTTCACATTCCTTTTCACATTCCATTCCACATTTCATTCCATTCCATTAAACTCCATTCCACATTCCATTCAATTCCATTCCACATTCCATTCCAGATTGCATTCTATTCCACATTCCATTCCAGATTCCATTCCATTCCACATTCCATTCCAAATTCCATTCCATTACATTCCACATCCCAATCTGCATTCTATTCCATTCCGCATTGAATTCCACACTGTGTTCCATTCCACTTTGTATTCCATTCCTTTCCATTCCACTCCACATTCCATTCCGCGTTCCATTCCACTCCATTCTATGTTCCATTCCGTTCCACTTTGCATTCCATTCAATTCCACTTTCCATTCCATTCCATTCTATGTTCCATTCCATTCAATTCCACATTCCATTCAATTCCACGTTCCGTTCCATTTCATTCTACTTTCCATTCCATTCCATGTTCCATTCCATTTCATTCCACGATGCATTACACCTTCCAGTAGACGATCTAATCCACGACCCATTACATTCCACTTAACGTTCCATTCCTCCCTCCATTCCACATTCCATTCCATTCCATTCCTTATTGCATTCCACTTTCCATTCCACACCATTCAAGTTTCCATTCCATTCCACTTTCCATTCCATGACATTCAACTTTCCATTCCATTCCATTCCACATTCCATTCCATTCCATTCCTTATTCCATTCCACTTTCCATTCCATTCCACTTTCCATTCTATTCCATTCCACATCCCATTCGATTCCATTCCACTTTCCATTCCATTCCACGTTCTATTCCATTCCATTCCACGATCCATTGCACGTTCCATTTCACGTTCCATTCCACGTTCCATTCCATTCCATTCCACGTTCCATTATTTCTACCATCCAAATTCCATTCCATTCAATTCCACTTTCCATTCCACATTCCATTCCACATTCCATTCCTTTCCATTCCATTCCACATTCCATTCCATTGAATTCCACTTTCCTTTCCACGTTCCATTCCATTCCATTCCACATTCCATTCCATTGAGTTCCACATTCAATTCCACATTCCATTCCAATTTACATTCCATTCCACATTCCATCCTATTCCATTCTACATTCCATTCCACATTCCATTCGTTTCCATTCCACATTCCATTGGATTCCATTCCATTGCAATCCTCATTCAGTTCCATTCCACATTCCATTCCATATTCCATTCAATTCCATTTCACATTCCATTCCACAATCCTAACGTTTCCAGTCCACATTCCATTCCATTCCATTCCCTTCCTCATTCCATTCTGTTCCATTCCACATTCCTTTCCAGATTCCATTCCACATTCCATTCCACATTCCTTTGCACATTCCAGTCCAGTCCGTTGCACTTTCCATCACATTCCATTCTATTCCAGTCCATATTCCATTCCATTTCCTTCAATTCCCTTCCAGATTCCATTACTTTTCATTCACCTTTCCTGTCCATTAGATTCCACACTCCATTCCACATTCCATTCCACTACATTCCACATTCCATTCCACATTCCACTCCATACCATTCCATATTGCATTCAATTCCATTTCACATTCCACTCCACATTTCATTCCATTCCACATTCCCCATTCCATTCCATCCTATTCCATTCCATTCCTCATTCCTTTACACATTACAATGCGTGCCATTTCACTATCCATTCCATTACTTTTCATGTTCCATTCCAAATCCCATTCCATTTCTTTCCACATTCCATTCCATATTCCATTCCATTCCTTTCCATATTCCAATACATTCCATTGCCTCCCATTCCACTTTCTATTACATTGAATTCCCTTCCATTCCACATTCCATTCCATTCCATTTTAAATTCCATTCCATTCCATTTTAAATTCCATTCCATTCCATTCCATTCCACATTCCATTCCTTTCAATTCCACATTCCATTTCACTTTCCATTCCACATTCCATTACATTACATTAAATTCCAGTCCACAGTCCATTCTATTCCATTCCATTCCATTCCAGATTCCAATCCATTCCATTCCACATTCCTGTCCATTACATTCAACACTCCATTCAATTCCTTTCCACATTCCACTCCATTCCACATTCCACTCCACATTCCATTACATTAGTTTACACATTCCATTCCATTCCATTCCATTCCAGTACACATTCCATTCCATTCCATTCCCTTCCCTTCCTCATTCCATTCTATTCCATTCCACATTCCATTCTACATTCCATTCATTCCATCACACATTCCATTCCATTCCATTCCACTTTCTAATCCATTCCATTTAACATTCCATTAAAATCCACATTCCATTCCTCATTCCATTCCATTCCATGTTCCATTCCATATTCCATTACATTACATTCAACATTCCATTCCTTTCTATTCCATTCCATTCCTCATTCCATTACACATAACATTCCACTCCATTCCGCCTTCCATTCTACTACTTTCCACCTTCCATTTCACATTCCTTTCCACTCCATTCCACATTGCATTCCATATCCCTTTCCATTCCATTCCACATTCCATTAAATTCCATTCCCTTCGATTCCACGTTCCATTCCATTCCATTCCATTCCTCATTCCATTCCATTGCGCATTCCATTTGATTCCATTCCACTGCAATCCACATTCCATTACATTCCAGTGCATTTTACATTCCATTGCATTCCATTCCACATTCCATTCCATTGCATTCCAATTTCCATCCCCCATTCTTTTCCATTCCATTGCATTCCCTTCCACTTTCCATTCCACATTCCATTCCATTACATTCCATTCAATTCCACATTCCATTCCATTCCATTACACATTCCTTTCCATTCCATTACACATTCCTTTCAATTCCATTCCATTCCATTCCACGTTCCATTCCAGATTCCATTCTACATTCCATTTCACATTCCATTCCATTCCATTCCATTCCATTTCATTCCACTTTCTATTCCACATCCCTTTCCGTTTCATTGCATCCCGTTCCAAGTTCCATTCCATTACATTCCATACCATTCCACCATCCATTCCATTCCATTCCACATTCCATTCCAATCCTTTACACATTCCATTCCATTCCAATCCACATTCAATTCCATTCCATTCCTTTCCACATTTCGTTCTCAATTCCATTTCACGTTCCATTCCATTCCATTCCATATTCCATTCCATTGCACCTCCCATTCCATTCCATTCCACATTCCATTCTACTACATTCCACATTGCATTCCACATTCCACTCCATACCATTTCACTTTCGTTTCCATTCCATTCCACTTTCCATTCCACATTACATTCATTTCCACATTCCGTTCCACATTCCATTCTATTCCATTCCTCATTCCATTCCACATTCCATATCGTTCCGTTCCTCATTCCATCACACATTGCTTTCCACTCCATTTCACGTTCCACTCCATTACTTTCCACGTTGCTTTCCACTTTCCTTTCCATTCCATTCCACATTCCATTCCATTTCATTCCACATTCGATTCCAATCCATTCCCTTCCATTCCACATGCTATTCCATTCCATTTTGCATTCCATTACCTTTATTGTATTCCACATTCCAATCCTTTAAACATTCCTTTCGATTCCATTCCATTGTAATCTACTTTCAATTACATTCCACTCCATTTCACATTCCATTCGGTTCTGTTCCACATTCCATTCCATTCCATTCCACTTTCCATTCCACATTCCATTCCATTCCATTCCACTTTCCATTCCACATTCCATTCCATTCTAATCCATGCCATTCCACCTTCCATTACATTCCACTCCATTCCAATCCATTACTCATTCCATTAGACATTGCATTCCATTCCAGATTTCATTCCAAATTCTATTCCATTCCATTCCATTCCATTCTACATTCCATTCCATTCAGTTCCATTCCACTACACATGAAATTACACTTTCCATTGCATTCCATTCCATTTCATTCCATTCCTCTTTCCATTCCATTCCATTTCATTCCACGTAAAATTTCATTCCGTTCCAATTTCCATCCCAATCCATTCCACGTTAAATTCAATTCCATTCCATTCCTTTCCTCATTTCATTCCAGACTCCATTCCACATTCTTTTCCACATTCCATTCCATTCCATTCCATTCCATTCCTCATTGTAATATATTCCACATTCCATTCCATTCCATTCCACATTCAATTCCATTCCATTCCGCATTCTAATGCATTCCATTACATTCCAATGCACATTCCATTCCAGATTCCCTATCAAATTCCATTCCACATTCCATTCCATTCAATTCCATTCCACATTCCATTCCACATCCCATTCCATTCCATTCTACATTCCATTCCACATTCCATTCTATTCCATTAAATTCCATTCCATTTCAACTTCCATTCCATTACATTCCACATTCCTTTCCATTCCAATCCCTTCCATTCCATTCCACATTCCTTACCAGATTCCATTCCACATTCCACTCCATTCCATTCCACATTACATTCGATTCCATTCCATTGCAGGACACATTCTGTTCTATTCAATTCAATTCCAGATTCCTTTCCATTCCATTCCACATTCCTGTCCATTTCTTTCCACACTCCTTTCTACATTACATTCCACTACATTCCGCATTCCATTCCACATTCCACTCCATACCATTCCACATTGCATTCAATTCCATTCCACATTCCATTCCACATTCCATTCCATTGCACATTCCACATTCCATTGCACATTCCATTCCATTCCATTCAATTCCATTCCAATCCACTTTCCATTGCTTTCCATTCCACACTCCATTCCATTCCATTCCATTCCAGTCCACATCATATTGCATTCCACATTCCATTCCACTTCCCATTCCATTCCATTCCACTTTCCATTCCACATTATTTCCATTCCATTCCACATCCCATTACACATTCCATTCCATTCCACTCGTTCAATTCAATTCCATTCCAAATTCCATTCCATTACCTTCCACATTGCATTCCATTCCTTTCCATTCCATTCCATTCCACATTCCTTTCGAGATTCCATTCCACCTTCCATTGCAGATTCCATTCCATTCCATTCCACATTCCATTCCATTCTGTTCTCCTCCAGTCCACATTCCATTCCATTCTAGATTCCATTACTTTCCATTCAACATTCCTGTCCATTAGATTTCACACTCCATTCAACATTCCATTCCACCACATTCCACTCCATACCATTCCATATTGCATTCAATTCCATTCCACATTCCATTCCACATTTTGTTCCATTCGACATTGCACATTCCATTCCATTCTATTCCATTGCATTCCTCATTCCATTACACATTACAATCCGTTCCATTACACTGTCCATTCCATTACTTTCCACATTCCATTCCAAATTCCATTCCATTCCTTTTCCCATTCCATTCCATATTCCATTCCTTTCCCTTCCACATTCCAAAACTCTCCATTACCTTCCATTCCACATTCCATTATATTGCACTCCCTTCCAGTCCACGTTCTATTCCGTTAAATTCCACATTCCATTCCATTCAATTCCACGTTCCACTCCTTTTCTTTCCATTGCAATCCACATTCCATTTCATTCCCATCCATTCCACATTCCATTCCATTCCCTTCCACATTCCATTCCATTTCATTCAACATTCCATTCCTTCCACATTCCATTCCAAATTGCATTCCACATTCCATTCCATTATATTTCATTCCCGTCCACAGTCCATTCCATTCCATTGCATTTCAGATTCCATTCCATTCCATTCCACATTCCTGTCCGTTGCATTCAACACTTCTTTCCATTCCTTTCCACATTCCATTCCACTCAATTCCACATTTCATTCCACATCCCATTACAGATTCCATTCCATTACATTCCACATTCCATTCCATTATATTGCAATCCAGTCCACATTCCATTCCATTCCATTCCCTTCCTCATTCCTTTCCATTCCATTCCACATTCTATTCCATTCCATTTAACATTCCATTACATTCCACCTTCCATTCCACATTCCATTCCATTCCATTCAATTCCCTTCCACATTCCATTCCATTCCCTTCGACATTCCATTGCATTCCATTCCTTTGCAATCCACATTTCTTTCCAATCCATTGCATTCCACATCCTATTACATTCCATGCCACATTCCATTCCATTACATTACATTCCACTCCACATTCCATTCCACATTCCATTCCATTCCATTCCAC
This sequence comes from Pongo pygmaeus, assembly GCF_028885625.2. Lineage (NCBI taxonomy): Eukaryota > Metazoa > Chordata > Mammalia > Primates > Hominidae > Pongo > Pongo pygmaeus. The sequence goes on from NC_072392.2 coordinate 38,868,626, forward strand.
ATTCCATTGCATTCCATTTTACATTTCATTCCATTCCATTCAATTCCACATTAAATTCAACTCCATTTCACACTCTATTTCATTCCTTTTCACATTTCATTCCATTCCTTTCAATTCCACATTAAGTTCAACTCCATTTCACATTCCATTTCATTCCATTCTATTCCATTCCATTCCACATTCCATTCCACATTCCATTCCATTCTTTCCACATTACATTCCACATTGAATTCCATTCCATTCCACATTTCATTCCAATCCATTCCACAATCAATGCCATTCCATTCCATTACAATCCATTCCACCCTCCACTCCACATTCATTTCCATTCCATTCCACATACCATTGAACATTCCATTCCATTCTTTTACACAATCCATTCCAATCCACATTCCATTCCTTTCCACATTCAATTCCATTCCATTCCATTCTATTTCAATCCACATTCCATTCCATTTCATTCTACTTTCCATTCCATTCCAGTCCAATCCATTCCATGCCATTCCACATTCAATTCCTTTACATTCCATTCCATTCCATTCCATATTCCATTAGACATTCCATTCCATTCCATTCCTTTCCATTAGACATTCAATTCCATTCCGCTGCATACCATTCCACATTCCTTTCCATTCCATTCCATTATACAATCCATTACATTCCATTACACATTCCTTTCCAATCCATTCCACATTACACTCCACATTCCATTCCGTTCCATTCCACATTCTTTTCCAGTCCATTTCACACTGCATTCCACGTACCATTCCATTCCATTCCATTCCATTCCACGTTCCATTCCACATTCCATTCCACATTCCATTCCACATTAAATTGCATTCCATTCCTTTACACGTTCCATTCCACATTCCATTCCACATTCAATTCCACAGTCCATTCTATTCAATTCCATGCTGCATTCCACATTCCATTCCATTCCATTCCACATTCCATTCCATTACATTCCACTTTGCATTCCACATTCCATTCCATTCCATTCAATTCCATTCCATTCTGTTCCATTCCATTCCATTTTATTCCACTCAATTCCATTCCATTCAACATTCCATTCAACTTTCCATTCCATTCCACATTCCATTCCATTCCATTTATTTCCTTTCCACATTCCATTTCACATTCCATTCCATCCATTCCATTCCAGATTCCACTCCATTCCATTTCACATTGAATTCCATTCCGTTCAACATTCCATTCCATTCTATTCCTTTCCATTCCATATTCCACTCCATTCCACGTTCGAATCCACAACACATTCCATTCCACTGCACATTGCATTCCCCATTCCTTTCTATTCTTTCCACATTCCATTCCACTTTCCATTCCACATTCCATTCCACATTCCATTACATTCCATTCCTTTAAATTCCAGTCCACATTCCATTCGATTCAATTCCATTCCAGATTCCATTACATTTCACTCCACATTCCTTTCCATTCCATTACACTCTCCATTCCACATTCCATTCAACTACATTCCACATTCCATTCCACATTCCATTGCATTCCTTTCCGCATTCCATTCCATTCCTTTCAATTTCATTTTCCTTTCCCCATTCAATTCCGTTACTTTCCACATTCCATTCCATTTCATTCCTTTTCATTCCACATTTCATTCCATTCCATTCCATTCCACATTCTATTCCATTCCATTCCACATTCCATTCCATTACATTCCACATTCTCTTACATCCCATTCCAAATTCCATTCCAATCCATTCCACGTTCCACATTGCATTCCATGTTTCATTCCTTTCCACATTCCATTCCATTACATTCCACATTCTCTTACATCCCATTCCACATTCCATTCCAATCCATTCCACGTTCCACATTGCATTCCACCTTCCATTCCATTCCACAATCCTTTCCAAATTCCATTCCATTACATTCCACATTCCATTTCACATTCCTTTCCATTCCATTCCACATTACATTCCACACTGTATTACATACCACTATGCATTCCATTCCTTTCCATTCCATTCCACATTCCATTCCATGTTCTATTGCACTCCACTCCACGTTCCATTACATTCCACTTTACGTTCCATTCCATTTCACGTTCCATTCCATTCAATGTTCCCTTTCATTCCATTCCACGTTCCATTCCATTCCAAGTTCCATTCCATTCCACGTTCCGTTCCATTCCATTCCACGATGCATTCCACGTTCCTTTCCACCTTCCATTCCACTTTCTATTCAATTCCATTACACGATCCATTACTTATACTTTTCCAAATTCCATTCCATTCCGTTCCACATTCCATTCCATTCCATTCCACATTCCATTCCATTGAATTCCACATTCCTTTCCATTATCCATTACAATCCACATTCCATTCCACATTGCATCCCATTCCATCTACATTCCATTCCATTCCATTCCATTCGACATTCCATACAATTCCATTCCATTGCATTCCACTTTCCTTTCCATTCCATTCCACTTTCCATTCCATTTGATTTCACATTGCTTTGCATTCCATTTCTTTCCACATTCCATTCCATTCCATTCCACATTCCATTCCGTTCCTTTCCATTCCATTACACGTTCCATTCCAATTTCCATTCCCCTTTCCATGTCGTTTCTTTCCATTCCTTTCCAGGTCCCGTTCCACATTCCATTCCACATTCAATTTCATTCCTTTCCATGTTCCATTCCAAATTCCATTCCACTTTCCATTCCATTCCATTCCACATTCCGTTCCATTCCATTCCACATTCAATTCAATTTCATTCCGCATTTCATACCGTTGCATTTCACATTCCATCCCATTCAATTCCATTCCATTGCATTCCACGTTCCATTGCAATCCTTTCCACTCGACATTTCATTACATTCCATTCCACATTCCATTCCATTCCACATTCCATTCCACATTCCATTCCATTGCATTCAAAATTCCATTCCATTCCATTCGTTTCCATTCTACATTCCATTCCATACCATTCCTTTCCACATTCCATTCCATTCCATTCCACGTTCTATTCCATTCCATTCCATTCCACTTTCCATTCCAAATTCCATACCTCTTTGCATTCCATTCTATTCCATTCCACATTGCATTCCATTCCATTCCTCATGCCATTCCATTCCACCTTCCATTCCATTCCATTCCACATTCAATTCCATTCCATTACACACTCCATTCCATTCCATTCCATTACACATTCCATTCCATTCCATTCCGTTCCACATTCCATTCCAGATTCCGTATAACATTCCATTCTGCATTGCATTCCATTTCATTTCACACTAAATTCTATTGCATTCCACATTCCATTCCGTTGCATTCCATTCCACATTCCGTTCCATTGCATTCCACATTCCATTCCATTCCACATTCCATTGCGTTCCCTTTCATTCCACATTCCATTCCATACTATTCCACATGCCATTCCACATTTCATTCCAAACCATTCCACATTGCATTCCGTTCCATTCCACATTCCATTCTATTCCTTTCGAGTCCATTCCACTCCACATTCCATTCCTTTCCATTCCTCTCCACATTCCCTTCCATTCCATTCCATTCCACATTCTATTCCAATCCATTCCACCTTCCATTCCACATTCCATTCCATTCCATTCCATGTTCCATTCCACGTTCCTTTCCATTGCATTTCACATTCCATTCCACAGTCCATTCCATTTCTTTCCAAATTCCATTCCATTCCAGTCCATATTCCATTGCACATTCCATTCTCCCTTCCGTTACGTACCATTCCACCTTCCATTCCACATTCCATTCCTTTCCACTTTGCTTTCCACTTTCCTTTCCACATTCCATTCCACATTCCATTCCCCATTCCATTGCATTCCACTCCACATTCCTTTCCATTCCATTTCACTTTCCATTCCATTCCTTTTCACATTCAATAGCATTCCACATTCCATTCCAAATTCCATTCCATTCCATTCCACATTCCATGCCACATTCTATTCCACATTGCATTCCATTGCATTCCACATTCCTTTCTACCTTCCATTCCATTCCATTCCACATTCCGTTCCACGTTCCATTGCTTTCTATTCCACCTTCAATTCCACGTTCAATTCCACAATCCATTCCATTCCTTTCCACGTTCCATTTCACGTTCCACTACCCATTTCATTCCACATTCCATTAACTTCCCTTTCCACATTCCATTATATGACATTCCACGTTGTATTCCAAGTTCCATTCCCTTCCATTCCACATTCCATTCCATTCCATTTCACTTTCCATTACACGTTCCGTTCCACATTTCATTCCTCGTTTCATTCCGCGTTCCATTCAACGTTCCATTTCTTTCCACTCCACATTCCATTCCATTGCCTTACACATTCCATTCCTTTCCTTTCCATTCCATTGCACATTCCATTCCACATTTCATTCCCTTCCATTACAGATTCCATTCTATTCCATTCACATTTCATTCCATGTTCCATTCCACGTTCCATGCCACGTTCCATTCCAGCACATTCCACATTCCATTCCACATTGCATTCCATTCCAGACCATATTCCATTGCACATTCGAAACCATTCCATTTAAACATTCCATTCCATTCTACTCCACATTGCATTCCAAATTCCATTCCATTTCACACTGCATTCCACATTCCATTACACATTCCATTGCATTCCATCCCACATTCCATTCCACGTTCCATTCCACGTTCCATTCCACATTCCATTCCACATTCCATTCCATTCCATTCCACGTTGCATTCCACATTTCATTCCATATTCCATACCATTCCATTTCACATTACTTTCCATAATCTATTCCATTCAATTCCCTGTTCAATTCCACGTTCCTTTCCACGTTCCATTCCACATTCCATTCCACGTTTCTTTCCATTCCATTCCACATTGCATTCCACAGTCCATTCCCCATTCCATACCATTCCATTGCCCATTCCATTTCACAATCCATTCGATTCAATTCCACATTCAATTCCAAGTTCCGTTCCACATTCAATTCCCCTTTCCCTTCCACATTCTATTTCACTTTCCATTCTATTCCCTTCCATTTCATTCCAAATTCCAATCCATTCCATTCCACATTCCATTCCTTTCCATTCAATACCACATTCCATTTCACATTGCATTCCACATTCCATTCCATTCCATTCTATTACACTTTCCATTCCATTACATTCCACTTTCCATTCCACATTGCATTCCACTTTCCATTCCACATTCCATTCCATTCCATTCGACATTCCTTTCTATTCCATTCCACATTCTATTGCATTAAATTCCGCATTCCACTAGAGTCCATTCCATTCCATTCCACTTTCCAATCCATTCCATTCCATTCCACATTCCAAACCATTCAATTCCATATTAAATTCCATTGCATTTCACATTCCATTCCATTCCATTCCACTTTCAATTTCTTTCCATTCCCTTTCATTCCACATTCAATTCTACATTGAAAACCATTCCATACCCCATTCCATTCCATTTCATCCACATTTCTTTCCATTGCATTCCACATTCCAATAAACATTCCTCTCCATCCATTCCACATTTCGTTCCACTCCACATTCCATTCCACATTCCATTCTACACTCCATTCCAGACTCCATTCCATACCATTCCATATTCCATTCCACATTTCCTTCCATTCCATTCCACGTTCCATTGCACGTTCCATTCCTCATTCAGTTGTACATTCCATTGCACATTCCATTCAATTCCACATTAAATTCCTTTCCATTCCAGTTTACAATCCATGTTCAATTCCACTTTCCATTCCATTCCAATCCGCGTTCCATTCCACATTCCATTGCATTCCATTCCACTTTCTTTTCCACATTCCATTCCATATTGCATTCCTTTCCATTCCACATTCCATTCCATATTCCGTTCCATTCAATTCCACATTCCATTTCATGTCATTTCACACTCCATTCCGCATTCCATTCCATTCCATTCCACATTCCATTCCACGTGGCATTCCATTCTATTCCACTTTCCTTTCCAAGTTACATTCCACATTCCATTCCACTTTCCATTCCACTTTCCATTTCAGATTCCTTTCCACATTCCATTTGACATTCCATTCCATTCCATTCCACATTCCTTCCATTCCATTCCACATTCCATTCCACATTGCCTGCCACATTCCATTCCGTTCCATTCCACATTCCATTCCAGATACCGTTCCACGGTCCATTGCATTCCATTCTACATTCCATTCCATATTCCGTTCCATTCAATTCCACATTCCATTTCATGTCATTCCACACTCCATTCCGCATTCCATTCCATTCCATTCCACATTCCGTTCCATGTGGCATTCCATTCTATTCCACTATCCATTCCACGTTACATTCCACATTCCATTCCACATTCCATTCCACTTTCCATTTCAGATTCTTTTCCACATTCCATTTGACATTCCATTCCATTCCATTCCACATTCCTTCCATTCCATTCCACATTCCATTCCACATTGCCTGCCACATTCCATTCCATTTCATTCCACATTCCATTCCAGATACCATTTCGCGGTCCATTGCATTCCATCCCACATTCCATTCCACTTTCCATTCCATTCTATTGCACGTTGCATTCCATATTCACTTCCACGTTCCATTCCAAGTTCCATTCCACATTCCATTCCATTCCATTCGAGATTCCATACCATTCCATTCCATTGCCTTCCACAATCTATTCCATTACATTCCACTTTTGATTCCACATTTCATTGCACATTCCATTCTGTTCCATTCCACATTCCATTCCGCACTCCTTTCCGTTTCGCATTCCACATACCATTCCATTCCATTCAATATTACATTCCACATTCCATTCCATTCAATTCCACATTCCATTCCAATTTTATTCCACGTTCCATTCCACATTCCATTCCATTCCATTCCACATTCCATTCCTTTGCATTCCAATTTCCATTACATTCCATTCCATATTCCATTACAAGTTCCATTCCATTACTTTCCAGGTTCCATTCCGCATTCCATTGCACTTCCCATTTTACATTCCATTCCGTTCCGTTCTGTATTCAATTCCACGTTCCATTCCACAATCCATTGCATTCCATTCCACATTCCATTTCACATTCCATTCCACATTCCATTTCACATTCCATTCCACATTCCATCCACATTCCATTCCATTGCATTCCACATTTCATTCCACATTCCATTCCATTCCATGCCACATTGCATTCCACATTGCATTCCATTCCAGTCCAGAACCTATAACACATTCCATTCCATTCCTTTCCACATTCTATTCCATTTCATTACACGTTCCATTCCACATTTCATTCCACATCCAATTCCATTCCATTCCACATTCCATTCCACATTCCATCCCACATTCCATTCCATTCCACGTTCCATTCCACATTACATTCCGCAGTTCATTCCCCCTTCCATTCCACACTCTATTCCACATTCCATTCTCATTCCATTGCGTTTCATTGCACATTCTATTCCACAATCGGTTGGATTTCAATTCACATGCCATTCCACATTCCTTTCAATTCCATTCCATTCCATTCCACATTCCATTCCACGTTCCATTCCAATGCCGGTTAAATTCCATCAACATTAGATTCCATTCCATTCAAAATTCCATTCCTTTCCATTGCTTTCCATTCCATTCCATATTCCATTCGACATTCCATTCCATTCCATTCTACATTCCATTCCATTCCATTCCTTTCCATTACACATTCCATTCCAGTCAATTCCATACCATTACAAATTCCTTTCCATTCCGTTCCATTATACAATCGAATGCATTCCATTACACATTCCTTTCCAATACATTCCACATTCCATTCCGTTCCATTCCACATTCCTTTCCAATCCATTTCACATTCAATTCCACTTTCCTTTCCATTCCATTCCACATTCCATTCCAATCCAGTCCACATTACATTCCACGTTCCATTGCATTCCATTCCACGTACCATTCCACCTTCCATTCCACATTCCAATCCATTCCATTCCATTCCGACTTCCATTCCACATTCCATTGCACATTCCATTCCGTTCCATTCTATTCCATTCCACGTTGCATTCCACGTTCCATTCCATTCCATTCCACATTCCATTCCATTACATTCCTCTTTGCATTCCCCATTCCATTCCATTCCTCGTTCCATTCCACAGTCCATTCCGGATTCCATTAGACATTCCATTCCATTCCATTCAATTCCATTCCATTCTGTTCCATTCCATTCCATTTCATTCCATTCAATTCCATTCCATTCAAAATTCCATTCCATTCCACATTCCATTCCATTCCATTCCACATTTCATTCCATTCCATTCCATTACTTTCCACATTGCATTCCACATTCCATTCCATTCCATTCCGTTCCTTTCTATTCCAGATTCCGTTCCATTCCATTCCACATTCAATTCCATTCCATTCAACATTCCACTCCATTCCCTTCCTTTGCATTCCACATACCATTCCATTCTATTCCATTCCACATTCCATTCCACAACACATTCCATTCCATTGCACATTCCATTCCCCGTTCCATTCTTTTCCTTTCCACATTCCATTCCACTTTCCATTCCACATTCCATTCCACATTCCATTCCATTCCATTACACATTCCATTCCATTCCATTCCATTCCATTCCATTACGGTCCACATTACATTCGACTCAATTTCATTCCAGATTCCATTACATTTCATTGCACATTCCTTTCCATTCCATTCCACTCTCCACTCCACATTTCATTCCACAACATTCCACATTCCTTTGCACATTCCATTCCATTCCTTTCCGCATTTCATTCCATTCCATTCAATTCCACATTCCTTTACACATTCAATTCCGTTACTTTCCAAATTCCTTTCCTTTTCATTCCTTTTCATTCCACATTTCATTCCATTCCATTGCATTCCAGATTACATTCCATTCTATTCCACATTCCATTCCATTACTTTCCACATTCTCTTACATCCCATTCCACATTCCATTCCAATCCATTCCATGTTTCATTCAATTCCGTTCCACATTCCATTCCACATTCCATTCCAATCCACATTCCTTTCCAAATTCCATTCCATTACATTCCGCATTCCATTCCACATTTCTTTCCATTCCATTCCACATTGCATTCCATGCTGTATTCCATGCCACTATGCATTCCACTCCTTTCCATTCCTTTCCATATTCCATTCCATGTTGCATTGCACTCCATTCCACGTTCCATTCCATTCCATTCCATGATACATTCCATTCCATTTATCCCTTCCATTCCATTCCACGTTCCATTCCATTCCATTCCATTCCATTATCCATTCCATTTCATTCCATTCCACATTCCATTCCATGAAATTCAATTCCATTCCACATTCCATTCCATTCCATTCCATTCCATTACACTTTATATTATGTTCCACGTTCCATTCCAAGTTCCATTCCACATTCCGATCCATATTCCATTTCTTTCCATTCCACGTTCCATGACATGCCATTCCACATTCCTTTCCACATACCATTCCTTTGCATTCTACATTTCATTCAACATTCCATTTCACGTTCCATTCGACATCCATTCCACATTCCAATCCATTCCGTTCAAAATTCTATTCCACATTCCATTACATTACATTCAACCTTCGATTCCATTCCTATCAATTGCGTTCCACATTCCATTCCATTCCACCCACATTCCATTCCTTTCCATTCCACATTCCATTGCATTCCATTCAACATTCCGTTCCCTTCCATTCCACATTCCATTACAATAACATTTACATTACATTCCTCATTCCATTCCATTCCTTTCACATGCCATTCCATTCCTTTCCACAATCCATTCCTTTCCGTTCCACGTTCCTTTCCATTCCATTCCACATTCGATTCCATTGCATTCCACCTTCCATTCCACTTTCCTTTCCATTCCACTTTCCATTCCCCATTCCATTACATTCCATTCCATATTCCATTCCCCATTCCATTCCATTCCACATTTCATTCCATTCCATTCACGTTCCATTCCACATTCCATTCCATTCCACTCCACATTGCATTCCATTCAATTCCATTTTAAATTCTATTTCATTTTATTCCGCATTTGATTGCATATTCTAGTACATATTCCATTCCATTCCATTCCACATTCCATTCCATTCCATTTCACATTCCATTCCATTCCAAACCTCATTCTCTTTCATTTCATTCCACTCCAGTCCACATTCTGTTCAATTCCATTCCATTCCACCTTCCATTTTATTCAATTCCACATTCCATTTCATTCCATTCCACACACCATTCCAGAATCCATTCCATATTCCATTCCACATTTCATTCCATTCCATTCCGCAATCCATTACATTCCATTCCACATTCCATTCCACATTGCATTCCATTATATTTCATTCTACTTTTCGTTCCATTCCTTTCCATTCCAGTGCAAATTCTATTCAATTCCATTCCATTCCATAATCCATTCCTTTCCATTCCGCATTCAATTCTATTCCATTCCACATTCCGTTCCTTTCCATTCCACAGTCCATTGCATTCCATTCCACATTCCACTCCATTCCATTCCACATTCCATTCCATTCAATACCAGTTTCCATTCTATTCCATTCCACATTCCATTCCACTCCATTCCATTCAATTCCACATTCCATTCCATTCCATTCCACATTCTATTCCACAGTCCATTCCGCATTCCATTCCACATTCCATTCCATTCCATTCCACATTCCATTCAATTCCATTGCACATTCCGTTAAACAATCCATTCTACATACCATTCCTTTCCATTCCACATTCCATTCCGTTACACTCCACATTCCGTTCCACATTCCATTCCATATTCCATTCCATTCCATTACACATTTAATTCCAAATTGCATTCCTTTCCATTTCACATTCCATTTCATTCCATTCCACGTTGCATTCCACGTTCTATTATAGGTTCCATTCCATTTCATTCCATGTTCCTTTCCATTCCATTCTACATTCAATTGCAGTTTCCATTTCACATTCCATTTCACATTCCATTTCACTTTCCACTCCTTTCCATTACCCAATCCATTCCATTCCGTTCCACATTCCATTCCACATTCCATTCCATTCCATTCCACATTCTATTCCATTCCATTTACCATTCCATTCCACGTTGCATTCCACGTTGCTTTCCACTTTCTATTCCATGTTCCATTTCTTGTTCCATTCCTTTTCAGTCCACATTCCATTCCATTCCATTTCACATTCCATTCCACATAGCATTCCATTCAAGTCCACATTCCATTCCACGTTGATTTCCATTCTATTTAAACATCCTATTCCATTCCACATTCCATTACAACTTCCATTCTATTCGACATTAAATTCCATTCCATTCCACATTCCATTGCACATCCCATTCCACGCTGCATTCCACATTCCATTCCACGTTCCATTCCACGTTCCCTTCCAAGTTCCCCTTCACTTTCCATTCCATTGCATTCCACTTTCTATTCCACCTTCCACTGCATTCCATTCCACATTCTATTACACATTCCATTCCACATACCATTGCACATTCCATTGCATTCTATTCCTCATTCTATTCCTTTCCATTCCATTTTCCATTCCTTTCCATTCCACATTCCATTCCACATTCCATTCCATGTTCCATTCCACATTCCTTTCCATGTTCTATTCCACGTTCCATTCCATTCCATTCCACGTTCCATTCCACATAACATTCCGCATTCAATTCAACCTTCCATTCCATTCCATTCCACGTTCAATTCCACTTTCTATTCCACATTCCATTCCATGATCCATTCCACATTCCATTGCATTCCATTCCACGTTCCATTCCAAGTTCCGTTCAACTCCATTCCACGTTCCTTTCCACATTCCATTCCACTTTCCATTCCAAACCATTCTACCTTCCATTCCATTCCATTCCCCTTTCCTTTCCATTCAATTGAACATTCAATTCGACATTCCATTCCACATTGCATTCCATTCTTTTCTATTCCACATTCCATTCCATTCCATTCCATTCCATTCCACATTCCATTCCATTATATTTCGCATTCCATTCCATTCCATTCCAAATTCCACTACATTCCATTCCATTCGACATTCCATTCCATTCCATTTCACATTCCATTCAATTCCATTCCACATTGCATTCCAAGTTCCTCTCCATATTGCATTGCACTTTCCATTCAACGTTCCATTCCCTTCCATTCCACATTCCATTCCTTTCCATTCCACTTTCCATTACACGATACATTCCACATTGCATTCCTCGTTTCATTCTGCGTTCCATTCCATGATCCATTTCTTTCCAGTCCACATTCCATTCCATTGCCTTACACATTCCATTCCTTTCCTTTCCATTCCATTGCACATACCATTCCACATTCCATTCCCTTCCATTACAGATTCAATTCTATTGCATTCCACATTTCAATCCACGTTCCATTCCACGTTCCATTCCACGTTCCATTCCAATACATTCCACATTCTATTACACATTGCATTCCATTCCAGAACATATTCCATTACACATTCCATGCCATTCCATTTAAACATTCCATTCCATTCCATTCCACATTGCATTCCACATTCCTTTCCATTTCACACTGCATTCCACATTCCATTACACATTCCATTCCATTCCATCCCACATTACTTTCCACGTTACAATCCATTCCATTCCACTTTCCATTCCACGTTCCATACCACATTCCATTCCACATTCCATACCATTCCATTGCACATTCCATTTCACAATCCATTCGATTCAATTCCACATTAAATTCCATGTTCCATTCAACATTCAATTCCACTTTCCATTCCACATTCTATTTCACTTTCCATTACATTCCATTCCACATTCTACTTCACTTTCCATTACATTCCATTCCATTTCATTCCACATTCTGATCCATTCCATTCCACAGTCCATTCCATTCCATTCCACATTCCATTACATTCATTTCCACATTCCATTCCACATTGCATTCCACATTCCATTCCATTCCATTCTATTACACTTTCCATTCCATTCCATTCCACTTTCCATTCCACATTTCATTCCACATTCTATTCCACGTTGCATTTCATTCCATTCGACATTCCATTCCATTACATTCCACATTCTATTCCATTCAATTCTGCATTCCATTAGAGTCCATTCCATTCTATTCCACAATCCATTCCATTCCATTCCATTTCATTTCACATTCCATTCCACGTTCCATTCCACATTGTATTCCACGTTCTATTCCATGTTTCATTGCTCTTTTCATTCTTTCCATTGCACATTCCATTCCATTCAATTACACATCCCATTCCATTCCATTCCACATTCCATTAAACGTTTCATTCCATTCCATTCCACGTTCCATTCCACATTCCATTCCATTCCATTCCACATTCCATTCCACGTTGCATTCCACTTTCCATTCTACTTTCCATTCCATATTCCATTCCACAATACATTCCGTTCCATTCCACGTTCAATTCCACATTCCATTCCACATTCCATTCCACTTTCCATTCCATTCCAGTCCACATTCCTTGCCACATTCCTTTGAACATTCCATTCCATTACATTCCACTGCACATTCCACTCCATATTGTGTTCCATTCCAGAATACATTCCATTCCACATTCCATTCCATTCAATTTAAACATTCCATTCCATTCCGCATTCCATTCCATTCCACATTCCATTCCATTCCATTCCACATTCCATTTCATTCCATTCCATCTTCCATTCCATGCTCCATTCCACATTCCTTTGCAAATTCCATTTCTCTTTGCATTCCATTCCATTCCACATTTCATTCCAAGTTGCATTTCATTGCATTCCACATTGCATTCCACATTCCCTTTCACATTCCACTACATTCGATTCCCACATTCCATTCCACATTCCATTCCATTCCATGCCAAATACCATACCACATTCTATACCACATTCCATTCCATTCCATTCCATTCCACATTCCATTCCTATCCATTCCACATTCCATTACATTCCATTGCACATTACATTCCTCTTTCCTTTCCTTTGCATTCCATATTGCATTCTACTTTCCTTTCTGTTCCTTTCCACATTCTATTCCACATTCCAATCCATTCCATTCCACTTTCCATTCCATTCCATTCCACATTCCATTCCACATTCCATTCGATGTTCCTTTCCATTCCATTCCATGCTACATTCACTTTCCATTCTACGTTCCATTCCCCATTCCATTCCATTCCATTCCATGCTACATTCACTTTCCATTCCACATTCCATTCCACGTACCATTCCACCTACCACTCCACAATTCATTCCACTTTCCATTAAATACTCCGTTCCACATTCCATTACATTCCATTTCAGATTGCATTCAAGTGCAGTCCACATTCCATTCCACATTCCATTCCATTCAGTTTAAACATTCCAATCCATTCCTTTCCACATTCCATTCCACCTTCCATTCCATTCCACATTTCATTCCACATTCCATTCCACATTCCATACCTTCCCACATTCCATTCCCTTCCATTCCACGTTCCACTCCACATTACATTCCAAATGCAATTCCACATTCCATTCCACATTCCATTCCGTTGCATTCCACATTCCCTTCCACATTCCATTCCACATTCCATTCCACATTCTATTCCACATTCCATTCCATTCCATTCCACTTTCCATTCCACGTTCCATTCCACATTCCATTCCATGTTCCATTCCAACTTCCATTCCATTCCATTCCACGTTCCATTCCACATTCCATTCCATTCCATTCCACGTTAAATTCCACTTTCCATTATACATTCCATTCCTACTTCCATTCCACATTCCATTTCACATTACATTGCAAGATACATTCCATATTCCATTCCAATCACGTTCCATTCCACATTGCATGCCATTTCATTCCACGTTCCATTCCACATTCCATTGCACGTTTCAGTGCACATTCCATTCTACTTTGCATTACATATTCCATTCCACGTTCCTTTCCAAGTTCCATTCCATGTTCCATTCCATTCCATTCCACGTTCCATTACAAGTTCCATTCCGCATTCCATTCCACTTTCCCTTCCACATTTCATTCCACATTCCATTCCATTTCATTCCACATTCCATTCCACATTCCATTGCACATTGCATTCATCATTCCCTTTCTCATTCTATTCCATACCATTCCACATTCCATTCCACATTCCATTCCATTCAATTCCATAAGCCATACCACAATCCATTCCACATTCCATTCTATTCCATTCCACATTCCATACCACATTCCACAACATTGCGTTTCACGTTTCATTCCATTACATTACACATTCCATTCCACATTCCATTCCACGGTCCATTCCATTCAGTACCAAGTTCCATTCTACTTTCCATTAGACGTTCCATTACATTGCATTACACTTTCCATTCTACATTCCATTAGAGGTTCCATTCCATGTTCCATTCCATTCCATTCCACATTCCATTCCATATTCCATTCCATTCCATTCCACATTCCATTCCATTCCATTCCACTTTGCATTCGACTTTCCGTTGCACGTTCCATTCCGAGTTCCATTCCACATTCCATTCCACGTTCCGTTTTACGTTCCATTCCATGTTCCATTCCATTCTATTCCACGATCTGTTCCCCATTCCATTCTATTCCATTTCACTTTCCATTCCACATTCCATTCCATATTACTTTCCATGTTACATTTCACGTAACTTTCCATTACATTTCACGTTCAGTTCCACATTCCATTCCATTCCATTCCAAGTTGCATTCCACATTCCATTCCACGTTCCATTATATTCCATTCTACGTTCCATTCCACGTTGTATTCCACGTTCCATTGCATGCCATTTCACGTTCCATTCCACATTCCATTGCATTCCATTCCGAGTTCCATACAACAGTCCATTCCTACTTCCATTGCATTCCATTCCAATTTCCATACCACAGTCCATTCCACATTCCATTCCACATTTTATTCCTTTCCATTCCATTCTACATTCCACAATCCATTACACATTCCATTCCACATTCCATTCCACATTGCATTCCATTCCTTTCCACATTCCATTCCACATTCCATTCCACATTTCATTCCACATTCCATTCCATATTCCAGGGGATTTAATTCCATGTTCCATTCCACATTCCATTCCATTCCATTCCACATTCCATTCCTCATTCCATTCCGTTCCATTCCACATTCCATTCCACATTCCATTCCACATTCCAATCCATTACATTCCAGATTGCATTCCACTTTCCATTCCATTCCATTCTACATTCCATTCTACATTCCATTCTCATTCCATTTTACTCCATTCCGCATTTCATACCAGATTCCATTCCATTACATTCCACATTCCATTCCACTTTCCTTTCCACTTTCCTTTCCAAGTTCCATTCCACATTCCATTCCAGGTTCCATTGCATTCCGTTCTACGTTCCATTCCATTCCAGTCCACGTACTATTTCATTCCATTCCACATTCCATTCCAATTTCCATTTCATTCCATTCCACATTCCATTCCACATTCCATTTCACTTTCCATTCCACATTCTATTTCACTTTCCATTCCATTCCATTATATTACACATTCCATTCCATTACACATTCCATTCCACTTCACTCCACATTCGTTTCCACATTCCATTCCACGTTCCATTCCATTCCATTCCATTCCATGTTCCATTCCATTCCATTTCACATTCCAACCTATTCCATTCCACATTCCGTTCCATTCACTTCCACATTCTCTTCCATTCCAGTCTATTCCCTTCCATTCCACTTTCCATTACATTGCATTCCATTCCATTCCACATTCCATTCCATTGCATTCCGTTTTCCATTCCCTTCCATTCCCTTCCATGTTCCACTCCATTCCATTCCATTACCTATTCCATTCCATTCCATTCCACAATCCATTCCATTGCATTACACATTCCATTCCACGTGCCATTCCACCTCACATTCCATGTTCCTTTGCATGTCCCATTCCTGGTTCCATTCCTTTCCATTCCACATTCCATTCCCTTCCCTTACACCTTCAATTCCATTCCATTCCACATTCCATTCCACTTTCCATACCATTCCATTTCATGTTCCATTCCACTTTCCATTCCACATTCCATGGCACATTATATTCCCGGTTCAATTCCATATTCCATTCCACATTCCATTCTGTTCCATTCCACATTCCATTACACACCCAATTCCACATTCCATTCCATTCCATTCCACATTCCATTCCACATTCCATTCCGTTCCATTATACATTCCATTTCACACCGCAATCCACTTTCCATTCTGTTCCATTCCACATTTCATTCGACATTCCATTCCGGTCCATTCCACATTCCATTCCATTCCATTCCACATTCCATTCCACTTTCTTTTCCACATTCAATTCCACATTCCATTCCATTCCATTCCACATCCCATTCTACATTCCATTCCACATTCCATTCCAGAAACCATTCCATTCCATTCCATGTTCTCTTCCACAGTCCATTCCACATTTCATTCCACATTCCATTCCACATTGCTTTGCATTCCATTCAACATTCCATTCCACATTCCATTTCACATTCCATTACACATTGCATTCCATTCCATTCCACATTTCATTCCTTTCCAGGTTCCCTTCCACGTTATGTTCCACATTCCACTCCACGTTCCATTCCACGTTTCATTCCCTTCCACGTTCCGTTCCACGTTCCATTCCACGTTCCACTCCACGTTCCATTCCATTCCACTCCACGTGCCGTTTAAAATTCCATTACATTCCATTCCACTTTCCATTCCACATTCCATTCCACGTTCCCATCGACTTTGCATTCCATCACATTCCGCATTACATTACACATTACATTACACATTGCATTACATTCCATTCCAATTTCCATTCCACGTTCCCATCGACTTTGCATTCCATCACATTCCGGATTACATTACACATTACATTACACATTCCATTACATTCCATTCCACTTTCCATTCCACTCCATTCCATTCCATTCCACATTCCATTCCAAATTCCATGCCAATCCATTCAACGTTCCATTCCACATTTCATTCCACTTTCTTTTCCACATTCAATTCCACATTCCATTCCATTCCATTCCACATCCCATTCTACATTCCATTCCACATTCCATTCCAGAAACCATTCCATTCCATTCCATGTTCTCTTCCACAGTCCATTCCACATTTCATTCCACATTCCATTCCACATTGCTTTGCATTCCATTCAACATTCCATTCCACATTCCATTTCACATTCCATTACACATTGCATTCCATTCCATTCCACATTTCATTCCTTTCCAGGTTCCCTTCCACGTTATGTTCCACATTCCACTCCACGTTCCATTCCACGTTTCATTCCCTTCCACGTTCCGTTCCACGTTCCATTCCACGTTCCACTCCACGTTCCATTCCATTCCACTCCACGTGCCGTTTAAAATTCCATTACATTCCATTCCACTTTCCATTCCACATTCCATTCCACGTTCCCATCGACTTTGCATTCCATCACATTCCGCATTACATTACACATTACATTACACATTGCATTACATTCCATTCCAATTTCCATTCCACGTTCCCATCGACTTTGCATTCCATCACATTCCGGATTACATTACACATTACATTACACATTCCATTCCATTCCATTCCACATTCCATTTCATTCCATTCCATCTTCCATTCCATGCTCCATTCCACATTCCTTTGCAAATTCCATTTCTCTTTGCATTCCATTCCATTCCACATTTCATTCCAAGTTGCATTTCATTGCATTCCACATTGCATTCCACATTCCCTTTCACATTCCACTACATTCGATTCCCACATTCCATTCCACATTCCATTCCATTCCATGCCAAATACCATACCACATTCTATACCACATTCCATTCCATTCCATTCCATTCCACATTCCATTCCTATCCATTCCACATTCCATTACATTCCATTGCACATTACATTCCTCTTTCCTTTCCTTTGCATTCCATATTGCATTCTACTTTCCTTTCTGTTCCTTTCCACATTCTATTCCACATTCCAATCCATTCCATTCCACTTTCCATTCCATTCCATTCCACATTCCATTCCACATTCCATTCGATGTTCCTTTCCATTCCATTCCATGCTACATTCACTTTCCATTCTACGTTCCATTCCCCATTCCATTCCATTCCATTCCATGCTACATTCACTTTCCATTCCACATTCCATTCCACGTACCATTCCACCTACCACTCCACAATTCATTCCACTTTCCATTAAATACTCCGTTCCACATTCCATTACATTCCATTTCAGATTGCATTCAAGTGCAGTCCACATTCCATTCCACATTCCATTCCATTCAGTTTAAACATTCCAATCCATTCCTTTCCACATTCCATTCCACCTTCCATTCCATTCCACATTTCATTCCACATTCCATTCCACATTCCATACCTTCCCACATTCCATTCCCTTCCATTCCACGTTCCACTCCACATTACATTCCAAATGCAATTCCACATTCCATTCCACATTCCATTCCGTTGCATTCCACATTCCCTTCCACATTCCATTCCACATTCCATTCCACATTCTATTCCACATTCCATTCCATTCCATTCCACTTTCCATTCCACGTTCCATTCCACATTCCATTCCATGTTCCATTCCAACTTCCATTCCATTCCATTCCACGTTCCATTCCACATTCCATTCCATTCCATTCCACGTTAAATTCCACTTTCCATTATACATTCCATTCCTACTTCCATTCCACATTCCATTTCACATTACATTGCAAGATACATTCCATATTCCATTCCAATCACGTTCCATTCCACATTGCATGCCATTTCATTCCACGTTCCATTCCACATTCCATTGCACGTTTCAGTGCACATTCCATTCTACTTTGCATTACATATTCCATTCCACGTTCCTTTCCAAGTTCCATTCCATGTTCCATTCCATTCCATTCCACGTTCCATTACAAGTTCCATTCCGCATTCCATTCCACTTTCCCTTCCACATTTCATTCCACATTCCATTCCATTTCATTCCACATTCCATTCCACATTCCATTGCACATTGCATTCATCATTCCCTTTCTCATTCTATTCCATACCATTCCACATTCCATTCCACATTCCATTCCATTCAATTCCATAAGCCATACCACAATCCATTCCACATTCCATTCTATTCCATTCCACATTCCATACCACATTCCACAACATTGCGTTTCACGTTTCATTCCATTACATTACACATTCCATTCCACATTCCATTCCACGGTCCATTCCATTCAGTACCAAGTTCCATTCTACTTTCCATTAGACGTTCCATTACATTGCATTACACTTTCCATTCTACATTCCATTAGAGGTTCCATTCCATGTTCCATTCCATTCCATTCCACATTCCATTCCATATTCCATTCCATTCCATTCCACATTCCATTCCATTCCATTCCACTTTGCATTCGACTTTCCGTTGCACGTTCCATTCCGAGTTCCATTCCACATTCCATTCCACGTTCCGTTTTACGTTCCATTCCATGTTCCATTCCATTCTATTCCACGATCTGTTCCCCATTCCATTCTATTCCATTTCACTTTCCATTCCACATTCCATTCCATATTACTTTCCATGTTACATTTCACGTAACTTTCCATTACATTTCACGTTCAGTTCCACATTCCATTCCATTCCATTCCAAGTTGCATTCCACATTCCATTCCACGTTCCATTATATTCCATTCTACGTTCCATTCCACGTTGTATTCCACGTTCCATTGCATGCCATTTCACGTTCCATTCCACATTCCATTGCATTCCATTCCGAGTTCCATACAACAGTCCATTCCTACTTCCATTGCATTCCATTCCAATTTCCATACCACAGTCCATTCCACATTCCATTCCACATTTTATTCCTTTCCATTCCATTCTACATTCCACAATCCATTACACATTCCATTCCACATTCCATTCCACATTGCATTCCATTCCTTTCCACATTCCATTCCACATTCCATTCCACATTTCATTCCACATTCCATTCCATATTCCAGGGGATTTAATTCCATGTTCCATTCCACATTCCATTCCATTCCATTCCACATTCCATTCCTCATTCCATTCCGTTCCATTCCACATTCCATTCCACATTCCATTCCACATTCCAATCCATTACATTCCAGATTGCATTCCACTTTCCATTCCATTCCATTCTACATTCCATTCTACATTCCATTCTCATTCCATTTTACTCCATTCCGCATTTCATACCAGATTCCATTCCATTACATTCCACATTCCATTCCACTTTCCTTTCCACTTTCCTTTCCAAGTTCCATTCCACATTCCATTCCAGGTTCCATTGCATTCCGTTCTACGTTCCATTCCATTCCAGTCCACGTACTATTTCATTCCATTCCACATTCCATTCCAATTTCCATTTCATTCCATTCCACATTCCATTCCACATTCCATTTCACTTTCCATTCCACATTCTATTTCACTTTCCATTCCATTCCATTATATTACACATTCCATTCCATTACACATTCCATTCCACTTCACTCCACATTCGTTTCCACATTCCATTCCACGTTCCATTCCATTCCATTCCATTCCATGTTCCATTCCATTCCATTTCAC
Organism: Pongo pygmaeus; assembly: GCF_028885625.2. Lineage (NCBI taxonomy): Eukaryota > Metazoa > Chordata > Mammalia > Primates > Hominidae > Pongo > Pongo pygmaeus. The sequence goes on from NC_072392.2 coordinate 38,890,313, forward strand.
ATTCCAACCTATTCCATTCCACATTCCGTTCCATTCACTTCCACATTCTCTTCCATTCCAGTCTATTCCCTTCCATTCCACTTTCCATTACATTGCATTCCATTCCATTCCACATTCCATTCCATTGCATTCCGTTTTCCATTCCCTTCCATTCCCTTCCATGTTCCACTCCATTCCATTCCATTACCTATTCCATTCCATTCCATTCCACAATCCATTCCATTGCATTACACATTCCATTCCACGTGCCATTCCACCTCACATTCCATGTTCCTTTGCATGTCCCATTCCTGGTTCCATTCCTTTCCATTCCACATTCCATTCCCTTCCCTTACACCTTCAATTCCATTCCATTCCACATTCCATTCCACTTTCCATACCATTCCATTTCATGTTCCATTCCACTTTCCATTCCACATTCCATGGCACATTATATTCCCGGTTCAATTCCATATTCCATTCCACATTCCATTCTGTTCCATTCCACATTCCATTACACACCCAATTCCACATTCCATTCCATTCCATTCCACATTCCATTCCACATTCCATTCCGTTCCATTATACATTCCATTTCACACCGCAATCCACTTTCCATTCTGTTCCATTCCACATTTCATTCGACATTCCATTCCGGTCCATTCCACATTCCATTCCATTCCATTCCACATTCCATTCCACTTTCTTTTCCACATTCAATTCCACATTCCATTCCATTCCATTCCACATCCCATTCTACATTCCATTCCACATTCCATTCCAGAAACCATTCCATTCCATTCCATGTTCTCTTCCACAGTCCATTCCACATTTCATTCCACATTCCATTCCACATTGCTTTGCATTCCATTCAACATTCCATTCCACATTCCATTTCACATTCCATTACACATTGCATTCCATTCCATTCCACATTTCATTCCTTTCCAGGTTCCCTTCCACGTTATGTTCCACATTCCACTCCACGTTCCATTCCACGTTTCATTCCCTTCCACGTTCCGTTCCACGTTCCATTCCACGTTCCACTCCACGTTCCATTCCATTCCACTCCACGTGCCGTTTAAAATTCCATTACATTCCATTCCACTTTCCATTCCACATTCCATTCCACGTTCCCATCGACTTTGCATTCCATCACATTCCGCATTACATTACACATTACATTACACATTGCATTACATTCCATTCCAATTTCCATTCCACGTTCCCATCGACTTTGCATTCCATCACATTCCGGATTACATTACACATTACATTACACATTCCATTACATTCCATTCCACTTTCCATTCCACTCCATTCCATTCCATTCCACATTCCATTCCAAATTCCATGCCAATCCATTCAACGTTCCATTCCACATTTCATTCAATTCCATTCCACATTCCATTCCATTCCATTCCACATTCTGTTCCATTCCATTCCATTCCACATTCCATTCCACATTCTATTCCACATTCCTTTCCAATCTATCCCACATTCCATTCCATTCCATTCCACATTCCATTCCTTTCCATTCCATGTTCCATTCCACATTCCATTACACATTTCATTCCAATCCATACCACATTCCATTCCACATTCCATTCCATTCCATTCCATGTTTCCTTGCACATTCCATTCAACATTCTTTCCTCATTCCATTTCACATTCCATTCCACATTCCATTAAATTCCATTCCACATTTCATTCCATTCCACGTTACCTTACACGTTCCATTCCACGTTCCACTCCACATTCCTTTCTATTCCTTTACACATTCCATTCCACATTCCATTCTATTCCTTTCCACTTTCCATTCCACATTAAATTCCACATTACTTTCCTTTCCATTCCACATTCCTTTCCACCTTCCATTCCACATTCTCTTCCAATGAATTTCACATTCCATTCCATTATATTGCATTCCACACTCCATTCCATTTGATTCCGGATTCCATTCCATTCCTTTCCCTTCTGTTCCACATTCCATTCTATTCCATTCCATACCAAACTCCATTCCCTCCAAACCCACATTCCACTCCTTTCAATTGCATTCCACATTCTATTCTATTCCATTTTGCATTCCATTTCATTGCATTGCATACTATTCCACATTCCATTCCATTCTGTTCCACATTCCATTACTTTCCATTCCACATTCCATTCCATTTTATTCCACGTTCCATCCCATTCCATTCCACGTTCCATTCCATTCCTTTCTGTGATCCATTCCACATCCATTCAACATTCCATTCCACGTTGTCTTCCATCCCGTTTCACATTCCATTCCACGTTCCATTCCACGTTCCGTTCCACGTTCTATTGCATATTCCTTTCCAAGTTCCATTCCACATCCCATTCCACAATCCATTCCACATTCCAATCAACTTTGCTTTCCACATTCCATTAAATTCCCTGCCACATTCCATTCCACGTTCCATTATGCGTTCTGTTGCATACCATTCCAAGTTCCATTCCACATTTCATTCTGTTTCATTCCACATTCCATTCCACATTCCATTCCGTTCCATTCCGCATTCCATTCCACATTCCATTCCGCATTTCATTCCACTTTCCATTCCACATTATATTCCATTCCATCACATTCTTTTCCACTTTCCATTCCACATTCCATTCCACATTTCATTCCATTCCGTTCCACATTCCATTCTACCTTCCATTCCACTCCATTCCACATTCCATTCCGCATTACATTTCACATTCCATTCCCATTACATTCCACATTGCATTTCGATTTCCATTCCATTCCATTCCACATTCCATTACACATTCCCTTCCATTCCATTACACATTCCATTCCATTCCATTCCACAATCAATTCCACATTCCATTCCATTCCATTCCACAATCGATTCCACTTTGCATTCCATTCCCTTCCACTTTCCATTACATTCCTTTCCACGTTCTATTCCAGTCTCCATTCCACGTTTCAATCCACTTTCAATTCCATTCAATTCCACTTTCCATTACACATTTCATTCAAAATTCCATTTCACCATCCATTCCATTCCACATTCCATTCCATTCCATTCGACATTTCATTCATCATTCCTTTCCATTCCACAATCCATTCCAAATTACATTCCACACTGCATTCAACTTTACATTCTACATTCTATTCCATTCCACTTTCCAGTCCATTCCATTCCCCATTCCATTCCATTCCATTAAACATTCTGTTCCACTTTGCATTCCACGTTCCATTGCATGTTACATTCCACATTCCCTTCCATTCAATTCCACGTCCCTTTCCACATTCCATTCAACATTCCATTCCACGTTGCCTTCCATTGCGTTCCACATTCCATTCCGCATTCCATTCCATTCTACGTTCCATTCCACGTTCCATTGCACATTCCTTTCCAAGTTGCATTCCACATTCCATTCCACAATCCATTCCACATTCCAATCCACTTTGCTTTCCAAATTTCATTAAATTCCCTGCCACATTCCATTCCACATTCCATTATGTGTTCTGTTGCATACCATTCCAAGTTCCATTCCACATTTCATTCCGTTTAATTCCACATTCCATTCCACATTCCATTCCGTTCCATTCCACATTCCATTCCACATACCATTCCACATTTCATTCCACATTCCATTCCACATAAATTCCATTCCATTACATTCATTTCCACTTTCCATTCCACATTCCATTTGAAATTCCACTCCATTCCATTCCACATTCCATTCTATCTTCCTTTCCACCCCATTCCACATTCCATTCCACATTACATTTCACATTCCATTCCCATTACATTCCATATTTCATTTCGATTTCCATTCCATTCCATTCCACATTCCATTCCACATTCCCTTCCATTCCATTACACATTCCATTCCATTCCATTCCACAATCGATACAACATTCCATTCCATTCCCTTCCATAATCGATTCCACATTCCATTCCATTCCATTCCTCATTCCATTCCATTCATTTCCACGTTCCATTCCACTTTCCATTCCACGTTTCAATCCACTTTCAATTCCATTCAATTCCACATTCCATTACACATTGCATTCAACATTCCATTTCACGATCCATTACTTTCCACATTCCATTCGATTCCATTCCACATTCCATTCCATTCCATTCCACATTCCATTCCATTCCTTTCCACTTTCCACTCGACATTTCATTCATCATTCCATTCCATTCTACAATCCATTCCAAATTACATTCCACATTGCATTCAACTTTACATTCTACATTCCAGTCCAATCCATTCCCCATTCCATTCCATTCCATTAAACATTCTGTTCCACTTTTCGTTCCACGTTCCATTGCATTTTCCATTCCACGTTCCCTTCCATTCAATTCCACGTTCCATTCCACATTCCATTCCATTCCGTTGCACTTTCCTTTCCACATTCCATTCCACATTCAATTCGATATTACTTCCGTTTCTTTCCACATTCCATTCCACATTCCATTCCACATTGCATTCCATTTCATTCCACATTCCATTCCACATTCCTTTCACCATTCCATTCCACATTCCATTCCTTTCCATTCCACATTCCATTCCTCATTCCATTCCATTCCATTCCATTACATTCCACATTCCATTCCACATTGCATTCCACATTCCATTCCATTCCATTCCACATTCCATTTCACGTTCCTTTGCATTCCATTTGACGTTCCATTCCGTGATCCATTCCACATTTCATTCCACATTCCACTCCAAAATTCATTTCACTTTCCATTCCATTCTATTCCACATTCCATTCTTTCAATTCTACATTCCATTCCATTCCATTCCACATTCCATTGCACATTCAATTCCCATCCATTCCAAATTCCATTCCATTAAATTCCATTCCACATTCCATTCTATTCCATATTCCATTCTATTCTATTCCAATTTTCACTCCATTCTATTCCGTTCCATTCCATTTCATTCCATTGCACATTCCATTCCATTCCATATTCCATTCTATTCTATTCCAATTTTCACTCCATTCTATTCCGTTCCATTCCATTTCATTCCATTGCACATTCCATTCCATTGCATTCCATTCCACGTTCCATTGGACATTCCATTCCACTTTCCATTCCTTTGCATTTCTCGTTCCATTCCACTTTCGATTCCTTGTTCCATTCCATTCCATTCCACGTTCCATTCGACATTCCATTACATTCCTTTCCACGTTACTTTCCACATTCAATTCCATTCCATTCCACGTTCCATTCGACATTCCATTACATTCCTTTCCACGTTACTTTCCACATTCCATTCCATTCCATTCCATAGTCCATTCCACATTCCATTCCAATCCATTCCACGTTGCATTCCACGTTCCATTCCACATTCCATTCCACATTAAATTCCATTCTATTCCACATTCCATTCCACATTCCATTTCACTTTCCATTCCATTCCCTTCCTCATTCCATTCCACAGTCCATTCCATTCCTTTCCACATTCCATTCCACATTCCATTCCATTCCATTCCACATTCCTTCCACATTTCATACCACGTTCCATTCCATGTTCCATTCCACGTTGCATTCAAGCTTCCATTCCTTTACATTCCACGTTCCATTAAATTCCATTCCACGTTCCATTTCATTATGTTCCACTTTCCATTCCACATTCCAATTCATATTCCATTCCAAATTCTATTTCGCATTTCATTTCACATTCCATTCCATTCCACATTCCATCCCTTTCCATTCCACGTTCCAATCCATTCCATTCTGCCTTCCATTCCACATTCTATTCAACATTCCATTCCACATTGCTTTCCATTCCCTTCCACATTCCATTCCATCTTCCATTCCTTTCCATTCAACCTGCCATTCCACATTCCATTGCACATTCCTTTCCAAGTTCCATTCCACATTCCATTCCACAATCCATTCCACATTCCTTTCCAAGTTCCATTCCACATTCCATTCCACAATCCATTCCACATTCCAATGCACTTTTCTTTCCACTTTCCATTAAATTCCCTGCCACATTGCATTACACGTTCCATTTTGCATTCTATTGCATATCATTCCTAGTTCCATTCCACATTTCATTCCGTTTCATTCCACATTCCATTCCACATTCCATTCCGTTCCATTCCACATTCCGTTCCACACTTCATTCCACATTCCATTCCGCATTGAATTCTATTCCGTTACATTCTGTTCCACTTTCCATTCCACATTCCATTCCACATTTCATTCCATTCCATTCCACATTCCATTCTACCTTCCATTCCACTCCATTCCACATTTCATTCCACATTACATTTCACATTCCATTCCCGTTACATTGCACATTGCATTTCGCTTTCCATTCCATTCCATTCCACATTCCATTCCACATTCCCTTCCATTCCATTACACATTCCATTCCATTCCATTCCATTCCACAATCGATTCCACATTCCATTCCATTCCATTCCACAATCGATTCCACATTCCTTTCCATTTGATTCCACATTCCATTCCATTCCTTTCCACGTTCCATTCCACTTTCCATTCCACGTTTCAATCCACTTTCAATTCCATTCAATTCCACATTCCATTACACTTTGCATTCAACATTCCATTTCACCATCCATTCCATTCCACATTCCTTTCCATTCCATTCCACATTCCATTCGACATTTCATTCCTCATTCCGTTTCATTCCACAATCCATTCCAAATTACATTCCACATTGCATTCAACTTTACATTCTATATTTCTTTCCATTCGACTTTCAAGTCCATTCCATTCCACATTCCATTCCATTCTATTAAACATTCCATTCCACTTTGCAATCCACGTTCCATTTCATGTTCCATTCCTCGTTCCCTTCCATTCAATTCCACGTTCCATTCCACATTCCATTCCATTCCGTTCCACTTTCCTTTCCACATTCCATTCCACATTCAATTCGACATTTGTTCCGTTTCATTCCACATTCCATTCTACATTCCATTCCATTCCATTCCACATTCCATTCCACATTCCTTTCACCATTCCATTCCACATTCCATTCCTTTCCATTCCGCATTCCATCCCACATTCCATTCCATTCCATTCCACATTCCATTCCACATTCTATTCCATTACATTCTACATTCCATTCCACATTGCATTCCACATTCCATTCCATTCCATTCCACATTCCATTTCACGTTCCATTGCATTCCATTAGACGTTCCATTCCAAGTTCCATTCCACATTTCATTCCACATTCCACTCCACATTTCTTTTTAAATTCCATTACATTCCACATTCCATTCTTTCAATTCCACATTCCATTCCATTCCATTCCACATTCCATTTCACATTCCATTCCCATCGTTTCCAAATTCCATTCCATTAAATTCCATTCCACATTCCATTCCATTCCATATTCCATTCTATTCTTTACCACTTTTCACTCCACTCCAATCACTTCCATTCCATTTCATTCCAATCCATATTCCATTTCAAATTCTTTTCCATTCCATTCCACATTATAAACCATTCCATTGCATTCCATGAAACATTACTATACATCCCATTCCACATTCTTTTCCATTCTATTCCTCATTCCATTACACGTTCCATTCCAAGTTCCATTCCATATTCCATTCCACGTTGCCTCCCACGTTCCCTTCTACTTTCCACTCCACGTTCCCTTCTATTCCTGTCCACATTCCATTTCACATTCCATTCTATTCCATTCCGCATTCCATACCATTGCATTCCATTCCATTCCACATTCCATTCCATTCCATTCCATTCCATTCCACATTCCATTCCATTCCATTCCATTCCATATTCCAATCTATTCTATTCCACTTTTCACTTCTTTCTATTCCATTCCATTCCATTTCATTCCATTCCACATTCCATTCCATACCATTGCATTCCACGTTCCATTCTACATTCCATTCCACGCTCCACTCCATTCCATTTCTTGTTCCATTCCACTTTCCATTCCATGTTCCATTCATTCCATTCCACGTTTCATTCGACATTCCATTCCATTCCGTTCCACATTACATTGCACATTCCATTCCATTCCATTCCATATTCCATTCCACATTCCATTCCATTCCATTCCACGTTACAATCCACGTTCCATTCCACATTCCATTCCACATTAAATTCCATTCTATTCCACATTCCATTCCACATTCCATTCCACATTCCATTCCATTCCATTCTACTTTCAATTCCACTTTCCATTCCACATTCCATTCCATTCCGTTCCACATTCCTTCCACTTTTCATTCCACCTTCCATTCCAAGTTCCATTCCACGTTCCATTCCGGCTTCCATTCCTTTGCATTCCACGTTCCATTCCATTCCATTCCACGTTCCATTTCATTACGTTCCACACTCCATTCCACTTTCCAATTCACATTCCATTCCACATTCCATTTCACATTCCATTCCACATTCCATTTCACATTGCATTCCTTTCCATTCCATTCGATTCCACTTTCCATTCCTTTCCAGTCCACATTCCATTCCATTGCATTCCTTTCCATTCCTTTCAATTCCACTTTCTATTCCTTTCCAGTCCACATTCCATTCCATTGCATTCCTTTCCATTCCATTCTATTCCACTTTCCATTCCTTTCCAGTCCACATCCCATTCCATTGCATTCCACACTAAATTCCCTTCCATTCCACCTTAAGTTCCATTCCATTCCATTCCATTCTACATTCCATACAATTCCATTGCATTCCACATTCCATTCTTTCAATTCCACATTCCAATCCATTCCATTCCACATTCCATTGCACATTCCATTCCCATTAATTCCAAATTCCATTTCATTGAATCCCATTCCACATTCCATTCCATTCTATTCCATTCCATATTCCATTTTTTCTAATCCACTTTACACTCCATTCCCTTCCATTCCATTCCTTTCCATTCCCCATTCCATTCCCTTCCATTCCACATTCCATTCCCTTCCATACTCCGTTCCATTCCATTCCATTTCATTCCATTCCACATTCCATTCCATTCCATTACATTTCACGTTCCGTTCTACATTCCATTCCACGTTCCATTCCATTCCATTTCTCTTTCCATTTCACTTTCCATTGCACGTTCCACTCCATTCCATTCCGCGTTCCATTCCTTTCCATTCCACATTCCATTCGACGTTCCATTCCATTCCATTCCACGTTACATTCCACATTCCATTCCATTCCACTCCATATTCCATTCCACATTCCATTCCATTCCACGTTTCATTCCACATTCCATTCCACATGACATTCCATTCTATTCCACGTTCCATTCCACATTCCATTCCACATGCCATTCCCTTCCATTCCACATTCCATTTCATTCTATTCCACTTTCCATTCCACGTTTCCTTCCACGTTTCATTCTACGTTCCATTCCACTTTCTCTTCCATTCCAATCCACATTCCACTTCAAATTCCACTCCATTCCATTCCACATTCCAAACCATTCCATTCCACTCCATTCCACAGTCCATTCCACATTCCTTTCCACATTCCTTTCCATTCTATTCCACATTCCATTCCACGTTTCATTCCAAGTTTCATTCCATATTCCATTCCACGTTGCATTCCACGTTCCCTTCTACTTCCCACTACACGTTCCCTTGTATTCCAGTCCACATTCCATTAAACATTCCATTCCATTCCATTCCACATTCCATACCATTCCATTCCACATTCCATTCCATTCCATTCCATTCCATTCCACATTCCTTTCCAAATTCCACTCCATTCCATTAAACATTCCTTTCCACATTGCATTCCATTCCATTCCACATTCCCTTCCATTCCATTCTACGTTACATTCCACCTTCCATTCCACGTTCCATTACACATTCCATTCCACATTCCATTACACATTCCATTACACGTTCAATTTCATTCCATTCCTTTTTCCATTCCACGTTCCATTCCACAATGCATTCCACATTCCATTCCACGTTCCATTCCATATTCCATTGTATTCCTTTCCTCATTGCTTTCAATTCTATTCCATTCCATTCCACATTCCATTCCTTTCCATTCCACGTTCCATTCTATTCCATTCCTCATTCCATTCCACCTTCCATTCCATTCAATTCCAAATTCCATTCTATTCCAATACAGTTTACATTCTACATTCCTTTCCTTTATATTTCACATTGCATTCCACATTCCATTCCATTCCATTCCACAATCCTTTACATTCCATTCCTCATACCATTCCAGATTCCATTCAACATTCCATTCCACATTCCATTCCATTGCATTCCACATTTCATTCCTTTTCTTTGCATTGCACTTTCCTTTCCATTCCATTCTACATTCCATTCCATTTCCCATTGCGTTGCATTCCATTCCACATTCCATTCCACATTCAATTCCATTTCATTCCACCTTGCTTTCCACATTCCATTCAATTCCATTCCAATATCGATTCCACATTTCATTCCATTCCACAATTGATTCCACATTCCATTCCATTCCATTCCACTTTCCTTTTCTTTCTGTTCTACGTTCCATTCCATGTTCCATTCCACGTTCCATTCCGCTTTATATTCCACGTTCCTTTCTACGTTTCATTCCCTTCCAATTCCACGTTCCATTCTACTATATTCCATGCTGTATTTCATTCCATTCCACATCCAATTCCACATTCCTTTCCATATTTCATTTCACATGCCACTGCATTCCATTCTATTCTATTCCACATTCCATTGAATTCCATTCCACATTTCATTCCATTCCATTCCACATTCTATTCCATTCCATTCCCCTCCACATTCCATAGCAAATTCCATTCCCTTCCCTTCCACATTCCATTCCACTCCATTCCACATTGCATTCCACATTCCATTCCAAATTCTATTCTACATTCCATTCCACATTCCATTCCATTCCATTCCACATTCCATTCCATTCCATTCCATTCCATTCCATTCCACATTTCATTCCACATTCCAATCCAGTTTCCATTCCATTCCATTCGACATTCAATTGCATGTTCAATTCCTTTCCATTCCACATTCCAGTCCACTTTCCATTCCATGTTCAACTTGGTTCCATTCCACATTCCATTCCACACTACATTATGTTCCATTCCACATTGCATTCCCCTTTCCATTCCATTTCATTACACAAACCTTTCCACACTACATTATATTCCATTCCACATTGCATTCCCCTTTCCATTCCATTTCATTACGCATAACTTTCCACATTCCATTCCACATTCCATTCCACATTCCATTCATTTCCATTCCACATTCCATTCCACATTATATTCCATTCCATTCCACATTCCATTTCACTTCCCAATGCATTACTGTCTGCATTCCTTTCCACATTCCGTTCCATTCCATTCAGCATTCCATTCCATTCCAATCCACTTTGTATTCCACATTCCATTCCATTCTATTCCACTTTCTATTCCACATTCCATTCCACATTCCATTCCTTTCCATTGCACTTTCCTTTCCACGTTTCATTAAATTTCACTACAGGTTCCATTCCACTTTCCATTCCACTTTCCATTCCAGATACCATTCCTTTCCATTACAGGTTCCATTCCACGTTCCATTCCACATTCCATTCCATTCCATTCCACCTTCCATTCCACATTCCACTCAATTCCATTCCACATTCAATTCCACATTCCATTCCATTCCATTCCACCTTCAATTCCACATTCCATTCCATTCCATTTCATTCCATTCCATTGCACATTCGATTATATTCTCTTCCATTCCGTTCCACATTCTGTACAATTCCACTGCATTGAACATTCCATTCGTTTCCATAACACACCCTAATGCTTTCCATTCCTCGTTCCATTCCATTCCATTCCACATTCCATTCCATTCCATTCCACATTCCATTCCATTCCATTCCACATCCCATTCAATTGCATTCCATATTCCATTCCACTTCCCAGTACACTTTCCATACCATGTTCCATTCCATGTTTCATTCCATTCCATTCCACATTCCATTCCATTCCGTTCCAGCTTCCATTCCACATTCCACTCCATTCCATTCCACATTCCATTCCATTCCATTCCACCTTCCATTCCACATTCCATTCCACATTCCATTCCCCATTCCATTCCCCATTCCATTCCATTAAATTCCACATTCCATTCCACGTTCCATTCCATTCCATTCAACATTCCATTCTATTCCATTCCACATTCCATTCCGTTCAATTCCACCTTCCATTCCATTCTATTCCACATTCAATTCCATTCCATTCCATTCCACGTTCCATTCCACCTTCCATTCTATTCTAACCTCAATTCCAGATTCCATTCCATTCCATTCCATTCCATTCCACATTCCAGTCCACATTCCATTCCATTCCATTCCACATTCCATTCCGTTCCGTTACACATTCCATTCCATTCCATTCCACATTCCATTCTATTCCATTCCACATTCCATTCCACGTTCTATTCCACTTTCCATTGCACTTTCCCTTCCACTTTCCATTCCACATTCCATTACACATTCCATCCCACATTTCATTCCATTCCGTTCCACATTCCATACCACATTCCATTTCATTTCATTCTATATTCCATTCCATTAACCTGCACTTTCCATTCAACATTCCTTTCCATTCTATTCCACATTGAATTCCACTTTCCATTCCATTCCGTTCCACATTCCATTCCACATTCCATTCCGTTCTATTTCACATTACATTCCACATTCCATTCCACATTCCGTTCGAATCCATTGCACATTGCCGTCCACATGCTATTGCATTCCATTCCACACACCATTCCAAATTTCATTGTACTTTCCATTACATTCCATTCCACATTCTATTCCACACTCCATTCCATTCCATTCCACATTCCATTCCACATTCCATTGCATTCCAATCCACATTGCACACCATTGCATTCCACATTCCATTCCATTCCGTTCCAAGTTCCATTCCATGCTCTATTCCACTTTCCTTTCCAACTTCTCTTCCCGACCAATCCATTCCATTCCACATTCCATTCCATTCCGTTTCACATTCCATTCCATTCCATTCTACATTCCACTCAATTCCATTCCACATTCCATCCCACTTTCCATTCCATTTCATTCCACATTCAATTCCATGTTCCATTCCATTCCATTCAATTCCATTCCACATTCCATTCCATTCCATTCCGTATTCCCTTCCATTCCATTTCACATTCCATTACATTCCATTCCGCATTCCATTACTTTTCATTCCATTCCATTCCATTTCATTCCACATTGCATTCCACTCCATTCCATTCCTCATTCCATTCCTTTCCATTCCATTCCATTCCATTCCATTTCACATTCCACTCCATATTCCATTGCACTTTTCTTTCCACGTTCCATTCCACGTTGCATTTGACGTTCCATTCCACTCCTTTCCACTTTCCACTCCTTTCCATTCCACGTTCCATTTCATTCCATTACACATTCCATTCCCCATTCCATTTCACATTCCATTCCACATTCCATTTCGCATTCCATTCCATTCCATTCCCTTCAATTGCACATTATATTCCATTCCAAACCATATTCCATTCCATTCCATTCCACGTTTCATTCCATGCCACATTCCATTCCATTCCACTTCTCATTCCATTCCATTCCACACTCCATGACATTGGATTCCACATTCCATTCCACATTCCATTCACTTCCATTCCACATTCCATTCCACATTCCATTCCACATTCTATTCCATTCCTTTCCACATTCCATTCCATTCCATTCTACATTCCATTCCATGATCCACTCTATTCCTCTTTTCATTCCACATTCCTTTCCATTCCATTCCACATTCCTTTTTATGTTCCATTCTATTCCATTCCACTTTTAATTCCATTCCGTTCCATTCCACTTTCCATTCCAAATTCCATTCCATTCCATTCCATTCCATTCCACATTCCATTACATTCCATTCCACATTCTATTCCACATTCCATTCCATTCCATTGTACATTCAATTCAATTCCATTTCACCTTCCATTCTATTCCATTTCACATTGCATTCCATTCCACTCCACATTGCAGTCCATTGCATTCCACATTGCTTTCCATTCCATTCTATTCCACATTCATTTCCATTCCATTCCAGAATCAATTCCATTCCATTCCACATTTCACTACAGTCCATTCCATTCCATATTCCATTCAATTCCATTCCACATTCCTTTCAATTCCATACCATTCCATTACACATTCGGTTCAACATTCCATTCCATTCCATTGTACATTCAATTCAATTCCATTTCACCTTCCATTCCATTCCATTTCACATTGCATTCCATTCCACTCCACATTGCAGTCCATTGCATTCCACATTGCATTCCATTCCATTCCATTCCACATTCATTTCCATTCCATTCCAGATTCAATTCCATTCCATTCCACATTTCACTACATTGCATTCCATTCCATATTCCATTCCATTCCATTCCTCATTGCATTCCATTCCATTCCATTTCACATTCCATTCCTTTCCATTCCACCTTCAATTCAATTGCATTCCACATTCCATTCCATTCCATTCCTCATTCCATTCCATTCAATTCCAGATTCGATTCCAATCCATTCCACATTCCATTCCATTCCATTCAATTCCATTTTCCATTCAATTCCATTCCATTCCATACCATTCCATTACAGATTCCATTCAACATTCAATTCCATTCCATGCCAGCTTCCATTATATTACATTCCGCAGTAAATTCCATTCCATTCCACATTGCATTTCATTCCATTCCATTTCACATTCCATTTCACATTCCATTCCATTCCATTCCACATTCAATTCAATTCCATTCCACTTTCCATTACGTTCAATTCCACATTACATTACATTCCATTTCACATTCCTTTCCACACCACTTTCCATTCAGTTCCACATTCCTTTCCTTTCATTTCCATTCAAATCCAAATTCCATTCCACATTTCATTATTCTCCCCTCCTCTTTCGATTTCATTCCATTCCACATTCAATTCCATTCCATTCCTTTTCATATTCCATTCCATTCCATTCCACTTTCCATTCCGTTCCATTCCACTTTCCATTCCGTTCCATTCTACATTCCATTCCATTCCATTCCATTCCACATTGCATTCCTTTCCATTCCGCATTCCATGACATTCCACTTTCATTTCCATTCCATTCCATTCCACTTTCCATTCCATTCCACATTTCATTCAATTCCATTCCACATTCCATTTCACTTTCCGTTCCATTCCATTCCACATTTCATTCCGCATTCCATTCCATTCCATTCCACATTCCATTCCATTCCATTACATTCCACATTGCGTTCCATTCCATTCCACATTCCATTGCAAGCCATTCCGCCCTTCATTGCATTCCATTCCTCATTCCATTCCATTTCACATTCCATTCAACATTCCATTCCATTCCATTCCACATTCCATTTCATATTACATTCCACATTCCCTTCCACTTTCCATTGCATTCTATTCCACATTACATTCCACATTACATTCAATTCCATTCCACTTTCCATTCCACGTTCTTTTCCACCTCCCCTTCCATATTCCATTCTATTCCACTTTCCCTTCCACATTCCATTCCACTCCATTCCACATTCTATTCCACATTCCTTTCCATGTTCTATTCTATTCTACGTTCCATTTCACGTTCCATTCCATTCCATTCCACATTCAATTACATTCCGTTCAATTCCATTACACATTCTATTCCACATTCCTTTCCACATTCCATTCCATTCCATTCCATTCCATTCTACATTCAATTCCACATTACATTCCATTCCCTTCCACCTTCCATTACATTCCATTCCACGTTCCATTCCACGTTCCATTCCATTTCATTCAACATTCCATTCCACATTCTATTCCACATTCCTTCCCACATTCTATTCCATTCTATGTTCCATTCCACGTTCCATTCCATTCCATTCCACATTCAATTGCATTCCATTAAATTCCATTCCACATTCTATTCCACATTCCTTTCCACATTCCATTCCATTCCATTCCATTCAATTCTACATTCAATTCCACATTCCATTCCATTCCCTTCCAACTTCCATTGCATTCCATTCCACGTTCCATTCCACGTTCCTTTCCATTTCATTCCAGATTCCATTCCACTTTCCATTCCATTTCATTCCACCTTCCATTCCATTCCATTCCATGTTCCATTTCACGTTCCATTCTCCATTCCGTTACATTCAATTCCACCTTCCATTCCACATTCCATTCCTTTCCACGTTGCTTTCCACATTCCATTCCACATTCCATTCCACGTTTCATTGCATTCAATTCCACATTCCATTCCATTCCATTTCACTTTCCATTCCATTCCTTTTCACATACAATTCCATTTCACATTCCATTCCAAATTCCATGCCATTCCATTCCACATTCCATGCCACATTGCATTCCACATTGCATTCCATTGCATTCCACATTCCTTTCCAGATTCCATTCCATGCTCAATTCCACGTTCCATTCCAAGTTCCATTCCACTCCATTCCACGTTCCTTTCCACATTCCATTTCACTTTCGATTCCAAACCATCCTACGTTCCATTCCATTCCATTCCACATTCCTTTCCATTCAATTCCACATTCAATTCGACATTCCATTCCACATTCCATTCCATTACTTTCTATTCAACATTCCATTCCATTCCATTCCATTCCACATTCCATTCCATTATATTTCGTATTCAATTCCATTCCATTCCAAATTCCACTACATTCCATTCCATTAGACATTGCATTCCATTCCATTCCACATTCCATTCAATTCGATTCCACAGTCCATTCCAAGTTCCAGTCCACGTTGCATTCCACTTTCCATTCCACGTTGCATTCCACATTCCATTCCCTTCATTCCACATTCCATTCCATTCCATTCCATTACACTTTCCATTACACGTTCCATTCCACATTGCATTCCTCGTTTCATTCCACGTTCCATTCCACGTACCATTTCTTTCCACTCCACATTCCATTCCATTGCCTTTCACATTCCATTCCTTTCCATTCCATTCCATTGCAGATTCCATTCCACATTCCATTTCCTTCCATTACAGATTCCATTCTATTCCATTCCACATTTCATTCCACGTTCCATTCCACGTTCCATTCCACGTTCCATTCCACGTTCCATTCCAATACATTCCACATTCCATTCCACATTGCATTCCATTCCAGACCATATTCCATTCCACATTCCAAACCATTCCATTTAAACATTCCATTGCATTCCATTCCTCATTGCATTCCACATTCCATTTCATTTCACACTGCATTCCACATTCCATTACACTTTCCATTCCATTCCATCCCACATTTCATTCCACATTCCAATCCATTCCATTCCACGTTCCATTCCACGTTCCATTCCACATTCCATTCCACATTCCATTCCATTCCACATTGCATTCCACATTCCATTCCATATTCCATACCATTCCATTGCACATTACATTCCACAATCTATTCCATACAATTCCCCATTCAATTCCACGTTCCTTTCCATGTTCCATTCCACATTCCATTCCACATTTCTTTCCATTCCATTCCACATTGCATTCCACAGTCCATTCCACATTCCATACCATTCCATTGCACATTCCATTTCTCAATCCATTCAATTCAATTCCACATTCAATTCCACCTCCCGTTCCACATTCAATACCACTTTCCATTCCACTTTCTATTTCACTTTCCATTCCATTCCATTCCATTTTATTCCACATTCCGATCCATTCCATTTCACATTCCATTCCATTCCATTCCACATTCCATTCCATTCAATTCCACATTCCATTCCACATTGCATTCCACCTTCCATTCCATTCCATGCTATTACACTTTCCATTCCATTTCATTCCACTTTCCATTCCACACTGCATTCCAAATACCATTTCACGTTCCATTCCATTCCATTCGACATTCCATTCCATTCCATTCCACATTCTATTCCATTCAATTCCGCATTCCATTAGAGTCCATTCCATACCATTCCACATTTCTTTCCATTCCATTCCACATTCCAGTCCATTCCATTCCATTGCACATTCCATACCATTCAATTCCACATTAAATTCTCTTCCATTTCACATTCCATTCCACGTTCCATTCCACATTGCTTTCCACGTTCTATTCCATGTTCCATTCCGCATTTCATTCCTTTCCATTGCACTTTGGATTCCATTCCATTACACATCCCATTCCATTCCATTCCGCATTTCATTAAACGTTCCATTCCATTCCACTGAACGTTCCATTCCACGTTCCATTCCACATTCCATTCCATTCCATTCCACATTGCATTCCACGTTTCATTCCACGTTACATTCAAATTTCCATTCCACTTTCCATTCCATATTCCATTCCGCAATCCATTCCATTCCATTCCACGTTAAATTCCAAATTCCATTCCACATTCCATTCCGCGTTCCATTCCACATTCCATTGCATTCCAATTCCACATTCCATTCCACATTCCATTGAACATTCCATTCCACATTCCATTCCATTCCACATTCCATTCCACATAGTGTTCCATTCCAGTACACATTCCATTCCACATTCCATTCCATTCCATTTAAACATTCCATTCCATTCCACATCCCATTCCATTCCTCATTCCATTCCATTCATTTCCAAATTCCATTTCAAATTCCATTCCACATTCCATTCCATTCCCTTCAACTTTTCATTCTACATTCCTTTCCAAATTCCATTCCACAATTCATTCCTTTCCATTCAATTTCCCATTCCACATTCCATTCCACATTCCGGCATATTCCATTCCACATTCCACTGAGCATTCCTTTCCATATTCCATTCCTTTCCATTGCACACTCCATTCCACATTCCATTCCGTTCCACATTCCATTCCACATTCCATCCCTCATTCCATTCCATTCCACATTACACTCCATTCCATTGCACGTTCCACTCCACATTCCATGCCACATTCCATTACATTGAATTCCACGTTCTGTTCCTCATTCAATTCCACATTCCATTCCACTTTCCATTTCATTCCATTCCACTTTCCATATCGTGTTCCATTCCACTTTCCATTCCACGTTCCACTCCGCATTCCATTCCATTCAATTCCACGTTCCATTCCACGTTCCATTCCATTCCATTCCATTCCACATTCCATTCCTTTCTATTGCATGTTCCATTCCACATTCCATTTCACATTCCATTCCAGTCCATTCAATTCCATTCCTCCTTCTATTCCATTGCATTCCACATTCCATTCCACATTCCATTCCAAGTTGCATTCCATTCCATTCCACGTTGCTTTCCACTTTCCATTAGAGGTTCCATTCCACTTTCCATTTCAATCCATTCCACGTTACATTCCGTATTCCATTCCATTCCATTTCACATTCCATTCCATTCCTTTCCACATTCCATTCCATTCAATTCCACATTCCATTACATTCCATTATACTATCCATTTCACTTTCCTTTCCATGTTCAATTCCACATTCCTTTCAACCTTCCATTACATTCCATTCCACGTTCCATTCCACTCCATTCTGAGATCCATTTCATTCCATTCCACGTTCCATTCCTCATTTCATTTCATATTCCATTCCACCTTCCATTCCATTCCATTCCAAGCACTCCACATTACATTCCGTTACATTCCACTTCCCAATCGACTCATTTCCGCATTCCATTCCATTCCATTGTATTCCTTTCGACATTCCATTGCATTCCATTACATTCCATTCCACATTCCATTCCACATTCCATTCCATTCCATTCCACATTCCATTTCATTTCGTTCCCCTCGCCATTCTACATTCCATTCCGTTCCATTCCACATTCCATTCCACATTCCACTCCATTCCACTCCGCATTCCATTAAACATTCCATTCCGCATTCCATTGAATTCCATTACACATTCCGTTACACGTTGCATTTCATTCTATTCCACTTTCCATTCCATGATACATTCCACATTCCTTTCCTCATTCCATTCCACTTTCCATTTCAGATTCCTTACCTCATTCCATTTGACATTCCATTGCATTCCATTTCACATTCCATTCCACATTCCTTCCGTTCCATTCCACATTCTATTCCACATTGCCTACCACATTCCATTCCATTGTATTCCACATTCCATTCCACAGTCCATTACATTCCTTCCCACATTCCATTCTATTTTCCTTTCCATTCTATTCCGCGTTGCATTACACATTCCATTCCACGTTCCATTCTAAGTTCCATTCCACGTTCCATTCCATTCCATTCCACATTCCATACCATTCGATACCATTTCATTCCACAATCCATTCCATTCCATTCCACTTTTGATTCCACATTCCATTTCACATTCCATTCTCTTCCATTACACATTCCATTCCACACTCCTTTCTACAATCCGTTCCACATACCATTCCGTTCTATTACATATTCCATTTCACATTCCATTCCACAATCCATTCCGTTCCATTCCACATTCCATTGCATTCCATTCCAGATTCCTTTCCACATTCCATTTCATCCCATTCCACATTCCATTACATTCAATTCCACATTCCATTCCACATTCTATTCCACATTCCATTCCACTTTCCATTCCACATTCTATTCCATTCCATTCCATTCCACATTCCATTCCTTTCCGTTCCACTTTCCATTCCATTCCATTCCATATTCCATTACACGTTCCATTCCATTACATTCCAGCTTCCATTCCGCATTTCATTCCACTTCCCATTCCACATTCCATTCCGTTCAATTCCATATTCAATTCCACATTCCATTCCACATTCCATTGCGTTCCATTCCACATTACATTCCACATTCCATTCCACATTCCATTCCACGTTCCATTCTCATTCCATTGCGTTTCGTTACACATTCTATTCCACAATCCGTTGCATAGCAATTCACTTGCCATTCCACATTCCATTCCATTCCATTCCAATGTCCATTAAATTCCATTCCACATTCCATTCCATTCCATTCCACATTTCATTCCATTCCAATCCCCATTTCATTCCATTCCATTCCACGTTGCATTCCAGAATCCATTCCCCATTCCATTCCATTCCATTCCACATTCCATTGCATTCCGTTCCACAGTCCATTCCACATTCCATTCCACTTTCCATTCCACTTTCCATTCGATTTCATTCCATGTTGGATTCCACATTCCATTCCATTAAACTTTCCATTCCACTTTCCATTGCACATTCCGTTCCACATTCCAATCCCTTCCATTCCACATTCCCTTCCATATTCCATTCCATTTCGTTCCACATTCCTTTCTATTACACTCCACATTTCATTCCACATTCCCTTCCATTCCATTCCACATTTTATTCCATGTTCCATTCCATTCAAATCCACGTTCCATTCCACGTTTCATTCCACATTCCATTACACATTCAATTCCTCATTCCATTCTGTACCATTACGAATTCCATTCCACATTCCATTCCACATTCCAACACATTACATACCACATTCCATTCCGTGCCATTCCGCATTCCATTCCACATTCCATTCCACGTTCCAATCCATTCCATACCACATTCCTTTCCACAATCCATTCCATTCCATTCCACTTTCCATTCTCATTCCGTTGCATTACATTCCACATTCGTTTCCACATTCCATCCCATTCCATTTCACATTTCGTGCCACATTACATTCCTTTGCATTCCACATTCCATTCCACATTGCATTGCACTTTCCTTTCCATGTTCATTCCACCGTCCATTCCACTTTCGTTTCCATTCCATTCCACGTTCCCTTCCATTCCATTCGACGTTCGTTTACATTTCATTCCACATTCCTTTCCGCATTCCAATTCTCATTCCGTTCCACATTCTATTTCACTTTCCGTTCCATTCCATTCCATTACACATTCCATTTCATTCCATTACACATTCCATTCCATTCCATTCCACATTCCATTCCTTTCCGTTCCACGTTCCTTTAAAAATTCCATTCCACATTCCATTCCACTCCATTCTATTCCACATTCCATTTCATTCCATTGCACAATCCATTCCACATTCCATTCCAAGTTGCATTCCATTGCATTCCACATTCCAAACAATTTCATTCCTCATTCCGTTCCATTCAATTGCACATTCCTTTCCTTTCCAGTCCATAAAATTCCACATTCCCTTCCATTCCATTCCGTTCCATTCCACTTTCCCTTCCACGTTCCTTTCCACATTACATTTCAAGTTCCATTCCTCATTCCTTTACATGTTTCATTCTACGTTCAATTCCACATTCCATTCCATTCCTTTCCACGTTCAATTCCACGTTCCATTCCATTCCATTCAACTTTCCATTCCATATTCCATTGAACATCCCATTCCACTTTCCATTCCTTGTTCCATTCCACGTTCCATTCCACATTCCATTCCGTTCCATTCCACGTTTCATTCCACTCCTTTCCATATTTGCTTTCATTCCATTCATCGTTCCATTGAATTCTATTTCACTTTCCATTCCATTCGATTCCATTCCACTTTCAATTGCATTCCATTCCAATCCACATTCCATTCCACATTCCATTCCATTCCTTTCCACATTCCTTTCCACATTCCATTCCACATTCCATTCCATTCTATTCCGCATTCCTTTCCATTCCATTCCACATTCCATTCCATTCCATTCCACATTCCATTCGCCATTCCATTCCACGTTACATTCTACATTCCGTTCCATTCCATTCCACTTACTATTCCCCATTCTATTCCATTTCATTCCACCTTGCATTCCACATTGCATTCCATTCCACATTGCTTTCCGCCTTCCATTACATTCCATTCCACATTCCGTTCCATTCCATTTCATGTTCGATTCCATTCCATTCACATTGCATTCCATTACAATCCATTTTCTGTTTAATTCCATTCCTTTTCAGTCGACATTCTATTCCATAATCCATTCCATATTCCATTCCATATTTCATTGCATTCCATTGCATTACACATTCCATTGCTTTCCTTTCCACATTCCATTACATTCCATTCCACACACCATTCCAAAATCCATTCCATATTCCATTCCAGATTTCATTCCATTCCATTCAACAATCCATTCCATTATATTCCTGATTCCATTCAGCATTCCATTAAATTGCATTCTATTCCACATTCCGTTCCATTCCATTAAATTCCATTCCAAATACTATTCCATTACATTCCATTCCACATGCCATTCAATGCCATTCCGCATTCAATTGCATTCAATTCCACATTCAGTTCCATTCCATTCCACATTCCATTCCATTGCATTTCACATTCCATTGTATTCCATTCCACATTCCATTCCATTTTATTCCATTCCACATTCCATTCCATTCCATTCCACATTACATTCCACATTCAATTCCACATTCCATTCCATTCCATTCCACATTACATTCCACATTCAATTCCACATTCCATTCTGCATTCCTTTCCCTTCCATTTCACATTCCGTTCCATTCCATTTCTCAATCCATTCCACGTCCCATTCCACGTTCCATTGCATTTTCCATTACATGGTCCATTCCACCTTCCGTTCCACGTTCCATTCCATTCCATTCCACTTTCCATTCCACATTGCTTTCCATTCCATTCCATTCCACATTGCGTTACATTCCATTCCGAATTCCATTCCACATTCCATTGCACATTCCATTCCATTCCATTCCACATTCCATTCCCTTCCATTCCACATTCCATTCCATTCCATTCCACATTACATTCCATTCCATTCTACTTTCCATTCCATCCCATTCCGCATTCCACATTTCATTCCACGTTCCATTCCAAGTTCCATTCCATGTTCCATTCCATGTTCCATTCCATTCCATTCCATTCCAGTTCACAATCCATTCCACTACATTGCACATTTTATTCCATTCCATTCCACATTCCATTCCATTCCATTCCACTTTCCATTCCACATTCCATTCCATTCCATTCCGCATTCCATTCCATTCCATTCCACATTCCATTCCATTCCATTCCACATTCCATTCCATTCCATTCTGAATTCCATTCCATTCCATTCCACATTGCATTCCATTCCATTCCACATTCCATTCCATTCCATTCCACTTTCCATTCCACGTTTCTTTCCATTAAATTTCACGTTCCATTCCATTCCATTCCATGCTCCATTTCATTCCAATCCTCATTTCATTCCACATTCCATTCCCCATTTAATTTCGCAATCCATTCCACATTCCATTTAACATTCTATTCCACATTCCATTTCACATTCCATATTCCATTCCATTCCATTTCATGGTCCATTTCATTGCATATTCCACTGCGTTCCATTCCATATTCCATACCTTTCCTTTCCACATTCCATTCAATTCCATTCCATATTCCACTCCACTTTCCATTCTACATTCCATTCCATTCCACATTCATTTCCATTGCATTCCATATTCCAATCCATTCCATTCCATTCGATTCCACATTCCTTTCCCTTCTACTACACATTCCATTCCATTCCATTCCATTGTCATTACATTCCACGTTCCATTACACGTACCGTTCCATTTTCCATTGCACATTCCATTATAAGTTCCATTCCACGTTCCATTTAATTCCATTCCACATTCCTTTCCATACCATTCCACATTCCATTCCATTCCATTCCACATTCCTTACCATTCCACACCACATTCCATTCCACATTCCATTCCATTCCATTCCACTTTACATTCCATTCCATTCCACGTTCCATGCCATTCCTTTCCATTCCACATTTCGTTCCACATTTCATTCTGTTCCATTCCATATTAAATTCCATATTGCATTCCATTCCATTCCACCTTCCATTCCACATTTCATTCCGTTCAATTTCACATTCCATTCCGTTCCATTCCATATTCATTTCCACATTCCATTCCACATTCCTTTCCACATACCGTTCCACATTCCTTTCCACATTCCATTGCATTCCACATTCCATTTCACATTCCATTCCACATTCCTTTCCACATTCCATACCACATTCCATATTCCATTTCACATTCCATTCCACATTCCTTTCCACATTCCATTCCACATTCCGTTCCGCATTGTATTCCATATTCTATTCCATTCCATTCCACATTGCATTCCATTCCATTCCACATTCCATTTTACATTCCATTCCACATTCCGTTTCACATTCCATTCCTTTCCATTCCACATTCCATTCCATTCAATTTCACATTCCATTCCATTATATTGCTTTCCACATTCCATTCCATTACATTCCGTATTCCATTGCATTGCATTCCATTCTATTCAACATTTCATTCCATTCCATTCTTTTCCACATTCCATTCCATTTTATACCACATTCCATTCAATTACATTCCACATTCCATTCCACATTCAATTCCATTCCATTACACATTCCATTCCATTCAGTTCCTCATTCCATTCCATTCTATTGCATTACACATTCCATACCATTCCATTCCGCATTCCATTCCATTCCATTCCCTTCTATTCCACATTCCATGCCATTCCATTCCACATTCCAATCCATTGTTTTCCACATTCCATTCCACATTCTATTCCACGTTCCATTCCATTCCATTTCACAGTCCATTCCATTCCACATTCCATTCGATTCCATTCCATTCCACATTCCATTCCACTCCATTCCATATTCCATCCCATTGCATTCCACTTTTCATTCCATTCCTTTCCACGTTCCATTCCACATTCCATTCCACATTCCATTCCACATTGCATTACATTCAGTTGAACGTTCCTTTCCACCTTCCATTCCATTCCATTCCACGTTTCATTCAACGTTCCATTACACATTCCATTCCACGTACCATTCAACCTTCCATTCCTCATTCCATTACACTTTCCCTTCCGTTTTTCATTCCACATTCGATTCCACTTTCCTTTCCACGTTCCATTCCACGTTCCATTGCGCATTCTCTTCCATACCATTACAAGTTCCGTTCCACATTCCATTCCATTGCATTCCATGTCCGATTCCACATTTCATTCCACATTGCATTCCACATTCCATTCCGTTCCATTACATTTTCCATTCCACATTCCATTCTACATTCCCTTCCACAATAAATTCCATTCCATTACATTCTATTCCACATTCCATTCAACATTCCATTCCACATTCCATTCCACATTCCATTCCACACTTCAATAGACTCCATACCACCGTCCATTGCACATTCCTTTCCATTCCACTACACATTCCATTCCACATTCCATTCCACATTCCATTCCACTTTCCTTTCGATTCCATTCCACATTCCATTCCACATTCCATTCCATTGCATTCAACGTTGCATTCCATTCCAACCGACTTTCCATTCCGTGTTCCATTCCTCATTTCATTCCATGTTCCGTTCCATTCTGTTCCATATTCCAATCAACATTCGATTTCACTTTTCATTCCCTTCCATTCCACATTCCATTCCATTCCTTTCCACATTACAAATTTTCCACATTTCATTCCAAATTCCATTCCGCGTTCCATTCCATTCCGTTTGACGTTCTGTTCCACGTTGCATTCTATTTCCCATTCCATTCCATTCCACGTTCCATTCCGCTTTCCATTCCATGCCATTTAACGTTCCATTCCAATCCATTCCACTTGCCGTTCCACATTGCATTCCAGATTCAGTTCCACGTTGCATTCCACATTGCATTCCATTCCATTCCAAATTGCATTCCACAATCCATTCCGTTCCATTAAACGTTCCATTCCACACTCCATTCCACATTCCATTCCACTTTCCGTTCCATTCCTTTCTGCATTCCATTCCACATCCTACTGCACATTCCATTCCTTTCCTTTCCACATTCCATTGCATTACCTACCACATTCCTTTCCATATTAAAATCCATTCCAATCCTTTTTCCATTCAATTCCGTTACACATCCCATTCCACGAATCTTCCAGATTCCTTTTCACATTCGATTCCATTCCATTAAATTCCACATTCCATTCTACATTCTATTCCACATTGTATTCCAAATTCCATTTCACTCCATTCCATGTTCCCTTCCACATTCCATTCCTCATTCCATTGCATTCCATTCAACATTCCATTCCACATTCAATTTCACATTCCATTACACATTCCATCCCATTCCATTCCACATTCAATTCCATTCCATTCCATTCCACATTCCATCCCACGTTCCAAAGCATGTTCCACAAAACTCTCCATTCCACGTTCCATTCCATTCCACATTCCTTTCCACATTCCAATCCATTGCATTCCACTATACATGCCACATTGCTTTCCACAATCCATTCCATTCCATTCAACATTCCATTCCACATTCCATTCCTCATTCCACTGCATTCCATTCCCCATTAAATTCCACTTTCTATTCTATTCCATTCCATAATACATTCCACATTCCATTCCACATTCCATTCCACATTCCATTCCATTCCATTCAACATTCCGTTCCATTCCATCCGAAATTCCATTCCACGTTCCATTCCACGTTGAATTCCACATTCCATTCAATCCATTCTGTGTTCCATTTATTCCCATTCCAGATTTCATTCCAGCTTACATTTCCCATTCCATTCCACATTCCATTACACATTCCTTTCCATTCCATTCCACATTCAATTCCATTCCATTCCACATTCCATTCCATTCCATTCCACATTCCATTCCATTCTTTTCCACATTCCAATTCTTTCCACATTCCATTCTACATTCCATTCCACGTTCCATTCCATTCCATTCCACGTTAAATTCCACGATCCATTCCATCTTCCATTATATTCCTTTCCACGTTCCGCTCCACATTCCATTCCTTTCCATTTCATTTTCCATTCCACAATTCCATTACAAATTCCATTCCACTTTCAATTCCGTTCCATTCCACTTTCTATTTTACTCTCTACTCCACATTATACTCCACATTCCATTCCATTCCAATACACATTCCATTCCACATTCCATTCCACATATCATTCCACATTGCATTCCATTCCATTACACATTCCATTCCATTCCATTCCACATTCCATTCCACTTTGCTTTCCCTGTTCCATTCCACGTTCCTTTCCACTTACCATTCTTTTGCATTCCACGTTCTATTCCATATTCCATTCCATTCCGTTCCAGTTTCCTCCCACATTCCATTCCACATTCCATTAAACATTATTTACGTTCCATTCCACATTCCATTGCACATTCCATTCCACATTCCATTCCACTTTCCATTCCATTCTAATCCACATTCCATTAATCATTCCATTCAACATTCCATTCCACATTCCTTTCCACATTCCATTCCATTCTATTCTACATTGCATTCCAAATTCGATTCCATTATATTCTGCTTTCCATTCCACATTCCATTCCTCATTCCATTCCGTTCCATTTTACATTCCGTTACACGTTCCATTCCATTCCATTCGATGTTCAATTCCACGTGCCATTCCAGATTCCGTTCCACATTCCATTGCACATTCCATTTCAGATCCTATTCCATTCCATACCACATTCCATTCCAATCCATTCCACTTTCCATTCCACATTTAATTCTACATTCCATTCAACATTCCATTCCATTCCATCCCACATTCCATTCCAAGTTCAATTCCATTCCATTCCACATTCCATTCCATCTTCCATTCCATTACATTCCACGTTCCATTCCACGTTCCATTCCACGTTCCATTCCACATTCCTTTCCACGTTCCATTCCACATTCAAATTCCTTCCATTCCATATTCCATTCCATTACATTATATTCCACAATCCATTCAGCATTCCATTCCACATTCCATTTCACATTCCATTCCACATTCCATTCCATTCCATTCCATGTTTCATTACATTACACGTTCCCTTACACGATGCATTCCCCATTGCAGACCAGGATCCATTCCATTTCATTCCATGTTCCATTTCATTCCATTCCAATTTTCTTTCCACATTCCTTTCCACATTCCATTTCACATTCCATTCGCATTCCATTTTACTTTCCATTCCATTCCATTCTATTCCATTACATATTCCATTCCATTCCATTCCACATTCCATTGCATTCCATTCTACGTTCCATTCGGTTCCACATTCCATTCCATTCCGTTCCATGTTCCATTGCATTCCATCCCACTTTCCATTCCATTCCATTCCACTTTCCATTGCACATTCCATTGCATTCCATTCTATTCCACTTTCCATTCCATTCCAAACCACATTCCTTTCCATTCCATTCCACATTCCATTCCATTCCATTCCACATTGCATTCCAAATTCCATTCCACATTCCATTCCATGTTCCATTCTATTCCATTCCACATTTCATTCCATGATCCATTCTATTTCATTCCACATTCCATTCCATTCCATTCCACATTCCATTGCATTTCTGTCCACATTCCATTTTATTCAATTTCACATTCCATTCCATTCCATTGCATTCCACATTCCATTCAATTCCACTCCGAATTCCATTCGAATCCATTCCATTCTATTCCACGTTCCATTCCATTTCATTCTATTCCACATTGCATTCAATTACATTTCACATTCTATTCCACATTGCATTCCACA
The DNA here is from genome assembly GCF_028885625.2 of Pongo pygmaeus. Taxonomy (NCBI): domain Eukaryota; kingdom Metazoa; phylum Chordata; class Mammalia; order Primates; family Hominidae; genus Pongo; species Pongo pygmaeus. The sequence goes on from NC_072392.2 coordinate 38,919,842, forward strand.
TTCTATTCCACGTTCCCTTTCACATTCCATTGAACATTCCACTCCATTCCAACCCATATTCCATTACACTTTCCATTCCATTCCATCTGACATTCAATTACACTTTCCATTCCATTCAATTCCACCTTTCATTCCACTTCCCATTCCACGTTCCATTCCACGTTCCTCTGCAGGTTTCATTGCACATTATATTCCTTTCCAGTCCACACTCCTTACCATTCCATTCTGTTGCTTTCCACAAGCTATTCCATTCCATTCCACATTTCTTTCCACATTCCTTTCCACATTCCATTACTTTCCATTCCACATTTTGTTCCACACTCCATTCCACTGTCCATTCCACATTCCATTCCACTTTCCATTCCACATTCCATTCCGTACCATTCCACTTTCCATTCCACAGTGCATTCCACATTCCATTCCACTTCCCTTTCCATTCCACTCCACATTCCATTCCACCCTCCATTTCACCCTCCATTTCCCATGCCATTTAGTTACATTCCACATTCCATTGCACACTGCATTCCATTCCATTCCACTTTCCATTCCACACTCCATTCCACATTCCATTCCATACTCCATTCCACATAGAATTCCACATTCCATTCCACATTCCATTCCACCTTCCATTCCTCATTCCATTCCAATCCATTCCACATTCCATTCCACATTCCTGTCCTTTCCATTCCACATTCCATTACACACTCCATTCCACATTCAATTCCATATTACATTCTGTTCCATTCCATATTCCTTTACACATTCCATTCCACATTGCATTCCAGATTCCATTCCAATCTATTCCACGTTCCATTCCACACTCCATTCCATTCTATTCCAGATTCCCTTCCATTCTCTTCCAAATTCCCTTTCACATTGAATTCCTCATAACTTTCCACTCCATTCCACATTCCATTCCACATTACAAAACACGTTACATTCCACATGTAATTCAACATTCCATTCCGTTCCACTCCACATTCCATTCAGCACTCCATTACACATTCCATTGCACTTTCCAAACCGTTTCATTTGACATTCCTTTCCACATTCCATTCCACAATGCGTTCCACATAACATTCCGTTTCAGTCCACATTCCATTGCATTCCATTCCACATTCCATTCCACTTTCCATTTCACATTCCGTTCCTTTCCATTCAACATTCCATTCCACATTCCATTACAAGTTAAATTACATTCTATTCCTCGTTTCGTTTCAAGTTTTATTCCACATTCCATTCCGCATTCCATTTCACATTCCATTCCATATTCCATTCCACATTCCATTCCATTCCACTCCACATTTCTTTCCGGATTTCATTCCATTGCATTCCACATTCCATTCCGTTCCATTCCAGATTCCATCCCAGTCCATTCCACATTCCATTCCATTCCATTCCATGTTCCATTCCACATTCCATTCCACATTCCATTTCACGTGGCATTCCATTCCTTTCCAGGTTCCATTCCACGTTCCATTCCATTCCATTCCACTTTCCATTACACATTCCATTGCACATTCCTTTCCAAATTCCATTCCACACTACATTCCACTTTCCATTACACGTTCCATTCCATATTCCATTGCGTTTTCTTTTCCATACCGTTCTAAGATCCATTTCACATTCCATTCTAGTCCATTCCACGTCCGATTGCTCATTCCATTCCACATTCCATTTCATTCTATTCCACATTCCATTCCAAAGTCCATTCCATTCCACTCCACATTCCCTTCCACATTCCATTCCACATTTGATTTCACGTACCTTTCCCCATTCCTTTCCACATTCCATTCTACCTTCCATTCCACATTCCTTTCCATTCCTTTCGACGTTCAATTGCATGTTCCATTCCATTCCATTCAACTTTCCATTCCATATTCCATTGAACATCACATTCCACGTTCCATTCCACGTTCCATTCCGTGTTCCATTCCACATTCCATTCCATTCCATTCCAATTTCCCTTCCACATTCCATTCCAGATTACATTCCACATTATATTTCATTCCTTTCCACATTCCATTTCACATTCCATTCCACATTCCACTCCATTCCTTTCCACTTTCCATTAAACATTCCTATCCACATTCCATTCCATATAGCATTCCATTCCATTCCATTCCATTCCACATTCCATTCAACATTCCATTCCAAATTCCATTCCGCAGTCCATTCCATTCCGTTCCAAATTCCATTGCATTCCAATGAACATTCCATTCCACATTTCTTTCTATTCCTTTCCACATTGCATTCCACATTCCATTCCACATTCCTTTCCACATCCCATTCAACATTCCATTGCACATTCCATTCCACATCCCATTCAACATTCCATTCCACTTTCCATTGCATTCCATTCCACATTCCGTTTTCATTCCTTTGCATTCATTTCCACATTCCCTTCCACATTCCATTCCATTCCATTCCACTTTTCATACCACATTCCATTCCACATTCCATTCCATGCTCCATTCCACGTTCCATTCCATGTTCCATTCCATTCCATTCCATTACTCGTTCCATTCCATTCCAATCAATGTTCCAATTCATTCCGTTCCACATTTCATTCCACATTCCATTTCACATTCCGTTGCACATTACATTTCACTTTCCAATCCATTCCATTCCATTCCACATTCCATTCCAATCCATTCCATTCCATTCCAAATTTCATTCCATTGCATTCCGCATTCCATTCCGTTCTCTTCCATTTCATTCCACATTCCATTCTACTTTCCATTGCATGTCGCATTCCATGTTCCATTCCATGTCCCATTCCAGTTTGCATTCCTTTCCATTCCACATTCCATTCCATTCCATTCCATTCCGCATTCCAATCCATTCCATTCCACGTTCCATTCCACGATCCATTCCATTTTCCATTCCACGTTGCATTCCAAGTTCCATTCCATTACATTCCACATTCCATTCCACGTTCCTTTCCATTAAATTCCACGTTCCATTCCATTCAATTCCACTTTCCATTCCATTTCATTCCACGTTGCATTCCATCTTCCATTCCATTCCATTCCACATTCAATTCCACGTTACATTCCACGTTCCATTCCTTTCCATTCCACATTCCTTTCCATTCCATTTCACATTCCATTCCATTCGATTCGACATTCCATTCCACTCTCCATTCCACGTTGAATTCCATTTTCCATTCCATGTCCCATTCCACGTTACATGCCTTTCCATTCCACATTCCATTCCATTACATTCCACGTTCCAGTCAACATTCCAATCCATTCAACTTCACATTCCATTCCATATTCCATTCCACGTTCCACATTCCCTTCCAGTTCCATTCCACAATCCATTCCGCGTTCAATTACAGGAACCATTGCACTTTCCATTCCACATTCCATTCCATTCCATTCCATTCCATGCCACATTCCCTTCCACATTACATTCAACATTCCATTCCACGTTCCATTCCACATTCCTTTCCATGTTCTGTTCCACGTTCCTTTCCACTTTCCATTCCATTTCATTCCACGTTACATTTCCTTCCATTCCACTTTCCACTCCACATTCCATTGCACATCCCATTCCACTTTCCATTCCATGTTACATTCCATGTTCCATTCAACGTTACATTCCATGTTCCAATCCACTTTCCATTCCATTCCATTGCACTTCCCCTTCCACATTACATTCTGCGTTCCTTTCCATGTTCCATTCCACTTTTCATTCCATGTTCCTTTCCACATTCTATTCCATTCCATTCCACTTTCCATTCCACTTTCCATTCCACATTCCATTCCACATTCCATTCCACATTCCACTGCAAATTCCGTTCCACATTCCATTCCACATTCCATTGCGCATTCCATTCCACATTCCATTTCTTTCCATTTCACATTCCTTTACGTTCCATTCCACATCCCATGCCACATTCAATTCCATTCCATTCCACATTCCATTGGACATTCCATTCCATTCCATTCCACATTCCTTTACATTGCATTCCAATTTCCATTCTAATCCATTTCATGTTAAATTCCATAACATTCCCCAGTCCATTCCATTCCATTCCATTCCACATTCTATTGCATTCCGCATTCCATTCTATTCCATTTCCCATTCCACTCCATTCCATTCCATTCCTTTCCACATTCCATTACATTGCATTCCACATTCCATTCCATTTCATTCCATTCCTTTTCATTCCATTCCACATTCTATTCCTTTCCACATTCCATTCCTTTCCACATTTTATTCCACTGTATTCTATTCCATTCCATTCCACATTCCATTCCATGCCACTCCATTCCACATTCCATTCCATTACACATTCCATTCCATTCCATTCCGCATTCCATTCCATTAATTTATTGCATTGCATTCCATTCCATTCCACATAACATTATATTCGACATTGCATTCCACATTCCATTCCACGTTCCATTCCACGTTCCATTCCGTTCCATTCCACATTCCATTCGACTTTCCATTCCGTTACATTCCACGTTCCATTGCACATTCCATTGCCCATGCCATTCCACGTTTCATGCCACATTCAATTTCACGTTCCCTTCCAATTTCCATTCCAAGTTCCATTACATTTCATTCCACTTTCCATTCCACATTCCATTCCACATTCCATTCCACAAACCATTCCATTCCATTCTGTTCCATTCCACATCCTATTCCACATTCCATTACTCATTCTATTTCATTCCATTCCATATTCCATTCCATTCCATTCCACATTCCATTCCACATTTCATTCAAGGTTGCATTCCAGATTCCATTCCACGTTCCACTCCAATTTCCATTCAAAATTCCATTCCACGTTCCACTCCATTCCATTCCACGTTCCGTTGCACATTCCATTCCATTCCATTAAAATTTCTATTCCACATTCCATTCCTTTAAAATCCACATTCCATTACATTGCATTCCACATACCATTCCACATTCCATTCCATTCAATTTCACATTCCATTCCAAATTCCATTCCGTTCCATTCCACTTTCCATTCCACGTTCCATCCCAAGATACATTCCAGGATTTATTGCATTCCATTCCGTGTTCTGTTCCTGGTTCCATTCCATTAAATTCCACGTTCCATTCCACATTCCATTCCATTCAATTCCACATTGCATTTCACATTCCATTCCACATTCCTTTCCATTGCATTCCTCATTCCATTCCATGTTCCTTTCCACGTACCATTCCACGTTCCATTCCACGTTCCATTACATTACATTCCACGTTCCATTAAACGTTCCATTCCACATTCCGTTCCAAATTCCATTCCATTCCATTACATTCCATTCCATTCCACATTCCATTCAACATTCCTTTCCACATTTCATTCCATTCCATTCCAATTTCCTTTACACGTTCCATTCCACGTTCCATTCTACATTCCATTCCATTCCGTTCCATTCCACGTTCCATTCCATTCCATTCGACATTTCTTTCCATATTCCATTTCACATTCCATTCCACGTTCCATTTGACATACCATTGCATTCCATTCCACATTCCATTCTACATTCCCTTGCACATTCCATTCCATTCCATTGCGCATTCCATTCCACATTCCATTCCATTACCTTCCACATTCCATTCTACATTCCAGTCCATTCGATTCCGCATTCTATTCCATGTTCCTTTCCAAGTTCCATTTTATTCCATTCCACATTCCATTCCACATTCCATTTCACATTCCATTCCACATTCCTTTTCCCATTCCATTCCATTCCATTCCATTCCATTTTGCATTCTACATTCCATTCCACTTTCCTTTCCATTCCATTCCACATTACATTCTACTTTCCTTTCCATTCCTTTCCACTTTCTTTTCCACGTTCAATTCCATGTTCCATTACGCTTTCCGTTCCATTCCATTCCGTTTTTCATTAAACTTTCCATTCCACAGTCCATTCCACATTCCATTCCACATTCCTCTGCGTTCCATTCCACATTGCATTCCACTTTCCATTCCATATTCCTTGGCACATTCCTTTCAATTCATTTCCACATTCCATTGCACATTGCATTCCATTCCATTCCACGTTACCTTCCAGATTCCATTCCACGTTCTATTCCACTTTCCATTCCTTGTTCCATTCCATTCCATTCCACATTCCATTCCATTCAATTCCACGTTCCATTTCATGTCGTTCCACTTTCACTTCCACATTCCATTCCACAATCCATTGCGTTCCATTTAACATTCCATTCTACATTACATTTTATATTCCTTTGCACATTCCTTTCCATTCCATTCCACATTCCATTCCACATTCCAACACACATTCCATTCCACGTTCCTTTCCATTCCATTCCACGTTAAAATCCACATTCCTTTGCTTTATATTTGACATTCCATTACACATTGCATTTCACATTGCATTCCATTCCATTACATATTCAATTCCACAATCCATTCCACATTCAATTCCACATTCCATTCCGTTCCATTCCAGATTCCTTTCCACATTCCTTTCCTCATTGCATTCCACAGTCCATTCCATATTCCAATCCACACTTCATTCCACATTCCATTCCACATTGCATTCCATGACATTCCACATTACATTCCACATTCATTCCATTGCATTTCACATTCCATTCCCTTACATTCCACCTTCCTTTCCACATTCATTTCCACATTCCGTTTCACATTCTGTTCCACATCCCATTCCACATTCCATTCCATTCCATTGCACTTTCCATTCCACATTCCATTCCACATTCCATTAAATTCCTTTCCACCTCCGATACCACATTCCATTCCACATTCCATTCCATTAAATTCCACATTCCATTCCATTCCATTCCATGCTACATTCCATGCCCTTGTCCACGTTTCATTCCATGTTCCATACCACGTTCCATTCCATTCCATTCCACGTTCCATTTCATTCCTTTCCACTTTGCATTCATTTCGATTTCACATTCCTTTCCACATTCCATTCCATTCCATTTGACATTAAATTCCACACTCCATTCCACATTGAATTCCTTTCCATTCCAAATTCATTTCCACATTCCATTCCACATTCCATTCCATTCCATTCCACATCCCATTCCACTTTCCATTCCATTCCATTTCACATTCCATTCCGTTCAATTCCACATTCCATTCCACATTCTATTCCACATTCTTTCCCTCATTCAATTCTACATTGCATTCCATTCCATTCCACACTCGATTCCATTTCATTCCTCATTCAATTCCACATTCCTTTCCATTCCGTACCACATTCCAATCCATTCTATTTCACATTCCATTCCGTTCCATTCCACATTCGTTTCCACATTCCATTCCACCGTCCATTACACGTTCTAATCCACATTCCATTCCACATTCCAGTCCATTCCATTTTACATTCCATTCCCCTCCATTCCACATTCCTTTCCACATTCATTCACTTCCACATTCCATTCCACATTCCATTCCTTTTCATTTCATTTCGCATTCCATTCCTTTCCATTCCACGTTACATTCCACGTTCCTGTCCACGTTCCTTTCCAAGTTGCATTCCACGTTGCATTCCATTACATTCCATGCTCCATTCCATGTTATATTCCAGATTCCAATTCACATTTCATTACACGTTCCATTCCATTCCATTCCACGATCCATTAAGGAATCCATTGCACATTCCATTCCACGTTCCATTCCACATTCCATTCCACTTCCCATTCCTTTCCATTCCACGTTCCCTTTCATTCCATTCCATGATCCATTTCATTCCATTCCACATTCCATTATACATTCAATTTTACATTTCATTCCACATTCCATTCCATTCCAATCCACATTGCATTCCTTTCCATTCCAGGTTCCATTCCGTTCCACATTCCATTTAATTGCATTCCACCTTCCATTCCACATTGCTTTACAGTCCATTCCATTCCATTTTCCATTCGAGATTCCATTCCTCATTCCTTTCCCCGTTCCATTCCATTCCACATTCCGTATTATTCCCTGCCATTCCACATTGCATTCCATTCCATTCCACATTGCCTTCGATATTGCATTCTACTTTCCATTCCATTCCATTCCACATTCCATTCCATTCCATTCCACATTCAGTTCCATTCCATTCCACATTCCATTCAACATTCCATTACACATTCCATTCCATATTCCATTCCGTTCGTTTCCACATTCCATTCCACATTCCATTTACCGTTCCATTCTTTTCCATTCCACGTTCCATTCCACGTCCCATTCCATTTCACTCCACGTGCAGTTCCACAGTCAATTCATTTCCATTTAACGTTCCATGCAACATTCCATTCCACATTCCAATCCACGTTACATTCCGTCCATTCCACATTCAATTCCACATCACATTCCACATACCATTCCATTCCATTTCACATTCCAATTCACAATCCATTCCACATTCCATTCCGTTACATTCCACATTCGTTTCCACATTCCATTCCTCATTCCATTCCACATTAGATTGAATTCCATTCCGTTACATTCCACTTTCATTTCCACATTCCTTTCCTCATTCCATTCCACATTCCATTGAATTCCATTCCACATTGCATTCCACAACCCACTACATTCCATTCCACATTCCATTCCATTCTATTCCACATTCCTTTCCACATTCCATTCCACATTCCATTCCATTCCATTTCCCATTGCATTCCACATTCCATTTCACATTCCATTCCTCATTCCATCCCACGTTCCATTCCACATTTCATTCCATTCCATTACATGTTCCATTCCATGTTCCATTCCATTCAATTCCACGTTCAGTTCCACATTCCATTCCATTCAATTTCACATTGCGTTTCACATTCCATTCCACATTCCATTCCACATTCTATTTCACTTTCCATTCCACATTACGCGTTCCATTCCACGTTCCATTACATTCCATTCCACATTCCATTAAACGTTCCATTTCACATTCCGTTCCCCTTTCCATTCCATTCCATTCCATTCCATTCCATTCCATTCCACATTCCATTCAACATTCCTTTCCACATTTCATTCCATTCCATTCAAATTTCCTTTCCACGTTCCATTCCACGTTCCATTCCATTCCATTCCACATTCCATTTCACATTCCATTCCTTTCCGTTCCACATTCTTTCCACATTCGGTTCCATTCCATTCCACATTTCATTTCACATTCCATTCCACATTCCATTTCACATTCCATTCCGTTCCATTCCACATTCATTCCACAATCCATTACACATTCCATTCCACATTCCATTCCACATTCCTTTCCATTCCTTTCCACATTCCATTCCATTCCATTCCACATTCTATTTCACTTTCCATTCCACATTCCATTCCATTCCTTTCCACATTTCTTTCCACATTCCATTTAATGTTCCATTCCTCTCCTTTTCACCTTCTATTCCACGTTCCATTCCACGTCCCATTTCTTTTTATTCCACGTTCAATTCCACAGTCAATTCCATTCCATTTCACTTTGCTTGCTACATTCCATTGCACATTCCATTCCACATTCCATTCCATTCCAATCCACATTGCATTCCTTTCCTTTCCACGTTCCATTCCGTTCCACAATGCATTACATTCCATTCCACATTCCATTTCATTGCATTCCACATTCCATTCCACATTGCATTACAATCCATTCCATTCCACTTTCCATTCCACTTTCCATTCAACATTCCATTCCACATTCCATTCCCCATTCCATTCCATTCCATTCTGCATTCCTTACTGTTTTCTGCCATTCCACATTGCATTCCATTCCATTCCACATTCCATTCCATTACAATCCACATTGCATTCGACATTTCATTCCACATTCCATTCCATTCTTTTCCACATTCCATTCCATTCCATTCCACATTCAGTTCCATTCCATTCCACATTCCATTCAACATTCCATTTCATTCCATTCCACATTCCATTCCATTCCATTCCACATTCCATTCCATTCCATTCCACATCCCATAAGTTTCCATGCCACATTCCATTCAGCATTCAATTCCACGTCCCATTCTACATTCCATTTCACTTTCCATTGCAAGTTTCATTCCATTCTATTCCACATTACATTCCATTCCACTCCACGTTCCATTCCATACTATTCAATTCCATTCCACATTTCATAACATCCCATTCCATTCCATATTCCATTCCTTTCCTTTACACATTCCCATGAATTCCATTCCACATTCCATTCCATTTCATTCCATTCCATTCCACATTCCATAGCACATTACATTCCCTTCTATTCCATATTCCAGTACATTCCATTCTACATTTCATTCCATGTTCCATTCCACGTTCCATTCCTTCTTCCATTCCTCGTTGAATTCCACGTTCCATTCCATGTTCCATTCCATTCCATTCCAGATTCAACTGCACATTACACTCCATTCCATTCCAGATTCCATACCATTAGCTTCCATTCCATTACATATTCCATTCCATTCCACCTTCCATTCCATTCCATTCCACATTCCATTCTGCATTCCATTAAATTCCTTTCCACTTTCCATTCCATTCCATTCCATATTCTTAACTTTCCATTCCACATTCCATTCCTCATTCAATTCCACGTTGCATTCCACATTTCATTCCACATTCCATCCCATGTTGCTTTCAATTCCATTCCACGTTCTATTCCATTCCATGTTCCATTCCAAATTCAATTCCGCATACCACTCCATTTCATTCAATGTTCCATTGCACTTTCCATTCCATTCTCTTCCACGTTCCATTTCACATTACATTATGTTCCATTCCACATTCCATTCCACATACCGTTCCACATTCCATTCCACATCCCATTGCATTCCAGTCCACTTTCGATTCCACATTCCACTCCATTCCATTCCAAATTCCATTCCATTTCAATCCACTTCCCATTCCACTTTCCATTCCATTCTATTCCATATTCTATTCCACATTCCATTACACTTTCCCTTCCATTCCATTACACATTCCGTTCCACAATCCATTCCATTACATTCCTCGTTCCATTCCACGTTCCATTCCACATTCTTTTCCACATTCCATTCCATTCCATTCCGGTTTCCATTGCAGGTTCCATTCCACATTCCATTCCACATTCCATTTCACGTTCGATTCCATTCCTCATTCCATTGCATTCCATTCCATTCCACATTCCAGTCCACATTGCATTCCATTTCTTTCTATTACATTGCATTCCATTCCACATTCCAATCCATTCCAATCCTCTCCACATTCCATTCCATTCCATTCCACATTCTATTCTATTCCATTCGACATTCCAATCCATTCCATTGCACATTCCATTCCATTCCATTCCATTCTATTCCGCATTCCATACCATTCCATTTCATTCCACATTATATTCCTTTCCATTACACATTCCATTCCTTTTTCCATTTTAGATTTCATTCCATTCCATTCCACATTCCTTTGCACATTCCATTTCACATTCCATTCCATTGCATTGCACATTCCATTCCACATTCCATTCCATTGCATTCAACATTGCATTCCGTTCCATCTCACATTCCATTCCATGTTCCATTCCATTCCACATTCCATTCCATTCTGTTCCACATTCCATTCCACATTCCATTTCATTCCATTCCACATTCCATTCCATTCCACTCCACATTCCATTCCACATTCCACATTGCATTCCATTCCATTCCCCATTCTATTCCACGTTGCATTCCATTCCATTCCATGTTCAATTCCACATTCCATTCCACATTGCATTCTACCTTCAGTTCCACATTCCATTCCGTTCTATTCCACATTCCTTTCCAAATTCCATTCCACATTCCTTTGCACATTGCATTCCACATTCTGTTCCATTCCATTCCGCTTTCCATTCCACAATCCGTTCCACATTCCATTCCATTCCATTCCACATCCAATTCAACATTCCCTTCCATTCGATGCTGCATTCCATTCCATTCCATTTCACATTTCATTCCCCATTCCATTCCATTCCATTGCACATTCCATTCCACATTCCATTCCATTCCGCGCATCATTCCACATTCCATTCCTCATTCCATTCCACGTTCCATTCCATGTTCCTTTCCATTCCTTTCCACGTTCCATTCCATGATCAAATACATTCCGTTATGCATTCCATTCCCCTTTCAATTCCGTTTACCATTCCCTTACATTCCACGTTACATTCCACATTCCATTCCATTCTATTCTACTTTCCATTTCACATTGCATTCCACGTTCCATTCCACGTTTCATTCCTTTTCATTCCACATTCTATTCCGTTCCACATTCCTTTCCACATTCCACTCCACTCCTTTCCATATTCCTTTCGACATTCCATTCCATTCCATTTCAACTTTAATTCCAAATTCCATTCCATTCCCTTCCATTCCATTACACATTGCATTCCATTCCACATACCATTCCATTCCATTCCACATTCCATTCCTTATTCCATTGCATTCCATTCCACCTTCCATTCCATGTTCCATTCCACGTTCCGTTCCACATTCCTTTCCACCGTCCATTCCACATTCCATTCCACTCCATTCCATATTCCACACTATTCCATTCCTTTCCATTCCACAATGCATTCCATTCTATTGCTCGTTCCATTCCACATTCCATTCCACATTCAATTCCTTTCCATTCCACATTCAATTCCTTTCCATTCCACATTCCATTTCACATTCCATTCCACATTGCAATCCACATTCCATTCCATTGCATTCCAAATTACATTCCACATTGCATTCCACATTCCACTCCGTTCCATGCCACATTCCATTGCATTCCATTCAACATTCCTTTCCACATTCCATTCTATTCCATTCCACTTTCCATTCCACTGCACATTCCATTTCACATTCTATTCCACGTTCCATTACACATTCCATTGCATTCCATTCCACATTCCATTCCTCATTCTATTCCACATTCCATTCCACATTCCTTTGCATTGCATTCCATGTTCCATTCCACATTCCATTCCACTTTCTATTCCACATTCTTTTCCATTCCATTCAACCTTCAATTCCACGTTCCTTTTCACATTCCATTCCACATTTCATTCCATTCCACTTTCCATTCCATGATGCATTCCACTTTCCATTCCATTCCACACCACGTTCCATTCCACATTGCACTCTATTCCATTCCATTTTCCATTCCACATTCCATTCCACATTACATTTCACATTACATTCCTTTCCATTCCCCATTACATTCCACATTACATTCCACATTCCATTTCTTTCCATTCCACATTCCATTCAACATTCCGCTCAACATTCCATTCCACATTCCATTCCATTCCATTCCACATTCCATTCCAATTTCCAATCCGTGCCACTCCACATTCCAACCCACGTTCCATTCTCTCCATTCCACATTCAAATGCACATTCCATTCCGTTCCATTTCACATTCCAATCCAGACTGCATTCCACATTCCATTGCACATTCCATTCCGTTCCATTCCGCATTCCTTTCCACATTCCGTTCCTCTTTCCATTCCACATTCCATTAAATTCCTTTCCACATTGCTTTTCACAACCCACTACATTCCGTTCCACATTCCATTCCATTCTATTCCACATTCCTTTCCTCGTTCCATTCCACATTCCATTCCAAGCAATTTCAGATTCCATTCCACATTGCATTCCTCATTACATTCCACATTCCATTCCACATTCCATGCCACATTCCATTCCATTCTATTCCACATTCGTTTCCACATTCCTTTGAACATTCCATTCCTTTCCATTTCCAATTCCATTCCACATTCCATTCCACATTCCATTCCACGTTCCTTCCCACGTTCCATTCCACGTTCATTCCATTCCATTCCATGTTCCATTCCACGTTCCATTCCATTCAATTCCACGTTCTGTTCCACATTCCATTCAATTCAATTCCACATTGCTTTTCACATTCCTTTCCACATTCCATTCCGCATTCCTTTCCATTCCATTCCTCATTCCATTCCACGTTCCATTCCACGTACCATTCCACGTTCCATTCCACATTCCATTACATTCCATTCCACTTTCCATTAAAGGTTCCATTCCACAATCCCTTTCCATTCCATTCCATTTCATTCCATTGCATTCCACATTCCATCCTACATTACTTTCCACATTTCATTCCATTCCATTCCAATTTCCTTTCCGCGTTCCATTCCACGTTCCATTCCACGTTCCATTCCACGTTCCATTCCATTCCATTCCAACTTCCATTCCATTCCATTCGACATTTCTTTCCATATTCCATTTGACACAACCATTGCATTCCCTTACACATTGCATTCTACATCCCTTTGAACATTCCATTCCATTCCATTGCACATTCCATTCCACATTCCATTCCATTACTTTCCACATTCCATTCTACATTCCATTCCATTCGATTTCATATTCCTTTTCACGTTCCATTCCAAGTTCCATTTCATTCCATTCCACATTCCATTCCACGTTCCATTTCACATTCCATTCCACATTCCTTTCCACATTCCAATCCATTCCATTCCACATTCCATTCTATTTCATATTACTTTCCAAATTCTATTCCACATTCCATTCAAATCCTTTCCACTTTAATTCCACATTCTAATCCACATTCCATTTCACATTCCATTTCATTGCATTTCATGTTCATTTTGACATTCCATTCCACATTCCATTCCAGATTCCATTCCACATTTCATTCCACATTCCATTCCATTCCATTCAACATTCCATTCAACTATCCTTTCCACAATCCATTTCACATTCCATTCCACATTCCATTCCATTCCATTCCACATTTCATTCCATTCCATGTTCCCTTCCACTTTCCATTCCATTCCATTCCACTTTCCATTCCACATTCCATTCCACATTGCATTCCACATTACATTTCTTTGCATTCCACATTTCATTCCACATTCCATTCCACATTCCAATCAAGACTGCATTCTACCTTCTATTCCATTCCATTCCACATTCCATTCCTTTGCATTGCATTCTACACCACATTCAATTCCATTACATTCCATTCCACATTCCATTCCATTATATTCCACATTCCATTAAATTAAATTCCACATTCCACTACACATGCCATTCCACATTATAAACAACGTTCCATTCCATTCCTTTGCACATTGTATTCCATTCCATTCCACATTCCATTCCATTTAATTCAACATTTCATTCCATTCCGTTGCATTCCACATGCCGTTCCATTCCATTCCACATTCCATTCCTTTACCTTCCATTCTATTCCACATTCCATTCCATTCCATTCTATTCCACATTACATTCTGTTACATTCCTCATTCCACTGAATTACTTTCCACATTCCATTCCACATTCTATTCCACAATGCATTCCATACTGTTCCACATACTATTCTATAACTTTCTACATTCCATTCCACTTAATTCTACATTCCATTACATTCCGTTGCATTCAACATTCCATTCCATTCAATTCCGCATCCCATTCCATTCCATTCCATTCCATTCTATTCCACATTCCATTCCATTCCACATTCCATTCCATTCCACTCCGCATTCCATTCCATTCCATTCCACATTCCCTTCCACATTCCATTCCACATTCTTTTCCACGTTCCACTCCATTCCATTCAACATTCCATTCCATTCCATTCCACATCCCATTCCTCGTTTCATTCCTTTCCTTTCAACATTGCATTCCATATCCCATTCCTTACCATTCCACATTTCATTCCACGTTGCATTCCACGTTCCATTCCACGTTCCATTCCATGGTCTATTCCACATTCCTTTGTATTCCATTCCACATTCCACTGCACATTTCAATCCATTCCATTCCACCTTCCAGTCCACATTTCATTTCACATTCCATTCCACATTCCAATCCATTCCCTTCCACATTCCATTCCATATTCCAATCCATACCAATCCACGTACCATTCCATACAATTACACGTTCCATTCCACTTTCCTTTCAACGTTCCATTCCATTCCATTCCACGTTCCATTCCACGTTCTGTTCCATGTTCCATTTCATTCCATTCTACGTTCCATTTCATGCTGCTCCACGTTCCATTCCACATTCCATTCCACATTCCTTTGCATTCCATTCCACTTTCCATTCCAGATTGCATTCCACATTGCATTCCACATTCCATTCCATATTCCTTTGCACATTCTTTAAATTCCATGCCACAATCCATTCCACATTCCATTCCACAATCCATTCCACTTTCCTTCCCACATTCCATTCCATTCCACGCCAATCCATTACACTTTCAATTCCACATTCCGTTGCATTTCATTTGACATTCAATTACACATTCCATTCCCCATTCCATTTCTCTTTGCATTCCGTTCCATTACCCATTGCATTCCACTCTCCATTCCACATTCCATTCCACATTGCATTCCACATTCCATTCTGTTCCTTTCCACGTTCAATTCCACACTCTATTCCACATTCCATTCCATTCTATTCCACATTCTATTCCACATTCCTTTCCACATTCCATTCCATTTCATTGCACATTCCATTCCACAATCCATTCCATTCCATTCCTCCTTCTATTCCACGTTGCATTCCACATTCCCTGCCACATTCCATTCCATTTCATTCTAGGTTCCATTCCACGTTCCATTCCACATTCCACTCCACGTGCCGTTCCCTTCCATTCCATGTTCCATTCCAAATTCCATTTCAAATTCCATTCTACGTTCCATTCCACATTCCATTCCACGTTCCATTCCACATTTCATTCAACGTTCAATTTCATTCCACATTCTATTGCATTACTTTCCATTCCAAATTCCATTCCACATTTTTATCCATTTCATTCTATTCCACTGCATTCCATTCCACATTCCATATCATTCCATTGCATTCCACATTACTTTCCTTTCCATTACACAATGCATTCCTTTCCATTCCATGTTCCATTCCGTTCCATTCCACAATCCATTCCATTCCATTCCACCTTCCATTCCACGATCCATTCCACATTCCAGTACATTACATTAGATTCCATTGCATTCCATTCCTCATTCCATTCCAGATTCCATCCCATTCCATTCCACATTCCGTTCCACATTCCTTTCCACATTCCATTCTATCCCATTCCACATTCCATTCCATTGCATTGCACATTCCTTTCCTTTCCATTCCATTCCATTCAACATTCTATACCATTCCATTGCATTCCACATTCCATTCTTTTCCATTCCACGTTCCATTCCATTCCATTCCACGTTACATTCCATTCCATTCCACGTTCCTTTCCATTCCATTCCACATTCCATTCCATTCCATTCCACATTCCATTCCACATCCATTCCACTTAGATTCCACGTTCCATTCCAGGTTGCCTTCCATTACATTCCACAATCATTTCCATTCCATTCCACCTTCCATTTAACGTTCCATTCCATGTTCCATTCTATGTTCCACTCCACTTTTCAGTCCACGTTTCATTCCGTTCCAATCCACATTCCATTCCATTCAATTCCACCTTCCATTCCACATTCCACTCTACTCCTTTCAACATTCCTTTCCACATTCCATTCCACATTCCATTCCATCTTCAATTCCACATTGCATTCCGTTCCATTCCATTCCATTCAAAATTCCATTCCACTTTTCATTCAATTGCATTCCACATTCCAGTCCATTCCATTCCATTCCATTCCATTCCACATTCCATTCTATTCCGTTCCACATTCTATTCCACGTTCAATTCCACGTTCCATTGCACTTTCCATTCCATGTTCCATTCCACAATACATTCCAGATTAAATTCAACATTCCATTCCAAATTTCATTCCATTCCATTCCAGATGCCATTCCACATTCGATTTCATTCCATTCCACATTCCATTCCATTCCACTCCATGATTCCTTATACATTCCATTCCATTCCGTTCCACATTCCATTCCACGTTCCATTCCACGTTCCATTCCATTCTGATCCACATTCCATTCCACGTTCCATTCCACATTCCATTCCACATTCAATTCCACATTCCATTCCATATTCCATTCCTTTCCATTGCACATTCCATTCCACATTCTATTCCAGTGCATTCCACATTCCATTTCACAATCCATTCCACATTCCATTCCATTCCATTCCACATTCCATTCCACATTCCATTTCATCCGATTCCACATTTCATTCCATTCCATTCCTCATTCCATTCCCCATTCCATTCCACATCCCATTCCCCATTCCATTCCATTTAATTCCACATTCCATTCCACATTCCTTTCCACGTTCCATTCCACATTCCATTTCACATTCCAATCAACGTTTCATCCCATTATATTCCACATTCTATTCCATTCCATTCCACATTCCATTCCATTTCATTCAGTTCCATTCCACATTCCATATTATTCCATTCCATTCCACATTCCATTCCTTTCCATTAGACATTCCGTTGCATTCCATTCCACATTCCATTACATTTCATTCTATTCCCTTCCACATTCCATTACGCATTACATTTACTTCCATTCCACATTCCATTACACATTACTTTCCCTTCCATTCCACCTTCCATTACATTCCATTCAACATTTCATTCCACGTTCCATTCCACTTTCCATTCCGCGTTCCATTCCATGTTCAATTCCATGTTCCATTGCACGTTCCATTCCATTCCATTCCATATTCCACTGCACTTTTCATTTCATTCCAATCCATATTCCATACCATTAAATTACATTCCACTACACAGTCGATTCCATTCCACATTCCGTTTCACGTTCCATTCCTTTCCATACCACATTCCATTCTGCATTCCATTATATTCCATTCCACATTCCATTCCGTTTCATTCTACATTCCTTCCACATTCCATTCGACGTTGCATTCAAAGTTCTATTCCTCTTTCCATTCCAGCTTCCATTCCATTCCACTCCACATTCCATTCCATTCTTTTCCACGTTCCATTTTACTCCGTTCCTCATTCCTTTCCACATTCTATTTCACATTCACTTCCACATTCCATTTCACATTCCACTCCATTCCATTCCATTCAACTCCACGTTCTATTCCTTTCCAATCCACATTCCATTCCTTTGCATTCCACACTAAATTCCATTCCATTCCACATTCTATTCCACTCCATTCCATTCCATTCTACATTCCATACCATTCTATTCCATTCCAAATTCCATTCTTTCCATTCCACATTACATTCCATTCCTTTCCACATTCCATTCCATTACATTCCATTCCACATTCCATTCCACATTCCATTCCCTTTCATTCCACATTCCATTCTCTTCAATTCTACCTTCCACTCCACGTTCCATTCCATGATCCATTCCACGTTCCTTTAGGTTCCATTCCACATTCTATTCCACTTTCCATTCCATAACATTTCACGTTCAATTCTACATTCCATTACATTCCATTCCACCTTCTATTCCACATTACATTCCACATTGCATTCCATGTTCCACTCCACGTTCCATCCATTCAATTCCTTGTTCTATTACACGTTCTACTCCTTTACATTCTACGTTCCTTTCCATTATAGATTACACATTCCATTCCATATTCCATTCCACTTTCCTTTCCACGTTCCATTCCGCGTTGCATTGCATTCCATTCCACGTTCCATTACACATTCTATTCTTCATTCCATTCTACATTCCTTTCCATTCCATTCCACATTCCATTACACATTCCATTACACATTCCTTACCACGCCATTCCACTTTCCATTCCACATTCCATTCCATTCCTTTCCACATTCCAATCCTTTCCACTTTCCAGTCCAGATACCATTAAACATTCCATTCCATTCCATTCCACTTTCCATTCCACGTTCCATTCCATGTTCCATTCCATTCCACTCCACGTTTTGCTAAACATTCCATTCGATTGCATTTCACGTTCCTTTCCACAATTCCATTACAAATTCCACTTCACTTTCCATTCCGTTCCATTCCACATTCAATTCCACTCTCCACTCCACATTCCATTCCACATTCCATTCCTTTCCATTTCACATTCCATTCCACATTCGATTCCACATTTCATTGCATATTGCATTCCATTCCATTCCACATTCCTTTCCATTCCATTCCACTTTCTATTCCACATTGCATTACCCGTTCCATTCCACATACCATTCCGTGTTCCATTCCATTCCATTAAACGTCACTTTCCATGTTCTATTCCATTCCGTTCCAGATTCCTTTCCACATTCCATTCCACATTACTTCCTTGCCACTCCACATTCCATTCCACATCCCATTCCACATTCCATTCCATTCCATTCCACATTGCATTAATCATTACATTCAACATTCCATTCCACATTCCATTCCGTTGCATTCCACATTGCATTCCATTCTTTTCCACATTCCATTCCATTCCTTTTCACATTCCATTCTTTTCCATTCCACATTCCATTCCATTCCATTCCACATTCCATTCCACTTTCCATTCCACTACATTCCACATTCCATTCCAAATTCCGTACCATTCATTTCCACATTCCATTCCATTCCATTCCACATTGCATTCCACTCCATTCCACCTTCCATTCCATTGCATTCCACATTGCATTCTATTGCATTTCACATTCCATTCCACGTTCCATTCCACTTTCCACTAAATGTTCCATTCCATTCCTTTCCACATTCCATTTCACGTTCCATTTCACGTTCCATTCCACATTACATTCCATTCCTGTCCGCCTTCCATTCCATTCCATTGCATTTCACGTTTCACTCCATTAAGTTACATTTGAAATTCCACTCCATTCCATTCCATTTCACCTTCCATTCCACATTCCATTCCATTCCATTCCACATTCCATTCCAGTCCATTCCATTGCATTACATTCCTTTCCACAGTCCATTCCATTCCATTCCATTCCATACCACATTCAATTCCATGCCATTTCAATTTCCATTTCATTCCATTCCATTCCATTCCACATTCTGCTGCATTGCATTCTACGTTCCCTTACTTTCCATTCCACGTTCCATTCCATTCCATTCCACGTTCCATTCCACATTCAATTCCACATTCTATATTATATTCCTTTCCATTAAATTCCACATTCCATTCCACATTCCATTTAATTCCACTCCACATTCCATTATACATTCCATTCCATTCCACATTCCTCTCCATTTCATTTTCCACTCATTTCGATTCAATTCCACATTCCACTCCATTCCATTGCACATTCCGTTCCTCATTCCACGCCACATTCGACTTCATTCCATTAAACATTGCATTCCACATTCCAATAAACATTACATTCCATGCCATTTTACATTGCTCTCCATTCCATTCCATTCCACACTACATTGCATTCAATTCCACATTCCTTTCCATCCCATTGGTAATTGCGATCCACTTTAATTTCCACATTCCATTCCACATTTCATTCCACGTTGCATTCCTTTCCATTGCACATTCCATTCCACATTCCATTCCATTCCATTTCACATTCCATTCCACTCCATTCCACATTCCATTCCTTCCCAATCCACATTCAATTCCTCATTCCATGCCACATTCCATTCCATTTCATTCCACTTTCCATTCCATATTCCATTCCATTCCATTCCTCATACCATTCCATACCATTCCACATTCCATTCCTTTCCAGTCCTGATACCATTCCATATTCCATTCCATTCCATTCCACAAGCCATTACTTCCCATACCACATTCCATTCCACATTCCTTTAAACATTCCATTCCACATTCCATTAAACATTCCATTCCACATTTCATTCCGTTCCATTCCATTCCATTACGCATTCCATTCCTTTCCAGTCCACATTCCAATGCACATTCCTTTCCATTCCACATTCCATTTTTTTCCAGTCCACATTCAATTCCACATTCCATTCCACGTTCCATTCCATTCCATCCCATTCCACGTTCCATTCCATTTCATTCCACTTTCCATTGCGTTACATTCTACTTTTCTTTCCATTCCATTGCACTTTCCATTACATTCCATTCCACTTTCCATTACATTCTATTCCACTTTCCATTACATTCGTTTCCATTCCATTCCATTACACATTCCATTCCATTCCATTCCATTCCGCAATCCATTCCATTCCATTCCACCTTCCATTCCATTCCATTCCAATTTCCATACCAGTTTCCATTCCATTCCATTCCACATTCCTTTCCATTCCATTCCAATATTGAATTGAATTCCCTTCCACATTTCTTTGCATTTAACATTCCATTCCATTCCATTCCATTCCAATTAACTTTCTATTCCACTACATTCCGCATTCCATTCCATTCCATTCCACATTGTATTCAGCATTGCATTCCAGATTCCATTCTACATTCCATTCCACATTTCATTCCACTCCATTCCACATTCCACTCCATTCCATTCCATTCCACATTCCAATCCATTGCATTCCACATTCCATTCCACATTCCAATCCATTCCATTCCACATTCCCTTTCATTCCTTTCCACATTCCATTCCATTCCATTCCACATTCCATTGCATTTTCCTTTCCATTCCATACTACATTCCACTCCATTCCTTTCTACAATGCATTTGATTCCATTCCACTATCCATTCCATTCCATTCCATGTTCCATTCCATTCCATTCCATGTTCCATTTAACATTCCATTCCATTCCATTCCACATTCCATTCCATCTTCCATTCCACGTTCCATTCCACCATCCATTCCACGTTCCATTCCAGTTTCATTCCATTGCATTCCACATTCCTTTGCAGATTACATTCATCATTCCATTCCACATTCCATTCCACATTCCATTCTACATTCCATTCCACATTCCATTCCACATTCCATTCCATTCCATTACGCATTCCATTCCTTTCCATTCCACATTCCATTTTTTTCCAGTCCACATTCCATTCCACATTCCATTCCATGTTCCATTCCATTCCATCCCATTCCACGTTCCATTCCATTTCATTCCACTTTCCATTGCGATACATTCTACTTTTCTTTCCATTCCTTTGCACTTTCCATTACATTCCATTCCACTTTCCATTAGATTCTGTTCCACATTCCATTC
The DNA here is from genome assembly GCF_028885625.2 of Pongo pygmaeus. Classification (NCBI taxonomy): domain Eukaryota; kingdom Metazoa; phylum Chordata; class Mammalia; order Primates; family Hominidae; genus Pongo; species Pongo pygmaeus. The sequence continues at coordinate 38,942,843 of NC_072392.2, forward strand.
CATTCGTTTCCATTCCATTCCATTCCACATTTCATTCCATTCCATTCCATTCCGCAATCCATTCCATTCCATTCCACATTCCATTCCATTCCATTCCAATTTCCATACCTGTTTCCATTCCATTCCATTTCACATTCCTTTCCAATCCATTCCAGTATTGAATTGAATTCCCTTCCACATTTCTTTGCATTTCACATTCCATTCCATTCCACTCCATTCCAATTAACTTTCTATTCCACTACATTCCACATTCCATTCCATTCCATTCCACATTGCATTCAGCATTGCATTCCAGATTCCATTCTACTTTCCATTCCACATTTCTTTCCACTCCATTCCACATTCCACTCCATTCCAATCCATTCCACATTCCATTCCATTGCATTCCACATTCCATTCCACATTCCAATCCATTCCATTCCGCATTCCCTTTCATTCCTTTCCACATTCCATTCCATTCCATTCCACGTTCCATTGCACTTTCCTTTCCATTCCATACTACATTCCACTCCATTCCATTCTACATTCCATTAGATTCCATTCCACTCTCCATTCCATTCCATTCCACGTTCCATTCCATTCCATTCCATGTTCCATTTAACATTCCATTCCATTCCATTCCACATTCCATTCCATCTTCCATTCCACGTTCCATTCCACCATCCATTCCACGTTCCATTCCAGTTTCATTCCATTGCATTCCACATTCCTTTGCAGATTATATTCATCATTCCATTCCACATTCCATTCCACATTCCATTCTACATTCCATTCCACATTCCATTCCATTCCATTCCATTCCATTCCATTCCATTCCATTCCAATTTCCACTCCATTCCATTCCATTCCACGTTCCATAGTATTCCAATTCACTTCCCTTTCCATTCCATTCCACATTCCATTCGATTGCATTCCATCCCATTCCACGTTGCACTCCATTACATTCCACATTCCATTCCACATTCCATTCCACATTGCTTTCCATTCCATTCCGCATTCACTTCCATTCCATTCCACTTTCCATTCCACATTCTATTCCATTCCATTCCTTTCCACTCCACGTTCCATTGCACATTCCATTCCACATTCCATTCCTTTCCATTCCACATTCCATACCACTTTCCATTCCACAATTCTTTACATATTCCATTTCATTCCATGATCCATTCCAGTTTCCATTCCGCATTCCATTCCATTCCACGTTCCTTTCCACATTCCATTCCACGTTCTATTCCACATCCCATTCGATTTGATTTCACTTTCCATTCCACATTCCAGTCCATTCCATTCCACATTTCATTCAATCTCATTCCACATTCCATTCCATATTCCATTCCATTCCATTTCACGTTGCAATCCAAATTACATTCCACAATCCATTCAACATTCAATTCCATTGCAAGTTCCATTCCACGATCCATTCCACTTTCCACTCCATTACACGTTCCATTCCACTTTCCATTACACGTTCCATTCCACATTCCATTCCTTTCCATTCCACAATACATTCCATTCCATGTTCCATTCCAAATTCCATTCCACTTTCCATTCCATTACAAGTTCCATTCCACAATTTATTCCACGTTCCATTTCACATTCCATTCCATTCCACTTAACGTTGAATTCAAGATTCCATTCCATTCCATTCCACATTCCATTCCATTTCATTCCACATTCCATTCCACATTCCATTCCATTTTTTCCACATTCCATTCCACATTCCATTGCATTCCATTCCACATTGCATACCACCTTCCATTCCACTATCCGTGCCACATTCCATTCCATTCCATGATCCATTCCACTTTCCATTCCGCATTTCATTCCATTCCACGTTCCCTTCCACATTCCATTCTGCATTCCATTCCACATTCCACTCCATGCGAATCCACGTTTCATTCCACATTGCTATCCATTCCATTCCACATTCCTTTGATCCCATTCCACATTCCTTTCCACCTTCCATTCCTTTCCATTCCACTTTCCATTCCAAATTACATTCCACAATCCATTCCACATTCTATTCCATTCCAAGTTACATTCCACAATCCATTCCATGTTCCACTACATTCCACGTTTCATTCCTCTTTGCATTGCACGTTCCATTCCATATTCCGTTCCATTCCATTCCATTCCACTTTCCATTCCATTCCATGTACCATTAAACATTCTATTCCATATTCCATTCCACGTTCCATTTCACATTCCAATCCATTCCATTCCACATTGAATTCCACATTCCATTCCATTCCATTCCACAATGCATTCCATTTCATTCCACCTTCCAGTAGGAATTCCATTCCTTTCAATTTCACATCCCATTCCACATTCCATTCCATTCCATTCCAAGTTCCTTTCCATTCCATTCCCCATTCCATTCCACATTCCATTCCTTTCCGTTCCACATTCCATTCCACATTCCTTTCCGTTCCATTCTGCATTCTATTATACATTCCATTCCATTCCGTTACACTTTCCATTCCACTTTCCTTTCCATTCCATTCTGCATTGCATTCCAAATTCCATTCCATTCCATTGCCCATTCCATTCCACATTCCATTCCATTCCATTCCACATTCCATTCCATTGCATTCCGCATTCCATTCCGCATTCCATTCCACATTCCATTCCGCACTCCATTCTTCTTTCCATTCCATTCCATTCCACATTGCATTCCACTGCATTCCACATTCAATTCCACTCCATTCCACTTTCCATTCCACATTCCATTCCATTCCATTCCATTCCATTTCACATTCCTTTCCATTCCGTTCCACATTCCATTCTACATTCCATTTCACATTCCATTACATTCTATTACACATTCCATTCTACTTTTTTCTATTCCAGATTCCATTCCATTCCATTCCACATTCTATTCCATTCCATTCCAGATAGCACTGCATTCAATTCCATTACATATTCCTTTCCACATTGCATTCCTTTCCACGTTCCATTCCACATTCCATTCCACATAGCATTCCATGTTCCATTAATCATGCCATTCCACATTCCATTCCACATTCCAATCCATTCCATTCTACATTTCGTTCCACATTCCATTCCATTCCATTCCACATTGAATTACAATCCATTGCATATGCCATTCCATTGAATTCCACATTCCATTCCATTCCATGATCCATTCGTGTTTCCATTCCCCATTCCATTCCACATTCCATTCCATTTCATTCCACGTTCCATTTCCCATTCCTTTTGACATTCCAACCCATTACACGTTCCATTCCACATTCCATTCCACGTTAAATTCCACATTCCATTCCATTTCAATCCATGTTCTATTCCAGTCCATTCCATTCAATCCCACGTTCCATTTCATTCCATTCCAAGTTTCATTAGTCATTCCATTGCATTCCATTCCACACTCAACTCCATTCAATTCCTTTCCATTCCTCATTCCATTCCTATTCATTCCACATTCCATTGCATTCCATTCCAAATCCCATTCCATTCCTGTCCACATTCCATTCCTCATTCCATTCCACATAGCATTCTACGTTCCATTCCACATTCCATTCCACATTCCATTCCATATTCCATTCCGTTCAATTCCACTTTCCATTCCACATTCCTTTCCATTCCGAACTCCATTCAACTTTCCATTCCATTCCACTAAAGTCCATTCCACATTCCATCCCATTCCACTATATTCCATTGCATATTCCATTACACTTTCCATTCCTTTCCATTCCAGATTCCATTCCACATTATATTCCATTCCATTGCACATTCCATTCAATTCCATTCCACGTTCCATTCCATTCCATTCCACATTCCATTCCTTTCCATTCCATTCCAAGTTCCATTCCATTCCATTCCACATTCCATTCAACATTGCATTCCATGTTCCATTCTACATACCATTCCATTCCTTTCTCATTCCATTCCAGATTCCATTCAATTGCATATTCCATTCCACGTTCAGTTCCACATTCCTTCCCACATACCCTTCAATTACATTACACATTCCATTCAATACTGTTAACCATTCCATTCCATTCCTTTCCACATTCCATACCACATTCCGTTGCATTCCTTTACACATTCCATTCCACATTCCACTGCAGTCCATTCCACATTGCATTTCATGCCATTCCACATTCCATTCCATTCCATTCCACATTGCATTACATTCCACATTCCATTCCATTCCAGTCGATTGCATTCCACTTTCCATTACAGATTCCATTCAATTCCATTCCACATTCCATTCCCTTCCAATCCATTCCATTCCATTCCACATTCCATTCAATTCCACATTCAATTAAATTCCATTCCACATTCCATTGCTTTCCATTCCATATACCATTCCATTCCATCCCATATTCCATTCCATTCCATCCCGCACTGCATTCTCTTACATTCCAAATTCCGTTTCATATTCCATTCCATTCCATTTCTCATTCCATTCCTTTCCATTCCACATTCCATTCCATTCCATTCCACATTCAATTCCATTGAATTCCAATTTCAATTCCATTACTATCCACATTTCATTCCATTGCATTCCACGTTCCGTTCCATTCCATTCTAAGATGCATTCCCTTCCATTTCCCATTCTATTCTATTCCATTCCATGTCACATTCCATTCCATTCCACGTTCCATTTCACATTCAATTCCAATAAATTCCACAATCCTTTCAATTCCATTCCATTCCTTTCCACTTTGCATTCCATTCCACTCCACTTTGCATTCCATTCCATTCCTTTCCTCATTCCATTCAACTTTCCATTCCATTGCATTCCACATTCCATTGCATTATATTCCACCTTCCATTCCTCTTACCATTCAGCATTCCATTCCATTCCATTCCACATTCCACTCTGCATTCCTTTCCATTCCATTCCACATTCCATTACATATTCCAATCCATCCCATTCAACATTCCATTCCATTGCACATTCCATTCCATTGCATTCCATTCTGCATTCCATTTCATTCCACATTCCATTCCACATTTCATTCCACATTCCATTCAATTCCATTCCACATTCCATTCCATTCCACATTGCATTCCACATTCCATTCCAGATTCCATTCCGCATTCCCTTCCATTCCATTTCGCATTCCTTTCTACATTCCATTCCACATTCCATTCCCTTCCATTCCACATTACATTACATTCCACTTTGCGTTCCACATTCCATTCTACATTCCATTTCATTCCATTGCACTTTCCATTCCGCATTTCATTCCACAATGCATTCAGTTCCATTCCATATTCCATTCTATTCCACATTCCATTCCACATTCCATTCGTCATTTCCTTTCATTCCATTCCATTCCACATTACATTCCACGTACCATTCCGCATTCCATTCCATTCCACAGTCCTTTCCATTCCATTGCACGTTCCATTCCTGATTACATTCCACATTCCAATCTATTCAATTTCATTTCATTCCATTCCATTCCACATTCCATTCCATTCCATTCCACATTCCATTCCTTCCCATTATGTTCCATTCCACTTTACCTTCCATTCCATTTCAATTTCCATTCCCTTCCATTCCACATTATGTTCCACCTTCCATTCCATGTTACATTCCGCGTTCCATTCCACGTTCCATTCCACATTCCATTCCATTCCATTCCACATTCCATTCCATTGCGTTCCACATTCCATTCCATTGCGTTCCACATTCCATTCCAATCCATTCCACTTTCCATTCCATTCCATACCATTCCACATTCCATTCCATTCCTTTGCAGATTCCATTCCTTTCCATTCCACATTTTATTCCATTCCACATTCAATTCCATTCCCAATTCCATTCCACATTCCTTTGGATTATATTCAATTCCACTTTCCATTGAAATCCATTCCACCTTCCATTCCTTTCCACATTCCATTCCACATTTCATTGCATTCCATTCCACATTCCATTCCATTCCAATCCACATTCTATTCCATTCTTTTTCGCATACCATTCCATTCCATTGCATTCCCTTCCTTTCCAGATTTCATTTCATTCCATTCCACATTCCATTCCATTTCATTCCATTGAATTCCACTTTCCATTACACATTCGGTTCCATTCCATTCCACATTTCATTCTTTTCCATTCCATTCCACCTTCCATTCCATTCCATTACACATTCCATTCAATTCCACATTCAATTCCATTCCATTCCACATTCCTTTGCATTCCATTCCACATTCCATTCAATTCCATTCCACACTGCATTCTATTCCATTCCAAATTCCATTCCATTCCATTCCCCATTCCATTCCATTCCATTCCACTTTCCATTCCCTTCCATTTCACTTTCCATTCCATTCATACTACATTGCATTCCACATTCCATTCCATTCCATTCCACATTCCACTCCCTTCCTTTCCACATTCCATTCCACTTTCCATTCCATTCCATTCCACTTTCCTTTCCATTTTAATCCACATTCTTTTCCACTCCATTTCACATTCCATTCCATTCCATTCCATTCAATTCCATTCCATTTCAATTAACATTGAATTCCACATGCCATTCCATTCCATTCAACATTCCATTCCAAATTCCATTCCATTAAATTCTTCACCCCCTTCCATTCCATTCCATATTCCATTCCATTCCATTCCACATTTGATTGCATTCCATTTAACTTTCCATTCCACCCTCCATTCCATTCCGTTCCACATTCCGTTCGATTCCATTACACATTCCATTCCACGTTCCATTGCACATTACATTCCGGTCCATTCGAAATTCCATTCCATTCCTTTCCACTTTCCATTTCCACATTTTATTCCATTCCATTCGACATTCCATTCCATTCCATTCCAATTCCGTTCCACTCTACATTCCATTCCATTCCATTCCATTCCACATTCCGTTCCATTCCACAATCCAATACATTGCATACCATTCCATTCCACATTCCACTCCATTCCATTCCACATTCCTTTCCTTTCCATTCCACATTCCTTTCCACTTTCCAATCCATTCCATTCCATTCCATTCCACATTCCATTCCGTTGCTTTCCACATACCATTCCATTCCATTGCGTTCCACATTCCATTCCATTCCATTCCATTACAGCTTCCATTCCATTCCATTCCACATTCCATTCCATATTCCATGCCATTCCATTCCATTCCACGTTCAATTCCACATTCAATTAGACATTCCTTTCCACCTTCCATTCCATTCCATTCCACATTTCATTCCATTCCATTCTACAATCCATTCCACGCTCCTTTCCACTCCATTGCACGTTCCATTAAACTCCACGTTGTATTCAATTCCATTCCACGTTCCATTCCACATTCCATTCCACTTTCCATTTCACTTTCCATTACATTCCATTCCACGTTACATTTCTCATTCCACTCCACATTCCATTCCATTCCATTCCACATTCCATTCCGCATGCCTTTCCACATTCCATTCCACATTCCATTGCACATTCCATTCCATTCCATTAAATACCATTCCAAATTGCGTTCCTTTCAATTCCACATTCCATTCAATTCCAATACTTTGACTTCCACGTTCCATTCCACATTCTATACCATTCCATTCCACATCCCATTCCACATTCCATTCCATTGCATTCCACTTTCCATTCCATTCCATTCCACATTACCTTCCATTCCATTCCAGATTCCATTCCATTCCATCCACATTCCATTAAATTCCATTCCACCTTCCATTACAGATTCCATTCCAGAGTCCATTCCATTCCACTTCACATTCCTTTCCATTCTATTCCATTCCACATTCCATTCTATTCTATTCCACATTCTATTCCATTCCATTCCACTTTCCATTCCACATCACATTCACATTCCATTTCCTTCCATTTCACATTCCATTCCATTCCAATTTCCATTCTATTCCATTCCACATTCCATTCCATTCCATTCTACATTCCATTACTTTCCATTTCACCTTCCAATCCACATCCCATTCCTTTCCATTCCCCATTCCATTCCACATTAGATTCCATTTCATTCCACATTCCATTCCATTCCATTCCACCTTCCTTTCCATTCCCTTCCATTCCACAGTCCATTCCTTTCCATTCCACATTCCATTCCCTTCCCTTCCACTTTATATTCTATTCCATTCCTTTCCATTTCATTCCAAATTCCATTCCATTCCACATTCCATTCCATTCCATTCCACATTCCGTTCAATTCCATTACACATTTCATTCCACATTCCATTTCATTCAATTCTATTCCATATTCTATTACTTTCCATTCTATTCCACATTCCATTCCATTCCATTTCAATCCTTTCCACATTCCATTCCATTCCATTCCGTTCCTTTCCACGTTCCATTCCACAATCCATTCCACATTCCATTACATTCCTTTCCACGTTCCATTTCAAGTTCCATTCCATTACATTCAACATTCCATTCCATTCCATTCCACATTCCATTCTATTGTATTCCTCTTTCCATTCCATTCAATTCCATTGCATTCCACATTCAATTCCTTTCCATTAAATTCCATGACACATTCCATTCCATTCCATTCCACTTTCCATTCCATTCCATTCCACATTCCATTCCACATTCTATTCCACATTCCTTTCCATTACTTTCCACATTCCATTCCATTCCATTAAGCATTCCATTCTATTTCCATTTCACATTCCATTCCTTTCCGTTCCATTCCACTTTTCGTTCCATTCCATTCCATTCCATTCCACATTCCATTCCATTCCACACTCCATTCCATTCCATTCCTTTGCTTTCCACATTCTATTCCATTCCATTCCACATTCCACTCTATTCCCTTCCACTTTAAATCTCATTCCATTCCAAATGCCTTTCCACGTTCCATTCCATTCCATTCCATATTCGATTCCATTCCATTAAACATTCGATTCTATTTCATTTCACATTCATTTCCATTCCATTCCATTGCACACTAAACTCCATTCCGTTACATTCCATTTCAGATTCCATCCCACTTTCCATTCCATTCCATTTCACTTTCCATTCCATTCCATTCCACATTCCATTCCACATTCCATTTCCTTTCATTTCACATTCCATGCCATTCCATTAAACATTCCATTCTATTTCCATTTCACATTCCATTCCATTCCTTTCCATTACACATTTCTTTCCATTCCATTCCATTCCATTCCACATTCCGTTCAACATTCCATTCCATTCCAATCCACATTGCATTCCAAATTCTAATCCATTTCTTTCCACATGCCATTACCTTCCATTCCACATTCCATTCCATCCCATTCCATTCCATTCCACATTTCGTTCCATTCTATTCCATTCCATTCCATTCCACATTCCATTCCCTTACATTGCATTTCAGATTCCATTCTATTCCCTTGCACATTCCACCCCCCGTTCCTTTCCATTCCACATTGCATTGCACAGTGCATTCCATTCCATTCCACATTAAATTCCATACTATTCCACATTGAATTCCACATTCCTTTCCATTCCGTTACACATTCCTTTCCATTCCATTACCCATTCCATTCCATTGTATTCCTCTTTCCATTCCATTCAATTCCATTGCATCCCACATTCAATTCCATTCCATTAAATTCCATGACACATTCCATTCCATTCCATTCCACTTTCCATTCCATTCCATTCTACATTCCATTCCATTCCATTCCACATTCTATTCCACATTCCCTTCCATTACCTTCCACATTCCATTCCATTCCATTAAGCATTCCATTCTATTTCCATTTCACATTCCATTCGATTCCATTTATTTCCACATTCCATTCCATTTAATTCCACATTCCATTCCATAATTTTCCATTTCATTACACATTTCTTTACACGTTCCATTCCATTCCATTTCACATTCCATTCCATTCCTTTCCACATTTCATTCCAATCCATTCCATTCCATTCCATTCCGCATTCCATTCCATTCCACATTCCACATTTCATTTCATTCTATTCCACATTCCATTCCCTTCCATTCCACATTCAATTCCATTCCATTCCATTCCACATTCCATTCAATCTTCCATTCCATTCCATTCCACTTTCCATTCCATAGCATTCCACATTCCATTCCATTCCATTCTACATTCCATTCCACATTCCATTCCATTCCATTCCACATTCCATTCCATTGCATTTCACTTTCCATTCCATTATATTTCATATGCCATTCAATTCCACATTTCATTCCATTCCATTTGAGAGTGCATTTCATTCCACATTCTATTCCACATTCCATTCCATTCCATTCCACATTCCATGCCATTCCAATCCACATTCCATTTTATTCTGTTCCACATTCCTTTCCATTCTATTTCACATTCCATTCCATTCCATTCTACTTTCCATTTCTTTGCATTCCACATTCCTTTCCCGATTCCATTCCATTCCTTTGCACCTTCCCTTCCATTCCTTTCCACATTCCATTCCAATTTACTTTCCGCATTCCATTTCATTCCATTCAACATTCCATTCCTCCTTCCATTCCGTTCCATTCCACATTCTATTCCACATTCCATTCCATTCCATTCTACGTTCAATTCCATTCCATTCTATTTCCTTCCATTGTACATTGCATTCCACATTCCATTCCATTCAATTCTACATTCCTTTCCATTCCATTGCACATGGGATTCCATTCCAGTCTACATTCCATTGCATTCCATTCCGCATTCCATTCCACATAACATTCTATTCGATTCCAAATTCATTCGATTCCATTCCATTCCACGTTCCATTCCATTCAATTACACATTCAATTCTATTCCATTCCACATCCATTCCTTTCCATTCCATATTCCACATTCCATTCCAATTTCCGTTCCGCCTTCCATTCCATGTTCCCTTCCATTCCATTCCACTTTCCATTCCACATTCCATTGCATTCCATTCCATGTTCCATACCACATTCCTTTCCTTTCGATTCCACGTTCCATTCCACTTTCCATTCCTTTCCAATCCATTCCACGATTCATTCAAATCCATTCCACTTTCCATTCCAGTCGACATTCCATTCCATTCCACATTCTATTCGAATCCACATTCCATTCCAATCCGTTCCATTCCACATTCCATTCCATTCCATTCCCCATGACACTCAATTCCATTCCACGTAGTTATCCATTCCATTCCACCTTGCATTCCATTCCATTCCCTGTTCCATACATTCGATGCCACCTTCCATTCCATTCCATTCTACTTTCCAATCCATTCCATTTCACATTTCATTCCACTGCACCTTCCTTTCCATTTCACGTCCAATTCCATTCCATTCCATTCCACTTCACATTCCAATCCATTCCGTGTTCCATTCCATTCACTTCCATTCCAATTTCTATTCTTTTCCATTCCACATACAATTCCACATTGCATTTCATTCCATTCCATTCCATTGCACTTTCCATTGCGCATTCCATTCCACGTTCCATTAGACATTCCATTCCACGTTCCATTTGACATTTCATTCCACGTAACATTCCAAGTTCCATTCCAGGTTCCAATCCACGTTCTATTCCACATTCGATTCCATTCCACTCCATTCCATTCCACATTTCATTCCACATTCCATTCCATTCCATTACACATTACATTCAACTTTCCATTCCACATTCCATTCCTTATTGCATTCCATTCCATTCCACATTCCATTTCACATTCCATTCCATTCCATTCGATATTCCATTCCAAGCCATTCCAAATTCCATCCCATTCAATTCCCCATTCTATTCCATTCCACATTCCATTCCGTTCCATTCCACATTACGTTCCATGCCATTCCACTTTCCATTCCATTCTCCATTCCATTCCATTCCACATTCCATTCCATCTCATTTCACATTCCATTCCACATTCCATTAAATTGCATTCCACATAGTATTCCACATTCCATTCCACAATCCATTCTACATTCCATTCCATTCCACGTTCCATTACACATTCCATTCCACATTCCATTCCATTCCACTTTCCATTCCACACTCCTTTCCACCTCCCATTCCACATTCCATTCCACCCCATTCCACGTTGCATTCCACATTCCATTGCATTCCATTCCAAATGCAATTCGGTTTCTTTGCACATTCCATTCTACATTCCATTACATTCCATTTCACATTCCATTCCACATAACATTCCACAATCCACTGCATTCCATTCCATTTCACATTCCATTCCACATTCCATTCCATTTCATTCCACAATGCATTCCCATTTCCATTCCACCTTCCATTCCACGTTCCATTCCACGTTTCATTACAATTTCCATTCCACGTTCCTTTCCATTCCGTTCCACATTGGATTACATTACATTACACATTCCATTCCATTGCATTTCGCATTCCATTCCACATTCCTATCCGTTCCATTCCACGTTTGATTCCACATTCCCTTCCATTACATTCCACGTTCCATTACATTCCATTCCAATTTCCATTCTATGTTCCATGCCACGTTCCATTCCTCCTTCCTTTCCATGTTTCCTTCCATTCCATTCCACATTCAATTCCATTATACATTCCATTCCATTGCATTCCATTCCATTCCACTTTCCATTCCAATCCACATTCCATTCCACATTCTACTGCATTCCATTCCACATTCCTTTCCATTCCATTCCATTCCACATTCCATTATATTCCATTCCACATTCCATTCCCTCCATTCCACATTCCATTCCACATTCCATTCCATTACATTTCACTTTCCTTCCAACATTCCTTTCCATTCCACTCCACATTCTATTCCATTCCACATTCCATTCCAGTCCATTCCATTTCATTCCATTTCGCATACCATTCCACATTTCATTCCATGCCACATTTCATTCCATTCCTTTCCACTTTCCATTCCATTCCATTCCACATTGCATTCCATTCCATTCCATTCCACATTTCATTCCCTTCCATTCCACATTCCATTCCATTCCATTCCATTTTATTCCAGGCCACATTCCATTCCATATTCCATTCCAAACCACTCCAAATTCCATTCCATTCCACTCCACATTCCATTCCACTCAACGCCACATTGCATTCCCATTCAACTTTCCATTTCATATTCCATTCCATTGCTTTCCACATTCCATTCAATTCCTTTCCACATTCCATTCCATTCCATTTCTCTTTCCATTCCATTCCATTGAATTCCAGTCCATTTCACATTCCATTCCATTCCACTCAACATTCCATTCCATTTTGTATTCCATTCCACTCCTCTCCACATTTCATTCCATTGCATTCCACATTCCATTCCATTCCACTCCATTCCACATCCCATTCCATTCCATTGCATTTCATTCAACATTCCATTCCATTTCACGTTCCTTTCCATTCCATTCCATTTCACATTCCATTCCACATTTCGTTACATTCCATTCCATTCCAGTCCACATTCCATTCCAGTTTCCATTCCATTCAATTCCATTCTACATTCCACATTCCATCCCATTCCACATTCCACTCCATTCCACATTCCATCCCACATTCCATTCCATTTCATTCCTCATTCCATTCCGTATTCCATTCCATTCCATTCCATTCCATTCCACATTCCATTGAACATTCCATTCCATTCCATTGCAGTTCACATTCCATTCCATTCCATTCGACATCCCATATCAATCCATTCCAGTCCATATTCCATTCCATTCCTATCCATTCCACATTACATTTAATTTCATTCCACATTCTATTTCAATCCATTCCACATTGCAATGCATTCCATTCCACATTCCATTCCATTCCACATAATATTCCTATCCACATTCCATTCCACATTCCATTCCATTCCACATTCCATTTCATTCCCCTCCACTGCACATATCATTCCATTCCATTCCACAATCTATTCCATTCCATTCCTTTCCATTCCTTTTCATTCCGTTCCATTCAATTCCACATTCCATTCCATTCCTTTCCATTCCACATTGCTTGCCATTCCATTCATTTCCATTCCACATTCCATTCCACATTCCATTCCACATTCCATTCCATTCCATTCCACATTCCATTCCATTCCACATCCCATTACATTGCACTTCAGATTCCATTCTGTTCCATTCCATCTTTCATTCTGCATTCCATTGCACATTCCATTTGTCGTTCCATCGCTCGTTCTGTTCGATATTCCATTCAACTTTACATTCAATGTTCCATTCCACTTTCAATTCGTCATTCAATCTCACGTTCCATTCGATGTTCCATTCAACATTACATTCCATGTTCCATTCCGCATTCCATTCCATTATATTCCACTTTCCATTCCAGATTCCATTCCACATTCCATTTCATTTCATTCCACATTCCATTCAACATTCCATCCATAGTGCATTCCACATTGCATTCCATTCCACTGCACATTCCATACAACATTCCATTCCATTCCACATTCCTTTCCATGCCATTCTGCATTCCATCCCATTCCATTTCACATTCTATTCCATTCCACATTCCATTCCCTTCCGTTCCCTTCCGTTCCCTTCCGTTCCATTCTACATTACATTCCAATCCATTCCAAGTTTCATTCCATTTGATTCCACTTTACGATCCATTCCATTCCACTTACCATTCCATTCCATTCCACTTTCCATTCCATTCCATCCAATTCCAATCCACATTCCATTCCATTCCACATTCCACTCCATTCCAAGTTCCATTCCTTTCCATTCCATTCCACATTCCAATCCATTCCACATTCGATTCCATTCCATTCCATTGCACCTTCTGTTCCATTCCCTACCACATTCCAATCCATTCCATTCCACGTTCATTACATTCCAATCCACGACCGTTTGAATTCAATTCCAAGGTGCATTAGATTCAATTCAATTCCACATTCCACTACATTCCATTTCACATTCCATTCCATTCAATTCCACGTTCCAATGCAGTCAATTCCACTCCACATTCCATTCCATTCCACTGCAAATTCCATTCCATTCCATTCCAAAACCATTCCATTCCTTTCCACATTCCATTCCATTCCATTCCATATTCCATTTGATTCCACTCCACATTCCATTCAGCTCCATTCCACATTCCTTTCCATATTCTGTTCCATTCAATTCTACTTTCCATTCCATTGCGTTCCACATTCCATTCCATACTATTCCATATTCCTTTCTATTCCATTCGAAATTCCATTCCACATTCCATTCCATTCCGGTCCACATTCCATTGAATTCCATTCCATGCCACCTTCCATTCCATTCTATTCCACATTCCCTTCCATTCCATTCCACATTCCAATCCATGCCATTCCAGGTTCAATTCAATTCCATTCCACGTTCCATTCCACGTTCCATGCCACATTCCATTCCACGTTCCATTCCATTCCCTTCCACCTTCCATTCCATGTTCTATTCCATTCCCTTCCACGTATCATTCCATGTTCCAAGCCACCTGACATTCCACCTTCCATTCCAATTTTCTTTCCATTGCATTCCAAATGCTGTTCTATATTCCATTCTATTCCATTCCACATTCCATTCCATTCCATTCCGTACCATTCCCCATTCCATTCCACATTCCATTTAATTCCATTCATCATTCCATTCCATGCCATTCCACTTTCCATTCCATTCAATTCCACATTCCTTTCCATATTCCATTCCATTCCATTCCACTTTTCTTTCCATTTTATTCCATTCCATTCCACTTTCCATTCCATTCCACTACAACTTCCATTCCACATTCCTCTCCAATCCATTCCACATGGCATTCCACATTCCATTCCATTCCATTCCATTCCACATTCCTTTCCATTCCAATCCACATTCCATTCGATTCCACATTCCATTCCACATTGCCTTGCATACCATTCCACATTCCATTCTACATTCCATTACATTCCATTACGCATTCCATTCCATTCCATTCTACATTCCACTCCATTCCACATTCCATTCCATTTCATTACATTCCATTCTACATTCCATTCCACATTCCTTTCCATTCCATTCCACATTCCATTCCACTCCATTTCACATTCCCTTAAATTCCTTTCCATTCCATTCCACATTCCATTCCAATTGCATTTCACTTTCCATTCCAAGTTCCATTCCACGTTAAATTCCACGTTCCATTCCACATTTCATTCCATTCCATTTCATATTCCATTCCACATTCCATTCCATTGGACTCCACATTTCATTCCATTCCGTTCCATTCCACATTGCATTCCATTCCATTCCATTCCATATTCCATTCCATTCCATTGCACATTCCATTCCCTTCCTTTCCACATTCCATTCCATTCCATTCCACTCAATATTCCCTTCAATTCCATTCCACTTTCCATTCCATTTCACATTCCGTTCAATTCCATTCCACATTAATTTCCATTCCATTCCATTCCAGAATCCATTCCACATTCCATTCCATTCCATGTTCCATTCCACATTCCATTCCACATTCTATTCCATTCCACGTTCCATTCCTCTTTCCATTGGACGCTCCGTTCAACCCTGCATTCCATTCCATTCCACAATCCTTTCCATTCCAATCCATTCGCACAATACATTCCAAATTCCACTCCATTCCACGTTTCATTCCACATTCCCTTCCACATTCCATTCAATTCCATTACACATTCCATTCCACTCCACATTCGATTCCATTCCATTCCATTCCACATTCCATTCCACTCCATTTCACATTCCCTTAAATTCCTTTCCATTCCATTCCACGTTCCATTCCAATTGCATTTCACTTTCCATTCCAAGTTCCATTCCAAGTTCCATTCCACGTTAAATTCCACGTTCCATTCCACCTTTCATTCCATTCCATTTCATATTCCACTCCACATTCCATTCCATTGGACTCCACAACGCCTTCCATTCCGTTCCATTCCACATTGCATTCCATTCCATTCCATTCCATATTCCATTCCATTCCATTGCACATTCCCTTCCCTTCCATTCCACATTCCATTCCATTCCATTCCACTCCATATTCCCTTCAATTCCATTCCACTTTCCATTCCATTTCACATTCCATTCAATTCCACTCCACATTAATTTCCATTCCATTCCATTCCACAATTCGTTCCACATTCCTTTCCATTCCATGTTCCATTCCACATTCCATTCCACATTCTATTCCATTCCACGTTCCATTCCTCTTTCCATTGGACGTTCCGTTCAACACTGCATTCCATTCCATTCCACCTTCCTTTCCATTCCAATCTATTCACACAATACATTCCAAATTCCACTACATTCCACGTTTCATTCCACATTCCCTTCCACATTCCATTCAATTCCATTACACATTCCATTCCACTCCACATTCGATTCCATTCCATTCCACATTCCATTCCATTCCATTCCATACCAGTCCACATTCTATTCCATTCCATACCATTCCAGATGCCATTTCTCACCATTCCACCATCCATTCCATTCTATTCCATGTTCCTTTCACGTTCCATTCCACGTTCCATTCCCCGTTAAATTCTACTTTCCTTTCCATGTTGAATTCCACGTTCCAATCCCTGACATTCCACTTTCCATTCCACGTTCCATTCCACGTTCTATTACATTCCATTCCACGTTCCATTCCACGTTGAATTCCACCTTCCATTCCACGTTCCATTCCATTAAATTCCACGTTATATTCCACTTTCTATTCCATGTTACATTGCATTACATTCCACGTTCCATTGCATGTTCCATTCCACCATCCAATCCATTCCATTCCACCTTCCATTGCACATTCCATTCCATTAAATTCCACATTCCATCGCACAATCCATTCCATTCCATAACACTTTCTTTTCCATTCCATTCAACATTATATTCCATTGGATTCCACATTCCATTTCACATTCCATTGCATTCCATCAAATATTCCATTGCTCATTTCATTTATTTCCATTCCATTCCACTTTACATTCTATATAGAATTCCATTCCATTCCACATTCCATTCCATTCCACTTTCCTTTCCATTCCATTCCATTCCATTCAACATTTCATTCCTTTCCACTACACCTTCCATTCCACATTCCATTCTAATCAATTACATATTCCATTCCACATTCCATTCCATTGTATTCCATTCCCTTCCATTCCACCTTTCATATGATTCCACATTCCATTCCACATTGCATTCCATTCAATTCCACATTCCATTCTGCATTCCACATTGAATTCCACGTTACATTCTACATTCCACATTCAATTCCATTCCATTCCACATTGCGTTGCATTCCTTTCCAGATTCCATTCAACATTCCATTCCATTCCATTCCGCATTCCATTCCATTCCATTCTACATTCCAATCCATTCCATTCCATTCCACCTTCCATTTCGTTTCATTCAGCATTAAATTCCATTCCTGCATTCCATTCCACATACCATTCCACATTCCATTCCACATTCCATTCCACATTCCATTCCATTCCATTTCACATGACATTCCATTCCATTCCACTTTCCTTTCCCTTACATTCAATTCCATTCCATTCCGCATTCCATCTAATTCCATTCCACATTCCATTCCATTCCACTGCACATTTCATTCCATTCCATTCCATTCCGAAATCAATTCCACATTCCATTTAATTCCATGTTCAATTCCACATTATATTCCACATTCCATTTGATTCCACATTCCATTTGATTCCACATTCCATTATGCATTGCATTCCATTCCATTCCACGTTCCATTCTACATTCCATTCCGTTCCATTTCATATTCCATTCCATTCCATTCCACGTATCATTCCATTCCACATTCCATTTTACTATGGATTCCATTCCATTCCAAATTCCACTCTATTTTCTATTCCATTCTATTCCGCATTCCATTGTATTCCACTCCACCTTCCATTCCATTTCACGTGGCTTTCCATTCCATTCCAGCATTACATTCAAAGTTCCATTCCACATTCCATTCCATTTCATTCCATTCCATTCCGCATTCCATTTCACATTCCATTCTATTCCATTCCACATTCCATTCCATACCATTCCACGTTCCATTGCATATTCCATTCCATTCTATTCCACATTCCATTCAACATTCCATTCCACAATCCATTCCATGTTGCATTTCATACACCGTCCATTCCACATTCCATTCCACATTTCATTCCATTCCAAGTTCCATTCCACATTCCATTTCACATTCCATTCCTCGTTCCATTCCAATTTCCATTCCACATTCAATTCCATTCCATTCCATATTTCATTGCATTCCAATCCACATTCCATTCCATTGCATTCCACTTTCCATTGCACATTCCTTTCCGTTCCATTCCACATTTCATTACACATTCCATTTCATTCCATTCCACATTCCATTCCACATTCCATTCCACAAACCATTCCTCATTCCATTCCACATTCCATTCCACAATCCTTTCCACATTCCATTCCACAATCCATTCCACATTCCATTCCAAAATCCATTCCACACTCCATTCCACAATCCATTCCACTCTCCATTCCACATTCCATTCCATTCCATTCCCAATTCCATTCCACATTCCATTCCATTCCACATCCCATTCCACATTCTATTCCATTCCATTCCACTTTCGATTCCACATTCCATTCCATTCCATTCCACAATCCATTCCTCTTTCCATTCCACAATCCATTCCACAGTCCGTTCCACATTCCATTCCACAATCCATTTCACATTCCATTCCACATTCGATTCCACAATCCATTCCACACTCCATTCCACATTCCATTCCATTCCATTCCCAGTTCCATTCCACATTCCATTCCATTCCACATTCCATTCCACATTCTATTCCATTCCATTCCACTTTCGATTCCACATTCCATTCCATTCCATTTCACATTCCTTTACACATTTCTTTCCCTTCCATTCCACATTCCATTCCATATTCCGTTCCATTCCATTCCATATTCCATTCCATATTCAATTACTCTCCATTCCACGTTCCTTTCCATTACATTCCATTACATTACACATTTGTTTCCATTCCACTACACCATCCATTCACATTCCATTAAAATCCATTCCATATTCTATTCCACATTCCATTCCATTCCATTCCTTTCCACATTCCATTCCCTTCCATTCCAACTTCTGCTCAAATCCACTTTCTATTCCTCTTTGCATTCCATTCCATTACAGATTCCATTCTGCATTCTTTTGCATTCCATTCCACATTCTATTGCATTCCATAACACATTGCATTGCATCCTTTTCCACATTCCATTCTACATTCCATTCCTCATTCCATTCAATTCCATTCCGCGTTCCATTCCATTCCAATCCATTCCACTCTATTCGGCATTCCATCCCATTCCATTCCGCATTCCATTCCATTCCACTGCACATTCCATTCCTTTCCATTCCATTCCACAATCCGTCTAACATTCCATTCCATTCCACATTCGATTGAACATTCCATTCCACATTCCATTCGATTGCACATTCCATTCGATTCCACATTCCATTTCACATAGCATTCCATTCCTTTCCACATTAAATTCTACATTCCATTCAATTCCCTTCCACATTTCTTTTCATTCCATTCGACGTATCATTCCATTCCACATTCCATTCCACATTGCATTCTATTCAATTCCAAATTCCTTTCCACATTCCATTCCATTCCACATTGCATTCTATTCAATTCCAAATTCATTTCCACATTCCATTCCATTCCAGTCAGCATTCCATTCCATTCCATTCCACCTTCCTTTCCATTTCACTTGGCATTGCATTCCATTCCTGCATTCCATTCAATGTTCCTTTCCACATTCTGTTCCAGGTTCCATTCCACATGCCATTCCATTCAATTCCATGTACTATTCCGCATTCCATTCCACGTTCTATTCCACATTCCATTCCACATTCCTTTCCATTCCATTCCAGTTTCCTTTCCCCATTCCATTCCATTCTATTTCACATTCCATTCCACATGATATTCCACATTCCATTCCACATTGCATTCCACATTCCATTCCATTCCACGCTCCGTTCCACATCCCATTCAACATTCCATTCCACATTCCATTCCAATTTCCATTCCACATTCAATTCCATTACATTACACATTCCATTCCATTCCATTCCACATTCCTTTACATTGCATTACACATTCCATTCCACATCCCTTTCCGTTCCATTCCACATTTCATTACACATTCCATTGCATTGATTTCCACATGCCATTCCAAATTCCATTCCATAATCCATTCCACATTACATTCCACATTCTTTCCATTCCATTCCCCATTCCATTCCACATTCCATTCCATTCCATTCCACATTCCATTCCACATTCCATTCCATTCCACCTTCGATTCCGCATTCCTTTCCATTGCATTCCACATTCCATTACATATTCCATTCCCTGCCATACCACATTGCATTCCACATTCCATTCCATTGCATTTCATATTCCATTCCACATTCCATTCCATTCCACATTGCATTCCACATTCCTTTCATTTCCATTCCACATTCCATTCCACACCACATTCCATTCCACATTCCATTGCATTCCATTCCACATTCCAATCCATTTCATTTGGCATTCCATTGCTCTCGTTTCCACATTCCATTCCACATTCCATTCCATTCCACATTGCATTCCATTCCGTTCCACATTCTATGCCACTACATTCCATTCCACATTTGATTCCAATCCATTCCACATTCTATTACATTCCATTCTATTCCACGATCCATTCCACATTCCATTGAATTCTACTTTTCATTCCATATTACATTTTGCATTCCTTTCCCTTTCACGTTCCTGTACACTTTCCATTCCACGTTTCTTTCCACATTCCATTCCATTCCACTCCACGTTCCATTGCACATTCCATTCCATTCCATTCCATGTTGCATTACACATTCCATTCCATTCCATTCCATTCGGCCTTCAATTCCACATTCCATTCCAGAATCCATTTCACATTCCATTCCATTACATTACACATTACAATCCATTCCATTCCACATTCCATTCCATTCCATCCCACATTCCACACAGAAATCCATGTTCCATTCCACGGTCCATTCCACTTTCAATTGCATTCCATTCCACATTCCATTCCACATTCAATTTCAATCAATTCCACCTTTCATTCCATTCCATTCTACCTTCTGTTCCATTCCATTCCACGTTCCATAACATTCCATTCCACGTTCCCTTCCACATTCCATTCCATTCCAAATTCCTTTGCATTCCACTTTCCATTCCATTGCATTTCACTTTCCATTCCACATTCCATTCCATTCCATTCCACATTCCATTCCACATTCCGTTCCTCATTCCATTTCCAATCCACACTCCATTCCATTCCATTCGACTTTCGATTCCATTCGATTCCACATTCCATTCCACGCTTAATTCCATTCCATTCCATATTCCATTGCATTCCATTCCACATTCCAATGCATTCCATTATACATTGAATTCCAATCCATTACATTTTCCATTCCATTCTGTTCCATTCCACATTGCATTCAATTCCATTCCATTCCATATTCCATTCCACTTTACATTCCATTCCATTTCACATAGAATATAGAATGGAATTTGGAATGGAATCTGCAATGGAATGTAATTGAATGCGGAACGGAATGTGGAACGGAATGGAATGCAATGTGGAATGGAATGGAAAGGAATGAGGAAAGGAATGGAAGAGAATGTGGAATGGAATTGAATGGAATGTGGAATGGAATGTAGAATGGAATTGAATGTGGAATGGAATGAAGTGGAATGTGGAATATAATGGAAAGGAATGTGGAATGGTATGTGGACTGGAATGGAATGGAATTTGAAATGGAAAGTCGAATGAAATATAAAGGAATGTGGAATGAAATGGAATACAATGTGGAATGGAAAGTAATGGAATGTGGAATGGAAGACTGAATGGAATGGAGTGGAATGTGCAAAGGAAACTGAAATGGAATGGAATGGAATGGAATATGTAGCGGAATGTAATGGAATGTGGCATGGAATGGAAATAATGTGGAATGGAATGGAATTGAATGTGGAATGGAATGTTGAATTGATTGGAATGGAAAGTGGAATGGAATGGAATGGAATGTTGAATGGAAAGGAATGGAATGGAATGGGGAGTGATATGGAATGGAATGTGGAATGCAATGTGGAATGAAATGGAATGGAATGTAATTGAATACACAATGGAATGTAATGGAAAGGAATTTGGAATCGAAAAGAATGGAATGGAATGGAATGGAATGGAGTGGAATGTGGAATGGAAAGTGGAATGGAATGCAATGAAATTTGGAATGGAATGGAACGTGGAATGGAAATGAATTGAATGTGGTATGGAGTGGAATGGAAGTGGAATGAAATGGAATGTAAAGGAAAGTGGAAGGGAATGTAATGGAATGTGGACTTGTATGTAATGGAATGTGGAATGGAAAGTGGAATGGAATGTGGAATGCAACTTTGAATGGAAAGTGGAATGGACTGTTTAATGGAATGTGGAATGGAATATGGAATGTAATGGATTGTGGAATGTGGAACGGAAACTAATGGAACGTGAAATGAAAAGGAGTGGAATGTTGAATGGAATGGAATGGAAGGTGGAATTGAATGGAATGGAATGGAATGGACTGTGGAAAGGAATGGAGTGGATTGTGGAATGGATT
Source organism: Pongo pygmaeus (assembly GCF_028885625.2). NCBI lineage: Eukaryota > Metazoa > Chordata > Mammalia > Primates > Hominidae > Pongo > Pongo pygmaeus. The sequence continues at coordinate 38,966,435 of NC_072392.2, forward strand.
GGAATGGAAAAGAATGCAATGGAATCGAGTGTGGAATGCAATGGAATGGAATGGAATGTGAACTGTAATGGAAAGGAATGTAATGTGGATTGGAATGTAATCGATTGTGAAATGGATTGTGGAATGGAATGGAATGGAATGAAATATCGAATGGAATAGAATGGAAAGGAATGAAATGTTGAATAGGAATGAATGGAATGTGGAATGGAATGAGAGAGAATGTGGAATGTAAAGAGGAATTTAAAGTGGAATGGAATGTGGAATAGAATGGAATGGAATGGAATGTGGAATTGAATGTGGAATGGAATGGAGTGAAATGTGGAATGGAATGTGCAATGGAATGAAATGGAATATGGAAGTTGAACGTGGACTGGAATGGAATGGAATGGAATGTGGACTTGAATGGAATGGAACGGAATATGGAATGGAATGGAATGTCGAATGGAATGTGGAACGGAATGGAATAGAAGGAGGAATGGAATGGAATGTAATGGATTATGGAATGAAATGTGGAATGGAATGGAATAGAATGAGGAATGGAATGGATTGGAATGTAAAGTGGAATGGAATGTAGAATGAAATGGAATGGAATGTGTAATGGAATGTGTATTGTAATGGAATGGAATATGGAATGGAATGTGGAATGGAATGGAATGGAATGTGGGATTGAATGGAATGGAAGATGGTGTGGAACGTGGAATGGGATGTGGAATGGAACGTGGAAAGGAACATGGAATGGAACGTGGAAAGAAACGGAATGGAATTGAATGTGGAATGGAATGGAATTAATGTGGAATGCAATGGAATGTGTAATGGAATGGAATGCAACGTGGAATCGAATGGAATGGAATGGAATGTGGACTGGAATGGAATGGAATGGAAAGTGGAAGGGAGTGAAATTGATTGTGAAATGGAAAGTGGAATGGAAATGAATGGAATGGAATGTGGAATGGAATGGAACTGAAAGGAATGAAATGTGGAATGGGATACAATGGATTGTGGAATGGAATATTGAAAAGAATGGGATGGAATGTAGAATGGAATGTGAAATGTAAAGTGGAATGAAATGTGAAATAGAATGGAATGTAGCGTTTAATGGAATGTGGAATGGAATGGAATGGAATGGAATGTGGAATGGAATGGGAAATGGAATGTGAAATAGAATTAAATGGAATGTGGAATGGAATGGAATGGAATTTGAAATGGAAAGTGGAATTGAATTTAATGGAAAGTGAAATGAAATGTAGAATGGAATGGAATGGCACATGGAATGGAACGTTGAATGGAAGGTGGAATGGAACATGGAATGTAATGTGGAATGGAATGGAAAAGAATGTGCAATGTAATGTGGAATGGAATGTGGAGTGGGTGAAATTGAATGGAATGGAATGTGGAATGGAATGTGGAATGGAATGGAATGGAATGTGGAATGGAATGGAATGGAATGTGGAATGGAATGGAATGGATTGCGGAACAGAATGTGGAATGGGATGGAATGCAATGTGTAATGCAACGTGGAAAGGAATGTGAAATGGAATGGAATGGAATGTGAAAATGAATGTGGAATGGAAAGTGGAATGGAATGTGGAGTATAAAGGAATAGAATGCAGAATGGAATGGAATGGAATGCGGAATGGAACGTGTAATCGAATAGTGACAGTAACTTGGAATTTAACGTGGAATGCAATGGAATTGAAGGTCGAATGGAATGGAAAGGAATGTGAAATGGAATGTGCAATGGAATGGAATGGAATGTGGAAAGGAATGTAGAATTGTACAGAACAGAATGTGAAGTGAAATGGAATGGAATGTGGAATGGAATGGAATGGAATACAATGTGGAATGTAATGGAATGTGGAAAGGAATGGAATGGAATGTGGAATGGAATGGAATGGAATACAATGTGGAATGGAATGGAATGTGGAATGGAATGTGGAATGGAATGGAATGTGGAATGGAATGGGACAGAATATGGAATGGAATGGAATTGAATTTGGAATTCAATGGAATTGAATGGAATGTGGAAAGGAATGGAATGGAATGGAATGGAATAAAATGTGGAATGTTATGGAATGGAATTTGGAAAGGAATGCAATGGAATGTGGAATGCAATGGAATGGAATTTGAAATGGAATGGAATGGAATGGAATGGAATGGAATGGAATGTTGAAGAGAATGGAGTGGAATATGGTATGGAGTGGAACTGAATGTGGAATTTGTTGAAATGGAATGGAATGAGGAAAGGAATGAAATGGAATTGAATGGAAAGGAATGTGGAATGGAAAGGAATGGAATGTGGAAAGAAAGGAATGGAATGTGTAATGGAATGGAATGTAAATTGGAATGATATGGAATGATTTGGAATGGAATACAGGTTGGAATGGAATGGAATGTGTAATGGAATGTGGAATGGAATGGAATGGAATGGAATGGAATAGAATGGAATGTGGAATGTAATGGAATGGAATGAAATGTGGAATGGAATGGAATTTGTCATGGAATGTGAAATGGAATGGAATGGAATGGAAAGGAATGTAATGGAGAATGCACTGGAATGGATTGGAATGTTGAATGGAATGGAATATGGAATGGAATATGGAATGGAATGGAATGGATTGGAAAATGGAATGGAATCGATTGGAATATGGAATGGAATGGAATGTGGAATGGAATGGAATGGAATGGAAAGGAATGTGCAATGGAATCGAATCAAATGTGGAATCGAATGGAATGGAATGTGTAATGCAATGTGGAATGGAACATGGAATGGAGTGGAATGAAACGTGGAATGCAACGTGGAATAGAAAGTGGAATGGAACGTGGAATGGATTGTGGAATGCGAAATGGAATGGAATGGAAAGTGAATTGGAATGGAATTGAATGTGGAATGGAATGGAATGGAATGGAAAGTGGAATGACATGGAATGGAATGTGTAATGGAACAGAATGGAATGGAAAGTGGAATAGAATGGTATGGAAAATGGAATGGAATGGAATGCAATTTGGAATGGAATGTGGAATCAAATGGAATGGAATGGAATGTGGATTGAAATGGAATGGAATGTGGAATGGAATGGAATGGAATGGAATGCGGAATGGAATGCAATGTAATGGAATGGAAAGTACAATTGAATGGAATAGAATGGGGAATGGAAAGGAATAGAATGGAATAGATTGGAATGTGGAATTGAATAGAAAGGAATTTGGAATGGAAAGGAATTGAATGTAATGTGGAATGGAATGGAATTGAATGAAATTTGAAATGGAATGGAAAGTGAAATGGAATGTGTAATGGAATGGAATGGAATGGAAAATGGAATGGAATGGAATGAGGAATGAAATGGAACGGGAAGTTGAATGGAATGGAATGAAATGAGGAATGGAATGGAATGGAAAGTGGAATGGTATGGAATGGAATATGGAATGGAATGAAATGGAATTTGGAATGGAATATAATGGAATGTGGAATGCAATGGAATGTGGAATGAAATGTGTAATGGAATGGAATGGAATGGATGGCGGAATGGAATGGAATGTGGATTGCAATGGAATGGAATGCGGAATGGAATTGAATGGAATGTGGAATGGTATGGAATGAAATGTGGAGTGGAAAGGAATGCAATGTGAAATGGAATGGAATGTGGAATGGAATGGAATCGAATAGGAAGGACTGGAATGGAACATGGAAAGGAATGGAATGCAATGTGGAATGGAACGGAAAGGAATGGAATGTGTAATGGAAGGGAATATGGAATGGAATGGAATGGAATGTGGAAAGGAATGGAAAGTTATGTGGAGCGGAATGTAATGAAATGTGGAATGGAATGAAGTCGAGTGGAATGGAATCTGAAATAGAATGGAATGGAATGGAATGTGGAATGGAATGTGGAATGGAATGGAATGGAATGTGGAATGCAATGTGGAATGGAATGTGGAATTGGAGGGAATGGAATGTGAAATGGAATGGAATGGAAAGTGGAATGGGAGGTGGAATGGAATGTGGAAAGGAATGTTTAATGGAATACGATGGAATGTGGAATGGAATGGAATGGAATGGAATATGGAGTAGAATGGAATGGAATGGAACATGGAGTGGAAGGTGTAATGGAACTTCGAGTGGAACGTGGAATAGAATGTGGAATGGAACGTGAAATATAATGGAATGGAGTGTGGAATGGATCATGGAATGGATCATGGAATGAAACGTGGAATGGAACGTGGAAAGAAACTTGGAATGGAACGTGGAATGGAATGTGGAATGGAACGTGGAATGGAATATGATGGAAAGTGGAATGCAACGTAGAAAGGAAAGTCTAATTGAAAGTGGAATGGAACGTGGAATGGAATTTAATACAATGTGGAATGAAATGAGGAATGGAATGTGGAATGTACTGGAATGGAATGTGGAATGGAACGTGGAATAGAATGAAATGCAATGTCAATAGGAACTTGAACGAAATGGAACATGGAATGAAACGTGGAATGGAATGTGGAAGAGAAATTCGAATGGAATGTGCAATGGAATGTGGAATGGAACGTGGAATTGAATGGAATGGAAAGTGGAATGTAATGTGGAATGGAATGGAATGCAAAGTGGAATGGAACGTGGAATGTAACTTGGAATGGAACGTGGAGTGGAATGGAATGGAATGTGGAACGGAATGCGGAATACAATGGAATGCAATGTGGAATGTAATGTGGAATGGAACTTGGAATTGGAATGGAACGGAAAGTGGAATGAAATCTGGAATGCAATGGAGTGGAACGTGGAATGGAATGGGGAATGGAATGTAGATTTGAATGTGGAATGGAAAGTAGAATGGAATGGAAGGGAATGTGAAATGGAACGTGGAATGCAAAGGAATGGGACGAGGAGTAGAATGTGCAATGGAATGTGGAAGGGAACATGGAATGGAATGAAATTTGGAAGGGAATGCAAAGGAATGGGAAATGGAATGTTGAATGGAATGTGGAATGGAATGGGAAATGGAATGTGGAATGGAATGTGGAATGGAATGGGAAATGGAATGTGGAAAGGAATGGAATGGAATGTGAAATGGAATGTGGAATGGAATGTGAAATGGAATGTGGAATTGAATAGAATGGAATGTGGAATGGAACGTGGAATTGAATTTAATGGAACGTGGAATGGAATGGAATGGAACCTGGAATAGAACTGTGAATGCAACATGGAATGGAACACGGAATGGAATGTGGAATGGTATGGAAAGGAATGTGGAATGGAATGTGGAATGGAATGGAACGGAAAGTGGAATGGAATGTGGAACGGAATGCGGAATGGAATGTGGAAATGAATGTGGAATTGAAAAGAATGGAATGTGAAATGAAATGGAATGGAATGTGGAATGCAATGGAATGGAATGAGACATGGAATGTAATGGAATGTGGAAAGGATTATGGAACGGAATGTGGAATGTAAAGTTGAATGGAATGTGGAAAGGAAGGTGGAATATAACGGAATGGAATCTGAAATGGAATGGAATGGACTGCGGAAAAGAAAGGAAAGTGGAATGGAATGTGCAATGGAAAGTGGAATGGAAGGTGGAATGGAATGGACTGCAATGTGGAATGAAATGTGGAATGGAACGTGGAAAGTAATGTGGAATGGAATGTGGAATGGAATGGACTGCAATGTGAAATGAAATGTGAAATGGAATGTGGAGCGGAATGGAATGGAATGTGGAATCGAATGGAATGGAATGAGGAATGGAATGTGGAATGAAAGGTGGAATGGAAGGTGGAATGAAACATGGATTGGAATGGACAGGAACGTTGAATGGAATGTGGAATGGAATTTAATGGAACGTGGAATGGGATGTGGAATGGAATGCAATGGCATGTGGAATGGAATGGAATGGAATGTGCAATGGAATGGAATGTGGAATGGAATGAGGAATGGATTGTGAAATGAAATGTGGAAAGGAACGTGTAATGGAACGGAATGGAATGTGGAATGGAATGTGGAATGGAACGTTGAATGGAACGTGGAATGGAATGCAAAGGAATGTGTAACGGAATGTGCAATGAAATGTGGAATGTAAAGGAAAGTAATGCAGAGTGGAATGTAATGGAATGAGGAATTTAAAGCAATGGAATGTGGAATGCAATGTGGAAAGGAAGGGAATGGAATGTGAAATGGAATGTATTGAAGTGTGGAGAGGAATGTAAATTAATGGTAGAGAATATGGAATGGAATGGAATGGAACGTGGAAAGGAACGTAGAAAGGAACGTGCAATGGAACGCGGAATGGAATGTGGAATGGAACGTGGAATGGAATGGAATGGAACGTGGAATGGAATGAGGAATGGAATGTAGATTGGAATGTGGAATGGAAAGTGGATTGGAATGGAATGGAATGCATAATGGAACGTGGAATGTAATGGAATGGGACGTGGAGTGGAATGTGCAATGGAATGTGGAAGGGAACATGGAATGGAATGAGTTTTGGAAGGGAATGGAATGGAATGTGAAATGGAATGTTGAATGGAATGTGGAATGGAATGGGAAATGGAAAGTGTAATGGAATGGAATGGAATGTGAAATGGAATGTAGAATGGAATGTGAAATGGAATGTGGAATGGAATGTGAAATGGAATGTTTAATGGAATGTGAAATGTAATGTGGAATTGAATGGAATGGAATGTGGAATGGAACGTGGAATTGAATTTAATGGAAAGTGGAATGGACGTGGAATGGAATGGAATGGAAGGTGGAATAGAACATTGAATGGAACGTGGAATGGAACGTGGAATGGAATGTGGAATGCAATGGAAAGGAATGTGGAATGGAATGTGGAAAGGAATGGAACGCAATGTGGAATGGAATGTGGAATTAAATGTCGAAATAAATGTGGAATTGAACAGAATGGAATGCGAAATGAAATAGAATGGAATGTCGAATGGAATGGAATGGAATGAGGAATCAAATGCAATGGAATGTGCAAAGGATTATGGAACGGAATGTGGAATGGAATGTGGAATGGAATGTGGAATATAACGAATTGAAATGTGAAATGGAATGGAATGGAATGCGGAATGGAATGAAATGTGGAAAGGAATGTGGAAAGTATTATGGAATGGAATGTGAAATGGAATGGACTGCAATGTGGAATGAAATGTGGAATGGACTGTGGAAAGTAATGTGGAATGGAATGTGGCATCGAATGGAATGGAATGTGGAATGGACGGTGGAATGGAACGTGGAATGGAACGTAGTTTGGAATGGACTGGAACGTTGAATGGAATGTGGAATAGAACGTTGAATGGAACGTGGAATGGAATTGAATGGAACATGGAATGGAATGTGGAATGGAATGCAATGGAATGTGGAGTGGAATGGAATGGAATGTGGAATGGAATGGAATGGAATGTGGAATAGATTATGGAAAGAAATGTGGAATGGAATGTGGAATGTAATGGAATGGAACGTGGAAAGCAATGTGGGATAGAAAGTGTAAAGAAATGGAATGAATTGTTGAATGAAATGTGCATTCGAATGGAATGGAATGTGGAATGGAATGTGGAATAGAATTTAATGGAAAGTGGATTGGAATATGGAATGGAATGGAATGGAATGGAATTTGAAATGGACTGGAAGGGAATGGGGAATGGAAAGTGGAATGGAATGTGAAATGGAATGGAATTAATTGTGGAATGGAACGTTGATTGGAATGGAATGGAATGTGGAATGGAATGGAATGGAATGTATAATGAAATGTGGAATGGAAAGTGGAAAGAAATGTAATGGAATGAGAATGGAATGTGGAATGGAATTTGGAATGTCCTTCGGAAGGGAATGTTCAATGGAATGCGGAACTGAAACTGGAATGGAATGGAATGGAATGTGGAATGGATTGTGTATAGGAATGCAAAGGAATGTGAAATGCAATTTTTAAATGAAATGCAATGGAAAGAGAATGTAATGTGGAAGGGAAAGTGGAATGGAATGGAAAGGAATGTGGAATGGAATATGGAATGGAATGTGGAATGGAAAGAGGAATGTAATGTGGAGTGGAATATGGAATGGAATGTGGAATGGAAAGTGGAGTGGAACGGAATGGAATGTGGAATTGAATGTGGAATGTTATCTGCTATGGAAGGGAATGTAACGTGGAATGTGATGTGGAATTTAAAGTGGAATGGAATGTGGAATGGAAAGTGGAATGGAATGGAAAGGAATGTGGAATGGAACGGAATGTGGAATGGAACATGGAATGGAACGTGGAATGCGATGTGGAATGGAACATGGAATGGAACGTGGAATGTGATGTGCAATGTAATATAGAATGGAAAGTTGAATCGAATGGAATGGAATGGAACATAGAATTGAACTTGGAATGGAATGAAATGGAATGTGGAATGGAACATAGAATGGAACTTGGAAAGGAATGTGGAATGCAAAGTGGAATGGTATGTGGAATGGTACGTGCAATCTATCCTGGAATTGAATGTGGAATGGATTGTGGAATGGAACGTGAAATAGAATGTGGAATGCAATGTAGAATGGAATATGGAAAGAAACGTGAAATTGAATTGAATGGAATGTGGAATTCAATGCATTGGAATGTGGAATGGAATGTGGAACACAACGTGGAATGGAACGTGGAATGGAATGGAATGGAACGTGGAATGGCATGTGGAATGGAATGGAATGGAATGTGGAATGGAATGGAATGGAATGTAGAATGGAATGGAATGGAATGGAATGTGGAATGGAAAGGATTGGAATGTGAAATAGGACGTGGAATGGAACATGGAACGCAACGTGGAATGGAACGTGGAATGGAACGTGGAATGGATCATGGAACGCAACGTGGAATGGAACGTGGAATGGAACGTGGAATGGAATGGAATGGAATGTGGAATGGAAAAGAATGGAGTGGAATGTGGAATGAAATGAAATGGAATGGAGTGGAATGCGATGTGGAATTGAATGGAATGAAATGAGGAATAGAATGGATTGGAATGTGTAATACAATGAAATGTAAAGTGGAATGGAATATGAAATGGAATGTTTAATGGATTGTGCAATGGAATGGAATGGAAAGTGGAATAGAATGAAATGGAATGGAATGTGGATTGGAACGTGGAAAGGAATGTGCAATTGAATCGAATGAAATGTGGAATTTAATGGAATGGAATTTGTAAAAGAATGGAATAGAATGGAATGGAATGGAAAGTGAAATAGAATGCGGAACGGATTGTGAAACGGAATGTGGAATGTAATGAAATGCAACGTGGAATGGAATGGAGTGGAACGTGGAATGGAACGTGGAAAGGAACATGGAATGGAAAGTGGAATGGAAAGTGGAATGGAATGTGGAATGCAATGGAATGGAATGTGTTATGAAATGTGGAATTGAATAGAATGGAATGTGGAATGGAATGTGGAATGCAATGAAAGGGAATGAGAACGGAATGTGGAATAGAATGGGATAGAATGTGAAATGGAATGTGGAATGGAATGGATTGGAATGTGGAATGGAATGTGGAATGAAATGTGGAATCAAACGTGTAATGGAACGTGGAATTCAATGGAACGGAACTTGGAATAGAATATGGAATGAAATGGAAGGGAATGTGGAATGAAATGTGCACCGTAATATAATGGAATGTGTAATGGAATGGAATGGATTGTGAATTACAATGTGGAATGGAACGGAATGTAAAGTGGAATGGAAAATGCAATCAAATGTCGAATGGAAACTGGAATGGAAAGGAATGGAATGTGGAATGGAACATGGAATGAAATCGAATGGAACGCGGAATGGAAAGTGGAATGGAATGTGGAATGGAATGTGAAATGGAATGGAACGGAATGTGGAATGGAATGTGGAATGGAGTGAGGAATGGAATGGAATGGAATGTGGAATGGAATGTGGCAGGTATTTTAATGGAATGTGGAATGGAAAGTGGATTGGAATGTGGAATGGATTGTGGAATGGAATGTGGAATGGAACGCAATAGAATATGGAATGGAAGGTGGATTGCAGTGTGGAATGGAACTTGGAACATAACGCAATGGAATATGGAATGGAACGTGGAATGGAATGAAATGGAACGTGGAATGGAAAGGAGAATGGAATTGAATGGAAAGTGGAATGGAATGTGGAATGGAACTTGGAAAGGAACGGAATGGACTGTGGAATGGAATGTGAAATTCAATGGAACTGAATGTGCAATGTAACGTGGAATGGAACGTTGGATACAATGTGAAAAGAAATGTGGAATGGAACGGAATGGAATGTGGAATGGAATGTGGAATTGAGTGTCGAATGGAATGTGCAATGGAATGGAATAGAATGTGGAATGGAACATGGAATGGAATGGAAGGGAATGCATTGTGGAATGGAATGTAATGGAATGTGGAATGGAATGTGGAATGGAATGGAAAGAAATGTGGAAAGAATTGTGGATTGGAATCGAATGGAATGTGGATTGGAAAGTACTGGAATATAGAATTGAATTTAAAAGAAATTGGAATGGAACATGGAATGGAATGGAATGGAATGGAATGTGGAATGCAATGGAATGGAATGTGGAATGGAATGTGGAATGGAATGTGGAATGGAATGGAATGAAATATGGAATGGAATGTGGATAGGAATTGAATGGAAAGTGGAAAGGATAGTGAAGGACTGCAGAATGGACAGTGGAATGGATGTGGAATGGAAGGTGGAAAGGAATGGAATACAATGGAATGGAATGTGGAATGCCATGTGAATTGAAATGCAATGGATTGTGGAATGGAATGTGGAATGAAATGCAATGGAATGAAAATGGAACTTGGAATGGAATGTGGAATGGAATGTGGAATGGATTGCGAAATGGACTGCGGAATGGAATGTGGAAAGGAATGTGGAACTGAATGTGAATTGGAATGCAATGGAATGTGGAATAGAATGTGGAATGGAATGAGGAATGGAATGTGGAATGGAATGCAATGGAATGAGGAAAGGAAGGTGGAATGGAATGTGGAATGGAATATGGAAAGGGAAGGAAAGCGATGTGGAAAGAAAAGTGGAATGGAATGTGTTATGGAATGGAATGGAATGTAAAAAGGATGGAATGGTATGCGGAATGGGATGTGGAATGGAATGGAATGCAATGAGGAATGGAATGAGGAGTGGAATGAAATGGAAAGTGGAATGGAATGTGGAATGTAATGCAATGGAATGTGGAATGGAATGAGGAATGGAATGTAATGGAAAGTACAATGGAATGTGGAATGGAATGTGCAATAGAATATTGAATGGAATGGAATGGAATGTGGAATGGAATGTGGAATGGAATGAAGAATGGAAAGTGGAATGGAATGGAATGGAACGTGGAATGGAACGTGGAATGGAATGGATCGTAAAGTGGAATGGAATCTGGAATGGAATGTGGAAAGGAACCTGGAATGGAACATGGAATGAAACGGAATGGAATGTGGAATGCAATGCAATGGGATGTGGAATGAAATGTTGAATGGAGTGTGGAATGGATTGAAATGGAATACGGACATAATGGAAAGTAATGTGGAATGGAATGTGGAATGGAATGGAGTGCAATGTGGCATGGAATGTTGAATGGAATGGAATGGAATGTGGAATTAATGGAATGGAATGTGGAATGGAATGGAATTGAATGTGTAATGGAATGTGGACTGGAATAGAAGGGAACGTGGAGTGGAAAGTAGAAGGGAATGTGGAATACAACGTGGAATGGTATATGGAATGGAACTTGGAATGGAAAGTGGAATGGAATGTGGAATAGAAAGGAAAGCAATGTGGAATGGAATGGAAAGGAATGGTTTGGAATGTGGAATGAAATGGAATGGAATTTGAAATGGAATGTGGATTGTAATGGAAGGGAAAGTGGAATGGAACGTAGAATGAAACGTGTAACGGAACGTGGAATGGAACTTGGAATAGAAAGAAATGGAATGTGGAATGGAAGGGAATGGCATGTGGAATGGAATGTGGAATGGAATGTGGAATAGATTGGAATTTAATTTCGAATGGAAAGTGGAATGGAATATGCAATGGAATGGAAAGGAATGTGGAATGTAACGTGGAATGGAATGGAATGCAATGTCGATTGGAATGTGGAATGGAATGGAATGGAACGTGGAATGGAAAGTGGAAAGGAACGAGAAATGGAATGGAAGAGAACGTGGAATGGAATGCAGAATGGAATGTGGAATGGAATGGAATGGAATGGAATATGAAATGGAATGAAATGGAATGGAATGGAACGGGGAATGGAATGGAATGGAATGTGGAATGGAATGGAATGAATTCTGGAATAAAAAGTGGATTGGAATGGAGTAGAATGAGTAATGGAATGGACTGGAATGTGGAATAGAATTTAATGGAAAATGGAACGGAACATGCAAACGAATGGATGGAAGGGAATGGAATCTCAAATGCAATGGAATGGAATGTGGAATGGAATGTGGAATGGAATGTGAAATGTAATGGAATGAAATGTGAAATGGAATGTTGATTGAAATTGAATGGAATGTGGAATGGAATGGAATGGACAGAGGAATGGAATGTGGAATGGAATGTGGAATAGAATATGGAATGGAATGGAATGGAATGGATTGGAATGTGGAATGGCATGTGACTTGGTTTGCAATGGAATGTGGAATGGAAAGTGGAAAGAAATGCAATGGAATGAGAATGGAACGTGGACTGGAATGTGGAATGGAATTTGGAATGGACAGCGGAATGGAATGTGGAATGGAATGTGGAATGGATTGTGAATTGCTAGGCAATGTAATGTGGAATGTAATGTGGAATGGAATGGAAACGAATGTGGAATGGAACATGGAATGAAATCGAAGGGAACGCAGAATGGAAAGTGGAATGGAATGTGGAATGCAATGGAATGGAATGTGGAATGGAACGTGGAATGGAATGTGGAATGCAGGTGGAATGTAAAGTGGAATGGAATGGAAAGGAATGTGAAATGGAATGTGGAATGGAGTGGAGTGGAATGTGAAATGGAGTGGAATGGAATGTGAAATGAAATGTGGAATGGAATGGAATGGAATGTGAAATGGAATTGAATGGAATGTGGAATGTAATGGAATGGAGTGGAAAGTGAAAAGAATGGCATGGAATGTGGAATGGAATATGGAAACAATGTGGATTGGAATGTAGAATGGAATGCAATCGAACTAGAAGGAAAGTGGAATGGAATAGAGTGGAATTTGGAATGAAATGGAAAGGAATGCGGAATGCAACGTGGAATGGTATGGAATGGAATGTGGAATCGAATGCAATGGAATGTGCAATGCAATCTCGAAAGCAATAGAAAGGAATGTGGAGTGGAATGTGTAAGGGAACGTTATGGAATTTGGAATGCAATGGAAAGGAATTGAATGTGGAATGGAATGGAATGGAATGGGACGGAATGTGTAATGGAATGGAAAAGAATGGAAAGTGAAATGGAAATAGGATGGAATGTTTAATGTAATGGAATGGAATGTGGAATGGAATGGAATGGAATGTGGAATGTGGAATGGTTTGTGGAATGGAATGTAATGCAAATTGAAATGGAATGGAATGGAAAGTGGGTTGAAATGTGACATGGAATGTATCGGAATGGAGTTTAATGTGGAATGTAATGGAAAGGAATGGAAGGTGAAATAGAAATAGAATGGAATGTTTAATGGAATAGAATGGAATGTGTAATGGAATGGAATGGAAGGTGAAATGGAACAGAATGGAACATGCAATGGAATTTGGAATGGAACGGAATGGAATTTGGAATGGAATGGAATGGAATGCGGAATGCAACGGAATGGAAAGGAATGCAATGTGGAATGGAATGGAATGTGGAATGTAATGGAAGGGAACAGAACGGAATGTGGAATTCAATGGAATGGAATTTAAAGTGAAATGGAAAAAGAATGGAATGTTTAGTGGAACGGAGTGGAATGTGTAAAGGAATGGAATTCAATGTGGAATAGAATGTGGAATGGAATGGAATGTAATGTGGAATGAAACGGAAAGGAATGTGGTATGGAAAGCAATGGAATGTGTAATGGAACTTAATGGAATGGAATTGAATGTGGAATGCAATGGAATTCAATGGAATGGATTGAGGAATGGAATGGAATGGAATGTGGAATGGAACATAATAGAATTTTGAATGTAATGGAATGGAATGTGGAATGGAACTTGGAATGGAATGGAATGTAAGGGAATGTGGAATGGATTCTGGAATGGAACGTGGAATGGAAAGGAATGGAATGGAATGGAATGTGGAATGGAATGGAATGGAATGCAATGTGGAATAGAATAGAATATAATGGAATATGGAATGGAATGGAATGGAATGGAATGTGGAATGTAATATGGAACGGAATGGACTGGAACGTGGAATGGAATGGAATGTGGAGTGTGGAAAGAATGGAATGTGGAATGGAATGGAATGCAATGTGGAATGCGGAATGGAATGCAATGTGGAAATGAACGGAATGGAATGTGGAAAGGAATGGAATGGAATCTTTAATGGAATGGAAGGGAATTGAATGTGGAATGCGGAATGGAATGGAATGTGGAATGGAATGGAAGGGAATGAGGAATGGAACGGAATGGAAATTGCAGTGGAATGTCATGGAATGTGGAATGGAATGTGGAATTGAATGTGGAACGGAATGTAATGGATTGCAAATTCAAATGGAATGTAATGGAAAGTGGAATGGAATGGAATGTTAAATGGAATGCAATGGATTGCGAAATGGAATGGAATGGAATGTGAAATGGAATGTGGAACGGAATAGAATGGAATGTGGACTGGAATGTGGAATGGAATGGAATGGAATGTGGAACAGAATGGAATGGAATATGGAATGAAATGGAATGGAATGGAATAGAATGGAATGTGGAATGCAAGGGAACAGAATGTGGAATGGAATGAAAAGGAAAGTGGACTGTAATAGAATGGAATGGAAGGTGGAAGGCAAGGGAATGGAATGTGGAATGGAATGGAATCTAATGTGGAATGGAATGTGGAATTTAATGGAATGGAATGTGGAATGGAATTTTCAATGGAATGGAATGGGATGGAATGGAATTTGGAATTGAATGGAATGTAGTGGAATGTGAAATGGATTGAAATGGAATGAGAATGGAATGTGGAATGGAATGGAATGGAATAGAATGTTTAATGGAATAGAATGGAATGTGGATGGAATGTAATGGAATGGAATGTGAAGTGGAATGGAATGGAATGTGGATTGGTAATTGTAATGGAAAGTGGAATGGAATGGAATGGAATGTGGATAGAATGGAATGGAATGAGGAATGGAATGGAATGGAATGTGGAATGGGATTTGGAATGTAATGTGGAATGGGATGTGGAATGGAATGGAATAGAATGCACATTCGTATGTGGAATGAAAAGAAATGGAATTGAATGGAATGTGGAAGGGAAAGGAATGGAATTTGGAATGGTATGGAATGGAACGGAATGGAATGTGGAATGGAATGTGGAATGGAACGTGGAATTGAATGCCGATTGGAATGTGGAATTTAATGGAATGGAATGTGGAGTGGAATGAGGAATTCATCGTGCAATGGAATGGAATGGAAAGTGGAATGGAACGTGGAATGGAACGTGGAATGTACTTGAATACATCATGGAATGGAATGGAAAGTGGAATGGAACGTGGAATGGAACGTGGAATGTACTTGAATACATCATGGAATGGAATGGAAAGTGGAATGGACTGGAAAGGAACGTCAAAGGGAAAGTGCAATGGAATTGAATGGAATGTTGAAAGGAATGGAATGGAATGTGAAATGCAATGTGTAATGGAATGTGGAATGGAATGAGGAATGGAATGGAATGAAAGGTGGAATG
Organism: Pongo pygmaeus; assembly: GCF_028885625.2. NCBI lineage: Eukaryota > Metazoa > Chordata > Mammalia > Primates > Hominidae > Pongo > Pongo pygmaeus. The sequence continues at coordinate 38,982,317 of NC_072392.2, forward strand.
TAATGGAAGGGAAAGTGGAATGAAATGTGGAATGGAAAGTGGAACAGAATGGAATGGAATGGAATGGAATATGGAATGGAATCTGGAATGAAATGGAATGGAATCTGTAACGGAATGCAATGGAATGGAATGTGGAATGCAATGGAATGGAATGGTGTGTGGAATGCAATGGAATGGAATGTGGAAAGTAATGGAATAGAATGGAATGGAAAGTGCAAAGTAATGTACATTTGAAAGGAATGGCATGTGGAATGGAACAGAATGGAATGTGGAATGGAAAAGATTTGAAAGGATTGGAATGTGGAATGGAATGGAATGGAATAGAATATAGAATGGAACGGAATGTGGAAAGAAATGGAATGGAATGTGGAAAGGAATGGAATAGAATGTGGAATGTAATGGAAAGTGGATTGGAATGGAATGGAATGTGGAATGGAATGGAATGGAATGTGGAATGGAACGGAAATTCATGTGGAATGGAGTGTGGAAAGGAATGGAATGGAATGTGGAATGGAATCGGCAATGGAATGGAATGAAAAATGGAAAGGAACATGGAATGGAATGTGGAGTGGAACGTGGAATGGAACGTGGAATGGAACTTGGAATGGAATGTGGAATGTAAGGGAATGGAATATGGAATGGAATGGAATGGAATGTGTAAAGGAATGTGTAATGGAATGGAATGTAATTTGGAATAGAATATGGAATTTAATGGACTGGAACATGGAAAGGAAAATGGAATTTAACGTGGATTAGAAAGTGGAGTGGAATGGAATGGAAGATGGAATGGAACGTGGAGTGAAACGTGGAATGGATCATGTAATGGAATGTGGAATGGAATGTGGGACGGAATGTGGAAAGGAAGGGAATGGAATGTGGAATTGAATGGAATGGAATGTGGAAGGAAATGTGGAATGGAATGGAATGGAATGTGGTATGGAATGGAAAAGAATGGAATGGGGACTGGTATGGAATGGAATAGAATGTGGAATGCAATCTGAACTTGACTGGAATGGAATGGAATGGAATGTGGAATAGAATGGAATCGAATGTGGACTTGAATGGAATGAAGTGTGAAATGGAATGGAATGGAATGTGTAACAGAATGCGGAACGGAAAGGAACGGAAATTGGAATGGAATGGAATGGAATGGAAATGACTGTGGACTGGAAAGGAATTGAATGTGGAATGGAATGGAATGCAATGGAATGTGGAATGGAATGGAATGGAATGGAATGTGGAATGGAATGGAATGGAATGGAATGGAATTTGGACTTGAATTGAATTGAATGGAGTGGACTGTGTAATGGAATAGAATGGAATGTGGTATGTCATGGAATGGAATGTGGAATGGAACATGGAATGGAATGGAATGGTAAGGAATGTGGAATGGAAAGGAAAGGAATGTAGAATGGAATGGAATGGAATGGAATGTGGAATGGAATGTCGAATGAAATGGAATGGAATGTGGAAGGGAACGTGGAATGGAATGTAATGGAATGTGCAATGGAATGGAATGTGGAATGGAATGTATAATGGAAAGGCAAGGAACGTGGAATGGAATGAAATGGAAAGGAATAAAATGGAATGTGGATTGGAATGTGGAATGGAATGGAATTGAATGTGGATGGCAAAGGAATGTGGAATGGAATGGAATGAAATGTGGAATTGAAAATGGAATGGAATGCAATGGAGTGTTAAATGGAACATAATGGAATGTAGAATGGAATGGAACAGAATTTGGAATGGAATGTGAAAGGAAAGGAAAGGAATGTGGAATGGAATGGAATTGAATGGCATGTGAAATGCAAATAGAATTGAATGCTTAATAGAATGGAATGGAATGTGGAATGGAATGGAATGGAATGTGAAATGCATTGGAATTTAAAGTGGGATGGAACGTGGAATGGAATGGAACGGAATGGTGTGAAATGTGGAATGTAATGGAATGGAATGCAATAGAACGCAATTTAATGTGGAATGGAATATGGATTGGAATGTGGAATGGAAAGGAATGTGGAATGGAATTGAATGGAATGTGGAATGGAAAGTTGAATGGAATGTGGAATGCAATGGAATGGAATGTGGAATGGAATGGTGTCGAATGTTGTACAGAATGTGGAATGGAATGTGGAATGGAATGGAGTGGAATGTGGAATGGATGTTGGAATGGAATCTGGAATGGAAAGTGGAATGGAAAGGAATGTGAAATGGAATGGAAAGAGGAATGGAATGTGGAATGGAATGTGGAATGGAATGATATGGATTGTGGAATCGTATGGGGAATAGAATGTAATGAAAAGTGTATTGGAATGGAATGGAACATGGAAAGGAACGTGGAATGGAACGTGGAATGGAACGTGGAATGGATAGGAATATGGAATGAAATGCAATGGAATGGAATGTCGAATGGAATGGAATGGAATGTGGAATGGAATGGAATGAAATGGAATGGAATTTGAAATGGAACGGAATGGAATTTGGAACGGAACGTGGAATGCAACATAGAATGGAACGTGGAATGGAAAGTGGAATGGATTGTGGAAGGGAAAGTGGAATTGAATGTGGAATGGAATGTGGAATGGAATGAAATGGAATGTGGAATGGAAGGGAATGGAAAGTGGAATGGAAGGGAATGGAAAGTGGAATGGAAGAGAATGTAATGGGACACAATGTGGAAAGGAATGGAACGGAATCTGGAATGGAATGCGGAATGAAATCGAATGGAATATGGAATGGAACTTGGATTGGAAAGGAATGGAACATGGAATGGAATGGAATGGAATGTGAAGTGGAACGTGGAATGGAATGGAAAGGAAAGTGGAATTGAACGTGAGATTGAATGCAATGGAATATGGAACGTAATGGAATTGAAAGTGTAATGTAATGGAATGGAATGTGGAATGGAATGGAATGGAATCTGCAATGGAATGGAATGGAAATTGGAATTGAATGTGTAATGGAACATGGAATGGGACATGGAATGTAAAGTGGAATGGAATGTGTAATGGAACGTGGAATGCTACATGGAGTGGAAAGTGGAATGGAATGGAATGGAACGTGGAACGGAATGTGGTATGGACGGAATGGAAGGTGTAATGGAATGTTTAATAGAATGGAATGGAATGTGAAATGGAATGGAATGTACTGTGTAATGGAATATGCAGTGGAATGTGGAATGGAATGGAATTGAATGTGGAATGCAATATACAATGGAATGTGGAATGTAACATGGAATGGAAAATCGAAAGGAAGGTGGAATGGAATGGAATGGAACGTGGAATGGTTCGTGGAATGGAATGTGCAATGGAATGGAATGGAATGTGGAATGGGATGGAATGTGGAAAGGAATGGAATAGAACGTGTAATGGGATGTGGAATCGAATGGAATGGAATGTGGAGTGGAATGGAATGGAACGGAATGTGGAATGGAAAGCGAAGAGAAAAGGAATGGAATGTGGAAACAAATGGAATTGATTGTGGAATGGAACATAGAATTGAATGGAAAGGAATGTGGAATGGAATGTGGAATGGAAAGTGGAATGGGACGTGGAATGGAATGTGGAAAGGAATGTGGAATGGAATGTGGAATGGAATGGAATGGAATCTAGAATGGAAAATGGAATGGAAAGGAATGCGGAATGGAATGTGGAATGGAATGAGGAATGGAACGTGAAATGGAATTGAATGTAGAATGGAATGGAATGTGGAATGGAATGGAATGGAATGTGGAAAGGAATGGAATGGAACTTGGAATGGAATGGAATGGAATGAAATGGAATGTGGAATGGAAAGGAATGTGGAATGGAATGGAATGTGGAATGGAAGAGAAAGGAATTTGGAATGGAAAGGAAAAGAATGTGGAATGGAATGTGGAATGAATGGAAAAGAATGTGGAATGGAAGGCAATGCAATGTGGAATGGAATGGAATGGAATTTGGAATGGAATGTGGAATGGAATGAGGAATGGAAAGTGGAATGCAATGAGGAATGGAAAGTGGAATGGAAGGTGGAAAGTATCTTGGAATGGAATGTGGAATGGAACGTGGAATGGAACGTGGAATGTAATGTGGAAATGAATGGAATGGAATGTGGAATGGAACGGAATAAAATGGAATGGAATGGAATGGAACAGTATGTGAAACGGAATGGAATGGAAAGTGGATTATACTGGAATGTAATGTGGGATGGAATGGAAAGCAATGTGGACTGGAATGTGCAATGGAATGTGGAAAGGAATGTGGAATGGAATGTGGAATGGAAAGTGGAATGGGACGTGGAATGGAATGTGGAAAGGAATGTGGAATGGAATCCGGAATGGAATGGAATGGAATGTAGAATGGAAAATGGAATGGAATGGAATGCGGAATGGAATGTGGAATGGAATGACGAATGGAACGTGAAATGGAATTGAATGTAGAATGGAATGGAATGTGGAATGGAATGGAATGGAATGTGGAAAGGAATGGAATGGCACTTGGAATGGAATGGAATGGAATGAAATGGAATGTGGAATGGAAAGGAATGTGGAATGGAATGGAATGTGGAATGGAAGAGAAAGGAATTTGGAATGGAAAGGAAAAGAATGTGGAATGGAATGTGGAATGAATGGAAAAGAATGTGGAATGGAAGGCAATGCAATGTGGAATGGAATGGAATGGAATTTGGAATGGAATGTGGAATGGAATAGAATGGAAAGTGGAATGGAAAGTGGAACGGAATGTAAAGGAATGTGGAATGGGACGTTGAATGTGGTGGAATGGGACGTTGAATGTGATGGAATGGAATGTGTAATGGAATGCGGAATGGAATAGAATGGGATGCGGAATGGAACGTGAAATGAAACGGAATGGAATGTGGATTGGAATGTAATGGAATGTGGAATGGTATGTGGAATGTTATGCGGAATGCAATGAGGAATGGAATGGAATGGAATGTGGAATGTAATGGAATGGAATGTTGAAAGGAATGTGAAATGGAATCAATGAAATCCAATGTTGAATGGAATGTAATGGACTGGAATTGAATGTGCAATGGAACAGAATGGAATGTGGAAAGGAATGTAATGGAATGTGCAATGGAAGGGAAAGGAATGTGGAAAGGAATGTAATGGAATGTGGAATGGAATGGAATGGAATGGAATTGAATGTGGAATGGAATGGAATGGAATTTCAAATGGATGTGAATTGAATGGAATGGAATGAGGAATGTAATGGAATTGAATATGGAATTGAAGGGAATGAAATGCAGTGATATGTGGAATGGAAAGGAATGCAATATGGATTGGAATGTTGAAAGAAATGGAATGGTATGTGTAATGGAATGTGGAATGGAATGGAATGCAACTTGGAATGCAATGGAATGGTATGTGTAATGGAATGTGGAATGGGATGGAATGCAACTTGGAATGCAATGGAAAGGAATGTGTAATGGAAACAGGAATAGAATGGAAAAGAATGCAATGGAATGTGGAAAGTAATGCAATGGAATGTGGAATGAAATGTGATTGTGGATTTGAATATGGAAAGAAATGTGGAACGGAATAAAATGGAATGTCGAATGGAATGAGGATTGGTAAGTGGAATGGAAAGGAATGGAACGTGGAATGGAACGTGGAATGGAAAGTGGAGTGGAATGTAGAATGGAACGTGGAATGGAATGGAGCATGGAATGGAATGTAATGGAGCATGGAATGGAATGGAACGGAGCGTGGAATGGAATGAAACGTGGAATGGAATGGAATGGAACGTGGAATGCAATGGAAGGTGGAACGGAGTGGAATGCAACTTGGAATGGAATGTGGAACGGAATGTGGAATGGAAGGGAATGGAAAGTGTCATGGAATGGAAGGTAATGTGGAAGGCATCAGAATGGAATGGAATGGAATGTGGAATGGAATGGAATGGAATGGAATGGAATGGAATGAAATGGAAAGGAATGGAATGTGTAATGTAAAGTGGAATGGAACAAAGAATGGAATGGAATGGAATGTGGAATGAAATGGAATGGAATGGAAAGTGGAATGGAATGCGGAATGGAATGTGGCATGGAAACAAATGTGTAATGGAAAGGAATGTTATCAGGAATGGAATGTGGATTGGAACGTGGAATGGAATGGAATGTGGAACTTAATGTAATAGAATGTGGAATGGAATGTTGAATGGAATGTGGAATGGAATGGAATGGAATGTGGAATGGAATCTGGAACGTAATGTGGAATGGAAAGTAATGTGGAATGGAATGGATTGGAATGGAATGGAATGTGAAATGGAGTGTGGAATGGAATGTGAAATGGAATAAAACGGAGTGTGGAATCGAATGTGGAATGGGATGGAATGGAATGTTGAAAGGAATGGATTGGAATGGAACGTGGAATGGAAAGTGGAATATAAAGTGGAATGGAACGTGGAATGGAAAGGAATGCGGAATGGAATGCAATGGAATGGAATGTGGAATGGAATGGAAATGAATGTGGCATGAAATGGAATGGAAAGTGAAATGGAATGGAATGAAATTTGGTATGCAGCTTGGATTGGAACGTAGAACGGAATGTGGAATGGAAAGTGTATTTGAATAGAATGGAATGTAGAATGGAATGTGGAATGGAATGGAATGGAATGCGGAATGGAATGTGGAATGGAATGTGGAATGGAATTGAATGTGAAGAGAATGGAAAGGAATGAGGAATGGAAGGTGGAATGGAATGTGGAATGGAATGGAACGTGGTATGGAATTGAACGGAATGTGGAATGGAATTTGGAATGGAATGGAAAGGAATGAGGAATGGAATGTGGAATGGAATGTGGATAGGAATGTGGGATGGAATGGAAAGTGGAACGCAATTGAATAGAATGGAATGAAATTTGGAATGGAATGTGGAATGCAATGTGGAATGCAATGAATCGGTGTGTGGAATCGAACATGTAATGGAATGGAATGCAAAGTGGAATGCAATGGAATAGAACGTAGAATGGAAAGTGGAATGGATTGTGTACTGGAACGGAATGTGGAATGGAATGCAATGCAATGGAATGTGGAATGGAATGTGGAATGGAATGTGGAATGGAATGTGGAATGGAATTTGGAATGGAATGTAATGGAATGTGGAATGTAATGTTGAATGGGATGGAATGGAATGTGCAATGGAATGTGGAATGCGATGCAAGGGAATGCGGAATAGAATGTGGAATGGAAGGGAATGGAATGTGGAATGGAACGTGGAATGGAATGGAATGTGGAATGGTATGTGGAATGGAACGAGGAATGGAATGGAATGGAATGTGGAATGGAATGGAATTTTGAATGGAATGTGGAATTGAATGCAGTGGAATGCAGTGTGTAATGGAATGGAATGGAATGGAATGGAATGTAGATTGCAATGGAATGTGGAATGGAATGGAATGGAATGTGCAATGCAATGGAATGGAATGTGGAATGCAACGGAATGCAATGTGCAACGGAATGGAATGCAACGTGGAATGGAATGGAATGGAATTTGGAATGGAATGACATCAAATGGAATATGGTACGGAATTGAATGTAGAATAGAATGGAATGGAATGTGGAATGCAATGTGGAATGGAATGGAATGGAATGTTAACGGCAATGGAATGGAATGTGGAATGGAATGGAATGGAATGTGGAATGGAATGGAATGATTTTTGGAATGGAATGGAATGGAATGTGCAAAGGAATGTGGAATGGAATGGCATGGAATGTGAAAATGAAAGTGAAATGAAATGGAATGGAATGTGGAATGGAAAGGAATGGAATGTGGAATGGAATGGAATGGAATGTGGAATGGATTGGAATAGAACGTGGAACGGAACGTGGAATGGAGGATGGAATGGAACGTGGAGTGGAACGTTGAATGGAATGGAATGTGGAATGGAATGGAAACGAATTTGGAATGCACTCTGGAATGGAATGGAATGGAATGTGCAATGGAACCTGGAATGGAATGGAGTGGAATGGAATGTGGAATGGAACGTGCAATGGAATGGAATGGAATGTGAAATGGAATGCAATGAAATGTAGAGTGGAATGCAATGGAATCGAATGGAATTTGAAATGGAATTGAATGGAATGTGGAATGGAATATAATGAAACGAGGAACTGAATGTGGAATGGAATGGAATGGAATATGGAATGGTGTATGAAATGGAATGGAATGTAATGTGGAATGCAATGTGAAATGGAATGGAATGGAACGTTGAATGAAATGAGGAATGGAATGGAATGGAATGGAATGTGGAATGGAATGGAATGGAATGTGGAATGGAATGGAGTGGAATGGAATGGAATGTGGAATGGAATGTGGAATGAAACGTGGAACGGAAAGGAACTGAATTGAATGCGGATTGCAAGGCAATGGATGGGAAATTGGAATAGAATGCAACGTAATGGAATATGGAATGGAATGGAATGTGGAATGGAATGGAATGGAATGTGAACTGCAATGGAATGGAATGTGGAAAGGAAAGTAATGGAATTTGGAATGGAATGAGGAATGGAAGGTAAAGGATTGTGGAACGGAATTGAATGGATTGTGGAATGGACTGGAATTTGGAATGGAATAGAATGGAATGTGTAATGGAACGTGGATTGGAATTCTATGTGGAATCGTATGGAATGGAATGGAATACGGAATGTTATGAAACGTGGAATGGAATGGAATTGAATGTGGAATGGAATGTGAAAAGGAATGGAATGGAATGTGAAGTGTAATGGAATGGAATGTGGAAAGGAATGTAATGCAATTTGGAAGGGAATGTGGCATGCAATGTAAAGCATTGTGGAATGGAACGGAATGGAATTTGGAATGGAATGGAAAGGAATGTGGAAAGGAACGGAATGGAATGTGGAATGGAACGTGGAATGAAATGGAATGGAATGTGGAATGGAATGAGGAATGGAAAGAAATGGAAAGCGGAATTGAATGTCGAATGGATAGGAATGGAATGTGGAATGCAATGAAATGGAATGTGGAATGGATTGCAATGGAATGTGGAATGGAATGCAATGGAATGTGGAATGGAATGTGGAACGGAATCGAATGGCATGTGGAATGGAATGCGGAATGCTTAGAATGGAATGTGGAATGGAATGGAATGGAATGGGAATGGAATGTGGAATGCAGTGTAATGGAAAGTGGAATGGAAAGTGTAATGGGATGGAATGGAATGTGGAATGGGATGCAATGGAATGTGGAATGCAATGGAAACGAATATGGAATTGAATGGATTGGAATGGAATGTGGCATGCAATGGAAAGAATTGGAATGGAATGTTCAATGGAATGGAATGAAATGTGTAATGGAATGGAATGGAAGGAGGAGTGGAATGGTATGGAATGTGGAATGGAATGGAGTGGAATGGGGAATGGAATGTGGAATTGAATGCAATAGAAGGTGGAAGGGAATGTGGAATGGAATGAAATGGAAGGGAATCTGGAATGCAATGGAATGGAATGAAATGGAATGTGGAATGGAATGGAAAGAGATGTTGAATGGAATTTGGATTGGAATGTGGAATGTTATGTGGAATGCAATGGAATGGACTGTGGAATGGAATGGAATGTGAAAACGAAAGGAATGGAATGTGGAATGCAATGGAATTGATTGTGGAATGGAATGCAATGGAATGTGGATTGGAATTTGGTATGGAATGTGGAATGGAATGTGGAATGCAATGGAATGGACTGTGGAATTGAGTGGAACGGAATGGAATGTGAAAAGGAATGTAATGTAATTTGGAGTGGAATGTGGAATGGAATATGGAATGGAATGAAATGGAAATTAATGGAGTGTGGAATGGAATAGAAAGGAATGTGGTATGCAATGGAACGGAATGGAATGTGAAATGGAAAGGAATGGAATTTGCAATGGATTGGAAAGGAATGTGGAATGGAATGGAATGGAAAGTGGAATTGAATGTGGAATGGAATGGAATGGAAAGTGGAATGGTATATGAAATGGAATGGAATGAAATGTGGAATGGAATGTGGAATGGAACGTCTAAGGGAAGGTGGAATGGAACGCAGAAAGCCAGTTGGAATGGAATGTGGAATGGAATGGGATGGAACGTGGAATGGAATGTGGGATGGATTGGAATGAAATGTGTAAAGCAATGTGGAATGGAACAGAATGTAATGTGGACTGGAATGTGGAGTGAAATGGAATGGAACGTGGAATGGAAAGTGGAATGGAATGGAATGGAATCTGTAATGGAAAGTGGAATGGAATGGAATGGAATGCGGAATGGAATGGAATGGAATAGAACGGAATGTGTAATCGGTTTGAATGGAATGGAATGTGGAATGGAAAGGAATGGAATGTGGAATGGAAATGAATGGAATACGGAATGGAACAGAATGGAATGTGGAAATCAATGGATTGGAACGTGGGAAGCAATGTGGAATGGAATTGAATGGAATGGAATGTGGAAAGGAATGGAATGGAATGGAACGGAATTTGGAATAGTATGGAATGGAATGGAATGTGAAGTGGAAATGGAAAGGAATGCTGAATGGAATGGAATGGCATGGAATGTGGAATAGAATGTGGAATGGAATGGCATGCAATGCAGAATGGAATGGAATTGAATGTGGAATGGACAGGAAAGGAATGTGGAATGTAATTTGGAATGGAATGGAATAGTATGGAATGTGGAATGGAATGCGGAATGCAATAGAATGGAATGTGGAATAGAATAGAATGGAATTTGGAATGGAACCTGGAATGGAATGGAATGTGGAATGGAATGGAATGGAATGTTGAAAGGAAAGCAATGGAATGTGGAATGGAACGTGGAATTTAACGTGGGATGGAACATGAAATGGAACGTGCAAAGGAATGCGAAATGGAATGGAACGGAATGTGGAATGAAACGTGGAATGAAATGGAATGCAAAGCAATGTAATTGAATGTGGAATGGAATGTGGAATACATTGGAATGGAATATGGATTGGAATTGAAAGGAAAGTGGAAAGGCACATGGAATGGAATGGAATTCAAACAGAAATGAAATGTCGAAAGGAATGGAATAGAATGTGGTATGAAACGGAATGCAAAGTGGAATGGAATGGAAAGGAATGGAATGTGGAATCCAATGAAATGGAATGGAATGCAATGTGCAATGGAACGTTGAATGGAATGGAATGGAATGTGGAACGGAATGGAATGGAAAGTGGAATGGAATGGAATGGAATGTGGAATTGAATGGATTGGAACGTGGAACAGAAAGGAATGGAATGTGGAATGCAATGGAATCGAATGTGGAACGGAAAGTCGAATGGAATGTGGAATAAAATGGAATGGAATGGTATGTGGAATGGAATGGAATGGAATGTGGAATGGAACAGAATGTGCAATGGAATGGAACAGAATGGAATAGAATGCGGAACTGAATGTTTAATACAATGGAATGAAAGTGGATTGGAACATGGAAAAGAATGTGGGAAGGAATGTGTAAAGTAACGTGGAATTGAATCGAATGTGGAATGGAATGAAATGTGGAATGCAACGTGGAATGGAATGGAATGGGATGTGGAATGGAGTGGAATGGAATGGAATAGGATGTGGAATGGAATGTGTAATGGAAATTGTAATGGAATGGAAAGGAATGTGGAATGGAATGGAATGGAATGTCGAATGGATTGGAAAGTCGAACAGAATGGACAGAATTGGAATGTGGAATGCAATGGAATGGAATGGAGTGTAATGGAATGTGGAATAGAATGGAATGGAATGTGGAATGGAATGTGGAATGGAATGAAATGGAACGGAATGGAAGGTGGAATGAAGTGTGGAATGGAACGTGTAATGGAATGGAATGGAATGGAATGGAATGTGGAATGGAGTGTGGAATGGAACGTGGAATGGAATGGAATGGAATGGAATGGAATGTGGAGTGAATTGTGGAATGGAACCTGGAATGAAATGGAATGGAATGTGGAATAGAAGTTGCAATAGAAAGGAAAGGAATGTAATGGAAAGGAATGTGAAATAGAATGGAATGGAATGTGGAATGGAATGGAATGTGGACTGAAAAGAAATTTAATTGACAGGAATGGAATGGAATAAGGAATGCAATATGGAAAAGAATTAAATGAAATGGAATGGAATGGGGAATTGAATATGGAATGGAATGTGTAATGGAATGTGTAATGGAATGCAATGTGGAATGGAATGTGGAATGGAATGTGGAATGGAATGGAATATCGAATGGAATGGAATGGAATGTGGAATGGAATGGAATGGAATGCGGAATAGAATGGAATGGAATGTGGAATGGAAGGTGTAATAGAATGGAATTGAAAGCAGAATGGGATTTGGAATGTTTGGGAATGGAATCTGGAACAGAATGTTTAATGGAATGAAATGGAATGCAAAGAGGAATGGAAAGTAATGGAACGGAATGTGAAATGGAATGGAATTTAATGGAATGTGAAATGCAACGGAATGGAATGTGCAATGGTATGTGGAATGGAATGTGGAATGGAATGGAATGGAATTGAATGGATTGTGGAATGGAACAGAATGGAATGTGGAATGGAATGGAATGGAATGGAATGTGAAATTGATTGGAATGGAATGTTAAATCAAATGGAATGGAATGTGGAATGGAAGGGAAGGGAATGGAATGTGGAATGGAATGGAAAGGAATGTGGAAAGGAATGGAAAGGAATATGGAATGGAATGGGATGGAATATGGAATCGAATGGAATCAAATGTGGAATGCAATGGAATGGAATGGAATATAGGAAGCAAGGGAAAGGAACGTGGAATGGAATGGAATGGAATGTAGAATTTACTGTGGAATAGAATGCAATGGAATGTGGAATGGAATGGAATGTGGAATCGAATATGAATGGAATGCAATGGAATGTGGAATGGAATGGAACAGAATGTGGAATGGAATGGAATTGAATGGAAAGTTGAATGGAATATGGAATTGAATGGAATGGAATGTGGAATGGAATGGAATGGAATGGAATGTGGAATGGAAGGGAATGGAATGTGGAATGGAAGGGAATGTAAAGTGGAATGGAATGGAAAGGAATGGAATGGAATGAGGAATGGAATGGAATTGAAAGCAAACGGAATGGAATGTGGAATGGAATGGAACGGAATGTGGAATGCAATGCAATGGAATGTGGAATGGAATGCAATAGAAAGTGGATTGAAATAGAATAGAATGGAATTGAATGTGGAATGGAATGGATTGGAATGGAATGTGGAAAGGAATGAGTAATGCAACGTGGAATAGAATGGAATATTAAGTGGAATGGAATGTGGAATTGAATGTAGTGTAATTTGGAATGGAATGGAATGGAAAGTGGAATGCAATGTAATGGAATGGAAAATGGAATGGAATGTAGAATGGAATGGAATGTGGAATGGAAAGTGGAAAAGAAAGGAATGGACTGTGGAATGGTATGAAGTGGAATGTGGAATGGAATTTGGAATGTAGTGGATTGGAATGTGGAATGGAATGTGAAATGGAATGGAAAGTAATTTGGAATAGAGTGGGTTGGAATGTGGAATGGAATGTGGAATGCAATGGGATGGAAAGGAATGTGGAATGGAATGTGGAACGGAAACTGAAATGCAAGGTGCAATAGAATGGAATAGAATGGAATGCAATGGAATGGAATGTGGAAAGGAATGGAATGGAATGTGGAAATTAATGGACTGGAATGTGGAATGGAACAGAATGTGCAATGTAATGTAATGGAATGGAATGGAATTTAATGGAATGTGGAATGGAATGTGGAATGGAAAGTGGAATTGAATGGAGTGGAATGTGGAATGGAATGTGGAATGGAACGTGGAATGAAATGGAATAGAGAGGAATGGAATGGAATGGGGAAATTAATGGAATGCTATGTGGAATGGAACAGAATGTGCAATGGAATGTAAAGTAATGGAATGTAATGGAATGGAATGTGGAATGGAATGTGGAATGGAAAGTGGAATGGAATGGAATGGAATGTGGAACATAATTTGGAATTAAATGTGGATTGGAACGTGGAATGAAATGGAATGGAGAGGAATGGAATAGAATGGGAAATGGAATGTGGAACGGAATGTGGAATGGAAGGTGGAATGGAATGGAATGGAGTGGAATGGACAGGAATGTGGAATGGAATGTGGTATGAATTGGAATAGAATGTGGAATGGAATGGAATATGGAATGGATCGTGGAATGGAATGGAATGGAATGTGAAATGGAATGGAATGGAATATGCAGTGGAATGTAATGGAATGTTAAATGGAATGGAATATGCAGTGGAATGTAATGGAATGTTTAATGGAATGGAAGGGAATGTAATATGGAATGCAACAGAATGGAATGTAATGGAATTGAATGGAATGTGAAATCAAAAGTGGAATGGAATGTGAAAACGATAGTGTAATGGAATGGAATGTGGAACGGAATGTGGAAAGGAATGAAAAGGAAAATGGAAAGGATTGGAAAGGAATGTGGAATGCAATGAAAAGGAATGGAAGATGGAATGCAATGGAATGGAATGAAATGGAATGGAACGCGGAATGGAGTGGAAATGAATGGGGAATGGAATGTGGAATGGAACGTGGAGTGGAATGGAACGGTAAACAATGGAATGTGCAATGGAATGTGGAACGGAAAGTGGAATGGAATTTATTGGAACGTGGTATGCAATGTTGAATGGATGGGAATGTCGTGTGGAATGGAATGGAATGGAATGCAGTGTGCAATGGAATGGAATGGAAAGTGGAATGGAATCGAATGCAAATTGGAATGGAATGGAATGTGTACCAGAATGCAAAGGATAGGATAGTGGAAAGTGGAATAGAATGGAATTAAATGGAAGAGAATGTGGAATGGAATGCAATGGAATGTGGAATGTAATGGAATGGAAAGTGAAATGGAAATAGAAGGGAATGTGGAATGGTATGGAATGGAGAGTGGAATGGAATAGAATTGAATGTGGAAGGGAAAGTCGAATGGAATGGAATGGAATGTGAAATAGAATGTGGAATGGAATGGAACGTGTAATGGATTGGAATGGGATGTCGAATGGAATGCAATGGAATGTGGAATGGAATGTGGAATGGAACATGGAATGCAATGGAATGGAATAGAATGGAATGTGGAATGGAAAGTGGAAAGGAACGCGGAATGGAATGGAAAATGGAATGGAATGGAATATAACGGAGTGTGGAATGGAATTTGGAATGGAAAGTGGAATGGAAGGCTATAGAATGAAATGTGTAATGGAATGGAACGAATTGTGGAATTGAATGCAATGGAATGTGGAATTGAATGCAATGGAATGTGGAATTGAATGCAATGCAAAGTGGAAAGGAAAGGAATGGAAAGTGGAATGGAATTTGGAATGGAATGTAATACAGAATGGAATGTGGAACCGAAAGGAATGGAATGGAATGCACTGTGGAATGCAATGGAAGGGAATGGAATGTGAAATGGAATGGAAAGGACTGTGGAAAGGATTGGAAGTTAATGGAATGTGAAATTGAATGGAATGGAATGGTGTGGAATGGAATGTGGAATGGAAATAAATGGAATACAATGGAATGTGGAATGGAACGGAATGTGGAATGCAATGGAATTTAATGTGGAATGGAATTGAATTGAATGTGGAATGGAAAGGAATGGAATGCGAATGAAATGGAAAGTAATGGAAGGTGAATGGAATGGAGTCTAATTTAATGTGGAATGGAATGGAATTGAATCTGGAGTGGAAAGGAATGGAATGTGAGTGAAATGGAAAGGAAAGGAAGGTTAATGGAATGGAAAGTGGAATGGAATAGAGTGGAATGTGGAATGGAATGGAATGGAAATTGGAATTGAAAGGAATGGAATGTGGAATGCAGTGGAATGGAATGGACTGGAATGTGGAATTGAATGGTGTGGAATTTGGAATGGAATGGAATATGGAATGGAATGGAATGGAATGTGGAAAGGAATGTGTAAGGCAGTGGAATGGAATGTGGAATGGATAGGAATCGATTGGAATTGATTGGAACGGAATGTGGAACTGAATGGAATTGAATGTGGAATGCAATGGAATGGAATGAGGAATGGAATGCAATGGAAAGTGGAATGGAATGGAAAGGAATATGGAATGGAATAGAATGGAATATGGAATGGAATGTGGAATGGAATGAGGAATGGAATGGAATGGAATGTAGAATGAAACAGAATGAAATGTGGAGTGGAACGTGGAATGGAATGTGGAATAGAACATGGAATGGAATGGAATGGAATGTGAAATGGAATGAGGAATTTAAGGGAATAGAATGGAATGTAATGTGGACTGTAATAGAATGGAATGTGTAATGGAATGTGGAATGGAATTGAATGTGTAATGGAATATGGAATGGAATGGAATGGAAAGTGGAATGAAATGTGGAACGGAATGGAATGGAATGAGGAATGGAAGGGAATGGAAAGCGGAATGGAATGTGCAACGGAATGTGGAATAGAATGGAATGGAAAGTGAAATGGAATGAGGAATGGAACATGGAATGGAATGGAGTGGAACATGGAGTGGAACGTCTAGTGGAATGTGTAATGGAAAGTGGAATGGAACGTGGAATGGAATATGGAATGCAAAGTGGAGTGGAATGGAATGGAATGGAATGTGGAATAGAATGGAATGGATTGTGAAAAGGAGGGGAATGGAATGTAGAATGGAATGAAATGGAATGGGGAATGGAAAGGATTGGAACGAAACGGATTGGAATGTGGAATGCAATGGAGTGGAAAGTGGAATGGAATGTGGAGAGGAATGTGGAAAGGAATGGAATGGACTGTGGAATGGAATGGAAAGGAATGGAATGTGAAATAAAATGGAATGGATTGTGCAATGGAATGGTATGGAATGGAATATGGAATGGAATGGAATGGAATGGAATGGAATGGAATGGAATGTGTAATGAAATGGAATGAAATGTGGAATGGAATGTGGAAAGGAATGGAAAGGAACATAGAATGGAAAGGAATGGAATGTGAAATGGAATCAGGAATGGAATGGAAAAGAATGGAATGGAAAGTGGAATGAAATGGGATGGAATATGCAATGGAATGAAGAATGTAACGCAATGGAATGAAGAATGGAATGGAATGGAGTGTGGAATGGAATGTGGAAATGAATCGAATGGAATGTGGAATGGAATAGAATGGAACGTGGAATGGAATATTTAATGCAATGTGGAATGATACGTAAAGGAATGTGGAATGGAATGTGGAATGGAAAGGAATGGAAGGTAGAATGGAATGGAATGGAAGGTGGATTGGAATGTATCATGGAATGGAATGGAACATGGAATGGAACATGGAATGGAATGTGGAATGGAATATGTAATGGAATGCAATGGAATGGAATGTGGAATGCAATGGAATGGAATGGAATGGAATGTGGAATGGAATGGAATGTAATGGAATGGAATGCGAAACAAAATTAAATGGAATGTGGAATGGAATGGAATGGAATATGGAATGGAACATGGAATAGAATGGAATGGAAATTGGAATGGAATATGAAATGGAATGGAATGAAATTTAGAATTGAACATGGAATGGACAGTGGAAAGAAATGTGGAATGGAACGTGGAATGGAACGTAGAAAGGAAAGTGGAATGGAACGTGGAATTGAACGTGGAATGGAATGGAATGCAATTTGGAATGGAATCTGGAATGGAATGGAATGGAGTTTGCAATGGAATGTGGAATGGAATGGAATGGAATGGAATTTGCAATTGAATGTGGAATGGAATGCAATGGAATGTGGAATGGAATGCAAATGAATGTGAAATTGAATGGATTGGAAGGTAGAAAGCAGGAATGGAATGGAATGGATTGGAAAGTAGAATGAAGGAATGGAACGGAAAGGAATGTGGAGTGCAATGAAAGTGAATGGAAAGTGTAATGGAATGTTCAATGAAATGTAATGAAATATGGAATGGAATGTGGAATGGAATGGAATGGAAAGAGGAATGGAATGTGGAATTGAAGGGAATGGAATGCAATTGAATGGAATGGAATATAATGTGAAACGTAAAGGAGAGAATTGTGGAATGGAATGTGGAATGGAATGGAATGGAAAGTGGAATAGAATATGTAATGCAATGGAATGGAATAGGGATTGGAATGGAAAGGAATATGGAATACAATGTGGAATGGAATGGATACACGAATGGAATGTGTAATGGAATGCAATGTGGAATAGAATGTTTAATGGAATGGAATGGAATGTGGAATGGAATGGAATAGAATGGTATGTGGAATCGAATGGATTGGAATGTGGAATGGAATGGAATAGAATATGAAATGGAATGGAATGGAATGTGGAATGGAATGGAATGGAATGCGGAATGGAACGTGGAGTGGAATGGAAGGTAATGTGGAATGGAGTATGAAATGAAATGGAATGAGAAGTAAAGAAAAGGAAGGGAATGGAATGTGGAATGGAATGGAATGGAATGTGGAATGGAATGTGACGGAATGTGGAATGGATTGTGGAATGGAAAGTGGAATGCAATGGAATGAATGTGGAATGGAATGTGTAATGTAATGGAATCGAATGTGTAATGGAGTGGAATAGAATATATATGGAATGGAATGTGTAACGTAATGGAATCGAATGTGTAATGGAATGGAATGGAAAGGAATGTGGACTTGAATGGATTGGAATGGAATGGAATGTGGAATGGAATGGAATTGAATTTGGAATGGAACGTGGAATGGTATGGAAAGGAATGTGAAATAGAATGTGGAATGGAATGTAATGGAATGTGGAATGCAATGGAATGGAATTTTGAATGTAATGGAATTGAGTGGAATGGAGTGTGAAATGCAATGGAATGGAATGTGGAATGGAATGGAATGGAATGTGGAATGCAATGGAATGCAACAGAATGGAATGTGGAATGGAATGTGGAATGGAATTTGGAATGAAATGGAGTGGAATGGAATGGAAAATGGAATTGAATGGAGTGGAATGGAATGTGGAATGGAATGGAATGGAATGTGGTATGGAATGGAAAGGAAAGTTGAATGGAATGTGGAATGGAAGGGAATGGAATGCAGTGTGGAATGGAATGGAATGGAATGCGTAATGGAATGGAATGTGGAATGGAATGTGGAATGGAATGTAATGGAAAGTGGAATGCAATGGAATGGAATGTGCAATGGAATGGAATGGAATGTGGAATGGAATGGAATGGAATATGGAATGGAGTGAAATGTAATTTGCAATGGAATGGAATGGAATGTGGAATGGAAAGGAATGGAATTTGGAATGGAAGGGTATTGAATTGAATGGAATGAGGAATGGAATGGAATGGAATGTGGAATGGAATGGCATGTGGAATGGAATGTGGAATGTAATATGGAATGGAAAGAAATGCGTAAAGGAATGGAATGCAATGAGGAATGGAATGTGGAATCGAATGTGGAAAGATGTGAAATGTGGAATGGAATTGAATGGAATGTGGAACGGAAAGTGGAATGAAATTTGGAATGGAATGGAATGGGCAATGGAATGCAATGGAATGGAATGTGGAATTTAATGGAATGGAATGGAATGGAATTTGAAATGGAATGGAATGAAACTTGGAATGGAACGCAGAATGGAACGTCCAATGGAACATGGAATGGAAAGTGGAATAGAACTTGAAAATGAATGTTGAATTGAATGTGGAATGGAATGGAAAGGAATGCGGAATGCAACGGAATGGAATGTGAAATGGGAGGAAATAGAATGGGATGCAATGTCGAATGTAATGGAGAGGAATGGATTGTGGAATGGTATGTGGTATGGAAAGAAATTGAATGTGGAGTGGAATGGAATCTAATATGGAATGGCACGTGGAAAGGAATAGAAAGGAATGTGGAATGGAACGTGGAATGGAATGGAATGGAAAGTGGAATGGAATGGAATGGAATGTGGAATGGAACGTGGAATGGAATCGAAAAGAAAGAGAAATGGAATGGATGGAATCTGGAATGGAATGGAAAGTGGAATGCAGTGGAAAGGAATGTGGAATGGAATGGAATTGAATGTGGAATGGAACGTGGAATGGAACGTGGAATGGAAGTTGGCATGGAACGTGGAATGGAATTTGCAGTGGAGGGAATGTGCAATGGAATGGAATCTGGAATGTAACATGGAATGGAATGGAAAGGAATGGAATGAAAAGGAATGGAATGGAATGGAATGTGGAATGGCATTTGGAATGGAATTGAATGGAATGGAAAGGAATGCAATGGAATGGAATATGGAATGTGGATTGGAATGTGGAATGGTACGGAATGGAATGCAATGTGGAATGGAATTTGGAAAGGAATGGAAAGGAATGGAATGGAATTTGAAATGAAATGTGGGATGGAATGGAATGGAATGTGGAACGCAATGGAATGGAAAGGAATGTGCAATGGAATGTGCAATGTAATGGAATGGAACGTGGAATGGATCATGGAATGCTATGTGGAATGGAATGGAATAGAATGGAATGGAATGTGGAATGGAATGGAATGGAATGGAATGTGGAATGGAATGGTATGGAATGCGGAATGGTACATGAAATGTAATGGAATGAAACGGGGAATGGAACATGGAATGGAACGTCAAATGAATGGTGAAATGTATTGTGGAGTGGAATTGAATGGAAGGTAGAATGCAACGTGGAATGGATCATGCAATGTAACGGGGAATGGAAGGTGGAAAGGAATTCAATGCAATGTGGAATGGAATGGAATGTGGAATATGATGGAATGGAATGTGGAATGGAATGTGGAATGGGGAGGAATTTGGAATGGATTGTGGAATGGAATGTAATGGAATGTGGAATGGAATGTGGAATGGAATGGAATGTGGAATGGAATGTGCAATGGAATGGAATGAAATGGAATGTGGAATGGAATGTGGAATGGAATGGAATGGAATGTGGAATGGAACACCTTGGAATGTGGAAAGGAATGGAAAAGAATTTGGAACGCACTCTGGAATGGAATGGAATGGAATATGTACTGTAACGTGGAATGGAATGGATTGGAATGGATTGTGGAATGGAACGTGGAAGGGAATGGAATGGAATCTGGAATGGAATGCAATGGAATGTAGAGTGGAATGCAATAGAATCAAATGAAACTTGAAATGGAATGGAATGGAATGTGGAATGGAATGTAATGAAATGTGGAATTAAATGTGGAATTGAATGGAATGGAATGTGGAATGGTATATGAAATGGAATGGAATGTAACGTGGAATGGAATGTGAAATGGAATGGGATGGAATGTTGAATGAAATGTGGAATGGAATGGAGTGGAATGTGGAAAGCAATGCGGAATGGAATGGAATGGAACGTGGAATGGAATGTGGAATGGAATGGAATGGAATGTGGAATAGAACGTGGAAAGGAACGTGGAATGCAACGGGGAATGGAATGTGGAATAGAATGGAATGGAATGGAATGGAATGTGGAATGCAATGGAATGGAATGGAATGTGCAATGGAACGGAATGTGGAATGGAAAGGAATGGAATGTGGAATGGAATGTTGAATGGAATGGAATGGAATGTGAACTGCAATGGAATGGAAAGTGGAATGGAATGGAATGGTATGTGGAATGGAGTGTGGAATGTAATGTGGAATGGAATGGAAAGGATTGTGCAACGTAATGGAATGGAATGTGGAATGGAATGTGGAATGCAATTGAATGGAATGCGGAATGGAATGGAAAGGAATATGGAATGGAATGGAATGGAATGTGAAACGGAACGTTCCATTCCACATTCCATTCCACATTCCATTCAACCTTCCATTCCATTCCATTCCACGTTCAATTCCACTTTCCATTCCGCATTCCGTTCCATGTTCCATTTCACATTCCATTGCATTCCATTCCATATTCCATTGCATTCCATTCCACGTTCCATTCCAAGTTCCATTCCACATTCCATTGCATTCCATTCCACATTCGATTCCAAGTTCCATTCCACTCCATTCCTCGTTCCTTTCCACATTCCATTCCCCTTTCCAGTCGAAACCATCCTACGTACCATTCCATTCCATTCCACATGCCTTTCCATTCAATTCCACATTAAATTCGACAGTCCATTCCACATTCCATTCCATTCCTTTCTTTTCCACTTTCCATTCCATTCCATTCCATTCCATTCCACATTCCATTCCATTACATTTCTCATTCCATTACATTCCATTCCAAATTCCACTACATTCCATTCCATTCGACATTCCATTCCATTCCATTCCACATTCCATTCAATTCCTTTCCACGTTCCACTTCAAGTTCCACTCCACGTTGCATTCCACTTTCCATTCCACGTTGCATTCCGCGTTCCATTCCCTACCATTCCACATTCCATTCCATTCCATTCCACTTTCCATTACACGTTCCATTCCACATTGCATTCCTCGTTTCATTCCTCATTGCATTCCACGTTCCGTTTCCTTCCACTCCACATTCAATACCATTGCCTTACACATGCCATTCCTTTCCATTCCATTCCATTTCACATTCCATTCCACATTCCATTCCCTTTCATTACAGATTCCATTCTATTCTATCCCATATTTCATTCCACGTTCCATTCCACGTTTCATTCCACGTTCCATTCCAATACATTCCACATTCCATTGCACATTGCATTCCATTACAGACCATATTCCATTCTGCATTCCATACCATTCCATTTAAACATTCCATTCCATTCCATTCTACATTACATTCCATTTTCCATTCCATTTCACACTGCTTTCCACATTCCATTACACATTCCATTCCATTCCATCCCACATTCCATTCCACATTCCAATCCATTCCATTCCACGTTCCATTTCACATTCCATTCCACATTCCATTCTATTCCATTCCACATTCCATTCCACATTCCATTCTATTCCATTCCACATTCCATTCCACATTCCATTACATTCAATTCCACCTTCCATTCGACATTCCATTCCATTCCATTCCATTTGACATTCCATTCCTTTCCATTCCATGTTCCAATCTGTTCCATTCCACATTTCATTCCACCTTGCATTTCGCATTCCATTCGTCTTTCCATTACACATTCCTTACCATTCCATTCCACTTTCCATTCCATTCCATTCCACATTCCATTCAATTCGTTTACACATTCCAATCCTGTCCACTTTCCGGTCGACATTCCATTCAACGTTCCATTCCATTCCATTCCATTTTCCTTTCCACTTTCCACTCCATGTTCCATTCCATTCCATTCCACGTTCTGCTCCACATTCCATTGTGTTCCATTACACATTCCATTCCACATTCGATTCCACATTTCATTCCAAATTGCATCCCATTCCATTCCACATTCCATTCCATTCCACTCCACATTCTATTCCACGTTGCATTCCACATTCCATTCCACGTTCTGTTCCACTTTCCATTCCATTCCATTACACGTTCCATTGCACATTCTATTCCATTCCATTCCAGTTTCCATTCCACATTACATTCCAGATTACTTATCTTCCATTCCACATTCCATCCAACATTCCATTCCGGATTCCATTCCTTTCCATTCCACATTCCATTAATCATTCCATTCAACATTCCATTCCACATTCCATTCCATTCCATTCCACATTCCCTTCCATTCCACAATGCATTCCATTCCATTCCACCTTCCATCCCACGAAACATTCCACATTCCATTACATTTCATTCTATTCCATTGCATGGCACACCATATTCCATTCAATTGCATCCCATTCCTTATTCCATTCCATTCCATTTCACATTCCATCCTAATCCATTCCACATTCCATTCCATTCCATTGCACTTTCCATTCCATTCCATTCCATTCCATTGAAAATTACATAACTTTCCATGGCATTCCACATTCCCTTTCTTTCCATTACACATTCCATTCCTTTCCATTCCACGTTTCTTTCCATTCCGTTCCACATTGCATTCCATTGCATTACACATTCCATTGCCTTCCATTCCACTTTCCATTCCACATCCCATTCCACGTTCCATTCCACGATCCATTTCTCATTCCATTGCATTCCATTTCACATTCCATTCCTCATTCCATTCCCTTCAAATCCACATTCAATTCCACTTTCCATTGCATTACATTCCACATTCCATTCCACTACATTCCATTCCACATTCCATTCCATTCCATTCCACTTTCAATTCCATTCCTCTCCATATTCCATACCATTCAATTCCACAATGCATTCCATTCCATTCCACCTCTCATTCCACGTTCCATTCCAAATTCCACTTCACCTTCCAAACCACATTCCATTCCACGATCCATTCCACGTTTCATCCCATTCCATTCCACATTCCATTCCATACTATCTTCCATTCCACTTTCCAGTCCACTGCTTTCCACATTCCTTACCACATTCCATTCCACTCCATTCGACCTTCAATTGCACATTCCATTCCTTTCCATTGCACATTACATTCCATTGCTTTCCACATTCCATTCCATTCCACATTCCTTTCAATTCCATTCCATTCCATTCCACATTCCATTTGATTGCATTCCACATTCCATTCCATACAATTCCTCATTACATTACATTCCATTCCACATTCCATTCCACATTGCATTCCATTCCATTCCACATTCCATTCCACATTCCATTCCATTCCGTTCTAGATTCCTTTCCACATTCCATTAAACATTCTATTCTTCAATCCTTTCCATCCCATTCCACTTTCCATTCCACATTGCATTCCATTCAATTCCATATTCCATTCCACACCATTCTATATTGCATTCCACATTCCATTCCACATTCTATTTCATATTCCATTCCACATTCCTTTCCTTTCCATTCCACATTCCATTCCATTCAATTCCACATTCCTTTCCACATTCCATTTCACATTCGATTCCACATTTCATTCCATTCCATTCCACTTGACATTCCATTCCACATTCCATTCCATTGCATTCAACATTGCATTCCATTGCATCCGATATTCCATTCCACGTTCCATTCCACATTTCATTCCACTTTCCATTCCACACCATTCCACATTCCATTCCATTCCGTTCCACATTCCAAACCACATTCCATTTCACCTTCCATTCCCTTCCATTTCCCATTCCATTCCATTCCTTTCCACATTCCAATCCTTTCCACATTCCATTCCACTTTTAATTCCACGTGACATTACATTGCTTTCAACTTTCCATTCCACGTTCCATTCCATGTTCCATTACATTCCATTCAACGTTCAATTCCACATTCCATTCCATTTCTTTTTGCATTCCATTCCAATCCATTCCACTTTCCATTCCATATTCCATTCCACATTCTATTCCACATTCCATTCTGTTCCATTCCACATTCCACTCCACACTCCTTTCCACGTTCCACATTTCATTCCGTTCCATTCCGCATTCCATTCCACACGGCATTCCACATTCCATTCCACATTCCGTTCCATTCCTTTTCACATTCCATTCCACTTTCTATTCCACATTCCATTGCGTTACATTCCACATTGCATTGCATTCCCTTCCACATTCCTTTCCTAATTAAAATCCATTCCATTGCACATTCAATTCCTTTCCATTCCACATTCCATTCCACATTCCATTCCACATTCCATTCCACATTCCATTCCACATTCCATTCCGCAATCCATTCCTTTCCATTCAAAATTCCATTCCACTTTCTGTTACACATTCCAAGCCACTCAATTCCACATTCAATTCCATTTCATTCCACATTCCATTCCACGTTCCATTCACTTTCCTTTAAACTTTCCATTCCACTTTCCTTTCCATTCATTTCTACATTCATTTCCACCTTCCAATCCATTGCATTCAACTTTCCATGCCACACTGCATTCCACATTCCATTCTACATTCCATTCCTCATTCTGCTTCATTCCATTCCACATTCCATTCCACATTCCATTCCATTCCATTACACAATCCATTCCACATTCCATTACCCTCCATACCATCCGACATTCAATTCCATGTTCCATTCCACTTTCCATTCCGCGTTCCATCCCATTCCTTTCCATGTTCCATTCTGTTCCATTCCACATTTCATTCTGCCTTCCATTTCGCATTCCATTCAACATTCCGTTACACATTCCTTTGCATTCCATTCTCCATTCCATTCCTTTCCATTCCTTTCCATATTCCAATCCTTTCCGCATTCCACTCCACATTACTTTCCACGTTCCATTCCATTCCATTCCACGTTGCATCCCATGATCCATTCTGTGTTCCATTCCATTAAATTCCACGTTCCTCTCCACATTCCATTCCATTCCATTTCACGTTCCATTCCACTATACCATTACAAATTCCATTCCACTTTCCATTCCGTTCCAATCCACATTTGATTGCATGCTCCACTCCACATTATATTCCACATTCCAATCCGTTCCATTCCACATTCCATTCCGCATTCTATTCCACTTTTCATTCCACAATGCCTTCCATTCCATTTCAGATTCCATTCCATTCCACTCCACATTCCATTCCACTTTGTATTACATGTTCCATTCCACGTTCCGTTTCACGTTCCGTTCCATGCCGTTCCAGTTTCCTTTCCACATTCCATTCCACATTCCATTCCAAATAACTTCCGTTCCATTCCACATTCCATTCCATTCCATTCCACATTCCATTAATCATTCCATTCAACATTGCATTCCACTTTGCATTCCATTCCATTCCTCATTACATTCTACATTCTGTTCCACATTCTGTTCCACATTCTTTTCCATTGCATTCTATTCCACATTCCATTCCATTCCGTTCCACATTCCATTCAATTACTTTCCACATTCCATTCCACATTCCATTCCACATTCTAATCCACATTGCATTCCACATTCAATTGCACATTCCATTCCATTCCATCCCACATTCCATTACAATTTCCATACCTTTCAATTCCAACTTCCATTTCACGTTACATTCCACGTTGCATTCCACGTTCCTTTCCTCTTTCCATTTCGCATTCCATTCCATTCCATTCCATATTCCATACCATTCCATTCCATTCCATTCCACAATCCATTCCATTCCATTCCACTTTCTTTTCCACATTCAATTCCACATTCCATTCCACACTCCATTCCACATTCCATTCCGTTCCATTCCACATTCCATTGCTTTCCATTCCACATTCCTTTCTGCATTCCAATCCATTCCATTCAGCACTATATTGCTTTCCATTACACATTCCATTCCACATTCTATTCCACGTTCCATTCCAATACTTTGCACATTCCGTTCAATTCCATTCGACATTCCATTCCACATTGTATTCCACATTCCATTCCACATTCCATTCCATTTTATGTCGTGTTCCCTTCCACATTCCATTCCACATTCCATTCCACATTCCATTCCACCTTCCATTCCACATTCCTTTCCATTACATTTTAAATTCCATTCCACATTCCATTCCACATTCCCTTCCACTTTACATTAGCTTCCATTCTACATTCCATTCCACACTTCACTGTATGTTCCATTCCACATTTCATGCCGTTCCACTCCACATTCCATTCCACATACCACTCCACATTTCATTCCACATTCCAGTCAATTCCATTACACATTCCATTCCTTTCCATTCCACATTCAATTCCATTCCATTCCACATTGCATTCCACGTTACATTCCGTGTTCCATTCCTAGTTCCATTTTATTCCATTCCACATTCCATTACACGTTACATTACATGCCATTCCACATTCTTTTTCACATTCCATTCCACATTACATTCCGTTCCATTCCACTTTCCATTCCACATTTCATTCCACATTCCATTCCATTCCACTCCACAATCCATCCCATTACATTCCACATTCCATTCCTCTTTCCATTCCATTCCACTCCACATTCCATTTCACGTTACATTCCATTCCACTGCACTTTCCATTCCACGTTCCATTCCACATTCCAATCCACATTCCATTTAACATTCCATTACATTCCATTTGAGAGTCCATTCCACATTCCACTCCATTCCATTCCACATTCCGTTCCACAATCCAGTCCATTCCATTCCATCGCAAATTCCATTCCATGTTCCATGCCATTCCATTCCACCTTTAATTCCACGTGCCATTCCATTACATTTGATATTGCATTCTTCTTCCCATTCCACTCCGCTAAACATTCCATTCAACTTTCCATTCCTCATTCCATTCCTTTCCATTCCACATTCTATTCCACATTCCATTGCGTTGCATTCCACATTCCATTCTATTCCAATCCACACTCCATTCCACATTCCATCCCACATTCCATTCCATACCATTCCACATTCCTTTCCACATTCTATACCTCAGTTCATTCCATTACATTCCACATTGCATACCA
Source organism: Pongo pygmaeus (assembly GCF_028885625.2). Taxonomy (NCBI): domain Eukaryota; kingdom Metazoa; phylum Chordata; class Mammalia; order Primates; family Hominidae; genus Pongo; species Pongo pygmaeus. The sequence continues at coordinate 39,010,712 of NC_072392.2, forward strand.
CATTCCATTCCATTGCATTTCACATTCCATTCCGTTCCATTCCACATTCCTTTCCACATTCCTTTCTACATTGCGTTTCACAACCCATTCCACATTCTATTCCATTCCATTCCGCATTCCATTTCACATTCCATGCCATTCCATTCCATATTCATTCCACATTCCAATCCATTACATTCCACATTCCATTTTATGTTCCATTCCGTTCCATTCTACTTTCATTCCGCATTCCATTCCACATTCCATTCCACATTCCATTCCACATTCCACTCGATTCCATTCCACATTCCATTCCATTCCATTCCACATTCCATTTTACATTCCATTCCAAATTCCAAACCATTCCTTTCCACATTCCATTCCACTTTCCATTTATAGTTCCATTCCTCTCCATTCTGCGTTCCATTCCTCTTTCCGTTCCACGTCCCATTTCATTTCATTCCACGTTCAATTCCACAGTCATTTCCATTCTTTTTCACGTTCTTTGCTACATTCCATTCCACATTCTATTCCACGTTCCATCAAGTCCATTCCACTTTCCATTCCACACTCCATTCTACATTCCTTTCCACATTTTATTCCATTCCATTCCACATTCCTTTCCACACTCCACTCCACATTCCATTGCACCTTCCATTCCGTTCCATTCCACATTCCTTTCCAGATTACATTCCACATTCCATTCCACATTCCATTCCATTCCATTTCACATTAAATACCATTCCATTCCAGATTCCATTTCACATTCCTTTCCACAATCCATTCCACATTCAATTTCACACTCCATTCCACAGTCCATTACACATTCCATTCCATTCCAATCCACATACCTTTCCAGATTCCATTCCCCATTCTACATTCCATTCCACATTCTAATCCATTCCATTCCACATTCCATTCCACACTCAATCCCACATTCCATTGCACCTTCCATTCCATTCCATTCCACATTCCTTTCCAGATTACATTCCACATTCCATTCCACATTCCATTGCATTCCATTTCACATTAAATTCCATTCCATTCCAGATTCCATTTCACATTCCTTTCCACAATCCATTCCACATTCAATTTCACACTCCATTCCACAGTCCATTACACATTCCATTCCACATACCTTTCCAGATTCCATTCCCCATTCCATTCCACTTTCCATTTCATTCAGTTCCACATTCCATCCCATTGCATTTCACTTTCTTTCCACATTCCATTCCATTCCATTCCACATTCCATTCCATTCCATTCCACTCTCCATTCCATTCCACTTCACATTCCATTCCTTTCCATTCCATTCCATTCCACTCTCCATTCCATTCCACTCCACATTCCATTCCTTTTCATTCCACATTCCATTTCACATTCCGTTCCACATTACATTCCACACTCCATTCCACATTCAATTCCACATTCCATTCCTTTCCATTCCACATTCAATTCCACATTCCATTCCTCTCCTTTCCACATTCATTTCCACATTTCATTCCACATTCCATTCCACTTCATTCCACATCCCTTTCCACTCTCCATTCCATTCCATTTCACATTCCATTCCGTTCAATTCCACATTCCTTTCCACATTCCATTCCACATTCCATTCCACATTCTGTCCCAGATTCAATTCTACGTTCCATTCCATTCCATTGCACACTCCATTCAAATTCATTCCACATTCCATTCCACGTTCCATTCCATTCGGTTCCACATTCCAATCCATTCCATTTCACATTCCATTCCGTTCCATTCCACATTCGTTTCCACATTCCATTCCAACGTCTTTTACACATTCTAATCCACATGCCAATCCATTCCATTTCACATTCCATTCCGCTCCATTCCACATTCCTTTCCACATTCCATTCCACATTCCATTCCACATTCCGTTCCACATTGCAATACACATTCCATTCCACATTCCAATCCATTTCACTTAATTCCACATTCCATTGCTTACCATTCCACGTTACATTCCATGTTCCTGTCCACGTTGTTTTCCAAGTTCCATTCCACATTCCATTCCGTTCGTTTCCACATTCCAATCTATTCAATTTCACATTCCATTCCGTTACATTCCACATTAGTTTCAACATTCGATTCCACCGTCCATTACACATTCCAATCCATATTCCATTCCACATTCCAATCCATTCCATTTCACATTCTATTCCGCTCCATTGCACATTCCTTTCCACATTCCATTCCACATTCCATTCCACATTCCGTTCCACATTCCATTCCACATACCATTCCATTTCGGGTCACTCCTCGTTCCATTCCTTTCCATTCCACGTTTCATTATACGTTCCTGTACACGTTGCTTTCCAAGTTCCATTCCACATTCCATTCCATTCAGTTCCACATTCCAATCCAATCCATTTCACATTCCATTCCGTTACATTCCACATTCATTTCCGCATTCCATTCTACCTTCCATTACACATTCCAATCCACATTCCATTCCACATTCCAAACCATTCCATTTCACATTCCATTCCACTGCATTCCACATTCCTTTCCACATTCCTTTCCACATTCCATTCCACATTCCATTCCACATTCCGTTCCACATTCCCTTCCATTTCATTTCATTCCTCATTCCAATCATTTCCATTCCACTTTACCTTCCACGTTCTTGTCCACGTTCCTTTTCAAGTTCCATTCCACGTTGCTTTCCATTCCATTCCACGTTCCATTCCATATTCCAGTTCACTTTCCATTACACGTTCCATTCCATTCCATTCCACGATCCATTCCACATTCCATTCCATTCCATTCCTCGTTCCATTCCGCATTCCATTGCACATTCCATTGCACGTTACATTCCCCATTCCATTCCACTTCCCATTCCTTTCCATTCCACGTTCCATTTCATTCCATTCCATGATCCGTTTCATTCCATTCCACATTCCCTTATACATTCCATTTCACATTCCATTCCACATTCCATTCCATTCCAATCCACATTGCATTCCCTTCCATTCCACGTTCCATTCTCTTCCACATTCCATTACATTCCGTTCCACATTCCATTTCATTGCATTCCACATTCCATTCCAGATTGCATTACATTCCATTCCATTTCATTTCACTTTCCATTCCCTTCCATTCCATTCCACATTCCATTCCATTCCATTTTACATTCCATTCCTTTCCATTCCATTCCACAGTCCATTCCCTTCCATTCCACATTCTATTCCATTCAACTTTACATTCCATTCCATTCGTTTCCATTGCACATTCCATTCCATACCATTCCTTTCTGCATTGCATTCCATTCCATTCCACATTCCATTCCATTCCACGTTCCATTCCTGATAGCACTCCACATTGCATTCCATTCTATTCCTTTCCACATTCCATTCCATTGCATTCAACATTCCATTCCATTCCATTCCACTTTCCATTCCACATTCCATTCCACATTCCATTCCCCGTTCCATTCCATTCCATTCCGCATCCCATACTATTCTCTGCCATTCCAAATTGCATTCCATTCCATTCCACATTCCATTCCATTCCATTCCACATTGCATTCGACATTGCATTCGACTTTCCATTTCATTCCTTTCCACATTCCATTCCATTGCATTCCACATTCAGTTCAATTCCGTTCCACATTCCATTCAACATTCCATTTCATTCCATTCAACATTCCATTCCATTCCATTACACATTCCATTCCATTCCATTCCACATCCCATAACTTTCCGTTCCACTTTCCATTCAGCATTCCATTCCACGTCCCATTCTACATTCCATTTCACTTTCCATTTCACGTTTTATTCCATTCTATTCCACATTCCATTCCATTCCACGTTCCAGTGCATACCATTCAATACCATTCCATATATCATAACATTCCATTCCATTCCAAATTCCATTCATTTCCATTACACATTCCATTGAATTCAATTCCACATACCATTCCATTTCATTCCATTCCATTCCACATTGCATTGCACATTACATTCCCTTCCATTCCACATTCCATTACATTCCATTCCACATTTCATTCCATGTTCCATTCCACGTTCCATTCCGCGTTCCGTTCCTCGTTCAATTCCATGTTCCATTCCACATTCCATTCGATTCCATTCCAGATTCCACTGCACATTAGATTCCATTCCATTCCACATTCCATACAATTAACTTCCATTCCATTCCACATTCCATTCCTTTCCACATTCCATTCCACCTTCCATTCCATTCCATTACACATTCCATTCTGCATTCCATTAAATTCCATTCCACATTCCATTCCATTCCATTCCACATTCCATAACTTTCCATTCCACATTCCATTCCTCATTCAATTCCACGTTGCATTCCACACTTCATTCCACATTCCATCCCACGTTCCTTTCCATTCCATTCCTCGTTCTATTCCATTCCACGTTCCATTCCACATTCAATTCCGCGTACCATTCCACTTCATTCCACGTTCCATTCCATTCTCTTAGACGTTCTATTTCACATTACATTATGTTCCATTCCACATTCCATTCCACATACCATTCCACAATCCATTCCTCATTCCATTCCACATCCCTTTGCCTTCCAGTCCTCTTTCAATTCCACATTCCACTCCATTCCATTCCACATTCCGTTTCATTCCAATTCACTTTGCATTCCACATTCCTTTCCATTCTATTCCATTCCACTTCTCATTCCACATTCCATTCCATTCTATTATATATTCTATTCCACATTCTGTTTCACAGTCCATTCTGCTCCATTGCACATTCCATTCCACAATCCATTCCATTCCATTCCTTGTCCTATTCCACGTTCCATTCCACATTCTATTCCACATTCCATTCCATGTTCCATTCCATTCCACATTCGATTGCATTCCATTCCATATCACATTCCATTCCACATTGCATTCCATTTCATTCTATTACATTGCATTCCATTCCTCATTCCAATCCGTTCGAATCCTCTCCACATTCCACTCCATTCCATTCCACATTCTTTTGTATTCCATTCCACATTCCAATCCAGTCCATTGCAAATTCCATTCCATTCCACTCCATTCGATTCCACATTCCATACCATTCCATTGCATTCCACATTACATTCCTTTCCATTACCCATTCCATTCCTTTCTGTTCCACGTTCCATTCCATTCCATTCCACCTTCCATTCCAATCCATTCCACCATCCATTACACAGTCTATTCCACATTACCTTGCAATTCATTCTATTCCATTTCACTCTATTCCACATTCCATTCCATTCTGTTCCATTTCACTTTCCATTCCACATTCCATTGCATTCCATTCCACATTCCGTTCCACATTCCATTGATTTCCTGTCCTCTGTCCAATCCACATTCCATTCCACTTTCCATTCTACTCCATTCCACATTCCATTCCACATTCCATTGCACTCCTGTCGACATTCCATTCCACATTCCGTTCCACATTCCATTCCACATTCCATTCCATATTCCATTCCATTCCATTTCTTTCCACAATATATTCCACATTCCAATGCTTTCCAGTCCACATTCCATTCCACATTCCATTCCATTCCATTCCTCATTCCATTCAATTCCTATTCACATTCCATTGCATTCCATTCCACATTCCATTCCACATTCCATTCCATATTCCATTCAATTCCATTCCACATTCCATTACATTCCATTCCACATTCCATTCCACGTTCCATTCTGCTTTTCAATCCACATTCCATTCCACGTTGCATTTCATTCCGTTGCATGTTGCATTCCAGGTTCCATTTCTTTCAATTCCTCGTTCCATTACACTTTCTGTTGCATATTCCTTTGTTCCTTCCATTCCACATTACGTTTCAGATTCCATTGCACGTTCCGTTCAACGTTCGATTCCACATTCCATTCCATACCATTCCACGTTCTATTCGACATTCCATTCCTTTCTGTTCTACTGTCCATTCCACATTCCATTCCACATTCCATTCCATTACATTCCACACTCCATTTCACATTCCATTTCACATTCCATTCTTCAATTCATTCCATTCCATTCGACAATCAATTCCTTTTCATTCCACATTCCACTCCACATTCCATTCCATTCAATTCCATATTCCGTTCCAAACCATTCCTTATTCCATTCCACATTCCATTCAACATTCCATTTCATATTCCATTCCACATTCTATTCCATTCTATTCCACATTCCATTTTACATTTCAGTCCATTACATTCCACATTCGTTTGCACACTCCATTTCACATTCCATTCCACATTCCATTCCATTCCATTCCACAATCCATTCCACATTCCATTCCATTGCATTCAACATTGCATTCCATTCCATCTCACATTCCACTCCATGTTCCATTCCATTTCATTGCACATTCCATTCCATTCTGTTCTACATTCCATTCCACATTCCATTTCATTCCATTCCACATTCCATTCCATTCCACTCCACGTTCCACTCCACATTCCATTCCATTCCATTCCACATTCCATTTCACGTTCCATTCCACTCCAATCCACGTTCAATTCCACGTTCCATTCCACATTGCATTCCACTTTCAATTCCACATTCCTTTCCGTTCTATTCCACATTCCATTCCACATTCCCTTAAACATTCCATTGCACTTTCCATTCCCAGTCTGTTCCATTCCATTCCACTTTCCATTCTACAATCCATTCCACATTCCATTCCATTCCGTTCGACATCCCTTTCAACATTCCATTTCATACGATGCCGCATTCCATTCCATTCCATTTCACATTTCATTCCCCATTCCATTACCTTCCTTTCCATTCCATTCCACAGTCCATTCCACATTTCATTCCATTCCACATACCATTCCATGTTCCCTTCCACATTCCATTCCACATTTCATTCCACGTTCCTTTCCATTCCTTTCCACGTTCCATTCCAACATCAAATACATTCCATTACACATTCCATTCCACTTTCAATTCCGTGTTCCATTCCATTGCATTCCACGTTACATTCCACATAACTTTCCATTCTATTCCACGTTCCATTTCATATTGCATTCCACGTTCCGTTCCACGTTTCATTCCATTCCATTCCACATTCTATTCCATTCGACCTTCCTTTCCACATTCCACTCCACTCCTTTCCACATTCCTTTCCACATTCAGTTCCATTCAATTCAATCTTCCGTTCCACATTCCATTCAATTCCATTCCATTCCACATTCCAATCCATTCCACATACCATTCCATTCCATTCCACATTCCATTCCTCCTTCCATTGCATTCCATTCCACCTCCCATTCCATGTTCCATGCCACGTTCCTTTCCACATTACATTCCTCTGCATTCCATATTCCTTACTATTCCATTCGTTTCTAGTCCACAATGCATTCCATTCCATTGCCCATTCCATTCCACATTCCATTCAACATTCAATTTCTTTCCATTCCACATTCAATTCCTTTCCTTTCCACATTCCATTCCACACTTCAATCCACATTGCAATCCACATTCCATTCCGTTTCATTCCTCATTACATTCCACATTGCATTCCACATTCCATTCCATTCCATGCCACATTCCATTGCATTCCATTCAACATTCCTTTCCACATTCCAATCTATTCCATTCCACATTCCATTCCACTACACATTCCATTTCACATTCTATTCCACATTCCATTTCACATTCCATGGCAGTGTTTTCCACATTCCATTCCTCATTCTATTCCACATTCCATTCCATATTCCACTGCATTACATTCCATGTTCCCTTCCACATTCCATTCCCCATTCCATTTTACTTTCCTTTCCATTCCATTCAACCTTCAATTCCACGTTTCACTTCACTTTCCATTCCACATTGTTCATTTCCATTCCACATTTCATTCCATTCCACTTTCCATGCCACAATGCATTCCACGTTCCACTACATATTCCATTCCATTCCATACCACGTTCCATTCCACATTGCATTCTATTCTATTCCATTTTCCATTCCACATTCCATTCCACATTACATTTCACTTTACATTCCTTTTCATTCCACATTCCATTCCACATTCCATTCTACATTCCATTTCGTTCCGTTCCACATTCCATTCCACATTCCGCTCAACATTCCATTCCACATTCCATTCCATGCCATCACACATTCCATTCCATCACACATTCCATTCCACTTTCCATTCCATTCCATTCTACAATCCATTCCATTCCATTCCCCGTTCCGTTTCATTCCATTACACTTTCCATTCCACATTCCATTCCACATTCCATTTCACAGTCCATTGCACTTTCCATTTCAATTTCCATTCCGTTCCATTCCATTCCATTGCACATTCCATTCCATTCCAATCCACATTCCAATCCATTCCATTCCAAGTTCCAATCCTTTTCATATTCCATTGCATTCCATTCCACCTTCGATTCCACGTTGCATTCCACGTTCCATTCCACGTTCCTTTCCACGTTCCATTCCACTTTCCACTGCATTCCATTCCATATTCCACAGCATTCCATTCAATTCCTTTCCACAATCCACTCCATTCCATTGCACATTCCATTCCACATTCCATTCCACATTCCTTTCCATTCCATTCCCCATTCCATTCCACAATCCATTCCACATTCCTTTCCACATTTTATTACTTTGCATTCCACATTCCTTTACACACTCTATTTCACATGCCATTCCACATTCCATTAAGTTCCATTCCACATTACATTCCTTTCCATTCCCCATTTCATTCCACATTCAATTCCACATTCCAATCAAGATTCCATTCTACATTATATTCCATTCCATTCCACATTCCAATCCATTGCATTCCATTTTATTCCACATTCCATTCCATTACATTCTATTCCAAATTCTATTCCATTATATCCCACATTCCATTCAGTTCCATTCCATATGCCATTCCACATTCTAATCCACGTTCCATTCCATTCCATTGCACATTGTATTCCATTACATTCGACATTCCATTCCATTTAATTCCACATTTCATTCCATTCCCTTGCATTCCACATTCCATTCCATTCCATTCCGCATTCCATTCCATTGCCTTCCATTCTATACCACATTCCATTCCATTCCATTGTGTTCCACATTCCATTCTATTACATTCCACATTCCATTCAATTACTTTCCACATTCTATTCCACGTTGCATTCCATACTATTCCACATTATATTCCATTAGTTTCTTCATTCCATTCCATTCAATTCTACATTCCATTCCATTCCATTGCATTCCACATTCCATTCCTTTCAATTCCGCATTCCATTCTATTCCATTCCATTATATTCCACATTCCATTCCATTCCAATCCACATTCCATTCAATTCCACTCCACATTCCATTCCATTCCTTTCCACATTCCCTTCCACATTCCATTCCACATTCTTTTCCACGTTCCACCCCATTCCATTCAACATTCCATTCCATTCCATTCCAAATTCCATTCCTCATTTCTTTGCTTTCCTTTCAACATTTCATTCCACATTGCATTCCATTCAATTCCACATTTCATTCCACGTTCTATTCCACGTTCCATTCCACGTTCCGTTCCAAAGTCCATTCCACATTCCATTTTTTTCCATTCCACATTCCACTGCACATTCCAATCCATTCATTTCCACATTCCATTGCACATTCCATTTCACATTCCATTCCAAATTACTTTCCAAATTCCATTCCACTTTCCATTCCACGTTCCATTCCATTTCTTTCCATGATCCATTTCATTCCATTCCACTTTCCATTTCACATTCCATTCTGCATTCCATTTCCCATTGCATTCTGCATTCCATTTCACTTTCCATTCCATTCCACTCCATTCCATTGCACATTCCATTCCATTCCAATCCACATTCCATTCCATTCCACTCCACGTTCCATTCCTTTCCACATTCCATTCCATTCCGTTCCACTTTCAATTCCATTCAATTCCACATTCCATTCCATTACATTCCACATTCCATTCCTCATTTCATTCCTTTTCATCCTATTCCACATTCCACTCCATTCCTTTCCGTTCCACATTCCGTTCCATTTCACTCGACATTACATTCCACATTCCATTCCACTTTCCTTTGCAATCCATTCCACATTCCTTTCCACATTGCATTCCACATTGCATTCCACTCCCCATTACTTTCCTTTCGAGATTCCATTCCATTCCATTCCACATTCAGTTCCACTACATTCAATTTCATATTCAATTATATTACATTGCATTTCACATTCCATTCCATTCCATTCCGCATTAAATTCCATGGCATTCCATTCTATTCCACATTCCATTCCATTCCATTCTATTCCACAATCCTTTCCATTCCATTCCACATACCATTCAATTACATTCCACGTTCCATTCCACATGCCATTCCACATTCTTTTCCACGTTCCATTGCACATTTCATTCCACATTCCATTCCATTCCATCCCACATTACATTAGAAGTTCCATTCCATGCCATTCAACATTCCATTCCACGTTCCTTTCCATTCTATTCCACATTCCATTCCATGATCCATTCCTTTGCTTTCCACCTTCCATTCCACTTTCCATTAAACGTTCCATTCTATGATCCTTTCCACGATCCATTCCACATTCCATTCCATTCCATTCCATTTTCCATACCATTCCATTCCATTCCATTACACAATCCATTCCATTCCATATTTCATTCAACATTCCGTTACACACTCCATTCCGTGCCGTTCCACATTCCCTTCCACTCTCCATTAAACATTTCATTCCACATTCCATTCCTTTCCATTCCACATTCCATTCCTTTCCATTCCACATTCCATTCCACACTCCATTTCACATTCCATTCCACATTCCATTCCGTTCCATTCCACATTCCATTCCACATTCCATTCCATTCCATTCCACATTCCATTTCATTCCATTACACATTCCTTTCTAAATTCCTATCCATTCCATTCCACATTCCATTCAATTCCATTCCATATTCAATTCCACATTATATTCCACATTACATTCCACTTTCCATTCCATTCCATTTCACATTCTATTCCACATTGTATTCCACATTCCTTTCCATTGGATTCCATATTCCATTCCACCTTCCACTCAGCATTCCATTCCACATTCCATTCCATTCCACTCCACAATCCATTCCATTCCTGTCCACATTCCATTCCATATTCCATTCTATTCTATTCCACATTCCAATGCACATTCCTTTCCACATTCCTAGCATTCCATTCCACTTTCCATTCCACATTCCGAGCATTCCATTCCACTTTCCATTCCACATTCCTTTCCACTTTCCATTCCATATTACATTATCTTCCATTCCACGTTCCATTCCACATATCATTCCAAATTACATTTCACATTCAATTCCACTTTCCATTCCATTCTATTCCACATTCCATTCCACAGTATATTCCATTCCATTGCACAATACTTTCCACATTCCATACCACATTCCATTCCTTATTCAATTCCATTTTAGTCCACATTCCATTCCACATCCCTTTGCATTGCATTCCACATTTGATTCCACATTCCATTCCATTCTATTCCACATTCCATTCCATTCCAGTCCACTTTCCATTCCGCATTCCACTCCATTGTATTCCACATTGTATTCCACATTCCATTACACATTCATTTCCATTCCATTGCACATTCCATTACACAATACATTCCTTTCCATTCCTCTTTCCATTCCACATTCTATTCCACATTCCATTCCATTCCATTCCAGGTTCCTTTCCACGTTCCATTCCAAATTCCATTTCACATTGCATTCCACGTTCCATTCGACATTCCATTCCAAGTTTCATTCCGCGTTCCATTCCACGTTCCATTTCATTCCACATTGCATTGCATTCCATTACATTTCACATTCCATTCCACATTCCCTTCCATTTCACTCTATTCCATTGCATTCCATTCCACATTCCTTTCCATTCCAATCTTCTCCACATTCCAAAATGTTCAATTACACTTTCTATTCTATTCAATTCCACATTAATTTACACATTAATTACACATTAATTTACACATTAATTACTTTACACATTCTATTCCATTCCATTGCATTTCATTCCACATTCCATACCATCCCAATTCATTGCACGTTCAATTAATTTAAATTCCACGTTCCTTTCCATTCCATTCCACAATTCATTCCATTCCATTCCACCTTCCATTCCATGGTCCATTTCACATTGCAAACATTTCATTCTATTCCGTTGCATTCCATTCCACATTCCATTGCATTCCTTTCCACTACACATTCCATTCCATTCTGTTCCACATTCCAATCTATTCCATTCCAAATTCCATTCCATTACTTTCCACATTCCATACCATATTCCATTTCATTCCATTCCACATGTCATTCCATTCCACCCCACGTTATATTCCACATTCCATTCCACGTTCCATTCCACATTCCATTCCACATTCAATTCCACATTTTATTCCGTTCTATTTCACATTACATTTCACGTTCCATTCCACAAGCCATTCCACATTCCATTCCTTTCCATTCCACATTCCATTCCATTCCATTCCATATTACATTCCACATTCCATTTCACATGACATTCCAAATTCCATTCCATTCCATTCCACATTCCATTTTATTCCATTCCACATTCCATTCCATATTCCATTCCATTCCATTCCATTCCATATTCCATTCCATTCCATTCCACATTCCATTCCATTCCATTCCACATTCCATTCCATTCCATTCCATTCCACATTCCATTCTGTTCCATTCCACATTCTTTTTGACGTTCCATTTCTCGTTCCATTCCACTTTCCATTCCACGTCCCATTCCACATTGCATTCCTCATTAAATTCAACATTCCATTCCACATTCCATTCCATTTCATTCCACATTACACTCCACATTCCATCCCTCTCCATTCAACATTCCATTCCATTCCATTTCACATTACATTCCGTTTAATTTCACATTCCTTTCCACATTCCATCCCACATTGCATTCCACATTATGTTCCACATTCCATTCCACATTCCTTTCCACATTCCAATCCACATTGCGTTCCACATTCTGTTCTACATTCCATTCAATTCCATTCCACATTCCTTTCCATTCCATTTCTCATTCCATTCCTTTCCATTCCACATTTCTTTCCTCATTCCATTCCACATTCCTTTCCACATTCCACTCAAGATTCCATTCCATATTCCATTCCTTTCCATTTCACATTCCATTCTGTTCCATTCCACATTCATTTCCACATTCCATTCCACTTTCAACTCCACATTCCATTCCACATTCAGTTCCACATTCCATTCCTCATTCAATTTGACATTCCATTCCGTTTCACTATACATTCCATTCCATACCATTCCACGTTACATTCTATGTTTCTGTCCACGTTCCATTCCAAGCCACATCCCACGTTCCTCTGCACGTTCCATTCCACTTTCCATTCCATTCCATTTCACATTCCATTCCACTTTCCAATCCACATTCCATTCCATGTTCCATTCTATTCCATTCCATGTTCATTCCGCTTACCATTGCCCATTCAATTCCAGGATCCTTTCCACGTTCCATTCCGCGTTCCCTTCCACATTCCATTCCATTCCATTCCACGTTCCATTCCACGTTCCATTCTACGTTCCAATCCACATTCCATTACAAGTTCCTTTCCATTCAATTCCATGGTCCATTCCACGTTTCATTCCATTTCGTTCCACTTTCCACTCCGCATACCATTGCACATTCCATTCCACGTTCCATTCCACGTTCCATTCCGTGTTCCATTCCACGTTAAATTCCATGTTCCATTCCAGGTTCCATTCCATTCCATTACAGATTCCACTGCACATTCCATTCAATTCCATTACACATTCCATACCATTAAATTCCATTCCATTCCATAGCACATTCCATTCTGCATTCCGTTGAATTCCATTCCACATGCCATTGCATTCCATTCCACATTGCATAACCTTCCTTTCCACATTCCATTACACATTCCATTCCACGTTTCATTCCACATTCCATTCCACATTGCATTCCACGTTCCATTCCATTCCATTCCACGTTCCATTCCATGATCCATTCCATTCCATTGCACATTCCATTCCACATTCAATTCCGTTTTCCATTCCATTCCATTCCACGTTCAATTCCATGTTCCATTCCATTCTATTCCACGTTCAATTTCACATTTCATTGCACATTCCATTGCACGATCCATTCCACATTCCATAGCACATTCCTTTCCACGTTCCGTTCCATGTTCCATTCCACGTTCCTTTCCACGTTCCATTGCACGTTGAATTCAACTTTCCATTCCACCTTCCATTCCATTCCATTCCACTTTCCATTCCACATTCCATTCAAATTACTTTCCACATTACTTTATTTTCCATTCAACATTCCATTCCACATACCATGCCTCATTCCATACCACATTCCATTCCATATTCCATTCCATTCCATTCCACATTCCGTTCCACGTTATACTCCATTGCATTCCACATGCCATTACACATTCCATTGCACATTAAATTCCATTTCACTTCACATTCCATTCCACATTCCATTGCACTATATTCCACTTTCTATTCCACATTCCATTCCACATTCCATTCTATTCCATTGCACATGCCATTCCACAATCCATTTCATTCCATGCTTCTTTCCTTTCCACGATCCATTCCACATTCCATTCCGCATTCCATTTCATTCCATTCCAGGTTCCATTCCACGTTCCATTACAAATTCCATTTCACATTCGATTCCACTCTGCATTCCACATTCCATTCCGCATTTAATTTCATTCCATTCCAGGTTCCATTCCACGTTCCATTACAAATTCCATTTCACATTCTGTTCCACGATACATTCCACATTCCATTCCACGTTCCATTCTACGTTTCATACCACGTTCCATTCCATTCCACATTCCATTCAATTCCATTCCATTGCAAATTCCATTCCACATTCCATTCCATTTCATTCTATTCCATTGCATTCCATTAAGTTCCATTCCACAATCCATTCAATTCCGTTCCACCTTCCATTCCACGGTGCATTCCACATTCCATTACATTTCATTCTATTACATTGCATTCAATTCCACATTCCTTTCCATTCAATCCCTCTCCGCATTCCATTCCATTCCATTCCACATTCAATTCTATTCCATTCCACACTCCATTCCATTCCATTGCACATTCCATTCCATTCCATTGCACATTCCATTCCATTCCATTCCATTCCATTCCATTCAACTTTCCATGCCATTCCATGGCATTCCACGTTCCATTCCTTTCCATTCCACATTCCATTCATTTCCATTACACGTTCCATTACATTCCATTCCAGAATCCATTCGATTGCATTCAACCGTTCACTCCTCGTTGCATTTCAAGTTCCATTCCAAGTCCCATTCAACCTTCCATTCCACGTTTCATTCAATTGCATTCCACATTCCATTCCATTCCATTCCATCTTCCATTACACATTCCAATACAGTCCTTTCCACATTCCTTTCCACATTCCATTCCATTCCATTCCAACATCAATTTCACAGTCCATTTCATTACTTTACAATCCATTCCATATTAAATTCCAGTCCATTTCACATTCCATTCCACATTCCATTCCATTCCGTTCCACAATCTATTCCACATTCCATTCCTTTCAGTTTCACATTCCATTCCACGTATCATTCCATTCCATTTGATTTCACATTCCATTCCATTCCACAATCCATTCCACATTCCATTCCACATTTCTTTCCACATTCCATTCCACATTCCACACCATTCCATTCCACATTCCATTCCATTCCATTCCATTCCACATTCCATTCTATTCATTTCCACATTCTCTTCCAAGTTCCATTGCACATTCCTTTCCACTTTCCATTCCACATTCCATTCTACATTCCATTCCACATAAAGTTCAATATTCCAATCCAAATTCCATTCCATTCCATTCCAGATTCTATTCCCCATACCATTTCATTCCATTCCACATTTCATTCCATTCAACTCCACCTTCCATTCCACATTCCATTCCATTCCATTCCACATTCCATTACATTCCAATCCGGATTGCATTCCGCGTTCCATTCCACATTGCATTCCACATTGAATTCCACATTCCATTCCGTTCCATTCCACATGTCATTCCACATTCCATTCTTTTCCGTTCCACATTCCATTCCATTCCATTCCACTTTCCATTCCACATTCCATTCCATTCCATTCTACATTCCATTATATTCTATTCTACATTCCATTCAGTTCCATTCCACATTCAACTCGATTCCATACCATTCCATTCTAATCCATTCCACATTCTATTCCACTTTCCATTCCACGTTGCATTCCACTTTCCAATCCACGTTCCATTCCACATTGCATTCCACATTAAATTCAACATTCCATTCAACTTTCCGTTCCATTCTGTTCCACAATCTATTCCAGACTCCATTTCTTTGTAGTCCACATTGCATTCCTTTCAACATCACGTACCATTCCACATTCCATTCCATTACATTCCACGTTCCATTCCATATTCCATTCAACGTTCCATTCTATTGCAATCCAAGTTCCATTGCAGGTTCCATTCCACATTCCATTCCACACTCAATTCCACATACCATTCTACTGTATTCTACATTCCATTCCACATTCCATTCCACAATCCCTTCCACATTCCATTTCACTCCATTGCACATTCCATTCCACATTCTATTCATTCCATCCCACGTTGTATTCCACAATCCTTTCCACATTCTAATCCATTCCATTCTACAATCCATTTAAAATGCCATTCCTTTAGATTCCACATTCCACTCCATTGCATTACACATTCCATTCCCCATTTGATTCCCCATTCCATTCCCCATTCCATTCCATTCTATTCCACATTGCATTACACATTCCGTTCCACATTCCTTTCCACGTTCCATTCCACATTCCATTTCGCATTCCATGCCATGTTTCATTCCATTCTATTCCACTTTACATTCCATTCGATTAGACATTCGATTCCATTCCATTTAATTCCATTCCACTTTCCATATCATTCCATTCCATTCCGTATTCCATTCCTTTACATTACACATTCCATTCCATTCCATTCCAATTCCATTCCATTTCATTCCATTCTATTCCACATTCCATTACCCATTATATTCCCGTCTATTCCACATTCCATTACATTCTATTCCACATTCCATTATATTCCATTCCACATTTCATTTCAATTTCCATTCCACGTACCATTGCGCGTTCCATTTCACGTTCAATTAAAGTTCCATTCCACGTTCCATTCCATTCCAATCCAGATTCCACTGCACATTCCATTACATTCCAATTCATATTCCATACCATTAAACTCCATTCCATTCCTAATTACATTCCATTCCACATTCCACTCAACATTCCATTCCATTCCTTTCCACATTAAACTCTGCATTTCATTAAATTCCATTCCACCTTCCATTCCATTCCATTCCACATTCCACAAATTTCCATTCCACAACTTTCCATTCCACATTTCCTTCCACATCCAATTCCACGTTGCATTCAACATTCCATTCCTTTCCATTCCACGTTCCATTCTATTCCACTTTTCATTCCATTCCACTCCACTTTCCATTCCAATTTCCAGTACATTCCATTCCATTCCAATCCTCATTCCATTCCAAATTCCATTCCAATCCTCATTCCATTCCAAATTCCATTCCACTCCATTCCATTCTATATTCAATTCCATTCCATTCCATTTGATTCCACATTCAATTCCACATTCCATTCCATATCACTCCACATTCCATTCCATTTCATTCCATTCCACATTCTGCTCCATTCCATACCACTTTCCATTCCATTCCATTCCACATTCCATTCCAGATTTTATTCCATTCCATTCCACATTATTTCAATTCCATGCCACATTTCATTCCATTCCCCTCCACATTCCATTCAATTCCGTTCCATTCCACTTTCCTTTGCATATTCCACTACATTCCATTACACATTCCATTCCACATTCCATTCCTCTCCATTCCACATTTTATTCCAATCCATTCCACATTCCTTTCCATTCCATTCCACATTCTTTCCAAATTACATTCCATTCCAGTCCACATTCCATTCCACATTCTTTTCCATTCGATTCCACATTCCATTTCATTCCATTCCACATTCAATTCCATTCAACATTCTATTCCACATTCCATTCCTTTCCGTTCCACATTCTCTTCCACTCCATTCCTCATTCCATTGAATTCCATTCCACATTCCATTCCATTCCATTCTACATTCCATTCCACATTCAATTACATTCCATTGCACATTTGATTCCAAATACCATTCTATATTCTATGTGAAATGGAATGGAATGGAAAGTGGAATGGAATGTGTAATGGAATGGAAGGGTATGTGGTTAGGAATGGAATGCAATGAGCAATGGAAAGGAATGGAATGGAATGTGGAATGGATTGGAATTCAATGTGGAATGGAATGCAATGGAATGTGGAATGGAATGGAATTGAACATGGAATGGAATGTGGAATGGAATGCAATCAAAAGTTGAATGTAATGGAGTGTGGAATGGAATATGGAACGGAATGTGGAATGGAATGGAACGGAATGTGGAATGGAAAATGGAATGGAAAGGAATGGAAAGGGGAATGCAATGGAATTTGTAATGTGATGGAATGTGTAATGGAACCTGGAATGGAATGGAATGGAACGCAGAGTGGAATCAAATAGAAAGTGGAATGGAAACTAATGGAATGTGGAATGGAATGGAATGGAATGCAATATGGAATGGAATGGAATGGAATGTTGAATGGAAATTGGATTGGAATAGAATGGAATATGCAGTGAAATAGATTGGAATGTGGAATGGAATGGAATGCAGAAAGGAAAGTGGAATGGAATGGAAAGGAACATGGAATGGAATGGCGTGGAACATGGAATGGAATGGAATGAAAGCTGGAATGGAATGGAATGAAACGTGGAATTTAGTGAAATTGAATGTGGAATGGAATGTGTAATGGAATGCAAGGGAAAGTGGAATGGAACATGTAATGGAATGCAAGGGAAAGTGGAATGGAAAGGAACGGAAAGGAAAATGGAAAGGAATGGAATGGAATGGAATGGAATGTGGAATGGAATTTGGAATTGTATGTGGAATGGAATGAATTGAATGTGGACTGGAATGTCTAATGGAGTGGAATGGAATGGAATGGAATTGAATGTGGAAAGGAGTGCAAATGAATGTGGAATATAATGTGGAATGGAATTTGGAATGGGGTGGAATTGAATGTGGATTTGAATGTGGAATGGAATGGAATGGAATGTGCAATCGAATGTGAAGTGGATTGGAATGGAATGTGGAATTGAATGTGGAATATTATGCAATTGAATGTGCAATGGAAAGGAATGGAATATGGAATGGAATGTGGAATGCAATGGAATGGAATGGAATGGAATTCAATAGAATGTGGAATGGAATTTGGAATGGAATGTGGAATGGAATGTGGAATACAATGGAATGCATTTTGGAATGGAATGGAATGGAATGGAATGTGAAAAGGAAAGGAATTGAATGTGGAATGCAATGGAATGGAATGGAATGGAATGTGGAATGGAATGCAATGGAATGTGGATTGCAATTTGGAATGGAATGTGGAATGGAATGTGGAATGCAAAGGAATGGACTTTGGAATGGAGTGGAATGGAATGGAATGTGAAAAGGAATTGAATGGAATGTGAAATGGAATGTAATGTAATGTGGAATTGAAAGTGCAATGGAATATGGAATGGAATGAAATGGAATTGAATGGATTGTGGAATGGAATAGAATGGAATTTGGAATGCAATGGAATGGAATGAAATGGGAAATGGAAAGGAATGCAGTTTGAAATGGAATGGAAGGGAATGTGGAATTGAATGGAATGGAAGGTGGAATGGAATGTGGAATGGAATGGAATGGAAAGTGGAATGGTATATGAAATGGAATGGAATGAAATGTGGAATGGAACGTGGAACGGAACGTCTAATGGAAGGTGGAATGGAACGCGGAATGGAATTTGTATTGGAATGTGGAATGGAATGGAATGGAACGTGGAATGGAATGTGGGATGGAATGGAATGAAATGTGTTTGGAATGTGGAATGGAATAGAATGGAATGTGGACTGGAATGTGGAATGAAATGGAATGGTCCGTGGAATGGAAAGTGGAATGGAATGGAATGGAATTTGTAATGGATCGTGGAATGGAATGGAATGGAACGTGGATTGGAATGTGGAATGGAACTTGGAATGGAACGAGGAATGGAACGTGGAAAAGAATGTGGAAAGGAATGTGGAATGGATTGTACAATGGAATGGAATGGAATGTGGAGGGGAATGGAATGGAATCTGGAATGCAATCGAATGGAATGTGGAAAGCAATGTGGAATGGAATGGAATGGAATGGAATGCGGAATGGAACGGAACGGAATAGAATGTGGAATGGAATGGAATGGAATGGAATGCGGACTGTAATTGAATGGAATGGAATGGAATGTGGAATGGAATGGAATGTAATTTGGAATGGAATAGAATGGAATGTGGAATGGAATGGGATGGAATTTGGAATGGAACGTGGAATGAAGTGAAATGTGGAATGCAATGGAATGGAATGGAATATGGAATTGAACGGAATGTGGAATGGAAAGGAATGGAATGTTGAATGGAATGGAATGGAATGTGTACTGCAATGGAGTGGAATGTGGAATGGAATTTAATGGTATGTGGAATGGAATGTGGAATGTAATGTGGAATGGAATGGAAAGATTGTGCAATGTAACGTAATGGAATGTGGAATGGAATGTGGAATGGAATTGAAAGGTATGCGGAATGGAATGGAATGGAATGGAATGGAATTTGGAATCGAACGTTCCTTTCCTCATTCCATTCCACATTCCATTCAACCTTCCATTCCCTTCCATTCCACGTTGAATTCCACTTTCCATTCCACATTAAATTGCATTCCATTCCACGTTCCATTCCAAGTTCCATTCCACTCCATTCCACGTTCCTTTCCACATTCCATTCCACTTTCCATTCCAAATCATCCTACGTTCCATTCCATTCCATTCCACATTCCTTTCCATTCAATTCCACATTCAATTCAACATTCCATTCCACCTTCCATTCCATTCTTTCTATTCCTCATTCCATTCCATTCCATTCCATTCCATTCCATTCCATTCCATTCCTCTTTCCATTCCATTATATTTCGCATCCATTCCATTCCATTCCAAATTACACTACATTCCATTCCATTCGACATTCCATTCCATTCCATTCCACATTGCATTCCACATTCCATTCCACGTTACATTCCTTTACATTCCATTCCTCATTCTATTCCATTCAATTCTGCATTCCATTAGAGTCCATTCCATTCCATTCCACATTCCATTCCATTCCATTCCATTCCACATTCCATTCCATTCCATTCCATTCCACATTCCATACCATTCTATTCCACATTCAATTCCATTCCATTTCACATTGCATTCCACTTTCCATTCCACGTTACATTCCACGTTCTATTCCATGTTCCATTCTTCGTTTCATTCCTTTGCATTGCACACTCCATTCCATGACATTACACATCCCATTCCATTCCATTCTACATTTCATTAATCGTTTCATTCCATTCCACGTTCCATTCCACGTTCTATTCCACATTCCATTCCATTCCATATTCCATTCCACATTCCATTCCACGTTACATTCCACTTTCCATTAAACTTTCCATTCCATAATCCATTCTGCAATCCATTCCGTTCCATTCCACGTTCCATTCCACATTCCATTGCACTTTCAATTCCACATTCCATTCCACATTCCATTGAACATTCCATTCCACATTCCATTCCATTCCACATTGCATTCCATTCCATTCCAATCCGTATTCCATTCCATTCTATTCCAAGTTCAATTCCATTCCACATTCCATTCCATTCAATTCCGCATTCCATTACACATTCACTTCCATTCTATTCTTTTCCCCATTCCATTCCTTTCCATACCACATTCCAATCCATTCCATTCAACATTCCATTGCACATTCCATTCCCCGTTCAATTCCCTTCAATTCCATGTTCCATTCCATTCAATTCCACTTTCCACTGAATTCCATTCCACTTTCAATACCATTCCATTCGACATTCCTTTCCATTCCACTCCACCTTCCATTCCACATTCCTTTCCATTCCATTCCACATTTCATTGCATACTCCATTCCACATTCTATTCCATTCCATTCCACATTTCATTCCACGTTCCATTCCATTCCATTCCATGTTACATTCCAGGTTTCATTCCACATTCCATTCCACATTTCATTCCACATTCCATTCCGTTTCATTCCCCATTCAATTCCGTTCCTTTCCACATTCCATGCTACATTTTATTCCATATTCCATTCCACATTCCATTCCACATTCGATTCCACATTCCATTCCACATTACATTACACGTTCCATTCCATGTTCCATTACATTCCACTTACCATTCCACATTTCATTATATTGCATTCCACATTCAATTTCATTCCATTCCACATTCCATTTCATTCCATTCCACATTCCATTCCAAATTCCATTTCATTTTCCATTCAATTCCATTCCATTCCACATTCCATTCGATTCCATTCCAATCCACATTCCATTCCATTCCATTCCAAGTTCAATTCCATTCCACATTCCATTCCATTCCATTCCACATTCCTTTCCATTCCATTCCACACTCCATTCTATTCCATTCCACGTTCTTTTCCATGTTCCATTGCTCGTTCCATTCCACTTTCCATTCCACGTCCCATTCCACTTTCCATTCTACGTCCCATTCCACATTGCATTCCACATTAAATTCAACATTCCATTCCACATTCCATTCCATTTCATTCCACATTCCACTCCACAATGCATTCCATTCCATTTCACTTTCCATTCCATTAAATTTCAAATTCCATTCCGTTGAATTCCACATTCCTTTCCACATTCCATTCCACATCGCATTCTTCATTCTGTTCCATATTCCATTCCAGAATCCTTTCCACATTCCATTCCACTTTGCATTCCACATTGTGTTCCACATTCCATTCCACATTCCATTCCATTCCATTTCACATTCCATTCCTTTCGATTGCACATTTCTTTCCACATTCCATTCCACATTGCTTTCCACATTCCGTTCAACATTCCATTACACATTCCATTCGTTTCCATTTCACATTCCATTCTGTTCCACTCCACATTCCTTTCCACATTCCATTCCACTTTCAACTCCACATTCCATTGCACATTCCGTTCCACATTCCATTCCTCATTCCATTCCACATTCCATCCCATTTCATTCCACATTCCATTCCATACCATTCCACGTTACATTCCATGTTTCTGTCCATGTTCCATTCCAAGTCACAACCCACGTTCCTGTCAACGTTGCATTCCACGTTCCATTGCACTTTCCATTCCATTCCATTCCACGTTCCATTCCACATTCCAATCCACATTCCATTACACATTCCATTCCATTTCATTCCACGGTCCATTCCACTTTCCATTCCATTCCATTCCGTGTTCCATTCCGCATACCATTGCACATTCAATTACATGATCCATTCCACGTTGCATTACGCATTCCCTTCCACGTTCCATTCCATTCCATTCCACGTTCCATTCCACTTTCCATTCCATTCTATTCCACGTTCCATTTCTCATTTCATTGCACATTCCATTGAACCTTCCATTCCACATTCCATTGCACATTCCATTCAACGTTCCATTCTACATTTCATTCCACGTTCCATTCCACGTTCCATTGCACTTTGCATTCCACGTTCCATTCTACGTTCCGTTCCATTCCATTACACTTTCCATTCCACATTTCATTCCACATTCCATTGCACATTACATTATGTTCCATTCCACATTCCATTCCACATTCCATTCCATTCCATTCCACAATTCGTTTCACGATATATTCCATTGCATTCCACATTCCATTCCACATTCCATTCCACATTAAATTCCATTTCACTTCACATTCCTTTCCAAGTCCCATTGCATTCCATTCCACAATCGATTCCATATTCCATTCCATTCCATTCCACATTCCATTCCATTTCGATCCACTTTCCATTCCACACTGCATTGCACTCTATTCCACATTCTAGTCCACATTCCATTCCACATTCCATTGCATTCCATTGCACATTCCTTTCCACAATCCATTCCATTCCATTCCTCTGTCCATTCCATTCCATTCCACATTCCATTACAAATTCCATTTCACATTCGATTCCACGATGCATTCCACTTTCTATTCCATGTTCCATTCTACGTTCCATTCCACGTTCCATTCCATTCCACATCCCATTCCATTACATTACATTCCAAATTCCATTCCACATTCCATTGCATTCCATTGTGTTCTATTCCACAATCCATTCCATTCCATTCCACCTTCCATTCCACGGTGCATTCCACCTTTCATTAAATTTCATTCTATTCCATTGCATTCAATTCCACATTCTTATCCAATCAATTCCACTCCGCATTCCAATCCATTCCATTCCGAATTCAATTTTATTCCATTCCACATTCCATTCCGTTCTGTTCCATTGCATATTCCATTCCATTCCATTCAACTTTCCATACCACTCCATTGCATTCCACAATCCATTCCATTCCATTCCACCTTAAATTCCATGGTGCATTCCACATTGCATTACATTTCATTCTATTCCATTGCATTCAATTCCATATTCCTTTCCATTCAATTCCACTCCGCATTCCATTCCATTCCATTCCACATTCAATTCTTTTCCATTCCACATTCCATTCTATTCCACTGCACATTCCATTACATTCCATTCAACTTTCCATACCATTCCATGGCATTACACATTTCAATCCCTTCCATTACACATTCCATTCCTTTCCATTCCACGTTCCATTACATTCCATTCCACAATCCAGTCCATTGCATTCCACCTGTCATTCCACATTGTATTTCATGTTCCATTCCACGTCCCATTCCACCTTCCATTCTACATTTCATTCTATTCCATTCCACATTCCATTCCACTCCATTCCATGTTCCATTACACATTCCACTCCTGTCCTTTCCACATTCCTTTCCACATTCCATTCCATTCCATTCCAACTTCAATTTCACATTCCATTCCATTCCATATTAAATTCTTTCCCATTCCACATACCATTCCATTATATTCCATTCCACATTCTATTCCTTATTCAATTCCATTCAATTTCACTTTCCATTCTACGTTCCAATTCACTCCATTCGATTCCACATTCCATTCCATTCCATTCCACAATCCTTTGCACATTCCATTCCACATTCCATTCCACATTCCATTCCATTCCATTCCACATTCCATTCCGTTCCATTCCACATTCCATTCCATTCAATTCCATTCCATTGCATTCCATTCCAAATTCCATTCTATTCCATTCCACATTCTCTTCCACGTTCCATTGCACTTTCCTTTCCACTTTCCTTTCCACTTTCCATTCCACATTGCATTCCACATAAAATTCACTATTCCATTCTAAATTCCATTCCATTCCATTCCAGATTCTATTCCACATTGCATTTCATTACATTCCACATTTCATTCCATTCAACTCCACTTTCCATTCCACATTCCATTCCATTCCCTTCCACATTCCATTCCACGTTCAATTCCATTCCATTCCACGTTGCATTCCACGTTCCATTCCACATTGCATTCCACATTCAATTCCATTTCATTCCATTCTATTCCACATTCAATTACACATTACATTCCCGTCTATTCCACATTCCATTACATTCTATTCCACATTTTATTTCACGTTCCATTCCACGTTACATTCCGTGATCCATTCGACATTCAATGCAACGTTCCTTTCCGCATTCCATTCCATTCCAATCCTGAGTCCACTGCACATTCCATTCCATTACATTCCATATTCCACACCATTAAATTCCATTCCATTCCAAATTACATTCCATTCCACATTCCATTCAACATTCCATTCCATTCCATTCCATATTCCATTGTGCATTCCATTAAATTCCATTCAATTCCATTCCACGTTCCATTCCATTCCATTCCACATTCCACAACTTTCCATTCCACATTTCATTCCACATTCAATTCCACGTTGCATTTCACATTCCATTCCACATTCCATTGCACGTTCCACTCCACATTCCATTTCGCATTCCATTCCACGTTGCTTTCCCTTCCATTCCACATTCCATTCAATGATCCATTCATTCCATTCCACGTTTCATTCCACACTCAATTACGGGTTGCTTTCCACTCCATTCCACGTTTCATTCCACTTTCCATTCCATTCTATTCCACTTTCCATTTCACATTGCATTGCACATTCCATTCCACGATGCATTCCACATTCCATTGCACATTCCATTCCACATTCTTTTCCACGTTCCAATCCACGTTCCATTCCACGTTCTATTCCACGTTCCATTCCACGTTCAATTCCACGTTCCATTCCACGTTCCATTCCACGTTTCATTCCACGTTTCATTCCACGTTCAATTCCATTCCATTCCACTTCCCATTCCACATTCCATTCCATTCCACTTTCCATTCCACATTCCATTCCACCTTCCATTCCACATTCCATTCCACATTACATTATTTTCCATTTCACATTCCATTACACATTCCATTCCATTAGATTACCCATTCCATTCCACATTCCATTCCATTCCATTCCACATTCCACTTCACATTCCATTCCACATTCAATTCCACATTCCAGTCCCTTTCAGTCCACAATACATTCTATGGTCCATTCCATTCCTTTCCAAAATCCATTCCATTCCATTCCACCTTCCATTCCACGGTCCATTCTACCTTTCATTCTATTCCACGTTCCATTCTAAGTTCCATTCCACTTTCCATACCATGTTCCATTCAACATTCCATTCTACATTAAATTCAACATTCCATTCCAAATTCCATTTCATTCTGTTCCAGATTCCGTTCCACATTCCATTTCATTCCATTCCACATTCCATTCCATTCCACTCCACGTTCCATTCAACATTCCATTGCACTCCACGTTCCATGCCACATTCCATTCCATTCCATTCCACATTCCATTCCACGTTCCATTCCATTCCAATCCACGTTCCATTCCACCTTCCATTCCACATTCCATTACACATTCAATTCCAAATTCCATTCCATTCTATTCCATATTTGATTCCACATTCCATTCCACATTCCATTCCATTCTGCATTCCATTCCACACCACATTTCATTACAGGTTCCATTCCACTCCATTGTACATTCCATTCCACATTCTATACCATTGCATTCCACATTCAATTCCACAATACATTCCACATTCCATTCTATTCCATTCCACATTCCATTCAATATTCCTTTCCATTTGATTCCACATTCCATTCCATTCCATTCCTGATTACTTTCTCCATTAAATTCCACTTTCCATTCCTCATTCCGTTCCATTAAATTCCACATTCCATTCCACATTCCATTGCACGTTCCATTCCACATTCCATTTCACATTGCTTTCCAGGTTTCATTCCATTCTATTCCACATTCCATTCCATTCCATTCCACATTCCATTCCATTCCATTCCACATTCTATTCCATTCCATTCCATTCCATTCCACATTCCATATGATTCCTTTCCATTCCACATTCAATTCCTTTCCATTACACATTCCATTCCATTACATTCCACATTCAATTCCATTTCATTCCATTCCACATTCCATTCCATTTCATTCCATTCCATTCTCATTCCATTATACATAACATTCCGTTCCATTCTACATTGTGTTACATTCCATTCCACATTTCATTACGTTCCATTCCACGTTCCATTCCGTGTTCAATTCCACGTTCCATTCCACGTTCCATTCCGTGTTCCATTCCACGTTAAATTCCATGTTCCATTCCACTTTCCATTCCATTCCATTCCAGATTCCACTGCACACTCCATTCCATTCCATTCCATATTCCATACCATTAAATTACATTCCATTACATAGTACATTCCATTCCAAATTCCATTCCACATTCCATTCCATTCCATTCTATGTTCCTTCCACATTCCATTACACTTTGCTTTCCAAGTTCCATTCCACTTTCCCTTCCAGCTTCCATTCCATTTCATTCGACTTTCCATTCCATTCCTTTCCGCGTTCCATTTAATTCCATTCCACATTCCATTCCACATTTCATTTCACTTTCAATTCCACTTTCCATTTCACATTCCATTCCATTCCATTCAATTCCACTTTCCCTTTGTTTCCAATCTATATTCCATTCCTTTGCGTTGCACACTAAATTCCATTCCATGCCACATTCCATTCCATTCCATTCCATTCCATTCTACATTCCACACCATTCCATTACATTCCACATTCCGTTCTTTCCCTTTCAAATTCCATTCGATTCCTTTCCACATTCCATTCCATTACATTCCATTCCACATTCCTTTCCACATTCCTTTCCCTTTCATTCCACATTCCGTTCCATTACATTGCTCATTCCATTCCCTGTTCCATTCAATGATCCATTCCACGTTCCTTTCCATTCCATTCCACGTTGCTTTCCAAATTCCTTTACAGTGCATTCCACGTTCCATTCCACATTGCATTCCACATTCCATTCCAATTTCCACCCCATGTTCCATCCATTCACTTCCACATTCCATTCCACGTTCTTTTCCACTTTCCATTCCTTTCCATTCTACGTTCCTTTCCACATTCCATTGCACATTGCTTTCCAAGTTCCATTTCACATTCTATTCCATGTTCCATTCCACTTTCCATTCCACGTTGCATTCCATTTTCCATTTCATTCCACTCCACGTTCCATTCCACTTTCCATTCCATTCCATTCCACATTTCATTCCACAGTCCTTTCCACGTTCCATTTCACATTCCATTCCACTCCATTCCAAAATCCATTCCACGCCATTCCTAATTCTATTGCACTTTCCATTCCATTCCGTTCCACATTCCATTCCACTTTGCATTCCATTCCATTTCACATTCTGTTCCACATTTCATGGCATTCCTGTCCACATTACATTCCACATTCCATTACAGATTCCTTTCCATTCCATTACACAATCCATTCCACATTCCAATGCATTCCAGTCCACATTCCATTCCACATACAATTCCATTCCATTCCGTTCCACATTCCATTCAATTCCAATCCACATTTCATTTAACATTTCATTCCATTACATTCCACATTCTATTCCACATTCCATTCCATTCCATTCCACATTCCATTCCATTCCATTCCACGTTCCATTCCATTCCATTCCACATTCCATTCCATGTCATTCCACATTCCATTCCACATTTCATTATTTCCATTCCACATTCCATTCCATTCCTTTCCTCATTCCATTACACGTTCCATTCCATTCCATTCCTCTTTCCATTCCACATCCCATTTCAATACTTTCCACATTCCATTCCATAATATTCCACATTTCATTCCACAGTCCTTTCCACGTTCCATTTCACATTCCATTCCACTCCATTCCACAATCCATTCCACGCCATTCCTAATTCTATTGCACTTTCCATTCCATTCCGTTCCACATTCCATTCCACTTTGCATTCCATTCCATTTCACATTCTGTTCCACATTTCATGGCATTCCTGTCCACATTACATTCCACATTCCATTACAGATTCCTTTCCATTCCATTACACAATCCATTCCACATTCCAATGCATTCCAGTCCACATTCCATTCCACATACAATTCCATTCCATTCCGTTCCACATTCCATTCAATTCCAATCCACATTTCATTTAACATTTCATTCCATTACATTCCACATTCTATTCCACATTCCATTCCATTCCATTCCACATTCCATTCCATTCCATTCCACGTTCCATTCCATTCCATTCCACATTCCATTCCATGTCATTCCACATTCCATTCCACATTTCATTATTTCCATTCCACATTCCATTCCATTCCTTTCCTCATTCCATTACACGTTCCATTCCATTCCATTCCTCTTTCCATTCCACATCCCATTTCAATACTTTCCACATTCCATTCCATAATATTCCACATTACATTCCATAATATTCCACATTCCAGTCCACATTCCATTCCACATTCCATTCCTTTCCATTCCACACTGCATTCCATGACATTCCTCTTTCCATTACTCATTCCAATCCACATTCCATTCCACGTTCCATGCCACGTTCCATTCCAAGTTCCACTCCATTCCATTACACATTCCATTCCACCTTCCATTCCATTCTATGGAACATTCTGTACCATTCCGTTACAATCCATTCCACATTCCGTTCCATTTCATTCCAAATTCCATTACATATTCCATTCCACATTCAATTCCATTCCATTCAATATTCCATTCCATTCCATAACACATTGCATACAATTCCATTCCATTCCTTTACACATTCCATTCCTCTCCATTACGCATTCCATTATACATTAAATTCCACCTTCCATTCCACATTTCCTCCCAGTCCACTCCAGGTTCCATTCCATGTTCCATTCCACGTTCCTTTCCAGAATCCATTCCATTCCATTTAACATTGCATTCAACATTCCATTCCATTGCTTCCCATTCCACATTCCGTTCCAGTCCAAATTCTATTCCATTCCATTGCATTCCACATTTCATTCCATTCCATTCCGCATACCTTTCCATTCAATTCCACATTCCATTCCATCCCATTCCACTTTCCATTCCACATTCCTTTCCTCGTTCCATTCCACCTTCCATTCCACGTTTCATTCCATACCATTCTGCGTTCCATTCCATTCCATTCCATGTTCCATTTCATGTCGTTCCATGTTCCATTCCGCATTCCATTTCGAGTTCCTTTCCATTCTATTCCGTTCCATTCCACACTCCATTCTGTTCCATTCCACATTCCATTCCATTCCATTTCACATTCCATTCCTTTCCATTCCACATTCTATTCCATATTCCATTCCGTTCCTTTCCACATTCTATTCCACACTCCATTCCACATTCCGTTACACATTCCATTCCGTTCCATTTAACATTCTTTTCCACATTCCATTACACATTCCATTCAACATTCCATTCCACATTCCATTCCATTCCATTTCACATTCCATTTCGTTCCTTTCCACATCCCTTTCCACATTCCATTCCACATTTCTTTCCATTCCATTCCACATTCCATTCCACATTCGATTGCATTCCATTCCACATTCCATTGCATTCCATTCCACATTCCATTAAACATTCCATTGCACATACCATTCCTTTCCATTCCACATTCCATTCCATTCCATTCCACATTCCGTTCCACATTCCATTCCATAATCCATTCCTTTCCATTACACATTTAGTTCCAAATTGCATTCCACTCCATTTCACATTCCATTTCATTCCATTCCACCTTCCTTTCCACTTTGCTGTACAGGTTCCATTCCACCCTCCATTCCATGTTCCATTCCATTTCATTCGATGTTTCATTCCATGTTCTGCTCCTTTTCATTCCACGTTCCACTCCATTCCATTCCACTTTCAATTCAGATTTCCATTTCTCGTTCCATTCCACATTCCATTTCACATTCCACTCCATTCCATTCCATTCCTTTCTACATTCCATTCCACATTCCATTCCATTACTTTCCACATTCCATTCCGCATTACATTTCACATTCCTTTCCATTCAATTCCAGTTTCCATTCCATACCCATTGCATTCCATTACACTTTCAATTCTACATTCAATTCCATTCCATTTCACATTCCATTCTACATTCCATTCCAAATTCCATTCCGTTCCATTCCACATTCCTTCCCACACTCCATTCCATTCCATTCCACACTCCATTGAACATTCTATTCCACATTCCATTCCATATTCAATTACACTTTTCTTGCCGTTCCATTCCACTTTCCATTCCACACTCCATTCCAGATTCCATACTACATTGCATCCCGTTCTATTCCACATTCCTTTCCTCAATCCATTCCACGTTCCATTACACATTCCTTTCCATTCCATTCCACATTCCATTCCATCCCATTCCACATTCCATTCCACGTTCCATTCCATTCCATTCCACATTCCATTCCATCCCATTCCACATTCCATTCCACGTTCCATTCCACATTCCATTCCACGTTCCATTCCATTCCATTCCTCGTGCCATTCCATTCCTTTCCACTTTCCATTTCATGTCGTTACACGTTGCATTCCACATTCCATTTCACATTCCATTCCACTTTCCATTCCGTTGCATTCCACTTTCCTTTGCACATTCCATTCCACATTCCATTCCACATTGCATTCTGTTCCATTCCACATTCCTTTCCATTCCATTCCACATCCTGTTCCATTCCATTCCATTCCATTCCACATTTCATTCCATTGAATTCCGCATTCCATTCCATTCCATTCCATTCCAATCCACATTCCACTCCATTGCATTCCTTACAACATTCTATTCCTTTACATTCCATATTCCATTCCATTCATTTAACATTCATTTCCATTTAACATTCCATTCCACGTTCCATTCTACTTTGCATTCCACTTTCTATTCCATGTTCCATTCCTTGTTCCATTCCTTTCCAGTCCACTTTCCATTCCATTCTATTCCACTTTCCATTCCATGTAGCATTGCGTTCCAGTCCACATTCCACGTTGCATTCCACTTTCTATTCCATGTTCCATCCCTCGTTCCATTCCTTTCCAGTCCACATTCCATACCATTCCATTCCACAAAGCATTCCATTCCAGTCCACATTCCATTCCACGTTGAATTCCATTCTATTTAAATATCCCATTCCTTTCCACTTTCCATTCCACCTTCCATTCTATTCCACCTTCCATTCCTTTCCATTCCACATTCCATTGCATATCCCATTCCGCACTGCATTCCACATTCCATTCCACGTTACATTCCACGTTCCTTTCCAAGTTGCATTTCACTTTCCATTCCATTCCATTCCACTTTCCATTCCACATTCTGTTGTATTCCGTTCCATTTTCCATTTCACATTCCGTTCCACATTCCATTCCACATTCCATTGCATGCCATTCCTCATTCTTTTCCTTTCCATTCCATGTTCCATTCCTTTCCATTCCACATTACATTCCACATTCCATTCCACGTCCCTTTCCACATTCCATTCCACGTTCCATTCCACGTTCCATTCCATTCCACGTTCCATTCCCCGTTCCATTCCACATTCCACTCCACATTCCATTCAGCCTTCCATTCCATTCCATTCCACGTTCAATTCCACTTTCCATTCCACATTCCATTCCATGATCCACTCCACATTCCATTGCATTCCATTCCACGTTCCATTCCTTGTTCCATTCCACTCCATTCCACGTTCCTTTCCAAATTCCATTCCACTTTCCATTCCAAACCATTCTACATTTAATTACATTCCATTCCACATTCCTTTCCATTCAATTCCACAGTCAATTTGACATTCCATTCCACATTCCATTCCATTCCTTTCTATTTCACTTTCCATTCCACATTCCATTCCACATTCCATTCCACATACCATTACATTCCATTCCACATTCCATTTAACTTTCCATTGAACATTCCATTCTATTCCATTCCATTCCACATTCCATTCCACATTCCGTTCCACTTATTGTTCCATTCCTGTACACATTCCATTCCACATTCCTTTCCATTCCACATTCCATTCCATTCCACATTCCATTCCATTCCTTTCCACATTCCATTCCACATGCCATTCTATTCCATTCCATCTTCCATTCCACGATCCTTTCCACATTCCTTTGCATATTCCATTCCTCATTGCGTTCCATTCCATTCAACATTCCATTCCAAATTGCATTTCATTGCATTCCACATTTCATTGCACCTTCCATTCCATTCCATTCCACATTCCATTCCACGTTACATTCCACGTTACATTCCACTTTCCATTCCACGTTCCATTCCATATTCCATTCCGCAATCCATTCCGTTCCATTCCACCTTCCATTCCACATTCCGTTCCACATTCCAGTCCACATTCCATTCCATTCCATTCCAATTTCCGTTCCATTAAATTAGATACCATTCCACTCCACATTTCATTCCATTCCATTCCATGCCATTCCATTCCACATTCCATTCCTTTCCATTCCATTCCACTTTCCTTTCCACATTTCATTCCATTCCATTCCACATTCCATTCCACAATCAGTACCACATTCAATTCCACTGTCCGTACCATATTCCATTCCATTTCATTCCACATTCCATTCCATTACATTCCACATTCCATTCCACCTTCCATTCCACTTTCCATTCCTTTTAATTTCACGTTTCATTCCGCGTTCCATTGGACTTTCCATTCTACTGTCCATTCCAAGTTCTTTACCATTCCATTCCACGTTGCATTCCATGTTCTGTTCCATTCCATTCTACATTCCATTCCATTCCATTCCACATTCCATTCC
Source organism: Pongo pygmaeus (assembly GCF_028885625.2). Classification (NCBI taxonomy): domain Eukaryota; kingdom Metazoa; phylum Chordata; class Mammalia; order Primates; family Hominidae; genus Pongo; species Pongo pygmaeus. The sequence continues at coordinate 39,045,255 of NC_072392.2, forward strand.
ATTCCTTTCCACTTTCCATTACATTCCATTCCACGTTCTCTTTCACTTTGCGTTACGTTTTCCATTCAACGTTCCTTTCCATTCCATTCCACGTTCCATTCCCTTCAATTCCACGTTCCATTCCATTCAATTCCACTTTCCATTTCTTTCCATTCCATGTTCCATTCAACATTCCATTTCACATTGCATTCCTCCTTCCATTCCAATCCATTCCATTACATTCCACATGACTTTCCATTCCATTCCACTTCCAATTCCATTCAATTCCACATTCCATTCCATTCCATATTCCATTCAATTCCATTCCACATTCCATTCCGTTCCAAAGCATTCCATTACACACTCCATTCAACATTCCATTCCATTCCATGCCACTTTCGATTATATTCCATTCTGCCGTAAATTCCATTCCATTCCACATTGCATTCCATTCTATTCCATTTCACCTTACATAACATTCGATTCCGCACTCAATTCATTTCCATTCCACATTCCATTCCACTCCATTCCACATTCCATTCTATTGAATTCCAGATTCAATTCCATTTCATTCCACATTCCATTCCATTCCATTCCATTCCATTCCATATTCCGTTCAATTCAATTCCACATTCCATTCCATTACATTACATTCCGTATTCCATTCCATTCCATTCCACATTCCATTCCATTCCATACCATTCCATTACACATTATGTTCAACATTCCATTCCATTCCATGCCACATTCCATTATAGTACATTCCTCAGTAAATTCCATTCCATTACACATTGTATTTCATTCCATTCCATTTCACTTTCGATTCCATTCCATTCCACGTTAAATTCAATTCCATTCCACATTCGGTTACATTCCTTTCCACCTTCCATTCAATTCCATTCCACATTGAATTCCATTCCTTTCCATTTCACACTCCATTCCATTCCATTCTACTCTACGTTTTATTCCATTCCGCATTGCCTTTCATTCCTTTCCATTCCACATCTCATTCCATTCCATTCCACATCTCATTCCATTCCATTCCATTCCATTGCACTTTCCATTCCACATTCCATTACATTCAATTCCACCTTCCATTCCATTCCATTTCACATTCCATTCCACACCACTTTCCATTCCATGACACGTTACATTGCACATTCGATTACATTCCTTTCCACATTCCATTCCATTACATTCCACGTTCCATTCCACATTACATTGAACATTACCTTCCACATTCCATTCCATTCCATTCCACATTGCATTCCACATTCCGTTGCAGTCCATTCCACATTCCATTCATCATTCCCTTCCACATTCCACTGCATTCCATTCCACATTCCATTCCACATTCCCTACCACATTCCATTCCATTCCACAATCAATTCCATTACATTCCACATTCTTTTCCACTTTACATACCACTTTCCATTCCATTCCATTCAACGTTACATTTTACGTTCCATTGGACGTTCCATTCTATGATACATTTGACGTTCCTTTTCTTTTCATTTGACGTTTCTTTCCAGGTTCCAATGCATTGCATTCAAATTTTTATTCCATTCCATTCCGCATTACAATCCAATCCTTTCCACTTTTCATTCCATTCCATTGCATGTTCCCTTCCACTTTGCATTCCACTTTCCATTCCACGTTCCATTCCATTCCATTCCACGTTCCATTGTATTGCATTTCACGTTTCATTACATTCCATTCCACGTTCCATTCCACATTCCATTTCACATTCCATTCTACCTTCCATTGCGTTCCACTCCATTTCACAAACCATTCCATTTCATTCCTCTTCCCGTTCCATTCAATTCCACATTCCATTCCATTCCCTTACATTCCATTCTAAATTCGATTCCATACCATTCCGCTTTTCATTCCATTCCACATTCGATTCCATTCCATTCCACATTCTATTCGATTCCATTCCGCATTACATTACATTCCGTTCCATTCCTTGTCATTCCATATTCCACACCGTTCCATTCCATTCCACATTGAATTCCTTTCCATTCCACATACCATTCCATTGCATTCCACATTGCATTCCTTTCCATTCCACATTCCTTTCAATTCCATTCCACATTCCACTCGATTACATTTCTTTCCATTCCACGTTCCATTCCGCCTTTTATTACATTGCATTCCACATTCCATTCCATTCCATTCCATTTTCCATTCCAACTTCCATTCCATGATCCATTCCATTCCAATCCTTTCCACATTCCACACCATTCCGTTCCATTCCTTTCCGGATTCCATTCCATTCCATTGCACATTCTGTTCCACATTCCATTCCATCTCATTACACATTCCATTCCTTTCCATTCCATTCTATATTCCATTGCTTTACATTCCACATTTCATTTAACATTACATTCCACGTTCCATTCCACATTGAATTCCAAGTTCCTTTCCAGATTCCATTCCACATTCCCTTCCACTTTCCATTCCATTCCATTCCACATTTCATTCCACATTCCATATCACATTCCTTTCCATTCCATTCCATTACAAATTCCATTGCATTACATTACACGTACCATTCCATTCCATTCCACGTTCCATTCCACTTACCATTGGACTTTACATTCCACTTTCCGTTCCACGTTGTATTGCATTCCATTGCATTCCATGTTCCACTCCAAATTTCATTCCATTAAATTAAACGTTCCATTCCATTCAATTCCAAGTTGCATTCCATTCCATTCCACGTTCCACTCCACGTTCCATTCCACGTTCCATTTCATTCCATTCCACGTTCCATTCTATATTCCGTTTCACATTCCATTCCACCATCCATTCCATTCCATTCCATTCCACATTCCATTTCACATTCCATTCCACCTTCCGTTCCACTCCATTCTTTGCAATCCACATTGCATTCCATTCAATTCCACTTCACATTCCATTCAATTCCTCATTCCATTCCATTCCAATATATTCCAATCCATTCCATTCCATATTCCATTACACTACATTTCACATTCCATTCCATTCCATTCCATTCCGCGTTCCATTCCTTTCCATTCCATTCCACATTCCATACCATTCCATTCAATTCCACATTCCATTCGACGTTCCATTGAATTCCATTCCACATTCCATTCCATTCCATTCCACATTCCATTCCACATTCCTTTCCATTCCATTCCAAATTCCATCCCATTCCAATCCATTCCATTCCTGATTCCTTTCCATTCTGTTACACTTTCTATTTCACATTCCATTCCATTCCATTCCACATTCCTTTCCACATTCCATTCCATTCCATTCTACATTCCATTCCATTCCATTCCACGTTCCATTCCTTTCTATTCCGTTCTACTTTCCATTCCACGTTCCATTCCACATTCCATTCCATGTTCCATTCCAATCAATTCCACGTTCCATTCCACATTCCATTCTACGTTCCATTCCATGTTCCATTCCAAATTCCATTACAAGTTCCATTCCATTCCATTCCATTCCACGTTCCATTCCACATTGCATTCCACTTTCCAGTCCACATTCCATTTCACATTCCATTCCACATTCCATTCCACATTCCATTCTGTTCCATTCCACATTCCATTCCACATTCCATTCCTCATTCCATTCCGCATTCCATTCGATTCCATTCCACACTCCTTTCCACATTGCATTCCATTACAGTCCACATTCTAATCGACATTCCATTCCATTCCTTTCCACATTCCATTGCATTCTATTCCATTTTCCATTCCACTTTACATTCCACGATCAATTCTATTGCATTCCTTCTTCCATTCCACATTCCATTATAGAATCGATTCCACATACCATTCCATTTCACATTCCATTCCACTTTGCATTCCATTCCAGTCCACATTCCATTCCACTTTCAATTCAATTCCATTCCATATTCCGTTTAATGCCATTCCACATTTCATTCCATTCCATCTCTCATTCCATTCCATTCCATTCCACATTCCATTCCATCCAATTCCACATTCCATTCCATTCCATTCCACATTCCATTCCACATTCCATTCAGTTCCATTCCACATTCCATTCCACATTCCATTCCTCATTCCATTCCGCATTCCATTCGATTCCATTCCACATTCCATTCCACATTGCACTCCATTACAGTCCACATTCTAATCGACATTGCATTCCATTCCATTCCACATTCCATTGAATTCCAGTCCACTTTCCATTCCACTTTCCATTCCGCACTCAATTCTATTGCATTCCAGCTTCCATTCCACATTCCATTATAGAATCGATTCCAGATTCCATTCCATTCCATTTCACATTCCATTCCACATTGCCTTCCATTCCAGTCCACTTTCCATTCCACATTCAATTCCATTCCATTCCACATTCCATTCTATTGCTTTCCATTCCACATTGCATTCCATTCCATTCCACATTTCGTTCCATTCCTTTCCACTTTTGATGCCACATTACATTCCATTCCTTTCCACATTATATTCCACGTTCCATTCTATGTTCCATTCCACGATCCATTACACGTTCCATTCCATTCCATTCCACATTTCATTGCACATTCCGTTCCTTTCCATTCCACATTCTATTCTGCATTGCATTGCACGTTCTATTCCATTCCATGTTCCATTCCACGTTCCATTCCATTCCTTTCCACATTCCATTTTACATTCCATACCATTCCTTTCAATTCTATTCCACATTCTATTCCACGTTCCATTCCACATTCCATTCCACATTCCATTCCATTCCATTCCATTCCATTCTGCATTCCATTCCACATTGCATTCCATTCCCTTCCACCTTCCATTCCATTCCATTCCACGTTCCGTTCAACGTTCCGTTCCTTTCTTTCCGTATTCCATTCCACATTCCATTCCATTTGATTCCAATTTCCATTCCATTCCAATCCATGTTCTATTGCACGTTCCATTATGCTTTCCATTACATTCCATTCCGCCTTCCATTCCACATTCCATTGCTTTCCTCGTTGCTTTCCACATTCCATACCACATTCCATTCCACATTCCATTCCACATTCCATTGCATTCCATTCCACATTCCATTGCATTCCATTCCACATTCCATTTCATTCCATTTCACTTTCCATTCCATTCCTTTTCACATTCAATTCCATTCCACATTCCATTCCAAATTCCATTCCATTCCATTCCACATTCCATGCCACATTGCATTCCACCTTGTGTTCCATTCCATTCCACATTCCTTTCCACATTCCATTGCATTCCATTCCATATTCCATTCCATGTTCCATTACTTTCTATTCAACCTTCCATTCCACGTTTAATTCCACCATCCATTCCATTCCTTTCCACGTTCCATTACACGTTCCACTACATATTTCATTCCATTTCCCTTTAACTCTCCATTCCACTTTCCATTATAATCCATTCCAGATTGCATTCCACATTGCATTGTATTCCATTCCACATTCCAATACACATTCCATTTCATTCCCTTTTAAAATTCCTTTCCATTCCATTCCACATTCCACTCCATTCCACTCCATTCCACATTACATTCCACGTTCCATTCCATGATCTATTCCACGTTCCATTCCATTCCATTACGCGTTCCTTTCTACCTTCCATTCAACATTCCATTCCACATTCCATTCAACCTTCCGTTCCATTCCATTCCACGTTCAAATCCACTTTCCATTCCACATTCCATTCCATGTTCCATTCCACATTCCATTGCATTCCATTCCACGTTCCATTCCAACTTCCATTCCACTCCCTTCCACGTTCCTTTCCACATTCCATTCCGCGTTTTATTCCTTTCGACATTCCATTCCGCATTCCATTCCACATTCCATTCCATTCCATTCCACATTCCATTCCACATTCCTTTCCATTCCATTCCAAATTCCTTCCCATTCCAATCCATTCCATTCCTGATTCCTTTCCATTCTGTTACACTTTCTATTTCACATTCCATTCCATTCCATTCCACATTCCATTCCATTCTGTTACACTTTCTATTTCACATTCCATTCCATTCCATTCCACATTCCATTCCACATTCCATTCCATTCCATTCCACATTCCATTCTATTGCTTTCCATTCCACATTGCATTCCATTCCATTCCACATTTCGTTCCATTCCTTTCCACTTTTGATGCCACATTACATTCCATTCCTTTCCACATTATATTCCACGTTCCATTCTATGTTCCATTCCACGATCCATTACACGTTCCATTCCATTCCATTCCACATTTCATTGCACATTCCGTTCCTTTCCATTCCACATTCTATTCTGCATTGCATTGCACGTTCTATTCCATTCCATGTTCCATTCCACGTTCCATTCCATTCCTTTCCACATTCCATTTTACATTCCATACCATTCCTTTCAATTCTATTCCACATTCTATTCCACGTTCCATTCCACATTCCATTCCACATTCCATTCCATTCCATTCCATTCCATTCTGCATTCCATTCCACATTGCATTCCATTCCCTTCCACCTTCCATTCCATTCCATTCCACGTTCCGTTCAACGTTCCGTTCCTTTCTTTCCGTATTCCATTCCACATTCCATTCCATTTGATTCCAATTTCCATTCCATTCCAATCCATGTTCTATTGCACGTTCCATTATGCTTTCCATTACATTCCATTCCGCCTTCCATTCCACATTCCATTGCTTTCCTCGTTGCTTTCCACATTCCATACCACATTCCATTCCACATTCCATTCCACATTCCATTACATTCCATTCCACATTCCATTGCATTCCATTCCACATTCCATTTCATTCCATTTCACTTTCCATTCCATTCCTTTTCACATTCAATTCCATTCCACATTCCATTCCAAATTCCATTCCATTCCATTCCACATTCCATGCCACATTGCATTCCACCTTGTGTTCCATTCCATTCCACATTCCTTTCCACATTCCATTGCATTCCATTCCATATTCCATTCCATGTTCCATTACTTTCTATTCAACCTTCCATTCCACGTTTAATTCCACCATCCATTCCATTCCTTTCCACGTTCCATTACACGTTCCACTACATATTTCATTCCATTTCCCTTTAACTCTCCATTCCACTTTCCATTATAATCCATTCCAGATTGCATTCCACATTGCATTGTATTCCATTCCACATTCTAATACACATTCCATTTCATTCCCTTTTAAAATTCCTTTCCATTCCATTCCACATTCCACTCCATTCCACTCCATTCCACATTACATTCCACGTTCCATTCCATGATCTATTCCACGTTCCATTCCATTCCATTACACGTTCCTTTCTACCTTCCATTCAACATTCCATTCCACATTCCATTCAACCTTCCGTTCCATTCCATTCCACGTTCAAATCCACTTTCCATTCCACATTCCATTCCATGTTCCATTCCACATTCCATTGCATTCCATTCCACGTTCCATTCCAACTTCCATTCCACTCCCTTCCACGTTCCTTTCCACATTCCATTCCGCGTTTTATTCCTTTCGACATTCCATTCCGCATTCCATTCCACATTCCATTCCATTCCATTCCACATTCCATTCCACATTCCTTTCCATTCCATTCCAAATTCCATCCCATTCCAATCCATTCCATTCCTGATTCCTTTCCATTCTGTTACACTTTCTATTTCACATTCCATTCCATTCCATTCCACATTCCATTCCATTCTGTTACACTTTCTATTTCACATTCCATTCCATTCCATTCCACATTCCATTCCACATTCCATTCCATTCCATTCCACATTCCATTCTATTGCTTTCCATTCCACATTGCATTCCATTCCATTCCACATTTCGTTCCATTCCTTTCCACTTTTGATGCCACATTACATTCCATTCCTTTCCACATTATATTCCACGTTCCATTCTATGTTCCATTCCACGATCCATTACACGTTCCATTCCATTCCATTCCACATTTCATTGCACATTCCGTTCCTTTCCATTCCACATTCTATTCTGCATTGCATTGCACGTTCTATTCCATTCCATGTTCCATTCCACGTTCCATTCCATTCCTTTCCACATTCCATTTTACATTCCATACCATTCCTTTCAATTCTATTCCACATTCTATTCCACGTTCCATTCCACATTCCATTCCACATTCCATTCCATTCCATTCCATTCCATTCTGCATTCCATTCCACATTGCATTCCATTCCCTTCCACCTTCCATTCCATTCCATTCCACGTTCCGTTCAACGTTCCGTTCCTTTCTTTCCGTATTCCATTCCACATTCCATTCCATTTGATTCCAATTTCCATTCCATTCCAATCCATGTTCTATTGCACGTTCCATTATGCTTTCCATTACATTCCATTCCGCCTTCCATTCCACATTCCATTGCTTTCCTCGTTGCTTTCCACATTCCATACCACATTCCATTCCACATTCCATTCCACATTCCATTACATTCCATTCCACATTCCATTGCATTCCATTCCACATTCCATTTCATTCCATTTCACTTTCCATTCCATTCCTTTTCACATTCAATTCCATTCCACATTCCATTCCAAATTCCATTCCATTCCATTCCACATTCCATGCCACATTGCATTCCACCTTGTGTTCCATTCCATTCCACATTCCTTTCCACATTCCATTGCATTCCATTCCATATTCCATTCCATGTTCCATTACTTTCTATTCAACCTTCCATTCCACGTTTAATTCCACCATCCATTCCATTCCTTTCCACGTTCCATTACACGTTCCACTACATATTTCATTCCATTTCCCTTTAACTCTCCATTCCACTTTCCATTATAATCCATTCCAGATTGCATTCCACATTGCATTGTATTCCATTCCACATTCCAATACACATTCCATTTCATTCCCTTTTAAAATTCCTTTCCATTCCATTCCACATTCCACTCCATTCCACTCCATTCCACATTACATTCCACGTTCCATTCCATGATCTATTCCACGTTCCATTCCATTCCATTACACGTTCCTTTCTACCTTCCATTCAACATTCCATTCCACATTCCATTCAACCTTCCGTTCCATTCCATTCCACGTTCAAATCCACTTTCCATTCCACATTCCATTCCATGTTCCATTCCACATTCCATTGCATTCCATTCCACGTTCCATTCCAACTTCCATTCCACTCCCTTCCACGTTCCTTTCCACATTCCATTCCGCGTTTTATTCCTTTCGACATTCCATTCCGCATTCCATTCCACATTCCATTCCATTCCATTCCACATTCCATTCCACATTCCTTTCCATTCCATTCCAAATTCCATCCCATTCCAATCCATTCCATTCCTGATTCCTTTCCATTCTGTTACACTTTCTATTTCACATTCCATTCCATTCCATTCCACATTCCATTCCATTCTGTTACACTTTCTATTTCACATTCCATTCCATTCCATTCCACATTCCATTCCACATTCCATTCCATTCCATTCCACATTCCATTCCATTCCATTCCACGTTCCATTCCTTTCTATTCCGTTCTACTTTCCATTCCACGTTCCATTCCACATTCCATTCCATGTTCCATTCCATTCAATTCCACGTTCCTTTCCACATTCCATTCTACGTTCCATTCTATGTTCCATTCCAAATTCCATTACAAGTTCCATTCCATTCCATTCCATTCCATTCCACTTTCCATTCCACATTGCATTCCACTTTCCAGTCCACATTCCATTCCACATTCCATTGAACATTCCATTCCACATTCCATTCTGTCCCATTCCACATTCCATTCCGCATTCCATTCCTCATTCCATTCCGCATTCCATTCTATTCCATTCCACACTCCGTTCCACATTGCATTCCATTACAGTCCACATTCTAATCGACATTCCATTCCATTCCATTCCACATTCCATTGCATTCCATTGCATTTTCCATTCCACTTTCCATTCCACGATCAATTCTATTGCATTCCTTCTTCCATTCCACATTCCATTATAGAATCAATTCCACGTACCATTCCATTTCACATTCCATTCCACTTTGCATTCCATTCCAGTCCACATTCCATTCCACTTTCAATTCAATTCCATTCCATATTCCGTTCAATGCCATTCCACAATTCATTCCATTCCATCTCTCATTCCATTCCATTCCATTCCACATTCCATTCCATCCAATTCCACATTCCATTCCATTCCATTCCACATTCCATTCCACATTCCATTCCACATTCCATTTAGTTCCATTCCACATTCCATTCCACATTCCATTCCTCATTCCATTCCACATTCCATTCCACATTGCACTCCATTACAGTCCACATTCTAATCGACATTGCATTCCATTCCATTCCACATTCCATTGAATTCCAGTCCACTTTCCATTCCACTTTCCATTCCACACTCAATTCTATTGCTTTCCAGCTTCCATTCCACATTCCATTATAGAATCAATTCCAGATTCCATTCCATTCCATTTCACATTCCATTCCACATTGCCTTCCATTTCAGTCCACATTCCATTCCACATTCAATTCCATTCCATTCCACATTCCATTCTATTGCATTCCATTCCACATTGCATTCCATTCCATTCCACATTTCGTTCCATTCCTTTCCACTTTTGATGCCACATTACATTCCATTACTTTCCACATTATATTCCACGTTCCATTCTATGTTCCATTCCACGATCCGTTACACGTTCCATTCCATTCCATTCCACATTTCATTGCACATTCCATTCCATTCCATTCCACATTCTATTCTGCATTCCATTGCCCGTTCTATTCCATTCCATGTTCCATTCCACGTTCCATTCCATTCCTTTCCACATTCCATTTTACATTCCATACCATTCCTTTCAATTCTATTCCACATTCTATTCCACGTTCCATTCCACATTCCATTCCACATTCCATTCCATTCCATTCCATTCCATTCTGCATTCCATTCCACATTCCATTCCATTCCCTTCCACCTTCCATTCCATTCCATTCCACGTTCCGTTCAACGTTCCATTCCATTTCATTCCGTATTCCATTCCACATTCCATTCCATTTAATTCCAATTTCCATTCCATTCCAATCCATGTTCTATTGCACGTTCCATTATGCTTTCCATTACATTCCATTCCGCCTTCCATTCCACATTCCATTGCTTTCCTCGTTGCTTTCCACATTCCATACCACATTCCATTCCACATTCCATTCCACATTCCATTGCATTCCATTCCACATTCCATTTCATTCCATTTCACTTTCCATTCCATTCCTTTTCACATTCAATTCCATTCCACATTACATTCCAAATTCCATTCCATTCCATTCCACATTCCATGCCACATTGCATTCCACCTTGCGTTCCATTCCATTCCACATTCCTTTCCACATTCCATTGCATTCCATTCCATATTCCATTCCACGTTCCATTACTTTCTATTCAACCTTCCATTCCACGTTCAATTCCACAATCCCTTCCATTCCTTTCCACGTTCCATTACACGTTCCACTGCATATTTCATTCCATTTCCCTTTAACTCTCCATTCCACTTTCCATTATAATCCATTCCAGATTGCATTCCACATTGCATTGTATTCCATTCCACATTCCAGTACACATTCCATTTCATTCCCTTTTAAAATTCCTTTCCATTCCATTCCACATTCCACTCCATTCCACTCCATTCCACATTACATTCCACATTCCATTCCATGATCCATTCCACGTTCCATTCCATTCCATTCCACATTCCATTCTACCTTCCATTTAACATTCCATTCCACATTCCATTCAACCTTCCGTTCCATTCCATTCCACGTTCAAATCCACTTTCCATTCCACATTCCATTCCATGTTCCATTCCACATTCCATTGCATTCCATTCCACGTTCCATTCCAAGTTCCATTCCACTCCCTTCCACGTTCCTTTCCACATTCCATTCCGCGTTTTATTCCTTTCGACATTCCTTTCCACATTCCATTCCACATTCCATTCGAATTCAATTCCACATTCAATTCGACATTACATTCCACATTCCAATCCATTCCTTTCTATTCCACATTCGATTCCACTCCATTCCATTCCATTATATTTTGCATTCCGTTCCATTCCATTCCAAATACCACTACATTCCTTTCCATTCGACATTCCATTCCATTCCATTCCACATTCCATTCAGTTCCATTCTACATTCCATTCCAAGTTCCACTCCACTTTGCATTCCACTTTCCATTCCACGTTGCATTCCACATTGCATTCCCTTGCATTCCACATTCCATTCCATTCCATTCCACTTTCCATTACACGTTCCATTCCATTCAGTTCCATTCTACATTCCATTCCAAGTTCCACTCCACTTTGCATTCCACTTTTCATTCCACGTTACATTCCACGTTCTATTCCCTTCCATTCCACATTCCATTCCATTCCATTCCACTTTCCATTACACGTTCCATTCCACAATGCATTCCTCGATTCATTCCACGTTCCATTCCACATTCCATTTCTTTCCACTCCACTTTCCATTCCATTGCCTTACACATTCCATTCCTTTCCATTCCATTCCATTGCACATTCCATTCCACATTCCATTCCCTTCTATTTCAGATTCCATTCTATTCCATTCCACAATTCATTCCACGTTCCTTTCCAATACATTCCACATTCCATTCTACACTGCATTCCATTCCAGACCATATTCCATTCCACACCCCATAACATTCCATTTAAACATTCCATTCCATTCCATTCCACATTGCATTCCAGATTCCATTCCATTTCACACTGCATTCCACATTCCATTACACATTCCATTCCATTCCATCCCACATTCCATTCCACATTCCAATCCATTCCATTCCACGTTCCATTCCAAGTTCCATTCCCCATTCCATTCCATTCCATTCCACATTGCATTCCACATTTCATTCCATATTCCATACCATTCCATTGCACATTGCATTCCACAATCTATTCCATTCATTTCCCCATTCAATTCCATGTTGCTTTCTACGTCCCATTCCCTATTAACTTCCACATTTCTTTGCATTCCACTCCACATTGCATACCACATTCCATTCCACATTCCATACCATTCCGTTGCATATTCCATTTCACAATCCATTGGATTGAATTCCACATTCAATTCCATGTTCCATTCCACATTCAATTCCACAATCCATTCCACATTGCATTCCACATTCCATTCCATTCCATTCTATTACACTTTCCATTCCATTCCATTCCACTCTCCATTCCACATTGCATTCCACATTCCATTCCATGTTCCATTCCATTCCATTCGACATTCCATTCCATTCCAGTCCACATTCTATTCCATTCAATTCCACATTCCATTAGAGTACATTCCATTACATTCCACATTCCATTCCATTCCATTCCATTCCACATTCCAATCCATTCCATTCCATTCCAAATTCCATACCATTCATTCCACATTAAATTCCACTCCATTGCACATTCCATTCCATGTTGCATTCCACGTTCTATCCCATGTTCCATTCCTCGTTTCGTTCCTTTCCATTGCACATTCCATTCTATTCCATTACACATCGCATTCCATTCCATTCCACATTTCAATAATCGTTCTATTCCATTGAATTGCACGTTCCATTCTACATTCCATTCTGCATTCCATTCCATTCCATTCCACATTCCATTCCACGTTCCATTCCACGTTACATTGCACTTTCCTTTCCACTTTCCATTCCATATTCCATTCCAAAATCCATTCCGTTCCATTTCATGTTCTATTCCACATTCCATTCCACATTCCATTGAACATTCCTTTCCACATTCCATTCCACATTCCATTCCATTCCATTCCATTTCATATTCCATTCCACATAGTGTTCCATTCCAGTACACATTCCATGCCACATTCCTTTCCATTCCATTTAAATATTCCATTCCATTCCACATTCCATTCCATTCCACATTTGATTCCATTCCATTCCACATTCCATTCCACATTCCTTTCCACATAGTGTTCCATTCCACTACACATTCCCATCCATTCCATTTAAACATTCCATTCCATTTCAAATTCCATTCAATCCCACATTCCATTCCAATCCACTCCACATTCCATTCCACATTCCATTCCATTCCGTTCCATCTGCCATTCTATGCTCCATTCCACATTCCTTTGCACAATCCATTCCTCATTGCATTCCATTCCATTCCACTTTCCATTCCATTCCACATTCCTTTCCATTCCATTGCAAATTGAAGTGCACATTCTATTACATTCCATTCCCCACTCCATTCCACTTTCGATTCTATTCCATTCTACCTTTTATTCCAAGTTCCTTTCCACATTCCATTCCACAATGCATTCCACATTCCATTCCATTCCATTCCACTTTCCATTCTACATTCCATTCCACATTCCATTCCACATTCCATTCCTTTCCATTCAACGTTCCATTCCACATTCCATTCCACGTTCTGACATATTCCATTCCACCTTTCATTGAGAATTCCATTCAACATTCCATTCCTTTCCATTCCACACTCCATTCCGCATTCCATTCCATTCCACATTCCATACCACATTCCATCCCGCATTCCATTCCATTCCATTCCGCGTTTCATTGCACATCCCACTCCATTCCATTCCACGTTCCACTCCTCATTCCATGCCAATACCATTAGATTGAATTCAACATTCCATTCCACATTCAATTCCACTTTCCATTTCACATTCCATTCCATTCCATTCCACTTTCCATTCCACGTTCCATTCCACATTCCATTACTCGTTCCACTCCACATTCCATTCCATTCCATTCCATGTTACATTTCACAATCAATTCCATTCCATTCCATGTTCCATTCCATTCCATTCCACTTTCCATTCCACATTCCATTTCACATTCCGTTCCATTCTGTTCAATTCCATTCCACCTTCTATTCCATTGCATTCCACATTCCATTCCACATTCCATACCACGTTTCATTCCATTTCATTCCACGTTGCATTCCACTTTCCATTAGGCGTTCCATTCCTCTTTCCTTTTCATTCCATTCAATGTTCTGTTCCATATTCCATTCCATTCCATTTCACATTCCATTCCATTCCTTTCCACATTCCATTCCTTTCCATTCCACATTCCATTACATTCCCTTATACTATCCATTCCACTTTCCTTTCCACTTTCCATTCCACGTTCCTTTCAATGTTCCATTACATTCCATTCCACTTTCCATTCCACTCGATTCCGAGATCCATTTCATTCCATTCCACGTTCCATTCCTCATTCCATTTCATATTCCATTCCACCTTCCTTTCCATTACATTCCATTGCATTTCACATTCCATTCCATTACATTCCACTTTCCAATCAATTCAATTCCGCAATCCGTTCCATTCCATTTCATTCGTTTTGACATTGCATTGCATTCCATCACATTCCATTCCACATTCCATTCCATTCCATTCCATTCCAATTCAGATTCCATAAATTTCCATTCCATTCCGCATTCCATTCCTTTCCATTCCACATTCCATTCCATTTCACTCCACATTCCTTTCAATTCCATTCCATTCCATTCCATTCCACTTTCCATTACACATTCCATTACACATTCCATTCCATTCCTTTCCTCATTCCATTCCATTTCTTTTCCATTCCACATTCCATTTCATGTTCCATTCCACGTTGCCTTCCACCTTCCATTCCATTCCATTACATATTCCACACCATTCCATTCCATTCCATTCCGGAATTCATTCTATTCCAATCCACATTCTATTCCACATTCGATTCCTTTCCATTCCAGATTTCATTGCACATTCCATTCCAACTTCCCTTCCCTTCCATTCCACACTCCATTCCACATTCCACTCCTCATTCCATTCCACATTCCGTTCCACGTTCCATTGCATTCCATTCCACGTTCCATTTCATCTTCCATTCCATTCCATCGCAGGTTCCATTCCACATTCCTTTCCACATTCCATTCCATGCTCCATTCCACATTCCTTTCCACGTTCCATTCCACCTTCCAATGCAAGTTCCATTCCACGTTCCAATCCGTTTCATTCCACGATCCATTCGACATTCCATTCCATTACTTCCCACTTTCCATTCCACATTCCCTTCCACATTCCTTTCCATAGTATATTCCGTTACATTCCATGTTCCATTCGACATCCCATTCCATTAAAATCCACTTTTCATTCCACATTCCATTCCACATACCATTCCGGATTCCATTCCTTTCCATTCCACATTCCATTCCACATTCAATTCTATTCCAGTCCATATGCCATTCCACATTCCATTGCATTCTTTCCACATTCCATTCCATTCCATTACACATTCCATTCCACATTTTATTCCACATCCAATTCCTTTCCATGCCACATTCCATTCCACAATACATTCCGTTCCATTCCACGTTCCATTCCAGGTTCCATTCCACATTCCATTCCAGAATCCATTCCACAATCCATTCCATTCCATTCCAAGTTCCTTTCCACTTTCCGTTGCATTAGATTCCACGTTACATTCCACATTCCATTGCCCTTTGCATTCCACTTTCCATTCCATGTTCGTTTCCATGTTCCATTCGATTACATTCCATGATCCATTCCACATTCCATTGCACATTCCATTCCCCATTCCTTTCCGTTCCATTCCACATTCCATTCCTCATTCCATTCTTCATTATATTGTTCGTTCCATTCCACGTTCCATTCCAAGTTCCATTCCACGTTCCATTCCATTAAATTCCACGTTGCATTCCACAATCCATTCCATTCCACTTTCCTTTGCACAGTCCATTCCACATTACAGTCCACATTCTGTTCCGTTGCATTCCACATTCCATTCCACAGTCCATTCCACATTCCATTCCACATTCCATTCCATTCCTTTACAGTATATTCCACGTCCCATTACACTTTCCATTCCATTCCATTCCTTGTTCAATTCCACATTCCATTGACCATTCCATTGACCATTCCATTCGACGTTCTATTCCATGTTCGATTCCACGTAACACTCCATTCCATTCCACTTTCCATTCCACGTTCCATTCGATTCAATTCCACTTTCCATTCCACATTCCATTCCATTCCATTCCACTTTCCTTTGCACATTCCCTTCCACATTCTCTTCCACATTGCCTTCCACATTACATTCCATTCTATTCCACATTCCACTCCATTGTACTCCAAATTCCATTAGATTCCATTCCATTCCATGCCTCTTTCCATTCCATTCCATTCCATGGCACATTCCACTCCATTCCATTCCACATTCCATTCCATCCTATTCCACATTCCATTCCATTCCATTTCACATTACATTCCACGTTCAATTTCACATTGCTTTCCACGTTCCATTCCATGTTCCATTCCTTGTTCCATTCCTTTCCATTCCACATTCTGTTCCATTCCATTCCACATTCCATTCAATTCCACTCCACATTCCATTCCATTCCACTCCACATTCCATTCCACATTCCATTCCATTCCATTCCACCTTCCATTACGCGTTCATTTCCACATTCAACTCCACGTTGTATTCCACATTCCATTCCATATTCCATTGCACATTCCATTCCATTCCATTCCACGTTCCATTCCATTCCATGTTCCATTCCACATTCCATACCATTCCATTCCATTCCATTCCGGATTGCTATCCATTCCAATCCGCATTTTATTCCGCCTTCCATTCCTTTATATTCCACATCCCATTCCACATTCCATTGCATTCCGTTCCACATTCCATTCCTTTCCATTCCACATTCCATTCCTTTCCATTCCAAATTACATTCCACATTCTATTCCACGTCCCATTCCACCTTCCATTCCACATTCCATTCCACGTTCCATTCCACTCCATTCCACTTTGCATTCTACGTTCCATTCCTCATTCCATTACGCATTCCATTCCACGTTCCATTCCATTCCATTCCACGTTGCATTCCACATTCCTCTCCATTCCATTCCACATTCCATATCTTTCCATTCTATTCCATTCAACATTCCATTCCATTCCATACCACATTCTATTCCACATTCCAATCCATTCCGTTCGCATTCTTTTCCATTCCATTCCACATTCAATTCCGAATTCCATTCCATGTTCCATTCAACGTTCCATTCCACGTTCCATTTCGCATTGCATTCGATTCCATTTCGCATTCCATTCCATTTCATTACACATTCTATGCCATATTCCATTCCATTCCATTCCAGAGCCCATTCCACATTCCATTCCACTGCATTCCAAATTCCATTCTATTCCACTCCACATTCCATGCCACATACCATTCCACATTCCATTCCATTCCGTTACACATTCCATTCCATTCCAGAGCCCATTCCACATTCCATTCCACTGCATTCCAAATTCCATTCTATTCAACTCCACATTCCATGCCACATACCATTCCACATTCCATTCCATTCCGTTACACATTCCATTCCATTCCTTTCCATTCTACTTTCCATTCCACGTTCCATTCCAAAGTCCCTTCCACATTCCATTCCACGTTCCACTCCACAGTCCTGTCCATTCCACTCCACTTTCCATTCCATTGCATTCCGCGTTCCATTCCACATTCCATTCCACATTCCATTCCACATTCCATTCAACATTCCACTTTACATTCCATTCCATTCCATTCCACTTTCCGTTCTTAATCCATTGCATTCCTTTCCACATTCCTTTCCACTTTCCATTCCATTCCATTCCACATTTCGTACCACATTTCATGCCTTATTCCATTCCACTTTCCATTCAACACTCCACTTCACATTCCATTCCATTCCATTCCACTTTCCGTTCTCAATCCATTGCATTCCTTTTCACTTTCCATTCCATTCCATTCCACATTTCATACCACATTCCATTCCACATTCCATTCCATGTTCCATTCCGCGTTCCATTCCACTTTCCATTCCATTCCATTACATTACACGTTCCATTCCATTACATTCCATGTTTCAATTCATTCCGTTACACATTCCATTCACATTCCATTTCACATACCATTCCAAATTATATTTCACTTTCCATTCCATTCCATTCCATTCCACATTTCGTTGTAGTCCATTCCATTCCATTCCATGTTTCATTCCATCTCATTCCGCGTTCCTTTCCATTCCATTCCATTCCGTTCCATTCTACATTCCATACCACATTCCATTCCACGTTCCATTCTGTTCCATTCCACATTCCATTCCATTCCATTCCACATTCCTTTCCATTCCATTCCGCATTCCATTCCATTCTATTCCACATTCCATTCTACATTTGATTCTATTCCATTCCACATTCCTTTCCACATTCCATTGCATTCCATTCCACATTCCATTCCACATTCCATTCCACATTCTATTCCATTCCATTCCATTTTGCATGCCACATTCCATTCCATTCCTCTCCACATTCTGTTCCACATTATATTCCATTTTGTTCCAGTGCACATTTCATTGCACACTCCATTCCGTTCCATTGCACATTACACTCCATCTATTCCACACTCTATTCCACATTCCATTCCATTCCATTCCATTCCACATATCTTTCCACATTCCATTCCTTTACATTCCACATTCCATTCCATTGCATTCCACATTCCTTTCCATTCAATTCCACTTTCCATGTCATTCCATTCCACATTCTATTCAAAATTCCATTCCATTCTATTTCACGTTCCGTTCCATTCCATTCCACATTCCATTCCATTCCATTCCATTCCACATTCCATTCCATTCCATTCCATTCCACATTCCATTCCAAATTCCATTCCATTCCATTCCACATTCCATTACGCATTCCATTCCATTCCATTCCACATTCAATTCCATTCCATTCCACATTCCATTCCATTCCATTCGATACCACTTTGCATTCCACGTTCCATTTCATTCCAATCCACTTTCCATTGCACATTCCATTGCAATCCACTCCACATTCCATTCCACATTCCATTCCTTTCCTTTCCATTTCACTTTGCATTCCACATTACATTCCACATTCCATTCCATTTCATTCCACATTCCATTCCACGATCCATCCCACATTCCATTCCACATTCCACTCCACAGTCCTTTGTGTTCCATTCAACTTTCCATTCCGCTTTCCATTTCACATTCCATTCAACATTCCATATTCCATTCCACGTTCCATTCCTTTCCATTCCACATTCGAATCCACTTACCATTCTATTCAATTCCACATTTCATACCACATTCCATTCCACGTTTCATTCCATGTTCCATTCCACGTTCCTTTCCATTCCATTCCTTTCCATTCCATTCCATTCCATTCCACTTTCCAATTCATTCCGTTCCACATTCCATTCCGCATTCCATTTCAAATTACGTTCCACATTCTATTTCACTTTAAATTCCATTCCATTCCACATTCCATTCCAAATTCCATTCCATTCCATTCCACATTCCATTACACATTCCATTCCATTCCACATTCAATTCCATTCCATTCCACATTCCATTCCATTCCATTCGATACCACTTTGCATTCCACATTCCATTTCATTCCAATCCACTTTCCATTGCACATTCCATTCCAATCCACTCCACATTCCATTCCACATTCCATTCCATTCCTTTCCATTTCACTTTGCATTCCACATTACATTCCACATTCCATTCCATTTCATTCCACATTCCATTCCAGGATCCATCCCACATTCCATTCCACATTCCACTCCACAGTCCATTGTGTTCCATTCCACTTTCCATTCCACATTCCATTTCACATTCCATTCAACATTCCATATTCCATTCCACGTTCCATTCCTTTCCATTCCACATTAGAATCCACTTACCATTCTATTCAATTCCACATTTCATACCACATTCCATTCCACGTTCCATTCCATGTTCCATTCCATGTTCCATTCCACTTTCCATTCCATTCCATTCCTTTCCATTCCATTCCATTCCATTCCATGTTCGAATTCATTCCATTCCACATTCCATTCTGCAATCCATTTCAAATTACGTTCCACATTCTATATCACTTTAAATTCCATTCCATTCCGTTCCATTACACATTCCATTCCATTCCATTCCACATTCCATTCCACGTTCCATTCCACGATCCATTCCACATTCCATTCCACATTCCCTTCCACATTCATTTCCATTCCATCCCACATTCCATTCCATTCCATTCCACATGCCATGCCATTCCATTCCACGTTCCATTCCACATTCCATTCCGTTCATTTCCGCCTTCCTTTACACATTCCATTCCACATTCTATTCCACTTTCCATTCCACATTCCATTCTACATTCCATTCCATTTCATTTCATATTCCATTCCACATTCCATTCCATTTCATTCCACCTTCCATTCCACATTACATTACACTCCATTCCACATTGCATTCCATTCCATTTCACATTCCATTCCATTCCATTCACAATCCATTCCATTCCAATCCACTTTCTGTTTCATCCCATTCCATTTCAGTCCACATTCTATTCAATTCCATTATATTCCACATTCCATTGCATTTCATTCCACATTCCATTCCATTTCATTCCACATACCATTCCATAATCCATTCCATATTCCATTCCAAATTTCATTCCATTCCATTCCACAATTCATTCCATAACATTCCACCTTCCATTCCGTTGTATTCCATTCCACATTCCGTTCCATTCCATTAAATTCCAGTCCAAATTCTATTCCTCTCCATTCCATTCCACATTCCATTTCATTCCCTTCCGCATTTAATTCCATTCAATTCCACTTTCAGTTCCATTCCATTTCACATTCCATTCCACGTCCTACTGCACATTCGATTCCACATTCCATTCGATTCCATTCCACATTCCATTCCAAAGTCCATTCCATTCCATTCCACATTCCTTTCCACATTCCATTTCTCTTTCCTTTCCACATTCCATTCCACATTGCATTTCACATTCCATTCCACTTTCCGTTCCATTCCATTCCAAATTCCATTCCATTCCATTTGAAGTTTAATTCCACATTCCATTCGACATTTCATTTCACATTCCATTCCATATTCCATTCCACTAAATTCCACAATCCATTTCATTACGTTCGATGTTTTATTCCACCTTCCTTTCCGCGTTCCATTCCACATTCCAATCCACTTTCCATTCCATTACATTTCACATTCCATTCCACATTCCATTCCATTCCATTCAACATTCCATTCCACTTTCTATTACACTTTCCATTCCAAGTTCCATACTATTCCATTCCATTCCATTCCATTCCATTCCATTCCACATTCCATTCCATTCCATTCCACATTCCATTCTACATTCCATTCCATATTCTATTCCACGTTCTATTCCATATAATTCCACATTCCATTCTGTTCCATTCCACATACCATTCCATATTCCATTCCACATTCTATTCCACTTTCCATTCCATTTCATTCCACATTCCATTGAATTCCATTCCAAATTTCATTCCATTCCATTCCACAATTCATTCCATAACATTCCACCTTCCATTCCATTGTATTCCATTCCACATTCCGTTCCATTCCATTAAATTCCAGTCCAAATTCTATTCCTCTCCATTCTATTCCACATTCCATTCCATTCCCTTCCGCATTTAATTCCATTCAATTCCACTTTCAGTTCCATTCCATTTCACATTCCATTCCATGTCCTACTGCACATTCGATTCCACATTCCATTCGACTCCATTCCACATTCCATTCCAAAGTCCATTCCATTCCATTCCACATTCCGTTCCACATTCCATTCCACATTCTGTTCCATTCCATTCAGCCTTCCATTCCATCCCATTCCACAATCCATTCCACATTCCATTCCTTTCCATTCCATTCCATTCCACATTCCATTCCTCATTCCATTTCACATGCCATTCCATTCCATTCCAAATGCCATTGATTTCCATTAAGCATTCCATTCCATTCCTTTCCACATTCCATTCATTTCCACATTCCATTCCACATTCCATTCCACGTTCCTTTCCATTCCTTTCCACATTCCATTCCACGTCCCATTCGATGTTCCACTCCATTACATTCCACGTTCCATTCCAAATTCCATTCCCTTACATTTCTATTTCCATTCCACATTCCATTCCACATTCCATTCGACATTCCATTGCCTTCCATTCCACATTCCGTTACACAATCCCCTCAACATTCCATTCCACATTCCATTCCACATTCAATTGCACATTTCATTCTACATCCCATTCCCTTCCATTCCTCATTCCATTCCACATTTCGTTCTACATCCCATTCCATTCCATTCCACATTGCATTCCACATTCCATTCCACATTCCATTCAAGATTCTATTCCATTCCATTCCACATTCCATTCCACATTCCATTCCACGTTTCCTTCCACGTTCCATTCCACCTTCCATTCCATTCGACTCCTCATTTCAGTCCACCTTTCATTCCATTACATTCCACTTTCCTTTCCACATTCCATTACACATTCCATTTCTCATTCCATTCCCCATTCCATTCCAAGTTCCATTCCACGTTCCATTCCACCTTCCATTCCACCTTCCATTCTATTCCATTTATCGTTTCAGTCCACATTCCATTGCATTACATTCCACTTTCCTTTCCACATTCCATTCCACATTCTATTCCAAACTACATTCCGTTCCATTCCACATTCCATTCCACATTCCATTCCATTCCAATCCATATTCCGTTGCACTTTCTATTCCACTTTCCTTTCCACTTTCCATTCCATTTCATTCCACTTTCTTTCTGGAATCCATTCCACATTCCATTCTATTATATTCCTCATTCCATTCCATTCCATTCCACGTTCTATTCAACATTCCATTCCATTCAATTTCGCATTACATTCCATAATCCATTCCACATTCCATTCCACATTCCATTTCAGGTTCCATTCCACGTTCCATTCCACATTCAATTCCACTATACATTGCACTTTCCATTCCACATTCCATTCCACATTCAATTCCACCATACATTGCACTTTCCATTCCACATTCCATTCCATTCCACTCCACATTGCCTTCCACATTCCATTCCACATTCCATTCCACGTTCCATTCCACTTCCTTTCCACTTTCCTTTACACATTCCATTCCAATTTACATTCCGTTCCATTCCACATTCCATTCCACATTCCATTGCATTCCAATCCATATTCCGTTGTAGATTCTATTCCACGTTCCATTCCACATTCCATTCCATTTCATTCCACTTTCCTTTCCAGAATCCATTCCACATTGCAATCCATTATATTCCACATTCCATTCCACATTCCATTCCCTTCCACGTTCCATTCAACATTCCATTGCATTCAATTTCACGTTCCATTCCATAATCCATTCCACATTCCTTTCCACATTCCATTTCAGGTTCCATTCCACGTTCCATTCCACATTCAATTCCACCATACATTGCACTTTCCATTCCACATTCCATTCCATTCCATTCCATTCCACTCCACATTGCCTTCCACATTCCATTCCACATTCCATTCCACGTTCCATTCCACTTTCCTTTCCACGTTGCATTCTATGTTCCATTCCACATTCCATTACATTCCTTTCCATGTTCAATTCCACGTTCCATTTCATTTCATTCAACATTCCATTCCATATTCCATTGAACATCCCATTCTACGTTCCAACCCATGTTCCATTCCTCGTTCCATACCACACTCCACTCGACATTCCATTACACATTCCATTCCACATTTCATTCTACATCCCATTCCATTCCATTCCACATTCCATTCCAGATTCCATTCCATTCCATTAAACATTCCATTGCAGATTACATTTCACGTTTCATTCCACATTACATTCCATGTTCCATTCCACTTTCCATTGCATTCCATTCCTCGTTTCAATCCACATTCCATTCCATAGCATTCCACTCTCCTATCCACATTCCATTCCACATTCCATTCCACATTCCATTCCACATTCCATACCAGATTCCATTCCATTCCATTCCACATAACATTCCACTTTCCATTATACGTTCCATTCCATATTCCATTCCAAGTTCCAATCCACCTTCCATTCCGTACCATTCCTCGTTTTAGTCCACATTCCATTCCATTACTTTCCACATTCCATTCGACATTACATTCCACATTACATTCCGTTCCATTCCACATTCCATTCCATTCCACATTCCGTTGCACATTCCATTCCACGTTCTATTCCACATTCCATTCCATTCCATTCCACTTTGCTTTCCAGATTCCATTTCACTTTGCATTACATTCCATTCCACATTCCGTTCCACATTCCATTACATTACATTCTACTTTCCATTCAACATTCCATTCCATTCAATTTCACGTTCCCTTCCATATTCCATTCCACGTTCTATTCCACATTCTATTTCACATTCCATTCCACGATCCATTCCACATTGAATTCCAGCATACATTGCACTTTCCATTCCACATCCCATTCCATTCCATTCCATTCCACTCCACATTGCCTTCCACATTCCATTCCACATTCCATTCCACGTTCCATTCCTCTTTCCTTTCCACGTTCTATTCTATGTTCCATTCCAAATTCCATTACATTTCTTTCCACGTTCAATTCCACGTTCCATTCCATTCCATTCAACATTCCATTCCATATTCCATTGAACATCCCATTCTACGTTCCAACCCATGTTCCATTCCACGTTCCATACCACACTGCACTCGACATTCCATTACAAATTCCATTCCACATTTCATTCTACATCCCATTCCATTCCATTCCACATTCCATTCCAGATTCCATTCCATTCCAGTAAACATTCCATTCCAGATTACATTTCACGTTTCATTCCACATTCCATTCCATGTTCCTTTCCACCTTCCATTCCATTCCATTCTTTGTTTCAATCCACATTTTATTCCATAACATTCCACTCTCCTATTCACATTCCATTCCACATTCCATTCCACATTCCATTCCACCTTCCATACCAGATTCCATTCCATTCCATTCCACATACCATTCCACTTTCCATTATACATTCCATTCCATATTCCATTCCAAGATCCAATCCACCTTCCATTCCATACTATTGCTCGTTTTAGTCCACATTCCATTCCATTACTTTCCACATTCCATTCCACATTACATTCCACATTACATTCTATTCCATTCCACATTCCATTCCCTTCCACATTCCGTTGCACATTCCATTCCACGTTCTATTCCACATTCCATTCCATTCGATTCCACTTTCCTTTCCAGATTCCATTTCACTTTGCATTACATTCCATTTCACATTCCGTTCCACATTCCATTACATTACATTCTACGTTCCATTCAACATTCCATTCCATTCAATTTCACGTTCCCTTCCATATTCCATTCCACGTTCTATTCCACATTCTATTTCACATTCCATTCCAAGATCCATTCCACATTCAATTCCACGATACATTGCACGTTCCATTCCACATTCCATTCCATTCCATTCCACTCCACTCCGCATTCCCTTCCACATTCCATTCCACATTCGATTTCACGTTCCATTCCACATTCCTTTCTGCGTTCCATTCCAGGTACAAATCCACATTCAATTCCATTCATTTTGACGTTCAATTCCACGTTCCATTCCATTCCATTCAACTTCCTGTTCCATATTCCATTGAACAGCACATTCCACGTTCCATTCCATGTTCCATTCCACGTTCCATTCCATATTCCACTCCATTCCCTTCCACTTTCGGTTAAACTTTCCGTTCCACATTCCTTCCACATTGCATTCCATTCCATTCCACAATCCATTCCAAAGTCCATTCCATTACATTCCACATTCCTTTCCACATTCCATTCCACATTCCGTTTGACAGTCCATTCCAAATTGCATTACACTTTCAATTCCACAATGCAGTATCATTCCATTGTATTTCTTTCCACTTTCCGTTACACATTCCATTGCAGTCCAATTCACATGCCATAACACATTCCATTCCATTCCATTCCATTCCACATTCCATTCAACATTCCATTCCTCATTCCATTCCGCAGTCCATTCCATTCAATTCCAAATTCCACTTCATTCCAAACAACATTCCATTCCACATTTCGTTCCATTCCATTCCACATTCCATTTCACATTCCATTCCAAATTCCATTCCATTCCATTCCACATTCCATCCCAATCCATTCCCTTCCATTCCACGTTCCATTCCACATTCCATTAAATTCTATTCCACATTCCTTTACACATTCCAGTCCATTCCATTCCACATTCCATTTAATTCCAAAACTCATTTCTTTCCACAATTCATTCCACTCCCTTCCACAGTCCATTCCACATTGCATTCCACATTCCATTCCACATTCCATTCCACATTCCATTCCATTCCATTCCACTTTCCATTCCATTACACATTCCATAGCATTCCATTCCATTCCATTCCACATTCCATTCTATGTTTCATTCCACATTCCCTTCCACATTGCTTTCCTATTCGTTCCACATTAAATTCCAGTTTCCATTCGATTCCATTCCTCATTCCATTCCACATTCCATTCCATTGCATTCAACATTGCATTCCATTCCAACCGACATTCCATTCCACGTTCCATTCCACATTTCATTCCACGTTTCATTCCATTCCATTCCACGGTGCATTCCATTCACTTCCATATTCCAATCCACATTCCATTTCACTTTCCTTTCCCTTCCATTCCACATTCCATTCCATTCCTTTCCACATTACAAATTTTCCACATTTCATTCCACATTCCATTCCACGTTCCATTCCACATTCCATTCCATTCCATTGCACATTCCATTCCACACTCAGTTCCACATTCCATTCTACATTCCATTCTGTTCCATTGCACATTCCTTTCCACATTCCATGCCACTTTCAATTCCACATTCTTTTCCATGTTCCATTCCAGGTTCCATTCTACGTTCCATTCCATTCCATTTCCCGTTCCATTCCACATTCTATTCCACGATCCATTCCATTCCATTCCATTCCACTTTCCATTCCACGTTCCTTTCTAAATTCCATTGCATTCCATTCCAACTTCCATTCCACACTCCATTCTGTATTCCATTCTGCCATCCATTCCATTGCATTCCACATTCCACTCCACTTTCCAGTCCACATTCCATTAAAGTCGATTCCACATTCCATTCCACATTCCAATCCATTCCATTCCACATTTCATTCCACATTCAATTCCATTCCATTCCTCATTTCATTCCACATTCCATTCCACATTCCATTCCACCTTCCATTCCGCATTCCATTCCATTCCATTCCATTCTATTCCACATTCCCTTCCATTCCATTCCATTCCACATTCCATTCCACTGCATTCTACATTTCATTCCACTTTCCATTCCACATTCCCTTCCATTCCATTCCTGTCCATTCCACATTAAATTCCAGATTAAATTCCACATTCCACATTCCATTCCACGTTCCATTCCATGTTCCATTCCATTCCATTCCACATTGCATTCCTTTCCATTCCACTTGCCATAACATTCCATTCCATTCCATTCCCCATTCCATTCCACATTTTATTCCAGATTCCATTCCATTTCTCTCCACATTTAATTCCATATTCCATTCCATCCCATTGCACATTTCATTCCATTCCTTTCGACGTTCCATTCCACGATCCTTTCCACATTCCATTCCACGTTCCATTCCACATTTGATACTATTTCATTCTACATTGCATTCCATTTTCCATTCCATTGCATTCCATATTACTTACCATTGCTTTCATTCCATTCCTCTTT
This sequence comes from Pongo pygmaeus, assembly GCF_028885625.2. NCBI lineage: Eukaryota > Metazoa > Chordata > Mammalia > Primates > Hominidae > Pongo > Pongo pygmaeus. The sequence continues at coordinate 39,073,967 of NC_072392.2, forward strand.
CCATTCCATTCCATTCCACATTGTACTCCACATTCCATTCCATTCCATTCCACATTCCATGCCACTTTCCATTACATTCCATTCAAAATTCCATTTCACATTCCATTCCACATTCCATTCCGTTCTATTCCACATTCCATAACACATTCCTTTCCGCATTCCATTCCACATTCCATTCCATTATATTCCACATCCATTCCACATTCCATTCCATTCGATTCCACGTTCCAGTCCACATTCCATTCAACATTCCATTCCACGTTTCTTTGCATTGCATTCCATGATCCATTTCAAATTCCATTCCACAATGCTTTCCAGATTCCTTTACATTCCATTCCACGTTGCATTCCACTTTTCATTCCATTCCATTCCACTTTCCTTACCACATTCCTTTGCATATTCCATTCCACGTTGCATTCCACATTTCATTCCACGTTCCATTGCACGTTCCATTCCACGTTTCATTCCATTCCATTCCACGGTCCATTCCACATTCCATTCCATGGTCCATTCCACATTCCATTCCATTCCATTCCACGACCCATTCCACATTCCATTCCAGATTTCATTCCACATTCCATTCTGTTCCATAACACGTTCCATTGCACAGTCCTTTACACATTCTATTCCACATAACAGTCCACAATCCATTCCATTCCATTCCACATTCCATTCCACATTAAATTCCATTCCATACCACTTTCAGTTCCACGTTACATTCCACATTCCATTCCACATCCCATTACACATCCCATTCTATATTCCCTTCCACTTTCCATTCCATTCCATTCCACACTCAATTCAAAATTCCATTCCATTCAATTTCACATTCTATTGCACATTGCATTCCACATTCCATTCCATTCCTTTCCACATTTCTTTAGACATTCCATTCCACTCCATTCCAAATCCTATTCCACTTTCATTGCATTAAATTCCACATTATATTCCACATGCCATTCCACATTCCCTTCCTCAGTCCATTCCATTCCATTCCAGATTCCATTCCACATTCCATTCCATTCCATTCCACATTGCATTCCACATTCCATTCCGCAATCCTTTCCAATGCTTTCCACATTACTTTCTGCATTCCATTCCTCATTCCCTTCCACATTCCATTCCATTCTATTCCACATTCCATTCCACATTCCATTCCACATTGCATTCCATTCCATTACACATTCCGTCCCACATTCCATTCCATTCCATTCCACATTACATTCCATATTTGATTCCACATTCCCTTCCACATTCCATTCCATTCCTTTCCAAATTCCATTCACCTTTCCAATCCATTCCCATCCGCATTCCATTCCACATTCGATTACATTCCTTTCCAGATTCAACTAAATTCCATTCCACATTCCACTCCATTCCATTCCACATTCCATTCCACATTCCATTTCACCTTCTTTTCCATTCCTTTCCACATTTCATTCCATCTTCCATTCCACCTTCCATTCGACTTTCCTTTCCACTCCATTCCACGTTTCATTCCAACTTCCATTCCACATTCCATTACATTGCATAACATTAGAGTCCTCATTCCATTCCATTCCATTACTTTCCAGATTCCATTCTTTTCCATTCAACATTCCATTTGACATTCCATTTGACATTCCATTCCACTTTCCATTCCACATTCCTTTCCCCATTCAAATCCAGGTTCCATTGAATTGCATTCTACTTTCCATTCCACGTTCCATTCCACATTTCATTCCACGTTCCATTCCATTACACTCCATGTTCAATTCCCTGTTCCATTCCATTCCATTCCACACTGCATTCCATATTCCATTCCTCATTCCATTGCATTCCATTCCACATTCCATTCCACATTCCTTTCCACTTTCCATCCAACGTTCCATTCCATTTCCTTCCATGTTCCATTCCACATTCCATTCCATTCCATTCCACTTTCCCTTCCACATTCCATTCCACATTCCATTCTTCATTACATTCCGTTCCATTCCACATTCCATTCCATTCCTTTACACCTTCCATTTCGTTATACTCCACATTTCATTCCAAATTGCCTTCCATTACATTCGACATTCTATACCAAATTCCATTCCAATCAATTCCACGTTCCATTCCACCTTTCATTCCACATTCCGTTCCACAATCCATTTCGCATTCCAATCCATTCCATTCCACATTCCATTCCATATTCCATTCCATTCCATTCCACATTCCATTCTCATTCCAATGCATTTCATTCCACATTCCATTCCATTCCACATTTCATACCACATTCCATTCCTTTCCATTCCACATTGCATTCCACATTCTATTCCTCTTTCCATTCCATGATCCATTCCACGTTCCATTCCACGTTCCATTCCATTCCATTCCACGTTCCATTTCTTTCCATTCCACGATCCATTTCATTCCGTTCCACATTCCATTCCACTTTCCATTTCACATTCCGTTACACATTCTATTTCATTTTCCTTTCCATTCCTTTCCATTCCATTACACATTCCTTACCATTCCGTTGCTCATTGCATTCCAGTCCATTCCAAGATCCATTCGACATTCCATTCCACATTTCATTGCATTCCTTTCTATTCCACATTCCATTCCATTCCATTAAACAATCCATTCCACGTACCATTCCACATTCTATTCCACGTTCCATTCCATTACATTCCACTTTCCAATTCATTCCATTTCACATTCCAATCCATTCCATTCCTCATTCTACCACATTCCATTCCAAGTTTCATTCCCTTCCATTCCACGTCACATTCTGCATTCCACTCCATATTACATTCCACTTTCCATTTGAATCTCTTCCATGTTCCTTTCAATTCCATTCCACGTTCTATTCCACATTCCATTCCACATTCTATTCCACATTCCAATTCACGTTGCATTCCATTCCATTCCACATTCTATTTCTCGTTCCATTCCATTCCATTCCACATTCCATTGCATTCCATTCCACATTCCATTCAATTCCATTCCACATTCCATTCCATTCCATTCTATTCCATATTCCATTCCATTGCAGGCAACATTCCATTCCATTACATTCCACATTCCTTTCCACATGCCATTCCACATTCCATTCCACATTCCATTGCACGTTGCATTCCATTCCATTCCACATTCCATTCTCTTCCATTCCACTTTCCATTCCATTCAATTCCACATTTCTCTTCACTCCATTGCATTCCACATTCTATTCCATTCCATTCCGCACTGCATTCCATCCCATTCCACTTTATTCCATATTCCATTCCATTCCATTCCACTTTCCATTACACATTCATTTCCACATTCTATTCCACTTTCCATTCCATTTCATTCCACATTCCATTGAATTCCATTCCACATTCCATTCCATTCCATTCCACATTCCATTCCATACCATTCTGTTCCATATTCCGTTCCATCACAGTCAACATTCCATTCCATTACATTCCACATTCCATTCCACATGCCATTCCACATTCCATTCCACAATCCTTTGCACTTTTCACTCCATTCCATTCCACATTCCATTCTATTCCATTCCACTTTCCATTCCCTTCAATTTATATTTCACTCCATTCCATTGCATTCCACATTCTATTCCATTCCATTCCGCACTGCATTCCATCCCATTCCGCTTTATTCCACATTCCATTCCATTCCATTCCACTTTCCATTTCACATTCAATTCCACATTCTATTCCACGTTCCATTCCATTTCATTCCACATTCCATTGAATTCCATTCCACATTCCATTCCATTCCACATTGCATTCAATCCCATTCCGCTTTATTCCACATTCCATTCCTTTCCATTTCACTTTCCGTTCCACATTGAATTCCACATTGCTTTCCACATTCCATTCCATTTCATTCCACATTCCAATGAATTGTATTCCACATTCCATTCCACTTTCTCTTCCATTCCATTGCACATTCCATTCCATTGCATTCCACTTTCCATTCCTTTCTCTTCCTCATTTCGTTCCATTGCACTTCATTCCATATTCTGTTCCATTCCACTCTTCAATTCATTCCATTCCATTGCATTCCACATTCCTTTCTATTCCATTCACATTCCATTCCATTCCATTACATTATATTCCACATTCCATTCCATTCCATTCCATTCCACTATCCATTCTATTCCATTCCACATTCCATTCCACTTTCCATTCCATTCCTTTCCACATTCAATTCCACATTCCGTTCCACATTACAGTCCTTTCCATTCCACATTCCATTCCATTCCATTCCGCATTCCATTCCACGTTCCTTTCCATTGCATTCCATGATCCATTTCAAATTCCATTCCACAATCCTTTCCACATTCCTTTACATTCCATTCCACGTTGCATTCCACTTTCCATTCCAGTCCATTCCACTTTCCTTTCCACATTCCTTTGCATATTCCATTCCACGTTCCATTCCACATTTCATTCCACGTTCCATTGCACGTTCCATTCCACGTTTCTTTCCATTCCATTCCACGGTCCATTCCACGTTCCATTCCATTCCATTCCACGACCCATTCCACATTCCATTCCAGATTTCATTCCACATTCCATTCTGTTCCATAACACGTTCCATTGCACATTCCTTTACACATTCTATTCCATATAACTGTCCACAATCCATTCCATTCCATTCCATTCCACATTCCATTCCACATTAAATTCCATTCCATACCACTTTCACTTCCACGTTACATTCCACATTCCATTCCACATCCCATTACACATCCCATTCCATATTCCCTTCCACTTTCCATTCCATTCCATTCCACACTCAATTCAAAATTCCATTCCTTTGAAATCCACATTCTATTGCACATTGTATTCCACATTCCATTCCATTCCTTTCCAAATTCCTTTAGACATTCCATTCCACTCCATTACAAATCCCATTCCACTTTCATTGCATTAAATTCCACATTATATTCCACATGCCATTCCACATTCCCTTCCTCAGTCCATTCCATTCCATTCCAGATTCCATTCCACATTCCATTCCATTCCATTCCACATTGCATTCCACATTCCATTCCACATAACATTCCACATTCCATTCCACATTGCATTCCATTCCATTACACATTCCGTCCCACATTCCATTCCATTCCATTCCACATTACATTCCATATTTATTCCACATTCCCTTCCACATTCCATTCCATTCCTTTCCAAATTCCATTCACCTTTCCAATCCATTCCCATCCGCATTCCATTCCACATTCGATTACATTCCTTTCCAGATTCCACTCCATTCCATTCCACATTCCACTCCATTCCATTCCACATTCCATTCCACATTCCATTCCACCTTCTTTTCCATTCCTTTCCACGTTTCATTCCATCTTCCATTCCACCTTCCATTCGACTTTCCTTTCCACTCCATTCCACGTTTCATTCCAACTTCCATTCCACATTCCATTACATTGCATAACATTCCAGTCCTCATTCCATTCCATTCCATTCCCCATTCCATTCCATTACTTTCCACATTCCATTCTTTTCCATTCAACATTCCATTTGACAATCCATTCCACTTTCTATTCCACATTCCTTTCCCCATTCAAATCCAGGTTCCATTGAATTGCATTCAACTTTCCATTCCACGTTCCATTCCACATTTCATTCCACGTTCAATTCCTTTCAATTCCACGTTCCATTGCATTCCATCACATTCAATTCCACATTCCATTGAATTCCATTCCACATTCCATTCCATTCCATTCCACATTCCATTCCATTCCATTCCACTTTCCATTCCTTTCCATTCCATTCCAATGCACATTCCATTCCACATTGCAACCCATTCCATTCCACATTCCACTCCATTCCATTCCACATTCCATTGAATTCCATTCCACATTTCAATCCACATTCCACTACATTCCATTACTTTGCACATTCCATTCCACATTCCATTCCATTCCATTTCACATTCAATTCCATTCCATTCCATTCCACATTCCATTCCACGTTCCATTTCTTTCCATTTCATATTCCTTTCCATTCCATTCCACATTCCATTCCGCATTCAATTCCATTCCGTTCCACATTCCTTTGGACATTCCATTCCTTTCCATTCTGCATTCAATACTACATTTCATTCCATATTTCATTCCACATTCCATTTCACATTCCATCCCACATTCCATCAAACATTCCATCCCACATTCCTTTCCACATTTCACTCCATGTTCCATTGGATTCCACTTTCCATTCCACATTCCATTCTATTCCATTCCACATTCCACTTCACTCCATTCCACATTCCATTGCAAATTCCATTTCGCTTTGAATTCCTTTCCATTCCATTCCACATTCCATTCCATTCCATTCCACAGTGCATTTCATTCCACTCCACATTCCATTGCAAATTCCATTTCACTTTCCATTCCATTCCATTCCATTCCACATTCCATTCCATTCCATTCCAATCCACTTTCCATCCATTCCATTCCAAGTTCAATTCCATTCCACATTCCATTCCATTCCTTTCCACATTCTATTCCACATTCCATTGCATATTCCATTCCATTCCATTCTATTCCACATTCCATTCCATTCAATTCCACATTTCATTTCATTCCATTCCACTTTAGATTCCACATTCCTTTCCCCGTTCATTTGCATTCAATTCCACTTTACATTCCATTCCATTGCATTCAAAGTTCCATTTCATTCTATTCAATTCCACATACCATTCCATTCCATTGCATTCCACATTCCATTGCATTCCTCATTCCATTCTCTTCCATTCCACATTCAATTCCATTCCATTCCATTCCACATTCCATTCCATTGCATTCCACATTCAATTCCACATTCCATTGCACTCCACTTCCAATTCCACATTCCATTGCACATTCACTTCCATTCTATTCTATCCCATATTCCATTCCATTCAATTCCACATTCCATTCCATTCCACTCCGCATACAATTCCAGATTCCATTCCACATTCCATTCCACAGTCCATTCAACATTCCATTCCTCATTCTATTCCGTAGCATTCCACATTCCATTCCGCATTCCATTCCACATTCCTTTCCACATTCCTTTCCCCATTCCATTCCATTCCACATTCCGTTCTAATTCCATTGCATTCATTTCCAGATTCCATTCCACATTCCATTCCATTCCTTTCCACTTTTCATACCACATTCCATTCCACGTTCCATTCCATGCTCCATTTCCCGTTCCATTCCATGTTCCATTCCATTCCTCGTTCCATTCCATTCAATCCACGTTCCAATTCATTCCGTTTCACATTCCATTCCACTTTCCATTTCACATTCCATTCCACATTATATTTCACTCAACAATCCATTCCATTCCATTCCGCATTCCATTCCATTCCACCTTTCATTTCATTGCATGCTGCATTCCATTCCATTCTAATCCATTCCATTCCACATTCCATTCCACTTTCCATTCCACGTCGTATTCCATGTTCCATTCCACATCCCATTCCAGGTTGCTTTCCTTTCCATTCCACGTCGCATTCTATGTTCCATTCCACGTCTCATTCCAGGTTGCATTCCTTTCCTTTCCACATTCCATTCCATTCCACATTCCATTCCATTCAATTCCACGTTCCATTCCATGATCCATTCCACTTTCCATTCCACGTTGCACTCCAAGTTCCATTCCATTACATTCCACATTGCATTCCACGTTCCATTCCATTAAATTCCACGTTCCATTCCATTCAATTCCACGTTGCATTCCATTCCAGTCCACATTCCATTCCACGTTCCATTCCATTCTATTCCACTTTCCATTCCATGTTCCATTCCACGTTCCATTCCTTTCCATTCCATTTCACTTTCCATTCCATTCGATTCGACATTCCATTCCACTCTCTATTCCTTGTTGAATTCCATCTTCCATTCCACGTCCCATTCCATGTTCCATGCCTTTCCATTCCACATTCCATTCCATTCAATTCCATATTCCATTCCATTCCATTCCACGTTCCATTCCACATTCCTTTCCATTCCATTCCACTTTCCATTTAACATTCCAATCCATTCAATTTCACATTCCATTCCATATTCCATTCCACATTCCACATTCCCTTCCAGTTCCATTCCACAGTCCGTTCCACGTTCAATTACAGGAAATATTTTACTTTCTATTCCACATTCCATTCCATTCCATGCCACATTACCTTCCACATTAGATTCCACATTCAATTCAACGTTCCATTCCACATTCCTTTCCAAGTTCTCTTCCACGTTCCATTCCACTTTCCATTCCATTTCATTCCACGTTCCATTCCCCGTTACATTTCTCACCATTCCACTTTCCATTCCACATTCCATTGCGTATCCCATTCCACTTTCCATTCCATGTTCCATTCCATGTTCCATTCCACTTTCCATTCCACATTCCAATACACATTCCATTCCATTGCTTTCCACTTTCCCTTCCATATTACATTCTACATTCCTTTCCATGTTCCATTCCATGTTCCATTCCACATTCCATTCCATATTCTATGCCATTCTATTCCACTTTTCATTCCACTTTCCATTCCACATTCCATTCCACATTGCACTGCAAATTCCATTCCACATTCCATTCCACATTCCATTGCACATTCCATTCCACATTCCATTCCACATTCCGTTTTTTTCCATTTCACATTCCTTTGCATTCCATTCCACATTCCGTTCCACATTCAATTCCATTCCATTCCACATTCCATTGGACATTCCATTCCATTCCATTCCACATTCCTTTCCATTGCATTCCAATATCCATTCTAATCCATTCCATGTTAAATTCCATAACATTCCCCATTCCATTCCGTTCAACATTCTATTGCATTGCACATTCCATTGTATTCCATTTCACATTCCACTCCATTCCATTCCATTCCTTTCCACATTCCATTCCATTGTGTTCCACATTCCATTCCATTTCATTCCATTCCATTTCATTCCATTCCACATTCTATTCCATTCCACATTCCATTCCATTCACATTCCATTCCATTCCACATTCCATTCCATTCCACATTCCATTCCATGCCATTCCATTCCAGATTATATTCCATTACACATTCAATTCCATTCTGCTCCGCATTCCATTCCATTAATTTATTGCATTCCATTCCATTCCATTCCACATACCATTATATTCAACATTCAATTTGACGTTCCATTCCACGTTCCATTCCATTCCATTCCACATTCCATTCCACTTTACATTCCGTTACATTCCAGGTTCCATTCCACTTCACATTGCCCATGCCTTTCCACTTTCCATGCCACATTCCATTTCACGTTAATTTTCACTTTGCATTCCAAGGTCCATTCCGTTATATTCCACGTTCCATTCCACATTGCATTCCATATTCCATTCCACAATCCATTCCGTTCCATTCTGTTCCATTCCACATTCTATTCCACATTCCATTCCTCTTTCAATTTCATTCCTTTCCACATTCCATTCCATTCCATTCTTCATTCCACTCCACATTTCATTCCAGGTTGCTTTCCACATTCCATTCCACGTTCCATTCCAATTTCCATTCAAAATTCCATTCCACGGTCCTCTCCATTCCATTCCACGTTCTGTTGCACACTGCATTCCATTCCATTAAACTTTCTATTCCACCTTCAATTCCACATTCCATTCCGTTCCACTCCACATTCCATTACATTCCATTCCACATTCCATTCCATTATCTTTCACATTCCTTTCCAAATTCCATTCCATTCCTTTCTACTTTCCATTCCACTTTGCCATGCATTACATTCCACGTTCAATTCCGTTCCATTCCACATTGCATTACATTCCATTCCACAATGCATTCCACGTTCCATTCCATTCAATTTCATATTGCATTCCAAATTCCATTCCATTCCATTCCACTTTCCTTTCCACATTGCCTTGCATTACATTCCACATTCCATTCCACATTCCAATCTAATCCATTCAATGTTCCATTTCACGTTCCATTCCACAGTCCATTCCACATTCTATTTCACGTTCCATTCCATTCCATTCCGCTTTCCACCCCACTTTCAATTCCTTTCCATTCCAGGTTCCATTCCACATTCCATTGCACATTCCATTCCACGTTCCAGTACATGTTCCATTCCATGACCCTTTCCATTCCACTCCAAGTTCTGTTCCACATTCCATTCCAACTGTTTCCACGTTCCGTTCCATTCCATTACACGTTCCATTCTACTTTCCCTTCCACGTTCCATTCCACATTCCATTCCACAATCCATTCCATTCAATTTCATTCCATTCCTTTCCACGTTCCATTCTGCATTCCATTCCACAGTCCATTCCACATTTCATTCCGTTCCATTCCACATTCCTTTCCAGTTTCCATTCCACATTCCATTCCATTCCATTCCACATTCCATTCCACTTTATATTCCACATTCCATTCCACATTCCATTCCATTGCATTTCCCATTCCATTCCACATTACATTCCAATTCTTTTCACATTGCATTCCATTGCAGTCCACATTCCTTTCAACTATCCATTCCATTCCTTTTAAACTTTCCATTCCATTCCATTCCACATTCGATTTCTCCTTCCATTCTATTCCAAATTCTATTCCACACTCCATTCCATTCCATTCCACATTCCATTCTACGTTCCGTTCCATTCCATTCCAACTTCCATTCCACATTCCATTCCGCATTCCTTTCCAGGTTCCGTTCCACATTCAATTCCACATTCCATTCCACTTTCATTTCCTTTCCATTCCATTCCACATTCCATTCCACTTTACATTTAACATTGCATTCCACATTCCATTCCATTCGATTCCACGTTCCATTCCACGTTCCATTCCACATTCCATTCCATTCCATTCCATATTCCATTCCACTTTACATTCCACATTGCATTCGACGTTCCATTCCATTCCGTGTTCCATTCCACGTTCCATTCCACGTTCCAGTCCACGTTCCATTCCATTCGATTCTATTCCACGTTCCATTCCAGGTCCCATTCCACATTCCATTCCTCATTCCATTACACAATCCATTCCACATTCCATTGCACTGCATTCCACATTCGATTCTGCATTCCATTCCATTACTTTCCACATTCGATTCCACATTCCATTCCACATTTCATTCCATTCCATTCCACGTTCCATTCCGCATTCCATTCCACACTCCATTCCACCTTCCATTCCGTTACATTCCACATTCCTTTCCACTTTCCATTCCACATTCCGTTGCATTCCATTCCATCCCACATTCCATTTCACATTCCTTTCCACATTCCATTCCAAATTCCATTCCATTGCATTCCCCATTCCATTCCACATTGCATTCCATTGCAGTCCACATTCCTTTCAACATTGCATTCCATTCCATTTAAACTTTCCATTCCATTCTGTTCCACGTTCGATTTCACCTTCCATTCCATTCCAAATTCCATTCCAAGTTCCTTTCCATTCCATTCCATGTTTCATTCCACTTTCCATTCCATGTTCCATTCCACATTCAATTCCACATTTCATTCCACATTCCATTCCATTCCATTGCATTCCACATCCCATTCCACATTCCATTCCACATTGCATTCCACATTTGATTCCATTCAATTCCACGTTCAATTTCATGTTCCATTCCACATTCCTTTCCACGTTCCATTCCACGTTCCGTTCCATTCCATTACACGTTCCATTCCTCCTTCCATTCCATTCCATTCCACGTTCCATTTCATGTTCCTTTGTACATTCCATTCCAAGTTCCATTCCACATTCCATTCCTCTTTCCATTCCACATTCCATTCCATTCCATTCCAAGTTCCATTCCACATTCAATTCCATTCCATTCCACGTTCCATTCCACAATCCATTCCACATTCTGTTCCATTTCATTCCTCATTCCATTCCACGTTCCATTCTGCGTTAGATTCCACGTTGCATTCCACATTCAATTCCGCATTTCATTCCACATTCCATTCCATTCCATTTCACTCCACATTCCATTCCACATTGCATTCCACATTCCATTCCATTCCATTCCGCGTTTCATTTCACGTTCCATTCCACATTCCATTCCACCCTCCATTCCATTCCATTCCACGTTCCATTCCACTTTGTATTGGACATTCCATTCCAAGTTCCATTCCACAATCCATTCCACTTTGCATTCCACATTCCATTCCAGGTCCCATTCCATTCTATTCCAAGTTCCATTCCACATTCAATTCCATTCCATTCCACGTTCCATTCCACATTCCATTCCACATTCCATTGCATTGCATTCCACATTCCATTCCTTTCCATTCCACATTCTATTCCACATTCCTTTCCATATTCCATTCCATTCCATTCAATTCCACATTCCATTCCATTCAGTTTCACATTCCATTCAAAATTCCATTCGATATCATTCCATATTCCATTCCACTTTGCATTCCACTTTCCCTTTCTTAGTCCATTCCATTGCTTTCCACATTACATTCTACATTCCATTCCATTTCATTCCACATCGCATACCACATTCCATTTAACATTCCATTCCATTCCTTTCCCCATTGCATACCACATTCCATTCCATTCCTTTCAATGTTCCATTCCATTTTAATCCACATTCAATTCCACAGTCCATTCCACCTTCCATTCCACATTCCATTCTATTTCATTCCATATTTCATTACACATTGCATTCCATTCCACTCCACATTCCAATCCATTCCATTCCACATTCCATTCCAGTCCATTCCACATTCCATTCGAGATTCCATTTCACATTCCATTCCATTCCATTCCACGTTCCATTCCACGTTACATTCCATTCCATTCCCCATTCCATACCATTGCATTCCATTCCATTACGCATTCTATTCCACATTCCATTTCATTCCATTCCACATTCCAGGCCACATTCCATTCCATTGCATTCCACATTCCATTCCATTCCATTTCACGTTCACTTCCATATTCCTTTCCACGGTGCATTCCACATTCCATTCCACGTTGCATTCCAAGTTCCATTCCACGTCACATTCCATTCAATTCCACGTTTCATTGCACAATCCCTTTAATTCCATTCCAGTTTCTATTCCACATTCCATTCCACATTGCATTCCATATTCCTTTCCTTTCCATTCCACATTCCTTTACATTCCATTCCACATTCCATTCCACATTCCATTACAGTCCATTCCACATTCCATTCCACATTCCATTACATTCCATACCAAATTGCATTCCACATTGCCTAGCATTTCATTCCAAAATCCATTCCACATTCCATTCCACTTTTCATTCCAATCCATTCCACTTTCCATTTCACGTTCCATTCTGCAGTCCATTCCACATTCCATTCCACGTTCCATTCCATTCCATTCCATGTTCCACTCTAATTTCCTTTCCTTTCAATTCCACGTTCCATTCGACATTCCATTGCATATTCCATTCCACGTTCCATTACATTTTAAATTACAATTTCCTATCCATTCCATTCCATGTTCCATTCCACATTCTATTTCATCCCATTCCATGTTCCAATCCATTCCATTGCACGTTACTTTCCACATTCCATTCCACAATCCATTCCGTTCCATTCCTTTCCATTCCACTTTCCATTCCACATTCCATTCCAAAATCCATTCCACATTCCATTCCGTTCCATTGCACATTCCATTCCATTCCGTTCCATTCCATTCCACATTCCATTCCATTCCATTCCACATTCCATTCCATTCCATTCCTCATTGCATTCCATTCCATTAAATTCCACATTCAATTCCATTCCCTTCCACATTCCATTCCATTCCATTCCGCCTTCCATTCCATTCCTTTCCCTTCCACATTCCATTCCAGTCCATTATATTCCAAATTCCATTCCATTCCTTTCCCTTCCACATTCCATTCCAGTCCATTATATTCCAAATTCCATTCCATTCCTTTCCACATTCCATTCGATTCCATTCCACATTCCATTCCTTCCCATTCCTCATTCCATACCGTTCCATTCTATTCCACATTCCATTCCTTTCTATTCCACATTCCATAGCATTCCATTCCATTCCCTTCCACATTCCATTCCATTCCATTCCGCATTCCATTCCCTTCCATTCCATTCCCTTCCATTCCATTCCACATTCGATTCCATTCCCTTTCATTCCACATTCCATTCCTTTCCATTCCACATTCCATTACATTATATTCCTTTCCATTCCATATTCCATACCATTCCATTCCATTCCAAATTCCTTTCCTTTCCATTCTCCATTCCATTCCATTCCATTCCACATTACATTCCTTTCCATTCCACATTTCTTTCCATTCCGTTACACATTCCATTTCACATTGCATTCGATTCCACATTCTATTCCACTTTCCATTCAAAGATACCACATTCCATTCAAAGATACCTTCCATTACATTCCGCATTCCAGTCCACATTCCGTTCCATTCCATTCCATTCTACATTCCCTGCCTTTGCATACCACGTTCAATTAAGCATTCAATTCCACATTCAATTCCACATTCCATTCCTTTCCATTCCACATTCCTTTCCATTCCATTTCACATTTCATTCCGTTCCACATTCCATTCCATTCCATTTCACTTTGCATTCCACATTGCATTCCATTCCATTCCACATTCCATTCCACATTCCATTCCATTCCATTGCATATTCCAATCTACATTCCACTGCATTGCATTCCACTTTCCATTCCACATTCCATTCCACATCCCATTCTAACTTCCTTTGCTGTCCATTCCACATTCCATACCATTCGATTCCATATTCCATTCCATTCCGTTCCACATTTCACTCAATTCCATTCCACGTTGCATTCCATGTTCCATTCCACGTACCATTCCATTCCATTCCACTTTCCATTCCATTCAACTCCACGTTCCATTCCACGTACCATTCCATTCCTTTCCACTTTCCATTCCATTCCACTTTCCATTTCCCTCCATTCCACATTCCATTCCACATTCCATTCCACATTCCATTTTACATTACATTCCACATTCCATTTCACATTTCATTGCTTTACTTTCCATTCCATAATACATTCCATTCCATTCAACTTTCCATTCCTTTCCACATTCCATTACATTCCACATTCCTTTGCATTCAGTCCACATTCCATTCAATTGCATTCCACATTCCTATCCATTTCACATTCCATTCCATTGCATAACACATTCCATTGCATTCCACATTCCATTCCATTCAATTCCACATTCCATTCCACATTCCATTTCACATTCCGTTCCACATTCAATTCCTCATTCCATTCCACGATCCATTCCATTCCATTTCACTTTCCATTCCATTTCATTTCACTTTCCATTCCACGCACCATTCCATTCCTTTCCACTTTCCACTCCATTCCATTCAGTTCCACATTCCATTCCATTCCATTCTGCATTCCATTCCATTCCGTTCCACATTCCATTCCATTCCACTATGCATTCCATTCCATTCCACATTCAATTCCATTCCATTCCACATTCCATTGCATATTCCATTGCACATTACATTCTGCTTTCCAGTCCCTTCCATTACACATTCCATTGCTTTCCATTACACGTTCCATTCCATTCCATTTCACGTTCATTCCATTCCATTCCACTTTCCATTCCACATTCCATTCCACATTCCATTCCCTTCCGTTCAACATTCCATTCCATTCCATTACTCATACCATTCCATGTTCCATTGCACTTTACATTTCACGTTCCATTCCACTTTCCATTTCACATTCCCTTCAATACCATTCCACATTACATACCATTCCATTCCGTTCCATTCCACATTCCAATACGTTACATTCCATTCCACATTGCATTTCACATTCCATTCCATTCCGTTCCACGTTCCATTGCATTCCATTTCTCGTTCCATTCCATTCCATTCCACATTCCATTCCATTCAATTCCACATTCCATTCAATTCCATTCCACATTCCACTCCATTCGATTCCATTCCACATTCCATTCCATTCCATTCCACATTTCATTGTGTTCCATTCCATTCCATTCCATTCCATTCCACATTTCATTCCGTTCCATTCCATTCCATTGCATTCCATTCCACATGCCATTCCATTCCATTGAATTCCACATTCCATTCCATTCCACATTCCATTCCATTCCATTCCATATTACAATCCAAATTCATTTCCATTCCTCATTGCATTCTATTCCAATTTCCATTCCACATTCTACCCCATTTTCCATTGCATTGCTTTCCACGTACCATTCCACAATCCAATTCACATTCCATTCCATTCCGTTGCACATTCCATTCCATTCAATTCCATTTCACATTCCATTCCATTCTATTCAATTCCATTCCACATTCCATTTCATTCCATTCCATTCCACGTTAGATTCTATTCCACGTTCAATTCCACATTCCACTCCACATTCCATTCCATTACATTCCGCGTTTCATTCCACATTCGATTAAATTTAATTGCATATTCCATGCCATTACATTCTGCATTCCTTTCCGCATTCCATTCCATTCCATTCAAAATTTCATTCCACTTTCCATTCCACGTTCCATTCCTCATTCCATTCCGTATTCCATTCCATTCCATCACACATTGCATTCAACATTCCATTCCACGTTCCTTTCCACATTCCATTCCACATTCCATTCCATTCAATTCCACATTCCATTCCACTTTCCATTCCATTCCATTCCACCTTACATTCCACATTCAAATCCATCCCACATTGCATTCCACATCCATTCCATTCCATTCGGCATTCCATTCCACATTGCTTTCTATTCCATTCCACATTACATTAAACATTCCATTTCATTCCATTCCACATTCCTCTACACATTGCATTCCACATTCCCTTCTGTTCTATACTATTCCATATTCCATTCCATTCCACATTCCATTTCATTCCATTACACTTTCCTTTCCATTCCATTCCACATTCAATTCCATTCCACTTTCCATTCCATTCCACATTCCATTCCACATTCCATTTCATTCAATTCCACATTCCATTCCATTCCGTGTCACATTCCATTGTATTTCATTCCATTCCACATTACATTCCATTCCACTCCTCTTTCCATTGCCTTCCATTCCATTCCATTCCATTATATTCCACATTCTGTTCCATTCCACACCACATTCCATTCCACATTCAATTGCATTCCACATTCCATTACACATTCCCTTCCAGAATCCATTCCACAATCCATTTCATTCCGTTCAGTTTCGTTCAACATTCCATTCCATTCCATTCCACATTGCATTCCATTCCGTTCCACATTCCATTCCATTCTGTTCCATATTGCATTGCAATAACCTCTACATTCCAGTCCACATTCCATTCCATTCCGTTCAACATTCCATTCCATTTCTTTCCACATTCAATTCCATTCCACTTTCCATTACACATTCCCTTCCAGAATCCATTCCACATTCCATTTCATTCCATTCAGTTTCGTTCGACATTCCATTCCATTCCATTCCACATTGCATTCCATTCCGTTCCGCATTCCATTCCATTCTGTTCCATATTGCATTGCAATAACTTCTACATTCCATTCCACATTCCATTCCATTCCGTTCAACATTCCATTCCATTTCGTTCCACATTCCATTTCATTCCATTCCGTTCCACATTCCATTCCATTCCATTCCATTCCACATTCCATTCCATTCCATTCCTTTCCACATTCCACTCCAAATTCCATCCCATTTCATTCCACGTTCCATTCCACATTCTATTCCATTCCACATTCCATTACATTCCTTTCCACATTCCATTCTATTGCGTTCAATATTCCGTTCCACTCAATTCCATTCCATTCCACATTCCATTCCATTCCATTCCAGAATCCATTCCACATTCCATGCAATTCCATTCCACTTTCCATTCCACATTCCATTCCTTTCCATTCCACTTTCCATTCCATTCCACTCAATTCTATTCCACATTCCATTCCACATTTCATCCCATTCCATTCCATATTCCATTCCACATTCCATTCCATTCCATTCCGTATTCCATTCCATTCCATTTCAAATTCCATTCCTTTCCATTCCATTCCACATTCCATTCTATTCCACATTCCATTCCATTCCATTGCATATTTCATTCCATTCCTCGTTGCAATGAATTCCAATCCATTTCACTTTCCATTCCATTCCATTCCACATTCCATTCCATTCCATTCCAAATTCCATTCCATTCCATTCCGTTCCACATTCCGTTCCATTCCATTGCACATTCCCTTCCATTCCACATTGCAATCCGTTCCATTCCATTCCACACTCCATGCGATTCCATTCCACTTTGCATTCCATTTAATTCCACATTCCACATTCTCTTCCACGTTGCGTTCCTCGTTCCATTTCACGTTCTATTCAATTCCATTCCACATTCCATTCCATTCCATTCCATTCCACATTTCAATCCATTCCATTCCACATTTCAATCCATTCCATTCCACATACCATTCCACATTCCATTCCATTCCTTTCCATTCCACATTGCATACCACATTTCAATCCGTTCCATTCCGCATACCATTACACATTCTACTCTTTCCATTTCTGAATGCATTCCGCATTCCATTCCACGTTACATTCCACATTCCATTTCTTTCCACATTCCATTCCACATTCCATTCCACATTCCTTTCCATTCCAATTCACTTTTGATTCCACATTCCATTCAGTTCCACATTCCATTCCTTTCCATTCCGTTCCATATTCGATTCCACTTCATTCCATATTCCATTCCAATCCATTCCACCTTCCATGCCATTCTATTCCATTGCATTCCACATTCCATTCCATTCCATTCCACATTCTGTTCCATTCCATTATGGATTCCATTCCAGTTCCCGTTCAATTCCATTCCACTTTCTCTTCCACATTCCATACCACTTTCCCTTCAATTCCATTCCCCATTCCATTCCTTCCGATTCAATTTCATGCTACCTTCCTATCCTTTACATTTCACATTTCTTTCCTTTCAATCCCACATTCCTTTGCATTCCATTCCGCATTCCATTCCTTTCCTTTCCACATTGAATTCAATTCTCTTCCACATTCCATTCCACATTGCAATCAATTCCATTCCATTCCACATTCCATTCCATTCCTTTCCACATTCCATTCCATTTCATTTCACATTTCATTACATTCCATTCCGTTCCACCTACCATACCATTCCATTGCACATTCCATAACATTCCACATTGCAATCTGTTCCATTCCTTTCCAAATTCCATTTGATTGCATTCCACTTTGCATTCCATTTAATTCCACATTCCACATTCCCTTCCACTTTGTGTTCCTCTTTCCATTTCACGTTCCACGTTCCACACTGCAATACAATCCATTCCATTCCACATTTCCATCCATTCCATTCCACTTACCATTCCAAATTCCATTACATTTCTCCTTCCATTCCATATTCCATTTCACATTCCATTCCACATTCCTTTCCATTCCGCATTCCATTCCACATTTCAATCCGTTCCATTCCGCATACCATTACACATTCCATTCTTTCCATTTCTCATTCCATTTCACATTCCATTCCACGTTGCATTCCACATTCCATTTCTTTCCACATTCCATTCCACATTCCATTCCACATTCCTTTCCATTCCACTTCACATTCCATTCCACATTCCATTCCATTCCACTCCATTCCATTAAACATTCCATTCCACATTCCGTTACACATTCCACTCCATTCCATTCCACATTCCATTCCAAATTCCATTCCATTCACCACCATTCCATATCACATTGCATTCCATTCCATTCCATTCCAGATTCCATTCCATTCCACAATCCATTCCTCATTCCATTCAATTCCATTGCACATTCCATTGCGCATTCCATTTCATTCAATTCCACATTCCATTCCATTCCTTTCCGCATTCCATTCCATTCCATTCCACGTTCCATTCCTTCCATTCCAGGTTCCATTCCATTGCAGGCTACCTTCCATTCCATTCCACGTTCCATTCCATTCCATTCGGCATTCTATTCCATTCCATTCCACATTCCATTCTATTCCATTCCACATTCCTTTTCATTCCATTCCACATTCCATTCCACATTCCATTTTACATTCCATTCCACCTTCCATTTCACATTCCATTCCACATTCCATTTCACATTAAATTCCACTTTCCATTTCACTTTCCATTCCACATTGCATTTTAAATTCCATTCCATTCCACATTCCATTCCATTCCGTCCACATACCATTTCATTGCTTTCCAGATTGCATTCCACTCCAAATTCCATTCCACATTCCATTACCCATTCTATTCTATTCCATTCCCTTCCACATTACATTCCATTCAATTCCAAATTCCATTCCATTTCATTCCACATTCCTTTCCATTCCAATGTATTCCACATTCCATTGCATTCCGCATTCCATTCCATTTTCCATACTTCATTCCATTCCATTCCACTTTCATTTCCTTTCCATTCCACATTCCATTCAACATTCCATTCCACAAGCCATTGAACTTTCCATTTCATTAATTTCCACATTCCATTCCATTGAATTCCACATTCCATTCCATTCTATTCCGCACTCCATTTCATTGCATTTCATTCCTCATTCCATTCAATTCCATTCCATTCCACAATCAATTCCACATTCCATTCCATAGCATTCCACATTCCGTAACACATTCCAATCCATTCCATTCCATGTTCCATTACACAATGCCTTGCATTCAGTTTCTCATTCCATTCCACATTCCATTTCACATTCCATTCCACATTGCATCCCATTCCATTACATATTCCATTCCACAATTCTATCCATTCCATTCCACATTCCATTTCATTCCATTCCATTCCACATTCTATTCCATTCCATGGAATTTCACATTCCATTGCATTCCATTTCACATTCCATTCCATTCCATTCCATTCCACATTCCATTCCACATTCCAATCCGTTCCATTCCACATTCCATTCCTCATTGCATTCCATTCAATTTCTCATTCATTACGACATTCCATTCAATTCCATTCCACATTCCATTCCACGTTCCATTCCTTTCCATTCCACGTTTCATTCCACATTCTATTCCACGATCCATTCCATTCCATTCCACATTCCATTCAATTCCATTCCACATTCCTTTCCATATTCATTTCCATACCATTCTACATTCCATTCCATTCCACACTCCATTTCTCATTCCACTCCCTTGCATTCCACTTTCCTTTCCACATTCCCTTCCATTCCATTCCATTCCACATTCCAATACACGGTATAGTGCACTTTCCATTCCACGTTCCATTCCACACTCAATTCCATTCCATGGCACATTCCATTACACATTCCACTCCATTCCATTCCACATTTCATTCCATTCTATTCCACATTCCATTGCACATTAGAATCCACATTCCATTCCATTCCATTCCACATTCCATTCAACGTTCCATTCCATTCCATTTTACATTCCATTCTGCATACCATTCCGTTCCATTCCACATTCCATTCCGCATTCCATTCCATTCCATTCCACTTTCCCTTCCACATTCCATTCCTCATTACATTCAACAGTGCATTCCTTTCCCTTCCACATTACATTCCACATTCCATTCCCCATTCCATTCCATTCCTATCCACATTCAATTCCACATTCCACTCAACATTCCATTAAACATTCCATTGAATTCCATTCCACATTCCATTCCATTTCACTCCACATTCCATTCGACATTTCATTCCATTCCATTCCACTTTCCATTGCACATTCCATTCCACATTCCATTCCTTTCCATTCTACATTCCATTCCAACTTCCATTACATTCCATTACATTCCACGTTACATTCCACGTTCCATTCCACTTTCCATTCCACCTTCCATTCTACATTTCATTCCTTCCCATTACATATACCATTCCACATTTCATTCCACAATCCATTCCCCATTCCATTCCACATTCCAGCCACGTTCCATTCCATTCCATTCCTCATTCTATTCCAAATTCCATTCCATTCCATTCCACATTCCATTCCACATTCCACTCCACTACATTCCGTGTTTCATTCCACGTTACATTCCACATTCCATTCCAAGTTCCATTCCATTCCATTGCATGATCCATTCCTTTCCTTTCCTCTTTTCATTTCATTCCATTCAGCTTTCCATTCCACCTTCCATTTCACTTTCCATTAAATATTCCATTTCACATTCCATTCCATTTCATTCCATTCCATTACATGTTCCATTCCATTCCTATCCACATTCCATTCCAATCCATTCCAGGTTCCATTACGTTGCACATTCCATTCCATTCCGTTCCACTTTCCATTCCATTCCATTCCACATTCATTTTCATTGCATTCCAAGTTCCATTCCTCATTCCATTCCATTATATTTGACATTCCATTGCATTCCATTCCACATTCCATTCCATTACATTGCACATTCCGTTCCTTATTCCATTCCACATTCCATTCCACGTTCCATTCCCTTCCATTCCACATTCCATTCCCCATTCCAATCCATTCTTTCCATATTCCATTTCATTCAATTTCACATTCCATTCCATTACATTGCATTTCACATTCCATTCCATTCCATTCTATTCCACATTCCATCCCGTTCCATTCTTTTCCACATTCCATTCCATTCCATTCCACTCTTTTCCACATTCCTTTCCATTCCATTCCACATTCCATTCAGTTCCATTCCAAATTCCATTCCACATACCATTCCACATTCTATTCCACTTTCCATTCCACATTCCATTCAATACTCCACTCAATTCCATCTCACATTCTGTTTCACTTTCCATTCCATTACTTTCAACATTGCATTCCACGTTCTATTCTATTCCATTCCACCGTCCATTCCACATTCCATTCCATGTTCCATTCCCTGTTCCTTTACACGTTAAATTCCACATTCCATTCCATTCCATTCCATATTCTATACCACTCCATTCCATTGCAATCCACAATCCATGCCATATTCCATACTATTCCATTCCATTCGATTCCATAATCCATTTCATTCCATTGTACTTTCCATTCCACATTTCTTATCACATTCAATTCCTCTCCATTCAACATTCCATTCCACACTCCATTCCATATTCCATTCCACATTCCATTCCACATTCCATTCCACATTCCATTCCATTCCATTGCACGTTCCATTCCACATTCCATTCCTGTGCATTAAACATTCCATTCCACAATACATTCTACATTCCATTCCATTCCACATTTCATTCAACATTCTATTCCTTTCGATTCCACATTCCATTCCATTATATTCCTCTTTACATTACCCATTCTATTCCACATTCCATTCCCCATTGCATTCCATTAAATTCCACATTACATTTCACATTCCATTCTACTTTCCACTCCACATTCCATTTCACATTCAATTCCACGTTTCATTCCATTCTATGCCACATTCCATTCCATTCCATTCCACATTCCATTCCACATTCCATTCCATTCCATTCCACATTTCATTCCAGATTACATTCCACATTTCATTCCACTACACATTCCACTACACATTCCATTCGATTCTATTCCACGTTCCTTTCCACGTTCCATTCCATAGTCCATTCCACATCCCAATCCACATTTCATTCCACAATAAATTCCACTCCATTACATTATGTTCCACATTCCATTCCACTTTCCATTCCACATTCCATACCACATATCACTCCATTCCATTCCACATTTCCATCCACATTCCATTCCATTCCATTCCACTTTGCATTCCACATTGAATTTTACATTCCATTCCAGATACAATTCCGCAATGCATTTCGTATTCTATTCCACATTGCCTTCCATTCCATTCCACATTCCATTCCACATTCCATTCCACATTCCATTCCATTCCATTCCACAATCCATTTCAGTCCATTCGACTTTCTATTCAAAGTTCCATTCCACGATCCATTCCACGTTCCAATACACTTTCCATTCCATTCCATTCCACATTCCATTCTATTCCATTTCACATTCCATTTCACATTCCATTCCGTTACATTTCACATTCCATTCTACTTTCCACTCCACATTCCATTTCACATTCAATTCCACGTTTCATTCCATTCTATGCCACATTCCATTCCATTCCATTCCACATTCCATTCCACATTCCATTCCATTCCATTCCACATTTCATTCCAGATTACATTCCACATTTCATTCCACTACACATTCCACTACACATTCCATTCGATTCTATTCCACGTTCCTTTCCACGTTCCATTCCATAGTCCATTCCACATCCCAATCCACATTTCATTCCACAATAAATTCCACTCCATTACATTATGTTCCACATTCCATTCCACTTTCCATTCCACATTCCATACCACATATCACTCCATTCCATTCCACATTTCCATCCACATTCCATTCCATTCCATTCCACTTTGCATTCCACATTGAATTTTACATTCCATTCCAGATACAATTCCGCAATGCATTTCGTATTCTATTCCACATTGCCTTCCATTCCATTCCACATTCCATTCCACATTCCATTCCACATTCCATTCCATTCCATTCCACAATCCATTTCAGTCCATTCGACTTTCTATTCAAAGTTCCATTCCACGATCCATTCCACGTTCCAATACACTTTCCATTCCATTCCATTCCACATTCCATTCTATTCCATTTCACATTCCATTTCACATTCCATTCCGTTCCATTCCACATACATTCCACAATCCATTCCACATTCCATTCCACATTCCTTTCCACATTCCATTCTATTCCATTACACATTCCATTCCATTAAATTCCACATTGCATTTCACATTCCATTCCACATTCCATTCCATTATTTTCCACATTCCATTCCACATTCCATTTAATGTTCGATTCCTCTCCATTCCACAGTCCATTTCATGTTCCATTACTCGTCCCATTTCATTTCATTCCACGTTCAATTCCATGGTCAATTCCATTCCATTTCACATTCCATGCTACATTCCATTCCACATTCCATTCATCATTGCGTTATACATTCCATTTCACACTGCATTCCACATTCCACTCCATTTCAATCCACATTGCATTCCTTGCCATTCCACGTTCCATTCCATTCCACATTCCATTACATTCCATTCCATATTCCATTTCATTGCATTCCACATTCCGTTCCACATTGCATTACAATCCATTCCATTCCGCTTTCCATTCCACATTCCATTCCCCGTTCCATTCCATTCCATTCCGCATTCCATACTATTCTCTGCCATTCCACATTGCATCCCATTCCATTGCACATTCCATTCCATTCCATTCCACGTTGCATTCGACATTGCATTCCACATTCCATTGCATTCCTTTCCACAATCCATTCCGTTCCATTCCACATTCAGTTCCATTCCATTGCACATTCCATTCAAATTTCCATTTCATTCCATTCCACATTCCCTTCAATTCCATTACATATTCTATTCCATTCCTTTCCACATCCCATAAATTTCCATTCCGCATTCCATTCGGCATTATATTCCACGTCCCATTCTACATTCCATTTCTCGTTCAATTGAAAGTTTCATTCCTTTCTATTCCACAATCCATTCCATTCCATTCCACTTTCCATTACACACCATTCAATTACATTCCACATTTCATAACATTCCATTCCATTCCATATTGCATTCCTTTCCATTACACATTCCATTGAATTCCAATGGAAAGTGGAATGGGATAGAATGGAATATGGAATGGAATAGTTTGGAATGTGGAATGGAATGGAATACGGAATGGAACATTGAATAGAATGGAATGGAACATGGAATGGAATGGCATGGAACGTAAAAAGGAATGGAATGGAAGTTGGAATGGAATGGAATGAAAGGTGGAATTGAAAGAAATTGAATGTGGAATGGAATGTGGCATGGAATGCAATGGAATGTGAAATGGAAAGTGTAATGGAACGTGGAATGGAATGTGGAATGGAAAGTGGTATTGAATGGAAGGGAAAGTGGAATGGAATGGAAGGGAGAGGAAAATGGATTGGAATGGAATGGAATGGATTGGAATGTGGAATGGAATGTGGAATGGAATGTGGAATGGAATGGAATTGAATGTGGAATGGAATGTGGAATGGAATGGAATTGAATGTGGAATGCAATGTCTAATAGAGTGGAATGTAATGGAATGGAATTAAATGTGGAATGGAATGAAAAGGAATGTGGGATATAATGTGGAATGGAATTTGAAATGGAGTGGAATGGAATGTGGAATTGAATGTGGAAAGGAATGGAATGGAATGTGCAATCGAATGTTAAGTGGATAGGAACGGAATGTGGAATTGGATTTGGAATGTTATGCAAAGGAATGTGCAATGGAAAGGAATGCAATGTGGAATGGAATGGAATGGAATGTGGAATGGAATTGAAAGGAATATGGAATGGAATGTGGAATGGAATGGAAGGGAATGGAATGGAATGTGGAATACAATGGAATGGATTGTGGAATGGAATTGAATGGAATGTGGAATGGAATGGAATGGAATGCAGAATGGAATGGAATGGAATGTGGAATGGAATGTGGAAAGGAATGGAATGGCAAGGAATGGAATGTGGAATGGAATTTAATGGAATGTGGAATGGAATTCGGAAAGGAAGGCAGAATGAAATGGCATTGAAAGGTGAATGGAATGGAATGTGGAATGGAATGCTTTTGAATATGTTATGACATTTGGAATGGAATGGAATGGCATGGAATGCAATGTGGAATTGAATGGAATGGAATGTGGAATGTACTGGAATGGAATGTTTAATGAAACGGGGAATGGCATGTGGAGAGTAATGTTGAATGGAATCAAATGATATGGATAGGAAATTCGAATGGAAAGGAAAGGATTTTGTACTGGAATGGAATGTAATGTGAAATGGAATGTGGAATGGAATGTGGAATGGAATGGATTGGAATGCAGAATGAAATGGAATGGAATTGAATGCAGAATGAAATGGAATGGAATGGAAAGGAATTTAGAATGGAATGGATTTGAATGTGGAATGGAATGTAATGGAATGTGGACTGGGTTGGAATTGAATGTGCAATGGAATGTGGAATGGAATGGAATGGAATTTGGAACGGAATGGCATAGATTGTGGAATGGAATGCAATGGAACTGAATGTGGAATTGAATGGTATGGAATGGAATGTGGAATGGAATGGAATGCAATGGAATGTAATGTAATAGAAAGGAATATAGAATGAAATGGAATGGAATGGAAAGTGGAAGGGAATTGAATGGAATGTGGAATGGAATGGAAAGGAATATGCAATGGAGTGTGGAATGTTATGGAATGGAATGGAATGGAATGGAATGGAATGGGATATGAAGTGGAATGTAAGGGATGTGGAATGGAAATCCATATGGAATGGAATGCTTGGAATGTGGAATGAAGTGGAATGGAATGGAATGGAATGGAATAGAATGGATTGGAATGGAAAGGAAAGTGGAATGGTGTAGAATGGAATGTGGAATGGAATTTGAAATGGAGTAGAATGGAAAGTGGAATGGAATGTGGAATGGATTGGAATGGTAGGTAGAATGGAATGTAATGGAATGTGAAATAGAATGGAATGGAATGGAATGGAATATGGAATGGATTGGAATGGAATGGAGTATGGAATGGATTGGAATGGAATTTGGAGTGTAATGGAATGGAATGTAAAATGGAATGGAATTGAATGTTTAGAAGAATCTGGAATGGAATGGAATGGAATGTGGAATGGAATGTGGAATGGAAAGTGGAATGGAATGTGCAATGAAATGGAAAGTAAAGTGGAATGGAAAGGAATCTAAAGTGGAATGGAATGGAATGCAACGTGGAAAGGAATATGGAATGGAATGTTCAAAGGAATGTGGAATAGAGTGGAATGGAATGTGAAATGGAATGTGGAATGGAATGGAATGGAATTGAATGGAATCTGGAATGGAATATAATTCAATGGTATTTGCAATGGAACGTGGAATGGAAAATAATGGAACATGGATTGGAATTTAATGGGAGGTTGAATGGAATGGAATGGAATGTGGAGTAGAATGGAATGGAACAGAATGTGAAATGGAATGGAATGGAATTTGGAATGAAATTGAATGTCATGGGGAATGGGTCGTGGAATGGAACAGAATGGAAAGTGAAATGGAATTGAATGCAGAATGGAATTGTTTGGACTGTCCAATGGAATGTGGAATGAAACGGAATGGAATGTGCAATGGAATGGAAAGGATTGTGGAATGGAATGCAGAATGGAATGGAAAGGATTGTGGAATGTCATGGAATGGAATGTAATGGAGTGGAATGGAATGGAATGGAATGGAATGGAATTGAATCAAATGGAATGTAACGGAATAGAAAGGAATATAGAATGAAATGGAATGGAATGTGGAATGGAACTGAGTGGAATGTGGTATGGAACGGAATGGAATATGCAATGGAATGTGGAATGGAACGGAATGTAGAAAGGAATGTGGAATGGAAAGGAATGGAAAGTAGAATGGAATGTGGAATGGAATGGAATGGAATGTAGAATGGAATTTGGAATGGAATGGAATGGAATGTGGAAAAGAATGGAATGGAACGTGGAATGAAATATGGAATGGAATAAAAAGGAATGTGTATTGTAATACGGATTGGAATGGAATGGAATGTGGAATGGAATTAGGAATGCAATGGAATGGAATGTGGAGTGGAATGTTGAATGGAAAGGAATGGAATTTGAAATGGAAACTGGAATTGAATGGAATGGAATGTGAAATGGAATGTGGAATGGAATTGAATGGAAACTAGAAAGGAATCTGGAATGAAATGGAAAGAAATTGGGAAGAGAATGGAATGTATTGGAATGGGGTAAGGAAAGAAATTGAATGGAATGCGGAATGGAACATGGAATGGAACGTGCAATAAAAAGTGGTATGGAACTTGGAAAGGAAAGTGGAATGGACTGGAATGGAGTGTGGACTGGAAAGGAAAGGAATGTGGAATTTAATAGAACGGAAAGTGGAATGGATTGGAATGGAATGGAATGTGGACTGGAATGCAATGGAATTGAATGGAATATGGAAGGAAATGTGCAAGGGAATGGAATGGAATAGATCATGGAATGGAATGTGGAATGGAATGGAAAGGAATTTGGAATTTAATGGAATGGAATATGGAATGGAATGGAAAGGAACATTGAATGGAACTTGGAATGGAAAGGAATAGAATGAGGAATGGAAAAGAATGGAATGGAATGTGGAATGGAATGTGTAATGGACTGCGTAATGGAATGGAATGGAATGTGGAATAGAATGGAAGGGAATGGAATGTGGAAGGGATCTTGGAATGGAATGTGGAATGGAATGGAATAGAATGTGGAATGGAATGGAATCGAACGGAATGTGTAATAGAATGGAATGGAAACGAATTGAAACGAATGTGGAATTGAATGGAATGTGGAATGGAATGGAATGGAATGTGGAATGGAAACTGGAATGGAATGGAATGTGGAATGGAATAAGTAGTGAAACGTATAATGGAATGGAATGGAACGTGGAATGGAAAGTGGAATGCAACGTTTAATGTAAAGTTGAATGAGCTGTGAAATGGAATGGCATGGAAAGTGGAATTGAATGGAATGGAAAGTGGAAAGTAATGGAAAGTGGAATGGAATGGAATGGAATGGAATGTGGAATGGAATGTGGAATGGAAAGTGGAATGGAATGGAATGGAATGTTGAATGCAATGGAAAGGAATGTGGAAAGGAATAGAATGGAATGCAATGTGGAGTGCTATCAGGAATGGAACGTGGAATGGAATGGAATGTGGAATGGAATGGAATGCAATGCAGAAAGGAATGGTATGGAATGGAATGTGCAATGGAAACGAATGGAATGGAATGTAAAGTTGAATGGAATAGAATGTGGAATGGAAGGGAATGGACTGTGGAATGGAATGGAAAGGAATGGAATGTAAAATGGAATGGAATGGAATGTGGAATGGAATGGAAGGGAATGGAAAGTGAAATGAAATGGAATGGAATGTCAAAAGGAATGGTATGGAATGGAATGTGGAATGGAAACAAACGGAATGGAATGGAAAGTGGAATGGAATGGAATGTGGAATGGAATTTAAAGGAATGTGGAATGGAATGGAATGTGGAATGGAATGGAATGAAATATTTTATGGAATGGAATGGAATGTGGAATGGATTGGAATGGAATGTGAAACACAATGGTATGAAATGTGGAATGGAATATGGAATGGAATGGAAAGTGGATTGGAATGGAATGGATTTTAAAATGTTAGGGAATGGAATGGAATTTGGAATGGAATTAAATAGAATCGAATGCAATATGGAATGTAATGGAATGGAATGGAAAGTTGAATGAAACGGATTGGAATATGGAATGGAATAAAATGGAATGGAATCGAATGAGGAATGGAAGGGAATGGGGTGGAGTGTAATGGAATGGAATGGGGTGGAGTGGTATGCCGAATGGAATGGAAGGGAATGTAATGGAATTTGGACTGGAATGGAATGTGGAAAGGAATGGAATGCAATGTGGAATGGAAGTTGGAATAGAATGGAATGTGGAATGGAAGGCAATGCACTGTGGAATGGAATAGAATGGAACGTGAAATGGAATGGAATGGAATGTGGAATGGAATGGAATGGAATGTGGAATGGAATGGAATGGCATGTGAAATGTATACAGAATGGAATGTGAAATTCAAATTGAAAGGGATATGGAATGGAATGGAATGGAATGGAATGTGGAATGGAATGGAATCAAATGTGGAAAGGAATGTGCAATGGAGAGGAACGGAATGTGGAATGGAATGTGGAATGGAACGGGGAATGGAATGGAATGGAACAGAATGCAATGAGGAATGGAATGTGGAATGTAACTTAGAATGGAATGGAATATAATGGAATGGAATGTGTATTGGAATGGAATAGAAGAGAATGTGGAAAGGAATTTAGAATGGAAAGTGGAACGGAAAGGAATGGAATGGGATGTGGAATGGAATGGAATGGAATGTGGAATGGAAAGTGGAATGGAACGTGGAATGGAATGGAATGGAAAGGAATAGAAAGGAATGTGGAATTGAATGTGGAAATGAACGTGGAATAGAATGGAATGGAACGGAATGGAATGTGGAATGTAACGTGGAATGGAATGGAATGGAATGGAATGTGGAATGGAATGTGGAATGGAAGGTGGAATGGAATGGAATGCCATGGAATGGAATGTGGAATGGAACGTGGAATGGAATCAAAAGGAGTGGAATGTGGAATGGAATGTGGAATGGAATGAAATGGAATGTGCAATGAAATGGAATGGAATGTGGAATGGAATGGAATGGAATAGAAAGGAATGTGGAATGGAAAGGAATGGGGTGGAATGTGGATTGGAATGGAATGGAATGTGGAATGGAATGGATAGGAATGTGGAATGGAATGTGGAATGGAAAGGAGTGGAGTGGAAAGTGGAATGGAATGTGGAAAGCAACGTGGAATTGAATGGAGTGGAACAGAATGGAATGTGGAATGGAAAGTGGAATGGAACGTCTAATGAAATGGAATGGAATGGAAAGGAATGGGGAAAGGAATTTGCAATGGAACGTGGAATGGAATGGAATGGATTGGAAAGAGGAATGTAATGGAATGGATTGTGGAATCGAATGGAATGGAATGTGGAATTGAATGAAATGGAACGTGGAGTGTAAAGGAATTGAATGGAATGGGAGGTGGAATTGAATGAAATGGAATGTGGAATGGAAAGGAATGGAATGGAATGGAATGTGGAATCGAATGCAATGAAATGTGGAATGGAATGGAATGTAGAATGGAATGGAATGGAATGTGTAATGGAATGGACTGAAATGGAATGTGGAATGGAATGGAGTGGAATGGAATGTGGAATGGAATGGAATGTGAAATGGCAATAGAATGGAATGTGAAATGGAAATAGAATGGAATGTGAAATGGAAATAGAATGGAATGTGGAATGCAATAGAGTGTGGAATGGAATGGAATGGAATGAGGAATGGAACGTGGTAAGGAATGGAATGGAAAGTGGAACGGAATGGAATGGAATGTGTAATGGAATGTGTAATGGAATGGAAAAGGATGTGTAATGGAAGGAATGGAATGTCGAATGGAATGGACTGAAATGGAATGTGGAATGCAATGGAATGGAATGGAGCAGAATGGAATGTGGAATGGAATGGATTGGAATGTAGAATGGAATGTGGAATGGAAAGTGGATTGGAATGGAAACTAACGGAATAGAATGTGGAATGGAATGCGGAATGGAGCGTGTAATAGAGTGGAAAGGAATGGAATGGAATTTGGAATGGAATGTGGAATGGAACATGGAATGGAATGGAATGGAACGGAATGGAATGTGGACTGGATTGACGAATGGAACGTGGAATGGAATGGAATGGAATGTTGAATGTAATGTGGAATAGAATGGAAAGGAAAGGA
The DNA here is from genome assembly GCF_028885625.2 of Pongo pygmaeus. Lineage (NCBI taxonomy): Eukaryota > Metazoa > Chordata > Mammalia > Primates > Hominidae > Pongo > Pongo pygmaeus. Next base: position 39,106,458 of record NC_072392.2, read on the forward strand.
AAGAGGAATGGAATGGAATGGAATGTGGAAAGGAATGCAATGTGGAATGGAATAGAATTGAACGGAAAGGAATGCAACGGAATCCAGAATGAAATGTGGAATGGAATGGAGCGGAATGAAATGTGGAATGGAATGGTGAATGAAATCTGGAATAGAATGGAATGTGGAATGCAATGGAACGGAATGTGGAATGGAATGGAATGGAATGTGGAATGGAATGGAATGGAATGGAACGTGGAATGCAATGGTGGAATGGAATGGAATGGAATATGGAATGGAATGGAATCGAATTGAATGGAATATGGAATGGAATGCAGTGGAATGTGGAATTGAATGGAATGGAATGTGGAATTGAATGTGAAATGGAATGCAATGGAATGTGGAATGGAATGAATGGAATGTGGAATTTAATGGAATGGAATGTCGAATGGAATGCAATGGAATGGAATGTGGAATGCAATGGTGGAATGGAATGGAATGTGGAATGGAATGGAATGGAATGTGGAATGGAATGCAATCGAATGGAATGGAATGTGGAATGGAATGCAATGGAATGTGGAATTGAATGGAATGGAATGTGGAATGGAACGTGGAATGAAATGCAATGGAATGTGGAATGGAATGGAATGGAATGTGGAACAGAATTGAATGGAGTGTAATGGAATGTGGAATGGAAAGGAATCGAATGGAATGGAATGTGGAATGGAATGAAATGGAATGTGGAATGCATTGTAATATAATCTGGAATAGAATGTGGAATTGAATGGAATGGAAAGGGGAATGGAATTTATTAGAAAGTGGAAGGGAATAGAATGGAATTTTCAATGGAATGGAATGCAAAGGAATGGAAGGTGGAAAGCAATGGAATGGAAAGGAATGGAATGTGGAATGGAATGTAATGGAATATGGAATAGAATGGAATGGAATATGGAGGGTAATGGAATGGAATGTGGAATGGAATGGAATGGAATATGGAATCCAATGGAATAGAATGTGGAATGGAATAGAATGTAATGGAAAGTCGAATGGAATGGAATGGAATGTGGAATGCAAGGCAATGGAATGGAATTGAATGTGGAATGGAACGGAACGGAATGGAAGGTGGAATGGAATGGAATGGAATGTGGAATGGAATGGAATGGAATGTGGAATGGAATGTTGAATGGAAGGCAATGGAAAAGAATTTGGAAGGTAATGGAGTGGAAAGTGGAATGAAAATTGGATAGAAATGCAATGGAATGTGAAAAGGTATGTGGAACACGTTGGAATGGAATGAGGAATGGAATTAAATGGAACGTGGAATGGAGTGGGGTGGAAAGTTTAATGGAACATGGAATGGAATGGAGTGGAATATGGAATGGAATATGGAATGCAGCGGAATGGAATGTGTAGTGGAATTGAATGGAATGTGGAGTGGAATGGAATGGAATGTGGAATGGTATATGGAATGGATTGTGGAATGGAATGGAATGGAACATGCAATGGAATGACGAATGTAACGTGGAATGGAATGCAATGGAACATGGAAAGGATGATGGAATGGAACAAGGAATGGAAAGTGTAATGGAACATGGAATGGAATGGAATGGAATGTAGACTGGAATGAGGAATGGTTGCGGAATTGAATGGAGTAAAACGTGGAATGGAATGTGTAATGCAATGGAATGGAATGGGGAATGGAATGGAATGGAATTTGGAATGGAATGGACTGGAATGGGATGTGGAATGCAATGCAATGGAATGGAACGGAATGTGGAATGGAATGGAATGTCAAAAGGAATAGACTGGAATGGAATGTGGAATGCAATGCAATGGAATGGAATGGAATGAAATGTGGAATGAAATGGAAAGTGGAATGCAACGCGGAATGGAAAATGAATGTAATGGAATATGGAATAGGATGGGGAATGGAACGTGGAATGGAATGGAATTGAATGGAATGGAATGGAATGTTGAATGGAATGTGGAATGGAACGTGGAGTGGAATGGAATGGAATGGAATGGAATATGGAGTGGACTGTGGAATGGAACGTGGAATGGAATGGAATGCAATGGAATGTGGAATGGAATGTGGAATAGAATGGAATGGAATGGAATGGAAAGTGGAAAGGAATGGAATGTGGAAGGGAATGGAATGTTGAATAGAGCGGAACGGAATGGAATGGAATGGAATGTGGGGAGGATTGTGGAAAACAAAGTGGAATGGAATGGAATGGAATGTGGAAAAGAAAGGAATGTGGAAGGGAATGGAATGTGGAATGGAATGGGGTGAAATGTGGAATGGAATGTGGAATGCAATGGAAAGTTATGTGGAATGGAATAAGTATTGGAACGTGGAATGGAATGGTATGGAACGTGGAATGGAAAGTGGAATGCAACGTGGAATTGAAAGTGGAATGGATGGTGGAATGGAATGGAATGGAACGTGGATTTGAATGGAATGGATCATGGAATGGAATAGTATGGAATGTGGAATGGAGTGGAATGGAACGTGGAATGAAATGTGGAATGGAATGGAACTGAATGGAATGCAAAGTGGAATGGAATTGAACGTGGAATGGAATAAAATTGATTGTGGAATGGAAGGTGGAATGTAATGGAATGGAATGTGGAATGGAATGGAATATGAAATGGAAATAGAATGGAACGTTAAAGTGAAATAGAATGGAATGTGTAATGGAATGTAATGGAATGTGGAATGGAATGGAATGGAATGTGCAATGGAACGTGGAATGGAATGGAATGGAATATGGAATGGAAAGTGTAAAGGAATGGAATGGAATGTGGAATGGAATGTGGAATGGAATGGAATGGAATGTCTAGTAGAATGGACTGAAAGGGAATGTGGAATGCAATGGAATGGATTTAAGTGGAATGGAACGTCGAAGGCAATGGAAAGGAGTGTGTAATGGAATGTGGAATGGAAAGTGGAATGTAATGGAATGCAACGGAATGGAAAGTGGAATGGAATGTGGAATGCAATGTGTAATGGAATGGAACAGAATGGAAAGGAATGTGGAATGTAATGAGGAATGGAAAGTGGAATGGAATGGAATGGAATGGAATGTGGAGAGGATTGCCTAATGGAAAGTGGAATGGAATAGAATGGAATGGAAAGTGGAATGAAATGGAATGTAATGGAATATAGAATGGAATATGTAATGGAATGTGGAATACAATGAAACGGAATGAGGAATGGAATGTGGAATGGAATGGAATGGAATTTCGAAGGGAATGGAATGAAATGTGGAATGGAATGGAATGTCGAATGAGTAATGGAATGCAATATGGAAGGGAATGGAATGCAATGTGTAATGCAATGTAATGGAATGAAATATGGAATGGAATATGGAATGGAATGGAATCTGGAATGGAAAGTGGAATGGAATGGAATGCACTGTGGAATGGTATGGAGTGGAATGTGGAATAGAATGTGGAATGCAGTGGAATGGAATGAAGAATGGAGTGTGGAATGCAGTTTGGAATGGAATGGAAAGTAAAGTGGAATGGAATGGAATGGAATCTGGAATGGGATGGAATGCAATGCAATGTGGACAAAAATAGAAGGGAATGGAATGTGGAATGGAATTTAATGGAATGTGGAATGGAATGTGGAATAGAATGGAATGGAATGGAATGGAATGTGGACTCAAATGGAATGGAATGTGGAATTTAATGGAATGGAATGTGGAATGGAATGTGAAGCAGAATGTAATGTAATGTGGAATGGAATGTGGAATGGAATGGGAAAGGATGTGGAATGGAATCTGGAATGCAATGGGAAGGAAAGGAACGTGGAATAGTACGTGGAAAGGAAACAGGAATGCAATGTGCAATAGAATGGAAAGGAAAGGAATGGAATGTGCAATGGAATGAAATGGATTGGAAAGGAATGTGGAATGGAATGGAAAGGAATGAATTGTGGAATGGAATGGAATTGAATGTTATGGAATGGAATGGAATGTGGAATGGAATGTGAAATGGTATGTGGAATAGAATGCAATGTGAAATGGAATGGAATGGAATGGAATGGAATGTGGAATGCAATGTGGAATAGAATGAGAAATGGAATATAATGGAATGGAGTGGAATGTGGAATGGAATGCAATGGAATGGAATAGAACGTGGAATGGAATGGCTTGGAATGGAACGTGAAAGGGAATGGAATGGAAAGTGGAATGGAATGGAATTGAATGTGGATTGGAATGTGGAATGGAATGGATTGGAATATGAAATGGAAGGTGGAATGGAACAGAATACCAATTGCAATGGAATGGAATTGAATGGAATGTGGAATGGAATGTGATGGAATGTGGAATGGAATGGAAGGCAGTGGAATGAAGAACGGTGTGGAGTGGAACGTGCAATGGAATGTGCAATGTAATGGAATGGAATGGAATGCAAACTGGAATTGAATGGAAAGTGGAATGTAATGTGGAATGAAATGGAATGGAAAGTGGAATGGAATGTTTAATGGAATGGAATGGAAGTTGTAATGTAATGGAATATGGAATTAAAGGTGGAATGGAATGGAATGGAATGTGGAATGGAATGAAATAGAAAGCGGAATGGAACGTGGAATGGAATGTGGAATGGAATGGAATGAAGTGTGAAATGGAAATATAATGGAAATTGAAATGTAAATACAATGGAAAGTGGAATGGAATGGAACGGAGTGTGTAATGGAAGGGAACGGAATCTGGAATGGAACGTGGAATGGAATGGAATGGAGTGGAATCGAAAGTTGAATGCAATGGAATGGAACGGAATGCAATTTGGAATGGAATATGGAATGGAACGTGGAATGAAATCGAATGGAACAGAATGGAATGTGGAATGGAACATGAAACGGAAAGGAACGGAATGTGGAATGGAATGTGGAATGGAAAGGAAGGGAAAGTGCGATGGAATGGAATGGAATGGGGAATGCAATAGAAGAGAAAGGAATTTGGAATGCAATGGAATGGACAGGAATGGAATAGAATGGAATGCGGAACGGATAGTGGAATGGAATGGAATAGAATAGAATGGAATGGAATGGAATGGAATGTCGAATGGACTGGAATGGAATGGAATGTGGAATGGAAGGGAATGGAATGTGGATTGGAATGGAATCGAATGTGGAATGGAATTGAATGGAATGTGGAATGGTGTGGAATGTAATATAGAATGGAATGGATTGGAATGTGGTATGGAATGGAATGGAATGTGGAATGCAAGGGAATGGAATCGAATGGAATGTGGAATGGAATGGAATGGAATGTAGAAAGGAATTGAATGGAATGTGGAATGGAATGGAAAGGATTGGAAATTCGAATGGAATGGAAGGGAACGTTCAACAGAAGGGAATGGAATGGAATGGAATGTGGAAAGGAATGGAATGGGATGTGGAATAGAATGTGGAAGGGAATGGAATGGAACGTGGAATGGAATGGAAAGGAATGTGTTGAGGAATGAGGAATGGAATGGAACAGAATGGAAAGGAATTTGGAATATAATGAAATGGAATATAATGGAATGGAATGGAATGTGGAAATGAATGTGGAACAGAATGAAATGGACTGTGGAATGGAATGGTATTTAACGTGGAACAGAATATGGAATTGAAAGTGGAATGTAATGGAATGGAATGTGGAACAGAATGAGGAATGGAACATGGAAGGCAGTGGAATACAACGTGGAATGGAATGTGCAATGGAATGGAAAGGAATGTGGAATGGAATGTGGAATGGAATGGAAAGGAACATGGAAGGGAATGAGGAATGGAACATGGAATGGAATGCTATGGAATGTGGAATGGAAGATGGAATGGAACGTGGAATGGAACGTAGAATGGGACGTGGAATGGAATGGAATGAAACGTGGAATGGAATGAGGAATTGAATGTAGAATGGAATTTGGAATTTTATGGAGTGAAACGTCGAATGGAATGAGGAAAGGAACGTGGAATGGAATGGAATGGAACGTGGAGTGTATCGTGGAATGGAAGGTGGAAGGGAACGTGGAATGGAACGTGGAAGGGAACGTGGAATGGAACGTGCAATGGCATGGAATGGAACGTGGAATTTAATGGAATGTTCAAGGGAATGGAATGGAACTTGGAATAGAACGTGGATTGGATCGTGGAAAGGAAAGTGGAATGGAACGTGGAATGGAAAGTGGAATGGCATGGAATTGAATGTGGAATTGAATGGAGTGTGCAAGGGAATGGAATGGAACTTTGATAGGAATGGAATGGAAAGTGGAATGGAATGGAAAGTTTAAAGGAGTGGAAAAAAACTTGGAATGGAATGTGGAATGCAATGGAATGGAATGTGGAAAGGAAGGGAATGACGGAATGGAAGGGAAAGGAATATGAAATGTAATGGAATGGAATGGAATGTGGAATGGAATGCAATGTGGAATGGAATGCAATGGAATGTGGAATGGAATCGAATGCAATGTGGAATGGAGTGGAATGGAATGCAATGTTGAATGGAATGGAAATGTATACAATGCGGAAGGGAATGGAATGGAAGTGGAATGGAAAGCAATGGAATGTGGAATGGAATGGAATGGAATAGAATGTGGAATTGAATGGAAAGGAATGGAATGTGGAATGGAATGGATTTGAATCTGGAATGGAATGGATTTGAATGTGGAATGGGATGGAATGGAATGCAATGTGCAATGGAATAGAATGCAACTTTGAATGGAACATAATGGAATGTGGAATTGAATGGAATTAAATGAATTGTGGAATTGAACGGAATTAAATGAATTGTGGAATGTAGTTGAATAGAATGCAATGTTGAAAGGAATAGAATGGAATGTGGAATGCAATGGAATGGAATGTGGAATGGAACGGAATGGAAAGTGGAATCGAAAAGAATGGAATTTGGAATGTAATGTGGAATGGAATGGAATGGAATGTGGAATGAATTGTAGAATGGAATGTGGAATGGAACGAAATGGAATGTGGAATGCAACGTGGAAAGGAATGTGGAATGGAATGTGGAATGGAATGTGGAATGGAACGGAATGGAATGTGGAATGAAATGTGGAATAGAATCTGGAATGGAATGTGGAATGGAATGGAATGGAATGTGGAATTGAATGTGGAATGGAATGGAATGGGATATGTGATGGAACGTGCAATAGAATGTAATGGAACGTAGAATGGAATGTGTAATGGAAAGTGTAATGGAATGGAATGGAATGGAATGTGGAATGGAATGTGGAATTGAATGGAATGGAATGTGGAATGGAATGCAATGATACGTGCAAAGGAATGTGGAAAGGAATTTTCAATGGAATATAGAATGGAAAGGAATGGAATGTGGAATGGAATGTGGAAAGGAATGTGGAATGGAAAGTGGAATGGAATGGAATGGAATGGAACGTGGAATGGAATGGAATGGAATTTGGAATGAAATGTAGAATGGAATGCGGAATGCAATGGAATGGAATGGAGTGTGAAAAGGAATGAGGAATGGGATGTGAAATGGAACGTGGAATGGAATGTGGAATGGAATCAAGTGGAACGTGGAATGGAATGCAACGGAATTTAATGGAACGTGAAATGGAAAGTTGAATGGAATGGAATGGAATGTGGAATGAAATGTAGAATGGAATGCGGAATGGAATAGAATGGAATGGAGGGTGAAACAGAATGAGGAATGGAATGTGAAATGGAACATGGAATGGAATGCGGAATGGTATGAAATGGAACGTGGAATGGAATGCAATGGAATTTAATGGAAAGTGCAATGGAATGTTGAATGGAATGTGGAACGGAATGGAATGGAATATGGAATGGAATGTGGAATGAAATGTAATTTAATGTGGAATGGAATGTGAAATGGAAAGGAATGGAATGTGGAATGGAATGTGGAATGGAATGGAATGGAATGTGGAATGGAATGGAATTTAAAGTGGAAACGAGTGGAAACGAATATGAAATGGAATGTGGTGTGGAATGTGGAATGCAATGTGGAATATAACGGAATGTTATGTGGAATGGAATGCGGAATGGAATGGAATGGAATGTTGAGTGGAATATGGAATGCAATGTGTAATGGAATGTGCAATGGAACGGAATGGAATGTGTAAAGGAATATGGAATTCAATGTGGAATGTAACGTGAAATGCAAAGGAATGGAATGTGGATTGGAATGTGGAATGGAACGTGGAATGGAACGTGAAATGGAATGGAATGGAGTGTGGAGTGGAATGTAGAATGCATTGTGGAATATAATGGAATGTAATGTGGAATGGAATGTGGAATTCAATGTGGAATGTAACGTGAAATGCAAAGGAATGGAATGTGGAATGGAAGGTGGAATGTGTTGGAATGGAACGTGGAATGGAATGGAATGGAATGATGAATGAAATGTTGAATGGAATGTGGAATGGAACGTGGAATGCAAAGTGGAATGGATTGGAATGGAACGTGGAATGGAATGTGGAATTCAATGGAATGATATATTGGATGGAATGGAATGGAATGTGGAAGGAAAGGAATTTAATGTGGCATGGAATTTAGAATGGAAAGTGGAATGGATTGGAATGGAAAGTGGAATGGAATGTGGAATGGAATGGAATGGAATCTGGAATGGAATGCAATGGAAAGAGTGAAGGGATGCAGAATGGAATGTTGAGTGGAATGGAAAGGAATGTGGAATGCAATCAAATGGAATGGAATGTGGAATGGAATGGAATGGAATGGAGTGTGGAATGGAATGGATTGGAATATGGAATTAAATGAGGAATGGAATGCAATGGAATGGAATGTGGAATGGAAAGGAATGCAATGCGAAATAGATTTGAATGGAATGTGGAATGGAATGGAATGGAATGCAATGCAGAATGGAAAGGAATGGAATGGCATGGAATGTGGAATGCAATGGAATGGAATGTGGAATGGAATGTGGAATGGAATGGAATGGAATGTGGAATGGAATGGAATGTGGAATGGAATGGAATGGAATGGAATGGAATGTGGAATGGAATGTAATGGAATGTGGGATGGAATGGAATGGAATGGAATGGAATGTGGAATGGAATGGAATGGAATTGGAAAGTGAATTTGAATGGAAAGGGGAATGGAATGTGCAATGGAGTGGAATTGAATGGAATGCGGAATGGAATGGAATGGAATGTGGAATGGAATGGAATGGAATGGAATGTGTAATGTAATCGATTGAAATGTAGAATGGAATGGAATTGAATATGGAATGCAAAGTCGAATGGAATGTGGAATGAAATGGAATGGAATGTGGAATGGAAAGCGGAATGGAACGTTCAATTGAAGGTGGAATGGAATGTGGAATTTGAATGGAATGCAATGTAATTTGGATTGGAATGTAAATGAATGTGGAATGGATTGGATCAGAATGGAATGCAGAATGGCATGGAGTGGAATGTGGAATGGAATGGAATGTAATGGAAAGTGAAATGGAATGGAATGGAATGAGGAATGGAATGGAATGCAATGTGGGATGGAATGGAGTTGAATGGAATGTAGAATGGAATCAAATGGAATGGAGTGTAATGTGGAATGGAATGGAATGTATAATGGAATTTGGAATGGATTGGAATGGAATGGAACGTGTAATGGAATGAGGAATGGATTGCAATGGAATGGAATGGAATGTGGAAAGGAATGGAATTGAAAGGAATGGAAGCGAATGAGGAATGGAAGGGACAGGAATGTGGAAAGTAACGGAATGGAATGTGGAATGGAACTGAATGTAATGTGGAATGGAATGGAATGGAATGTGGAATGGAATGGAATGTGGAATGGAATGGTATGGAATGTGGAATGGAAGGGAATGGAAGTGAATGGAATGTGGAATGTAATTGAATGAAATGTGTAATGGAATGGAATGGAATGTGGAATGGAATGGAATGTGGAATGGAATGGAATGGAAGGTGGAATGGAGTGGAATGGAATGAAATGGAATGTGGAATGGAATGGAAAGGAACGTGGAAATGAATGGAGTGGATACTGGAAAAGAATGGAATATAATGTGGAAAGGAATGGAATGAAATGTGGAATGGAATGGGAACGAACGTGGAAAGGAATGGAGTGGATAGTGGAAAAGCACGGAATGTAAAGTGTAAAGGAATGGAATGGAAAGTGGAATGGAATGGAAAGGAATGTGGAATGGAATAGTGTGGAATGTGGAATGGAATATTGTGGAATGTGGAATGGAATGGAATGCAATTTGAAAGGAAATTGCAATGGAATTGAATGAAATTGCATGGAATGTGGAATGGAATGGAATGGAATACGGAATGGTAGTCAATGTTTAATGGAATGACGGATGGAATGGAATGGAATGGAGAATGCAATGGATTGGAATGGAATGTGGAATGGAATGCAATGTGGAATGGAATGGAAAGGAAAGAAATGTGAAATGGAATGGAATGGAATTTGGAATGCAATGGAATGGAACGTGGAAAGGAATGTGGAGTGGAATGGAAAGGAATGTGGAATGCAAAGCAATGGAATGGTCAATCGAATAAGGAAAGGAATGGAACGGAATGTGGAATGGTATGCTGAGTGGAATGTTGAATGGAATGTGGAGTGGAATGGAATGCAATGTGGAATGGAATGGAATGGATTGTCGAATGTAACGGAAAGAATGGTGTGGAATATAGAATGCAGTGGAAAGGAATATGGAAAGGAACGTGGAAAGAATCGTGAAATGGAACGTGCAATTGAACGTGGAAAGGAATGTGCAACGGAACGTGGAATGAAATGTCGGATGGAATGGAATGTGGAATGGAATGGAATGGAATGTGGAATGGAAAGTGGAATGGAATGGAGTGGATTGGGGAATGGAATGGAATGGATTGTGGAATGGAATGTGGAATGGAATGGAATGGAATATGGAATGGAATGTTGGAATGGAATGTTGAAAGATTGGAGTGTGGAATGTGGAATGTGGAATGGAAAGGAATGGAATGGAATGGAATGTGGAATGGAATGGAATGGAATGGAGTGGAATGTGGAATGGAATGAAATGCAATGTGGAATGGAATGGAATGGATTGTGGAATGGAATGGAAAGGAATGGTATGGAATATAGAATGGAATGGAAAGGAATATGGAAAGAAGCGTGGAAAGAAACGTGCAATGGAACGTGGAATTGAACGTGGAATGGAATGTGGAATCTAATGGAATGGAACGTGGAATGGAATGTGGGATGGAAGGTAATAGAATGTAGAATGGAATGTAGAATGTAATGTGAAATGGAATGTGGAATGGAACGTCCAATGGAACGCCGAATGTAATGGAATGGAACGTGTAATGGAATGTGGAATGGAATGGTTGGAATGTGGAATGGAATGTGGAATGGAAAGTGGAATGTAAGGAATTGCAATGTGTAATGGAATGGAATGGAATGGAATGGAACGTGGAATGGAATGGAATGGATCGTGGAAGGGAATGGAATGGAATGTGAAATGGAACATCCGTTGGAACGTGGAATGGAATGTGGAATGGAATGCAATGGAATTTGGAATGGAATGTTGAATTGAATGTGGAATGGGATGTGGAAAGGAATGGAATGGAATGTGGAATGGAATGTGGAATGGAATGTGGAATGCAACGAAGGTAATGTGGAATGGAATATGGTAGGGAATGTTTAAACGAAAGAGGAAATTAATGGAATGAAATGTGGAATGGAACATGTAATGGAACGAGGAATGCAACGAGGAATGGAAAGTTTAATGGAATGGAATGGAATGTGGAATGGAATGGAATGGAATGTGGAATGGATTGGAACGCGATGTCGAATTGAATGGAATTTGGAATGGAATGGAATGGAATCTGGAATGGGGTGGAATGCAGTATCGAATGGAATGGAATGTAGAATGGAATGTGGAATGCAATGTGGAATGGATTGTAGAAACGATTGTGGAATGGAATGTGGAATGGAATGGAATGAATTGTGGAATGAAATGTGGAATGGAAAGTGGAATGGAATGTGGAACGGAGCTAAATGGAATGTGGAATGGAATGTGGAGTGGAGTGTCGAATGACATGTGGAATGGAACGGAATGGAAAGTGGAATGGAATTTGGAATGGAATGTGGAATGGAAAGTGAAATGGAATGGAATGGAATGTGGGTTGGAACGTAGAGAGGAATGTAACGGAAGATGGAATGGAACGTGGAATGTAAGGTGGAATGGAATGGAATGGAAAGTGGAATGGAATGTGGAACGATTGGAATGTGGAAAGGAATGGAATTTAATGTGAGATGGAATGGAATGGAATGTGGAATGGAATTGAAAGTAGTGTGTAATGCAATGTGGAATGGAATGTGAAATGGAACGCAGAATGAAATGTGCAATGGAAAGGAATGGAACGGGGAATGCAATAAAAAGGAACGTGTAATGGAACGTGTAAAAGAATGTGGAACGTAACATGGAAGGGAATGTCGGAAGGAATGGAATGGAATCTGGAATTGAATGGAATGTAATGTGGAATGAAATGTGGAATGGAATGTAATGGAATGTGGAATGGAAAGTGGAATGGAATGATGTGGATTGGAGAAAGGAATGTGTTTGGAATGTGGAATGGAATGGAATGGAATGGAATGTGGAATGGAATGTGTAATGGAATGTAATGGGAAGTGGAATGGAATGTTGGAATAGAATGTTGAAAGATTGGAATGTGGAAAGGAACGGAATTGAGAGTGGAATGGAATGGAATTTGATGTGGAATGGAATGGAAAGGAATCTGTATTGAAATGTGGAATGGAATATGAAATGGAAGGTTGAATGAAATGTGCAATGGAACGGAATGGTATGTGGAATGCAATGGAATAGAACGTGTAATGGAACGTGTAATGGAGCATGGAATGGAAAGTGAAATGGAATGTCAGATGGAATGGATTGGAATGTGGAATGGAATGGAATGGAATGTGGATTGGAAAGTTGAATGGAGCTTGGGATGGAACGTGGAATGGAATGTGGAATGGAACAGAATGGAATGCGGAATGGAATGGAATGTGTAATTGAAAGTGAAAGGGAATGTGGAATGGAATTTTGAATGGAAAAGAATGGAATGTATAATGGAAAGCGGAATGGAATGGAATGGAATCTTGAATGGAATGGAATGGAATGTTGAATGGAATGGAAGGAAATATGGAATGCAACGTGGAATGCAATGGAATGGAAGGTGGAAAGGAACGTGCAATGGAATCTCTCATAGAACGTAGAATGGAATGTGGAATCGAATGGAATGGAACGTCTAATGGAAAGTAGAATGGAACAGGGAATTGAATGGAATGGAACCTGGAATGGAATGTGGAATGGAATGTGGAATTTAATGCAATGGAAGGTGGAATGGAATGGAATGGAAAGCGGAACGGAATGGAATGGAATATGGAATGGAATGTGGTATGGGATGTGGAAAAAAACGTAATGGAATATGGAGTGGAATGTGGAATGGAATGGAATGGAAAATGGAAGGGAAAGCGGAATGGAATGTGGAATGGAACGGAATGTAACATGGAATGGAATGTGGAATGGAATGTGCAATGGAATCTGGAATAGAATGTAATGGAATGGAAAGGAATGTGGAATGGAATGTGGAATGGAATGGAATGGATTGTGGAATGGAATGTGGAAAGGAATGTGGAATTGGAGGGAATGGAATGTGGAACGGAATGGAATGGAAAGCAGAATGAGAGGTGGAATGGAATGTGGAAAGGAATGTGGAATGGAATGCAATGGAATGTGGAATGGAATGGAATGGAATGTGGAGTAGAATGGAATGGAATGGAACGTGGAGTGGAACGTGGAATGGAATTTCGAGTGGAACGTGGAACGGAATGTGGAATGGAACGTGAAATATAATGGAATGGAATGTGGAATGGATCGTGGAATGGAACGTGGAATGGAATGTGGAATGGAACGTGGAATGGAACGTGGAATGGAACGTGGAAAGAAACTTGGAATGGAAATTGGAATGGAACGTGGAATGGAACGTGGAATGGAATGTGATGGAAAGTGGAATTTAACGTGGAATGCAAAGTCTAATTGAAAGTGGAATGGAACACGGAATGGAATGGAATGCAAAGTGGAATGGAATGTGGAATGGAATGTGCAGTGTACTGGAATGGAATGTGGAATGGAACGTGGAATAGAATGAAACGGAATGCGGATTGGTACTTGAATGGAATGGAACATGGAATGGAATGTGGAAGAGAACTTCGAATGGAATCTGAAATGGAATTTGGAATGGAACGTCGAATTGAATGGAATGGAAAGTGGAATGAAATGTGGAATGGAATGGAATGGAACGTGGAATGGACGTGGAATGGAACTTGGAATGGAATGTGGAGAGGAATGGGATGGAAAGTGGAACGGAATGTTGAATGGAATGTGGAATGGAATGTGGAAGGGAATGGAATGGAATGTGGAATGGAGTGGAATGGAATGGAATGGAATGGAATGTGGAAAGGAATGTGGAATGGAATGTGGAATGGAACGGAATGGAATGTGGAATGGAACGTGGAACGGAATGGAATGTATCATGGAATGGGATGGTTTGGAATGTGGTATGGTACGTGGAATGGAATGCAATGGAATGGGGAATGGAACAAGAAATGGAACGAGGAATGGAATGTAAAATGTAATGCGGAATGGAAAGTGGAATGGAAAGGAATACAAAGTGGAGTGGAACATGGAATGAAATGGAAAGGAATGTGGAAAGGGATGCGGAATTGACTGTGGAATGGAAACTGAAATGGAACCTATAATGAATTGGAATGGAAATTGGAATGGAATGTGGAATGGAATGCAAGGCAATGTGGAATGGAATGTGGAATGGAATGGAATGGAATGTGGAATGGAGTGTAATGTAATGCTGAATGGAATGTGGAATGGAATGTATGGGAATGCGGAGTGAAATGGAATGGAATATAGAATGGAATGTGGAATGCAATGTGGAATAGAAATTGGAAGGGAATGGAATGGATTGTGTAATGGAAAGTGCAATGGAATGGAATGTAACGTGGAATGGAACTTGGGGTAGAAAGTGGAATGGAACGTGGAATGTAATGTGGAAGGCAGCGTGGAATGGAATGTGTAATGGAATGCAGAATGGAATGAAATGGAATGTGGAAAGGAAGGGAATGGAATGTGGAATCGAATGTGGAATGGAATGGGATGTGGAATGGAATGGTATGGAATGTGGAATGGAAAGGAATGGAATGTGGAATGCAAAGTGGAATGGAATGGAATGAGAAGTGGAATGGAATGTGGAATGGAATGTGGAACGGAATGTGGAATGGAAAGTGGAATGTAATGGAATGGAATGCGGAATGGAACATGGAATGGAACATGGAATGGAACGTGGAATGGAACATGGAATGGAACGTGGAATATGATGTGCAGTGTATTGTGGAAGGTAATGTGGCATGGAACGTGGAATAGAGTGGAATGAAATGTGGAATGGAATGGCGAATGGAATTTAGAATGGAATGTGGAATGGAATGTAACGTGGAGTAGAATGTGGAAAGCAATGTGTTATGGAATGAGGAATATAACGGAATGGAATGTGGAATGGAATGTGAAATGGTATGCAGAATGGAATGGAAACGAATGTGTTATGGAATGCGGAATAGAATGGAGTGGATTGTGGAATAGATTGTGGAATGGAATGTGAAACGGAATGTGAAATGCAATGGAAAGGAATCTAGCATGGGATGTGGAATGGAATGGAATGGAATGTGGAAAGTAATGTGCAATGGAATGGAATGAAATGGCGTGGAATGTGGAATGGAATGGAATGGCATGTGGAATGGAAAGGAATGTGTAACGGAATGTGGAATGGAAGAGAACGAAATGGAATGGAATGTGGAATAGAATGGAATGGAATGTGGAATGGAATGGAATGGAATGTGGAATGGAATGGAATGGAACGTGGAAAGTATGGTGGAATGGAACGTGGAATGGAATTGAATGGAATGTGGAATGGAATGGAAGGTTTAAAAGAATGGAATGAAATGGATGTGGAATGGAATGTGGAATGGAATGCGGAATGGAATGGAATGGAAAGCGTAATGGAATGGAATGGAAATTGGAATTTAATGGAATGGAATGTAAAACGGAATGCAACGTGGAATGGAATAGAACGGAATGTGGATTGGAACGGAATGCAATGTGTAATACAATGGAATGGAATGGAATGGAATGTGAAATGGTAAGTGGAATTGAAAGTAAAATGGAAAGGGGAATGGAATCTGGAATGGAAAGTGGAATGGAATGAAATGGAAGGTGGAATGGATTGGAATGGAACGTGAAATGGATCATCGAACGGAACGTGGAATGGAATGTGGAAAGGAATGTGGAATGGAATGGAATGGAAAGTGGAATGGAATGTGCAATGGAATGGAGTGTGGAATGGAATAAGTAATGCAATGGAATGGAATGTGGTTGGAAAGTGGAATGGAATGTGGAACGGATTGTGAAATGAAACATAGAATGGAATGTGTAATGGAACAGAATGGAATGTGGAATGAAATGTGGAAAGGAACTCTAAATTGAACGTGGAATGGAATTGAATGGAACGTGCAATTGAATGTGGAATGCAATGGAATGGAATCTGGAATGGAATGTGCAATGGAATGTGGAATGTAACGGAATGGAATGTGGAGTGTAACAGAATGGAATGAGGAATTTAATGCAATGGAATGTGGAATGCAATGTCGAAAGGAATGGAATGGTAGGTTGAATGGAATGTTGAGTGGAATATGGAGTGGAATGTGGAATGGAATGGAATGGAGTGTGGAGTGGAATGGAAATTAATGGTAGGGAATATGGAAGGGAATGGAATGGAATGTGGAAAGGAATGTGGAAAGGAATGTGCAATGGAACGAGGAATGGAACATGGGATGGAACGTGGAATGGAATGTGGAATGGAATGTAGATTGTAATGTGGAATGGAAAGTGGAATGAAATGGAATGGAATGGAATGTGTAATGAAATGTGGAATGGATTGGAATGGGACGTGGAGTGGAATGTGGAATGGAATGTGGAAGGGAACGTGGAATGGAATGAAATTTGGAACGGAATGGAAAGTAATATGGAATGGAATGTGAAATGGAATGTTGAATGCAATGTGAAATGGAATGGGAAATGGAATGTGGAATGGAATGGAATGGAATGTGAAATGGAATGTGGAATGGAAAGTGAAATGGAATGTAGAATTGAATGGAATGGAATGTGGAATGGAACGTGGAATTGAATTTAATGGAACGTGGATTGGCACGTAGAATGGAATGGAATGGATCGTGGAACAAAATGTTGAATGGAACGTGGAATGGAACGTGGAATGGAATGTGGAATGGAATGGAAAGGAATGTGGAATGGGATGTGGAATGGAATGTGGCATGGAATGTGAAATGCGTGGAATGGAATGGAACGGAATGTGGAATGGAATGTAGAATGGAATGTGGAATAGAATGGAATGGAATGTGGAATGGAATGGAATGGATTGCATAATGGAATGTGGAATGGGATGGAATGGAATGTGGAATGGATTGTGGAAAGGAATGTGGATTGTAACGGAATGGAATGTGGAATTGAATGAGGAACGGAATGTGGAATGGAATGTGGAATGGAATGGAATGGAATGTGGAATTGAATGTGGAAGTGAAAGTGGAATGGAATGCAATGGAATGTGGAATGGAATAGAATGGATTGTGCAATGGAATCTGGAACGGAATGGAATGCATTGTGGAATGGAATGTGGAAAGGAATGTGGAAAGGAATGTGCAATGGAATGGAATGGATGTTGGAATGCAATATGGAATGGAGTGTGAAATGGAATGTGAAAGGGAACGGAATGGAATGTAGATTGTAATGTGTAATGGAAAGGAATGGAATGTGGAATGGAATGTGGAATTCAGTGAGGAATGTAATGCGTAATGGAACGGAATGGAAGGTGGAATGGAATGTGGAATGGAATGTAGAATGGAACGTGAAACGTATTGGAATTCAATGTGTAATTGAAAGTGGAATTGAATGGAATGGGAAGTGGAATGGAACGTGGAATGGAACGCGGAATGGAATGGAAGAGAACGTGGAATTGAATGTGAAATGGAATTTGGAAAGGAATGTGAAATGTAATGTGGAATAGAATGTGAAATTGCATGGAATGGAATGCGGAATGGAATGGAATGGAATGTGGAATGGAACGTGTAATGGAATAATGACTGTAACGTGGAAATTAACGTGGAATGGAATGGAATGGAATGTGTAATGGAATGGATTGAAATGGGGAATGGAATGTGGAATGGAATGGAATGGAATGTGGAATGTAATGGAACAGAATGTGTAATGGAATGGAACGGAATGTGCCATGGAATGTGGAAAGGAATGTGGAATCGAATGTGGAATGGAATGTAGAAAGGAATGTGGAACGAAACAGAGTGCAATGTGAAATGAAAGGAAATGGAATGTGAAATGGAATGGAATGGAATGGGGAATGGAATGCAAAGGAATGTGGAAAGGATTATGGAATGGAATGTGGAATGGAATGATGAATGTAATGTGGAAAGGAATGTGGAATATAACAGAATGGAATGTGGAAAGCAATGTGGAATATAACAGAATGGAATGTGAAATGGAATGGAATGGAATGTGGAATGGAATGGAATGGAATGTGGAACAGAATGGAATGCAATCTGCAAAGGAATGTGGAATGAAATGTTGAATGGAACGGAACTTGGAATGGAATTGAATGGAATGTTGAGTGGAATGGAATGTGGAATGGAATGGAATGGAATGGGGAATAAAATAGAATGGAATTGAATGTGCAATGGAATTTGGAATGGAATGGAATGGAATGTGGAATGGAATTGAACTTGGAATGGAATGGAATGGAATGTGGAATGGAATGGAATGGAATGGAATGCGGAATGGAACGGAATGGAAAGGAATGTGTAATGTAATGGAATGGAATGTGGAATGCAATGGAATGGAAGGGAACGTGGAATTGAATGGAATTGAACGGGGAAAGGAATGTGGAATGGAAAGTGGAATGGAATGTGGATTGGAATGGAATGTAATGTGGAATGTAATGGAATGGAATGTGGAATGGAATGGAATGGAATGGAATGGAATAGAAAGGAACTTGGAATGGAATGTGGAATGGAACGTGGAATGTAATGGAATGGAACGTGGAAAGGAATATTTAATGGAATGTAGATTGGAATGTGGAATGGAAGGTGGAATGGAATGGAATGGAATGTGTAATGGAACGTGGAATGGAATGGAATGGGACGTGGAGTGGAATGTGGAAGGGAATTTGAAATGGAATGTTGAATAGAATGTGGAATGGAATGGGAAATGGAATGTGGAATGGAATGGAATGGAATGGAATGGAATAGAAAGGAACTTGGAATGGAACGTGGAATGGAAGGTGGAATGGAATGGCATAGAACATGGAATGGAATATGTTTTGGAATGTAGATTGGAATGTGGAATGGAAAGTGGAATGGAAAGGAAGGGAATGTGTAATGGAACGAGGAATGGAATGGAATGGGACGTGGAGTGGAATATGGAATGAAATGTGAAATGGAATGTTGAATGAATGTGGAATGCACTGTGGAATGGAATAGAATGGAATGGAATGTAGATTGGAATGGAATGGAATGGAATAGAATGTGGAATGCAATGTGGAATGGAATTCAATGTGTAATGGAATGAGTAATGGATTGGAATGGAGTGGAATGTAACGAAATGTGGAATGGAATGGAATAGAATGGAATGGAATGTGAATTGGAAAGTGGAATGGAATGGAATGTAAAGTGGAATGGAATCGAATCGAATGTGAAATGGATTGGAATGTAATTGAATGTAGATTACAATGGAATGGAATCGAAAGGAATGTGGAATGGATTGGAATGTGGAATACAATAAATGTAATCGAATGCAAAATGGAATGGAATAGCATGTGGAAAGGAAGGGAATGGATTGGAATGGAATGTGGAATGAAATGTAATGGAACAAGGAATGGAATGTGGAATGGAATGGAATGGAATGTGGAAAGCAACGTGGAAAGTAATGGAGTGGAACGTGAAATGGATTGGAAAGTAACGCATAATGGAATGAGGAGTGGAATGGAATGGAATGTGGAATGGAATGAAGAATGATATGGAATGGAATGTGGAATGGAATGTGGAAATGAATGGAATGTGGAATGGAATGTTGAATATAATGTAATGTGGAATGGAAGGTGGAATGGAATGGAAAGGAAGGTGAAATGATATGGAGTAGAATGTGGAATGGAATGTGGAATGGAGTAGAATGGAAAGTGGAATGGAATGGAATAGGAGGTAGAATGGAATGGAATGTGGAATGGAATGGAATGGAATGTGGAATGGAATCTGGAATGAAATCTGGAAAGGAATGGAATGGAATTCAATGTGGAATGGAATGGAATGGAATGTGTAATGGAATGGAATGGAATATGTAATGGAATGGAATGGATTGTGGAATGGAATGGAATGTAACGGAATGGAAGGTGGAATGGAATGTAATGGAAGGGAAAGGAATGTAGAATGGAAAGTGGAATGAAATGGAATGGAATTGAATGGAATGGAAAGGAATGTGAAATGGAATGTGGAATGGAATCTGGAAGGGAACGTGGAATGGAATGGAAGGGAATGGAAAGGAATGGGGAATGGATTGGAAAGGAATGTGTAATGGAATGGAATGGAATGTGGAATTGAATGGAAGGTAACGGAATGGAATGTGGAATGGAAACTGGAATGTAATGCAATTTAATGGAAAGGAATGTGGGATGGAAATTGGGATGTAATGGAATGGAATGTGGAATGGAATGCAATGTAATGTGGAATGCACTGGAATGTAATGGAATGTGGTTTGCAATGGAATGGAATCGAATGGAGTGCACAATGGAATGGAATGAGGAATGGAATGGAATGGAATGGAATGTGCAATCGAAGGGAATGTAATTTAATGGAATGTGGAATGGAATGGAAAGGGTTATGGAATGGAGTGTGGAATGGTATGGAATGGAATGTGAAATGGAAGGTGGAAAGTAATGGAAAGGAAGGTGGAATGGATTGGAATGTTATGTGTAATGGAATGAGGAATGGAATGGAATAGAAAGGAATGGAATGTGGAATGGAATGGAATGGAATATGGAATATAACGTGGAATGAAATGGAATGTGGAATGGAATGTGGAATGTAAAGGAATGTTAAATGGAATGGATTAGAATGTGGGATGGAATGGAATGGAATGTGTGATGGAATGAATGGAATGTGGAATGGAATGGAATGGAATGAGGAAGGGAATGGAATGGAATGGAATGTGTAATGGAATGGAATGGAATGGAATGGAATGTGGAATGTAATGGAATGGAATGTGGAATGGAATGTGGAATGGAGTGGAGTGGAATGTGGAAAGGAATTGAATGGAGGGTTGAATGAAATGGATAGGAATGTGGAATGGAATGGATTGGAATCTGGAAAGGAATGGAATGGAATGGACTGTGGACTGGAATTTAATGTAATGGAATGGAAAGTGGAATGGAATTTGGAATGAAATATGGAATGGAATGTAACGGAATCTTGATTGAATTGGAAAGGAATGTGGAATAGAATGGAATGGAATGTGGAGTAAATGGGAATTTAATGTAATGTGGATTGCAATGGAAAGAAATGAAATGGAATGTGGAGTTGAATGGAATGGAATGTGGAATGGAATGGAATGGAATGTGGAATGGAATGGAATGGAATTTAAAATGGAATGGAATGGAATGTGGAATGGAAGGGAATGCAATGTAATGGAATGTGGAATGGAAGGCAATGGAATGTCTTGGAATGTGGAAAGGAATGGAATGGAATATGGAATGGAATGTGGAATTAAATGGAATGGAAACTGGAATGGAACATGGAAAGTAATGGAAGTGATGGTGAAATGGAAAGGATTGTAGTGTGTAAAGGAATGAGGAATGGAATGGAATAGAATGGAATGGAATGTGAAATGTGGAATGGAATGAAATGTGGAATGTAATGTGGAATGGAATTGAATGCAATGCGGAATGATATTGAGTGGAATGTGCAATGGAATGTGGAATGTAGTGGAATGGAATGTGGAATGGAGTGTGGAATCTAACGAACAGGAATGTTGAATGAAAAGTAATGGAATCTGGAATGGAATGGAAAGGAATGGAATAGAATGTGGACTGGAATAGAACGGAATGGGATGGAATGTGGAAAGGACAGGAATGGAATGTGCAATGGAATGTGGAATGAAATGTGGAATGGAATCTGGAAAAGAATGTGGAATGGAATGGAATGGAATGAGGAAGGGAATGGAATGGAATGGAATGTGGACTGGAATGGAATGAAATGGAATGGAATGTGGAATGTAATGGAATGGAATGGGGAATGGAATGTGGAATTGAATGTGGAATGGAGTGGAGTCGAATGTGGAAAGGAATTGAATGGAGTGTTGAATGTAATGGACTAGAATGTAGAATGGAATGGAATGGAATCTCGAATGGAATGGAATGCTATGGGCTGTGGAGTGGAATTTAATGTAATGGAAAGAATGTGGAATGGAAAGTGGAATGGAATGCAATGGAATAGAAAGGAGTGTGGAATGGAAATTGGAATGCACGGGAATGGAATGTGGAATGGAATGGAATGGAATGTGGAATGCATAGGAACGTAATGTAAGGTGGAATGCATAGGAGTGTAATGGAACGTGCAATGGAATGGAATGTGGAATGGAATGTGGAATGGAACGTGGAAAGGAATGGAACAGAAATTGGAATGGAATGTGGAAAGGAACGTGGAATGGAATGGATAGGAATGAAATGGGATGTGGAAATTAAAGTGGAATGGAACTTCTAATGGAATGGAATGGAACGGAAAGGAATATGGAATGGAATGTGGAATGGAACGGAAAGGAAAGGTTCCATTCAACGTTCCATTCCACATTCCATTCCATATTCCTTTCCGTTCCAATCCACATTCCATTCCCCGTTCCATTCCACTTTCCATTGCACATTCCATTCCACATTCCATTCCATTCCATTCCACGTTGAATTGCACGTTCCTTTCCAAGTTCCTTTCCACATTCCATTCCATTCCATTCCATATTCCCTACCATTAATTTCCATTCCTCCCCAAATTCCATTCCATTCCATTCCACATTCCATTCCATATTCCACTCAACATTCCATTCCACATTCCATTCCATTCCTTTCCAAATTGCCTTCCGCATTCCATCGCATTAAATTCCTCATTCCATTCCATTCCACTCCACATTCCATTACTTTACATTCCACATTCCATAGCAGATTCCATTCCACATTCCTTTCCATTCCATTCCACGTTCCATTCCACGTTCCATTCAATTCCATTCCACGTTCCATTCAACGTTCCAATCCTCATTCCATTCCACATTCCATTCCGTTCCATTACACATTCCATTCCACATTTCATTTCACAATCCATTCCACATTCCATTGCATATTCCAACCACATTCCATTCCTTTCCATTCCTCATTCCATTCCACATTCCATTCCCTTGCAAATTCCATTCCACATGCCATTTCATTCCATTCCACATTCCATTCCATTCCATTCCACATGCCATTGCATTCCATTCCACATTCCATTCCACGTTCCATTAAATTCCATTCCACATTCCATTCAACATTCCAGTTCATTCCAATCCATTTTCCATTCCACGTTCCATTCCACCTTCCATTCCACATTCCATTCCACATTTCATTCCTCATTGCAGTCCATTCCATTCCATATTCCATTCCAAATTACTTTCCACATTCCATTCCACATTACTTTCCGCATTCCATTCCACATTTCATTACACATTTCAGTCCATTCAATTCCACATTGCATTCCACATTACTTTCCACATTCCATTCCACATTCCATTCCATTCCACATTCCATTCCATTCCATTTCACATTCCATCGTTATATTCCACATTCGTTTCCACATTCCATTCAGCATTCCTTTCCACATTCCGTTCCATAATCCTTTCCACATTCCATTGCATTCCATTCCACACTCCATTCCATTTTATTTCACATTCCATTTTGTTTCATTCCACATTCATTTCCACATTCCATTCCACATTGCATTCCACATTCCGTTCCACATTCCATTCCACATTCCGTGCCATTTCATTCCACATTCCATTCCGCATTCCTTTCCATTCCATTCCACATTCCATTCCACGTTCCATTCCACGTTGCATTCAAAGTTCTATTCCACGTTCCATTCCATTCCATTCCACGTTCCATTCCACGTTCCATGAAATTCAAATCCACGTTCCATTCCCCATTCCATTCCATTCAATTCCACATTCCATTTCACATTCCATTCCACATTCCATTCCACATTCTGTTCCACATTCCATTCAATTCCACGTTACATTCCAATCCATTCCACATTCCATTCAATTCCATTCCATTCCTTTCCTCATTCCATTCCAGATTCCATTCCACATTCTGTTCCACATTCCATTCCATTCCATTCCATTCCATTCCATTCCACATTCCATTCCACATTCCATTCCATTCCATTCCATTCCATTCCATTCCTCATTGCAATCCATTCCGTATTCCATTCCATTCCACATTCAATTCCGTTCCATTCCACATTCCAATCCATTCCATTCCATTCCATTGCACCTTCCATTCCAGATTCCATACCAAATTCCGTTCCACATTCCATTCCATTCCATTCCATTCCACATTCCTTCCACATCACATTCCATTCCATTCTAAATTCCATTCCACAATCCATTCTATTCCAATGAATTCCATTGCATTTCAAATTCCATTCCGTTACATTCCACATTCCTTTCCTTTCCATTCCATTCAATTCCATTCCACATTCCTTGCCACATTCCATTCAACATTCCACTCCATTCCATTCCACATTCCATTCCATTCCAGGCCACATTCTGTTCCATTCCATTCCATTCCAGATTCCCTTCCATTCCATTCCATGTTCCTGTCCATTACATTCCACATTCCATTGCATTCCATTCCACATTCCATTCTGTTCCATTCCATTCCAGTCCACATTATATTGCATTCCACATTTGATTCCACATCCCATTCCATTCCATTCCACTTTCCATTCCACATTCTTTCCATTCCATTACACATCCCTTTCCACATTCAATTCAATGACACTCATTCAATTCAATTCCATTCCACATTCCATTCCAATACCTTCCACATTCCATTGCATTCTATTCCATTCCATTCAATATTCCTTTCCAGATTCCATTCCACATTCCAATCCAAATTCCATTGCACATTCCATTCCATTCCATTCCACATTCCACTCCATTCCGTTCTCCTCGAGTCCACATTCCGTTCCATCCCTTTCCATTCCATTCCGGATTTCATTCCTTTCAATTCAACATTCCTTTCCATTACTTTCCACACTCCATTCCACATTCCATTCACTACGTTCCACATTCCATTACACATTACACTCCATACTATTCCACATTGCATTAAATTCCATTCCACATTCCTTTCCACATTTCGTTCCATTCCACATTCCACATTCCATTCCATTCTATTCCATTCCATTCCTCATTCCATTACACATTAAAATCCGTTCCATTACACTATCCATTCCATTACTTTCCACGTTCCATTCCAAATTCCATTCCTTTTCACATTCCATTCCATATTCCATTCCATTCCTTTCCACATTCCAATACACTCCATTCCCTTCCATTCCACATTCCATTATACTGCATTGCCTTCCATTCCACATTCCATTCTGTTCCATTCCATATTCCATTCCATTCAATTCCACATTCCATTCCATTTTTTCCATTGCAATCCACATTCCATTACATTCCCATCAATTCCACATTCCATTCCATTCCATTCCACATTCCATTCCGTTTCGTTCAACATTCCATTCCATTCCATTCCACATTCCAATCCACATTCCATTCCATATTCCATTCCATTACAATCCATTCCAGTCCACAGTCTATTCCATTCCATTCCAATCCAGATTCCATTCCATTCCATTCCACATTCCTGTCCATTACATTCAACACTTCATTCCATTCCTTTCCACATTCCACTCCACTCAATTCCACATTCCATTCCACATTCCATTCCACATTCCATTCCATTCCAGTCCACATTCCATTCCATTCCAGTCCACATTTCATTCCATTCCACTCCCTTCCTCATTCCATTCGATTCCATTCGACATTCTATTCCATTCCATTTAACATTCCATTACATTAAATATTCCATTCCACATTCCATTCCATTCCACTCCATTCCATTCCAGATTCCATTCCATTCCTTTGCTTTCCACATTTCTTTCCAATCCATTGCATTCCAGATTCTATTACATTCCATGCCACATTCCATTCCAGTCCATTCCATTCCACTCCACATTCCATTCCACATTCGATTCCACTCCACATTCCATTCCACTTTGCATTCCATTCCATTCCACATTCCATTCCATTCCAATACACATTTCATTCCATTCCATTCCATTCCACATTAATTTCAACTCCATTTCACATTCCATTTCATTCCATTCTACTCCTTTCCACTCCACATTCAATTCCATATTCCATTCCATTATTTCCACATTCCATTCCACATTCCATTCCATTCCATTCCACATTCCATTCCAATCCATTCCACAATCCATTCCATTCCATTCCATTCCAATCCATTCCACATTCCATTCCACATTCATTTCCATTCCATTCCACATACCATTCAACGTTCCATTCCATTCTATTACACAATCTATTCCTATCCACATTCCATTCATTTCCACACTCAATTCCATTCCATTCCATTCCATTTCGTTCCACATTCCATTCTATTCCATTCCATTCCACATTCTATTCCTTTGCATTCCACTACTTTCCATTCCATTCCATTGCATTCCATATTCCATTTGAAATTCAATTCCATTCCATTCCACATTCCATTCCATTCCATTCCTTTCCATTACACATTCCATTACAGTCCATTCCATAACATCCCAATTTCCTTTCCATTCCATTCCATTATACAATCCATTGCATTCCATTACACATTACTTTCCTATACATTCCACATTCCTTTTCACATTCCATTCCTTTCCATTCCACATTCCTTTCCAATCCATTTCACATTCAATTCCACGTTTCATTCCATTCCATTCCACATTCCATTCTAATCCATTCCACATTCCACTCTACGTTCCATTCCATTCCATTACATGTTCCATTCCACATTCCATTCCACCTTCCATTCCATTCCATTCCATTCCGCGTTCCATTCCACATTCCATTCCACATTGCATTCCACATTCCATTTCGTTCCATTGTATTCCATTCCATGCTGCATTCCACATTCCATTCAATTCCATTCCACATTCTATTCCTTTACATTCCTCTTTGCATTCCACATTCCATTCCATTGCACGTTCCCTTCCACAGTCCATTCCGGATTCCATTAGACATTCCATTCAACATTTCATTCCATTCCACATTCCAATCCATTCCATTCCACATTCCATTCCATTCCATTCCATTCCATTCCTTTCCACATTCCATTCCATTCCATTCTATTCCTTTCCATTCCAGATTCCGTTCCATTCCTTTCAACATTCAATTCCATTCCATTCAACATTCCATTCCATTCCATTCCACATTCCATTCCACCACACATTCCATTCCATTGCACTTTCCATTCCCCATTCCATTCTTTTCGTTTCCACTTTCCATTCCACTTTCCATTCCACATTCCATTCCTTTCCATTACACATTCCATTCCATTCCATTCCATTCCATTCTGGTCCTCATTCCATTCGATTCAATTCCATTCCAGATTCCATTACATTTAATTCCACATTCCTTTCCATTCCATTCCACTATCCATTCCACATTCCATTCCACTACATTCCACATTCCATTCCACATTCCATTCCATTCCTTTCCGCATTTCATTCCATTCCATTCAATTCCACATTCCTTTCCACATTCAATTCCGTTACTTTTCACATTTCTTTGCATTTCATTCCTTTTCATTCCACATTTCATTCCATTGCATTCCATTCCACATTCCATTCCATTCCATTTTACATTCCATTCCAATCCATTCCACATTCTCTTACGTCCCATTCCACATTCCACTCCACTCCATTCCACGTTCCATTCAATTCCGTTCCACATTGCATTCCACATTCCATTCCATTCCACATTCCTTTCCAAATTCCATTCCATTCCATTCCACATTCCATTCCACATTCCTTTCCATTCCTTTCCATATTGCATTCCATGGTGTATTCCATGCCACTATGCATTCCATTCCTTTCAATTCCATTCCACATTCCATTCCATGTTCCATTGCACTCCATTCTATGTTCCATTCTATTCCACTTTCCATTCCATTCCATTCCACGTTCCATTCCTTTCCATGTACCCTTCCATTCCATTCCACGTTCCATTCCATTCCACGTTCCATTCCTTTCCATTCCACGATCCATTCCAAGTTCCTTTCCACCTTCCATTCCACATTCCATTCCATTGCATTCCACTATCCATTACTTATGCTTTTCCAAATTCCATTCCATTCCATTCCACATTCCATTGCATTCCATTCCACATTCCATTCGCTTGAATTCCACATTCCATTCCATTATCCATTCCAATCCACATTCCATTCCACATTGCATCCCATTCCATTCCACATTCCATTCCATTCCATTCCATTCCACATTGCATTCGACTTCATTCCACATTCCATACAATTCCATTCCATTGCAATCCGCTTTCCTTTCCATTCCACATTCCATTCTATATTCCATTCAATTCCATTCCACATTCCATTCCACTTCCATTCCACATTCCATTCCTTTCCATTCCACATTGCATTCCATTGCATTCCTCATTCCATTCAGCATACCGTTCCAATATTCCATTCAAACTTCCATGCCACGTTCCATTCCAAGTTCCATTCCATTCCATTCCACATTCCATTCCACCTTCCCTTCCATTCCATGCCACATTCCATAGCATTCCTTTACAATCCATTCCACATTCCTTTCCATTTCATTCCAAATTCCATTACATATTCCTTTCCACATTCAATTCCATTCCATTCAATATTCCATTCCGTTGCATTCCACATTCCATACAATTCCATTCCATTCCATTCCACATTACGTTCCTTTCCATTCCGCATTCCATTACACATTAAATTCCACATTCCAATCCGCATTCTCTTCCGTTCCAGTCCAAGTTCCATTCCAAGTTCCATTCCACGTTCCATTCCAAAATCCATTCCATTCAATTCCACATTGCATTCCTCATTCCATTCCATTCATTTCAATTCCACATTCCGTTCCAGTCCACATTCTATTCCATTCCATTCCATTCCACATTTCATTCCATTGCATTCCGCATTCCTTTCCATTCAATTCCACATTCCCTTCAATCCCATTCCACATTCAATTCCACATTCCATTACACGTTCCATTCCACCTTGAATTCCGCGTTTCATTCCATACCATTCCACGTTTCATTCCATTCCATTCCATGTACCATTTCATGCCATTGCACGTTCCATTCCACATTCACTTTTGCGTTCCATTCCATTCTATTCCATTCCATTCCACACTCCATTCTGTTCCATTCCACATTCCTTCCCATTCCGTTCCATTTCATATTCCATTCCGTTCCATTCCACATTCCATTCCGTTCCTTTCCACATTCCATTCCGTTCTTTTCCACATTCTATTCCACACTCCATTGCACATTCCATTACACATTCCATTCCATTCCTTTACACTTTCTATTCCACTTTCCGTTGCATTCCTTTCCACTTTCCATTCCACAATCCTTTCCACGTTCCATTCCACATTCCATTTCACATTCCATTGCATTCTATTCCTCATTCTATTCCTTTCCATTCCATTTACCATTCCTTTCCATTCCACATTACATTCCACATTCCATTCCACGTCCCATTCCACATTCCTTTCCATGTTCCATTCCACGTTCCATTCCATTCCATTCCACTTTCCATTCCACGTTCCATTCCACATTCCATTCCACATTCCATTCAACCTTCCATTCCATTCCATTCTACGTTCAACTCCACTTTCCATTAAACATTCCATTCCATGATCCATTCCACAGTCCATTGCATTCCATTCCACGTTCCATTCCAAGTTCCATTCAACTCCATTCCACGTTCCTTTCCACATTCCATTCCAATTTCCGTTCCAAACCATTCTACGTTCCATTCCATTCCATTCCCCATTCTTTTCCATTCAATTCCACATTCAATTCGACTTTCCATTCCACAATGCATTCCATTCCTTTCTATTCCACATTCCATTCCATTCCATTCCATTTCATTCCACATTCCATTCCATTATATTTCACATTCCATTCCATTCCATTCCATTCCAAATTCCACTAAATTCCATTCCATTCCATTCCACATTCCATTCAATTCCTTTCCACATTCCATTCCAAGTTCCACTCCACATTGCATTCCACTTTCCATTCCACGTTGCATTCCACGTTCCATTCCCTTCCATTCCACATTGCATTCCATTCCATTCCACTTTCCATTACACGATACATTCCACATTGCATTCCTCATTTCATTCCGCGTTCCATTCCACGTTCCCTTTCTTTCCACTCTACATTCCATTCCAATGCCTTACACATTCCATTCCTTTCCTTTCCATTCCATTCCACATTCCATTCCACATTCCATTCCCTTCCATTACAGAATCCATTCCATTCCATTTCACATTTCATTCCACTTTCCATTCCACTTTCCATTCCATATTCCATTCTGCAATCCATTCCGTTCCATTCCACGTTCCATTCCACATTACATTCCACATTCGATTCCACATTCCCTTCCATTCCATTCCTTTCCTCATTCCAATCCTTTCCATTCCATTCCACTTTCCATTCCACATTCCATTCCATTCCACATTCCACTACACATTCCATTCCACATTCCATTGCATTCCATTCCACATTTCTTTCCACATTCCATTTCATTCCATTTCACAATCCATTCAACCATCCGTAAAACATTCCATTCCACATTCCGTACCACATTCCATTACATTCCATTCCACATTCCATTCCATTACATTCCATATTACATTCCATTACATTCCACATGCCATTCCATTATATTCCACATTCTATTCCACTTTCCATTCCATTTAATTTTACTTTCCATTCCGGGTTCCATTGGACGTTCCATTCCACTGTCCATTCCACTTTCCTTACCATTCCATTCCATGTTGCATTCCATGTTCCATTCCATTCCATACCACGTTCCATTCCATTCCATTCCACATTCCATTCCATTCCTTTCCACTTTCCATTCCATTCCATTCCACGTTCTCTTTCACTTTGTATTACATGTTCTATTCCAAGTTCCATTACATTCCATTCCACCTTCCATTTCCTTCCATTCCACGTTCCATTCCATTCCTTTCCACGTTCCATTTCATTCCATTCCATGTTCCATTCAACATTCCATTTCACATTCCATTCCATCTTACATTCCAATGCATTCCATTCCATTCCATCCCATTCCATTCCAAATTCCATTCCATACCATTACGCATTCCATTCCATTCTATTAAATTCCACATTCCATTCCATTCCATTCCTTTTCATTCGAAATTCTACACCATTGCTTTCCATTCCACATTGCATTCCTTTTCATTCCATGTTCCATTCCATTCCATTCCACATTGCATTCCTTTCCATTCCATATTCCACTCTATTCCATTGCATATTCCATTCCATTCCCTGCCATTTCATTCCACATTCCATTCCACGTTCTATTCCATTCCATTCCACATTCCATTCCATTCAATTCCACTCCATTCCACATTCCTTTCCACATTCTATTCCCTTACATTCCACATTCCATTCCATTCCATTCAACATTCAAATCCACTTTCCATTCCCCCTTCCATTCCATGATACATTCCATTCCATTTCATTCCACATTGAATATAATTCCATTCCATTTGATTACGGATTCCATTCGATTCCATTCCACATTCTATTCCACATTCCATTCCATTCCATTAAACATTCCATTGTACATTCCATTCCTTTCCATTACACATTCCATTCCACCTTCCATTCCATTCCATCCAGATTCCATTCATTTCCGTTCCACATGTCATTCCACTTTCCATTCCAAGTTCCATTCCACATTCAACTCCACTTTCCATTCCACATTCCATTCCACATTCCCTTTCACATTCCATTCCATTCCATTCCATATTCCGTTCCACATTCCATACCACATTCCTTTCAATTCCATTACACGTTGCATTCAGTTATGTTCCACATTCCTTTCCCCATTCCATTCCACGTTCCATTCCATTCCGTTTTACGTTCCATTCCCATTACCATTGGAATTTCCATTCCACTTTCCATTCCAGGTTCCATTCCATTCCATTTCATTCCACGTTCAATTCAAAATTCCATTCCATTCCATTCCACGTTCCATGCCACATAGCATTCTATGTTCTATTCCACGTTTATTTGCATTGCATTCCATGTCCAATTCCATTCCATTCCTCTTTCCACTTCATTCCATTCCACGTTCCGTTCCACATTCCATTTCACATTCCATTCCACCTTCCATTCCATTCCATTCCATTCCAAGTTCCATTTCATTCCATTCCACGTTCCATTCCATTCCATTCCTTTCCATTCCACATTCCATTCCATTTCATATTCAATTCCATTCCATTCCACCTTCCATTCCTTTCCATTCCATTCTATTCCATTCCATTGCATTCCACATTCCATAGCATTCCATTCCACTCCAGTTTCCATTCCACATTCCATTCCACATTCCATTCCTTTCCATTCCACATT
Source organism: Pongo pygmaeus (assembly GCF_028885625.2). Taxonomy (NCBI): domain Eukaryota; kingdom Metazoa; phylum Chordata; class Mammalia; order Primates; family Hominidae; genus Pongo; species Pongo pygmaeus. The sequence goes on from NC_072392.2 coordinate 39,139,406, forward strand.
CCATTCCTTTCCATTCCACATTCCATTCCATTACATTCCACATTCCATTCCATTCCATTACACATTCCATTCCACGTTCCATTCCATTCCATTCCACTTTCCATTCCACGTCCATTGCACGTTCCTTTCCACATTCCATTCCACTTTCCAGTCCATTCCATTCCACATTCCATTCCACATTGCCTTGCACATTCCATTCCACGTTCCATTCTACATTCCATTCCACCTTCCATTCAATGTTCCGTTCCGTTCCATTCCATGCCATTCATCATTCCATTCCACATTCCATTCCATTCCATTCCTCATTATATTCCACGTTCCATTCTTCATTCCATTCCACGTTTCATTCCACATTCCATTCCATTCCATTCCATTCCATTTTCCATTCCACATGCCATTCGTTTCCAGTCCACCATGCATTCCAATCCATTACACGTACCATTCCATGTTCCATTCCATTCTACATTCCATTCCATTCCATTCCACCTCACTTCCATTCCATTCCACGTTCCATTCAACTTTCCATTCCTTTCCACGTTGCTTTCCACATTCCATTCTACATTCCTTTCAACATTCCATTCCACATTCCATTGCATTCCATTCCATTCCATTCCGATTTCCATTCCATTCTATTACGCATTTCATTCCATTCAATTCCACATTCCATTCCACCTTCCATTCCATTCCGTTCCACATTCCATGCCACATTCCATTCCACATTTCATTCTATTCAATTCCACATTGCATTCCACAATCCATTCCATAAGCCATTCCATTCCATTCCACCTTCCATTCCACATTCCATTCCATCTCATTCCACATTCCGTTCCATGTTGCATTCCGTTCCATTCCCCGTTCCATTACATTCCATTCCACGTTCCATTCCACATTCCATTTTACATTCCTTTCCAAGTTCCAGTCCACAATCCATTCCACGTTACATTCCAAGTTACATTCCATGTACCATTCGACTCAAGTTCAATTCCACATTCCTTGCCATTCCATTCCACGTTCCATTCCACATTCCATTCCTCTTTCAATTCCACGTTCCCTTGCACATTCAATTCCACTTTGCATTACACATTCCATTCCACTTTCCATTCCATGTTTCATTCCCTGTTCCATTCCATTCCATTCGAAGTTCCATTCCACATTCCATTGCACTTTCCATTCCGCATTCCATTCCATTCCATGCCAAATGCCATACCAAATTCCATTCCACATTCCATTCCATTCCATTCCACATTCCTTTCCAATCCATTCCACATTCCATTACGTTCCATTGCACATTACATTCCCCTTTCCATTCCATTCCATTCGATATTGCATTCCACATTCCTTTCCTTTCCATTCCACTTTCTATTCCACATTCCAATCCATTCCATTCCACTTTCCATTCCATTCCGTTCCACATTCCATTCCACGTACCATTCCGCAATCCATTCCATTCCATTCCACGTTTCATTACACCTTCTACTCCACGATTAATTCCACTATCCATTAAACCTTCCATTCCACATTCCATTACATTCCATTTCAGATTGCATTCCATTCCGTTTCACATTTCATTCCACATTCCATTCCACACTCCATTCCATACCATTCCACGTTCCTTTCCATGTTCCATTCCGAATTCCATTCCACTTTCCCTTCCACATTCCATTCCACATTCCATTCCACATTAGATTCCATTCCACTCCACAATCCATTCCACATTCCATTCCATTTCATTCGACATTCCATTCCACATTCCATTGCACATTGCATTCCCCATTCCCTTTCTCATTCTATTCCATACCATTCCAAATTCCATTCCACATTCAATTCCATTCAATTCCACATGCCATAACACAATCCATTACACATTCCATTCCATTCCATTCCACGTTCCATACCACAGTCCACTCCAATGCATTTCACGTTCCATTCCATTACATTACACATTCCATTCCACATTCCAGTCCACGGTCCATTCCATTCAATTCCAAGTTCCATTCTTCTTTCCATTAGACATTCCATTAATTTCTATTCCACGTTCAATTCTACATTCCATTAGAGGTTCCATTCCACGTTCCATTTCACATTCCATTACACATTCCATTACATTCCATTCCACATTTCATTCCCTTCCAGTTTCCATTCCACGTTATATTCCACATTCCACTCCACGTTCTTTCCACGTTTCATTCCATTCCACATTCCGTTCCACGTTCCTTTCCACGTTCCACTCCACGTTCCTTGCCATTCCATTCCACGTTATGTTTAAAATTCCATTCCATTCCATTCCACTTTCCCTTCCACATTCCATTCCACATTCCAATCGACTTTGCATCCCTTTACATTCCGCATTACATTCCACATTCCATTACATTCAATTCCACTTTCCATTCCACTCCATTCCATTCAATTCCACATTCCATTTCAAATTCCATTCCAATCCATTTCACGTTCCGTTCCACATTCCATTCAATTCCATTCCACAATCTATTCCATCTCATTCCACATTCCGTTCCATGTTGCATTCCGTTCCATTCCCCGTTCCATTACATTCCATTCCACATTCCATTGCACATTACATTACATTCCATTGTACATTCAATTCAATTCCATTTTACATTCCCTTCCACTCCATTTCACATTGCATTCCATTCCACTCCACATTGCATTCCATTGCATTCCTTTCCATTCAATTCCACATTCCTTTCCATTCCCTTCCAGATTCAATTCCATTCCATTCCACATTCCATTCCATTCCATTCCATTCCATATTCCGTTCAATTCCATTCCACATTCCATTCCATTCCATACCATTCCATTACGCATTCCATTCAAAATTTCATTCCATTCCATTCCATGAAACATTCCATTATATTCCATTCCGCAGTAAATTCCATTCCATTCCCCATTGCATTCCATTCCATTCCATTTCACATTCCATTCCATTCCATTCCACATTCAATTCAATTCCATTCTACATTCCATTCCAATCCATTCCACATTCCATTCCATTCTATTCCAGATTCAATTCCATTCCATTCCACATTCCATTCCATTCCATTCCATTCCATTTTCCTTTCAATTGCATTCCATTCCATACCAGTCCATTACACATGCCATTCAGCATTCAAATTCCATTTCATGCCACATTCCATTATATTACATTCCGCAGTAAATTCCATTCCATTCCACTTTGCCTTTCATTCCGTTCCATTTCACATTCCATTCCATTCCATTCCACATTCAATTCATTTCCATTCCACATTCCATTATATTCAATTCCACATTACATTACATTCCATTTCACATTCCATTCCACACCACTTTCCATTCAGTTCCACATTCTTGTCGTTTCCTTTCCATTCAAATCCAAATTCCATTCCACATTTCATTATTCTCCATTCCACTTTTGATTTCATTCCATTCCACATTCAATTCCATTCCATTCCTTTCCATATTCCATTCCATTCCATTCCACTTTCCATTCCGTTCCATTCCACATTCCATTCCGTTCCATTCCACATTGCATTCCATTCCTTTCCGCATTAAATGACATTCCACTTTCCTTTCCATTCCATTCCATTCCACTTTCCATTCCATTCCACATTTCATTTCATTCCATTCCACTTTCCATTTCACTTTCCATTCCATTCCATTCCACATTCCATTCCAAGCCATTCCCCCTTTCATTGCATTCCATTCCTCTTTCCATTCCATTTCATTCCATTCCATTCCACATTCCATTCCACATTCCATTCCGCATTCCATTCCATTCCATTCCACATTCCATTTCACATTATATTCCACATTCCCTTCCACTTTCCATTGAATTCTATTCCACATTCCATTCCACATCCCATTCCATTCCATTCCACTTTCCATTCCACATTCCATTCTACCTTCCATTCCACTCCATTCTATTCCATATTCCATTACATTACATTCAACATTCCATTCCATTATATTCCACATTCCATTCCATTGCGTTCCAGTTTAGAATCCACGTTCAATTCCACTTTCCATTCCATTCAAATCCACCTTCCTTTCCACAATCCATTGCATTCCATTCCACTTTCGTTTTCACATTCCATTCCATATTACATTCCTTTCCATTCCGAATCCCATTTCACATTCCATTCCATTCGATTCCACATCCCATTTCATTTCCTTCCACACTCCATTCCACATTCCATTCCTTTCCATTCCACATTCCATTTCAGATTCCTTTCCACGTTCCATTTGACATTCCATTCCATTCCATTTCACATTGCATTCCACATTCCTTCCATTCCTTTCCACATTCCATTCCACATTGCCTGCCACATTCCATTCCATTGCATTCTACATTCCATTCCACGTTCCATACCATATTCCATTCCACGTTCCATTCCATTCCATTCCATATTCCATACCATTCCTAACCATTGCATTCCACAATCCATTCAGTTCCTTTCCACTTTTGATTCCACATTCCATTGCACATTCCATTCTGTTCCATTGCACATTCCATTCCACACTCCATTCCACATTCCATTCCAAATAGCATTCCGTTCCATTCCAGATACCATTCCACACTCCATTCCAAATTCCATTCTGTTCTATTCCACATTCCATTGCATTCCATTCCAGATTCCTTTCCACATTCCATTTCATTCCATTCCACATTCCATTCCATTCAATTCCACATTCTATTCCACATTCCATTCCACATTCCATTGCATTCCTTTCCACATTCCATTCCTTTCCATTCCACATTCCATTCCATTCCATTCCGTGTTCCATTGCACGTTCCATTCCATTACATTCCAGGTTCCATTCCGCATTTCATTCCAATTCCAATTCCACATTCCATTCCGTTCCATTCCATCTTCAATTCCACATTCCATTACACATTCCATTGCTTTCCATTCCACTTTCCATTTCACATTCCAATACACATTCCATTCCACATTCCATTCCACATTCCATTCCACGTTCCATTCCACATTCCATTCCATTCCATTCCACATTGCATTCCACATTGCATTCCATTCCAGTCTATATCCCATTCCACATTCCATTCCATTCCTATCAATACTCCATTCCCTTTTATTACACCTTCCATTCCACATTTCATTCCACATCCATTTCCATTCCATTCCACATTCCATTCTACATTCCATTCCATTCCACATTCCATTCCACATTCCATTCCGCAGTCCGTTACACATTCCATTCCACATTCCATTCCACGTTCCATTCTCATTCCATTGCGTTTCATTGCACATTCTATTCCACAATCCGATGCATTCCAATTCACATGCCATTCCACATTCCTTTCCATTCCATTCCATTCCATTCCACATTCCGTTCCACATTCCATTCCACGTTCCATTCCAATGTCCGTTAAATTCCATTCCACATTCCATTCCTTTCCATTCCACATTCCCTTCCATTCCATTAAATTCCAAATTCCATTCCATTCCATTCCAATCCACATTCCATTCCATTCCATTCCAAGCTCAATTCCATTCCACATTCCGTTCCATTCCATTCCACATTTCATTCCACATTCCATTGCACATTCACTTCCATTCTCTTCTATGACACAATCCATTCCATTCCATTCCACATTCCATTCCCAGTTAAATTCCATTCAATTGCACATTCCGTTTCATTACATTCCACATTCCATTCCCCGTTCAATTCTATTCAATTGCACATTGCATTTCACTCCTTTCCATTCAATTCCACGTTCCAAGTCATTTCCACTCCACATTCCATTCACTTCCATTCCACATTCCTTTCCATTCAATTCCACATTCCATTCCATTCCATTCCCATTCCATTCCACATTCCATTCCATTCCATTCCACTTTCAATTTCATTCCATTCCAATTCATTGAACATTCCATTCCACATTGCAAACCATTCCATTGCATTTCATTGATTCCACATTCCGTTCTATTCCATTCCACATTCCAATCCATATTCCACTCCTTTCCATTCCTTTGCACATTCCATTCCACATTCCATTCCATTCCATTTCACATTCAATTCCATTCGATTCCATTCCACATTCCATTCCACATTGCATTTCTTTCCATTTCACATTCGTTTCCATTCCATTCCACATTCCATTCCACCTTCAATTCCATTCCATTCCACATTCCATTGGACATTCCTTTCTATTCCATTCCACATTACTTTCCATTGCATTTCTCGTTCCATTATAATCCATTCCACATCCCTTTCCACTTTCCATTCCACGTTCCATTCCACTTTCCATTTCACATGCCATTTCACATGCCATTCCATTCCATTCCAATTTCCTTTCCACATTCCATTCAGTTCCATTCCACATTCCATTCCATTCCTTTACACATGGCAGTCCACACTCCATTCCACATTCCAGTCCAGATTAGTTTCCATTCCATTCCACTTTCCATTCCATTCCATCCCATTCCGTTCCACATTCCATTCCAGATTCCATTCCTTTCCACTTCATTCCATATTCCATTTCATTCAATTCCACATTCCATTCCATTCCATTCCACATTCCATTTAATTTCTTTCCATTCACCATTCTATTCCATTCCACTTTCCACTCCATTCCATCCAAATTCCGTTCAGTTCCATTCCATTCCATTCCACATTCCATTCCATTCCATTCCGTTAAACATTCCATTCCACTTCATTCCATTCAAAATTCTTTTCCATTCCGCAATCCTTTCTATTTCATTCCATTCCACATTCTATTCCATTCCACATTTCACTGCATTCCATTCCACATTCCATTCAATTCCATGCCATTCCATTCCGCATTCCATTCCACAGTCTATTCCATTCCACATTCTATTCCTTTCTACATTCCTTTCAATTCCATTCCATACCATTCTCAATTCCATTCCATTCCTTTCCATTCCACATTCAATTCCGTTCCACATTCCATTCCACTCCATTTCACATTCCATTCCATTCCATTCTGTTGCATTCCATTCCATTCCATTCCACATTCCATTCCATTTCTTTCCATTCCGTTTCCCTCCTTTCCACATTCTATTCCTTTCCATATTCCATTCTATTCCTTTTCACATTCCATTCCACTGCATTGTATTCCATTACAATCCACATCCCATTCCATTTCATTCCATTGCACATTCTACTCCTTTCATTCCACATTCCATTCCATTCATTTATTGCATTCTATTCCATTCAATTCCCCATACCATTCCATTCCACATTCCTTTCCACATTCCATTCCACGTTCCATTTCACCTTCCATTCCATTCCATTCCACATACCATTCCAATCCATTCCACATTCCATTCCCCTTTCCATGACATTCCATTCCACATTCCATTCCCTTCTATTCCACATTCCATTCCATTCTATTCCTCATTCCATTCCACAGTTGATTCCATTCCATTCACCATTCGTTTCCACTTTCCATCCCATTCCATTCCATTCCACAATCCATTCCACATTCCTTTGCACATTCTATTCCACATTCTGTTCCCTTAAATTCCACATTCCATTCCACATTGCATTCCATTCAATTTCACATTCCATTCCTTCAATTCCACATTCCATTCCACATTCCATTCCATTCCATTCCATTCCACATTCCATTCCACATTCCATTCCACATTCCATTAAATTCCATTCCACATTCCAATCCGTTCCATTCCACCTTCCATTCCATTCCTTTCCACGTTCCATTCAGCATTCCATTACACATTCCCTTCCACGTACCATTCAACATTTCATTCCTCATTGCATTTCACATTCCCTTCCATGTTCTATTCCACATTCCATTCCACGTTCCTTTCCACATTCCATTCCACGTTCCATTGCATGTTCTATTCTATACCATTACAAGTTCCATTCCACATTCCATTCCATTGCTTTCCACGTTCCATTCCACATTTCATTCCACATTACATTCCACATTCCATTCCGTTCCATTATATTTTTCATTCCACATTCCATTCCACAATAAATTCCATTCCATTACATTCTATTCCACATTCCATTGAACATTCCATTCCACATTCCATTCAACAATTCGATAGATTCCATTCCACCGTCCATTCCACATTCCTTTCCAATCCACTCCACATTCCACTGCACATTCCATTCCATTCCATTCCACTTTCCATTCCACTTTGTATTCCCCGTTCCATTCCACTTTCCTTTCCACTTACCATTGTTTTCCATTCCACGTTGTATTCTACATTACATTCCATTCCATTCCTGTTTCCTTTCGACATTCCATTCCACATTCCATTAACCATTACTTCCGTTGCATTCCACATTCCATTGCAGATTCCATTCCACTTTCCATTCCGCATTCCTTTCCATTCCATTCCACATTCCATTAATGATTCCATTCAACATTCCATTCCACATTCCTTTCCACATTCCATTCCATTCCATTTCACATTCCGTTCCACTTTTGACACCATTATATACTGCATTCCATTCCACATTCCAGTCCACATTCCATTCCGTTCCATTTTACATTCCATTACACGTTCCATTCCATTCCATTTGATGTTAATTTCCACGTGCCATTCCTGATTATGTCCCACATTCCAATGCACATTCCATTTCACATTCCATTCCTTTCCATACCACATTCCATTCCAATCCATTCCACTTTCCATTCCACATTCAATTCTACATTCCATTCCACTTTCCACTCCATTCCATCCCACATTCCATTCCACGTTCAATTCCATTCCATTCCACATTCCATTCCACCTTCCATTCCCTTACATTCCACGTTCCCTTCCACGTTGCATTCCACCTTTCTTTCCACGTTCCATTCCACATTCAATTCCATTCCATTCCATATTCCATTCCATTCTATTAAATTCCACAATCCATTCATCATTCCATTCCATATTGCATTTCACATTCCATTCCACATTCCATTCCATTCCATTCCATGTTTTATTACATTACACGTTCTCTTACACCATGCATTCCACGTTGCAGTACACGATCCGTTCCATTTCATTCCATTCCACTTTCCATTCCACACTCCTTTCCACATTCCATTTCACATTCCATTCTCTTTCCATTTCACTTTCCATTCCATTCCATTGTATTCCATTCCACATTCCATTCCATTCCAATCCACATTCCATTGTATTCCATTTTACGTTCAGTTCGGTTCCACTTTCCATTCCATTCCGTTCCACGTTCCATTGCATTCCATCCAATTTTAAATTCCATTCCCTTCCACATTCCATTACACATTCCACTGCATTCCATTCTATTCCACATTTCATTCCTTTCCAAACCACATTCAATTCCATTCCATTCCACATTCCATTCCTTTCCATTCCACATTCCATTCCAAATTCCATTCCACATTCCATTCCACGTTCCATTCTATTCCATTCCACATTCCATTCCACGTTCCATTCTATTCCATTCCACATTCCATTCCATGTTCCATTCTATTCCATTCCACATTCCATTCCATTCCATTCCACATTCCATTGCATTTCATTCCACATTCCATTTAATTCATTTTCACATTCCATTCCATTACATGGCATTCCTCTTTCCATTCAATTCCACTCCACATTCCCTTCTAATCCATTGAATTCTATTATACGTTCCATTCCATTTCATTCTGTTCCACATTCCATTCCATTCCATTCCGCATACCATTGAATTTCATTCCACATTCCATTGCATTCTATTTCACATTCCATTCCATTATATTGCATTCCACATTCCATTCAATTCCACTCCGCATTCCATTCGAATCCATTCCATTCTATTCCACATTCCATTCCATTTGTTTCTATTCCACATTCCATTACATTCCATTCCACATTCCATTCAATTACATTTCACATTCCTTTCCACGTTGCATTCCACATTCTATTCCACGTTCCTTTCCTCATTCCATTGAACATTCCATTCCATTCCATCCCACATTCCATTACACTTTCCATTCCATTCCATCCATCTTCCATTACTTTCCATTCCAATCAATTCCACCTTTCATTCCAGTTCCCATTCCACGTTCCATTCCACGTTCCTCTCTACGTTTCATTCCACATTCCATTCCTTTCCATTCCACACTCCTTACCATTCCATTCCATTCCATTCCACAATCTATTCCATTCCATTCCACATTTCTTTCCACATTCCATTCCACATTCCATTACTTTCCATTCCACTTTTCGTTCCACACTCCTTTCCACTTTCCATTCCACATTCCATTCTGTCCCATTCCACTTTCCATTCCACAGTGCATTCCACATTCCATTCCACTTCCTTTTCCATTCCACTCCACATTCCATTCCACTCTACATTCCACCCTCCATTTCCCATGCCATTCAGTTACATTCACATTCCATTGCACACTCCATTCCGTTCCATCGCACTTTCCATTTCAAACTCCATTCCGCATTCCATTCCATACTCCATTCCACATTGCATTCCACATTCCATTCCACATTCCATTCCACCTTCCATTCCTCATTCCATTCCAATCCTTTCCACATTCCATTCCACATTCCATTCCTTTCCATTCCACATTCCATTTAACACTCCATTCCACATTTCCTTTCCATTCCACATTCCATTTAACACTCCATTCCACATTCCATTCCAGATTCCATTCCGATACATTCTACATTCCATTCCATTCTCTTCCAAATTCCCTTCCACATTCAATTCCTCATACTTTTCCATTCCATTCCACATTTCACTCCACATTCCAAAACCCATTACATTCCATATTCAATTCCACATTCCATTCCGATCCATTCCACATTCCATTCGACACTCCATTACACATTCCATTGCACATTCCAAACCGTTCCATTTGACATTACTTTCCACCTTCCATTCCACAATGCATTTCACATAACATTCCGTTTCATTCCACATTCCATTGCATTCCATTCCACATTCCTTTCCACTTTCCATTTCACATTCCATTCCACGTTCCATTCCACACTGTATTTCACATTCCATTCCACATTCCATTGCATTCCATTACATATTCCATTCCACTTTCCATTTCACATTCTGTTCCATTCCATTCTGCATTCCATTCCACGTTCCATTACAAGTTCCATTCCGTTCCATTCAACATTCCGTTTCTCGTTCTATTCCACACTCCATTCCACATTCCATTTCATATTCCATTCCACATTCCATTCAACATTCCATTCCATTCCACTCAACACTTCTTTCCACATTTTATTCCATTACATTCCACATTCCATTCCATTCCATTCCACATTCCATCCCTTTCCGTTTCACATTCCATTCCATTCCATTCCATGTTCCATTACACATTCAATTCCACATTCCATTCCACGTGGCATTCCATTCCTTTCCAGGTTCCATTCCACTTTCCATTCCACATTCCACTGCAGATTCCTTTCCAACTTCTATTCCACTCTACATTAAACTTTCCATTCCACGTTCCAGTCCATATTCCATTGCGTGTTCTGTTCCACACCATTCCAAGATCCATTTCACATTCCATTCCACGTCCCATTGCACATTCCATTCCACATTCCATTCCATTACATTTCACATTCCATTCCAAAGTCCATTCCATTCCATTCCACCTCGCTTTCCACATTCCATTTCACATTCCATTCCACATTCCATTCCACATTGCATTTCACATTCCATTCCACATTCCATTGCATTCCATTCCAAATTCCATTCCATTCCATTCGACTTTCCATTCCACATTACATTCTACATTTCATTTCACATTCCATTCCACATTCCATTCCTCTCCATTCCATAATCCATTCCACTACATTCGACGTTCTATTCCACCTTCGTTTCCACGTTCCATTCCACATTCCAATCCACTTTCCATTCCATTTCATTCCGCATTCCATTCCACATTCCATTCCATTCCACATTCCGTTCCACTTTCCATTCCACGTTCCATTCAAAGTTCCATTCTATTCCATTCCATTCCACTCCATTCCATTCAAAGTTCCATTCTATTCCATTCCATTCCACTCCATTCCATTCCACATACCATTCCCTTCCATTCCACATTCCATTCCACATTCCATTCCATATTCTATTCCAGGTTCTATTTCAATTCATTCCACATTCCATTCTATTCCATTCCACATGCCATTCCATTCGATTCCCCATTCCTTGCCACATTGCATTCCACCTACCATTCCACTCCATTCAACGTTCCATTCCTCATTCCATTCCATTAAATTCCACTTTCGTTTTCACATTGCATTCCACATTACATTCCTCTCCATACAACATTACATTCCACATTCAATTCCACATTACTCTGCTTTCCATTCCACATTCCATTCCACATTCCATTCCACATTCCGTTCCATTCCTTTCAGCATTCCATTCCATTCCATTCCACACTCTCTTCCACATTCCAATCCGTTCCATTCCACATTCCATTCCACATTCCGTTCCACATTACATTACGTTCCATTCCTAATTCCATTGCATTCCATTCCACATTCCTTTCAACATTCTACTCCATTGCATTCCACATTCCTTTCCATTCCATTCCACATTACATTCCACATTATATTCCACTTACCATTCCTCCTTCCATTCCATTCCATTTCAGGTTATTTTCCACATTCCATTCCATTCCATTACATATTCCATTCCATATTCCGTTCAATTTCAGTCCACATTCCATTCCATTCCATTCCATTCAATATCTCATTCCGATGCATTCCATTCTACATCCCATTCCATTGCATTCCTCATGCCATTCCATGTTCCATTCCATTCCATTCCACTTATATTTCTGCCTTCCATTCCACAGTCCATTCCACATTACATTCCGTTCCATTCCACATTCCATTCCAAATTGCATTCCACATTCCATTCCATACCATTCCATGTTCCATTCCACATTCCATTCCATTCCATTCCACATTCCATGCTACATTCCATTCAATTCCATTCAAAAATCCATTCCACATTCCATTCCATTCCATTCCATATTCCACTCGACATTCCATTCCATTCCATTCAATTTCATTCCACATTCCTTTCCATTTCATTCCACTCCCCATTCCTTTCCATTCCACATTGCATTGCACATACCATTCCATTCCATTCCACATTCCATTCCATACTATTCCACATTGCATTCTACATTCCTTTCCATTCCTTTACACATTCCATTTCATTCCATTACACATTCCATTCCATTCCATTACAAATTCCATTCCATTCCATTCCATTCCACATTCTTTTCCATTCCATCTCACATTCCTTTCAATTCCATTGCATTCCAAATTCCATTCCATTCCATTTCACAATCCTCTCTGTTCGATTGCATTCCATTCCACATTCCATTCCATATTGCTTTCCACATTCCATTACAAATTCCATTCCTTTATTTTCCCTTTCCATTCCATTCCATTCATTTCCATATCCCATTCAATTCCGTTCCACATTCCTTTTCATTCCATTCCACATTCCATTCCACATTCCATTCCGCATTCCATTCCATTCTTTTCCATCTTCCACTCCATTCCATTCCATTGCATTTCACATTCCTTCGCATTCCATTATATTCCATATTCCATTCCATTGCATTCCACAATCCTTTCTGTTCGATTGCATTCCATTCCACATTCCATTCCATATTGCTTTCCACATTCCATTCCACTTTCCATTCTTTATTTTCCCATTCCGTTCCAATCCATTCCATTCCATTCCACACTCCATTCCATAGCATTCCACAGTCCATTCCATTCCATTCCACATTCCATTCCACATTCCATTCCATTCCATTGCACATTTAATTCCATTCCTTTTTACTTTCCATTCCATTCCATTTCACATGCCATTCAATTCCACATTCCATTCCATTCCATTTGAGAGTGCATTTCATTCCACATTCCATTCCATTCCATTTGAGAGTGCATTTCATTCCACATTCCATTCCACATTCGATTCCATTCCACATTCCATTCCATTCCAATCCACATAGCATTCCATTCCATTCCAATCCACATTCCATTCCATTCCATTCCACATTCCATTCCATTCCAATCCACATACCATTCCATTCCATTCCAATCCACATTCCATTCCATTCCATTACACATTCCATTCCATTCCATTCCATTCCTAATTTCGTTCCATTCCAATCCATTCCATTCCACATTCCATCACTTTCCATTGCATTCCAGGTTCCATTTCTTTCCCTTCCACATTCCACTCCACATTCTTTTCCATTCCCCGTTGCATTGCACATTCCATTCCATTCCATTCCACTTTCCTTGCCATACCATTCAGCATTGCATTCCACATTCCTTTCCTTTCCATTACACATTCCATTCCATTCCATTACACATTCCATTGCATCCCATTCCACATTCCTTCCCATTCCATCTGACATTCCATTCAATTCCGTTGCATTCAAAATTCCATTCCATTTCATTCCACAATCCTTTCAGTTCGATTGCATTCCTTTCCACATTCCATTCCATATTCCTTTCCACAATCCATTCCACATTCCATTCCGTTATATTCCCATTCCATTCCATTCCTTTCCACATTCCATTCAATTCCATTGCACATTCCATTCCATTCCTTTCCATTCCAAGTTCCATTCAATTCTATTCCATTGCACTTTCCTTTCTTTTCCATTCCCCATACCATTCCATATTGCATTTCATTCCATTCCGTTCCTTTGCACATTCCATTGCACATTCCATTCCACGTTCCATTAGACATTCCATTCCACGTTCCTTTTGACTTTTCATTGCACGTAACATTCCAAGTTCCATTCCAGGTTCCAATCCACTTTCCATTCCACATTCGATTCCATTCCACTCCATTCCATTCCACATTTCATTCCACATTCAATTCCACGTTCCTTTCCACGTTCCATTCCAAGTTCCATTACAATTTCCATTCCACTTTCCATTCCATTCCATTCCACATTGCATTGCATTGCATTCCACATTCCATTCCACAATCCTTTCCATTCCATTCCACATTCGATTACACTTTCCCTTCCATTACATTCCACTTTCCATTCCATTCCATTCCAAGTTCCATTCTATGTTCCATGCCACGTTCCATTCCTCCTTCCTTTCGATGTTTCGTTCCTTTCCATTCCACATTCAATTCCATTATACATTCCATTCCATTTCATTCCATTCCATTCCACATTCCACTCCAATCCACTTTCCTTTCCACGTTCCATTACATTCCATTCCACATTCCATTCTATTCCATTCCATTCCACATTCCATTCTATTCCATTCCACTTTCCATTCCACTCCATTCCACATTCCATTCCACATTCCATTCCATTTCATTCCACTTTGCTTTCAACATTCCATTCCATTCCACTTCACATTCCATTCCATTCCACATTCCATTCCAGTCCATTCCATTTCATTCCATTTTGCTTACCATTCCACATTTCATTCCACACCACATATCGTTCCATTCCTTTCCACATTGCATTCCATTCCATTCCATTCCACATTGAATTCCATTCCATTCCATTCCAAATTTCATTCCCTTCCATTCCACATTCCATTCCATTCCATTCCATTTTATTCCAGTCCACATTCCATTCCATATTCCATTCCATACCACTCCACATTCCATTCCATTCCACTCCATATTCCATTCCTCTCCACTCCACATTGCATTCCCATTCAACTTTCCATTCCATATTCCATTCCATTGTTTTCCACATTCAATTCAATTCCATTCCACATTCGATTCCATTCTTTTTCTCTTTCCATTCCATTCCATTCAATTCCAGTCCATTTCATATTCCATTCCATTCCACTCCACATTCCATTCCATTTCATATTCCATTCCATTACACTCCACATTCCATTCCATTGCATTCCACATTCCATTCCATTCCATTCCACTCCATTTGACATCCCATTCCATTCCATTCCATTTCATTCAACATTCCATTCCATTTCATGTTCCTCTCCATTCCATTCCAGTCCATTTCTTATTCCATTCCACATTTCGTTACATTCCATTCCATTCCAGTCCACATTCCATTGCAATCCACTTTCCTTTCTATTCAGTTCCATTCCACATTACATTTCATCCCATTCCACATTCCATTCCTTTCCACATTCCATTCCACATTCCATTCCTTTTCATTCCACATTCCATTCCATATTCCATTTCATTCCACCTTCCATTTAACATTCCATTCCATTCCATTCCATTGCATTTTGCATTCCATTCCATTCCATTCAATTCCATTCCATTCAACATCCCATTCCAATCCATTCCAGTCCATATTCCGTTCCTTTCCATTCCATTCCACATTACATTTAATTCCATTCCACATTCTGTTCCATTCCATTCCACATTGCAGTGCATTCCATTCCACATTCCATTCCATTCCATTCCATTCCATTCCACATAATATTCCATTCCTCATTCCATTCCACATTCCATTTCATTTCACTCCATTGCACATGTCATTCCATTCCATTCCACATTCCATTCCATTCCATTCCTTTCCATTCCTTTCCATTCCGTTCCATTCAATTCCACATTCCATTCCATTCCTTTCCATTCCACATAGCTTCCCATTCCATTGATTTCCATTCCACATTCCATTCCACTTTCCATTCCACATTCCATTCCATTCCTTTCCACATTCCATTCCATTCCGCATCCCATTACATTCCACTACACATTCCATTCCGTTCCATTCCACATTCCATTCTGCATTCCATTCCACTTTCCATTCGTCGTTCCATCACTTGTTCCATTCGATATTCCATTCCACATTCCATTCTGCATTCCATTCTACGTTCCATTTGTCGTTCCATCTCACGTTCCATTCGATGTTGCATTCAATGTTACATTCCATGTTCCATTCCACTTTCCAGTCCATTTTCCAATCCGCATTCCATTCTATTCCATTCCACATTCCATTCCAGATTCCATTCCACATTCCATTCCATTTCATTCCACATTCCATTCAACATTCCATCCATAGTGCATTCCACATTGTATTCCATTCCACTCCACATTCCATACCACATTCCATTCCATTCCACATTCCATTCCATGCCATTCTACATTCCATCCCATTCCATTCCACATTCTATTCCATTCCACATTCCATTTCCTTCCATTCCATTCTACATTACATTCCAATCCATTCCAAATTTCATTCCATTCGATTCCACGTTACGATCCATTCCATTCCACGTACCATTCCATTACATTCCCATTTCCATTCCCTTCCATCCACTTCAAATCCACATTCCATTCCATTCCACATTCCACTCCATTCCAAGTTCCATTCCATTCCATTCCATTCCACATTCCATTCCATTCCACTTTCGATTCCATTCCATTACAATCCACCTTCCGTTCCATTCCCTACCACATTCCATTCCATTCCATTCCACGTTCATTACATTCCAATCCACGATTGTTTGAATTCAATTCCAAGGTCCATTATATTCAATTCAATTCCACATTCCACTACATTCTATTTCACATTCCATTCCATTCCATTCCACGTTCCAATGCAGTCAATTCCACTCCACATTCCATTCCACTCCATTGCACATTCCATTCCATTCCATTCCAAATCCATTCCATTCCTTTCCACATTCCATTCCATTCCATTCCATGTTGCATTCGATTCCACTCCACATTCCATTCTGCTCCATTGCACATTCATTTCCACATCCAGTTCCATTCCATTCTACTTGCCATTCCATTGCGTTCCACATTCCATTCCATACTATTCCAAATTCCTTTCAATTCCATTTGAAATTCCATTCCACTTTCCATTCCATTCCTGTACTCATTCCATTGAATTCCATTCCATGCCACCTTCTATTCCATTCTATTCCACATTCCCTTCCATTCCATTCCACATTCCGATCCATGCCATTCCAGGTTCCATTCAATTCCATTCCACGTTCCATTCCACGTTCCATGCCACGTTCCATTCCACGTTCCATTCCATGTTCTATTCCATTCCCTTCTACGTACCATTCAACATTCCATGCCACCTTACATTCCACCTTCCATTCCAGTTTTCTTTCCATTGCGTTCCAAATGCCGTTCTATATTCCATTCCATTCCATTCCACATTTCATTCCATTCCATTCCGTACCATTCCACATTCCATTCTACATTCCATTCCCTTCCATTCCACATTCCATTCCATGCCATTCCACTTTCCATTCCATTCCATTCCACATTCCATCCCATTCCATTTAACATTCCATTCCATTCCAGTCCATATTCCATTCCATTTCATTCCAATCCCTGTTCGATTTCATTTCATTCCATTCCACTTTCCATTGCATTCTACATTGCATTCCATTCCGTTGCACATTACATTCCATACCTTCCCACATTCCATTCCATTGTATTCTACATTGCATTCCATGACATTCCACATTCCTTTCCATTCCACTGCACATTTCGTTCCACAATGCATTCCATTCCATTCCACATTCCATTCCATGCCATTACGCATGCCATTACACATTCTTTTCCATGCCAATCCAGTTTCCATTCCACATTTCTTTCTATTCCAATCCACATTCCATTCCATTCCATTCCATTCCGGTCCAAATACTATTCCATTCAATTCCATTCCACATTCCATTCCATTCCAAATTCCATTCCATTCTACATTCCAATCCACTCCTTTCCACATAGCATTCCACATAGCATTCCACATTTCACTCTACAATCTATTGCACATTCCATTCCATTCCAAGTTCTGCTCCACATTCCATTCCACATTCCATTCCATTCCACATTCCATTCCACCTTCCATTCCACATTCCATTCCATCCTATTCCACGTTGCATTCCACTTTCCATTGCATTCCATTCCAAATTCCATTCCATTTCATTCCACATTCCATTCAAGATTCCATTCCATTCCATTCCATATTCAATTCCACATTCCATTCCACTTTCCATTGCAATCCATTCCATTCCACATTCCATTCCCGTCCATTACACTTTACATTCCATTCCATTACACATTACATTCCACCTTCCATTCCGTTCCATTTCACATTGCATTCCACTTTCCATTCCAAGTTCCATTCCATGTTGCATTCCACGATCCATTCCAATTTCCATTTCATGTTCTATTCCAATCCATTCCATATTCCATTCCATTCCACTCCACATTCCATTCCATTGCATTCCACATTCCATTCCACATTCCTTTCCGTTCCATTCCACATTTCACTGCACTTTCCTTTCCATTCCATTCCACATTCCATACTATATTCGATTCCACAACCCATTCCATATTCCATTCCACATTCCATTCCATTCCATTCCACATTCTATACCATTCCACTGCACATTCCATTCCATTCCATTCCATTCCACAATCCATTCAACATTCCATTCCATTCCACTTTCGATTCAACATTCCATTCCACATTCCAATCGATTCCACATTCCATTCGATTGCACATTCCATTCCACATAGCATTCCATTCCATTCCACAGTAAATTGTACATTACATTCAATTCCCTTCCACATTTCATTTCTTTCCATTCCACGTATCATTCCATTCCACATTCCATTCCACATTGCATTCCATTCCATTCCAAATTCCATTCCATATTCCGTTCTATTCCAGTCTGCATCCCTTTCTGTTCCATTCCACCTTCCATTCCATTTCACTCGGCATTCCATTCCGTTCCTGCATTCCATTCAAAGTTCCATTCCACATTACGTTCCAGGTTCCATTCCACATGCCATTCCATTCCATTCCACGTTATTTTCCACATTCCATTCCATTCTATTCCACATTCCATTCCACATTATATTCCACAATCCATTCCACATTGCATTCCACATTCCCTTCCATTCCACATTCCGTTGCACATCCCATTCAACATTCCATTCCACGTTCCATTCCACATTCCATTCCAATTTCCATTCCACACTCAATTCCATTCCATTCCACATTCCATTTAATTCCGTTCCACATTCCTTTCCATTGCAGTCTACATTCCATTCCACATTCCTTTCCGTTCCATTCCACATTCTATTACACATTCCATTCCATTGATTTCCACATGCCATTCCAAATTCCATTCCACAATCCATTCCACATTACATTCCACATTCCTTTCCATTCCATTCCCCATTCCATTCCACATTCCATTCCATTCCATTCCATTCCACATTCCATTCCATTCCATTCCACATTCCATTCCATTCCACCTTCGATTCCACATTCCTTTCCATTCCAGTCCACAATCCATTACATATTCCATTCCCTGCCATTCCACATTCCATTCCACATTCCATTCCATTGCATTTCATATTCCATTCCACATTCCATTCCATTCCACATTCCATTCCACATTCCTTTCATTTCTTTTCCACATTACATTCCATTCCACATTCCATTGTACATTCCATTGCATTCCATTCCACATTCCATTCAATTTCATTCGACATTCCATTCCTCTCCTTTCCACATTCCATTCCATTCCATTCCACATTGCATTCCATTCCATTCCACATTCTATTCCACTATATTCCATTCCACATTCTATTCCACTACATTCCATTCCACATTCGATACCTATCCATTCCACATTCTATTCCATTCCATTCCATTCCACAATCCATTTCATATTCCATTCCTTTCGACTTTTCATTCCACATTCCATTCCGTACTCCATTCCATTTCACGTTCCAGTACTCTTTCCATTCCACGTTTCTTTCCACCTTCCATTCCATTCCACTCCACGTTCCATTGCATATTCCATGCCATTCCATTGAATGTTGCATTACACATTCCCTTCCATTCCATTCCGCGTTGAACTCCACATTCCATTCCACAATCCATTCCACATTCCATTGCATTCCAGGTTCCATTTCACATTCCATCTCCCATTCCATTCCATTCCACGTTCCATTCCACATTCCATTCCACGTTCTATTCCACATTCCATTTCGTTCCATTCCACGTTCCATTCCACATTCCATTGCATTCCATTCCACATTCCATTGCATTCTATTCCACTTTCCTTTCCACATTGCATTCCATTTCATTCCACGTTTCATTCCACATTTCATTTCATTGCATTCCACATTCCATTCCATTCCATTCCACATTCTTTCCACATTCCATGCCATTCTAGTATACATTTCATTCCACATTCAACTCCATTACATTTCACATTCATTCCATTCCAATCCATTCCAGTCCATTTCATTGCATTCCATTCCACATTCCATTCCGCATTCCATTGCATTCCCTTCCACATTCCATTCCACATTCCATTCCACTCCATTTCTCATTCCCTGAAATTCCAATCCATTCCATTCCACATTCCTTTCCAATTGCATTTCACGTTCCATTCCAGTTTCCATTCCACGTTCCATTCCACGTTCCATTCCGCATTTCATTCCATTCCACACACCATTCCACTGAATTCCACATTCCGTTCCAATCCGTTCCATTCCACATTGAAATCCATTCCATTCAATATTCCATTCCATTCCATATTCCTTTCCATTCCACATTGCATTCCTTTCCATTCCACATTCCATTCCTTTCCATTCCAAATTCCATTCCATTCCAAATTCCATTGCACATTGCATTTCATTCCATTCCACATTCCACTTCATTGAATTCCACATTCCATTCCACATTCCATTCCATGCCATTCCATGTTGCACTTCATTCCATTCCTTTCCACATACCTTTCCATTCCATTCCACCTTCCATTCCATTCCATTCCACATTCCATTCCACATTCCACTCCACATTACACTTAATTCCATTACACATTCCATTCCACATTCCATTCCACATTCCTTCTCATTCCATTCCACATTCCTTTCCACATTGCATTCCATTCCATTCCACATTCCATTCCACATTCCATTTCATTGCATTCCACATTCCATTTCATTCCATTCCACATTGCATTCCACATTCCATTCCTTTCCATTCCAAATTCCATTCCATTCCAAATTCCATTGCACATTGCATTTCATTCCATTCCACATTCCACTTCATTGAATTCCACATTCCATTCCACATTCCATTCCATGCCATTCCATGTTGCACTTCATTCCATTCCTTTCCACATACCTTTCCATTCCATTCCACCTTCCATTCCATTCCATTCCACATTCCATTCCACATTCCACTCCACATTACACTTAATTCCATTACACATTCCATTCCACATTCCATTCCATGTTCCTTTTCATTCCATTCCACATTCCTTTCCACATTGCATTCCATTCCATTCCACATTCCATTCCACATTCCATTTCATTGCATTCCACATTCCATTTCATTCCATTCCACATTGCATTCCACATTCCATTACATTCCATTCCGCATTCCATTTCATTCTATTCCATTCCACATTCCATTCCATTTCATTCCACCTTTCCTCCCATTGCATTCCACATTGCATTCCATTACATTCCACGTTCCATTCCACTTTGCACTCTACATTCCATTCCACGTTCCATTCCACTTTCCACTACACGTTTCAGTCCATTCCATTCCACGTTCCATTCCACGTTTCATTCCACGTTCCATTCCACTTTCGATTCAACTTTACTTTCCTCATTGTATTCCATTCCTTTCCACATTCCAATCCTTTCCATTCCACACTCCTTTCCATTCCATTTCACATTCCATTCCATTCCTTTTCACATTCCATTCCACTTTCCATTCCATTCCATTTTGCAATCCAATCCATTCCATTCCATATTCCATTGCAGATTCCATTCCATGTTCCATTGCATTCCATTCCACTCTCCGTTCCACATTCCATTCCCTTCCTTTACACTTTTGATTCCACATTCCATTCCATTCCTTTCCATTTCACAGTCCACTCCATTCCACTCAGCATTCCATTCCACATTCCAATCCATTTTCCATTCCACATTCGATTCCAATCCATTCCACCCTCCAATTCATTATATCCCAGACCACATTCCATTCTATTCCATTCCATATTCCATTCCACATTCCATTCCATATACCATTCCACTTCCCTTCTATGTTCCATTATAGTTTCCATTCCAGTTTCGAATCCATTGCACTCCACATTGCATTCCTCATTCCGTTTCTTTCCATTCCACATTCCATTCCACATTCCATTCCATTCCATTCCATTCCACATTCCCTTTAATTCCATTCCTTCCCATTGCATATTGCATTTCTTTCCATTGCACATTACATTCCACATTCCATTCCATTCCATTCCACATTCCATTCCATGGTCCATTCCAGATTCCATTCCACGTTAATTTCCATTCCATTCCACATTCCTTTCCACTTTGCATTCCATTGCGTTCCACGTTGCTTTTCGCATTCAATTCCATTCCATTCCACGTTCCATTACGTTCCATTCCAAATTCCAATCCATTCAATTCCACTCTATATTGCATTCCATTCCATTCCACTCCACATTCCATTCCACTCCTTTCCATTGCACATTCCATTCCATTCCATTCCACAATCCATTCCATTCCATTTTACGTTGCATTCCATTCCATGCCACTTTCCATTCAATTCTAATACGCATTCCAATCCATTCCATTCCACGTTCCATTCCAGAATCCATTCCACTTTCCATTCCATTCCATTCCACATTGCATTCCACATTCCATTCCATTCGATTCGATTCCATTCCATTCCATTCCATTCCACATTCCATTCCATTTCACATTCCATTCAATTCCATTCCTTTCCATTCCAAATTCCATTCAATTCCGCATTCTATTCCACATTGCATTCCATTCCATTTCACATTCGATTCCACATTATGTTTCATTTCTTTCCACATCCCATTGCATTCCTTTCCACATTGCATTCCATTCCATTCCATGTTGCTTTCCTTACCATTTCACATTCCATTCCAAATTCAATTCCATTCCATTCCACATTCCATTCCATTCTATGCCGCATTCCATTCCATTCCATTCCACATTCCATTCTACTTTCCATTGCACATTCCATTCCAAGTTCCATTCCACGTTCCTTTCCACTTTCTATTTCACATTCCATTCCACCATCCATTCCATTCCATTCAACATTGCATTCCACATTCAATTCCACGTTCCATTCCATTGCATTCCACATTCCATTCCACTTGGCATTCCATTGTCTTCCACATTCCCTTCCACATTCCACTCCACGTTCCATTCCAAATTCCATTCCATTCCATTCCACATTCCATTCCACATTCCATTACATTCCATTCCACATTCCATTTCATTCCATTCCACATTCCATTTCATTCCATTCCATTCCACATTCCATTCCACATTCCATTCCATTCCATTCCTCGTTTCAGTTCGCCTTCCATTCCAATACATTCCTCTTTCCTTTCCACATTCCATTACAGAGTCCATTTCACATTCCATTCCACATTCCATTCCAGATTCCATTCCATTCCATTCCACATTCCATTCCACTTTCCATTACACATTCCATTCTACGTTCCATTCCGCGTTCCATTCAACCTTCCATTCTATTCCGTTTCTGGTTTCAGTCCACATTCCATTGCGTTACGTTCCACTTTCCTTTCCACATTACACTCCACATTCCATTCCACAATACATTCCGTTCCATTCCACATTCCATTCCACTTTCCATTCCATTCCAATCCATATTCCGTTGTACATTCCATTCTACATTCCATTCCACATTCCATTCCATTTCTTTCCACTTTCCTTTCCAGATTCCATTCCACTTTCCTTTCCAGATTCCATTCCACGTTCCATTCCATTATATTCCACATTCCATTCTACATTCCATTCCATTCCATTCCACGTTGCATTCAACATTACTTTCCATTCAATTTCACGTTCCATTCCATATTCCATTCCACATTCCATTCAACATTCAATTTCACGTTCCATTCCAAGTTCCATTCCACATTCAATTCCACCATACATTGCACGTTCAATTCCACTTTCCATTCCATTCCATTCCATTCCACTCCACATTCCGTTCCACATTCCATTCCACATTCCATTCCACGTTCCTTTCCACATTCCTTTCCACGTTTCAATCTACATTCCATTCCACATTCCATTACATTCCTTTGCACGTTCAATTCCACATTCCATTCCATTCCATTCAACTTTCCATTCCATATTCCATTGAACATCCCATTCCACCTTCCTTTCCAAGTTTCATTCCATGTTCCATTCCACACTCCACTCAACATTACATTACACATTCAAATCCACATTTCATTCGGCATCCCATTCCATTACATTCCACAGTCCATTCCTCATTCAATTCCACATTAAATTCCAGATTACATTCCATTCCATTAAACATTCCATTCCACATTTCATTACACGTTTCATTCCACATTCCATTCCATGTTCCATTACACCTTCCATTCCATTCCATTCCCCGTTTCAGTCCACATTCCATTCCATTGCATTCCACTCTACTTTCCACATTCCATTCCACATTCCATAGCAGATTCCATTCCATTCCATTCCACATACCATTCCACATTCCATTATTCGTTCCATTCCACATTCCATTCCAAGTTCCGTTCCACCTTCCATTCCATTCCATTTCTCGTTTTAGTCCACATTCCATTCCATTACATTCCACATTACATTCCACATTACATTCTGTTCCATTCCGCATTCCATTCCATATTACATTCCATTCCATTCCACATTCCGTTGCACATTCCATTCCACGTTCCATTCCACATTCCATTCCATTCCATTCCACTTTCCTTTCCAGATTCCATTTCACTTTCCATTCCATTCCATTCCACATTCCATTCCACATTCCATTCCTCTACATTCTACGTTCCATTCAACATTCTCTTCCAGTCAATTTCACGTTCCTTTCCATATTCCATTCCACATTCCATTACAGAGTCCATTTCACATTCCATTCCACATTCCATTCCAGATTCCATTCCATTCCATTCCACATTCCATTCCACTTTCCATTACACATTCCATTCTACGTTCCATTCCGCGTTCCATTCAACCTTCCATTCTATTCCGTTTCTGGTTTCAGTCCACATTCCATTGCGTTACGTTCCACTTTCCTTTCCACATTACACTCCACATTCCATTCCACAATACATTCCGTTCCATTCCACATTCCATTCCACTTTCCATTCCATTCCAATCCATATTCCGTTGTACATTCCATTCTACATTCCATTCCACATTCCATTCCATTTCTTTCCACTTTCCTTTCCAGATTCCATTCCACTTTCCTTTCCAGATTCCATTCCACGTTCCATTCCATTATATTCCACATTCCATTCTACATTCCATTCCATTCCATTCCACGTTGCATTCAACATTACTTTCCATTCAATTTCACGTTCCATTCCATATTCCATTCCACATTCCATTCAACATTCAATTTCACGTTCCATTCCAAGTTCCATTCCACATTCAATTCCACCATACATTGCACGTTCAATTCCACTTTCCATTCCATTCCATTCCATTCCACTCCACATTCCGTTCCACATTCCATTCCACATTCCATTCCACGTTCCTTTCCACATTCCTTTCCACGTTTCAATCTACATTCCATTCCACATTCCATTACATTCCTTTGCACGTTCAATTCCACATTCCATTCCATTCCATTCAACTTTCCATTCCATATTCCATTGAACATCCCATTCCACCTTCCTTTCCAAGTTTCATTCCATGTTCCATTCCACACTCCACTCAACATTACATTACACATTCAAATCCACATTTCATTCGGCATCCCATTCCATTACATTCCACAGTCCATTCCTCATTCAATTCCACATTAAATTCCAGATTACATTCCATTCCATTAAACATTCCATTCCACATTTCATTACACGTTTCATTCCACATTCCATTCCATGTTCCATTACACCTTCCATTCCATTCCATTCCCCGTTTCAGTCCACATTCCATTCCATTGCATTCCACTCTACTTTCCACATTCCATTCCACATTCCATAGCAGATTCCATTCCATTCCATTCCACATACCATTCCACATTCCATTATTCGTTCCATTCCACATTCCATTCCAAGTTCCGTTCCACCTTCCATTCCATTCCATTTCTCGTTTTAGTCCACATTCCATTCCATTACATTCCACATTACATTCCACATTACATTCTGTTCCATTCCGCATTCCATTCCATATTACATTCCATTCCATTCCACATTCCGTTGCACATTCCATTCCACGTTCCATTCCACATTCCATTCCATTCCATTCCACTTTCCTTTCCAGATTCCATTTCACTTTCCATTCCATTCCATTCCACATTCCATTCCACATTCCATTCCTCTACATTCTACGTTCCATTCAACATTCTCTTCCAGTCAATTTCACGTTCCTTTCCATATTCCATTCCACATTCCATTACACATTCCATTTCACATTCCATTCCACGATCCATTCCACATTCAATTCCACGATACATTGCACGTTTCATTCCACATTCCATTCCATTCCATTCCACTCCACATTCCCTTCCACATTCCATTCCACATTCAATTTCATGTTACATTCCACATTCCTTTCCACGTTCCATTCTACCTTACATTCCACATTCCATTCCATTCCTTTCGACGTTCTATTCCACGTTCCATTACATTCCATTCAACTTTCAATTCCATATTCCATTGAACATCACATTGCACTTTCCATTCCACATTCCATTCGATTACATTCCACTTTCCCTTCCACATTCCATTCCACATTACATTCCACATTAGATACCACATTCCACTGCATTCTTTTCCACTTTCCATTAAACATTCTGTTCCACATTCCATTCCACATTGCATTACATTCCATTCCACAATCCATTCCAAAGTCCATTCCATTCCATTCCACATTCCTTTCCACATTCCATTCAACATTCCATTCCACAGTCCATTCCAAATTGCATTACACATTCAATACCACATTCCATTCTCATTCCATTGCGTTTCTTCCACTTTCCATTCCACATTCCATTGCATTCCAATTCACATGTCATTCCACATTCCATTCCATTCCTTTCCATTCCACATTCCATTCTGCATTCCATTCCGCAGTCCATTCCATTCCATTCTAAATTCCATTCCATTCCAATCAACATTCCATTCCCCATTTCGTTGTATTCCATTCCACATTCCATTCCACATTCCATTCCATTCCATTCCACATTCCTTTCCATTCCATTCCATTCCATTCCATTCCAAATTCCTTTCCATTCCCTTCCATTCCATTCCAAGTTCCATTCCACTTTCCATTAAATTCTATCCCACATTCCATTCCACATTCCAGTCCATTCCATTCCAAAACACATTTCCTTCCACAATTCATTCCATTCCATTCCACATTCCATTCCACATTCCGTTTCATTCCATTCCCATTCCATTCCATTCCATTCCATTCAATTCCATATTCCATTCCACATTCCTTTCCATTTCATTCCACGTTCCATTGCACGTTACATTCCACATTCCTTTCCATTCCATTCCACGTTCCATTCCACACTCAATTCCACATTCCATTCTACTTTACATTCCTTTCCATTGCACATTCCATTCCACATTCCATACCATGTTGAATTCCACATTTTTTCCATATTCCATTCCAGGTTCAATTCTACGTTACATTCCATTCCATTTCACGTTCCATTCCACATTCTATTCCACGATCCATTCCATTCCATTCCATTCCACTTTCCATTCCACTTTCCATTCAAAATTCCATTGCCTTCAATTCCAACTTCAATTCCACACTACATTCCACATTCCATTCAGCCTTCCATTCCGTTCCATTCCACATTCCATTACACAATCCATTCCACATTCCATTCCACTTTCCATTACACATTCCATTAAAGTCCATTCCACATTCCATTCCACATTCCAATCCATTCCATTCCACATTTCATTCCACCTTCCTTTCCATTCCATTCTACATTTCATTCCACATTCCATTCCACATTCCATTCCACCTTCCAATCCGCATTCCATTCCATTCCATTCCATTCCATTCTATTCCACATTCCAATTCATTCCATTCCACGTTTCCTTCCACATTCCATTCCATTCCATTCCACATTTCATTCCACATTCCATTCCACACTCCATTCCACTTTACATTCCACGTTCCCTTCCATTCCATTCCTGTCCATTCCACATTAAATTCCACATTCCACATTCCCTTCCACGTTCCATTCCATGTTCCATTCCATTCCATTCCATATTGCATTAAATTCCATTCCACTTTCCATAGCATTCCGTTCCATTCCATTCCGCATTCTATTCCATTACATTCCACATTCTATTCCAGATTCCATTGCATTCCTCTCCAGATTCAATTCCATATTCCATTCCATTCCATTCCAC
The DNA here is from genome assembly GCF_028885625.2 of Pongo pygmaeus. NCBI lineage: Eukaryota > Metazoa > Chordata > Mammalia > Primates > Hominidae > Pongo > Pongo pygmaeus. Next base: position 39,168,787 of record NC_072392.2, read on the forward strand.
ATTTCATTCCATTCCATTCCACGTTCCATTCCACGATGCATTCCACATTCCATTCCACGTTCCATTCCACATTCCATACCATTCCATTCTACATTGCATTCCATTTTCCTTTCTATTGCATGCCATATTCCTTACCATTGCATTCATTCCATTCCGCTTTCCATTCTATTACATTCCACACTCTACTTCACATTCCATTCCGTTCCATTCCACATTCCATGCCACTTTCCATTCCATTCCATTCAAAATTCCATTTCACATTCCATACCTCATTCCATTCCGTTCTATTCCACATTCCCTAACACATTCCTTTCCACATTCCATTCCACATTCCATTCCATTCCATTGCACTTCCATTCCACATTCCATACCTCATTCCATTCCGTTCTATTCCACATTCCATAACACATTCCTTTCCACATTCCATTCCACATTCCATTCCATTCCATTCCACTTCCATTCCACATTCCAGTCCATTCCATTCCACGTTCCAGTCCACATTCCATTCCAGAATCCATTCCACTTTCCTTTCCATTGCATTCCATGATCCATTTCAAATTCCATTCCACAATACTTTTCACATTCATTTACCTTCCCCTCCACTTTCCATTCCACATTCCATTGCATATTCCATTCCACTTTCTATTCCACATTGCATTGCCCGTTCCATTGTACGTTACATTCCTCGTTTCATTCCATTTCATTCCACGTTTCATTGCACATTCCATTCCATTCCATTCCACGACCCATTCCACATTCCATTCCAAATTTCATTCCACATTCCATTCTGTTCCATTGCACCCTCCATTCCACATTCTATTCCACATAACAGTCCACATTCCATTCCTTTCCATATTGCATTCCACTTTAAATTCCATTCCATACCACATTCAGTTCCACGATACATTCCATTCCACATTAAATTCCATTCCATACCACATTCAATTCCACTTTACATTCCACATTCCATTCCTTTCCATTTGACACTCAATTCAAAATTCCATTCCATTCAATTTCACATTCCATTCTATTCCATTGCACATTCCATTCCACAATCCATTCCAATGCTTTCCACATTACTTTCTGCATTCCATTCCATATTCCTTTCCACATTCCATTCCATTCCATTCCACATTCCATTCCACGTAACATTCCACATTCCCTTCCACATTCCAATCCATTCTATTACACATTCCGTTCCACATTCCATTCCATTCCATTCCACATTACATTCTACATTCTTTTCCACATTCCCTTCCACATTCCATTCCATTCCTTTCCAAATTCCATTCCACATTCCAATCCATTCCCTTCCGCATTCCATTCCACATTTGATTACATTCCTTTCCACATTCCACTCCATTGCATTCCACATTCCATATCATTGCTTTCCAAATTCCATTCCACATTCCAATCCATTCCCTTACGCATTCCATTCCATATTTGATTACATTTCTTTCCACATTCCACTCCATTCCATTCCACATTCCATTCCACATTCCATTCCGCCTTCTATTACTTTCCTTTCCACGTTTCATTCCACCTTTCTTCCCACGTTCCATTCGACTTTCCTTTCCACTCCATTCCACGTTCCATTCCAACTTCCATTCCACTTTCCATTCCATTGCATAACATTCCAGTCCACATTCCATTCCATTCCATTCCCCATTCCATTCCATTACTTTCCACTTTACATTCTTTTCCATTCAACATTCCATTTCACATTCCATTCCACTTTCTATTCCACATTCCGTTCACCATTCAAAACCACATTCCATTCAGTTGCATTCTACTTTCCATTCCACTTTCCATTCCACATTACATTCCACGTTCCATTCCATTATATTCCATGTTCCATTCCCTGTTCCATTCCATTCCATTCGACACTGCATTCCACAATCCATTGCACTCCATTTCACATTCCATTCCACTTTCCATCCCACGTTCCATTCAATTACTTTCCATGTTTCATTCCACATTCCATTCCATTCCATTCCACTTTTCCTTCCACATTCCATTCCACATTTCATTCTTCATTACTTTCCGTTCCATTCCACATTCCATTCCACATTCCATTCCATTCTGTTCCACATTCCATTCCATTACACTCTACATTTCATTCCACATTCCCTTCCATTACATTCCACATTCTGTACGAAGTTCAATTCCAATCAATTCCACGTTCCATTCCACGTTTCATTACACATTCTGTTCCACAATCCATTTCGCAATCCAATCCATTCCATTCCACTTTCCCTTCCATATTCCATTCCATTCCATTCCACATTCCATTCTCATTCCAACGCATTTCATTCCACATTCCATTCCATTCCACATTTCATACCACATTCCATTCCATTCCATTCCACATTCCATTCCGCATTCCATTCCTCTTTCCATTCCATGATCCATTCCACGTTCCATTCCTCTTTCCATTCAATTCCATTCCACGTTACATTCCATTCCATTCCACGTTCCATTTCATTCCGTTCCACATTCCATTCCACTTTCCATTTCACATTCCTTTCCACATTCTATTTCATTTTCCTTTCCTTTTCCTTCCTTTCCATTGCACTTTCCTTTCCATTCCGTTTCTCATTCCATTCCATTCCATTCCACGATCCATTCAACATTCCATTCCACATTTCATTCCATTCCATTCTATTCCACATTCCATTCCGTTCCATTAAACAATCCATTCCACGTACCATTCCACATTCCATTCCACGTTCCATTCCATTCCATTCCACTTTCCAATTCATTCCATTTCACATTACAATCCATTCCATTCCATATTCTACCACATTCCATTCCAAGTTGCATTGCATTCCCTTCCACGTCACATTCCGCATTCCATTCCATATTACATTCCACTTCCCATTCCAATCTATTCGACGTTCCTGTCCATTCCATTCCACGTTCCATTCCACTTTCCCATCCACATTCCATTCCACATTCCATTTCACGTTGCATTCCATTCCATTCCACATTGCACTCCACGTTCCATTCCATTCCATTCCATATTCCTTTGCATTCCATTCCATATTCGATTCCATTCCACATTCCATTCCATTGCATTCTATTCCATATTCCATTCCATTACAGTCAACATTAAATTCCTGTACATTCCACATTCCATTCCACATGCCATATGACATTCCATTGCACATTCCATTGCACGTTCCATTCCATTCCATTCCACATTCCATTGTATTCCATTCCACTTTCCATTCCATTCAATTCCACATTTCACTCTATTCCATTGCATTCCACATTCTATTCCATTCCATTCCGCATTTCATTCCATCACATTCCACTGTATTCCACATTCCATTCCATTCCATTCCACTTTCCATTACAGATTCAATTCCACATTCTTTTCCACGTTCCATTCCATTTCATTGCACATTACATTGAATTCCATTCCATGTTCCATTCCATGTCCTGTTCCATTCCATTGCACATTCCATTCCATTCTTTTCCATATTCCATTCCTTTCAATTCCTCATTTCATTCCATTGCATTGCATTCCATATTCCGTTCCATTCCATTCCTCATTTCATTACATTCCATAGCATTCCACATTCCATTGTGTTCCGTTCACATTCCATTCCATTCCATTTCATTATGTTCCACATTCCATTCCATTCCATTCCACTTTCCATTCCATTCCATTCCACATTCTATTCCACTTTCCATTCCATTCCATTCCACATTCCATTCCACATTCCCTTCCACATTACTGTCCTTTAAATTCCACATTCCATTCCACATTCCGTTCCATTCCATTCCACATTCCATTCCACATTCCATTCCACATCCCATTGCACATTCCATTGCATTCCACATTCCTTTCCATTCCACATTCCACATTCCTTTCCATTCCATTCCACATTCCATTGCAGATTCCATTCCACATCCTATTCCATTCCATTCCACATTTCATTTCACTTTCCATTCCATTCCTTGCCACGTTCCATTCCATGTTTCATTCCACATTCCATTCCACATTACATTCCACATTCCATTCCTTTCCATTCCACATTCCATACTACAATCCATTCCATATTCCATTCCACTTTCCATTCCACATTTCATTCCACATTCCATTACATATTCCTTTCCAGATTCTATTACACATTCCATTCCACATTCCATTCCATGTTCCATTCCATATTCAATTTTACTCCATTCCACATTCCATTTCATTCCATTGCACGTTCCATTCCAAATTCCACTTTACTTTCCATTCCATTAAATTCCACATTCCATTCCATTCCAATCCACATACCATTCCATTACATTACTATCCACATTCCATTCCATTGCAATCCACGTTCAATTCCATTTCGCGTTCCATTCCATTCCATTCCGCATTCCATTCCACATTCCATTCCACATTCCATTGCAGTTTCACTTCCTTTCTATTCTATTCCAAATTCCATTCCATTCCATTCCACATTCCATTCCATTCCATTCCATATTCCATTACACATTCCATTCCCCGTTCAATTCCATTCAATTCCACTTTCCATTGCATTCCATTCCATTCAGTTCCACGTTCCATTCAAATCCATTCCACATTCCATTCCATTCCATTCCACATTCCATTCCATTCCATTCCACATTGTTTTCCACTCTATTCTCATTCCATTATACATTCCAATCCATTCCATTCCATTTTCCATTCCATTCCATTCCACTCCTTTACACATTCCATTCCACATTGTATCCCATTCCATTCCACATTCCACTCCATTCCATTCCACAATCCATTCCATTCCATTCCACATTCCTATCCACATTCCACTATATTCCCTTCCTTTGCACATTCCATTCCACTTTCCATTCCATTCCATTTCACATTCAATTCCATTCCATTTCATTCCACATTCCATTCCACATTCCATTTCTTTCCATTTCACATTCCTTTCCATTCCATTCCACATTCCATTCTGCATTCAATTTCATTCCATTCCACATTCCATTGGGCATTCCATTCCTTTCCATTCCGCGTTCCATACTACATTTCATTCCATATTCCATTCCACATTCCATTTCACATTCCATTCCATATTCCATTACACATTCCTTTCCACATTCCATTCCATGTTCCATTACATTCCACATTCCATTCCATATTCCATTCTATTCCATTCCACATTCCATTTCAAACCATTTCACATTCCATAGCAAATTCCATTTCACTTTCAATTCCATTCCATTCCCTTCCACATACCATTCTATTCCAATCCACTGTGCATTTCATTCCACTCCACATTCCATTCCAAATTCCATTTCACTTTCCATTCCATTCCATTCCATTCCAAATTCCATTCCATTCCATTCCAATCCACATTCTATTCCATTCCATTCCAATTTCAATTCCATTCCACATTCCATTCCATTGCATTCCACATTCCATTCCATATTCCATTGTACATTCACTTCTATTCTATTCTATTCCACATTCCATTCCATTCAATTCCACATTGTATTCCGTTCCATTCCACGTTCCACTCCATTACGCTGCACATACCATTCCACATTACATTCCACATTCCGTTCCACTTTCCATACATTCCATTCCTCATTCTATTCCGTTGCGTTCCACATTGCATTCCACATTCCATTCCACATTCCATTCAACATTTCATTCCACATTCCATTCCATTCCATTCTACATTCCGTTCTCATTCCATTGCATTCATTTCCACATTCCATTCCACATTCCATTCCATTCCATTCCACTTTTCATACCACATTCCATTTTACGTTCCTTTCCATGCTCCATTCCATGTTCCCTTCCATGTTCCATTCCATTCCGTTTCATTCCTCGTTCCATTCCATTCCATTCCACGTTCCAATTCATTCCGTTCCACATTACATTCCACATTCCATTTCACTTTCCGTCCCACATTACCTTTCTCTTTCCAATCCATTCCATTCCATTCCACATTCCATTCCAGTCCTTTCCATTCCATTCCACTTATCATTCCATTGCATTCCGCATTCCATTCCATTCTATTCCATTCCGTTCCACCTTCCATTCCACTTTCCTTTCCACGTCGCATTCAGTGTTCCATTCCACTTCCCATTCCAGGTCGCATTCCTTTCCATTCCACATCACATTCGATGTTCCATTCCATGTCCCATTCCAGGTTGCATTCCTTTCCACTCCACATTCCATTCCATTCCATTCCACATTCCCTTCCATTCCATTCCACGTTACATTCCACGATCCATTCCACTTTCCTTTCCATATTGCATTCTAAGTTCCATTCCATTCCATTCCACATTCCATTCCACGTTCCATTCCATTAAATTCCACATTCCATTCCATTCCATTCCACATCCTATTCCACGTTCCATTCCACATTCCATTCCACGTTCCATTCCATTTTATTCCACTTTCCATTCCACGTTCCATTCCTTTCCATTCCACATTCCTTTCCATTCCATTTCACATTCCATTCCATTCGTTTCGACATTCCATTCCACTCTCCATTCCACATTGAATTCCATGTTCCATTCCACGTCCCGTTCCAAGTTCCATTCCCTTCCATTCCACATTCCATTCCATTCCATTCCACGTTCCATTCAACTTTCCATTCCACGTTCCATTCAACTTTCCAATCCATTCAATTTCACGTTCCATTCCATATTCCATTCCACATTCCACATTCCCTTCCAGTTCCATTCCATGATCCATTCCACGTTCAATTACACGATCCATTGCACTTTCCATTCCACATTCCATTCCATTCCTTTCCATTCCATACCACAATCCCTTCCACATTACATTCCACATTCTATTCCACGTTCCATTCCACATTCCTTTCCATGTTCTCTTCCATGTTCCATGCCACTTTCCATTCCATTTCATTCAACGTTCCATTCCACGTTACATTTCTTTCCATTCCACTTTCCATTCCACTTTCCATTCCATTTTATTCCACTTTCCATTCCTTTCCATTCCACATTCCTTTCCATTCCATTTCACATTCCATTCCATTCGTTTTGACATTCCATTCCACTCTCCATTCCACATTGAATTCCATGTTCCATTCCACGTCCCATTCCAAGTTCCATTCCTTTCCATTCCACATTCCATTCCATTCTATTCCATATTCCATTCCATTCCATTCCACATTCCATTCCACATTCCATTCCATTCCATTCCACGTTCCATTCAACTTTCCAATCCATTCAATTTCACGTTCTATTCCATATTCCATTCCACATTCCACTTTCCTTTCCAGTTCCATTCCACGATCCATTCCACGTTCAATTACACGATCCATTGCACTTTCCATTCCACATTCCATTCCATTCCTTTCCATTCCATACCACATTCCCTTCCACATTACATTCCACATTCTATTTCACGTTCCATTCCACATTCCTTTCCATGTTCTCTTCCACGTTCCATTCCACTTTCCATTCCATTTCATTCAACGTTCCATTCCACGTTACATTTCTTTCCATTCCACTTTACATTCCACTTTCCATTGCACATCCCATTCCAATTTCTATTGCATATTCCATTCCATATTCCATTCCACGTTCCAATACACATTCCATTCCATTCCTTTCCACATTCCTTCCACATTACATTATACATTCCCTTTCGTGTTCCATTCCACGTTCCATTCCACGTTCCATTCCACATTCTATTCCATTAGAATCCACTTTCCATTCCACCTTCCATTCCACATTCCATTCCACATTCCATTCCACATACCATTGCACATTGCATTCCACTTTCCATTCCACATTCCATTTCTTTCCATTTCACTTTGCTTTCCATTCCATTCCGCATTCCGTTCCTCATTCAATTCCATTCCATTACACATTACATTGGACATTCCATTCCATTCCATTCCGCGTTCCTTTCCTTTGCATTCCAATTTCCATTCTAAAACATTCCATGTTCCATTCCTTAATATTCCCCATTCCATTCCACTCCATTCCACATTCTATTGCATTCCACATTCCATTCTATTCCATTTCACATTCCACTTCATTCCATTCCATTCCTTTCCACATTCCATTCCATTCCATTCCACATTATATTCCATTTCATTGCATTCCATTTACTTCCATTCTACATTCCATTCCATTCCACATTCCATTCCACTGTATTGTATTCCATTCCATTCCATGCCATTCCATTCCAAGTTCTTTCCATTACACATTCCATTCCATTCCATTCCGCATTCCATTCCATTCACTTATTGCATTCCATTCCATTCCATTCCACATACGATTATATTCAACATTCCATTCCACATTCCATTCAACGTTCCATTCCACGTTCCATTCCATTCCACTAATCTCCAGATTCCATTCCTCATTTCTTTCTATTCCATTACACATTCCATTCCATTAATCTCCATATTCCATTCCTCATTTCATTCCATTCCATTTCACATTCCATTCCACATTCCATTACACAATCCATTGCACTCCATTCCATTCCACAATCCATTCCACATTTCATTCCACATTCCATTACACAATCCATTGCACTCCATTCCATTCCACATTCCATTCCACATTCCATTCCATTCCATTCCTCGTTCTTTTCCACGTTCCATTCCACTTTCCATTCTACATTCCATTTAACATTCCATTCCATTCCACTCCGCAATCCATTTCACATTCCAATCCATTCCATTCCAAATTCCTTTGTATATTCCATTTCACATTCCATTCCATTCAATTGAGTTCCATTCCACATTCCATTCCATTCCAATCCATATTCCATTCCATTCCATTCCACGTTCCTTTCCATTCCACTTTCAATTCCATTCCAGGTTCGATTCCATTGCACCCTCATTCCGTTCCATTCCATTACACATTCCATTCCATTCCATTACACATTCCATTCCACATTCCATTTCATTCAATTCTATTCCACATTCCATTCCATTCCATTCCGCATTCCATTCCATTCCATTCCACATTCCATTCCATTCAACTCCAAATGCCATTCCATTCCATTCTTTCCTCATTCCTTTCCATCCCATTCGGCATTCCATTCCATTGCATTAAATTCCATTACAAATTCCAATCCATTCCATTCCAGATTCTATTCGATATTCCATTCCGCGTTGTAATCCACATTCCTTTCCATGCTCCATTCCTTGTTCCATTCCACGTTCCATTCTGCATTGCATTCCATTCCATTTCACATTCCATAGATTTCTATTCAATTTTATTCCAAATTCGTTTCGATTCCGTTCCGCATTCCACACCAATCCATTCCATTTCATTCCATATTCCATTCCATTCCATTCCATTCCACATTCCATTTCATTTCATTCCACATTCCATTCCGCATTCCATTCCATTCCATTCCACTCCACATTCCATTCCTTTCCATTCCACTTTCCCTTCCACATTCCATTCCACGTTGCATTCCACATTCCATTCCACATTCCATTCCACGTTCCGTTCCACGTTCCATTCCTACCATTCCGCGTTCCATTACCCAATCCTCTCCACATTCCACTACATTCCATTCCGTCTTCAATATCACATTCCATTCCATGACTTTCCATTCCACATTCTATTCCATTACTTTCCATTCCACATTCCTTTCCATTCTTTTCCATTCAACATTCCTTTCCACATTCTTTTCTATTCAATTCCATATTCCATTGTATTCCTTTCCACATTCCTTTCTATTCCATTCCACTTTCCATTCCACGTTCCATTCTACGTTATATTCCGCTTTCCTTTCCTCTTTCCATTCCACATTCCATTCCACATTGCATTACACATTCCATTCTTCATTCCATTCCATTCCGCATTCCATTTCTTTCCATTGCACATTCCCTTTCTTTCCATTCCACATTCCTTTGTATTCCATTAAACATTGCATTCCACATTGCATTCCACGTTACTTTCAACATTCCATTCCATTCCATTCCTCGTTCCTTTCCATGTTCCTTTAAATTCCTTTCCACTTTTCTTTCCACATTCCAACATGTAGCTTTCCCCATTACTTCAGTTCCATTCCACGTTCCATTCCACTATCCATTCCACATTCCATTCCATTCCATTGCACATTCCATTCCACCTTCCAGTAAAAATTCCTTTCCACAATCCATTCCACGTTCCATTGCATTCCATTCCACTTTCCATTCCCTTCCATTCGACATTCCATTCCACATTTCATTCCACGTTCCATTTCATTCCATTCCACATTCCATTATATGTTCCATTCCATTACATTCAATGATCCATTCCGCGTTCCATTCCATTTTCCATTCCATTCCATTCCCCATTCCATTTCATTCCATTCCACATTCCATTCCACTTTCCATTCCACATTCCTTTCCCCGTTCAATTGCATTCAATTCCACGTTACATTCCATTCCATTGCATTCAATGTTCCATTACATTCCATTGAATTCCATGTACCATTCCATTCCATTGCATTCCACATTCCATTGCATTCCATTCTACATTTCATTCTATTCCATTCCACATTCCATTCCATTCCACATTCCATTCATTTCCCAATTCCTTTGCATTCCATTCCTCATCCCTTTCCATTCCATTCCACATTCCTTTCCATTCCATTCCACATTCCATTGCATTTCATTCCACATTCCATTCCACATTCCATTCCATTCCATTCCACTTTCCATTCCACATTCCATTCAATAGTCCATTCCATTCCATTCCACTTTGGATTCCATTCCATTCCACATTCCATTCCTTTCCACTTCACATTCCATTCTATTCCATTCCACATTCCTTTCCATGCCATTCCACATTCCATACCACTTTCCATTCCATTCCATGCCACTTTCCTTTCCATGCCATTCCACATTGTTTTCCACTTTCCATTTCAATACATTCCACATTCCATTCCATTCCATTCCATTCATTTCCAGGCTATATTCCATTCCATTGCTTTGCATTCCACATTACATTCCATTTCATTCCACATTCCTTTCCATTCCATTCCATTCCACCTTCCATTAAATTCCATCACACATTACATTCCACGGTCCATTCCTCTTTCAAGTGCAAGTTCCATTTCGCTTTCCATTCCACATTCCATTCCATAGAATTCCAAATTCCTTTCCATTCTATTCCACATTCCATTCCATTCCTTTCCAAATTTCATTCCATTCCATTCCATTCCCTTCCAAGTTACATTCCACATTCCATTCCATTAAATTCCACTTTCCATTCCATTCCACATTCCATTCAACATTCCATTCCATTCCTGTCCACATTACACATTACATTTCAAGTTCCATTCCACTTTCCATTCCACGGTCCTTTCCACGTCCCATTCCATGTTCCGTTCCATTCAATCCCACATTCCATTCCACTCTCCTTTGCATTCCATTCCAAATTCCATTCCATTCCGTTACACTTTCCATTCCACCTTCCAATCTATTCCATTCCACATTCCATTCCATTACATCCCACGTTCCATTCCACATTCCATTCATTACAATTCTACATTCCATTCCATTCCATTACACATTCCTATCCACATTCCATTACATTCCGTTCCATATTCCCTTACATCACATTCCACATTCCATTCCATCACACTCCATTACATTCCACATTGCATTTCACATTCAATTCTACTCCATTCCATTCCACATTACATTCCGTTCCAATCCATATTCCATGCCATTCTATTGCACATTCCATTCCTTTCCATTAAACATTCCATTGCATTCTATTCAATTCCACATGCCATTCCACATTCCAATGCATTCCATTTCAAATTCCATTCCATTGCATTCCATTCCTTTGCAAATTCCATTCCACATCCCTTTTCATTCCATTCCACATTCCATTCCATTCCACATTCCATTCCATACCATTCCATTTCATTCCATTCCAATCAAATTTCCGCTCCATTCCATTCCACGTTCCATTCCTATCCATTCCACATTCCATTCCATTCCATTCCACATTCTATTCCTCATTCCACTTCATTCCGTTCTACATTTCATTCCAAATTCCATTCCATTCCATTCCACATTCCATTGCATTCCATTCCACATTCCGTTCCACATTCCATTTCATTCCATTCCATTCCAGTCCACATTCCATTCAATTCCATTCTGCTTTCAATTCCATTCCATTCCACATTCCATTCCACATTCCATTCCATTCCTCATTCCATTCCATTGCATTGCACATTCCATTCCGCATTCCATTCCATTCCATTCCACTGTTCATTTCATTCCACTCCTCATTCCATTCCAAATTCCATTTCACTTTCCATTCCATTCCATTCCATTCCAATCCACATTCCATTCCATTCCATTCCAAGTTCAATTCCATTCCACATTCCATTCCACATTCCATGGCATATTCCATTCCATTCCATTCTATTCCACATTCCATTCCATTTCCGTCCATATTTTATTTCATTCCATTCCACATTCCATTCCACTTTCCATTCCACATTCCTTTCCCCATTCAATTGCCTTCAATTCCACGTTACATTCCATTCCATTGCATTCAACGTTCCATTCAATTTCATTCAATTCCACGTACCATTCCATTCCATTGCATTCCACATTCCATTCCATTCCATTCCATATTTCATTCTATTTGATTCCACATTCCATTCCATTCCACATTCCATTCCATTCCATTCCAATCCACATTCCATTCCATTCCACTCTAAATTCAATTCCATTCCACATTCCATTCCAATGCATTCCACATTCCATTACACATTCCATTCCACATTCCTTTCTATTCCATTCCACATTCCATTCCACGTTCCATTCCATTCCATTCCACTTTCCATTACACTTTCCATTCCATTCCATTCCACGTTACATTCCACATTCCATTGTATATTCCAGTCCAACTTCCATTCCACATTCCATTTCATGTTACATTCCACGATACATTCCACATTCCCTTCCAATCAAGTTCCATTCCACATTGCATGCCATTCCATTCCACATTCCATTCCACATTGCATTAAATTCTCAATGCATTCCATTCCATTCCACAGTCCATTCCATATTCCATTACATTTCATTCTATTCCATTGCAACGAATACCATATTCCATTCAATTGCATTCCATTCCACATTCCATCCTACTCCATTCCACATTCCATTCCATTCCATTGCATTTTCCATTCCATTCCATTCCATTCCATTGAAAATTACATAACTTTCCGTGGCATTCCACATTCCCTTCCTTTCCATTACACTTTCCATTCCTTTCCATTCCAAGTTCCATTCCATTCCGTTCCACATTGCATTCCATTGCATTCCACATTCCATTGCATTCCATTCCACATTCCATTCCACATCCCATTCCACATTCCATTCCAGGATCCATTTCACATTCCATTGCATTCCATTTCACATTCCATTCCACATTCCATTCCCTTCCAATCCACATTCCATTCCACTTTGCTTTGCATTCCATTCCACATTCAATTACACTACATTCCATTCCACATCCCACTCCATTCCATTCCACTTCCAATTCTATTCTATTCCATATTCCATAGCATTGAATTCCACAATGCATTCGATTCCATTCCACCTCTCATTCCACGTTCCATTCCAAATTCCATTTCACGCTCCATTCCATTCCATTCCATCTTCCATTCCACTTTCTAGTCCACTCCTTTTCACCTTCCTTACCACATTCCATTCCCTTCCATTCCAACTTCAATTCCACATTCCATTCCTTTCCATTCCACATTCCATTCCATTGCTTTCCGCATTCCATTCCATTCCTTTCCACATTCCTTTCAATTACTTTCCATTCCATTCCACATTCCATTCGATTGCATTCCACATTCCATTCCATACAATTCCACATTACATTCCATTCCATTCCACATTCCATTCACATTCCATTCCACATTGCTTTCCATTCCATTCCACATTCCATTCCACATTCAATTCCACATTCCATTCCATGCCATTCCAGATTCCTTTCCACATTCCATTAAACATTCGATTCTTCAATCCGTTCCATTCCATTAGACATTCAATTCCATCCCATTCCACATTCCATTCCACATTGCATTCCATTGAATTCCATATTCCATTTCACACCATTGTATATTGCATTCCACATTCCATTCCACATTCTGTTTCACATTCCATTCCACATTCCTTTCCTCCCCATTCCACATTCCAATCCACATTCCATTCCATTCCATTCCACATTCCTTTCCACATTCCAAACCACATTCCATTTCACCATCCCTTCCCTTCCATTTCCCTTTACATTCCATTCCTTTGCACATTCCGTTCCTTTCCACATTCCATTCCAAATTAAATTCCAAATGCCATTACATTGCATTCCACGTTCCATTACACATTCCATTTCATGTTCCATTCCATTCCATTCCACATTCAATTCCACATTCCATTCCATTTCTTTTAGCATTCCATTCGAATCCATTCCGCTTTGCATTCCACATTCCATTCCACATTCCATTCTGTTCCATTCCTCATTCCACTCCACACTCCTTTCCACGTTCCATTCCACATTTCATTCCATTCCATTCCCCATTCCATTCCACACTCCATTTCACATTCCATTACATATTCTGTTCCATTCCTTTTCAAATTCCATTCCACATACTATTCCACATTCCATTGCGTTACATTCCACATTGCATTGCATTCCCTTCCACATTCCTTTCCACATTACACATTCCAATCCACTCCATTCCACATTCAATTCCATTTCATTCCACATTCCATTCCACATTCCATTCACTTTCCTTTAAACCTTCCATTCCACTTTCCTTTCCATTCATTTCTACATTCGTTTCCACATTCCAATCCATTGCATTCAACTTTTCATGCCACACTGCATTCCACAATCCATTCCTTTACACTCCACATTTCATTCTACATTCCATTCCCCATTCCTCTGCATTCCATTCCACATTCTATTCCATTCCATTCCACAATCCATTCCACATTCCATTCCACATTCCATTCCACATTCCATTCCATTCCACATTCCATTCCATTCCATCCGACTTTCAATTCCATGTTCCATTCCAGTTTTCATTCCACGATCCATTCCTTTCCATTCCATGTTCCATTCTGTTCTATTCCACATTTCATTCCACTTTACAGTTCGCATTCCATTCGACATTCCGTTACAGATTCCTTTGCATTCCATTCCCCATTCCATTCCATTCCATTCCACCTTCCATTCCATTCGCTTCCATATTCCAATTCTTTCCAAATTCCATTCCACATTCCTTTCCAAGTTCCATTCCATTCCCTTCCTTGTGGCATTCCACGATCCATTCTGTGTTCCATTCCATTAAAATCCACTTTCTTCTCCTCATTCCATTCCATTCCATTTCACGTTCCATTCCACTATTCCATTACAAATTCCAATCCACTTTCCATTCCGTTCCATTCCGCATTTGTTTCCACTCTCCACTCCACATTACATTCCACATTCCAATCCGTTCCATTCCACATTCCATTCCGCATTCCATTCCTCATTGCATTCCACAATGCATTCCATTCCATTTCATATTCCATTCCATTCCACTCCACATTCCATTCCACTTTGTATTACACGTTCCATTCCACTTTCCATTTCACGTTCCATTCCATTCCATTCCAGTTTCCTTTCCACATTCCATTCCACATTCCATTACACATTACTTCAATTCCATTCCACATTCCATTCCACATTCCATTCCATTCCATTCCACATTCCATTAATCATTCCATTCAACATTGCATTCCACATTCCATTTGACATTCTATTCCATTCCATTCCACATTCCATTCCATCACATTGCATTCCACATTGCGTTCCATTCCATTCCGCATTCCATTCTACATTCCCTTCCACATTCTTTTCCACATTCTTTTCCATTGCATTCTATTCCACTTTCCATTCCATTCCATTCCACATTGCATTCAGTTACATTCCACATTCCATTCCACATTCCATTCCACATTCTATTCCACTTGGCATTCCACATTCAATTCCACATTCCATTCCAATCCATCCCTCATTCCATTACAATTTACATTCCATTTAATTCCACCTTCCATTTCACGTTCCATTCTACGTTACATTCCACGTTCCTTTCCACCTTCCATTCCACATTCCATTCCATTCCATTCCTTATTCCATACCATTCCATTCCATTGCATTCCACAATCCATTCCATTCCTTTGCAGTTTCTTGTCCACATTCCATTCCACATTCCATTCCTTTCCATTCCACATTCCATTCCACACTCCATTCCACGTTCCATTCCACATTCCATTCAATTTCATTCCACATTCCATTCCACACTCCATTCCACATTCCATTCCGTACCATTCCACATTCCATTGCTTTCCATTCCACATTCCTTTCTGCATTCCAATCCATTCCATTCCACATTCTATTCCTTTCGATTACACATTCCATTCCACATTCTATTCCACAGTCCATTAAACATTCCATTCCATTACATGTCGTGTTCTCTTCCACATTCCATTCCACATTCCATTCCACATTCCATTCCACATTCCATTCCACATACCTTTCTATTCCATTTTAAATTTCATTCCACATTCCATTTCACATTCCGTTCCACTTTTCATTCCCTTCCAGTCTACATTCCATTCCATACTTCACTCTAAGTTCCATTCCACATTCCATTACATTCCATTCCACATTCAATTCCATTCTATTCCAAATTACATTCCATGTTACATGCCACGTTCCATTCCAAGTTCCATTTATTCCATTCCACATTCCATTCCACATTGCATTACATGCCATTCCACATTCTTTTTCACATTCCATTCCACATTGCATTCCGTTCCATTCCACATTCCATCCCACATTATGTTCCAAATTCCATTCCATTCCACTCCACAATCCGTTCCATTACATTCCACATTCCATTCCTCTTTCCATTCCATTCCATTCCACATTCCATTACACGTTACATTCCATTCCATTGCACTTTCCATTCCACGTTCCATTCCACATTCCATTCCATTACATTTGACATTTCATTCTAATTTCCATTCCACTCTACTCAACATTCTATTGCTTTCCATTCCACATTCCATTAAAGTTTGCATTCCACATTCCATTCCGTTCCATTCCACATTCCAGTCCCCATTCCATTGCATTTCATTCCACATTCCATTCCATTCCAGCCCACATTCCATTACACATACCAGTCCATTAATCTCCATATTCAAGTCCTCATTTCATTCCATTCCAATACACATTCCATTCCACATTCCATTACACAATCCATTGCACTCCATTCAATTCCACATTCCATTCCACGTTCCATTCCATTCCACGTTCCCTTCCACGCTCCATTCCACATTCCATACCACATTCCATTCCATTCCACTCCACATTCCATTCCACATTCCTTTGTATATTCCATTTCGCATTCCATTCCATTCCATTAAATTCCATTCCACATTCCATTCCATTCCAATCCACATTACATTCCATTCCATTCCACATTTCTTTCCATTCCACGTTCAATTCCATTGCAGATTCCATTCCATTTCACCACACATTCCGTTCCATTCCATTACACATTCCATTCCATTCCATTCCACATTCCATTCCACATTCCATTCCATTCCATTCTATTCCACATTCCATTCCATTCCATTCTATTCCACATTCCATTCCATTCCATTCCACGTTCCATTCCATTCCATTCCACATTCCATTCCATTCCACATTCCATTCCATTCCATTCCACATTCCATTCCATTCCATTCCACATTCCATTCCATTCCATTCCACATTCCATTCCATTCCATTCCACATTCTATTCCATTCCACATTCCATTTCATTCCATTCCTTTCCATATTCCTTTCTGTCCCATTCGGCATTCCATTCCGTTTCATTCCATTCCATTACTAAATACATTCCATTCCATTCCAGATTCTATTCCACATTCCCTTCCACGTTATATTCCACATTCCATTCCAGGTTCCATTCCTCTTTCCATTCCACGTTCCATTCCACGTTCCATTCCACATTGCATTCCATTCCATTTCACATTCCACAGCTTTCCATTCAATTTCATTCCAAATTCGATTCGTTTCCATTCGGCATTCCATACCATTCCATTCCATTTCATTCCACATTCCATTCCATTCCATTCCACATTCCATTCCATTCCATTCCACATTCCATTCCGCATTCCATTCCATTCCATTCCACTCCAAATTCGGTCCCTTTCACATTACCTTAGATTTCATTCCATTCCATTCCACATTCCATTCCGCATTCCATTCCATTCCATTCCACTCCACATTCCATTCCTTTCCATTCCACTTTCCCTTCCACATTCCATTCCACCTTGCATTCCACATTCCATTCCTCATTCCATTCCACGTTCCGTTCCAAGTTCCATTCCTACCATTCCACGTTCCATTCCCCATTCCTCTCCACATTCTATTACATTCCATACCATCTTCAATTCCACTTTCCATTCCGTCACTTTCCATTTCACATTCTATTCCACTACTTTCCATTCCACATTCCTTTCCATTCCATTCCATTCGACATTCCATTCCACATTCTATTATATTCCATTCCATATTCCATTCCATACCTTTCCACATTCCTTTCTCTTCCTTTCCACTTTCCTTTCCACGTTCCATTCTACATTATATTCCGCTTTCCATTCCAATTTCCATTCCTCATTCCATTACACATTGCATTCCACATTCCATTCTACATTCCATCCCATTCCACATTCCATTTCATTCCATTCCACATTCCATTCCATTTCATGCCACATTCCATTGCATTCCATTAAACATTGCATTCCACATTGCATTCCACGTTACTTTCAATGTTCCATTCCATTCCATTCTACGTTCCTTTCCATGTTCCATTAAATTCCGTTACACTTTCCTTTCCTCATTCCATTACACATACATTTCCCCATTATTTCCGTTTCATTCCTCATTTCATTCCACCTTCCATTCCACATTCTATTCCATTCCATTATACATTCCATTCCACCATTCATTAAAGATTCCATTCCACATTCCATTCCACATTCTATTCCATTCCATTCCACATTCCATTCCATTCTATTCCACATTCCATTCTATTCCATTCCACATTCCATTCCACTCTCCATTTCATTCCATTCCACATTCCATTATATGTTCCATTCCATTACATTCGACGATCCATTGCACGTTCCATTCCATATTCCATTACATTCCTTTCCCCATTTCATTCCATTCAATTCCACATTTCATTCCTCATTGCATTCCATTCCTTTCCACATTGCATTTCACATTCCATTCCATTCCATTCCACGTTCCATTTCAATTCCCATTCCATTCCATTCCACGTTGAATTCTACATTCAATTCCAATCCATTTCACGTTGCATTCCACATTCCATTCAATTCCATTCCATTCCATTATTTTCCACGTTCCTTTCCACATTCCAGTCCATATTCCATTCAATTCCATTCCACATTCCGTTCGATTCCATTCCACATTCCTTTCCATTTCATCGCGCATTCCATTCCACATTCCATTCCATTCCAATCCACATTCCGTTCCATTCCATTCCATTCTATTCAACATTCTTTTCCATTCCATTCCATTCAACAGTCCATTCCAATTTATTACACATTCCATTCCGTTGCATTGAACATAAATTTCCACATTCCATTCCGTATTCCATTCCAAGTTCCATTACGTTCTATTCCACCAACCAAACCATTCCTTTCCACTTTCCATTCCATTCCATTCCATTCCACATTTCTTTCCATTCCTTTCCATTACAGTCCACATTCTATTCAATTCCATTGTATTCCATTCCACATTCAATTCCATTCCATTGCATGTTAAATTCCATTCGTTTCCTAATTCCATTCCATTACCTTCCACATTCCATTCCATTCTATCCAACATTCCATTCAATTCAATTCAATTCCACATTCCATTCCATTCCTTTGCACATTCCATTCATTTCCTTTCCATTCCTCGTTCCATTCCATTCTATTCCACTTTCCAGTCCATTCCATTCCACATTCCATTAAATTCCATTCTATTCCACATTCCATTCCATTGTATTAGTCATTCCATTCCATGTTCCATTACACTTTCCATTGCACGTTCTTTACACGTTCCATTCCACGTTCCTTTCCATGTTCCATTCCATTCCATTCCACATCCCATTCCACACGCCATTTCATTCCATTCCACATTACAAACGATAACATTCCAGTCCATTCCACATTCCATTCCATTCCATTCCATAATCCATTCCACATTCCATTCCATTCCATTCCATTTTCCCTATCATTCCATTCCATTTCTTTCCACATTCAATTCTGTTCCATTCCACATTCCATTCCACATTCCATTGCATTCCATTAAACATTCCATTCCACATTCCATTCTATTCAATTTCACTCTCCATTCCTTTCCATTCCAGATTCCTATCCACATTCCATTCCACATTCCATTCCACATTCCGTTCCGCATTCCATCCTACATTTCACTCCCTTCCATTCCACATTGCATTCCATTCCATTCCACATTCGATTTCTCATTCCATTCCATTCCATTCCACTTTCCATTCCACATTCCATTCCATTCCATTCCACATTCCATTCCGTTCCATTCCACATTACATTCCATTCCATTCCACATTCCATTCAGGGTTCCATTCTACGTTCCATTCCATTAAATTCCACGTTCCATTCCCCATTCCATTCCGTTCCATTCCACTTTCCTTTACACATTCTATTCCACATTCCATTCCATTGCATTCCACATTCCATTCCATTCTGTTCCACATTCCATTTTACGCTCCATTCCATTCCATTCCATGTCCAATTCCACATTGCAATCCATACTTCATTTCACATTCCATTACACTCTGTTTCACAATGCATTCCACATTCCACTACATTCCATTCCACAATCCATTCCACAGTCCATTAGATTCCATCCCACATTCCATTCCACGTTCCAGTCCATTGCATGCCATGTTCAATTAAACATTTCATTCTATTGCGTTTGACTTTCTATTCCACTTTCCATTCCACATTCCTTTTCACATTCCATTCCGTTCCATTACACATACCATTCCACACTCCATTGCACATGGCATTCCACATTCCATTCTGTTCCATTCCAAATTTCGTTCCACATTTCATTCCGCATTCCATTCCACATTCCATTCCACATTCCATTAAATTCCTTTCCACTTTCCATTCCATTCCATTCCGCATTCCATTCCATTTTCCATTCAGCGTTCTATTCCAAGTTCCATTCAATATCATTCCACATTCCATTCCACAGTCCATTCCATTCCATTCCACTTTCCGTTCAACTTTCCATTCCCCATTCCATTCCACATTCCATTCCATTCCATTCCACATTCTATTCCACATGCCGTTCCACATTCCATTCCATTCCACATTCCATTCTATTCCATTGCACATTCCATTCCTCACTCCATTTCTTTCCTTTCTACATTTCATTCCACATTCCATTCCACATTTCATTCCACATTCCATTCTATTCAACATTCCATTACACGTTCAATTCCATGACATTCCACGTTCCATTCCACGTTACACTACACTTTCCGTTACACATTCCAATCCACATTCCATTACACATTCCGCTCCAATTTCCATTCCACAATACATTCCACATTACATTACACAATCCATTCCACATTCCACTCCATTCCATGCCACATTCCATTCAACGTTCCATTCCTTTCCATACCACTTTCAATTCCGCATTCCATTCCCTTATATTTTACATTCCATTCCACATTAATTTCCAAAATCCATTTCACATTCCATTACGTTTTATTACACATTCCAACCCTCACTCCATTCCACTTTCCATTCCACATTCCATTCCACGTTCCATTCAGTTCCATTCCACTTTAAATTTCACACTGCATTCCACATTCCATTCCACACTCCTTTCCACATTCCATTCCACATTCTCTTCCGTTCCATTCCACATTCCTTTATGCTTTCCATTCCGCATTCCATTCCACAATCTATTCCACATTCCTTTCCACATCCCCTTCCACATCCCATTCCGTTCCATTCCACATTCCTTTCCTCCTTCCAATCCACATTCCATTCCATTTAATTCCACATTCAATTAAACATTCCATTCCATTCCATTTCACATTCCATTCCGTTAAATTCCAGATTCCTTTACACATTCAATTATACATTCTGTTCCACATTCCATTCCACATTCCATTCCCTTCCATTCAACATTCCATTCCATTCCATTCCACATTGCATTTCACATTCCCTTCCGTTCCATTCCACATTCCTTTCCACATTCCATTGCACATTCTATTCCACTCCATTTCACATTCCATTCCACATTCCACTCCATTCCGTTCCGCATTCCTTTGTACATTCCATTCCACAATCCATTCCACATTCCATCCCACATTCCATTCCATGTTACATTCCATTCCATTCAACGTTCAATTCCACATTCCATGGCATTACATTTTACATTCCATTACACATTCAATTCCACATTCCATTTCACATTCCATTCTGTCCCATTCCCCATTCCTTTCCACATTCCATTGCACTTTCAATTCCACATTCCGTTCAACATTCCATTCCACGTTCCATTCCACTCCATTCCACATTACATTTCACATTCCGTTCCACATTCAATTTCACATTCCATTCCATTCCATTCCCCATTCTATTCCATTCCATTCCACATTCCATTCCTCCTTCCCTTCGATTCCATTCCACATTTAATTCCATTCCTCATTCCATTCCATTCCATTCCACTTTCCATTGTACGTTCCATTCCAAGGTCGATTCAATTCCATTCCAACTTCCATTACACATTCCATTCCATTCTATTACAGTTTCCTTTCCAAATTCCATAGCACATTCCATTCCATTCCTTTCCACATTCCATTGCTTTCCATTTCACATTCCATTACACGTTCCATTTCATTCCATTCCACATTCCATTCCACATTGCATTCCACTTTTCATTCCAAATTCCAATCCGCATTCCATTTCACATTCTATTCCACTCCATTACACATTCCATTCCACATTCCTCTCCATTCCGTTCCACATTCCTTTCGACATTCCATACCACACTCCATTCCATATTCCATCCCACATTCCATTCCACTTTCCATTCCATTCCATTCCACGTTCAATTCCACATTCCATTGCATTACATTTTACATTCCGTTACACATGCAATTCCATATTCCTTTTCACATTGCATTCAGTTCCATTACACATTCCATTCCACACTCCATTCCACATTCCATTCTACATTCCATTCTATATTCCATTTCGTTCCATTCCACATTCCATTCCATATTCAATTCCGTTCCATTCCACATTATTTTACACATTCCTTTCCACATTCCATTTCACATTTCATTTCACATTCAATTACACAATCCATTCCACAGTCCATTCCACGTTCCTTTTCACATTCCATTCCACATTCCATTTCATTCCACATTCCATTCCTTTACATTTCACATTCCCTTCCGTTTCATTCCACATTCCTTTTCACATTCCATTCCACATTATGTTCCACATTCCGTTCCACATTCCAATGCACATTCCATTCCATTCCATTCCACATTCCATTCCATTCTATTCCACATTCCATTTCAAATTCCATTCCACTTTCCATTCCATTACTTTTAACATTTCATTTCACATTCCATTTAACGTTCCATTCTTTTCCATTCCACGTTCCATTGCACGTCCCATTCCTTTTCATTCCACCTTCAATTACAGAGCCAATTCCTTTCCATTTCACGTTCCATGCTACATTCCGTTCCACATTCCAATCCAAGTCCCATTCCGTCCATTAAACATTCCATTCGACATTACATTCCACATTCCATTCCGTTCCATTTCACATTCCAATCCACACTTCATTCCACATTCCATTGCACATTCCATTCCATACCATTCCACATTCCTTTCCACATTCCATTCCTCATTCTATTCCACATTCCATTTAATTCCATTCCAAATTGCATTACACAACCCACTACATTCCATTCCACATTCCATTCCATTCTATTCCACATTCCTTTCCACATTCCATTCCACAATCCATTCCATTACATTTCAGATTCCATTCCACATTCCACTCCACATTGCATTCCACATTCCATTCCATGGTCCACTACACAATCCATTGCATTCTACTCCACATTCCTTTCCACATTCCCTTCCACATTCCATTCCATTCCATTTCCCATTGCATTCCACATAACATTCCACTTTCCATTCCACGTTCCATACCATGTTCCTTTCCACGTTTCATTCCATTCTATTCCACGTTCAATTCCGTGTTCCATTCCATTCAATTCCACGTTCCATTCCACATTCCATTCCATTCAACTCCACATTGCATTTCACATTCCATTCCACATTCCCTTTCACATTCCTTTCCATTCCATTCCTCATTCCATTCCACCTTCTATTCCACGTACCATTGCAAGTTCCATTCCACGTTCCATTACATTCCATTCCATGTTCCATTAAACGTTCCATTCCACATTCCGTTCCACATTCCATTCCATTCCATTCCATTACACATTCCATTCAACATTCCTTTCCACATTTCATTCCATTCCATTCCAATTTCCTTTCCACGTTCCATTCCACGTTGCATTCCATTCCATTCGACATTTCTTTCCATATTCCATTTCACATTCCATTCCACATTCCATTTGACATACCATTGCATTCCCTTACACATTCAATTCTGCATTCCTTTGCAAATTCCATTCCATTTCATTGCACGTTTCATTCCACATTCCATTCCATTTCATTCCACATTCTATTCTACATTCCATTCCATTCGATTCCACATTCCATTCCACGTTCCATTCCAAGTTCCATTTCATTCCACTCCACATTCCACTCCACGTTCCATTTCACATTCCATTCCACATTCCTTTTCCCATTCCATTGCATTCCATTGCATTCCCTTTTGCATTCTACATTCCATTCCACATTCCTTTCCATTCCAATCCACATTACATTCCACTTTCCATTCCACGTTCAATTCCACGTTCCATTCCGCTTTCCATTCCATTCCATTCTTCTTTTCAATCCACGTTCCATTCCACGGTCCATTGCACATTCCAATCCACATTCCAGTGCGTTCCATTCAACATTGCATTCCACATTCCATTCCATGTTCCTTGTCGCATTCCTTTCAATTCCTTTCCACATTCCATTGCACTTTCCATTCCATTCCATTCCACATTCCATTCCACCTTCCATTCCGTGCTCTATTCCACTTTCCTTTCTGCGTTCCTTTCCATTCCATTCCACATTCCATTCCATTCAGTTCCACCTTCCATTTCATGCCGTTCCACGTTCCCTTCCACATTCTATTCCACAATCCATTGCTTTCCTTTCCACATTCCATTCCTCATTACATTCCATATTCCTTTGCACACTCCCTTCCATTCCATTCCACATTTCATTCCACATTCCATCCCACATTGCATTCCACGTTCCATTCCATTCCATTCCACGTTAAATTCCAAATTCCTTTGCATTATATTTGACTTTCCATTACACATTCCATTCCACATTCCATTTGACATTGCATTCCCTTCCATTACCCATTCCATTCCACATTCCATTCCGTTCCATTTCACATTCCTTTCCACATTCCTTTCCTCATTGCATTCCACATTCCATTCCACATTCCAATCCACACTCCATTCCACATTCCATTCCACATTCCATTCCGTACCATTACACATTCCTTTCCACATTCAATTCCACAGTCCATTCTATTACATTCCACATTGCATTCCACATTCCATTCCATTGCATTTCACATTCCATTCCGTTCCATTCCACATTCCTTTCCACATTCCTTTCCACATTCCTTTCTACATTGCGTTCCACGTCCCATTCCACATTCCATTGCATTCCATTCAACATTCCATTTCACATTCCATACCATTCCATTACACATTCATTCCACATTCCATTCCATTCCATTCCACATTCCATTTTACATTCCATTCCGTTCCATTCTACATTCCTTCCACATTCCATTCCACATTCCATTCCACATTCCGTTCCATTCCATTCCACATTCCATTCTGTTCTATTCCACATTCCAATTCACATTGCATTCCATTCCTTTCCACATTCCATTCCACGTTCCATTTAACGTTCCATTCCTCTCCATTCCACGTTCCATTCCACTTTCCATTCCACGTCCCATTTCATTTCATTCCACGTTCAATTCCACAGTCAATTCCATTCCTTTTCACGTTCCTTGCTACATTCCATTCCACATTCTATTCCACGTTCCATTCGGTCCATTCCACTTTCCATTACAAACTGCATTCCACATTCCATTCCACTTTCTGTTCCGTTCCATTCCACATTCCATTCCACACTCCATTCAACGTTCCATTACACATTCCATTCCATTCCATTACACATTCCTTTCCAGATTACATTCCACATGCCATTCCACATTCCATTCCATTCAATTTCACATTCCATTCCATTCCATTCCATATTCCATTTCACATTCCTTTCCACAATCCATTCAACCTTCAATTGCTCACTCCTATCCACAGTCCATTTTACATTCCTTTCCATTCCATTCCACATACCTTTCCAGACTCCATGCCCCATTCCATTCCACATTCCATTTCATTTCATTCCGCATTCCATTCCATTCTATTTCACTTTCCTTTCCACATTGCATTCCATTCCATTCCACATTCCATTCCATTTCATTCCACGCTAAATTCAATGTTCTTGTCCACGTTTGTTTCCACATTCCATACCACGTTCCATTCCATTCCAATCCACGTTCCATTCCATTCCATTCCACTTTCCATTCCAATCCATTCCATATTGCATTCGACATTGCATTCCACATTCCTTTCCATTCCTTTCCACATTCCATTCCATTGCATTCCACATTCAGTTCCATTCCTTTCCACATTCCATTCAACATTCCTTTACATTCCATTACACATTCCATTCCATTCCATTACACATTCCATTCCATTCCGCATCCCATAACATTCCATTACACATTCCATTCAGCATTCCATTCCACGTCCCATTCTACATTCCATTTCACTTTCCATTGCACGTTTCATTCCATTCTATTCCACATTACCTTCCTTGCATTCCACGTTCTATTCCATACCTTTCAATTCCATTCCACATATCATAACATTCCATTTCATTCGAAATTCCATTCCTTTCCATTACACATTCCATTGAATTCAATTCCACATTCCATTCCATTCCATTCCACATTCCATTGCACGTTACATTCCCTTCCATTCCACATTCCATTACATTCCTTTCCACATTTCATTCCACGTTCCATTCCACGTTCCATTCCGCATTCCATTCCTCGTTCAATTCCACTTTCCATTCCACATTCCATTCCATTCCATTCCATTCCTGATTCCACTGCACATTACATTCTATTCCATTCCACATTCCATACCATTAACTTCCATTCCATTCCACATTCCATTCCATTCCACCTTCCATTCCATTCCATTACACATTCCATTTTGCTTTCCATTAAATTCCATTCCACATTCCTTTCCATTCCATTCTACATTCCATAACTTTCCATTCCACATTCCATTCCTCATTCCATTCCACGGTGCATTCCACATTTCATTCCACATTGCATTCCACGTTCCATTCCACATTCAATCCCGCATACCATTCCACTTCATTCCACGCTCCATTCCACGTTCCATTCCATTCTATTCCACGTTCCATTTCACATTACATTATGTTCCATTCCACATTCCATTCCACATACCATTCCACATTCCATTCCTCATTCCGTTCCACATACCATTGTATTCCAGTCCTCTTTCAACTCCACATTCCACTGCATTACATTCCACATTGCGTTCCATTCCAATCCACTTCGCATTCCACATTCCATTCCATTCTATTCCATATTCTATTCCACATTCCGTTTCACATTCCATTCCACTCCATTGCACATTCCATTCCACAATCTATTCCATTCCATTACTCGTCCTATTCCACGTTCCATTCCACATTCCGTTCCATGTTCCATTCCATTCCGCATTCGATGGCATTCCATTCCATTCCACATTCCTTTCCACATTGCATTCCCTTTCATTCTATTACATTGCATTCCATTCCATATTACAATGCATTCGAATCCTCTCCACATTCCATTCCATTCAATTCCACATTCTATTGTATTCCATTCCACATTCCAATCCATTCCATTACACATTCCATTCCATTCCATTCCATTCTATTCCACTTTCCATACCATTCCATTGCATTCCACATTACATTCCTTTCCATTACACATTCCATTCCTTTCTGTTCCATGTTCCATTCCATTCCATTCCACATTCCATTCCAATCCATTCCACCTTCCATTACACGGTCCCTTTCACATTACCTTAGATTTCATTCTATTCCATTGCACTCCATTCCACATTCCATTCCATTCTGTTCCATTACACTTTCCATTCCACATTCCATTGCATGCCATTCACATTCCATTCCACAATCCATTGCTTTCCTGTCCACATTCTGATACACATTCCATTCCACATTCCATTCTGCTCCATTCCACATTCCATTCCACATTCCATTGCATTCCTGTCGACATTCCACTCCACATTCCTTTCCACATTCCTTTCCACATTCCATTCCATATTCCATTCCATTCCGTTTATTTCCACAATCCATTCCACATTCCAATGCATTCCAGTCAAAATTCCATTACACATTCCATTCCATTCAATTCCTCATTCCATTCAATTCCATTTCGCATTCCATTCCACATTTCATTCCATTCCATTCCACATTCCATTCCACATTCCATTCCATATTCCATTCAATTCCATTCCCCATTCCATTACATTCCATTCCACATTCCATTCCACGTTCCATTCCGCATTCCATTCCACATTCCATTCCACGTTGCATTTAATTCCGTTCCATGTTGCATTCCAGGTTCCATTTCTTTAAACTCCTCGTTCCATTAAACTTTCCGTTGCACATTCCATTGTACCTTCCATTCCACATTACATAACATATTCCTTTCCACGTTCAATTCCACATTCCATTCCATACCATTCTACGTTCTATTCCACGTTCCATTCCCTTCCGTTACACTGTCCATTTCACATTACATTCCCCATTCTATTCCACATTCCTTTCCATTCCATTCCACATTCCATTCCATTACATTCCGCAATCCATTCCACATTGCATTCCATTGCATTCAACATTGCATTCCATTCCGTCTCACATTCCATTCCATATTCCATTCCATTTCATTCCACGTTCCATTCCATTCTGTTCCACATTCCATTCCACATTCCATTTCATTCCATTCCACATTCCATTCCACCTTCCATTACACATTCTATTCCATTCCATTCCACATTCTATTTCACGTTCCATTCCATTCCAATCCACTTTCAATTCCCCGTTCCATTCCACATTGCATTCCACATTCTATTCTACATTCCATTCCGTTCTATTCCACATTCCATTCCACATTCCCTTAAAAATTGTATTGCACTTTCCATTCCACATTCTGTTCCATTCCATTCCACTTTCCATTCCACAAACCATTCCACATTCCATTCCATTCCATTCAACATCTCTTTCAACATTCCATTCCATTCAATGCCGCATCCCATTCCATTCCATTTCACATTTCATTCCCCATTCCATTCCTTTCCATTCCACATTCCATTCCACATTCCATTCCACATTCCATTCCATTCCACGTACCATTCCACGTTCCCTTCCACATTCCATTCCACATTCCATTCCACGTTCCTTTCCATTCCTTTCCACGTTCCATTCTATGATCAAATACATTCCATTACACATTCCATTCCACTTTCAATTCCGCGTTCCATTCCATTGCATTCCACGTTACATTCCACATTCCATTCCATTCTATTCCACATTCCATTCCATATTGCATTCCACGTTCCATTCCATATTGCATTCCACGTTCCATTCCACGTTTCATTCCATTCCATTCCACATTCTATTCCATTGCACCTTCCTTTCCACATACCACTCCACTCCTTTAAACATTCCTTTCCACATTCGATTCCATTCAATTCCAACTTCAACTCCACATTCCATTCAATTCCATTCCATTCCACATTCCAATCCATTCCACGTACCTTTCCTTTCCATTCCACATTCCATTCCTCCTTCCATTGCATTCCATTCCGCCTTCCATTACATGTTCCATTCCACGTTCCATTCCACGGTCCATTCCACATTCAATTCCTCTGCATTCCATATTCCACACTATTCCGTTCTTTTCCATTCCACAATTCTTTCCATTCCATTGCTCATTCCAATCCACATTCCATACAACCTTCAATTCCTTTGCATTCCACATTCAACTCCTTTCCATTCCACATTCCTTTCCACACTCCAGTCCACATTGCAATCCACATTCCATTCTGTTTCATTCCACATTACATTCCACATTTCATTCCAGATTCCATTCCATTCCATGCCACATTCAATTGCATTCCATTCAGCATTCCTTTCCACATTCCCATCTATTCCATTCCACTGCTCATTCCATTTCACATTCTATTCCACATTCCAGTACACATTCCATTGCAGTCCATTCCACATTCCATTACTCATTCTATTCCACTTTCCATTCCCCATTACATTGTATTTCATTCCATGTTCCCTTCCACATTCCATTCCACATTCCATTCCACTTTCCTTTCCATTCCATTCAACCTTCAATTCCACGTTCCATTTCTCTGTCCATTCCACATTCCTTTATGTCCATTCCGTATTTCATTCCATTCCACTTTCCATGCCATGATGCATTCCACGTTGCACTCCGCGTTCCATTCCATTCTATACCATGTTCCATTCCACATTGCATTCTATTCCATTCCATTTTCCATTCCACATTCCATTCCACATTACATTTCACTTTACATTCCTTTCCATTCCACATTCCATTCCACATTCCATTCCACATTCCTTTCCACATTCCATTCCACATTCCATTTCATTCCATTACACATTCCATTCCACATTCCGCTCAACATCCCATTCCACATTCCATTCTACATTCCATTCCACTTTCCATTCCATTCCACTCCACATTCCATTGCACGTTCCATTGCATGATCCATTCCACTTTCCATTCCCTTTCATTGTACGATCCATTATATTCCATTACACGTTCCATTTCTTTCCATTCCACTTTCCATTCCACATTCCATTCCACATTCCATTTCACAGTCCATTCCACTTTCCATTTCAATTTCCATTCCGTTCCATTCCATTCAATTACACATTCCATTCCATTCCAATCCACATTCCAAACCATTCCATTCCATGTTCCAATCCCTTTCACATTCCATTCCATTCCATTCCACATTCGGTTAAATTCCAATCCACATTCCATTCCCTTACATTCCACATTCAATTCCACTTTCCTTTCCACATTCCATTCCATTCCATTCTATTCCACTTTCCATTCAATTCCATTCCACATTCCATTCAACTACATTCCACATTCCATCCCATTTTTCAATCCGAATTCTATTCCACGTTCCATTCCACATTCCATTCCACATTCCATTTCATTGCATCCCACAGTCCATTACACGATCCATTCCATTCCATTCCACTTTCCATTCCATTCCATTCCACCTTCGTTTCCACGTTGCATTCCACGTTCCATTCCACATTCCTTTCCACGTTCCATTCCACTTTCCATTGCATTCCATTCCATATTCCACACCATTCCATTCAATTCCATTCCACAATCCACCCCATTCCATTGCACATTCCATTCCACATTCCATCCCACATTCCTTTCCATTCCATTCCCCATTCCATTCCACACTCCATTCCACATTCCTTTCAACATTTTATTACTTTGCATTCCACATTCCGTTCCACACTCTATTTCACATGCCATTCCACATTCTATTCCGTTCCATTCCACATTCCATTCCACATTCCTTTCCTTTCCATTCCATATTCTTCTTAATTCCATTGCACATCCCTTTCCATGTTCCAATCCACTCCATTCCTCATTCCATTCCATTCCACATTACTTTCCAAATTCTATTCCACATTCCATTCCACATTCCATTCCATTCCATTCCACGTTCCATTACCCATTCCATTCCACATTCTATTCCACATTCCATTTCACATTCTATTCCACATTCCATTCCACATTCCACTCCATTCCAATTCATGTTCACTTTGACATTCCATTCCACATTAAATTCCATATTCCATTCCACATTCCATTCCTCTTTTCTTTCCATTCCATTCAACATTCTATTCAACTAACCTTTCCACATTCCATTCCACATACCATTCCACATTCCATTCTATTCCATTCCACGTTCCCTTCCACGTTTCATTCCACATTCCACTCGATGTTCCATTTCATTCTATTCCATGTTCCAGTCCACTTTCCATTCCATTCCATTCCACTTTTCGTTCCACATTCCATTCCACATTGCATTCCACATTACATTCTTTTCCATTCTACATTTCATTCCACATTCAATTCCACATTCCAATCAAGATTCCATTCTATATACTATTCCATTCCATTCGACATTCCAATCCATTGCATTCCATTCTATTCCACATTCCATTACATTACATTCCATTCCACATCCCATTCCATTATATTCCACATTCCATTCAATTACATTCCACATTCCATTCCACATGCCATTCCACGTTCTAATCCACGATCCATTCCATTCCATTGCACATTCCATTCCATTCCATTCGATACTCCATTCCATTTAATTCCATATTTCATTCAATTCCCTTGCATTCCACATTCCATTGCATTCAATTTTGCATTCCATTCCATTGCCTTCCATTCTATTCCACGTTTCATTCCATTCCATTCTGTTCCACATTCCATTCTATTATATTCCACAATCCATTCAATTACTTTCCACATTCCATTCCACATTCCAATCCACGTTCTATTCCACGTCGCATTCCATACTATTCCACATTATATTCCATTAATTTCTTCATTCCATTCCATTCAATTCTACATTCCATTCCATTCCATTGCATTCCACATTCCTTTCCATTGAATTCCACATTGCATTCCATTCCATTCCATTCTATTCCACATTCCATTCCATTCCATTCCAAACCACATTCCTTTCCACTGGACTCCACATTACATTCCCTTCCATTCCACATTCCCTTCAACATTCCATTCCACATTCTTTTCCACGTTCCACCCCATTCCATTCAACATTCCCTTCCATTGCATTCCACATTTCATTCCTCATTTCATTGCTTTCATTTCAACATTCCATTCCACATTCCATTACATTGAATTCCACATTTCATTCAATGTTCTATTCCACGTTCCATTCCACGTTCCATTCCATGGTCCATTCCATGTTCCATTGTATTAAATTCCACACTCCACTGCACATTCCATTCCACATTCCAATCCATTCCATTCCACATTCCTTACCAATTTCCATTCCACTTTCCATTCCACCTTCCTTT
Organism: Pongo pygmaeus; assembly: GCF_028885625.2. Lineage (NCBI taxonomy): Eukaryota > Metazoa > Chordata > Mammalia > Primates > Hominidae > Pongo > Pongo pygmaeus. The sequence continues at coordinate 39,202,419 of NC_072392.2, forward strand.
CCATTCCTTTCCATGATCCATTTCATTCCATTCCACTTTCCATTCCACATTCCATTCCGCATTCCATTTCACATTGCATTCCGCATTCCATTTCTCTTTCCATTCCATTCCTCTCCATTCCATTGCACATTCCATTCCATTCAAATCCACATTCCATTCCATTCCATTCCACGTTCCATTCCTTTCCACATACCATTCCATTCCATTCCACTTTCAATTCCATTCAATTCCACATTCCATTCCACATTTCATTCCATTCCATTCCACTTTCCATTCAATTCCATTCCACATTCCATTCCACATTTTATTCCATTCCATTCCACATTATTTCAATTCCATGCCACATTCCATTCCATTCCCCTCCATATTCCATTCCATTCCATTCCAATCCACTTTCCTTTGCACATTCGAATCCATTCCATTCCATGTTCCATTCGAAATTTCATTCCTTTCCACATTGTATTCCAATCCATTCCACATTCCTTTCCATTCCATTCCACTTTCCATTCCAAATTCCAATCCATTCCACTCCACATTCCATTCCATTCCAGTCCACATTCCATTCCACAGTCCTTTCAATTCGATTCCACATTCCATTTCATTCCATTCCACATTTAATTCCATTCAACATTCTATTCCACATTCCATTCCTTTCCATTCCACATTCTCTTCCAATACATTCCTCACCCCATTCCATTCCATTCCACATTCCATTCCACATTCCATTCCATTCCATTCCACATTCCATTTCACATTCGATTACATTCCATTGAACATTCGATTCCATATTCCATTCCATATTCTATGTTAAATGGAATGGAATGGAAAGTGGAATGGAATGTGGAATGGAATGGAATGGAATGTGGTTAAGAATGGAATGCAATATGGAATGGAAAGGAATGGAATGGAATGTGGAATGGGTTGGAATTCATTGTGTAAAGGAATGCAATGGAATGTGGAATGGAATGGAATTGGACGTGGTATGGAATGTGGAATGGAATGGAATAGATATTCGAATGTAATGGAGTGTGGAATGGAATGAGGAACGGAATGTGGAATGTAATATGGAATGGAATGGAACGTGGAGTGGAAAATGGAAAGGAATCGAATGGAAAGGGAAATACAATGGATTTTGCAATGGAATGGAATGTGTAATGGAACGTGAAATGGAATGCATTGGAATGCAGAATGGGATGAAATAAAAAGTGGAATGGAAATTAATGGAATGTGGAATGGAATGGAATGGAATGCCATGTGGAATGGAATGGAATGGAATGTGGAATGGAAAGTGGATTGGAATAGAATGGAATATGGAATGAAATAGATTGGAATGCGGAATGGAATGGAATGCAGAAAGGAATGTGGAATGGAATGGAAAGGAACATGGAAAGGAATGGCATGGAACGTGGAATTGAATGGAATGGATGTTGGAATGCAATCGAATGAAACGTGGAATTGAAAGAAATTGAATGTGGAATGGAATGTGGAATGGAATGCAAGGGAAAGGGGAATGGAACATGTAATAGATTGTGGAATCGAATGTGGAATGGAAAGTGAAATGGAATGGGAGGGAAAGTGGAATGGAATGGAATGGAAAGGAAAATGGAATGGAATAGAATGGAATGGAATGGAGTGTGGAATATAATGGAATTGAATGTGGAATGGAATGTCTAATGGAGTGGAATGGAATGGAGTGGAATTGAATGTGGAAAGGAATGCAATGGAATGTGGAATATAGTGTGGAATGGAATTTGGAATGGAGTGGAATTGAATGTGGAATTGAATGTGGAATGGAATGGAATGGAACGTGCAATGGAATGTGAAGTGGAATGGAATGGAATGTGAAATTGAATGTGGAATATTAGGCAATGGAATTTGCAAAGGAAAGGAATGGAATATGGAATGGAATGTGGAATGAAATGGAATGGAATGGAATGGAATGGAATGTGCAATGGAATTGAATGTCATATGGAATGGAATGCGGAAGGGAATGGAAGGGTATGGAATGGAATGTGGAATGGAATGAAATGGAATGTGGAATGGAATGGAATGTGGAATGGAATGGAATGGAATGTGGAATGGAATGTGGAAAGGAATGGAATGGCATGGAATGGAATGTGGCATGCAGTGTGGAATGGAATGGAATGGAATTGTATGGCACGGAAAGGGGAATGGAATAGAAAGTGGAATGGAATGCTCTGGAATGTGTAAGGGAATGTGGAATGCAATGGAATGGCATGGAATGGGGTGTGGAACAGAATGGAATGTAATGTGGAATGAAATGGAAACTAATGTGGAATGAAACGGGGAATGGAATGTTGAAAGGAACCGAATGAAATTGATTGGAATGTCGAAAGGAATGATAAGGAATGTGTACTGGAATGTAAAGGATTGTGAAATGAAATGTGGAATGGAATATGCAATGGAATGTGGAATGGAATGGAATGGAATGCAGAATGAAATCGAATGGAATAGAAAGGAATTTGGAAAGGAATGGTTTTGAAAGTGGCATGTAATGTAATGGAATGTGGTCTGGAATGGAATGCATTGTGCAATGGAATGCGGAATGGAATGGAACGGAATGTGGAATTGAATGGCATGCATTTTGGAATAGAATGCAATGGAACTATATGTAGAATTGAATGGTATGGAATGGAATGTGGAATGGAATGGAATGCAATGGAATATGGAATGTTATGAAATGGAACAGAATGGAATGGAATGGAATGTGGAGTGGAATGGATTGGAATGAGGAATGGAAAACCATATGGAATTGAATGCTTGGAATGTGGAATGAAATGGAATGGAATGGAATGGAATGGAATATCATGGATTGGAATGGAAAGGAATGTGGAAAGGAATACAGTGGAATGTGGAATGGAATTAGAAATGGAATAGAATGGAAAGTGGAATGGAATGTGAAATGGATTGGAATGGAATTTTTAATGGAATGGAATAGAATGGAATTTGAAATGGAATGGAGTTGAATGTTCAAAGGAATGTGGAATGGAATGTGGAATGGAATGTGGAAGGGAAAGGGAATGGAATGTGGATAGGAATGGCAAGTAAAGTGGAATGGAAATGAATGGAAAGTGGAATGGAATGGAATGCAACGTGGAATGGAATATAGAATTGAATGTTGAAAGGAATGTGGAATGGATTGGAAAGGAATGTGAAATGGATTGTGGAGTGGAATGGAATGGAATAGAATTGAACGGAATCTGAAATGGAATAAAATGGAATGGAATTTGCAATGGAACCTGGAATGGAAAGTAATGGAACATGGAACGGAATGGAATGGAACGTTGAATGGAATGGAATGGAATGAGGAATAGAATGGAATGGAATGGCATGTGAAATAGAATGGAATAGTATGTGGAATGAAATGGAATGGAATGTGGAATGGAACGTGGAATGGAATAGAACAGAAAGTGAAATGGAATGTAATGCAGAATGGAATGGAATGGACCATCGAATGGAAAGTGGAATGAAATGGAATGGAATGTGGAATGGAATGGAATGGATTGTGGAATGGCATGGAATGGAATGTAATGGAGTGGAATGGAATGGAATGGAATCTGGAATGGAATGTAATGGAATGAAATTGAATGTAATGTAATAGAAAGGAATATAGAAAGAAATGGTTTGGAATGTGGAATAGAATTGAATGGAAATTTGAATGGAATGAAATGGAATATGCAATGGAATGTGGAATGCAATGGAATGGAATGTAGAAAGTAATGTGGAATGGAAAGGAAAGGAAAGTAGAATGGAATGTGGAATGGAATGGAATCGAATGTAGAATGGAATTTGGAATGGAATGGAATGGAATGTGGAAAGGAATGGAATGGAAAGTGGAATGGAATGTGGAATGGAATGGAATGGAAAGTAGAATGGAATGTGGAATGGAATGGAATGGAATGGAATATACAATGGAATGTGGAATGGAAAGTGGAATAGAATTGAATTTGCAATGGAATGGGATGGAATTTGGAATGGAATGGGGAATGGAATGGAATGGAATGTGGATTGGAATTGAATGCAGAACAGAACGTGCAATGGAATGGAATGGAATTTGGAGTGGAATGGAAAGGATTGTGGAATGGAACGTTGAATGGAATGTGGAATAGAATGGAATGGAATGTGGAATGAAATGTGGAATGGAATAGAAAGGAATGTGTATTGTAATACGGATTGGAATGGAATGGAATGTGGAATGGAGTTAAGAATGGAATGGAATGGAATGTGGAGTGGAATTCAGAACGGAAAGGAATGGAATTTCCAATGTAAACTCTAATTGAATGGAATGGAACGTAAAATGGAATGTGGAATGGAATTGAAAGGAAACTAGAAAGGAATCTGGAATGAAATGGAAAGAAATTCGGAATGGAATGGAATGGAATGGAATGGTGAAAGGAAAGGAATTGAATGGAATGCGGAATGGAACATGGAATGGAAAGTGGAATATAAAGTGGAATGGAACTTGGAATGGAAAGTGGAATGGAATGAAATGTGAAGTGTAATGGAATGGAATGCAATTTTTAATGGAATGGAAAGGAATGTGGAATGGAATGGAATGGAATGGAATGTGGACTTTAATGAAATGAAATGAAATGGGATTTGGGATGGAATGGAATTTAATGTGGAACGCAATGGAATGAAATGTGGAATGGAATGGAATGTGGACTGGGATGGAAGGGAATGGAATGTGGACTGGAATGGAATGGAATGGAATGTGGACTGGAATGGTATGGAATGTGGAATGAAAAGGAATGGAATGTGGAATAAAATGTGGAATGTCATGCAATAGAACGTGGGATGGAATGGAATGGAACGTGTGATGGAATGGAAGGAAACATGGAATGGAATGGAATGGAATGGAATGTGGAATGGAATGGAAAGGAATGTGGAATTTAATGGAATGGAAAGTGGAATGTACTGGAATGGAATGGAATGTGGACTGCTATGCAATGGAATGGAATGGAATATGGAATGGAATGTGGAAGAGAATGGAATGGAATGGAATATGGAATGGAATGTGGAATGGAATGGAATGGAATTTGGAATTTAATGGAATGGAAAGTGGAATGGAATGGAATGGAATGGAACGTGGACTGGAATGGTATGGAATGTGGAATGAAAAGGAATGGAATGTGGAATAAAATGTGGAATGTCATGCAATAGAACGTGGGATGGAATGGAATGGAACGTGTAATGGAATGGAAGGAAATACGGAATGGAATGGAATGGAATGGAATGTGGAATGGAATGGAAAGGAATGTGGAATTTAATGGAATGGAAAGTGGAATGTACTGGAATGGAATGGAATGTGGACTGGTATGCAATGGAATGGAATGGAATATGGAATGGAATGTGGAAGAGAATGGAATGGAATGGAATATTGAATGGAATGTGGAATGGAATGGAATGGAATTTGGAATTTAATGGAATGGAAAGTGGAATGGAATGGAATGAAATGGAATGTGTACTGGAATGAAATGGAAGGTAATGGAATATGGAATAGAAAGTGGAATGGAATAAATTGGAATGGAAGGGAATGCAATGTGCAATGGAATGGAATGGAAAGTGAAATGTAAATTAAGGGGATAGATTGAAATTGAATGGAGTGTGTTGGAATATGGAATGGAATGGAGTGGAAAGTGGAAAGGAATGGAATGGAATGTGGAATGAAACGGAATGTAATGTTGAATGGAATGGAATGGAATGTAGACTGGAATGGAATGGAATGGAATGGAATGTAGACTGGAATGGAATGGAATGGAATGGAATGTGCCATGGAAAGGAATGGAATGTGGAATTGCATGGAATGCAATGTGGAATGGAACATCGAATAGAATGGAATGCAATGGAATGTGATATGGAATGGAATGGAATGGAATGTGGAATGCAATGAAATGGAATAGAATGGAATGTGGAATGGAATGGAACGGCATCTGGAATGGAAAGTGGAATGGAATCTGGAATTGAATGGAATGGATTGGAATTTGGACTGGAATAGAATGGAATGGAATGGAATGTGCAATGGAATGGAGTGGAACGAGGAATGGCTAGGAATGAAATGTGGAATGGGACGTGGAATGGAATGGAATGGAATGGAATGTAGAATGGAATGGAATGTAATGGAATCTGGAATGGAATGGAATGGCATGCAATGTGGAAAGGAATGTGCAATGGAATGTGCAATGGAATGTGGAATGGAATGTGCAATGGAATGTGGAATGGAATGGAATGGGATGTGGAATTGAATGGAATTAAATGAAATGTGGAAAGCAATGAGGAATGCAACGGAATGAAATTGTATGTAATGAGGTATAGAATGTGGAAAGGAACGTGGAATGGAAAGTGGAATGAAACAGAAAGGAACGTGGAATGGATTTTGAAATGGAATGTAATGGAATGGAATGGAATTTGGAAGGCAATCGAAAGGAATGGAATGTGGAATGGAATGCATTGGAAAGTATAATGGAATGTGCAATGGAATAGAATGGAATAATGATTGGAATTCGGAATAGAATGGAATGGAATGTGGAATGAAAAGTGGAGTGGAATGTTGAATGGAATGTGGAATGGAAAGGAACGGAATGTAGAATGGAATGTGGAATTGAATGGAATGGAATTTGGAATGGAACGGAATGTAGAATGGAATGTGGAATAGAACATTGAATGGAACGTGGAATGGAATGAGAAATGGAATGGAATGGAATATAATGCCATGTAATGGAATGGAATGTGAAATGGAATGGAATGCAATGTGGAATGGAATGTGGAATGGAATGGAATGTGGAATGGAATGGAATGAATCGTAGAATGGAATGTATAATGGAATGGAATGGAATGTGTATAGGAAAAACAGGAATGGAAGAGGGAATGGAACGTGGAATGGAACGTGGAATGTAATTAAATGGAAAGTGGAAAGCAATGTACTGGAGTGTGGAATGGAAGATGGAATGGAACGTGGAATGGAACGTGGAATGTAATGAAATGGAAAGTGGAAAGCAATGTACTGGAATGTGGAATGGAATGGAATGGAACATGAAAGGGAACGTGGATTGGAATGGAATGGAATGTGGAATGGAATGTGGAATGCAATGGATTGGAACAGAATGTAGCATCGAATGAGGAATGCAATTGAATGGAATATAGAATTGAATGTGAAATGGAATGGAATGGAATGATGAATGTGATGTTGAATGGATTGTGGAATAGAATGTTGGATGGAATGCAATGTGGAATGGAATGGAATGGAATGTGGAATGGAATGGAATGGAATGGAACGAAATGTGGAATGCAAAGTGGAATGGAAAGTGGAATGGAACAGAATGTGGAATCGAATGTGGAAAGGAATGTGGAATGGAATGTGGAATGGAACGAAATGGATCGCGGAATGGACTATGGAATAGAATGGAACGGAATTTCGAATGGAACGGAATGGAATGTGGAATGAACTGTGGAATGGATTGCGCATTGGAAAGGAATGGAATGGAATGTGGAGTGGAATGTGGAATGGAATGGAATGGAACGTGGAATGGAATGGAACAGAATGTGGAATGGAATGGAATGGAACGTGGAAAGGAATGGAACAGAATGTGGAATGGAATGGAATGGAACGTGGAATGGAATGGAATGGAACTGGGAATGGAATGGAACGGAATGTGGAATGGAATGTGGAATGGAATGGAACGTGGAATGGAATGAAATGGAAAGGAATGGAAAGTGTATTGCAATGGAATGGAATTGAACGTGGAATGGAATCCAAGGGAATGCGGAATGGAATGGAATTGAATGTGGAATGGAATGTTGAATGGAACGAGGAATAGAATGGAACGCAATGTGCAATGTAATGGAACGGAATGTGGAATGGAATGGAAAGGAATGTGCAATGGAATGTGGAATGGAACGTGGAATGGAACGGAATGGAATGTGGAATGGAATGGAATAGAATTTGGAATGCAATTGAGTGGAATGTGGAATTGAATGTTGGATTGAATGGAGTGGAGAGTTGAATGGAATGCAACGGAATGTGGAATGGCATGGAATGCAATTCGGAATGGAATGTGGAATGGAATGGAATGGAATGTGGAATGGAATGGATTGGAACGTGGAATGGAATGGAAAGGAGGGTGTAATGAAATGGAAAGGAATGTGGAATGGAATGGAATGGATTGGAATGGAATGGAAAGGAAAGTGGAATGGAATGGAATGTAGAATGGCATGGAATGAAATGTGGAATGGAATGTGGAATGATATTAAATGGAATGAGGAAAGAAATGTGGAATGGAATGGAATGGAACGTGGAATGGTACGTGGAATGGAATGTGGAATGGAACGTGGAATGGAAAGTGGAATGGACTTTGGAATGGAATCGAATGGAATGTGGAATGGAATGGAAAGGAATCTGGAATGGGATGTGCAGTGAAATAGAATAGAATGTGGAATGGAGTGAAATGGAAAGTGGAATGGATTGGAATTGTCTGGAATATGGAATGGAATGGAATTGAACGCAGAATCGAATGGAGTGGAATCTGGAATGGAATGGAACAGAATGAAGAATGGAAAGCGGAATGATGTGGAATGGAAAGTGGAATGGAATGGAATGGAAAGTGGAATGGAATGGAATGGAATGTGGAATGGAATGGAAAGGAATGTGGAAAAAAATGTGGAATTCAATGGATTGGAATGGAATGTGGAATGGAATGTGGAATGGAAAGGAATGGAAAGTGGAATGGAATTAGGAATGTAATGGAATGTAATGTGGAATGGAATGAGGAAAGGAATGGATTGGAATGTGGAATGGAATGTAATGGAATGTGGAATGGAATGGATTAGAACGTAGAATGGAATGCAAAGGAGGGTGGAATGAAATGGAAAGGAACGTGGAATGGAATGGAATGGATAGGAATAGAATGGAAAGGAAAGTGAAATGGAATGGAATGTGGAATGGAATGGAATGGAAAGTTGAATGGAATGGAATGGAATGTGGAATGGAGTGGAATTCAATACGGAATCAAATGGAATATTGAATGTAATGGAATGTGCAATGGAATGGAATGGAATGTGGAATGGAGTGGAATGGAATGTGGAATGGAATGGAATGGAATGTGGAAAGGAACGTGGAATGGAATGGAATGTGGAATGGAATGTGGAATGAAATGGAATCGAACGGAATGTAGAATCAAATGAGGAATACAATGGAATGTAATGTAAAATTGAATTTGGAATGGAATGGAATGGAATATGGAATGGGAGGTGAAATGGAATGTGGAATGGAATGTAGGATAGAATGGAATGTGTAATGGAATGGAATGGAATGGAATGTGGAATGGAATGGAATGGAACGGAATGTGGAATGGAAAGTGGAATGGAATGGAATGTGGAAGCGAAAGTGATATGGAACGTGGAATGGAACGAGGAATGGAACAGAATGGAACGTGGAATGGAATATGGAATAGAATGGAAAGGAATGTGGAATGCAATGTTGAATGGAACGTTTAATGGAATGGAATGGAAAATGGAACAGATCATGGAACGGAACGTGGAAAGGAACGTGGAATGGATCGTGGAATGGAATGGAATTGAACGTGTAATGGACTGGAACGTGTAATGGAATGGAATGGAACGAGGAATGAAATGGAATGGAACGTGAAATGGAAGAGTATTGAAAGTGGAATGCAGTCGAATGGAACGTGGAATGGAATGTGGAATGGAATGGAATGGAATGGAGTGTAAAGTGGAATGAAATAGATCGTGGAATGGAAAGGAATGGAAAGTGGAATGGAATGGAATGTGAAATGGAAATAGAATGGACTGTGAAATGGAAATAGAATGGAATGTGGAAAGGAACGGAATGTGGAATGGAATGGAATGAAAAGTGGAATGGAATTGAATGTGGAGTGGAATGGAATGGAAGGTGGAATGGAACATGGAAAGGAATGCAATGGAAAGTGGAATGGAACGGAATGGAATGTGGAATGGAATGTGTAATGGAATGGAATGGAATGCGGAATGGAAGAAATGGAATGTCGAATGGAAAGCACTTAAATGGAATGTGGAATGCAATGGAATGGAATGGAGCAGAAAGGGATGTGGAATGGAAAGTGGAATGGAATGGAATGGAATGTGGAATGGAATGCGGAACGGAACGTGGAATGGAATGGAATGGAATGGACTGGAATGTGGAATGTAATGTGGAATAGAATGGAAAGGAGGGGAATGGAATGGAATGAGGAATAGAATGGAATGGAAAGTGTAATGGAATGCAATGTGGAACGGAATAGAATTGAATGGAATGGAATGGAACGGAATGTGAAATGAAATGTGGAATGGAATAGAATGGAATGAAATACGGAATGGAAAGACGAATGAAATCTGGAATGAAATGTGGAATGGAATGGAATGAGGAATGCAATGGAACGGAATGTGGAATGGAATGGAATGGAATGTGGAGAGGAATGGAATGGATTAGAATGTGGAAAGCAATGCTGGAATGGAACGGAATGTGGAATGGAATGGAATGGAATGTGGAATGGTATATGAAATGGAATGGAATGGAATGTGTAATGGAATTTGGAATGGAATGGAATGGAATGGAACGTTGAATGAAATGTGGAATGGAATGGAATGGAATGTGGAAAGCAATGCGGAATGGAAAAGAATGGAACGTGGAATGGAATGTGGAATGGAATAAAATGGAATGTGGAATGGAACGTGGAAAGGAACGTGGAATGGAACGGTGAATGGAATGCGGAATGGAATGGAATGGAATGGAATGTGGAATGCAATGGAATGGTATGGAATGTGGAATGGAATGGAATGTGGAATGGAATGTAATGGAATGTGGAATGGAATGTGGAATGAAACGTGGAATGGAAAGGAATGGAATGGAATGCGGATTGCAAGGCAATGGAATGGAAACTGGAAAAGAATGTAGTGTAATGGAATATGGAATGGAAGGGAATGGAAAGGAATGGAATGGAATGGAATGGAATGTGGAATGGAATGTGGAATGGAATGTTAAATGGAATGGAATGGAATGTTGAATGTAACGTGGAATGCAATGGAATGGAATGTGGAATGGAATGGGATGGAATGGGAAATGGAATGGAATGGAAATTGGAACGGAATGGAACCGAACATGGAATGGAATGGAACAGAATGTGGAATGTGATGGAATTGGAAGTGGAATGAAGTGGAATGGAATATGGAATAGAATGGAATGGAATGGAATGTGGAATGGAATGTGGAATGGATTGACATGCAATGCGGTATGGAATGGAATGGAATGTGGAATGGAATGGAAAGGAATGTGGAATCTAAAGTGAAGTGGGATGGAATGGAATGGAATGGAAAGTGGAATGGAATGGAACGGAATGTTGAATAGAATGGAATGGAACGTGGAATGGAACGTGCAATGGAATGCAGAATGGAATGGAATGGAATGTGCAATGAAATGTGGAATTGAATGGAATGGAATGGAATGGAATGGAATGTGGAATGGAATGTGGAATGAAATGGAATGGAATTGAATGAAATGGAATGGAATGAAATTTGAAACGGAATGGAATGTCATGTGGAATGGAATGGAATGTAACGTGGAATGGAATGGAATGTGAAATGGTCTGGAATGTGGAATGGAAGAGAATGGATTGTGTAATGGAACGTGGATGTGAATTGAATGTGGAATGGAATGAAATAGAATGGAATACAGAATGTTATGGAATGTGGAATGGAATGGAATGGAATGTGGAATGGAATGTGGAATGGAATTGAAAGGAATGTGGAATGGAATGGAAAGGAATCTGGAATGGAATGGAATGGAATGTGGAATGGAATGTGCAATGAAATGCAATGGAATGTGGAATGGAATGTGGAATGGGAAGAAATTGAAAGTGGAATTAAATGTGGAAAGGAGAGGAATGGAATGTGGAATGCAATGAAATGGAATGTGGAATGGAAACCAATGGAATGTGGAATGGAATGTAGAACGGAATGGAATGGTATGTGGAATGGAATTTGGAAGGCTTTGAATGGAATGGAAAGCAATGGGAATGGAATGTGGAATGCAATGTAATGGTAAGTGGAATGGAATGTGGAATGGGATGGAATGGAATGTGGAATGGGATGGAATATAATGTTTAATTGAATGTGGAATGGAATGGAATGGAATGCAGAATGGAATGTGGAATGAAATGGAATGGAATGTGCAATGGAATGTTGAATGGAATGCAATGGAATGTGAAATGGTATGCGGAATGGAAAGTGGAATGGAATGGAATGGAATTGAATGGAATGTGGAATGGAATTGAATGGAATGTGGAATGGAAGAGAATGGAATTGATTGATATGAGGAATTAAACGGAATGGAATATGGAGTGGAATGTGGAAAAGAATGGAATGGTAAGTGGAATGGAACGTGGAACGGAATGGAATGGAATGGAATGGAAGTGGAATGGAATGGAACGGAATGTGTAATGGAATTAGGAATGGAACATGGAATAGAATGGAGTGGAATGTGGAATGTAATGGAAAGGAATATGGAATGGAATGAAATGTGGAATGGAAGGGAATGGAATGTGGAATGGGATGGATTGCAATGTGGAATGGAATGTGGAATGGAATTGAATGGAATGCGGAATGGAATGGAAAGGAATATGGAATGGAATGGAATGGAATTTGGAATGGAACGTTCCTTTCCACATTCCATTCCACATTCCATTCAACCTTCCTTTCCCTTCCGTTCCACGTTCAATTCCAGTTTCCATTCCACATTCCATTGCATTCCATTCCACGTTCCATTCCAAGTTCCATTCCACTCCATTCCACGTTCCATTCCAAGTTCCATTCCACTCCATTCCACGTTCCTTTCCACATTCCATTCCTCTTTCCATTCCAAACCATCCTACGTTCCATTCCATTCCATTCCACATTCCTTTCCATTCAATTCCACATTCAATTCGACATTCCATTCCATCTTCCATTCCATTCCTTTCTATTCCACATTCCATTCCATTCCATTCCACTTTCCATTCCATTATATTTCACATTCCATTCCATTTCATTCCAAATTACACTACATTCCATTCCACTTTCCATTCCATTATATTTCGCATTCCATTCCATTCCATTCCAAATTACACTACATTCCATTCCATTCCATTCGACATTCCATTCCATTCCATTCGACATTCCATTCCATTCCATTCCACATTCCATTCCAAGTTCCACTCCACTTTACATTCCACTTTCAATTCCACGTTGCATTCCACGTTCCATTCCCTTCCATTCCACATTCCATTCCATTGCATTCTACTTTCCGTTACACGTGCGATTCCACATTAGATTCCTCGTTTCATTCCGCGTTCCATCCCACGTTCCATTTCTTTCCACTCCACATTCCATTCCATTGCCTTACACATTCCATTCCTTTCCATTCCATTCAATTGCACATTCCATTCCACATTCCATTCCCTTCCATTACAGATTCCATTCTATTCCATTCCACATTTCATTCCATGTTACATTCCACGTTCCATTGCACGTTCCATTCCAATACATTCCACATTCCATTCCACATTCCATACATTCCATTTAAACATTCCATTCCATTTCATTCCACATTGCATTCCGCATTCCATTCCATTTCACACTGCATTCCACATTCCTTTCCACATTCCATTCCTTTCCATCCCACATTCCATTCCACATTCCAATCCATTCCATTCCACGTTCCATTCCATGTTCCATTCCACATTCCATTCCACATTCCATTCCATTCCATTCCACATTGCATTCCAACTTCCATTCCATATTCCATACCATTCCATTGCACATTACATTTCACAATCTATTCCATTCAATTCCCCATTCTATTCCACGTTCCTTTCCACGTTCCATTTCACATTCCATTTCATGTTTCTTTCCTTTCCATTCCACATTGCATTCCACATTCCATTCCACATTCCATACCATTCCATTGCACATTCCATTTCACAATCCATTCGATTCAATTCCACATTCAATTCCACGTTCCTTTCCACCTTCAATTCCACTTTCCATTCCATATTCTATTTCAGATTCCATTCCATTCCATTCCATTCCAATTCATTTCACATTCTGATCCATTCCATTCCACATTCCATTCCATTCCATTCCACATTCCATTCCATTCCATTCCACATTCCATTCCATTCAATTCCACATTCCATTCCACATTCCATTCCTTTCCATTCTATTTCACTTTCCATTCCATTCCATTCCACTTTCCATTCCACATTGCATTCCACATTCCATTCCACGTTCCATTCCACTCCGTTCCATACCACATTCTATTCCATTCAATTCCGCATTCCATTACAGTCCATTCCATTCCATTCCACATTCCTTTCCATTCCATTTCATTCCATTCCTCATTCCAATCCATTCCTTTCCATTACACATTCCATACCATTGTATTTCACATTAAATTCCATTCCATTTCACATTGCATTCCACGTTGCATTCCACGTTCTTTTCCATGTTCCATTCTTCATTTCATTCCTTTGCATTGCACACTCCATTCCATGCCATTACACATCCCATGCCATTCCATTGCACATTTCATTAATCATTCGATTCCATTCCATTCCACGTTCCATTCCACGTTCCATTTCACATTCCATTCCATTCCATTCCATATTCCATTCCACGTTCCATTCCACGTTCCATTCCACGTTACATTCCACTATCCATTCCACTTTCCATTCCATATGCCCTTCCGCAATCCATTCCGTTCCATTCAACGTTCCATTCCACATTCCATTGCACATTCAATTCAACATTCCATTCCACATTCCATTGAACATTCCTTTAAACATTCCATTCCATTCCATTCCACATAGTGATCCATTTCAGTACACATTCCATTCCACATTCCATTCCATTCCATTTAAACATTCCATTCCATTGCACATTCCATTCCATTCCACATTCCATTCCATTCAATTCCACATTCCATTCCACATTGCATTCCACATTCCAATCCGTTCCATTCTATTACACTTTCCAATCCATTCCATTCCACTTTCTGTTCAACATTGCATTCCACATTCCATTCCACGTTCCATTCCATTCCATTCCATTACACATTCTATTCCATTCAATTCCACATTCCATTAGAGTCCATTCCATTCCATTCCACATTCCATTCCATTCCATTCCATTCCACATTCCAATCCACTTCATTCCTTTCCACATTTCATACCATTCTATTTCACATTGAATTCCATTCCATTTCACATTGCATTCCACGTTGCATTCCACGTTCTCTTCCATGTTCCATTCTTCATTTCATTCCTTTGCATTGCACACTCCATTCCATGCCCTTACACATCCCGTTCCATTCCATTCCACATTCCATTATTCGTTCCATTCCATTCCATTCCACGTTCCATTCCATGTTCCATTCCACATTCCATTCCATTCCATTCCATATTCCATCCCACATTCCATTCCACGAACCTTTCCACTTTCCATTCCACTTTCCATTCCATATTCCATTCTGCAATCCATTCCGTTCCATTCCACATTCCATTGCACATTCCATTCCACATTCCTTTCCACATTGCTTTCCACATTCCATTAAACATTCCATTCCACATTCCACTGAACATTCCATTCCACATTCCATTCCACATTCCATTGAACATTCCATTAAACATTCCATTCCATTCCATTCCATTCCTCATTCCATTCCACATAGTGCTCCATTCCAGTACACATTCCATTCCACATTCCATTCCATTCCATTTAAACATTCCTATCCATTGCACATTCCATTCCATTCCACATTCAATTCCATTCAATTCCGCATTCCATTCCACATTCCATTCAACATAGTGTTCCATTCCGGTACACATTAGATTCCACGTTCCATTCCATTCCATTTAAACATTACATTCCATTCCACATTCCATTCCATTCCACATTCCATTCCACATTCCATTCCATTGCATTCCATCTTCCATTCCACGTTCCATTCCGCATTCCTTTGCAAATTCCATTCCTCATTGCATTCCATTCCATTCCACATTCCATTCCAAATTGCAATTCATTGCATTCCACATTTCATTCCCATTCCATTCCGTTGCATTCCACATTCCATTCCACGTTCCATTCCATACCTCATTCCTTTCCATTCCATTCCAAATTGAATTGCACATTCCATTCCATTCCATTCCGCATTCCATTCCACATTCGATTCCATTCCATTTCACCTTTCATTCCACGTTCCTTTCCACATTCCATTGCACATTCCATTCCAAATTCCATTCCATTCCATTCCACTTTCCATTCTACATTCCATTCCACATTCCATTCCTTTCCATTCAACGTTCCATTCCACATTCCAATCCACATTGCAAAATATTCCATTCCACATTCCATTGAGCATTCCATTCCACATTCCATTCATTTCAATTCCACACTCCATTACACATTCCATTCCATTACACATTCCATTCCGTTCACATTCCATTCCATTCCAATCCACTTTCTGTTTCATTCCTTTCCATTTCATTCCACATTCTATTCAATTCTGTTACATTCCACATTCCATTCCATTCCATTCCACATTCCATTCCACTCCATTCCACATAACATTCAATAATCCATTCCATATTCCATTCCACATTTCTTTCCATTACATTCCACATTCCGTTCCACATTCCATTCCATTGCATACCGTTCCACATTCCCTTCCATTCCACTAAATTCCAGTCCAAATTCTATTTCATATAATTCCATTCCACATTCCATCCATTCCATTCCGCATTCAATTCCATTCAATTCCACATTCAGTTCCATTGCATTCCAAATTCCATTCCATTACATTTCACATTCCATTCCATTCCATTCCGTATTGCATTCCATTTCTTTCCATTTCACGTTCCATTCCATTCCATTCCACATTGCATTCCACATTCCATTCCACATTCCATTCCGCATTCCTTTCCCTTCCATTTAACATTCCATTCCATTCCATTACTCAATCCATTCCACGTCCCATTCCATGTTCCTTTGCATTTTCCATTACATGTTTCATTCCACATTCCGTTCCACTTTCCATTCCATTCCATTCCACATTCCATTCCATTCCATTCCATTCCACATTGCATTCATTTCCATTCCACATTCCATTTAACATTCTTTTCCACATTACATTTCATTCCATTCAACATTCCATTCCATTCCTTTCCACATTCCATTCCATTCCTTTCCACATTCTATTCCATTCCATTCCAATTTTCTTTCCATTAAATTCTATGTTCCATTCCATTCCATTCCTTTCTCCAGTTCATTCCATTCCACATTCCATTCCACGTTCCATTTCACATTCCATTCCACGTTCCATTTCGTGTTCTATTCCACGTTCCATTTCACATTCCATTCCATTCCATTCCATTCCACATTCCGTTCTACATTCCATTTCACATTCCTTTCCATTCCATTCCACATTCCATTCCACGTTCCCTTCCTTTCCATTCCACTTTCCATTCCACGTTCCATTCCACATTCCATTTCACTTTCCATTCCCTTCCTTTCCACTTTCTATTTCACATTCAATTCCACATTCTATTGCATTCCTTTCCACTTTCCCTTCCACATTCTCTTCCATATTCGTTTGAATATTGTTTTAAATTACATTTCACATTCCGTTCCACATTGCCTTCTTTTCCATTCCACATTCCTTTCCACTCTCCATTCCACATTCCATTCCACCTTCCATTCCATGTTCCATTCCATTCCATTGCACATTCCATTCTATTCCTTTCTACATCCCATTTCATGCCGTTCCGCGTTCCATTCCACATTCCATTTCACATTCCGTTCCATTCCATTTAATTCCACGCTCCATTCCATTCCATTCCACATTCCATTAAATTCCATTCCACATTCTGTTCCTCATTCCATTAAATATTCCATTCCTTTCCATTCCACATTTGGTTAGACGTTGCCTTCCTCTCCATTCCACATTGCCTTTCATTGCATTACACCTTCCATTCCACGTTGCTGTCCACGTTCCATTCCACCTTCCATTCCTCCTTCCATTCCATTTCATTCCACGTTACATCCATTCCATTCCACATTCAATTCCTGTTTCCATTTTGCATCCCATTCCACATTCCAATTCATATTCCTTTCCTTTCCATTCCCTATTCCATTCCATTCTACATTCCATTCCATTCCTTTACACATTAAATTCCACATTCCATTTCATGTTGCATTCTATTCCATTCCACGTTCCATTCCACTTTCAATTCAATGTCTCATTACTTTCCCTTGCACGTTCAATTCTACATTCAATTCCACTCCATTTCACGTTCCATTCTACATTCTATTCCAAATTCCATTCCGTTCCATTCGTCATTTTTCCCCACACTCCATTCCTTTCCATTCCACATTCCATTCCACACTGCATTCAATATTCCATTCCACATTCCATTCCAGTTTCAATTACACTTTCCATGCCGTTCCATTCCACTTTCCATTCCACACTCCATTCCACATCCCATTCCACATTCCATTCCGTTCCATTACACATTCCTTTCCACAATTCATTCCACTTTCCATTCCACATTCCATTCCGCATTCCATTTCACATTCCATTCCAAATTCCAATTCACTTTCCATTCCATTCCACTCCATTCAATTACACGTTCCATTCCAATCCAATCCACATTGAATTCCATTTCATTACACGTTACATTCCATTTCACATTCCATTCTGTTCCATTCCACATTCCATTCCATTCCATTCCACATTCCATTCCACATTCCATTCCTCATTCCATTTCTCATTCCATTCCATTGCATTCTATTCCACAATCCTTTACATTCCATTCCACATTCCGTTCCATTCCATTCTATTCCACAATCCATTACATTCCGTTCCACATTCCATTCCTTTCCATTCCAAATAGCATGCCACATTCTCTTTTACGTTCCATTCCATTCCATTCCACATTCCATTCCAAATAGCATGCCACGTTCTCTTTTACGTTCCATTCCATTCCATTCCACATTCCATTCCTTTCCATTCTACAATCCATTCCATTCAATTTAACATTGCATTCCACTATATAGCTTTCCACATTCCTTTCCATTACATTCCGTATTCCATTCCATTGCATTCCATTCTATTCCATATTTCATTCTATTCCATTCTGTTCCACAATCCCTTCCACTTCATTCCACATTCCATTCAATTACATTCCACATTGCATTCCACATTCCATTCCACATTCCATTCCACATTCTATTCCACGTTCCATTCCGTTGCATTCCACATTCTATTCCATTCCATTCCACATTCCATTCCATTCAATTCCTCATTCCATTCCATTCCATTGCATTACACATTCCATTCCATTCCATTCCGCATTCCATTCCGTTCCATTCTCTTCTATTCCACATTCCATGCCATTGCATTCCTCATTTCGTTCCATTCCTATCCACATTCCTTTCCACATTTTATTCCACTTTCCATTTCATTCCATTCCACATTCCATTCCATTCTATTCCACTTTCCATCGCATTCCATTCCACATTCCATTCCATTCCATTCCACATTCCATCCCATTCCTTTCCACGTTTCATTCCATTCCATTCCACGTTCCAGTCCACATTCCATTCCACATTCCCTTTAACGTACCATTCCTCCTTCCATTCCACATTCCATTGCACATTCCGTTCCATTTTCCATTTCACTTTCCATTCCCCGTTCATTTCCATTTTCCATTCCACGTTGCATTGCGCGTTCTATTCCATACCATTACAATTTCCATTCCACATTCCATTCCATTGCATTCCACGTCCCATTCCATATTTCATTCCACATTGCATTCCACATTCCATTCCGTTCCATTACATTTTACATTCCACGTTCCATTCCACATTCCATTCCACAATAAATTCCATTCTATTACATTCTATTCCACATTTCATTCAAATTTCCACTCCACATTCCATTCCACATTCCATTCCACATTCCATTCGTTTCCATTCGATTCCTTTCCACATTCCATTCCACATTCCATTCCATTACATTCAACATTGCATTCCATTCCAACCGACATTGCATTCCACACTCCATTCCACATTCCATTCCACATTCCGTTCCATTCCTTTCTACATTCCATTCTACATCCTTCTCCATAATCCATTCCGTTCCATTCCACATTCCATTGCATTCCCTGCCACATTCCTTTCCATATTCAAATCCATTCCATTCCACATTCCATTCAATTCCATTCCACGTCCCATTGCACAGAATCTTCCACATTCCTTTCCACATTCGATTCCATTCCATTCCATTCCACATTCCATTCCACATTCTGTTCCACATTCTATTTCAAATTCCATTGCACTCCATTCCTTGTTCCCTTCCACATTCCATTCCACATTCCTTTGCATTCCATTCAACATTCCATTCCACATTCAATTTCACATTCCATTCCATTCCATTAAACATTCAATTCCATTCCATTCCATTCCGCATTACATACCATGTTCCAAATCACGTTCCAGTAAACTTTCCATTCCACGTTCCTTTCCGTTCCATTCCACATTCCATTCCACACTTCAATCCATTGCATTTCACTATACATGCCACATTGCATTCCACGTTCCATTCCATTATATTCCACTTTCTATTCCACATTCCATTCCCCATTGCACTGCATTACATTCCCCATTCCATTCCACAATCCATTCCCTTCCCTTCCACATTACATTCCACATTTCATTCTACATCCCATTCCATTCCATTCCACATTCCATTCCACATTCCTTTAAACATTCTATTCCAGATTCTCTTCCATTCCATTCCACATTGCATTCCCCATTCCATTCCACATTCCATTCCACATTCCATTCCATCTTCCATTCTGTTCCATTCCTCGTTTCAGTCCACCCTCCATTCCATTACATTCCACTTTCCGTTCCACATTCCATTACACATTCCATTTCACACTCCATTCCCCATTCCATTCCACATTCCATTCGATTCCATTCCACAATCCATTCCCTTCCCTTAAACATTCCATTCCACATTTCATTCTACATCACATTCCATTCCATTCCACATTCCATTCCACGTTCCATTAAACGTTCCATTCCAGATTCTATTCCATTCCATTCCACATTCCATTCCACATTCCATTCCACGTTCCATTCCATGTTCCATTCCACCTTCCATTCCATTCCATTCCTCGTTTCAGTCCACCTTCCGTTCCATTCCATTCCACTTTCCTTTCCGCTTTCCATTACAGATTCCATTATACATTCCATTCCACATTCCATTCCAGATTACATTCCATTCCATTCCACATTCCATTCCACATTCCATTCCACGTTCCATTCCAAGTTCCATTCCACGTTCGATTCCACCTTCCTTTCTATTCCATTTCTCCTTTCAGTCCACATTCCATTGCATTAAATTCCACTTTCCTTTCCACATTCCATTCCACATTCCTTTTCACACTGCTTTCCATTTCATTCCACATTCCATTCCACATTTCATTCCATTCCAATCCATAATCTGTTGCACATTCCGTTCCACGTTCCATTCCACATTCCATTCCATTTCATTCCAGTTTCCTTTCCAGATTCCATTCCACATTCCATTCCATTATATTCCACAATCCATTCCACTTTCCATTCCATTCCATTCCATGTTTCATTCAACATTCTATTCCATTAAATTTCACGTTCCATTCCATTTTCCATTCCACATTCCATTCCACATTCCATTTCACGTTTCATTCCACGTTCCATTCCACATTCAATTCCACCATACATTGCACGTTCCATTCCACATTCAATTCCACCATACATTGCACGTTCCATTCCACATTCCATTCCATTGCATTCCACTCCACATTCCATTCCACATTCCATTCTACATTCCATTCCACATTCCATTCCGCATTCCATTCCACGTTCAAATCCACATTCCTTTCCACGTTCCATTCTTCGTTCCTTTCCACATTCCATTATATTCCTTTCCACGTTCAATTCCATGTTCCATTCCATTCCATTCAACTTTCCATTCCATATTCCATTGAACATCCCATTCCACGTTCCATTCCATGTTCCATTCCACGTTCCATTCCACACTCCACTCGACATTCCATTACACATTCCATTCCGCATTTCATTCTCCATCCCATTCCATTCCATACCGCAATCCATTTCACATTCCATTCCACTTTCCATTCCAGATTACTTTCCATTGCATTAAACATTCCACTCCGTATTACATTACACGTTTCATTCCACATCCCATTCCATGTCCCATTCCACCTTCCATTCCATTCCATTCCTCGTTTCAGTCCACATTCCATTCCATTGCAATCCACTCTCCTTTCCACATTTCATTCCACTTTCCATTCCACATTCCATACCAGATTCCATTCCATTCCATTCCACACACAATTCCACATTCCATTATATGTTCCGTTCCACATTACATTTCATGTTCCATTCCACGTTCCATTCCCTTCCATTCCTCGTTTTAGTCCACATTCCATTCCATTCCCTTGCACATTCCATTCCACATTCCATTCCACATTCCATTCCAAATTCCATTCCATTCCAATCATCATTACATTCCATTCCACATTCCATTCCACATTCCATTCCACATTACATTGCATTCCTTTCCACATTTCATTCCATATTACATTCCATTCCATTCGACATTCCATTCCATTCCATTCCCCTTTCCTTTCCAGATTCCATTTCACTTTGCATTCCATTACATTCCACATTTCGTTCCATTCCAATCCACATTCCATTCCACATTCCATTCCACATTCCATTCCATTCCATTCCTTTCCATTCCATTCCACGTTCCATTCCACTTTCCATTAAATTCTATTCCACATTCCATTCCACATTCCAGTCCATTGCATTCCACATTCCTGTCCATTCCATTCCACATTCCCTTCCATTCCAAAACACATTTCATTCCACAATTCATTCCATTCCATTCCACATTCCCTTCCACATTCCATTCCACATTCCATTTCATTCCATTCCACATTCCATTCCATTCCATTCCATTCCATTCCACGTTCCATTGCACATTCAATTCCATTCCATTCCTTCTTCCATTGCACGTTCCTTTCCACATTCCATTCCATACCACGTTCCATTACACACTCAATTCCACATTCTATTCTACATTCAATTCCATTCCATTGCACATTCCATTCCACATTCCATGCCACGTTGATTTCTGTATTCTTTTCCATGTTCCATTCTAGGTTCCATTCCACCTTCCATTCCTTTCCATTTCAAGTTCCATTCCACATTGTATTTCACCATCCATTCCATTCCATTCTTTTCCACTTTCCATTCCACGTTCCGTTCAAAACTCCATTGCATTCCATTCCAACTTGCATTCCAAACTCCATTCCGTATTCCATTCCGCCTTCCATTCCGTTCCATTCCACATTCCACTCCACTTTCCAGTCCACATTCCATTAAAGTCCATTCCACATTCCATTCCACATTCCAATCCATTCCATTCCACATTTCATTCCACGTTCCATTCCATTCCATTCCACATTTCATTCCACATTCCATTCCACATTCCATTCCACATTCCTTTCCACCTTCCATTCTGGATTCCATTACATTCCATTCCATTCTATTCCACTTTCCAATCCATTCCATTCCACATTTCCTTCCACTTTCCATTCCACTGCATTCCAGATTTCATTCCACATTCCATTCCACATTTCATTCCACATTCCATTCCACATTCTATTACACATTCCATTCCACTCTTCATTCCACATTCCCTTCCATTCCATTCCTGTCCATTCCAGATCAAATTCCACATTAAATTCCACGTTCCATATTCCATTCCACGTTCCATTCCATGTTCCATTCCATTCCATTCCACATTGCATTCCATTCCATTCCACTTTCCATAGCATTCCATTCCATTCCATCCCGCATTCCATGCCATTCCATTCCACATTCTATTCCAGATTCCCTTCCATTCCTCTCCACATTCAATTCCATATTCCATTGCATTCCAATCCACGTTTCATTCCATTCCATTCCATGTTCCATTCCACGTTCCATTCCACATCCCATACCATTCCATTCTACATTGCATTCCATTTTCCATTCCATTTCATGCCATATTCCTTACCATTGCATTCATTCCATTCCACTTTCCATTCCATTGCATTCCACATTCTACTCCACATTCCATTCCATTCCATTCCACATTCCATGCCACGTTCCATTCCATTCCATTCCAAATTCCATTTTACATTCCATTCCACATTCCATTCCATTCTATTCCAGATTCCATAACACATTCCATTCCACATTCCATTCCACATTCCATTCCATTCCACATTCATTTCACATTCCATTCCATTCCATTCCACGTTCCAGTCCACATTCTATTCCACATTCCATTCCACTTTCCTTTCCATTGCATTCCACGATCCATTTCAAATTCCATTCCACAATCCTTTCCACTTTTCTTTACATTCCATTCCACATTCCATTCCACTTTCCATTCCATTCCATTCCAATTTCCATTCCACATTCCATTGCATATTTCGTTATACTTTCCATTCCACATTTCATTCCACATTCCATTGCACATTCCATTCCACGTTTCATTCCATTCCATTCCACGTTCCATTCAACAAACCATTCCATTCCATTGCACGACACATTCCACATTCCGTTCCAAATTTGATTCCAAATGCCCTTCTGTTCCATAACACGTTCCATTGCAGATTGCATTCCACATTCTATTCCACATAACAGTCCACATTCCATTCCATTCCATTCCATATTCTATTCCACATTAAATTCCATTCTATACTACATTCAGTTCCACGTTACATTCCACATTCCATTCCACATCCCATTACACATCCCATTCCATATTCCTTTTGACATGCCATTCCATTCCATTCCACACTCAATTCAAAATTCCATTCCATTCAATTCCACATTCTATTGCATATTGCATTCCACATTCCATTCCATTCCTTCAAACATTCCATTAGACATTCCATTCCATTCCATTCCACATCCCATTCCACTTTCCATTGCATTATATTCCACATTATGTTCCACATTCCGTTCCACATTCCTTTCCTCAGTCCATTCCATTCCATTCCACATTGCATTCCACATTCCATTCAATTCCATTCCACATTCAATTCCACATTCCATTCCTCAATCCATTCCAATGCTTTCCACATTACTTTCTGCATTTCATTCCACATTCCCTTCCATATTCCATTCCATTCTTTTCCACATTCCATTCCACATAACATTCCACATTCCCTTCCACATTCCATTCCATTCCATTACACATTCTTTCCACATTCCTTTCCATTCCATTCCACATTACATTCCACATTCGATTCCACATTCCCTTCCACATTCCATTTCATTGCTTTCCTAATTCCATTCCACATTCCAATCCATTCCCTTCCGCATTCAATTCCACATTCCATTACATTCCTTTCCACATTTCACTCCATTCCATTCCACATTCCATTCCACATTCCATTCCACCTTCTATTCCATTCCTTTCCACGTTTCATTCCACCTTCCATTCCACGTTCCATTCGAGTTTCCTTTTCACTCCATTCCACGTTCTATTCCAACTTCCATTCCACATTCCATTCCATTGCATAACATTCCAGTCCAAATTCCATTCCAATCCATTCCCCATTCCATTCCATTACTTTCCACATTCCATTCTTTTACATTCAGCATTCCATTTCACATTCCATTTCACTTTCTATTCCACTTTCCGTTCCCCATTCAAATCCACGTTCCATTCAATTGCATTCTACTTTCCTTTCCACGTTCCATTCCAGATTTCCTTCCAAGTTCCATTCCATTACATTCCATATTGCATTCCTTGTTGCATTCCATTCCATTCCACACTGCATTCCACATTCCATTCCACATTCCACTGCATTCCATTCCACAATCCATTCCACATTCCATTCCACATTCCATTCCACTTTCCATCCCACGTTCCGTTCGATTTTCTTCCATGTTCCATTCCACATTCCATTCCTTTCCATTCCACTTTACCTTCCACTTTCCATTCCACATTCCATTCTTCATTACATTCCGTTCCATTCCATATTCCATTGCACATCCCATTCCATTCCCTTCCACGTTCCATTTCATTCCGTTCCACTTTCCATTTCACATTCCGTTCCACATTCTATTTCATTTTCCTTTCCTTTCCCTTCCATTCCATTTCACATTCCTTTCCATTCCGTTGCTCATTCCATTCCATTCCATTCCATGATCCATTCCACATTCCATTCCACATTTCCTTCCAGTCCATTCTATTCCACATTCGATTCCATTCCTTTCCATATACCATACAATTCCATTCCATTCCAATCCACAATCCATGCCATATTCCATACCATTCCATTCAATTCCATTTCACAATCCATTCCATTGCATTGCACATTCCATTCCATATTCCATTCCACATTCAATTCCTTTCCATTCCACATTCCATTCCATTACATTCCGCATTCCACTCCGCCTTCCATTCAAAATTCCACTCCTCATTTCATTCCAGTCCATTCCACATTCTATTCCACATTCCAATCCCTTCCATTCCACATTCTATTGCACATTCCACATTCCATTCACATTCCACCTTCAATTCCACATTCTATTCCAAATTCCATTCCATTCCATTTCACATTCCATTACACATTCCATTCCGTTTCATTTGACGTTCCATTCCACCTTCCATTCCATATTAAATTCCATTGCATTCGACGTTCCATTCTACGTTCCATTCCACATTCCGTTTCACATTTCCTTCCACATTCCATTTCACATTCCATTCCATTCCATTCCACATTCCATTCCAATCCATTCCACCTTTCATTCAACATTCCCTTCCACATTCCATTCCATTCCATCCCACATTCCATTGCACGTTCCCTTCCATTCCATTCCACGTTGCATTCCATTAATTTCCAAGTTCGATTTCACGTTCCTTTCCACATTCCATTACACATTCCATTCCATTCCATTCCACTTTCTATACCATTCCTTTCCATTCCACTATCCATTCAGCATTCCATTCCGCATTCCATTTCACATTCCATTCTGCATTCCATTCCATTCCATTCCACCTTTCATGCCATTGCACGTTCCCTTCCGCGATGCATTCCACGTTCCACTCCACGTTCCATTCCATTCCATTCCACATTCCATTCTGCATTCCATTCCATTCCATTCCACTTTCAATTCCACATTCCATTCCTCATTACATTCGAAAGTGCATTCCTTTCCATTCCACTTTACATTCCACATTCCATTCCCCATTCCATTCCATTCCTATCCACATTCAATTCCACATTCCACTCAACATTCCATTAAACATTCCATTGCATTCCATTCCACATTCCATTCCATTTCACTCCACATTCCATTGGACATTTCATTCCATTCCTTTCCACATTCCATTGCACATTCCATTCCACATTCCATTCCTTTCCATTCTACATTCCATTCCAACCTCCATTCCATTCCATTCCACGTTCCATTCCACGTTCCATTCCACATTCCACTCCACCTTACATTCTACATTTTATTCCTTTCCATTACATATTCCATTCCACATTTCATTCCACAATCCATTCCCCATTACATTCCACATTCCTGCCACCTTCCATTCCATTCCATTCCTAATTCTATTCCAAATTCCATTGCATTCCATTCCACATTCCATTCCACATTCCACGCCATTACATTCCATGTTTCATTCCACATTCCATTCCACGTTCCATTCCAAGTTCCATTCCATTCCGTTGCATGATCCATTCCTTCACTTTCCTCTTTCCATTTCATTCCATTCGGCTTTCCATTCCACCTTCCATTTCACTTTCCATTAAACATTCCTTTTCACATTCCATTCCATTTCATTCCATTCCATTACATGTTCCAATCCATTCCTATCCACATTCCATTCCATTCCATTCCATGTTCCATTACGTTTCACATTCCATTCCATTCCGTTCCACTTTCCATTCCATTCCATTCCACGTTCCTTTTCATTGCATTCCACATTCCATTCCACATTCCATTCCATTCCATTATATTCGACATTCCATTCTATTCCATTCCACAATCCATTCCATTACATTCCACATTCCATTCCCCATTCCATTTCGTTCTTTCCACATTCCATTTCATTCAATTTGTCATTACATTCCATTACATTGCATTCCAAATTCCATTCCATTCCATTCTTTTCCACATTCCATCCCATTCCATTCTATTCCCCATTGCATTCCATTCCATTCCACTGTATTCCACATTCCAATCCATTCCATTACACATTCCATAGAATTCCATTCTACATTCCTTTCCACTTACCATTCCACATTCTATTCCACTTTCCATTCCACGTTCCATTCCATACTCCACTCAATTCCATCTCACATTCTGTTTCACTTTCCATTCCATTCCTTTCCACATTCCATTCCACGTTCCATTCCATTCCATTCCACCGTCCATTCCATGTTCCATTCCATGTTCCATTCCCTGTTCCTTTACACGTTAAATTCCACATTCCATTCCATTCCATTCCATATTCCATAGCATTCCATTCCATTCCAATCCACAATCCATGCCATATTCCATACTATTCCATTCCATTCGATTCTGTAATCCATTTCAATCTATTGCACTTTCCATTCCACAGTCCATTCCATATTCCATTCCACATTCCATTACACGTTCCATTGCACACTCCATTCCATATTCCATTCCACATTCCATTCCACATACCATTCCATTCCATTGCACATTCCATTCCACATTCCTTTCCTTTGCATTCCCCATTCCATTAAACAATCCATTCCACATTCCATTCCATTCCACATTCCATTCCGTTCCATTCCACATTTCATTCAACATTCCATTCTGTTCGATTCCACTTTCCATTCCATTACATTCCTCATTCCATTACCCATTACATTCCACATTGCATTCCGTATTGCATTCCATTAAATTCCACATTCCATTTCACATTCCATTCCACGTTCCACTCCATATTCCATTTCACATTCAATTCTACGTTTCATTCCATTCTATGCCACATTCAATTCCATTCCATTACACATTCCATTCCACATTCCATTCCATTCCATTACACATTCCATTCCACATTCCATTCCATTCCATTCCACATTTCATTCCAGCTTACATTCCACTTTTCATTCCACATTCCATTCCATTCCACATTGCATTACACGTTCCATTCGATTCTATTCCACGTTCCATTCCACGTTCCATTCCGTATTCCATTCCACATCCAATCCACATTCCATTCCACGTTCCATTCCGTATTCCATTCCACATCCAATCCACATTCCATTCCACAATAAATTCCGCTCCATTACATTCTTTTCCACATTCCATTCCACTTTCCATTCCACATTCCATTCCACATTTCACTCCATTCCACTCCTCATTTCCATCCACATTCCATTCCATTCCATTCCACTTTCCATTCCACATTCAATTTCACATTCCATTCCAGATTTAATTGCGCATTGCTTTTCGTATTCTATTCCACATTGCATTCCATTCCATTCCACATTCCATTCCACATTCCATTCTATTCCATTCCACATTCCATTCCAATCCATTCGGCATTCTATTCAACGTTCCATTCCGCGATCCATTCCACATTCCAATCCAATTTCCACACCATTCCATTCCACATTCCATTCCATTCCATTCCACATTCCATTCCATTCCATTCCACATTCCATTCCATTCCATTTCACATTCCATTCCGTTCCATTACACATTTCTTTCCACATTACTTTCCACATTCCATTCCACATTCCGTTCCACATTCCCTTCCATATTCCATTCCATTCCATTCCCCATACCTTTCTATTCCATTCCACATTCCATTCCATTCTTTCCACATTCCATTCCACATTCCGTTCCACGTTCCTTTCCATTCCATTGCACGTTCCTTTCCATATTGCATTACACTTAAGATTTCATTCCATTTCACGTTCAATTCCACATTGAATTCCATTCCATTTCACGTTCCATTCCACATTCCATTACATTCTCTCCCAGATTCCAATTTACATTGAATCCACAATCCATTCCACATTCCATTTCACACTCCATTCCACATTCCATTCCGTTTCATTCCACATTCTTTTCCATGTTCCGTTCCACATTCCATTCCACATTCCATTCCATTCCATTCCACATTCCATTCCGTTCCATTCCCCGTTATATTCCATTCAATTGCACTTTCCTTTCTACTCTCCATTCCAAGGTCCAGTCAATTCTTTCCACGTCCCATTCGACATTGCATTCCTTTTCATTGCCCTTTCCTTTCCACATTTCATTACATCTTCCATTCCATTCCATTCCACTTTCAATTCCAGTCCATTCCACATTCCATTCCATTCAATTCCACATTCAATTACACATTCCTTTCCATTCCATTCCACGTTGCATTGCACGTTCCACTCCAAGATCCAAACCACATTCCATTTCACATTCTATTCCAATCCTTTTCACATTCCATTCCACATTCAAATCCATTCCCTTCCACATTCCATTCCACATTACATTCCAGAGTCCATTGCACATTCAATTACACTTTCCATTCCATGTAGCATTCCATTCAATTCCACGTTCAATTACACTTTCCAGTGCATTATATTTGACATTGCATTACACATTCCATTCCACATTCCATTACACATTGCATTCTGTTGCATTACACATTCCATTCCACACTCCAATCCACATTCCATTCGACATTCCATTCCACATACCATTCTGTTTCATTCCACATTCCATTCCACACTCCATTGCACATTCCATTCCACATCGCATTCCGTTCCATTGCACATTCCTTTTCACATTCCTTTCCGCATTCCATTACACATTCCATTCCACACTCCTTTCCACATTCCATTCCACATTCCATTCCGTAGCATTCCACATTCCTTTCCACCTTACTTTCCACATTCCATTCCACATTCCATTCCATTCCATTTCACATTCCATTGCACATTCCATTCCATTCCATTTCACATTCCATTCCATTCCATTCCACATACCTTTCCACATTCCATTCCACACTCCGTTCCACATTCCATTCCGTATTCCATTCCATTCCATTCCACAATCCATTCCTTTACATTCCACATTACCTTTCACATTCCATTCCGTTCCATTCCACATTCATTCCACATTCCATTCCACATTGCATTACACATTCCATTCCACATTCCTTTCCACATTCCATTCCATTCCATTCCACATTCCATTCCATTCAATTCCAAGTTCCAGTTCACATTCCATTCCACATTCCATTCGAGATTCCATTCCATTCCTTTCCACATTCAATTCCATTCCTTTCAACATTGCATTTCACATTCCATTCCACATTCCATCGCATTCCATTCCAAATTCCATTCCATTCCATTCCACGTTCCATTCCACATTCCATTCTACATTTCATTTCACATTCCATTCCACATTACATTCCACTCCATTCCACAATGCATTCCATTACATTTGACGTTCTATTTCACCTTCGTTTCCATGTTCCATTCCTTATTCCAATCCACTTTCCATTGCATTTCCTTCCACATTCCATTCCACATTCCATTTCATTTCATTCCACATTCCATTCCATTCCATTCCACATTCCTTTCCACATTCCATTCCATATTCTATTCCATGTTCTATTCCATTTCATTCCACATTCCATTCCATTCCATTCCACATGCCATTCCGTTT
This sequence comes from Pongo pygmaeus, assembly GCF_028885625.2. Lineage (NCBI taxonomy): Eukaryota > Metazoa > Chordata > Mammalia > Primates > Hominidae > Pongo > Pongo pygmaeus. The sequence goes on from NC_072392.2 coordinate 39,234,303, forward strand.
GATTCCACATTCCTTCCCACATTCCATTCAACCTTCCTTTCCATTCCATTCCACGTTCCATTCCACATTCCATTCCATTAAATTCCACTTTCGTTTCCACATTCCTTTCCACGTTACATTCCTTTCCATACCACATTACATTCCACATTCAATTCCACTTTACATTGCTTTCCATTCCACATTCCATTCCATATTCCATTCCACATTCCGTTCCATTCCTTTCAGCATTCCATTCCATTCCTTTCCACACTCCATTCAACATTCCAATCCATTCCATTCCACATTCCATTCCACATTCCGTTCCACATTACATTACGTTCCATTCCTAATGCCATTGCATTCCATTCCAGATTCCTTTCAACATTCTTCTCCATTGCATTCCGCATTCCCTTCCATTATATTCTACATTACATTCCACATTATATTCCACTTTCCATTCCTCCTTGCATTCCATTGCATTTCAGGTTACTTTCCACTTTCCATTCCATTCCATTACATATTCCTTTCCATATTCCGTTCAATTTCACTCCACAATCCATTCCACATTCCATTCCATTCCATTCAACATCCCATTCCATTGCATTCCATTCCACATCCCACTCCATTGCATTCCTCGTTCCATTCCACGTTCCATTCCTTTCGATTCCACTTACATTTCTGCATTCCATTCCACAGTCCATTCCACATTACATTCCGTTCCATTCCACATTCCATGCCACATTGCATTCCACTTTCCATTCCATACCATTCCCTGTTCTATTCCACATTCCATTCCATTCCATTCCACATTCCATGCCACATTCCATTCCATTCCATTCCATTCCAAAATCCATTCCACATTCCATTCCATTCCATTCCATATTCCACCCCAAATTCCATTCCATTCCATTCAATTTCATTCCACACTCCTTTCCATTTCATTCCACATTCCATTCAATTCCATTCCACATTCCATTCCATTCCATTCCACATTCCAATCCCCGTTCCATTCCATTCCATTCCAATTTCCATTCCATTCCATTCCACATTCCGTTCTTCATTCCATATCACATGCCATTCCATTCCATTCCACATTCCATTGCATTCCATTAAACATTCCATTCTATTCCTTTCCATTTTCCATTCACTTCCACATTCCATTTCACATTACGTTCCACGTTCCATTCCATTCCATTCGACGTTCCATTCCACGTTCCATTCCATGTTCCACTCCATTTCATTCCACGTTCCATTACAAATTCCATTCCCTTACATTTCAAGTTCCCTTCCACATTCCATTCCACTTTCCATTCGACTTTCCATTGCGTTCCATTCCACATTCCATTACACACTCCACTCGATATTCTATTCCACATTCCATTCCACATTCAATTGCACATTTCCTTCTACATCCCATTCCCTTCCATTACACATTCAATTCCACCTTTCATTCCACATCCCATTCCCTTAAATTCCACATTCCATTCCACATTCCATTCCACATTCCATTCCAGATTCTCTTCCATTCCATTCCACAATCCATTCCACATTCCATTCCACGTTCCATTCCACGTTCCATTCCACCTTCCATTCCATTCCATTCCTCGTTTCAGTCCACTTTCCATTCCATTACATTCCACTTTCCTTTCCACATTCCATTCCACATTCCATTCCACATTCCATTCCACATTCCATTCCGGATTCCATTCCGTTCCATTCCATATTCAATTCCACATTCCATTCCATGTTACATTCCACGTTCCTTTCCACGTTCCATTCCACCTTCCATTCTATTCCGTTTCTCGTTTCATTCCACATTCCATTGCATTACATTCCACTTTCCTTTCCACATTCCATTCCACATTCCATTCCACAATACATTCCGTTCCATTACACATTCCATTCCACATTCCATTCCATTCCAATCCATATTCCGTTGCACATTCCATTCCACTTTCCATTCCACATTCCATTCCATTTCATTCCTCTTTCCTTTCCAAATTCCATTCCACGTTCCATTCCATTATATTCCACATTCCATTCCACATTCCATTCCATTCCATTCCACGTTCCTTTCAACATTCCATTCCATTAAATTTCAGGTTCCATTCCATATTCCTTTCCACATTCCATTTCATGTTCCATTCCACGTTCCATTCCACATTCAATTCCACCATACATTGCACGTTCCATTGCACATCCCATTCCATTCCGTTCCATTCCACTCCATATTCCCTTCCACGTTCCATTCCACGTTCCATTCCACATTCCTTTCCACGTTCCATTCTACTTTCCATTCCACATTCCATTACATTCCTTTGCACGTTCAATTCCACGTTCCATTCCGTTCCATTCAACTTTCCATTCCATATTCTATTGAACATCCCATTCCACGTTCCTTTCCATGTTCCATTCCAGGTTCCATGCCACACTCCACTCGACATTCCATTACACATTCCATTCCACATTTCATTCTACATCACATTCCATTCCATTCCACAGTCCATTCCACATTCCATTCCACATTCCTTTTCTAGATTCCATTCCATTCCATTAAACATTCCATTCCACATTACATTACACGTTTCTTTCCAAATTGCATTCCATGTTCCATTCCACCTTCCATTCCATTCCATTCCTCGTTTCAGTCCACATTCCATTCCATTGCATTTCAGTCTATTTTCCACATTCCATTCCACATTCCATTCCACATTCTATTCCACATTCCAAACCAGATTCCATTCCATTCCATTCCAAATACTATTCCACATTCCATTATGCGATCCATTCCACATTCCATTCCACGTTCCATTCCACCATCCATTCCATTCCATTCCTCGTTTTAGTCCACATTCCATTCCATTACATTCCGCATTCCATTTCACATTCCATTCCACATTACATTCCGTTCCATTCCACATTCCATTCCATATTACATTCCATTCCATTCCACATTCCGTTGCACATTCCATTCCACGTTCCATTCCACATTCCATTCCATTACATTCCACTTTCCTTTCCAGATTCCATTTCACTTTGCATTCCATTACATTCCACATTCCATTCTACATTCTATTCCATTTCATTCTACATTCCATTCAACATTCCATTCCATTCAATTTCACGTTCCATTCCATATTCCATTCCACGTTCCATTTCTCCTTCCATTCCACGATCCATTCCACATTCAATTCTACGATACATTGCACGGTCCATTCCTCATTCCATTCCATTCCCTTCCATTCCACTCCACATTCCCTTCCACATTCCATTCCACATTCGATTTCACATACCATTCCACATTCCTTTCCACGTTCCATTCTACCTTCCTTTCCATATTCCGTTCCATTCCATTCCACTTTCAATTCCGCATTCCATTACACGTTACATTCCACATTATATTCCGTTCCATTCCACATTCCATTCCACATTCCATTCCACATTCCAATCCATTCGTTTCCACTTTCCATTAAACATTCCTTTCCACATTCCATTCCACATTGCATTCCATTCCATTCCACAATCCATTCCACAATCCATTCCAAAGTCCATTCCATTCCATTCCTCTTTCGTTTCCACATTTGATTCCACATTCCGTTCCACAGTCCATTCCAAATTGCATTACCCATTCAATTCCAAATTCCATTCTCATTCCATTGCATTTCTTTCCACTTTCCATTCCACATTCCATTGCATTCCAATTCACTTGCCACTCCACATTCCACTCCATTCCATTCCATTCAACATTCCATTCCACATTTCATTCCGCAGTCCGTTCCATTCCGTTCCAAATTCCATTCCATTTCAATCAACATTCCATTCCTCCTTTCTTTCCATTACATTCCACATTCCATTGCCTTCCATTCCATTCCATTCCACGTTCCATTCCACTTTCCATTAAATTCTATTCCACATTCCATTCCACATTCCACTACATTACATTCTACATTCCATTCCATTCCAAAACACATTTCATTCCACAATTCATTCCGTTGCATTCCACATTCCTTTCCACATTCCATTCCACTTTCCGTTTCATTGCATTCCACATTCCATTCCATTCCATTTCCTTCTATTCCACGTTCCATTCCACATTCCATTCCACATTCCATTTCATTCCATTCCACATTCCATTCCATTCCATTCCATTCCAATATCCATTCCACTTTCCATTCCATTCCGTTGCACTTTCCATTGCACTTTCCATTCCACATTGCATTCCATTCCATTCCATTCCACATTCCATTACACAATCAATTCCACATTCCATTCCACTTTCCATTCCACATTCCATTAAAATACATTCCACATTCCATTCCACATTCCTATCCACCTTCCATTCCACATTCCATTCCATTCCATTCCATTCTATTCCACATTCCAATACATTCCATTCCACATTTCATTCCACATTCCCTTCCGTTCCATTCCACATTTCATTCCACATTCCATTGCACATTCCATTTCACATTCCACTCTACTTTGCATTCCACATTCCCTTCCATTCCATTCCGGTGCATTCCACATTAAATTCCACATTAAATTCCATATTCCGCATTCCATTCCACGTTACTTTCCATGTTCTGATCCATTCCATTCCACATTGCATTCCATTCCGTTCCACTCTCCATAGCATTCCATTCCATTCCATTCCGCTTTCCACAGCATTCCATTCCATTCCATTCCGCATTCCATTCCATTCCATTCCACATTCTATTCCAGATTCCATTCCATTCTTCTCCACATTCAATTCCATATTCTTTTCCATTCCATTCCACATTTCTTTCTGTTCCATTCCACATTCCATTCCATGATCCATTCCACGTTCCATTCCACATTCCATACCATTCCATTCTACATTGCATTCCCTTTTCCATTCCATTGCATGCCATATTCATTACCATTGCATTCATTCTATTCGGCTTTCCATTCCATTCCATTCCACATTCTTCTCCACATTCCATTCCATTCCATTCCACATTCCATGCCACATTCCTTTCCATTCCATTCAAAATTCCATTTCACATTCCATTCCACATTCCATTCCGTTCTATTCCACATTCCATAACACATTCCTTTCCACATTCTATTCCACATTCCATTCCATTCCATTCCATTCCACATCCCTTCCACATTCCATTCCATTCCATTTCGCGTTCCAGTCCACATTCCATTTTACATTCCATTCCACGTTCCTTTTCATTGCATTCCATGATACATTCCAAATTCCATTCCACAGTCCTTTCCACATTTGTTTACGTATCATTCCGTGTTCCATTCCACTTTCCATTCCATTCCATTCCACTTTCCATTCCACATTCCATTCCACATTCCATTCTTCATTACATTCCTTTCCATTCCACATTCCATTCCGCATTCCATTCCATTCCATTCCACATTCCATTCCATTACACTCCACATTTCATTCCACTTTCCCTTCCATTACTTTCCACATTCTATACCAAGTTCCATTCCAATGAATTCCACGTTCCATTACACTTTTCATTCCACATTCCATTCCAAAATCCATTTCGCATTCCAATCCATTCCATTCCACATTCCATTCCATATTCCATGCCATTCCATTCCACATTCCATTCTCATTTCAATGCATTTCATTCCACATTCCATTCCACATTCCATTCCATTCCACATTTCATACCACATTCCATTCCATTCCATTCCATTCCACATAACATTCCTCATTCCATTCCTCTTTCCATTCCATGATCCATTCCACGTTCCATTCCACGTTCCATTCCACTCCATTCCACCTTCCATTCCATTCCATTCCATGTTCCATTTCATTCCATTCCAATTTCCATTTCACATTCCCTTCCACATACTATTTCATTTTCCTTTCCTTTCCCTTCCATTCCATTACACATTCCTTTCCATTCCGTTGCTCATTCCATTCCACTCCAATCCACGATCCATTCCACATTTCATTCCGCTCCATTCTATTCCACATTCCATTCAATTCCATTAAAAAATCCATTCCACCTACTATTCCACATTCCATTCCACGTTTCATTCCATTCCATTCCACTTTCCAATTCATTCCATTTCACATTCTAATCCATTCCATTCCACATTCTACCACATTCCTTTCCAAGTTGCATTCCATTCCGTTCCACGTCACATTCCTCATTCCATTCCATATTACATTCCACGTTCCATTCCAATCTATTTCACATTCCTTTCCATTCCATTCCACGTTCCATTCCAATTTCCATTCCACATTCCATTCCACATTCCATTTCACGTTGCATTCCATTCCATTCCACATTCTATTCCACGTTCCATTCCATTCCATTCCACATTCCATTGCATTCCATTCCACATTCCGTTCCATCCCATTCCACATTCCAATCCATTCCATACCTCATTCCATTCCACATTCCATTTCACATTCCTTTCCACGATCCATTCCACACTCAATTCCACGAAACACTGCACGTTCCATTCCACATTCTATTCCATTCCATTCCATTCCCCTCCACATTCCATTCCACATTCCGTTCCACATTCCATTCCACATTCCATTCCACTTTCCTTTACATGTTTCATTCTACTTTCCATTCCACATTCCATTCCATTCCTTTCCACGTTCAATTCCACGTTCCATTGCATTCCATTAAACTTTCCATAAGATATTCCATTGAACATCCAATTCCACGTTCCATTCCTAGTTCCATTCCACGTTCCATTCCACCTTCCATTCCGTTCCATTCCACGTTTCATTCCACTCCATTCCACATTCGATTCCATTCCATTCAACGTTCTTTTACATTCTATTTCACTTTCCATTCCATTCGAATCCATTCCACAATCCTTTCCCTTCCATTCCAATCCACATTCCCTTCCACATTCCATTCCATTCCATTCCACATTCCTTTCCACATTCCACTGCACATTCCATTCCATTCTATTCCGCATTCCTTTCCATTCCATTCCGCATTCCATTCCTTTCCATTCCACATTCCATTCCACTTTCCATTCCAGATTCCATTCCACCTTCCATTTCATTCCATTCTACGTTCCATTCCACATTCCATTTCACACACCATTCCACCTTCCATTCCATTCCATTGCATTCAATGTTCCATTCCATTCCACTCAATTCTATGTTCCATTCCATTCTACTTCATTCCATATTCCATTCCATTCCATTCTACATTCCATTCCATTCCATTCCAATCCACATTCCATTCAATTCCATTCCACATTCCATTCCACATTCCATTGCACATTTACTTCTATTCTATTCTATTCCACATTCCTTTCCACCTTCCATTCCATTCCATTCCACATTCCATTACACATTCCATTCCTCATTCAATTTTATTCATTTCCACGTTCCATTCCATTCCATTCCACGTTCCATTCAATTCCGTTCCACATTCAATTCCATTCCTTTCCATTCCACATTGCATTCCATTCCATTCCCATTCTATTCCACATTCCATTCCATTCCATTCCACTTTCAATTCTATTCCCTTCCATTCCATTCCGCATTCAATTCCACATTGCAACCCATTACATTCCACAATCCTTTCCATTCCATTCCACATTCCAATCCACATTCCACTCCAATCCATTCCTTTGCACGTTACATTCCACATTCCATTCCACTCCATTTCTCATTCAATTTCATTCCATTCCCTTCCACATTACATTCCACATTCCATTTCTTTCGATTTCACATTTTTTCCATTCCATTCCACATTCCATTCCGCATTCAATTTCATTCCATTCCACATTCCTTTGGACATTCCATTCCATTCCATTCCTCATTCCATACTACATTTCAATCCATATTCCATCCCAATTTCCATTCCACATACCATTCCACATTCCATTACACATTCCACTCCACATTCCACTCTTTGTTCCATTGCATTTCGCTTTCCATTCCACATTCCATTTTATTCCATTCCACATTCCGTTTCATTACATTCCACATTTCATTCCAAATTCCATTTCGCTTTCCATTCCATTCCATTACATTCCACATTCCATTCCATTCCAGTCCACATTCCATTCCATTCCATTCCAAGTTCAATTCCATTCCACATTCCATTCCACTTTCCGTTGCACATTCCATTCCTTCCATTCTATTCCACATTCCATTCTATTCCTTTCCACATTCCATTGCATTCCATTACACATTCCATTCCACTTTCCATTCCACATTCCTTTCCCTGTTCAATTGCATTCAATTCCTCATTCCATTGCTTTCCACATTCCATTCCATTCCATTCCACATTCCATTGCATTCCGTTCCATTCCACATTCCATTCCATTCCATTCCATTCCACGTTCCATTCCATTCCATTCCAATCCATTTTCCATTCCATTCCATTCCAAGTTCAATTCCATTCCACATTCCATTTCATTCCATTCCATATTCCCTTGCACATTCAATTCCATTCTATTCTATTTCCCATTCCATTCCATTCCATTCCACATTCGATTCCATTCCATTCCAGTGCACATTCCATTCCATTCCATTCCAAGTTCAGTTCCATTCAACATTTCATTCCACATTCCATTGCACGTTCCATTCCATTCGATTCCACATTAAATTCCATTCCAGTCCACATTCCATTCCATTCCATTCCACATTCCATTCCACTTTCCATTCCACATTCCTTTCCCAGTTCAATTCAATTCAATTACACGTTCCATTCAATTCCATTTTACATACAATTCCATTCCATTCCACATTCCATTCCACTTTCCATTCCATTCCATTGCATTCCACATTCCATTCCATTCCATTCCACATTCCATTCCATTCCGTTCCATTCCACATTACAGTCTTTTCCATTCCACATTCCATTCCATTCCATTCCACATTCCATTCCACTCCACATTCCATTGCACTTTCCATTACATTCCACTCCACATTCCTTTCCATTCAACTCCACCTTCCATTCCACATTGCATTCCATTCCATTCCACATTCAATTCCATTCCATTCCGTTCCATTTTCCATTCCATTCCCTTCCACTTTCCATTCCACATTCCATTCCATATTACAGTCCTTTCCATTCCACATTCCATTCTACTTTCCATTCCATTCCTTTCCGCATTCCATTCCACATTCCATTCCATTCCATTCCGCATTCTATTTTGCTTTACATTGCCTTCTATTCGACATTTCTTTCCGTTCAACTCCACCTTCCATTCCACATTCTTTTCCAATCCATTCCACATTTGATGGCACATTCCATTCCACATTCTATTCCATTCCATTCTACATTTCTTTCCACGTTCCATTCCATTCTTTCCACATTCCATTCTAAGTTTCATTCCACATTCCATTGCACATTTCGTTCCACATTCTTTTCCGTTCCTTTCCACATTCAATTCCGTTCCATTCCACATTCCATGCTACATTTCTTTCCATATTCCTTTCCACATTCCATTCCACATTGCATTCCACATTCCCTTCCACATTCCATTCCATATTCCTTTCCATGTTCCATTAGTTTCCACTTACCATTCCACATTCCATTCTATTGCATTCCACATTCCATTTCATTCCATTCCACATTCCATTCCAAATTCCATTTCACTTTCCATTCCATTTAATTTCATTCCACATTCCATTTCAATCCATTCCAATCCACATTCCAATCCTTTCCATTCCAATTCAATTCCATTCAACATTCCATTCCACATTCCTTTCCACATTCCATTCCACATTCCTTTGCACATTCCATTCCATTCCATTCTATTCCAGATTGCATTCCATTCCATTCCACATTCCATTCCTTTCCATTCCACATTACACTCCATTCCATTCCACATTCCTTTCCACATTCCATTCCATTCCATTCTGCTTTCAATTCCATTCCATTCCACATTAAATTACACATTGCAACCCATTGCATTCCACTTTCCACTCCATTACATTACACAATCTATTCCATTCCATTCTACATTCTATTCCACATTCCACTCCGTTCAATTCCTTTGCACATTCCATTCCACATTCCATTCCATTCCATTTCACCTTCAATTCCATTCCATTCCATTCAACATTCCCTTCCACATTTCATTTCTTTCCATTTCACATTCATTTCCATTTCATTCCACATTCCATTCCGCATTTAATTCCATTCCATTCCACATCCCATTGGACATTCCACTCCATTCCATTCCACATTCAATACTACATTTCATTCCACATTCCATTCCACATTCCATTCCACTTTCCATTACACATTCCATTCCACATTCCATTCCTTGTTCCATTGCATTTCACTTTCCATTCCACATTCCATTCTATTCCATTCTGCATTCCATTTCATTCCATTCCACATTCCATTCCAAATTTCATTTCACTTTCCATTCCATTCCATTCCATTCCACATTCCATTCCATTCCATTCCAGTCCACATTCCATTCCATTCCATTGCATTCCAACGTCAATTCCATTCAACATTTCATTCCACATTCCATTGCACATTCCATTCCATTCTATTCCACATTCCATTCCATTCCACATTACATTCCATGCCATTCCACGTTCCATTCCACTTTCCATTCCACATTTCTTTCCCAATTCAATTCCATTCAATTCCACGTTCCATTCCATTCCATTGCATTCAACGTTCCATTCCATTCCGTTCAATTCCACTTTCCATTCCATTGCATTTCTTTCCACATTCCATTCCATTCCATTCCACATTCCATTCCATTCCGTTCCATTCCTTATTACAGTCCTTTCCATTCCACATTCCATTCCATATTCCATTCCATTCCATTCCATTTCACATTCCATTGCACATTCCTTTACATTCCATTCCACATTCCTTTCTATTCAACTCCGCCTTCCATTCCACATTCCATTCCATTCCATTCCACTTTCCTTTCCATTCCATTCCGTTCCACTTTCCACTCCATTCCATTCCGTTCCACTTTCCATTCCATTCCATTCCACTTTCCATTCCACATTCCATTCCATATTACAGTCCTTTCCATTCCACATTCCTTTCCACTTTCCATTCCATTCCTTTCCACATTCCATTCCACTTTCCTTTCCATTCCATTCCACATTCCATTGCGCATTACATTGCATTCTATTCGACATTCCTTTCCATTCAACTTCACCTTCCATTCAACATTCCTTTCCATTCAACTCCACCTTCCATTCCACATTTCTTTCCATTCCATTCCACATTTCATTGCAAATTCTATTCCACATTCTATTCCATTCCATTCGACATTTTATTCCACGTTCCATTCCATTCTTTCCACGTTCCATTCTACGTTACATTCCACATTCCATTCCACATTTCATTCCACATACCATTCCGTTCCATTCCGCATTCAATTCCGTTCCATTCCACATTCCATGCTACATTTCTTTCCATATTCCACTCCACATTCCATTCCACATTCCATTCCACATTGCATTCCCCATTCCATTCCACATTCCATTCCATGTTCCATTACTTTCCACTTACCATTCCACATTCAATTCTATTGCATTCCAGATTCCATTTCATTCCATTCCACATTCTATTCCAAATTCCGTTTCACTTTCCATTCCATTCCATTCCATTCCACATTCCATTCAATTTTATTCCAATCCACATTCCATTCCATTCCATTCCATCTTCCATTCCATTCCACATTCCATTCCATTCCATTCCACATTCCATTCCATTCCATTCCACATTCCATTACACATTCCATTCAACATTACATTGCACATTCCAATCCATTCCATTCTATTCCACATTCCTTTCCCCTCCATTCCATTCCATTCCACATTCAATTCCACTTTCCATTCCTCATTCCTTTCCCCGTTCAATTCCATTCAATTCCACGTTCCATTGAATTCCATTGCATTCAACATTCCCTTCCATTGCATTCAACATTCCGTTCCATTCCATTCAATTCCAACTTCCATTCCATTCCATTGCATTCCACATTCCCTTCCGTTACATTCCACATTCCCTTCCATTCCATTCCATTCCAAATTCCATTCCATTCCATTCCAATCCACATTCCATTCCATTCCATTCCAAACTCTATTCCATTCCACATTCCATTCAATTCCATTCTACATTCCATTCCACATTCCATTACACATTCACTTCCATTCGGTTCTATGCCACAATCCATTCCATTCCATTCCACATTCCATTCCCCATTCAATTCCATTCAATTGCACATTCCATTTCATTCCATTCCACATTCCATTCCCTGTTCAATTCTATTCAATTGCACATTGCATTTCATTCCATTCCATTGAATTCCATGTTCCAGTCATTTCCATTCCACATTCCATTCCCTTCCATTCCACATTCCATTCCATTCAATTCCACATTCCATTCCATTCCATTCCCATTCCATTCCACATTGCATTCCATTCCATTCCCCTTTCAATTTCATACCATTCCAATTCATTCCACATTCCATTCCACATGGCAAAGCATTCCATTCCATTTCATTCCACATTAGATTCTATTCCATTCCACATTGCAATCCCCATTCCACTCTATTCCATTCCTTTGCATATTCCATTCCACATTCCATTTCATTCCATTTCACATTCAATTTCATTCCATTCCATTCCACATTCCATTCCACATTCCATTTCTTTCCATTTCACATTCCTTTGCATTCCTTTCCACATTCATTGCCGCCTTCAATTCCATTCCATTCCACATTGCATTGGACATTCCATTCTATTCCATTCCACATTTCTTTCCATTGCATATCTCGTTCCATTCTAATCCATTCCATGTACCTTTCCACGTTCCATTCCAGTTTCCATTTCACATGCCATTTCACTTGGCATTCCATTCCATTCCAATTTCCATTGCACATTCCATTCAGTTCCAATCCACATTCCATTCCATTCCTTTACACACTGCAGTCCACATTGCATTCCACATTCCTGTCCAGATTAGATTCCATTCCATTACACTTTCCATTCCATTCCATCCCATTCCATTCCACATTCCATTCCAGATTCCATTATTTTCCACTCCATTCCATATTCAATTTCATTCAGTTCCACATTCCATTCCATTCCATTCCACATTCCATTCCATTTCTTTGCATTCACCATTCTATTCCATTCCACTTCCCACTCCATTCAATTGCAAATTCCGTTCAGTTCCCTTCCATTCCATTATATTCCACATTCCATTCCATTCCATTCCGTTAAACGTTCCGTTCCACTTCATTCCATTCAACATTCTATTCCATTGTGCAATGCATTCCATTTCATTCCATTTCACATTCTATTCCATTCCACATTTCACTGCATTCCATTCCACATTCCAGTCAATTCCATTCCATTCCATTCCACATTCCATTCCATTCCATTCCATTCCGCATTCCATTCCACTTCATTCCATTCCATGTTCTATTCCATTCCACATTCCATTCCATTACTTTCTACATTCCATTCCATTCCATACCATTCTCAATTCAATTCCATTTCTTTCCTTTCCACTTTCTATTCCGTTCCACATTCCATTCCACTCCATTTCACATTCCATTCCATTCCATTTCATTCCATTCCATTCCATTCCACATTCCATTCCATTTATTTCCATTCCATTTCCTTCCATTCCACATTCTATTCCCTTCCACATTCCATTCCTTTCCTTTCCACATTCCATTCCACTGCATTGTATTCCATAACAAACCCTGTTCCATTCCATTCCATTCCATTCCATTGCACATTCTATTCCTTTCCATTCCACATTCCATTCCATTCATTTGTTGCATTGTATTCCATTCAATTCCCCATACCATTCCATTCCACATTCCTTTCCACATTCCATTCCACGTTCAATTTCACCTTCCATTCCATTCCATTCCACATACCATTCCAATAGCTTCCACATTCCATTCCACTTTCCATTCCATTCCATTCCGCATTCCATTCCCTTCCATTCCACATTCCATTCTATTCTATTCCACATTCCATTACACTGTTGATTCCATTCCATTTACCATTCCTTTCCACATTCCTTCCCGTTCCATTCCATTACACAGTCCATTCCACATTCCATTGCACATTCTATTCCACATTCTGTTCCATTAAATTCCACATTCCATTCCACATTCCATTCCATTCCTTTCCACATTCCGTTCCACGTTGCATTCCATTCCATTTCACACTACATTCCACATTCCATTCCATTTAATTTCACATTCCATTTCATCAATTCCACCTTCCATTCCACATTCCATACCATTCCATTCCATTCCACATTCCATTAAATTCCATTCCACATTCCATTCCATTCCATTCCACATTCCTTTCCATTGCAATCCACAGTCCATTCCATTGTATTCCACATTCCTTTCCATTCCATTCCAAATTCCATTCCATTCCATTCCACATTCCATTCAACATTCCATTCTACGTTCCATTCCAAGGTCCATTCAGTTAAATTCCACGTTCCATTTCCCATTATACTCCATTCTATTCCAGGCTCTATTTCACATAGCATTCCACAATCCTTTCCATTCCTTTCCATTCCATTCCACTCCATATTCCATTCCACATCCCTTTGCATTCCATTCCAATTTCCTTTATGCGTTCCATTCCATGATCCATTAAACTTTCCATTCCATTCCTTTCCATGTTCCATTCCATTATATTCGGCATTTCTTTCTACATTCCATTTCACATCCCATACCTCATTCCCTTTGACATACAACTGCATTCCCTTCCATGTTCCATTCCACATTCCTTTGCACATTCCATTCCATTCCATTGCACATTCCATTCCACATTCCATTGCATTCTGCATTCCATTCCACATTCCATTCCATTCCATTCCACATTCCTTTCCACGTTCCATTCCACGTTCCATTTCATTCCATTCCACATTCCATTCCACGTTCCATTTCACATTCCATTACATGTTCCATTTCATATTCCATTTCACATTCCATTTCACATTCCATTCCATTCCATTCCACATTCCAGTCTACATTCCATTCCACATTCCTTTCCACTCCATTCCACATTACATTCCGCGTTCCTTTCCATACCATTCCACTTTCCATTCCACTTTCCGTTCCACATTCCATACCTCTTTCCATTCCATTCTTTTCCACTTTCCATTCCACTTTCCATTTCGTGTTCAATTCCACATTCTATTGCCTTCCATTCCGCATTCCCTTCCACATTCTCTTCCATATTCCTTTGAACATTCCTTTAATTTCCATTCCACATTCCACTCCACATTGCATTCCTTTGCATTCCAAATACCATTCCACATTCTCTTTTACTTTCCATTCCATTCCATTCCACATTCCATTCCTTTCCATTCCACCTTCCATTCCATTCAATTCCACATTCCATTTCATTACATTGCTTTCCACATTCCATGCCATTACATTCCGTATTCCATTCCATTGCATTCCATTCTATTTCACCTTTTGTTCCATTCCATTCTTTTCCACATTCCATTCCACTTTATTCCACATTCCATTCAATTACATTCCACATTACATTCCACATTCCATTCTTTTCCACATTCCATTCCACTTTATTCCACATTCCATTCAATTACATTCCACATTACATTCCACATTCTATTCCACATTCTATTCTATGTTCCATTTTATTGCATTCCACATTCTATTCCATTCCACTCCACATTCCATTCCATTCAATTCCTCATTCCATTCCATTCCATAGCATTACACATTCCATTCCATTCCATTCCACATTCCATTCCATTCCATTCCCTTGTATTCCACATTCCATGCCATTGCATTCCACATTCCATTCCATTCCTTTCCACATTCCATTCCACATTCTATTCCATGTTCCATTCCATTCCATTCCACTTTCCATTCCATTCCATTCCACATTCAATTCCATTCCTTTCCATATTCCATCCCATTGCATTCCACGTTTCATTCCATTCCATTCCACGTTCCATTCGACGTTCCATTCCACAGTCCATTCCACGTTGCATTCCATTCAGTTGCACGTTCCATTCCACCTTCCATTCCATTCCATTCCACGTTCCATTCAACTTTCCATTACACATACCCTTCCACGTACCATTCAACCTTTCATTCTTCATTCCATTGCACATTCCCTTCCACTTTCCATTCCACATTCCATTCCACATTCCATTGTGCGTTCTATTCCATACCATTACAAGTTCCATTCTTCATTACATTCCATTGCATTCCACGTCCCGTTCCACGTTTCATTCCACATTGCATTCGACATTCCATTCTGTTCCATTACATTTTCCATTCCACATTCCATTCCACATTCCATTCCACAATAACTTCCATTCCATTACATTCTATTCCACATTCCATTCAACATTCCATTCCACATTCCGTTCCACATTCCATTCCACATTTCAATAGTCTCCAGTCCACCGTCCATTCCACATTCCTTTCCATTCCACTCCACATCCCATTCCATATTCCATTACAAATTCCATTAAATTCCATTAAACATTCCAATCAATTCCATTCCACATTCTATTCCATTGCATTCCACATTCCTTTCCATTCCATTCCACATACCTTTCCATTCCGTTCCACATTCCATTCGACATTCCTTTCCATTACGTTCCATATTCCATTCCAAATTTTATTCCATTCCATATTACATTCCACGTTCCCTTCCATTCCATTCCTTTACACTTTCCATTCCATTGAATTCCACATTCCATTTCATTTTGTTTCACATTCCACTCCACATTCCATTTCACATTCTGTTCCACATTCTATTTCACTTTCCATTCCATTCCGTTACACCTTCCTGTCCATTCAATTCCATATTCTTTTCCACATTCCATTCCACATTCTATTCCATTCCATTTCACCTTCCATTCCATGCAATTCAAAATTCCATTCCACATTCCATTCCATTCCTTTTCACTTTCTATTCCATTCCTTTCAACCTTCCATTCCACATTACTCTCCATTCCATTCCACATTCCATTCCATTCCATTCCACATTCTATTCCATTCCATTCCACCATCCATTCTGCATTCTATTCCATTCCTCATTCCATTCCACATTCTATTCCATTCCGTTTCATAGTCCATCTATTCCATTCACATTCCATTCCAGTCCAGTCCAGTTTCTGTTTCATTCCTTCACATTTCAGTCCACATTCTATTCAATTCCATTGCATTACACATTCCGTTGCATTCCATTCCACATTCCATTCCATTCCATTCCACACACCATTCCATAATCCATTCCATATTCCATTCCACATTTCATTCCATTCCATTCCACAATCCATTCCATTCCATTCCACATTCCATTCCATATTCCATCCATTCCATTCCATTCCACATTCATTTCGATTGCATTCCACGTTCCAATCCATTCCATTCCATTCCATTCCACATTCCATTCCCTTCCACTCCACATTCCATTCCGTTCCATTCCATTCCATTGTCAGTGCATTCCACATTCCATTCCATGGCATTCCACTTTCCATTCCATTCCATTCCACATTCCATACCATTCCATTCCATTCCATTCCACATTCCATTCTATTCCATTCTACGTTTCATTCCACATTCTGTTCCACATTGCATTCCGTTCCATTCCACATTAAATTCCACATTGCATTCCATTCCATTACACCTTCCATTCCGCATTCCATTCCATTTAATTTCACATTCCATTCCCTTCCATTCTATATTCATTTCCACATTCCATTCCACATTCCTTTCCATATACCTTTCCACTTTCCTTTCCTCATTCCATTCCCTTCCACATTCCATTTCACATTCTATTCCCCATTCTTTTCCATATTCCATTCCACATTCTATTCCACATTCCGTTCCGCATTGCATTCCACATTCTATTCCATTCCATTCCACGTTGCTTTCCATTCCATTCCACATTCCATTTTACATTCCATTCCACATTGCATTTCACATTCCATTCCATTCCATTCCCCATCCCACTCCATTACATTCTACTTTCCATTCCACTTTCCATTCCATTCCATTCCACATTCCATTCCATTCCATTCCACATTTTGTTCCACATTCCATTGCACATTTCATTCCATTCTGTTCCACATTCCTTTTCACATTCCATTCCTTTGCCTTACACATTCTTTGCACATTGCATTCCACATTCCATTCCACATTCCGTTAATCATTGCATTCCACATTCCATTCCATTCCTTTCCACATTGCATTGCACTCCATTCTACATTGCATTTCACATTCCATTCCACATTCCATTTCACATTCCATTCCATTCCATTCCCCATTCGATTCCATTGCGTTCCACTTTACATTCCACAGTCCATTCCATTGCATTCCACATTCCATTCCATTCCATTCCACATTCCATTCCATTCCATTCCACATTCCTTTCAACTTTCCATTCTACGTTCCATTCCAAGGTATATTCAGTTAAATTCCACGTTCCATTCCACATTATACTCCATTCTATTCAAGGTTCCATTTCACATTGCATTCCACAATCCTTTCCATTCCATTCCACATTCCATTCCACATTCCATTGCATTCCATACCACATTCCTTTCCACGTTCCATTCCACGATCCATTAAACGTTCCATTCCATTCCTTTCTACGTTCCATTCCATTATATTCGACATTTCTTTCCACATTCCATTTCACATTCCATACCTCTTTCCCTTTGACATACCACTTCATCAACTTCCACGTTCCATTCCACATTCCTTTGCACATTCCATTCCATTCCACTGCACATTCCATTCCGTTACATTGCACGTTCCATTGCACCTTCCATTCCATTCCACATTCCATTACACATTTCATTCCATTCCACAATCCATTACATTACATTGCACATTCCTTTCCATTTCATTCCATTCAATTTCATTCCTTTCCACATTCTATTCCATTCCACATTCCATTCCATTCCAGTCCACATTACATTTCATATTCCATTCCATTCCTTTCCACATTCCATTCCACATTCCATTCCATTCCATTCTACTCCACATTCCATTTCGTTCCATTCCACTTTCCATTCCAATCTATTCCACATTCCAATCCACATTCCATTTCACATTCCATTCCACTTCCCTTTCCATTCCATTCTACATTCCATTCCATTCAATTCCACATTCCATTCTATGTAATTCCACATTCGATTCCTTTCCATTTCATTCCGAATTCCATTCCACTTTCCTTTCCACGTTCCATTCCATTTCATTCCATATGCCACTCCATTCTGTTCCACATTCCATTCCATTCCATTTCACATTCCATTCCATTCCATTCCATTCCGCATTCCATTCCATTCCATTCCGCATTCCATTCCATTCCAATCTGCATTGAATTCCATTCCATTCAATATTCAAATCCTTTCCATTCCACTCCATTGCATTCCACATTCCATTCCATTCTGCCTTGAATTCCACTCCACTCAGTATTGAAATCCTTTCCATTCCCCTTCATTGCATTCCACATTCCATTCCATTCCATTTCACACTCCACTCCATTGAATGCCACATTCCATTCCCTTCCATTCCATTCCATTCCGCATTCCACTCCATTCCGCATTCCACTCCATTCCGCATTCCACTCCATTCCGCATTCCACTCCATTCCATTCCGCATTCCACTCCATTCCATTCCATTCCGTTCCAAATTCCATTCCATTCCTTTCCATTCCACAATCCATTCCATTTCATTCCTCATCCCATTCCATTCATTTTATTTCTATCCTACCTTCCATACCATTCCATTCCATTCCACATTCCATTCCTTTCCGTTCCACATTCCATTCCATTCTTTTCTGCATTCCATTCCATTCCACTCCACATTCCATTCCACATTACTGTCCACATTCCATTGCACTTTCCATTCCACGTTTCATTCCACATTCCATTCCATTCCATTCCACATTCCATACCATATCATTCCATTTCATTCCACATTCCATTCCATTCAATTCCACTCCAAATTACATTCCATTCCTTTCCATTTCATTCCACATTCCATTCCTTTCCATTCCCCATTCCATTCCACATTCCATTTAACATTCCATTCCATATTTCATTGCACATTCCATTCCATGTTCCATTCCATTCCATTCCACGTTCCATTCCATTCCAATCCATGTTCCATTCCACATTCCATTCCGCGTTGTATTCCAGTTTGCATTCCACATTCCATTCCACTACATTTCATTCCACGTTCCATTCCATCTTCCATTTCATTCCATTGCATTCCAGATTCCATTCAACATTCCATTCCACGTTCCATTCCACTTTCCTTTCCACGTTCCTTTCCACATTCCCTTCCATGTTTCATTCCACGTTCCATTCCACATTCCATTCCATTCCATTGCACATTCCATTCCACATTCCCTTCCACATTCCATTCCACATTCCATTCCATTCCATTCAACATTCCATTCCACATTCCATTCCACATTCCATTCCTCATTGCATTCAACATTCCATTCCATTCCATTCCATTCCAGTATCTATTCCACTTTCCATTCCACATTCCATTCCACATACCATTACGTTCCATTCCACATACCATTTCATTCCTTTCCATTCCATTCCACTTTCGATTCCACATTCCATTCCAAATTCCATTGCATTCGTGGTCACATTCCATTCAATTTTTCCATTCCATTCCATTCTACATTCCACTCCATTCCAATCCACATTCCATTCCACATTCCATTCGATTCCATTGCACATCCGTTCCACAGTCCATTCCATTCCATTCCACATTGAATTCCACATTCCATTCCATTCCATTCCACGTTCCATTCCATGACCTTCTCCACATTCCATTACACGTTCCATTACATTCCATTTCACTATCCATTCCAGGTTCCATTGTATTCCATTCCATGTTCCATTCCGCATTCCATTCCACATTCCATTCCTCATTTCATTCTATAGTTCATTCCACATTCCATTCCATTCCACTTTCCACACTTACATACCATTCCACATTCCGTTCCTTTCCATTTCACATCCCATTCCATTCCAATCCACATTCCATTCCATTCCATTCCATTCCATTCCATTTCACATTCCATTGCATTCCATTCCACCTTCCATTCCATATATCATTCCATTCCATTCCACATTCCATTCCATTTCATTTCACAATGCATTCCACATTCCATTCCATTCCATTTCACATTCCATTCCATTCCACCTTCCTTTCCATTCCATTCCACTTTGCTTTCCATTCCTCTCCACGTTCCATTCCACGTTCCTTTAGACTTTTCTTTCCACGTTGCATTTCACGTTCCATTCCAAGTTCCATTCCATTCCATTCCACATTTCATTCCACATCCCATTCCATTCCTTTCCACCTTCCATTCCACCATCCTTTCCACCTTCCATTCCAGATTCATTCCATTGCATTCCAGATTCCATTCTACATTCCATTCCACATTCCGTTCTACATTCCATTCCAATTTCCACTCCATTCCATTCCATTCCACCTTCCATAGTGTTCCATTTCACATCCCATTCCATTCCATTAAACATTCCATTCCATTCCTTTCCATTACATTTCCCATTCCATTTCATTTCAGCGTCCTTTCCATTCCATTTCAAATTACTTTCCATTCCTCCCCACGTTCCATTCCATGTTCCATTCAACTTTTCTTTCCACGTTGCATTTCACGTTCCATTCCAATTTCCATTCCATTCCATTGAACATTCCATTCCAGATTCCATTCTACATTCCATTCCACATTCCATTCCATTCCATTCCAATTTCCACTCCATTCCATTCCATTCCACCTTCCATAGTGTTCCATTTCACATCCCATTATATTCCATTCCACATTGAATTCCACATTCCATTCCATTGCATTCCACATTCCATTCCATTCTTTTCCACATTCCATTACATACATTTTCACATTTGATTCCATTTTACTTTCCATTCCATTCCTTTTCACATTCCATTCCTTTCCATTCCACATTCCTTTCCATATTCCATTCCATTCCATTCCACATTCCATTCCACTTTCCATTCCACTACATTCCACATTCCATTCCAAATTGCGTACCATTCATTTCCACATTCCATTCCATTACATTCCAGGTTCCATTCCACTCCATTCCACCTTCCATTCCATTCCATTCCACATTGCATTCCATTGCATTCCACGTTCCATTCCACGTTCCACTCCAGTTTTCACTCAACATTCCATTCCATTCCATTCCACGTTCCATTTCACATTCCATTCCGTTCCACATTCCATTCCATTCCATTGCTTTTCACATTTCACTCCATTAAATTCCATTTCACTTTCCACTCCATTCCATTCCATTTCACCTTCCATTCCACATTCCATTCCATTCCATTCCACGTTCCATTCCAATCCACTCCATTGCATTCATTCCTTTCCACAGTCCATTCCATTCCATTCCATGGCACATTCAATTCCATGACATTTCAATTTCCATTTCACTCCATTCCATTCCATTCCACATTCTTTTGCATTGCATTTTACATTCCCTTACTTTCCCTTCCACTTTCCATTCCAGTCCATTCCACGTTCCTTTCCACATTCAATTCCACATTCCATACCATATTCCATTCCATTCAATTCCACAATCCATTCCAAATTCCATTTCATTGCGTTCCACATTCCATTCTACATTCCATTCCATTCCACATTCTACTCCATTCCATTTTCCACTCATTTCGTTTCCATTCAACATTCCACTCCATTCCACATTCCACTCCATTCCGTTCCACATTCAGTTCCACATTCTATGCCACATTGCAATTCATTCCATTCCACACTGCATTCGACATGGCAATAAACATTCCATTTTACATTGCACTACATTCCTTTCCATTCCACACTACATTGCAATCTACTCCAAATTCCTTTCCATCCCATTACAAATTCCAATCCACTTTAATTTCCATATTCCAATCCACATTTCATTCCACGTTCCATTCCTTTCCATTCCACATTCCTTTCCACATTCCATTCCATTCCTTTCCACATTCCAGTCCACTTTCCATTCCACTACATTCCACGTTCCATTCAAAATTCCATACCATTCATTTCCACATTCCTTTCCATTGTGGTCCACATTCCATTCCACACCATTCCACCTTCCATTCTATTCCATTCCACATTGCATTCCATTGCATTCCATGTTACATTCCACTTTCCACTCAACTTTCCATTCCATTCCATTCCAGGTTCCATTTCACTTTCCATTCCACATTCCATTCCATTCCAGTCCACTTTCCATTCCATTCCATTTCACATTCCATTCCATTCCATTAAATTGCAGTCCAGAATCCATTCCATTAGAATCCACATTCCATTCCATTCCATTCCACTTTGCATTCCACATTCCATTCCACATTCCATTCTGCATTCCATTCCACATTCCATTCCATTCCATTCCACTTTCCACTCCATTCCACTCCATTCCACCTGCCATTCCTTTCCATTTCACATCCCATTAGATTCCAATCCACTTTCCACTCCATTCCAATCCATTCCATTTCACATTCCACTCCATTCCACTTTACATTTCATATATCATTCCATTCCATTCCAAATTCCATTTCTTTCAATTCCACATTCCATTCGATTCCATTACATTGAATTAAACATTCCATTCCACGGTCCATTCCACGTTACATTCCACGTTCCTTTTCACTCTCCATTTCACTTTAGATTTCACGATCCATTCCACGTTCCATTCCATTCCATTCCACTTTCCATTCCACATTCCTTTCCATTGCATTCCACATTCCATTCCATTCCATTCCACATTTCATTCCAGATTCCATTCCATTGCATTCCACATTAGATTCCATTCTTTTCCACATTCTATTCTACACATTTTCACATTCCATTCCATTCCACATTCCATTCCATTCCTTTTCGCATTCCATTCCTTTCCATTCCACATTCCATTCCATTCCATTCCATTCCACATTTCATTCCACTTTCTGTTCCGTTACATTGCAGATTCCATTCCAAATTCCATACCATTCATTTCCACATTCCATTCCATTACATTCCGCCTTCCAATCCACTCCATTCCACCTTCCATTAGATTCCATTCCACATTGCATTCCATTGCATTCCACTTTCCATTCCACTTTCCACTCAACGTTCCATTCCATTCCATTCCACTTTGCATTTCATGTTCCATTTAACATTCCATTCCATTCCATTCCACATTCCATTCCTTTCCATTCCATTTCACATTTCCCTCCGTTAAATTCCATTTCACATTCCACTCCATTCCATTCCATTTCCCCTTCCATTATACATTGCATTCCATTCCATTCCACATTCCATTCCAATCCATTCCATTCCATTAGATACTTTCCACAGTCCATTCCATTCCATTCCATTCCACATCCCATTGCATTCCATTCAATTGCACATTTAATTCCATTGCACATTTAATTCCATTCCATTTCATATTCCATTCCCTTGCATTCCATATTCCATTGCTTTCCGTTCCACATTCCATTCCACGTTCCACTCATTTCCATTCCACATTCCATTCCACATTCCATTCCTTTCCATTTCATTCCATTCCACATTCCATTCCATTCCTTCCCATTCCACGTTCCTTTCCACTGCATTCCACTTTCCCTTGCCTTACATTCTACATTTCTTTCCATTGCTTTGCACTTTCCATTTCATTCCATTCTTCTTTCCATTACATTCCATTCCACATTCCATTCCACATTCCATTCCACTCAATTCCATTCCATACCGCAATCCATTCCATTCCATTCCACGTTCCATTCCATTCCATTCCACTTTCCTTTCCATTCCATTCCACAAAACTTTCCATTCCGTTCCAAAATTGCATTGAATTCCATACCACATTCCATTGTATTTCACGTTCCATTCCATTCCATTCCATTCCATTCAGGTTCACTTTCTATTTGACAACACTCCACATTCCATTCCATTCCATTCCATATTCTGTTCCACACTGCATTCCACTTTGCATTCTACATTCCATTCCACAATCCTTTCCATTCCATTCCACATTCCACTCCATTCCATTCCATTCCACATTCCATTCCATTCCATTCCACATTCAATTCCACATTCCACTCCATTCCATTCCACGTTCCATTCCATTCCTTTCCACATTCCATTCCACTCCATTCCATGTTCCATTCCACTTTCCATTCCATTCTATACTACATTCCACTCCATTGCATTCCACATTCCATTACATTCTATTCCACTTTTCATTACATTCCATTCCACGTTCCATTTCATTGGATTCCATATTCCGTTTCCGTTTCCATTCCATTCCATTCCACATTCCATTCCATCTTCCATTCCACGTCGCATTCCACCATCCATTCCACGTTCCATTCCAGTTTAATTCCAATGCATTCCACATTCCATTATATTCCATTCCATTTTCCATTACATTCCATTCCACGTACCATTCCATTCCATTCCATGTTCCGTTTCCCTTTCCATTCCATTGCATTCCACATTCCATTCCATCTTCCATTCCACGTTGCATTCCACCATCCATTCCACGTTCCATTCCACCATCCATTCCATGATCCATTCCAGTTTAATTCCAATGCATTCCACATTCCATTCCACATTCCATTCCACATTCCATTCCATTCCATTCCAATTTCCACTCCATTCCATTCGATTCCGCCTTCCATAGTATTCCATTTCACTTCTCATTCCATTCCATTCCACTTTCCATTCCATTGTAATCCATCCTATTCCACATTCCACTCCATTAAATTCCGCATTCCATTCCACAATCCATTCCATATACCAGTCCACATTCCATTCCAATCCATTCCACCATCCGCATCATTCCATTCCAGTCCACATTCCATTGCATTCCATTTCACTTTCCTTTCCATTCCAATGCACATTTCATTCTGCATTCCATTCCATTCCATTCCACATTCCATTCCATTCCATTCCATTCCACATTCCACTCCATTATATTCGGCATTCCGTTCCGCATTCCATCACATATTCCAGTCCACATTGCATTCCACTCCATTCCACCATCCGCTTTATTCCATTCCATTCCACATTCCATGCCATTCCATGCCATTCCAGTTTCCATTTCACATTACTTTCCATTCAATTCCACATTCTATTCCATTCCATTCCAAGTTCCTTTGAATTCCAGTTTACATTCCCTTCCATTCCATTTCACGTTCCATTCCATTCCATTAAATTCTCGTCCAGAATCCATTCCATTGGAATCCACTTTGCATTCCATTCTATTCCATCTTGCATTCCACATTCCATTTCACTTTCCAGTCTACATTCCATTCCAATTTCCACTCCATTCCATTCCATTCCACCTTCCATTCCATTCCATTTCACATCCAATTCCATTCCAAGCCACATTCCATTCCATTCCATTTCATTCCATTTCACATTCCATTCCATTCCACTTTACATTTCATATCATTCCTTTCCATTTCACATTCCTTTCCCTTCCATTTCACAATGCATTCCACATTCCATTCCATACCTTTTCACATTCCATTCCATTTCACATTCTATTGCAATCCTTTTCACATTCCATTCCATTCCACTCCACATTCCATTCCACCTACCATTCCATTCCAGTCCACATTCTATTCCTTTCCAATCCAGTCCACATTCCTTTCCAATCAATTCCATGAACCATTCTGCATTCCCTTCCATTCCATTTAATTGAATTCCATTCCTTTCCATACCATTCCATAGCATTCCAATCCATTGCGTTCCACATTCCATTCCATTACATTTCATTCCACATTCATTCTATTCCGTTCCATTCCATTACATATTCGATTCCATTTCATTCCATTCCACAATCCATTCCATTTCCTTCCACTTTCCATTCATTCCATACCACATTCCATTCCACATTCCATTCTATTCCATTCCGCATTCCATTCTACATTCCAGTCCATTCCATTTCACATTCCGTTCAATTCCACTCTACATTCCATTTCACTTTCGACTCTACATTCCATTCCATTCGATTCCACATTCCATAAAATTCCATTCCGCCTTCCATTCCATTCCACATTCCGTTCCATTCCATTCCTTTCCATTCCAGTCCAAATTCCATTCTATTTCATTGCTCTTTCCATTCTATTCCATTTCACATTCCATTCAATTCCATTCCTTTCCATTCCACGTTCAATTCAATTCCATTCCATTCCACATTCCATTCCATTTCATTCCACATTCCGTTGCATATCATTCCACATTTCATTCCATTCATTTCCATTCCATTGCATTCCACATTCCATTCCATTGCATTCCATTCCGCAATCCATTCTATTCCATTACACATTCCATTCCATTCCATTCCATTACTCTTTCCATTCCACATTACTTTCCATTCCATTCCACATTCCATTGCATTCCATTTCACTTTCTATTACATTCTATTCCATTCCATTCCACATTCGGTTGCATTCAATTCCATATTTCATTCCATTCCGTTCCACGTTCCATTCCACTCCTTTAAACGTTCCGTTCCACATTCCATGCCAAACTCCATTCCACTTTGCATTCCATTACATTCCACATTCCATTCCAGTCCCTTCCACATTACATTCCACATTCCATTACATTCAATTCCACATTCCTCTCCATTCCATTGCACATTGCAATACACATTCCACTTCCTTCCATTCCACATTCCGTTCCATTTTGCATTCCACATTCTATTCCTCATACCATTTCATGACATTCCACATTCCACTCCATTCCGTTCCATTCCATATTCCATTCCACATTCCATTCCACATTCAATTCCACGCTCCGTTCCTTTCCATTCCATGTTCCATTCCACATTCCATTTCTTTTTACGTTCCACCTTCCATTACATTTTCCATTCCACATTCCTTTCCACGTTCCATTCCATTTTCCATTCCATTCCATTCCACATTAGATTCCACATTCCTTCCCATTCCATTCCTCATTCATTCCACATTCCATTCCATTCTATTCCACATTCCATTCCACTTTCCAATACACGTTCCATTCCATTCCATTCCACATTGCATTCCATTCTACATTCCATTCCATTCCATTCCATTCCACATTCCATTCCATTCCGTTTCACATTCAATTCCATTCCATTCCACTTTCCATTGCACTCCATTCCACATTCCATTCCATTCATTTCCATTGCATTAAATTCCAAATCCCATTCCATTCCATTCCATTCCATAATCCATTCTATTTCATTCCACATTTCACTCCATTCCATTCCACTTTACATTCCACATTCCTTTCCATTCCAGAACACATTCCATTCCATTCCATTCCAAAGTAGATTGAATTCCTGTCCAAATTCCATTCCATTACATTTCACGTTCAATTCCATTCCATTCCAGTCCACATTCCAATCTATTATAATCCAAATTCCTTTCCATTCCATTCCACATTCCATTCCACGTTCCATTCCACATTCCATTTTACAATGCATTCCACATTCAATTCCATTCCATTCCACGTTCTATTCCACGTTCCATTATACAATGCATTTCACATTCCATTCCTTTCCATTCCACATTCCACTCCACTCCATTCCATTCCAGTTTCCCTTCATTTCCATTCCACTTCCCATTCCGTTTCATTCCAAATTCCACTACACGTTCCATTCCACATTCCTTTCCATTCCATTCCACATTGCATTCCATTCCATTACAATTTCCATTCCACATTCCTTTCCATTCCATTCCACATTGCATTCCATTCCATTACAATTTCCATTCCACAATCCTTTCCATTCCATTCCACATTGCATTATATTCCATTACACGTTCCATTCCACATTCCGTTCCATTCCATTTCACATTCACTTCCATTCAATTCCACATTCCTTTCCACATTCCTTTCCTTTCCATTCCACATTCCATTCCACATTCTATTCCTTTCCATTCCGCATTCCATTCCATTCCATTCCATTCCATTCCATTCCATTCCACATTCCATTCCACATTTCATTCCACAGTTCATTCCACTGCAATCCACATTCCATTCCACTGCATTTGAAATTCCATTCCTTTCCACTCCCCATTCCTTTCCATATTTCATTTCATTCCATACCACATTCCATTCCCTTGCATTCCTCATTCCATTCCACTTTCCATTGCATTCTATTCAACATTGCATTCCACTCCATTCCACTTTCCATTCCACTTTCCTTTCATTCCATTCCACATTCCTTTCCTTTCCATTCCAAAATTGAATTGAATTCCATTCCACATTTCATTGCATTTCACGTTTCTTTCCATTCCATTCCTTTCCAGTTCACTTTCTATTCCACTAAATTCCACATTCCATTTCATTCCATTCCACATTCCATTCCGCATTGCATTCCACATTCCATTCTACATTCCATTCCACATTCCATTAAATTCCTTTCCACATTCCGCTCCATTCCATTCCATTCCACATTCCATTCCATTCCATTCCACCTTCCATTCCACATTCCAATCCATTCCATTCCTCATTCCATTCCATTCCATTCCTTTCCACATTCCATTCAATTCCATTCCATTTTCCATTCCACTTTCTTTTCCATTCCGTACTACATTCCATTCCATTCCTTTCCACATTCCATTAGATTCCATTCAACTTTCCATTCCATTCCATTCCACGTTTCGTTCCATTCCATTCCATGTTCCATTTAACATTCCATTCCATTGCACGTTTCGTTCCATTCCATTCCATGTTCCATTTAACATTCCATTCCATTCCACTCCACTTTCCATTCCATTCCATGTTCCATTTAACATTCCATTCCATTCCACTCCACTTTCCATTCCATCTTCCATTTCACGTTCCATTCTACCATCTATTCCACGTTCCATTCCAGTTTCATTCCATTGCTTTCCATTGCACATTACATTCCACATTCCATTCCACATTCCATTCCAGATTCCTTTATACATTCCATTCCACATTCCATTCCACATTCCATTCCAGATTCCTTTCTACATTCCATTCCACATTCCATTCCATTCCAATTTCCACTCCGTTCCGTTCCATTGCACCTTCGATATTATTCCATTTCACTTCCCTTTACATTACATTCCACATTCCATTCCATTGCATTCCATCCCATTCCACATTCCACTCCATTACATTCCACATTCCATTCCACATTTCATTCCACATTCCTTTTCATTCCATTCCACATTCCATTCCGTTCCATTCCACTTCCCATTCTGCATTCCATTCCATTCCATTGCATTCTATTCCATATTCCATTGCACATTCCATTCCATTTCATTCCATTCCATATTCCATTCCATTTCATTCCACATTCCATTCCACACTCCCTTCGATTTCATTCCATATTCCATTCCACATTCGATTCCTTTCCATTCCACATTCCATACCACTTCCCATTCCACAATACTTTCCGAATTCCGTTTCATTCCACGATCCATTCCACTTTCCATTCCGCATTCCATTGCATTCCACGTTCCTTTCCACATTGCATTCCACGTTGTATTCCACATTCTATTCCAGTCGATTTCATATTCCATTCCACATTCCAGTCCATTCCATTCCACATTTCATTCAACCTCATTCCACATTCCATTCCACATTCCATTCCATTCCACAATACATTCCATTCCATGTTCCATTACACATTCCATTCCACTTTCCATTGCATTACAAGTTCCATTCCACCATCCATTCCACGTTCCATTTCACATTCCATTCCATTCCATTTAACGTTGAATTCAAGATTCCATTCCATTCCATTCCACATTCCATTTCATTACATTCCACATTTCATTCCACATTCCATTCCATTTCTTTCCACATTCCATTCCACATTCCATTGCATTCCATTGCACATTCCATACCACATTCCATTCCACAATCCGTGGCACTTTCCATTCCATTCCACGATCCATTCCACTTTCCATTCCGCAGTTCATTCCATTCTACGTTCTCTTCCACATTCCATTCTACATTCCATTCTACATTCCACTCCATGCGATTCCACGTTCCATTCCACATTGCTATCCGTTCCATTCCACATTACTTTTGATCCCCTTCCAAATTCCGTTCCACCTTCCATTCCATTCCATTTCACTGTCCATTTCAAATTACATTCCACAATCCATTCCACATTCTATTCCATTCCAAGTTACATTCCACAATCCATTCCACATTCCACTCCATTCCACGTTTCTTTCCACTTTGCATTGCACGTACCATTCCATATTCCATTCCATTCCATTCCATTCCACTTTCATTCCATTGCATGTTCCATTAAACATTCTATGCCATATTTCATTCCACGTTCCATTTCACATTCCCATCCATTCCATTCCACGTTGAATTCCATATGCCATTCCATTCCATTCCACAATCCATTCCTTTTGATTCCACATTCCATTAGGAATTCCATTCCTTTCCATTTAGCTTTCAATTCCACATTCCTTTCCATTCCCCATTCCATTCCACATTCCATTCCATTCCATTCCGCATTTCTTTCCACATTCCTTTCCTTTCCTTTCCACATTCTATTATTCATTCCATTCCATTCCATTCCACTTTCCATTCCACTTTCCTTTCCTTTCCATTCCGCATACCATTTGAAATTCCATTCCATTCCATTGCCCATTCCATTCCACATTCCATTCCAATCCAGTCCACATTCCATTCCATTGCATTCTGCATTCAATTCCACATTCCATTCCATTTCATTCTGCACTCCATTATTCATTCCATTCCATTCAATTACACATTGCATTCCACTGCATTCCACATTCATTTCCACTCCATTCCACTTTCCATTGCACATTCCATTCCATTCCATTCCATTTCACATTCCATTCCATTGCATTCCACATCCAATTCTACATTCCATTACATTCCATTCCACTTTCCATTTCACATTCGATTACATTCTATTTCACATTCCATTCCACTTTTTTCCCTTCCAGATTCCATTCCATTCCATTCCTCATTCAATTCCATTCCATTCCATTTAGCATTGCATTCAATTCCATTACTTATTCCTTTCCACATTCCATTCCTTTCCACGTTCCATTCCACATTCCATTCCACATACCATTCCACGTTCCATTAAACAATCCATTCCACATTCCATTCCACATTCCTTTCCACATTCCAATCCATTCCATTCTACATTTCGTTCCACATTCCATTCCATTCCATTCCATTCCACATTGAATTACGGTCCATTGCATATTCCATTCTATTGAATTCCACATTCAATTCCATTCCATGTTCCATTCGTGTTTCCATTCCACGTTCCTTTCCACATTCCATTCCATTTCATTCCACTTTCCATTTCACATACCTTCTGACTTTCCAACCCATTACACGTTCCATTCCACGTTGCATTCCACGTTAAATTCCACATTCCTTTCCATTCCAATCCACGTTCTATTCCACACTCCATTCCATTCAATTCCGTATTCCATTTCATTCCATTCTGCTTCATTACACATTCCATTACATTCCATTCCACATTCCACTCCATTCAATTCCATTCCATTCCACATTCCATTCCTTTTCATTCCACATTGCATTGCATTCCATTCCAAATCCCATTCGTTTCCTGTCCACATTCCATTCTACATTCCGTTCCACATAGCATTCCACGTTCCATTCCACATTCCATTTCACATTCCATTCCACATTCCATTCCATTCCATTCCATTCCACATTCCATTCCATTCCACTCCATTCCATTCCAATTTCCATTCAACTTTCCATTCCATTCCACTAAAGTCCATTCCACATTGCATTCCATTCCAGTCTATTCCATTCCATATTCAGTTCCACTTTCCATTCCTTTCCTTTCCAGATTCCATTCCACATTATATTCCTTTTCATTGCACTTTCCATTCAATTCCATTCCACGTTCCATTCCATTCCATTCCACATTCTATTCCTTTCCATTCCATTCCACGTTCCATTCCATTCCATTCCACATTCCATTCGATATTTCATTCCATGTTCCATTCTACATACCATTCCATTCCATTTTCATACCATTCCACATTCCATTCAATTCCATTCCACATTCCATTCCACGTTCAGTTCCACATTCCTTCCCACATCCCATTCAATTACATTACTCATTCCATTCCACAATCCATTCCACCTTCCATACCACATTCCCTTCCATTCCATTCCACATTCCAAAACACATTCCATGCCATTCCAGTAGACAATCCACTCCATTCCATTCCAATTTCCATTCCACATTCCATTGAATCCTGTTACCAATTCCATTCCATTCCGTTCCACATTCCATACCACATTGCATTCCATTCCTTTACCCAATCCATTTCACATTCCATTCCAGTCAATTTCAAATTGCATTTCATGCCATTCCACATTCCATTCCATTCCATTCCACATTGCATTCTATTCCACATTGCATTCCATTCCAGTCCACGGCATTCCACTTTCGATTACAGATTCCATTCCATTCCATTCCACATTCCATTCCCTTCCATTCCATTCCACCTTCCATTACATTCCATTCCACATTCCATTTCACATTCCATTCCATTCCACATTCAATTAATTTCCATTCCACATTCCATTGCATTCCATTCCTTATTCCATTCCATTCCAACCCACACTGCATTCTCTTACATTCCAAATTCCATTCCATTCCATTCCACATTCCATTCCATTCCTTTCCATTCTTTTCCACTTTTAATTGCATTCCATTTCACATTCCATTCAATTCCATTCCACATTCCATTCCATTCCATTCCACATTCAATTCCATTGAATTCCATATTCCATTCCATTCCATTCCTTTCCATTCCTTTCCAATTTTCATTGCATTCCATTTCACATTCCATTCCATTCCATTTCACATTCCATTCCGTTCCATTCCACATTCCATTCCATTCCATTCCACATTCAATTTCCTTGAATTCCAAGTTCAATTCCATTACTTTCCACATTCCATTCCATTGCATTCCACGTTCCTTTCCATTCCATTCCAACTTGCATTCCCTTCCATTTCCTATTCCATTCCATTTCATTGCATGTTGCATTCCATTCCATTCCACGTTCCATTTCACATTCCATTCCATTAAATTCCACATTCCATTCCATTCCATTCCACTCTTGTCCACATTGCATTCCATTCCACTCCACATTGCATTCCATTCCATTCCTTTCCACATTCCTTTCAACTTTCCATTCCATTCCATTCCACATTCCATTGCTTTCCATTCCACATTCCATTCCTCTTACCACTCAACATTCCATTCCATTCCATTCCACATTCCTTTCTGCATTACTTTACATTCCATTCCACTTTCCATTACACATTCCATTCCATCACATTCAACATTCCTTTCCATTCCACGTTCCATTCCACTTACCATTCCACATTCGTTTCCATTCCTTTCCACATTCCATTCCATTGCATTCCATTCTGCATTCCATTCCATTCCACTTTCCATTCCAAATTTCATTCCACATTCCGTTCTACATTCCATACCACATTCCATTCCCTTCCATTCCACATTACATTACATTCCACTTTGCTTTCCACATTCCATTCCACATTGCATTCCATTCCATTCCACATTCCATTCCCTTCCATTCCACTTTCCGTTCCACTTTCCATTCCACGTTCCATTACTCGTCCCATTCCACGTTCCTCTCCACGTTCCATTCCACGTTCCATTCCACCTTCCATTAAATGTTCCATTATATTCCATTGCACGTTCCAATCCACATTTCATTCCATTCCACCTCCTATTTCACACTCCATTGCACTCCAAGTTCCATTCCACCTTCCATTCTATGTTATATTCCATGTTCCAATCCAGTAAATTCCATGATCCCTTCCACATTTCTTTGCATTCCATTCCACATTCCATTCCATTACACTCCACATTCAATTCCAATCCATTCCACATTCAAATTCATTCAACACTCAATTCCACTCCAATTTTCTTTCCATTACATTCCCATCCATTCCACTTCCCATTCCTTGCCATTCCACATTGCATTACATTCCATTTCACATTCCATTCCATTCCATTTCATTCAACATTTCATCCGATTCCATTCCTTCCATAGCATTCCATTCCACGTTCCATTGCATTGCATTCCACATTCCATTCCATTTCATTCTATTCCATTCCAGATTCCCTTCCATTCCATTCCACATTCCATTGCATTCCATTCCACATTCCTTTTCCTTCCATTCCACGTTCTGTTCCACATTTCATTCTATTCTATTACACGTTCCATTACACATTCCATTCGACAATCCATTCTATTCCATTCCATTCCATTCAACATTCCATTCCATTCCACATTGCATTCTATTCCACATTCCCTTCCATTCCAGTCCACGGCATTCCATTTTCAATTACAGATTCTGTTCCATTCCATTCCACTTTCCATTCCTTTCCATTCCATTCCACCTTCCATTACATTCCATTCCGCCTTCCATTCCACATTCCATTCCATTCCACATTCAATTAAATTCCATTCCACATTCCATTGCATTCCATTCCATATTCCATTCCATTCCATCCCACACTGCATTCTCTTACATTCCAAATTCCATTCCGTTCCATTTCACATTCCATTCCATTCCTTTCCATCCCTTTCCACTTTTCATTCCATTCCATTTCACATTCCATTCCGTTCCATTCCACATTCGATTCCACTCCATTCCACATTAAATTCCATTGAATTCCAATTTCAATTCCGTTACATTCCACATTCCATTTCATTGCATTCCACGTTCCGTTCCATTCCATTCCAAGTTGCATTCCCTTCAATTCCCCGTTCCATTCCATTCCATTCCATGTTCCATTCCATTCCATTCCACGTTCCATTCCATTCCGTTCCACATTCCATTCAACTTTCCATTCCATTCCATTCCACATTCCATTCTGTATTCCTTTCCTTTCCATTCCACTTTCCATTACACATTCCATTCCATCACCTTCAACATTCCATTCCATTCCACGTTCAATTCCACTTACCATTCCAAATTCCATTCCATTCCATTCCACATTCCATTACATTGCATTCCATTCCGCATTCCTTTCCATTCCACATTCCATTCCATATTTCATTCCACATTCCATTCAATTCCATTCCACATTCTATTCCATTCCATATTGCATTCCACATTCCTTTCCAGAGTCCATTCCACATTCCTTTCTACATTCCATTCCACATTACATTCCACTTTGCTTTCCACATTCATTTCCACATTGCATTCCTATCCATTCCACATTCCATTCCACATTTCATTCCACATTGCATTCAATTCCATTCCATATTCCATTCCATTCCACATTCCATTCCACATTCCATTCCTCATTTCCTTCCATTCCATTCCACATTCCTTTCCACATACCATTCCGCTTTCCATTCCATTCCTTTCCATTCCGTTCCACAGTCCATTCCATTCCTTTCCACGTTCCATTCCTCATTACATTCCACCTTCCAGTCCATTCAATTTCATTCCATTACATTCCATTCCACTTTGCATTCAATTCCATGATGTTCCATTCTTCTTTACCTTCCATTCCATTTCACTTTGCATACAGTTCCATTCCACATTACGTTCCACATTCCGTTCCACATTACATTCCATGTTCCATTCCACATTCCATTCCACATTCCATTCCATTCCATTCCACCTTCCATTCCATTGCATTCCACATTCCATTCCATTCCATTCCACATTCCATTCCGTTCCATTCCATTACAAATTCCATTCGATTCCATTCCATTCAACATTCCATTCCATTCCTTTGCAGATTCCATTCCTTTCCATTCTACATTATATTCCATTCCACATTCAATTCCATTCCCCATTCCATTCCACATTCCTTTGGATTCCATTCAATTCCACTTTCCCTTCCATTCCATTCCATTCCACATTCCATTCCACATTCCATTCCAAATTTCATTGCATTCCTTTCCACATTCCATTCCATTCCAATCCACATTCCATTCCATTCCATTTCACATACCATTCCATTCCATTGTATTCCCATCCATTCCACATTTCATTTCATTCCATTCCACATTCCATTCAACGTTCCGTTCCACGTTCCATACCACATTGCATGTCATGCCACTCCACATTCCATTCCATTGCATTCCATTGCATTCCACTTTCCATTACAGATTTCATTCCATTCCATTCCACATTTTATTCCCTTCCATTCTATTCCACCTTCCATTCCAATCCATTCTGCATTCCATTTCACATTCCATTCCATTCCACATTCAATTCCATTACATTCCACATTCCTTTGCATTCCATTCCACATTCCATTCCATTCCATCCCACACTGCATTCTATTCCATTCCAAATTCCGTTCCATTCCATTCCACATTCTCTTCCATTCCATTCCACTTTCCTTTCCCTTCCATTTCACATTCCATTCCATTCATACTACATTGCATTCCACATTCCATTCCATTACATTCCACATTCCATTCCCTTCCTTTCCACATTCCATTCCACATTCCACTCCGTTCCATTCCATTCCGAATTCCATTCCATTCCATTCCACATTCCATTCCACGTTCCGTTTCACGTTCCATTCCACGTTCCATTCCACATTCCATTCCACGTTCCTTTCCACGTTTCATTCAACTTTCTTTTCCACATTCCATTCCTCAGTTCTTTCCACATTCAATTCCACATTCTATTCCATTCCATTCCACATTCCATTCCCTGCCATACCACATTCCATTCCCTTCGATACCACATTCCATTCCATTCCACATTCCAGTCCTCATTCCATTCCATTCCATTCCAGATTCCATTCCCTTCCATTCCACTTTCCATTCCACGTTCCATTACTCTTTCTATTCCACGTTCCACTCCTCGTTGCATTCCATGTTCCATTCCACGTTCCATTAAGCGTTCCATTACATTCCCTTCCACATTCCATTCCACAATCCATTCCTTTCCATTCCACTTCCCATTCCACACCACATTCCACTCCACCTTCCATTCCGCTTTCCATTCCACGTTACATAACACGTTCCAATCCATTACATTCCATGATCCCTTCCTCATTACGTTCCATTCCATTCCACATTCCATTCCGTTACACTCCACGTTCCATTCCTATCCATTCCACATTCAAATCCATTCATCACTCTATTCCACTCCACATTTCTTTCCATTTCATTCCAATCCATTCCACATCCCATTCCATGATATTCCACACTGCATTGCAATCCATTTCACATTCCATTCCATTCCATTTCATTCAACATTTCATCCCATTCCATTCCATATTCCATTACACCTTCCATACCGTTCCATTCCACATTCCATTGCATTGCATTGCACATTCCATTCCATTTCATTCTATTCCATTCCAGATTCCATGCCATTCCATTCTGTTCCACATTGCATTCCATTCCACTCCATTCCACATTCCTTTCCCTTCCATTCCACGTTCTGTTCTACAATTCATTCCATTCTATTGCACGTTCCATTACACATTCCTTTCCACATTCCTTTCTATTCCATTCCATTCCATTCAACATTCCCTTCCATTGCAATCCATAACGCATTCCTCTTTCCATTCCATTTCATTTCACGTTCCGTTCCATTCCACATTCCATTCACTTTTCATTCCATGTTTCATTCCACGTTCCATTCCATTCCATTCCACGTTCTATTCCTCATTCCTTTCCACATTCCAATTCATTCCATTCCACATTCCAATCCATTCCTTTCCACATTCCCTTCCATCCCATTCCACATTCCATTCCACATTCCATTCCACACCATTTCGAGTACTATTTCATTCGACTTTACATTCCACTCCATTCCACCTTCCATTGCATTCCATCCCATGTTACATTCCATTATATTCCACGTTCAATTTTATTCCAGTTTCCAATCCATTCCCCATTCCACTCCATTCGATTCCAAGTTCTATTCCACGTTCCACTCCACCTTCCATTGCAAGTTGCATTCTGTGATCTATTTCATTCCATTACACGTGCCATTCCTCATTCCATTCCACATTCCATTCCACATTCCATTCCATTCCATTCCACATTCCAATCCATTCCATTCTTTTCCATTCCACGTCCTATTCCATAATTCATTCCACATTCCATTCCATTCCATTCCATTCCACTTTCTATTGCACATTCCATTTCACTTTCCATTGCATTCCATTCCACATTCCATTCCATTGTATTCCATTCCACGTTCCTTTGCACATTCCATTTCACATTCCTTTCCATTCCGTTCCACATTCCATTCCATTCCAATAAACTTTCCATTCCATTCCAATCCACCTTCCATTCCATTCCATTAAACACTCCATTCCAGTCCTTTGCATTCCACATTCCATTCTATTCCACTCCATTTCACATTCCATTCCATTTCTTTCCGCTCCTTTCCACATTCCTTTGGATTCCGTTCCATTCCATTCCACGTCCCATTCCACAATCCATTACACATTCCAATCCATTCCATTCCATTCCACGTTCCATTCCACATTTCATTTCACCTTCCATTCCATTCCATTCCACATTCCATTCCATTCCAATAAACTTTCCATTCCATTCCTTTCCATTGCATTCCACGTTCAATTCCATTCCACATTGCATTCCATTCCCTTCCACATTCCATTCCATTCCATTCCACATTCCGTTTCAAATTTCATTCCACTCCATTCCACATTCTATTCCATTCCACAATCCATTCCACGCTCCTTTCCACTCCATTCCACGTTCCGTTAAACTCCACATTCAATTCCATTCCTTTCCACATTCCATTGCACTTTCCATTCCATTCCATTTCACACAGAATATAGAATGGAATTTGGAATGGAATCTGCAATGGAATATAATTGAATGTGGAATCGAATGTCGAATGGAATGGAATGGAATGTGGAATGGAATGTGGAATGGAATGGACTGGAATGAGGAATGGAATGTGTAATGGAATGGAATGGAATGAGGAATGGATTTGAATGGAATGCGGAAAGGAATGTAGAATGGAATTGAATGTGGAATGGAATGAAATGAATTGTGGAATCGAATGGAAAGGAATGTGGAATGGAATGTGCGATAGAATGGAATGGAATTTGGAAAGGAAAGTCGAATGAAACGGAAAGGAATGTGGAATGGAATAGAATACAATGTGAAATGGAAAGGAATGGAATGTGGAATGGAATCTGGAATGGAATGGAGTGGAATGTGCAAAGGAATGTGGAATGGAATGGAAAGCGGAGGGGAATGGAACGGAATATGTAATGGAATGGAATGGAATGTGGAGTGATATGGAATGGAATGTTGAATGGAATGTGGAATGAAATGGAATGAAAGGGAATTAAATATACAATGGAATGGAATGGAACAGAATTTGGAATGGAAAGGAATTGAATGGAATGGAGTGGAATGTGGAATGGAAAGTGGAATGGAATGGTATGAAAAGTGGAATGGAATGGAACGTGGAATGGAAAGGAATGGATCGTGGAATGGAATGGAATGGAATGGAAGTTGAATGAAAAGGAATGCAATGGAATGTGGAAGGGAATGTAATGGAATGTGGACTTGAATGTAATGGAATGTGGAATGGAACGTGGAATGGAATGTGGAATGCAACATTGAATGGAAAGAGGGATGGAATGTTTAACGGAATGTGGAATGGAATGTGGAATGGAATGGATTGTGGAATTTGGAATGGAAAGGAATGGAATGTGAAATGGAAAGGATTGGAGTGTTGAATGGAATGGAATGGAATGTGGAAATGAATGGAATGGAATGTGGAATGTAATGGAATAGACTGTGGAAAGGAATGGGCTAGAATGTTGAATGGAATGGAACAGAATTGAATGGAATCGAGTGTGGAATGGAATGGAATGGAATGGAATGGAATTTGGACTGCAATGGAAAGGAATGTAATGTGTAATGGAATATAATCAATTGTGAAATGGATTGTGGAATGGAATGGAACGGAATGAAATGTGGAATGGAACAGAATGGAAAGGAATGAAATGTGGAATAGGAATGAATGGAATGTGGAGTGGAATTTGGAATGGAATGAGATAGAATGTGGAATGGAAAGTGGAATGGAAAGTGGAATGGAACGTGGAATAAAATGGAATGGAATGTGGAATTGAATGCAGAATGAAATGGAATGGAATGTGGAATGGAATGTGCAATGGAATGGAATGGAATGTGGAAGATGAATGTGGAATGAAATGGAATGGAATGGAAGGTGGACTTGAATGGAATGGAACGGAAGATGGAATGGAACGGAAGGTGAAATGGAATGTGGAAGGGAATGGAATAGAAGTAGGAATGGAATGGAATGCAATGGATTGTAGAATGGAATGTGGAATGGAATAGAATAGAATGAGGAATGGAATGGAATGGAATGTAAATTGGAACGGAATGTAGCATGAAATGCAATGGAATGTTTAATAGAATGTGTAATGGAAAGGAATGGAATATGGAATTTAATGTGGAAAGGAATGGAATGGAATATGGAATTGAATGGAATGGAACGTGGAATGGAATGTGGAATGGAATGTGGAAAGGAATGGAATGGAATTTGGAATGGAATAGAATGGAACATGGTGTGGAACGTGGAATGGGATGTGGAATGTAAAGTGCAAAGGAAAATGGAATGGAACGTGGAAAGGAATGGATTGGAATTGAATGAGGAATGGAATGGAATTGAATGTGGAACGCAATGGAATGTGAAATGGAATGGAATGGAATATGGAATCGAATGGAATGGAACGGAATGTGGACTGGAATGGAATGGAATGGAATGGAATGTGGAATGGAGTGAAATCGATTGTGAAATGGAAAGTGGAATGGAATTGAATGGAATGGAATGTGGAATGGAATGTAATTGAAAGGAATGAAATGTGGAATGGGATAGAGTGGATTGTGAAATGGAAGTTCAAAAGGAAAGGGATGAAATGTTGAATGGAATGTGAAATGGAAAGTGGAATGAAATGTGAAATAGAATGTAATGTAACAGGTAATGGAATGTGGAATGGAATGGAATGGAATGTGGAATGGAAAGTTCAATGGAAAGTGGAATGGAAAAGAATGGAATGGAATGTGGATTGAAATGGAATGGAATGTGGAATGCAATGGAATGTAATGGAATCTGGAATGGTATGGAATGGGATGGAATGGAATGGAAAGGAAATTGGAATGGAATGGGATGGAATGCAATGGAAAGGAAAGTGGAATGGAATGGAAAGTAATATAGAATTGAATGGAATGGAATGGAATGTGGAATGGAATGGAATGGAAAGTTGAATGGAATGTGGTATGGAATGGAAACGAATGAGGAATAGAATGGAATGAAATGGAATGTGGAATGGAATGGAATGTGTAGT
The DNA here is from genome assembly GCF_028885625.2 of Pongo pygmaeus. Classification (NCBI taxonomy): domain Eukaryota; kingdom Metazoa; phylum Chordata; class Mammalia; order Primates; family Hominidae; genus Pongo; species Pongo pygmaeus. The sequence goes on from NC_072392.2 coordinate 39,276,684, forward strand.
GGAATGTGGGATGTAATGGAGTGGATGTTGGAATGGAATCTGGAAAGGAATGGAATGGAATGCGGAATAGAATTTTGAAGGGAATGGAATGGAGTGAAATGTGGAATGGAATGGAATGATAACTGGAATTGTATGTGGAATGAAATGGGATGGAACGTGGAATGGAATGTGGAATGAAAAGTGGAATAGAACGTGGAAAGCAACTTGGAATGGATCATGGAATAGAACGTGGAATGGAATGTGGAATGGAACATGGAATGGAGTGGAACTGAATGTGGATTGGAATGGAATGAAATGGGGAATGGAATGGAATGGTATGTGGAATTGAATGGAATAAAGTGGAATGCAGACAGGAATGCAATGGAACAGAATGGAATGTGGAAATGAATGGAATGGAATGGAGTGCAGACAGGAATGCATTGGAATGGAATGGAATGTTGAATGGAATGGAATGGATTGTGGAATGGAATGTGGAATGTAAAGGACTGGAATGTGGACTGGAATCTGGAATGGAATGTGGAATGGAAGATGGAGTGGAATGCAATGGAATGTGAAATATAGTGGAATGGAATGGAACGTGGAATGGAAGATGGAGTGGAATGCAATGGACTGTGAAATATAATGGAATGGAATGTAATGTGGAATAAAATGGAAAGGAGTGGAATGGAATGCGGAATGAAATGGAATGGAATTTGGAATGCAATGTAATGGAATGGAATGTGAAATTGAATGGAAAGGAATGTGGAATTGAATAGAATGTAAAGTGGATTATAATGGAATGGAAAGGAAGGTGGAATAGAATGGAATGGAGTGGAATGGAATGCGGAATGAAATGGAATGGAATGTGGAATGCAATGTAATGGAATGGAATGAGAAATTGAATGGAAAGGAATGTGGAATTGAATAGAATGTAAAGTGGAATATAATGGAATGGAATGGAAGGTGGAATAGAATGGAATGGAGTGGAATGGAATGCGGAATGGAATGGAATGGAATGTGGAATGGAATGTAATGGAATGGAAAGTGAAATTGAATGCAATGGAATGTGGAATGGTATGTAATGGAATGTGGAATGGAATAGAATGTAATGTGGAATGGAACGTGGAATGGAATGTGGAATGGAAAGTAGAATGGAATGTGGAATGCAATGGAATGCAATGTGGAATGGAATGTAATGAATGGTGGAATTGAATGGAATGGAATGGAATGTGGAATGGAATATGGACTGGAATGTGGAATAGAATGGAAGGGAATGTGGAATGGAATGGAATGGAATGTGAAACGGAATGCAAAGTGGAATGTAATGGAAGGGAATGAGGATTGGAATGGAATGTGTAATGGAATGGAATGGACTAGAATGGAATGGAATGGATTGGAAAGTGAAATGGAAAGTGGAATGGAATGTGACTTGGAAAGTGGAATGGAATCTGGAATGGAAAGTGGAATGGAATGAAATGGAACGTTGAATGGAATGGAATGGAACATGGAATGGAACATCGAATGGCACATGGATTGGAATGTGGACCGATATGTGGAATGGAATGTGGAATGGAATGGAAGGTGGAATGAAATGCGTAAGGAAATGGAATGGAATTTGGAAAGGAATGTGGAATGGAATGGAATGAATTGTGGAATGCAAAGTTAAATGGAATGTGGAATAGAATGGAATAGAATGTGGCATGCAATGTGGAATGGAATGTCAAATTGAAACGAATGGAATGTGGAATGGAATGTGAAATGGAATAGAGTGAAATGTGAAATGGAATGTGGATTGGAAGGTGGAATGGAATGTGGAATCGAATGTGGAATGGAATGAAAAATGGAATGAAGAATGGAATATGGAATGGAATGTGGAATGGAAAGGAATGTAATGTGGAAAAGAATGCAGAATGGAAAGTGCAATAGAAAATGGAATGGAATGGAAAGGAATGTGGAATGGAATGTGGAATGGAACGGAATGGAACGATGAATGGAACGTGGAATGTAACGTTTAATGGAATGTGGAAGGTAATGTGGAATGTAATGGAATGGAATGTTTAATGGAATGGAATGTGGAATGGAATGTGGAACGGAATGTCAAATGGAATGTGGAATGGAATGTCGAATGGAATGTGGAATGGAAAGGAATTGAATGTGGAATGTAAAGTAGAAAGGAATGTGGAAGTGAACATGGAATGGAATGGAATGTGGAATGTAAGGGAATGGAAAGTGGAAAGGAATGTGTAATGGAATCCAATGGGATGTGGGATGGAATGGAATGGAATGTAGAGTGGAATGTGTAATGGAATGTGAAATGGAACAGAATGGAATGTGAAATGGAATGTGGAACGGAATTTGGAATGGAGTGTGGAACGGAATGTGCAATGAAATGTGGAATGGAAAGTGGAAAGGAAAGTGGAATGGAACAGAATGGAATGTGAAATTAAATGGAATGGAATGTGGAATGGAATGGAATGGAATGAGGAATGGAATGCAAAGGAATGTGGAATGGTTTATGGAACGGAAAGTGGAATGGAATATTGAATGGAATGTGGAAAGGAATGTGGAACATAACGGAATGGAATGTGAAATTGAATGGAATGAAATGTGGATTAGAATGTGGAATGCAATGGAATGGAATGTGGAATACAATGGAATGGAATGTGGAATGGAATGGAACCTGGAATGGAATGTGGAAGGTAATGTGGAATGGAATGTGGAATGGAATGGACTGCAATGTGGAATGAAATGTAGCAGGGAAAGTGTAATGAAACGTGGAGTGGAACGGAATGGAATGTTGAAAGGCATGTGGAGTAGAGTGTGGAATGGAATGTGGAAAGGAACGGAATGGAAAGTGGAATGCAATGTGGAATCGAACGTAAAATGGAATGGAATGGAAGGTGGAATGTAACGTGTAATGAAATGTGGAAAGGACTGGAATGTGGAAAGCAATGGAATGGAATGTGGAATGGAAAGTTGAATGGAATGGAATGGAATTTGCAAAGAAATGTGGAATTGAATGGAATGGAATGTGGAATGGATCGTGGAATGGAACGTCAAATTCAATGGAATGGAATGTGGAATGGAATGGATTGGAACATGCAATGGAATGTGGAATGGAATATGAAATGGAATGTCGAATGGAATGTGGAATGGAATGGAATGAAATGTGTCATGGAATGTGGAATGGAATGGAATGGAAAGTGGAATGGAAGGTGGAATGGAATGTGGAATGTAAAGTGGAATAGAATGTAACTTAATGGAATTTAATGTGGAATGCAATGTGCAATGTGACGCGGAATGGATTGGCGTGGAATGTGTCATGGAACTTGGAATTGTAGGGAATAGTACGCGCAATGTAACACGGAATGGAACGTAGATTGGAACTTGGAATTCAATGTGGAAGGGAGTATGGAATGGAAAGTGCAATGGAATGGAATGGAACGTGGAATGGAATGGGATGGAATGTGGAATGGAAGGGAATGGAATGTGGAATAGAATCTGGAAAGGAATGTGGAATGGAATCTGGAATGTAATTGAATGGAATGTGGAATGATATGGAATGGAATGTGGAATAGAATGGAATGGAATGGAATGTGGAAGAGAATGGAATGGAATGGAATGTGGAATAAAATGGAATGGAATGGAAATGTATGCGGAATGGAATGGATTGGAACGTGGAATGCAATGAAGAGGAATTAAATGTGAATCTGAATGGAATGGGTTGGAATGTGGAATGCAATGAAGAGGAATTAAATGTGAATCTGAATGGAGAGGTATGTGGAAAGGAATGGAATGGAATGTGGAATGGGATGGGACATGAAATGGAATGTGGAATGGATTGCGGAATGGAATGAGGAATGGAATGGAATGAGGAATGGAAGGTGGAAAGGAATGTGGAATGGAATGTGGAATAGAATGGAATGGAATGCAATCAGTAATGGAATGTGGAAAGTAATGGAATGGAATGTGGAATGGAATGGAATGGAATGTGAAATGGAATGTGCAATGGAATGTGGAATGGAAAGTGGAATGGAATGGAATGGAACGTGGAAAGGAAAGTGGAGTGGAACGAGGAATGGAACGTGGAATGGTGTGTGAAATGCAATGGAATGCAATATGGAATGGATTACGGAATCGAATTGAATGGAATGTGGAAAGGAATGAGGAATGGAATGGAATGGAATGTACTTGGATTGTGGAATGGAATGTGGAAAGGAATGGAATTTGGTTGGAATGTGGAATGGAATGTGGAATGGATTGTAGAATGAAATGTGCAATGGAATGCGCAAAGGAACGGCATGGAATGGGGAATGGAATGTGGATTGGAATGCGGAATGGAATGGAATGTAACGTGGAATTGAATGTGTAAAGGAACGGAATAGAATGTGGAATGGAATGTGCAATGGAATGTGGAATGCAATGTAATGGAATGTGGAATGGAATACAGAGTGGAATGGAATGTGGAGTGGAATGCAATGGATTGTACAATGGAATGTGGAATGGAATGGAATGGAAAGTTGAATGGAATGTAGAATGGAATGTGGAATGGAAAGTGGAATGGAAAGGAATGGAATGTTTAATGGAAAGTGGAATGGAATGGAAAGGAAAGTGGAGTGGGGAGTGGAATGGAATGTGGAAGGGAACGTGGAATGGAATGAAATTTGCAATGGAATGGAATGGAATGTGGAATGGAATGGGAAATGGAATGTGAAATGGACTTAAATGGAATGTGGAATGGAATGTGGAATGGAAAGTGAAAAGGAATGTGGAATGGAATGGAATGGAATGTGAACTGGAACGTGGACTTGAATTTAATGGGACGTGAAATGGAACGTGGAATGGAATGGAATGGAACGTGGACTGGAACGTTGAATGGAATGTGGAATGGAACGTGGAATGGAATGTGGACTGGATCGTGGAATAGAATGTGGAATGGAACGTGAAATGGAATGGAATGAAACGTAGAATGGAACATGGAATGGAACTTGGAAAGGAATGTGGAATTCAACGTGGCATGGGATGTGGAATGGAAAGTGCAAAGGAACGGAATGGAATGTGGAATTGAATATGGAATTCAGTGTGGACTGGAACGTGGAATGGAATGGAATGGAATGCAGAATGGAATGGAATGGAATGTGGAATGGAATGTGTAATGGAATGTGGAATGGAATGGAATGAACTGTGGAAAGAAATGTGGATTGGAGTGGACTGGAATGTGGAATGGGAAGTGGAATACAATTTAATGGAAAGTGGAATGGAAGGTGGAATGGAATGGAAGGGAATGGAATGTGGAATGGAATGGAATGGAATGTGGAAAGGAATGTGGAATGGAACGAAATGAAATGTGGAATGGAATGTTGAGTGGAATGGAATGTTGATTGGAATGGATTGGAATGGGCTGCAGAATGGAATGTGGAATGGAATGTGGAATAGATTGGAATTGAGTGGATTGTAATGTGAAAAGGCATGTGAATTGGAATGCAATGAAATGTGGAAAGGAAAGTGGAAAGAAATGTAATGCAATGCAATGAGAAAGGAATGTGGAATTGAATGTGGAATGCAATTTGGAATGTATTGCCTAATGGAATGTGGAATGGAATGTGGAATGGAAAGTGGAATTCAATGTAATGGAATGGAATGTGGAATGGATTTTGAATTGGAATGCAAAGGAATGTGGAATGAAATATGGAATGAAATGCAATGCAATGAGAATGGAATGTGGAATGGAACGTGGAACAGAATGGAATGAAACGTGGAATGGAATGTGGAATGGAATGTGAAATGTAATGTGGAATGGAACGGAATATAATGTGGAATGTAATGTGGAATGTTATGTGGAAGGCAAATTGGAATGGAATGGAATGGAATGTGGAATGGAACGTGGAATGGGACATGGAATGGAACGTGGAAAGGGATGTTCAATGGGATATGGAATGGAAAGTTGATTGGAATGGAATGGAACCTGGAAATGAACGTGGAAAGGACTAGAATGGAATGTAGAATGGAACGTAGAATGGAACGTGGAAGGGAGTGTGGAATGGAACGTGGAATGCAGTGTTGAATGGAAGGTGGAAGGGTTTGTGGAGTGCTATGGCATGGAATGGAATGGAAAGTGGAATGGAACGTGCAATGCCTCATGGAATTGAATGAGGGATGGATCATGGAATGGAACATGAAATGGATTGTGGAATGGAATGTGGAATGGAATATAGAATGGAAGGTGAAATTGAATGGAATGGAATGTTGATTGGAAAGTGGAGTGGAATGCAATGGAATGTGAAATGGAATGCAGAATGTAATGGAATGGAATGTGAAATGGAATCTGGAAAGGAAAGTGGAATGGAATGGAATGGAATGTGAAATGGAACGTGGAATATAAAGGAATGGAATATGGAATGGAACATGGAGTTGAAACTGGAACGGAAACAAGAATGGAATGTGGAATGGAATGGGCAATGGAATATGGAATGGAACGTGGAATTTAATGGAATGGAAAGTGGAATGGAACATGAAAGAATGGAATGGAAATTGGATTGGAATGTGGAATGGAATGTGGAATGGAACGTGGAATAGAATGTGAAATGGAATGGATTCGAATTTGGAATGGAATGGGATGGAACTTGGAATTCAATGTAGAATGGAATGTGGAAAGCAACGTGGAATGGAAAGTGGAATGAAATGGAATGGAACGAGGAATGGAATGTGGAATTGAATGGAATGGAATGTGGAATGGAAAGGAATGGAACATGAAATGGGTCATGGAATGGAACATGGAATGCAACGTGGAATGGAACGTGGAATGGAATGTGGAATGCAATGGAATGGAATGTAGAATGCAATGGAATGGAATATGGAATGTTATTGAATGGGGTGCAATGTGGAATGGAATGTGAAATGGAATGTGCAATGGAATGGAATGGGATGCGGAAAGCAATGGAATGGAATGTGGAAAAGAATGTGGAATGGAATCGAATGGAATCTGGCATGCAATGTGGAATGGAATGTGGAATGGAATGCAATGGAATGTGTAATGGAATGTGAAATGGAATGGAATGGAATATCAAATGGAATGAGGAATGGAATGTGAAATGGAATGTGGAATGGAATGTGGAATGGAATGTGGAGTGAATCATGGAATGGAACGTGATATAGAATAGAACGCAACGTGTAATGGAATGTGGAATGGAATGGAATGGAAAGTGGACAGGAAAGCTTAATGGAATGTGGAACTGAATGGAGGGGAATGTGGAATGGAAGGTGGAATCAAATGGAACGGAATGTGGAATGGAATGTTGAATGGAATGTACAAGGGAATGTGGAATGTAAAGGAATGGAATGTGGAAAGTAATGTGGAATGGAATGGAATGCAATGTGGAATGGAATGTGGAATGGAATGTGGAAAGGAAAGTGGAATGTAATGGAAAGGAAAGTGGACTGAAATGAGGAATTGAACGGAAAGGAAGGTGGAAAGGAACGTGGAATGGAAAGTGGAATGGAACGTGGAATGGAATGTGGAATGGAATGTGGAATGGAATGTGGAATAGAATGTGGAATGGAATGGAATGGGCTGTGGAATGAAATGTGGAATGGAATGTGGAATGGAATGCCAAGTGGAGTGTTGAATGGAATGTGCAATGGAATGCAATGGAAAATCGAATGGAATGTGGAAAGGAATGTGGAAGGGAACTTGAAATGGAAGGCAAAAGAATGTGGAATGGAACGTGGAATGTAATGGAGTGGATGACGGAATGGAACGTGGAATGGAACGTGGAATGGGATGGAATGCAACGTGGAATGGAATGTGGAATGGAATGTGGAAAGAATGGACTGTGGAAAGGAATGGAATGGAAAGTAGAATGGAATGCAATGGAATGTGGAATGAAATGGAATGGTTTGTGTTATGGAATGTGGAATGGAATGTGGAATGGAATGGAATGGATTGTGGAATGGAAAGAAATGGAACGTGGAATGGAATGGAATGGAATGTGGAATGAAATGGAAAGAAAGATGGAATGAAATTGTTTCGAATGTGGAATGAAATGGAAAGTAATGTGGAATGAAATGGAATGGAATGGAATGGAATGTGGAGTGGAATTTGGATGGGAATGGAATGGAATGTGGAACGGAGTGTGGAATGGAATGGAATGGAATGTGGAATGAAATGTGGAATGCAATGGAATCGAATGTGGAATGCTATGTGGAATGTTATAGAATGGAATATGGAATGGAATGTGTAATGGAATGGAATGTGGAATGTAATGGAAAGGAATGTGGAATGGACTGTGGAATGGAATGCGGAAATGTAAGTGGTATGGAATGAAATGGAAAGTGGAATGGAACGTGGCATGCAATGGAAAGGAATGAGGAATGGAAGGGAATGGAATGTAGAATGGAATGTGCAATGAAATCGAATGGAATACGGTATGGAATGTGAAATGGAAAGCAATGCAATGTGGAAAGGAACGTGAAATGCAATGGAAATGAAGGTGGAATGGAAAGTGGAATATAATGTGGAATGAAATGTGGAATGGAATGGAATGGAACGTGGAAGGTAATGGAGAAGAATGTGGAAAGGAATGCGGAATGAAATGCAATGGAAAGAGTAATGGAACGAAATGGAATGTGGAATGGAATGCGGAATGGAATGTGCAAAGGAACGGAGTGGATTGTGGAATGGAGCGTGGAATGGAATGGAATGGAATGTGGAGTGGAATGGAACAGAAAGTGGAATGGAATGTGGAATGGAATGTAGAGTGGAAAAGAATGTAATGTGGGATGGAATGTGTAAACGAATGTGGAATGGAACGTGAAATGGAATGGAATGGAATGGGTAATGGAATGTGGAAAGGAATGTGGGAAGGAATGTGTAATCGAACGTAATGGCATGTGAAATGGAATGCAATGGAATGCGGAATGAAATGGAAAGGAACGTGGAATAGAACATGGAATGGAATATGGAATGGAATGGAATGGAATGTGGAATGGAATGGAATGGAATGGAAAGGATTTGGAATGAAATGGAATGGAAAGTGGAATGCAATGGGATGGAAAGAAAGAAGAAATTGAAAAGAAAGGAATGTGGAATGGAATGGAATGGAAAGTGGAATGGAATGGAATGGAATGTGGAATGGAACATGGAACGGAACATGGAAAGGAATGTGGAATTGAACGTGGCATGGAATGTGGAACGGAATCTGCAATGGAACAGAATGGAATGTGGAATGGAATGTGGAATTGAATGTGAATTGGAACGTGGAGTAGAATGGAATGGAATGTGGAATGGAACATGCAATTGAACATGGAATGGAATGGAATGGAATGTGGAATGGAAAGTGGAATGGAATTGAATGCAATGGAATGGAACGTGGAATGGAAGGGAATGGAATGTGGAATGGAAAGTGGAATGGAATGGAAGGATTTGTGGAATGAAATTTGGATTGTAATGGAATGGAATGTGTAATGGAATGGACTGGAATGTGGAATGGAATGTGGAAAAGAATTTAATGGAAAGTGGAATGGAAGGTGAAATGGAATGGAATGGAATGGATTTTGCAAAGGAATGTAATGGAATATGGAATGGAATGAGGAATGGAATGTGGAATGGAATGGAATGTGGAATGGATTGTGAATTGGAATGCAATCGAATGTGGAATGCAATGTGGAATGAAATGCAATGGAATGAGAATGGAATGCAGAATGAAATCTGGAAATTAATGTGGAATGCTATGCGGAATGGAACGGAATGTAATTTCTAATGCATGTGGAATGGAATGTGGAATGGAAAGTTGAATGGAATGGAAGGGAATGTGGAATGGAACATGGAATGGATCGTGGAATGGAACATGGAATTTAATGTGGAATGGGATGTGCAATGGAATACGGAATGGAAAGTTGAATCGAATGGAATGGAACATGGAATTGAACGTGGATTGGAGTGGAATGGAATGTGGAAGGGAACGTAGGATGGAACGTGGAAAGGAAAGTGGAAGGGAATTTGGAGTTGAATGGAATGGAATGGAATAGAATGTGGAATGGAACCTGCAATGTATCGTGGAATTGAATGTGGAATGGATAGTGGAATGCAACGTGAAATGGAATGTGGAATGGAATGTGTATTAGAATATGGAATGGAAAGTGAAATTGAATGGAATGGAATGTGGAATGGAATGCATTGGTAAGTGGAATGGAATGTGGAATGGAACGTGGAATGGAACGTGAAATTTAATGGAATGGAACGTGGAATGGAATGTGGAATAGAATGGAATGGCATGTGGAATGCAATGGAATGGAATGTGGAATGGAAAGGAATTGAATGTGAAATGGGACGTGGAATGGAACATGGAATGCAACGTGGAATGGAACATGGAATGGAATGTGGATTGCAACGTAATGGAATGTGGAATGTAATGGAAAGGAATGTGGAATGGATTTGGAGTGGAATGTGGAATGGAATGGAATGGAATTGAATTCGGAATGCAATGGAATGGATTGTGGGATTGAATGGAATGGAATGGAATGGAATGGAATGTGAAACGAAATGGAATGGAATGGAATGTGGAATTTAATGGAATGGAATGAGGAATGAAATGGATTGGAATGTGGAATGCAGTAGAATGGAACCTGGAGTGGAATGTGGAATGGATTTTGCAATGGAATGGAATGGAATGGAATGTGGAATGAAATGGAATGGAATGTAATGCAAAGTGAAATAGAATGTGGAAAGGATTGTGAAATGGAATGTGGAATGTAATGCGGAACAGAAAGAAATGAAACATGGAATGGAGTGGAATGGAACATGGAATAGAATGCAATGGAACGTGGAATGGAGCGTGGAATGCAACATGGAATGGAAAGTGGAATGGAATGTTGAATGCAATGTGGAATGCAATGGAATGGAAAGTGGTATGAAATGTAGAATGGAATGTAATGGAATGAGGAATGGTTTGTGGACTGTAATTCAATGGAATGAGAATGGAAGGTGAAATGGAATGGAATGCAATGTGCAACGGAAAGTGGAATACAATGGATTGGAATGTGGAATGGAATGTGGAATTGATTGTGGAATGGAACGGAATGGATTGTGGAATGGAATGTGGAATGAACCGTGGAATGGAACATGGAATTGAATGGAATGGAACTTGGAATAGAATGTAGAATGGAACGCAAGGAAATGTGGAATGAAATGTGGAGTGTAATGGAATTTAATGTGGAAAGGAATGGAATGGAATGTTGAAAGGAATGAGGAATGCAACGGAATGGAATGTGGAAAGGAATGTGCAATGGAATGTGGAATGGAAATTGGAATGGAATGGAATGGAATGTGGAATGGAACATGGAATGAAAAAGAATGCAACATGGAATGGAAAGTAGAATGGAATGTGGAATGGAATGTGGAATGGAATGGAATGGAATGTGGAATGGAATTGAATGGAATTTGGAATGGAATTTGGAATGTAATGCAACAGAATGTGGAATGAAATGGAATGGAATGTGGACTGAAATCTGGAATGGAAAGTGGAATAGAATCTGTAATGGAATGTGGAATGTAATGTGGAATGGAAAGGAATGGAATGTGGAATGCAATGTGGAATACAAAGGAATGCAATGTGGAATGGAATGTGGAATTGAATGGAAAAGAACGTGGAATGGAACATCAAACGGAACGTGGAAAGCAACGTGGAATGGAAAGTGGAATGGAATGGAATGGAATGTGGAATGCAATGGAAGGGAATGTGGAATGACATGTGGAATGCAATATGCAATGGAACGTGGAATGAAAACTGGAATGGTACATGGAATGGAATGTGGTATGGAACATTGAATGGAATGGAATATAACGTGTAGTGGAACGTGGAATAAAACATGGAATAGAAAGTTGAATGGAACGTGGAATGGAACATGGAATGGAATGAAATTCAATTTTGATTGGAATGCAATGGAAGGTTGAATGGAATCGAAGGGAATGGAATGTGGAATGCAATGGAATGGAATGGAATGAGGAATGGAATGGAATGGAATGGAATACAAAGTGGAATGGAATGGAATTCAATATGGAATGGAATGGAATGGAATGGAATTGCAGGAGGAATGTAATGGAATGGAATGTGGAATGAAATGGAATGGAATGTGGAATAGACTAGAATGGAATGAAATGGAAGGTGAAATGCAATGGAATGGAATGTGAAATGGAATTCAATGGAAATTGCAATGGAATGGAACGGATTGTGGAAAGGAATGGAAAGGAATGTCGAATGGAAAGTGGAATGGAATCGAATGGAAAGTGGAATGGAGTGGAAGTGATTGCAGAATGGAATGAAATGGAAAGGAAATTCGACTGCAATGGAATGGAAAGGAAACGAATGTGAAGTGGAAGGGAAGGGAATGTGTAATGGAATGTGGAATGGAATGGAATGGAAAGGAATGGAGGGTGGAATGAAATGGAAGGGAATGTGGAACGGAATATGCAATGGAATGGAATGGAAGGTAGGTTGTAATGGAATGGTATGTGGAATGGAATGGTATGGAATGGAATTGAATGTGGAATGTAATGGAATGGAATGGAAAGGAATGGAAGGTGGAATGAAATGGAAGTGAATGTGGAATGGAATGTGGAATGGAATGGAACGGAATGGAATGGAATGGAATCTAATGTGGATTGGAATCAAATGGACTGGAATGTGTAATGGAAAGAATGGAATGGATTGGAATGGATTGGAATGGGATGGAATGTGAATTGGAATGGAATGGAATGGAATGGAAAAGAATGCAATGGAATGGAATGTGGAATGGAATATAAAGGGATGGAATGTGGAATGGAATGTGGAAAGGAATGGAATGAAATGTGGAATGGAATGTGGAATGGAATTGAATGCAACGTGGAATGGAATGTGAAATGGAATGTGGAATGCAATGTTGAGGAATGCAATCTGCAATAGAACGGAATGGAATGTGGAATGGATTGGAATGGAATGTAATGAGGAATGGAATGGAATGGAATTGAATGTGAAATGGAATTGAATGGAATGTAATTGAATTTCAAATGGAATGGAATAGAATGTGGAATGGAATGGGATGAAGTGGAAGGTGTATTGGAATGGAATGGAATATTGAATGGAATGTGGAATGGAATGTGGACTGGAATGAAGTGGATTGTGGAATGGAATGGAATGGAATGGAATGTGGAATGGAAAGTGGAATGGATTGGAATGGAATGTGGAATGGAATGTGGAAAGGAGTGTGGAATTGAATGGAATGGATTGTGGAATGGAAAGTGGAATGCAGAGTGGAATGGAATGGAATTGAATGGAGTGTGGAATGGAATTGAATGTAATGTGATACGGAATGGAATGAGGAATGGAATGAAATTTGAAATGAAATGGAATGGAAAGGGGAATGGAATGGAATGGAATGCGGAGTGGAATGGAATTGAGTGGAATGCGTAAGGGAACGTAATGGAATGTGGAATGGAATGTGGAATGGAATGTGGAATGGAATTTGGAAAGGAGTGTGGAATGGAATGGAGTGGAATGTGGAATGGAATGTTGAATGGAATGGAGGGGAATGTGGAAACGAATGGAATGGAATGAGGAATGGAATGTGGAATGAAATGGCATGGAATGTGGAATGGAATGTTGAATGTTATGCAATGGAACATGGAATGGAATGTGGAATGAACTGGAAAGTAAAGTAGAATGGAACGTGGAATGGCACGTGGAATGGAAAGTGGAATGTATTGCAATGGAATGTGGAATGGAATGTGGAATGGAATGGAATGGAACGTGGTATGGAAGGTGGAATGCAACGAGTAAAGGAACGTGGAATGGATTGTGTAATGGAACATGTAATGGAATGTGGAATGGAATGGTTAATGGAATCGAATGGAATGTGGACTGGAACGTTGCATGAAACGTGGAAAAAAATGGAATGGAAGGTGGAGAAGAACATGGAATGGAATGATGAATGGAAGGTGGAATGCATCGTGGAATGTAATGGAACGTAACGTGCAGTGGAAAGTGTAATGGAACGTGGAATGGAAAGTGTAATCGAAAGTGGAATGGAATGGAACGCATTCTGGAAGGGAAAGGAAGGGAAAGTGCACTGGAATGGACAGGAAAGTGAAATGGAATGGAGTGAAATACAATGGACTCTGGAATGGAATGGAGTTGAATGTGAAAAGGAATGTGGAATGGAACGGAATGGAAGGTGGAATGGAATGTGGCATGAAATAGAATGGAACGTGGAATGGAATGTGGAATGGATAGTGGAATGGAATGGACTGGAACGTGGAATAGAACGTGGAATGGAATGTGGAATGAAATGGAATGGAGTGTGGAATGGAATGGAGTGGAATGTGGAATGGAATGGAGTGGAATATGGAATGGAATGCGGAATGGAATGGAGTGGAATATGGAATGGAATGGAATAGAATTTGGAATGGAATGGACTGCAAATTGGAATGAAATGGAATGTGGAATGGAATGTGGAATGGAATGTTTAGTGGAATGCAATGGAATGGAGTGCAAAGTGGAATGGAATGGAATGTGGAATGGAATGTTTAATGGAATGGAATGGAATGGAATGTGGAATGGAATGGAAAGTGGAATGCAATGGAATGGAATGTGGAATGGAATTGAATGAAATGTGGAATGGTATGGAATTAAATGTGGAGTAGAATGGAATGCAATGTGAAATGAAATGGAATGCGGAAAGGAATGGAATGGAATGGAATGTGGAATGGAATGGAATGGAATGTGGAATGGAATCGAAAGGAATATGGAATGGAATGGAATGTGGAATGGAATAGAATGGAATTTAATGGAATGGAATGTGCAATGGAATCGAATGAAATGTGGAATGGAATGGAATGGAATGTGGAATGCAATGCGGAATGCAACATGGAATGGAATGGAATGGAACGTGGAATGCAACGTGGAGTGGAACGTAGAATGGAACCTGGAAGGGAGTGTGGAATGTGGAATTGAATGGAATGGAAAGTGAATTGCAATGGAATTGAATGTGGAATGGAATGGAATGGAATGGAAAGTGAAATGGCATGGAATGGAATGTGGAATGGAATGTAATGAAATGGAAAGTGGAATGGAATTGTATGGAAAATGGAATGGAATGGAATGCAAATAGGAATGGAATGTGGAATGGAATGCAAGGGAATGAAAAGGGAAATAGAATGCAATGCAATGGAATGGAATGTAGAACGGAATGGAATGGAAGGGGAAATGGAATGAAATGGAATGGGGAATGGAATGGAATGGAATTGATTGGAATATGGAATGAAAGAGAAAGGAGTGTGGAATGGAAAGGAATTGAATGGAAAGTGGAATTCAATGGAATTGAATGAAATTTGAAATGGAATGGAAAGAGGAATCGAATGTGGAATCGAATGTGTAATGGAATGGAATGGAATGGAAAATGTAACGGAATGGAATGGGGAATGGAATGGAACGGGAAGTTGAATGGAATGGAACGAAACGTGGAACGGAATGGAATGGAAAGTGGAATGGAATGGAATGGAATATGGAATGGAATGAAATAGAATTTGGAATGGAATATAATGGAATGTGGAATGGAATGGAATGTGTAATGGAATGGAATAGAATGGGAAGTGGAATAGAATGGAATGTGGAAAGGAATGGAATGGAATGTGGAATGGAATTGAATGGAATATGGAATGGTATGGAATGAAATATGAAGTGGAATGGAATGCAATGTGAAATGGAATGGAATGTGGAATGGAATGGAATGGAATGGAATGGACTGGAATGGAACGTGGAAAAGAATGGAATGGAAAGTTGAATGGAACGGAAAGGAATGGATTACGGATTGGAATGGAATGCAGAATGGAATGGAATGGAATGGAATGGAATGTGGAAAGAAATGGAATGGAATGTGGAATGGAATGGAATGGAATGTGGAATGGAATGAAGTGGAATGGAATGCTGAATGGAATTGAGTGGAATGGAATGTGCAATGGAATGAAGTGGAATGGAATGGAATGTGGAATGGAATGGAATATGCAATGGAATTGAAAGGAATGGAATGTGGAAAGGAATGGAATGGAATGGAATGAAATGGAATGTGGAATGGAATGGACAGGAATTTGGAAAGTAAAGAAATGGAATGTGGAATGGAATGGCATGGAATGTGGAAAGTAATGGAATGGAATATGGAATGGAATATAAAGGAATGGAAATTGAAATGGAATGGAAAGGAACGTGGTAAGGAATGGAGTGGAATGTGGAATGGAATGGAATGTAATGTGGAATGCAATGGAATGGAATGTGGAATGGAATGCAATGGAATGTGGAATGGAATGGTGTGGAATGTGGAATAGAATGGAATGGAATGTATAAAGGAATGTGCAATGGAATGGAATGAAATGGAATGGAATGTGGAATGTAATGGAATGGAAAGTGGAATGTAATGGAATGGAATGTGGAATGAAAAGAAATGTGTAATGGAATGTGGAAAGGAGTTGAATGTACTGGAATGGAATGTGGAATTGAATGGAAAGGAATGTGTAAGGGAAAGCAATGTGTAATGGAAAGTGGAATGAAATGGAATGGATTGGAATGGAATCGAGAATGGAATGGAATGGAATGGAATGTCGAATGGAATGGAAAGTAGAATGGAATGGAATGGAATGGAACGTGGCATGCAATGGAATGGAATGTGGAATGGAATGGAACGGAATGTGGAATGGAATGGAATGCAATGGAATGGAATGGAGAAAGGAATGAAGTGGAATGGAATGAAATGTGAATGGAATGGAATCTGTAATGGAATCTGGAATGCAATGGAATGTAAAGGAATGGAATATGGAAAGGAATGGAATGGAATGGAATGGAATGGAATGTGGAATGGAATGGACAGGAATGTGGAAAGGAATGGAATCGAATGTGGAATGGAATGGAATATGGAATGGAATGGACAGGAATGTGGAAAGGAATGGAATGGAATGTGGAATGGAATGGAATGGAATTTGGAAATGAATGGAAAGAAATTTGGAATGGAATGAAATGTGGAATGGAATGAAGTGAAATGGAATGGAATGTGGAATGGAAAGGAATGGAATGGAGTGGAATGGAATTTTGAAAGGAATGGAATGGAATGGAATTGAAAGTGGAATGGAATGGACAGGAATGTGGAAATTAATGGAATGGAATGTGGAATGGAATGTAATGTAACGTGGAATGGAAAGGATTGGAATGTGGAAAGGAATGGTGTTGAATGTGGAATATAATGGAATAGAATGTGGAATGGAATGGAATGGAATGGAATGTGGAACGGAATGGAAAGGAACGTGGAAAAGATTGTAGTGGAATGTGGAACAGAATGGAATGTAATGTGGAATGCAATGGAATGGAATGTGTAATGGAATGGAATGAAACGTGGAATGGAATGGTATGGAAAGTGGAATGCAATGGAATGCAATGTATAAAGGAATGTGCAATGGAATGGAATAAAGTGGAATGGAATGTGGAATGGAATGGAATGGAAAGTGGAATGAAAAGAAATGTGTGATGGAATGTGGAAATGATTGTAACGTAATGGAATGAAATGTGGAATTGAATGGAAAGGAATGCGGAATGAAATGCAATGTGAAATGGAAAGTGGAAAGGAATGAAATGGAATGGAATGGAATCAGGAATGGAATGGAACGCACTGAAATGTAGAATGGAATGGAAAGTGTAATGGAATGGAATGGAATAGAACGTGGAATGCAATGGAATGGAATGTGGAATGGAATGCAACGGAATGTGGAATGGAATGGAACGGAATGTTGAATGGAACGGATTGGAATGGAATGGAATGGAATGTGGAATTGAACGAAGTGGAATGGAACGCAATGCGGAATGGAATGGAATGTGTAATGGATTGTGGAATGCAATGAAATGGAATTGAATGGAATGTGGAAGGGAATGGAATGGAATGGATGTGGAAAGTAACGCAATGGAATGTGGAATGGAATTAATGTAACGTGGAATAGAATGGAATGGAATGTGGAATGGAATGGTATGGAATGTGGAATGTAATGTATTGGAATGTGGAATGGAATGATATGGAATGGAATGGAATGTGGAAGGGAATGGAAAGCAAAGTGGAAAGGAATGGAGTGGAATGTGGAATGGAATGGAACATAATGTGGAATGCAACGGAAAGGAATGTGGAATGGAATGGAATCAAATGTGGAATGTAATGGTATGGAAAGTGGAATGGAATGTAATGGGGAAAGGAATGTGTAATGGAATGAAATTAAATGGAATGGAATGTGGAATGGAATGGAATGGTAAGTGGAATGAACAGGAATGTGTAATGGAATGTGGAAGGGACTGGAATGTAATGGAATGGAATGTGGAATGGAATGGAAAGGAATGTGGAATGGAATGCAACATGGAATGGAATGTGGAATGGATTGGAATAGAATGGAATGGAATCTGGAATGGAATGGAACGGAATGGAATTTGGAATGGATTGGAATAGAATGGAATGGAATCCGGAATGGAATGGAACGGAATGGAATGTGGAATGGAATGAACTGTGTAATGGAATGGAATGGGGCATGGAATTTAATGGAGTGTGGAATGCAATGGAATGGAATGTGGAATGGAATGCAACGGAATGTGGAATGGAATGGAATGGATTGTGGAATCAAATGGAATGGAGAGGAATTTAATGTGGAATATATTAGAAAAAATGTGCAATGGAATGAATGGAATATGGAAAGGAATATGAAATGGAATGAGGAATGGAATGGAATGGAATGTGGAATAGTATTCAATGGAATGTGGAATGGAATGGAATGGAATGCAATGTGGAATACAATGTAATGGAATGTGATGGAGCGTAGATAGGAATGGAATGGAATGTAGAATGCAATGGAATGGAATGTGGAATGGAACGGTATGGAATGGAATGTAGAATGGATTGGAATGGAATGTGGAATGGAACGGAATGGAATGGAATGTGGAATGGAATGGAATGGAATGTGAAATTGAAAGGAAAGAGGAATGGAGTGTGTAACGTAATGGAGTGGAATGGAATGGAATGTGGAATGGAATGGAATGGCGTGTGGAATGAAATTGAGTGGAATTTGAAATGGAACGGTATGTGGAATGGAATGGAATGGATTGTTTAATGAAATGGAATGTGAAATGGAATGGAAAGTGGAATGAAATATGTAACGGATGGAAGGGAACGGAATGTGGAATGCAATGAAATTTGGAATGGAATGGAATGGAATGTGTAATGGAATGGAAGGATATGTTGAATGGAAGGTAATGGAATGTTGAATCGAATGGAATGTGGAATGCAATGGAATGGAATGTGGAAAGGAAAGGAATGGATTGTGGCATGGAATGGATTGGAATATGGAATGGAATGGATTGGAATGCGACATGGAATGAAATTGGGTTTAGAATTTAATGCAATGGAATTTCGAATGGAATGGATTGGAATGTGGAATGGAGTGGAATGGAATGGAAAGGAATGGAATGGAATGTGGAGTGGAATGGAATAAGGAATGGAATTGAGTGGAATGTGGAACGGATTGTGGAATGCATTTGAATGGAAAGCAGAAAAGAATGTGAAATGGAATGGAATGGAATGGAATGGAATGAAATTTTGAATGGAATAGAAAGGAATGTGGAATGAAGTGTGGAATTAAATGGAATGCTAAGTTGAATGGAATGTGGAATGGTAAGGAATGCAATGCAGAATGGAATGGAATTGGATGTGGTATAGAATGGAATGGAATAGAATGGATTGGAATGGAATGTGGAATGAAATGGAATGAAATGTGGAATGAAGTGTGGAATTAAATGGAATGAAAAGTTGAATGGAATGTGGAATGGTAAGGAATGGAATGTGGAATGGAATGGAATGGAATGGAATGGAAAGTGGAATGGAATGGAATGGAATGCAAAGAAATGTGGAATGGAATGAAATGTTGAAAGGAATGGAATGGAATTTGTAATGGAATGGAATGGAATTGAATGCAAAGGAATGTGGAATGTAATGGAATGTGGAATGGAATGTAATGCAATGTGGAATGGAATTCAATGGAATGTAGAATGGAATGGACTGGAATGGAATGTGGAATGGAATGGAATGCAATGTGCAATGGAATAGAATGCAATTTTGAATGGAATATAATGCAATGTGGTATGGAATGGAATGGAATGAAATGTTGCAAGGAATGGAATAGAATGCAATGAGGAAAGGAATAAAATGGAATGGAGAAAGCAATGGAATTGAACGTGTAATGGAATGGAATGGAAAGTGGAATCGAAACAAATGGAATGTGGTATGTAATTTGGAATGGAATGGAATGGAATGTGGAAAGGAATGTGGAATGTAATGTGGAATATAATGTCGAATGGAAGGTGGAATGGTACGGAATGGAATGTGGAAAGCAACGTGGAGTGGAATGTGGAATGGAATATGGAATGGAATGGAATGGAAGGTGGAGCTGAATGTGGAATGGAACGGAATGGAATATGTAATGGAACGTACAACGGAATGGAAAGGAATGTAGAACGGAATGTGCAATGCAATGTGTAATGGAATGGAATGGAATGTGGAAAGGAATGGAATGGAATGTGCAATGGAATGCAATAGAACGTGTAAAGGAATGTGGAACGGAATTTGCAATGGAATATGGAATACAAAGTAATGGAATGTGGAATGGAATGTTGAAAGGAATTTGGAATGGAAAATGGAATGGAATGTAATAGAACGTGGAATGGAATGGAATGAAATGTAGAATGGAACGTGGAATGGAATGGAATGGAATGGAGTGGGAAAAGGAATGAGGAATGGAATGTGAAATGGAACATGGAATGTAATGTGGAATGGTACGTAATGGAACTTGGAGTGGAATGCAATGGAATTTAATGGAACATGGAATGGAACATTGAATGGAATGTGGAATGGAATGGAATGGAATGTGGAATGAAATGCAGAATGGAATGTGGAGTGGAATGGAATGGAATGGAGGGTGAAAACCAATGAGGAATGGAAAGTGAAATGGAACATGGAATGGAATGTGGAATGGTATGACATGGAACATG
This sequence comes from Pongo pygmaeus, assembly GCF_028885625.2. Classification (NCBI taxonomy): domain Eukaryota; kingdom Metazoa; phylum Chordata; class Mammalia; order Primates; family Hominidae; genus Pongo; species Pongo pygmaeus. Next base: position 39,297,752 of record NC_072392.2, read on the forward strand.
GAATGCAATGCAATGGAATTTAATGGAACGTGGAATGGAAAGTTGAATGGAATGTGGAATGGAATGGAATATGGAATGGAATGTGGAATGAAATGGTATTTAATGTGGAATGGAATGTGAAATGGAAAGGACTGGAATGTGGAATGGAATGTGGAAAGGAATGTGGAATGGAATGGAATGGAATATGGAAAGGAATAGAATTAAAACTGGAAAAGAATGGAAAGGAATATGAAATGGAATGCAATGGAATGTGGAGTGGAATGTGGAATGCAATGTGGAATGTAATGGAATGTAATGTGGAATGGAATGGAATAGAATGTTGAATGGAATGTGGAATGCAATGTGGAGTGCAATGTGGAACGAAACGGAATGGAATGTGGAATGGAATGTGGAATTCAATGTGGAATGGAAAGTGAAATGCAAGGGAATGGAATGTGAATTGGAAGGTGGAATGGGTTCGAATGGAACGTGGAATGGAATGGAATGGAATGATGAATGGAATGTTGAATGGAATGTGGAATGGAACGTGGAATGGATTGGAATGGAACGTGGAATGGAATGTGAAAAGGAATGGAATGGAATGTGGAATGGAACGTGGAATGGAAAGGAATTTGATGTGGCATTTAATTTACAATGGAAAGTGGAATGGATTGGAATGGAACGTGGAATGGAATAGAATGGAATGTGGAATGGAATGGAATGGAAAGTGTGAAGACATTCAGAATGGAATGTTGAATGGAATGGTAGGGAAAGTGGAATGCAATGAAATGGAAAGGAATGCGGAATGGAATGGAATGGAATGGAGTGTGGAATGGAATGGACTGGAATATGGAATTAAATTTGAAATGGAATGGAATGGAATGTGGAATGGAAAGGAAAGGAATGTGGAATAGATTTGAATGGAATGTGGAATGGAATGGAATGGAATGCAATGTTGAATGGAATGGAAAGTTATGTGGAAAGGAATGGAATGGAATGTGGAATGGATTGGAATGGAATGAAATGGAATTTGGAATGGAATGGAATGGGGTATGGAATGGAATGGAATGGAGTGGAATGTGGAATGGAAAGGAATGGAATGGAAAGGAAAGTGAAATTGAATGGAAAGAGGAATGGAATGTGTAACGGAATGGAATTGAATGGAATATGAAATGGAATGGAATGGAATGTGGAATGGAATCGAATGGAATGGAATGCAATGTGTAATGTAATTGACTGAAATGTAGAACGGAATGGAATAGAATGTGGAATGCAAAGTGGAATGGAACGTGAAATGAAATGGAATGGAACATGGAATGGAAAGTGGAATGGAACGTTGAATTGAACGTGGAATGGAATGTGCAATGTGGGATGGAATGCAATGGAATTTGGATTGGAATGTAATTGAATATGGAATGGAATAGAACAGAATGGAATGCGGAATGGCATGGAATGGAATGTGAAATGGAATGGAATGGAATGAAAAGTGAAATGGAATGGAATGGAAAGTGGAATGGAATGGAATAAAATTTGGAAGGGAATTTGGAAAGGAAATGAATGGAATGGCATGTAATAGAAAGTGAAATGGAATGGAATGGAATGGAAAGTGGAATGGAATGGAAGGCAATGTGGAATGGAATGTGGAATAGAATTGAATGGAATGGAATGTGGAAAGGAATGGAATGGAATGTGGTATGGAATGGAATTGAATGGAATGTGGAATGGAATGAAATGGAATGGAGTGGAATGTGGAATGGAATGCAATGTGTAAAGGAATGTGGAACGGATTGGAAAGGAATGGAATGGAATGGAATTGAATGGAATGAAATCGAATGTGGAATGGAATGGACAGGAATGTGAAAAGTAACAGAAAGGAATGTGGAATGGAATGGAATGCAATGTGGAATGGAACGGAATGGAATGTGGAATGGAATGGTATGGAATGTGGAATGGAATGTAATGGAATGTGGAATCGAATGGAATGGAATGAAATGGAATGTGGAATGGAATGGAAAGGAATGTGGAAAGGAATGGAGTTGATAGTGGAAAAGAGCAGAATGTAACGTTCAAAAGAATGGAATGGATTTTGGAATCGAATGGAAAGTAATGGGGAATGGAATGGTATGGAATTTGGAATGGAATGGAATGCAATTTGGAAAGGAATGTGCAATGGAATGGAATGAAATGGCATGGAATGGTTAATGGAATGGAATCCAATTTGGAAAGGAATGTGCAATGGAATGGAATGAAATGGCATGGAATGTGTAATGGAATGGAATGTGTAATGGAATGTGGAATGGAATGGAAGGTAAAGGAACAGAAAGTGGAATGGAATGGAATGGAATGTGGAATGGTAGTCAATGTGTAATGGAATGAGGGATGGAATGGAATGGAATTGGGAATGGAATGGAACAGAATGGAATGTGTAATGGAATGGAATGAAATGTGTAATGGAATTGAATGGAATGGAATGTGCAATGGAATGGAAAGAAATGAGGAATGGAATGGAACGGAATGTGGAATCGAATGGAATGGAATGGAATGGAATTTGGAATGCAATGGAATGGAAAGGAATTTTATGTGGAATGTAATGGAATGAAAAGTGCAATGGAATGAATGGAATGTGAAATGGAAAGTGGAATCGAACGTGGAATGGAATGGAATGGAATGGAACTCGCAATAGAACGTGGAATGAAACCTGAAATGAAATGTGGAATGTGGAATTTAATGGAATGGAATGTGGAAGGAATTTAATTGAATGTGGAATGGAATGGAATGGAATGCGGAATGGTATGGAATGGAAAGAGGAATGGAATGTAATGGAATGCAGAATGGCATGGAATGGAATGTGGAATGGAATGTGGAATGGAATGGAATGGAATGGAATTGAATGTTATGTGGAATCGAAAGTAATGGAATGTGGAATGGAATTGAAGGGAAAGTGGAATGGAATGGAAAGTTATGTGGAATGGAATGGAATGGCATATGGAATGAAATGAACGGAATGGAAAGGAATGGAATGGAACGGGGAATGCAATGGAAAGAATGGAATGTGGAATGGAATACAATGTGGAATGGAATGGAAATGAATGGAATGTGGAATGGAATGGAATGGAATATGGAATGGAACGCAATGCAATGGAAAGGAATGGAATGGAATGGAATGGAATGGAATTTGGAAGGCAATGGAATGGAATGTGCAATGGAATGTGAGGTGGAACGCAATGGAATGTGGAATGCAAAGCAAAGGGCTGTTTTATCGAATGTGGGAAGGAATGGAATAGAATGTGGAATGAGATGTTCAGTGGAATGTTGAATGGAATGTGGCAAGGAATGGAATGCAATGTGGCATGGAATGTGGAATGGAATGGAATGGATTGTGGAGTGTAATGGAAAGGAATGGTAGGGAATATAGAATGGAATGGAAAGGAACATGGAAAGGAACATTGAAAGAAACGTACAATGGAAAGTGGAATTGAACGTGGAAAGCAAAGTGGAACGGAACATGGAATGAATTGTCGGATGGAATGGAATGGAATGTGTAATGGAATGGAATGGAATGTGGAATGGAATGGAATGGAAAGTAGAATGAAATGTGTAATGGAATGTAATGGAATGTGGAATGGAAAGTGGAATGGAATGGACTGAATTGGGGAATGGAATGTGTAATGGAATGTGGAATGGAATGTAATGGAATGTGGAATGGAATGTGGAATAGAATGGAATGGAAAGTGGAATGGAAAGTTGGAATGCAATGTTGAAAGATTGTAATGTGGAATGTGGAATGTAGAATGTGGAATGGTATGGAATGGAATGTGGAATGGAATGTGGAATGGAATGGAATGGAATGAGGAATGGAATGGAATGTGGAATGGAATGGAATGGAATGGAATGTGTAATGGAATGGAATGCAATGTGGAATGGAATGTGGAATGGCATGGAATGGATTGTGGAATGGAATGGAAAGGATTGGCATGGAATATGGACTGGAATGGAAAGGAATATGGAAAGGAACGTGGAAAGAAACGTGCAATGGAACGTGGAATCAAACGTGGAATGGTATGTGGAATCTAAAGGAATGGAACGTGGAATGGAATGTGGGATGGAATGTAATAGAATGTATAATGGAATGTAGAATGGAATGTGAAATGGAATGTGGAATGGAACGTCTAATGGAACATCGAATGTAATGGAATGGACCGTTTAATGGAATGTGGAATGGAATGGTTGGAATGTGGAATGAAAAGTGGAATGTAAGGAAATGGAATGTGGAATGGAATGTGGAATGGAATGGAATGGAATTAAATGGAACGTGGAATGGAAGGGAATGGATCGTGGAATGGAATGGAATGGAATGTGGAATGAAACATACGTGGAATGGAATGGAATGGATCGTGGAAAGGAATTGAATGGAATGTGGAATGAAACATACAAGGGATCGTGGAATGGATTGTGGAATGGAATGGAATGGAATGTGGAATGGAATGTTGAATTGAACGTGGAATGGCATGTGGAAAGGAATGGAATGGAATGTGGAATGGACTGTGGAATGCAACGGAAGTAGTGTTGAATGGAATGTGGTAGGGAATGTTTAAACAAAAGTGGAAATTAATGGAAAGGAATATGGAATGGAACGTGTAGTGGAACATGGAATTGATGTGGAAAGCAACGTGGAATGGAATGTTTAATGGAATGCAATGGAATGTGGAATGGAATGGAATGGAATGTGGAATGCAGTGTAATGCGATGTCGAATGCAATGGAATGTGGAATAGAATGTGGAATGGAAAGGAATGGAATGTGTAATACAATGTGGAAAGGAATGTGGAGTTGGAGAGAATGGAATGTGAAACGGAAAGGAATGGGATGTGGAAAGGGAGATGGAATGGAATGTGGAAATGCATGTGGAATGGAATGTGGAAAGCAATGTGGAATGGAATGCAATGGAATGTGGAATGGAATGGAATGGAAAGTGGAGTAGAATGGAATGGAATGGAACGTGGAGTGGAACGTGGAATGGAACTTCAAGTGGAACGTGGAACAGAATGTCGAATGGAACGTGAAATATAATGGAATGGAATTTGGAATGGATCGTGGAATGGAACATGGAATGGAACGTGGAATGAAACGTGAAAATAAACTTGGAATGCAACGTGGTATGGAAAGTGGAATTGAATGGAATGCAAAGTGAAATGAAATGTGGAATAGAATGTGTAATGTACTGGAATGGAATGTGGAATGCAACGTGGAATAGAATGAAATGGAATGTGGATTGGAACTTGAATGGAATGGAACATGGAATGAAACGTGGAATGGAAATTGGAAGAGAACTTCGAATGGAATGTACAATGGAATCTGAAATGGAACGTGGAATTGAATGGAAAGGAAACTGGAATGGAATGTGGAATGGAATTGAATGCAACGTGGAATGCAACGTGGAATGGAACTTGGAATGGAACGTGGAGTGGAATGGAATGGAATGTGGAATGGAATGCGGAATACAATGGAATGGAATGTGGAAAGTAACAGGGAATGGAACCTGGAATGGAATGGAACGGAAAGTGGAATGAAATGTAGAATGCAATGGAATGGAATGTAGAATGTAATGTAGATTGGAATGTGGAATGGAAAGTAGAATGGAATGGAATGGAATGTGTAATGGTACGTGGAATGGAATGGAATGGGACGTGGACTAGAATGTGCAATGGAATGTGGAAGGGAACGTGGAATGGAATGAAATATGGAAGGGAATGGAATGGAATGTGGAATGGAATGTTGAGTAGAATATGGAATTGAATGTGGAATGGAATGGAATGCAGTGTGGAGAGGAATGGAAATTAATGGTAGGGAATATGGAATGCAATGTAATGGAATGTGGAAAGGAACGTGGAAAGGAACGTGCAATGGAAAGAGGAATGGAACATGGAATGGAACGTGGAATGGAATGGAATGGAATGTGGACTGGAATGTAGATAGGAATGTGGAATGGAAAGTGGAATGGAATGGAATGGAATGTGTAATGGAACGTGAAATAGAATGGAATGGGACATGGAGCGGAATGTGCAATAGAATGTGGAAGGGAACGTAGAATGGAATGAAATTTGGAAGGGAATGGAATGGAATGTGAAATGGAATGTTGAATGGAATCTGGAATGGAATGGAAAACGGAATGTGTAATGGAATGGAATGGAATGTGAAATGGAATGTGGAATGGAATGTGAAATGCAATGTGGAATTGAATGGAATAGAATGTGGAATGGAACATGGAATTGAATTTAATGGAACTTGGAATGGACGTGGAATCGAATGGAATGGAACATGGAATAGAACATTGAATGGAACGTGGAATGGAACGTGGAATGGAATGTGGAATGGAATGGAAAGGAATGTGGAATGGAATGTGGAATGGAATTGAACGGAATGTGGAATGTAATGTGGAATGGAATGTGCAAATGAATGTGGAATGGAACAGAATGGAATGTGAAATGAAATGGAATGGAATGTGGAATGGAATGGAATGGAAGGAGGAATGGAATGCAATGGAATGTGGTAAGGATTATGGAACAGAATGTGGAATGGAATATTGAATGGAATGTGGAATGGAATGTGGAATATAACTTAATGGAATGTGAAATGGAATGGAATGCGGAATGGAATGGAATGTGGAATGGAATGTGGAATGGAAAGTGGAAAGTAATGAGGAATGGAATGTAAAATGGAATGAACGGCAAAATGGAATGAAATGTGGAATGGAATGTGGAAAGTAATGTGGAATGGAATGTGGAATGGAATGGACTGCGATCTGGAATGAAATGTGGAATTGAATGTGGAACGGAATGGAATGGAATGTGGAATCGAATGGAATGGAATGTGGAATGGAATGTGGAATGGAAGGTGGAATGGAACGAGGAATGGAACATGGATTGGAATTTACTGGAACGTTGAATGGAATGTGGAATGGAATTTAATGGAACGTGGAATGGAATGTGGAATGGAATTTAATGGAACGTGGAATGGAATGTGGAATGGAACGTTGAATGGAACGTGGAATGGAATTGAATAGAACTTGGAATGGAACGTGGAATGGAATGGAATGGAATGTGGAATGGAATGTGCAATGGAATGTACAATGTAACGGAATGGAATGTGGAGTGGAATGTAATGGAATGAGGAATTTAATGCAATGGAATGTGGAATGCAAAGTGGAAAGTAATGGAATGGAATGTGGAATGGAATGTTGAGTGGAATATGGAATGGCATGTGGAATGTAATGGAATGGAGTGTGCAGAGGAATGGAAATTAACGGTAGGGAATATAGAATGGAATGGTATTTAATGTGGAAAGGAACGTGGAATGGCACGTGCAATGGAATGTGGAATGGAACGTGGAATGGAATGTGGAATGGAATGGAATGGAATGGAACGTGGAAAGGAACGTGGAAAGGAACGTGCAATGCAACTTGGAATGGAACGTGGAATAGAATGGAATGGAACGTGGAATGGAATGTGGAATGGAACGTAGATTGGAATGTGGAATGGAAAGTGGAATGGAATGCAGTGGAATGTGTAATGGCACGTGGAATGGAATGGAATGGGAATTGGGGTGTAATGTGAAATGGAAAGTGGAAGGGAACGTGGACTGGAATGAAATTTGGATGGAAATGAAATGGAAGGTGGAATGGAATGTGAAATGGAATGTTGAATGGAATCTGGAATGCAATGGGAAATGGAATGTGTAATGGAATGGAATGGAATGTGAAGTGGAATGTGGAATGGAATGTGAAATGGAATGTGGAATGGAATGTGAAATGGAATGTGAAATTGAATGGAATGGAATGTGGAATGGAACGTAGAATGGAATTTAATGGAACATGGAATGGATTGGAATGGTACGTGGAACAGAACGTGGAATGGAACGTGGAATTGAATTTAGTGGAACGTGGAATGGAAGGTGGAATGGAATGGAATGGAACGTTTAATAGAACATTGAATGGAACGTGGAATGGAACGTGGAATGGAATGTGGAATGGAATGGAAAGGAATGTGGAATGGAATGTGGAAATGAATGTGGAATTGAACAGAATGGAATGTGAAATGAAATGGAATGGAACGTGGAATGGAATTGAATGGAATGAGGAGTGGAATGCAATGGAATGTGGAAAGGATTATGGAACGGAATGAGGAACGTAATGCTGTATGGAATGTTTAAAGGAATGTGGAATATAACGGAATGGAATGTGAAATGGAATGGAATGGAATGCCGAACGAAATGGAATGTGGAATGGAATGTGGAATGGAATGTGCAAACTAATGTCGAATGGAATGTGGAATGGAATGCACTGCAATGTGGAATGAAATGTAGAATTAAATGTATAAAGTAATGTGGAATGTAATGTGGCATCGAATGGACTGGAATTTGGAATGGAATGTGAAATGGACGGTGGAATGGAACGTGGAATGGAACGTAGATTGGAATGGACAGGAACGTTGAATGGAATGTGGAATGGAACGTTGAATGGAACGTGGAATGGAATTGAATGGAACGTGGAATGGAATGTGGAATAGAATGCAATGGAATGTGGAATGGAATGCAATGGAATGTGGAATGGAATTGAATGGAATGTGGAATGGATTATTGAACGGAATGTGGAATGGACTGTGGAGTGGAATGGAATGGAACATGGAAAGGAATGTGGGATAGAAAGTGTAACGGAATGGAATGAATTGTGGAATGAAATGTGCATTCAAACGGAATGGAATGTGGAATGGAATGGACTGGAATGTGGAATGGAATGTGGAATAGAATTTAAGGGAATGTGGAATGGAATATGGAATGGAATGTGGAATAGAATATGGAATGGAATGGAATGGAATGGATTTTGTAATGGAATGGAATGGAATGGGGAATGGAATGTGGAAAGGAATGTGGAATGGAATGGAATGAATTGTGGAATGGAATGTTGATTGGAATGGAATGGAATGTGGAATGGAATGGAATGGAATGTAGAATGAAATGTGGAATGGAAAGAGGAAAGTAATGCAATGGAATGAGAATGGAATGTGGAATAGAATTTAATGGAATGTGGAATGGAATATGGAATGGAAAGTGGAATGGAATATGGAATGGAATGGAATGGAATGGATTTTGTAATGGAATGGAATTGAATGGGGAATGGAATGTGGAATGGAATGTGGAATGGAATGGAATGAATTGTGGAATGGAATGTTGATTGGAATGGAATGGAATGTGGAATGGAATGGAAGGGAATGTAGAATGAAATGTGGAATGGAAAGAGGAAAGTAATGCAATGGAATGAGAATGGAATGTGGAATGGAATGTGGAATGGAATATGGAATGGACTGTGGAATGGAATGTGGAATGGAATGTTGAATGGAAAGTGGAATGGAATGGAATGGAATGTGGAATGGATTGTGAATTGGAATGCAATGGAATGTGGAATTCAATTTGGAATGAAATGCAATGGAAAGAGAATGGATTGTGGAATGGAGAGTGGAATGGATTGGAAACAAATGTGGAATGGAATATGGAATGGAATGTGGAATGGAAAGTGGAATGGAATGTGGAATGGAATATGGAATGGAATGTGGAATGGAAAGTGGAATGGAACGGAATGCAATGTGGAATGGAACGTTGAATGATATCTGGAACGGAACGGAATGTAATGTGGAATGTAATGTGGAATGTAATGTGGAATGTAATGTGGAATGGAAAGTGGAATGGAAAGTGGAATAGAATGGAATGGAATGTGGAATGGAACGTGGAATGGAACATGGAATGTAACGTGGAATGGAACATGGAATGCAACGTGGAATGTGATGTGCAATGCAATGTAGAATGTAAAGTTGAATGGAATGGAATGGAATGTAGAATGGTACGTAGAAAGGATCTTGGAAAGGACTGTGGAATGGAAAGTGGAATGGAATGTGGAAGGGAATGTGGAGTGGAATGGAATGGAATGGAATGTGGAATGGTACGTGAAATCTATCGAGGAATTGAATGTAGAATGGATTGTGGAATGGAAAGTGAAGTAGAAAGTGGAATGGAATGTAGAATGGAATATGGAATGAAACATGAAATTGAATTGAATGCAATGTGGAATTGAATGGAATGGAATGTGGAACAGAACGTGGAAAGGAACTTGCAATGGAATGGAATGGAACGTGGAATGGAATGTGGAATAGAATGGAATGGAATGTGGAATGGAATGGAATGGAATGTGGAATGGAAAGGATTGGAAAGTGAAATGGGACGTGGAATGGAACATGGAACGCAACGTGGAATGGAACGTATAATGGAATGTGGATTGCAACGGAATGGAATGTGGAATGGAAAGGAATGTGGAATGGAATGGAATGGAGTGGAATGTGGAATGAAATGAGATGGAATGGAGTGGAATGGGATGTGGAATTGAATGGAATGAAATGAATAATAGAATGGATTGGAATGTGTAATGCAATACAATGTAAAGTGGAATGGAATATGAAATGGAACGTGGAATGGATTGTGCAATGGAATGTAATGGAAAGTGGAATAGAATGGAATGGAATGGAATGTGGAATGGAACGTGGAAAGGAATGAGCAATTGAATCGAATGAAATTTGGAATTTAATGGAATGGAATGTGTAATGGAATGGAATGGAAAGTGAAATAGAATGTGGACCGGTTTGTGAAATGGAATGTGGAACGTAATGAAATGCATCGTGGAATAGAATGGAGTGGAACGTGGAATGGAATGGAGTGGAACGTGGAATGGAACGTGGAAAGGAACATGGAATGGAAAGTGGAACGGAATGTGGAATGGAATGTGGAATGCAATGGAATGGAATGTTTTATGAAATGTGGAATTGAATGGAATGGAATGTGGAATGGAATGTGGAATGGAATGCAATGGAATGAGAATGGAATGTGGAATGGAATGGAATGGAATGTGCAATGGAATGTGGAATCGAATGGATTGGAATGTGGAATGGAATGTGGAATGGAATGCAGAATGGAACGGAATGGAATGTGGAATGGAATGTGGAATGGAATGTGGAAAGAAATGTGGAATGAAACGTGTAATGGAACGTGGAATTCAATGGAATGGAACTTGGAATAGAAGGTGGAATGAAAAGGAAGGGAATGTGGAATGAAATGTGGAGTGTAATGTAATGGAATGTGGAATGGAATGGAATGGAATGTGGAATGCAATGTGGGATGGAACGGAATGTAAAGAGGAATGGAAAGTGAAATGGAATGTGGAATGCAAAGTGGAAAGGAATGGAAAGGAATGCGGAATGGAACATGGAATGAAATCGAATGGAACACAGAATGGAAAGAGGAATGGAATGTTTAATGGAATGTGAAATGGAATGGAACGGAATGTGGAATGGAATGTGGAATGGAGTGAGGAATGGAATGGAATGGAATGTGGAATGGAATGTGGCAGGTAGTTTAATGGAATGTGGAATGGAAAGTGGATTGGAATGTGGAATGGATTGTGGAATGGAATGTGGAATGGAATGCAATAGAATATGGATTGGATAGTGGATTGCATTGTGCAATTTAACTTGGAACGTAATGCAATGGAATTTGGAATGGAACGTGGAATGGAATGAAATGGATCATGGAATGGAATGTGGAATGGAATGAAATGGATCGTGGAATGGAAAGTGGAATGGAATTGAATGGAAAGTGGAATGGAATGTGAAATAGAACTTGGAATGGAACGGAATGGACTGTTTAATGGAACGTGAAATTCAAAGGAACTGAATGTGTAATGTAACATGCAATGGAACGTGGAATGGAATGTGGAATTGAACGTTGGGTACAATGTGGAAAGAAATGTGGAATGGAACGGAATGGAATGTGGAATGGAATATGGAAAGGAATGAAGAACGGAAGGTGGAATATAATGGAATGGAACATAGAATGGAACGTGGAATGGAATGGAACGGAAAGTGGAATGGAATCTGGAATGGAATGAGGAATGGATACTGGAATGGAACATGGAATGAAACGTAATGGTATGTGGAATGGAATGCAATGGGATGTGGAATGAAATGTTGACTGGAATGTGTAATGTATTGAAATGGAATACGGAAAGAATGGAAAGTAAAGTGGAATGGGATGCGGACTGGAATGCAATGCAATGTGAAATGGAATGAGGAATGGAATGGAATGGAAAGTGGAATGGAATGTAGAATGGAATGGAATGTGTAATGGAATGTGGAATGGAATGAAATGTAGAATGGAATGAGCAATGGAAAGCAGAATGCAATTTGGAATGGAACAGAATGGAATGTGGAATGAAATGTGGAATGGAAAGTGGAATGGAATGGCATGTAATGTCTAATGAGATGTGGAATGGAAGGGAATGAAATGTGGAATGGAATGTGGAATGGAATGTGGAATGGAAAGTGGAATGGAACGGAATGGAAAGTGTAATGGAATGGAATGGAACCTGGAATGGAACTTGGAATGTAACGTGGAATGGAATGTGGAATGGAGCGTGTAATGGAATGTGGAATGGAATGTGCAATGGAATGGAATGTAAAGTGCAAAGAATGTGGAATGGAATCTGGAAAGGAATGTGGAATGGAATGGAATGAAACGTTGAATGGAACGTGGAATGGAACGTAATTTAATCTGGAAAGGAATGGAATGGAATGGTATGGAATGTGTAACGGAATGGAATGGAATGAGGACTGGAACGTGGAATGGAACGTGGAATGGAATGTGGAATGGAATGGAAAAGAATGTGGAATGGAAGGGAATGGAATGTGGAATGGAATGTGGAATGGAAACGAATGGAATGGAATGGAATGGAATGTGGAATGGAATGGAATGGAATGTGGAGTGAAATGTAAAGGAACATGGAGTGGAAAGGAATCAAATGCGGAATGGAAGGGAATTTTATGAAATGTGGAATGGAGTGGAATGCAATGGAATGGAATGTGGAATGGAATGGAATGGAATGTGGAACGGAATGGAATGGAATGGAATGCGGAATTGTATGGCATGGAATGTGGAAGGTAATGGAATGGAATGGAATGTGGAATGGAATGGAATGGAATAGAATGGAATGTGGAATGGAATGTAACGGAATGCAATGGAGTGTGGAATGGAATGGAATTGAGTGTGAAATTGAAATGAATGCGAAGTGGAAAGGAATGGAATGCAAACTGTAATGGAATGGAATGGAAGGTGGAATGCAATGTGAAATGGAATGTGCAATGGAAAGAGGAATGGAATGGAATGGAACTTATAATGTTATGGAGTGGAATGTGGAATGTAATGTAATGGAAGGTGGAATGGAATATATTGGAATGTGGATCGGAATGGAATGGAATATGGAATGGAACGTGGAATTAATGGCACAGAACATGGAATGGAATGCCTAATGGAACGTGGAATGGATCGTGGCATGGAATGGAAATAACGTGGGATGGAATGTGGAAAGGAATGTGGAATGTAATGGAATGGATTGTGGAATGTAATGGAATGGAATGTGTAATAGGGTCGAATGGAATGGAAGGGTGAATGAAATGTGGAATGGATTGTGGAATGGAAAGGAATGGAATGTGCAATGGAATGGAATGGAAAGTGGAATGGAATGGAATGGAATGTGGATTGGTATGGAATGTAATGTGGAATGCAATAGAATGGAATATGGTTTGGAATGGAATGGAATGTGGAATGGAATGGAGTGGAAAGGAATGAAATGTGAAATGGAATGTGGAATGGAATGTGAAAAGGAATAAAATGGAAGGTGGAATGAAATGAAATGTAACGTTGAATGGAATAGAGTGGAAAGCAGATTGGAATGGAATGGAAAGTGGAATTGAACGTGGATTGCAAAAAGGAATGGAATGGAATGTAATGTGGAATAGAATGGGATGGAAAGTTGAATGTAGTGTAACAGAATGTGGAAAAGAATGGAAGGGAATGGAATGGAGAATGGAATGTGGAATGGAATGTGGAATGGAATGGAATGGAATGGAATGTGGAATGGAATGGAATGGAATGTGGAATGGAATGGAATGGAATGTGGAAGGGAATGGAATGGAATGTGGAATGGAATGGAATGGAAAGTGGAATGGAATGGAAAGGAATGTGGAATGGAATGCGGAATGGAATGGAATTGTATGTAGAAAGGAATGGACAGGAATGTGGAATGGATTGTGGAATGCAATGGAAGGTGGGATGGAATGGAATAGAATGTGGAATGGAATGTTAAATTGAATGTGGAATGGAACGTAGAATGGAATGTGGAATGGATTGTGGAATGTGACGTGGAATGGAACGTAGAATGGAACATCTAACGGAATGTATAATGGAACGTGGAATGGAATGGAATGGAACGTCTAACGGAAATTACAATGGAAAGTGGAATGGAATGGAATGGAATGTTGTATGGAAGGTGGAACGGAACGTGGAAATTAATGGAATGGAACGTGGAATGCAAAGGAATGGAATGTGGTATGGAATGTGGAATGGAATGGAATGGAATGTGGAATGGAAAGTGGCATGAAATGTGGAATGGAATGAAATGGAATGTGGAATGGAATGTGGAATAGAACAGAATGGAATGTAAAAGGGAATGTGGAATCCAATGTGTAATAGAATGTGGAATGTAATGAGGAAGGCAATGGAATGGAATGTGGAAAGGAATGTGGAAGGGAATGGAATGGCATGTGGAATGGAATGTGGATTGCAGCCGAAGGAAATGTGGAATGGAATATGGAATGGAATGTGGAATGGAAAGTGGAATGGAGTGGAATGGAATGTGGAATGGAATGTGGAATGGAATGGAATGGAACATAGAATGGAAAATGGAATGGAATGTGGAATGGAACATGGAATGGAATGTGGAATAGAACGTGGAAAGGAATGAAATCGAATGTGCAATGGAACCTGAATGCAATGGAAAGTGTAAAGGAACGTGGAATGGAATGTGGAATGGAACTTGTAATGGAATGTACAATGGAATGTGCAATGGAAAATGGAATGGAATGGAATGGATGGTCGAAAGGAATGTGGAATGGAATGTGGAATGGAGTGTGGAATGGAACGTGCAATGGAAAGGAATGGAATGTGCAATGAAATGTGGATAGGAATGTGGAAAGGAATGTGGAAAGCAATGTGTTGGAATGTGGAATGGAATGTGGAATGGAACAGAATGAAATGTGGAATGGAATGCAATGGAATGTTGAATGGAATGGAATGGAATGTGGAATCGAATGGAAAGGAATGTGGAATGGAATGAAGAATGGAATGTGGAGTGGCAGGTGGAATGCAGCAGAGTGCAATGAGGAATGGAATGTGGAATAGAATGTGAAATGGAAAATTGAAGGAGAGCAGTGTGGAATGGAACATGGATTGGAATGGAATGGAACGTGGAAAGGAACGTGAAATGGATTGTGGAATGGAATGTGGAATGGAAAGTGGAATGGAATGGAATGGAATGTGGAATGGATCATGTAATGGAATGGAATGGAACGTGGAATGGATTCTGGAATGGAAAGTGGAATGGAATGAGCAGTGGAATGTGGAATGGAACGTGCAAAGGAATGGAAAGGAATGTGGAAAGTTACGTGGAATGGAATGGAAAGGAACGTGGAATGGAAGCTGGAATGGAATGTGGAATGGAACTTGGAATGGAATGGAATGGAATGTGTCACGGAATGTGGAATGGAATGTGGAATGGAATGTGGAAGAGAATGTGGAATGGAACTGAATGGCATGGAAAGGAATGTGGAACGGAATGTGGAAAGGATTGTAGAATGGAATGTGGGCTGTAACGGAATTTAATGTTGAATGGAATGTGGAATGGAAGGTGGAATTGAAAGGAATGGAGCGGAATGAATTGTGGAATGGAATGTGAAATAGGATGTGGAATGGAACGTGGAAAGCAATGGAATGGAACGTGTAACAGGACGGACAGCAATGTGGAATGGAACGTGGAATGAAATGTGGAAGGGAATTTGGAATTGAACGTGGAATGGAACGTGGAATGGAATGGGATGGAATGTGTAATGGAATGGAATGGAATGTGGAATGGAATGTGGAATGGAATGTGGAATTTGGAATGTAGTGGAATGGAATATTGAATGCAAGGTGGAAGGGAACGTGCAATGTAACGTGGAATGGAAATGAAAGGAATGTGGAATTGAATGGAGTGGAATGTGGAATGGAATGTACAATGGAATAGATTGGAATGCGGAATAGAATGTGTAATGGAATGGAATGGAATCCGAAATGGAATGGAATGGAATGGAATGAAATGCGAAACGGAACGTGCAATGGAACGTGCAATGGAACTTTTAATGGAATGTTGAATGGAATGGAAAAGAATGAGAATGGAATGGATTGGAATGTGGAATAGAATGTGGTGTGGAATGGAATGGAATGTGGAATGGAATAGAATGAAATGTTATGAAATGTGGAATGCAATGGAATGGAAGGAGGAATGGAACGTGGAATGGAAAGTGGAAAGGAAAGTGGAAGGAATAGTATAACGGAATGTAATGGAATGTGGAAAGGAATGGAATGGAAAGTGGAAAGGTATGGAATGGAATATGGAATGGAACGTGGAATGGAATGAAACGGAAAGTGGAAGGGAACACCTAATGGAACGTGGAATGCAATGTGGAATGGAATGGAATGGAATATGGTATGGAATGTGGAATGGAATGGAATAGAATAGAAGGTGGGATGCAATAGAATGAAATGGAATGGAATGTGAAATGGAATGCGGAATGGAAACTGGAATGGAACGGAATGGAACGTGTAATGGAATGGAATGGAACGTGGAATGTAACGTGGAATGGAATGGAATGGAAAGTGGAGTGGAACGTGGAATGGAATGTGGAATGGAACGTGGAATGGAATGTGGAACGGAATGTAAAGGAATGTGGAATGGAATGAGGAATGGAATGTGATATGGAATTTCGAATGCAATCTAATGGAATGTGGAATGGAACGTAGAACGGAATAGAGTGGAATGTGGAATGGAATACGGAAGGGAATGGAATGGAATGCAGGATGGAATGTGGAATGGAATGTGGAATGGAATGGAATGTGGAATAGAGTGTGGAATGGAAAGGAATGGAATGTGGAATGGAATGCTCAATGGAATGTTGAATGGAATGTACTGGATTGTGGAATGGAATGTGGAATGGAACGTTGAATGGAAAGGAATGGAATGTGAAATGGAATATGGAATGGAATGTGCAATGGAAATTGGAATGGAATGGAATGGAATATGGAATGAAATGTGGAATGGAATGTGGAAACTAACATGGAATGGAAAGTGGAATGGAATGGAATCGAATTTGGAATGGAGTGGGAAATGGAATGGAATGGAAATTGCAATTGAATTTGCAATGGAACGGAATGGGATTTGGAATGGAATGCAAGGTGGAATGGAATGTGGAATGCAATGGAATGGAATGTAGAATGAAATGTGGAATGCAATGAAATGCAATTTGGAATTTAATGTGGAATGGAATGGAATGCAATAAGGAATGGATTGTGCAAAGGAATGTGGAATGTAGCGTAGACTGGAAGATGGAATGGAATGGAATGGAATGTTAAACGAAATGTGGAATGCAATGTAATTGATTGTGGAAAGGAATGGAATGTGGAATGGAATGTGGGATGGAATGGAATGTTTAAATGGAATGGAAAGGAAAGTGGAATTGAATGTGTACTGGAATGGAAAACTCTCTAGAATGGTATGTGGAATGGAATGGAATGTGGAATGGAATGTTCAATGGAATGTTCAATGGAATGTGGAATAAATGTAATGGAATGTGTAATGGAATGTGGAATGGAATGTGGAATTGAACGGCGTGGAATTGAACGGCATGGAATGTGGAATGGAATATGAAATTGAAAGTGGAATGGAAAGTGGAATGGAACGTGGAATAGGACGTGGAATGGAAAACAATGGAATGTGGAATGGAATGTGGAATGGAATGGGATGGAATTTGGAATGGAACATGGAATGGAATGAAATGGAAAGTTTAACGGAATGTGGAATAGAATGGAATGGGAAGTGGAATGGAATGGAATGTGAATTGGAATTGAATGGAATGGAATGTGCAATGGAAAGGAATGGAATGAGGAATGGAACATGGAATAGAACGTGGAATGCAATGTGGAATGGAATGTGTAATGGAATGGAATTCAATGTGAAATGGAATGCTATGGAATGTGGGATGGAATGGAATGGATTTGAATGTGGAAGGAATGGAATGTGGAATGGAATGGAAGGGAATCTAACGGAACGTGGAATTGAAAGGAATAGAATGTGGAATGGAATGGAATGGAATGTCGGATGGAATGGAATAGAACGTGTAAAGGAATGTGGAATGCAATGTGGAATGGAATGTGGAATGGAAGGGAATGGAAAGTGTAATAGAAAGGAATGAAATGGAATGTGGAATGGAATGTGGAATTGAATGTGGAATTGAATGGAATGGAATGTGGAATAGAAGGGAATGGAATGTGGAATGGAATGGAATGCAATGTGGAATGAAATGGAATGTGGAATGGAATGTGGAATGGAATGTGGAATTGAATGGAATGGAATGTAGGATGGAATGGAATGGAATGTAGAATGGAATGGAATGCAATGTGGAATGGAGTGGGTTGGAATATGGAATGAAATGTAATGGAATGGAATGGAATGGAAAGTGAAATAGAATGTGGAATGGAAAGTGAAATAATAGAATGTGGAATGGAAAGTGGCATTTAATGTGGAATTGAATGGAATGGTTTGTGGAATGGAATGTGCAATTGAATGGTATGGAATGTGGAATGCAATGTGGAATGCAATGTGGAATGGAATGGAATGGAACGTGGAATGGCATGTGGAATGGAATGTGGAATGGAATGTGGAATTGAATGGAATGGAAAGTGGAATGGAATGGAATGGAATGTGGAATGGAATGGAATGCCATGTGGAATGGAATGAGTTGGAATATGGAATGAAATTTAATGGAATGGAATGGAATGGAAAGTGAAATAGAATGTGGAATGGAAAGTGAAATAGAATGTGGAATGGAAAGTGGAATGGAATGTGGAACGGAAAGTAGAATTTAATGTGGAATTGAATGGAATGGATTGTGGAATGGAATGTGAAATTGAACGGTGTGGAATGTGGAATGCAATGTGGAATGCAATGTGGAATGGAATGGAACGGAACATGGAATGGTATGTGGAATGGAACGTGGAATGGAACGCGGAATCGAATGGGGAATTGAAAGGAATGGATTGTGGAATGTAATGTGGAAAGGAATGGTATGGAATGTGGAATGGAATGTGGAATGCAACGTGGAATGTAATGGAATGGAATGTGGAATGGAAAGTGGAATGGAATGGATTGGAATGTGGAATGGATTGTGGGATGGAATGGAATGGCATGTGGAACGCTATATGGAATGCAGTGTGAAATGGAATAGAATGAGGAATGCAATGTGGAATGGAATGGAATGGAATGTTTAAATGGAATGGTATGGAATGTGGAATTGAATATGGTCTGGAATGGAATGGAATGTGGAATGGAATGTGGAATGCAACGTGGAATGGAACGTGGAATGAAATGTGGAATTGTATAGAATGGAATCTGTAATGGAATCAAATGGAATGTGGAAAGGAATGTGAAATGGAATGGAATAGAAAGGAATGGAATGTGGAAGGCAAAGGAAGGGAATGTGGAGAGGAAAGAAATGTAACGTGGAATGGAACGCGGAACGAAACGCGGAATGCAATCTGGAACAGATAGTGAAATGGAAAGTGCAATGGAATGGAATGCAATTTGGAATGGGAGGGAATGGAACATGGAAAGCAACGTGGAATGGAACGTGGAATGCAACGTGGAGTGAAATTTGCAATTAATGTGGAAAGGAATTCAATGGAATGTGGAATGGAATGTAATGGAATGTCAAATGGAATGGAATATAGTGGAATTTGGAATTAAATGGAATGCAATGGAATGGAATGCGAAATCTAATGGAATGGAATGTGGAATGGAATTTAATGGAATGGAATGAAATGTGGAATAGAAAAGAATGGAATGGAATGTGGAATGGAATGTCGAATTGAAT
Organism: Pongo pygmaeus; assembly: GCF_028885625.2. NCBI lineage: Eukaryota > Metazoa > Chordata > Mammalia > Primates > Hominidae > Pongo > Pongo pygmaeus. The sequence continues at coordinate 39,317,844 of NC_072392.2, forward strand.
GCGGAATTGAATGGAAAGGAATGTGGAATGGAATGGAATGGAACGTGGAATGGTTTGGAATAGAAAGTGTAATAGAATGTGGAAAGGAACGTGGAATGGAGTGGAATGGAACTTGGAATGGAACGTGGAATGGAATGCAATGGAATGTGGAATGGAACCTAGAATGGAATGTTGAAAGGAAAGTGGAATTCAACGTGGAATGGAATGGAATGGAAGATTGAATGGAATGTGGAATGGAATGTGGAATGGAACGTGGAATGAACGTGGAATGAAACGGAATGGAACGTGGAATGGAACCTTGGAGTGGAATGTGGAATTGCACGTGGAATGGAATGTGGAATGTAATGTGGATTGGAAAGGAAGGGAATACGGAATAGAAAGAATAGAATGAGGAACGGAATGCAATGGAATATGGAATGGAATGTGGAATGGAATGGAATGGAGTGTGGAATAGAATGTGGAATGGAATGGAATGGAATCCATAATGGAATGGAACGGAATGGTAAGGAATGTGGAAAGGTAAGCGGAATTGAATGTGGAATGCAATGGAATGGAATGTGGAATGGAATGTGGAATGGAATGTGGAATGGAATGGAATGGAGTGTGGAATAGAATGTGGAATGGAATGGAATGGAATCCATAATGGAATGGAACGGAATGGTAAGGAATGTGGAATGGTAAGCGGAATTGAATGTGGAATGCAAAGGAATGGAATGTGGAATGGAATGTGGAATGGAATGTGGAATGGAATGGAATGAATTCTGGAATGAAAAGTGGATTGGAATGGAATAGAATGTGCAATGGAATGGACTGGAATGTGGAATAGAATTTAATGGAAAGTGGTATGGAACGTGTGATGGAATGGAATAGAAGGGAATGGAATCTCAAATGGAATGGAATGGAATGTGGAATGGAATGTGGAATAGAATGTGAAATAGAATGGAATGAAATGTGAAATGGAATGTTGATAGAAATGGAATGGAATGTGGAATGGAATGGAATGGACAGTGGAATGGAATGTGGACTGGAATGTGGAAGAGAATGTGGAATGTAATGGAATGGAATTCATTGGAATGTGGAAAGGCATGTGAATTGGATTGCAATGGAATATGTAATGGAAAGTGGAAAGAAATGCAATGGAATCAGAATGGAATGTGGACTGGAATGTGGAATGGAATTTGGAATGGACTGCAAAATGGAATGTTGAATGGAATGTGGAACGGAATGGAATGGAAATTAATGTGGAATGTATTGTGAAATGGTAGGCAATGGAATGTGGAATGGAATGTGGAATGGAATGGAATCGAATGTGGAATGGAACATGGAATGAAATCGAATGGAACGTGGAATGGAAAGTGGAATGGAATGTGAAATGGAATGTGGAACGGAATATAATGGAATGTGGAATGGAATGTTGAATGCAGGGTGGAATGGCATGGAATGGAATGTGGAATGGAATGTGGAAGAGAATTCAATGGAATGTGAAAGCAAAGTGGATTGCAATGTGGAATGGATAGTGGAATGGAATATGGAATGGAACGGAATAGAATGTGGAATGAACGGAATAGAATGTGGAATGGAATGTGGAATGGAATGTGGAATGGAATGTGGAATGGAGTGTGGAATGGAATTTGGAATGAAATGCAATGGAATGTGGAAAGGAACGTGGATTGGAATGGAATGGAAAGTGGAATTCAATGTGGAATGGAACTTGGAAAGAAATGGAATGGAATGAGTAATGGAAAGTGAAATGCAATAGAATTGAAAGTGCAATGTATCATTGAATGGAAGGTGGAATGGAATATGGAATTGAACGTGGTATAGAATGTGGAATGAAATGTGGAATGGAACGGAATGGAATATGGAATGGAATCTGGAATTCAGTGTGGAATCGAACGTGGAATTGAATGGAATGTAATGGAATGGAATGTGGAATGGAATGTTGAATGGAGTGTGTAATGGAACGGAGTGGATTGAAATATGGAAAGAAATGTGGATTGGAAAGGAATGGAATGTGGAATGGAATGGAATGGAATATAGAATGGAATTTAATGGAAATCGGAATGGAACAGGAAATGGAATTGAATGGAATCGAATAGAATGTGGAATGGAATGGAATGGAATGGGGAATGGGATGTGGAATGAAAAGTGGAATGGAATACAATGAAATGTGGAATGGAAGTGGATTGGAATGAAACGGAAAGAGGAATGGAAAGGAGTGGACTGCGTAATGGAATGTGGAATGGAATGTGTAATGGAATGTGGAATGGAATGGAATGTGGAAAGGCATGTGAATTGGAATGCAATGGATTGTGGAATGGAATGTGGAAAGAACTGCAATGGAATGAGAATGGAACATGGAATGGAATGTGCAATGGAATGTGGAATGGGCTGCTGAAAGGAATGTGGAATGGAATGGAATGGAATGTGGAACGGAATGTAAATTGGAATGCGATGGAATGCGTAATGGAATGTGGAATGAAAGGCAATGGAAAGAGAATGGAATGTGGAATGGAAGATGGAATGGAATGTGGAATGGAATGGAATGGAAAGTGGGTTGGAATGCGGAATGGAATGGAGTGGAACGTGGAATGGAATGTGGAATGGAATGGAACGGAATGTGGAATGGAACGTGGAATGGAATGTGGAATTGATTGTGGAATGGAAAGGAATGGGATGGAAGTGGAATGAAATGTGGAATGGAACTCGTAATGGAATTGAATGGAATGTGGAAAGGAATGGAATGGAATGTTGAATGGAATGTTTAATGGAATGGGATGGAATGTGGAATGGAATGTGGAATGGAATGTGGAATGGAATGGAATGGAATGTGAAACGGAATGTGGAGTGGAATGTAATGGACGGTAGAATGGAATATGGAATGGAACTGAATGTGGGATAGAACGTGGAATCGAATATGGAATGGAACATGAAATGGAATGGAATGTGGAATGGAATGTGGAATGGAATTGAATGGAATGTGGAATGGTATATGGAATGAATTGCAAAGGAATGTTGAATGGAACGTGGATTGGAAGGTACAATGCAATGTGGAATGGAATGGAATAGAATGTGGAATAGAATTTGGAATGGAATGGAATGGAATGTGGAATGGAATGTGGAATGGAATGTGCAATGGAATGTGGAATGGAATGGAATAGAATGTGGAATGTAATGTGGAAGGGAATGGAATGTAATGTAATGTGGAATGAAATGGAATGGAATATGGAATGGAATAGAATGAGGAATGGAATGTGGAATGGAATGGAATGGAGAGTGGAATGGAAAGTGGAATGGAATTGAATGTGGAATGGAACTTGGAATGGAATGGAATGGAATGCGATGTGGATTGGAATGGAATGTAATATGGAATGGAAAGGAATGTGGAATGGAATGGAATGCAATGTGGAATGGAATGTGGAATGGAATGGAAAGTGGAATGGAATATGTAATGGAATGGAAAGGAGTGTGGTATGGAATGTTGAATGGAATGGAATGGAGTGTGGAATGAAATTGATTAGAATGAGGAATGGAATCTAATGTAATGTGGAATGGATTTTGGAATGTAATGTGTAATGCAAAGAACGGAATGCAATGTGGAATGGAATGGAAAGGAATGTGGAATGGAATGGAATGAAATGGAATGTGGAATGGAATGAAATGTAATGTGGAATTAAATGAAATGGAATGTGGAATGGAACTTGCAATGGAGTGGAATGGAATGTGGAATGGAGTGGAATGGAATGTGGAATGGAGAGGAATGGAATGTGCATTGGAACGTGGAATGTAATGTAATGTAATGTGGAATCGAATGGAAACAAATGTGGAATGAAACATGTAATGGAATGGAAAGCAATGTGGAATGGAATTTGGAATGGAATGGAATGGAATGGAGAGGAATGTGGAATGGAATGGAATGGAATGGAATGGAATGTGGAATGGACTGGAATGGAATGGAATGGAATGGAATGGAATGGAATGTGGACTGGAAAGGAATTAAATGGAATGGAATGTGGATTTGAATGAAATGTAATGGGGATTGGAAACTGGAATGGCATAGAATGGAATGTGGAATGGAATGTGGAATGGAATGGAATGGAACATGGAATGGAATTGAATAGAATGTGGAATGGATTGTAGAAAGGAATTGAAAGCAAAGTGGAATGGAATTTGGAATGGAATGGAATGTGGAATGGAACAGAATGGAATGTAGAATGGAATGGAATAGAATGTGGAATGGAACGTGGAATGGAATGAAATGGAACGTGGAATGGAAAGTGGAATGTAGTGGAATGGAAAGTGGAATATAATGGAATGGAAAGTGTAATGGAACGTAGAATGGAATGGAATGTAACATGGAATGGAATGTGGAATATATCGTGGAATGGAAAGTGGAATGGAATGTGGAATGTGGTATGGAATGCAACATCGAATGGACTGTGGAATGGAATGGAATTCAATATGGAAAGGAATGTGGAATGAAATGCAATAGGATGTGGAATGGAATGTGGAATGGAATGTAAGGGAACGTTCAATAGAACGTGGAATGGAACGTGGAATGTAATGGAATGGAAAGTGTGATGGAACGTGTAATCTTATGGAATGGAACGTGGAATGGAATGTGTAATGGAGTGGAAAGGAATGTGGAAAGTAATGTGGAATGGCATGGAATGGAATGTGGAATGGAATGTGGAATGGAACGTGGAATAGGAAGTGGATTGCAATGGAATGGAACGTGGAATGGATCGTGGAATGGAACGTGGAATGGAAAGAGGAATGTAATGGAATGGAAAGTGGAATAGAAAGTGGAATGCAACGTGGAATGGAACGTGGAATGGAATGGAATGTAACGTGGAATGGAATGAAACGGAATGTGGAATGGAAAGGGACGGAATTTGTAATGGAATGGAATTGAATGGTATGTGGAATGGAATGGAATGGAAGGTGGAATGGAATGGAGTGGAACGGGTAATTCAATGTGGAATGGAATGGAATGGAATGTGGAATGGAACATGGAACGGAATGTGGAATGCAGTGGAATGTAATGTGGAATGGAATGGAACGGAACGTGAAATGAAATGTGGAATGGAATGAAATGGAATGTGGAATGTAATTGAATGGAATGTGGAATGTAATGAAATGGGGTGGAAAGGGAAAAGAATGGAATGGAATGTGGAATGGAATTTGGAAAGAAATGTGGATTGGAATGTAGAATGGAATGCAATCAAACTGAAAGGAATGAGGAATGGAATAGAATGGAATATGGAATGTAATGGAATTGAATGGAATGTGAAATACAGTGGAAACGAATGTGGAATTGAATGGAATGGATGTGGAATGGAATGGAATCGAATGTGTAATGCAATGTAGACTGGAATGCGGAATATAACATGGAATGGAAAAATGAAAGGAACGTGGAATGGTTCGTGGAATAGAAAGTGCAATGGAATGGGATGGAATGTGGAAAGGAATGGAATGGAATGTGGAATGGAATGTGGAATTGAATGGAATGGAATGTGGAGTGGAATGGAATGGAACGGAATGTGGAATGGAAAGCAAAATGAAATGGAATGGAATGTGGAATCAGATGGAATTGATTGTGGAAGGGAGCGTGGAATTGAATGGAAAGGAATGTGGATTGGAAAGTGGAATGGAAAGTGGAATGGGACGTGGAATGGAATTGAATGTGGAAAGGAATGTGGAATGGAATGCGGAATGGAATGGAATGGAATGGAATGTAGAATGGAATGTGGAATAGAATGGAATGGAATGCGGAATGGAAGGTGGAATGGAATGAGGAATGGAAAGTGAAATGGAATTGAATGTAGAATGGAATGGAATGGAATGGAATGTGGAAAGGAATGTACTGGAATGTGGAATGGAATGGAATGGAATGTGGAAAGGAATGGAATGTCGAATGTAATGTGGAATGGAAGAGAATGGAATTTGGAATGGAAAGGAACAGAATGTGGAATGGAATGTGGAATGAATGCAAAAGAATGTGGAATGGAAGGCAATGCAATGTGGAATGGAATGGAATGGTATTTGGAATGGAATGTGGAATGGAGTGAGGAATGGAAAGTGGAATGGAAAGTGGAATAGAATGAGGAATGGAAAGTGAAATGGAAAGTTGAATGGAACGTGGAAAGTATCTTGGAATGGAATGTGAATTGGAACGTGGAATGGAACGTGGAATTGAACGTGGAATGTAATGTGGAAATGAATGTAATGGAATGTGGAATGGACTGGAATGGAATGGAATGGAATGGTATGTGAAATGGAATTGAAAGGAAAGTGGATTAGAATGGAATGTAATGTGGGATAGAATGGAAAGAAAAGTGGAATGGAATGTGCAATGGAATGTGGAATGGAATGAAATGGAATGTGGAATAGAATCTGGAATGGAATAGAATGGAATGGAATGAAATGTGGAATGGAACAAAATGGAAAGTGGAATGGAATGGAATGGAATGTGCAATGGAATTAATTGTGGAATGTAATGTATTGTGGAATGCAATGGAATGGAATGTAAAATGCAATGGAATGCAATGTGGAAAGCAATGGAATGGAATGTGAAATGGAATGTGGAATGGAATGGAATGTGGAATGCATTGGAATGGAACTGAATGGAATGTGGAAGGGAAGGTGGAAAGGAACGTGGAAAGAAACGTGGAATGGAATGAGGAACGGAATGTGGAATTCAAGGGAATTTAATGCAATGGAATGTGTTATGGAATGTGAAATGGAATGGGATGGAATGTGGAGTGGAATGTAGAATGTAATTTGCAATGGAATGTGGAATGTAATGGAAACGAATAAGTAATCGAATGTTCAATGAAATGTGTAATGGATAGTGGAATGGAACATGGAATGGAACGTTGAATGGAATGGAATGGAACGTGGAATAGAACGTGTCAAGGAATGTGGAAAGGAACGTGGAATGGAAAGTTTAATTGAAAGGAATGGAACGCGGAATTGAACGTCGAATGAAATGTGAATTGGAATGGAATGGAATGTGGAATGGAATGTGGAATGGAATGGCATGGAATGTGGAATGGAATGGAATAGAATGCAATATGGACTTATATGGAATGGAATGGAATGTGAAATATAAAGTGGACTTGAATGGAATGGAACGGAGTGGAATGTAGAAGTGAATGGAATGGAATGTGGAATTGAATGGAATGGAATGAGGGCTTGAATTCAATGGAATGGAAAGAATGAGGAAATAAACTTAACTGAATGTGGAATTAAATGGAATGGAGTATGGAAAGGAATGGAATGGAATGTGGAATAGAATGTGCAATGAAATGAAATGGAATGTGGAATGGAATGGAATGGAATGGATAGTGGACTGGATAGGAATGGAATTTGGAATGGAATGAAATGGAATGGAATGTGGAATGGAATTTAATGCAATGGAATGGAGAATGGAATGGAATGGAATGGAAAGTGGAATGGAATGGAATGTCGAATGGAATGGAATGGAATGGAATGGAATGTGGACTCGAATGGAATTGAATGGAGTGGACAGTTGAATGGAATGGAATGGAATGTCAAATGACAAGAAATGGAATGTGGAATGGAACATGTCACGGAATATAATGGAATGTGCAAAGAAATGGAATGGAATGTGGAATGGAATGAAAGGGAATGTGGAATCGAATGGAATGGAATGTGGAATGGAATGTTTGATTGAATTGAATGCAAGGTGGAAGAGAAAGTTTAATGGAATGGAATGGAATGTGGAATGTAATGGAATGGTATCGAATGTGGAATTGAATGTGCAATGGAATGGCAAGCAATGTGGAATGGAATAGAATGGTATGTGGAATGGAAGGGAATGGAATGTGGAATGGAGAGGAATGAAATGTGGAGTGGAATGAGGAATAGAAAGTGGAATGGAATGTTGAATGGAACGGGGAAAGGAACGGCAAATTGAACCTGGAATGGTACGTGGAGTGGAACGTGGAGTGGGATGTGGAATGCAATGAAATGGAATGGAAAGTGAAATGGGATGGAATGGAATGTGGATTAGAATGGAATGGAATGTGGAATGCAATTTAATGAAATTTGGAATTGAATGTGGAATGGAATGTGGAAAGAAATGGAATGGAATGGAATGGATTGGAATTTGGAATGGAATGGAATGGAAAGTGGAATGGAATGGAATCCAATGCAATGTGGAATGGAATGGAATGGAATGGAATGGGGAATGGAATTCAATGTGGAATGCAATGTAATGTGGAATGGAATGGAAAAGAATGTGGAAAGGAATGGAATGGAATGATATGTGGAATGGAAAGAATGGAATATGGAATGCAAAGAGGAAAGGAATGGAATGGTACATGGAATGGAAAGTGGAATGGAATGGAATGGAATTGAACACGGAATGGAATTGAATGGAACGTGAAATTGAATGAGGAATGGAAATGAATAGAATGTAAAGCAGTGCGGAATTCAATGGAAAGAAATGAGGAATGGAATGTAATAGAATGTGCATTTTAATGTGGAAAGGAATGTTGAACGGTATAGAATGGAACGTGGAATCGAATGAGGAATGGAACGAGGAATGGAATGGAATGGAACATGGAATGGAACGTGGAACGGAATGTGGATTTGAACCTGGAATGGAACGTGGAATGGAATGGAATGGAACGTGGAATGGAATGGAATGGAACGTGGAATGGAATGCAACATAGAATGGAGTGCAATGGATCATGGAATGGATTGTGGAACGGCCTGTGGAAACGTAGCGAATAGAAAGTGGAATGGAATGGATGGTAACGTGGAAAGGAACGGAATGGAATGGAATGGAATGTGGAATGGAATTGAATGGAAAGGAACGGAATGGAATGTAATGCGGAATGTTATGTGGAATGCAACGTGGAATGGAATGGAATGGAATGTGGAATGTAATGCGGAAAGGAATGTGGAATGTAATGAAATGTGTAATGGAATGGAAATCAATGAGGAATGGAATGCGGAATGGATTGTGGAATGGAATGGAATGTGGAATGGAAATGAATGGAATGTGGAATGGAATGTATAATGCAATGTGCAATGGAATGTGCAATGGAATGGAATGTGGAATGGAATGTGGAATGGAATGTGGAATGGAATGTGGAATGGAATGTAATGGAATGTGGAATGGCATCTAGAATGCAATGTGGAATGGAATGTTGATTGGAATGGAATGTGGAAAGGAAGGGAATGGAATGAAATGGAATGTGGAATGGAATCTAGAATGGGATGTGGAAAAGAATGAAATGGAGTGCGGAATCGAATCTGGAATGGAATGCAATGGATTGGAATGTGGAATGGCAAGGAAAGGAATTAGAAATGGAATGGAATGGAATGGAATGGAATTTGAAATGGAATGAAAAGAAATTTGGAATGGAATATGGAATGGAAAGTAGAATGGAATGTGGAATGAAACTTGGAATGGAACGTGGAATGGAATGTGGAATTGAATGTGGAATGCAAAGTGGAATGAAATGGAATTGAATGTGGAATGGAAGGGAATGGAAAGTGGAATGGAAGGGAAAGGAATGGGATGAAATGTGGAATGCAAAGGAATGGAAGGTGGAATCAAATGTAAAATGGAATGGAATAGAATGTAGAATGGAATGGGATGGAATATGGAATGGAATGTGGATTGGAATAGAATGGAATGTGGAATGGAATTTAATGGAAAGTGGGATGGAATGGAATGAAATGTGGAATGGAATGTGGAATGGAATGGAATGGAACGTGGTATGAAATGGAATGGAATGTGAAATGGAACGTGGAATGGAATTGATTGGAAGATGGAATGTAATGGAATGCAACGTGAAATGGAATGGAAAGGAACTTGGATTGGAATGGCATGGAACGTGGAATGGAATGGAATGGAATGTGGAAAGTAATGGAATTGAATGTGGAATGCAATGGATTGGAAAGGGGAATGGAATGGAAACCAATGTGTAATGGAATGAAGTGTAATGTGGAATGGAATGTGGAATGGAATGGAATGGAAGGAGGATGGAATGGAATGGGATGTGGGATGGAATATAATGGGATGTGGGATGGAATGTGGAATGGAATGAAATGGAATGTGGAATGGAAAGGAATGGAATGTGGAATTGAATTTGGAATGGAAAGGAATGGAATGTTGAATGGAATGTGGAATGCAATAGATTGGAAAGTTGAATGGATTATAATGGAATGTGGAATGGAATGTGGAATGGAATGGAATGGAAAGTTGAATGGAATGTGGAATGGGATAGAATGCAATGTGTAATGGAATGTGGGAGGGAATGGAAAGAAATGAGGAATGGAATGTGGAATGGCATGGAATGGAATGTGGAATGGAATGTGGAAAGTAATGGAATGGCATGTGGAATGGTATGTGGAATGGACCGTGGAATGGAATTGAATGGAATGTGGAATGGAATAAAATGAAATTTTGAAGACAAGATGGAATGGAATGGAATGGAATGCAATGTGGAATTGAATGAAATGGAATGGAATGGTATGGAATGGAATGTGGAATGGAACGGAAAGTGGAATGCAATGTAATGTGATGTGGAATGGAATGGAATGGAATGGAATGTGGAATGGAATGGAATGGAATTTGGAATGGATTGTATTGGACCAGAATGTGGAATGCAATAGAATGCAACGTGGAATGGAAGAGAATGTAATGAAATGATATGTGGAATGGATTGTAATGGAATACGTAATGGAATATGGAAGGGAATGCAATGGTATGTTGAACAGAATGTGGAATTGAATGGAATGGAACGTGGAATTGAATGGAAGGGAATGTGTAATGGAATGAGGAATGGAACATGGAAAAGAATGGAATGGAATGTGGAATGTAATGGAATGGATTGGAATGTGGAATGGAAGGGAAAGGAATCTGGAATGGAATGGAATGCAATGCAATGTGGAATGGAATGGAATGTGGAATGGAATTGAAAGGAATGGAATGTGAAATGGACTGGAATGGAATGCCATGTGGAATGGAATGGAATCGTATGGAATGGAATGTAGAAAGGAATGGGATGCAATCTTTAATTGAATGGAACGGAATGTGGAATGGAATGGAATGGAATGTGGAATGAAATGGAATTGAAAGAGGAAAGGAATGGAATGGAATGTGGAATGGAATATGGAATGGAAGGTGGAATGGGATAGAAAGGAATGTGGAATGGAAACGAATGGAATGGAATGGAATGTGGAATGGAATGCAATGGAAACGAATGGAATGAGGAATGGAGTGGAATGAGATGGAATGTGGAATGGAATGGAATGGAATGGAATGTGGAATGGAATGGAATGGCATGTGGAATGGAATTTGGAATGGAGTTGAATGGAATGTGGAATGAAATGGAATGGAATATGAAATGGAACGTGGAATGGAATGAAATTTAATGCGGAATGGAAAGTGGAATGGAATGGAATGGAACATTGAACTTAACAAGGAATAGAACGTGCAATGGAAAGTGAAGTGGAACTTGGAATGGAATGTGGAATGGAACGTGGAATGGAATGTGGAACGGAATGTGGAATGGAAGACAATGGAATGTGGAATGGAAAGGAAAAGAAAGTGTTATGGAATGTGTAATGGAATAGAAAGTAATTTGGAAAGGAACGTGGAATGTAATGGATTGGAAGGAGGAATGGAACATGGAATGGAAAGTGAAATGGAACGTTGAGTGCAATGGAGTGTGGAATGGAACGTGAGATAGAATGGAATGGAATGTGGAATGGAACGTGGAATGGAATGGAATGGAACATTTAATGGAAAGTGGGATAGAAGGTGGAATGGAACGTGGAGGGGAACGTGCAATGGAACGAGTAATGGAACGTGCAATGTAATGTGGAATGGAATGTGGAATGGAAAGTAATGGAATGTGGAACGGAATGGAATGGAATGTGGAATTGAATGTGGAATGGAATGGGGAATGGAAAGTGGAATGGAATGGATTGGAATGCGGAATGGAATGGAATGGAATGGAATGAAATATAATGGAATGTGAAATTGAATTGAAAGGAAAGTGGATTAGAATGGAAAGGAATGTGGAATGGAATGGAATGGAATGTGGAATGGAATCTGGAAAGGAATGTGGATTGGAACGCAATGGAATGGAATGGAAGGTGGAAAGGATTGGATTGGAAAGTGGAGTGGAATGGAATGGAATATACTGGAATGTGGAATTGAAAGTAATAGAATTCAATGTGGAATGGAATGTATTGTGGAATGGAATGGCATGCAATGTGGAAAGGAATGGAATGCAATCTGGAATGGAATGGAACAGAATTGAATGTGGACTAGAAAGGAATGTGGAATAAAAGGGAATAGAATGTAGGATGGAATGGAATGGAGTGAGGAATGGAATGTGGAAAGGAAGGGATTGGAATGTTTAATGGAAGGGAATGGAATGTGGAATGAATGGAATGGAATATGGAATGGAATGTGGAATGGAATGAGGAATGGAAAGTGGAATGGAACGTTGAAAGGAAGGTGGAAAGGAACATGAAATGGAATGTGGAATGGAAAGTGGAATAAAACGTGGAATGGAACGTGGAATGAAATGTTGAATGGAATAAAATGAAACGTGGAATGGAAGGGAATGCCATGGAATGGAATGGTATGTGAAATGGAAAGGAATGGAATGGGAATTAGAATGAAAGGGAATGTGGAAGGGAATGCAATAAAATGTGGAATGGAATGTGGAATGGAATGTGGAATGGAATGGAATGGAATGGAATGTGGAAAGGACTAGAATGGAAAGTGGAATTGGATGGAATCAAATGGAATGTGGAATGGAATGGAATGGAATGTGGAATGCAATGGAATTGAAAGTGAAATGGAATGTGGAATGGAATGGAAAGGATTATGGAATGGAACATGGAATGGAAGGTTTAATGCAAAGTGGAATGGAACATGGAACAGAATGTGGAATGGAAGGGAATAGAAATTAGGAAGGAATGGAAGGTAATGTGGAATTTTATGGAATGGAACGGAATGGAATGTGTAATGTAATGGAATGGAATGAAATGGAATGCATTGGAATGTGGAATGTAATGTGGAATGGAATATGGAATGAAATGGAATGGAAAGTGGAATGGAATAGAATGGAAAGGAATGGAATGCGAAATGGAAGGTGGAATGGAATGTGGAATGGAATGGAATGTGGACTGGAATGGAAGGGAATGAAGAATGGAATGTGCAATGGAAAGTGGAATGGAATAGAATGGAATGTGGAATGGAATGTGGAATGGATTGGAATGGAAAGTGGACTGGAATGTGGAATGGAAAGTGGAATGTGGAATGGAGGGGAATGGAATGTGGAATGGAATGTAGTATGGAATGTGGAATGGAATGTAATCGAATGCAGAATGGAATCTGGAATGGAAAGTGGAATGGAATGGAATATGGAATGCAATGGAATGGAAAGGAATGTTATCTCGAATGGAATCTAGAATGGAATGTGGAATGGAATGAAATGGAGTGAGAAATCGAATGAGGAATGGAAGGGAATGGAATCTGGAATGGAATGGAATGGAACATGGAATGGAACGTGGAATGGAACCTGTAATGGAACGTGGAATTGAATGGAATGTGGAATGGAATAGAATGGACAGTGGAATGGAATGTGGAACGGAATGTAAAGGAATGTGGAATGGAACGTTGAATGTGATGGAAAGGAATGTGTAATGGAATGCGGAGTGGAAGAGAATGGGATGCGGAATGGAATGTGGAATGAAACGGAATAGAATGTGGAATGCAACATTCATTGGAATGTAATGGAATGTGGAATGGTATGTGGAAAGCAACAAGGAAAGGAATGGAATGGAATGTGGAATGGAATGGAATGGAATGTTGAATGGAATGTGAAATGGAATCAATGAAATGCAATGTTGAATGGAATGCAATGCACTGGAATTGAATGTGGAATGGAATAGAATGGAATGTGGAAAGGGATGTAATGGAACGTGCAATGGAAGGGAATGGAATGTGGAAAGGAATGGAATGGAATGTGGAATGGAATGCAATGGAATGGAATTGAATGTGGAATGGAATGGAATGGAATTTCAAATGGACGTGAATTGAATGGAATGGAATGAGGAATGGAATGGAATTGAATATGGAATTGAAGGGAATGAAAAGGAATGATATGTGGAATGGAAAGGAATGTAATATGGATTGGAATGTTGAAAGGAATGGAATGGTATGTGTAATGGAACATGGAATGGAATGGAATGGAACGTGGAATGCAAGGGAAAGGAATGTGTAATGGAATGAGAAATAGAATGGAATAGATTGGAATGGAATGTGGAATGTAATGCAATGGAATGTGGAATGAAATGTAATTGAATCTGGATTGGAATGTGGAAAGAAATGTGGAACGGAATGAAATGGAATGTGGAATGGAATGAGGATTGGAAAGTGGAATGGAATGGAATGGAACGTGGAATTGAATGTGGAATGGAAAGTGGAGTGGAATGTGGAATGGAACGTGGAATGGAATGGAAAGGAGCATGGAATGGAATGGAACGGAACATGGAATGGAATGGGACATGGAATGGAATGGAATGGAACGTGGAAGCAATGGAAGGTGGAATGGAGTGGAATGCTTCTTGGAATGGAATGTGGAACAGAATGTGGAAAGGAAGGGAATGGAGAGTGGAATGGAATGGAAGGTAATGTGGAAGGCATCAGAATGGAATGGAATGGAATGTGGAATGGAATGGAATGCAAAGTGGAATGGAATGGAATAGAACATAGAATGGAATGTGGAATGGATCGTGTAATGGAAAGGAATGTGGAATGGAAAGCAATGCAATGGAATGTGGAATGGAATGTGGAATGGAATTTGGAAAGAAATGTAATGGAATGTGGAATGGAATGTTGAATGGGATGGAAAGGAATGTGTAATGAAATGTGGAATGGGATGCAAGGGAATGCAGAATAGAATGCGGAATGGAAAGGAATGGAATGTGGAATGGAACGTGGAACGGAATGGAATGAAATGTGGAATGGTATGTGGAATTGAACGAAGAAGGGAATGGAATGGAATGTGGAATGGAATGGAATGGAATTTTGAATGGAATGTGGAATAGAATGGAATGGAATGCAGTGTGGAATGGAATGGAATGGAATGGAATGGAATGTAGAATGGAATGGAATGGAATGTGGAATGGAATGGAACGGAATGTGGAATGGAATGGAATGGAATGTGGAATGAAAAGGAATGGAATGTGCAATGGAATGGAATGGAATGTGGAGTGGAATGGAAT
The DNA here is from genome assembly GCF_028885625.2 of Pongo pygmaeus. NCBI lineage: Eukaryota > Metazoa > Chordata > Mammalia > Primates > Hominidae > Pongo > Pongo pygmaeus. Next base: position 39,333,135 of record NC_072392.2, read on the forward strand.
GGAATGTAGAATGGAGTGGAATGGAATGTGCAACGGAATGGAATGGAATGTGGAATGGAAAGGAATGGAATTTGGAATGGAAGGGAATTGAATGTAATGGAATGTGGAATGGAATGGAATGGAATGTGGAATGGAATGGAATGTGGAATGGAATGTGGAATGGAATATGGAATGGAATGAAATGCGGAATGGATTGGAATGCAATGAGGAATGGATTGTGGAATTGAATCTGGAAAGGACTGCAATGTGGAATGGAATTGAAAGGAATGTGGACCGCAATGTGGAATGGAATGTGGAATGGAATGGAATGGGCAATGGAATGCAATGGAATGGAATGTGGAATGGAATGGAATGGAATGGAATTTGAAATGGAATGGATTGAAATTTGGAATGGAACGCGGAATGCAACATACAGTGGAACGTGGAATGGAAAGGGGAATGGAACGTGGAATGGAACTTGGAATTGAATGCGGAATGGATTGGAAGGGAATGTGGAATGTAAGGAAATGAAATGTGGAATGGGAGGAAATGGAATGGGATGCAATGTCGAATGCAATGGAGTGGAATGGATTGTGGAATGGAATGTGGAATGGAAACGAATGGAATGTGTAGTGGAATAGAATCTAACATGGAATGTAACGTGCAATGGAATGGAATGGAATGTGGAATGGAAAGTGGAAGGGAAGGAATGGAATGTCGAATGGAATGGAACGGAATGTGGAATGGAACGTGGAATGGAATGGAATAGAATGAGAAATGGACTGGAATGGAATCTGGAATGGAATGGAAAGAATAATGGAATGGACTGGAATGTGGACTGGAAAGTGTAATGGAATGCAATGGAAAGCAGAATGGAATACAATGGAAGGTGAAATGGAACGTGGATTGGAATGGAATGGTAGATGGAATGGAATGCACTGGAACGTGAAATGGAATGGAATGGAACTTGGAATGGAACGGAATGGAAAGGGGAATGGAATAGAAACGAGAGTGGAATGTAATGGAATTCAAAGTGAAATGCAATTGAATGGAATGTGAAAGGGAATGGAATGGAATTTGCAATGGAATGGAGTGGAATGTGGTATGGAATGTGGAATGAAATGGAATGGAATGTTGATGGCATGGAAAGGAATGGAAAGTGGAATGGAACTTGGAATGTAATGAAATCGAATGTGGAATGGAATGGAAGGGAATCTGTAATGGAATGTGGAACAGAAAGGAACTGAATGTGGAATGCTTGAAATGGAATGTGGAAAGCAATGGAATGGAAATGGAATGTGGAATGCAGTGTAATGGAACTTGGAATGGAATGCGAAATTGGATGAAAAAGAATGTGTAATGGAATGTGGAAGGGAATGGAATTGAATGCAGAATGGAATGTGGAATGGAATGAAATGGAAGGTGGAATTGTAAGTGGAATGGAACATGGAATGGAATGGAAAGCAATGTGGAATGGAATGGAAAGGAAAGTTTAATGGAATGTGGAATACAATGGAATGGAATGTGGAATGGAATGGAATGGAATGTGGAATGGAATGGAATGGAGTGTGGAATGGAACGGAGAATGGAAAGTGGACTAGAACTTGGAATGGAATGTGGAATGGAATGGAATGTAAGGGAATGTGGATTGGAATGTAATGGAAAGTTTAATGGAATGTGGAATGGAATGGAATGGAATGCAAGGTGGAATGTAATGGAATGGAATGGAATGTGGAATGGAATGTTATGTAATGGGAAACGGAACAGAATGGAATTGAATGGAATGTAAACGAACGTGGAATGGAATGGAACGGAATTTGGAATGAAATGGATTGGAATGTGGAACGGAATGGAATGGAATTGAATGGAATGTGGAATTGAATGGAATGCAATGTGGAATGAAAGAGAATGGAATGGAATGAAGTGTGGAATGGAATGGCAAATGGAATGGAGTGTTGAAAAGAATGGAATGGTAAGTGGAATGGAAAGTGGAATGGAATGGAATGCCACGTGGAATGGAATGGAATGGAATATGTAATGGAATGAGGAATGGAATGTGGAATAGAATGGAATGGAATGTGGAGTGTAATGGAATGGAATGTGGAACACAATGGAATGGAATGGAATGTGGAATGGAATGGAATGGAATGTGAAATGGAATGGAATGGAATATGGAATGGAATGTCATGCAATGGAACGTGGCTTGCAGTGGAAAGAATTGCAATGGAAAGTGGAACGGAATGGAATGGAATGTGGAATGGAATGGAACGGACCGTGGAATGGTATGTGGAATGTAATGGATTGGAATGTGTAATGGAATGTGGAATGGAATGGAACGTGTAATGGAACTTGGAAAGGAAAATTGAATGGAACGTGGAAAGAAATGTAGAAAGGAATGTGGAATGTAATGTGGAATGGAAAGCAATGGAATGTAGAATGGAATGGAATGGAATCTGGAATGCAATGGAATGGAATGCGGAAAGGAAGGTGGAATTTAATGGAATGGAATGTGGAATGCAAAGGAAAGGAATGTAATGTGGAATGGAATATAATATAATGTGGAATGGAAAGTGGAATGGAATGGAATGAAATGTGGAAAGGAACGTGGAATGGAATGTGGTGTGGAATGTGGAATGGAACATAATGGAATGTCGAATGGAAAGTGGAACGGAATGTGGAATGGAATGGAATGGAATGGAATGCAGACAGGAATTGATTAGAATGCAATCGACACTGGAAAGGAATGGAATGGAAAGTAGAATGGAATGGAATGGAATTTGGAATGGAACGTGGAGTGGAGTGGAAGGTGGAAAGGAATGGCATCGAATGGAATATGGTATGGAATGGAATGTGGAATGGAATGGAATGGAACGTGGAATGCAATGTTAAATGGAATGGAATGGAATGTGAAGGGCAATGGAATGGAATGTGGGATGGAATGGAAAGGAATGTGGAATGGAATGAAATGATTTGTGGAATGGAATGGAATGTGGAATGGAATGCAATGGAATGTGAAATGGAAAGTGAAATGACATGGAATGGAATGTGGAATGGAATGTAGAATGGAAAAGAATGGAATGTGGAATGGATTGAAATAGAACGTGGAACGGAACGTGGAATGGAACATGGACTGGAACGTGGAGTGGAACGTGGAATGGAATGTGGAATGGAATGGAATGTGGAATGGAATGGAAACGAATTTGGAATGCACTCTGGAATGGAATGGAATGGAATGTGGAATGGAACGTGGAAAGGAATGGAGTGGAATGGAATGTGGAATGGAACGTGCAATGGAATGGAATGGAAAGTGGAATGGAATGCAATGGAATGTAGAGTGGAATGCAATGGAATCGAATGGAATTTGATATGGAATGGAATGCAACGTAGAATGAAATGTAATGAAACGTGGAATTGAATGTAGAATGGAATGGAAAGGAATGTGGAATGGTATATGAAATGGAATGGAATGTAATGTGGAATGGAATGTGAAATAGAATGGAATGGAACGTTGAATGAAATGTGGAATGGAATGGAATGGAATGTGGAAAGCAATGCGGAATGGAAAGGAATGGAACGTGGAATGGAACGTGGAATGGAATGGAATGGAATGGAATGGAATGGAATGTGGAATGGAATGTGGAAAGGAACGGGGAATGGAATCTGGAATGGAATGGAATGGAATGTAGAATGCAATGGAAAGGAATGGAATGTGGAATGGAATGGAATGCAATGTGGAACGGAATGTGGAATGCAATGGGATGGACTGTGGAATGGAATGGAAACTAATGGAATGTGAAAAGGAAAGGAATGGAATGTGGAATTCAATGGAATGGAATGGAATGGATTGTGGAATGAAATGCAATGGAATGTGGATTGGAATTTGGAATGGAATGTGGAATGGAATTTGGAATGCAATGGAATAGACTGTGGAATTGAGTGGAATGGAATGGAATGTGAAAAGGAATGTAATGTAATGTGGAAAGGAAAGTTAAATGGAATATGGTATGGAATGAATGGAATTGAATGGATTGTGGAATGGAACAGAATGGAATGTGGAATACAAAGGAATGGAATTGAATGTGAAATGGAAACGAATGGAATTTGCAATGGAATGGAATGGAAAGGAATGTGGAATGGAATGGAATGGAACGTGGAATTGAATGTGGAATGGAATGGAACGTAACGTGGAATGGTATATGAAATGGAATGGAATAAAAATTTGGAATGGAACGTGGAATGGAACGTCTAATGTAAGGTGGAATAGAACGCAGAATGCAATTTGGAATGGAATGTGGAATGGAATAGAATGGAACATGCAATGTAATGTGGGATGGAATGGAATGAAATGCGTAATGATATGTGGAATGGAATAGAACGTAATGTTGACTGGAATGTGGAATGAAATGGAATAGACCGTGGAATAGAAAGTGGAATGGAATGGAATGGAATGTGTAATGGAACGTGGAATGGAATGGATTGGAATGTGGAATGGAACGTGGAATGGAACTTGGAATGGAAAGTGGAATGGAACGTGGAAAGGAATGTGGAAAGCAATGCGGAATGGAATGTAGAATGGAATGGAATGGAATGTGGAAGGCAATGGAAAGGAATGAGGAATGGAATGTGGAATGGAACGGAATGTGGAAAGGAATGTGGAATGGAATGGAATGGAATGTGGAATGGAACGGAATGGAATGGAATGTGGAATGGAATGGAATATAATGTGGAATGGAAAGTGGAATGGAATGGAATGGAATGTGGAATGGAATGGAATGGAATGTGGAATGGAATGTGGAATGGAATGGAATGTGAACTGGAATTGAATGGAATGGAATGTACTGTGGAATGGAATGGAATGGAATGTGGAATGCAATGGAATTTGGAGTGCAACGTGCAATGGAATGAAATGTGGAATGCAATGGAATGGAATGGAATATGGAATGGAATGGAATGTGGAATGGAAAGGTATGGAATGTGGAATGAAATGTTGAATGGAATGGAATGGAATGTGAACTGCAATGGAATGGAATGTGGAATGGATTGGAATGGTATGTGGAATGGAAAGTGGAATGTAATGTGGAATGGAATGGAAAGGATTGTGCAATGGAATGGAATGGACTGTGGAATGGAATGTGGAATGGAAGTGAACGGAATGTGGAATGGAATGGAAAGGAATATGGAATGGAATGGAATGGAATGTGGAATGGAACGTGAAATGAACCGGAGTGGAATGTGGAATAGAATGTGGAATAGAAATGAATGGAATGTGGATTGGAATGGAATGGAATGTGGAATGGATTGGAATAGAACGTGGAACGGAACTTGGAATGGAACAAGGAATGTAACGTGGAGTGGAACGTGGAATTGAATGCAGAGTGGAAACGAATGGAATGTGGATTGGAATGTGGAATGGAAAGCGGAATGGAATAGAAAGGAATGTGGAATGGAATGTGAAATGGAATGCAATGGAATGTGGAATGGAATGGAATGCGGAACGCAATGTGGAACGGATTGCAATGGACTCTGCAATTCAATGTGGAAAAGAATGGAATGTAAAGTTTACTGGAATGTGGAAGGGAATGGAATGGAATGAGGAAAGCAATTGAATTTAATGAAATGTGGAATGTAATGGAATGTAATAAAACGGAATGTGTAATGGATTTGAATGGAATGGAATAAAACGGAATGTGTAATGGATTTGAATGGAATGGAAGGTGGAATGGAAAGGAATGGAATGCGGAATGGATTCGAATGGAATGTGGAATTCAAGGGATTGGAATGTGGGAAGCAATGTGGAATGGAATGGAATGGAATGTGGGAAGGAATGGAATGGAATGGAACGGAATTTGGAATGGTATGGAATGGAATGGAATGTGAAGAGGAAATAGAATGAAAAGTTGAATGGAATGTTTAATGGAATGGAATGGAATATGGAATGGAATGGAATGGAATGTGGAATGGAATTGAATGCCGAATGGAATGGAATGGAATGTGTAATGGAATGGAATGGAATGTGGAATGGAAAGTGGAATGGAATGTAATGGAATGCGAAATGGAATGGAGGGGAAAGTGGGATGGAACGTGGAATGTAATGGAAAGGAATGGAGTGGAATGTGGAATGTAATGGAAGGTAATGTAACGTTAAATGGAAATAGAATTGAATGTTTAATGGAATGGAATGGAATGTGGAATGGAATGGAATGAAATTTAGAGTGGAATGGAATTGAATGAAATGTTGAATGGAATGGAATGAAATGTGGAATGGAAAGTAATGAAAAGTGGAAAGAAAGGTGGAACAGAATGGGTTGGAAAGTGAAACAGAAAGGAATAAAATGTGGAAAGAAATGGAATGGAATGAAATGTGGAATGCAATGAAATGGAATGGAAAGGAATGTGGAAAGGAATGGAATGGAATGTGTAATGGAATATAGTTTGGAAAAGAACGGAATTGAATGTGGATTGGAAGGTAATGGAACGGAATGTGGAATATAATGAAATGGAATCGAATGGAATGGAATGTGGAAAGGTATGGAATGGAATGTGTAATGGAATATAGTATGGAAAAGAACGGAATTGAATGTGGATTGGAAGGTAATGGAACGGAATGTGGAATATAATGAAATGTAATGGAATATGGAATGGAATGGAAAGGAATGGAATGTAACGTGGAATGGAATGAAATGAGATGTGAAATTGAACGTGGAATGGAATGAATTGGAACTTGGAATGGAATGGAAAGTGAAAGGGAATGGAGTGGAAATTTGAATGGAATGGAAAGGAACATGGAAAGGAATTGAATGGAATGTGGAATGTGATGGAATTGAAAGAGGAATTCAATGGAGTGGAATGTTGAATGGAATGGAATGGCATGGAATGTGGAATGGAATGTGGAATGGATTGGAATGCAATGCGGAATGGAATGGAATGGAACGTGGAATGGAGAGGAAAGGAATGTGGAATCTAATTTGGAATGGAATGGAATGGAATGTGGAATGGAATGTGGAATGGAATGTGGAATAGAATAGAATGGAATTTGGAATGGAACGTGGAATGGAATGGAATGAAATGTGGAATGGAATGGAATGGAATGTTGAAAGGAATTTAATGGAACGTGGAATGGAACGTCGAATTTAACGTGCAATGGAACGTGAAATTGAACGTGCAATGGAATGCGAAATGGAATGGAATGGAATGTGGAATGAAATGTGGAATGGAATGGAATGGAATGCAATGTATTTGACTGTGGAATGGAATGTGGAATGGAATGAGATGGAATGGAATAGAATGGAATGGAATTTGAAATGGAATGGAATGGAATGTTGAATGGAATGTGGAATGGAAAGTGGAATAGAATGTGGAATGGAATGGAATGGAATGTGGAATGGAATAGCATGGAAGTTGGAATGGAACGTGGAACGGAATTGAATAGAATGGAATTTGTAATGGAATGTGGAATGGATTGGAATGTTGAATGGAATGTAATGGAAATTGGAAAGGAAAATTGGATGGAATGGAATGAAATTTGAAATGGAATGTGGAATGGAATGTGGAATGGAGGGGAATGTAATGTGGAATGGAATGGAATGGAAAGTGGAATGGAATGTGTAATGGAATGTGGAATGGAATGGAATGTGGAATGGAACATGGAATGGAATGGAATGGAATAGAATGTGGAATGGAACGTGGAAAGGAATGGAAAGAAATGTGATATGGTATAGATTGGAATGGAATGTGGAATTGAATGGAATGGAATGCAATGGAATTTTGAATGGAATATTAAATGGAATGGAAAGGAATGTGGAAAGGAATATGGAATGTGGAAATTTGAAATGGAATGTGGAATGGAAGGTGGAATGCAGTGGAATGGAATGTGGATTGGAATGGAATGGAATGTGGAATGGAGTGGAATTTAATGTGCAATGGAATGGAATGGAATGTGGAAACGAATGCCGAATGGAATTAGAATGGAATAGAATGGAATGTGGAATGGAACGTGGAATGTAATGTGGAATGGAACGCGGAATGGAATGGAATGGGGAATGGAATGTGTAATGGAATGTGGAATGGAATGGAATGTGGAATGGATTGTGGAATGGAATATGGAAATGAAGGCGGAATGGAATGAAACGGAATTTGCAATGGAACGTGGAATGGAATGGAATAGAATGTGCAATCGAACTTTGAATGGAATGAGATGGAATGTGGATTTGAACGTGGAATGGAAATTGGATTGTAATGCGGAATGGAATGGAATGTGGAATGGAATGTGGAATGAAATGTGGAAGGGAATGGGATGTGGAATGGACTGTGAAATGGAATGGAATGGAATAGAATGAGGAATGGATTTGAATTGAATGTGGAATGGAAAGGAATGGAATGCAGAATGGAATGCAATGGAATGTGGAATGGAATGGAGTAGAATGGAATGTGGAATGGAATGGAATGCAATGGAATGGAATATGGAATTCGATGGAATGGAATGGAATGTCGAATGGAATGTGAAAAGGAGTGGAATGGAATGCCGAACGAAATGGATTGGAATGTGGAATGGAATGGAGTGGAATGTTCAATGGAATGTAATGGAACTTGGAATGGAATATGGAATGGAATGGAATGAAATTTGAAATGGATTGTGGAATGCAATGTGGAATGCAATGGAATGGAATGTGTAATAGCACATGGAATGGAATGGAATGGAATGTGGATTGGAAGGGAATGGCATTTGTAATGGAATGTGGAATGGAATGGAAAGTGGTATGGAATAGGGAATGGAATTGAATGGAATGTAGAATAGAATATGGAATTGATTGTGGAATGGAATGTGGAATGGAATTTGGAATGCAATGGAATGGAATTTGTAATGGAATGTGAAATAGAACGGAAAGGAAAGTAGAATGGAATGTGGAATGCAATGGAATGGAATGTGGAATGGAAAGGAATGGAATGCGAATGGAATGGAATGGAATGAAATGTTGAATGGAAATTGGAATGAAACGGGGAGTGGAAACGTGGAATGCACCTTGGAGTGGAAAGTGGAATGCAATGATGAATGGAATGGAATGGAAAGTGGAAAATAATGTGGAATGGAATGGAATGGAATGTGGAATGGAATGGAATGCAATGGAATGTGGAATGGAATGTGGAATGGAATGTGGAGTAGAATGGAATGTTGAATGGAATGTATAATGAAATGGAATGCAATGCAATGTGGAATGCAACGTGGAAAGTGTTAGAATGGGATGTGGAATGGAAGGTGGAATGTTATGTGGAATGGAATGGATTGTGGGACGGAATGTGGAATAGAAAGTGGAATGGGATGGAATGTTCATTAGGTTGTGGAATTGAAAGTGGAATGCTATATGGAATGTAATGGAATGGAAAGTGCAATGGATTGGGAAGTGAGAAGGAATGGAAGGTAGACAGGAAAGGAATGCAATGTGGAATGGAACGTGGAATGGAATGTGGAATGGAACGTGGAATGAAACGTAACGGAAAAGTGTAATGGAATGAAGTGGAATGGAATAGGGAATGGAACTTTGAATGGAATGTGGAATGGAATGTGGAATGGAATGGAATGTGGAAAGGAATAGAATGGAATGGAATATAGAATGGAATGTGGAATGGAATGGAATGCAATGTGGAATAGAAGGAGGAATCGAATGGAATGGGGAATGGAGTGGAATGTGGAAAGGAATGTGTAATCGAACGTGGAATTGAATAGAATGTGGTGTGGATTGTGGAATGGAATGCAATGTGAAGTGGAATGGAGTGGAAAGTGGAATGGAATGGGATGGAATGCCAAATGGATCGGAATGGAATGGAACATAATGGAACGGAATGTGGAATGGAATGGCATGCAATGTGGAATGGAATGGAATGGTAAGTGGAATGGAATGCTGGAATGGAATGGAATGCCCTATGAAATGGAATGGAAGGTGGAATGAAACGGAATGGAATGGAATGTTGAATAGAATGGAATGGAATGCAGAATGGAATGGAATGGAATGTAGAATGAAATGTGGAATGGAATGGAATGCAATGTGGAATGGAATGTGGAATGATGTGGAATGTAGAATTGAATGGAATCGAATGTGGAATGGAATGGAATGGAATGTTGAATGGAATGTGGAATGGAACTTGGAATGGAATGGAATGGAACGGAATGGAATGTGGGAAGGTATGTGAAATGGTACGTGGAATGGAATGGAATGTGGAATGGAATGGAATGTGCAATGGAATGTGGAATGGAAGGTGGAATGGAATGGAATGGAATGTGGAATGCATTGTGGAATGCAAAGTGGAATGTAATGGAATTGAATGTGGAATGGAAAGTGGAATGGATTGGAACAGAATGTGGAATGGAATGGAAAGGAAAGTGGAATGGAAAGTGGAATGGAATGGAATGGAATGAGGAATAGAATATCGAAAGGAATGGAATGGAAAGCGGTATGAAATGGAATGGAATGTGGAATGGAATAGAATGGAACGCAATGTGGAATGGAACGTTGAATGGAATGTAATGGAATGTGGAATGGAATGTAATGATATGTGGAATTGATTGGAACGTACTGTAATGAGAAATGCCATGGAATGGAATGGAATGGAATGGAATGTGGAATGGAATGGAATGGAATGGGAAATGGAATGTGGACTGCAACGTGGAATGGAAGGGAATTTGCAATGGAACCTGGAATGCGAAGTGCAATGGAATGGAATAGAATGTGAAATGCAATGTGGAAAGGATGGGAATGGCATGTGGAATCGAATGGAAAGGAAAATGTAATGCAATGCAATGGAATGGAATGAAATGTGGAACAGAATAGAATGCAATGCGCAACGGAATGCAATGGAATGTAGAGTGGAATGCAATATAATGTGGAATGGAGTTGAATGGAAAGTGAAATGGAAACAGAATTTAATGTGGAAAGGTATGAAACTTAATGTGGAATGAAACGGAATTGAATGTGGAATGGAACGTGGAATGGAATGGAATGGGATGTGAATTAGAAAGTGGAACAGAAAGGAATGTGGAATGGAATGGAATGGAATGCAATGTGGAATGTAATGGAATGAAGTGGAGTGGAATTTTGAATGGAATGGAAAGTGGAATGTAATGTGGAATGGAACGGAAAGTAATGTGGAATAGAATGTGGAATGGAATGGAATGGAATGTGCAATGGAAAGTGGAATGGAAGTTGGAATGGAATGGAATGGAATGGAATGAGGAATGGAATGGAATGGAATGTGGAATGCAATGCAATGGAATGTGGAATGGAATGCAATAGAAAATGGATTGAAAAAGAATGGAATGGAATTGAATGTGAAATGGAATGGAATGGAATGAGGAAAGGAATGTGTAATGCAACGTGGAATAGAATGGAAGTTTATGTGGAATGGAATGTGTAATTGAATGGAGTGGAATTTGGAATGGAATGGAATGGAATGTGGTATGCAATGTAATGGAATGGAATATGGAATGGAATGTGGAATGGAATGGAATGTGGAATGGAAAGTGGAATGGAAAGGAAAGGACTGTGGAATGGTATGAAGCGGAACGTGGAATGGAATTTGGAAAGTAGTGGAATGGAATGTGGAATGGAGTGTGGAATGGAATGGAAAGTAATTTGGAAAAGAATGGGTTGGAATGTGGAATGGAATGTGGAATGGAATGGGATGGAAAGGAATGTGGAATGGAATGTGGAACGGAAACTGGAATACAAGGTGCAACATAATGGAATAGAATGGAATGCAATGGAATGGAATGTGGAAAGGAAGGGAATGGAATGTGGAAATTAATGGAATGGAATGTGGAATGGAGTAGAATGTGCAATGGAATGTATTGTAATGGAATGTAATGGAACGAAATGTGGAATGGAATGTGGAATGGAAAGTGGAATGGAATGGAAAGGAGAGGAATGGAATGGAATGTGGAATGGAATGTGGAATAGAATGTGGAATGGAACGTTTAATGGAATTGAATGGAGTGGAAAGGAATGGAATGTGGAATGGAATGTGGAATGGAACGTGGAATGGAATGGAAAGGAATGAGGAATGGAATGTGGTATGAATTGGAATGGAATGTGGAATTGAATGCAATGGAATACGGAATGGATCGTGGAATGGAATGGAATGGAATGTGGAATGGAATGTGGAATGGAAAAGAATGGAATATGCAGTGGAATGGAATGGAATGTTTAATGGAATGGAAGGGAATGGAAAAAGGAATGCAACGGAATGGAATGGAATGGAATTCTATGGAATGTGAAATTGAATGTGGAATGGAAGGGAATGAAATGTGAAACGGAATGTGGAAAGGAATGGAATGGAAAGTGGAATGAAATGGAAAGGAATCTGGAATTGAATGAAATGGAATGGAAGTTGGAATGCAATGGAATGGAATGAAATGGAATGGAACGCGGAACGGAATGGAATTGAATGGGGAAGGAAATGTGGAATGGAATGTGGAGTGGAATGGAACGTAAGACAATGGAATGTGCCATGGAATGTGGAACAGAAAGTGGGATGGAATTAAATGGAATGTGGTATACAATGTTGAATGAATGGGAATGGCATGTGTAATGGAATGAAATGGAATGGAGTATGGAATGGAATGGAAAGTGGAATGGAATGGAAAGTGGAATGGAATGGAATGCAAATTGGAATGGAATGGAATGGAATGTGTAACGGAATGCAAACAATGTGTAGTGGAAAGTGGAATAGAATGGAATTAAATGGAATGGAATGTGGAATGGAATGCAATGGAATGTGGAATGGAATGGAATGGAACGAGAAATGGAAATAGAAGGGAATGTGGAATGGTATGGAATGGAGTGTGGAATGGAATTGAATTGAATGCGGAATGGAACGTCGAATGGAAAGGAATGGAATGTGAAATAAAATGTGGAATGGAATGGAACGTGTAATGGATTGGAATGGGATGTCAAATGGAATGGAATGGAATGTGGAAAGGAATGTGGAATGGAACATGGAATGCAACGGAATGGAACAGAATGGAATTTGGAATGGAAAGTGGAATGGAACGTTTAATGGAATGGAATGGAAGGGAATGTGGAATGGAACGGAATATAATGGAATGTGGAATGGAATTTGGAATGGAAAGTAGAATGGAATGCTATGGAATGGAATGTGTAATGGAATGGAACGGATTGTGGAATGGAATGCAATGGAATGTGGAATTGAATGCAATGCAAAGTGGAATGGAATGGAATGGAAAGTGGAACGGAATTTGGAATTGACTGGAATACAGAATGGAACGTGGAATCGAATGGAATGGAATGGAATGCACTGTGGAATGCAATGGAATGGAAAGGAATGTGAAATGGAATGGAATGGACTCTGGAATGGATTGCAAGTAAAAGGAAAGTGAAATGGAATGGAAAGGAATGGCATGGAATGCAATGTGGAATGGAAATAAATGGAATGCAATGGAATGTGGAATGGAATGGAATGGAATGTGGAATGCAATGGAATGTGGAATGGAATGGAATGGAATGTGGAATGGAATGGAATGGAATGTGGAATGGAATGGAATGGAATGTGGAATGGAAAGGAATGGAATGCGAATGAAATGGAAAGGAATGGAAGTTGAAAGGAATGGAGTGGAATTTAATGTGGAATATAATGGGATTGAATCTGGAATCTAAAGGAATGGAATGTGAATGAAATGGAAACGAATGGAAGGTGAATGGAATGGAAAGTGGAATGGAATGGAGTGGAAAGTGGAATGGAATGTAATGGAAAGTGGAATGGAATGGAATGTGGAATGCAGTGGAATGGAACGGAATGGAATGTGGAATGGAAAGGAATGGAATTTGGTATGGAATTGAATGTGGAATGGAATGGAATCGAATTTGGAAAGCAATGGAATGGAATAGAATGTGAAATGGAAAGGAATGGAATGTGGAATGGAAGGGAATGGAAAGCATTGGAATGTGGAAAGCAATGGAATGGAATGTGGAATGGAAGGGAATGGAATGGAATAGAATGTGGCATGGATTGCAATGTAATATGGAATGGAATGTGGAATGGAATTGAATGGAATGGAAAGAAGAATGGAACGTTGAATGCAATGGAATGGAACGTGGAATGGAATGGAATGGAATGTGAAATGGAATGAGGAATGCAACGGATAAGAATGAAATGGAATGTGGAATATAATGGAATCGAACGTGAAATGCAATGGAATGTAATGTGAAATCGAATGAGGAATGGAATGGAATGGAATGGAATGGAATGTGGATTTTACTAGAATGGAAGGCAGAGTGGATTGTGGAATGGAAAGGAACGGAACATGGAATAGAATGTGGAACGGAATGGAATGGAATGTGGAATGGAACGTGGAATGGAATGTGGAATAGAAAGTGTCATATGACGGAATGGAATGTGAATTGAATAAGGAATGGAACTTGGAATGGAATGGAATGGAACGTGGACTGGAACGACGAATGGAACGTGGAGTGGAACATGGAATGGAAAGTGGAATGGAACGTGAAATGGAACATTTAATGGAACATGGAGTGGAACGTGGAATGGAAAGTGGAATGGAATGGAATGGAACGTGGAATGGAATGGAAGGTGGAATGGAATAGAACGGAAAGTGGAAAGGAATGGAATGGAACGTGCAATGCAATGGAAAGGAAAGAGGACTGGAATGGAACCTGTAATGGAATGTGGAATGGAATGTAGAATTGAACGGAATGGAAAGTGGAATGGAATGGAATGCAATGTGGAATGGAATGTGGAATGCAATAGAATGAAACGTGGAAAGGAATAACGAATGGAACGTGGAATGGAATGGAATGGAACGTGGAATGCAACATGGAATGGAACGTGAAATTGAAAGTGTAATGTAGAGGACTGGAAAGTGGAATGGAATGGAATGGAACGTGGAGTTGTATGGAATGGAACGTGGAATGGAATGGAACGTGGAATGGAGTGAAATGGAAAAAGAAATGGAAAGTGGAATGGAATGATATGGAATGTAGAATGGAATGGAAAGGAATGTGGAATGGAATGTGGAATGGAATGGAATGTGGAATGGAATGTGGAATAGATTGTGGAATGGAATGGAAGGGAATGTGGAATGGAAGGAGGAATGGAACGTGGAATGGAATTGCATGGAACATGGAATGGAATGGAAAGTGGAATGGAATGGTAAGTGAAATGGAATGGAATGGAAAGTGGAATGGAATGGATCGTTGAATGGAGTGGAATGCAATGTGAAATGGAAATTTGAATGGAATGGAATGGAATGTGGAATCTAATGGAGTGGAATGTGGAATGGAAAGTTTAATGGCATGTGGAATGGAACGTGGAATGGAATGGAATGGAATGTGAAATGGAACAAGGAATGTAATTTAATGGAATGTGGAATGGAATGTGCAATGCAATGGAATCGAATGTGTAAGGGAAAGGAACGGAATTGAATGAGGACTGGAATGGAATGGAATGGAATGCAATGTGTAATGGAATGGAATGGAATGCAGAATGGAACATGGAATGTAATGGAATGGAATGTGAAATAGAATGAGGAATTGAATGGAATGGAATGCGGAATAAAATGGATTGGAATGCAATGAGGAAAGGAATGGAAATGAATGGAATGTGGAAAGGAATGGAATGGAATGGAATCGAATGTGGAATGAAATGGAATGGAATGGAATGTGGAATGGAACAGAATGGAAAAGAATGGAATGTCGAATGTAATGGAAGGGAATGTGGAAAGGACTCTGAAATGCTATGGAATGGAATGTGGAATGGAAAGGAATGGATTGGAATTGATTGGAATGGAATATTGAATGCAATGGAATGGAATGTGAAATGGAATGCAATGGAATTTGGAATGGAATGGAAAGGAATATGGAATGAAATAGAATGGGATGTGGAATGGAATGTGGAATGGAATGTGGAATGGAATGGAAAGAAATGTAGAATGAAACGCAATTAAATGTGGAGTGGAACGTGGAATGGAATGTGGAATGGAACGTGGAATGGAATGTGTAATGGAATGTGGAATTGAATGGAATGGAATGGAACATGGAATGGAATGGAATGGAATGGAACATGGAATGGAATGGAATGGAAATTGAAATGGAATGAGGAATGTAATGGAATAGAATGGAATGTAATGTGGAACGTAATAGAATTGAAGGTGTAATGGAATGTGGAATGGAAAGGAATGGAATCTGGAATGCAATGTGGAATGCAACGGACTGGAATGTTAAATGGAAGGGAATGGAATGCGGAATGGAATGTGCAATGGAATGTGGAATGTAATAGATTGAAAAGTGAAAAGGTATGAGGAATGGAACATAGAATGGAATTGAGTGGAACATGGAGTGGAATGTGGAATGAAACGTGGAAAGGAATGAGGAATGGAAAGGGGAATGGAATGTGGAATGGAATTGAATGGAATGGAATGTGGAATGCAATGGAATGGAATGGAATGTGGAATGTGGAATGGAATGGAATGTGGAATGTGGAATGGAATGTGGAGTGAAACGTGGAATGGAAAGGACCGGAATGGAATGTGGGTTGCAAGGCAATGGAATGTAAAGTGGAATAGAATGCAACGTAATTGAATATGGAAAGGAACTGAATGGAATGGAATGGAATGTGGAATGGAACGTGAAATGGAATGGAATGGAATGTGGAATGGAATGGAATGGAACGTGAAACGGAATGGAATGGAAATTGGAATGGAATGGAACGGAACATGGAATGGAATGGAAAGGAACGTGGAATGTGATGGAATTGGAAGAGGAATGAAATGGAATGGAATATGGAATAGAATGGAATGGAATGGAAAGTGGAATGGAATTTGGAATGGACTGACATGCAATGCGGAATGGAATGGAATGGAATGTGGAATGGAATGGAATGGAATGTTGAATGGAATGGAATGGACCATGGAATGGAACATGCAATATAACGTGGAATGGAACGTGAAATGGAACGTGGAATGGAATGCGGAATGGAAAGGAATGGAAAGTGGAATGAAACGTGGAATGGAATGGAATGGAATAGAATGGAATGGAATGAATTTAGAAATGGAATGGAATAGAATGTGGAATTGAATGGAAAGGAATGTGGAACGGAATGAAATGTGGAATGGAATAGAATGGAATGTGTATCGGGATGTGGATTGGAATTGAATGTGGAATGGAATGGAATGGAGTGAAATACGGAATGGTACGGAATGTGGAATGGAATGGAATGGAATGTGGAATGGAATGGAATGGAATGTGAACTGCAATGGAATGTAATGTGGAAAGGAATGTAATGGAATTTGGAATGGAATGTGCAATGGAATGTAAATGATTGTGGAATGGAATGGAATGTGGAATGGAATGTGAATGGAATTGAATGGAATGTGGAATTGAATGGAAAGGAATGTGGAATGGAATGGAATGGAATGTGGAATGGAACGTGGAATGAAATGGAATGGAATATGGAATAGAATGTGGACTGGAAAGAAATGGAATTTGGAATTGAATATGGAATGGACAGGAATGGAATTTGGAATGGGATGGAATTTAATTTTTAATGGAATGTGGAATGGAATGGAATGGATTGCAGAATGGAATGTGGAATGAAATGGAATGCAATGTGCAATGGAATGTGGAACGGAATGGAATGGAATGTGGAATGGTATGTGGAATTGAAAGTGGAATGAAATGGAATGGGATGTGTAATGGAATGTAATGGAAAGTTGAATGGAATGTGGAATGGAATGGATTGGGATGTGTAATGGAATGGAATGGAATGTGGAATGGAACTTGCAATGGAATGGAATGGAATTGAATGTGGAATGTAAAAGAATGGAATGTGAAATTCAATGGAATAGAATGTGGAATGCCATGGCATGGAATGTGGAATGGAATGGAGTGGAATGTAGTGGAATGTGGAATGAAATGGAATGGAATATTGATCTAATTTAATGGAATGTGGAATTAATTGGAATGAATGTGTAATGGAATGTGGAATGGAATGAAATGGAATGTGTAATGGAATATCTAATGCTTGGAATGGAATGTGGAATGGAATGGAATGGAATCTGGAATGGAAGGTGGAATGGAATGTGGAGTGCAATGTAATGGAAAGTGGAATGGAATGCGGAATGAGATGGAATGGAATGTGTAATGAAACGGGAAATGGAATGGAATGGAATGCAGAATGGAATGTGGAATGCAATTGTATGGAATGTGGAATGGTATGGAATGGAATGTGGAATGGAATGGAATGGAATGTGGAATGGAATGGAATGGAATGTGGAATGGTATGTGGAATGGAACGTGGAATGGAATGGAATAGAATGTTGAATGAAAAAGGATGGAAATTTGAATGGAATGTAGAATGGAATGGAATGGAATGCAATGTGGAATGGAATGACATGGAAAGGAATGCAATGTGGAATGGAATGGAATGGAATGTGGAATGGAATGGAATGGAATGGAATGCAATGTGGAATGGAATGGAATGGAATGTGGAAGGGAATGGAATGGAATGTGGAATGGAACTTGGAATTGAATGGAATGGAACATGTAATGGAATGGAATGGAAGATGAAATGGAATGGAAGTTGGAATGCAATGGAATGGTACGTGGAATGGAATGGAATGGAATTTAATGTGGAATGTAACGGAATGGAAAGTGAAATTCAATGGAACAGAATGTGGAATGAAATGGAATGGAATATTGATCTAATTTAATGGAATATGGAATTAATTGGAATGGAATGTGGAATGGAATGTGGAATGGAATGAAATGGAATGTGTAATGTAATGTCTAACGCTTGGAATGGAATGTGGAATGGAATGTGGAGTGCAATGTAACGGAAAGTGGAATGGAATGTGGAATTACATGGAATGGAATGTGTAATGAAACGTGAAATGGAATGGATTGAATGCAGAATGGAATGTGGAATGGAATGGTATGGAATGTGGAATGGTATGGAATGGAAAGTGGAATGGAATGTGGAATGGAATGGAATGGAATGTGGAATGGAAGGGAATGGAATGTGGAATGGAATGGAATGCAATGTGGAATGGAATGGAATGAGGAATGGAATCGAATGGAATGGAATGTGAAATGGAATGGAATGCAATGTGGAGTGGAATAGATTGGAATAGAATGGAATGTTGAATGGAATGGTATGCAATGTGGAATGGAATGGAAAGGAATGTGGAAAGGAATGTGGAATGGAATGGAATGGAATGTGGAAACGAATGTAATGAAATTTGGAAAGTAATGTGTAATGGAATGGAATGGAATGTGGAATGGAATGGAATGGAATGTGGAATGGAATGGAATGTGCAATGGAAGGTGATGGAATGTGGTGAAGAATGGATTGCAACGCGGAATGGAATGTAATGTCGAAGGGAATATAATTTAATGGAATATCAATAGAAATGGAATGTAATGTGGAATGGAATGTGTAATGGAATGGAATGAAATTTGGAATGGAATGGAATGGAATGTGGAATGGAATGGAATGGAACGTGGAATTGAAAGTGGAATGGAATGGAATGGAACGTGGAATGGTATATGAAATGGAATGGAATGAAATGTGGAATGGAACGTGGAATGGAACGTCTAATTGAAGGAGGAATGAAACGCAGATTGGAATTTGGATTGCAATGTGGAACGGAAAAGAATGGAACATGGAATGGAATGTGGGATGGAATGGAATGGAATGTGTAATGGAACGTGGAATGGAATGGAATGGAACGTGGAGTGGAACGTGGAATGGAACGTGGAATGGAACTTGGAAAAGAATGTGGAAAGGAATGTGGAATGGAATGTAGAATGGAATGGAATGGAATGTGGAAGGGAATGGAATTGAATCTGGAATGCAAAGGAATGTAAAGTGGAAAGGAATGTGGAATGGAATGGAATGGAATGTGTAAAGTGGAAAGGAATGTGGAATGGAATGGAATGGAATGTGGAATGGAATGGAACTGAATGGAATGTGGAATGGAATGGAATAAAATGTGGAATGGAATGTGGAATGGAATGTGAAATGGAATGGAATGGAATGTGGAATGGAATGTGGAATCGAATGGAATGCATTGGAATGCAGACTGGAAATGAATGGCATGGAATGTACTGTGGAATGTAATGGAATGGAATGTGGAAGGGAATGGGATGGAATTTGGAATGGAACGTGGAATGGAATGAAATTTGGAATGCAATGGAATGGAATGGAATAGGGAATGGAATGGAATGTGGAATGGAAAGGAATGGAATGTGAACTGCAATGGAATGTAATGTGGAATGCAATGGAAAGGATTGTGCAATGTAATGGAATGGAATGTGGAATGGAATGTGGAATGCAATTGAATGGAATGCGGAATGGAATGGAAAGGAATATGGAATGGAATGGAATGGAATGTGGAATGGAACGTTCCATTCCACTTTCCATTCCACATTCTATTCAAACTTCCATTCCTTTCCATTCCACGTTCAATTCCACTTTCCATTCCACATTCCATTCCAGGTTCCATTCCACATGCCATTGCATTCCATTCCACATTCCGTTACATTCCATTCCAAGTTTCATTCCAAGTTCCGTTCCACTCCATTCCACGTTCCTTTCCACATTCCATTCCTCTTTCCATTCCAAACCACCCTACGTTGCATTCCATTCCATTCCACATTCCTTTCCTTTCAATTCCACATTCAATTCGACATTCCTTTCCACATTCCATTCCATTCCTTTCTATTCCACTTTCCATTCCATTCCATTCCATTCCACATTCCATTCCATTATATTTTGCATTCCATTCAATTCCATTCCAAATTCCACTACGTTCCATTCCATTCGACATTCCATTCCTTTCTATTCCACATTCCATTCCATTCCACGTTCCATTCTTTCCATTCCACTTTCCGTTCCACATTCCATTTCACATTCCATTCCATTCCATTCAATTCCATTCCACCTTCTATTCCATTGCATTCCACATTCCATTCCACATTCCATACCACGTTCCATTCCATTCCATTCCACGTTAAATTCCACTTTCCATTAGTCGTTCCATTCCACTTTCCGTTTCATTGCATTCCACGTTCCATTCCATATTCCATTCCATTCCATTTCACATTCCATTCCATTCCTTTCCACTTTCCATTCCATTCCACTCCACATTCCATTACATTCCATTATACTATCCATTCCACTTTCCTTTCGACGTTCCATTTCACGTTCCTTTCAACGTTCCATTACATTCCATTCCACGTTCCATTCCTCATTCCATTTCATATTCCGTTCCACCTTCAATTCCATTCCTTTCCATTGCATTCCATGTTCCATTCCATTATATTCCACTTCCCAATCGATTTAATTCCGCATTCCATTCCATTCCATTTCATTCCTTTCGACATTTCATTGCATTCCATTACATTCCGTTCCACCTTCCATTCCAATCCGTTACGTTCCATTTCACATTACATAAAATTCCATTCCATTCCGCATTCCGTTCCTTTCCATTCCACATTCCATTCTATTTCATTCCACATTCCTTTCACATCCATTCCATTCCATTCCATTCCTCTTTCCATTACAGATTCCATTACACATTCCATTCCATTGCTATCCATATTCCATTCCTTTCCTTTCCATTTCACATTCCATTTCATGTTCCATTCCACGTTCCATTCCATTCTATGCCATATTCCACTCCATTCCATTCCAATTCCATTCCGGATTTCATTCTATTCCAATCCACGTTCTATTCCACATTCCTTTCCTTTCCATTCCACATTTCATGCCACATTCCATTCCATGTTCCATTCCCTTCCATTCCACTCTCCATTCCACATTTCATTCCTGATTAACTTCCACATTCTGTTCCAAGTTCCATTGCATTCCATTCCACGTTTCATTTCACCTTCCATTCCATTCCAACCCAGGCTCCATTCCACATTCCATTCCACATTCCATTCCATGCTACATTCCACATTCCATTCCACGTTCCATTCCACCTTCCCCTGCAAGATTCATTCCACCTTCCAATCCATTTCATTCCACGAAATTTTCGACATTCCATTCCATTCCATTCCACTTTCCATTCCACATTCCCTTCCACATTCCATTCCACATTGCATTCTGTTACATTCCACGTTCCATTCGACATTCCATTCCTTTCAAATCCACTTTCCATTCCACATTCCATTCCACATAACATTCCGCATTCCATTCCGTTCCATTCCACATTCCTTTCCACATTCCATTCCACATTCCATTCTACATTCCGTGACATTCCATTCCACATTCCATTCCATTCCATTCCACTTTGCATTCCATTCCATTCGACATTGCATTCCATATCCCATTCCACTTTCCATTCCATTCTTTCCACATTCCATTCCATTCCGTTACACATTCCATTCCTCATTTCATTCCATAACCCATTCCATTCCATTCCACATTCCATTCCACCATCCATTCCGTTCCGTTCCACGTTCCATTCCAGATTCCATTCCACATTCCATTCCAGATTCCATTCCACAATCCATTCCATTCCATTGTAAGTTCCATTCGACTTTCCATTTCATTACATTCCACTTTCCATCCCACATTCCATTGCACATTCCATTCCCCATTCCTTTCCGTTCCATTCCACATTCCATTCCACATTTCATTCTTCATTACATTGCTCGTTCCATTCTATGTTGCATTCCATTAAATTCCACGTTCCATTCCACATTCCATTTCACATTCCATTCCCCATTCCTTTCCGTTCCATTCCACATTCCATTCTACATTTCATTCTTCATTACATTGCTCGTTCCATTCTATGTTGCATTCCATTAAATTCCACGTTCCATTCCACAACCCATTCCATACCATTCCACTTTCCTTTGCACATTCCATTCCACATTCCATTCCACATTGCGTTCCGATCCATTGCACATTCCATTCCACAGTCCATTCCACATTCCATTCCACATTCTATTCCATTCTATTACAGAACATTTCACGTCCCATTCCACTTTCTGTTTCATTCCATTCCATGTTCAATTCCACATTCCATTGACCATTCCATTTGACGTTCCATTCCATGTTCAATTCCACGTTCCACTCCATTGCATTCTACTTTCCATTCCACGTTTCATTCGATTCAATTACACTTTCCACTCCACATTCCATTCCATTCCATTCTACTTTCCTTTGCACTTTCCATTCCACATTCTATTCCACATTCCATTCCACATTGCATTCCATTCCATTCTATTCCAAATTCCATTAGATTCCTTTCCATTGCATGCCTCTTTCAATTCCATTCCATTCCATTCCATTCCGCATTTCATTCCGTTGCATTCAGCATTCCATTCCATTCCACATTCCACTCCATTTTATTCCATTCCACATTGCGTTTCATTCTATTCCCCATTCCATTCCATTCCATTTCACCTTACATTCCACGTTCCGTTCCACATTGCTTTCCACGTTCCATTCCATGTTCCATTCCTCGTTCCATTCCTTTCCATTCCACATTCCATTCCATTCCATTCCACATTCCATTTCATTCCACTCCACATTCCATTCCACGTTCCATTCCATTCCATTCCATTCCACCTTCCATTACACGTTCAGTTCCACCTTCCATTCCACGTGGTATTCCACATTCCATTCCATATTCCATTTCACATTCCATTCCATTCCATTCCACGTTCCATTCCACATTCCATTCCATTTTCAATTGCATGTTCCATTCCATATTCCATACCATTCCTTTCCATTCCATTCCGGATTCCTATCCATTCTATTCTGCATTCTCTTCTGCCTTCCATTCCATTCTATTCCACATTCCTTTCCACATTCCACTGTATTCCATTCCACTTTGAATTCCTTTCCATTCCACATTCCATTCCTTTCCATTCCAAATTAAATTGCACATTCTATTCCACGTCCCATTCCACATTCCATTCCACACCATTCCAAATTCCAGTCCATTCCATTCCACATTCCATTCCACATTCCATTCCATTCCGTTACACATTACAATTCATTCCATTCCACGTTCCATTCCACGTTCCATTCCAAATTCTCTTCCACATTCCATTCCACAATCCATTCCACATTCCAATCCTTCCCCTTCCACATTCCATTCCATTGCATTCCACGTTCCATTCCACATTCCATTCCACATTCCATTCCACGTTTAATTCCGTTCCATTCCAGATTTCATTCCACATACCTTTCCACAATGCATTCCACATTCCATACCACGTTCCATTCCAGTGTCCGTTAAATTCCATTCCACATTCCACTCCATTCCATTCCACATTCC
This sequence comes from Pongo pygmaeus, assembly GCF_028885625.2. Taxonomy (NCBI): domain Eukaryota; kingdom Metazoa; phylum Chordata; class Mammalia; order Primates; family Hominidae; genus Pongo; species Pongo pygmaeus. The sequence goes on from NC_072392.2 coordinate 39,357,430, forward strand.
TTTCCATTCCAATCCACATTTCATTCCATTCCATTGCACTTTCCATTCCACATTCCATTCCACATTCCATTCCACATTCCATTCCATTCCATTTCACATTCCATTCCATTCCATTCCACGTTCCATTTCACATTCCATTCCATTCCATTCCACGTTCCATTCCACACTCAATTCCACATTCCTTTCCATATTCCATTCCGTTCCATTCCACACTTGATTCCACATTATATCCTATGTTCGTATCCACATTCCATTCCACTTTCCATTATACATTATATTCCACGTTCAATTCCATTGCATTTCACTTTCCATTCCACATTACATTCCTTTCTATTACAAGTTCCATTACACATACCGTTCCACTTTCCATTCCATTCCATTCCACGTTCCATTCCATATTCCATTGCATTCCATTCCAAGTTCTATTCCACACTCCATTCCACATTCCGTTCCACATTCTATTCCGTTCCATTACACAACCCATCCTACATTGCAATCCACTTTCCTTTCCACATTTCATTAAATTCCTTGCACATTCCATTCCACATTCCATCACATTCCATTGTACAGTCCGTTCCACATTCCATTGCACATTCAATTCCATTCCATTCCACATTCCATTCCGCATTCCATTCCACTTTCCATTCCACGTTCCCTTCAATTTCATTTCATGTTCGATTCCACATTCCATTCCATTCCATTAAATTTTCCATTCCACATTCCATTGAATATTCCATTCCACATTCCATTCTGTTCTATTCCGCATTCCATTCCATATTCCTTTCCATTCCGTTCCACATTCCTTTCTATTACAGTTCATTCCATTCCATTCCACATTCCATTCCTTTCCATTCCACATTCTATTCCATTATATTCCACATTCCATTCCATATTCCATTCTACATTCCATTCCACTGCATTCTATTCCATATTCCATCACATTACATTCCACAATCCATTCCATTCCATTCCACATTCCATTCCATTCCATTCCAGTTTACAATACATGTTCAATTCCACTTTCCATTCCATTCCAATCAACGTTACATTCCACATTCCTTTGCATTCCCTTCCACTTTCGTTTCCACATTCCATTCCATGTTATATTACTTTCCATTCCACATTACATTCCACATTACATTCCACATTCTGTTCCGTTCCATTCCACATTCCATTATATTTCATTACACACTCCATTCCACATTCCATTCCGTTCCATTCCACATTCCATTCTACATTACATTCCACATTCCACTCCATTCCATTCCACATTCCATTAAACATTCCATTCTGCATTCCATTCCATTCCATTCCACATTCCGTTACACGTTGCATTCCATTCTATTCCACTTTCCATTTCATGAAACATTCCACATTCCATTTCACATTCCGTTCCACTGTCCATTCCAGATTCCTTTCCACATTCCATTTGACATTCCATTCCATTCCATTTCACATTCCATTCGACATTCCTTCCATTGCATTCCACATTCCATTCCACATTGCCTGGCACATTCCATTCCATTCCATTCCACATTCCATTCCACATTCCATTCCACGGTCCATTCCATTCCATCCCACATTCCATTCCACTTTCCATTTCATTCTATTCCGTGTTGCATTCCACATTCCATTCCACGTTCCATTCCACATTCCATTCCAATCCACTCCACATTCCATACCATTCCATACCATTGCATTCCACCGCCCATTCCATTCCATTCCCCTTTTGATTCCACATTCAATTGCAAATTCCATTCTGTTCCATTTCACATTCCATTCCGCACTCCATTCCACCTTCTATTCCAAATATCATTCCATTCCATTCCATATTCCATTCCACATTCCATTCCACATTCCATTCCGTTCCATTCCACATTCCATTGCATTCCATTCCAGATTCCTTTCCACATTCCATTTCATTCCTTTCCACATTCCATTCCATTTAATTCCATATTCCATTCCACATTCTATTCCACAATCCATTCAATTCCACATTCCATTCCACATTCCATTCCTCAGTCCATTCCACATTCCCTTCCACATTCCTTTCCACGTTCCATTCTCATTCCTTTGCGTTTCATTTCACATTCTATTCCACAATCTCTTGCATTGCAATTCACATGCCATTACACTTTCCTTTAAATTCCATTCCATTCCATTCCACATTCCATTCCATATTCCATTCCATGTTCCATTCCAATGTCGTTTAAATACCTTTCCACATTCCATTCCATTCCATCCCACATTCCATTCCATTCCAATAAACATTTCATTCCATTCCATTGCACATTCCATTCCACATTCCATTCCACATTCCATTTCACATTCCATTCCATTCCATTCCATTCAATTCCACAATCCATTCTACCTTCCATTCCATTCCATTCCACACTCAATTCCACCTTCCTTTCCATATTCCATTCCGTTCCATTCCACACTTGATTCCACATTCTATCCTATGTTCAATTCCACATTACATTCCACGTTGCATTAGACGTTATATTCCATGATCAATTCCATTGCATTTCACTTTCGATTCCACATTCCATTCCATTCCATTGCAAGTTCCATTCCACATACCATTCCACTTTCCATTCCATTCCATTCCACGTTTCATTCCACAACCCATTCTACATTGCAATCCACTTTCCTTTCAACATTCCATTAAATTTCCTGCCACATTCCAGTGCACTTTCCATTCCATGCCATTCCACACTCCGTTCCACTTTCCATTCCACATTCCATTCCATTCCATTCCACATTCCATTCTACTTTCCATTCCACATTCCGTTCGGTTTCATTCCATGTCCGATCCACATTCCATTCCATTCCATTAAACTTTCAATTCCACATTGCATTGCACATTCCATTCCACATTCCATTCTGTTCCATTCCACATTCCATTCAATATTCCATTCCATTCCGTTCCACATTCCTTTCTAATACACTCCACATTTCATTCCACATTCCCTTCCATTCCATTCCACATTCTATTCCAAGTTCCATTCCATTCACATCCACGTTCCATTCCACGTTTCATTCCACATTCCATTCCACATTCCATTCCCTACCATTTCGCATTCCATTCCACATTCCATTCCACATTCCAATCCATTCCATACCACATTCCATTAAACATTCCATTCCATACCATTCCACATTCCATTCTCATTCCATTGCATTACATTCCACATTCCTTTCTGCATTCAATTCCATTCCATTTCACATTTCATACCACATTCCATTCCATTGCATTCCACATTCCATTCCACTTTCCATTCCATGTTCCACTCCACGTTCCATTCGACGTTCCATTCCATTCCATTCCACGTTCCATACCATTCCATTTGAAGTTCCTTTTCATTCCGATCCACATTCCATTCCACATTCCTTTTCTCATTCCGTTCCACATTCTATTTCACTTACCATTCCACTCCATTACACATTCCATTCCATTTCATTCCACATTCCATTCCATTCCACATTCCTTTACAAATTCTATTCCACATTCCATTACACTCCATTCTATTCCACATTCCATTCCATTCCATTGTGCAATCCATTCCACATTGCATTCCACATTCCATTCCAAGTTCCATTCCATTGCATTCCACATTCTAATCCATTCCATTCCCCATCCATTAAAATTCAGTTGCTCATTCCGTTCCATTCCATTCCATTCCTTTCCACATTCCATTCCATCGCATTCCGCCTTCCATTCCATTCTATTCGATTCCAATCCACATTCCACTCCATTCAATTCCATTCCATATTCCATTCCATTAGATTCCACATTCCATTCCATTGCATTGCACATTCCATTCCACGTTCCATTCCACGATGCACTCCTTGTTCCATTCCACGACCCAATTCACGTTCCATTCCTTTCGATTAAACATTCCATTCCATTCCATACCACATTCCGTTCCATTCCATTCCACATTCCATTCCATTCCACATTCTATTCCATTTCACTCCACTTTCCATTCCACCTTCCATTTCACATTCTATTCCACATTGCATTCCAAGTTCCGTCCCATTCCATTCTACATTCCAGTCGATTCCATTCCACGGTCCATTCCACGTTCCATTCCACATTCCATTTCACATTCTAATCCAAGTTCCATTCCATTCTTTCCAAGATCCATTCCACTTTCCATTCCATTATATTCCTCATTCCATTGCAGCTTCAATTCCACGTTCCATTGCACATTCCATTTCATTACATTCCGCATTTCATTCCACATTCCATTCCATTCCATTCCACGTTCCATTCAACATTCCATTCCATTCAATTTCATGTTCCATTCCATATTCCATTCCACATTCCATTCCACATTCTATTTCACTTTCCATTCCACTTTACATTACACACTCAATTCCATGATTCATTGCACGTTCCACTCCACATTCTATTCCATTCCTTTCCATTCCCCTCCACATTCCCTTCTACATTCCATTCCACATTCCATTCCACTTTCCATTCCACATTCCTTTACACGTTCCATACTATGTTCCATTCCACATTCCATTCCATTCTTTCCACTTTCAATTCCACGTTCCATCCATTCCATTCAAATTTCCATTCCATATTCCAATGAACATCACATTCCATGTTCCATTCCTTGTTCCGTTCCACGTTCCATTCCACATTCCATTCTGTTCCATTCCACATTTCATTCCACTTTCCATTCCATTCCAATCCACAATCCATTCCATTCCATTCCAAATTCAATTCCATTGCTCATTCCATTACATTCCATTCCACATTCCATATCACATTCCATTACACATTCCTTTCCATTCCATTCTATTCCACATTCCGTTCCAATCCACTCCACCTTCCATTCCATTACATTCCACATTCCTTTTCACATTCCATTACACATTCCATTCCATTCCATTCTATTCCACATTCCATTCCATTACATTCCACATTCCATTCCATTCCATTCTATTCCAAATTCCATTCCATTACATTCCACATTCTATTCCATTCCACTCCACGTTCAAATCCACTTTCCATTCCACATCCCTTTCCCCATTCAATTCCATTCAATTCCACGTTCCTTTCCATTCCATTGCATTCAACGTTCCTTTCCATTCCATTCAATTCCAAGTTCCATTCCATTCCATTGCGTTCCACATTCCATTCCATTCCATTCCACATTCCATTCCATTCCATTCCATTCCAAATTCCATTCCATTCAATTCCAATCCACATTCCATTCCATTCCATTCCACATTCCATTCCCCGTTGAATTCCATTCAATTGCAGATTCCATTTCATTGCATTCCATTCAATTCCAAGTTCCAGTCATTTCCATTCCACATTCCATTCCATTCCACATTCCAATCCATTCCTTTCCAGATACCATTCCATTTCATTCCTATTGCATTCCACATTCCATTCCATTCCATTCCATTTTCAGTTTCATTCCATTCCATTTCATTCCACATTCAATTCCACATTGCAAACCATTCCATTCCCCATTCCATTCCGTTTCAATCCACATTCCATTCCATTCCATTCCACATTCCAATCCACATTCCACTCCATTCCATTCCTTTGCACATTCCATTCCACATTTCATTCCGTTCCATTTCACCTTCCATTCCATTCCATTCCATTCCACATTCCGTTTCTTTCCATTACACATTCCTTTCCATTCCATTCCTCATTCCATTCCGCCTTCAATTCCATTCCATTCCACATTCCATTGGACATTCCATTCCATTCCACATTCGTTTCCATTGCATTTCACGTTCCATTCTAATCCATTCCACGTTACTTTCCATGTTCCATTCCGCGTTCCATTCCACTTTCCATTTCACATGACATTTCACATGCCAATCCATTCCATTCCAATTTCCGTTCCACATTCCTTTCAGTTCCATTCCACATTCCATTCCATTCCTTTACACATTGCTGTCCACATTCCGTTCCACAGTCCTGTCCAGATTAGATTCCTTTCCATTCCACTTTCCTTTCCATTCCATCTCATTCCATTGCACATTCCATTCCAGATTCCTTTCCTTTCCACTCCAATCCATATTCCATTTCTTTCCATTCCACATTCCATTCAATTCCGTTCCACATTCCATTCCATTTCTTTCCATTCCCCATTCTATTCCATTCTACTTTCCCCTCCATTCCATTCCACATTCCGTTCAGTTCCGTTCCATTCCATTCCGCATTCCATTCCATACTTTTCCGTTAAACATTCCATTCCAGTTCATTCCTTTCCACATTCTATTCCATTACACAATCCATTCCATTGCATTCCATTCCACATTCTATTCAATTCCACATTTGACTGTATTCCGTTCCACATTCCAATCAATTCTATTCCATTCCATTCCACATTCCATTCCATTCCATTCCGCATTCCAATCTTCATTCCATTACACGTTCTATTCCATTCCACATTCCATTCCATTCCTTTCTACATCCCATTCAATTCCATTCCATACCATTCCCAATTCCATTCCATTACTTTCCATTCCACATTCTGTTCTGTTCCCCATTAAATTCCACTACATTTCACATTCCATTCCACATTCCATTCCATTCCATTCCATATTCCATTCCATTTCTTTCCATTCAATGTCCTTCCATTCCACTTTCTATTCTTTCCACATTCCATTCCTTTCCTTTCCACATTCCATTCCACTGCATTGTATTCCTTTCCAACCCACATTCCATTCCATTCCATTCCATTGCACATTGTATTCCTTTCCATTCCAAATTCCATTCCATTCATTTATTGCATTCTATTAGATTGAATTCCACAAACCATTCCATTCCACATTCCATTCCACGTTCCATTCCAAATTCCATTCCATTCCATTCCACACACCATAACATTCCACATACCATTCCATTCCATTCCACATTCCTTTCCAATTTCCATTACATTCCATTCCACATTAAATTCCCTTCCATTCCACATTGCATTCCATTCTATTCCACATTCCATTCCACATTTGATTCCATTCCATTCACCATTTCTTTCCACATTCCATCCCATTCCATTCCATTCCACAATCCATTCCACATTCCACTGCAGATTCCTTTCCACATTCTGTTTCATTGCATTCCACATTACATTCCACATTCCATTCCATTCCTTTCCACATTCCGTTCCACATTCTATTCCATTCCATTGCTCATTTCGTTCCACTTTCCATTCCATTCAATTTCACATTCCATTCCATCAATTCCACATTCCATTCCACATTCCACTCCATTCCATTCCATTCCACATTTTATTCCACATTCAATTCCACATTCCATTAAATTCCTTTCCACATTCCAATCTATTCCATTCCACATTCCATTCCCTTGCATTCCACATTGCTTTCCATTCCATTCCACGTTTCTTTCCATTCCTTTCCACATTCCATTCCACATTCCACTCCACACAATTCCATATTCCATTGCATTTCATTCCACATTCCATTGCATTGCATTTCATTCCACATTCCATTCCATTCCTTTACATTCCACATTCCATTCCACATTCCATTTTATTCCATTCCACATTCCATTCCATTCCATTCCACATTCCCTTCCACATTCCACTCCATTATTTTCGATACCACAGTTCATTCCACTTTCCATTCCATTCCATTCCACATTCCATTCCACTTTCCTTTCCACTTTCCATTCCATTCCATTCCACTTGCCATTGCATTCCGTTTCACATTCCAGTCCACAATCCATTCCAAATTCCATGCCATTCCATTTAACATTCCATTCCATTCCTTTTCATATGCCATTCCATTCCATTCCATTCCCCTCCACATTCCATTCCACATTCCTTTCCACGTTCCGTTCCACATTCCATTCCACATTCCATTCCTCATTTCATTCCGTTCCATTCCACTTTCCATTCCACGTTCCATTCCACATTCCATTCAACATTCCAATTCACATTCCATTCCATTCCATTCCACATTCCATTCTCAATCCATTGCATTCTTTCCACATTCCATTCCACGTTCCAATTCATTCCGTTCAACATTCCATTCCACATTCCATTCCAAATTATATTTCACTTTCCATTCCATTCCATTCCATTCCACATTTCGTTTTAGTCCATTCCATTCCATTCCACCTTTCATTCCATTGCATTCCACTTTTCATTCCATTCCATTCGGTTCCTTTCCATTCCATTCTCTATTCCACTCCATTCTATTCCATTTCACATTCCATTCCATTCCATTCCACACTCCATTCCATTCCTTTCCACATTCCATTTCACTTTCCATTCCACGACGCATTCCATGTTCCATTCCACGACTCATTCAACGTTGCTTTCCTTTCCATTCCACATTCCATTTCATTCCATTACACGTTCCCTTCCATACCATTCCATGCTCCATTCCAAGTTCCATTCCACTTTCCATTCCACGTTGCATTCCAAGTTCCATTCAATTCCATTCCATGTTCCATTCCACGTTCCATTCCATTCAATTCCACGTTCCGTTCCATTCCATTCCACATTTCATTCCACGTTTCATTCCATTCAATTTCACTTTCCATTCCACGTTCCATTCCACGTTCCATTCCACGTTCCATTACTTTCCATTCATCATTCCTTTTTATTCCACTTCACTTACCATTCCATTCCATTCGACGCTCCATTCCATATTCTGTTCCATGTTGTATTCCACGTTCCATTCCATGTCCCATTCCACGTTCCATGCCTTTCCATTCCACATTCCATTACATTCCACTTTCCATTCCATTACATTCCACATTCCATTCCATTCCATTCCATATTCCATTCCACATTCCATTTCTCATTCCATTCCATTCCATTCCACGTTCCATTCAACATTCCAATCCATTTAATTTCACGTTCCATTCCACATTCCATTCCAGATTCCATATCAATTTCCACTCCAGTTCCATTCGACGATCCATTCCACGTTCAATTACAGGAATCATTGCACGTTCCATTCCACATTCCATTCCATTCCACATTGCCTTCCACATTCCATTTCACATTCCATTCCACGTTCCATTCCACGTTCCTTTCCATGTTCTATTCCACGATCCATTTCACTTTACATTCCTTTTCATTCCAATTTTCATTCCACATTCCAGGGCACATTCCATTCCACTTTCCATTCCATGATCCATTCCACGTTGCATTCCACTTTCCATTCCACATTCCATTCCATTTCACTTTCCATTCCACATTCCTTTCTATTTTCCTTTCCATGTTCCTTTCCACGATCCATTCCACGTTCCATTCCACTTTCCATTCCACATTCGATTCCATTCTATTCCACATTCCATTCCACATTCTACTGCAAATTCCATTCCACGTTCCAATCCACAATGCATTGCACATTCCATTCCACATTCGATTCCACATTCCATTGCTTTCCATTTCACATTCCTTTCCATTCCATTCCACATTCCATTCCAATTTCCATTACATTCCATTCCGCATTGAATTCCCTTCCATTCCACATTCCATTCCATTCTATTCCACATTCTATTCCACATTTTATTCCATTCCATTCACCATTCCTTTCCACATTCCATCACATTCCATTCCATTCCATTCCAGAATCCATTCCACATACCATTGCAGATTCCATTCCACATTCTGTTTCATTCCATTCCACATACCATTCCACATTGCATTCCTTTCCTTTCCACATTCCGTTCCAGATTCTTTTCCATTCCATTTCTCATTCCATTCCACATTCCATTCCATTCAATTTCAAATTCCATTCCATGAACTCCACATTACATTCCACATTCCACTCCATTCCATTCCATTCCACATTCTATTCCACATTCAATTCCGCATTCCATTAAATTCCATTCCACATTCCAATCCATTCCATACCACATTCCATTCCATTGCATTCCACATTGCTTTCCATTCCATTCCACGTTCCTTTCCATTCCATTCCACATTCCATTCCACATTCCACTCAACACAATTCCATATTCCATTGCATTTCATTCCATATTCCATTCCATTCCATTCCACATTCCCTTCCACATTCCAGTCCATTACTTTCGATACCACATTTCATTCCACTTTCCATTCCATTCCATTCTACGTTCCATTCCACTTTCCATTCCATTCCATTCCACTTTCCATTGCATTCCGTTTCACATTCCAGTCCAAATTCCATTCCAAATTCCATACCATTCCATTTAATATTCCATTCCATTTCATTCCATATGCCATTCCATTCCTTTCCATTCCAATCCACATTCCATTCCACATTCCTTTCCACGTTCCATTCCACATTCCATTCCACATTCCGTCCCTCATTTCATTCCGTTCCATTCCACTTTCCATTCCATGTTCCATTCCACATTCCATTCAACATTCCTATTCACATTCCATTCCATTCCATTCCACATTCCGTTCTCAATCCATTGCATTCCTTTCCACATTCCATTCCATGTTCCAATTCATTCCGTTCCACATTCCATTCCACATTCCATTCCACATTCCATTCCAAATTATATTTCAATTTCCATTCCATTCCATTCCATTCCACCTTTCATTCCATTGCATTCCACTTTCCATTCCATTCCATTCCATTCCATTCCATTTTATATTCCACTCCATTCTATTCCATTTCACTTTCCATTCCATTCCATTCCACATTCCATTCCATTCCTTTCCACATTCCATTCCACTTTCCATTCCACGTCGCATTCCATGTTCCATTCCACGTCCCATTCAACGTTGTATTCCTTTCTATTCCACATTCCGTTTCATTCCATTCCACGTTCCATTCCATTCCATTCCATGCTCCATTCCACGTTCCATTCCACTTTCCATTCCACGTTGCATTCTAAGTTCCATTCAATTCCATTCCATGTTCCATTCCACTTTCCATTCCATTAAATTATACGTTCCATTCCATTCCATTTCACATTCAATTCCATTCAATTCCACGTTCCATTCCATTCCATTCCACATTTCATTCCACGTTCCATTCCATTAAATTCCACTTTCCATTCCACGTTCCATTCCACATTCCAATACTTTCCATTCTTCATTCCTTTCCATTCCACTTCACTTTCCATTCCATTCCATTCGACGCTCCATTCCACGTTCCCTTCCATGTTGTATTCCACGTTCCATTCCACGTTCCATTCCACGTTCCATGCCTTTCCATTCGACATCCCATTCCATTCCATTCCACATTCCATTCCATTACATTCCACATTCGATTCCATTCCATTCCACATTCCATTCCATTCCATTCCATTCCATTCCACATTCCATTCCATTACATTCCACATTCCATTCCATACCATTCCACATTCCATTCCATTCCATTCCACGTTCCATTCCACATTCCTTTCCAAGTTCTATTCCACGATCCATTTCACTTTACATTCCTTTCCATTCCTCTTTTCATTCCACATTCCAGGGCACATTCCATTCCACTTTCCATTCCATGTTCCATTCCACGTTGCATTCCACTTTCCATTCCATATTCCATTCCATTCCATTTCACTCTCCATTCCACAATCCTTTCTATTTTCCTTTCCATGTTCCATTCCACGTTCCATTCCACGTTCCATTCCACATTCTATTCCATTCTATTCCACATTCAATTCCACATTCCACTGCAAATTCAATTCCACATTCCAATCCACAATGCATTGCACATTCCATTCCACATTCGATTCCACATTCCATTGCTTTCTATTTCACATTCCTTTCCATTCCATTCCACTTTCCATTCCAAATTCAATTCCATTCTAGTACACATTCCATTGGACATTCCTTTCCAATCCATTCTACATTCCTTTCCATTGCATTCCCCCTTATATTCTAATCCATTCCACGTTGCATTCGATTCCATTCCGCATTCCATTCCATTAGACATTCTATTGCATTCCACATTGCTTTCCATTCCATTTAGCATTCCATTCCATTCCATTCCATTCCACATTCCATTCCATTCCATTCGACATTCCATTCCATTTCATTCCATTCCTTTTCATTCCATTCCTCATTCTATTGCATTCCACATTGCATTCCATTCCACATTCCATTCCACATTCCATTCCACTGTATTCTATTCCATTCCATTACACATTTCATTCCATTCCATTACATTCCATATTCCATTCCATTCCATTCCACATTCCATTCCATTCATTTATTCCATTCCATTCCATTCCATTCCGTAACCCATTCCATTCCCTTCATTTATTACATTCCATTCCAATCCATTCCGTATTACATTCCATTCCATTCCACATACCATTACATTCCACATTCCATTCCACGTTCCATTCCACGTTCCATTCCACGTTCCATTCCACGTTCCATTCCACGTTCCATTCAGTTCCATTCCACATTCCATACCATTCCATGCCACATTCCATTCCATTATATTCCACATTGCATTCCATTCCGTTACGCATTCCATTACGTTCCACATACCATTACATTCCACCTTCCATTCCACGTTCCATTCCACATTCCATTCCACGTTCCATTCAGTTCCATTCCACATTCCATTCCACGTACCATTCAATTTTCCATTCCACGTTCCATTCCACGTTCCATTCCATTCCATTTTTTACATGTTCCATTCCATTGCATTCCACGTTCCATTTCATTCTGTTTCACATTCCACTCCACATTCCATATCACATTCTGATCCACATTCTATTTCACTTTCCATTCTATTCCTTTACACATTCCTGTCCATTCAATTCCACATTCCATTCCACATTCCATTCCACATTCCATTCCACATTCTATTCCATTCCATTTCACCTTCCATTCCATGCCATTCAAAATTCCATTCCACATTCCTTTCCATTCCATTTCACTTTCTATTCCATTCCATTCAATATTCCATTCCACATTCCTCTCCATTGCATTCCACATTCCTTTCCACATTCGATTCCATTCCATTCCACATTCCATTCCTTTCCATTCCACATTACATTCCATTCCATTCCACCTTCCATTCCGCATTCAATTCCATTCCACATTCCATTCCACATTCCACTCCACTCCACTCCTCATTCCATTCCAATCAATTCCACCTTCCATTCTGCATTCCATTCCATTCCCCTATCCATTCCACAATCCATTCAATTCCTTTCAACATTCCATTCCATTTCATTTACATTCCGTTACATTCCATTCCACAATCCCTTCCATTCCATTCGACATTCCATTCCACATTCCATTCCATTCCATTCCACATTCCATTCCACAATACACTGCACTGCATTCCATTCCACCTACCATTCCGTGCCCTTCCGTTCCATTCCACATTCCATTCCATTCCACTTTCCATTCTATATTCCACACCATATTCCATTCCATTCCACTTTCCATTCCACATTCCAAACCACATTCCATTCCATTCCTTTACACATTCCATTCCATTCCATTCCACATTCCATTCATCATTCCATTCCATTCCATTCATCATTCCATTCCATTCCATTCCACATTCCATGCCATTCCATTTCACATTCCATTCCACATTCCATTCCGTTCAATTCCACATTCGTTTTCACATTCCATTCAACATTCTTTTCCACTTTCCATTCCACATTCCATTCCACATTCCATTCCACATTTCATTCCACATTCCATTCCATTTCATTCCACATTCCATTCCACATTCTATTCCATTTCATTCCACCTTCCATTCCATTCCATTCCACATTCCATTCAACGTTCCATTCTACGTTCCATTCTAAGGTCCATTCAATTAAATTCCACGTTCCATTTGCCATTACATTACATTCCATTTCTTTCCTTTCCACATTCCATTCCACATTCCATTCTTTTGCATTTCAAATTCCATTCCATTCCATTCCACATTGCATTTTACGCTCCATTCCATTCCAGTCCATGCCCAATTCCACATTGCAATCCATACTCCATTTCACATTCCCTTACACTCTATTTCACATTGCATTCCTCATTCCACTACATTCCATTCTACAATCCATTCCACAGTCCATTAGGTTCCATCTCACATTCCATTCCACATTCCATTCCATTGCATTCCACATTAAATTAAACATTCCATTCCATTCCGTTTGATTTTCTATTCCACTTTCCATTCCACATTCTTTTTCACATTCCATTCCTTTCCATTACACGTTCCATTCCACACTCCATTCCACATTGCATTCCACATTCCATTCTCTTCCATTCCATATTTCGTTCCACATTACATTTCACATTCCATTCCACATTCCATTACATTCCTTTCCCCTTTCCATTCCATTCCATTCCACATTCCATTCCACGTTCCATTCAACGTTCTATTCCAAGTCCCATTTGATATCATTCCACGTTCCACTCAACGTTATATTCCATTCCATTCCACTTTCCTTTCAACATTCCATTCGCCATTCCATTCCAGATTACATTGCGTTCCATTCCACATTCCATTCTGCATGCCGTTCCACATTGCATTCCATTCCATTCCATTGCACATTCCATTCCACATTCCACTCCTTTCCATTGCACATTCCATTCCACATTCCACTCCTTTCCTTTCCTCATTTCATTCCACATTCCATTCCACATTTCATTACACATTCCATTCTATTCCACATTCCAATACACGTTCAATTCCATTACATTCCACGTTCCATTCCACGTTCCTATCCACTTTCCATTACTCAATCCTATCCACATTCCATTACACATTCCACTGCAAATTCCATTCCACATTCCATTCCACAATGCATTCCACATTCCATTCTTTTCCATGCCACATTCCATTCCATGTTCCATTCCTTTCCTTACCACTTTCAATTCTATTATATTTGCCATTCCATTCCACATTCCATTCCAAATTCCATTTCACTATCCATTGCGTTCCATTACACATTCCATTCCACACTCCATTCCACATTCCATTCCACAATCCATTCCATGTTCCATTCCGTTCCATTCCACATTACGTTTCACATTCCATTCCATTAAATTCCAGATTCCATTCCACATTTCATTCCACATTCACTTCCCCATTCCGTTCCACATTCCGTTCCACATTCCATTCCCTTCCATTTAACGTTCCATTCCATTCCATTCCACATTCCATTTCACATTCCATTCCGTTCTATTCCACGTTCCATTCCACATTCCATTCCACATTCCATTCCACATTTTGTTCAACATTCCTTTCCACGTTCTCTTCCACTCCATTCCACATTCCATTTCACATCCCATTCCATTCCATTCCACGTTGCATTCCACATTCCATTACACATTCCATTCCATTCCATTCACCATTTAATTCCATTCCATTCCACATTCCATTCCACTTTCCCTTCCATTCCATTCAACGTTTAATTCCATTCCACATTCCATTCCATTCCTTTCCACTGTCCATTGTACTTTCCATTCCAAGGTCGATTCAATTACACTCCACCTTCCATTACACGTTCCATTCCATTCCATTGCACTTTCCTTTCCACATTCCATTGCACATTCCACTCCATTCCATTCAACATTCCTTTCTACATTCCATACCACAATCCACTACACATTCCATCCCACTTTCCATTCCTCTTTCCATTCCATTCAATTCGACGTTCAATTCCTCATTCCATTGCATTACATTTTACATTCCATTACACATTCAATTCCGCATTCCATTTCACATTCCATTCCGTTCAATTCCACATTCCTTTCCACATTCAATTGCACATTTCCTTCCACATTCCGTTCAACATTCCATTCCACATTCCATTCCACTCCATACCACATTCCATTTCACATTCCAGTCCGCATTCCATTCAATTCCAGTCCACATTCTATTCTATTCCGTTCCACATTCCAATCCATTCCATTGCACATTGCATTCCATTCCATTCCATTCTATTCCACATTCCACACCATTCCATTGCATTCCACATTATATTCCTTTCCATTACACATTCCATTCCTTTCCATTCAATGTTCCATTCCATTCCATTCCACATTTCATTCCAATCAATTCCACCTTCCATTTCATGGTCCATTCCACATTACCTTACATTTCATTCTATTCCATTGCACTCAATTCCACATTCCATTCCAATCTCTTCCATTCCTCATTGCATTACATTCCATTCCACATTCCCTTCCACATTCCATTGCTTTCCTGTCCACATTCCGATCCACATTTCAATACACATTCCATTCTACTCCATTCCACATTCCATTCCACATTCCATTGGATTCCTGTCGACATTCCATTCCACATTCCGTTCCACATTCCATTCCACATTCCATTCCATATTCCATTCCATTCCATTCCTTTCCACAATCCTTTCCACATTTCAATGCATTCCTGTCCACATTCCTTTCCACATTCCATTCCTTTCCATTCCTCATTCCATTCAATTCCAATCCACATTCCATTCCACATTACTTTTCCTTCTATTCCACATTCCTTTTCACATTCCATTCCATATTCCATTGAAATCCATTCCACATTCCATTCCACATTACATAACATTCCATTCCACTTTCCATTCCACGTTCCATTCCGCATTCCATTCCACATTCCATTCCACGTTGCATTTCATTCTGTTCCATGTTGCATTCCAGGTTCCATTTCTTTCAATTCATCGTTCCAAACACTTTCCATTGCACATTCCATTGTACCTTCCATTCCACATTACGTTCCACATTCCATTCCACGTTCCATTCAATGTTCCATTCCACGTTCCATTCCATACCATTCCACGTTCTATTCCACATTCCATTCCTTTCCGTTCCTCGGTCCATTCCACATTACATTCCCCATTCCATTCCACATTCCATTCCATTCAATTAAACATTCCATTCCATTCCATTTCACATTCCATTTCACTTTCGATTCCTCAAGCCATTCCATTCCATTCGACAATCAATTCCATTTCTTTCCACATTCCACTCCACATTACATTCCATTCAATTCCATATTCCATTCCAATCCATTCCGTGTTCCATTCCACTTTCCATTCAACTTTCCATTTCATATTCCATTCCACATTCCATTGCATTCCATTCCACATTACCTTGCACATTCCATTCCACCTTCCATTCCATTCCATTCGACATTCCATTCCACATTCCATTTGATTGCATTCAACATTGCATTCAATTACATCTCACATTCCATTCCATGTTCCATTCCATTCCATTCCACATTCCATTGCTTTCTGCTCCACATTCCATTCCACATTCCATTCCATTGCTTTCCACATTCTATTCCACGTTCCATCCATTCCAATCCACGTTCAATTCCACTTTCCATTCCACATTACATTCCACATTCAATTCCACATTCCATTCCGTTCTATTCCACATTGCTTTCCACATTCCATTCCACATTTCATTGCACATTGCATTCCACATTCCGTTCCATTGCATTCCACTTTCCATGCCACGTTCCATTCCATTCCATTCCATATCCCATTCAACTTTCCATTCCATTCGGTACCGCATTCCGTTCCATTCCATTTCACATTTCTTTCCCCATTCAATTCCATTCCATTCAACATTCCATTCCACATCCCTTTCAATTCCATGTACCATTCCACCTTCCATTCCATATTCCATTCCACATTCCATTCTATGTTCCTTTCCATTACTTTGCACATTTCATTCCATGATCAAATACATTCCATTACACATTTCATTCCACTTTCAATTCCGCTTTCCATTCCATTGCATTCCACGTTCCATTCCACATTCCATTCCATTCTGTTCCACGTTGCATTTCACATTGCATTCCACGTTCCATTCCACGTTTCATTCCACTCCATTCCACATTCTATTCCATTCCAACTTCCTTTCCACATTCCACTCCACTCCTTTCCACATTCCATTCCACATTCCATTCCATACCATTTCAACTTTAATTCCACACTCCATTCCATTCCATTCCATTCCACATTCCAATCCATTCCACATACCATTCCATTCCCTTCCACATTCCAATCCATTGCACATACCATTCCATTCCATTCCACGTTCCATTCCACGTTCCATTGCATTCCATTCCACCTTCTATTCCATGTTCCATTCCTCGTTCCCTCCCATGCTCCTTTCCACATTCCATTCCACATTCCATTCCACTACATTCCATATTCCATACTATTCCATTCCTTTCCATTCCACAATGCATTCCATTCCATTGCTCATTGCATTCCACATTCCATTCCTCATTCAATTCCTTTCCATTCCACATTCAGTTCCTTTCCATTCCTCATTCCGTTCTACACTCCATTCCAGATTGCAATCCACATTCCATTCCATTTCATTCCACATTACATTCCACGTTGCATTCCACATTCCATTCCTTTCCATGCCACATTCCATTGCATTCCATTCAACATTCCTTTCCACATTCCATTGTACTCCATTACACATTCCATTCCACTGCACATTGCATTTCACATTCTATTCCACATTCCATTACACATTCCATTGCATTGCATTCAACATTCCCTTCCTCATTCTGTTCCACATTCCATTCCACATTCCATTGCATTGCATTCCATGTTCCCTTCCACATTCCATTCCACCTTCCATTCCACATTCCTTTCCATTCCATTCAACCTTCAATTCCACGTTCCATTTCACATTCCATTCCACATTCCATTACGTCCATTCCACATTTCATTCCATTCCACTTTCCATTCCATAAAGCATTCCACGTTCCACTCAACGTTCCATTCCATTACATACCACGTTCCATTCCACATTGCATTCTATTCCATTCCATTTTCCATTTAACATTCCATTCCACATTACATTTCACAACACATTCCTTTCCATTCCACATTCCATTCCACATTGAAATATGTTAGATTCCACATTCCATTCCACATTCTGCTCAACATTCCATTCCACATTCCATTCCACTTTCCATTCCATTCCACTCCACATTCCATTCCACTGCACATTCCATTCCACGTTCCATTCCACGATCCATTCCACTTTCCATTCCATTCCATTCTACCTTCCATTCCATTCCATTCCACGTTCCATTTCATTCCATTCCACTTTCCATTCCACATTCCATTCCACATTCCATTTCACAGTCCATGCCACATTCCATCTCAATTTCCATTCCGTTCCATTGCATTCCATTACACATTCCATTAAATTCCAATCCACATTCCATTCCATTGCATTCCACAATCAATTCCACTTTCCATTCCACATTCCATTCCATTCCATTGTATTCCACATTCCATTCCATTCCATTCCACATTCCATTCCTTGCCACATTACATTCCATTCCATTCCCCATTCCATTCCATCTAATTTCACAATCCATTACATTACATTGCATTCCACATTCCATTCTAATTGATTCCGCATTCCATTGAATTCCATTCCACATTCCATTTCATTCCATTCTATTCCAGATTCCATTCCATTGCATTCCACATTCAATTCCATTCCCTTCCACATTCCATTCCACATTCCATTCCACTTTCCATTCCATTCAATTCCACATTCCACTCCAGTACATGCTGCATTCCATTCCATTCCTTTTTACATTCCATTCCATTACATGGTTTCCATATTCCATTTCAATGCATTCCACATTCCATTCCATTCCATTCCATTCCACATTCCATTCAACTACATTCCACATTCCATTCCACATTCCAATCCAAAATATATTCCACATTGCATTCCATTCCATTCCACATTCCTTTCAACTACATTCCACATTCCATTCCACATTCCAATCCAAATTCTTTTCCACGTTCCATTCCACAATCCATTCCAAATTCGATTCCATTGCATCCCACACTGCATTATACGTTCCACTCCATTCCATTCCACATTCCATTCCGCTTTCCATTCCATTGCTTTCCACCTTCGTTTCCACATTCCATTCCACATTCCATTCCACATTCCATTCCATATTCCACAGCATTCCATTCAATTCCATTCCACAATCCACTCGATTCCATTGCACATTCCATTCCAAATTCCATTCCACATTCCTTTCCATTCCATTCCCCATTATATTCCACACTCCATTCCACATTTCTTTCCACATATTTTTACTTTGCATTCCACATTCCATTCCACACTCTTTTCCACATGCCATTCCACATTCCATTCCTTTCCATTCCACATTCCATTCCAAATTTCTTTCCTTTCCATTCCGCATTCCTTTTCATTCCTTTCCACAATTCTTTCCGCATTCCAATCCATTCCATTCCACCTTCAATTCCGTTCCGCATTACTTTCCAAATTCTATTCCACATTGCATTCCACATTCCATTCCTTTCCATTGCACATTCAATTCCACATTCTATTCCACATTCCATTCCACATTCCATTCCATTCCCTTTCATTTTCACTTCGACTTTCCATTCCACATTCCATTCCAGATTCCATTCCACATTCCATTACACATTCCTTTCCATTCCATTCAACATTCCATTCAACTATCCTTTCCACATTCCATTTCAAATTCCATTCCACATTACATTCCATTCCACGTTACATTCCATTCCACGTTCCCTTATACGTTCCATTCCACTTTCCACTCCACGTTCCATTTCATTCCAATGCATGTGCCATTCCACTTTCCATTCCATTCCTTTCCACTTTCCATTCCACATTCCATTCCACATTGCATTCCACATTACATTCCTTTCCATTCCACGTTTCATTCCACATTCCATTCCACATTCCAATCAAGATTCCATTCTACATTATATTCCATTCCATTCCACATACCATTCCTTTGCTTTCCATTCTATTCCACATTCCATTCCATTCCATTCCATTCCACATTCCATTCCATTATATTCCACATTTCATTCAATTACATTCCACATTCCATTCCACATGCCATTCCACATTCTAATCCACGTTCCATTCCATTCCTTTTCACATTCTATTCCATTCCGTTCGACATTCCATTCCATTTAATTCCACATTTCATTCCATTCCGTTGCATTACACATTCCATTCCATTCCATTCCGCATTCCATTCCATTGCCTCCAATTCTATTCCACATTCCATTCCATTGCATTCTATTCCACTTTCCATTCTGTTACATTCCACATTCCATTGAATTACTTTCCACATTCCATTCCACATTCTATTCCACATTCTATTCCACTTTGCATTCCATAAAATTCCAGATTCTATTCCATTGCTTTCTACATTCCATTCCATTGAATTCTGCATTTAATCCCATTCCATTGCATTCCACATTCCATCCCATTCAATTCCGCATTCCATTCCATTCCATTCCATTCTATTCCACATTCCATTCCATTCCACTCCACATTCCATTCCATTCCATTCCACATTCCCTTCTACATTCCATTCCACATTCTTTTCGAAGTTCCACTCCATTCCATTTAACATTCCTTTCCTGTCCATTCCACATTCCATTCCTCTTTTCATTGCTTTCCTTTCAACATTCCATTCCACATTCCATTCCACATTCCATTCCATACAATTCGACGTTCCGTTCCACATTCCATTCCATTCCATTCCTCATTCCATGCCACATTGCATTCCATTCCATTCCAAAATCCATTCCACATTCCATTCCATTCCATTCCATTATACATTCCATTCCATTCCATTCCACATTCCACTCCAGATTCCGTTCCATTCCATTCAATTTCATTCCACATTCCATTCAATTCCATTCCATTTTCCATTCCATTCCTTTCCACATTCCAATCCACGTTCCATTCCATTCCGTTCCATTTTCCTTTCCATTCCATTCCGCATTCCATTCCTCATTCCATATCACATGCCATTCCATTCCATTCTACATTCCTTTGCATTCCATTAAACATTCCATTCCATTTCTTTCCACATTCCATTCATTTTCACATTCCACTCCACATTACATTCTACGTTCCATTCCATTCCATTCCACGTTCCATTCCATGTCCCATACCATGTTCCACTCCATTCCATTCCACGTTCCATTCCAATTTCCTTTCCCTTACATTTCAAGTTGCCTTCCACCTTCCATTCCACATTCCATTCGACATTCCATTGCATTCCATTCCACATTCAATTACACAGTCCACTCGACATTCCATTCCACATTCCATTCCACATTCAATTGCACATTTCATTCTACATCCCATTCCCTTCCATTCCACATTCCATTCCACATTTCATTCTACATCCCATTCCATTCCATTCCACATTCCATTCCACATTCCATGCCACATTCCATTCCAGATTCTATTCCATTCCTTTTCACATTCCATTGTACATTGCAATGCATGTTCCATTCCAGTTACCATTCCACCTTCCATTCCATTGGATTCCTCGTTTCAGTCCACCTTCCATTCCGTTACATTCCACTTTCCTTTCCACATTCCATTACAAATTCCATTTCACATCCCATTCCACACTCCATTCCATGTTCCATTCCAAGTTCCATTCCACCTTCCATTCTATTCCGTTTCTCATTTCTGTCCACATTCCATTGCATTACATTCCACTTTACTTTCCACATTCCATTCCACATTCCGTTCCATTCCACATTGCATTCCACATTCCATTCCATTCCAATCCATATTCCGTTACACATTCTATTCCACGTTCCATTCCACATTCCATTCCATTCCATTCCACGCTCCATTCAACATTCCATTCCATTCAATTTCATGTTCCATTCCATAATCCATTCCACATTCCATTCTGCATTCCATTTCACGTTCCTTTCCACGTTCCATTCCACATTCAATTCCACCATACATTGCACGTTCCATTCCACATTCCATTCCATTCCACTCCATTCCAGTCCACATTTCCTTCCACATTGCATTCCACATTCCATTCCACGTTCCATTCCACATTCCTTTCCATGTTCCATTCTACGATCCATTCCACATCACATTACATTCCTTTCCACGTTCAATTCCACGTTCCATTCCATTCCATTCAACTTTCCATTCCATATTCCATTGAACATCACATTCCACGTTCCAACCCGTGTTCTATTCCACGTTCTATTCCACACTCCACTCGACATTCAATTAGACTTTCCATTCCCCATTTCATTCTACAACCCATTCCATTCCATTACACACTCCATTCCACATTCCATTCCATATTCCATTCCATGTTCCATTCCAAGTTCCATTCCACCTTCCATTCTATTCCGTTTCTCGTTTCTGTCCACATTCCATTGCATTACATTCCACTTTACTTTCCACATTCCATTCCACATTCCGTTCCATTCCACATTGCATTCCACATTCCATTCCATTCCAATCCATATTCCGTTACACATTCTATTCCACGTTCCATTCCACATTCCATTCCATTCCATTCCACGCTCCATTCAACATTCCATTCCATTCAATTTCATGTTCCATTCCATAATCCATTCCACATTCCATTCTGCATTCCATTTCACGTTCCTTTCCACGTTCCATTCCACATTCAATTCCACCATACATTGCACGTTCCATTCCACATTCCATTCCATTCCACTCCATTCCAGTCCACATTTCCTTCCACATTGCATTCCACATTCCATTCCACGTTCCATTCCACATTCCTTTCCATGTTCCATTCTACGATCCATTCCACATCACATTACATTCCTTTCCACGTACAATTCCACATTCCATTCCATTCCATTCAACTTTCCATTCCATATTCCATTGAACATCACATTCCACGTTCCAACCCGTGTTCTATTCCACGTTCTATTCCACACTCCACTCGACATTCAATTAGACTTTCCATTCCCCATTTCATTCTACATCCCATTCCATTCCATTACACAGTCCATTCCACATTCCATTCCATATTCCATTGCAGATTACATTCCATTCCTTTAAACATTCCATTCCACATTACATTACACATTTCATTCCACATTCCATTCCATGTTCCATTCCACCTTCCATTCCATTCCATTCCTCGTTTCAGTCCACATTCCATTCCATTGCATTCCACTATCCTATCCACATTCCATTCCACATTTCATTCCCCATTCCATACCAGATTCCATTCCATTCCATTCCACATACCATTCCACTTTCCATTATACGTTCCATTCCACATTCCATTCCAAGTTCCATTCCACCTTCCATTCCATTCTATTCCTCGTTTTAGTCCACATTCCATTCCATTACATTCCACATTTCATTTCACATTACATTCCACATTACATTCCGTTCCATTCCACATTCCATTCCATATTACATTCCATTCCAATCCACATTCCGTTGCACATTCCATTCCACGTTCCATTCTACATTCCATTCCATTCCATTCCACTTTCTTTTCCAGATTCCATTTCACTTTGCATTCCATTCCATTCCATATTCCATTCCATTACGTTCTACATTCCATTCCACATTCCATTCCATTAAATTTCACGTTCCATTCCGTATTCCATTCCACGTTCCTTTCCACATTCCATTTCACATTCCATTCCACGATCCATTCCACATTCAATTCCACGATACATTGCACGTTCCATTCCACATTCCATTACATTCCATTCCATTCCAGTCCACAGTCCCTTCCACATTCCATTCCACATTCGATTTCACCTTCCATTCCACATTCCTTTCCACGTTGCATTCTCCCTTCAATTCCACTTTCCATTCCATTCCTTTTGACATTCAATTCCACGTTCCATTCCATTCCATTCAACTTTCCGTTCCATATTCCATTGAACAGCACATTCCACGTTCCATTCCATGTTCCATTCCACGTCTCATTCCATGTTCCGTTCCAAGTTCCATTCCACGTCCCATTCCATGTTCCGTTCCACGTTCCATTCCACATTCCATTCCATTCTATTCCAGTTTCCCTTCCACATTCCATTCCACATTACATTCCACATTATATTCCGTTCCATTCCAAATTGCATTTCACGTTCCATTCCACATTCCATTCCATTCTATTCCACTTTCCCTTCCACATTCCATTCCACATTCCATTCCACATTATATTCCGTTCCATTGCACATTACATTCCACTTTCCATTCCACATTCCATTCGACATTCCACTCCATTCCTTTCCACTTTCCATTAATCATTCTGTTCCACATTCCATTCCACATTGCATTCCATTCTATTCCACAATCCATTCCAAAGTCCATTCCATTCCATTCCACATTCCTTTCCACATTCCATTCCACATTCCATTTCACAGTCCATTCCAGTTTGCATTACACTTTCAATTCCACATTCCATTCTCATTCCATTGCATTTCTTTCCACTTTCCATTCCACATTCCATTGGAATCCAATTCACATGCCATTCCACATTCCTTCCATTCCATTCCATTCCACATTCCATTCAACATTCCATTCCACATTCCATTCCACAGTCCATTCCATTCTTCTCCAAATCCATTCTATTCCAAACAACATTCCATTCCACATTTCATTCCATTACATTCCACATTCCTTTCCACATTCCATTCCACATTCCATTCCATTCCTTTCCACATTCCACTCCATTCCATTCACTTCCATTCCACGTTCCATTCCACTTTCCATTAAATTCTATTCCACATTCCATTCCACATTCCAGTCCATTCCATTCCACATTTCATTTCTTTCCAAAACACATTTCATTCCACAATTCATTCCATTCCATTCCGCATTCCATTCCACATTCCATTCCACCTTCCATTTCATTCCATTCCACATTCCATTCCATTCCATTCCACATTCCATTCCACATTCCATTCCACTCCATTCCACTTTCCATTCCATTCCATTAATCATTCCATACCATTCCGTTCCATTCCATTCCACATTCCATTCTATTCCATTCTCTGTTTCATTCCACATTCCATTCCACGTTGCATTCCTTTCCATTCCACATTAAATTCCACATTGCATTCCATTCCATTCCAAATTCCCTTCCACATTCCATTCCATTCAATTTCGCATTCCATTCCGTTCAATTCCACATTCCATTTCACATTCCATTCCACATTCCTTTCCACATTGCATTCCACTTTCCGTTCCGCATTGCATTCCACATTCTATTCGATTCCATTCCTCATTGCATTCCACTCCATTCCACATTCCACTTTACATTCCATTCCATATTGCATTTCACATTCCATTCCATTCCATTCCCCATCCTATTCCATTACATTCTACTTTACATTCCACTTTCCATTCCATTCCATTCCAAATTCCATTCCATTCCATTCCACATTTCATTCCATTCCATTCCACATTCCGTTCCACATTCCATTACTCATTCCATACCATACCATTCCACATTGCATTGCATTCCATTCTACATTCCATTTCGTGTTCCTTTCTGCATTCTGTTTCACATTCCACTCCATTCCATTCCCCATTCCTTTCCATTGCGTTCCACTTTAGATTCCACATTCCATTCCAATACATTCCACATTCCATTCCATTCCACATTCCATTCAATGTTCTATTCTACGTTCCATTCCAAAGTCCATTCAGTTAAATTCCACGTTCCATTCCCCATTATATTAAATTCTATTCTGGGTTTCATTTCATATTGCATTCCACAATCCTTTCCATTCCATTCCATTCCACATTCCATTTCACATTCCATTCCTCATTCCATTGCATTCCATTCCACATAGTTTTCTGCATTCCATTCCATGACCCATTACACGTTCCATTCCATTCCTTTCCATGTTCCATTCCATTCCCTTCGACATTTCTTTCCACTTTCCCTTTCACATTCCATTGAGCATTCCATTTGACATACCACTACATTCCCTTCCACATTCCATTCCACATTCCTTTGCACATTCCATTCCATTCAGTTGCACATTCCATTCCACATTCCATTCCGTTCAACATTCCATTCCCCATTCCATTCCATTGCATTCCACATTAAATTCCACGTTACATTCCATGTTCAATTTCATTCCATTTCACATTCCATTCCACGTTCCATTTCACATTCCATTCCACGTTGCATTTCATATTCCATTCCACGTTCCATTCCACATTCCATTCCACTTTCCATTCCATTCCTTTCCACTTTCCATTCCACTTTCCATTTGACATTCAATTCCACATTCTATTGCGTTGCATTCCACATTCCCTTCCACATTCTCTTCCATATTCCTTTGAACATTCCTTTAAATTCCATTCCACATTCCATTCCACATTGCATTCCTTTCCGTTCCACATTCCATTCCACTCTCCATTCCACGTTCTGTTCCACCTTCCATTTTATGTTCCGTTCCATTCCTTTCCACATTCCATTTTATTCCATTCTCCATTCCATTTCCTGCCGTTCCACGTTCCATTCCACATTGCATTTCGCATATCATTCCATTCCATTCAATTCCACCCTCCATTCCATTCCCTTCAACATTCCATTCCTCATTCCATTCCATATTCCATTCCATTACATTCCACATTTGATTCAACATTGCATTCCTCTCCATTCCATATAGCATTTCATTCAATTACACCTTCCATTCCACGTTGCTGTCCACGTTCCATTCCACGTTCCATTCCTCGTTCCATTCCATTTCTTTCCACGTTACATCCATTCCATTCCACATTCAATTCCTGTTTCCATTTCACATCCCATTCCCCAGTCCATTTCACATTCCATTCCTTTCCATTCCCTATTCCGTTGCATTCCACATTCCATTCCATTCCTTTACACATTCAATTCCACATTCCATTCCATTCCTTTACACATTCAATTCCATGTTCCATTTCACGTTGCATTCTATTCTATTCCACGTTCCATTCCACTTTCCATTCGATGTCTCATTACATTCCATTGCACGTTCATTTCTACATTCAATTCCACTCCATTTCACGTTCCATTCTACATTCCATTCCAAACTCCATTCCGTTCCATTCGAAACTTTTTCCCACACTCTATTCCGTTCCATTCCACATTCCATTCCACACTCCATTCAACATTCCATTCCACATATTATTACGCATTCAATTACACTTTCCATGCCGATCCATTCCACTTTCCATTCCACACTCCATTGCACATTCCATTCCACATTCCATTCCGTTCCATTCCACATTCCTTTCCACAATCCATTCCACTTTCCATTGCACATTCCATTCCACATTCCATTTCACATTCCATTCCAAATTCCAATTCATTTTCTATTTCATTCCATTACACGTTCCATTCCATTCCAATCCACATTCCATTCCATTTCATTCCACGTTACATTCCATTTCACATTCCATTCCATTCCATTCCACATTCCATTCCATTACATTCCACGTTCCATTCCACATTCCATTTCTCATTCCTTTCCATTCCACGTTACATTCCGTTTCACATTCCATTCCATTCCATTTCACATTCTATTCCATTCCATTCCACATTCCATTCCACATTCCATTTCTCATTCCATTCCATTCCATTCTATTCCACAATCCATTACATTCCATTCCACATTCCATTACATTCCATTCTATTCCATAATCCATTACATTCCATTCCACATTCCATTCCATTCCATTGCATTCCAAATACAATTCCACATTCCCTTTTACTTTCCATTCCATTCCCTTCCACATTCCATTCCTTTCCATTCCACATTCCACCCCATTCAATTTCACATTCCATTCCATTATGTTGCTTTCCACATTCCATTCCATTACTTTCCATATTCCATTCCATTGCATTCCATTCTTTTCCACATTTCATTCCATTCCATTCTGTTCCACATTCCATTCCACTTTATTCCACATTCCATTCAATTACATTCCACATTCCATTCCATATTAAGTTCCACATTCTATTCCATGTTCCCTTGCATTGCATTCCACATTCTATTGCATTCCATTCCACGTTCCATTCCATTCAATTCCTCATTCCATTCCATTCCATTGCATTACACTTTCCATTCCATTCCATTCCGCATTCAGTTCCATGCCATTCCCTTCTAATCCACATTCCATGCCATTCCATTCCACATTCCTTTCCATTTCTTTCCACATTCCATTCCACATTCTATTCCACGTTCCATTCCATTCCATTCAATATTCCATTCCATTCAATTCCGCATTCCATTCCATTCCAATCCACATTCCATTGCATTCCATTCCACATTCCATCCCATTACATTCCACGTTTCATTCCATTCCATTCCACGTTCCATTCCACGTTCCCTCCCACATACTATTCCACCTTCCATTCCACATTCCATTGCACATTCCCTTCCATGTTCCATTCCCCCTTCCATTCCACCTTCCTTTCCACGTTCCATTCCACATTCCATTGCGCGTCCTATTCCATACCATTACAAGTTCCATTCCACATTCCATTCCATTGCATTCCACGTCCCATTGCACATTTCATTCCACATTGCATTCCACATTCCATTCCTTTCCATTACATTTTCCATTCCACATTCCATTCCACAATAAATTCCATTCCATTGTATTCTATTCCAAATTCCATTCCACATTCCATTCGACATTTCAATAGATTCCATTCCAGCATCCATTCCACATTCCTTTCCATTCCATTCCACATTCCATTCCACATTCCATTCCACATTCCATTCCATTACAATGCACATTCCATTCCACATTCCATTCCACCTTCCATTCCACATTCCATTCTATTTCATTCCACATTTCATTCCACATTCCATTCCACATTTCATGACACATTCCCTTTCACATTCCATTCCATTGCATTTCACATTCCATTCCACATTCCATTAAATTCCATTCCACATCTGATACCACATTCCATTCCACATTCCATTCCATTGCTTTCCACATTCCTTACCACATTCCATCCCATTCCATTCAACTTTCATTTCCATTATATTCCACATTCCATTTCACGTTCCATTCCATTCCATTCCACGTTCCATTCTACTTTCCATTTGACGTTCCGTTCCATTCCATTCCACGTTCCATTCTACGTTACATTAGTGGTTCCACTCAGTGTTCCATTCTACCTTCCGTTTCTTTCCATTCCACGTTACATTCCATATTCCATTACATTCCATTCCACATTCCATTCCATTCAACATTCCAGTCAACGTTTAATTCCACTTTCAATTCCACATTCCATTCCATGTTCCAATCCATTAAATTCCAAGTTCCATTCCATTCCATTCCATGTTCCATTATATTCCATTTCACTTTCCATTCCACATTCCAATTCACATTCCATTCCACCTTCCATTCCATTCCATTCCATTCCACATTCAATTCCATTCCATTCCAGTTTCCATTTCATTCAATTCCACATTCCATTCCAATGCATTCCATTCCAATCCACATTCAATTCTACACCGTACTGCATTCCATTCCATACCATTTCATATTCCATTTCATTCCTTTCCATTATACATTCGATTCCATTCCATTCCACAGTCCATTCCATTACCTTCCAAGTTTCTTTCTATTCCATTCCATTCCTTTCCACTTTCCATAACATTCCATTCCATTCCTTTCCGCTTTCCAAAATATTCCATTCCATTCCACGTTCCATTCCATTCCATTCCAAATTCCATTCCATTCCATTCCATTCCATTACACATTCCATTCGCTTCCATCCTACATTCGATTCCTTTCCATTCCACATTCCATTCCACGTTGCATTCCACGTTCCATTCAACTTTGCATTGCATTCCATTCCATTCCATTCCATTCCACTCCATTCTGGATTCCTTTCCATTCCATTCCACATTATATTCAACATTCTATTCCATTCTATTCTATTGCACATTGCATTCCATTCCATTCCACATTCGATTCCATTCCATTCCACTTTACTTTCCCCCTTATTTTCCACCTTCCATTCCACGTTCCATTCCAACTTCCGTTCCATTCCCTTCCACGTTCCTCTCTACTTTGCATTCCACATTCCATTCCATTCCATTGCACGTTCCATTCCACGTTTCTTTCCATAACATTCCACGTTCTGTTCCATTCCATTTCATTCCATTCCACATTCCATTCCACTTTCTGTTACATTAAATTACACATCCGTTCCATTCAATTCCACATTTCTTTGCATTCCATTCCACATTCAATTCCACATTCCATTACCTTCCATTCCACATTCATTTCCATTTCATTCCTCATTCCATTCCACGTTCCATTCCGCGTTGCATTTCACGTTCCATTCCACTCCATTCCATTCCATTCCATTCCATATTGCTATATGTTCCATTCCATTCCATTCCATTCCTTTCCATTCCACGTTCCATTCCATTCCATTTCACATTCCAATTCTTTCCATATTGCAATACGTTCCATTCCATTCCAGAGTTCATTCGATTCCTTTCCACTTTCCATTCCATTTAATTCCACATTCCACATTCTCATCCACGTTCCGTTCCTCTTTCCATTTCACATTCCATTCAATTCCATTCCACATTCCATTCCATTCCATTCCACATTCCATTCCACATTTCAATCCATTACTTTCCACATACCATTCCACATTCCATTCCATTATATTTCTCATTCCATTTCATATTCCATTCCACATTCCATTCCACATTCCATTCCACATTCCATTCCACATTCCATTCCATTCCTTTCCATTCCACATTCCATTCCACATTTCAATCCGTTCCATTCCACGTAAAATTACACATTCCATTCCTTTCCATTTCTCACTCCATTCCACATTCCATTCCACGTTACATTCCACATTCTATTTCTTTCCACATTCCAATCCTTTCCACATTCCATTTCTCATTCAATTCCACATTCCATTCAATTCCACATTCCATTCCATTCCATTCCATTCCATTAAACATTCCATTCCTTTGCATTCCATTCCATATTCGAATCCACTCCATTCCATATTCCATTCCAATCCATTCCACCTTCCATACGATTCTATTCCACTGCATTCCACATTCCATTCCATTCCATTCCACATTCTTTTCCATTACATTATACATTCCATTCCAGATTCCGTTCAATTCCATTCCAATTTCTCTTCCACATTCCATAACATGTTCCATTCAATTCCACTCCACATTCCATTACTTTCGATTCAATTTCATGCTACATTCCTTTCCATTACATTCCACATTACTTTCTTTTAATTGCACATTCCATTACATTCCATTCCGCATTCCATTCCTTTCCATTCCTCACTGCATTCAATTCCATTCAACATTCCATTCCGCATTCCATTCCACATTTCAGCCCATTCCATTCCACATTCCATTCCACATTACATTCCACTCTGTTCCACATTCCTTTGCATTCCACATTCCATTCTACATTCTAATCCATTTCATTCCACCTTCCGTTCCACATACCATTCCATTCCACTCCACTTTCCATTCCACATTCCATTCCACATTCCATTACATCACATTCCACATTGAGTTCCATTCCATTCCACATTCCACATTCCATTCCGTTCCATTCCATTCCACGTTTCATTCCGTTAAATTCCACATTCCATTCCACCTTCCATACCGTTCCATTCAATTGCATTCCGCATTCCATTCCATTCCATTCTACTCCATTCCACATTCCAACACTTTCCATTCCTTTCTACATTCCATTCCATTACATTCCACATTTCCTTCCACTCCACATTCCATTCCATATTCCATTCCATTCTATTCCACCTTCCATTCCTTTCCATTCCACATTCCATTCCATCCCATTCCAGTCCAATCCATTCCACTTTCCCTTCCGTTCCATTGAATTCCACATTCCACTCCATTTCTTTCCTTATTCCATTCCATTCCATTACTCATTCCATTACATCTTCCATTCCACGTTCCTTTGCACGTGCCATTTCAGTTTCCATTCCTCGTTCCATTCCATTTTCCATTCCATTCCATTTCACATTGCATTCCACATTCCATTGCATTCCATTCCACATTCCATACCATTCCATTCCATTGCATTCCACATTCCATTCCATTACATTACACATTCCATTCCATTTCATTCCACAATCCTTTCCATTCTATTCCACATTCCATTCTATTCTATTCCACATTCCATTCCACATTGCATCACTTTCCATTACATATTCCAACACATTTCATTCCATATTCCATTCCACATTGCATTCCATTCCATTAAACATTCTATTACATTCCATTCCATCCCATTCCATTCCACATTGCATTCCGTTCCTTTGAATTCCACATTCTTTTCCATTCCATTCCACATTCCATTCCATTCCATTCCACATTGTATTTCGCATTCCAAACCATTCCATTCCACATGCCATTCCACATTCCATTCCATTCCATTCCACTTTCCATTCCTTTCCTTTCCAGTCCATTCCACATTCCATTCCACATTGCATTCCATTAAATTCAATTCCATTCCACATTCCATTCCATTCCATTCCATTCCACGTTATATTATATTCCAGGTTTCATTCCAAGTGGCATTCCACATTCCACTCCACATTCCATTCCATTGTATTCCACATTCCATTCCACATTCCATTCCATTCCACATTCCATGCAATTCCATTCCGCGTTCCTTTCCGCATACCGTTCCGTTCCATTCCACTTTTCATAGCACATTCCATTCCACGTTCCATTCGATATTCCATTCCACTTTCTGTTCCATTCCATTCCACATTCCATTCCATTCCATTCTACGTTAAATTCCATTCCATTCCACACTTCATTTCATTCCCTTCCATTCCACTTTCCATTCCATTCCATTCCACATCCCATTCCATTCCCTTCCATTCCACTTTCCATTCCATTCCATTCCACATCCCATTCCATTCCATTCCATTCCATTCCTTTTCACATTCTTTTCCATTCCATTCCATTCACTTCCATTTCAATTTCCATTGCATTCCATTCCACATTGCATTCCATTCCATTCCATTCCATTCCACATTCCATTCCTTTCCATTCCATTCCGCATTCCAATCCATTCCATATTCCATTCATCATTACACTCCATGTCATTCCACTTTCCATTCCACATTCCCTTCTATTCTATTTCATTCTACATTTAATTCCCCGTTCTAGTCCACTTTTTATTCCATGTTGCATTCCACACTCCATTCCATTCCATTCTACATTTCATTCCACAATCCATTCCATTCTACATTTCATTCCCCATTCCATTCCATTCCATTCCACATTCCATGAGAAATTCCACTCCATTCCATTCCACATTCCATTCCAAATTCCCTTCCATTCACCACCATTCCATAACACATTGCATTCCTTTCCATTCCATTCCAGATTCCATTCCATTCCATATTCCATTCCTCATTCCATTCAATTCCATTCCACATTCCATTGCGCATTCCATTTCATTGCATTCCGCATTCCATTCCATTCCTTTCCGCATTCCATTTCATTCCATTCCACGTTCCATTCCATTCCATTCCAGGTTCCATTCCATTGCGTGCTACCATCCATTCCATTCCAGATTCCATTGCATTTCATTCGGCATTCCATTCCATTCAATTCCACATGCCATTCTATTCCATTCCACGTTCCATTGCACATCCCATTCCACATTCCATTTTACATTCCATTCCACATTCCATTTCACTTTCCTTTCCATATTCCATTTAACATTCCATTCCACGTTCCGTTTCACATTGCATTCCACATTGCATTTGACATTCCATTCCATTCTACATTCCATTCCTTTCCGTCCACATTCCATTCCATTGCATTCCACATTGCATTCCATTCCAAATTCCATTCCACATTCCATTTCCCATTCCATTCTATTCCATTCCATTCAACATTCCATTCAATTCAATTCCAAATTCCATTCCATTCCATTCCACATTCCATTCCATTCCACTGTATTCCACAATCCATTGCATTCCTCATTCCATTCCACATTCCATTCTTCATTCCATTCCATTCCATTCCATTCCACTTTCATTTCCATTCCATTCCACATTCCATTCAACATTCCATTGCAGATGCCATTCCTTTCCATTCCATTCCTTTCCACATTCCATTCCATTGAATTCCACATTCCATTCCATACCATTCAACATTCCATTTCATTGAATTTCATTCCTCATTCCATTCCATTCCATTCCATTCCACAATCCATTCCTCATTCCATCCCATAGCATTCCACATTCCGTACCACATTCCAATCCATTCCATTCCACTTTCCATTACACATTGCTTTGCATTCAGTTTCTCATTCCATTCCACATTCCATTCCACATTCCATTCCGTCCCATTCCACATTCCATTCCACATTGCCTCCCATTCCATTACATATTCCATTCCACAATTCCATCCATTCTTTTCACATTCCATTTCATTCCATTCCATTCCATTGAATTTCACATTCCACTTCATTCCATTTCACATTCCATTCCATTCCATTCCATTCCACATTCCATTCCGCATTCCAATCTATTCTATTCCACATTCCATTCCACATTCCATTGCATTCAATTTCTCATTCGTTACCACATACCATTCAATTCCATTCCACATTCTATTCCACATTCCATTCCATTCCATTCCACATTCCATTCCACAATCCACTGCATTCCATTGCACATTCCATTTCATATTCCATTCCATTCAACATTCCATTCCTTTCCATTCAATTCCACATTCCATTCCATTCCACACTCCATTTCTCATACCACTCCATTCCATTCCACTTTCCATTCCACATTCCCTTCCATTGCATTCCTTTCCACACTCCAATACACGGTATAGTCCACTTTCCATTCCACGTTCCATTCCACCCTCAATTCTATTCCATTGCACATTCCATTACACATTCCGCTCCATTCCATTCCACATTCCATTACAATTTCATTCCATTCAATTCCATTCCATAACATATTGCATTCCATTCCAATCCATTCTACATTCCATTTCATTCCACATTTCATTCCTTATTCCATTGAATTCCATTCCACATTCCATTGCACATTCCATTTCATTCCGTTCCACATTGAATTCCATTCCATACCTTTCGACATTCCATTCCTCATTCCATTCAATTCCATTCCACTTTCCGTTATATTCCATTCCAACTTCAATTCCACATTCCACTACATTACATTTCATTCCACATTCCATTCCATATTCCATTCCATTCCTTTCCGCATACCATTCCGTTCCATTCCACACTCCATTATATTCCATTCTATTCCATTCCAACTTATATTCCACATTCCTTTACATTCCATTCTATTCCATATTCCATTCCACATTCCATTCCATTCCATTCCACATTCCATTTCATTCCATTCCACGTTCCATTCCATCCCAATCCACGTTCCCTTCCATTATATTCCAATTTCCATTCCATTTCACATTCCATTCCATTCCATTCCGGCTTCCATTCATTTAAATTGCAGGTTCCATTCCACATTCCTTTCCACATTCACTTCCAGTCCATTCTTTTCCAAGTTCCATTCCATTCCATTCCACATTCCACTCCATTCCTTTCCACATAACATTACATTCCATTCCATATTCTATTCCGTTCCATGCCACATTCCATTCCATTGAATTTGACATTCCATTCCATTACATTGCATTCCACATTCCATTCCATTCGATTCCGCATTGCATTCAATTTTATTACATTCTATTCCACATTCCATTTCATTCCATTCTGTTATACATTCCATTCCATTCCATTCCTCATTCCATTCCACATTCTTTTCTACATTTCATTCCATTCCATTCCATATAGTATTCCATTCCGTACCACATTCCATTCCATTCAATTCCACATTCGTTTCAATTCCATTGCATTCCACATTCCATTCCATTCCATTTTGCATTCCATTCCATTTCATTCCATTCTATTCCACATTCCATTCCATTCCATTCCACATTGCATTCCATTGCATTCCATTCCACGTTCCATTCCACATTCCATCCCATTCCTCTCCACGTTCTATTCCATTCCATTCCATTCCATTCCACGTTCCATTCCATCCCAATCCACTTTCCATTCCATTCCATTCCAATTTCCATTCCGTTTCCCATTCCATTCCATTCCATTCCACTTTCCACTCAATTACATTGCACGTTCCATTCCATATTCCATTCCACATTCCCTTCCATTCCATTCTTTACCATATTCCATTCCATTCCATTCCACATTCCACTCCAATCCTTTCCACACTACACTACATTCCATTCCACATTCCATTCCACATTCCATTCCACACTGCTTTCAACATTCCATTCCACATTCAATTACACTTTCCATGCCGATCCATTCCACTTTCCATTCCACGCTCCATTGCACATTCCATTCCACATTTCATTCCATTCCATTCCACATTCCTTTCCACAATCCAGTCCACTTTCCATTCCAAATTCCATTCCACATTCCATTTCACATTCCATTCCCTATTCCAATTCATTTTCCATTTTATTCCATTACACGTTCCATTCCATTCCAATCCACATTCCATTCCATTTCATTCCAGTTTACATTCCGTTTCACATTCCATTCCATTCCATTCCACATTCCATTCCATTACATTCCACATTCCATTCCATTACATTCCACATTCCATTCCACATTCCATTTGTTTTTCCATTCCATTCCACGTTACATTCCGTTTCACATTCCATTCCATTCCGTTCCACATTCTATTCCATTGCATTCCACATTCCATTCCACATTCCATTTTTCATTCCATTCCATTCCATTCTATTCCACAATCCATTACATTCCATTCCACATTCCGTTACATTCCATTCTATTCCATAATCCATTACATTCCATTCCAATTCCATTCGTTTCCATTCCATTCCAAATACCATTCCACATTCCCTTTTACTTTCCATTCTATTCACTTCCACATTCCATTCCTTTCCATTCCACATTCCATTCCATTCAATTTCACTTTCCATTCCATTATATTGCTTTCCACATTCCATTCCATTACTCTCCGTATTCCAATCCATTGCATTCCGTTCTATTCCACATTTCATTCCATTCCATTCTCTTCCACATTCCATTCCACTTTATTCTAGATTCCATTCATTTACATTCCACATTCCATTCCACATTGCATTCCACATTGTTTTCCATGTTACATTCCATTGCATTCCACATTCTATTCCATTCCATTCCATTCCATTGCATTACACATTCCATTCCATTCCATTCCACATTCAATTCCATTCCATTCCCTTCTATTCCACATTCCATGCCATTCCATTCCACATTCCTTTCCATTTCTTTCTACATTCCATTCCACACTCTATTCCACGTTCCATTCCATTCCATTCCATATTCCATTCCATTCCATTTCACATTCCGTTCCATTCTATTACACATTACATTGCATTCCATTCCACATTCCATCCCATTCCATTGCACGTTTCATTCCATGCCATTCCACTTTCCATTCCACGTTCCATTCCACATTCCCTTACACGTACTATTCCACCTTCCATTCCACATTCCATTGCACATTCCCTTCCATGTTCCATTCCCCCTTCCATTCCACCTTCCTGTCCACGTTCCATTCCACATTCAATTGCGCGTCCTATTCCATACCATTACAAGTTGCATTCCAAATTCCATTCCATTGCATTCCACGCCCCATTGCACATTTCATTCCACATTGCATTCCACATTCCATTCCATTACATTACATTTTCCATTCCACATTCCATTCCACATTCCATTCCACAATAAGTTCCATTCCATTGCAGTCTATTCCATATTCCATTCAACATTCCATTCCACATTCCATTCCACATTATAGTCCACATTTCAATAGATTCCATTCCACCGTCCATTCCACATTCATTTCCATTCCACTCCACATTCTATTCCACATTCCATTACACTTTCCATTACACTTTCCATTCGATTCCATTCCACATTCCGTTCCATTGCCTTCAATGTTGCATTCCATTCCAACCGACATTCCATTGCACGTTCCATTCCACATTTCATTCCACGTTCCATTCCATTCCATTCCACGTTCCGTTCCATTCCCTTCCATATTCCAATCTACATTCCCTTTCACTTTCCATTCCCTTCCATTCCACATTCCATTCTATTCCTTTCCACATTATAAATTTTCCACATTTCATTCTACATTCCATTCCGTTCCATTGCACTTTCCATTCCACATTCCATGCCACTTTGAATTCCACATTCTTTTCCATGTTCCCTTCCAGGTTCCATTCTATGTTCCATTCCATTCCATTTCACGTTCCATTCCACATTCTATTCCATGATCCATTCCAATCCATTCCATTCCCCTTTCCATTCCTCGTTCCATTACACAATCCTTTCCACATTCCATTCCACTTTCCACTCCACATTCTATTAAAGTCCATTCCACATTCCATTCCACATTCCAATCCATTCCATTCCACATTTCATTCCACATTCAATTCCATTCCATTCCACATTTCATACCACATTCCATTCCATATTCCATTCCACCTTCCATTCCGCATTCCATTCCATTCCATTCCATTCTATTCGACATTCTTTTACATTCCATTCCATTCCACATTCCATTCCACTGCATTCTACATTCCATTCCACTTTACATTCCGCATTCCCTTCCATTCCATTCCTGTCTATTCCACTTTAAATTCCACATTAAATTCCACATTCCACATTCTATTCCACGTTCCATTCCATGTTCCATTCCATTCCATTCCACATTGCATTAAATTCCATTTCACTTTCTATAGCATTCCAATCCATTCCATTCCGTATTCCATTCCACATTCTATTCCAGATTCCATTCCGTTCCTCTCCACATTCAATTACATATTCCATTCCATTCCATTCCACATTGCATTCCATCCCATTCCGCTTTATTCCACATTCCATTCCATTCCATTCCACTTTCCATTCCACATTCAATTCCAAATTCTATTCCACGTTCCATTACCTTTCATTCCACATTCCATTGAATTCCATTCCACATTCCATTCCTTTCCATTCCACATTCCATACAATACCATTCTATTCCATATTCCATTCCATTACAGTCAACATTCCATTCCATTCCACATTCCATTCCACATGGAATTCCACATTCCATTCTACATTCCACTGCATGTTCCATTCCATTCCATTACACATTCCATTCTATTCCATTCCACTTTCCATTCCATTCAATTCCACATTTCACTTCATTCCATTGCATTCCACATTCTTTTCCATTCCATTCCGCATTGCATTCCATACCATTCCGCTTTAATCCTTATTCCATTCCATTCCATTCCACTTTCCATTCCACATTCAATTCCACCTTCTTTTCCATGTTCCATTCCATTTCATTCCAAATTCCATTGAATTCCATTACAGATTCCATTCCAATTTCTCTTCCATGCCATTGCACATTCCAGTCCATTCCATTCCACATTCCATTCATTTCAGTTCCTCATTTCATTCCATTGCATTGCATTCCATATTCCGTTACATTCCATTCCTCATTTCATTTCAATCCATTGCATTACACTTTCCATTCTATTCCATTGACATTCCATTCCATTCCATTTCATTATATTCCACATTCCATTAATTTCCATTACACTATCCATTCCATTCCATTCCACTATCCTTTCCACTTTCCATTCCATTCCATTCCACATTCCATTCCACATTCCATTCCACATTACAGTCCTTTCCATTTCACATTCCATTCCACATTCCATTCCATTCCACATTACTTTCCACATTCCATTACATTCCAAATCCCATTGCACTTTTCATTGCATTCCATTCCACATTTCTTTCCATTCAACTCCAGCTTCCATTCCACATTCCATTCCACATTCCTTTGCAGATTCCATTCCACATTCTATTCCATTCCATTCCACATTTCATTCCACTTTCCATTCCATTTCTTTCCACGTTCCATTCCACGTTTCATTCCACATTCCATTCCACATTCCATTCCACTTTCCATTCCGTTCCATTCCACATTGCATCCTACATTTCATTCCATATTCCATTCCACTTTCCATTACACATTCCATTGCACATTCCATTCCATGTTCCATTCCATTCAACTTTCCATTTCACATTCCATTTTACTCCATTCCACATTCCATTTCATTCTATTCCACATTCCTTTCCAAATTCCATTCCAGGTTCCATTCCATTCCATTCCCCTCCATATTCCATTCCATTCCATTCCAATCCACATTCCATTCCATTCCATTCCAATCCACTTTCCATTCCATTCCATTCCAATCCCCATTCCAATCCACATTCCATTCCATTCCAATCCAATTTCAATTCCATTCCACAT
The DNA here is from genome assembly GCF_028885625.2 of Pongo pygmaeus. Taxonomy (NCBI): domain Eukaryota; kingdom Metazoa; phylum Chordata; class Mammalia; order Primates; family Hominidae; genus Pongo; species Pongo pygmaeus. The sequence continues at coordinate 39,398,632 of NC_072392.2, forward strand.
TGCATTCCACTGCATTCCACATTCCATTCCACATTCAATTGCACATTCACTTCCATTCTATTCTACTCCACATAGCATTCCATTCCATTCCACATTCCACTCCATTCCATTCCATTCCATATTCCACTCCATTCCATTCCATTCCATATTCCATTACACATTCCATTCCCCTTTCAATTCCATTCAATTCCACGTTCCATTTCATTCCATTCCATTCAATTCCACGTTCAATTCAATTCCATTTCACATTCCATTCCATTCCATTCCACATTGCATTCCACTCAATTCCCATTCCATTATATATTCCAATCCATTCCATTCCACTTTCCATTCCATTCCATTCCATTCCATTCCACTTTCCATTCCACTCCATTCCATTCCACTTTCCATTCCACATTGCAACCCATTCCATTCCACATTCCATTCCATTCCAGATTCCAATCCACTTTCCACTACATTGCATTCCTTTGCCCATTCCATTCCACATTCCGATCCATTCCATGTCACTTTCAATTCCATTCCATTCCATTCCTCATTACATTCCACGTTCTATTTCTTTCCATTTCACATTCATTTCCATTCCATTCCTCATTCCATTCCGCATTCAAATCCATTCCATTCCACATTCCTTTGGACATTTCATTCCTTTCCATTCTGCCTTCCATATTACATTTCATTGCATATTCTATTCCACATTTCATTTCACATTCCATTCCACATTCCACTACACATTTCTTTCCACATTCCATTCCATGTTCCATTGGATTCCACTTTCCATTCCACATTCCATTCTATTCCGTTCCACATTCCATTTCATTCCTCTCCACATTCCATTCCAAATTCCATTTCCCTTTCCATTCCAATCCATTTCATTCCACATTCCATTCCATTCAATTCCAATCCACATTCCATCCATTCCATTCCAAGTTCAATGCCATTCCACGTTCCATTCCAATCCTTTCCACCTTCCATTCCACATTCCATTGCATATTCCATTCCATTCCATTCTATTCCACATTCCATTCCATTCTATTCAACATTTCATTTCATTCCATTCCACATTCCATTCCACTTTCAATTCCACATTCCTTTCCCCATTCATTTGCATTCAATTCCACCTTACATTCCCTTCCATTGCATTGCATTCGAAGTTCCATTCCATTCCATTCAATTCCACATACCATTCCATTCCATTGTGTTCCACATTCCATTCCATTCCATTCCACCTTCCATTCCTTTCCAATCCACATTCCATTCCATTCCATTCAAAGTTCAATTGCATTCCATATTCCATTCCATTGCATTCCACATTGCATTCCACATTCCCTTGCACATTCACTTCCATTCTATTCTATTCCACATTCCATTCCATTCCATTCCACATTGCATTCCATTCCACTACACATACCATTCCAGATTCCATTCCACATTCCTTTCCACAGTACATTCAACATTCCATTCCACATTCTATTCCGTTGCATTCCACATTCCATTCCGTATTCCATTCCACATTCCATTCAACATTCTATTCCACATTCCATTCCATTCCATTCCACATTCTGTTCTCGTTCCGTTGCATTCATTTCCACATTCCATTCTACATTCCATTCCATTCCATTCCACTTTTCATACCACATTCCATTACAAGTTCCATTCCATGCTCCATTACACGTTCCATTCCACGTTCCATTCCATGTTAAATTCCATTCCATTCCATTCCTCGTTCCTTTCCATTACATCCGCGTTCCAATTCACTCCTTTCCACATTCCATTCCCCATTCCCGTTCACATTCCGTTCCACATTATATTTCCCCTTCCAATCCATTCCGCTCTATTCTGCATTCCATTCCATTCCATTCCATTCCACATTCCATTCCAATTTCCATTGCATGTCGCATTCCATGTTCCATTCCACGTCCCATTCCAGGTTGCATTCCTTTCCTTTCCACATTCCATTCCATTCCATTCCACGTTCCATTCCATTCCATTCCATGTTCCATTCCATGATCCATTCCACTTTCCATTCCACGTTGCATTCCAAGTTCCATTCCATTGCATTCCACATTCCATTCCACGTTCCAGCACATTAAATTCCACGTTCCATTCCATTCCATTCCACATTCCATTGCATTCACTTCCACGTTCCATTCCCTTCCATTCCACATTCCATTGCACGTTCCATTCCATTCTATTCCACTTTCCATTCTACGTTCCATTCCACATTCCATTCCTATCCATTCCATTTCACATTCCCTTCCATTCAATTCGACATTCCATTGCACTCTCCATTCCACATTGAATTCCATGTTCCATTCCACGTCCCATTCCACGTCCCATTCCACGTCCCATTCCACGTTCCATGCCTTTCCACTCCACATTCCATTCCTTTGCTTTCCATATTCCATTCCATTCCATTCTACATTCCATTGCACATTCCATTCCATTCCATTCCACGTTCCATTCAACCTTCGAATCCATTCAATTTCACGTTCCATTCAATATTCCATTCCACATTCCACATTCCCTTCCAGTTCTGTTCCACGATACATTCCACGTTCAATTACAGGAACCATTGCACTTTCCATTCCACATTCCATTCCATTCCATTCCATGCCACATTTCTTTCCACATTACATTCCACATTCCATTCCATGTTCCATTCCACATTCCATTCCATTTTCTCTTCCACGTTCCATTCCACTTCCCATTCCGTTTCATTCCACGTTCCATTCCACGTTCCATTTCTCTCCATTCCACTTTCCATTCCACATTCCATTGCATATCCCATTCCACTTTCCATTCCATGTTACATTCCATCTTCCATTCCACGTTCCATTCCACATTCCAATCCACATTCCATTCCATTGCATACCACTTTCCCTTCCACATTACATTCTACATTCCTTTCCATGTTCCATTCCACGTTCCATTCCATGTTCCATTCCACATTCTATTCCATTCCATTCCACTTTCCATTCCACTTTCCATTCCACATTCCATTCCACATTCCACTGCAAATTTCATTCCACATTCCATTCCACATTCCAATGCACATTCCATTCCAGATTCCAACCACATTCCATTTCTTTCCATTTCACCTTCCTTTCCATTCCGTTCCTCATTCCGTTCCACATTCAATTCCAATCCATTCCACATTCCATTGGACATTCCATTCCATGCCATTCCACATTCCTTTCCATCGCATTCCAATTTCCATTCTAAACCATTCCGTGTTCCATTCCATAACATTCCCCATTCCATTCCATTCCAATCCATTCCACATTCTATTGCATTCCACATTCCATTCTATTCCATTTCTCATTCCACTCCATTCCATTCCCTTCCTTTCCACATCCCATTCCATTCCATTCCACTTTACATTCCATTTCATTCCACTCCATTTCATTTCATTCCACATTGTACTCCATTCCACATTCCATTCCATTCCACATTGCATTCTACTGTATTCTATTCCATTCCAATCCACATTCCATTCCATGCCATTCCATTCCACATTCCATTCCATTGCACATTCCATTCCATTCTGTTCCGCATTCCATTCCATTCATTTACTGCATTCCATTCCATTCCATTCCACATTCCATTACATTCGACATTCCATTCCACATTCTATTCCACGTTCCATTCCACGTTCCATTCCATTCCATTCCACATTCCATTCCACTTTCCATTCCGTTACATTCCATGTTCCATTCCACATTCCATTGCCCATGCCATTCCTCGTTCCATACCACATTCCATTTCACGTTCCATTACACTTTCCATTCCAAGGTCCATTCCATTACATTCCACCTTCCATTCCACATTGCATTCCACATTCCATTCCACAATGCATTCCGTTCCATTCTGTTCCATTCCACATTCTATTTCACATTCCATTCCTCATTCAATTTCATTCCATTCAACATTCCATTCCATTCCATTCCTCATTCCATTCCACATTTCATTCCAGGTTGCATTCCACATTCCATTCCACTTTCCATTCCAATTTCCATTCCAAGTTCCATTCCACTTTCCTCTCCATTCTATTCCACATTCCGTTGCAGATTCCATTCCATTCCATTAAACTTTCTATTCCACATTCCATTCCATATTCCATTCCATTCCACTCCACATTCCATTACATTCCATTCCATATTCCATTCCATTCAATTTCACATTCCATTCCAAATTCCATTCCATTCCATTCCACTTTCCATTCCACATTCAATTCGGTTCCATTCCACATTCCATTCCATTCCATTCCACATCCCATTCCATTCAATTTCACATTGCATTCCAAATTCCATTCCTTTCCATTCCACTTTCCTTTCCACATTGCCTTGCATTACATTGCACATTCCATTACAGATTCCAATACAATCCATTCAGTGTTCTATTTCACGTTCCATTCCACAGTCCATTCCACATTCTATTCCACATTCCATTCCACTTTCTATTCCATTGCATTCCCCATTCCATTCCACATTGCATTCCAATCCATTCCACATTGCATTCCACTGCAGTCAACATTCCATTCAACTTTCCATTCCATCTCATTTAAACTTTCCATTTCATTTCATTCCACATTCGATTTCACCTTCCATTCCGTTCCAAATTCCATTCCACACTCCATTCCATTCCATTCCACGTTCCATTCTACATTACGGTCCATTCCCAACCAAATTCCATTCCACGTTGCAATCCACGTTCCATTCCAGGTTCTGTTCGACATTCAGTTCCACATTCCATTCCACATTCCATTCCATTCCATTCCATTCCACATTCCATTCCACTTTACATTCCATATTGCATTCCACATTCCATTCCATTCCATTCCGCGTTCCATTCCACGTTCCGTTCCTCATTCCATTCCATTCCATTCCACATTCTATTCCACTTTACATTCCACATTGCATTCCACATTCCATTCCATTCAATTCCGCGTTCCATTCCATGTTCCATTCCATGTTTCATTCCATGTTCCATTCCATTCCATTCCACGTTCCATTCCACATTCCATTCTACCTTCCATTCCATTCCATTCCACCTTCGTTTACACATTCCATTGTACATTCCATTCCAAGTTCCATTCCATATTCCATTCCACTTTCCATTCCATATCTGATTCCACGTTCCACTCCTTTCCATTCCAAGCTCCTTTCCACATTCTATTCCATTGCTTTCGACGTTCCATTCCACATTCCATTCCACGTTCCATTCCACGTTCCATTGCACATTCCATTCCACGTTCCATTCCACATTCCATTTCATGTTCCATTCCACTTTCCATTCCACGTTCCATTCCATTCCATTTCATTCCACGTTCCATTCCAGGTTCCATTCCACATTCCATTCTTCTTTCCATTCCGCATTCTGTTCCACATTCCATTGCACTGCATTCCACATTCCATTCCGCATTCCATTCCATTCCTTTCCCCATTCGATTCCACATTCCAGTCCACATTTCATTCCATTCCATTTAAAGTTCCATTCCGCAATCCATTCCACACTCCATTCCACATTCCATTCCCTTCCATTCCACATTTCTTTCCACTTTCTATTCCACATTCCATTGCATTCCATTCCATTCCACATTCCATTCCACATGGCTTTCCATATTCCATTCCAAATTCCATTCCATTTTATTCCCCATCCATTCCACTTTCCATTCCATTCCATTCCACTGCATTCCACGTTGCATTACATTGTAGTCCACATTCCATTCAACATTGCATTCCATTGCAGTTAAACTTTCCATTCCATTCTGTTCCACGTTCGATTTCACCTTGCATTCCATTCCAAATTCCATTCCAAATTCCATTCCATTCCATTCCACATTCCGTTCCATTTCCTTCCACGTTCCATTCCATGTTCCATTCCACTTTACGTTCCACGTTCCATTCCACATTCAATTCCACATTTCATTCCACATTCCATTCCATTCCATTCCATTCCACATTCCATTCCCCATAGCATTCCACATTCCATTCCATTCCATTCCACTTTGCACTTCACATTCCTTTCCACTTTCCATTGCACGTTCCATTCCACGTTCCGTTCCATTCCATTACACTTTGCATTCCTCCTTTCATTCCGTTCCATTCCACGTTCCATTCCACGTTCCATTCCACGTTCCATTGTACATTCCATTCCACATTCCATTCCCCTTTACATTCCTAATTCCATTCCACATTCCATTCCATTCCATTCCAAGTTCCATTCCACATTCAATTCCATTCCATTCCACGTTCCATTCCACATTTCATTCCACATTCTGTTCCATTTCATTCCTCATTCCACTCCACGTTCCATTCCGCGTTCCATTCCATGTTCCATTCCACATTCAATTCCACATTTCCTTCCACATTCCATTCCATTCCATTCCATTCCATATTCCATTCCATTCCATTCCATTCCACATTGCATTCCACATTGCATTCCACATTCCATTGCATTCCATTCCAGGTTTAATTTCACGTTCCATTTCACATTCCATTCCACTTTCCATTCCACGTTCCATTCCATTCCATTCCATTCCACGTTTAATTTCACGTTCCATTCCACATTCCATTCCATGTTCCATTCCACGTTCCGTTGCATTCCATTCCACGTTCCATTACACCCTCCATTCCATTCCATTGCACGTTCCATTCCACTTTCTATTGTACATTCCATTCCAAGTTCCATTGCACATTGCATTCCACTTTCCATTCCACATTCCATTCCAGGTTCCATTCCATTCCATTACAATTTCCATTCCACATTCAGTTCCATTCCATTCCACGTTCCATTCCACATTCTATTCCTTTCCTTTCCACATTCCATTCCATTTCATTCTATTCCACATTCCATTCCTTTCCTTTCCACATTCCACAGCATTCCATCCCACATTCCATTCCTTTCCATTCCACATTCCACACCATTCCATTACATTCCACATTCGATTCCTTTCCATTCTACATTCCATTCCATTCCATTCCACATTCAAATCCATTAAATTGCATGCCATTCCACAATACATTCCCTTCCATTCCACATTCCTTTCCTCTCCATTCCCCATTCAATTTCTCATTACTTTCCATTCCACATTCCATTCCAGTTTCCATTCCATTCCATTAGACATACCATTCCATTCAATTCCACATTCCATTCCATTCCATTCCATTCCATTCCACATTCCATTCCATTCTATTGCACATTCCATTCCATTCCACATTGCAATCCGTTCCATTCCATTCCAGATTTCATTCGATTCCATTCTACTTTCCATTCCATATATTTCCACATTCCACATTCTCTTCCACATTCTGTTCCTCTTTCCTTTTCATGTTCCATTCAATTTCATTCCCCATTACTTTACATTCCATTCCATTAAATATTCCTTTCCACATTTCAATCCATTCCATTCCACATACCATTCCACATTCCATTCCATTATATTTCTCATTCCATTACATATTCCATTCCACATACCATTCCACATTCCATTCCATTCCTTTCCATTCCACATTTCATTCCACATTTCAATCCGATCCATTCCATGTACCATTACACATTCCATTCCTTTCCATTTCTTATTCCATTCCACAATCCATTCCATGTTACATTCCACCTTCCATTTCTTTCCCCATTCCATTCCTTTCCACATTCCATTTCACATTCCATTCGACATTCCATTCAATTCCACATTCCTTTCCATTTCATTCCATTCCATTCCATTAAACATTCCATTCCTTTCCATTCCATTCCATATTCAATTCCACTCCATTCCATATTCCATTCCAATCCATTCCACCTTCCATGCCATTCTATTCAATTGCATTCCCCATTCCATTTCATTCCATTCCGCATTCGATAGTATTCTCCGCCATTCCACATTGCATTCCGTTCCATTGCACATTCCATTCAATTCCACTCCACTCCACATTGCATTCGACATTGCATTCCACATTCCATTCCATTCCTTTCCACATTCCCTTCAATTCCATTCCACATTCAGTTCCATTCCATTCCACATTCCATTCAAATTTCCATGTTGTTCCATTCCACATTCCATTCCATTCCATTATACATTCCATTCCATTCAATTCCACATCCCATAATTTTCCTTTCCACATTCCATTCAGCATTCCATTCCACGTCCCATTCTACATTCCATTTCACCATCCATTGCATGTTTCATTCCACTCTATTCCACATTCCATTCCATTCAATCCCACTTTCCATTCCATAGCATTCAATTCCATTCCACATTTCATAACATTCCATTTCATTCCATATTCCCTTCCTTTCCATTACACATTCCATTGAATTCCAAAGGAAAGTGGAATAGAATAGAATGGAATATGGAATGGAATAGATTGGAATGTGGAATGGAATGGAATACGGATTGGAACATTGAATGGAATGGAATGGAACATCTAATGGAAGGGCTTGGAACGTGGAATGGAATGTAATTGTAGTTGGAATGGAATGGAATGAAAGGTGGAATTGAATGAAATTTAATGTGGAATGGAATGTGGGATGGAATGAAAGGGAGAATTGAATGAAATTCAATGTGGAATGGAATGTGGAATGGAATGCAATGGAATGTGAAATGGAACATGTAATGGAACGTGGAAAGGAATTTGAAATGGAAAGTGGAATGGAATGGAAGTGATAGTGGAATGGAATGGAATGGAATGAAATGTGGAATGGAATGGAATGTGGAATGGAATGTGGAATGGAATGGAATTGAATGTGCAATGGAATGTCTAATGGAGTGGAATGGAATGTGGAATGCAATGTGGAATGGAATGAAATTGAATGTGGAATGGAATGTCTAATGGAGTGGAATGGAATGGAATGGAATTGAATGTGGAATGGAATGCAATGGTATGTTGAATATAATGTGGAATAAAATTTGGAATGGAGTGTAATGGAATGTGGAATTGAATGTGGAATGGAATTGAATGTGCAATGGAATATGAAGTGGATTGGAAAGGAATGTGGAATTCAATGTGGAATGGTATGCAATGGAATGTGCAACAGAAAGGAATGGAATGTGGAATGGAATTGAATGGAATATGGAATGGAATGCAGAATGGAATGGAAGGGAATGGAACCGAATGTGGAATACAATGGAATGGAATGTCGAATGGAATGGAATGGAATGTGGAATGGAATGGAATGGAATGTGGAATGGAATGGAATGGAATGTGGAATGGAATGGGGAATGGAATGGAATATGGAATGGAATGGGGAAAGGAATGGAATGGCACGGAACTGAATGTGGAATGGAGTGTGGAATGGAATGGAATGGAATAGAATGTGGAATGGAATTGAATGGAATGTGGAATGGAATGGAATGGAATATGAAATGGAGTGTGGAATGTTATGGAATGGAATAGAATGGAATGGAATTGAATTTGAAGTGGAATGGAAGGTAATGTGTGATTGGAAACCGAATGGAATGGAATGCTTGGAATGTGGAATGAAGTGGAATGGAATGGTATGGCATGGAAAAGAATGGATTGGAATGGAAAGGAAAGGGGAAAGGAATAGAATGGAATGTGGAATGGAATTTGAAATGGAATAGAATGGAAAGTGGAATGGAATGTGGAATGGGTTGGAAAGGAAGGTGGAATGGAATGTAATGGAATGTGGAATGGAAAGGAAGGGAATGGAATGTGCAATGGATTGGAATGGGAAGTGGAATCTAATGGAATGGGATAGATTGGAATGGAATGGAATCTGTAATATAATGGTACGGAATGTGTAATGGAATGTGGAATGGCAAGGAGTTGAAAGTTGAAAGGGATGGAATGGAATGTGGAATTCAATGGAATGTAATGTCGAATGGAAAGGAATGGAATGTAGACTGGAATGGAATGGAATGGAATGTGCAATGGAAAGGAATGGAATGTGGAATGGCTTGGAATGCAATGCGGAATGGAAGGTGGATTGGAATAGAATGCAATGGAATGTGGAATGGAATGGAATGGAATGGAATGTGGAATGAAATGGAATGGAATGGAATGTGGAACTGAATGGAACTTAATGCGGAATGGAAAGTGGAATGGAATGTGGAATTGAATGGAATGGATTGGAATTTGAACTGGAATGGAATGGAATGTGCAATGGAAAGGAATGGAATGTGGAATGGCTTGGAATGCAATGTGGAATGGAAAGTGGATTGGAATGGAATGCAATGGAATGTGGAATGGAATGGAATGGAACGGAATGTGGAATTGAATGGAATGGAATGGAATGGAATGCGGAATGGAATGGAACGGAATGCGGAATGGAATGGAACGGAATGCAGAATGGAAAGTGGAATGGAATGTGGAATTGAATGGAATGGATTGGAATTTGGACTGGAAAGGTGTGGAATGGCATGGAATGTGCAATGGAATGGAGTGGAATGTGGAATGGCAAGGAATGGAATGTGGAATGGGACATGGAATTGAATGGGATGGAATTGAAGGTAGAATGGATTGGAATGGAATGGAATGTGGAATGTAATGGAATGGCATGGAATTTGGAATGGAATGTGCAATGGAATGTGTAATGGAATGTATAATGGAATGTGTAATGGAATGTGGAATGGAATGTGGAATGGATTGGAATGGGAGGTGGAATTGAATGGAATTTAATGAAATGTGGAAAGGAATGAGGAATGCAATGGAATGAAATTGTATGTAATGTAGTGTGGAATGTGGAAAGGAACATGGAATGGAACGTGGAATGGAAAGTGGAATGGAAATGAATGGAACATGGAATGGAACGGAATGGAAAGTTGAATGGAATGGAATTGAATGATGAATGGAATGGAATGGAATGGAATGTGGAATGCAATAGTATGTGGAATGGAATGGAGTGGAATTTGGAATAGAACGTGTAATGCAATGGAATGGAATGTGGAAGGGAATGGAATAAAATAAAAATTGGAATGGAATGTGGAAGGGAATATGGAATGGAATGCAAAGGAACGGTGAATGGAACTTGGAATGTAATGGAATAAAATGAGGAATGGAAAGGAATGGAATGGAATGTGGAATGGAATGTGGAATGGAATGTGTAATGGAATGGAATGGAATGTGGAATAGAATGGAATGGAAGTGAACGTGGAATGGAACTTGAATGGAACGTGGAATGGAATGGATTGGAATATGGAATGGAATAGAATGCAATGGAATGGAATGTGGAATGGAATGTGGAAGGGAATGTACTGGAATGTAGAATGGAATTTGAAATGGAATGGAATGTGGAATGAAATGGAATGCAATGTGGAATGGAAGGTGGAATGGAATGGAATGTGGAATGAAATGGAATGCAATGTGGAATGGAATAGAATGGAATGTGGAATGGAAGGTGGAATGGAATGGAATGGAATGTGGAATGGAATGCAATGCAATGGAATGTGGAATGGAATGCAATGGAAAGTGGAATGGAATGGAAAAGAATGTGGAATGGAATGGAAAGGAATGTGAAATGGAAACAGAATGGAATGTGATATTCAAACAGAATGGGATATGGAATGGAATGAAATGGGATGTGGAATGGAACCTGGAATGAAACGGATTGGAACGTGCAATGGAATGTGGAATGGAAAGGAATGGAATGTGGAATGGAAAGGAATGGAATGTCGAATGGAATGGAGTGGAATGGAATGTGGAATGCAATGAAATGGAATGGAAAGGAATGGAAGGTGTAATTGAATGGAATGGAATGTGGAATTGAATGTGGAATGGAGTGGAATGGAATGTGGAATGGAATGTGGAATGGAACGTGGAAAGGAATGGAATGGGACAAACTGCAATGGCGAATGGAATATGAAATGTAACATGGAATGGAATGGAATGCAATGTGGAATAGAATGGAATGGTATCGAATGGAATGGAACGTGGAATGGAATGGAATGCATTGTGAAATTGAATCTGGAAGGGAATGGAATGGAATGTGGAATGGAATAAGTAGTGAAACGTGGAATGGAATGGACTGGAACGTGGAATGGAAAGTGGAATGCAACGTGGAATGTAAAGTTGAATGGGTCGTGAAATGGAATGGCATGGAAAGTGGAATTGAATGGAATGGAAAGTGGAAAGTAATGGAAAGTGGAATGGAGTGGAATGGAACATGGAATGTAGTGGAATGGAACACGAAATTGAATATGGAATGGAATGGAATGGAATGTGGAATGCAATGTATAATGGAAGGTGGAATATAATGGAATTTGGAATGGAATTTAATGTGGAATGAGATGGAATGCAATGTGGAATGGAAGGTGGAATGGAATGGAATGTGGAAAGAAATGGAATGCAATGTGGAATGCAATAGAATGGAATGTGGAATGGAAGGTGGAATGGAGTGGAATGGAATGTGGAATGGAAGATGGAATGGAATGGAATGGAATGTGGAATGGAATGCAATGCAATGGAATGTGGAATAATCCTTTCCGTTCCATTCCATTCCTTTCAATTCCACATTCCATTCCATTCCATTCCACATTCCATTGCAAGTTCCACTCCGTTTCATTCCACGTTCCATTCCACATTCCATTCCATTCCATTCCATATCCCATTCTATTTGAATATCACATTCCATTCTGTTTCCATTTCACATTCCATTCCATTCCATTGCACATTCCCTTCCACATTCCATTCCACATTCTTTTCCAAGTTCCTCTCCATTCCATTTAACATTCCATTCCTTTCCATTCCACATTCCATTCCTCATTTCATTGCTTTCTTTTCAACATTCCATTCCACATTTCATTCCATTCCACTCCTCATTCCATTCCATTCCATTGCACATTCCCTTCCACATTCCATTCCACATTCTTTTCCAAGTTCCACTCCATTCCATTTAACATTCCATTCCTTTCCTTTCCACATTCCATTCCTCATTTCATTGCTTTCTTTTCAACATTCCATTCCACATTCCATTCCATTCCATTCCACATTTCAATGCACGTTCCATTCCACGTTCCATTCCACGTTCCGTTCCACGTTCCATTCCACGTTCCATTCTATTACATTCCACATTCCACTGCACATTTCAATCCATTCCATTCCACATTCCATTACACATTCCATTTCACATTCCATTCCACATTCCAATCCATTCCATTCCACATTACATTCCATTCCACATTACTTTCCAAATTCTATTCCACATTACATTCCACATTCCATTCCATTCCATTCCACATTCCATTCCACATTCTATTCCACATTCCATTCCACATTCAATTCAATTCCCTTTTATGTTCACTTCGACATTCCATTCCACATTTCATTCCAGATTCCATTTAACATTCCATTCCACATTCCTTTCCATTCCATTCAACATTCCATTCAACTATCCATTCCACATTCCATTCCATTCCACATTTCACTCCATTCCAAATTCCCTTCCACGTTCCATTCCACTTTCCACTCCACGTTACATTTCATTCCATTGCATGTTCCATTCCACTTTCCATTCCATTCCTTTAGACTTTCCATTCCACATTCCATTCCACATTGCATGCCACATTACATTCCTTTCCATTCCACCTTTCATTCCACATTCCATTCCACATTTCATTACACATTCCATTCCACATTCCAATCAATATTCCATTCTACATTCTTTTCCATTCCATTCCACATTGCATTCCTTTGCATTCCATTCTATTCCACATTCCATTCCATTCCATTCCATTCCACATTCCATTCCATTATATTCCACATTCCATTCAATTACATTCCACATTCCATTCCACATGCCATTCCACATTCTAATCCACGTTCCATTCCATTCCATTTCACATTCTATTCCATTCCTTTCGACATTCCTTTCCATTTAATTCCACATTTCATTCCATTCCGTTGCATTCCACATTCCATTCAATTCCATTCCACATTCCATTCCATTGCCTTCCATTCTATTCCACATTCCATTCCGTTGCATTCTATTCCACTTTCCATTCTGTTACATTCCACGTTCAATTCAATTACTTTCTACATTCCATTCCACATTCCATTCCACATTCTATTCCACATTGCATTCCATACTAGTCCACATTCTATTCCATTAGTTTCTACATTCCATTCCATTGAATTCTACATTCAATTCCATTCCATTGCATTCCACATTCCATTCCATTCAATTCTACTTTCCATTCAATTCCATTCCATGCCAATCCATTCCACATTCCACTCCAGATTCCGTTCCATTCCATTCAAATTTCATTCCTCATTCCTTTCCATTTCATTCCACATTCCATTCAATTCCATTCCACTTTCCATTCCATTCCATTCCACATTCCAATCCACGTTCCATTCCGTTCCATTCCACTTTCCTTTCCATTCCATTCCGAATTCCATTCCTCATTCCATATCACATGCCATTCCATTCCATTCTACATTCCATTGCATTCCATTTAACATTCCATTCCATTCCTTTCCACATTACGTTCATTTCCACATTCCATTCCACATTACATTCCGCGTTCCATTCCATTCCATTCTGCATTCCATTCCACATCCCATTCCATGTTCCACTCTATTCCATTCCACGTTCCATTCCAATTTCCATTCCCTTACAATTCAAGTTCCCTTCCACATTCCATTCCACATTCCATTCGACATTCCATTGTGTTCCATTCCACATTCAATTACACACTCCACTCGACATTCCATTCCACATTCCATTCCACATTCAATAGCACATTTCATTCTACATCCCATTCCGTTCCATTCCACATTCCATTCCACATTTCATTCTACAACCCATTCCATTCCATTCCACATTCCATTCCACATTCAACTGCACATTTCATTCTACATCCCATTCCCTTCCATTCCACATTCCATTCCACATTTCATTCTACAACCCATTCCATTCCATTCCACATTCCTTTCCACATTCCATTCCACATTCCATTCCAGATTCTATTCCATTCCATTCCACATTCCATTCTACATTCCAATCCACGTTCCATTCCAGGTTCCATTCCACCTTCCATTCCATTGGATTCCTCGTTTCAGTCCACCTTCCATTCCGTTACATTCCACTTTAAATGGATTGTGGAATGGAATGTGGAACGGAATATAGAATGAAATGTGGAATTGAATGGAATGGAATGTTCAATGGAACGTGGAGTGCAATGGAATGGAATGTGAAATGGAATGCAGAATGTAATGGAATGGAATGTGAAATGGAATCTGGAAAGGAAAGTGGAATGGAATGAAATGGAATATGAAATGGAACGTGGAATATAATGGAATGGAATGTAGAATGGAAAGTGGGGTTGAAATTGGAATGGAATGAGGAATGGAATGTGGAATGGAATGGTCCATGGAATGTGGAATGGAATGGTCCATGGAATGTGGAATGGAACGTGGAATGGAATGGAATGGAAAGTGGAATGGAACATGGAAAGAATGGAATGGAACTTGGATTGGAATGTGGAATGCAATGTGGAATGGAAAGTTGAATGAAATGGAATGGAACATGGAATGGAATATGGAATTGAATGGAATGGAATGTGGAATAGAAAAGAATGGAACGTGAAATGGGTAGTGGAATGGAACATGGAATGCAACGTGGAATGGAATGTGGAATGTAATGGAATGGAGTGTAGAATGGAATGGAATGGAATATGGAATGGTATTGAATGCGGTGGAATGTGGAATGGAATCGAATGGAATGGAATGGGATGCGGAATGCAATGGAATGGAAAGTGGAAAGGAATATGAAATGGAATGCAATGGAATGTGGCATGCAATGTGGAATGGAATGTGGAATGGATTGGAATGGAATGTGGAACTGAATGTGAATTGGAATGGAATGGAATACCGAATGGAATGAGGAATGGAATGTGAAATGGAATTTGGAATGGAATGTGGAATGGAATGTGGAATGAATCGTGGAATGGAACGTGATATAAAATAGAATGCAACGCGTAATTGAATGTGGAATGGAATGGAATGGAAAGTGGAATGGAATGCTTAATGGAATGTGGAATGGAAAGGAAGGGAATGCGGAATGGAATGTGGAAACTAATGGAAAGGAATGGAATGTGGAAACGAATGGAATGGAATGTAGAATGGAATTTTGAATGGAATGTGCAACGGAATGTGGAATGTAATGGAATGGAATGTGAAATGGAGTGTGGAAAGGATGGTGGAATGGAACGGAATGCAACGTGGAATGGAGGGTGGAATGAAATATGGAAAGGAAAGTGGAAAGTAATGGAAAGGAAAGTGGACTGAAATGAGGAATGGAATGGAATGGAAGTTGGAATGGATTGAGGAAAGGAAAGTGGAATGGAACGTGTAATGGAATGTGAAATGGAATGTGGAATGAAATGGAATGGAATGTGGAATGGAATGTGGAATGGAATGTGGAATGGAATGTGGAATAGAATGTGCAATGGAATGGAATGTGTTGTGGAATGAAATGTGGAATGGAATGTGGAATGGAATGTGGAATGGAATGCCGAGTGTAGTATGGAATGGAATGTGCAATGGATTGCAATATAAAATCGAATGGAATGTGCTAAGGAATGTGGAAGGGAACTTGAAATGAAAGGCAATGGAATGTGGAATGGAACGTGGAATGGAATAGAGTGGAAGATGGAATTGAACGTGGAATGGTACGTGGAATGGAATGGAACGTGGAACGAAAGGTGGAATGGAATGTGGAAAGGAATGGAATGTGGAAATTAATGGAATGGAAAGTAGAATGGAATGCAATGGAAAGTGGAATGAAATGGAATGGTTTGTGATATGGAAGGTGGAATGGAATGTGGAATGGAATGGAACGGAAAGTGGAATGGAATGGAACGGAACGTGGAATGGAATGGAATGGAATGTGGAATGAAATGGAAAGGAACCTGCAATGAAACGGAATCAAATGTGGAATGAAATGGAAAGGAATGTGGAATGAAATTGAATGGAATGGAATGGAATGTGGAGTGGAATTTTGAATGGAATGGAATGGAATGGGGAATGGATTGTGGTATGGAATGGAATGGAATGTGGCATGAAATGTGGAATGCAATGGAATGGAATGTGGAAAGCAATGTGGAATGGTATGGAAAGAAATGTGGAATGGAATGTGGAATGGAATGTGGAATGGAAAGGAATGTAATATGAAATGGACTGTGGAATGCAATGCGGAAATGTAAGTGGTATGGAATGAAATGGAACGTGGAATGGAACGTGGAATGCAATAGAAAGGAATGTGGAATGGAATGGAATGGAAAGTGGAATGGAATGTGCAATGAAATGGAATGGAATATGGAATGGAATTTGTAATGGAATGGAATGGGGAGAGGAACCTGAAATGCAATGGAATGGAAGGGGGAATGTAATGTGGAATAAAATGTGGAACGTAATGTGGAATGGAATGGAATGGAACGTGGAATGGAATGGAGTAGAATGTGGAAAGGAATGTGGAATGAAATGCAATGGACAGAGTAATGGAACGAAATGGAATGTGGAAAGGAATGTGGAATGGAATGTGCAATGGAACAGAGTGGAATGTGGAATGGAGTGTGTAATGGAATGGAATGGAATGTGGAATGGTTTGGAACGGAAAGTGGAATGGAATGTGGAACGGAAAGTGGAATGGAAAGGAATGTAATGTGGAATGGAATGTCTAAACGAATGTGGAATGGAACGGAATGTGGAATGGAATGTGGAATGGAATGGAATGGAATGTGGAATGGAATGTGGAAAGGAATGTGGAATAGAATGTAATGGCATGTGGAGTGGAATGGAATGGAATGTGGAATGAAATGGAAAGGAACGTGGAATAGAATGTGGAATGGAATGTGGAATGAAATGGAATGGAAAGTGGAATACAATGGGATGGAAAGGAATAAGCAACTGAATGGAAAGGAATGTGTAATGGAATGGAATGGAAAGTGCAATGGAATGGAATGGAATGTGGAATGGAACATGCAATGGAACGTGGAAAGGAATGTGGAATTGAATGTGGCATGGAATGTGGAATGGAACGTGCAATGGAATGGCATGGAATGTGGAATGGATTGTGGAATTGAGTGTGAATTGGAACGTGGAGTGGAATAGAAAGGAATGAGGAGTGGAACAGAATGGAATGAGGAGTGGAACAAGCAATTGAACGTGGAATGCAATTGAATGCAATGGAATTGAATGTGGAATGGAAGGGAATGGAATGTGGAATGGAATGTGGAATGGAATGGAATGATTTGTGGAATGAAATTTGGATTGTAATGGAATGGAATGTGTAATGTAATGGACTGGAATGTGGAATGGAATGTGGAATGGAACTTAAAGGAAAGTGGAATGGAACATGAAATGGAATGGAGTGGAATGGAATTTGCAAAGGAATGGAATGGATTGTGGAATGGAATGCAGAATGGAATCTGGAATGGAATTGAATGTGGAATGGATTGCGAATTTGAATGCAATGGAATGTGGAATGCAATGTGGAATGAAATGCAATGCAATGAGAATCGAATGTGGAATGTAATGTAATGGAAAGTGAATTGGAAAATGGAATGGAATGTCGAATGGAAAGTGGAATGGAATGCAATGGAATGTGGAATGGAATGTGGAATGGAATGTGGAATGGTATGTGGAATGGAATGCAATGTAATGTGGAATGCAATGTGGAATGGAATGTGGAATGGAAAGTGGAAAGGAATGGAATGGAATGTGGAATGGAACATGGAATGGAACGTGGAATGGAACATGGAATGGAATGTGGAATGGGATGTGCAATGGAATACAGAATGGAAAGTTGAATGGAATGGAATGGAACATGGAATTGAACGTGGAATGGAATGGAATGGAATGTGGAACAGAATGTAGAATGGAACGTGGAAAGGAATGTGGAAGGGAAAGTGGAGTGGAATGGAATGGAATGGAATGGAATGTGGAATGGAACCTGCAATGTATCGTGGAATTGAATATGGAATGGATCATGGAATGGAAGGTGAAATGGAATGCGGAATGGAATGTGGAACGGAATATGGAATGGAAAATGAAATTGAATTGAATGGAATGTGGAATTTAATGCATTGGAATGTGGAATGGAATGTGGAATGGAACGTGGAATGGAACGTTGAATGTAATGGAATGGAACATGGAATGGAATGTGGAATAGAATGGAATGGAATGTGGAATGCAATGGAATGGATAGAGGATTGGAAAAGAATTGAATGTGAAATGGGACTTGGATTGGAACATGGAACACAACGTGGAATGGAACGTGGAATTGAATGTGGATTGCAATGGAATGGAATGTGGAATGTAATGGAAAGGAATGTGGAATGGAATTGAATGGAGTGGATGTGGAATGGAATGGAATGGAATGGAATTCGGAATGCAATTGAATGGAATGTGGAATGGAATGGAATGGAATGGAATGGAATGGAATGTGGAATGCAATGGAATGAAACGGAATGGAATGGAATGTGGAATTTAATGGAATGGAAGGGAATCTGGAATAGAATGGAAAGGAACAGAATGTGGAATTAAATGGAATGGAATGTAATGGAATGGAATGTGGAATTTAAAGAATGGAATGAGGAATGAAATGGATTGGAATGTGGAATGCAGTAGAATGGAACCTGGAGTGTAATATGGAATGGATTTTGCAATGGAAATGAATGGAATCTGGAATAGAATGGAAAGGAATGGAATGAGGAATGGCATGTTGAAAGGAATGTGCAATGGAATGGAATGGAATGTGGTATGGAATGGAATGGAATGTGGAATGAAATGGAATGGAATGTAATGGAAAGAATTGTGAAATGGAATGTGGAATGGAATGCGGAACGGAAAGAAATGAAACGTGGAATGGAATGGAATGGAACATGGAATAGAATGCAAAGGAAGGAGGAATGGAGCATGGAATGCAACAAGGAATGGAAAGTGGAATGGAATGTGGAATGGAATGTGGAACGTAATTCAATGGAATGAGAATGGAAGGTGAAATGGAACAGAATGCAGTGTGCAATGGAATGTGGAATACAACGGATTGGAATGTGGAATGGAATATGGAATTGATTGTGGAATGGAACGGAATGAATTGTGGAATGGAATGTGGAATGAAACGTGGAATGGAACGTGGAACTGAATGGAATGGAACTTGGAATATAATGTGGAATGGAACGCAAGGAAATGAGAAATGAAATGTGAAGTGTAATGGAATTGAATGTGGAAAGGAATGGAATGGAATTTTGAAAGGAATGAGGAATGGAATGGAATGTAATGTGGAAAGGAATGTGCAATGGAATATGAAATGGAAATTGGAATGGAATGGAATGGAATGTGGAATGGAACATGGAATGAAATAGTATAGAACGTGGAATGGAAAGTAGAATGGACTGTGCAATGGAATGCGGAATGGAATGTGGAATGGAATGTGGAATTGAATGCAATGGAATGGAATGGAATGGAATGCAATGGAATGTGGAATAGAATGTGGAATGGTATTTAATGGAATGTGGATTGGAATGTGGAATTGTACTGAATGGAATGCAATGTTCAATGGAATTTGGAAAGGAATGGAAAGGAATGGAATGGAATTTGAAATGAAATGTGGAATGGAAAGGAATGGAATGTGGAATGCAATGGAATGGAATGGAATGTGCAATGGAATATGGAATGTAATGGAATGGAACCTGGAATGGATTGTGGAATTCTACGTGGAATGGAATGGAATGGAATGGAATGAAATGTCCAATTGAATGGAATGGAATGTTGAATGGAACGGAATGGAATGTGGAATGGAACGTGCAATTTAACGTGGAATGGAACGTGAAATGGAACGTACAATGGAATGCGGAATGGAAAGGAATGGAATGTGGAATGGAATGGAATGGAATGTGGAATGGAATGTGGAATGGAATGTGGAATGGAATGGAATGGAATAGAATGGAATGGAATGGAATGTGGAACGGAATAGAATGGAATGTGTAATGGAACGTGGATTGGAATTGAATGTGGAATGGAATGGAATGGAATGGAATACGAAATGGTATGGAATGTGGAATGGAATGGAATGGAATGTGGAATGGAATAGAATGGAATGTGAACTGCATTGGAATGGAATGTGGAAAGGAATGTAATGGAATTTGGAATGGAATGTGCAATGGAATGTAATAGATTGTGGAATGGAATGGAATGTGGAATGGAAAGTGAATGGAATTGAATGAAATGTGGAATGGAATGGAAAGGAATGTGGAGTGGAATGGAATGGAAAGGAATGTGGAATGGAATGGAATGGAATTTCGAATGGAACGTGGAATGAAATGGAATGGAATGTGGAATGGAATGTGGAATGGAAAGAAATGGAATGTGGAATTGAGTGTGCAATGGAAAGGAATGGAATGTTAAATGCAGTGAAATGGAATGTGGAATTGAATGCAATGGAATGTGGAATGGAATGTGGAACGGAATGGAATTGTATGTGGAATGGAATGTGGAATGCTTGGAATGGAATATGGAATGGAATGGAATGGAATGGTAATTTACTGTGGAATGCAATATGGAATTGAATGGAATGGAATGTGTAATGCAATGGAATGGAATGCGAAATGGAACTTGGAATGGAATGGAATGGATCATGTAATGGAATGGAATGGAAGGTGAAATGGAATGGAACTTGGAATGGAATAGAACGGAACGTGGAATTGAATGGAATGGAATGTGGAGTGTAATGGAAAGGAATGTGGAATTCAATGGAATAGAATGTGGAATGGAATGGCATGGAACGTGGAATGGAATGGAGTGGAATTCAGAATGGAATGTGGAATGAAATGGAATGGAATATTGATGCAATCGAATGGAATGTGGAATGGATTGTGATGGAATGTGTAATGGAATGTGGAATGGAATGAAATGGAATGCGGAATAGTATGTCTAATGCTTGGAATGGAATGTGGATTGGAATGGAATGGAATCTGGAGTGGAATGTGGAATGGAATGTGGAGTGCAATGTAATGGAAAGTGGAATGGAATGTGGAATGTGATGGAATGGAATGTGGAATGAAACGTGAAATGGAATGTAATGGAATGAAGAATGGAATGTGGAATGGAATGGTGTGGAATGTGGAATGGTATGGAATGGAATGTGGAATGGAATGTGGAATGGAATGGAATGGAATGTCTAATGGTGTGCGGAATGAAACGTGGAAGGGAATGGAATAGAATGTGGAATGGAATAGAAAGGAAAATTCAATGGAATGTGGAATGGAATGGAATGGAATGCAATGTGGAATGGAATGGAATGGAAAGGAATGCAGTGTGGAATGGAATGGAATGGAATTTGGAATGGAATGGAATGGAATGCAATGTGGAATGGAATGGATTGGAATGTGGAATGGAATGCAATGGAACGTGGAATGGAATGGAATGGAACGTGGAATGGAATGGAATTCAATGTGGAATGGAATGGAATGGAATGTGGAATGGAATGGAATGGAAGTGAATGGAATGTGGAATGGATTTGAATGGAATGTGTAATGGAAGATAATGGAATGGAATGATATGTGAAATGGAACGGAATGGATTATGGAATGGAAAGTGGAAATGAATGGAATGGTAAGTGGAATGGAACTTGGAACGGAATGTAATGACACGTGGAATGGAATGGAAAGTAATGTGTAATGGAATTAGGAATGGAACGTGGAATAGAATGGAGTGGAATGTGGAATGTAATGGAATGGAATGTGGAATGGAATGGAATGGAATGCAATGTGGAATGGAAGGGAATGCAACGTGTAATGGAATGAAATGTGGAATGCAATGGAATGGAATGGAATATGGAATTGAATGGAATGTGGAATGGAAAGGAATGGAATGTGGAATGGAATGTTGAATGGAATGGAATGGAATGTGAGCTGCAATGGAATGAAATGTGGAATGGAATGGAATGGTATGTGGAATGTAATGTGGAATGGAATGTGGAATGGAATGGAAAGGATTGTGCAATGTAATGGAATGGAATGTGGATTGAAATGTGGAATGCAATTGAATGGAATGCAGAATTGAATGGAAAGGAATATGGAATGGAATGGAATTTCATATTCCTTTCAACCTTCCATTCCATTCCATTCCATTGCATTCCATATTCCGTTCAATTACATTCCACTTCCCAATTGATTCAGTTCCTCATTCCATTCCATTCCATTGCATTCCTTCCGACATTCCATTGCATTCCATTACATTACGTTCCACATTCCTTTCCATTCCATTACATTCCAATTCACATTCTATAAAATTCCCTTCTATTCCGCATTCCATTCATTTCCATTCCACATTCCATTCCATTTCATTCCTCATTCCTTTCAATTCCATTCCCTTCCATTCCATTCCACTTTACATTACACATTCCATTATGCATTCCATTCCATTCCTTTCCATATTTCCTTCCATTCCTTTCCATTCCACATTCCATTTCATGTTCCATTCCACGTTCTTTTCCACGTTCCATTCCATTCCGTTCCGGATTTCATTCTATTCCCGTCCACATTCTATTCCACATTCCACTCCTTTCCATTCGACATTTCATGCCACATTCCATTCCATGTTCCATTCCCTTCCATTCCACTCTCCATTCCACATTTCATTCCTCATTCCATTCCACTTTCCGTTCCATGTTCCATTGCATTCCATTCCACGTTTCATTTCACCTTCCATTCCATTCCATCCCAGGTTACATTCCACATTCCATTCCACGTTCCATTCCATGTTCCATTCCACATTCCATTCCACGTTCCGTTCTACCTTCCACTTCAAGTTTCATGCCACGTTCCAATCCATTTCATTCCATGATCTATTCGACATTCCATTCCATTCTATTCCACTTTCCATTTCACATTCCCTTCGACATTCCATTCCACATTCCATTCCGTTACATTCCACGTTCCATTCGACATTCCATTCCATTCAAATCCACTCTCCATTCTACATTCCATTCCACATACCATTCCACATTCCAATCCGTTCCATTCCACATTCCATTCCACATTCCTTTCCACATTCCTTTCTATATTCCATTACATTCCATTCACATTCCATTTCATTCCTTTACAGTACATTTCACGTCCCATTCCTCTTTCCATTCCATTCCATTCCACGTTCAATTCCACATTCCATTGACCATTCCATTCGACGATCCATTCCACATTCGATTCCACGTTCCACTCCATTCCATTCTACTTTCCATTCCACATTCCATTCGATTCAATTCCACTTTCCATTCTACATTCCATTCCATTCCATTCCACTTTCCTTTGCACTTTCCATTCCACATTCTATTCCACATTCCATTTCACATAACATTCCATTCCTTTCCACATTCCATTCCATTCTATTCCAAATTCCATTAGATTCCATTCCATTGCATGCCTCTTTCAATTCCATTCCATTCCATTCCATTCCAATACATTCCATTCCATATTTCATTCCGTTGCATTCCGCATTCCATTCCATTCCATTCCATTCCATTCCACATTCCACTCCATTTCATTCCATTCCACATTCCGTTCCATTCTATTCCCCATTCCATCACATTCCATTTCTCATCACATTCCACGTTCCATTCCACGTTGCTTTCCACGTTCCATTCCATGTTCCATTCCTCGATCCATTCATTTCCATTCCACATTCCATTCCATTCCATTCCACATTCCATTCCACTCCACTTTCCATTCCACGTTCTATTCCATTCCATTCCACCTTCCATTACACGTTCAAATCCACATTCAATTCCACGTTGTATTCCACATTCTATTCCACATTCCATTGCACATTCCATTCCATTCCATTCCACGTTCCCTTCCACGCTCCATTCCAGTTTCCATTCCACGTTCCATTCCACATTCCATACCATTCCTTTCCATTCCATTCCGGATTCCTATCCATTCAATTTCGCATTCTATTCTGCGTTCCATTCCATTCTATTCCACATTCTATTCCACAATCCGTTCCTTTCCATTCCACATTCCATTCCTTTCCATTCCAAATTACATTGCACATTGTATTCCACGTCCCATTCCGCATTCCATTCCACATTCCATTCCACGTTACATTCCATTCCATTCCAGGTTCCATTGAACGTTCTATTCCTCATTCCATTATACAACCCATTCCACGTTCCATTCCATTCCATTCCACGTTCCATTCCACATTCCTTTCCATTCCATTCCACATTCCATTCCATTCCATTCTACTCCATTCCACATTCCTTACCATTCCAATCTTTTCCATTCAACATTCCATTCCATTCCATACCACATTCTATTCCAAATTCCAATCCATTTCATTCTCATTTTTTCCATTCCATTCCACATTCCATTCCAAGTTCCATTCCACGTTCCATTCCACGTTCCATTCCACGTTCCATTCCACGTTCCATTCCATGTTCCATTTCGCATTGCATTCCATTCCACTTCGCATTCCATTCCATTCCATTACGCATTTTATTCAATATTCCATTCCATTCCATTCCACATTCCATTCCACACTACATTCCATTCCATTCCACATTCCACTGCATTGCATTCCACATTGCATTGCTTTCCATTCCACGTTACATTGCACTTTCCCTTTCACGTTCCAATCAACATTCCATTCCACACCATTCCAATTTCCAGTCCATTCTATTCCACATTCCATTCCACATTCCATTTCACATTCCATTCCATTCCTATACACATTCC
Organism: Pongo pygmaeus; assembly: GCF_028885625.2. Lineage (NCBI taxonomy): Eukaryota > Metazoa > Chordata > Mammalia > Primates > Hominidae > Pongo > Pongo pygmaeus. The sequence goes on from NC_072392.2 coordinate 39,424,325, forward strand.
ATTCCATTCCATTCCACGTTCCATTCCAAATTCCCTTCCACATTCCACTCTACGTCCCATTCCACATTCCATTCCATTGAATTCTACGTTCCATTCCACATTTCATTCCACATTCCATTCCACGTTTAATTCCGTTCCATTCCACATTTCATTCCACATTCCTTTCCACATTCCTTTCCACATTCCTTTCCACATTCCAAACCACGTTCCTTTCCAATGTCCGTTAAATTCCATTCCCCATTCCACTCCATTGCATTCCACATTCCATTCCTTTACAACACACGTTTCATTCCACATTTCATTCCATTCCATTGCACATTCCATTCCACAATCCATTCCATTCCATTCCACATTCCATTGCACTCCATTCCAGATTCCTTTCCACATTCCATTTCATTCCATTCCACATTCCATTCAATTTAATTCCACATTCCATTCCACATTCTTTTCCACATTCCATTCAATTCCACATTCCATTCCACATTCCATTCCGCAGTCCGTTCCACATTCCATTCCACGTTCCATTCTCATTCCATTGCGTTTCATTCCAGATTCTATTCCACAATCTGTTGCATTCCATTTCACTTGCCATTCCTTATTCCCTTAAATTCCATTCCATTCCATTCCACATTCCATTCCACATTCCATTCCACATTCCATTCCAATGTCCGTTAAATTTCATTCCACATTCCATTCCATTCCATTCCACATTCCATTCCATTCCAATTAACATTTCATTCCTCATTTCATTCCATTCTATTGCACATTCCATTCCACATTCCATTACACATTCCATTCCATTCCATTCCATTCAATTCCACGATCCATTCCACATTCCATTCCATTCCATTCCACGTTCTATTTCACACTCAATTCCACATTCCTTTCCATATTCCATTCCGTTCCATTCCACACTTGATTCCAAATTCTATCCTATGTTCAATTCCACATTCCATTCCACGTTCCATTGGAAGTTATATTCCACGATCAATTCCATTGCATTTCACTTTCCATTCCACATTCCATTCCATTCCATTACAAGTTCCATTCCACACACCGTTGCTCTTTCCGTTGAATTCCATTCCACGTTCCATTCCACTTTCGATTCCATTCCATTCCACTTACAATTCCACAACCCATTCTACATTTCAATCCACTTTCCATTCCGCATTCCATTAAATTTCCTGCCACATTCCATTCCACATTCCATTCCATTCCATTCCACATTCCATTCCACATTCCATTCCATTCCATTAAAATTTCCATCCCACTTTGCATTGCACATTCCATTCCACATTCCATTCTGTTCCATTCAACTTTCCATTCAGTATTCCATTCCATTCCGTTCCACATTCCTTTCTTTTACACTCCACAGTTCATTCCACATTCCCTTCCATTCCATTCCACATTCTGTTCCATGTTCCATTCCATTCAACTCCACGTTCCATTCGACGTTTCATTCCACATTCCATTCCACATTCCATTCCACATTCCAATGCCTACAATTCCGCATTTCATTCCACATTCCATTAAACATTCCAATGCATTCCATTAAACATTCCATTCCACTCCTTTCCACATTCCATTCTCATTCCATTACATTACATTCCATATTCCTTTCCACATTCCATTGCATTCCATTTCACATTTCTTACCACATTCCATTCCATTGCATTCCACATTCCATTCCACATTGCTTTCCACTTTCCATTCCATGTTCCATTCCACCTTCCATTCCATGTTCCATTCCATTCCATTCCACGTTCCATACCATTCCATTCGACATTCCTTTTCATTTCATTCCACATTCCATTCCACATTCCATTTCTCATTCCGTTCCACATTCTATTTCAATTTCCTTTCCATTCCATTCTACATTCCATTCCATTTCATTCTACATTCCATTCCATTCCACTCCGCATTCCTTTCCAAATTCCATTCCACATTCCATTACACTCCATTCTATTCCACATTCCATTTCATTCCATTGCACAATCCATTCCACATTCCATTCCACATTCCATTCGAAGTTCCATTCCATTGCATTCCACATTCTAATCCATTCCATTCCTCAATCCATTCCATTCAATTGCACATTCCATTCCATTCCATTCCATTCCATTCCACACTCCATTCCATTCCATTCCAGTCCACATTCCATTCCATTACATTCCAAGTTCAATTCCGTTCCACATTCCATTCCATTCCATTCCACATTCCATTCTGCTTTCCATTGCACATTCCTTTTCACATTCCATTCCACTCCATTCCATATTCCATTGCATTTCATTCCACATTGCATTCCATTCCATTTCATTCCACATTCCATTCCACATTCCATTTTATTCCATTGCACATTCCATTCCACATTCCATTCCATTCCGTTCCACATTCCATTCCACATTCCACTCCATTCCATTCGATACCACATTTCATTCCACTTTCCATTCCATTCCATTCCACTTTCCATTGCATTCTGTTGCACATTCCAGTCCACATTCCTTTCCAAATTCCATGCCATTCCATTTAATATTCCATTCCATTCCATTTCATATGCCCTTCCATTCCAGTCCACATTCCATGCCACATTCCATTAAACGTTCCTTTCCACATTCCATTCCACATTCCATTCCTCATTCCATTCCGTTCCATTTCACATTCCATTCCACATTCCATTCCACATTCCATTCAATATTCCATTTCACATTCCATCCATTCCATTCTCAATCAATTGCATTTCTTTCCACTTTCCATTCCATTCCATTCCTCCTTTAATACCACTTTCCATTTCAAATTCCGTTCCAAATTATATTTCAGTTTCCATTCTATTCCATTCCATTACACATTTCGTTGTATTCCATTCCATTCCATTCCATTCCATTCCACCTTCCTTTCCATTGCATTCCGCATTCCATTCCATTCCTTTCCATTCCATTCCATTCTATATTCTACTCCATTCCATTCCATTTCACATTCCATTCCATTCCATTCCACATTCCATTCCATTCCTTTCCACTTTCCATTCCACATCCCATTCCTCGTTGCATTCCTGTCCATTCCACTTTCCATTTCATTCCATTACACGTTCAAATCCATTCCATTCCATGTTCCATTCCATGTTCCATTCCACTTTACATTCCACGTTGCATTTCAAGTCCCATTCCTTTCCATTCCATGTTCCATTCCACTTTCCATTCCATTAAATTTTACGTTCCTTTCCATTCCATTTCACTTTCCATTTCACGTTGCATTTCATTCAATTCCACGTTCCATTCCATTCCATTCCACATTTCATTCCACGTTCCATTCCATTCAATTCCACTTTCCATTCTACGTTCCATTCCACATTCCATTACTTTCCATTCCTCATTCCTTTCCATTCTAGTTCACATTCCATTCCATTCCATTTGATTTTCCATTCCTAGTTCCATTCCATGTTGTATTCCAAGTTCCATTCCACGTCCCATTGCACGTTCCATGTCTTTCCATTCCACATTCCATTCCATTCCATTCCCCATTCCATTCAATTGCATTCCACATTCCATTCCACATTCCATTTCTCATTCCATTCCACTCCATTCCACTTTCCATTCAACATTCCAATCCATTAAATTTCACGTTCCATTCCATATTCCATTGCACATTCCATACCACATTTCCTTCCAGTTCCATTCGATGTTCCATTCCACGTTTAATTACAGGAATGATTGCACTTTCCATTCCACATTCCATTCCATTCCATTCCATTCCATGGCACATTGCCTTTCACATTCCATTCCACATTCCATTCCACGTTCCTTTCCATGTTCTATTCCACGATCCATTCCACTTTCCATTCCATTTCATTCCACGTTCCATTCCACGTTACATTCGTTTCCATTCCACTTTCCGTTCCACAATCCATTTCACATCCCATTCCACTTTCCATTCCATGTTCCATTCCATGATCCATTCCACGTTCCATTCCACGTTCCATTCCACATTCCATTCCATTTCATTTCACTTTGCATTTCAGATTAAATTCTACATTCCTTTCCAATTTCCATTCCACCTTCCATTCCACGTTCCATTCGACATTCCATTCTACATTCCTTTCCATGTTCCATTCCACGTTCTATTCCACGTTCCATTCCACATTCTATTCCATTCCATTCCACATTCCATTCCACATTCCATTCCACATTCCATTTCTGTTTCACATTCCTTTCCATTCCATTCCACTTTCCATTGCAAATTCAATTCCTTTCCAATCCACATTCCATTGGACATTCCATTCCTTTCCTTTCCACATTACTTTAAATTGCATTCCACATTCCATTCTAATCCATTCCACGTTCCATTCGATTTCATTCCGCGTTCCTCTCCATTCCTTTCCATTCCATATTCTGTTACATTCCACATTGCATTCCATTCCATTTCACATTCCATTCTATTCCATTCCATTCCATTCCATATTCCATTCCAAATTCAATTCTTTGCAATCCACATTCCATTGGACATTCCATTCCATTCCATTCCACATTCCTTTCCATGGCATTCCACATTCCATTCTAATCCATTCCACTTTCCTTTGGGTTTCATTCCGCCTTCCATTCAATTCCATTTCATTCCATTCCATTCCATTCCACATTCTGTTGCATTCCACATTGCCTTCCATTCCATTTCACATTCCATTCCATTCCATTCCATTCCATTCCACATTCCATTCCAATCCATTCCACATTCCATTCCATTTCATTCCATTCCACATTCTATTCCATTCCACATTGCATTCCATTCCACATTCCATTCCACTGTATTCTATTCCATTCCATTCCACATTTCATTCCATTCCATTCCATTCCATATTCCATTCCCTTCCAATCCACACTCCATTCCGTTCATTTATTGCATTCCATTCCATTCCATTCTGCATTCTATTCCATTCCATTCCACATTCCATTCCACGTTCCATTCCACGTTCCATTCCGTTCCATTCCACATTTCATTCCATTCCATTTCGCATTCCATTCCATTGTATTCCAGATTCCATTCCACATTTGTTTCCAGTCCATTCTACATTCCTTTCCTCATTCCTTTCCATTCCTTACCACATTCCATTCCATTCCATTCCACATTCCATTCCTCATTCTATTCCATTCCATTCCATTTTGCATTCCACGTTCCATTCCATTCCTTTCCACATTCCGTTCCACATTACATTCCATTTCGTTCCTTTGCACATTTCATTGCACACTCCATTCCTTTCCATTGCACATTCCCCTCCATCAATTCCACAGTCTATTCCACATTCCATTCCATTCCATTCCATTCCACATACCATTCCACATTCCATTCCATTCCATTCCACATTCCTTTCCATTGCATTCCACATTCCTTTCCATTCAATTCCACTTTTTATTGCATTCCATTCCATGTTCCTTTTAACATTCCATTCCACATTCCACATTCCATTCCATTCCATTTCACCGTCCATTTCATTCCACATTCCAATGCATTCCATTCCACATTCCATTCAATTCTGTTCCATATTCCACTCCACATTCCATTCCACATTCCTTTCCATGTTCCTTTCCACATTCCATTGCACGTTGTTTTCCATACCCTTACAAGATCCATTCCACATTCCATTCCATTGCATTCCACGTACCATTCCACATTTCATTCCACATTGCATTCCCCATTCCATTCCGTTCCATTTCTTTTTCCATTCCACATTCTATTCCACTTTCCATTCCACCATAAATTCCATTCCGTTACATTCTACTCCACATTCCACTCAACTTTCCTTTCCACATTCCATTCCACATTCCATTCCACATTGCAATAGAATCCATTCTACCATCCATTGCACATTCCTTTCCATTCCACTCCACATTCCATTCCACATTCCATTCCACATTCCCTTCCACTTTCCATTCGATTCCATTCCACATTCCATTCCACTTTCCATTCGATTCCATTCCACATTCCATTCCACATTCCATTCCATTGCATTCAACGTTGCATTCCATTCCAACCGACATTCCATTCCTCATTCCATTCCACATTTCATTCCACGTTCCATTCCATTCCATTCCAGGTTGCATTCCATTCCATTCCACATTCCATTTCACTTTCCTTTCCCTTCCATTCCACATTCCATTCCATTCCTTTCAAAATTACAAATTTTCCACCTTTCATTGCACATTCCATTCCATGTTCCATTCCATTCCCTTCGACATTCTGTTCCGCGTTCCATTGCATGTCCCATTCCATTACATTCCACGTTCGATTCCTCTTTCCGTTCAATGCAATTTTACGTTACATTCCAATCCATTCCACTTTCCATTCCACATTGCATTCCACATTCCATTCCACGTTCCATTCAACATTTCATTCCATTCCATTCCACATTTCATTCCACAGTCCATTCCACGTTGCATTCCACAATCCATTCTGTTCCATTTCACATTCCATTCCACGTTGCATTCCATATTCCATTTCACATTCCATTCCATTCCTTTCTACATTCCATTCCACATCCTACTCCACATTCCATTCCATTCCATTCCACATTCCATTGCATTCCCTGCCACATTCTTTCCATATTCAAATCCATTCCATTTCACTTTCCATTCAATTCCATTCCACTTCCCATTCCACAGAATCTTCCATATTCCTTTCCATATTCGATTCCATTCCATTCCATTCCATTCCACATTCCATTCCATTCCATTCCATTCCAATCCACATTGCCTTCCACTATCCATTCCACATTCCATTCCACGTTCCATTCCACATTCCTTTCCACGTTCCATTCTACGTTACATTCCACATTCCGTTACATTCCTTTCCACGTTCAATTCCACGTTCCATTCCATTGCATTCACCTTTTCATTCCATATTCCATTGAACATCCGTTTCCATGTTCCATTCCATGTTCCGTTACACGTTCCTTTCCACACTCCACTCGACATTCCATTCCACATTCCATTCCACATTTCATTCTACATCCCATTCCATTCCATTCCACAGTCCATTCCACATTCCATTCCACATTCCATTCCATTCCATTAAACATTCCATTCCACATTACATTACACGTTTCATTCCACGTTCCATTCCATGTTCCATTCCACCTTCCATTCCATTCCATTCCTCGTTTCAGTCCACATTCCATTCCATTGCATTCCACTCTCCTTTCCACATACCATTCCACTTTCCATTCCACATTCCATACAAGATTCCATTCCATTCCATTCCACATAACATTCCATATTCCATTATATGTTCCATTCCACATTCCATTCCACGTTCCATTCTACCTTCCATTAAATTCCATTCCTCGTTTTAATCCAGATTCCATTCCATTCCTTTCCACATTCCATTCCACATTGCATTCCTTGTTACATTCCGTTCCATTCCACATTCCATTCCATATTACATTCCATTCTATTCCACATTCTGTTGCACATTCCATTCCACGTTCCATTCCACCTTCCATTCCATTCCGTTCCACTTTCCTTTTCAGATTCCATTACACTTTGCATTCCATTACATTCCACATTCCATTCCACATTCCATTCCATTCAATTTCACGTTCCATTCCATATTCCATTCCGCATTCCATTCCACATAACATTTCACATTCCATTCCACGATCCATTCCACATTCAGTTCCACGATATATTGCACGTTCCATTCCACATTCAATTCCATTGCATTCCATTCCATATTCCATACCATGTTCCAAAGTATGTTTCACTAAACTTTCCATTCCATGTTCCCTTCCATTCCATTCCAAATTCCGTTCCACATTCCAATCCATTGCATCCCACTTTTCATGCCACATTGCATTCCACAATCCATTCCTTTACATTCTACATTCCATTCCACTTTCCATTACCCATCCCACTGCATTCCATTCCCCATTCCATTCCACTTTGCATTCCATTCCATTCCATAATCCTTTCCACATTCCATTCCACATTCCATTCCACCTTCTATTAAATTCCATTCCACATTCCATTCCATTCCATCCGAAATTCCATTCGACTTTCCATTCCATGTTCGATTCCACGTTCCATTAAATCCATTCTTTGTTCCATTTTTTTCCATTCCAGATTTCATTCCAGCTTACAGTTCACATTCCATTCCACATTCCATTACACATTTCTTTCCATTCCATTCCACATTCCATTCCATTCCATTCCACATTCCATTCCGTTCTTTTCCACATTCCAGTTTTTTCCACATTCCATTCTACATTCCATTCCACATTCCATTCCATTCCATTCCACGTTCCATTCCACGATCCATTCCATGTTCCATTATATTCCATTCCGTGTTCCGCTCAACATTCCGATCCACTCCATTTCACGTTCTATTCCATAATTCCATTACAAATTCCATTCCACTTTCAATTCCATTGCATTCCACATTCGATTCCACTCTCTACTCCACATTATACTCCACATTCCGTTTCGTTCCAATCCACATTCCATTCCACTTTCCATTCCACATTGCATTCCATTCCACTTTCCATTCCATTCCATTCCACATTCCATTCCACTTTGCATTCTCTGTTCCATTCCGCGTTCCTTTCCACTTACCATTCTTTTCCATTCCACGTTCTATTCCACAGTCCATTCCATTCCGTTTCAGTTTCCTTTCCATATTCCATTCCAGATTCCATGAAACATTACTTCTGTTCCATTAAACATTCCATTCCACATTCCATTCCACATTCCATTCCACATTCCATTCCATTCCATTCCACATTCCATTAGTCATTACATTCAGCATTCCATTCCACATTACTTTCCACATTCCATTGCATTCCATTACACATTCCATTCCACATTCGATTACATTATATTCCGCATTCCATTCCACATTCCATTCCACATTCCATTCCGTTCCATTTTACCTTCCATTACACGTTCCACTCCATTCCATTCGACGTTCAATTCCACAAGCCATTCCACATTGCGTTCCACATTCCATTGCACATTCCATTTCACATTCTATTCCGTTCCATACCACATTCCTTTACAATCCATTCCACTTTCCTTCCACTTTCAATTCTACAATCCATTCCACATGCCATTCCATTCCATCCCACATTCCATTCCATATTCAATTCCATTCCATTCCACATTCCATACCACCTTCCATTCCATTACATTCCACGTTACATTCCACCTTCCTTTCCATGTTACATTCCAAATTCAATTCTATTCCATTCCTTATTCCACTCCATTCCATTAAATTCCACAATCCATTCAGCATTTCATTCCACATTCCATTTCACATTCCATTCCACATTCCATTCCACGTTTCACTACATTACACGTTCCCTTACACGATGCATTCCACGTTGCAGTCCATGATCCATTCCATTTCATTCCAAGTACCATTACATTGCATTCGACTTTCCCTTCCACATTCCATTCCACATTCCATTTCACATTCCATTCTCATTCCATTTCACTATTCATTTCATTCCATTCTATTCCATTATACATTCCTTTCCATTCCAATCCACATTCCATTGCATTCCATTGCACTTTCCATTCGGTTACACATTCCATTCCTTTCCGTTCCACGTTCCATTGCATTCCATCCCACTTTCCATTCCATTACATGCCACATTCCATTACACATTCCACTGCATTCCATTCTATTCCATGTTCCATTCCATTCCAAACCACATTCCTTTCCATTCCATTCCACATTCCATTGCATTCCATTCCAAATTCCATTCCAAATTCCATTCCACATTCCATTTGACGTTCCATTCTATTCCATTCCACATTCCATTCCATTCCATTCCACATTCCATTGCATTTCATTCCACATTCCATTTCATTCAATTTCACATTCCATTCCATTCCATTGCATTCCACATTCCATTCAATTCCATTCCACATTGCATTCAATTACATTTTACATTCCATTCCACATGGCATTCCACATTCTATTCGACGTTCCTTTCCACATTCCATTGCTCATTCCATTCCATTCCATCCCACATTCCATTGCACTTTAAATTCCATTCTATCCAACATTTCATTACACTTTCCATTCCATTCAATTCCACCTTTCATTCCACTTCCCATTCATGTTCCATTCTACGTTCCTCTCCATGATGCATTCCACATTCCATTCCTTTCCATTCCACACTCCTTACCATTGCATTACATTCCTTTCCACAATCTATTCCATTCCATTCCACATTTCTTTCCACATTCCATTCCACATTCCATTACTTTCAATTTCACATTTCATTCTATAATCCATTCCACTTTCCATTCCACATTCCATTCCGTCTCATTCCACTTTCCATTCCACAGTGCATTGCAAATTCCATTCCATTTCCTTTCCATTCCATTCCACATTCCATTCCACACTCCATTCCACACTCCATTTCCTATGCCATTCAGTTACATTCCACATTCCATGGCACATTCCATTCCTTTCCATTCCAGTTTCCATTCCACCCTCCATTCCACATTTCATTCCACCCTCCTTTCCACGTTGCTTTCCACATTCCATTCCACCTTCCATTCCTCATTCCATTCCAATCCATTCCACATTCCATTCCTTTCCATTCCACATTCCATTCAACACTCCATTCCACACTCCGTTCCACATTCAATTCCACATTCCATTCAGTTCCATTCCACATTCCATTCCAGATTCCATTCCGTTCCATTCCATATTCCATTCCAAATTCCATTCCGTTCCATTCCACATTCCATTCCACACTCTATTCCATTCCATTCCACATTCCATTCCGTTCCATTCCACATTCCATTCCACACTCTATTCCATTCCATTCCACATTCCATTCCATTCTATTCCAATTTCCCTTCCACATTGAATTCCTCATAACTATCCATTCTATTCCACATTCCACTCCACATTCCAAAATACGTTACATTCCACATTCAATTCAACATTCCATTCCGTTCCATTCCACATTCCATTTGACACTCCATTACACATTCCATTGCACATATCAAACCGTTCCATTTGACATTCATTTCCACATTCCATGCCACAATGCATTCCACATAACGTTCCATTCCACATTCCATTGCATTCCATTGCACATTCCATTCCACTTTCCATTTCACATTCCGTTCCATTCAATTCTACATTCCATTCCACGTTCCATTACAAGTTCCATTCCATTCCATTCCACGATCCGTTTCTCATTCTATTCCACATTCCATTCCAAATTCCATTTCAAATTCCATTCCGCATTCCATTACACATTCCATTCCATTCCACTCCGCAGTGCTTTCCACATTTCATTCCATTGCATACCACATTCCATTCCGTTCCATTGCACATTCCATTCCACTTTCCATTCCACGTTCCATTCCATTTCATTCGGTGTTCTATTCCACATTCCACTCCCCATTCCATTCCACGTGGCATTCCATTCCGTTCTACGTTCCATCCCACGTTCCATTCCATTCCATTCCACTTTCCATTCCACTTTCCATTGCACATTCGTTTCCAACTTCCTTTCCACACTACATTCCAAGTTCCATTCCATATTCCATTGCACATTCTGTTCCATACCATTCCAAGATCCATTTCACATTCCATTCCATTCCATTCCACGTCCCATTGCACATTCCATTCCACATTCCTTTCCATTCCATTCCAAATTCCATTCCAAAGTCCATTCCATTACATTCCACATTTCTTTCCACATTCCATTTCACATTGCATTCCAGATTCCATTCCACATTGCATTTCACATTCCATTCCACATTCCATTTCATTCCATTCCAAATTCCATTCCATTCAATTAGACGTTCCATTCCACATTCCATTCTACATTTCATTTCACATTCTTTTCCACTTTCCATTCCACTACATTCCACAATCCATTGCATTACATTCGACGTTCTATTTCACCTTCTTTCCACGTTCCATTCCACATTCCAATCCACTTTCCATTCCATTTCATTCTACATTCCATTCCTCATTCCATTCCTTTCCATTCCACATTCCATTCCAAGTTCCATTCTACTCCATTCCATTCCATTCCATTCCACATTGAATTCCATTCCATTCCACATTCCATTCCATTCCATTCCACATTCCTTTCCACATTCCATTCCATATTCTCTTCCACGTTCTATTCCGTTTCATTCCACATTCCATTCCATTCCATTCCACCTGCCATTCCATTTGATTCCACATTCCTTGCCACATTCCATTCCACATACCTTTCCATTCCCTTCCACGTTCCATTCCACATTCCATTCCATTAAATTCCACTTTCCTTTCCACATTCCATTCCACATTACATTGCTTTCCATTCCACATTCCATTCCACGTTACATTCCACATTACATTGCTTTCCATTCCACATTCCATTCCACATTCCATTCCATTCCTTTCAGCATTCCATTACATTCCATTCCACATTCCATTCCACATTGTATTCCGTTCCATTCCACATTCCATTCCACATTACCTTACTTTCCATTCCTCATTCCATTGCATTCCATTCCACATTCCTTTCAACATTCGTCTCCATTGCATTCCACATTCCAGTCCATTCCATTCAACATTACATTCCACATTATATTCCACATTCCATTCCACCTTTCATTCCGTTCAATTTCATGTTACTTTCCACATTCCATTCCATTCGATTAGATATTCCATTCCATATTCCGTTCAATATCATTCCACATTCCATTCCACATTCCATTCCATTTCATTGAACATCAAATTCCATTGCATTCCACATTCCTCTCCACATTCCATTCCATTCCATTCAATTTCATTCCACATTCCTTTCTATTTCATTCCACATTCCATTCAATTCCATTCCATTGCACTCCACATTCCCTTCCACATTCCAATCTACGTTTCATTCCATTCCATTCCACTTTCCATTCCATTCCATTACACATTCCATTCCTCATTACATATCACGTTCCATTCCATTCCATTCCACATTCCCTTGCATTCCATTAAACTCTCCAATCCATTCCGTTCCACATTCCACTCATTTCCACATTCCATTCCACATTACATTCCAGGTGCCATTCCATTCTATTCCATGTTCCATTCCACTTTCCATTATATGTTCCACTCCATTCCATTCCACTTTCCATTACAAATTCCATTCCCTTATATTTCAAGTTCCCTTCCAAATTCCATTCCACGTTCCATTCGACTTTCCATTACGCTCCATTCCACATTCCATTAGACACTCCACTCGACATTCCATTCCACATTCCATTCCACATTCAATTCCACATTTCATTCTACATACCATTCCCTTCCATTCCACATTTCATTCTACATCCCATTCCATTCCATTCCACATTCCATTACAGATTCTATTCCATTCCATTCCTCATCCATTCCACATTCCATTCCACGTGCCATTCTGCGTTCCATTCCACCTTCCATTCCTTTCCATTCCTCGATTCAGTCCACCTTCCAATACATTACATTCAACTTTACTTTCCACATTCCAATCCACATTCCATTTCACACTCCATTCCACATTCCATTCCACATTCCATTCCACATTCCATTCCAGATTCCATTCCATTCCATTCCACATTCCATTCCACTTTCCATTCCATGTTCCATTCCACGTTCCATTCCACCTTCGAATCTTTTCCATTTCTCGTTTCAGTCTGCATTCCATTGCATTACATTCCACTTTCCTTTCCACATTCCATTCCACGTTCCATTCCACACTTCTTTCCGTTTCATTCCACATTCCATTCCACATTCCATTACATTCCAATACATAATCCGTTGCACATTCCATTCCACGTTCCATTCCACATTCCATTCCATTTCACTCCACTTACCTTTCCAGATTCCATTCCACATTCCATTCCATTATATTCCACATTCCATTCCACATTCCATTCCATTCCCTTCCACGTTTCATTCAACATTCCATTCCATTAAATTTCACGTTCCATTCCATATTCCATTCCACATTCCATTCCACATTCCATTTTACGTTCCATTCAGCGTTCCATTCCACATTAAATTCCACCATACATTCCACTTTCCTTTCCACATTCCATTCCGCGTTCCAATCCTCATTCCTTTCCACGTTCCTTTTTACGTTCCATTGCACATTCCATTGCATTCCTTTCCACGTTCAGTTCCACGTTCCATTCCATTCCATTCAACTTTCCTTTCCATATTTCATTGAACATCCCATTCTATGTTCCATTCCATTTTCCATTCCACGTTCCATTCCACACTCCACTCAACATTCCTTTACACATTCCATTCCACATTTCATTCTATATCCCATTCCATTACATTCCACAGTCCATTCCAAATTCCATTCCACATTCCATTCCAGATTCCATTCCATTCCATTAAACATTACATTCCACATTACATTACACGTTTCCTTCCACTTTCCATTCCATGTTCCATTCCACCTTCCATTCCTTTCCATTCCTCGTTTCAGTCCACATTCCATTCCATTGCTATCCACTCTCCTTTCCACATTCCATTCCACTTTCCATTCCACATTCCATACCAGATTCCATTCCATTCCATTCCACACACCATTCCACATTCCATTATACGTTACATTCCACATTCCATTTCACATTCCATTCCACGTCCCATTCCCTTCCATTCCTCGTTTTAGTCCACATTCCATTCCATTCCATTCCACATTCCATTACAAATTACATTCCCTTCCATTCCACATTCCATTCCATATTACATTCCATTCCATTCGACATTCCGTTGCAGATTCCATTCCACGTTCCATTCCACATTCCATTCCATTCCGTTCCACTTTCCTTTCCATATTCCATTTCACTTTGCAATCCATTCCATTCCACATTCCATTCCACATTCCATTCCTTTACATTCTACGTTCCGTTCAACATTCCATTCAATTCAATTTCATGTTCCATTCCATATTCCATTCCACATTCCATTCCACATTCCATTTCACGTTCCATTCCACGATCTATTCCACATTCAATTCCATGGTTCGTTGCGCGTTCCATTCCACATTCCATTCCATTCCATCCATTCCACTCCGCATTCCCTTCCACATTCCATTCCTCATTCGATTTCACGTTCCATTCCACATTCCTTTCTACGTTCCATTCTGCCTTCCATTCCACATTCCATTCCATTCCTTTCAACGTTCAATTCCAAATTCCATTCCATTCCATTCAACTTTCCATTCCATATTCCATTGAACATCACTTTCCACGTTCCATTCCATGTTCCATTCCACGTTCCATTCCAGATTCCATTCCATTCCATTCAACTTTCTCTTCCACATTCCATTCCACATTCCATTCCACATTATATTCCGTTCCATTCCACTTTCCATTAAACATTTCCTTCCACATTCCATTCCACATTGCATTTCATTCCATTCCACAATCCATTCCAAAGTCCATTCTACTCCCTTCCACATTCATTTCCACATTCCATTCCACATTATATTCCACAGTCCATTCCAAATTGCATTATACATTCAATTCCACATTCCATTCTCCTTCCATTGCATTTCTTCCTACTTTCCATTCCACATTCCATTGCATTCCAATTCACATGTCATTCCACATTCCATTCCATTCCATTCCATTCCACATTCCATTAAACATTCTATTCCTCATTCCATTCCGCAGTCCATTCCATTCCATTCCAAATTCCATTCCATTCCAATCAACATTACATTCCACAATTCGTTCCATTCCATTCCACATTTCGTTCCATTCCATTCCACATTTCATTCCACATTCCATTCCATTCCATTCCACATTTCATTCTACATTCCATTCCACATTACATTCCACTTTCCATTCCACATTCCCTTCCATTCCATTCCTGTCCATACCACATTAAATTCCACATTAAATTCCACATTCCACTTTCCATTCCGTGTTCCATTCCATTCCATTCCACATTGAATTCCATTCCATTCCATTCTGCTTTCCATTCCGTTCCATTCCACATTCTTTTCCAGATTCCCTTCCATTCCTCTCCACATTCAATTCCATATTCCATTCCATTCCATTCCACATTTCATTCCATTCCATTCCACGTTCCATTCCATGATCCATTCCACATTCCATTCCACGTTCCTTTCCACATTCCATACCATTCCATTCTACATTGCATTCCATTTTACATTCCATTGCATTCCATATTCCTTACCATAGCATTCATTCCATTCCACTTTCCATTCTATTGCATTCCACATTCTACTCCACATTCCATTCCATTCCATTCCACTTTCCTTGCCACATTCCATTCCATTCCGTTGAAAATTCCATTTTACATTCCATTGCACATTCCATTCCGTTCTATACCACATTCCATACACATTCCTTTCCACATTCCATTCCAAATTCCATTCCATTGCATTCCATTCCAAATTCATTTCACATTCCATTCAATTACATTCCAAGTTCCAGTCCACATTCAATTCCACATTCCATTGCAGATTCTATTCCATCCCATTCCACATTCCATTCCATGTTCCATTGCACCTTCCATTCCACCTTCCATTCTATTCCATTTCTTGTTTCAGTCCACATTCCATTGCATTACATTCCACTTTCCTTTCCACATTCCATTCCACATTCCATTCCACACTACCTTCCTTTCCATTCCACATTCCATACCACATTCCATTCCATTCCAATCCATATTCCGTTGCACATTCCATTCCACGTTCCATTCCACATTCCATTCCATTTCATTCCACTTTCCTTTCCAAATTTCATTCCACGTTCCATTCCATTATATTCCAGATTCCATTCCACATTCCATTCCATTCCATTCCACGTTACATTCAACATTCCATTACATTAAATTTCACGTTCCATTCCATATTCCATTCCACATTCCTTTCCACATTCCATTTCATGTTCCATTGCACGTTCCATTCCACATTAAATTCCACCATACATTGCACGTTCCATTGCACATTCCATTCCATTCCATTCCATTCCATTCCACTCCACATTCCCTTCCACATTCCATTCCACATTTCATTCCACGTTCCATTCCACATTCCTTTCCATTTTCCATTCTACTTTGCATTCCACATTCCATTACATTCCTTTCCATGTTCAATTCCACGTTCCATTCCATTCCATTCAACTTTGCATTCCATATTCCATTGAACATCACATTCTGCATTCCATTCCGTGTTCCATTCCATGTTCCATTCCACATTGTATTCTATTCCATTCAATATTCCCTTCCACATTCCATTCCACAGTCCATTCCACAGTGCATTCCACATTCCTTTCCACATTCCTTTCCAGATTCCATTCCATTCCATTAAACAGTCCATTCCACATTACATTACACGTTTCATTCCACATTCCATTCCATGTTCCACTCCACCATCCATTCCATTCCATTCCTCGTTTCAGTCCACATTCCATTCCATTGCATTTCACTCTCCTTTTCACATTCCATTCCACATTCCATTCCACATTCCATTCCACATTGCATACTAGTTTCCATTATATTCCATTCCAAATAATATTTCACATTCCATTCCACATTCCATTCCACCATCCATTCCATTCCATTCCTCGTTTTAGTCCACTTTCCATTCCATTACATTCCGCATTCCATTCCACATTCCATTCCACATTACATTCCGTTCCATTCCACATTCCATTCCATATTACATTCCATTCCATTCCACATTCTGTTGCACATTCCATTCCACGTTCCATTCCACATTCCATTCAACTTTCCTTTCCAGATTCCTTTCCACTTTGCATTCCATTACATTCCACTTTCCATTCCACATTCTATTCTATTTCATTCTACGTTCCATTCAACATTCCATTGCATTCAATTTCACTTTCCATTCCATATTCCATTCCACATTCCATTCCACATTCCATTTCACATTCCATTCCACGATCCATTCCACATTCAATTCTACGATACATTGCACGTTCCAATCCAAATTCCATTCCATTCCATTCCATTTCACTCCACATTCCCTTCCACATTCCATTCCACATTCGATTTCACGCAGCACTCCACATTCCTTTCCACGTTCCATTCTACCTTCCATTGAACATTGGTTTCAATTCCTTTCAACGTTCAATTACTCGTTCGATTCCATTCCATTCAACTTTCCATTCCATATTCCTTTGAACATCACATTCCACAATCCATTTCATGTTCCATTACACGTTCCATTCCACATTCCATTCCATTCCTTTCCACTTTCCCTTCCACATTCCATTCCACATTCCATTCCACATTATATGCCGTTCCATTCCATATTCCATTGCACATTCCATTCCACATTCCATTCGACCTTCCACTCCATTCCTTTCCACTTTCCATTAAACATTCCTTTCCACATTCCATTCCACATTGCATTCGATTCCATTCCACAATCCATTCCAAAGTCCATTCCATTCCATTCGACATTCCTTTCCACTTTCCATTCCACATTCCTTTCCACAGTCCATTCCAAATTGCATTACACATTCAATTCCACATTCCATTCTCATTCCATTGCATTTCTTTCCACTTTCTATTCCACATTCCATTGCATTCCAATTCACATGCCACTCCAAATTCCATTCCATTCCATTCCATTCCATTCCACATTCCATTCAACATTCCATTCCACATTCCATTCCGCAGTCCATTCCATTCCGTCCCAAATTCCATTCCATTCCAATCAACATTCCATTCCAAATTTCTTTCCATTCCATTCCACATTCCATTCCGCAGTCCATTCCATTCCATTCCACATTCCATTTCATTCCCTTCCATTCCATTCCATTCCATTCCACGTTCCATTCCCCTTTCCATTAAATCCTATTCCACATTCCATTCCACATTCCAGTCCATTCCATTCCACATTCCATTCCATTCCAAAACACATTTCATTCCGCAATTCATTCCGTTCCATTCCACATTCCATTCCACATTCCATTCCACATTCCATTTCATTCCATTCCACATTCCATTCCATTCCATTCCATTCCATTCCACGTTCCATTCCATATTCCATTCCACATTCCATTTCATTCCATTCCACATTCCACTCCATTCCATTCCATTCCACGTTGCATTGCACGTTCCCTTCCACATTCCATTCCATTCCATTCCACGTTCCATTCCACACTCAATACCACATTCCATTCTACCTTTCATTCCGTTCCATTGCACATTCCATTCCACATTCCATGCCACGTTGAATTCCACATTATTTTCTATATTCCATTCCAGGTTCCAGTCTATGTTCCATTACATTCCATTTCACGTTCCATTCTACATTCTATTAAACGATCCATTCCATTCCATTCCATTCCACTTTCCATTCCACGTTCCATTCAATATTCCTTTGCATTCCATTCCAACTTCCATTCCGCACTCCATTCCACATTCCATTCCGCCTTCCAATCCAGTCCAGTCCACATTCCATTCCACGTTCCATTCCACATTCCATTAAAGTCCATTCCACATTCCATTCCACATTCCATTCCACCTTCCATTCCGCATTCCATTCCATTCCATTCCGTTCCATTCTATTCCACATTCCAATCCATTCCATTCCACGTTTCATTCCACATTCCATTCCGTTCCATTCCACATTTCATTCCACATTCCATTGCACATTCCATTCCACTTTCCAGTCCACATTCCCTTCCATTCCATTCCTGTCCATTCCACATTAAATTCCACATTCCACATTCCATTCCACATTCCATTCCATGTTCCATTGCATTTCATTCCACCTTGCATTCCATGCCATTCCACTTTTCATAGCATTCCATTCCATTCCATTCCACTTTCCATAGCATACCATTCCATTCCTTTCCACATTCCATTCCATTTTTTCCACATTCTATTCCAGATTCCATTCCATTCCTCTCCACATTCAATTCTATATTCCTTTCCATTCCATTCCAAATTTGTTTCCATTCCATTCCATGTTCCATTCCACGATCCATTCCACGTTCTATTCCATGTTCCATTCCACATTCCATACCAATCCATTCTACATTGCATTCCATTTTCCATTCCATTGCATGCCATATTCATTACCATTGCACTCATACCATTTCGCTTTCAATTCCATTCCATTCCACATTCTATTACTCATACCATTCCATTCCATTCCACATTCCATGCCACATTCCGTTCCATTCCATTCAAAATTCCATTTCACATTCCATTCCACTTTCCATTCCTTTCTATTGCACATTCCAAAACACATTCCTTTCCACATTCCATTCCACATTCCATTCCATTCCATTCCATTCCACATCCATTCCACATTCCATTCCATTCCATTCCACGTTTCAGTCCACATTCCATTCTACATTCCATTCCACGTTCCTTTTCATTGCATTCCACGATCCATTTCACGTTCCATTCGACAACCCTTTCCACATTTCTTTACATTCCATTCCACGTTCCACTCTACTTTCCATTCCATTCCATTTCACTTTCCATTGCATTTTCCATTCCACGTTCCATTCCAAATTTCATTCCTTGTTCCATTGCACGTTCCATTCCACGTTTCATTCCTTTCCATTCCACGTTTCATTCCACATTCCATTCCATTGCATTCCATGACCCATTCCACCTTCCATTCCAAATTTCATTCCACATTGCATTCTGTTCCATAACACGTTCCACTGCACATTCCATTCCACATTCTATTCCACATAACATTCCACTTTACATTCCATTCCATTCCTCATTCCATTCCACATTAAATTCCATTGCATACCACATTTAGTTCCACGTTGCATTCCGCATTCCCTTCCACATCCCGTTATTCATCCCATTCCATATTCCCTTCCACATTCCATTCCATTCCATTCCACACTCAATTCAAAATTCCATTCCATTAAATTCCACATTCTATTGCACATTGCATTCCACATTCCATTCCATTCCTTTCCATATTCCATTATACATTCCATTCCATTCCATTCCACATCCCATTCCACTTTCCATTGCATTCTATTCCACATTATATTCCACATTCCATTCCACATTCCCTTCCTCAGTCCATTACATTCCATTCCAGATTCCATTCCACATTCCATTCCATTCCATTCCACATTCCATTCCACATTCCATTCCACAATCCATTCCAATGCTTTCCACATTACTTTCTGCATTCCATTCCACATTCCCTTCCACATTCCATTCCATTCCTTTCCATATTCCATTCCACATAACATTCCACATTCCCTTCCACATTCCATTCCATTCCATTACACATTCTGTTCCACATTCCATTCCATTCCATTCCACATTCCATTCCACATTCGATTCCAATTTCCCTTCCACATTCCATTCCATTCCTTTCCAAATTCCCTACCACATTGCAATCCATTACCTTCCACCTTCCATTCTACATTTGATTACATTCCTTTCCACATTCCACTCCATTCCATTCCACATTCCTTTCCACATTCCATTCCACCTTCTATTCCGTTCCTTTACACGTTTCATTCCACCTTCCATTCCACGTTTCATTCGACTTTCCTTTCCACTCCATTCCACGTTCCATTCCAACTTCCATTCCAAATTCCTCTCCAATGCCTAACATTCCAGTCCTCATTCCATTCCATTCCATTCCCCATTCCATTCCATTACTTTTCTCATTCCTTTCTTTTCCATTCAACATTCCATTTCACATTCCATTCCACTTTCTATTCCACATTCCGTTACCCATTCAAATCCACTTTCCATTCAATTGCATTCTACTTTCCATTCGACGTTCCCTTCCACATTTCATTCCACATTCCATTCCATTAGATTCCATGTTCCATTCCCTGTTCCATTCCATTCCATTCCACACTGCATTACACATTCCATTCCACATTCCATGGCATTCCATTCCACGTTCCATTCCACTTTTCATCCCACGATCCATTCGATTTCCTTCCATGTTCGATTCCACATTCCATTCCATTCCATTCCACTTTCCCTTCCACATTCCATTCCACATTCCATTCTTCATTTCATTCCGTTCCATTCCACATTCCATTCCACATTCCACTCCATTCCGTTCCACATTCCATTCCATTACACTCCATGTTTCATTCCACATTCCCTTCCATTGCATTACACATTCTATACCAAGTTCCATTCCAATCAATTATACTTTCCATTCCACGTTTCATTCCACATTCCGTTCCACAATCCATTTCGCATTCCAATCCATTCCATTCCACAATCCATTCCATATTCCATTCCATTCCATTCCACATTACATTCTCATTTCAATGCATTTCATTCCACATACTATTCCACATTCCATTCCATTCCACATTTCATACCACATTCCATTCCATTCCATTCCACACTCCATTCCACATTCCATTCCTCTTTCCATTCCGTGATCCATTCCACGTTCCATTCCACGTTCCATTCCATTCCATTCAACGTTCCATTCCATTCCATTCCACGTTCCATTTCATTCCGTTCCACATTCCATTCCACTTTCCATTTCACATTCCCTATCACATTCCATTTCATTTTCCTTTCCTTTCCCTTCCATTCCATTACACATTCCTTTCCATTCCATTGCTCATTCCATTCCATTCCATTCCGTGATCCATTCCACATTCCATTCCACTTTTCATTACATTCCATTCCATTCTATTCTACATTCCATTCTATTCCATTAAACTATCCATTCCGCGTACCATTCCACATTCCATTCCACGTTCCATTCCATTCCATTCCACTTTCCAAATCATTCCATTTCAAATTCCAATCCATTCCATTCCACATTCTACCACATTCCATTCCAAGTTGCTTTCCATTCCGTTCCACGTCACATTCCGCATTCCATTCCATATTACATTCGACGTTCCATTCCAATCTATTCCACGTTCCTTTCCTTTCCATTCCACGTTCAATTCCAATTTCCATTCCACATTCCATTCCACATTCCATTTCATGTTGCATTCCATTCCATTCCACATTGTATTCCACGTTCCATTCCATTCCATTCCACATTCCATTGCATTCCATTCCACATTCCATTCCATCCCATTTCACATTCCATTCCATTACCTTCTATTCCATATTCCATTCCATTACAGTCAACATTCCATTCCATTCCACATTCCATTCCACATGCCATTCCACATTACATTCCACATTCCATTGCACTTTCCATTCCATTCCATTCCACTTTCCATTCTATTCCATTCCACTTTCCATTCCATTCAATTCCACATTTCACTCCATTCCATTGCATTCCACATTCTATTCCATTACTTTCCGAATTGCATTCCATCCCATTCCGTTTTATTCCACATTCCATTCCATTCCATTCCACTTTCCATTCCACATTCAATTCCACATTCTTTTCCACGTTCCATTCCATTTCATTCCACATTCCATTGAATTCCATTCCACATTCCATTCCACGTTCTCTTCCATTCCATTGCACATTCCATTCCATTCCACTCCATTCCACATTCCATTCCATGCCATTCCTCATTCCATTTCACATTCTTTTCCATGTTTCATTCCATTCTATAGCAGATTCCATTCCATTCCTTTCCTCATTTCATTCCATTCCATTGCATTCCACATTCCCTTCTATTTCATTCACATTCCATTCCATTCCACATTCCATTTCACATTACATTCCACATTCCAATCCTTTGCATTTCATATTCCATTCCCCTCCATTCCACTTTCCTTTCCTCATTCCATTCCAAATTCCATTCCACATTCCATTCCACATTCCGTTCCACAATCCATTCCACATTCCATTCCACATTCCATTCGGTTTCATTTCATTCCTCATTGCATTCCTTTCCATTGCACCTTACATTCCACATTCCTGTCCACGTTTCTTTCCAAGTTCCATTCCATGTTGCATTCCATTCCATTCCACATTCCATTCCATGTTCCATTCCACATTCCAATTCACATTCCATTACACGTTCCGTTCCACTCCATTCCACGTTCCATTAATCATCACATTGCACATTCCATTCCACGTTCCATTCCACTTCCCATTCCACATTCCATTTCACTTCCCATTCCTTTTCATTCCACGTTGCGTTTCATTCCATTCCATGATCCATTTCATTCCATTCCACATTCCATTATACTTTCAATTACACATTTCATTCCACATTCCATTGCATTCCAATCCACATTGCATTCCTTTCCATTCCACGTTCCATTCCGTTCCACATTCCATTACATTGCATTCCACATTCCATTTCGTTGCATTCCAAATTCCATTCCACATTGCATTACAATCCATTCCATTCCAATTTCCATTCCACATTCCTTTCCACATGCCTTTCCCCGTTCCATTTCATTCCACTCCATATTCCATATTATTCCCTGCCATTCCACATTGCATTCCATTCCATTCCACATTCCATTCCATTCCATTCCACATTGAATTCGATGTTGCATTCCACATTCCATTCCATTCCATTCCACATTCCATTCCATTCCATTCCACATTCAGTTTCATTCCATTCCATATTCCATTCAACATTCCATTTCATATTCCATTCCACATTCCATTCAATTCCTTTCCACATTCCATTCCCCATTCCATTTAACGTTCCATTTGTTTCCATTCCATGTTCCATTCCACGTGCCATTCCCTTTCACTCCACGTTCTATTCCACAGTCATTTCCATTCCATTCCACATTCCGCTTAACTTTCCATTCGACATTCCATTCCACTCCATTCCACATTCCATTCCACTTTCCATTCCACATTCCATTCCGCTTTCCATTCCATTCCATTCCACATTTCATTCAACATTCCTTCCCACATTTCATTCCATTCCATTCCAGTTTCCTTTCCACGTTCACTTCCACGTTCCATTCCATTAAATTCCACATTCCATTTCACATTCCACTCCGTTCCATTCCACATTCATTCCACATTCCATTCCATTCCATTCCACATTCCATTTCACATTCCATTCCGTTCTATTCCACATTCTTTCCACATTCCATTCCACATTCCATTCCACATTCCATTCCATTCCATTCCACATTCCATTTCACATTCCATTACACATTCCATTCCATTCCTTTCCACATTGCATTCCACATTCCATTAAACGTTCCATTCCTCTCCATTCCACGTTCCATCCCACATTCCATTCCACGTCCCATTTCTTTTCATTCCACGTTCAGTTCCACAGTCAATTCCATTCCATTTCACTTTCCTTGCTACATTCCATTCCACATTCTATTCCACGTTGCTTTCCGTCAATTGCACATTCAATTCCACACTCCATTCCACATTCCATTCCACATTCTATTCCATTCCATTCCGCATTCCATTCCACACTACATTCCACATTCCATTGCACATTCCATTCCGTTCCATTCCACATTCCTTTGCAGATTACATTCTACATTCCATTCCTCATACCATTCCATTCCATTCCACATTCCATTCCATTCCATTCCAGATTCCATTGCACATTCCGTTCCACAATCCATTCCAAATTCAATTGCACACTCCATTCCACTTTCCATTCCACATTCCATTTGATTCTTTCCATTCCAAATACCTTTCCAGATTCCGTCCCCCATTCCATTCCACATCTCATTTCATTCCATTCCACATTCCATTCCATTCCATTCCACTTTCTTTTCCACATTCCAATCCATTCCATTCAACATTCCGTTCCTTTCCATTCCACGCTAAATTGCATGTTCTTGTCCACGTTTCATTCCACGTTCCATACCACGTTCCATTCCATTCCATTCCATGTTCCATTCCATTCCATTCCACTTTCCATTCCATTACATTTCACATTCCATTCCACATTCCATTCCACATTCAATTTCACATTCCATTCCACATTACATTCCACAACACTTTCCACATTCAATTCCACGTTCCATTCCTTTCCATTCCACATTCATTTCCACATTTCATTCCACATTCCATTCCGTTTCATTCCACATACCATTCCACTTTCCATTCCATTCCATTTCACGTTCCATTCCGTTGAATTCCACATTCCGTGCCACATTAAATTCCACATTCCATTCCACATTCTGTCCCACATTCAGTTCTACATTCCATTCCATTCCGTTCCACACTCCATTCCAATTCATTCCACATTCCATTCCACATTCCATTCCACTCGGTTCCACATTCCAATACATTCCATTTCACATTCCATTCCATTCCATTCCTCATTCGTTTCCACATTGCATTCCACCGAATATTACACATTCCAATCCGCATTCCATTCCACATTCCAATCCATTCCATTTCACTTTCCATTCCGCTCCATTCCACATTCCTTTCCACATTCCATTCCACATTCCATTGCACATTCCATTGCACATTTCATTCCACATTCCCTTCCACATTCCATTCCACATTCCATTCCATTTCATTTCATTCCACATTCCTTTCCTTTCCATTCCATTTTACATTCCACGTTCTTGTCCGCGTTCCTTTCCAAGTTCCATTCCACGTTGCATTCCATTGCATTACACGTAAAAGTCCATGTTCCATTCCACATTCCAATTCACATTCCATTACACGTTCCATTCCATTCCAGTCTGCGATCCATTCCACATTCCATTCCTTTGCATTCCACGTTCCATTTCGTTCCATTCCATGATGCATTTCTTTCCATTCCACATTCCATTATACATTCCATTTCACATTCCATTCCATATTCCATTCCATTCTAATCCACATTGCATTCCTTTCCATTCCACTTTCCATTCCATTCCACACTCCATTCCATTCCATTCCACATTCCATTTCATTGCATTCCACATTCCATTCCACGTTGCATTACAATCCATTCCATTCCACTTTCCATTCCACATTCCATTATACATTCCATTCCCCGTTCTATTCCATTCCATTCCGCATTGCATACTATTCTCTGCCATTCCAAATTTCATTCCTTTCCATTCCACATTCAATTCCATTCCATTCCACATTACATTCAACATTGCATTCCACATTCCATTCCATTCCTTTCGAGATTCCATTCCATTCCATTCCACATTCAGCTCCATTCCATTCCACATTCCATTCAACATTTCATTTCATTCCATTCCACATTCCATTCCATTCCATTACACATTCCATTCCATTCCATTCCACATCCGATAACTTTCCATGCCACATTCCATTCAGCATTCAATTCCACTTCCCATTCTACATTCCATTCCACTTTCCATTCCACATTCGATTCCAGGTTCCATTCCATTCCATTGCAAGCTCCAGTCCACATTCTATTCCATTCCTTTTAATGTTCCATTCCACATTCCATTCCACGTTCCATTCCACATTCCATTGCACATCGCATTCTACGTTGCATTCCATATTCCATGTTCCATTCCACTTTCCATTCCACGTTCCATTCCATTCGATTCCATTCCACGTTCTATTCCAGGTTCCACTCAACTTTCAATTCCTCATTCCATTCCACATTCCCTTCTACATTCCATTGCAGTGCATTCCACATTCCATTCCGCATTCCATTCCATTCCTTTCCACATTCGATTCCACATTCCATTCCACATGCCATTCCACCTTTTATTCCATTCCATTCCACGTTCCATTCCGCATTACATTCCACACCCATTCCAAATTCCCTTACGTTCCATTCCACATTCCTTTCCACTTTCCATTCCACATTCCTTTCCATTGCATTGCATTCCACATCCCATTCCACATTCCTTTCCACATTCCATTGCAAATTCCGTTTCATTGCATTCCCCATTCCATTCCATTCCATTTCACATTGTATTCCATTGCAGTCCACATTCCATTCATCATTGCCTTCCATTCCTTTTAAACTTTCCATTCCATTGTGTTCCACATTCGATTTCACCTTCCATTCCATTAGAAATTCCATTCCAAATTCCATTCCATTCCATTCCACTTTCCATTCCACATTTCGTTCAATTTCATTCCACGTTCCATTCCACGTTCCATTCCACATTGAATTCCACTTTCCATTCCACATTCCATTCCATTCCAAATTCCATTCCGCTTTGCATTCCACATTGCATTCCACATTCCATTCCATTCCATTCCACGTTTCATTTCACGTTCCATTCCACATTCCATTCCATGATAAATTCCACGTTCCGTTCCATTCCATTGCACATTCCATTCCACCCTCCATTCCATTCCATTCCACGTTCCATTCCACTTTCCATTGTACATTGCATTCCAAGTTCCATTCCACATTCCATTCCACTTTCCATTCCACATTCCATTCCAGGTTCCATTCCATTGCATTCCAAGTTCCATTCCACATTCAATTCCATTACATTCCACGTTCCATTCCACATTCCATTCCACATTCCATTCAACATTCCATTTCTTTCCATTTCACATTCCTTTCCATTCCATTCCACATTCATTTCCACATTCAACTCCTTTCCATTCCACATTCCATTGGACATTCCATTCCATTCCTTTCCACATTCCTTTCCATTACATTCCAATTTCCATTCTAATCCATTCCATTTTCCATTCCATAACATTCCCCATTCCATTCCATTCCATTCCATTCCATATTCTATTGCATTCCACATTCCATTCTCTTCCATTTCACATTCCACTCCATTCCATTCCATTCCTTTCCACATTCCGTTCCATTCCACTTCATTCCATTCCATTTCATTCCATTCCTCATTCTATTCCATTCCACATTCCATTCCATTCCACATTCCATTCCACTGTACTCTATTCCATTCCATTCCACATTCCATTCCATGCCATTCCATTCCCCATTTCATTCCATTACACATTCCATTCCATTCCATACCGCATTCCATTCCATTCATTTAGTGCCTTCCATTCCATTCCATTCCACATGCCATTATATTCGACATTCCATTCCACATTCCATTCCACGTTCCATTACACGTTCCATTCCATTCCACTCCACATTCCATTCCAATTTCCATTGCCCATGCCTCTCCCCGTTCCATGCCACATTCAATTTCACTTTCCATTCCTCTTTCCATTCCAAGGTCCATTCCAATACATTCCACATTCCATTCCACATTCTATTCCACATTCCATTCCACAATCCATTCCGTTCCATTCTCTTCCATTCCACATTCTATTACAAATTCCATTCCTCATTCAATTTCATTCCATTCCACATTCCATTCCATTCCATTCCACATTCCATTTCACATTTCATTCCATGTTGCATTCCACATTCCATTCCACATTCCACTCTAATTTCCATTCAAAATTCCATTCCACGTTCCACTCCATTCCATTCCACGTTCAGTTGCACATTCCATTCCATTCCATTAAACTTTCTATTCCACATTCCGTTCCGTTACATTCCACATTCCATTCCATTCCATTCAACATTCCATTCCACATTCCATTCCATTCAATTTCACATTCCATTCCAAATTCCATTCCATTCCATTCAACTTTCCATTCCACATTGCCTTGCATTACATTCCACATTCCATTCTGTTCCATTCCACTTTCCATTACATTCCATACCACATTCCATTCCACATTCCATTCCATTGAATTTCACATTGCCTTCCAAATTCCTTGCCATTTCATTCCACTTTCCTTTCCACTTTGCCTTGCATTACATTCCACATTCCTTTCCACATTCCAATCCAATCCATTCAATGTTCCATTTCAAGTTCCTTTCCACAGTCCATTCCACATTCTATTTCACGTTCCATTCCACTCCATTACACGTTCCACCCCACTTTCCATTCCATTCCATTCCACGTTCCATTCCACATTCCATTGCACATTCCATTCCACGTTCCATTCCATTCCACTCCAAGTTCCATTCCACATTCCGTTCCCTCCCTTTCCACGTTCCATTCTATTCCATTCCACGTTCCATTCCACTTTCCATTCCACATTCCATTCCACTTTCCATTCCACAATCCATTCCATTCAATTCCATTCCATTCCATTCCACGTTCCATTCCATGTTCCATTCCTCGTTGCATTCCATTCCACTCCAGGTTCCATTCTACATTACATTCCTTCCCTTTCCACGTTCCTTTCCGTTCCATTCCACGTTCCATTCCACTTTCCATTCCGCATTCCATTCCACATTCCATTCCACATTACGTTCCTTTCCATTCCACATTCCTTTCCACTTTCCACTCCAAATTCCATTCCATTCCATTACTCATTCCATTCCACATTCCATTCCACATTCCATTCCAAATACCATTCCATTGCATTCCCCATTCCATTCCACATTCGATTCCAATCCATTCCAGATTGCATTCCGTTGCAGAACACATTCCATTTAACATTCCATTCCATTCCATTTAAACTTTCCATTCCATTCCGTTCCGCATTCGATTTCACCTTTCATTCCATTCCAAATTCCATTCCACACTGCATTCAATTCCATTCCACATTCCATTCCCCAATCTGTTCCATTCCATTCCACCTTCCATTCCACGTTCCATTCCACGTTCCATTCCACGTTCCATTCCACATTCAATTAAACATTTCATTCCACATTCCATTCCATTCCATTCCACAATCCATTCCACTTTACATTCCACATTGCATTCCACATTCGATTCTATTCCATTCCGCGCTCTATTCTACGTTCCATTCCACGTTCCATTCCATTCCATGCCACATTCCATTCCACGTTCCATTCCATTCCACTCCACGTTCCATTCCATGTTCCATTCCATTCCATTCCACGTTCCATTCCATGTTCCATTCCATTCCATTCCACGTTCCATTCCTCCTTCCATTCCATTCCATTCCACGTTCCATTACACATTCCATTGTACATTCCATTCTAAGTTCCATTCCACATTCCATTCCACTTTCCATTCCACATTCGATTCCAGGTTCCATTCCATTCCATTCTAAGCTCCATTCCACATTCTATTCCATTCCTTTTAATGTTCCATTCCACATTCCATTCCACGTTCAATTCCACATTCCATTGCACATCGGCATTCTACGTTGCATTCCGTATTCCATTTTCCATTCCACTTTCCATTCCACGTTCCATTCCATTCGATTCCATTCCACGTTCTATTCCAGGTTCCATTCAACTTTCAATTCCTCATTCCATTCCACATTCCCTTCTACATTCCATTGCAGTGCATTCCACATTCCATTCCGCATTCCATTCCATTCCTTTCCACATTCGATTCCACATTCCATTCCACATGCCATTCCACCTTTTATTCCATTCCATTCCACGTGCCATTCCGCAATACATTCCACACCCATTCCAAATTCCCTTCCGTTCCATTCCACATTCCTTTCCACTTTCCATTCCACATTCCTTTCCATTGCATTCCATTCCACATCCCATTCCACATTCCTTTCCACATTCCATTGCAAATTCCGTTTCATTGCATTCCCCATTCCATTCCATTCCATTTCACATTGTATTCCATTGCAGTCCACATTCCATTCATCATTGCCTTCCATTCCTTTTAAACTTTCCATTCCATTGTGTTCCACATTCGATTTCACCTTCCATTCCATTAGAAATTCCATTCCAAATTCCATTCCATTCCATTCCACTTTCCATTCCACATTTCGTTCAATTTCATTCCACGTTCCATTCCACGTTCCATTCCACATTGAATTCCACTTTCCATTCCACATTCCATTCCATTCCTTCCATTCCAAATTCCATTCCGCTTTGCATTCCACATTGCATTCCACATTCCATTCCATTCCATTCCACGTTTCATTTCACGTTCCATTCCACATTCCATTCCATGATAAATTCCACGTTCCGTTCCATTCCATTGCACATTCCATTCCACCCTCCATTCCATTCCATTCCACGTTCCATTCCACTTTCCATTGTACATTGCATTCCAAGTTCCATTCCACATTCCATTCCACTTTCCATTCCACATTCCATTCCAGGTTCCATTCCATTGCATTCCAAGTTCCATTCCACATTCAATTCCATTACATTCCACGTTCCATTCCACATTCCATTCCACATTCCATTCAACATTCCATTTCTTTCCATTTCACATTCCTTTCCATTCCATTCCACATTCATTTCCACATTCAACTCCTTTCCATTCCACATTCCATTGGACATTCCATTCCATTCCTTTCCACATTCCTTTCCATTGCATTCCAATTTCCATTCTAATCCATTCCATTTTCCACTCCATAACATTCCCCATTCCATTCCATTCCATTACATTCCACATTCTATTGCATTCCACATTCCATTCTCTTCCATTTCACATTCCACTCCATTCCATTCCATTCCATTCCTTTCCACATTCCGTTCCATTCCACTTCATTCCATTCCATTTCATTCCATTCCTCATTCTATTCCATTCCACATTCCATTCCATTCCACATTCCATTCCACTGTACTCTATTCCATTCCATTCCACATTCCACTCCATGCCATTCCATTCCCCATTTCATTCCATTACACATTCCATTCCATTCCATACCGCATTCCATTCCATTCATTTAGTGCATTCCATTGCATTCCATTCCACATGCCATTATATTCGACATTCCATTCCACATTCCATTCCACGTTCCATTACACGTTCCATTCCATTCCATTCCACATTCCATTCCACTTTCCATTGCATGACATTCCACGATCCATTCCACATTCCATTGCCCATGCCTCTCCCCGTTCCATGCCACATTCAATTTCACTTTCCATTCCTCTTTCCATTCCAAGGTCCATTCCAATACATTCCACATTCCATTCCACATTCTATTCCACATTCCATTCCACAATCCATTCCGTTCCATTCTCTTCCATTCCACATTCTATTACAAATTCCATTCCTCATTCAATTTCATTCCATTCCACATTCCATTCCATTCCATTCCACATTCCATTTCACATTTCATTCCATGTTGCATTCCACATTCCATTCCACATTCCACTCTAATTTCCATTCAAAATTCCATTCCACGTTCCACTCCATTCCATTCCACGTTCAGTTGCACATTCCATTCCATTCCATTAAACTTTCTATTCCACATTCCGTTCGGTTCCATTCCACATTCCATTCCATTCCATTCCACATTCCATTTCACATTCCATTCCATTCAATTTCGCATTCCATTCCAAATTCCATTCCATTCCATTCAACTTTCCATTCCACATTGCCTTGCATTACATTCCACATTCCATTCTGTTCCATTCCACTTTCCATTACATTCCATTCCACATTCCATTCCACATTCCATTCCATTGAATTTCACATTGCCTTCCAAATTCCTTGCCATTCCATTCCACTTTCCTTTCCACATTGCCTTGCATTACATTCCACATTCCATTCCACATTCCAATCCAATCCATTCAATGTTCCATTTCAAGTTCCTTTCCTCAGTACATTCCACATTCTATTTCACATTCCATTCCACTCCATTACACGTTCCACCCCACTTTCCATTCCATTCCATTCCAGGTTCCATTCCACATTCCATTGCACATTCCATTCCACGTTCCATTCCATTCCACTCCAAGTTCCATTCCACATTCTGTTCCCTCCCTTTCCACATTCCATTCTATTCCATTCCACGTTCCATTCCACTTTCCATTCCACATACCATTCCACTTTCCATTCCACAATCCATTCCATTCAATTCCATTCCATTGCATTCCACGTTCCATTCCATGTTCCATTCCTCGTTGCATTCCATTCCAATCCAGGTTCCATTCTACATTACATTCCTTCCCTTTCCACATTCCTTTCCGTTCCATTCTACGTTCTATTCCACTTTCCATTCCGCATTCCATTCCACATTCCATTCCACATTACCTTCCATTCCATTCCACATTCCTTTCCACTTTCCATTCCAAATTCCATTCCATTCCATTACTCATTCCATTCCACATTCCATTCCACATTCCATTCCAAATACCATTCCATTGCATTCCCCATTCCATTCCACATTCGATTCCAATCCATTCCAGATTGCATTCCGTTGCAGAACCCATTCCATTCAACATTCCATTCCATTCCATTTAAACTTTCCATTCCATTCCGTTCCGCATTCGATTTCATCTTCCATTCCATTCCAAATTCCATTCCACACTGCATTCAATTCCATTCCACATTCCATTCCCCAATCTGTTCCATTCCATTCCACCTTCCATTCCATGTTCCATTCCACGTTCTATTCCACGTTCCATTCCACATTCAATTAAACATTTCATTCCACATTCCATTCCATTCCATTCCACAATCCACTCCACTTTACATTCCACATTGCATTCCACATTCGATTCTCTTCCATTCCGCGCTCTATTCCACGTTCCATTCCACGTTCCATTCCATTCCATACCAAGTTCCATTCCACGTTCCATTCCATTCCACTCCACGTTCCATTCCATGTTCCATTCCATTCCATTCCACGTTCCATTCCCCTTTCCATTCCATTCCATTCCACGTTCCATTACACATTCCATTGTACATTCCATTCTAAGTTCCATTCCACATTCCATTCCACTTTCCATTCCACATTCGATTCCAGGTTCCATTCCATTCCATTCCAAGCTCCATTCCACATTCTATTCCATTCCTTTTAACGTTCCATTCCACATTCCATTCCACGTTCCATTCCACATTCCATTGCACATCGCATTCTACGTTGCATTCCGTATTCCATGTTCCATTCCACTTTCCATTCCACGTTCCATTCCATTCGATTCCATTCCACGTTCTATTCCAGGTTCCATTCAAATTTCAATTCCTCATTCCATTCCACATTCCCTTCTACATTCCATTGCAGTGCATTCCACATTCCATTCCGCATTCCATTCCATTCCTTTCCACATTCGATTCCACATTCCATTCCACATGCCATTCCACCTTTCATTCCATTCCATTCCACGTTCCATTCCTCATTACATTCCACACCCATTCCAAATTCCCTTCCGTTCCATTCCAGATTCCTTTAAACTTTCCATTCTGCATTCCTTTCCATTGCATTCCATTCCACATCCCATTCCACTCCATTCCATATCCCATTCCACATTCCTTTCCACATTCCATTGCAAATTCCGTTTCATTGCATTCCCCATTCCATTCCACATTCCATTCCATTGAATTTCACATTGCTTTCCAAATTCCAGCCCATTCCATTCCACTTTCCTTTCCACATTGCCTTGCATCACATTCCACATTCCATTGCACATTCCAATCCAATCCATTCAATGTTCCATTTCTAGTTCCTTTCCACAGTCCATTCCACATTCTATTTCACGTTCCATTCCACTCCATTACACGTACCACCCCACTTTCCATTCCATTCCATTCCACGTTCCATTCCACATTCCATTGCACATTCCATTCCACGTTCCATTAAATTCCACTCCAAGTTCCATTCCACATTCCGTTCCCTCCCTTTCCACGTTCCATTCTATTCCATTCCACGTTCCATTCCACTTTCCATTCCACATTCCATTCCACTTTCCATTCCACAATCCATTCCATTCAATTCCATTCCATTCCATTCCACGTTCCATTCCATGTTCCATTCCTCGTTGCATTCCATTCCACTCCAGGTTCCATTCTACATTACATTCCTTCCCTTTCCACGTTCCTTTCCGTTCCATTCCACGTTCCATTCCACTTTCCATTCCGCATTCCATTCCACATTCCATTCCACATTACGTTCCATTCCATTCCACATTCCTTTCCTCTTTCCATTCCAAATTCCATTCCATCCCATTACTCATTCCATTCCACATTCCATTCCAAATACCATTCCATTGCATTCCCCATTCCATTCCACATTCGATTCCAATCCATTCCAGATTGCATTCCGTTGCAGAACACATTCCATTCAACATTCCATTCCATTCCATTTAAACTTTCCATTCCATTCCGTTCCGCATTCGATTTCACCTTTCATTCCATTCCAAATTCCATTCCACACTGCATTCAATTCCATTCCACATTCCATTCCACAATCTGTTCCATTCCATTCCACCTTCCATTCCACGTTCCATTCCACGTTCCATTCCACGTTCCATTCCACATTCAATTAAACATTTCATTCCACATTCCATTCCATTCCATTCCACAATCCATTCCACTTTACATTCCACATTGCATTCCACATTCGATTCTATTCCATTCCGCGCTCTATTCTACGTTCCATTCCACGTTCCATTCCATTCCATGCCACGTTCCATTCCACGTTCCATTCCATTCCACTCCACGTTCCATTCCATGTTCCATTCCATTCCATTCCACGTTCCATTCCATGTTCCATTCCATTCCATTCCACGTTCCATTCCTCCTTCCATTCCATTCCATTCCACCTTCCATTACACATTCCATTGTACATTCCATTCTAAGTTCCATTCCACATTCCATTCCACTTTCCATTCCACATTCGATTCCAGGTTCCATTCCATTCCATTCCAAGCTCCAGTCCACATTCTATTCCATTCCTTTTAATGTTCCATTCCACATTCCATTCCACGTTCCATTCCACATTCCATTGCACATCGCATTCTACGTTGCATTCCGTATTCCATGTTCCATTCCACGTTCCATTCCATTCGATTCCATTCCACGTTCTATTCCAGGTTCCATTCAACTTTCAATTCCTCATTCCATTCCACATTCCCTTCTACATTCCATTGCAGTGCATTCCACATTCCATTCCGCATTCCATTCCATTCCTTTCCACATTCGATTCCACATTCCATTCCACATGCCATTCCACCTTTTATTCCATTCCATTCCACGTTCCATTCCGCATTACATTCCACACCCATTCCAAATTCCCTTCTGTTCCATTCCACATTCCTTTCCACTTTCCATTCCACATTCCTTTCCATTGCATTCCATTCCACATCCCATTCCACATTCGTTTCCACATTCCATTGCAAATTCCGTTTCATTGCATTCCCCATTCCATTCCATTCCATTTCACATTGTATTCCATTGCAGTCCACATTCCATTCATCATTGCCTTCCATTCCTTTTAAACTTTCCATTCCATTGTGTTCCACATTCGATTTCACCTTCCATTCCATTAGAAATTCCATTCCAAATTCCATTCCATTCCATTCCACTTTCCATTCCACATTTCGTTCAATTTCATTCCACGTTCCATTCCACATTGAATTCCACTTTCCATTCCACATTCCATTCCATTCCCTTCCATTCCAAATTCCATTCCGCTTTGCATTCCACATTGCATTCCACATTCCATTCCATTCCATTCCACGTTTCATTTCACGTTCCATTCCACATTCCATTCCATGATAAATTCCACGTTCCGTTCCATTCCATTGCACATTCCATTCCACCCTCCATTCCATTCCATTCCACGTTCCATTCCACTTTCCATTGTACATTGCATTCCAAGTTCCATTCCTCATTCCATTCCACTTTCCATTCCACATTCCATTCCAGGCTCCATTCCATTGCATTCCAAGTTCCATTCCACATTCAATTCCATTACATTCCACGTTCCATTCCACATTCCATTCCACATTCCATTCAACATTCCATTTCTTTCCATTTCACATTCCTTTCCATTCCATTCCACATTCATTTCCACATTCAACTCCTTTCCATTCCACATTCCATTGGACATTCCATTCCATTCCTTTCCACATTCCTTTCCATTGCATTCCAATTTCCATTCTAATCCATTCCATTTTCCATTCCATAACATTCCCCATTCCATTCCATTCCATTCCATTCCACATTCTATTGCATTCCACATTCCATTCGCTTCCATTTCACATTCCACTCCATTCCATTCCATTCCTTTCCACATTCCGTTCCATTCCACTTCATTCCATTCCATTTCATTCCATTCCTCATTCTATTCCATTCCACATTCCATTCCATTCCACATTCCATTCCACTGTACTCTATTCCATTCCATTCCACATTCCATTCCATGCCATTCCATTCCCCATTTCATTCCATTACACATTCCATTCCATTCCATACCGCATTCCATTCCATTCATTTAGTGCATTCCATTCCATTCCATTCCACATGCCACTATATTCGACATTCCATTCCACATTCCATTCCACGTTCCATTACACGTTCCATTCCATTCCATTCCACATTCCATTCCACTTTCCATTGCATGACATTCCACGTTCCATTCCACATTCCATTGCCCATGCCTCTCCCCGTTCCATGCCACATTCAATTTCACTTTCCATTCCTCTATCCATTCCAAGGTCCATTCCAATACATTCCACATTCCATTCCACATTCTATTCCACATTCCATTCCACAATCCATTCCGTTCCATTCTCTTCCATTCCACATTCTATTACAAATTCCATTCCTCATTCAATTTCATTCCATTCCACATTCCATTCCATTCCATTCCACATTCCATTTCACATTTCATTCCATGTTGCATTCCACATTCCATTCCACATTCCACTCTAATTTCCATTCAAAATTCCATTCCACGTTCCACTCCATTCCATTCCACGTTCAGTTGCACATTCCATTCCATTCCATTAAACTTTCTATTCCACATTCCGTTCCGTTACATTCCACATTCCATTCCATTCCATTCAACATTCCATTCCACATTCCATTCCATTCAATTTCACATTCCATTCCAAATTCCATTCCATTCCATTCAACTTTCCATTCCACATTGCCTTGCATTACATTCCACATTCCATTCTGTTCCATTCCACTTTCCATTACATTCCATACCACATTCCATTCCACATTCCATTCCATTGAATTTCACATTGCCTTCCAAATTCCTTGCCATTTCATTCCACTTTCCTTTCCACTTTGCCTTGCATTACATTCCACATTCCTTTCCACATTCCAATCCAATCCATTCAATGTTCCATTTCAAGTTCCTTTCCACAGTCCATTCCACATTCTATTTCACGTTCCATTCCACTCCATTACACGTTCCACCCCACTTTCCATTCCATTCCATTCCACGTTCCATTCCACATTCCATTGCACATTCCATTCCACGTTCCATTCCATTCCACTCCAAGTTCCATTCCACATTCCGTTCCCTCCCTTTCCACGTTCCATTCTATTCCATTCCACGTTCCATTCCACTTTCCATTCCACATTCCATTCCACTTTCCATTCCACAATCCATTCCATTCAATTCCATTCCATTCCATTCCACGTTCCATTCCATGTTCCATTCCTCGTTGCATTCCATTCCACTCCAGGTTCCATTCTACATTACATTCCTTCCCTTTCCACGTTCCTTTCCGTTCCATTCCACGTTCCATTCCACTTTCCATTCCGCATTCCATTCCACATTCCATTCCACATTACGTTCCTTTCCATTCCACATTCCTTTCCACTTTCCACTCCAAATTCCATTCCATTCCATTACTCATTCCATTCCACATTCCATTCCACATTCCATTCCAAATACCATTCCATTGCATTCCCCATTCCATTCCACATTCGATTCCAATCCATTCCAGATTGCATTCCGTTGCAGAACACATTCCATTTAACATTCCATTCCATTCCATTTAAACTTTCCATTCCATTCCGTTCCGCATTCGATTTCACCTTTCATTCCATTCCAAATTCCATTCCACACTGCATTCAATTCCATTCCACATTCCATTCCCCAATCTGTTCCATTCCATTCCACCTTCCATTCCACGTTCCATTCCACGTTCCATTCCACGTTCCATTCCACATTCAATTAAACATTTCATTCCACATTCCATTCCATTCCATTCCACAATCCATTCCACTTTACATTCCACATTGCATTCCACATTCGATTCTATTCCATTCCGCGCTCTATTCTACGTTCCATTCCACGTTCCATTCCATTCCATGCCACATTCCATTCCACGTTCCATTCCATTCCACTCCACGTTCCATTCCATGTTCCATTCCATTCCATTCCACGTTCCATTCCATGTTCCATTCCATTCCATTCCACGTTCCATTCCTCCTTCCATTCCATTCCATTCCACGTTCCATTACACATTCCATTGTACATTCCATTCTAAGTTCCATTCCACATTCCATTCCACTTTCCATTCCACATTCGATTCCAGGTTCCATTCCATTCCATTCCAAGCTCCATTCCACATTCTATTCCATTCCTTTTAATGTTCCATTCCACATTCCATTCCACGTTCAATTCCACATTCCATTGCACATCGGCATTCTACGTTGCATTCCGTATTCCATGTTCCATTCCACTTTCCATTCCACGTTCCATTCCATTCGATTCCATTCCACGTTCTATTCCAGGTTCCATTCAACTTTCAATTCCTCATTCCATTCCACATTCCCTTCTACATTCCATTGCAGTGCATTCCACATTCCATTCCGCATTCCATTCCATTCCTTTCCACATTCGATTCCACATTCCATTCCACATGCCATTCCACCTTTTATTCCATTCCATTCCACGTGCCATTCCGCAATACATTCCACACCCATTCCAAATTCCCTTCCGTTC
Organism: Pongo pygmaeus; assembly: GCF_028885625.2. Taxonomy (NCBI): domain Eukaryota; kingdom Metazoa; phylum Chordata; class Mammalia; order Primates; family Hominidae; genus Pongo; species Pongo pygmaeus. The sequence continues at coordinate 39,464,781 of NC_072392.2, forward strand.
CATTCCACATTCCTTTCCACTTTCCATTCCACATTCCTTTCCATTGCATTCCATTCCACATCCCATTCCACATTCGTTTCCACATTCCATTGCAAATTCCGTTTCATTGCATTCCCCATTCCATTCCATTCCATTTCACATTGTATTCCATTGCAGTCCACATTCCATTCATCATTGCCTTCCATTCCTTTTAAACTTTCCATTCCATTGTGTTCCACATTCGATTTCACCTTCCATTCCATTAGAAATTCCATTCCAAATTCCATTCCATTCCATTCCACTTTCCATTCCACATTTCGTTCAATTTCATTCCACGTTCCATTCCACGTTCCATTCCACATTGAATTCCACTTTCCATTCCACATTCCATTCCATTCCTTCCATTCCAAATTCCATTCCGCTTTGCATTCCACATTGCATTCCACATTCCATTCCATTCCATTCCACGTTTCATTTCACGTTCCATTCCACATTCCATTCCATGATAAATTCCACGTTCCGTTCCATTCCATTGCACATTCCATTCCACCCTCCATTCCATTCCATTCCACGTTCCATTCCACTTTCCATTGTACATTGCATTCCAAGTTCCATTCCACATTCCATTCCACTTTCCATTCCACATTCCATTCCAGGTTCCATTCCATTGCATTCCAAGTTCCATTCCACATTCAATTCCATTACATTCCACGTTCCATTCCACATTCCATTCCACATTCCATTCAACATTCCATTTCTTTCCATTTCACATTCCTTTCCATTCCATTCCACATTCATTTCCACATTCAACTCCTTTCCATTCCACATTCCATTGGACATTCCATTCCATTCCTTTCCACATTCCTTTCCATTGCATTCCAATTTCCATTCTAATCCATTCCATTTTCCACTCCATAACATTCCCCATTCCATTCCATTCCATTACATTCCACATTCTATTGCATTCCACATTCCATTCTCTTCCATTTCACATTCCACTCCATTCCATTCCATTCCATTCCTTTCCACATTCCGTTCCATTCCACTTCATTCCATTCCATTTCATTCCATTCCTCATTCTATTCCATTCCACATTCCATTCCATTCCACATTCCATTCCACTGTACTCTATTCCATTCCATTCCACATTCCACTCCATGCCATTCCATTCCCCATTTCATTCCATTACACATTCCATTCCATTCCATACCGCATTCCATTCCATTCATTTAGTGCATTCCATTGCATTCCATTCCACATGCCATTATATTCGACATTCCATTCCACATTCCATTCCACGTTCCATTACACGTTCCATTCCATTCCATTCCACATTCCATTCCACTTTCCATTGCATGACATTCCACGATCCATTCCACATTCCATTGCCCATGCCTCTCCCCGTTCCATGCCACATTCAATTTCACTTTCCATTCCTCTTTCCATTCCAAGGTCCATTCCAATACATTCCACATTCCATTCCACATTCTATTCCACATTCCATTCCACAATCCATTCCGTTCCATTCTCTTCCATTCCACATTCTATTACAAATTCCATTCCTCATTCAATTTCATTCCATTCCACATTCCATTCCATTCCATTCCACATTCCATTTCACATTTCATTCCATGTTGCATTCCACATTCCATTCCACATTCCACTCTAATTTCCATTCAAAATTCCATTCCACGTTCCACTCCATTCCATTCCACGTTCAGTTGCACATTCCATTCCATTCCATTAAACTTTCTATTCTACATTCCGTTCCGTTCCATTCCACATTCCATTCCATTCCATTCCACATTTCATTCCACATTCCATTCCATTCAGTTTCGCGTTCCATTCCAAATTCCATTCCATTCCATTCAACTTTCCATTCCACATTGCCTTGCATTACATTCCACATTCCATTCTGTTCCATTCCACTTTCCATTACATTCCATACCACATTCCATTCCACATTCCATTCCATTGAATTTCACATTGCCTTCCAAATTCCTTGCCATTCCATTCCACTTTCCTTTCCACATTGCCTTGCATTACATTCCACATTCCATTCCACATTCCAATCCAATCCATTCAATGTTCCATTTCAAGTTCCTTTCCTCAGTACATTCCACATTCTATTTCACATTCCATTCTACTCCATTACACGTTCCACCCGACTTTCCATTCCATTCCATTCCAGGTTCCATTCCACATTCCATTGCACATTCCATTCCACGTTCCATTCCATTCCACTCCAAGTTCCATTCCACATTCTGTTCCCTCCCTTTCCACATTCCATTCTATTCCATTCCACGTTCCATTCCACTTTCCATTCCACATACCATTCCACTTTCCATTCCACAATCCATTCCATTCAATTCCATTCCATTGCATTCCACGTTCCATTCCATGTTCCATTCCTCGTTGCATTCCATTCCAATCCAGGTTCCATTCTACATTACATTCCTTCCCTTTCCACGTTCCTTTCCGTTCCATTCTACGTTCCATTCCACTTTCCATTCCGCATTCCATTCCACATTCCATTCCACATTAACTTCCATTCCATTCCACATTCCTTTCCACTTTCCATTCCAAATTCCATTCCATTCCATTACTCATTCCATTCCACATTCCATTCCACATTCCATTCCAAATACCATTCCATTGCATTCCCCATTCCATTCCACATTCGATTCCAAACCATTCCATATTGCATTCCGTTGAAGAAACCATTCCATTCAACATTCCATTCCATTCCATTTAAACTTTCCATTCCATTCCGTTCCGCATTCGATTTCACCTTCCATTCCATTCCAAATTCCATTCCACACTGCATTCAATTCCATTCCACATTCCATTCCCCAATCTGTTCCATTCCATTCCACCTTCCATTCCATGTTCCATTCCACGTTCCATTCCACGTTCCATTCCACATTCAATTAAACATTTCATTCCACATTCCATTCCATTCCATTCCACAATCCATTCCACTTTACATTCCACATTGCATTCCACATTCGATTCTCTTCCATTCCGCGCTCTATTCCACGTTCCATTCCACGTTCCATTCCATTCCATACCAAGTTCCATTCCACGTTCCATTCCATTCCACTCCACGTTCCATTCCATGTTCCATTCCATTCCATTCCACGTTCCATTCCCCTTTCCATTCCATTCCATTCCACGTTCCATTACACATTCCATTGTACATTCCATTCTAAGTTCCATTCCACATTCCATTCCACTTTCCATTCTACATTCGATTCCAGGTTCCATTCCATTCCATTCCAAGCTCCATTCCACATTCTATTCCATTCCTTTTAACGTTCCATTCCACATTCCATTCCACGTTCCATTCCACATTCCATTGCACATCGCATTCTACGTTGCATTCCGTATTCCATGTTCCATTCCACTTTCCATTCCACGTTCCATTCCATTCGATTCCATTCCACGTTCTATTCCAGGTTCCATTCAACTTTCAATTCCTCATTCCATTCCACATTCCCTTCTACATTCCATTGCAGTGCATTCCACATTCCATTCCACATGCCATTCCACCTTTCATTCCATTCCATTCCACGTTCCATTCCTCATTACATTCCACACCCATTCCAAATTCCCTTCCGTTCCATTCCACATTCCTTTAAACTTTCCATTCCGCATTCCTTTCCATTGCATTCCATTCCACATCCCATTCCACTCCATTCCACATCCCATTCCACATTCCTTTCCACATTCCATTGCAAATTCCGTTTCATTGCATTCCCCATTCCATTCCACATTCCATTCCATTGAATTTCACATTGCTTTCCAAATTCCATCCCATTCCATTCCACTTTACTTTCCACATTGCCTTGCATTACATTCCACATTCCATTGCACATTCCAATCCAATCCATTCAATGTTCCATTTCTAGTTCCTTTCCACAGTCCATTCCACATTCTATTTCACGTTCCATTCCACTCCATTACACGTTCCACCCGACTTTCCATTCCATTCCATTCCACGTTCCATTCCACATTCCATTGCACATTCCATTCCACGTTCCATTCCATTCCACTCCAAGTTCCATTCCACATTCCGTTCCCTCCCTTTCCACGTTCCATTCTATTCCATTCCACGTTCCATTCCACTTTCCATTCCACATTCCATTCCACTTTCCATTCCACAATCCATTCCATTCAATTCCATTCCATTCCATTCCACGTTCCATTCCATGTTCCATTCCTCGTTGCATTCCATTCCACTCCAGGTTCCATTCTACATTACATTCCTTCCCTTTCCACGTTCCTTTCCGTTCCATTCCACGTTCCATTCCACTTTCCATTCCGCATTCCATTCCACATTCCATTCCACATTACTTTCCATTCCATTCCACATTCCTTTCCACTTTCCATTCCAAATTCCATTCCATTCCATTACTCATTCCATTCCACATTCCATTCCACATTCCATTCCAAATACCATTCCATTGCATTCCCCATTCCATTCCACATTCGATTCCAATCCATTCCAGATTGCATTCCGTTGCAGAACACATTCCATTCAACATTCCATTCCATTCCATTTAAACTTTCCATTCCATTCCGTTCCGCATTCGATTTCACCTTTCATTCCATTCCAAATTCCATTCCACATTGCATTCAATTCCATTCCACATTCCATTCCACAATCTGTTCCATTCCATTCCACCTTCCATTCCACCTTCCATTCCACGTTCCATTCCACGTTCCATTCCACGTTCCATTCCACGTTCCATTCCACATTCAATGAAACATTTCATTCCACATTCCATTCCATTCCATTCCACAATCCATTCCACTTTACATTCCACATTCCATTCCACATTCGATTCTATTCCATTCCGCGCTCTATTCTACGTTCCATTCCACGTTCCATTCCATTCCATGCCACGTTCCTTTCCACGTTCCATTCCATTCCACTCCACGTTCCATTCCATGTTCCATTCCATTCCATTCCACGTTCCATTCCTCCTTCCATTCCATTCCATTCCACCTTCCATTACACATTCCATTGTACATTCCATTCTAAGTTCCATTCCACATTCCATTCCACTTTCCATTCCACATTCGATTCCAGGTTCCATTCCATTCCATTCCAAGCTCCATTGCACATTCTATTCCATTCCTTTTAATGTTCCATTCCACATTCCATTCCACGTTCCATTCCACATTCCATTGCACATCGCATTCTACGTTGCATTCCATATTCCATGTTCCATTCCACTTTCCATTCCACGTTCCATTCCATTCGATTCCATTCCACGATCTATTCCAGGTTCCATTCAACTTTCAATTCCTCTTTCCATTCCACATTCCCTTCTACATTCCTTTGCAGTGCATTCCACATTCCATTCCGCATTCCATTCCATTCCTTTCCACATTCGATTCCACATTCCATTCCACATGCCATTCCACCTTTTATTCCATTCCATTCCACGTTCCATTCCACATTACATTCCACACCCATTCCAAATTCCCTTCCGTTCCATTCCACATTCCTTTCCACTTTCCATTCCACATTCCTTTCCATTGCATTCCATTCCACATCCCATTCCACATTCCTTTCCACATTCCATTGCAAATTCCGTTTCATTGCATTCCCCATTCCATTCCATTCCATTTCACATTGTATTCCATTGCAGTCCACATTCCATTCATCATTGCCTTCCATTCCTTTTAAACTTTCCATTCCATTGTGTTCCACATTCGATTTCACCTTCCATTCCATTAGAAATTCCATTCCAAATTCCATTCCATTCCATTCCACTTTCCATTCCACATTTCGTTCAATTTCATTCCACGTTCCATTCCACGTTCCATTCCACATCGAATTGCACTTTCCATTCCACATTCCATTCCATTTCATTCCAAATTCCATTCCGCTTTGCATTCCACATTGCATTCCACATTCCATTCCATTCCATTCCACGTTTCATTTCACGTTCCATTCCACATTCCATTCCATGATAAATTCCACGTTCCGTTCCATTCCATTGCACATTCCATTCCACCCTCCATTCCATTCCATTCCACGTTCCATTCCACTTTCCATTGTACATTGCATTCCAAGTTCCATTCCACATTCCATTCCACTTTCCATTCCACATTCCATTCCAGGTTCCATTCCATTGCATTCCAAGTTCCATTCCACATTCAATTCCATTACATTCCACGTTCCATTCCACATTCCATTCCACATTCCATTCAACATTCCATTTCTTTCCATTTCACATTCCTTTCCATTCCATTCCACATTCATTTCCACATTCAACTCCTTTCCATTCCACATTCCATTGGACATTCCATTCCATTCCTTTCCACATTCCTTTCCATTGCATTCCAATTTCCATTCTAATCCATTCCATTTTCCATTCCATAACATTCCCCATTCCATTCCATTCCATTCCATTCCACATTCTATTGCATTCCACATTCCATTCTCTTCCATTTCACATTCCACTCCATTCCATTCCATTCCTTTCCACATTCCGTTCCATTCCATTTCATTCCATTCCATTTCATTCCATTCCTCATTCTATTCCATTCCACATTCCATTCCATTCCACATTCCATTCCACTGTACTCTATTCCATTCCATTCCACATTCCATTCCATGCCATTCCATTCCCCATTTCATTCCATTACACATTCCATTCCATTCCATACCGCATTCCATTGCATTCATTTAGTGCATTCCATTCCATTCCATTCCACATGCCATTATATTCGACATTCCATTCCACATTCCATTCCACGTTCCATTACACGTTCCATTCCATTCCATTCCACATTCCATTCCACTTTCCATTGCATGACATTCCACGTTCCATTCCACATTCCATTGCCCATGCCTCTCCCCGTTCCATGCCACATTCAATTTCACTTTCCATTCCTCTTTCCATTCCAAGGTCCATTCCAATACATTCCACATTCCATTCCACATTCTATTCCACATTCCATTCCACAATCCATTCCGTTCCATTCTCTTCCATTCCACATTCTATTACAAATTCCATTCCTCATTCAATTTCATTCCATTCCACATTCCATTCCATTGCATTCCACATTCCATTTCACATTTCATTCCATGTTGCATTCCACATTCCATTCCACATTCAACTCTAATTTCCATTCAAAATTCCATTCCATGTTCCACTCCATTCCATTCCACTTTCAGTTGCACATTCCATTCCATTCCATTAAACATTCTATTCCACATTCCGTTCCTTTCCATTCCACATTCCATTCCATTCCACATTCCATTCCACATTCCATTCCATTCAATTTCACATTCCATTCCAAATTCCATTCCATTCCATTCAACTTTCCATTCCACATTGCCTTGCATTACATTCCACATTCCATTCTGTTCCATTCCAATTTCCATTACATTCCATACCACATTCCATTCCACATTCCATTCCATTGAATTTCACATTGCCTTCCAAATTCCTTGCCATTCCATTCCACTTTCCTTTCAACATTGCCTTGCATTACATTCCACATTCCATTCCACATTCCAATCCAATCCATTCAATGTTCCATTTCAAGTTCCTTTCCTCAGTGCATTTCACATTCTATTTCACGTTCCATTCCACTCCATTACACGTTCCACCCCACTTTCCATTCCATTCCATTCCACGTTCCATTCCACATTCCATTGCACATTCCATTCCACGTTCCATTCCATTCCACTCCAAGTTCCATTCCAAATTCCGTTCCCTCCCTTTCCACGTTCCATTCTATTCCATTCCACTTTCCATTCCACATACCATTTCACTTTCCATTCCACAATCCATTCCATTCAATTCCATTCCATTCCATTCCACGTTCCATTCCTTGTTCCATTCCTCGTTGCATTCCATTCCAATCCAGGTTCCATTCTACATTACATTCCTTCCCTTTCCACGTTCCTTTCTGTTCCATTCTACGTTCCATTCCACTTTCCATTCCGCATTCCATTCCACATTCCATTCCACATTACGTTCCATTCCATTCCACATTCCTTTCCACTTTCCATTCCAAATTCCATTCCATTCCATTACTCATTCCATTCCACATTCCATTCCACATTCCATTCCAAATACCATTCCATTGCATTCCCCATTCCATTCCACATTCGATTCCAATCCATTCCAGATTGCATTCCTTTGCAGAACCCATTCCATTCAACATTCCATTCCATTCCATTTAAACTTTCCATTCCATTTCGTTCCGCATTCGATTTCATCTTCCATTCCATTCCAAATTCCATTCCACACTGCATTCAATTCCATTCCACATTCCATTCCCCAATCTGTTCCATTCCATTCCACCTTCCATTCCATGTTCCATTCCACGTTCTATTCCACGTTCCATTCCACATTCAATTAAACATTTCATTCCACATTCCATTCCATTCCATTCCACAATCCATTCCACTTTACATTCCACATTGCATTCCACATTCGATTCTCTTCCATTCCGCGCTCTATTCCACGTTCCATTCCACGTTCCATTCCATTCCATACCAAGTTCCATTCCACGTTCCATTCCATTCCACTCCACGTTCCATTCCATGTTCCATTCCATTCCATTCCACGTTCCATTCCCCTTTCCATTCCATTCCATTCCACGTTCCATTACACATTCCATTGTACATTCCATTCTAAGTTCCATTCCACATTCCATTCCACTTTCCATTCCACATTCGATTCCAGGTTCCATTCCATTCCATTCCAAGCTCCATTCCACATTCTATTCCATTCCTTTTAACGTTCCATTCCACATTCCATTCCACGTTCCATTCCACATTCCATTGCACATCGCATTCTACGTTGCATTCCGTATTCCATGTTCCATTCCACTTTCCATTCCACGTTCCATTCCATTCGATTCCATTCCACGTTCTATTCCAGGTTCCATTCAACTTTCAATTCCTCATTCCATTCCACATTCCCTTCTACATTCCATTGCAGTGCATTCCACATTCCATTCCGCATTCCATTCCATTCCTTTCCACATTCGATTCCACATTCCATTCCACATGCCATTCCACCTTTCATTCCATTCCATTCCACGTTCCATTCCTCATTACATTCCACACCCATTCCAAATTCCCTTCCGTTCCATTCCACATTCCTTTAAACTTTCCATTCTGCATTCCTTTCCATTGCATTCCATTCCACATCCCATTCCACTCCATTCCATATCCCATTCCACATTCCTTTCCACATTCCATTGCAAATTCCGTTTCATTGCATTCCCCATTCCATTCCACATTCCATTCCATTGAATTTCACATTGCTTTCCAAATTCCAGCCCATTCCATTCCACTTTCCTTTCCACATTGCCTTGCATTACATTCCACATTCCATTGCACATTCCAATCCAGTCCATTCAATGTTCCATTTCTAGTTCCTTTCCACAGTCCATTCCACATTCTATTTCACGTTCCATTCCACTCCATTACACGTTCCACCCCACTTTCCATTCCATTCCATTCCACGTTCCATTCCACATTCCATTGCACATTCCATTCCACGTTCCATTAAATTCCACTCCAAGTTCCATTCCACATTCCGTTCCCTCCCTTTCCACGTTCCATTCTATTCCATTCCACGTTCCATTCCACTTTCCATTCCACATTCCATTCCACTTTCCATTCCACAATCCATTCCATTCAATTCCATTCCATTCCATTCCACGTTCCATTCCATGTTCCATTCCTCGTTGCATTCCATTCCACTCCAGGTTCCATTCTACATTACATTCCTTCCCTTTCCACGTTCCTTTCCGTTCCATTCCACGTTCCATTCCACTTTCCATTCCGCATTCCATTCCACATTCCATTCCACATTACGTTCCATTCAATTCCACATTCCTTTCCTCTTTCCATTCCAAATTCCATTCCATCCCATTACTCATTCCATTCCACATTCCATTCCACATTCCATTCCAAATACCATTCCATTGCATTCCCCATTCCATTCCACATTCGATTCCAATCCATTCCAGATTGCATTCCGTTGCAGAACACATTCCATTCAACATTCCATTCCATTCCATTTAAACTTTCCATTCCATTCCGTTCCGCATTCGATTTCACCTTTCATTCCATTCCAAATTCCATTCCACACTGCATTCAATTCCATTCCACATTCCATTCCACAATCTGTTCCATTCCATTCCACCTTCCATTCCACGTTCCATTCCACGTTCCATTCCACGTTCCATTCCACATTCAATTAAACATTTCATTCCACATTCCATTCCATTCCATTCCACAATCCATTCCACTTTACATTCCACATTGCATTCCACATTCGATTCTATTCCATTCCGCGCTCTATTCTACGTTCCATTCCACGTTCCATTCCATTCCATGCCACGTTCCATTCCACGTTCCATTCCATTCCACTCCACGTTCCATTCCATGTTCCATTCCATTCCATTCCACGTTCCATTCCATGTTCCATTCCATTCCATTCCACGTTCCATTCCTCCTTCCATTCCATTCCATTCCACGTTCCATTACACATTCCATTGTACATTCCATTCTAAGTTCCATTCCACATTCCATTCCACTTTCCATTCCACATTCGATTCCAGGTTCCATTCCATTCCATTCCAAGCTCCAGTCCACATTCTATTCCATTCCTTTTAATGTTCCATTCCACATTCCATTCCACGTTCCATTCCACATTCCATTGCACATCGCATTCTACATTGCATTCCATATTCCATGTTCCATTCCACGTTCCATTCCATTCGATTCCATTCCACGTTCTATTCCAGGTTCCATTCAACTTTCAATTCCTCATTCCATTCCACATTCCCTTCTACATTCCATTGCAGTGCATTCCACATTCCATTCCGCATTCCATTCCATTCCTTTCCACATTCGATTCCACATTCCATTCCACATGCCATTCCACCTTTTATTCCATTCCATTCCACGTTCCATTCCGCATTACATTCCACACCCATTCCAAATTCCCTTCTGTTCCATTCCACATTCCTTTCCACTTTCCATTCCACATTCCTTTCCATTGCATTCCATTCCACATCCCATTCCACATTCGTTTCCACATTCCATTGCAAATTCCGTTTCATTGCATTCCCCATTCCATTCCATTCCATTTCACATTGTATTCCATTGCAGTCCACATTCCATTCATCATTGCCTTCCATTCCTTTTAAACTTTGCATTCCATTGTGTTCCACATTCGATTTCACCTTCCATTCCATTAGAAATTCCATTCCAAATTCCATTCCATTCCATTCCACTTTCCATTCCACATTTCGTTCAATTTCATTCCACGTTCCATTCCACATTGAATTCCACTTTCCATTCCGCATTCCATTCCATTCCCTTCCATTCCAAATTCCATTCCGCTTTGCATTCCACATTGCATTCCACATTCCATTCCATTACATTCCACGTTTCATTTCACGTTCCATTCCACATTCCATTCCATGATAAATTCCACGTTCCGTTCCATTCCATTGCACATTCCATTCCACCCTCCATTCCATTCCATTCCACGTTCCATTCCACTTTCCATTGTACATTGCATTCCAAGTTCCATTCCTCATTCCATTCCACTTTCCATTCCACATTCCATTCCAGGCTCCATTCCATTGCATTCCAAGTTCCATTCCACATTCAATTCCATTACATTCCACGTTCCATTCCACATTCCATTCCACATTCCATTCAACATTCCATTTCTTTCCATTTCACATTCCTTTCCATTCCATTCCACATTCATTTCCACATTCAACTCCTTTCCATTCCACATTCCATTGGACATTCCATTCCATTGCTTTCCACATTCCTTTCCATTGCATTCCAATTTCCATTCTAATCCATTCCATTTTCCATTCCATAACATTCCCCATTGCATTCCATTCCATTCCACATTCTATTGCATTCCACATTCCATTCTCTTCCATTTCACATTCCACTCCATTCCATTCCATTCCTTTCCACATTCCGTTCCATTCCACTTCATTCCATTCCATTTCATTCCATTCCTCATTCTATTCCATTCCACATTCCATTCCATTCCACATTCCATTCCACTGTACTCTATTCCATTCCATTCCACATTCCATTCCATGCCATTCCATTCCCCATTTCATTCCATTACACATTCCATTCCATTCCATACCGCATTCCATTCCATTCATTTGGTGCATTCCATTCCATTCCATTCCACATGCCATTATATTCGACATTCCATTCCACATTCCATTCCACGTTCCATTACACGTTCCATTCCATTCCCTTCCACATTCCATTCCACTTTCCATTGCATGACATTCCACGTTCCATTCCACATTCCATTGCCCATGCCTCTCCCCGTTCCATGCCACCTTCAATTTCACTTTCCATTCCTCTTTCCATTCCAAGGTCCATTCCAATACATTCCACATTCCATTCCACATTCTATTCCACATTCCATTCCACAATCCATTCCGTTCCATTCTCTTCCATTCCACATTCTATTACAAATTCCATTCCTCATTCAATTTCATTCCATTCCACATTCCATTCCATTCCATTCCACATTCCATTTCACATTTCATTCCATGTTGCATTCCACATTCCATTCCACATTCCACTCTAATTTCCATTCAAAATTCCATTCCACGTTCCACTCCATTCCATTCCACGTTCAGTTGCACATTCCATTCCATTCCATTAAACTTTCTATTCTACATTCCGTTCCGTTCCATTCCACATTCCATTCCATTCCATTCCACATTTCATTCCACATTCCATTCCATTCAGTTTCGCGTTCCATTCCAAATTCCATTCCATTCCATTCAACTTTCCATTCCACATTGCCTTGCATTACATTCCACATTCCATTCTGTTCCATTCCACTTTCCATTACATTCCATACCACATTCCATTCCACATTCCATTCCATTGAATTTCACATTGCCTTCCAAATTCCTTGCCATTCCATTCCACTTTCCTTTCCACATTGCCTTGCATTACATTCCACATTCCATTCCACATTCCAATCCAATCCATTCAATGTTCCATTTCAAGTTCCTTTCCTCAGTACATTCCACATTCTATTTCACATTCCATTCTACTCCATTACACGTTCCACCCCACTTTCCATTCCATTCCATTTCAGTTTCCATTCCACATTCCATTGCACATTCCATTCCACGTTCCATTCCATTCCACTCCAAGTTCCATTCCACATTCTGTTCCCTCCCTTTCCACATTCCATTCTATTCCATTCCACGTTCCATTCCACTTTCCATTCCACATACCATTCCACTTTCCATTCCACAATCCATTCCATTCAATTCCATTCCATTGCATTCCACGTTCCATTCCATGTTCCATTCCTCGTTGCATTCCATTCCAATCCAGGTTCCATTCTACATTACATTCCTTCCCTTTCCACGTTCCTTTCCGTTCCATTCTACGTTCCATTCCACTTTCCATTCCGCATTCCATTCCACATTCCATTCCACATTAACTTCCATTCCATTCAACATTCCTTTCCACTTTCCATTCCAAATTCCATTCCATTCCATTACTCATTCCATTCCACATTCCATTCCACATTCCATTCCAAATACCATTCCATTGCATTCCCCATTCCATTCCACATTCGATTCCAAACCATTCCATATTGCATTCCGTTGAAGAAACCATTCCATTCAACATTCCATTCCATTCCATTTAAACTTTCCATTCCATTCCGTTCCGCATTCGATTTCACCTTCCATTCCATTCCAAATTCCATTCCACACTGCATTCAATTCCATTCCACATTCCATTCCCCAATCTGTTCCATTCCATTCCACCTTCCATTCCATGTTCCATTCCACGTTCCATTCCCCGTTCCATTCCACATTCAATTAAACATTTCATTCCACATTCCATTCCATTCCATTCCACAATCCATTCCACTTTATATTCCACATTGCATTCCACATTCGATTCTCTTCCATTCCGCGCACTATTCCACGTTCCATTCCACGTTCCATTCCATTCCATACCAAGTTCCATTCCACGTTCCATTCCATTCCACTCCACGTTCCATTCCATGTTCCATTCCATTCCATTCCACGTTCCATTCCCCTTTCCATTCCATTCCATTCCACGTTCCATTACACATTCCATTGTACATTCCATTCTAAGTTCCATTCCACATTCCATTCCACTTTCCATTCCACATTCGATTCCAGGTTCCATTCCATTCCATTCCAAGCTCCATTCCACATTCTATTCCATTCCTTTTAACGTTCCATTCCACATTCCATTCCACATTCCATTCAACATTCCATTTCTTTCCATTTCACATTCCTTTCCATTCCATTCCACATTCATTTCCACATTCAACTCCTTTCCATTCCACATTCCATTGGACATTCCATTCCATTGCTTTCCACATTCCTTTCCATTGCATTCCAATTTCCATTCTAATCCATTCCATTTTCCATTCCATAACATTCCCCATTGCATTCCATTCCATTCCACATTCTATTGCATTCCACATTCCATTCTCTTCCATTTCACATTCCACTCCATTCCATTCCATTCCTTTCCACATTCCGTTCCATTCCACTTCATTCCATTCCATTTCATTCCATTCCTCATTCTATTCCATTCCACATTCCATTCCATTCCACATTCCATTCCACTGTACTCTATTCCATTCCATTCCACATTCCATTCCATGCCATTCCATTCCCCATTTCATTCCATTACACATTCCATTCCATTCCATACCGCATTCCATTCCATTCATTTAGTGCATTCCATTCCATTCCATTCCACATGCCATTATATTCGACATTCCATTCCACATTCCATTCCACGTTCCATTACACGTTCCATTCCATTCCATTCCACATTCCATTCCGCTTTCCATTGCATGACATTCCACGTTCCATTCCACATTCCATTGCCCATGCCTCTCCCCGTTCCATGCCACATTCAATTTCACTTTCCATTCCTCTTTCCATTCCAAGGTCCATTCCAATACATTCCACATTCCATTCCACATTCTATTCCACATTCCATTCCACAATCCATTCCGTTCCATTCTCTTCCATTCCACATTCTATTACAAATTCCATTCCTCATTCAATTTCATTCCATTCCACATTCCATTCCATTCCATTCCACATTCCATTTCACATTTCATTCCATGTTGCATTCCACATTCCATTCCACATTCCACTCTAATTTCCATTCAAAATTCCATTCCACGTTCCACTCCATTCCATTCCACGTTCAGTTGCACATTCCATTCCATTCCATTAAACTTTCTATTCTACATTCCGTTCCGTTCCATTCCACATTCCATTCCATTCCATTCCACATTTCATTCCACATTCCATTCCATTCAGTTTCGCGTTCCATTCCAAATTCCATTCCATTCCATTCAACTTTCCATTCCACATTGCCTTGCATTACATTCCACATTCCATTCTGTTCCATTCCACTTTCCATTACATTCCATACCACATTCCATTCCACATTCCATTCCATTGAATTTCACATTGCCTTCCAAATTCCTTGCCATTCCATTCCACTTTCCTTTCCACATTGCCTTGCATTACATTCCACATTCCATTCCACATTCCAATCCAATCCATTCAATGTTCCATTTCAAGTTCCTTTCCTCAGTACATTCCACATTCTATTTCACATTCCATTCTACTCCATTACACGTTCCACCCCACTTTCCATTCCATTCCATTTCAGTTTCCATTCCACATTCCATTGCACATTCCATTCCACGTTCCATTCCATTCCACTCCAAGTTCCATTCCACATTCTGTTCCCTCCCTTTCCACATTCCATTCTATTCCATTCCACGTTCCATTCCACTTTCCATTCCACATACCATTCCACTTTCCATTCCACAATCCATTCCATTCAATTCCATTCCATTGCATTCCACGTTCCATTCCATGTTCCATTCCTCGTTGCATTCCATTCCAATCCAGGTTCCATTCTACATTACATTCCTTCCCTTTCCACGTTCCTTTCCGTTCCATTCTACGTTCCATTCCACTTTCCATTCCGCATTCCATTCCACATTCCATTCCACATTAACTTCCATTCCATTCAACATTCCTTTCCACTTTCCATTCCAAATTCCATTCCATTCCATTACTCATTCCATTCCACATTCCATTCCACATTCCATTCCAAATACCATTCCATTGCATTCCCCATTCCATTCCACATTCGATTCCAAACCATTCCATATTGCATTCCGTTGAAGAAACCATTCCATTCAACATTCCATTCCATTCCATTTAAACTTTCCATTCCATTCCGTTCCGCATTCGATTTCACCTTCCATTCCATTCCAAATTCCATTCCACACTGCATTCAATTCCATTCCACATTCCATTCCCCAATCTGTTCCATTCCATTCCACCTTCCATTCCATGTTCCATTCCACGTTCCATTCCCCGTTCCATTCCACATTCAATTAAACATTTCATTCCACATTCCATTCCATTCCATTCCACAATCCATTCCACTTTATATTCCACATTGCATTCCACATTCGATTCTCTTCCATTCCGCGCACTATTCCACGTTCCATTCCACGTTCCATTCCATTCCATACCAAGTTCCATTCCACGTTCCATTCCATTCCACTCCACGTTCCATTCCATGTTCCATTCCATTCCATTCCACGTTCCATTCCCCTTTCCATTCCATTCCATTCCACGTTCCATTACACATTCCATTGTACATTCCATTCTAAGTTCCATTCCACATTCCATTCCACTTTCCATTCCACATTCGATTCCAGGTTCCATTCCATTCCATTCCAAGCTCCATTCCACATTCTATTCCATTCCTTTTAACGTTCCATTCCACATTCCATTCCACGTTCCATTCCACATTCCATTGCACATCGCATTCTACGTTGCATTCCGTATTCCATGTTCCATTCCACTTTCCATTCCACGTTCCATTCCATTCGATTCCATTCCACGTTCTATTCCAGGTTCCATTCAACTTTCAATTCCTCATTCCATTCCACATTCCCTTCTACATTCCATTGCAGTGCATTCCACATTCCATTCCACATGCCATTGCACCTTTCATTCCATTCCATTCCACGTTCCATTCCTCATTACATTCCACACCCATTCCAAATTCCCTTCCGTTCCATTCCACATTCCTTTAAACTTTCCATTCCGCATTCCTTTCCATTGCATTCCATTCCACATCCCATTCCACTCCATTCCACATCCCATTCCACATTCCTTTCCACATTCCATTGCAAATTCCGTTTCATTGCATTCCCCATTCCATTCCACATTCCATTCCATTGAATTTCACATTGCTTTCCAAATTCCATCCCATTCCATTCCACTTTCCTTTCCACATTGCCTTGCATTACATTCCACATTCCTTTCCACATTCCAATCCAATCCATTCAATGTTCCATTTCTAGTTCCTTTCCACAGTCCATTCCACATTCTATTTCACGTTCCATTCCACTCCATTACACGTTCCACCCCACTTTCCATTCCATTCCATTCCACGTTCCATTCCACATTCCATTGCACATTCCATTCCACGTTCCATTCCATTCCACTCCAAGTTCCATTCCACATTCCGTTCCCTCCCTTTCCACGTTCCATTCTATTCCATTCCACGTTCCATTCCACTTTCCATTCCACATTCCATTCCACTTTCCATTCCACAATCCATTCCATTCAATTCCATTCCATTCCATTCCACGTTCCATTCCATGTTCCATTCCTCGTTGCATTCCATTCCACTCCAGGTTCCATTCTACATTACATTCCTTCCCTTTCCACGTTCCTTTCCGTTCCATTCCACGTTCCATTCCACTTTCCATTCCGCATTCCATTCCACATTCCATTCCACATTACGTTCCATTCCATTCCACATTCCTTTCCACTTTCCATTCCAAATTCCATTCCATTCCATTACTCATTCCATTCCACATTCCATTCCACATTCCATTCCAAATACCATTCCATTGCATTCCCCATTCCATTCCACATTCGATTCCAATCCATTCCAGATTGCATTCCGTTGCAGAACACATTCCATTCAACATTCCATTCCATTCCATTTAAACTTTCCATTCCATTCCGTTCCGCATTCGATTTCACCTTTCATTCCATTCCAAATTCCATTCCACACTGCATTCAATTCCATTCCACATTCCATTCCACAATCTGTTCCATTCCATTCCACCTTCCATTCCACGTTCCATTCCACGTTCCATTCCACGTTCCATTCCACATTCAATTAAACATTTCATTCCACATTCCATTCCATTCCATTCCACAATCCATTCCACTTTACATTCCACATTGCATTCCACATTCGATTCTATTCCATTCCGCGCTCTATTCTACGTTCCATTCCACGTTCCATTCCATTCCATGCCACGTTCCATTCCACGTTCCATTCCATTCCACTCCACGTTCCATTCCATGTTCCATTCCATTCCATTCCACGTTCCATTCCATGTTCCATTCCATTCCATTCCACGTTCCATTCCTCCTTCCATTCCATTCCATTCCACGTTCCATTACACATTCCATTGTACATTCCATTCTAAGTTCCATTCCACATTCCATTCCACTTTCCATTCCACATTCGATTCCAGGTTCCATTCCATTCCATTCCAAGCTCCAGTCCACATTCTATTCCATTCCTTTTAATGTTCCATTCCACATTCCATTCCACGTTCCATTCCACATTCCATTGCACATCGCATTCTACATTGCATTCCATATTCCATGTTCCATTCCACGTTCCATTCCATTCGATTCCATTCCACGTTCTATTCCAGGTTCCATTCAACTTTCAATTCCTCATTCCATTCCACATTCCCTTCTACATTCCATTGCAGTGCATTCCACATTCCATTCCGCATTCCATTCCATTCCTTTCCACATTCGATTCCACATTCCATTCCACATGCCATTCCACCTTTTATTCCATTCCATTCCACGTTCCATTCCGCATTACATTCCACACCCATTCCAAATTCCCTTCTGTTCCATTCCACATTCCTTTCCACTTTCCATTCCACATTCCTTTCCATTGCATTCCATTCCACATCCCATTCCACATTCGTTTCCACATTCCATTGCAAATTCCGTTTCATTGCATTCCCCATTCCATTCCATTCCATTTCACATTGTATTCCATTGCAGTCCACATTCCATTCATCATTGCCTTCCATTCCTTTTAAACTTTGCATTCCATTGTGTTCCACATTCGATTTCACCTTCCATTCCATTAGAAATTCCATTCCAAATTCCATTCCATTCCATTCCACTTTCCATTCCACATTTCGTTCAATTTCATTCCACGTTCCATTCCACATTGAATTCCACTTTCCATTCCACATTCCATTCCATTCCCTTCCATTCCAAATTCCATTCCGCTTTGCATTCCACATTGCATTCCACATTCCATTCCATTACATTCCACGTTTCATTTCACGTTCCATTCCACATTCCATTCCATGATAAATTCCACGTTCCGTTCCATTCCATTGCACATTCCATTCCACCCTCCATTCCATTCCATTCCACGTTCCATTCCACTTTCCATTGTACATTGCATTCCAAGTTCCATTCCTCATTCCATTCCACTTTCCATTCCACATTCCATTCCAGGCTCCATTCCATTGCATTCCAAGTTCCATTCCACATTCAATTCCATTACATTCCACGTTCCATTCCACATTCCATTCCACATTCCATTCAACATTCCATTTCTTTCCATTTCACATTCCTTTCCATTCCATTCCACATTCATTTCCACATTCAACTCCTTTCCATTCCACATTCCATTGGACATTCCATTCCATTGCTTTCCACATTCCTTTCCATTGCATTCCAATTTCCATTCTAATCCATTCCATTTTCCATTCCATAACATTCCCCATTGCATTCCATTCCATTCCACATTCTATTGCATTCCACATTCCATTCTCTTCCATTTCACATTCCACTCCATTCCATTCCATTCCTTTCCACATTCCGTTCCATTCCACTTCATTCCATTCCATTTCATTCCATTCCTCATTCTATTCCATTCCACATTCCATTCCATTCCACATTCCATTCCACTGTACTCTATTCCATTCCATTCCACATTCCATTCCATGCCATTCCATTCCCCATTTCATTCCATTACACATTCCATTCCATTCCATACCGCATTCCATTCCATTCATTTAGTGCATTCCATTCCATTCCATTCCACATGCCATTATATTCGACATTCCATTCCACATTCCATTCCACGTTCCATTACACGTTCCATTCCATTCCATTCCACATTCCATTCCACTTTCCATTGCATGACATTCCACGTTCCATTCCACATTCCATTGCCCATGCCTCTCCCCGTTCCATGCCACATTCAATTTCACTTTCCATTCCTCTTTCCATTCCAAGGTCCATTCCAATACATTCCACATTCCATTCCACATTCTATTCCACATTCCATTCCACAATCCATTCCGTTCCATTCTCTTCCATTCCACATTCTATTACAAATTCCATTCCTCATTCAATTTCATTCCATTCCACATTCCATTCCATTCCATTCCACATTCCATTTCACATTTCATTCCATGTTGCATTCCACATTCCATTCCACATTCCACTCTAATTTCCATTCAAAATTCCATTCCACGTTCCACTCCATTCCATTCCACGTTCAGTTGCACATTCCATTCCATTCCATTAAACTTTCTATTCTACATTCCGTTCCGTTCCATTCCACATTCCATTCCATTCCATTCCACATTTCATTCCACATTCCATTCCATTCAGTTTCGCGTTCCATTCCAAATTCCATTCCATTCCATTCAACTTTCCATTCCACATTGCCTTGCATTACATTCCACATTCCATTCTGTTCCATTCCACTTTCCATTACATTCCATACCACATTCCATTCCACATTCCATTCCATTGAATTTCACATTGCCTTCCAAATTCCTTGCCATTCCATTCCACTTTCCTTTCCACATTGCCTTGCATTACATTCCACATTCCATTCCACATTCCAATCCAATCCATTCAATGTTCCATTTCAAGTTCCTTTCCTCAGTACATTCCACATTCTATTTCACATTCCATTCTACTCCATTACACGTTCCACCCCACTTTCCATTCCATTCCATTTCAGTTTCCATTCCACATTCCATTGCACATTCCATTCCACGTTCCATTCCATTCCACTCCAAGTTCCATTCCACATTCTGTTCCCTCCCTTTCCACATTCCATTCTATTCCATTCCACGTTCCATTCCACTTTCCATTCCACATACCATTCCACTTTCCATTCCACAATCCATTCCATTCAATTCCATTCCATTGCATTCCACGTTCCATTCCATGTTCCATTCCTCGTTGCATTCCATTCCAATCCAGGTTCCATTCTACATTACATTCCTTCCCTTTCCACGTTCCTTTCCGTTCCATTCTACGTTCCATTCCACTTTCCATTCCGCATTCCATTCCACATTCCATTCCACATTAACTTCCATTCCATTCAACATTCCTTTCCACTTTCCATTCCAAATTCCATTCCATTCCATTACTCATTCCATTCCACATTCCATTCCACATTCCATTCCAAATACCATTCCATTGCATTCCCCATTCCATTCCACATTCGATTCCAAACCATTCCATATTGCATTCTGTTGAAGAAACCATTCCATTCAACATTCCATTCCATTCCATTTAAACTTTCCATTCCATTCCGTTCCGCATTCGATTTCACCTTCCATTCCATTCCAAATTCCATTCCACACTGCATTCAATTCCATTCCACATTCCATTCCCCAATCTGTTCCATTCCATTCCACCTTCCATTCCATGTTCCATTCCACGTTCCATTCCCCGTTCCATTCCACATTCAATTAAACATTTCATTCCACATTCCATTCCATTCCATTCCACAATCCATTCCACTTTATATTCCACATTGCATTCCACATTCGATTCTCTTCCATTCCGCGCACTATTCCACCTTCCATTCCACGTTCCATTCCATTCCATACCAAGTTCCATTCCACGTTCCATTCCATTCCACTCCACGTTCCATTCCATGTTCCATTCCATTCCATTCCACGTTCCATTCCCCTTTCCATTCCATTCCATTCCACGTTCCATTACACATTCCATTGTACATTCCATTCTAAGTTCCATTCCACATTCCATTCCACTTTCCATTCCACATTCGATTCCAGGTTCCATTCCATTCCATTCCAAGCTCCATTCCACATTCTATTCCATTCCTTTTAACGTTCCATTCCACATTCCATTCCACGTTCCATTCCACATTCCATTGCACATCGCATTCTACGTTGCATTCCGTATTCCATGTTCCATTCCACTTTCCATTCCACGTTCCATTCCATTCGATTCCATTCCACGTTCTATTCCAGGTTCCATTCAACTTTCAATTCCTCATTCCATTCCACATTCCCTTCTACATTCCATTGCAGTGCATTCCACATTCCATTCCACATGCCATTGCACCTTTCATTCCATTCCATTCCACGTTCCATTCCTCATTACATTCCACACCCATTCCAAATTCCCTTCCGTTCCATTCCACATTCCTTTAAACTTTCCATTCCGCATTCCTTTCCATTGCATTCCATTCCACATCCCATTCCACTCCATTCCACATCCCATTCCACATTCCTTTCCACATTCCATTGCAAATTCCGTTTCATTGCATTCCCCATTCCATTCCACATTCCATTCCATTGAATTTCACATTGCTTTCCAAATTCCATCCCATTCCATTCCACTTTCCTTTCCACATTGCCTTGCATTACATTCCACATTCCTTTCCACATTCCAATCCAATCCATTCAATGTTCCATTTCTAGTTCCTTTCCACAGTCCATTCCACATTCTATTTCACGTTCCATTCCACTCCATTACACGTTCCACCCCACTTTCCATTCCATTCCATTCCACGTTCCATTCCACATTCCATTGCACATTCCATTCCACGTTCCATTCCATTCCACTCCAAGTTCCATTCCACATTCCGTTCCCTCCCTTTCCACGTTCCATTCTATTCCATTCCACGTTCCATTCCACTTTCCATTCCACATTCCATTCCACTTTCCATTCCACAATCCATTCCATTCAATTCCATTCCATTCCATTCCACGTTCCATTCCATGTTCCATTCCTCGTTGCATTCCATTCCACTCCAGGTTCCATTCTACATTACATTCCTTCCCTTTCCACGTTCCTTTCCGTTCCATTCCACGTTCCATTCCACTTTCCATTCCGCATTCCATTCCACATTCCATTCCACATTACGTTCCATTCCATTCCACATTCCTTTCCACTTTCCATTCCAAATTCCATTCCATTCCATTACTCATTCCATTCCACATTCCATTCCACATTCCATTCCAAATACCATTCCATTGCATTCCCCATTCCATTCCACATTCGATTCCAATCCATTCCAGATTGCATTCCGTTGCAGAACACATTCCATTCAACATTCCATTCCATTCCATTTAAACTTTCCATTCCATTCCGTTCCGCATTCGATTTCACCTTTCATTCCATTCCAAATTCCATTCCACATTGCATTCAATTCCATTCCACATTCCATTCCACAATCTGTTCCATTCCATTCCACCTTCCATTCCACCTTCCATTCCACGTTCCATTCCACGTTCCATTCCACGTTCCATTCCACGTTCCATTCCACATTCAATTAAACATTTCATTCCACATTCCATTCCATTCCATTCCACAATCCATTCCACTTTACATTCCACATTCCATTCCACATTCGATTCTATTCCATTCCGCGCTCTATTCTACGTTCCATTCCACGTTCCATTCCATTCCATGCCACGTTCCATTCCAAGTTCCATTCCATTCCACTCCACGTTCCATTCCATGTTCCATTCCATTAAATTCCACGTTCCATTCCTCCTTCCATTCCATTCCATTCCACCTTCCATTACACATTCCATTGTACATTCCATTCTAAGTTCCATTCCACATTCCATTCCACTTTCCATTCCACATTCGATTCCAGGTTCCATTCCATTCCATTCCAAGCTCCATTGCACATTCTATTCCATTCCTTTTAATGTTCCATTCCACATTCCATTCCACGTTCCATTCCACATTCCATTGCACATCGCATTCTACGTTGCATTCCATATTCCATGTTCCATTCCACTTTCCATTCCACGTTCCATTCCATTCGATTCCATTCCACGTTCTATTCCAGGTTCCATTCAACTTTCAATTCCTCTTTCCATTCCACATTCCCTTCTACATTCCATTGCAGTGCATTCCACATTCCATTCCGCATTCCATTCCATTCCTTTCCACATTCGATTCCACATTCCATTCCACATGCCATTCCACCTTTTATTCCATTCCATTCCACGTGCCATTCCGCATTACATTCCACACCCATTCCAAATTCCCTTCCGTTCCATTCCACATTCCTTTCCACTTTCCATTTCACATTCCTTTCCATTGCATTCCATTCCACATCCCATTCCACATTCCTTTCCACATTCCATTGCAAATTCCGTTTCATTGCATTCCCCATTCCATTCCATTCCATTTCACATTGTATTCCATTGCAGTCCACATTCCATTCATCATTGCCTTCCATTCCTTTTAAACTTTCCATTCCATTGTGTTCCACATTCGATTTCACCTTCCATTCCATTAGAAATTCCATTCCAAATTCCATTCCATTCCATTCCACTTTCCATTCCACATTTCGTTCAATTTCATTCCACGTTCCATTCCACGTTCCATTCCACATTGAATTCCACTTTCCATTCCACATTCCATTCCATTCCTTCCATTCCAAATTCCATTCCGCTTTGCATTCCACATTGCATTCCACATTCCATTCCATTCCATTCCACGTTTCATTTCACGTTCCATTCCACATTCCATTCCATGATAAATTCCACGTTCCGTTCCATTCCATTGCACATTCCATTCCACCCTCCATTCCATTCCATTCCACGTTCCATTCCACTTTCCATTGTACATTGCATTCCAAGTTCCATTCCACATTCCATTCCACTTTCCATTCCACATTCCATTCCAGGTTCCATTCCATTGCATTCCAAGTTCCATTCCACATTCAATTCCATTACATTCCACGTTCCATTCCACATTCCATTCCACATTCCATTCAACATTCCATTTCTTTCCATTTCACATTCCTTTCCATTCCATTCCACATTCATTTCCACATTCAACTCCTTTCCATTCCACATTCCATTGGACATTCCATTCCATTCCTTTCCACATTCCTTTCCATTGCATTCCAATTTCCATTCTAATCCATTCCATTTTCCATTCCATAACATTCCCCATTCCATTCCATTCCATTCCATTCCACATTCTATTGCATTCCACATTCCATTCTCTTCCATTTCACATTCCACTCCATTCCATTCCATTCCTTTCCACATTCCGTTCCATTCCATTTCATTCCATTCCATTTCATTCCATTCCTCATTCTATTCCATTCCACATTCCATTCCATTCCACATTCCATTCCACTGTACTCTATTCCATTCCATTCCACATTCCATTCCATGCCATTCCATTCCCCATTTCATTCCATTACACATTCCATTCCATTCCATACCGCATTCCATTGCATTCATTTAGTGCATTCCATTCCATTCCATTCCACATGCCATTATATTCGACATTCCATTCCACATTCCATTCCACGTTCCATTACACGTTCCATTCCATTCCATTCCACATTCCATTCCACTTTCCATTGCATGACATTCCACGTTCCATTCCACATTCCATTGCCCATGCCTCTCCCCGTTCCATGCCACATTCAATTTCACTTTCCATTCCTCTTTCCATTCCAAGGTCCATTCCAATACATTCCACATTCCATTCCACATTCTATTCCACATTCCATTCCACAATCCATTCCGTTCCATTCTCTTCCATTCCACATTCTATTACAAATTCCATTCCTCATTCAATTTCATTCCATTCCACATTCCATTCCATTGCATTCCACATTCCATTTCACATTTCATTCCATGTTGCATTCCACATTCCATTCCACATTCAACTCTAATTTCCATTCAAAATTCCATTCCATGTTCCACTCCATTCCATTCCACTTTCAGTTGCACATTCCATTCCATTCCATTAAACATTCTATTCCACATTCCGTTCCTTTCCATTCCACATTCCATTCCATTCCATTCCACATTCCATTCCACATTCCATTCCATTCAATTTCTCATTCCATTCCAAATTCCATTCCATTCCATTCAACTTTCCATTCCACATTGCCTTGCATTACATTCCACATTCCATTCTGTTCCATTCCACTTTCCATTACATTCCATACCACATTCCATTCCACATTCCATTCCATTGAATTTCACATTGCCTTCCAAATTCCTTGCCATTCCATTCCACTTTCCTTTCAACATTGCCTTGCATTCCATTCCACATTCCAATCCAATCCATTCAATGTTCCATTTCAAGTTTTTTTCCTCAGTGCATTTCACATTCTATTTCACGTTCCATTCCACTCCATTACACGTTCCACCCCACTTTCCATTCCATTCCATTCCACGTTCCATTCCACATTCCATTGCACATTCCATTCCACGTTCCATTCCATTCCACTCCAAGTTCCATTCCAAATTCCGTTCCCTCCCTTTCCACGTTCCATTCTATTCCATTCCACTTTCCATTCCACCTACCATTTCACTTTCCATTCCACAATCCATTCCATTCAATTCCATTCCATTCCATTCCACGTTCCATTCCTTGTTCCATTCCTCGTTGCATTCCATTCCAATCCAGGTTCCATTCTACATTACATTCCTTCCCTTTCCACGTTCCTTTCCGTTCCATTCTACGTTCCATTCCACTTTCCATTCCGCATTCCATTCCACATTCCATTCCACATTACGTTCCATTCCATTCCACATTCCTTTCCACTTTCCATTCCAAATTCCATTCCATTCCATTACTCATTCCATTCCACATTCCATTCCACATTCCATTCCAAATACCATTCCATTGCATTCCCCATTCCATTCCACATTCGATTCCAATCCATTCCAGATTGCATTCCGTTGCAGAACCCATTCCATTCAACATTCCATTCCATTCCATTTAAACTTTCCATTCCATTCCGTTCCGCATTCGATTTCATCTTCCATTCCATTCCAAATTCCATTCCACACTGCATTCAATTCCATTCCACATTCCATTCCCCAATCTGTTCCATTCCATTCCACCTTCCATTCCATGTTCCATTCCACGTTCTATTCCACGTTCCATTCCACATTCAATTAAACATTTCATTCCACATTCCATTCCATTCCATTCCACAATCCATTCCACTTTACATTCCACATTGCATTCCACATTCGATTCTCTTCCATTCCGCGCTCTATTCCACGTTCCATTCCACGTTCCATTCCATTCCATACCAAGTTCCATTCCACGTTCCATTCCATTCCACTCCACGTTCCATTCCATGTTCCATTCCATTCCATTCCACGTTCCATTCCCCTTTCCATTCCATTCCATTCCACGTTCCATTACACATTCCATTGTACATTCCATTCTAAGTTCCATTCCACATTCCATTCCACTTTCCATTCCACATTCGATTCCAGGTTCCATTCCATTCCATTCCAAGCTCCATTCCACATTCTATTCCATTCCTTTTAACGTTCCATTCCACATTCCATTCCACGTTCCATTCCACATTCCATTGCACATCGCATTCTACGTTGCATTCCGTATTCCATGTTCCATTCCACTTTCCATTCCACGTTCCATTCCATTCGATTCCATTCCACGTTCTATTCCAGGTTCCATTCAACTTTCAATTCCTCATTCCATTCCACATTCCCTTCTACATTCCATTGCAGTGCATTCCACATTCCATTCCGCATTCCATTCCATTCCTTTCCACATTCGATTCCACATTCCATTCCACATGCCATTCCACCTTTCATTCCATTCCATTCCACGTTCCATTCCTCATTACATTCCACACCCATTCCAAATTCCCTTCCGTTCCATTCCACATTCCTTTAAACTTTCCATTCTGCATTCCTTTCCATTGCATTCCATTCCACATCCCATTCCACTCCATTCCATATCCCATTCCACATTCCTTTCCACATTCCATTGCAAATTCCGTTTCATTGCATTCCCCATTCCATTCCACATTCCATTCCATTGAATTTCACATTGCTTTCCAAATTCCAGCCCATTCCATTCCACTTTCCTTTCCACATTGCCTTGCATTACATTCCACATTCCATTGCACATTCCAATCCAATCCATTCAATGTTCCATTTCTAGTTCCTTTCCACAGTCCATTCCACATTCTATTTCACGTTCCATTCCACTCCATTACACGTTCCACCCCACTTTCCATTCCATTCCATTCCACCTCCATTCCACATTCCATTGCACATTCCATTCCACGTTCCATTAAATTCCACTCCAAGTTCCATTCCACATTCCGTTCCCTCCCTTTCCACGTTCCATTCTATTCCATTCCACGTTCCATTCCACTTTCCATTCCACATTCCATTCCACTTTCCATTCCACAATCCATTCCATTCAATTCCATTCCATTCCATTCCACGTTCCATTCCATGTTCCATTCCTCGTTGCATTCCATTCCACTCCAGGTTCCATTCTACATTACATTTCTTCCCTTTCCACGTTCCTTTCCGTTCCATTCCACGTTCCATTCCACTTTCCATTCCGCATTCCATTCCACATTCCATTCCACATTACGTTCCATTCCATTCCACATTCCTTTCCTCTTTCCATTCCAAATTCCATTCCATCCCATTACTCATTCCATTCCACATTCCATTCCACATTCCATTCCAAATACCATTCCATTGCATTCCCCATTCCATTCCACATTCGATTCCAATCCATTCCAGATTGCATTCCATTGCAGAACACATTCCATTCAACATTCCATTCCATTCTATTTAAACTTTCCATTCCATTCCGTTCCGCATTTGATTTCACCTTTCATTCCATTCCAAATTCCATTCCACACTGCATTCAATTCCATTCCACATTCCATTCCACAATCTGTTCCATTCCATTCCACCTTCCATTCCACGTTCCATTCCACGTTCCATTCCACGTTCCATTCCACATTCAATTAAACATTTCATTCCACATTCCATTCCATTCCATTCCACAATCCATTCCACTTTACATTCCACATTGCATTCCACATTCGATTCTATTCCATTCCGCGCTCTATTCTACGTTCCATTCCACGTTCCATTCCATTCCATGCCACGTTCCATTCCACGTTCCATTCCATTCCACTCCACGTTCCATTCCATGTTCCATTCCATTCCATTCCACGTTCCATTCCATGTTCCATTCCATTCCATTCCACGTTCCATTCCTCCTTCCATTCCATTCCATTCCACGTTCCATTACACATTCCATTGTACATTCCATTCTAAGTTCCATTCCACATTCCATTCCACTTTCCATTCCACATTCGATTCCAGGTTCCATTCCATTCCATTCCAAGCTCCAGTCCACATTCTATTCCATTCCTTTTAATGTTCCATTCCACATTCCATTCCACGTTCCATTCCACATTCCATTGCACATCGCATTCTACGTTGCATTCCATATTCCATGTTCCATTCCACGTTCCATTCCATTCGATTCCATTCCACGTTCTATTCCAGGTTCCATTCAACTTTCAATTCCTCATTCCATTCCACATTCCCTTCTACATTCCATTGCAGTGCATTCCACATTCCATTCCGCATTCCATTCCATTCCTTTCCACATTCGATTCCACATTCCATTCCACATGCCATTCCACCTTTTATTCCATTCCATTCCACGTTCCATTCCGCAATACATTCCACACCCATTCCAAATTCCCTTCCGTTCCATTCCACATTCCTTTCCACTTTCCATTCCACATTCCTTTCCATTGCATTCCATTCCACATCCCATTCCACATTCCTTTCCACATTCCATTGCAAATTCCGTTTCATTGCATTCCCCATTCCATTCCATTCCATTTCACATTGTATTCCATTGCAGTCCACATTCCATTCATCATTGCCTTCCATTCCTTTTAAACTTTCCATTCCATTGTGTTCCACATTCGATTTCACCTTCCATTCCATTAGAAATTCCATTCCAAATTCCATTCCATTCCATTCCACTTTCCATTCCACATTTCGTTCAATTTCATTCCACGTTCCATTCCACGTTCCATTCCACATTGAATTCCACTTTCCATTCCACATTCCATTCCATTCCATTCCATTCCAAATTCCATTCCGCTTTGCATTCCACATTGCATTCCACATTCCATTCCATTCCATTCCACGTTTCATTTCACGTTCCATTCCACATTCCATTCCATGATAAATTCCACGTTCCGTTCCATTCCATTGCACATTCCATTCCACCCTCCATTCCATTCCATTCCACGTTCCATTCCACTTTCCATTGTACATTGCATTCCAAGTTCCATTCCACATTCCATTCCACTTTCCATTCCACATTCCATTCCAGGTTCCATTTCATTGCATTCCAAGTTCCACTCCACATTCAATTCCATTACATTCCACGTTCCATTCCACATTCCATTCCACATTCCATTCAACATTCCATTTCTTTCCATTTCACATTCCTTTCCATTCCATTCCACATTCATTTCCACATTCAACTCCTTTCCATTCCACATTCCATTGGACATTCCATTCCATTCCTTTCCACATTCCTTTCCATTGCATTCCAATTTCCATTCTAATCCATTCCATTTTCCATTCCATAACATTCCCCATTCCATTCCATTCCATTCCATTCCACATTCTATTGCATTCCCCATTCCATTCTCTTCCATTTCACATTCCACTCCATTCCATTCCATTCCTTTCCACATTCCGTTCCCTTCCACTTCATTCCATTCCATTTCATTCCATTCCTCATTCTATTCCATTCCACATTCCATTCCATTCCACATTCCATTCCACTGTACTCTATTCCATTCCATTCCACATTCCATTCCATGCCATTCCATTCCCGATTTCATTCCATTACACATTCCATTCCATTCCATACCGCATTCCATTCCATTCATTTAGTGCATTCCATTGCATTCCATTCCACATGCCATTATATTCGACATTCCATTCCACATTCCATTCCACGTTCCATTACACGTTCCATTCCATTCCATTCCACATTAAATTCCACTTTCCATTGCATGACATTCCACGTTCCATTCCACATTCCATTGCCCATGCCTCTCCCCGTTCCATGCCACATTCAATTTCACTTTCCATTCCTCTTTCCATTCCAAGGTCCATTCCAATACATTCCACATTCCATTCCACATTCTATTCCACATTCCATTCCACAATCCATTCCGTTCCATTCTCTTCCATTCCACATTCTATTACAAATTCCATTCCTCATTCAATTTCATTCCATTCCACATTCCATTCCATTCCATTCCACATTCCATTTCACATTTCATTCCATGTTGCATTCCACATTCCATTCCACATTCCACTCTAATTTCCATTCAAAATTCCATTCCACGTTCCACTCCATTCCATTCCACGTTCAGTTGCACATTCCATTCCATTCCATTAAACTTTCTATTCTACATTCCGTTCCGTTCCATTCCACATTCCATTCCATTCCATTCCACATTTCATTCCACATTCCATTCCATTCAGTTTCGCGTTCCATTCCAAATTCCATTCCATTCCATTCAACTTTCCATTCCACATTGCCTTGCATTACATTCCACATTCCATTCTGTTCCATTCCACTTTCCATTACATTCCATACCACATTCCATTCCACATTCCATTCCATTGAATTTCACATTGCCTTCCAAATTCCTTGCCATTCCATTCCACTTTCCTTTCCACATTGCCTTGCATTACATTCCACATTCCATTCCACATTCCAATCCAATCCATTCAATGTTCCATTTCAAGTTCCTTTCCTCAGTACATTCCACATTCTATTTCACATTCCATTCTACTCCATTACACGTTCCACCCCACTTTCCATTCCATTCCATTTCAGTTTCCATTCCACATTCCATTGCACATTCCATTCCACGTTCCATTCCATTCCACTCCAAGTTCCATTCCACATTCTGTTCCCTCCCTTTCCACATTCCATTCTATTCCATTCCACGTTCCATTCCACTTTCCATTCCACATACCATTCCACTTTCCATTCCACAATCCATTCCATTCAATTCCATTCCATTGCATTCCACGTTCCATTCCATGTTCCATTCCTCGTTGCATTCCATTCCAATCCAGGTTCCATTCTACATTACATTCCTTCCCTTTCCACGTTCCTTTCCGTTCCATTCTACGTTCCATTCCACTTTCCATTCCGCATTCCATTCCACATTCCATTCCACATTAACTTCCATTCCATTCAACATTCCTTTCCACTTTCCATTCCAAATTCCATTCCATTGCATTCCCCATTCCATTCCACATTCGATTCCAAACCATTCCATATTGCATTCCGTTGAAGAAACCATTCCATTCAACATTCCATTCCATTCCATTTAAACTTTCCATTCCATTCCGTTCCGCATTCGATTTCACCTTCCATTCCATTCCAAATTCCATTCCACACTGCATTCAATTCCATTCCACATTCCATTCCCCAATCTGTTCCATTCCATTCCACCTTCCATTCCATGTTCCATTCCACGTTCCATTCCCCGTTCCATTCCACATTCAATTAAACATTTCATTCCACATTCCATTCCATTCCATTCCACAATCCATTCCACTTTATATTCCACATTGCATTCCACATTCGATTCTCTTCCATTCCGCGCACTATTCCACGTTCCATTCCACGTTCCATTCCATTCCATACCAAGTTCCATTCCACGTTCCATTCCATTCCACTCCACGTTCCATTCCATGTTCCATTCCATTCCATTCCACGTTCCATTCCCCTTTCCATTCCATTCCATTCCACGTTCCATTACACATTCCATTGTACATTCCATTCTAAGTTCCATTCCACATTCCATTCCACTTTCCATTCCACATTCGATTCCAGGTTCCATTCCATTCCATTCCAAGCTCCATTCCACATTCTATTCCATTCCTTTTAACGTTCCATTCCACATTCCATTCCACGTTCCATTCCACATTCCATTGCACATCGCATTCTACGTTGCATTCCGTATTCCATGTTCCATTCCACTTTCCATTCCACGTTCCATTCCATTCGATTCCATTCCACGTTCTATTCCAGGTTCCATTCAACTTTCAATTCCTCATTCCATTCCACATTCCCTTCTACATTCCATTGCAGTGCATTCCACATTCCATTCCACATGCCATTGCACCTTTCATTCCATTCCATTCCACGTTCCATTCCTCATTACATTCCACACCCATTCCAAATTCCCTTCCGTTCCATTCCACATTCCTTTAAACTTTCCATTCCGCATTCCTTTCCATTGCATTCCATTCCACATCCCATTCCACTCCATTCCACATCCCATTCCACATTCCTTTCCACATTCCATTGCAAATTCCGTTTCATTGCATTCCCCATTCCATTCCACATTCCATTCCATTGAATTTCACATTGCTTTCCAAATTCCATCCCATTCCATTCCACTTTCCTTTCCACATTGCCTTGCATTACATTCCACATTCCTTTCCACATTCCAATCCAATCCATTCAATGTTCCATTTCTAGTTCCTTTCCACAGTCCATTCCACATTCTATTTCACGTTCCATTCCACTCCATTACACGTTCCACCCCACTTTCCATTCCATTCCATTCCACGTTCCATTCCACATTCCATTGCACATTCCATTCCACGTTCCATTCCATTCCACTCCAAGTTCCATTCCACATTCCGTTCCCTCCCTTTCCACGTTCCATTCTATTCCATTCCACGTTCCATTCCACTTTCCATTCCACATTCCATTCCACTTTCCATTCCACAATCCATTCCATTCAATTCCATTCCATTCCATTCCACGTTCCATTCCATGTTCCATTCCTCGTTGCATTCCATTCCACTCCAGGTTCCATTCTACATTACATTCCTTCCCTTTCCACGTTCCTTTCCGTTCCATTCCACGTTCCATTCCACTTTCCATTCCGCATTCCATTCCACATTCCATTCCACATTACGTTCCATTCCATTCCACATTCCTTTCCACTTTCCATTCCAAATTCCATTCCATTCCATTACTCATTCCATTCCACATTCCATTCCACATTCCATTCCAAATACCATTCCATTGCATTCCCCATTCCATTCCACATTCGATTCCAATCCATTCCAGATTGCATTCCGTTGCAGAACACATTCCATTCAACATTCCATTCCATTCCATTTAAACTTTCCATTCCATTCCGTTCCGCATTCGATTTCACCTTTCATTCCATTCCAAATTCCATTCCACATTGCATTCAATTCCATTCCACATTCCATTCCACAATCTGTTCCATTCCATTCCACCTTCCATTCCACCTTCCATTCCACGTTCCATTCCACGTTCCATTCCACGTTCCATTCCACGTTCCATTCCACGTTCCATTCCACATTCAATTAAACATTTCATTCCACATTCCATTCCATTCCATTCCACAATCCATTCCACTTTACATTCCACATTCCATTCCACATTCGATTCTATTCCATTCCGCGCTCTATTCTACGTTCCATTCCACGTTCCATTCCATTCCATGCCACGTTCCATTCCAAGTTCCATTCCATTCCACTCCACGTTCCATTCCATGTTCCATTCCATTAAATTCCACGTTCCATTCCTCCTTCCATTCCATTCCATTCCACCTTCCATTACACATTCCATTGTACATTCCATTCTAAGTTCCATTCCACATTCCATTCCACTTTCCATTCCACATTCGATTCCAGGTTCCATTCCATTCCATTCCAAGCTCCATTGCACATTCTATTCCATTCCTTTTAATGTTCCATTCCACATTCCATTCCACGTTCCATTCCACATTCCATTGCACATCGCATTCTACGTTGCATTCCATATTCCATGTTCCATTCCACTTTCCATTCCACGTTCCATTCCATTCGATTCCATTCCACGTTCTATTCCAGGTTCCATTCAACTTTCAATTCCTCTTTCCATTCCACATTCCCTTCTACATTCCATTGCAGTGCATTCCACATTCCATTCCGCATTCCATTCCATTCCTTTCCACATTCGATTCCACATTCCATTCCACATGCCATTCCACCTTTTATTCCATTCCATTCCACGTGCCATTCCGCATTACATTCCACACCCATTCCAAATTCCCTTCCGTTCCATTCCACATTCCTTTCCACTTTCCATTTCACATTCCTTTCCATTGCATTCCATTCCACATCCCATTCCACATTCCTTTCCACATTCCATTGCAAATTCCGTTTCATTGCATTCCCCATTCCATTCCATTCCATTTCACATTGTATTCCATTGCAGTCCACATTCCATTCATCATTGCCTTCCATTCCTTTTAAACTTTCCATTCCATTGTGTTCCACATTCGATTTCACCTTCCATTCCATTAGAAATTCCATTCCAAATTCCATTCCATTCCATTCCACTTTCCATTCCACATTTCGTTCAATTTCATTCCACGTTCCATTCCACGTTCCATTCCACATTGAATTGCACTTTCCATTCCACATTCCATTCCATTTCATTCCAAATTCCATTCCGCTTTGCATTCCACATTGCATTCCACATTCCATTCCATTCCATTCCACGTTTCATTTCACGTTCCATTCCACATTCCATTCCATGATAAATTCCACGTTCCGTTCCATTCCATTGCACATTCCATTCCACCCTCCATTCCATTCCATTCCACGTTCCATTCCACTTTCCATTGTACATTGCATTCCAAGTTCCATTCCACATTCCATTCCACTTTCCATTCCACATTCCATTCCAGGTTCCATTCCATTGCATTCCAAGTTCCATTCCACATTCAATTCCATTACATTCCACGTTCCATTCCACATTCCATTCCACATTCCATTCAACATTCCATTTCTTTCCATTTCACATTCCTTTCCATTCCATTCCACATTCATTTCCACATTCAACTCCTTTCCATTCCACATTCCATTGGACATTCCATTCCATTCCTTTCCACATTCCTTTCCATTGCATTCCAATTTCCATTCTAATCCATTCCATTTTCCATTCCATAACATTCCCCATTCCATTCCATTCCATTCCATTCCACATTCTATTGCATTCCACATTCCATTCTCTTCCATTTCACATTCCACTCCATTCCATTCCATTCCTTTCCACATTCCGTTCCATTCCATTTCATTCCATTCCATTTCATTCCATTCCTCATTCTATTCCATTCCACATTCCATTCCATTCCACATTCCATTCCACTGTACTCTATTCCATTCCATTCCACATTCCATTCCATGCCATTCCATTCCCCATTTCATTCCATTACACATTCCATTCCATTCCATACCGCATTCCATTGCATTCATTTAGTGCATTCCATTCCATTCCATTCCACATGCCATTATATTCGACATTCCATTCCACATTCCATTCCACGTTCCATTACACGTTCCATTCCATTCCATTCCACATTCCATTCCACTTTCCATTGCATGACATTCCACGTTCCATTCCACATTCCATTGCCCATGCCTCTCCCCGTTCCATGCCACATTCAATTTCACTTTCCATTCCTCTTTCCATTCCAAGGTCCATTCCAATACATTCCACATTCCATTCCACATTCTATTCCACATTCCATTCCACAATCCATTCCGTTCCATTCTCTTCCATTCCACATTCTATTACAAATTCCATTCCTCATTCAATTTCATTCCATTCCACATTCCATTCCATTGCATTCCACATTCCATTTCACATTTCATTCCATGTTGCATTCCACATTCCATTCCACATTCAACTCTAATTTCCATTCAAAATTCCATTCCATGTTCCACTCCATTCCATTCCACTTTCAGTTGCACATTCCATTCCATTCCATTAAACATTCTATTCCACATTCCGTTCCTTTCCATTCCACATTCCATTCCATTCCATTCCACATTCCATTCCACATTCCATTCCATTCAATTTCTCATTCCATTCCAAATTCCATTCCATTCCATTCAACTTTCCATTCCACATTGCCTTGCATTACATTCCACATTCCATTCTGTTCCATTCCACTTTCCATTACATTCCATACCACATTCCATTCCACATTCCATTCCATTGAATTTCACATTGCCTTCCAAATTCCTTGCCATTCCATTCCACTTTCCTTTCAACATTGCCTTGCATTCCATTCCACATTCCAATCCAATCCATTCAATGTTCCATTTCAAGTTCCTTTCCTCAGTGCATTTCACATTCTATTTCACGTTCCATTCCACTCCATTACACGTTCCACCCCACTTTCCATTCCATTCCATTCCACGTTCCATTCCACATTCCATTGCACATTCCATTCCACGTTCCATTCCATTCCACTCCAAGTTCCATTCCAAATTCCGTTCCCTCCCTTTCCACGTTCCATTCTATTCCATTCCACGTTCCATTCCACCTACCATTTCACTTTCCATTCCACAATCCATTCCATTCAATTCCATTCCATTCCATTCCACGTTCCATTCCTTGTTCCATTCCTC
Source organism: Pongo pygmaeus (assembly GCF_028885625.2). Taxonomy (NCBI): domain Eukaryota; kingdom Metazoa; phylum Chordata; class Mammalia; order Primates; family Hominidae; genus Pongo; species Pongo pygmaeus. Next base: position 39,502,571 of record NC_072392.2, read on the forward strand.
GTTGCATTCCATTCCAATCCAGGTTCCATTCTACATTACATTCCTTCCCTTTCCACGTTCCTTTCCGTTCCATTCTACGTTCCATTCCACTTTCCATTCCGCATTCCATTCCACATTCCATTCCACATTACGTTCCATTCCATTCCACATTCCTTTCCACTTTCCATTCCAAATTCCATTCCATTCCATTACTCATTCCATTCCACATTCCATTCCACATTCCATTCCAAATACCATTCCATTGCATTCCCCATTCCATTCCACATTCGATTCCAATCCATTCCAGATTGCATTCCGTTGCAGAACCCATTCCATTCAACATTCCATTCCATTCCATTTAAACTTTCCATTCCATTCCGTTCCGCATTCGATTTCATCTTCCATTCCATTCCAAATTCCATTCCACACTGCATTCAATTCCATTCCACATTCCATTCCCCAATCTGTTCCATTCCATTCCACCTTCCATTCCATGTTCCATTCCACGTTCTATTCCACGTTCCATTCCACATTCAATTAAACATTTCATTCCACATTCCATTCCATTCCATTCCACAATCCATTCCACTTTACATTCCACATTGCATTCCACATTCGATTCTCTTCCATTCCGCGCTCTATTCCACGTTCCATTCCACGTTCCATTCCATTCCATACCAAGTTCCATTCCACGTTCCATTCCATTCCACTCCACGTTCCATTCCATGTTCCATTCCATTCCATTCCACGTTCCATTCCCCTTTCCATTCCATTCCATTCCACGTTCCATTACACATTCCATTGTACATTCCATTCTAAGTTCCATTCCACATTCCATTCCACTTTCCATTCCACATTCGATTCCAGGTTCCATTCCATTCCATTCCAAGCTCCATTCCACATTCTATTCCATTCCTTTTAACGTTCCATTCCACATTCCATTCCACGTTCCATTCCACATTCCATTGCACATCGCATTCTACGTTGCATTCCGTATTCCATGTTCCATTCCACTTTCCATTCCACGTTCCATTCCATTCGATTCCATTCCACGTTCTATTCCAGGTTCCATTCAACTTTCAATTCCTCATTCCATTCCACATTCCCTTCTACATTCCATTGCAGTGCATTCCACATTCCATTCCGCATTCCATTCCATTCCTTTCCACATTCGATTCCACATTCCATTCCACATGCCATTCCACCTTTCATTCCATTCCATTCCACGTTCCATTCCTCATTACATTCCACACCCATTCCAAATTCCCTTCCGTTCCATTCCACATTCCTTTAAACTTTCCATTCTGCATTCCTTTCCATTGCATTCCATTCCACATCCCATTCCACTCCATTCCATATCCCATTCCACATTCCTTTCCACATTCCATTGCAAATTCCGTTTCATTGCATTCCCCATTCCATTCCACATTCCATTCCATTGAATTTCACATTGCTTTCCAAATTCCAGCCCATTCCATTCCACTTTCCTTTCCACATTGCCTTGCATTACATTCCACATTCCATTGCACATTCCAATCCAATCCATTCAATGTTCCATTTCTAGTTCCTTTCCACAGTCCATTCCACATTCTATTTCACGTTCCATTCCACTCCATTACACGTTCCACCCCACTTTCCATTCCATTCCATTCCACGTTCCATTCCACATTCCATTGCACATTCCATTCCACGTTCCATTAAATTCCACTCCAAGTTCCATTCCACATTCCGTTCCCTCCCTTTCCACGTTCCATTCTATTCCATTCCACGTTCCATTCCACTTTCCATTCCACATTCCATTCCACTTTCCATTCCACAATCCATTCCATTCAATTCCATTCCATTCCATTCCACGTTCCATTCCATGTTCCATTCCTCGTTGCATTCCATTCCACTCCAGGTTCCATTCTACATTACATTCCTTCCCTTTCCACGTTCCTTTCCGTTCCATTCCACGTTCCATTCCACTTTCCATTCCGCATTCCATTCCACATTCCATTCCACATTACGTTCCATTCCATTCCACATTCCTTTCCTCTTTCCATTCCAAATTCCATTCCATCCCATTACTCATTCCATTCCACATTCCATTCCACATTCCATTCCAAATACCATTCCATTGCATTCCCCATTCCATTCCACATTCGATTCCAATCCATTCCAGATTGCATTCCATTGCAGAACACATTCCATTCAACATTCCATTCCATTCCATTTAAACTTTCCATTCCATTCCGTTCCGCATTCGATTTCACCTTTCATTCCATTCCAAATTCCATTCCACACTGCATTCAATTCCATTCCACATTCCATTCCACAATCTGTTCCATTCCATTCCACCTTCCATTCCACGTTCCATTCCACGTTCCATTCCACGTTCCATTCCACATTCAATTAAACATTTCATTCCACATTCCATTCCATTCCATTCCACAATCCATTCCACTTTACATTCCACATTGCATTCCACATTCGATTCTATTCCATTCCGCGCTCTATTCTACGTTCCATTCCACGTTCCATTCCATTCCATGCCACGTTCCATTCCACGTTCCATTCCATTCCACTCCACGTTCCATTCCATGTTCCATTCCATTCCATTCCACGTTCCATTCCATGTTCCATTCCATTCCATTCCACGTTCCATTCCTCCTTCCATTCCATTCCATTCCACGTTCCATTACACATTCCATTGTACATTCCATTCTAAGTTCCATTCCACATTCCATTCCACTTTCCATTCCACATTCGATTCCAGGTTCCATTCCATTCCATTCCAAGCTCCAGTCCACATTCTATTCCATTCCTTTTAATGTTCCATTCCACATTCCATTCCACGTTCCATTCCACATTCCATTGCACATCGCATTCTACGTTGCATTCCATATTCCATGTTCCATTCCACGTTCCATTCCATTCGATTCCATTCCACGTTCTATTCCAGGTTCCATTCAACTTTCAATTCCTCATTCCATTCCACATTCCCTTCTACATTCCATTGCAGTGCATTCCACATTCCATTCCGCATTCCATTCCATTCCTTTCCACATTCGATTCCACATTCCATTCCACATGCCATTCCACCTTTTATTCCATTCCATTCCACGTTCCATTCCGCAATACATTCCACACCCATTCCAAATTCCCTTCCGTTCCATTCCACATTCCTTTCCACTTTCCATTCCACATTCCTTTCCATTGCATTCCATTCCACATCCCATTCCACATTCCTTTCCACATTCCATTGCAAATTCCGTTTCATTGCATTCCCCATTCCATTCCATTCCATTTCACATTGTATTCCATTGCAGTCCACATTCCATTCATCATTGCCTTCCATTCCTTTTAAACTTTCCATTCCATTGTGTTCCACATTCGATTTCACCTTCCATTCCATTAGAAATTCCATTCCAAATTCCATTCCATTCCATTCCACTTTCCATTCCACATTTCGTTCAATTTCATTCCACGTTCCATTCCACGTTCCATTCCACATTGAATTCCACTTTCCATTCCACATTCCATTCCATTCCATTCCATTCCATTCCAAATTCCATTCCGCTTTGCATTCCACATTGCATTCCACATTCCATTCCATTCCATTCCACGTTTCATTTCACGTTCCATTCCACATTCCATTCCATGATAAATTCCACGTTCCGTTCCATTCCATTGCACATTCCATTCCACCCTCCATTCCATTCCATTCCACGTTCCATTCCACTTTCCATTGTACATTGCATTCCAAGTTCCATTCCACATTCCATTCCACTTTCCATTCCACATTCCATTCCAGGTTCCATTCCATTGCATTCCAAGTTCCACTCCACATTCAATTCCATTACATTCCACGTTCCATTCCACATTCCATTCCACATTCCATTCAACATTCCATTTCTTTCCATTTCACATTCCTTTCCATTCCATTCCACATTCATTTCCACATTCAACTCCTTTCCATTCCACATTCCATTGGACATTCCATTCCATTCCTTTCCACATTCCTTTCCATTGCATTCCAATTTCCATTCTAATCCATTCCATTTTCCATTCCATAACATTCCCCATTCCATTCCATTCCATTCCATTCCACATTCTATTGCATTCCCCATTCCATTCTCTTCCATTTCACATTCCACTCCATTCCATTCCATTCCTTTCCACATTCCATTCCCTTCCACTTCATTCCATTCCATTTCATTCCATTCCTCATTCTATTCCATTCCACATTCCATTCCATTCCACATTCCATTCCACTGTACTCTATTCCATTCCATTCCACATTCCATTCCATGCCATTCCATTCCCGATTTCATTCCATTACACATTCCATTCCATTCCATACCGCATTCCATTCCATTCATTTAGTGCATTCCATTGCATTCCATTCCACATGCCATTATATTCGACATTCCATTCCACATTCCATTCCACGTTCCATTACACGTTCCATTCCATTCCATTCCACATTAAATTCCACTTTCCATTGCATGACATTCCACGTTCCATTCCACATTCCATTGCCCATGCCTCTCCCCGTTCCATGCCACATTCAATTTCACTTTCCATTCCTCTTTCCATTCCAAGGTCCATTCCAATACATTCCACATTCCATTCCACATTCTATTCCACATTCCATTCCACAATCCATTCCGTTCCATTCTCTTCCATTCCACATTCTATTACAAATTCCATTCCTCATTCAATTTCATTCCATTCCACATTCCATTCCATTCCATTCCACATTCCATTTCACATTTCATTCCATGTTGCATTCCACATTCTATTCCACATTCCACTCTAATTTCCATTCAAAATTCCATTCCACGTTCCACTCCATTCCATTCCACGTTCAGTTGCACATTCCATTCCATTCCATTAAACTTTCTATTCCACATTCCGTTCCGTTCCATTCCACATTCCATTCCTTTCCATTCCACATTCCATTCCACATTCCATTCCATTCAATTTCGCATTCCATTCCAAATTCCATTCCATTCCATTCAACTTTCCATTCCACATTGCCTTGCATTACATTCCACATTCCATTCTGTTCCATTCCACTTTCCATTACATTCCATACCACATTCCATTCCACATTCCATTCCATTGAATTTCACATTGCCTTCCAAATTCCTTGCCATTCCATTCCACTTTCCTTTCCACATTGCCTTGCATTACATTCCACATTCCATTCCACATTCCAATCCAATCCATTCTATGTTCCATTTCAAGTTCCTTTCCTCAGTACATTCCACATTCTATTTCACATTCCATTCCACTCCATTACACGTTCCACCCCACTTTCCATTCCATTCCATTCCAGGTTCCATTCCACATTCCATTGCACATTCCATTCCACGTTCCATTCCATTCCACTCCAAGTTCCATTCCACATTCTGTTCCCTCCCTTTCCACATTCCATTCTATTCCATTGCACGTTCCATTCCACTTTCCATTCCACATACCATTCCACTTTCCATTCCACAATCCATTCCATTCAATTCCATTCCATTGCATTCCACGTTCCATTCCATGTTCCATTCCTCGTTGCATTCCATTCCACTCCAGGTTCCATTCTACATTACATTCCTTCCCTTTCCACGTTCCTTTCCGTTCCATTCTACGTTCCATTCCACTTTCCATTCCGCATTCCATTCCACATTCCATTCCACATTAACTTCCATTCCATTCCACATTCCTTTCCACTTTCCATTCCAAATTCCATTCCATTCCATTACTCATTCCATTCCACATTCCATTCCACATTCCATTCCAAATACCATTCCATTGCATTCCCCATTCCATTCCACATTCGATTCCAAACCATTCCATATTGCATTCCGTTGAAGAAACCATTCCATTCAACATTCCATTCCATTCCATTTAAACTTTCCATTCCATTCCGTTCCGCATTCGATTTCACCTTCCATTCCATTCCAAATTCCATTCCACACTGCATTCAATTCCATTCCACATTCCATTCCCCAATCTGTTCCATTCCATTCCACCTTCCATTCCATGTTCCATTCCACGTTCCATTCCACGTTCCATTCCACATTCAATTAAACATTTCATTCCACATTCCATTCCATTCCATTCCACAATCCATTCCACTTTACATTCCACATTGCATTCCACATTCGATTCTCTTCCATTCCGCGCTCTATTCCACGTTCCATTCCACGTTCCATTCCATTCCATACCAAGTTCCATTCCACGTTCCATTCCATTCCACTCCAAGTTCCATTCCAAATTCCGTTCCCTCCCTTTCCACGTTCCATTCTATTCCATTCCACTTTCCATTGCACATACCATTTCACTTTCCATTCCACAATCCATTCCATTCAATTCCATTCCATTCCATTCCACGTTCCAGTCCATGTTCCATTCCTCGTTGCATTCCATTCCAATCCAGGTTCCATTCGACATTACATTCCTTCCCTTTCCACGTTCCTTTCCGTTCCATTCTACGTTCCATTCCACTTTCCATTCCGCATTCCATTCCACATTCCATTCCACATTACGTTCCATTCCATTCCACATTCCTTTCCACTTTCCATTCCAAATTCCATTACATTCCATTACTCATTCCATTCCACATTCCATTCCACATTCCATTCCAAATACCATTCCATTGCATTCCCCATTCCATTCCACATTCGATTCCAATCCATTCCAGATTGTATTCCGTTGCAGAACCCATTCCATTCAACATTCCATTCCATTCCATTTAAACTTTCCATTCCATTCCGTTCCGCATTCGATTTCATCTTCCATTCCATTCCAAATTCCATTCCACACTGCATTCAATTCCATTCCACATTCCATTCCACAATCTGTTCCATTCCATTCCACCTTCCATTCCATGTTCCATTCCACGTTCTATTCCACGTTCCATTCCACATTCAATTAAACATTTCATTCCACATTCCATTCCATTCCATTCCACAATCCATTCCACTTTACATTCCACAATGCATTCCACATTCGATTCTCTTCCATTCCGCGCTCTATTCCACGTTCCATTCCACGTTCCATTCCATTCCATACCAAGTTCCATTCCACGTTCCATTCCATTCCACTCCACGTTCCATTCCATGTTCCATTCCATTCCATTCCACGTTCCATTCCCCTTTCCATTCCATTCCATTCCACGTTCCATTACACATTCCATTGTACATTCCATTCTAAGTTCCATTCGACATTCCGTTCCACTTTCCATTCCACATTCGATTCCAGGTTCCATTCCATTCCATTCCAAGCTCCATTCCACAATCTATTCCATTCCTTTTAACGTTCCATTCCACATTCCATTCCACGTTTCATTCCACATTCCATTGCACATCGCATTCTACGTTGCATTCCGTATTCCATGTTCCATTCCACTTTCCATTCCACGTTCCATTCCATTCGATTCCATTCCACGTTCTATTCCAGGTTCCATTCAACTTTCAATTCCTCATTCCATTCCACATTCCCTTCTACATTCCATTGCAGTGCATTCCACATTCCATTCCGCATTCCATTCCATTCCTTTCCACATTCGATTCCACATTCCATTCCACATGCCATTCCACCTTTTATTCCATTCCATTCCACGTTCCATTCCGCAATACATTCCACACCCATTCCAAATTCCCTTCCGTTCCATTCCACATTCCTTTCCACTTTCCATTCCACATTCCTTTCCATTGCATTCCATTCCACATCCCATTCCACATTCCTTTCCACATTCCATTGCAAATTCCGTTTCATTGCATTCCCCATTCCATTCCATTCCATTTCACATTGTATTCCATTGCAGTCCACATTCCATTCATCATTGCCTTCCATTCCTTTTAAACTTTCCATTCCATTGTGTTCCACATTCGATTTCACCTTCCATTCCATTAGAAATTCCATTCCAAATTCCATTCCATTCCATTCCACTTTCCATTCCACATTTCGTTCAATTTCATTCCACGTTCCATTCCACGTTCCATTCCACATTGAATTCCACTTTCCATTCCACATTCCATTCCATTCCATTCCATTCCAAATTCCATTCCGCTTTGCATTCCACATTGCATTCCACATTCCATTCCATTCCATTCCACGTTTCATTTCACGTTCCATTCCACATTCCATTCCATGATAAATTCCACGTTCCGTTCCATTCCATTGCACATTCCATTCCACCCTCCATTCCATTCCATTCCACGTTCCATTCCACTTTCCATTGTACATTGCATTCCAAGTTCCATTCCACATTCCATTCCACTTTCCATTCCACATTCCATTCCAGGTTCCATTCCATTGCATTCCAAGTTCCACTCCACATTCAATTCCATTACATTCCACGTTCCATTCCACATTCCATTCCACATTCCATTCAACATTCCATTTCTTTCCATTTCACATTCCTTTCCATTCCATTCCACATTCATTTCCACATTCAACTCCTTTCCATTCCACATTCCATTGGACATTCCATTCCATTCCTTTCCACATTCCTTTCCATTGCATTCCAATTTCCATTCTAATCCATTCCATTTTCCATTCCATAACATTCCCCATTCCATTCCATTCCATTCCATTCCACATTCTATTGCATTCCCCATTCCATTCTCTTCCATTTCACATTCCACTCCATTCCATTCCATTCCTTTCCACATTCCGTTCCCTTCCACTTCATTCCATTCCATTTCATTCCATTCCTCATTCTATTCCATTCCACATTCCATTCCATTCCACATTCCATTCCACTGTACTCTATTCCATTCCATTCCACATTCCATTCCATGCCATTCCATTCCCGATTTCATTCCATTACACATTCCATTCCATTCCATACCGCATTCCATTCCATTCATTTAGTGCATTCCATTGCATTCCATTCCACATGCCATTATATTCGACATTCCATTCCACATTCCATTCCACGTTCCATTACACGTTCCATTCCATTCCATTCCACATTCCATTCCACTTTCCATTGCATGACATTCCACGATCCATTCCACATTCCATTGCCCATGCCTCTCCCCGTTCCATGCCACATTCAATTTCACTTTCCATTCCTCTTTCCATTCCAAGGTCCATTCCAATACATTCCACATTCCATTCCACATTCTATTCCACATTCCATTCCACAATCCATTCCGTTCCATTCTCTTCCATTCCACATTCTATTACAAATTCCATTCCTCATTCAATTTCATTCCATTCCACATTCCATTCCATTCCATTCCACATTCCATTTCACATTTCATTCCATGTTGCATTCCACATTCTATTCCACATTCCACTCTAATTTCCATTCAAAATTCCATTCCACGTTCCACTCCATTCCATTCCACGTTCAGTTGCACATTCCATTCCATTCCATTAAACTTTCTATTCCACATTCCGTTCCGTTCCATTCCACATTCCATTCCATTCCATTCCACATTCCATTCCACATTCCATTCCATTCAATTTCGCATTCCATTCCAAATTCCATTCCATTCCATTCAACTTTCCATTCCACATTGCCTTGCATTACATTCCACATTCCATTCTGTTCCATTCCACTTTCCATTACATTCCATACCACATTCCATTCCACATTCCATTCCATTGAATTTCACATTGCCTTCCAAAATCCTTGCCATTCCATTCCACTTTCCTTTCCACATTGCCTTGCATTACATTCCACATTCCATTCCACATTCCAATCCAATCCATTCTATGTTCCATTTCAAGTTCCTTTCCTCAGTACATTCCACATTCTATTTCACATTCCATTCCACTCCATTACACGTTCCACCCCACTTTCCATTCCATTCCATTCCAGGTTCCATTCCACATTCCATTGCACATTCCATTCCACGTTCCATTCCATTGCACTCCAAGTTCCATTCCACATTCTGTTCCCTCCCTTTCCACATTCCATTCTATTCCATTGCACGTTCCATTCCACTTTCCATTCCACATACCATTCCACTTTCCATTCCACAATCCATTCCATTCAATTCCATTCCATTGCATTCCACGTTCCATTCCATGTTCCATTCCTCGTTGCATTCCATTCCACTCCAGGTTCCATTCTACATTACATTCCTTCCCTTTCCACGTTCCTTTCCGTTCCATTCTACGTTCCATTCCACTTTCCATTCCGCATTCCATTCCACATTCCATTCCACATTAACTTCCATTCCATTCCACATTCCTTTCCACTTTCCATTCCAAATTCCATTCCATTCCATTACTCATTCCATTCCACATTCCATTCCACATTCCATTCCAAATACCATTCCATTGCATTCCCCATTCCATTCCACATTCGATTCCAAACCATTCCATATTGCATTCCGTTGAAGAAACCATTCCATTCAACATTCCATTCCATTCCATTTAAACTTTCCATTCCATTCCGTTCCGCATTCGATTTCACCTTCCATTCCATTCCAAATTCCATTCCACACTGCATTCAATTCCATTCCACATTCCATTCCCCAATCTGTTCCATTCCATTCCACCTTCCATTCCATGTTCCATTCCACGTTCCATTCCACGTTCCATTCCACATTCAATTAAACATTTCATTCCACATTCCATTCCATTCCATTCCACAATCCATTCCACTTTACATTCCACATTGCATTCCACATTCGATTCTCTTCCATTCCGCGCTCTATTCCACGTTCCATTCCACGTTCCATTCCATTCCATACCAAGTTCCATTCCACGTTCCATTCCATTCCACTCCAAGTTCCATTCCAAATTCCGTTCCCTCCCTTTCCACGTTCCATTCTATTCCATTCCACTTTCCATTCCACATACCATTTCACTTTCCATTCCACAATCCATTCCATTCAATTCCATTCCATTCCATTCCACGTTCCATTCCATGTTCCATTCCTCGTTGCATTCCATTCCAATCCAGGTTCCATTCGACATTACATTCCTTCCCTTTCCACGTTCCTTTCCGTTCCATTCTACGTTCCATTCCACTTTCCATTCCGCATTCCATTCCACATTCCATTCCACATTACGTTCCATTCCATTCCACATTCCTTTCCACTTTCCATTCCAAATTCCATTCCATTCCATTACTCATTCCATTCCACATTCCATTCCACATTCCATTCCAAATACCATTCCATTGCATTCCCCATTCCATTCCACATTCGATTCCAATCCATTCCAGATTGCATTCCGTTGCAGAACCCATTCCATTCAACATTCCATTCCATTCCATTTAAACTTTCCATTCCATTCCGTTCCGCATTCGATTTCATCTTCCATTCCATTCCAAATTCCATTCCACACTGCATTCAATTCCATTCCACATTCCATTCCCCAATCTGTTCCATTCCATTCCACCTTCCATTCCATGTTCCATTCCACGTTCTATTCCACGTTCCATTCCACATTCAATTAAACATTTCATTCCACATTCCATTCCATTCCATTCCACAATCCATTCCACTTTACATTCCACATTGCATTCCACATTCGATTCTCTTCCATTCCGCGCTCTATTCCACGTTCCATTCCACGTTCCATTCCATTCCATACCAAGTTCCATTCCACGTTCCATTCCATTCCACTCCACGTTCCATTCCATGTTCCATTCCATTCCATTCCACGTTCCATTACACATTCCATTGTACATTCCATTCTAAGTTCCATTTCACATTCCATTCCACTTTCCATTCCACATTCGATTCCAGGTTCCATTCCATTCCATTACAAGCTCCATTCCACATTCTATTCCATTCCTTTTAACGTTCCATTCCACATTCCATTCCACGTTCCATTCCACATTCCATTGCACATCGCATTCTACGTTGCATTCCGTATTCCATGTTCCATTCCACTTTCCATTCCACGTTCCATTCCATTCGATTCCATTCCACGTTCTATTCCAGGTTCCATTCAACTTTCAATTCCTCATTCCATTCCACATTCCCTTCTACATTCCATTGCAGTGCATTCCACATTCCATTCCGCATTCCATTCCATTCCTTTCCACATTCGATTCCACATTCCATTCCACATGCCATTCCACCTTTCATTCCATTCCATTCCACGTTCCATTCCTCATTACATTCCACACCCATTCCAAATTCCCTTCCGTTCCATTCCACATTCCTTTAAACTTTCCATTCTGCATTCCTTTCCATTGCATTCCATTCCACATCCCATTCCACTCCATTCCACATCCCATTCCACATTCCTTTCCACATTCCATTGCAAATTCCGTTTCATTGCATTCCCCATTCCATTCCACATTCCATTCCATTGAATTTCACATTGCTTTCCAAATTCCATCCCATTCCATTCCACTTTCCTTTCCACATTGCCTTGCATTACATTCCACATTCCATTCCACATTCCAATCCAATCCATTCAATGTTCCATTTCAAGTTCCTTTCCACAGTCCATTCCACATTCTATTTCACGTTCCATTCCACTCCATTACACGTTCCACCCCACTTTCCATTCCATTCCATTCCACGTTCCATTCCACATTCCATTGCACATTCCATTCCACGTTCCATTAAATTCCACTCCAAGTTCCATTCCACATTCCGTTCCCTCCCTTTCCACGTTCCATTCTATTCCATTCCACGTTCCATTCCACTTTCCATTCCACATTCCATTCCACTTTCCATTCCACAATCCATTCCATTCAATTCCATTCCATTCCATTCCACGTTCCATTCCATGTTCCATTCCTCGTTGCATTCCATTCCACTCCAGGTTCCATTCTACGTTACATTCCTTCCCTTTCCATGTTCCTTTCCGTTCCATTCCACGTTCCATTCCACTTTCCATTCCGCATTCCATTCCACATTCCATTCCACATTACGTTCCATTCCATTCCACATTCCTTTCCACTTTCCATTCCAAATTCCATTCCATTCCATTACTCATTCCATTCCACATTCCATTCCAAATACCATTCCATTGCATTCCCCATTCCATTTCACATTCGATTCCAATCCATTCCAGATTGCATTCCGTTGCAGAACACATTCCATTCAACATTCCATTCCATTCCATTTAAACTTTCCATTCCATTCCGTTCCGCATTCGATTTCACCTTCCATTCCATTCCAAATTCCATTCCACACTGCATTCAATTCCATTCCACATTCCATTCCACAATCTGTTCCATTCCATTCCACCTTCCATTCCACGTTCCATTCCACGTTCCATTCCACGTTCCATTCCACATTCAATTAAACATTTCATTCCACATTCAATTCCATTCCATGCCACAATCCATTCCACTTTACATTCCACATTGCATTCCACATTCGATTCTATTCCATTCCGCGCTCTATTCTACGTTACATTCCACGTTCCATTCCATTCCATGCCACGTTCCATTCCACGTTCCATTCCATTCCACTCCACGTTCCATTCCATGTTCCATTCCATTCCATTCCACGTTCCATTCCATGTTCCATTCCATTCCATTCCACGTTCCATTCCTCCTTCCATTCCATTCCATTCCACGTTCCATTACACATTCCATTGTACATTCCATTCTAAGTTCCATTCCACATTCCATTCCACTTTCCATTCCACATTCGATTCCAGGTTCCATTCCATTCCATTCCAAGCTCCATTCCACATTCTATTCCATTCCTTTTAATGTTCCATTCCACATTCCATTCCACGTTCCATTCCACATTCCATTGCACATCGCATTCTACGTTGCATTCCATATTCCATGTTCCATTCCACTTTCCATTCCACGTTCCATTCCATTCGATTCCATTCCACGTTCTATTCCAGGTTCCATTCAACTTTCAATTCCTCATTCCATTCCACATTCCCTTCTACATTCCATTGCAGTGCATTCCACATTCCATTCCGCATTCCATTCCATTCCTTTCCACATTCGATTCCACATTCCATTCCACATGCCATTCCACCTTTTATTCCATTCCATTCCACGTTCCATTCCGCATTACATTCCACACCCATTCCAAATTCCCTTCCGTTCCATTCCACATTCCTTTCCACTTTCCATTCCACATTCCTTTCCATTGCATTCCATTCCACATCTCATTCCACATTCCTTTCCACATTCCATTGCAAATTCCGTTTCATTGCATTCCCCATTCCATTCCATTCCATTTCACATTGTATTCCATTGCAGTCCACATTCCACTCATCATTGCCTTCCATTCCTTTTAAACTTTCCATTCCATTGTGTTCCACATTCGATTTCACCTTCCATTCCATTAGAAATTCCATTCCAAATTCCATTCCATTCCATTCCACTTTCCATTCCACATTTCGTTCAATTTCATTCCACGTTCCATTCCACGTTCCATTCCACATTGAATTCCACTTTCCATTCCACATTCCATTCCATTCCATTCCATTCCAAATTCCATTCCGCTTTGCATTCCACATTGCATTCCACATTCCATTCCATTCCATTCCACGTTTCATTTCACGTTCCATTCCACATTCCATTCCATGATAAATTCCACGTTCCGTTCCATTCCATTGCACATTCCATTCCACCCTCCATTCCATTCCATTCCACGTTCCATTCCACTTTCCATTGTACATTGCATTCCAAGTTCCATTCCACATTCCATTCCACTTTCCATTCCACATTCCATTCCAGGTTCCATTCCATTGCATTCCAAGTTCCATTCCACATTCAATTCCATTACATTCCACGTTCCATTCCACATTCCATTCCACATTCCATTCAACATTCCATTTCTTTCCATTTCACATTCCTTTCCATTCCATTCCACATTCATTTCCACATTCAACTCCTTTCCATTCCACATTCCATTGGACATTCCATTCCATTCCTTTCCACATTCCTTTCCATTGCATTCCAATTTCCATTCTAATCCATTCCATTTTCCATTCCATAACATTCCCCATTCCATTCCATTACATTTCATTCCACATTCTATTGCATTCCACATTCCATTCTCTTCCATTTCACATTCCACTCCATTCCATTCCATTCCTTTCCACATTCCGTTCCATTCCATTTCATTCCATTCCATTTCATTCCATTCCTCATTCTATTCCATTCCACATTCCATTCCATTCCACATTCCATTCCACTGTATTCTATTCCATTCCATTCCACATTCCATTCCATGCCATTCCATTTCCCATTTCATTCCATTACACATTCCATTCCATTCCATACCGCATTCCATTCCATTCATTTAGTGCATTCCATTCCATTCCATTCCACATGCCATTATATTCGACATTCCATTCCACATTCCATTCCACGTTCCATTACACGTTCCATTCCATTCCATTCCTCATTCCATTCCGCTTTCCATTGCATGACATTCCACGTTCCATTCCACATTCCATTGCCCATGCCTCTCCCCGTTCCATGCCACATTCAATTTCACTTTCCATTCCTCTATCCATTCCAAGGTCCATTCCAATACATTCCACATTCCATTCCACATTCTATTCCACATTCCATTCCACAATCCATTCCGTTCCATTCTCTTCCATTCCACATTCTATTACAAATTCCATTCCTCATTCAATTTCATTCCATTCCACATTCCATTCCATTCCATTCCACATTCCATTTCACATTTCATTCCATGTTGCATTCCACATTCCATTCCACATTCCACTCTAATTTCCATTCAAAATTCCATTCCATGTTCCACTCCATTCCATTCCACTTTCAGTTGCACATTCCATTCCATTCCATTAAACTTTCTATTCCACATTCCATTCCGTTCCATTCCACATTCCATTCCATTCCATTCCACATTCCATTCCACATTCCATTCCATTCAATTTCACATTCCATTCCAAATTCCATTAGATTCCATTCAACTTTCCATTCCACATTGCCTTGCATTACATTCCACATTCCATTCTGTTCCATTCCACTTTCCATTACATTCCATACCACATTCCATTCCACATTCCATTCCATTGAATTTCACATTGCCTTCCAAATTCCTTGCCATTCCATTCCACTTTCCTTTCCACATTGCCTTGCATTACATTCCACATTCCATTCCACATTCCAATCCAATCCATTCAATGTTCCATTTCAAGTTCCTTTCCTCAGTCCATTCCACATTCTATTTCACGTTCCATTCCACTCCATTACACGTTCCACCCCACGTTCCATTCCATTCCATTCCACGTTCCATTCCACATTCCATTGCACATTCCATTCCACGTTCCATTCAATTCCACTCCAAGTTCCATTCCACATTCCGTTCCCTCCCTTTCCACGTTCCATTCTATTCCATTCCACGTTCCATTCCATGTTCCATTCCTCGTTGCATTCCATTCAAATCCAGGTTCCATTCTACATTACATTCCTTCCCTTTCCACGTTCCTTTCCGTTCCATTCTACGTTCCATTCCACTTTCCATTCCGCATTCCATTCCACATTCCATTCCACATTACGTTCCATTCCATTCCACATTCCTTTCCACTTTCCATTCCAAATTCCATTCCATTCCATTACTCATTCCATTCCACATTCCATTCCACATTCCATTCCAAATACCATTCCATTGCATTCCCCATTCCATTCCACATTCGATTCCAATCCATTCCAGATTGCATTCCGTTGCAGAACCCATTCCATTGAACATTACATTCCATTCCATTTAAACTTTCCATTCCATTCCATTCCGCATTCGATTTCACCTTCCATTACATTCCAAATTCCATTCCACACTGCATTGAATTCCATTCCACATTCCATTCCCCAATCTGTTCCATTCCATTCCACCTTCCATTCCATGTTCCATTCCACGTTCCATTCCACGTTCCATTCCACATTCAATTAAACATTTCATTCCACATTCCTTTCCATTCCATTCCACAATCCATTCCACTTTACATTCCACATTGCATTCCACATTCGATTCTCTTCCATTCCGCGCTCTATTCCACGTTCCATTCCACGTTCCATTCCATTCCATACCAAGTTCCATTTCACGTTCCATTCCATTCCACTCCACTTTCCATTCCATGTTCCATTCCATTCCATTCCACGTTCCATTCCCCTTTCCATTCCATTCCATTCCACGTTCCATTACACATTCCATTGTACATTCCATTCTAAGTTCCATTCCACATTCCATTCCACTTTCCATTCCACATTCGGTTCCAGGTTCCATTCCATTGCATTCCAAGCTCCATTCCACATTCTATTCCATTCCTTTTAACGTTCCATTCCACATTCCATTCCACGTTCCATTCCACATTCCATTGCACATCGCATTCTACGTTGCATTCCGTATTCCATGTTCCATTCCACTTTCCATACCACGTTCCATTCCATTCGATTCCATTCCACGTTCTATTCCAGGTTCCATTCAACTTTCAATTCCTCATTCCATTCCACATTCCCTTCTACATTCCATTGCAGTGCATTCCACATTCCATTCCGCATTCCATTCCATTCCTTTCCACATTCGATTCCACATTCCATTCCACATGCCATTCCACCTTTCATTCCATTCCATTCCACGTTCCATTCCGCATTACATTCCACACCCATTCCAAATTCCCTTCCGTTCCATTCCACATTCCTTTAAACTTTCCATGCCGCATTCCCTTCCATTGCATTCCATTCCACATCCCATTCCACTCCATTCCACATCCCATTCCACATTCCTTTCCACATTCCATTGCAAATTCCGTTTCATTGCATTCCCCATTCCATTCCACATTCCATTCCATTGAATTTCACATTGCTTTCCAAATTCCATCCCATTCCATTCCACTTTCCTTTCCACATTGCCTTGCATTACATTCCACATTCCTTTCCACATTCCAATCCAATCCATTCAATGTTCCATTTCTAGTTCCTTTCCACAGTCCATTCCACATTCTATTTCACGTTCCATTCCACTCCATTACACGTTCCACCCCACTTTCCATTCCATTCCATTCCACGTTCCATTCCACATTCCATTGCACATTCCATTCCACGTTCCATTCCATTCCACTCCAAGTTCCATTCCACATTCCGTTCCCTCCCTTTCCACGTTCCATTCTATTCCATTCCACGTTCCATTCCACTTTCCATTCCACATTCCATTCCACTTTCCATTCCACAATCCATTCCATTCAATTCCATTCCATTCCATTCCACGTTCCATTCCATGTTCCATTCCTCGTTGCATTCCATTCCACTCCAGGTTCCATTCTACATTACATTCCTTCCCTTTCCACGTTCCTTTCCGTTCCATTCCACGTTCCATTCCACTTTCCATTCCGCATTCCATTCCACATTCCATTCCACATTACGTTCCATTCCATTCCACATTCCTTTCCACTTTCCATTCCAAATTCCATTCCATTCCATTACTCATTCCATTCCACATTCCATTCCACATTCCATTCCAAATACCATTCCATTGCATTCCCCATTCCATTCCACATTCGATTCCAATCCATTCCAGATTGCATTCCGTTGCAGAACACATTCCATTCAACATTCCATTCCATTCCATTTAAACTTTCCATTCCATTCCGTTCCGCATTCGATTTCACCTTTCATTCCATTCCAAATTCCATTCCACATTGCATTCAATTCCATTCCACATTCCATTCCACAATCTGTTCCATTCCATTCCACCTTCCATTCCACCTTCCATTCCACGTTCCATTCCACGTTCCATTCCACGTTCCATTCCACGTTCCATTCCACATTCAATTAAACATTTCATTCCACATTCCATTCCATTCCATTCCACAATCCATTCCACTTTACATTCCACATTCCATTCCACATTCGATTCTATTCCATTCCGCGCTCTATTCTACGTTCCATTCCACGTTCCATTCCATTCCATGCCACGTTCCATTCCAAGTTCCATTCCATTCCACTCCACGTTCCATTCCATGTTCCATTCCATTAAATTCCACGTTCCATTCCTCCTTCCATTCCATTCCATTCCACCTTCCATTACACATTCCATTGTACATTCCATTCTAAGTTCCATTCCACATTCCATTCCACTTTCCATTCCACATTCGATTCCAGGTTCCATTCCATTCCATTCCAAGCTCCATTGCACATTCTATTCCATTCCTTTTAATGTTCCATTCCACATTCCATTCCACGTTCCATTCCACATTCCATTGCACATCGCATTCTACGTTGCATTCCATATTCCATGTTCCATTCCACTTTCCATTCCACGTTCCATTCCATTCGATTCCATTCCACGTTCTATTCCAGGTTCCATTCAACTTTCAATTCCTCTTTCCATTCCACATTCCCTTCTACATTCCATTGCAGTGCATTCCACATTCCATTCCGCATTCCATTCCATTCCTTTCCACATTCGATTCCACATTCCATTCCACATGCCATTCCACCTTTTATTCCATTCCATTCCACGTGCCATTCCGCATTACATTCCACACCCATTCCAAATTCCCTTCCGTTCCATTCCACATTCCTTTCCACTTTCCATTTCACATTCCTTTCCATTGCATTCCATTCCACATCCCATTCCACATTCCTTTCCACATTCCATTGCAAATTCCGTTTCATTGCATTCCCCATTCCATTCCATTCCATTTCACATTGTATTCCATTGCAGTCCACATTCCATTCATCATTGCCTTCCATTCCTTTTAAACTTTCCATTCCATTGTGTTCCACATTCGATTTCACCTTCCATTCCATTAGAAATTCCATTCCAAATTCCATTCCATTCCATTCCACTTTCCATTCCACATTTCGTTCAATTTCATTCCACGTTCCATTCCACGTTCCATTCCACATTGAATTGCACTTTCCATTCCACATTCCATTCCATTTCATTCCAAATTCCATTCCGCTTTGCATTCCACATTGCATTCCACATTCCATTCCATTCCATTCCACGTTTCATTTCACGTTCCATTCCACATTCCATTCCATGATAAATTCCACGTTCCGTTCCATTCCATTGCACATTCCATTCCACCCTCCATTCCATTCCATTCCACGTTCCATTCCACTTTCCATTGTACATTGCATTCCAAGTTCCATTCCACATTCCATTCCACTTTCCATTCCACATTCCATTCCAGGTTCCATTCCATTGCATTCCAAGTTCCATTCCACATTCAATTCCATTACATTCCACGTTCCATTCCACATTCCATTCCACATTCCATTCAACATTCCATTTCTTTCCATTTCACATTCCTTTCCATTCCATTCCACATTCATTTCCACATTCAACTCCTTTCCATTCCACATTCCATTGGACATTCCATTCCATTCCTTTCCACATTCCTTTCCATTGCATTCCAATTTCCATTCTAATCCATTCCATTTTCCATTCCATAACATTCCCCATTCCATTCCATTCCATTCCATTCCACATTCTATTGCATTCCACATTCCATTCTCTTCCATTTCACATTCCACTCCATTCCATTCCATTCCTTTCCACATTCCGTTCCATTCCATTTCATTCCATTCCATTTCATTCCATTCCTCATTCTATTCCATTCCACATTCCATTCCATTCCACATTCCATTCCACTGTACTCTATTCCATTCCATTCCACATTCCATTCCATGCCATTCCATTCCCCATTTCATTCCATTACACATTCCATTCCATTCCATACCGCATTCCATTGCATTCATTTAGTGCATTCCATTCCATTCCATTCCACATGCCATTATATTCGACATTCCATTCCACATTCCATTCCACGTTCCATTACACGTTCCATTCCATTCCATTCCACATTCCATTCCACTTTCCATTGCATGACATTCCACGTTCCATTCCACATTCCATTGCCCATGCCTCTCCCCGTTCCATGCCACATTCAATTTCACTTTCCATTCCTCTTTCCATTCCAAGGTCCATTCCAATACATTCCACATTCCATTCCACATTCTATTCCACATTCCATTCCACAATCCATTCCGTTCCATTCTCTTCCATTCCACATTCTATTACAAATTCCATTCCTCATTCAATTTCATTCCATTCCACATTCCATTCCATTGCATTCCACATTCCATTTCACATTTCATTCCATGTTGCATTCCACATTCCATTCCACATTCAACTCTAATTTCCATTCAAAATTCCATTCCATGTTCCACTCCATTCCATTCCACTTTCAGTTGCACATTCCATTCCATTCCATTAAACATTCTATTCCACATTCCGTTCCTTTCCATTCCACATTCCATTCCATTCCATTCCACATTCCATTCCACATTCCATTCCATTCAATTTCTCATTCCATTCCAAATTCCATTCCATTCCATTCAACTTTCCATTCCACATTGCCTTGCATTACATTCCACATTCCATTCTGTTCCATTCCACTTTCCATTACATTCCATACCACATTCCATTCCACATTCCATTCCATTGAATTTCACATTGCCTTCCAAATTCCTTGCCATTCCATTCCACTTTCCTTTCAACATTGCCTTGCATTCCATTCCACATTCCAATCCAATCCATTCAATGTTCCATTTCAAGTTCCTTTCCTCAGTGCATTTCACATTCTATTTCACGTTCCATTCCACTCCATTACACGTTCCACCCCACTTTCCATTCCATTCCATTCCACGTTCCATTCCACATTCCATTGCACATTCCATTCCACGTTCCATTCCATTCCACTCCAAGTTCCATTCCAAATTCCGTTCCCTCCCTTTCCACGTTCCATTCTATTCCATTCCACGTTCCATTCCACCTACCATTTCACTTTCCATTCCACAATCCATTCCATTCAATTCCATTCCATTCCATTCCACGTTCCATTCCTTGTTCCATTCCTCGTTGCATTCCATTCCAATCCAGGTTCCATTCTACATTACATTCCTTCCCTTTCCACGTTCCTTTCCGTTCCATTCTACGTTCCATTCCACTTTCCATTCCGCATTCCATTCCACATTCCATTCCACATTACGTTCCATTCCATTCCACATTCCTTTCCACTTTCCATTCCAAATTCCATTCCATTCCATTACTCATTCCATTCCACATTCCATTCCACATTCCATTCCAAATACCATTCCATTGCATTCCCCATTCCATTCCACATTCGATTCCAATCCATTCCAGATTGCATTCCGTTGCAGAACCCATTCCATTCAACATTCCATTCCATTCCATTTAAACTTTCCATTCCATTCCGTTCCGCATTCGATTTCATCTTCCATTCCATTCCAAATTCCATTCCACACTGCATTCAATTCCATTCCACATTCCATTCCCCAATCTGTTCCATTCCATTCCACCTTCCATTCCATGTTCCATTCCACGTTCTATTCCACGTTCCATTCCACATTCAATTAAACATTTCATTCCACATTCCATTCCATTCCATTCCACAATCCATTCCACTTTACATTCCACATTGCATTCCACATTCGATTCTCTTCCATTCCGCGCTCTATTCCACGTTCCATTCCACGTTCCATTCCATTCCATACCAAGTTCCATTCCACGTTCCATTCCATTCCACTCCACGTTCCATTCCATGTTCCATTCCATTCCATTCCACGTTCCATTCCCCTTTCCATTCCATTCCATTCCACGTTCCATTACACATTCCATTGTACATTCCATTCTAAGTTCCATTCCACATTCCATTCCACTTTCCATTCCACATTCGATTCCAGGTTCCATTCCATTCCATTCCAAGCTCCATTCCACATTCTATTCCATTCCTTTTAACGTTCCATTCCACATTCCATTCCACGTTCCATTCCACATTCCATTGCACATCGCATTCTACGTTGCATTCCGTATTCCATGTTCCATTCCACTTTCCATTCCACGTTCCATTCCATTCGATTCCATTCCACGTTCTATTCCAGGTTCCATTCAACTTTCAATTCCTCATTCCATTCCACATTCCCTTCTACATTCCATTGCAGTGCATTCCACATTCCATTCCGCATTCCATTCCATTCCTTTCCACATTCGATTCCACATTCCATTCCACATGCCATTCCACCTTTCATTCCATTCCATTCCACGTTCCATTCCTCATTACATTCCACACCCATTCCAAATTCCCTTCCGTTCCATTCCACATTCCTTTAAACTTTCCATTCTGCATTCCTTTCCATTGCATTCCATTCCACATCCCATTCCACTCCATTCCATATCCCATTCCACATTCCTTTCCACATTCCATTGCAAATTCCGTTTCATTGCATTCCCCATTCCATTCCACATTCCATTCCATTGAATTTCACATTGCTTTCCAAATTCCAGCCCATTCCATTCCACTTTCCTTTCCACATTGCCTTGCATTACATTCCACATTCCATTGCACATTCCAATCCAATCCATTCAATGTTCCATTTCTAGTTCCTTTCCACAGTCCATTCCACATTCTATTTCACGTTCCATTCCACTCCATTACACGTTCCACCCCACTTTCCATTCCATTCCATTCCACGTTCCATTCCACATTCCATTGCACATTCCATTCCACGTTCCATTAAATTCCACTCCAAGTTCCATTCCACATTCCGTTCCCTCCCTTTCCACGTTCCATTCTATTCCATTCCACGTTCCATTCCACTTTCCATTCCACATTCCATTCCACTTTCCATTCCACAATCCATTCCATTCAATTCCATTCCATTCCATTCCACGTTCCATTCCATGTTCCATTCCTCGTTGCATTCCATTCCACTCCAGGTTCCATTCTACATTACATTCCTTCCCTTTCCACGTTCCTTTCCGTTCCATTCCACGTTCCATTCCACTTTCCATTCCGCATTCCATTCCACATTCCATTCCACATTACGTTCCATTCCATTCCACATTCCTTTCCTCTTTCCATTCCAAATTCCATTCCATCCCATTACTCATTCCATTCCACATTCCATTCCACATTCCATTCCAAATACCATTCCATTGCATTCCCCATTCCATTCCACATTCGATTCCAATCCATTCCAGATTGCATTCCATTGCAGAACACATTCCATTCAACATTCCATTCCATTCCATTTAAACTTTCCATTCCATTCCGTTCCGCATTCGATTTCACCTTTCATTCCATTCCAAATTCCATTCCACACTGCATTCAATTCCATTCCACATTCCATTCCACAATCTGTTCCATTCCATTCCACCTTCCATTCCACGTTCCATTCCACGTTCCATTCCACGTTCCATTCCACATTCAATTAAACATTTCATTCCACATTCCATTCCATTCCATTCCACAATACATTCCACTTTACATTCCACATTGCATTCCACATTCGATTCTATTCCATTCCGCGCTCTATTCTACGTTCCATTCCACGTTCCATTCCATTCCATGCCACGTTCCATTCCACGTTCCATTCCATTCCACTCCACGTTCCATTCCATGTTCCATTCCATTCCATTCCACGTTCCATTCCATGTTCCATTCCATTCCATTCCACGTTCCATTCCTCCTTCCATTCCATTCCATTCCACGTTCCATTACACATTCCATTGTACATTCCATTCTAAGTTCCATTCCACATTCCATTCCACTTTCCATTCCACATTCAATTCCAGGTTCCATTCCATTCCATTCCAAGCTCCAGTCCACATTCTATTCCATTCCTTTTAATGTTCCATTCCACATTCCATTCCACGTTCCATTCCACATTCCATTGCACATCGCATTCTACGTTGCATTCCATATTCCATGTTCCATTCCACGTTCCATTCCATTCGATTCCATTCCACGTTCTATTCCAGGTTCCATTCAACTTTCAATTCCTCATTCCATTCCACATTCCCTTCTACATTCCATTGCAGTGCATTCCACATTCCATTCCGCATTCCATTCCATTCCTTTCCACATTCGATTCCACATTCCATTCCACATGCCATTCCACCTTTTATTCCATTCCATTCCACGTTCCATTCCGCAATACATTCCACACCCATTCCAAATTCCCTTCCGTTCCATTCCACATTCCTTTCCACTTTCCATTCCACATTCCTTTCCATTGCATTCCATTCCACATCCCATTCCACATTCCTTTCCACATTCCATTGCAAATTCCGTTTCATTGCATTCCCCATTCCATTCCATTCCATTTCACATTGTATTCCATTGCAGTCCACATTCCATTCATCATTGCCTTCCATTCCTTTTAAACTTTCCATTCCATTTTGTTCCACATTCGATTTCACCTTCCATTCCATTAGAAATTCCATTCCAAATTCCATTCCATTCCATTCCACTTTCCATTCCACATTTCGTTCAATTTCATTCCACGTTCCATTCCACGTTCCATTCCACATTGAATTCCACTTTCCATTCCACATTCCATTCCATTCCATTCCATTCCAAATTCCATTCCGCTTTGCATTCCACATTGCATTCCACATTCCATTCCATTCCATTCCACGTTTCATTTCACGTTCCATTCCACATTCCATTCCATGATAAATTCCACGTTCCGTTCCATTCCATTGCACATTCCATTCCACCCTCCATTCCATTCCATTCCACGTTCCATTCCACTTTCCATTGTACATTGCATTCCAAGTTCCATTCCACATTCCATTCCACTTTCCATTCCACATTCCATTCCAGGTTCCATTCCATTGCATTCCAAGTTCCACTCCACATTCAATTCCATTACATTCCACGTTCCATTCCACATTCCATTCCACATTCCATTCAACATTCCATTTCTTTCCATTTCACATTCCTTTCCATTCCATTCCACATTCATTTCCACATTCAACTCCTTTCCATTCCACATTCCATTGGACATTCCATTCCATTCCTTTCCACATTCCTTTCCATTGCATTCCAATTTCCATTCTAATCCATTCCATTTTCCATTCCATAACATTCCCCATTCCATTCCATTCCATTCCATTCCACATTCTATTGCATTCCCCATTCCATTCTCTTCCATTTCACATTCCACTCCATTCCATTCCATTCCTTTCCACATTCCGTTCCCTTCCACTTCATTCCATTCCATTTCATTCCATTCCTCATTCTATTCCATTCCACATTCCATTCCATTCCACATTCCATTCCACTGTACTCTATTCCATTCCATTCCACATTCCATTCCATGCCATTCCATTCCCGATTTCATTCCATTACACATTCCATTCCATTCCATACCGCATTCCATTCCATTCATTTAGTGCATTCCATTGCATTCCATTCCACATGCCATTATATTCGACATTCCATTCCACATTCCATTCCACGTTCCACTACACGTTCCATTCCATTCCATTCCACATTAAATTCCACTTTCCATTGCATGACATTCCACGTTCCATTCCACATTCCATTGCCCATGCCTCTCCCCGTTCCATGCCACATTCAATTTCACTTTCCATTCCTCTTTCCATTCCAAGGTCCATTCCAATACATTCCACATTCCATTCCACATTCTATTCCACATTCCATTCCACAATCCATTCCGTTCCATTCTCTTCCATTCCACATTCTATTACAAATTCCATTCCTCATTCAATTTCATTCCATTCCACATTCCATTCCATTCCATTCCACATTCCATTTCACATTTCATTCCATGTTGCATTCCACATTCTATTCCACATTCCACTCTAATTTCCATTCAAAATTCCATTCCACGTTCCACTCCATTCCATTCCACGTTCAGTTGCACATTCCATTCCATTCCATTAAACTTTCTATTCCACATTCCGTTCCGTTCCATTCCACATTCCATTCCTTTCCATTCCACATTCCATTCCACATTCCATTCCATTCAATTTCGCATTCCATTCCAAATTCCATTCCATTCCATTCAACTTTCCATTCCACATTGCCTTGCATTACATTCCACATTCCATTCTGTTCCATTCCACTTTCCATTACATTCCATACCACATTCCATTCCACATTCCATTCCATTGAATTTCACATTGCCTTCCAAATTCCTTGCCATTCCATTCCACTTTCCTTTCCACATTGCCTTGCATTACATTCCACATTCCA
This sequence comes from Pongo pygmaeus, assembly GCF_028885625.2. Classification (NCBI taxonomy): domain Eukaryota; kingdom Metazoa; phylum Chordata; class Mammalia; order Primates; family Hominidae; genus Pongo; species Pongo pygmaeus. Next base: position 39,529,505 of record NC_072392.2, read on the forward strand.
TTCCACATTCCAATCCAATCCATTCTATGTTCCATTTCAAGTTCCTTTCCTCAGTACATTCCACATTCTATTTCACATTCCATTCCACTCCATTACACGTTCCACCCCACTTTCCATTCCATTCCATTCCAGGTTCCATTCCACATTCCATTGCACATTCCATTCCACGTTCCATTCCATTCCACTCCAAGTTCCATTCCACATTCTGTTCCCTCCCTTTCCACATTCCATTCTATTCCATTGCACGTTCCATTCCACTTTCCATTCCACATACCATTCCACTTTCCATTCCACAATCCATTCCATTCAATTCCATTCCATTGCATTCCACGTTCCATTCCATGTTCCATTCCTCGTTGCATTCCATTCCACTCCAGGTTCCATTCTACATTACATTCCTTCCCTTTCCACGTTCCTTTCCGTTCCATTCTACGTTCCATTCCACTTTCCATTCCGCATTCCATTCCACATTCCATTCCACATTAACTTCCATTCCATTCCACATTCCTTTCCACTTTCCATTCCAAATTCCATTCCATTCCATTACTCATTCCATTCCACATTCCATTCCACATTCCATTCCAAATACCATTCCATTGCATTCCCCATTCCATTCCACATTCGATTCCAAACCATTCCATATTGCATTCCGTTGAAGAAACCATTCCATTCAACATTCCATTCCATTCCATTTAAACTTTCCATTCCATTCCGTTCCGCATTCGATTTCACCTTCCATTCCATTCCAAATTCCATTCCACACTGCATTCAATTCCATTCCACATTCCATTCCCCAATCTGTTCCATTCCATTCCACCTTCCATTCCATGTTCCATTCCACGTTCCATTCCACGTTCCATTCCACATTCAATTAAACATTTCATTCCACATTCCATTCCATTCCATTCCACAATCCATTCCACTTTACATTCCACATTGCATTCCACATTCGATTCTCTTCCATTCCGCGCTCTATTCCACGTTCCATTCCACGTTCCATTCCATTCCATACCAAGTTCCATTCCACGTTCCATTCCATTCCACTCCAAGTTCCATTCCAAATTCCGTTCCCTCCCTTTCCACGTTCCATTCTATTCCATTCCACTTTCCATTCCACATACCATTTCACTTTCCATTCCACAATCCATTCCATTCAATTCCATTCCATTCCATTCCACGTTCCAGTCCATGTTCCATTCCTCGTTGCATTCCATTCCAATCCAGGTTCCATTCGACATTACATTCCTTCCCTTTCCACGTTCCTTTCCGTTCCATTCTACGTTCCATTCCACTTTCCATTCCGCATTCCATTCCACATTCCATTCCACATTACGTTCCATTCCATTCCACATTCCTTTCCACTTTCCATTCCAAATTCCATTCCATTCCATTACTCATTCCATTCCACATTCCATTCCACATTCCATTCCAAATACCATTCCATTGCATTCCCCATTCCATTCCACATTCGATTCCAATCCATTCCAGATTGCATTCCGTTGCAGAACCCATTCCATTCAACATTCCATTCCATTCCATTTAAACTTTCCATTCCATTCCGTTCCGCATTCGATTTCATCTTCCATTCCATTCCAAATTCCATTCCACACTGCATTCAATTCCATTCCACATTCCATTCCCCAATCTGTTCCATTCCATTCCACCTTCCATTCCATGTTCCATTCCACGTTCTATTCCACGTTCCATTCCACATTCAATTAAACATTTCATTCCACATTCCATTCCATTCCATTCCACAATCCATTCCACTTTACATTCCACATTGCATTCCACATTCGATTCTCTTCCATTCCGCGCTCTATTCCACGTTCCATTCCACGTTCCATTCCATTCCATACCAAGTTCCATTCCACGTTCCATTCCATTCCACTCCACGTTCCATTCCATGTTCCATTCCATTCCATTCCACGTTCCATTACACATTCCATTGTACATTCCATTCTAAGTTCCATTCCACATTCCATTCCACTTTCCATTCCACATTCGATTCCAGGTTCCATTCCATTCCATTACAAGCTCCATTCCACATTCTATTCCATTCCTTTTAACGTTCCATTCCACATTCCATTCCACGTTCCATTCCACATTCCATTGCACATGGCATTCTACGTTGCATTCCGTATTCCATGTTCCATTCCACTTTCCATTCCACGTTCCATTCCATTCGATTCCATTCCACGTTCTATTCCAGGTTCCATTCAACTTTCAATTCCTCATTCCATTCCACATTCCCTTCTACATTCCATTGCAGTGCATTCCACATTCCATTCCGCATTCCATTCCATTCCTTTCCACATTCGATTCCACATTCCATTCCACATGCCATTCCACCTTTCATTCCATTCCATTCCACGTTCCATTCCTCATTACATTCCACACCCATTCCAAATTCCCTTCCGTTCCATTCCACATTCCTTTAAACTTTCCATTCTGCATTCCTTTCCATTGCATTCCATTCCACATCCCATTCCACTCCATTCCACATCCCATTCCACATTCCTTTCCACATTCCATTGCAAATTCCGTTTCATTGCATTCCCCATTCCATTCCACATTCCATTCCATTGAATTTCACATTGCTTTCCAAATTCCATCCCATTCCATTCCACTTTCCTTTCCACATTGCCTTGCATTACATTCCACATTCCATTCCACATTCCAATCCAATCCATTCAATGTTCCATTTCAAGTTCCTTTCCACAGTCCATTCCACATTCTATTTCACGTTCCATTCCACTCCATTACACGTTCCACCCCACTTTCCATTCCATTCCATTCCACGTTCCATTCCACATTCCATTGCACATTCCATTCCACGTTCCATTAAATTCCACTCCAAGTTCCATTCCACATTCCGTTCCCTCCCTTTCCACGTTCCATTCTATTCCATTCCACGTTCCATTCCACTTTCCATTCCACATTCCATTCCACTTTCCATTCCACAATCCATTCCATTCAATTCCATTCCATTCCATTCCACGTTCCATTCCATGTTCCATTCCTCGTTGCATTCCATTCCACTCCAGGTTCCATTCTACATTACATTCCTTCCCTTTCCACGTTCCTTTCCGTTCCATTCCACGTTCCATTCCACTTTCCATTCCGCATTCCATTCCACATTCCATTCCACATTACGTTCCATTCCATTCCACATTCCTTTCCACTTTCCATTCCAAATTCCATTCCATTCCATTACTCATTCCATTCCACATTCCATTCCAAATACCATTCCATTGCATTCCCCATTCCATTTCACATTCGATTCCAATCCATTCCAGATTGCATTCCGTTGCAGAACACATTCCATTCAACATTCCATTCCATTCCATTTAAACTTTCCATTCCATTCCGTTCCGCATTCGATTTCACCTTCCATTCCATTCCAAATTCCATTCCACACTGCATTCAATTCCATTCCACATTCCATTCCACAATCTGTTCCATTCCATTCCACCTTCCATTCCACGTTCCATTCCACGTTCCATTCCACGTTCCATTCCACATTCAATTAAACATTTCATTCCACATTCAATTCCATTCCATGCCACAATCCATTCCACTTTACATTCCACATTGCATTCCACATTCGATTCTATTCCATTCCGCGCTCTATTCTACGTTACATTCCACGTTCCATTCCATTCCATGCCACGTTCCATTCCACGTTCCATTCCATTCCACTCCACGTTCCATTCCATGTTCCATTCCATTCCATTCCACGTTCCATTCCATGTTCCATTCCATTCCATTCCACGTTCCATTCCTCCTTCCATTCCATTCCATTCCACGTTCCATTACACATTCCATTGTACATTCCATTCTAAGTTCCATTCCACATTCCATTCCACTTTCCATTCCACATTCGATTCCAGGTTCCATTCCATTCCATTCCAAGCTCCATTCCACATTCTATTCCATTCCTTTTAATGTTCCATTCCACATTCCATTCCACGTTCCATTCCACATTCCATTGCACATCGCATTCTACGTTGCATTCCATATTCCATGTTCCATTCCACTTTCCATTCCACGTTCCATTCCATTCGATTCCATTCCACGTTCTATTCCAGGTTCCATTCAACTTTCAATTCCTCATTCCATTCCACATTCCCTTCTACATTCCATTGCAGTGCATTCCACATTCCATTCCGCATTCCATTCCATTCCTTTCCACATTCGATTCCACATTCCATTCCACATGCCATTCCACCTTTTATTCCATTCCATTCCACGTTCCATTCCGCAATACATTCCACACCCATTCCAAATTCCCTTCCGTTCCATTCCACATTCCTTTCCACTTTCCATTCCACATTCCTTTCCATTGCATTCCATTCCACATCTCATTCCACATTCCTTTCCACATTCCATTGCAAATTCCGTTTCATTGCATTCCCCATTCCATTCCATTCCATTTCACATTGTATTCCATTGCAGTCCACATTCCACTCATCATTGCCTTCCATTCCTTTTAAACTTTCCATTCCATTGTGTTCCACATTCGATTTCACCTTCCATTCCATTAGAAATTCCATTCCAAATTCCATTCCATTCCATTCCACTTTCCATTCCACATTTCGTTCAATTTCATTCCACGTTCCATTCCACGTTCCATTCCACATTGAATTCCACTTTCCATTCCACATTCCATTCCATTCCATTCCAAATTCCATTCCACTTTGCATTCCACATTGCATTCCACATTCCATTCCATTCCATTCCACGTTTCATTTCACGTTCCATTCCACATTCCATTCCATGATAAATTCCACGTTCCGTTCCATTCCATTGCACATTCCATTCCACCCTCCATTCCATTCCATTCCACGTTCCATTCCACTTTCCATTGTACATTGCATTCCAAGTTCCATTCCACATTCCATTCCACTTTCCATTCCACATTCCATTCCAGGTTCCATTCCATTGCATTCCAAGTTCCATTCCACATTCAATTCCATTACATTCCACGTTCCATTCCACATTCCATTCCACATTCCATTCAACATTCCATTTCTTTCCATTTCACATTCCTTTCCATTCCATTCCACATTCATTTCCACATTCAACTCCTTTCCATTCCACATTCCATTGGACATTCCATTCCATTCCTTTCCACATTCCTTTCCATTGCATTCCAATTTCCATTCTAATCCATTCCATTTTCCATTCCGTAACATTCCCCATTCCATTCCATTACATTACATTCCACATTCTATTGCATTCCACATTCCATTCTCTTCCATTTCACATTCCACTCCATTCCATTCCATTCCTTTCCACATTCCGTTCCATTCCATTTCATTCCATTCCATTTCATTCCATTCCTCATTCTATTCCATTCCACATTCCATTCCATTCCACATTCCATTCCACTGTATTCTATTCCATTCCATTCCACATTCCATTCCATGCCATTCCATTTCCCATTTCATTCCATTACACATTCCATTCCATTCCATACCGCATTCCATTCCATTCATTTAGTGCATTCCATTACATTCCATTCCACATGCCATTATATTCGACATTCCATTCCACATTCCATTCCACGTTCCATTACACGTTCCATTCCATTCCATTCCTCATTCCATTCCGCTTTCCATTGCATGACATTCCACGTTCCATTCCACATTCCATTGCCCATGCCTCTCCCCGTTCCATGCCACATTCAATTTCACTTTCCATTCCTCTATCCATTCCAAGGTCCATTCCAATACATTCCACATTCCATTCCACATTCTATTCCACATTCCATTCCACAATCCATTCCGTTCCATTCTCTTCCATTCCACATTCTATTACAAATTCCATTCCTCATTCAATTTCATTCCATTCCACATTCCATTCCATTCCATTCCACATTCCATTTCACATTTCATTCCATGTTGCATTCCACATTCCATTCCACATTCCACTCTAATTTCCATTCAAAATTCCATTCCATGTTCCACTCCATTCCATTCCACTTTCAGTTGCACATTCCATTCCATTCCATTAAACTTTCTATTCCACATTCCATTCCGTTCCATTCCACATTCCATTCCATTCCATTCCACATTCCATTCCACATTCCATTCCATTCAATTTCACATTCCATTCCAAATTCCATTAGATTCCATTCAACTTTCCATTCCACATTGCCTTGCATTACATTCCACATTCCATTCTGTTCCATTCCACTTTCCATTACATTCCATACCACATTCCATTCCACATTCCATTCCATTGAATTTCACATTGCCTTCCAAATTCCTTGCCATTCCATTCCACTTTCCTTTCCACATTGCCTTGCATTACATTCCACATTCCATTCCACATTCCAATCCAATCCATTCAATGTTCCATTTCAAGTTCCTTTCCTCAGTCCATTCCACATTCTATTTCACGTTCCATTCCACTCCATTACACGTTCCACCCCACGTTCCATTCCATTCCATTCCACGTTCCATTCCACATTCCATTGCACATTCCATTCCACGTTCCATTCAATTCCACTCCAAGTTCCATTCCACATTCCGTTCCCTCCCTTTCCACGTTCCATTCTATTCCATTCCACGTTCCATTCCATGTTCCATTCCTCGTTGCATTCCATTCAAATCCAGGTTCCATTCTACATTACATTCCTTCCCTTTCCACGTTCCTTTCCGTTCCATTCTACGTTCCATTCCACTTTCCATTCCGCATTCCATTCCACATTCCATTCCACATTACGTTCCATTCCATTCCACATTCCTTTCCACTTTCCATTCCAAATTCCATTCCATTCCATTACTCATTCCATTCCACATTCCATTCCACATTCCATTCCAAATACCATTCCATTGCATTCCCCATTCCATTCCACATTCGATTCCAATCCATTCCAGATTGCATTCCGTTGCAGAACCCATTCCATTGAACATTCCATTCCATTCCATTTAAACTTTCCATTCCATTCCATTCCGCATTCGATTTCACCTTCCATTACATTCCAAATTCCATTCCACACTGCATTGAATTCCATTCCACATTCCATTCCCCAATCTGTTCCATTCCATTCCACCTTCCATTCCATGTTCCATTCCACGTTCCATTCCACGTTCCATTCCACATTCAATTAAACATTTCATTCCACATTCCTTTCCATTCCATTCCACAATCCATTCCACTTTACATTCCACATTGCATTCCACATTCGATTCTCTTCCATTCCGCGCTCTATTCCACGTTCCATTCCACGTTCCATTCCATTCCATACCAAGTTCCATTTCACGTTCCATTCCATTCCACTCCACTTTCCATTCCATGTTCCATTCCATTCCATTCCACGTTCCATTCCCCTTTCCATTCCATTCCATTCCACGTTCCATTACACATTCCATTGTACATTCCATTCTAAGTTCCATTCCACATTCCATTCCACTTTCCATTCCACATTCGGTTCCAGGTTCCATTCCATTGCATTCCAAGCTCCATTCCACATTCTATTCCATTCCTTTTAACGTTCCATTCCACATTCCATTCCACGTTCCATTCCACATTCCATTGCACATCGCATTCTACGTTGCATTCCGTATTCCATGTTCCATTCCACTTTCCATACCACGTTCCATTCCATTCGATTCCATTCCACGTTCTATTCCAGGTTCCATTCAACTTTCAATTCCTCATTCCATTCCACATTCCCTTCTACATTCCATTGCAGTGCATTCCACATTCCATTCCGCATTCCATTCCATTCCTTTCCACATTCGATTCCACATTCCATTCCACATGCCATTCCACCTTTCATTCCATTCCATTCCACGTTCCATTCCGCATTACATTCCACACCCATTCCAAATTCCCTTCCGTTCCATTCCACATTCCTTTAAACTTTCCATGCCGCATTCCCTTCCATTGCATTCCATTCCACATCCCATTCCACTCCATTCCACATCCCATTCCACATTCCTTTCCACATTCCATTGCAAATTCCGTTTCATTGCATTCCCCATTCCATTCCACATTCCATTCCATTGAATTTCACATTGCTTTCCAAATTCCATCCCATTCCATTCCACTTTCCTTTCCACATTGCCTTGCATTACATTCCACATTCCTTTCCACATTCCAATCCAATCCATTCAATGTTCCATTTCTAGTTCCTTTCCACAGTCCATTCCACATTCTATTTCACGTTCCATTCCACTCCATTACACGTTCCACCCCACTTTCCATTCCATTCCATTCCACGTTCCATTCCACATTCCATTGCACATTCCATTCCACGTTCCATTCCATTCCACTCCAAGTTCCATTCCACATTCCGTTCCCTCCCTTTCCACGTTCCATTCTATTCCATTCCACGTTCCATTCCACTTTCCATTCCACATTCCATTCCACTTTCCATTCCACAATCCATTCCATTCAATTCCATTCCATTCCATTCCACGTTCCATTCCATGTTCCATTCCTCGTTGCATTCCATTCCACTCCAGGTTCCATTCTACATTACATTCCTTCCCTTTCCACGTTCCTTTCCGTTCCATTCCACGTTCCATTCCACTTTCCATTCCGCATTCCATTCCACATTCCATTCCACATTACGTTCCATTCCATTCCACATTCCTTTCCACTTTCCATTCCAAATTCCATTCCATTCCATTACTCATTCCATTCCACATTCCATTCCACATTCCATTCCAAATACCATTCCATTGCATTCCCCATTCCATTCCACATTCGATTCCAATCCATTCCAGATTGCATTCCGTTGCAGAACACATTCCATTCAACATTCCATTCCATTCCATTTAAACTTTCCATTCCATTCCGTTCCGCATTCGATTTCACCTTTCATTCCATTCCAAATTCCATTCCACATTGCATTCAATTCCATTCCACATTCCATTCCACAATCTGTTCCATTCCATTCCACCTTCCATTCCACCTTCCATTCCACGTTCCATTCCACGTTCCATTCCACGTTCCATTCCACGTTCCATTCCACATTCAATTAAACATTTCATTCCACATTCCATTCCATTCCATTCCACAATCCATTCCACTTTACATTCCACATTCCATTCCACATTCGATTCTATTCCATTCCGCGCTCTATTCTACGTTCCATTCCACGTTCCATTCCATTCCATGCCACGTTCCATTCCAAGTTCCATTCCATTCCACTCCACGTTCCATTCCATGTTCCATTCCATTAAATTCCACGTTCCATTCCTCCTTCCATTCCATTCCATTCCACCTTCCATTACACATTCCATTGTACATTCCATTCTAAGTTCCATTCCACATTCCATTCCACTTTCCATTCCACATTCGATTCCAGGTTCCATTCCATTCCATTCCAAGCTCCATTGCACATTCTATTCCATTCCTTTTAATGTTCCATTCCACATTCCATTCCACGTTCCATTCCACATTCCATTGCACATCGCATTCTACGTTGCATTCCATATTCCATGTTCCATTCCACTTTCCATTCCACGTTCCATTCCATTCGATTCCATTCCACGTTCTATTCCAGGTTCCATTCAACTTTCAATTCCTCTTTCCATTCCACATTCCCTTCTACATTCCATTGCAGTGCATTCCACATTCCATTCCGCATTCCATTCCATTCCTTTCCACATTCGATTCCACATTCCATTCCACATGCCATTCCACCTTTTATTCCATTCCATTCCACGTGCCATTCCGCATTACATTCCACACCCATTCCAAATTCCCTTCCGTTCCATTCCACATTCCTTTCCACTTTCCATTTCACATTCCTTTCCATTGCATTCCATTCCACATCCCATTCCACATTCCTTTCCACATTCCATTGCAAATTCCGTTTCATTGCATTCCCCATTCCATTCCATTCCATTTCACATTGTATTCCATTGCAGTCCACATTCCATTCATCATTGCCTTCCATTCCTTTTAAACTTTCCATTCCATTGTGTTCCACATTCGATTTCACCTTCCATTCCATTAGAAATTCCATTCCAAATTCCATTCCATTCCATTCCACTTTCCATTCCACATTTCGTTCAATTTCATTCCACGTTCCATTCCACGTTCCATTCCACATTGAATTGCACTTTCCATTCCACATTCCATTCCATTTCATTCCAAATTCCATTCCGCTTTGCATTCCACATTGCATTCCACATTCCATTCCATTCCATTCCACGTTTCATTTCACGTTCCATTCCACATTCCATTCCATGATAAATTCCACGTTCCGTTCCATTCCATTGCACATTCCATTCCACCCTCCATTCCATTCCATTCCACGTTCCATTCCACTTTCCATTGTACATTGCATTCCAAGTTCCATTCCACATTCCATTCCACTTTCCATTCCACATTCCATTCCAGGTTCCATTCCATTGCATTCCAAGTTCCATTCCACATTCAATTCCATTACATTCCACGTTCCATTCCACATTCCATTCCACATTCCATTCAACATTCCATTTCTTTCCATTTCACATTCCTTTCCATTCCATTCCACATTCATTTCCACATTCAACTCCTTTCCATTCCACATTCCATTGGACATTCCATTCCATTCCTTTCCACATTCCTTTCCATTGCATTCCAATTTCCATTCTAATCCATTCCATTTTCCATTCCATAACATTCCCCATTCCATTCCATTCCATTCCATTCCACATTCTATTGCATTCCACATTCCATTCTCTTCCATTTCACATTCCACTCCATTCCATTCCATTCCTTTCCACATTCCGTTCCATTCCATTTCATTCCATTCCATTTCATTCCATTCCTCATTCTATTCCATTCCACATTCCATTCCATTCCACATTCCATTCCACTGTACTCTATTCCATTCCATTCCACATTCCATTCCATGCCATTCCATTCCCCATTTCATTCCATTACACATTCCATTCCATTCCATACCGCATTCCATTGCATTCATTTAGTGCATTCCATTCCATTCCATTCCACATGCCATTATATTCGACATTCCATTCCACATTCCATTCCACGTTCCATTACACGTTCCATTCCATTCCATTCCACATTCCATTCCACTTTCCATTGCATGACATTCCACGTTCCATTCCACATTCCATTGCCCATGCCTCTCCCCGTTCCATGCCACATTCAATTTCACTTTCCATTCCTCTTTCCATTCCAAGGTCCATTCCAATACATTCCACATTCCATTCCACATTCTATTCCACATTCCATTCCACAATCCATTCCGTTCCATTCTCTTCCATTCCACATTCTATTACAAATTCCATTCCTCATTCAATTTCATTCCATTCCACATTCCATTCCATTGCATTCCACATTCCATTTCACATTTCATTCCATGTTGCATTCCACATTCCATTCCACATTCAACTCTAATTTCCATTCAAAATTCCATTCCATGTTCCACTCCATTCCATTCCACTTTCAGTTGCACATTCCATTCCATTCCATTAAACATTCTATTCCACATTCCGTTCCTTTCCATTCCACATTCCATTCCATTCCATTCCACATTCCATTCCACATTCCATTCCATTCAATTTCTCATTCCATTCCAAATTCCATTCCATTCCATTCAACTTTCCATTCCACATTGCCTTGCATTACATTCCACATTCCATTCTGTTCCATTCCACTTTCCATTACATTCCATACCACATTCCATTCCACATTCCATTCCATTGAATTTCACATTGCCTTCCAAATTCCTTGCCATTCCATTCCACTTTCCTTTCAACATTGCCTTGCATTCCATTCCACATTCCAATCCAATCCATTCAATGTTCCATTTCAAGTTCCTTTCCTCAGTGCATTTCACATTCTATTTCACGTTCCATTCCACTCCATTACACGTTCCACCCCACTTTCCATTCCATTCCATTCCACGTTCCATTCCACATTCCATTGCACATTCCATTCCACGTTCCATTCCATTCCACTCCAAGTTCCATTCCAAATTCCGTTCCCTCCCTTTCCACGTTCCATTCTATTCCATTCCACGTTCCATTCCACCTACCATTTCACTTTCCATTCCACAATCCATTCCATTCAATTCCATTCCATTCCATTCCACGTTCCATTCCTTGTTCCATTCCTCGTTGCATTCCATTCCAATCCAGGTTCCATTCTACATTACATTCCTTCCCTTTCCACGTTCCTTTCCGTTCCATTCTACGTTCCATTCCACTTTCCATTCCGCATTCCATTCCACATTCCATTCCACATTACGTTCCATTCCATTCCACATTCCTTTCCACTTTCCATTCCAAATTCCATTCCATTCCATTACTCATTCCATTCCACATTCCATTCCACATTCCATTCCAAATACCATTCCATTGCATTCCCCATTCCATTCCACATTCGATTCCAATCCATTCCAGATTGCATTCCGTTGCAGAACCCATTCCATTCAACATTCCATTCCATTCCATTTAAACTTTCCATTCCATTCCGTTCCGCATTCGATTTCATCTTCCATTCCATTCCAAATTCCATTCCACACTGCATTCAATTCCATTCCACATTCCATTCCCCAATCTGTTCCATTCCATTCCACCTTCCATTCCATGTTCCATTCCACGTTCTATTCCACGTTCCATTCCACATTCAATTAAACATTTCATTCCACATTCCATTCCATTCCATTCCACAATCCATTCCACTTTACATTCCACATTGCATTCCACATTCGATTCTCTTCCATTCCGCGCTCTATTCCACGTTCCATTCCACGTTCCATTCCATTCCATACCAAGTTCCATTCCACGTTCCATTCCATTCCACTCCACGTTCCATTCCATGTTCCATTCCATTCCATTCCACGTTCCATTCCCCTTTCCATTCCATTCCATTCCACGTTCCATTACACATTCCATTGTACATTCCATTCTAAGTTCCATTCCACATTCCATTCCACTTTCCATTCCACATTCGATTCCAGGTTCCATTCCATTCCATTCCAAGCTCCATTCCACATTCTATTCCATTCCTTTTAACGTTCCATTCCACATTCCATTCCACGTTCCATTCCACATTCCATTGCACATCGCATTCTACGTTGCATTCCGTATTCCATGTTCCATTCCACTTTCCATTCCACGTTCCATTCCATTCGATTCCATTCCACGTTCTATTCCAGGTTCCATTCAACTTTCAATTCCTCATTCCATTCCACATTCCCTTCTACATTCCATTGCAGTGCATTCCACATTCCATTCCGCATTCCATTCCATTCCTTTCCACATTCGATTCCACATTCCATTCCACATGCCATTCCACCTTTCATTCCATTCCATTCCACGTTCCATTCCTCATTACATTCCACACCCATTCCAAATTCCCTTCCGTTCCATTCCACATTCCTTTAAACTTTCCATTCTGCATTCCTTTCCATTGCATTCCATTCCACATCCCATTCCACTCCATTCCATATCCCATTCCACATTCCTTTCCACATTCCATTGCAAATTCCGTTTCATTGCATTCCCCATTCCATTCCACATTCCATTCCATTGAATTTCACATTGCTTTCCAAATTCCAGCCCATTCCATTCCACTTTCCTTTCCACATTGCCTTGCATTACATTCCACATTCCATTGCACATTCCAATCCAATCCATTCAATGTTCCATTTCTAGTTCCTTTCCACAGTCCATTCCACATTCTATTTCACGTTCCATTCCACTCCATTACACGTTCCACCCCACTTTCCATTCCATTCCATTCCACGTTCCATTCCACATTCCATTGCACATTCCATTCCACGTTCCATTAAATTCCACTCCAAGTTCCATTCCACATTCCGTTCCCTCCCTTTCCACGTTCCATTCTATTCCATTCCACGTTCCATTCCACTTTCCATTCCACATTCCATTCCACTTTCCATTCCACAATCCATTCCATTCAATTCCATTCCATTCCATTCCACGTTCCATTCCATGTTCCATTCCTCGTTGCATTCCATTCCACTCCAGGTTCCATTCTACATTACATTCCTTCCCTTTCCACGTTCCTTTCCGTTCCATTCCACGTTCCATTCCACTTTCCATTCCGCATTCCATTCCACATTCCATTCCACATTACGTTCCATTCCATTCCACATTCCTTTCCTCTTTCCATTCCAAATTCCATTCCATCCCATTACTCATTCCATTCCACATTCCATTCCACATTCCATTCCAAATACCATTCCATTGCATTCCCCATTCCATTCCACATTCGATTCCAATCCATTCCAGATTGCATTCCATTGCAGAACACATTCCATTCAACATTCCATTCCATTCCATTTAAACTTTCCATTCCATTCCGTTCCGCATTCGATTTCACCTTTCATTCCATTCCAAATTCCATTCCACACTGCATTCAATTCCATTCCACATTCCATTCCACAATCTGTTCCATTCCATTCCACCTTCCATTCCACGTTCCATTCCACGTTCCATTCCACGTTCCATTCCACATTCAATTAAACATTTCATTCCACATTCCATTCCATTCCATTCCACAATACATTCCACTTTACATTCCACATTGCATTCCACATTCGATTCTATTCCATTCCGCGCTCTATTCTACGTTCCATTCCACGTTCCATTCCATTCCATGCCACGTTCCATTCCACGTTCCATTCCATTCCACTCCACGTTCCATTCCATGTTCCATTCCATTCCATTCCACGTTCCATTCCATGTTCCATTCCATTCCATTCCACGTTCCATTCCTCCTTCCATTCCATTCCATTCCACGTTCCATTACACATTCCATTGTACATTCCATTCTAAGTTCCATTCCACATTCCATTCCACTTTCCATTCCACATTCAATTCCAGGTTCCATTCCATTCCATTCCAAGCTCCAGTCCACATTCTATTCCATTCCTTTTAATGTTCCATTCCACATTCCATTCCACGTTCCATTCCACATTCCATTGCACATCGCATTCTACGTTGCATTCCATATTCCATGTTCCATTCCACGTTCCATTCCATTCGATTCCATTCCACGTTCTATTCCAGGTTCCATTCAACTTTCAATTCCTCATTCCATTCCACATTCCCTTCTACATTCCATTGCAGTGCATTCCACATTCCATTCCGCATTCCATTCCATTCCTTTCCACATTCGATTCCACATTCCATTCCACATGCCATTCCACCTTTCATTCCATTCCATTCCACGTTCCATTCCGCATTACATTCCACACCCATTCCAAATTCCCTTCCGTTCCATTCCACATTCCTTTAAACTTTCCATGCCGCATTCCCTTCCATTGCATTCCATTCCACATCCCATTCCACTCCATTCCACATCCCATTCCACATTCCTTTCCACATTCCATTGCAAATTCCGTTTCATTGCATTCCCCATTCCATTCCACATTCCATTCCATTGAATTTCACATTGCTTTCCAAATTCCATCCCATTCCATTCCACTTTCCTTTCCACATTGCCTTGCATTACATTCCACATTCCTTTCCACATTCCAATCCAATCCATTCAATGTTCCATTTCTAGTTCCTTTCCACAGTCCATTCCACATTCTATTTCACGTTCCATTCCACTCCATTACACGTTCCACCCCACTTTCCATTCCATTCCATTCCACGTTCCATTCCACATTCCATTGCACATTCCATTCCACGTTCCATTCCATTCCACTCCAAGTTCCATTCCACATTCCGTTCCCTCCCTTTCCACGTTCCATTCTATTCCATTCCACGTTCCATTCCACTTTCCATTCCACATTCCATTCCACTTTCCATTCCACAATCCATTCCATTCAATTCCATTCCATTCCATTCCACGTTCCATTCCATGTTCCATTCCTCGTTGCATTCCATTCCACTCCAGGTTCCATTCTACATTACATTCCTTCCCTTTCCACGTTCCTTTCCGTTCCATTCCACGTTCCATTCCACTTTCCATTCCGCATTCCATTCCACATTCCATTCCACATTACGTTCCATTCCATTCCACATTCCTTTCCACTTTCCATTCCAAATTCCATTCCATTCCATTACTCATTCCATTCCACATTCCATTCCACATTCCATTCCAAATACCATTCCATTGCATTCCCCATTCCATTCCACATTCGATTCCAATCCATTCCAGATTGCATTCCGTTGCAGAACACATTCCATTCAACATTCCATTCCATTCCATTTAAACTTTCCATTCCATTCCGTTCCGCATTCGATTTCACCTTTCATTCCATTCCAAATTCCATTCCACATTGCATTCAATTCCATTCCACATTCCATTCCACAATCTGTTCCATTCCATTCCACCTTCCATTCCACCTTCCATTCCACGTTCCATTCCACGTTCCATTCCACGTTCCATTCCACGTTCCATTCCACATTCAATTAAACATTTCATTCCACATTCCATTCCATTCCATTCCACAATCCATTCCACTTTACATTCCACATTCCATTCCACATTCGATTCTATTCCATTCCGCGCTCTATTCTACGTTCCATTCCACGTTCCATTCCATTCCATGCCACGTTCCATTCCAAGTTCCATTCCATTCCACTCCACGTTCCATTCCATGTTCCATTCCATTAAATTCCACGTTCCATTCCTCCTTCCATTCCATTCCATTCCACCTTCCATTACACATTCCATTGTACATTCCATTCTAAGTTCCATTCCACATTCCATTCCACTTTCCATTCCACATTCGATTCCAGGTTCCATTCCATTCCATTCCAAGCTCCATTGCACATTCTATTCCATTCCTTTTAATGTTCCATTCCACATTCCATTCCACGTTCCATTCCACATTCCATTGCACATCGCATTCTACGTTGCATTCCATATTCCATGTTCCATTCCACTTTCCATTCCACGTTCCATTCCATTCGATTCCATTCCACGTTCTATTCCAGGTTCCATTCAACTTTCAATTCCTCTTTCCATTCCACATTCCCTTCTACATTCCATTGCAGTGCATTCCACATTCCATTCCGCATTCCATTCCATTCCTTTCCACATTCGATTCCACATTCCATTCCACATGCCATTCCACCTTTTATTCCATTCCATTCCACGTGCCATTCCGCATTACATTCCACACCCATTCCAAATTCCCTTCCGTTCCATTCCACATTCCTTTCCACTTTCCATTTCACATTCCTTTCCATTGCATTCCATTCCACATCCCATTCCACATTCCTTTCCACATTCCATTGCAAATTCCGTTTCATTGCATTCCCCATTCCATTCCATTCCATTTCACATTGTATTCCATTGCAGTCCACATTCCATTCATCATTGCCTTCCATTCCTTTTAAACTTTCCATTCCATTTTGTTCCACATTCGATTTCACCTTCCATTCCATTAGAAATTCCATTCCAAATTCCATTCCATTCCATTCCACTTTCCATTCCACATTTCGTTCAATTTCATTCCACGTTCCATTCCACGTTCCATTCCACATTGAATTCCACTTTCCATTCCACATTCCATTCCATTCCATTCCATTCCAAATTCCATTCCGCTTTGCATTCCACATTGCATTCCACATTCCATTCCATTCCATTCCACGTTTCATTTCACGTTCCATTCCACATTCCATTCCATGATAAATTCCACGTTCCGTTCCATTCCATTGCACATTCCATTCCACCCTCCATTGCATTCCATTCCACGTTCCATTCCACTTTCCATTGTACATTGCATTCCAAGTTCCATTCCACATTCCATTCCACTTTCCATTCCACATTCCATTCCAGGTTCCATTCCATTGCATTCCAAGTTCCACTCCACATTCAATTCCATTACATTCCACGTTCCATTCCACATTCCATTCCACATTCCATTCAACATTCCATTTCTTTCCATTTCACATTCCTTTCCATTCCATTCCACATTCATTTCCACATTCAACTCCTTTCCATTCCACATTCCATTGGACATTCCATTCCATTCCTTTCCACATTCCTTTCCATTGCATTCCAATTTCCATTCTAATCCATTCCATTTTCCATTCCATAACATTCCCCATTCCATTCCATTCCATTCCATTCCACATTCTATTGCATTCCCCATTCCATTCTCTTCCATTTCACATTCCACTCCATTCCATTCCATTCCTTTCCACATTCCGTTCCCTTCCACTTCATTCCATTCCATTTCATTCCATTCCTCATTCTATTCCATTCCACATTCCATTCCATTCCACATTCCATTCCACTGTACTCTATTCCATTCCATTCCACATTCCATTCCATGCCATTCCATTCCCGATTTCATTCCATTACACATTCCATTCCATTCCATACCGCATTCCATTCCATTCATTTAGTGCATTCCATTGCATTCCATTCCACATGCCATTATATTCGACATTCCATTCCACATTCCATTCCACGTTCCACTACACGTTCCATTCCATTCCATTCCACATTAAATTCCACTTTCCATTGCATGACATTCCACGTTCCATTCCACATTCCATTGCCCATGCCTCTCCCCGTTCCATGCCACATTCAATTTCACTTTCCATTCCTCTTTCCATTCCAAGGTCCATTCCAATACATTCCACATTCCATTCCACATTCTATTCCACATTCCATTCCACAATCCATTCCGTTCCATTCTCTTCCATTCCACATTCTATTACAAATTCCATTCCTCATTCAATTTCATTCCATTCCACATTCCATTCCATTCCATTCCACATTCCATTTCACATTTCATTCCATGTTGCATTCCACATTCTATTCCACATTCCACTCTAATTTCCATTCAAAATTCCATTCCACGTTCCACTCCATTCCATTCCACGTTCAGTTGCACATTCCATTCCATTCCATTAAACTTTCTATTCCACATTCCGTTCCGTTCCATTCCACATTCCATTCCTTTCCATTCCACATTCCATTCCACATTCCATTCCATTCAATTTCGCATTCCATTCCAAATTCCATTCCATTCCATTCAACTTTCCATTCCACATTGCCTTGCATTACATTCCACATTCCATTCTGTTCCATTCCACTTTCCATTACATTCCATACCACATTCCATTCCACATTCCATTCCATTGAATTTCACATTGCCTTCCAAATTCCTTGCCATTCCATTCCACTTTCCTTTCCACATTGCCTTGCATTACATTCCACATTCCATTCCACATTCCAATCCAATCCATTCTATGTTCCATTTCAAGTTCCTTTCCTCAGTACATTCCACATTCTATTTCACATTCCATTCCACTCCATTACACGTTCCACCCCACTTTCCATTCCATTCCATTCCAGGTTCCATTCCACATTCCATTGCACATTCCATTCCACGTTCCATTCCATTCCACTCCAAGTTCCATTCCACATTCTGTTCCCTCCCTTTCCACATTCCATTCTATTCCATTGCACGTTCCATTCCACTTTCCATTCCACATACCATTCCACTTTCCATTCCACAATCCATTCCATTCAATTCCATTCCATTGCATTCCACGTTCCATTCCATGTTCCATTCCTCGTTGCATTCCATTCCACTCCAGGTTCCATTCTACATTACATTCCTTCCCTTTCCACGTTCCTTTCCGTTCCATTCTACGTTCCATTCCACTTTCCATTCCGCATTCCATTCCACATTCCATTCCACATTAACTTCCATTCCATTCCACATTCCTTTCCACTTTCCATTCCAAATTCCATTCCATTCCATTACTCATTCCATTCCACATTCCATTCCACATTCCATTCCAAATACCATTCCATTGCATTCCCCATTCCATTCCACATTCGATTCCAAACCATTCCATATTGCATTCCGTTGAAGAAACCATTCCATTCAACATTCCATTCCATTCCATTTAAACTTTCCATTCCATTCCGTTCCGCATTCGATTTCACCTTCCATTCCATTCCAAATTCCATTCCACACTGCATTCAATTCCATTCCACATTCCATTCCCCAATCTGTTCCATTCCATTCCACCTTCCATTCCATGTTCCATTCCACGTTCCATTCCACGTTCCATTCCACATTCAATTAAACATTTCATTCCACATTCCATTCCATTCCATTCCACAATCCATTCCACTTTACATTCCACATTGCATTCCACATTCGATTCTCTTCCATTCCGCGCTCTATTCCACGTTCCATTCCACGTTCCATTCCATTCCATACCAAGTTCCATTCCACGTTCCATTCCATTCCACTCCAAGTTCCATTCCAAATTCCGTTCCCTCCCTTTCCATGTTCCATTCTATTCCATTCCACTTTCCATTCCACATACCATTTCACTTTCCATTCCACAATCCATTCCATTCAATTCCATTCCATTCCATTCCACGTTCCAGTCCATGTTCCATTCCTCGTTGCATTCCATTCCAATCCAGGTTCCATTCGACATTACATTCCTTCCCTTTCCACGTTCCTTTCCGTTCCATTCTACGTTCCATTCCACTTTCCATTCCGCATTCCATTCCACATTCCATTCCACATTACGTTCCATTCCATTCCACATTCCTTTCCACTTTCCATTCCAAATTCCATTACATTCCATTACTCATTCCATTCCACATTCCATTCCACATTCCATTCCAAATACCATTCCATTGCATTCCCCATTCCATTCCACATTCGATTCCAATCCATTCCAGATTGTATTCCGTTGCAGAACCCATTCCATTCAACATTCCATTCCATTCCATTTAAACTTTCCATTCCATTCCGTTCCGCATTCGATTTCATCTTCCATTCCATTCCAAATTCCATTCCACACTGCATTCAATTCCATTCCACATTCCATTCCACAATCTGTTCCATTCCATTCCACCTTCCATTCCATGTTCCATTCCACGTTCTATTCCACGTTCCATTCCACATTCAATTAAACATTTCATTCCACATTCCATTCCATTCCATTCCACAATCCATTCCACTTTACATTCCACAATGCATTCCACATTCGATTCTCTTCCATTCCGCGCTCTATTCCACGTTCCATTCCACGTTCCATTCCATTCCATACCAAGTTCCATTCCACGTTCCATTCCATTCCACTCCACGTTCCATTCCATGTTCCATTCCATTCCATTCCACGTTCCATTCCCCTTTCCATTCCATTCCATTCCACGTTCCATTACACATTCCATTGTACATTCCATTCTAAGTTCCATTCGACATTCCGTTCCACTTTCCATTCCACATTCGATTCCAGGTTCCATTCCATTCCATTCCAAGCTCCATTCCACAATCTATTCCATTCCTTTTAACGTTCCATTCCACATTCCATTCCACGTTCCATTCCACATTCCATTGCACATCGCATTCTACGTTGCATTCCGTATTCCATGTTCCATTCCACTTTCCATTCCACGTTCCATTCCATTCGATTCCATTCCACGTTCTATTCCAGGTTCCATTCAACTTTCAATTCCTCATTCCATTCCACATTCCCTTCTACATTCCATTGCAGTGCATTCCACATTCCATTCCGCATTCCATTCCATTCCTTTCCACATTCGATTCCACATTCCATTCCACATGCCATTCCACCTTTTATTCCATTCCATTCCACGTTCCATTCCGCAATACATTCCACACCCATTCCAAATTCCCTTCCGTTCCATTCCACATTCCTTTCCACTTTCCATTCCACATTCCTTTCCATTGCATTCCATTCCACATCCCATTCCACATTCCTTTCCACATTCCATTGCAAATTCCGTTTCATTGCATTCCCCATTCCATTCCATTCCATTTCACATTGTATTCCATTGCAGTCCACATTCCATTCATCATTGCCTTCCATTCCTTTTAAACTTTCCATTCCATTGTGTTCCACATTCGATTTCACCTTCCATTCCATTAGAAATTCCATTCCAAATTCCATTCCATTCCATTCCACTTTCCATTCCACATTTCGTTCAATTTCATTCCACGTTCCATTCCACGTTCCATTCCACATTGAATTCCACTTTCCATTCCACATTCCATTCCATTCCATTCCATTCCAAATTCCATTCCGCTTTGCATTCCACATTGCATTCCACATTCCATTCCATTCCATTCCACGTTTCATTTCACGTTCCATTCCACATTCCATTCCATGATAAATTCCACGTTCCGTTCCATTCCATTGCACATTCCATTCCACCCTCCATTCCATTCCATTCCACGTTCCATTCCACTTTCCATTGTACATTGCATTCCAAGTTCCATTCCACATTCCATTCCACTTTCCATTCCACATTCCATTCCAGGTTCCATTCCATTGCATTCCAAGTTCCACTCCACATTCAATTCCATTACATTCCACGTTCCATTCCACATTCCATTCCACATTCCATTCAACATTCCATTTCTTTCCATTTCACATTCCTTTCCATTCCATTCCACATTCATTTCCACATTCAACTCCTTTCCATTCCACATTCCATTGGACATTCCATTCCATTCCTTTCCACATTCCTTTCCATTGCATTCCAATTTCCATTCTAATCCATTCCATTTTCCATTCCATAACATTCCCCATTCCATTCCATTCCATTCCATTCCACATTCTATTGCATTCCCCATTCCATTCTCTTCCATTTCACATTCCACTCCATTCCATTCCATTCCTTTCCACATTCCGTTCCCTTCCACTTCATTCCATTCCATTTCATTCCATTCCTCATTCTATTCCATTCCACATTCCATTCCATTCCACATTCCATTCCACTGTACTCTATTCCATTCCATTCCACATTCCATTCCATGCCATTCCATTCCCGATTTCATTCCATTACACATTCCATTCCATTCCATACCGCATTCCATTCCATTCATTTAGTGCATTCCATTGCATTCCATTCCACATGCCATTATATTCGACATTCCATTCCACATTCCATTCCACGTTCCATTACACGTTCCATTCCATTCCATTCCACATTAAATTCCACTTTCCATTGCATGACATTCCACGTTCCAATCCACATTCCATTGCCCATGCCTCTCCCCGTTCCATGCCACATTCAATTTCACTTTCCATTCCTCTTTCCATTCCAAGGTCCATTCCAATACATTCCACATTCCATTCCACATTCTATTCCACATTCCATTCCACAATCCATTCCGTTCCATTCTCTTCCATTCCACATTCTATTACAAATTCCATTCCTCATTCAATTTCATTCCATTCCACATTCCATTCCATTCCATTCCACATTCCATTTCACATTTCATTCCATGTTGCATTCCACATTCTATTCCACATTCCACTCTAATTTCCATTCAAAATTCCATTCCACGTTCCACTCCATTCCATTCCACGTTCAGTTGCACATTCCATTCCATTCCATTAAACTTTCTATTCCACATTCCGTTCCGTTCCATTCCACATTCCATTCCATTCCATTCCACATTCCATTCCACATTCCATTCCATTCAATTTCGCATTCCATTCCAAATTCCATTCCATTCCATTCAACTTTCCATTCCACATTGCCTTGCATTACATTCCACATTCCATTCTGTTCCATTCCACTTTCCATTACATTCCATACCACATTCCATTCCACATTCCATTCCATTGAATTTCACATTGCCTTCCAAAATCCTTGCCATTCCATTCCACTTTCCTTTCCACATTGCCTTGCATTACATTCCACATTCCATTCCACATTCCAATCCAATCCATTCTATGTTCCATTTCAAGTTCCTTTCCTCAGTACATTCCACATTCTATTTCACATTCCATTCCACTCCATTACACGTTCCACCCCACTTTCCATTCCATTCCATTCCAGGTTCCATTCCACATTCCATTGCACATTCCATTCCACGTTCCATTCCATTCCACTCCAAGTTCCATTCCACATTCTGTTCCCTCCCTTTCCACATTCCATTCTATTCCATTGCACGTTCCATTCCACTTTCCATTCCACATACCATTCCACTTTCCATTCCACAATCCATTCCATTCAATTCCATTCCATTGCATTCCACGTTCCATTCCATGTTCCATTCCTCGTTGCATTCCATTCCACTCCAGGTTCCATTCTACATTACATTCCTTCCCTTTCCACGTTCCTTTCCGTTCCATTCTACGTTCCATTCCACTTTCCATTCCGCATTCCATTCCACATTCCATTCCACATTAACTTCCATTCCATTCCACATTCCTTTCCACTTTCCATTCCAAATTCCATTCCATTCCATTACTCATTCCATTCCACATTCCATTCCACATTCCATTCCAAATACCATTCCATTGCATTCCCCATTCCATTCCACATTCGATTCCAAACCATTCCATATTGCATTCCGTTGAAGAAACCATTCCATTCAACATTCCATTCCATTCCATTTAAACTTTCCATTCCATTCCGTTCCGCATTCGATTTCACCTTCCATTCCATTCCAAATTCCATTCCACACTGCATTCAATTCCATTCCACATTCCATTCCCCAATCTGTTCCATTCCATTCCACCTTCCATTCCATGTTCCATTCCACGTTCCATTCCACGTTCCATTCCACATTCAATTAAACATTTCATTCCACATTCCATTAAATTCCATTCCACAATCCATTCCACTTTACATTCCACATTGCATTCCACATTCGATTCTCTTCCATTCCGCGCTCTATTCCACGTTCCATTCCACGTTCCATTCCATTCCATACCAAGTTCCATTCCACGTTCCATTCCATTCCACTCCAAGTTCCATTCCAAATTCCGTTCCCTCCCTTTCCACGTTCCATTCTATTCCATTCCACTTTCCATTCCACATACCATTTCACTTTCCATTCCACAATCCATTCCATTCAATTCCATTCCATTCCATTCCACGTTCCATTCCATGTTCCATTCCTCGTTGCATTCCATTCCAATCCAGGTTCCATTCGACATTACATTCCTTCCCTTTCCACGTTCCTTTCCGTTCCATTCTACGTTCCATTCCACTTTCCATTCCGCATTCCATTCCACATTCCATTCCACATTACGTTCCATTCCATTCCACATTCCTTTCCACTTTCCATTCCAAATTCCATTCCATTCCATTACTCATTCCATTCCACATTCCATTCCACATTCCATTCCAAATACCATTCCATTGCATTCCCCATTCCATTCCACATTCGATTCCAATCCATTCCAGATTGCATTCCGTTGCAGAACCCATTCCATTCAACATTCCATTCCATTCCATTTAAACTTTCCATTCCATTCCGTTCCGCATTCGATTTCATCTTCCATTCCATTCCAAATTCCATTCCACACTGCATTCAATTCCATTCCACATTCCATTCCCCAATCTGTTCCATTCCATTCCACCTTCCATTCCATGTTCCATTCCACGTTCTATTCCACGTTCCATTCCACATTCAATTAAACATTTCATTCCACATTCCATTCCATTCCATTCCACAATCCATTCCACTTTACATTCCACATTGCATTCCACATTCGATTCTCTTCCATTCCGCGCTCTATTCCACGTTCCATTCCACGTTCCATTCCATTCCATACCAAGTTCCATTCCACGTTCCATTCCATTCCACTCCACGTTCCATTCCATGTTCCATTCCATTCCATTCCACGTTCCATTACACATTCCATTGTACATTCCATTCTAAGTTCCATTCCACATTCCATTCCACTTTCCATTCCACATTCGATTCCAGGTTCCATTCCATTCCATTACAAGCTCCATTCCACATTCTATTCCATTCCTTTTAACGTTCCATTCCACATTCCATTCCACGTTCCATTCCACATTCCATTGCACATGGCATTCTACGTTGCATTCCGTATTCCATGTTCCATTCCACTTTCCATTCCACGTTCCATTCCATTCGATTCCATTCCACGTTCTATTCCAGGTTCCATTCAACTTTCAATTCCTCATTCCATTCCACATTCCCTTCTACATTCCATTGCAGTGCATTCCACATTCCATTCCGCATTCCATTCCATTCCTTTCCACATTCGATTCCACATTCCATTCCACATGCCATTCCACCTTTCATTCCATTCCATTCCACGTTCCATTCCTCATTACATTCCACACCCATTCCAAATTCCCTTCCGTTCCATTCCACATTCCTTTAAACTTTCCATTCTGCATTCCTTTCCATTGCATTCCATTCCACATCCCATTCCACTCCATTCCACATCCCATTCCACATTCCTTTCCACATTCCATTGCAAATTCCGTTTCATTGCATTCCCCATTCCATTCCACATTCCATTCCATTGAATTTCACATTGCTTTCCAAATTCCATCCCATTCCATTCCACTTTCCTTTCCACATTGCCTTGCATTACATTCCACATTCCATTCCACATTCCAATCCAATCCATTCAATGTTCCATTTCAAGTTCCTTTCCACAGTCCATTCCACATTCTATTTCACGTTCCATTCCACTCCATTACACGTTCCACCCCACTTTCCATTCCATTCCATTCCACGTTCCATTCCACATTCCATTGCACATTCCATTCCACGTTCCATTAAATTCCACTCCAAGTTCCATTCCACATTCCGTTCCCTCCCTTTCCACGTTCCATTCTATTCCATTCCACGTTCCATTCCACTTTCCATTCCACATTCCATTCCACTTTCCATTCCACAATCCATTCCATTCAATTCCATTCCATTCCATTCCACGTTCCATTCCATGTTCCATTCCTCGTTGCATTCCATTCCACTCCAGGTTCCATTCTACATTACATTCCTTCCCTTTCCACGTTCCTTTCCGTTCCATTCCACGTTCCATTCCACTTTCCATTCCGCATTCCATTCCACATTCCATTCCACATTACGTTCCATTCCATTCCACATTCCTTTCCACTTTCCATTCCAAATTCCATTCCATTCCATTACTCATTCCATTCCACATTGCATTCCACATTCCATTCCAAATACCATTCCATTGCATTCCCCATTCCATTTCACATTCGATTCCAATCCATTCCAGATTGCATTCCGTTGCAGAACACATTCCATTCAACATTCCATTCCATTCCATTTAAACTTTCCATTCCATTCCGTTCCGCATTCGATTTCACCTTCCATTCCATTCCAAATTCCATTCCACACTGCATTCAATTCCATTCCACATTCCATTCCACAATCTGTTCCATTCCATTCCACCTTCCATTCCACGTTCCATTCCACGTTCCATTCCACGTTCCATTCCACATTCAATTAAACATTTCATTCCACATTCAATTCCATTCCATGCCACAATCCATTCCACTTTACATTCCACATTGCATTCCACATTCGATTCTATTCCATTCCGCGCTCTATTCTACGTTACATTCCACGTTCCATTCCATTCCATGCCACGTTCCATTCCACGTTCCATTCCATTCCACTCCACGTTCCATTCCATGTTCCATTCCATTCCATTCCACGTTCCATTCCATGTTCCATTCCATTCCATTCCACGTTCCATTCCTCCTTCCATTCCATTCCATTCCACGTTCCATTACACATTCCATTGTACATTCCATTCTAAGTTCCATTCCACATTCCATTCCACTTTCCATTCCACATTCGATTCCAGGTTCCATTCCATTCCATTCCAAGCTCCATTCCACATTCTATTCCATTCCTTTTAATGTTCCATTCCACATTCCATTCCACGTTCCATTCCACATTCCATTGCACATCGCATTCTACGTTGCATTCCATATTCCATGTTCCATTCCACTTTCCATTCCACGTTCCATTCCATTCGATTCCATTCCACGTTCTATTCCAGGTTCCATTCAACTTTCAATTCCTCATTCCATTCCACATTCCCTTCTACATTCCATTGCAGTGCATTCCACATTCCATTCCGCATTCCATTCCATTCCTTTCCACATTCGATTCCACATTCCATTCCACATGCCATTCCACCTTTTATTCCATTCCATTCCACGTTCCATTCCGCATTACATTCCACACCCATTCCAAATTCCCTTCCGTTCCATTCCACATTCCTTTCCACTTTCCATTCCACATTCCTTTCCATTGCATTCCATTCCACATCCCATTCCACATTCCTTTCCACATTCCATTGCAAATTCCGTTTCATTGCATTCCCCATTCCATTCCATTCCATTTCACATTGTATTCCATTGCAGTCCACATTCCATTCATCATTGCCTTCCATTCCTTTTAAACTTTCCATTCCATTGTGTTCCACATTCGATTTCACCTTCCATTCCATTAGAAATTCCATTCCAAATTCCATTCCATTCCATTCCACTTTCCATTCCACATTTCGTTCAATTTCATTCCACGTTCCATTCCACGTTCCATTCCACATTGAATTCCACTTTCCATTCCACATTCCATTCCATTCCATTCCAAATTCCATTCCGCTTTGCATTCCACATTGCATTCCACATTCCATTCCATTCCATTCCACGTTTCATTTCACGTTCCATTCCACATTCCATTCCATGATAAATTCCACGTTCCGTTCCATTCCATTGCACATTCCATTCCACCCTCCATTCCATTCCATTCCACGTTCCATTCCACTTTCCATTGTACATTGCATTCCAAGTTCCATTCCACATTCCATTCCACTTTCCATTCCACATTCCATTCCAGGTTCCATTCCATTGCATTCCAAGTTCCATTCCACATTCAATTCCATTACATTCCACGTTCCATTCCACATTCCATTCCACATTCCATTCAACATTCCATTTCTTTCCATTTCACATTCCTTTCCATTCCATTCCACATTCATTTCCACATTCAACTCCTTTCCATTCCACATTCCATTGGACATTCCATTCCATTCCTTTCCACATTCCTTTCCATTGCATTCCAATTTCCATTCTAATCCATTCCATTTTCCATTCCGTAACATTCCCCATTCCATTCCATTACATTACATTCCACATTCTATTGCATTCCACATTCCATTCTCTTCCATTTCACATTCCACTCCATTCCATTCCATTCCTTTCCACATTCCGTTCCATTCCATTTCATTCCATTCCATTTCATTCCATTCCTCATTCTATTCCATTCCACATTCCATTCCATTCCACATTCCATTCCACTGTATTCTATTCCATTCCATTCCACATTCCATTCCATGCCATTCCATTTCCCATTTCATTCCATTACACATTCCATTCCATTCCATACCGCATTCCATTCCATTCATTTAGTGCATTCCATTCCATTCCATTCCACATGCCATTATATTCGACATTCCATTCCACATTCCATTCCACGTTCCATTACACGTTCCATTCCATTCCATTCCTCATTCCATTCCGCTTTCCATTGCATGACATTCCACGTTCCATTCCACATTCCATTGCCCATGCCTCTCCCCGTTCCATGCCACATTCAATTTCACTTTCCATTCCTCTATCCATTCCAAGGTCCATTCCAATACATTCCACATTCCATTCCACATTCTATTCCACATTCCATTCCACAATCCATTCCGTTCCATTCTCTTCCATTCCACATTCTATTACAAATTCCATTCCTCATTCAATTTCATTCCATTCCACATTCCATTCCATTCCATTCCACATTCCATTTCACATTTCATTCCATGTTGCATTCCACATTCCATTCCACATTCCACTCTAATTTCCATTCAAAATTCCATTCCATGTTCCACTCCATTCCATTCCACTTTCAGTTGCACATTCCATTCCATTCCATTAAACTTTCTATTCCACATTCCATTCCGTTCCATTCCACATTCCATTCCATTCCATTCCACATTCCATTCCACATTCCATTCCATTCAATTTCACATTCCATTCCAAATTCCATTAGATTCCATTCAACTTTCCATTCCACATTGCCTTGCATTACATTCCACATTCCATTCTGTTCCATTCCACTTTCCATTACATTCCATACCACATTCCATTCCACATTCCATTCCATTGAATTTCACATTGCCTTCCAAATTCCTTGCCATTCCATTCCACTTTCCTTTCCACATTGCCTTGCATTACATTCCACATTCCATTCCACATTCCAATCCAATCCATTCAATGTTCCATTTCAAGTTCCTTTCCTCAGTCCATTCCACATTCTATTTCACGTTCCATTCCACTCCATTACACGTTCCACCCCACTTTCCATTCCATTCCATTCCACGTTCCATTCCACATTCCATTGCACATTCCATTCCACGTTCCATTCAATTCCACTCCAAGTTCCATTCCACATTCCGTTCCCTCCCTTTCCACGTTCCATTCTATTCCATTCCACGTTCCATTCCATGTTCCATTCCTCGTTGCATTCCATTCAAATCCAGGTTCCATTCTACATTACATTCCTTCCCTTTCCACGTTCCTTTCCGTTCCATTCTACGTTCCATTCCACTTTCCATTCCGCATTCCATTCCACATTCCATTCCACATTACGTTCCATTCCATTCCACATTCCTTTCCACTTTCCATTCCAAATTCCATTCCATTCCATTACTCATTCCATTCCACATTCCATTCCACATTCCATTCCAAATACCATTCCATTGCATTCCCCATTCCATTCCACATTCGATTCCAATCCATTCCAGATTGCATTCCGTTGCAGAACCCATTCCATTGAACATTCCATTCCATTCCATTTAAACTTTCCATTCCATTCCATTCCGCATTCGATTTCACCTTCCATTACATTCCAAATTCCATTCCACACTGCATTGAATTCCATTCCACATTCCATTCCCCAATCTGTTCCATTCCATTCCACCTTCCATTCCATGTTCCATTCCACGTTCCATTCCACGTTCCATTCCACATTCAATTAAACATTTCATTCCACATTCCTTTCCATTCCATTCCACAATCCATTCCACTTTACATTCCACATTGCATTCCACATTCGATTCTCTTCCATTCCGCGCTCTATTCCACGTTCCATTCCACGTTCCATTCCATTCCATACCAAGTTCCATTTCACGTTCCATTCCATTCCACTCCACTTTCCATTC
The DNA here is from genome assembly GCF_028885625.2 of Pongo pygmaeus. Lineage (NCBI taxonomy): Eukaryota > Metazoa > Chordata > Mammalia > Primates > Hominidae > Pongo > Pongo pygmaeus. The sequence goes on from NC_072392.2 coordinate 39,560,458, forward strand.
CATGTTCCATTCCATTCCATTCCACGTTCCATTCCCCTTTCCATTCCATTCCATTCCACGTTCCATTACACATTCCATTGTACATTCCATTCTAAGTTCCATTCCACATTCCATTCCACTTTCCATTCCACATTCGGTTCCAGGTTCCATTCCATTGCATTCCAAGCTCCATTCCACATTCTATTCCATTCCTTTTAACGTTCCATTCCACATTCCATTCCACGTTCCATTCCACATTCCATTGCACATCGCATTCTACGTTGCATTCCGTATTCCATGTTCCATTCCACTTTCCATTCCACGTTCCATTCCATTCGATTCCATTCCACGTTCTATTCCAGGTTCCATTCAACTTTCAATTCCTCATTCCATTCCACATTCCCTTCTACATTCCATTGCAGTGCATTCCACATTCCATTCCGCATTCCATTCCATTCCTTTCCACATTCGATTCCACATTCCATTCCACATGCCATTCCACCTTTCATTCCATTCCATTCCACGTTCCATTCCGCATTACATTCCACACCCATTCCAAATTCCCTTCCGTTCCATTCCACATTCCTTTAAACTTTCCATGCCGCATTCCCTTCCATTGCATTCCATTCCACATCCCATTCCACATTCCTTTCCACATTCCATTGCAAATTCCGTTTCATTGCATTCCCCATTCCATTCCACATTCCATTCCATTGAATTTCACATTGCTTTCCAAATTCCATCCCATTCCATTCCACTTTCCTTTCCACATTGCCTTGCATTACATTCCACATTCCATTCCACATTCCAATCCAATCCATTCAATGTTCCATTTCAAGTTCCTTTCCACAGTCCATTCCACATTCTATTTCACGTTCCATTCCACTCCATTACACGTTCCACCCCACTTTCCATTCCATTCCATTCCACGTTCCATTCCACATTCCATTGCACATTCCATTCCACGTTCCATTCCATTCCACTCCAAGTTCCATTCCACATTCCGTTCCCTCCCTTTCCACGTTCCATTCGATTCCATTCCACGTTCCATTCCACTTTCCATTCCACATACCATTCCACTTTCCATTCCACAATCCATTCCATTCAATTCCATTCCATTCCATTCCACGTTCCATTCCATGTTCCATTCCTCGTTGCATTCCATTCCACTCCAGGTTCCATTCTACATTACATTCCTTCCCTTTCCACGTTCCTTTCCGTTCCATTCCACGTTCCATTCCACTTTCCATTCCGCATTCCATTCCACATTCCATTCCACATTACGTTCCATTCCATTCCACATTCCTTTCCACTTTCCATTCCAAATTCCATTCCATTCCATTACTCATTCCATTCCACATTGCATTCCACATTCCATTCCAAATACCATTCCATTGCATTCCCCATTCCATTCCACATTCGATTCCAATCCATTCCAGATTGCATTCCGTTGCAGAACACGTTCCATTCAACATTCCATTCCATTCCATTTAAACTTTCCATTCCATTCCGTTCCGCATTCGATTTCACCTTTCATTCCATTCCAAATTCCATTCCACACTGCATTCAATTCCATTCCACATTCCATTCCACAATCTGTTCCATTCCATTCCACCTTCCATTCCACGTTCCATTCCACGTTCCATTCCACGTTCCGTTCCACATTCAATTAAACATTTCATTCCGCATTCCATTCCATTCCATTCCACAATCCATTCCACTTTACATTCCACATTGCATTCCACATTCGATTCTATTCCATTCCGCGCTCTATTCTACGTTACATTCCACGTTCCATTCCATTCCATGCCACGTTCCATTCCACGTTCCATTCCATTCCACTCCACGTTCCATTCCATGTTCCATTCCATTCCATTCCACGTTCCATTCCATGTTCCATTCCATTCCATTCCACGTTCCGTTCCTCCTTCCATTCCATTCCATTCCACGTTCCATTACACATTCCATTGTACATTCCATTCTAAGTTCCATTCCACATTCCATTCCACTTTCCATTCCACATTCGATTCCAGGTTCCATTCCATTCCATTCCAAGCTCCATTCCACATTCTATTCCTTTCCTTTTAATGTTCCATTCCACATTCCATTCCACGTTCCATTCCACATTCCATTGCACATCGCATTCTACGTTGCATTCCATATTCCATGTTCCATTCCGCTTTCCATTCCACGTTCCATTCCATTCGATTCCATTCCACGTTCTATTCCAGGTTCCATTCAACTTTCAATTCCTCATTCCATTCCACATTCCCTTCTACATTCCATTGCAGTGCATTCCACATTCCATTCCGCATTCCATTCCATTCCTTTCCACATTCGATTCCACATTCCATTCCACATGCCATTCCACCTTTTATTCCATTCCATTCCACGTTCCCTTCCGCATTACATTCCACACCCATTCCAAATTCCCTTCAGTTCCATTCCACATTCCTTTCCACTTTCCATTCCACATTCCTTTCCATTGCATTCCGTTCCACATCCCATTCCACATTCCTTTCCACATTCCATTGCAAATTCCGTTTCATTGCATTCCCCATTCCATTCCATTCCATTTCACATTGTATTCCATTGCAGTCCACATTCCATTCATCATTGCCTTCCATTCCTTTTAAACTTTCCATTCCATTGTGTTCCACATTCGATTTCACCTTCCATTCCATTAGAAATTCCATTCCAAATTCCATTCCATTCCATTCCACTTTCCATACCACATTTCGTTCAATTTCATTCCACGTTCCATTCCACGTTCCATTCCACATTGAATTCCACTTTCCATTCCACATTCCATTCCATTCCATTCCATTCCAAATTCCATTCCACTTTGCATTCCACATTGCATTCCACATTCCATTCCATTCCATTCCACGTTTCATTTCACGTTCCATTCCACATTCCATTCCATGATAAATTCCACGTTCCGTTCCATTCCATTGCACATTCCATTCCACCCTCCTTTCCATTCCATTCCACGTTCCATTACACTTTCCATTGTATATTGCATTCCAAGTTCCATTCCACATTCCATTCCACTTTCCATTCCACATTCCATTCCAGGTTCCATTCCATTGCATTCCAAGTTCCATTCCACATTCAATTCCATTACATTCCACGTTCCATTCCACATTCCATTCCACATTCCATTCAACATTCCATTTCTTTCCATTTCACATTCCTTTCCATTCCATTCCACATTCATTTCCACATTCAACTCCTTTCCATTCCACATTCCATTGGACATTCCATTCCATTCCTTTCCACATTCCTTTCCATTGCATTCCAATTTCCATTCTAATCCATTCCATTTTCCATTCCATAACATTCCCCATTCCATTCCATTCCATTCCATTCCACATTCTATTGCATTCCACATTCCATTCTCTTCCATTTCACATTCCACTCCATTCCATTCCATTCCTTTCCACATTCCGTTCCATTCCATTTCATTCCATTCCATTTCATTCCATTCCTCATTCTATTCCATTCCACATTCCATTCCATTCCACATTCCATTCCACTGTACTCTATTCCATTCCATTCCACATTCCATTCCATGCCATTCCATTCCCCATTTCATTCCATTACACATTCCATTCCATTCCATACCGCATTCCATTGCATTCATTTAGTGCATTCCATTCCATTCCATTCCACATGCCATTATATTCGACATTCCATTCCACATTCCATTCCACGTTCCATTACACGTTCCATTCCATTCCATTCCACATTCCATTCCACTTTCCATTGCATGACATTCCACGTTCCATTCCACATTCCATTGCCCATGCCTCTCCCCGTTCCATGCCACATTCAATTTCACTTTCCATTCCTCTTTCCATTCCAAGGTCCATTCCAATACATTCCACATTCCATTCCACATTCTATTCCACATTCCATTCCACAATCCATTCCGTTCCATTCTCTTCCATTCCACATTCTATTACAAATTCCATTCCTCATTCAATTTCATTCCATTCCACATTCCATTCCATTCCATTCCACATTCCATTCCACATTCCATTCCATTCAATTTCACATTCCATTCCAAATTCCATTCCATTCCATTCAACTTTCCATTCCACATTGCCTTGCATTACATTCCACATTCCATTCTGTTCCATTCCACTTTCCATTACATTCCATACCACATTCCATTCCACATTCCATTCCATTGAATTTCACATTGCCTTCCAAATTCCTTGCCATTCCATTCCACTTTCCTTTCCACATTGCCTTGCATTACATTCCACATTCCATTCCACATTCCAATCCAATCCATTCAATGTTCCATTTCAATTTCCTTTCCTCACTCCATTCCACATTCTATTTCACGTTCCATTCCAATCCATTACACGTTCCACCCCACTTTCCATTCCATTCCATTCCACGTTCCATTCCACATTCCATTGCACATTCCATTCCACGTTCCATTCCATTCCACTCCAAGTTCCATTCCACATTTCGTTCCCTCCCTTTCCACGTTCCATTCTATTCCATTCCACGTTCCATTCCACTTTCCATTCCACATACCATTCCACTTTCCATTCCACAATCCATTCCATTCAATTCCATTCCAGTCCATTCCACGTTCCATTCCATGTTTCATTCCTCGTTGCATTCCATTCCACTCCAGGTTCCATTCTACATTACATTCCTTAACTTTCCACGTTCCTTTCTGTTCCATTCTACGTTCCATTCCACTTTCCATTCCGCATTCCATTCCACATTCCATTCCACATTACGTTCCATTCCATTCCACATTCCTTTCCACTTTCCATTCTAAATTCCATTCCATTCCATTACTCATTCCATTCCACATTCCATTCCACATTCCATTCCAAATACCATTCCATTGCATTCCCCATTCCATTCCACATTCGATTCCAATCCATTCCAGATTGCATTCCGTTGCAGAACCCATTCCATTCAACATTCCATTCCATTCCATTTAAACTTTCCATTCCATTCCGTTCCGCATTCGATTTCACCTTCCATTTCATTCCAAATTCCATTCCACACTGCATTGAATTCCATTCCACATTCCATTCCCCAATCTGTTCCATTCCATTCCACCTTCCATTCCACGTTCCATTCCACGTTCCATTCCACGTTCCATTCCACATTCAATTAAACATTTCATTCCACATTCCATTCCATTCCATTCCACAATCCATTCCACTTTACATTCCACATTGCATTCCACATTCGATTCTCTTCCATTCCGCGCTCTATTCCACGTTACATTCCACGTTCCATTCCATTCCATACCAAGTTCCATTCCACGTTCCATTCCATTCCACTCCACGTTCCATTCCATGTTCCATTCCATTCCATCCCACGTTCCATTCCCCTTACCATTCCATTCCATTCCACGTTCCATTACACATTCCATTGTACATTCCATTCTAAGTTCCATTCCACATTCCATTCCACTTTCCATTCCACATTCGATTCCAGGTTCCATTCCATTCCATTCCAAGCTCCATTCCACATTCTATTCCATTCCTTTTAATGTTCCATTCCACATTCCATTCCACGTTCCATTCCACATTCCATTGCACATCGCATTCTACGTTGCATTCCATATTCCATGTTCCATTCCACTTTCCATTCCACGTTCCATTCCATTCGATTCCATTCCACGTTCTATTCCAGGTTCCATTCAACTTTCAATTCCTCATTCCATTCCACATTCCCTTCTACATTCCATTGCAGTGCACTCCACATTCCATTCTGCATTCCATTCCATTCCTTTCCACATTCGATTCCACATTCCATTCCACATGCCATTCCACCTTTTATTCCATTCCATTCCACGTTCCATTCCGCATTACATTCCACACCCATTCCAAATTCCCTTCCGTTCCATTCCACATTCCTTTCCACTTTCCATTCCACATTCCTTTCCATTGCATTCCATTCCACATCCCATTCCACATTCCTTTCCACATTCCATTGCAAATTCCGTTTCATTGCATTCCCCATTCCATTCCATTCCATTTCACATTGTATTCCATTGCAGTCCACATTCCATTCATCATTGCCTTCCATTCCTTTTAAACTTTCCATTCCATTGTGTTCCACATTCGATTTCACCTTCCATTCCATTAGAAATTCCATTCCAAATTCCATTCCATTCCATTCCACTTTCCATTCCACATTTCGTTCAATTTCATTCCACGTTCCATTCCACGTTCCATTCCACATTGAATTCCACTTTCCATTCCACATTCCATTCCATTCCATTCCATTCCAAATTCCATTCCACTTTGCATTCCACATTGCATTCCACATTCCATTCCATTCCATTCCACGTTTCATTTCACGTTCCATTCCACATTCCATTCCATGATAAATTCCACGTTCCGTTCCATTCCATTGCACATTCCATTCCACCCTCCATTCCATTCCATTCCACGTTCCATTCCACTTTCCATTGTACATTGCATTCCAAGTTCCATTCCACATTCCATTCCACTTTCCATTCCACATTCCATTCCAGGTTCCATTCCATTGCATTCCAAGTTCCATTCCACATTCAATTCCATTACATTCCACGTTCCATTCCACATTCCATTCCACATTCCATTCAACATTCCATTTCTTTCCATTTCACATTCCTTTCCATTCCATTCCACATTCATTTCCACATTCAACTCCTTTCCATTCCACATTCCATTGGACATTCCATTCCATTCCTTTCCACATTCCTTTCCATTGCATTCCAATTTCCATTCTAATCCATTCCATTTTCCATTCCATAACATTCCCCATTCCATTCCATTCCATTCCATTCCACATTCTATTGCATTCCACATTCCATTCTCTTCCATTTCACATTCCACTCCATTCCATTCCATTCCTTTCCACATTCCGTTCCATTCCATTTCATTCCATTCCATTTCATTCCATTCCTCATTCTATTCCATTCCACATTCCATTCCATTCCACATTCCATTCCACTGTACTCTATTCCATTCCATTCCACATTCCATTCCATGCCATTCCATTCCCCATTTCATTCCATTACACATTCCATTCCATTCCATACCGCATTCCATTGCATTCATTTAGTGCATTCCATTCCATTCCATTCCACATGCCATTATATTCGACATTCCATTCCACATTCCATTCCACGTTCCATTACACGTTCCATTCCATTCCATTCCACATTCCATTCCACTTTCCATTGCATGACATTCCACGTTCCATTCCACATTCCATTGCCCATGCCTCTCCCCGTTCCATGCCACATTCAATTTCACTTTCCATTCCTCTATCCATTCCAAGGTCCATTCCAATACATTCCACATTCCATTCCACATTCTATTCCACATTCCATTCCACAATCCATTCCGTTCCATTCTCTTCCATTCCACATTCTATTACAAATTCCATTCCTCATTCAATTTCATTCCATTCCACATTCCATTCCATTCCATTCCACATTCCATTTCACATTTCATTCCATGTTGCATTCCACATTCCATTCCACATTCCACTCTAATTTCCATTCAAAATTCCATTCCATGTTCCACTCCATTCCATTCCACTTTCAGTTGCACATTCCATTCCATTCCATTAAACTTTCTATTCCACATTCCATTCCGTTCCATTCCACATTCCATTCCATTCCATTCCACATTCCATTCCACATTCCATTCCATTCAATTTCACATTCCATTCCAAATTCCGTTAGATTCCATTCAACTTTCCATTCCACATTGCCTTGCATTACATTCCACATTCCATTCTGTTCCATTCCACTTTCCATTACATTCCATACCACATTCCATTCCACATTCCATTCCATTGAATTTCACATTGCCTTCCAAATTCCTTGCCATTCCATTCCACTTTCCTTTCCACATTGCCTTGCATTACATTCCACATTCCATTCCACATTCCAATCCAATCCATTCAATGTTCCATTTCAAGTTCCTTTCCACAGTCCATTCCACATCCTATTTCACGTTCCATTCCACTCCATTGCACGTTCCACCCCACTTTCCATTCCATTCCATTCCACGTTCCATTCCACATTCCATTGCACATTTCATTCCACGTTCCATTAAATTCCACTCCAAGTTCCATTCCACATTCCGTTCCCTCCCTTTCCACGTTCCATTCTATTCCATTCCACGTTCCATTCCACTTTCCAGTCCACATTCCATTCCACTTTCCATTCCACAATCCATTCCAATCAATTCCATTCCATTCCATTCCACGTTCCATTCCATGTTCCATTCCTCGTTGCATTCCATTCCCCTCCAGGTACCATTCTACATTACATTCCTTCCCTTTCCACGTTCCTTTCCGCTCCATTCCACGTTCCATTCCACTTTCCATTCCACATTCCATTCCAAATACCATTCCATTGCATTCCCCATTCCATTCCACATTCGATTCCAATCCATTCCAGATTGCATTCCGTTGCAGAACACATTCCATTCAACATTCCATTCCATTCCATTTAAACTTTCCATTCCATTCCGTTCCGCATTCGATTTCACCTTTCATTCCATTCCAAATTCCATTCCACACTGCATTCAATTCCATTCCACATTCCATTCCACAATCTGTTCCATTCCATTCCACCTTCCATTCCACGTTCCATTCCACGTTCCATTCCACGTTCCATTCCACATTCAATTAAACATTTCATTCCACATTCCATTCCATTCCATTCCACAATCCATTCCACTTTACATTCCACATTGCATTCCACATTCGATTCTATTCCATTCCGCGCTCTATTCTACGTTCCATTCCACGTTCCATTCCATTCCATGCCACGTTCCATTCCACGTTCCATTCCATTCCACTCCACGTTCCATTCCATGTTCCATTCCATTCCATTCCACGTTCCATTCCATGTTCCATTCCATTCCATTCCACGTTCCATTCCTCCTTCCATTCCATTCCATTCCACGTTCCATTACACATTCCATTGTACATTCCATTCTAAGTTCCATTCCACATTCCATTCCACTTTCCATTCCACATTCGATTCCAGGTTCCATTCCATTCCATTCCAAGCTCCATTCCACATTCTATTCCATTCCTTTTAATGTTCCATTCCACATTCCATTCCACGTTCCATTCCACATTCCATTGCACATCGCATTCTACGTTGCATTCCATATTCCATGTTCCATTCCACTTTCCATTCCACGTTCCATTCAATTTGATTCCATTCCACGTTCTATTCCAGGTTCCATTCAACTTTCATTTCCTCATTCCATTCCACATTCCCTTCTACATTCCATTGCAGTGCATTCCACATTCCATTCCACATTCCATTGCATTCCTTTCCACATTCGATTCCACATTCCATTCCACATGCCATTCCACCTTTTATTCCATTCCATTCCACGTTCCATTCCGCATTACATTCCACACCCATTCCAAATTCCCTTCCGTTCCATTCCACATTCCTTTCCACTTTCCATTCCACATTCCTTTCCATTGCATTCCATTCCACATCCCATTCCACATTCCCTTCCACATTCCATTGCAAATTCCGTTTCATTGCATTCCCCATTCCATTCCATTCCATTTCACATTGTATTCCATTGCAGTCCACATTCCATTCATCATTGCCTTCCATTCCTTTTAAACTTTCCATTCCATTGTGTTCCACATTCGATTTCACCTTCCATTCCATTAGAAATTCCATTCCAAATTCCATTCCATTCCATTCCACTTTCCATTCCACATTTCGTTCAATTTCTTTCCACGTTCCATTCCACGTTCCATTCCACATTGAATTGCACGTTCCATTCCACATTCCATTCCATTTCATTCCAAATTCCATTCCGCTTTGCATTCCACATTGCATTCCACATTCCATTCCATTCCATTCCACGTTTCATTTCACGTTCCATTCCACATTCCATTCCATGATAAATTCCACGTTCCGTTCCATTCCATTGCACATTCCATTCCACCCTCCATTCCATTCCATTCCACGTTCCATTCCACTTTCCATTGTACATTGCATTCCAAGTTCCATTCCACATTCCATTCCACTTTCCATTCCACATTCCATTCCAGGTTCCATTCCATTGCATTCCAAGTTCCATTCCACATTCAATTCCATTACATTCCACGTTCCATTCCACATTCCATTCCACATTCCATTCAACATTCCATTTCTTTCCATTTCACATTCCTTTCCATTCCATTCCACATTCATTTCCACATTCAACTCCTTTCCATTCCACATTCCATTGGACATTCCATTCCATTCCTTTCCACATTCCTTTCCATTGCATTCCAATTTCCATTCTAATCCATTCCATTTTCCATTCCATAACATTCCCCATTCCATTCCATTCCATTCCATTCCACATTCTATTGCATTCCCCATTCCATTCTCTTCCATTTCACATTCCACTCCATTCCATTCCATTCCTTTCCACATTCCGTTCCATTCCATTTCATTCCATTCCATTTCATTCCATTCCTCATTCTATTCCATTCCACATTCCATTCCATTCCACATTCCATTCCACTGTATTCTATTCCATTCCATTCCACATTCCATTCCATGCCATTCCATTCCCCATTTCATTCCATTACACATTCCATTCCATTCCATACCGCATTCCATTGCATTTATTTAGTGCATTCCATTCCATTCCATTCCACATGCCATTATATTCGACATTCCATTCCACATTCCATTCCAAGTTCCATTACACGTTCCATTCCATTCCATTCCAAATTCCATTCCACTTTCCATTGCATGACATTCCACGTTCCATTCCACATTCCATTGCCCATGCCTCTCCCCGTTCCATGCCACATTCAATTTCACTTTCCATTCCTCTTTCCGTTCCAAGGTCCAATCCAATACATTCCACATTCCATTCCACATTCTATTCCACATTCCATTCCACAATCCATTCCGTTCCATTCTCTTCCATTCCACATTCTATTACAAATTCCATTCCTCATTCAATTTCATTCCATTCCACATTCCATTCCATTCCATTCCACATTCCATTTCACATTTCATTCCATGTTGCATTCCACATTCCATTCCACATTCAACTCTAATTTCCATTCAAAATTCCATTCCATGTTCCACTCCATTCCATTCCACTTTCAGTTGCACATTCCATTCCATTCCATTAAACATTCTATTCCACATTCCATTCCTTTCCATTCCACATTCCATTCCATTCCATTCCACATTCCATTCCACATTCCATTCCATTCAATTTCACATTCCATTCCAAATTCCATTCCATTCCATTCAACTTTCCATTCCACATTGCCTTGCATTACATTCCACATTCCATTCTGTTCCATTCCACTTTCCATTACATTCCATACCACATTCCATTCCACATTCCATTCCATTGAATTTCACATTGCCTTCCAAATTCCTTGCCATTCCATTCCACTTTCCTTTCCACATTGCCTTGCATTACATTCCACATTCCATTCCACATTCCAATCCAATCCATTCAATGTTCCATTTCAAGTTCCTTTCCTCAGTGCATTTCACATTCTATTTCACGTTCCATTCCACTCCATTACACGTTCCACCACACTTTCCATTCCATTCCATTCCACGTTCCATTCCACATTCCATTGCACATTCCATTCCACGTTCCATTCCATTCCACTCCAAGTTCCATTCCAAATTCCGTTCCCACCCTTTCCACGTTCCATTCTATTCCATTCCACTTTCCATTCCACATACCATTTCACTTTCCATTCCACAATCCATTCCATTCAATTCCATTCCATTCCATTCCACGTTCCATTCCATGTTCCATTCCTCGTTGCATTCCATTCCAATCCAGGTTCCATTCGACATTACATTCCTTCCCTTTCCACGTTCCTTTCCGTTCCATTCTACGTTCCATTCCACTTTCCATTCCGCATTCCATTCCACATTCCATTCCACATTACGTTCCATTCCATTCCACATTCTTTCCACTTTCCATTCCAAATTCCATTCCATTCCATTACTCATTCCATTCCACATTCCATTCCACATTCCATTCCAAATACCATTCCATTGCATTCCCCATTCCATTCCACATTCCATTCCAATCCATTCCAGATTGCATTCCGTTGCAGAACCCATTCCATTCAACATTCCATTCCATTCCATTTAAACTTTCCATTCCATTCCGTTCCGCATTCGATTTCATCTTCCATTCCATTCCAAATTCCATTCCACACTGCATTCAATTCCATTCCACATTCCATTCCCCAATCTGTTCCATTCCATTCCACCTTCCATTCCATGTTCCATTCCACGTTCTATTCCACGTTCCATTCCACATTCAATTAAACATTTCATTCCACATTCCATTCCATTCCATTCCACAATCCATTCCACTTTACATTCCACATTGCATTCCACATTCGATTCTCTTCCATTCCGCGCTCTATTCCACGTTCCATTCCACGTTCCATTCCATTCCATACCAAGTTCCATTCCACGTTCCATTCCATTCCACTCCACGTTCCATTCCATGTTCCATTCCATTCCATTCCACGTTCCATTACACATTCCATTGTACATTCCATTCTAAGTTCCATTCCACATTCCATTCCACTTTCCATTCCACATTCGATTCCAGGTTCCATTCCATTCCATTACAAGCTCCATTCCACATTCTATTCCATTCCTTTTAACGTTCCATTCCACATTCCATTCCACGTTCCATTCCACATTCCATTGCACATCGCATTCTACGTTGCATTCCGTATTCCATGTTCCATTCCAGTTTCCATTCCACGTTCCATTCCATTCGATTCCATTCCACATTCTATTCCAGGTTCCATTCAACTTTCAATTCCTCATTCCATTCCACATTCCCTTCTACATTCCATTGCAGTGCATTCCACATTCCATTCCGCATTCCATTCCATTCCTTTCCACATTCGATTCCACATTCCATTCCACATGCCATTCCACCTTTCATTCCATTCCATTCCACGTTCCATTCCTCATTACATTCCACACCCATTCCAAATTCCCTTCCGTTCCATTCCACATTCCTTTAAACTTTCCATTCTGCATTCCTTTCCATTGCATTCCATTCCACATCCCATTCCACTCCATTCCACATCCCATTCCACATTCCTTTCCACATTCCATTGCAAATTCCGTTTCATTGCATTCCCCATTCCATTCCACATTCCATTCCATTGAATTTCACATTGCTTTCCAAATTCCATCCCATTCCATTCCACTTTCCTTTCCACATTGCCTTGCATTACATTCCACATTCCATTCCACATTCCAATCCAATCCATTCAATGTTCCATTTCAAGTTCCTTTCCACAGTCCATTCCACATTCTATTTCACGTTCCATTCCACTCCATTACACGTTCCACCCCACTTTCCATTCCATTCCATTCCACGTTCCATTCCACATTCCATTGCACATTCCATTCCACGTTCCATTAAATTCCACTCCAAGTTCCATTCCACATTCCGTTCCCTCCCTTTCCACGTTCCATTCTATTCCATTCCACGTTCCATTCCACTTTCCATTCCACATTCCATTCCACTTTCCATTCCACAATCCATTGCATTCAATTCCATTCCATTCCATTCCACGTTCCATTCCATGTTCCATTCCTCGTTGCATTCCATTCCACTCCAGGTTCCATTCTACATTACATTCCTTCCCTTTCCACGTTCCTTTCCGTTCCATTCCACGTTCCATTCCACTTTCCATTCCGCATTCCATTCCACATTCCATTCCACATTACGTTCCATTCCATTCCACATTCCTTTCCACTTTCCATTCCAAATTCCATTCCATTCCATTACTCATTCCATTCCACATTCCATTCCACATTCCATTCCAAATACCATTCCATTGCATTCCCCATTCCATTTCACATTCGATTCCAATCCATTCCAGATTGCATTCCGTTGCAGAACACATTCCATTCAACATTCCATTCCATTCCATTTAAACTTTCCATTCCATTCCGTTCCGCATTCGATTTCACCTTCCATTCCATTCCAAATTCCATTCCACACTGCATTCAATTCCATTCCACATTCCATTCCACAATCTGTTCCATTCCATTCCACCTTCCATTCCACGTTCCATTCCACGTTCCATTCCACGTTCCATTCCACATTCAATTAAACATTTCATTCCACATTCAATTCCATTCCATGCCACAATCCATTCCACTTTACATTCCACATTGCATTCCACATTCGATTCTATTCCATTCCGCGCTCTATTCTACGTTACATTCCACGTTCCATTCCATTCCATGCCACGTTCCATTCCACGTTCCATTCCATTCCACTCCACGTTCCATTCCATGTCCCATTCCATTCCATTCCACGTTCCATTCCATGTTCCATTCCATTCCATTCCACGTTCCATTCCTCCTTCCATTCCATTCCATTCCACGTTCCATTACACATTCCATTGTACATTCCATTCTAAGTTCCATTCCACATTCCATTCCACTTTCCATTCCACATTCGATTCCAGGTTCCATTCCATTCCATTCCAAGCTCCATTCCACATTCTATTCCATTCCTTTTAATGTTCCATTCCACATTCCATTCCACGTTCCATTCCACATTCCATTGCACATCGCATTCTACGTTGCATTCCATATTCCATGTTCCATTCCACTTTCCATTCCACGTTCCATTCCATTCGATTCCATTCCACGTTGTATTCCAGGTTCCATTCAACTTTCAATTCCTCATTCCATTCCACATTCCCTTCTACATTCCATTGCAGTGCATTCCACATTCCATTCCGCATTCCATTCCATTCCTTTCCACATTCGATTCCACATTCCATTCCACATGCCATTCCACCTTTTATTCCATTCCATTCCACGTTCCATTCCGCATTACATTCCACACCCATTCCAAATTCCCTTCCGTTCAATTCCACATTCCTTTCCACTTTCCATTCCACATTCCTTTCCATTGCATTCCATTCCACATCTCATTCCACATTCCTTTCCACATTCCATTGCAAATTCCGTTTCATTGCATTCCCCATTCCATTCCATTCCATTTCACATTGTATTCCATTGCAGTCCACATTCCATTCATCATTGCCTTCCATTCCTTTTAAACTTTCCATTCCATTGTGTTCCACATTCGATTTCACCTTCCATTCCATTAGAAATTCCATTCCAAATTCCATTCCATTCCATTCCACTTTCCATTCCACATTTCGTTCAATTTCATTCCACGTTCCATTCCACGTTCCATTCCACATTGAATTCCACTTTCCATTCCACATTCCATTCCATTCCATTCCAAATTCCATTCCGCTTTGCATTCCACATTGCATTCCACATTCCATTCCATTCCATTCCACGTTTCATTTCACGTTCCATTCCACATTCCATTCCATGATAAATTCCACGTTCCGTTCCATTCCATTGCACATTCCATTCCACCCTCCATTCCATTCCATTCCACGTTCCATTCCACTTTCCATTGTACATTGCATTCCAAGTTCCATTCCACATTCCATTCCACTTTCCATTCCACATTCCATTCCAGGTTCCATTCCATTGCATTCCAAGTTCCATTCCACATTCAATTCCATTACATTCCACGTTCCATTCCACATTCCATTCCACATTCCATTCAACATTCCATTTCTTTCCATTTCACATTCCTTTCCATTCCATTCCACATTCATTTCCACATTCAACTCCTTTCCATTCCACATTCCATTGGACATTCCATTCCATTCCTTTCCACATTCCTTTCCATTGCATTCCAATTTCCATTCTAATCCATTCCATTTTCCATTCCATAACATTCCCCATTCCATTCCATTCCATTCCATTCCACATTCTATTGCATTCCACATTCCATTCTCTTCCATTTCACATTCCACTCCATTCCATTCCATTCCTTTCCACATTCCGTTCCATTCCATTTCATTCCATTCCATTTCATTCCATTCCTCATTCTATTCCATTCCACATTCCATTCCATTCCACATTCCATTCCACTGTACTCTATTCCATTCCATTCCACATTCCATTCCATGCCATTCCATTCCCCATTTCATTCCATTACACATTCCATTCCATTCCATACCGCATTCCATTGCATTCATTTAGTGCATTCCATTCCATTCCATTCCACATGCCATTATATTCGACATTCCATTCCACATTCCATTCCACGTTCCATTACACGTTCCATTCCATTCCATTCCTCATTCCATTCCGCTTTCCATTGCATGACATTCCACGTTCCATTCCACATTCCATTGCCCATGCCTCTCCCCGTTCCATGCCACATTCAATTTCACTTTCCATTCCTCTTTCCGTTCCAAGGTCCAATCCAATACATTCCACATTCCATTCCACATTCTATTCCACATTCCATTCCACAATCCATTCCGTTCCATTCTCTTCCATTCCACATTCTATTACAAATTCCATTCCTCATTCAATTTCATTCCATTCCACATTCCATTCCATTCCATTCCACATTCCATTTCACATTTCATTCCATGTTGCATTCCACATTCCATTCCACATTCCACTCTAATTTCCATTCAAAATTCCATTCCATGTTCCACTCCATTCCATTCCACTTTCAGTTGCACATTCCATTCCATTCCATTAAACTTTCTATTCCACATTCCATTCCGTTCCATTCCACATTCCATTCCATTCCATTCCACATTCCATTCCACATTCCATTCCATTCAATTTCACATTCCATTCCAAATTCCATTAGATTCCATTCAACTTTCCATTCCACATTGCCTTGCATTACATTCCACATTCCATTCTGTTCCATTCCACTTTCCATTACATTCCATACCACATTCCATTCCACATTCCATTCCATTGAATTTCACATTGCCTTCCAAATTCCTTGCCATTCCATTCCACTTTCCTTTCCACATTGCCTTGCATTACATTCCACATTCCATTCCACATTCCAATCCAATCCATTCAATGTTCCATTTCAAGTTCCTTTCCTCAGTCCATTCCACATTCTATTTCACGTTCCATTCCACTCCATTACACGTTCCACCCCACTTTCCATTCCATTCCATTCCACGTTCCATTCCACATTCCATTGCACATTCCATTCCACGTTCCATTCCATTCCACTCCAAGTTCCATTCCACATTCCGTTCCCTCCCTTTCCACGTTCCATTCTATTCCATTCCACGTTCCATTCCACTTTCCATTCCACATACCATTCCACTTTCCATTCCACAATCCATTCCATTCAATTCCATTCCATTCCATTCCACGTTCCATTCCATGTTCCATTCCTCGTTGCATTCCATTGAAATCCAGGTTCCATTCTACATTACATTCCTTCCCTTTCCACGTTCCTTTCCGTTCCATTCTACGTTCCATTCCACTTTCCATTCCGCATTCCATTCCACATTCCATTCCACATTACGTTCCATTCCATTCCACATTCCTTTCCACTTTCCATTCCAAATTCCATTCCATTCCATTACTCATTCCATTCCACATTCCATTCCACATTCCATTCCAAATACCATTCCATTGCATTCCCCATTCCATTCCACATTCGATTCCAATCCATTCCAGATTGCATTCCGTTGCAGAACCCATTCCATTGAACATTCCATTCCATTCCATTTAAACTTTCCATTCCATTCCATTCCGCATTCGATTTCACCTTCCATTACATTCCAAATTCCATTCCACACTGCATTCAATTCCATTCCACATTCCATTCCCCAATCTGTTCCATTCCATTCCACCTTCCATTCCATGTTCCATTCCACGTTCCATTCCACGTTCCATTCCACATTCAATTAAACATTTCATTCCACATTCCTTTCCATTCCATTCCACAATCCATTCCACTTTACATTCCACATTGCATTCCACATTCGATTCTCTTCCATTCCGCGCCCTATTCCACGTTCCATTCCACGTTCCATTCCATTCCATACCAAGTTCCATTTCACGTTCCATTCCATTCCACTCCACTTTCCATTCCATGTTCCATTCCATTCCATTCCACGTTCCATTCCATTCCATTCCACGTTCCATTCCCCTTTCCATTCCATTCCATTCCACGTTCCATTACACATTCCATTGTACATTCCATTCTAAGTTCCATTCCACATTCCATTCCACTTTCCATTCCACATTCGGTTCCAGGTTCCATTCCATTGCATTCCAAGCTCCATTCCACATTCTATTCCATTCCTTTTAACGTTCCATTCCACATTCCATTCCACGTTCCATTCCACATTCCATTGCACATCGCATTCTACGTTGCATTCCGTATTCCATGTTCCATTCCACTTTCCATTCCACGTTCCATTCCATTCGATTCCATTCCACGTTCTATTCCAGGTTCCATTCAACTTTCAATTCCTCATTCCATTCCACATTCCCTTCTACATTCCATTGCAGTGCATTCCACATTCCATTCCGCATTCCATTCCATTCCTTTCCACATTCGATTCCACATTCCATTCCACATGCCATTCCACCTTTCATTCCATTCCATTCCACGTTCCATTCCGCATTACATTCCACACCCATTCCAAATTCCCTTCCGTTCCATTCCACATTCCTTTAAACTTTCCATGCCGCATTCCCTTCCATTGCATTCCATTCCACATCCCATTCCACATTCCTTTCCACATTCCATTGCAAATTCCGTTTCATTGCATTCCCCATTCCATTCCACATTCCATTCCATTGAATTTCACATTGCTTTCCAAATTCCATCCCATTCCATTCCACTTTCCTTTCCACATTGCCTTGCATTACATTCCACATTCCATTCCACATTCCAATCCAATCCATTCAATGTTCCATTTCAAGTTCCTTTCCACAGTCCATTCCACATTCTATTTCACGTTCCATTCCACTCCATTACACGTTCCACCCCACTTTCCATTCCATTCCATTCCACGTTCCATTCCACATTCCATTGCACATTCCATTCCACGTTCCATTCCATTCCACTCCAAGTTCCATTCCACATTCCGTTCCCTCCCTTTCCACGTTCCATTCGATTCCATTCCACGTTCCATTCCACATACCATTCCACTTTCCATTCCACAATCCATTCCATTCAATTCCATTCCATTCCATTCCACGTTCCATTCCATGTTCCATTCCTCGTTGCATTCCATTCCACTCCAGGTTCCATTCTACATTACATTCCTTCCCTTTCCACGTTCCTTTCCGTTCCATTCCACGTTCCATTCCACTTTCCATTCCGCATTCCATTCCACATTCCATTCCACATTACGTTCCATTCCATTCCACATTCCTTTCCACTTTCCATTCCAAATTCCATTCCATTCCATTACTCATTCCATTCCACATTGCATTCCACATTCCATTCCAAATACCATTCCATTGCATTCCCCATTCCATTCCACATTCGATTCCAATCCATTCCAGATTGCATTCCGTTGCAGAACACGTTCCATTCAACATTCCATTCCATTCCATTTAAACTTTCCATTCCATTCCGTTCCGCATTCGATTTCACCTTTCATTCCATTCCAAATTCCATTCCACACTGCATTCAATTCCATTCCACATTCCATTCCACAATCTGTTCCATTCCAATCCACCTTCCATTCCACGTTCCATTCCACGTTCCATTCCACGTTCCGTTCCACATTCAATTAAACATTTCATTCCGCATTCCATTCCATTCCATTCCACAATCCATTCCACTTTACATTCCACATTGCATTCCACATTCGATTCTATTCCATTCCGCGCTCTATTCTACGTTACATTCCACGTTCCATTCCATTCCATGCCACGTTCCATTCCACGTTCCATTCCATTCCACTCCACGTTCCATTCCATGTTCCATTCCATTCCATTCCACGTTCCATTCCATGTTCCATTCCATTCCATTCCACGTTCCGTTCCTCCTTCCATTCCATTCCATTCCACGTTCCATTACACATTCCATTGTACATTCCATTCTAAGTTCCATTCCACATTCCATTCCACTTTCCATTCCACATTCGATTCCAGGTTCCATTCCATTGCATTCCAAGCTCCATTCCACATTCTATTCCTTTCCTTTTAATGTTCCATTCCACATTCCATTCCACGTTCCATTCCACATTACATTGCACATCGCATTCTACGTTGCATTCCATATTCCATGTTCCATTCCGCTTTCCATTCCACGTTCCATTCCATTCGATTCCATTCCACGTTCTATTCCAGGTTCCATTCAACTTTCAATTCCTCATTCCATTCCACATTCCCTTCTACATTCCATTGCAGTGCATTCCACATTCCATTCCGCATTCCATTCCATTCCTTTCCACATTCGATTCCACATTCCATTCCACATGCCATTCCACCTTTTATTCCATTCCATTCCACGTTCCCTTCCGCATTACATTCCACACCCATTCCAAATTCCCTTCCGTTCCATTCCACATTCCTTTCCACTTTCCATTCCACATTCCTTTCCATTGCATTCCATTCCACATCCCATTCCACATTCCTTTCCACATTCCATTGCAAATTCCGTTTCTTTGCATTCCCCATTCCATTCCATTCCATTTCACATTGTATTCCATTGCAGTCCACATTCCATTCATCATTGCCTTCCATTCCTTTTAAACTTTCCATTCCATTGTGTTCCACATTCGATTTCACCTTCCATTCCATTAGAAATTCCATTCCAAATTCCATTCCATTCCATTCCACTTTCCATTCCACATTTCGTTCAATTTCTTTCCACGTTCCATTCCACGTTCCATTCCACATTGAATTGCACTTTCCATTCCACATTCCATTCCATTTCATTCCAAATTCCATTCCGCTTTGCATTCCACATTGCATTCCACATTCCATTCCATTCCATTCCACGTTTCATTTCACGTTCCATTCCACATTCCATTCCATGATAAATTCCACGTTCCGTTCCATTCCATTGCACATTCCATTCCACCCTCCATTCCATTCCATTCCACGTTCCATTCCACTTTCCATTGTACATTGCATTCCAAGTTCCATTCCACATTCCATTCCACTTTCCATTCCACATTCCATTCCAGGTTCCATTCCATTGCATTCCAAGTTCCATTCCACATTCAATTCCATTACATTCCACGTTCCATTCCACATTCCATTCCACATTCCATTCAACATTCCATTTCTTTCCATTTCACATTCCTTTCCATTCCATTCCACATTCATTTCCACATTCAACTCCTTTCCATTCCACATTCCATTGGACATTCCATTCCATTCCTTTCCACATTCCTTTCCATTGCATTCCAATTTCCATTCTAATCCATTCCATTTTCCATTCCATAACATTCCCCATTCCATTCCATTCCACATTCTATTGCATTCCCCATTCCATTCTCTTCCATTTCACATTCCACTCCATTCCATTCCATTCCTTTCCACATTCCGTTCCATTCCATTTCATTCCATTCCATTTCATTCCATTCCTCATTCTATTCCATTCCACATTCCATTCCATTCCACATTCCATTCCACTGTATTCTATTCCATTCCATTCCACATTCCATTCCATGCCATTCCATTCCCCATTTCATTCCATTACACATTCCATTCCATTCCATACCGCATTCCATTGCATTTATTTAGTGCATTCCATTCCATTCCATTCCACATGCCATTATATTCGACATTCCATTCCACATTCCATTCCACGTTCCATTACACGTTCCATTCCATTCCATTCCAAATTCCATTCCACTTTCCATTGCATGACATTCCACGTTCCATTCCACATTCCATTGCCCATGCCTCTCCCCGTTCCATGCCACATTCAATTTCACTTTCCATTCCTCTTTCCGTTCCAAGGTCCAATCCAATACATTCCACATTCCATTCCACATTCTATTCCACATTGCATTCCACAATCCATTCCGTTCCATTCTCTTCCATTCCACATTCTATTACAAATTCCATTCCTCATTCAATTTCATTCCATTCCACATTCCATTCCATTCCATTCCACATTCCATTTCACATTTCATTCCATGTTGCATTCCACATTCCATTCCACATTCAACTCTAATTTCCATTCAAAATTCCATTCCATGTTCCACTCCATTCCATTCCACTTTCAGTTGCACATTCCATTCCATTCCATTAAACATTCTATTCCACATTCCATTCCTTTCCATTCCACATTCCATTCCATTCCATTCCACATTCCATTCCACATTCCATTCCATTCAATTTCACATTCCATTCCAAATTCCATTCCATTCCATTCAACTTTCCATTCCACATTGCCTTGCATTACATTCCACATTCCATTCTGTTCCATTCCACTTTCCATTACATTCCATACCACATTCCATTCCACATTCCATTCCATTGAATTTCACATTGCCTTCCAAATTCCTTGCCATTCCATTCCACTTTCCTTTCCACATTGCCTTGCATTACATTCCACATTCCATTCCACATTCCAATCCAATCCATTCAATGTTCCATTTCAAGTTCCTTTCCTCAGTGCATTTCACATTCTATTTCACGTTCCATTCCACTCCATTACACGTTCCACCCCACTTTCCATTCCATTCCATTCCACGTTCCATTCCACATTCCATTGCACATTCCATTCCACGTTCCATTCCATTCCACTCCAAGTTCCATTCCAAATTCCGTTCCCTCCCTTTCCACGTTCCATTCTATTCCATTCCACTTTCCATTCCACATACCATTTCACTTTCCATTCCACAATCCAATCCATTCAATTCCATTCCATTCCATTCCACGTTCCATTCCATGTTCCATTCCTCGTTGCATTCCATTCCAATCCAGGTTCCATTCGACATTACATTCCTTCCCTTTCCACGTTCCTTTCCGTTCCATTCTACGTTCCATTCCACTTTCCATTCCGCATTCCATTCCACATTCCATTCCACATTACGTTCCATTCCATTCCACATTCCTTTCCACTTTCCATTCCAAATTCCATTCCATTCCATTACTCATTCCATTCCACATTCCATTCCACATTCCATTCCAAATACCATTCCATTGCATTCCCCATTCCATTCCACATTCGATTCCAATCCATTCCAGATTGCATTCCGTTGCAGAACCCATTCCATTCAACATTCCATTCCATTCCATTTAAACTTTCCATTCCATTCCGTTCCGCATTCGATTTCATCTTCCATTCCATTCCAAATTCCATTCCACACTGCATTCAATTCCATTCCACATTCCATTCCCCAATCTGTTCCATTCCATTCCACCTTCCATTCCATGTTCCATTCCACGTTCTATTCCACGTTCCATTCCACATTCAATTAAACATTTCATTCCACATTCCATTCCATTCCATTCCACAATCCATTCCACTTTACATTCCACATTGCATTCCACATTCGATTCTCTTCCATTCCGCGCTCTATTCCACGTTCCATTCCACGTTCCATTCCATTCCATACCAAGTTCCATTCCACGTTCCATTCCATTCCACTCCACGTTCCATTCCATGTTCCATTCCATTCCATTCCACGTTCCATTACACATTCCATTGTACATTCCATTCTAAGTTCCATT
The DNA here is from genome assembly GCF_028885625.2 of Pongo pygmaeus. Classification (NCBI taxonomy): domain Eukaryota; kingdom Metazoa; phylum Chordata; class Mammalia; order Primates; family Hominidae; genus Pongo; species Pongo pygmaeus. The sequence continues at coordinate 39,584,024 of NC_072392.2, forward strand.
CCACATTCCATTCCACTTTCCATTCCACATTCGATTCCAGGTTCCATTCCATTCCATTACAAGCTCCATTCCACATTCTATTCCATTCCTTTTAACGTTCCATTCCACATTCCATTCCACGTTCCATTCCACATTCCATTGCACATCGCATTCTACGTTGCATTCCGTATTCCATGTTCCATTCCACTTTCCATTCCACGTTCCATTCCATTCGATTCCATTCCACGTTCTATTCCAGGTTCCATTCAACTTTCAATTCCTCATTCCCTTCTACATTCCATTGCAGTGCATTCCACATTCCATTCCGCATTCCATTCCATTCCTTTCCACATTCGATTCCACATTCCATTCCACATGCCATTCCACCTTTCATTCCATTCCATTCCACGTTCCATTCCTCATTACATTCCACACCCATTCCAAATTCCCTTCCGTTCCATTCCACATTCCTTTAAACTTTCCATTCTGCATTCCTTTCCATTGCATTCCATTCCACATCCCATTCCACTCCATTCCACATCCCATTCCACATTCCTTTCCACATTCCATTGCAAATTCCGTTTCATTGCATTCCCCATTCCATTCCACATTCCATTCCATTGAATTTCACATTGCTTTCCAAATTCCATCCCATTCCATTCCACTTTCCTTTCCACATTGCCTTGCATTACATTCCACATTCCATTCCACATTCCAATCCAATCCATTCAATGTTCCATTTCAAGTTCCTTTCCACAGTCCATTCCACATTCTATTTCACGTTCCATTCCACTCCATTACACGTTCCACCCCACTTTCCATTCCATTCCATTCCACGTTCCATTCCACATTCCATTGCACATTCCATTCCACGTTCCATTAAATTCCACTCCAAGTTCCATTCCACATTCCGTTCCCTCCCTTTCCACGTTCCATTCTATTCCATTCCACGTTCCATTCCACTTTCCATTCCACATTCCATTCCACTTTCCATTCCACAATCCATTCCATTCAATTCCATTCCATTCCATTCCACGTTCCATTCCATGTTCCATTCCTCGTTGCATTCCATTCCACTCCAGGTTCCATTCTACATTACATTCCTTCCCTTTCCACGTTCCTTTCCGTTCCATTCCACGTTCCATTCCACTTTCCATTCCGCATTCCATTCCACATTCCATTCCACATTACGTTCCATTCCATTCCACATTCCTTTCCACTTTCCATTCCAAATTCCATTCCATTCCATTACTCATTCCATTCCACATTCCATTCCACATTCCATTCCAAATACCATTCCATTGCATTCCCCATTCCATTTCACATTCGATTCCAATCCATTCCAGATTGCATTCCGTTGCAGAACACATTCCATTCAACATTCCATTCCATTCCATTTAAACTTTCCATTCCATTCCGTTCCGCATTCGATTTCACCTTCCATTCCATTCCAAATTCCATTCCACACTGCATTCAATTCCATTCCACATTCCATTCCACAATCTGTTCCATTCCATTCCACCTTCCATTCCACGTTCCATTCCACGTTCCATTCCACATTCAATTAAACATTTCATTCCACATTCAATTCCATTCCATGCCACAATCCATTCCACTTTACATTCCACATTGCATTCCACATTCGATTCTATTCCATTCCGCGCTCTATTCTACGTTACATTCCACGTTCCATTCCATTCCATGCCACGTTCCATTCCACGTTCCATTCCATTCCACTCCACGTTCCATTCCATGTTCCATTCCATTCCATTCCACGTTCCATTCCATGTTCCATTCCATTCCATTCCACGTTCCATTCCTCCTTCCATTCCATTCCATTCCACGTTCCATTACACATTCCATTGTACATTCCATTCTAAGTTCCATTCCACATTCCATTCCACTTTCCATTCCACATTCGATTCCAGGTTCCATTCCATTCCATTCCAAGCTCCATTCCACATTCTATTCCATTCCTTTTAATGTTCCATTCCACATTCCATTCCACGTTCCATTCCACATTCCATTGCACATCGCATTCTACGTTGCATTCCATATTCCATGTTCCATTCCACTTTCCATTCCACGTTCCATTCCATTCGATTCCATTCCACGTTCTATTCCAGGTTCCATTCAACTTTCAATTCCTCATTCCATTCCACATTCCCTTCTACATTCCATTGCAGTGCATTCCACATTCCATTCCGCATTCCATTCCATTCCTTTCCACATTCGATTCCACATTCCATTCCACATGCCATTCCACCTTTTATTCCATTCCATTCCACGTTCCATTCCGCATTACATTCCACACCCATTCCAAATTCCCTTCCGTTCAATTCCACATTCCTTTCCACTTTCCATTCCACATTCCTTTCCATTGCATTCCATTCCACATCTCATTCCACATTCCTTTCCACATTCCATTGCAAATTCCGTTTCATTGCATTCCCCATTCCATTCCATTCCATTTCACATTGTATTCCATTGCAGTCCACATTCCATTCATCATTGCCTTCCATTCCTTTTAAACTTTCCATTCCATTGTGTTCCACATTCGATTTCACCTTCCATTCCATTAGAAATTCCATTCCAAATTCCATTCCATTCCATTCCACTTTCCATTCCACATTTCGTTCAATTTCATTCCACGTTCCATTCCACGTTCCATTCCACATTGAATTCCACTTTCCATTCCACATTCCATTCCATTCCATTCCAAATTCCATTCCGCTTTGCATTCCACATTGCATTCCACATTCCATTCCATTCCATTCCACGTTTCATTTCACGTTCCATTCCACATTCCATTCCATGATAAATTCCACGTTCCGTTCCATTCCATTGCACATTCCATTCCACCCTCCATTCCATTCCATTCCACGTTCCATTCCACTTTCCATTGTACATTGCATTCCAAGTTCCATTCCACATTCCATTCCACTTTCCATTCCACATTCCATTCCAGGTTCCATTCCATTGCATTCCAAGTTCCATTCCACATTCAATTCCATTACATTCCACGTTCCATTCCACATTCCATTCCACATTCCATTCAACATTCCATTTCTTTCCATTTCACATTCCTTTCCATTCCATTCCACATTCATTTCCACATTCAACTCCTTTCCATTCCACATTCCATTGGACATTCCATTCCATTCCTTTCCACATTCCTTTCCATTGCATTCCAATTTCCATTCTAATCCATTCCATTTTCCATTCCATAACATTCCCCATTCCATTCCATTACATTACATTCCACATTCTATTGCATTCCACATTCCATTCTCTTCCATTACACATTCCACTCCATTCCATTCCATTCCTTTCCACATTCCGTTCCATTCCATTTCATTCCATTCCATTTCATTCCATTCCTCATTCTATTCCATTCCACATTCCATTCCATTCCACATTCCATTCCACTGTATTCTATTCCATTCCATTCCACATTCCATTCCATGCCATTCCATTTCCCATTTCATTCCATTACACATTCCATTCCATTCCATACCGCATTCCATTCCATTCATTTAGTGCATTCCATTCCATTCCATTCCACATGCCATTATATTCGACATTCCATTCCACATTCCATTCCACGTTCCATTACACGTTCCATTCCATTCCATTCCTCATTCCATTCCGCTTTCCATTGCATGACATTCCACGTTCCATTCCACATTCCATTGCCCATGCCTCTCCCCGTTCCATGCCACATTCAATTTCACTTTCCATTCCTCTATCCATTCCAAGGTCCATTCCAATACATTCCACATTCCATTCCACATTCTATTCCACATTCCATTCCACAATCCATTCCGTTCCATTCTCTTCCATTCCACATTCTATTACAAATTCCATTCCTCATTCAATTTCATTCCATTCCACATTCCATTCCATTCCATTCCACATTCCATTTCACATTTCATTCCATGTTGCATTCCACATTCCATTCCACATTCCACTCTAATTTCCATTCAAAATTCCATTCCATGTTCCACTCCATTCCATTCCACTTTCAGTTGCACATTCCATTCCATTCCATTAAACTTTCTATTCCACATTCCATTCCGTTCCATTCCACATTCCATTCCATTCCATTCCACATTCCATTCCACATTCCATTCCATTCAATTTCACATTCCATTCCAAATTCCATTAGATTCCATTCAACTTTCCATTCCACATTGCCTTGCATTACATTCCACATTCCATTCTGTTCCATTCCACTTTCCATTACATTCCATACCACATTCCATTCCACATTCCATTCCATTGAATTTCACATTGCCTTCCAAATTCCTTGCCATTCCATTCCACTTTCCTTTCCACATTGCCTTGCATTACATTCCACATTCCATTCCACATTCCAATCCAATCCATTCAATGTTCCATTTCAAGTTCCTTTCCTCAGTGCATTTCACATTCTATTTCACGTTCCATTCCACTCCATTACACGTTCCACTCCACTTTCCATTCCATTCCATTCCACGTTCCATTCCACATTCCATTGCACATTCCATTCCACGTTCCATTCAATTCCACTCCAAGTTCCATTCCACATTCCGTTCCCTCCCTTTCCACGTTCCATTCTATTCCATTCCACGTTCCATTCCATGTTCCATTCCTCGTTGCATTCCATTCAAATCCAGGTTCCATTCTACATTACATTCCTTCCCTTTCCACGTTCCTTTCCGTTCCATTCTACGTTCCATTCCACTTTCCATTCCGCATTCCATTCCACATTCCATTCCACATTACGTTCCATTCCATTCCACATTCCTTTCCACTTTCCATTCCAAATTCCATTCCATTCCATTACTCATTCCATTCCACATCCCATTCCACATTCCATTCCAAATACCATTCCATTGCATTCCCCATTCCATTCCACATTCGATTCCAATCCATTCCAGATTGCATTCCGTTGCAGAACCCATTCCATTGAACATTCCATTCCATTCCATTTAAACTTTCCATTCCATTCCATTCCGCATTCGATTTCACCTTCCATTACATTCCAAATTCCATTCCACACTGCATTGAATTCCATTCCACATTCCATTCCCCAATCTGTTCCATTCCATTCCACCTTCCATTCCATGTTCCATTCCACGTTCCATTCCACGTTCCATTCCACATTCAATTAAACATTTCATTCCACATTCCTTTCCATTCCATTCCACAATCCATTCCACTTTACATTCCACATTGCATTCCACATTCGATTCTCTTCCATTCCGCGCTCTATTCCACGTTCCATTCCACGTTCCATTCCATTCCATACCAAGTTCCATTTCACGTTCCATTCCATTCCACTCCACTTTCCATTCCATGTTCCATTCCATTCCATTCCACGTTCCATTCCCCTTTCCATTCCATTCCATTCCACGTTCCATTACACATTCCATTGTACATTCCATTCTAAGTTCCATTCCACATTCGGTTCCAGGTTCCATTCCATTGCATTCCAAGCTCCATTCCACATTCTATTCCATTCCTTTTAACGTTCCATTCCACATTCCATTCCACGTTCCATTCCACATTCCATTGCACATCGCATTCTACGTTGCATTCCGTATTCCATGTTCCATTCCACTTTCCATTCCACGTTCCATTCCATTCGATTCCATTCCACGTTCTATTCCAGGTTCCATTCAACTTTCAATTCCTCATTCCATTCCACATTCCCTTCTACATTCCATTGCAGTGCATTCCACATTCCATTCCGCATTCCATTCCATTCCTTTCCACATTCGATTCCACATTCCATTCCACATGCCATTCCACCTTTCATTCCATTCCATTCCACGTTCCATTCCGCATTACATTCCACACCCATTCCAAATTCCCTTCCGTTCCATTCCACATTCCTTTAAACTTTCCATGCCGCATTCCCTTCCATTGCATTCCATTCCACATCCCATTCCACATTCCTTTCCACATTCCATTGCAAATTCCTTTTCATTGCATTCCCCATTCCATTCCACATTCCATTCCATTGAATTTCACATTGCTTTCCAAATTCCATCCCATTCCATTCCACTTTCCTTTCCACATTGCCTTGCATTACATTCCACATTCCATTCCACATTCCAATCCAATCCATTCAATGTTCCATTTCAAGTTCCTTTCCACAGTCCATTCCACATTCTATTTCACGTTCCATTCCACTCCATTACACGTTCCACCCCACTTTCCATTCCATTCCATTCCACGTTCCATTCCACATTCCATTGCACATTCCATTCCACGTTCCATTCCATTCCACTCCAAGTTCCATTCCACATTCCGTTCCCTCCCTTTCCACGTTCCATTCGATTCCATTCCACGTTCCATTCCACTTTCCATTCCACATACCATTCCACTTTCCATTCCACAATCCATTCCATTCAATTCCATTCCATTCCATTCCACGTTCCATTCCATGTTCCATTCCTCGTTGCATTCCATTCCACTCCAGGTTCCATTCTACATTACATTCCTTCCCTTTCCACGTTCCTTTCCGTTCCATTCCACGTTCCATTCCACTTTCCATTCCGCATTCCATTCCACATTCCATTCCACATTACGTTCCATTCCATTCCACATTCCTTTCCACTTTCCATTCCAAATTCCATTCCATTCCATTACTCATTCCATTCCACATTGCATTCCACATTCCATTCCAAATACCATTCCATTGCATTCCCCATTCCATTCCACATTCGATTCCAATCCATTCCAGATTGCATTCCGTTGCAGAACACGTTCCATTCAACATTCCATTCCATTCCATTTAAACTTTCCATTCCATTCCGTTCCGCATTCGATTTCACCTTTCATTCCATTCCAAATTCCATTCCACACTGCATTCAATTCCATTCCACATTCCATTCCACAATCTGTTCCATTCCATTCCACCTTCCATTCCACGTTCCATTCCACGTTCCATTCCACGTTCCGTTCCACATTCAATTAAACATTTCATTCCGCATTCCATTCCATTCCATTCCACAATCCATTCCACTTTACATTCCACATTGCATTCCACATTCGATTCTATTCCATTCCGCGCTCTATTCTACGTTACATTCCACGTTCCATTCCATTCCATGCCACGTTCCATTCCACGTTCCATTCCATTCCACTCCACGTTCCATTCCATGTTCCATTCCATTCCATTCCACGTTCCATTCCATGTTCCATTCCATTCCATTCCACGTTCCGTTCCTCCTTCCATTCCATTCCATTCCACGTTCCATTACACATTCCATTGTACATTCCATTCTAAGTTCCATTCCACATTCCATTCCACTTTCCATTCCACATTCGATTCCAGGTTCCATTCCATTCCATTCCAAGCTCCATTCCACATTCTATTCCTTTCCTTTTAATGTTCCATTCCACATTCCATTCCACGTTCCATTCCACATTCCATTGCACATCGCATTCTACGTTGCATTCCATATTCCATGTTCCATTCCGCTTTCCATTCCACGTTCCATTCCATTCGATTCCATTCCACGTTCTATTCCAGGTTCCATTCAACTTTCAATTCCTCATTCCATTCCACATTCCCTTCTACATTCCATTGCAGTGCATTCCACATTCCATTCCGCATTCCATTCCATTCCTTTCCACATTCGATTCCACATTCCATTCCACATGCCATTCCACCTTTTATTCCATTCCATTCCACGTTCCATTCCGCATTACATTCCACACCCATTCCAAATTCCCTTCCGTTCCATTCCACATTCCGTTCCACTTTCCATTCCACATTCCTTTCCATTGCATTCCATTCCACATCCCATTCCACATTCCTTTCCACATTCCATTGCAAATTCCGTTTCATTGCATTCCCCATTCCATTCCATTCCATTTCACATTGTATTCCATTGCAGTCCACATTCCATTCATCATTGCCTTCCATTCCTTTTAAACTTTCCATTCCATTGTGTTCCACATTCGATTTCACCTTCCATTCCATTAGAAATTCCATTCCAAATTCCATTCCATTCCATTCCACTTTCCATTCCACATTTCGTTCAATTTCATTCCACGTTCCATTCCACGTTCCATTCCACATTGAATTCCACTTTCCATTCCACATTCCATTCCATTCCATTCCATTCCAAATTCCATTCCACTTTGCATTCCACATTGCATTCCACATTCCATTCCATTCCATTCCACGTTTCATTTCACGTTCCATTCCACATTCCATTCCATGATAAATTCCACGTTCCGTTCCATTCCATTGCACATTCCATTCCACCCTCCTTTCCATTCCATTCCACGTTCCATTACACTTTCCATTGTACATTGCATTCCAAGTTCCATTCCACATTCCATTCCACTTTCCATTCCACATTCCATTCCAGGTTCCATTCCATTGCATTCCAAGTTCCATTCCACATTCAATTCCATTACATTCCACGTTCCATTCCACATTCCATTCCACATTCCATTCAACATTCCATTTCTTTCCATTTCACATTCCTTTCCATTCCATTCCACATTCATTTCCACATTCAACTCCTTTCCATTCCACATTCCATTGGACATTCCATTCCATTCCTTTCCACATTCCTTTCCATTGCATTCCAATTTCCATTCTAATCCATTCCATTTTCCATTCCATAACATTCCCCATTCCATTCCATTCCATTCCATTCCACATTCTATTGCATTCCACATTCCATTCTCTTCCATTTCACATTCCACTCCATTCCATTCCATTCCTTTCCACATTCCGTTCCATTCCATTTCATTCCATTCCATTTCATTCCATTCCTCATTCTATTCCATTCCACATTCCATTCCATTCCACATTCCATTCCACTGTACTCTATTCCATTCCATTCCACATTCCATTCCATGCCATTCCATTCCCCATTTCATTCCATTACACATTCCATTCCATTCCATACCGCATTCCATTGCATTCATTTAGTGCATTCCATTCCATTCCATTCCACATGCCATTATATTCGACATTCCATTCCACATTCCATTCCACGTTCCATTACACGTTCCATTCCATTCCATTCCACATTCCATTCCACTTTCCATTGCATGACATTCCACGTTCCATTCCACATTCCATTGCCCATGCCTCTCCCCGTTCCATGCCACATTCAATTTCACTTTCCATTCCTCTTTCCATTCCAAGGTCCATTCCAATACATTCCACATTCCATTCCACATTCTATTCCACATTCCATTCCACAATCCATTCCGTTCCATTCTCTTCCATTCCACATTCTATTACAAATTCCATTCCTCATTCAATTTCATTCCATTCCACATTCCATTCCATTCCATTCCACATTCCATTTCACATTTCATTCAATGTTGCATTCCACATTCCATTCCACATTCCACTCTAATTTCCATTCAAAATTCCATTCCATGTTCCACTCCATTCCATTCCACTTTCAGTTGCACATTCCATTCCATTCCATTAAACTTTCTATTCCACATTCCATTCCGTTCCATTCCACATTCCATTCCATTCCATTCCACATTCCATTCCACATTCCATTCCATTAAATTTCACATTCCATTCCAAGTTCCATTCCATTCCATTCAACTTTCCATTCCACATTGCCTTGCATTACATTCCACATTCCATTCTGTTCCATTCCACTTTCCATTACATTCCATACCACATTCCATTCCACATTCCATTCCATTGAATTTCACATTGCCTTCCAAATTCCTTGCCATTCAATTCCACTTTCTTTTCCACATTGCCTTGCATTACATTCCACATTCCATTCCACATTCCAATCCAATCCATTCAATGTTCCATTTCAAGTTCCTTTCCTCAGTCCATTCCACATTCTATTTCACGTTCCATTCCACTCCATTACACGTTCCACCCCACTTTCCATTCCATTCCATTCCACGTTCCATTCCACATTCCATTGCACATTCCCTTCCACGTTCCATTAAATTCCACTCCAAGTTCCATTCCACATTCCGTTCCCTCCCTTTCCACGTTCCATTCTATTCCATTCCACGTTCCATTCCACCTTCCATTCCACATTCCATTCCACTTTCCATTCCACAATCCATTCCATTCAATTCCATTCCATTCCATTCCACGTTCCATTCCATGTTCCATTCCTCGTTGCATTCCATTCCACTCCAGGTTCCATTCTACATTACATTCCTTCCCTTTCCACGTTCCTTTCCGTTCCATTCCACGTTCCATTCCACTTTCCATTCCGCATTCCATTCCACATTCCATTCCACATTACGTTCCATTCCATTCCACATTCCTTTCCACTTTCCATTCCAAATTCCATTCCATTCCATTACTCATTCCATTCCACATTCCATTCCACATTCCATTCCAAATACCATTCCATTGCATTCCCCATTCCATTCCACCTTCGATTCCAATCCATTCCAGATAGCATTCCGTTGCAGAACACATTCCATTCAACATTCCATTCCATTCCATTTAAACTTTCCATTCCATTCCGTTCCGCATTCGATTTCACCTTCCATTCCATTCCAAATTCCATTCCACACTGCATTCAATTCCATTCCACATTCCATTCCCCAATCTGTTCCATTCCATTCCACCTTCCATTCCACGTTCCATTCCACGTTCCATTCCACGTTCCATTCCACGTTCCATTCCACATTCAATTAAACATTTCATTCCACATTCCATTCCATTCCATTCCACAATCCATTCCACTTTACATTCCACATTGCATTCCACATTCGATTCTATTCCATTCCGCGCTCTATTCTATGTTCCATTCCACGTTCCATTCCATTCCATGCCATGTTCCATTCCACGTTCCATTCCATTCCACTCCACGTTCCATTCCATGTTCCATTCCATTCCATTCCACGTTCCATTCCATGTTCCATTCCATTCCATTCCACGTTCCATTCCTCCTTCCATTCCATTCCATTCCACGTTCCATTACACATTCCATTGTACATTCCATTCTAAGTTCCATTCCACATTCCATTCCACTTTCCATTCCACATTCGATTCTAGGTTCCATTCCATTCCATTCCAAGCTCCATTCCACATTCTTTTCCATTCCTTTTAATGTTCCATTCCACATTCCATTCCACGTTCCATTCCACATTCCATTGCACATTGCATTCTACGTTGCATTCCATATTCCATGTTCCATTCCACTTTCCATTCCACGTTCCATTCCATTCGATTCCATTCCACGTTCTATTCCAGGTTCCATTCAACTTTCAATTCCTCATTCCATTTCACATTCCCTTCTACATTCCATTGCAGTGCATTCCACATTCCATTCCGCATTCCATTCCATTCCTTTCCACATTCGATTCCACATTCCATTCCACATGCCATTCCACCTTTTATTCCATTCCATTCCACGTTCCATTCCGCATTACATTCCACACCCATTCCAAATTCCCTTCCGTTCCATTCCACATTCCTTTCCACTTTCCATTCCACATTCCTTTCCATTGAATTCCATTCCACATCCCATTCCACATTCCTTTCCACATTCCATTGCAAATTCCGTTTCATTGCATTCCCCATTCCATTCCATTCCATTTCACATTGTATTCCATTGCAGTCCACATTCCATTCATCATTGCCTTCCATTCCTTTTAAACTTTCCATTCCATTTTGTTCCACATTCGATTTCACCTTCCATTCCATTAGAAATTCCATTCCAAATTCCATTCCATTCCATTCCACTTTCCATTCCGCATTTCGTTCAATTTCATTCCACGTTCCATTCCACGTTCCATTCCACATTGAATTCCACTTTCCATTCCACATTCCATTCCATTCCATTCCATTCCAAATTCCATTCCGCTTTGCATTCCACATTGCATTGCACATTCCATTCCATTCCATTCCACGTTTCATTTCACGTTCCATTGCACATTCCATTCCATGATAAATTCCACGTTCCGTTCCATTCCATTGCACATTCCATTCCACCCTCCTTTCCATTCCATTCCACGTTCCATTCCACTTTCCATTGTACATTGCATTCCAAGTTCCATTCCAACTTCCATTCCACTTTCCATTCCACATTCCATTCCAGGTTCCATTCCATTGCATTCCAAGTTCCATTCCACATTCAATTCCATTACATTCCACGTTGCATTTCACATTCCATTCCACATTCCATTCAACATTCCATTTCTTTCCATTTCACATTCCTTTCCATTCCATTCCACATTCATTTCCACATTCAACTCCTTTCCATTCCACATTCCATTGGACATTCCATTCCATTCCTTTCCACATTCCTTTCCATTGCATTCCAATTTCCATTCTAATCCATTCCATTTTCCATTCCATAACATTCCCCATTCCATTCCATTCCATTCCTTTCCACATTCTATTGCATTCCACATTCCATTCTCTTCCATTTCACATTCCACTCCATTCCATTCCATTCCATTCCATTCCATTCCTTTCCACATTCCGTTCCATTCCATTTCATTCCATTCCATTTCATTCCATTCCTCATTCTATTCCATTCCACATTCCATTCCATTCCACATTCCATTCCACTGTATTCTATTCCATTCCATTCCACATTCCATTCCATGCCATTCCATTCCCCATTTCATTCCATTACACATTCCATTCCATTCCATACCGCATTCCATTCCATTCATTTAGTGCATTCCATTCCATTCCATTCCACATGCCACTATATTCGACATTCCATTCCACATTCCATTACACGTTCCATTACACGTTCCATTCCATTCCATTCCACATTCCATTCCACTTTCCATTGCATGACATTCCACGTTCCATTCCACATTCCATTGCCCATGCCTCTCCCCATTCCATGCCACATTCAATTTCACTTTCCATTCCTCTTTCCATTCCAAGGTCCATTCCAATACATTCCACATTCCATTCCACATTCCATTCCACATTCCATTCCACAATCCATTCCGTTCCATTCTCTTCCATTCCACATTCTATTACAAATTCCATTCCTCATTCAATTTCATTCCATTCCACATTCCATTCCATTCCATTCCACATTCCATTCCACATTCCATTCCATTCAATTTCACATTCCATTCCAAATTCCATTCCATTCCATTCAACTTTCCATTCCACATTGCCTTGCATTACATTCCACATTCCATTCTGTTCCATTCCACTTTCCATTACATTCCATACCACATTCCATTCCACATTCCATTCCATTGAATTTCACATTGCCTTCCAAATTCCTTGCCATTCCATTCCACTTTCCTTTCCACATTGCCTTGCATTACCTTCCACATTCCATTCCACATTCCAATCCAATCCATTCAATGTTCCATTTCAATTTCCTTTCCTCACTCCATTCCACATTCTATTTCACGTTCCATTCCAATCCATTACACGTTCCACCCCACTTTCCATTCCATTCCATTCCACGTTCCATTCCACATTCCATTGCACATTCCATTCCACGTTCCATTCCATTCCACTCCAAGTTCCATTCCACATTTCGTTCCCTCCCTTTCCACGTTCCATTCTATTCCATTCCACGTTCCATTCCACTTTCCATTCCACATACCATTCCACTTTCCATTCCACAATCCATTCCATTCAATTCCATTCCATTACATTCCACGTTCCATTCCATGTTTCATTCCTCGTTGCATTCCATTCCACTCCAGGTTCCATTATACATTACATTCCTTCCCTTTCCACGTTCCTTTCCGTTCCATTCTACGTTCCATTCCACTTTCCATTCCGCATTCCATTCCACATTCCATTCCACATTACGTTCCATTCCATTCCACATTCCTTTCCACTTTCCATTCTAAATTCCATTCCATTCCATTACTCATTCCATTCCACATTCCATTCCAAATACCATTCCATTGCATTCCCCATTCCATTCCACATTCGATTCCAATCCATTCCAGATTGCATTCCGTTGCAGAACCCATGCCATTCAACATTCCATTCCATTCCATTTAAACTTTCCATTCCATTCCGTTCCGCATTCGATTTCACCTTCCATTTCATTCCAAATTCCATTCCACACTGCATTGAATTCCATTCCACATTCCATTCCCCAATCTGTTCCATTCCATTCCACCTTCCATTCCACGTTCCATTCCACGTTCCATTCCACGTTCCATTCCACGTTCCATTCCACATTCAATTAAACATTTCATTCCACATTCCATTCCATTCCATTCCACAATCCATTCCACTTTACATTCCACATTGCATTCCACATTCGATTCTCTTCCATTCCGCGCTCTATTCCACGTTACATTCCACGTTCCATTCCATTCCATACCAAGTTCCATTCCACGTTCCATTCCATTCCACTCCACGTTCCATTCCATGTTCCATTCCATTCCATCCCACGTTCCATTCCCCTTACCATTCCATTCCATTCCACGTTCCATTACACATTCCATTGTACATTCCATTCTAAGTTCCATTCCACATTCCATTCCACTTTCCATTCCACATTCGATTCCAGGTTCCATTCCATTCCATTCCAAGCTCCATTCCACATTCCATTCCATTCCTTTTAATGTTCCATTCCACATTCCATTCCACGTTCCATTCCACATTCCATTGCACATCGCATTCTACGTTGCATTCCATATTCCATGTTCCATTCCACTTTCCATTCCACGTTCCATTCCATTCGATTCCATTCCACGTTCTATTCCAGGTTCCATTCAACTTTCAATTCCTCATTCCATTCCACATTCCCTTCTACATTCCATTGCAGTGCACTCCACATTCCATTCTGCATTCCATTCCATTCCTTTCCACATTCGATTCCACATTCCATTCCACATGCCATTCCACCTTTTATTCCATTCCATTCCACGTTCCATTCCGCATTACATTCCACACCCATTCCAAATTCCCTTCCGTTCCATTCCACATTCCTTTCCACTTTCCATTCCACATTCCTTTCCATTGCATTCCATTCCACATCCCATTCCACATTCCTTTCCACATTCCATTGCAAATTCCGTTTCATTGCATTCCCCATTCCATTCCATTCCATTTCACATTGTATTCCATTGCAGTCCACATTCCATTCATCATTGCCTTCCATTCCTTTTAAACTTTCCATTCCATTGTGTTCCACATTCGATTTCACCTTCCATTCCATTAGAAATTCCATTCCAAATTCCATTCCATTCCATTCCACTTTCCATTCCACATTTCGTTCAATTTCATTCCACGTTCCATTCCACGTTCCATTCCACATTGAATTCCACTTTCCATTCCACATTCCATTCCATTCCATTCCATTCCAAATTCCATTCCACTTTGCATTCCACATTGCATTCCACATTCCATTCCATTCCATTCCACGTTTCATTTCACGTTCCATTCCACATTCCATTCCATGATAAATTCCACGTTCCGTTCCATTCCATTGCACATTCCATTCCACCCTCCTTTCCATTCCATTCCACGTTCCATTACACTTTCCATTGTACATTGCATTCCAAGTTCCATTCCACATTCCATTCCACTTTCCATTCCACATTCCATTCCAGGTTCCATTCCATTGCATTCCAAGTTCCATTCCACATTCAATTCCATTACATTCCACGTTCCATTCCACATTCCATTCCACATTCCATTCAACATTCCATTTCTTTCCATTTCACATTCCTTTCCATTCCATTCCACATTCATTTCCACATTCAACTCCTTTCCATTCCACATTCCATTGGACATTCCATTCCATTCCTTTCCACATTCCTTTCCATTGCATTCCAATTTCCATTCTAATCCATTCCATTTTCCATTCCATAACATTCCCCATTCCATTCCATTCCATTCCATTCCACATTCTATTGCATTCCACATTCCATTCTCTTCCATTTCACATTCCACTCCATTCCATTCCATTCCTTTCCACATTCCGTTCCATTCCATTTCATTCCATTCCATTTCATTCCATTCCTCATTCTATTCCATTCCACATTCCATTCCATTCCACATTCCATTCCACTGTACTCTATTCCATTCCATTCCACATTCCATTCCATGCCATTCCATTCCCCATTTCATTCCATTACACATTCCATTCCATTCCATACCGCATTCCATTGCATTCATTTAGTGCATTCCATTCCATTCCATTCCACATGCCATTATATTCGACATTCCATTCCACATTCCATTCCACGTTCCATTACACGTTCCATTCCATTCCATTCCACATTCCATTCCACTTTCCATTGCATGACATTCCACGTTCCATTCCACATTCCATTGCCCATGCCTCTCCCCGTTCCATGCCACATTCAATTTCACTTTCCATTCCTCTTTCCATTCCAAGGTCCATTCCAATACATTCCACATTCCATTCCACATTCTATTCCACATTCCATTCCACAATCCATTCCGTTCCATTCTCTTCCATTCCACATTCTATTACAAATTCCATTCCTCATTCAATTTCATTCCATTCCACATTCCATTCCATTCCATTCCACATTCCATTCCACATTCCATTCCATTCAATTTCACATTCCATTCCAAATTCCATTCCATTCCATTCAACTTTCCATTCCACATTGCCTTGCATTACATTCCACATTCCATTCTGTTCCATTCCACTTTCCATTACATTCCATACCACATTCCATTCCACATTCCATTCCATTGAATTTCACATTGCCTTCCAAATTCCTTGCCATTCCATTCCACTTTCCTTTCCACATTGCCTTGCATTACATTCCACATTCCATTCCACATTCCAATCCAATCCATTCAATGTTCCATTTCAATTTCCTTTCCTCACTCCATTCCACATTCTATTTCACGTTCCATTCCAATCCATTACACGTTCCACCCCACTTTCCATTCCATTCCATTCCACGTTCCATTCCACATTCCATTGCACATTCCATTCCACGTTCCATTCCATTCCACTCCAAGTTCCATTCCACATTTCGTTCCCTCCCTTTCCACGTTCCATTCTATTCCATTCCACGTTCCATTCCACTTTCCATTCCACATACCATTCCACTTTCCATTCCACAATCCATTCCATTCAATTCCATTCCATTCCATTCCACGTTCCATTCCATGTTTCATTCCTCGTTGCATTCCATTCCAGTCCAGGTTCCATTCTACATTACATTCCTTAACTTTCCACGTTCCTTTCTGTTCCATTCTACGTTCCATTCCACTTTCCATTCCGCATTCCATTCCACATTCCATTCCACATTACGTTCCATTCCATTCCACATTCCTTTCCACTTTCCATTCTAAATTCCATTCCATTCCATTACTCATTCCATTCCACATTCCATTCCACATTCCATTCCAAATACCATTCCATTGCATTCCCCATTCCATTCCACATTCGATTCCAATCCATACCAGATTGCATTCCGTTGCAGAACCCATTCCTTTGAACATTCCGTTCCATTCCATTTAAACTTTCCATTCCATTCCGTTCCGCATTCGATTTCACCTTCCATTTCATTCCAAATTCCATTCCACACTGCATTCAATTCCATTCCACATTCCATTCCACAATCTGTTCCATTCCATTCCACCTTCCATTCCACGTTCCATTCCACGTTCCATTCCACGTTCCATTCCACATTCAATTAAACATTTCATTCCACATTCCATTCCATTCCATTCCACAATCCATTCCACTTTACATTCCACATTGCATTCCACATTCGATTCTCTTCCATTCCGCGCTCTATTCCACGTTACATTCCACGTTCCATTCCATTCCATACCAAGTTCCATTCCACGTTCCATTCCATTCCACTCCACGTTCCATTCCATGTTCCATTCCATTCCATCCCACGTTCCATTCCCCTTACCATTCCATTCCATTCCACATTCCATTACACATTCCATTGTACATTCCATTCTAAGTTCCATTCCACATTCCATTCCACTTTCCATTCCACATTCGATTCCAGGTTCCATTCCATTCCATTCCAAGCTCCATTCCACATTCTATTCCATTCCTTTTAATGTTCCATTCCACATTCCATTCCACGTTCCATTCCACATTCCATTGCACATCGCATTCTACGTTGCATTCCATATTCCATGTTCCATTCCACTTTCCATTCCACGTTCCATTCCATTCGATTCCATTCCACGTTCTATTCCAGGTTCCATTCAACTTTCAATTCCTCATTCCATTCCACATTCCCTTCTACATTCCATTGCAGTGCACTCCACATTCCATTCTGCATTCCATTCCATTCCTTTCCACATTCGATTCCACATTCCATTCCACATGCCATTCCACCTTTTATTCCATTCCATTCCACGTTCCATTCCGCATTACATTCCACACCCATTCCAAATTCCCTTCCGTTCCATTCCACATTCCTTTCCACTTTCCATTCCACATTCCTTTCCATTGCATTCCATTCCACATCCCATTCCACATTCCTTTCCACATTCCATTGCAAATTCCGTTTCATTGCATTCCCCATTCCATTCCATTCCATTTCACATTGTATTCCATTGCAGTCCACATTCCATTCATCATTGCCTTCCATTCCTTTTAAACTTTCCATTCCATTGTGTTCCACATTCGATTTCACCTTCCATTCCATTAGAAATTCCATTCCAAATTCCATTCCATTCCATTCCACTTTCCATTCCACATTTCGTTCAATTTCATTCCACGTTCCATTCCACGTTCCATTCCACATTGAATTCCACTTTCCATTCCACATTCCATTCCATTCCATTCCATTCCAAATTCCATTCCACTTTGCATTCCACATTGCATTCCACATTCCATTCCATTCCATTCCACGTTTCATTTCACGTTCCATTCCACATTCCATTCCATGATAAATTCCACGTTCCGTTCCATTCCATTGCACATTCCATTCCACCCTCCTTTCCATTCCATTCCACGTTCCATTACACTTTCCATTGTACATTGCATTCCAAGTTCCATTCCACATTCCATTCCACTTTCCATTCCACATTCCATTCCAGGTTCCATTCCATTGCATTCCAAGTTCCATTCCACATTCAATTCCATTACATTCCACGTTCCATTCCACATTCCATTCCACATTCCATTCAACATTCCATTTCTTTCCATTTCACATTCCTTTCCATTCCATTCCACATTCATTTCCACATTCAACTCCTTTCCATTCCACATTCCATTGGACATTCCATTCCATTCCTTTCCACATTCCTTTCCATTGCATTCCAATTTCCATTCTAATCCATTCCATTTTCCATTCCATAACATTCCCCATTCCATTCCATTCCATTCCATTCCACATTCTATTGCATTCCACATTCCATTCTCTTCCATTTCACATTCCACTCCATTCCATTCCATTCCTTTCCACATTCCGTTCCATTCCATTTCATTCCATTCCATTTCATTCCATTCCTCATTCTATTCCATTCCACATTCCATTCCATTCCACATTCCATTCCACTGTACTCTATTCCATTCCATTCCACATTCCATTCCATGCCATTCCATTCCCCATTTCATTCCATTACACATTCCATTCCATTCCATACCGCATTCCATTGCATTCATTTAGTGCATTCCATTCCATTCCATTCCACATGCCATTATATTCGACATTCCATTCCACATTCCATTCCACGTTCCATTACACGTTCCATTCCATTCCATTCCACATTCCATTCCACTTTCCATTGCATGACATTCCACGTTCCATTCCACATTCCATTGCCCATGCCTCTCCCCGTTCCATGCCACATTCAATTTCACTTTCCATTCCTCTTTCCATTCCAAGGTCCATTCCAATACATTCCACATTCCATTCCACATTCTATTCCACATTCCATTCCACAATCCATTCCGTTCCATTCTCTTCCATTCCACATTCTATTACAAATTCCATTCCTCATTCAATTTCATTCCATTCCACATTCCATTCCATTCCATTCCACATTCCATTCCACATTCCATTCCATTCAATTTCACATTCCATTCCAAATTCCATTCCATTCCATTCAACTTTCCATTCCACATTGCCTTGCATTACATTCCACATTCCATTCTGTTCCATTCCACTTTCCATTACATTCCATACCACATTCCATTCCACATTCCATTCCATTGAATTTCACATTGCCTTCCAAATTCCTTGCCATTCCATTCCACTTTCCTTTCCACATTGCCTTGCATTACATTCCACATTCCATTCCACATTCCAATCCAATCCATTCAATGTTCCATTTCAATTTCCTTTCCTCACTCCATTCCACATTCTATTTCACGTTCCATTCCAATCCATTACACGTTCCACCCCACTTTCCATTCCATTCCATTCCACGTTCCATTCCACATTCCATTGCACATTCCATTCCACGTTCCATTCCATTCCACTCCAAGTTCCATTCCACATTTCGTTCCCTCCCTTTCCACGTTCCATTCTATTCCATTCCACGTTCCATTCCACTTTCCATTCCACATACCATTCCACTTTCCATTCCACAATCCATTCCATTCAATTCCATTCCATTCCATTCCACGTTCCATTCCATGTTTCATTCCTCGTTGCATTCCATTCCAGTCCAGGTTCCATTCTACATTACATTCCTTAACTTTCCACGTTCCTTTCTGTTCCATTCTACGTTCCATTCCACTTTCCATTCCGCATTCCATTCCACATTCCATTCCACATTACGTTCCATTCCATTCCACATTCCTTTCCACTTTCCATTCTAAATTCCATTCCATTCCATTACTCATTCCATTCCACATTCCATTCCACATTCCATTCCAAATACCATTCCATTGCATTCCCCATTCCATTCCACATTCGATTCCAATCCATTCCAGATTGCATTCCGTTGCAGAACCCATTCCATTGAACATTCCGTTCCATTCCATTTAAACTTTCCATTCCATTCCGTTCCGCATTCGATTTCACCTTCCATTTCATTCCAAATTCCATTCCACACTGCATTGAATTCCATTCCACATTCCATTCCCCAATCTGTTCCATTCCATTCCACCTTCCATTCCACGTTCCATTCCACGTTCCATTCCACGTTCCATTCCACATTCAATTAAACATTTCATTCCACATTCCATTCCATTCCATTCCACAATCCATTCCACTTTACATTCCACATTGCATTCCACATTCGATTCTCTTCCATTCCGCGCTCTATTCCACGTTACATTCCACGTTCCATTCCATTCCATACCAAGTTCCATTCCACGTTCCATTCCATTCCACTCCACGTTCCATTCCATGTTCCATTCCATTCCATCCCACGTTCCATTCCCCTTACCATTCCATTCCATTCCACGTTCCATTACACATTCCATTGTACATTCCATTCTAAGTTCCATTCCACATTCCATTCCACTTTCCATTCCACATTCGATTCCAGGTTCCATTCCATTCCATTCCAAGCTCCATTCCACATTCTATTCCATTCCTTTTAATGTTCCATTCCACATTCCATTCCACGTTCCATTCCACATTCCATTGCACATCGCATTCTACGTTGCATTCCATATTCCATGTTCCATTCCACTTTCCATTCCACGTTCCATTCCATTCGATTCCATTCCACGTTCTATTCCAGGTTCCATTCAACTTTCAATTCCTCATTCCATTCCACATTCCCTTCTACATTCCATTGCAGTGCACTCCACATTCCATTCTGCATTCCATTCCATTCCTTTCCACATTCGATTCCACATTCCATTCCACATGCCATTCCACCTTTTATTCCATTCCATTCCACGTTCCATTCCGCATTACATTCCACACCCATTCCAAATTCCCTTCCGTTCCATTCCACATTCCTTTCCACTTTCCACTCCACATTCCTTTCCATTGCATTCCATTCCACATCCCATTCCACATTCCTTTCCACATTCCATTGCAAATTCCGTTTCATTGCATTCCCCATTCCATTCCATTCCATTTCACATTGTATTCCATTGCAGTCCACATTCCATTCATCATTGCCTTCCATTCCTTTTAAACTTTCCATTCCATTGTGTTCCACATTCGATTTCACCTTCCATTCCATTAGAAATTCCATTCCAAATTCCATTCCATTCCATTCCACTTTCCATTCCACATTTCGTTCAATTTCATTCCATGTTCCATTCCACATTGAATTCCACTTTCCATTCCACATTCCATTCCATTCCATTCCATTCCAAATTCCATTCCACTTTGCATTCCACATTGCATTCCACATTCCATTCCATTCCATTCCACGTTTCATTTCACGTTCCATTCCACATTCCATTCCATGATAAATTCCACGTTCCGTTCCATTCCATTGCACATTCCATTCCACCCTCCATTCCATTCCATTCCACGTTCCATTCCACTTTCCATTGTACATTGCATTCCAAGTTCCATTCCACATTCCATTCCACTTTCCATTCCACATTCCATTCCAGGTTCCATTCCATTGCATTCCAAGTTCCATTCCACATTCAATTCCATTACATTCCACGTTCCATTCCACATTCCATTCCACATTCCATTCAACATTCCATTTCTTTCCATTTCACATTCCTTTCCATTCCATTCCACATTCATTTCCACATTCAACTCCTTTCCATTCCACATTCCATTGGACATTCCATTCCATTCCTTTCCACATTCCTTTCCATTGCATTCCAATTTCCATTCTAATCCATTCCATTTTCCATTCCATAACATTCCCCATTCCATTCCATTCCATTCCATTCCACATTCTATTGCATTCCACATTCCATTCTCTTCCATTTCACATTCCACTCCATTCCATTCCATTCCTTTCCACATTCCGTTCCATTCCATTTCATTCCATTCCATTTCATTCCATTCCTCATTCTATTCCATTCCACATTCCATTCCATTCCACATTCCATTCCACTGTACTCTATTCCATTCCATTCCACATTCCATTCCATGCCATTCCATTCCCCATTTCATTCCATTACACATTCCATTCCATTCCATACCGCATTCCATTGCATTCATTTAGTGCATTCCATTCCATTCCATTCCACATGCCATTATATTCGACATTCCATTCCACATTCCATTCCACGTTCCATTACACGTTCCATTCCATTCCATTCCACATTCCATTCCACTTTCCATTGCATGACATTCCACGTTCCATTCCACATTCCATTGCCCATGCCTCTCCCCGTTCCATGCCACATTCAATTTCACTTTCCATTCCTCTATCCATTCCAAGGTCCATTCCAATACATTCCACATTCCATTCCACATTCTATTCCACATTCCATTCCACAATCCATTCCGTTCCATTCTCTTCCATTCCACATTCTATTACAAATTCCATTCCTCATTCAATTTCATTCCATTCCACATTCCATTCCATTCCATTCCACATTCCATTTCACATTTCATTCCATGTTCCATTCCACATTCCATTCCACATTCCACTCTAATTTCCATTCAAAATTCCATTCCATGTTCCACTCCATTCCATTCCACTTTCAGTTGCACATTCCATTCCATTCCATTAAACTTTCTATTCCACATTCCATTCCGTTCCATTCCACATTCCATTCCATTCCATTCCACATTCCATTCCACATTCCATTCCATTCAATTTCACATTCCATTCCAAATTCCGTTAGATTCCATTCAACTTTCCATTCCACATTGCCTTCCATTACATTCCACATTCCATTCTGTTCCATTCCACTTTCCATTACATTCCATACCACATTCCATTCCACATTCCATTCCATTGAATTTCACATTGCCTTCCAAATTCCTTGCCATTCCATTCCACTTTCCTTTCCACATTGCCTTGCATTACATTCCACATTCCATTCCACATTCCAATCCAATCCATTCAATGTTCCAATTCAAGTTCCTTTCCACAGTCCATTCCACATCCTATTTCACGTTCCATTCCACTCCATTGCACGTTCCACCCCACTTTCCATTCCATTCCATTCCACGTTCCATTCCACATTCCATTGCACATTTCATTCCACGTTCCATTAAATTCCACTCCAAGTTCCATTCCACATTCCGTTCCCTCCCTTTCCACGTTCCATTCTATTCCATTCCACGTTCCATTCCACTTTCCATTCCACATTCCATTCCACTTTCCATTCCACAATCCATTCCAATCAATTCCATTCCATTGCATTCCACGTTCCATTCCATGTTCCATTCCTCGTTGCATTCCATTCCACTCCAGGTTCCATTCTACATTACATTCCTTCCCTTTCCACGTTCCTTTCCGTTCCATTCCACGTTCCATTCCACTTTCCATTCCGCATTCCATTCCACAATCCATTCCACATTACGTTCCATTCCATTCAACATTCCTTTCCACTTTCCATTCCAAATTCCATTCCATTCCATTACTCATTCCATTCCACATTCCATTCCACATTCCATTCCAAATACCATTCCATTGCATTCCCCATTCCATTCCACATTCGATTCCAATCCATTCCAGATTGCATTCCGTTGCAGAGCACATTCCATTCAACATTCCATTCCATTCCATTTAAACTTTCCATTCCATTCCGTTCCGCATTCGATTTCACCTTTCATTCCATTCCAAATTCCATTCCACACTGCATTCAATTCCATTCCACATTCCATTCCACAATCTGTTTCATTCCATTCCACCTTCCATTCCACGTTCCATTCCACGTTCCATTCCACGTTCCATTCCACATTCAATTAAACATTTCATTCCACATTCCATTCCATTCCATTCCACAATCCATTCCACTTTACATTCCACATTGCATTCCACATTCGATTCTATTCCATTCCGCGCTCTATTCTACGTTCCATTCCACGTTCCATTCCATTCCATGCCACGTTCCATTCCACGTTCCATTCCATTCCACTCCACGTTCCATTCCATGTTCCATTCCATTCCATTCCACGTTCCATTCCATGTTCCATTCCATTCCATTCCACGTTCCATTCCTCCTTCCATTCCATTCCATTCCACGTTCCATTACACATTCCATTGTACATTCCATTCTAAGTTCCATTCCACATTCCATTCCACTTTCCATTCCACATTCGATTCCAGGTTCCATTCCATTCCATTCCAAGCTCCATTCCACATTCTATTCCATTCCTTTTAATGTTCCATTCCACATTCCATTCCACGTTCCATTCCACATTCCATTGCACATCGCATTCTACGTTGCATTCCATATTCCATGTTCCATTCCACTTTCCATTCCACGTTCCATTCCATTTGATTCCATTCCACGTTCTATTCCAGGTTCCATTCAACTTTCATTTCCTCATTCCATTCCACATTCCCTTCTACATTCCATTGCAGTGCATTCCACATTCCATTCCACATTCCATTGCATTCCTTTCCACATTCGATTCCACATTCCATTCCACATGCCATTCCACCTTTTATTCCATTCCATTCCACGTTCCATTCCGCATTACATTCCACACCCATTCCAAATTCCCTTCCGTTCCATTCCACATTCCTTTCCACTTTCCATTCCACATTCCTTTCCATTGCATTCCATTCCACATCCCATTCCACATTCCCTTCCACATTCCATTGCAAATTCCGTTTCATTGCATTCCCCATTCCATTCCATTCCATTTCACATTGTATTCCATTGCAGTCCACATTCCATTCATCATTGCCTTCCATTCCTTTTAAACTTTCCATTCCATTGTGTTCCACATTCGATTTCACCTTCCATTCCATTAGAAATTCCATTCCAAATTCCATTCCATTCCATTCCACTTTCCATTCCACATTTCGTTCAATTTCTTTCCACGTTCCATTCCACGTTCCATTCCACATTGAATTGCACTTTCCATTCCACATTCCATTCCATTTCATTCCAAATTCCATTCCGCTTTGCATTCCACATTGCATTCCACATTCCATTCCATTCCATTCCACGTTTCATTTCACGTTCCATTCCACATTCCATTCCATGATAAATTCCACGTTCCGTTCCATTCCATTGCACATTCCATTCCACCCTCCATTCCATTCCATTCCACGTTCCATTCCACTTTCCATTGTACATTGCATTCCAAGTTCCATTCCACATTCCATTCCACTTTCCATTCCACATTCCATTCCAGGTTCCATTCCATTGCATTCCAAGTTCCATTCCACATTCAATTCCATTACATTCCACGTTCCATTCCACATTCCATTCCACATTCCATTCAACATTCCATTTCTTTCCATTTCACATTCCTTTCCATTCCATTCCACATTCATTTCCACATTCAACTCCTTTCCATTCCACATTCCATTGGACATTCCATTCCATTCCTTTCCACATTCCTTTCCATTGCATTCCAATTTCCATTCTAATCCATTCCATTTTCCATTCCATAACATTCCCCATTCCATTCCATTCCATTCCATTCCACATTCTATTGCATTCCCCATTCCATTCTCTTCCATTTCACATTCCACTCCATTCCATTCCATTCCTTTCCACATTCCGTTCCATTCCATTTCATTCCATTCCATTTCATTCCATTCCTCATTCTATTCCATTCCACATTCCATTCCATTCCACATTCCATTCCACTGTATTCTATTCCATTCCATTCCACATTCCATTCCATGCCATTCCATTCCCCATTTCATTCCATTACACATTCCATTCCATTCCATACCGCATTCCATTGCATTTATTTAGTGCATTCCATTCCATTCCATTCCACATGCCATTATATTCGACATTCCATTCCACATTCCATTCCACGTTCCATTACACGTTCCATTCCATTCCATTCCAAATTCCATTCCACTTTCCATTGCATGACATTCCACGTTCCATTCCACATTCCATTGCCCATGCCTCTCCCCGTTCCATGCCACATTCAATTTCACTTTCCATTCCTCTTTCCGTTCCAAGGTCCAATCCAATACATTCCACATTCCATTCCACATTCTATTCCACATTCCATTCCACAATCCATTCCGTTCCATTCTCTTCCATTCCACATTCTATTACAAATTCCATTCCTCATTCAATTTCATTCCATTCCACATTCCATTCCATTCCATTCCACATTCCATTTCACATTTCATTCCATGTTGCATTCCACATTCCATTCCACATTCAACTCTAATTTCCATTCAAAATTCCATTCCATGTTCCACTCCATTCCATTCCACTTTCAGTTGCACATTCCATTCCATTCCATTAAACATTCTATTCCACATTCCATTCCTTTCCATTCCACATTCCATTCCATTCCATTCCACATTCCATTCCACATTCCATTCCATTCAATTTCACATTCCATTCCAAATTCCATTCCATTCCATTCAACTTTCCATTCCACATTGCCTTGCATTACATTCCACATTCCATTCTGTTCCATTCCACTTTCCATTACATTCCATACCACATTCCATTCCACATTCCATTCCATTGAATTTCACATTGCCTTCCAAATTCCTTGCCATTCCATTCCACTTTCCTTTCCACATTGCCTTGCATTACATTCCACATTCCATTCCACATTCCAATCCAATCCATTCAATGTTCCATTTCAAGTTCCTTTCCTCAGTGCATTTCACATTCTATTTCACGTTCCATTCCACTCCATTACACGTTCCACCCCACTTTCCATTCCATTCCATTCCACGTTCCATTCCACATTCCATTGCACATTCCATTCCACGTTCCATTCCATTCCACTCCAAGTTCCATTCCAAATTCCGTTCCCTCCCTTTCCACGTTCCATTCTATTCCATTCCACTTTCCATTCCACATACCATTTCACTTTCCATTCCACAATCCATTCCATTCAATTCCATTCCATTCCATTCCACGTTCCATTCCATGTTCCATTCCTCGTTGCATTCCATTCCAATCCAGGTTCCATTCGACATTACATTCCTTCCCTTTCCACGTTCCTTTCCGTTCCATTCTACGTTCCATTCCACTTTCCATTCCGCATTCCATTCCACATTCCATTCCACATTACGTTCCATTCCATTCCACATTCCTTTCCACTTTCCATTCCAAATTCCATTCCATTCCATTACTCATTCCATTCCACATTCCATTCCACATTCCATTCCAAATACCATTCCATTGCATTCCCCATTCCATTCCACATTCGATTCCAATCCATTCCAGATTGCATTCCGTTGCAGAACCCATTCCATTCAACATTCCATTCCATTCCATTTAAACTTTCCATTCCATTCCGTTCCGCATTCGATTTCATCTTCCATTCCATTCCAAATTCCATTCCACACTGCATTCAATTCCATTCCACATTCCATTCCACAATCTGTTCCATTCCATTCCACCTTCCATTCCACGTTCCATTCCACGTTCCATTCCACGTTCCATTCCACATTCAATTAAACATTTCATTCCACATTCAATTCCATTCCATGCCACAATCCATTCCACTTTACATTCCACATTGCATTCCACATTCGATTCTATTCCATTCCGCGCTCTATTCTACGTTACATTCCACGTTCCATTCCATTCCATGCCACGTTCCATTCCACGTTCCATTCCATTCCACTCCACGTTCCATTCCATGTTCCATTCCATTCCATTCCACGTTCCATTCCATGTTCCATTCCATTCCATTCCACGTTCCATTCCTCCTTCCATTCCATTCCATTCCACGTTCCATTACACATTCCATTGTACATTCCATTCTAAGTTCCATTCCACATTCCATTCCACTTTCCATTCCACATTCGATTCCAGGTTCCATTCCATTCCATTCCAAGCTCCATTCCACATTCTATTCCATTCCTTTTAATGTTCCATTCCACATTCCATTCCACGTTCCATTCCACATTCCATTGCACATCGCATTCTACGTTGCATTCCATATTCCATGTTCCATTCCACTTTCCATTCCACGTTCCATTCCATTCGATTCCATTCCACGTTCTATTCCAGGTTCCATTCAACTTTCAATTCCTCATTCCATTCCACATTCCCTTCTACATTCCATTGCAGTGCATTCCACATTCCATTCCGCATTCCATTCCATTCCTTTCCACATTCGATTCCACATTCCATTCCACATGCCATTCCACCTTTTATTCCATTCCATTCCACGTTCCATTCCGCATTACATTCCACACCCATTCCAAATTCCCTTCCGTTCAATTCCACATTCCTTTCCACTTTCCATTCCACATTCCTTTCCATTGCATTCCATTCCACATCTCATTCCACATTCCTTTCCACATTCCATTGCAAATTCCGTTTCATTGCATTCCCCATTCCATTCCATTCCATTTCACATTGTATTCCATTGCAGTCCACATTCCATTCATCATTGCCTTCCATTCCTTTTAAACTTTCCATTCCATTGTGTTCCACATTCGATTTCACCTTCCATTCCATTAGAAATTCCATTCCAAATTCCATTCCATTCCATTCCACTTTCCATTCCACATTTCGTTCAATTTCATTCCACGTTCCATTCCACGTTCCATTCCACATTGAATTCCACTTTCCATTCCACATTCCATTCCATTCCATTCCAAATTCCATTCCGCTTTGCATTCCACATTGCATTCCACATTCCATTCCATTCCATTCCACGTTTCATTTCACGTTCCATTCCACATTCCATTCCATGATAAATTCCACGTTCCGTTCCATTCCATTGCACATTCCATTCCACCCTCCATTCCATTCCATTCCACGTTCCATTCCACTTTCCATTGTACATTGCATTCCAAGTTCCATTCCACATTCCATTCCACTTTCCATTCCACATTCCATTCCAGGTTCCATTCCATTGCATTCCAAGTTCCATTCCACATTCAATTCCATTACATTCCACGTTCCATTCCACATTCCATTCCACATTCCATTCAACATTCCATTTCTTTCCATTTCACATTCCTTTCCATTCCATTCCACATTCATTTCCACATTCAACTCCTTTCCATTCCACATTCCATTGGACATTCCATTCCATTCCTTTCCACATTCCTTTCCATTGCATTCCAATTTCCATTCTAATCCATTCCATTTTCCATTCCATAACATTCCCCATTCCATTCCATTACATTGCATTCCACATTCTATTGCATTCCACATTCCATTCTCTTCCATTTCACATTCCACTCCATTCCATTCCATTCCTTTCCACATTCCGTTCCATTCCATTTCATTCCATTCCATTTCATTCCATTCCTCATTCTATTCCATTCCACATTCCATTCCATTCCACATTCCATTCCACTGTATTCTATTCCATTCCATTCCACATTCCATTCCATGCCATTCCATTCCCCATTTCATTCCATTACACATTCCATTCCATTCCATACCGCATTCCATTGCATTCATTTAGTGCATTCCATTCCATTCCATTCCACATGCCATTATATTCGACATTCCATTCCACATTCCATTCCACGTTCCATTACACGTTCCATTCCATTCCATTCCTCATTCCATTCCGCTTTCCATTGCATGACATTCCACGTTCCATTCCACATTCCATTGCCCATGCCTCTCCCCGTTCCATGCCACATTCAATTTCACTTTCCATTCCTCTATCCATTCCAAGGTCCATTCCAATACATTCCACATTCCATTCCACATTCTATTCCACATTCCATTCCACAATCCATTCCGTTCCATTCTCTTCCATTCCACATTCTATTACAAATTCCATTCCTCATTCAATTTCATTCCATTCCACATTCCATTCCATTCCATTCCACATTCCATTTCACATTTCATTCCATGTTGCATTCCACATTCCATTCCACATTCCACTCTAATTTCCATTCAAAATTCCATTCCATGTTCCACTCCATTCCATTCCACTTTCAGTTGCACATTCCATTCCATTCCATTAAACTTTCTATTCCACATTCCATTCCGTTCCATTCCACATTCCATTCCATTCCATTCCACATTCCATTCCACATTCCATTCCATTCAATTTCACATTCCATTCCAAATTCCATTAGATTCCATTCAACTTTCCATTCCACATTGCCTTGCATTACATTCCACATTCCATTCTGTTCCATTCCACTTTCCATTACATTCCATACCACATTCCATTCCACATTCCATTCCATTGAATTTCACATTGCCTTCCAAATTCCTTGCCATTCCATTCCACTTTCCTTTCCACATTGCCTTGCATTACATTCCACATTCCATTCCACATTCCAATCCAATCCATTCAATGTTCCATTTCAAGTTCCTTTCCTCAGTCCATTCCACATTCTATTTCACGTTCCATTCCACTCCATTACACGTTCCACCCCACTTTCCATTCCATTCCATTCCACGTTCCATTCCACATTCCATTGCACATTCCATTCCACGTTCCATTCCATTCCACTCCAAGTTCCATTCCACATTCCGTTCCCTCCCTTTCCACGTTCCATTCTATTCCATTCCACGTTCCATTCCACTTTCCATTCCACATACCATTCCACTTTCCATTCCACAATCCATTCCATTCAATTCCATTCCATTCCATTCCACGTTCCATTCCATGTTCCATTCCTCGTTGCATTCCATTCAAATCCAGGTTCCATTCTACATTACATTCCTTCCCTTTCCACGTTCCTTTCCGTTCCATTCTACGTTCCATTAGACTTTCCATTCCGCATTCCATTCCACATTCCATTCCACATTACGTTCCATTCCATTCCACATTCCTTTCCACTTTCCATTCCAAATTCCATTCCATTCCATTACTCATTCCATTCCACATTCCATTCCACATTCCATTCCAAATACCATTCCATTGCATTCCCCATTCCATTCCACATTCGATTCCAATCCATTCCAGATTGCATTCCGTTGCAGAACCCATTCCATTGAACATTCCATTCCATTCCATTTAAACTTTCCATTCCATTCCATTCCGCATTCGATTTCACCTTCCATTACATTCTAAATTCCATTCCACACTGCATTGAATTCCATTCCACATTCCATTCCCCAATCTGTTCCATTCCATTCCACCTTCCATTCCATGTTCCATTCCACGTTCCATTCCACGTTCCATTCCACATTCAATTAAACATTTCATTCCACATTCCTTTCCATTCCATTCCACAATCCATTCCACTTTACATTCCACATTGCATTCCACATTCGATTCTCTTCCATTCCGCGCTCTATTCCACGTTCCATTCCACGTTCCATTCCATTCCATACCAAGTTCCATTTCACGTTCCATTCCATTCCACTCCACTTTCCATTCCATGTTCCATTCCATTCCATTCCACGTTCCATTCCATTCCATTCCACGTTCCATTCCCCTTTCCATTCCATTCCATTCCACGTTCCATTACACATTCCATTGTACATTCCATTCTAAGTTCCATTCCACATTCCATTCCACTTTCCATTCCACATTCGGTTCCAGGTTCCATTCCATTGCATTCCAAGCTCCATTCCACATTCTATTCCATTCCTTTTAACGTTCCATTCCACATTCCATTCCACGTTCCATTCCACATTCCATTGCACATCGCATTCTACGTTGCATTCCGTATTCCATGTTCCATTCCACTTTCCATTCCACGTTCCATTCCATTCGATTCCATTCCACGTTCTATTCCAGGTTCCATTCAACTTTCAATTCCTCATTCCATTCCACATTCCCTTCTACATTCCATTGCAGTGCATTCCACATTCCATTCCGCATTCCATTCCATTCCTTTCCACATTCGATTCCACATTCCATTCCACATGCCATTCCACCTTTCATTCCATTCCATTCCACGTTCCATTCCGCATTACATTCCACACCCATTCCAAATTCCCTTCCGTTCCATTCCACATTCCTTTAAACTTTCCATGCCGCATTCCCTTCCATTGCATTCCATTCCACATCCCATTCCACATTCCTTTCCACATTCCATTGCAAATTCCGTTTCATTGCATTCCCCATTCCTTTCCACATTCCATTCCATTGAATTTCACATTGCTTTCCAAATTCCATCCCATTCCATTCCACTTTCCTTTCCACATTGCCTTGCATTACATTCCACATTCCATTCCACATTCCAATCCAATCCATTCAATGTTCCATTTCAAGTTCCTTTCCACAGTCCATTCCACATTCTATTTCACGTTCCATTCCACTCCATTACACGTTCCACCCCACTTTCCATTCCATTCCATTCCACGTTCCATTCCACATTCCATTGCACATTCCATTCCACGTTCCATTCCATTCCACTCCAAGTTCCATTCCACATTCCGTTCCCTCCCTTTCCACGTTCCATTCGATTCCATTCCACGTTCCATTCCTCTTTCCATTCCACATACCATTCCACTTTCCATTCCACAATCCATTCCATTCAATTCCATTCCATTCCATTCCACGTTCCATTCCATGTTCCATTCCTCGTTGCATTCCATTCCACTCCAGGTTCCATTCTACATTACATTCCTTCCCTTTCCACGTTCCTTTCCGTTCCATTCCACGTTCCATTCCACTTTCCATTCCGCATTCCATTCCACATTCCATTCCACATTACGTTCCATTCCATTCCACATTCCTTTCCACTTTCCATTCCAAATTCCATTCCATTCCATTACTCATTCCATTCCACATTGCATTCCACATTCCATTCCAAATACCATTCCATTGCATTCCCCATTCCATTCCACATTCGATTCCAATCCATTCCAGATTGCATTCCTTTGCAGAACACGTTCCATTCAACATTCCATTCCATTCCATTTAAACTTTCCATTCCATTCCGTTCCGCATTCGATTTCACCTTTCATTCCATTCCAAATTCCATTCCACACTGCATTCAATTCCATTCCACATTCCATTCCACAATCTGTTCCATTCCATTCCACCTTCCATTCCACGTTCCATTCCACGTTCCATTCCACGTTCCGTTCCACATTCAATTAAACATTTCATTCCGCATTCCATTCCATTCCATTCCACAATCCATTCCACTTTACATTCCACATTGCATTCCACATTCGATTCTATTCCATTCCGCGCTCTATTCTACGTTACATTCCACGTTCCATTCCATTCCATGCCACGTTCCATTCCACGTTCCATTCCATTCCACTCCACGTTCCATTCCATGTTCCATTCCATTCCATTCCACGTTCCATTCCATGTTCCATTCCATTCCATTCCACGTTCCGTTCCTCCTTCCATTCCATTCCATTCCACGTTCCATTACACATTCCATTGTACATTCCATTCTAAGTTCCATTCCACATTCCATTCCACTTTCCATTCCACATTCGATTCCAGGTTCCATTCCATTCCATTCCAAGCTCCATTCCACATTCTATTCCTTTCCTTTTAATGTTCCATTCCACATTCCATTCCACGTTCCATTCCACATTCCATTGCACATCGCATTCTACGTTGCATTCCATATTCCATGTTCCATTCCGCTTTCCATTCCACGTTCCATTCCATTCGATTCCATTCCACGTTCTATTCCAGGTTCCATTCAACTTTCAATTCCTCATTCCATTCCACATTCCCTTCTACATTCCATTGCAGTGCATTCCACATTCCATTCCGCATTCCATTCCATTCCTTTCCACATTCGATTCCACATTCCATTCCACATGCCATTCCACCTTTTATTCCATTCCATTCCACGTTCCCTTCCGCATTACATTCCACACCCATTCCAAATTCCCTTCCGTTCCATTCCACATTCCTTTCCACTTTCCATTCCACATTCCTTTCCATTGCATTCCATTCCACATCCCATTCCACATTCCTTTCCACATTCCATTGCAAATTCCGTTTCTTTGCATTCCCCATTCCATTCCATTCCATTTCACATTGTATTCCATTGCAGTCCACATTCCATTCATCATTGCCTTCCATTCCTTTTAAACTTTCCATTCCATTGTGTTCCACATTCGATTTCACCTTCCATTCCATTAGAAATTCCATTCCAAATTCCATTCCATTCCATTCCACTTTCCATTCCACATTTCGTTCAATTTCATTCCACGTTCCATTCCACGTTCCATTCCACATTGAATTCCACTTTCCATTCCACATTCCATTCCATTCCATTCCATTCCAAATTCCATTCCACTTTGCATTCCACATTGCATTCCACATTCCATTCCATTCCATTCCACGTTTCATTTCACGTTCCATTCCACATTCCATTCCATGATAAATTCCACGTTCCGTTCCATTCCATTGCACATTCCATTCCACCCTCCATTCCATTCCATTCCACGTTCCATTACACTTTCCATTGTACATTGCATTCCAAGTTCCATTCCACATTCCATTCCACTTTCCATTCCACATTCCATTCCAGGTTCCATTCCATTGCATTCCAAGTTCCATTCCACATTCAATTCCATTACATTCCACGTTCCATTCCACATTCCATTCCACATTCCATTCAACATTCCATTTCTTTCCATTTCACATTCCTTTCCATTCCATTCCACATTCATTTCCACATTCAACTCCTTTCCATTCCACATTCCATTGGACATTCCATTCCATTCCTTTCCACATTCCTTTCCATTGCATTCCAATTTCCATTCTAATCCATTCCATTTTCCATTCCATAACATTCCCCATTCCATTCCATTCCATTCCATTCCACATTCTATTGCATTCCACATTCCATTCTCTTCCATTTCACATTCCACTCCATTCCATTCCATTCCTTTCCACATTCCGTTCCATTCCATTTCATTCCATTCCATTTCATTCCATTCCTCATTCTATTCCATTCCACATTCCATTCCATTCCACATTCCATTCCACTGTATTCTATTCCATTCCATTCCACATTCCATTCCATGCCATTCCATACCCCATTTCATTCCATTACACATTCCATTCCATTCCATACCGCATTCCATTCCATTCATTTAGTGCATTCCATTCCATTCCATTCCACATGCCATTATATTCGACATTCCATTCCACATTCCATTCCACGTTCCATTACACGTTCCATTCCATTCCATTCCACATTCCATTCCACTTTCCATTGCATGACATTCCACGTTCCATTCCACATTCCATTGCCCATGCCTCTCCCCGTTCCATGCCACATTCAATTTCACTTTCCATTCCCCTTTCCATTCCAAGGTCCATTCCAATACATTCCACATTCCATTCCACATTCTATTCCACATTCCATTCCACAATCCATTCCGTTCCATTCTCTTCCATTCCACATTCTATTACAAATTCCATTCCTCATTCAATTTCATTCCATTCCACATTCCATTCCATTCCATTCCACATTCCATTCCATTCCATTCCACATTCCATTCCACATTCCATTCCATTCAATTTCACATTCCATTCCAAATTCCATTCCATTCCATTCAACTTTCCATTCCACATTGCCTTGCATTACATTCCACATTCCATTCTGTTCCATTCCACTTTCCATTACATTCCATACCACATTCCATTCCACATTCCATTCCATTGAATTTCACATTGCCTTCCAAATTCCTTGCCATTCCATTCCACTTTCCTTTCCACATTGCCTTGCATTACATTCCACATTCCATTCCACATTCCAATCCAATCCATTCAATGTTCCATTTCAATTTCCTTTCCTCACTCCATTCCACATTCTATTTCACGTTCCATTCCAATCCATTACACGTTCCACCCCACTTTCCATTCCATTCCATTCCACGTTCCATTCCACATTCCATTGCACATTCCATTCCACGTTCCATTCCATTCCACTCCAAGTTCCATTCCACATTTCGTTCCCTCCCTTTCCACGTTCCATTCTATTCCATTCCACGTTCCATTCCACTTTCCATTCCACATACCATTCCACTTTCCATTCCACAATCCATTCCATTCAATTCCATTCCATTACATTCCACGTTCCATTCCATGTTCCATTCCTCGTTGCATTCCATTCCACTCCAGGTTCCATTCTACATTACATTCCTTCCCTTTCCACGTTCCTTTCCGTTCCATTCTACGTTCCATTCCACTTTCCATTCCGCATTCCATTCCACATTCCATTCCACATTACGTTCCATTCCATTCCACATTCCTTTCCACTTTCCATTCTAAATTCCATTCCATTCCATTACTCATTCCATTCCACATTCCATTCCACATTCCATTCCAAATACCATTCCATTGCATTCCCCATTCCATTCCACATTCGATTCCAATCCATTCCAGATTGCATTCCGTTGCAGAACCCATTCCATTCAACATTCCATTCCATTCCATTTAAACTTTCCTTTCCATTCCGTTCCGCATTCGATTTCACATTCCATTTCATTCCAAATTCCATTCCACACTGCATTGAATTCCATTCCACATTCCATTCCCCAATCTGTTCCATTCCATTCCACCTTCCATTCCACGTTCCATTCCACGTTCCATTCCACGTTCCATTCCACATTCAATTAAACATTTCATTCCACATTCCATTCCATTCCATTCCACAATCCATTCCACTTTACATTCCACATTGCATTCCACATTCGATTCTCTTCCATTCCGCGCTCTATTCCACGTTACATTCCACGTTCCATTCCATTCCATACCAAGTTCCATTCCACGTTCCATTCCATTCCACTCCACGTTCCATTCCATGTTCCATTCCATTCCATCCCACGTTCCATTCCCCTTACCATTCCATTCCATTCCACGTTCCATTACACATTCCATTGTACATTCCATTCTAAGTTCCATTCCACATTCCATTCCACTTTCCATTCCACATTCGATTCCAGGTTCCATTCCATTCCATTCCAAGCTCCATTCCACATTCTATTCCATTCCTTTTAATGTTCCATTCCACATTCCATTCCACGTTCCATTCCACATTCCATTGCACATCGCATTCTACGTTGCATTCCATATTCCATGTTCCATTCCACTTTCCATTCCACGTTCCATTCCATTTGATTCCATTCCACGTTCTATTCCAGGTTCCATTCAACTTTCATTTCCTCATTCCATTCCACATTCCCTTCTACATTCCATTGCAGTGCATTCCACATTCCATTCCGCATTCCATTGCATTCCTTTCCACATTCGATTCCACATTCCATTCCACATGCCATTCCACCTTTTATTCCATTCCATTCCACGTTCCATTCCGCATTACATTCCACACCCATTCCAAATTCCCTTCCGTTCCATTCCACATTCCTTTCCACTTTCCATTCCACATTCCTTTCCATTGCATTCCATTCCACATCCCATTCCACATTCCCTTCCACATTCCATTGCAAATTCCGTTTCATTGCATTCCCCATTCCATTCCATTCCATTTCACATTGTATTCCATTGCAGTCCACATTCCATTCATCATTGCCTTCCATTCCTTTTAAACTTTCCATTCCATTGTGTTCCACATTCGATTTCACCTTCCATTCCATTAGAAATTCCATTCCAAATTCCATTCCATTCCATTCCACTTTCCATTCCACATTTCGTTCAATTTCTTTCCACGTTCCATTCCACGTTCCATTCCACATTGAATTGCACTTTCCATTCCACATTCCATTCCATTTCATTCCAAATTCCATTCCGCTT
The DNA here is from genome assembly GCF_028885625.2 of Pongo pygmaeus. NCBI lineage: Eukaryota > Metazoa > Chordata > Mammalia > Primates > Hominidae > Pongo > Pongo pygmaeus. Next base: position 39,622,514 of record NC_072392.2, read on the forward strand.
TGCATTCCACATTGCATTCCACATTCCATTCCATTCCATTCCACGTTTCATTTCACGTTCCATTCCACATTCCATTCCATGATAAATTCCACGTTCCGTTCCATTCCATTGCACATTCCATTCCACCCTCCATTCCATTCCATTCCACGTTCCATTCCACTTTCCATTGTACATTGCATTCCAAGTTCCATTCCACATTCCATTCCACTTTCCATTCCACATTCCATTCCAGGTTCCATTCCATTGCATTCCAAGTTCCATTCCACATTCAATTCCATTACATTCCACGTTCCATTCCACATTCCATTCCACATTCCATTCAACATTCCATTTCTTTCCATTTCACATTCCTTTCCATTCCATTCCACATTCATTTCCACATTCAACTCCTTTCCATTCCACATTCCATTGGACATTCCATTCCATTCCTTTCCACATTCCTTTCCATTGCATTCCAATTTCCATTCTAATCCATTCCATTTTCCATTCCATAACATTCCCCATTCCATTCCATTCCATTCCATTCCACATTCTATTGCATTCCCCATTCCATTCTCTTCCATTTCACATTCCACTCCATTCCATTCCATTCCTTTCCACATTCCGTTCCATTCCATTTCATTCCATTCCATTTCATTCCATTCCTCATTCTATTCCATTCCACATTCCATTCCATTCCACATTCCATTCCACTGTATTCTATTCCATTCCATTCCACATTCCATTCCATGCCATTCCATTCCCCATTTCATTCCATTACACATTCCATTCCATTCCATACCGCATTCCATTGCATTTATTTAGTGCATTCCATTCCATTCCATTCCACATGCCATTATATTCGACATTCCATTCCACATTCCATTCCACGTTCCATTACACGTTCCATTCCATTCCATTCCAAATTCCATTCCACTTTCCATTGCATGACATTCCACGTTCCATTCCACATTCCATTGCCCATGCCTCTCCCCGTTCCATGCCACATTCAATTTCACTTTCCATTCCTCTTTCCGTTCCAAGGTCCAATCCAATACATTCCACATTCCATTCCACATTCTATTCCACATTCCATTCCACAATCCATTCCGTTCCATTCTCTTCCATTCCACATTCTATTACAAATTCCATTCCTCATTCAATTTCATTCCATTCCACATTCCATTCCATTCCATTCCACATTCCATTTCACATTTCATTCCATGTTGCATTCCACATTCCATTCCACTTTCAACTCTAATTTCCATTCAAAATTCCATTCCATGTTCCACTCCATTCCATTCCACTTTCAGTTGCACATTCCATTCCATTCCATTAAACATTCTATTCCACATTCCATTCCTTTCCATTCCACATTCCATTCCATTCCATTCCACATTCCATTCCACATTCCATTCCATTCCATTTCACATTCCATTCCAAATTCCATTCCATTCCATTCAACTTTCCATTCCACATTGCCTTGCATTACATTCCACATTCCATTCTGTTCCATTCCACTTTCCATTACATTCCATACCACATTCCATTCCACATTCCATTCCATTGAATTTCACATTGCCTTCCAAATTCCTTGCCATTCCATTCCACTTTCCTTTCCACATTGCCTTGCATTACATTCCACATTCCATTCCACATTCCAATCCAATCCATTCAATGTTCCATTTCAAGTTCCTTTCCTCAGTGCATTTCACATTCTATTTCACGTTCCATTCCACTCCATTACACGTTCCACCCCACTTTCCATTCCATTCCATTCCACGTTCCATTCCACATTCCATTGCACATTCCATTCCACGTTCCATTCCATTCCACTCCAAGTTCCATTCCAAATTCCGTTCCCTCCCTTTCCACGTTCCATTCTATTCCATTCCACTTTCCATTCCACATACCATTTCACTTTCCATTCCACAATCCATTCCATTCAATTCCATTCCATTCCATTCCACGTTCCATTCCATGTTCCATTCCTCGTTGCATTCCATTCCAATCCAGGTTCCATTCGACATTACATTCCTTCCCTTTCCACGTTCCTTTCCGTTCCATTCTACGTTCCATTCCACTTTCCATTCCGCATTCCATTCCACATTCCATTCCACATTACGTTCCATTCCATTCCACATTCCTTTCCACTTTCCATTCCAAATTCCATTCCATTCCATTACTCATTCCATTCCACATTCCATTCCACATTCCATTCCAAATACCATTCCATTGCATTCCCCATTCCATTCCACATTCGATTCCAATCCATTCCAGATTGCATTCCGTTGCAGAACCCATTCCATTCAACATTCCATTCCATTCCATTTAAACTTTCCATTCCATTCCGTTCCGCATTCGATTTCATCTTCCATTCCATTCCAAATTCCATTCCACACTGCATTCAATTCCATTCCACATTCCATTCCCCAATCTGTTCCATTCCATTCCACCTTCCATTCCATGTTCCATTCCACGTACTATTCCACGTTCCATTCCACATTCAATTAAACATTTCATTCCACATTCCATTCCATTCCATTCCACAATCCATTCCACTTTACATTCCACATTGCATTCCACATTCGATTCTCTTCCATTCCGCGCTCTATTCCACGTTCCATTCCACGTTCCATTCCATTCCATACCAAGTTCCATTCCACGTTCCATTCCATTCCACTCCACGTTCCATTCCATGTTCCATTCCATTCCATTCCACGTTCCATTACACATTCCATTGTACATTCCATTCTAAGTTCCATTCCACATTCCATTCCACTTTCCATTCCACATTCGATTCCAGGTTCCATTCCATTCCATTACAAGCTCCATTCCACATTCTATTCCATTCCTTTTAACGTTCCATTCCACATTCCATTCCACGTTCCATTCCACATTCCATTGCACATCGCATTCTACGTTGCATTCCGTATTCCATGTTTCATTCCAGTTTCCATTCCACGTTCCATTCCATTCGATTCCATTCCACGTTCTATTCCAGGTTCCATTCAACTTTCAATTCCTCATTCCATTCCACATTCCCTTCTACATTCCATTGCAGTGCATTCCACATTCCATTCCGCATTCCATTCCATTCCTTTCCACATTCGATTCCACATTCCATTCCACATGCCATTCCACCTTTCATTCCATTCCATTCCACGTTCCATTCCTCATTACATTCCACACCCATTCCAAATTCCCTTCCGTTCCATTCCACATTCCTTTAAACTTTCCATTCTGCATTCCTTTCCATTGCATTCCATTCCACATCCCATTCCACTCCATTCCACATCCCATTCCACATTCCTTTCCACATTCCATTGCAAATTCCGTTTCATTGCATTCCACATTCCATTCCACATTCCATTCCATTGAATTTCACATTGCTTTCCAAATTCCATCCCATTCCATTCCACTTTCCTTTCCACATTGCCTTGCATTACATTCCACATTCCATTCCACATTCCAATCCAATCCATTCAATGTTCCATTTCAAGTTCCTTTCCACAGTCCATTCCACATTCTATTTCACGTTCCATTCCACTCCATTACACGTTCCACCCCACTTTCCATTCCATTCCATTCCACGTTCCATTCCACATTCCATTGCACATTCCATTCCACGTTCCATTCCATTCCACTCCAAGTTCCATTCCACATTCCGTTCCCTCCCTTTCCACGTTCCATTCGATTCCATTCCACGTTCCATTCCACTTTCCATTCCACATACCATTCCACTTTCCATTCCACAATCCATTCCATTCAATTCCATTCCATTCCATTCCACGTTCCATTCCATGTTCCATTCCTCGTTGCATTCCATTCCACTCCAGGTTCCATTCTACATTACATTCCTTCCCTTTCCACGTTCCTTTCCGTTCCATTCCACGTTCCATTCCACTTTCCATTCCGCATTCCATTCCACATTCCATTCCACATTACGTTCCATTCCATTCCACATTCCTTTCCACTTTCCATTCCAAATTCCATTCCATTCCATTACTCATTCCATTCCACATTGCATTCCACATTCCATTCCAAATACCATTCCATTGCATTCCCCATTCCATTCCACATTCGATTCCAATCCATTCCAGATTGCATTCCGTTGCAGAACACGTTCCATTCAACATTCCATTCCATTCCATTTAAACTTTCCATTCCATTCCGTTCCGCATTCGATTTCACCTTTCATTCCATTCCAAATTCCATTCCACACTGCATTCAATTCCATTCCACATTCCATTCCACAATCTGTTCCATTCCATTCCACCTTCCATTCCACGTTCCATTCCACGTTCCATTCCACATTCCGTTCCACATTCAATTAAACATTTCATTCCGCATTCCATTCCATTCCATTCCACAATCCATTCCACTTTACATTCCACATTGCATTCCACATTCGATTCTATTCCATTCCGCGCTCTATTCTACGTTACATTCCACGTTCCATTCCATTCCATGCCACGTTCCATTCCACGTACCATTCCATTCCACTCCACGTTCCATTCCATGTTCCATTCCATTCCATTCCACGTTCCATTCCATGTTCCATTCCATTCCATTCCACGTTCCGTTCCTCCTTCCATTCCATTCCATTCCACGTTCCATTACACATTCCATTGTACATTCCATTCTAAGTTCCATTCCACATTCCATTCCACTTTCCATTCCACATTCGATTCCAGGTTCCATTCCATTCCATTCCAAGCTCCATTCCACATTCTATTCCTTTCCTTTTAATGTTCCATTCCACATTCCATTCCACGTTCCATTCCACATTCCATTCCAGGTTCCATTCAACTTTCAATTCCTCATTCCATTCCACATTCCCTTCTACATTCCATTGCAGTGCATTCCACATTCCATTCCGCATTCCATTCCATTCCTTTCCACATTCGATTCCACATTCCATTCCACATGCCATTCCACCTTTTATTCCATTCCATTCCACGTTCCCTTACGCATTACATTCCACACCCATTCCAAATTCCCTTCCGTTCCATTCCACATTCCTTTCCACTTTCCATTCCACATTCCTTTCCATTGCATTCCATTCCACATCCCATTCCACATTCCTTTCCACATTCCATTGCAAATTCCGTTTCATTGCATTCCCCATTCCATTCCATTCCATTTCACATTGTATTCCATTGCAGTCCACATTCCATTCATCATTGCCTTCCATTCCTTTTAAACTTTCCATTCCATTGTGTTCCACATTCGATTTCACCTTCCATTCCATTAGAAATTCCATTCCAAATTCCATTCCATTCCATTCCACTTTCCATTCCACATTTCGTTCAATTTCATTCCACGTTCCATTCCACGTTCCATTCCACATTGAATTCCACTTTCCATTCCACATTCCATTCCATTCCATTCCATTCCAAATTCCATTCCACTTTGCATTCCACATTGCATTCCACATTCCATTCCATTCCATTCCACGTTTCATTTCACGTTCCATTCCACATTCCATTCCATGATAAATTCCACGTTCCGTTCCATTCCATTACACATTCCATTCCACCCTCCATTCCATTCCATTCCACGTTCCATTACACTTTCCATTGTACATTGCATTCCAAGTTCCATTCCACATTCCATTCCACTTTCCATTCCACATTCCATTCCAGGTTCCATTCCATTGCATTCCAAGTTCCATTCCACATTCAATTCCATTACATTCCACGTTCCATTCCACATTCCATTCCACATTCCATTCAACATTCCATTTCTTTCCATTTCACATTCCTTTCCATTCCATTCCACATTCATTTCCACATTCAACTCCTTTCCATTCCACATTCCATTGGACATTCCATTCCATTCCTTTCCACATTCCTTTCCATTGCATTCCAATTTCCATTCTAATCCATTCCATTTTCCATTCCATAACATTCCCCATTCCATTCCATTCCATTCCATTCCACATTCTATTGCATTCCACATTCCATTCTCTTCCATTTCACATTCCACTCCATTCCATTCCATTCCTTTCCACATTCCGTTCCATTCCATTTCATTCCATTCCATTTCATTCCATTCCTCATTCTATTCCATTCCACATTCCATTCCATTCCACATTCCATTCCACTGTATTCTATTCCATTCCATTCCACATTCCATTCCATGCCATTCCATACCCTATTTCATTCCATTACACATTCCATTCCATTCCATACCGCATTCCATTCCATTCATTTAGTGCATTCCATTCCATTCCATTCCACATGCCATTATATTCGACATTCCATTCCACATTCCATTCCACGTTCCATTACACGTTCCATTCCATTCCATTCCACATTCCATTCCACTTTCCATTGCATGACATTCCACGTTCCATTCCACATTCCATTGCCCATGCCTCTCCCCGTTCCATGCCACATTCAATTTCACTTTCCATTCCTCTTTCCGTTCCAAGGTCCATTCCAATACATTCCACATTCCATTCCACATTCTATTCCACATTCCATTCCACAATCCATTCCGTTCCATTCTCTTCCATTCCACATTCTATTACAAATTCCATTCCTCATTCAATTTCATTCCATTCCACATTCCATTCCATTCCATTCCACATTCCATTCCATTCCATTCCACATTCCATTCCACATTCCATTCCATTCAATTTCACATTCCATTCCAAATTCCATTCCATTCCATTCAACTTTCCATTCCACATTGCCTTGCATTACATTCCACATTCCATTCTGTTCCATTCCACTTTCCATTACATTCCATACCACATTCCATTCCACATTCCATTCCATTGAATTTCACATTGCCTTCCAAATTCCTTGCCATTCCATTCCACTTTCCTTTCCACATTGCCTTGCATTACATTCCACATTCCATTCCACATTCCAATCCAATCCATTCAATGTTCCATTTCAATTTCCTTTCCTCACTCCATTCCACATTCTATTTCACGTTCCATTCCAATCCATTACACGTTCCACCCCACTTTCCATTCCATTCCATTCCACGTTCCATTCCACATTCCATTGCACATTCCATTCCACGTTCCATTCCATTCCACTCCAAGTTCCATTCCACATTTCGTTCCCTCCCTTTCCACGTTCCATTCTATTCCATTCCACGTTCCATTCCACTTTCCATTCCACATACCATTCCACTTTCCATTCCACAATCCATTCCATTCAATTCCATTCCATTACATTCCACGTTCCATTCCATGTTCCATTCCTCGTTGCATTCCATTCCACTCCAGGTTCCATTCTACGTTACATTCCTTCCCTTTCCACGTTCCTTTCCGTTCCATTCTACGTTCCATTCCACTTTCCATTCCGCATTCCATTCCACATTCCATTCCACATTATGTTCCATTCCATTCCACATTCCTTTCCACTTTCCATTCTAAATTCCATTCCATTCCATTACTCATTCCATTCCACATTCCATTCCACATTCCATTCCAAATACCATTCCATTGCATTCCCCATTCCATTCCACATTCGATTCCAATCCATTCCAGATTGCATTCCGTTGCAGAACCCATTCCATTCAACATTCCATTCCATTCCATTTAAACTTTCCATTCCATTCCGTTCCGCATTCGATTTCACCTTCCATTTCATTCCAAATTCCATTCCACACTGCATTGAATTCCATTCCACATTCCATTCCCCAATCTGTTCCATTCCATTCCACGTTCCATTCCACGTTCCATTCCACGTTCCATTCCACGTTCCATTCCACATTCAATTAAACATTTCATTCCACATTCCATTCCATTCCATTCCACAATCCATTCCACTTTACATTCCACATTGCATTCCACATTCGATTCTCTTCCATTCCGCGCTCTATTCCACGTTACATTCCACGTTCCATTCCATTCCATACCAAGTTCCATTCCACGTTCCATTCCATTCCACTCCACGTTCCATTCCATGTTCCATTCCATTCCATCCCACGTTCCATTCCCCTTACCATTCCATTCCATTCCACGTTCCATTACACATTCCATTGTACATTCCATTCTAAGTTCCATTCCACATTCCATTCCACTTTCCATTCCACATTCGATTCCAGGTTCCATTCCATTCCATTCCAAGCTCCATTCCACATTCTATTCCATTCCTTTTAATGTTCCATTCCACATTCCATTCCACATTCCATTCCACATTCCATTGCACATCGCATTCTACGTTGCATTCCATATTCCATGTTCCATTCCACTTTCCATTCCACGTTCCATTCCATTCGATTCCATTCCACGTTCTATTCCAGGTTCCATTCAACTTTCAATTCCTCATTCCATTCCACATTCCCTTCTACATTCCATTGCAGTGCACTCCACATTCCATTCTGCATTCCATTCCATTCCTTTCCACATTCGATTCCACATTCCATTCCACATGCCATTCCACCTTTTATTCCATTCCATTCCACGTTCCATTCCGCATTACATTCCACACCCATTCCAAATTCCCTTCCGTTCCATTCCACATTCCTTTCCACTTTCCATTCCACATTCCTTTCCATTGCATTCCATTCCACATCCCATTCCACATTCCTTTCCACATTCCATTGCAAATTCCGTTTCATTGCATTCCCCATTCCATTCCATTCCATTTCACATTGTATTCCATTGCAGTCCACATTCCATTCATCATTGCCTTCCATTCCTTTTAAACTTTCCATTCCATTGTGTTCCACATTCGATTTCACCTTCCATTCCATTAGAAATTCCATTCCAAATTCCATTCCATTCCATTCCACTTTCCATTCCACATTTCGTTCAATTTCATTCCACGTTCCATTCCACGTTCCATTCCACATTGAATTCCACTTTCCATTACACATTCCATTCCATTCCATTCCAAATTCCATTCCACTTTGCATTCCACATTGCATTCCACATTCCATTCCATTCCATTCCACGTTTCATTTCACGTTCCATTCCACATTCCATTCCATGATAAATTCCACGTTCCGTTCCATTCCATTGCACATTCCATTCCACCCTCCATTCCATTCCATTCCACGTTCCATTACACTTTCCATTGTACATTGCATTCCAAGTTCCATTCCACATTCCATTCCACTTTCCATTCCACATTCCATTCCAGGTTCCATTCCATTGCATTCCAAGTTCCATTCCACATTCAATTCCATTACATTCCACGTTCCATTCCACATTCCATTCCACATTCCATTCAACATTCCATTTCTTTCCATTTCACATTCCTTTCCATTCCATTCCACATTCATTTCCACATTCAACTCCTTTCCATTCCACATTCCATTGGACATTCCATTCCATTCCTTTCCACATTCCTTTCCATTGCATTCCAATTTCCATTCTAATCCATTCCATTTTCCATTCCATAACATTCCCCATTCCATTCCATTCCATTCCATTCCACATTCTATTGCATTCCACATTCCATTCTCTTCCATTTCACATTCCACTCCATTCCATTCCATTTCTTTCCACATTCCGTTCCATTCCATTTCATTCCATTCCATTTCATTCCATTCCTCATTCTATTCCATTCCACATTCCATTCCATTCCACATTCCATTCCACTGTACTCTATTCCATTCCATTCCACATTCCATTCCATGCCATTCCATTCCCCATTTCATTCCATTACACATTCCATTCCATTCCATACCGCATTCCATTGCATTCATTTAGTGCATTCCATTCCATTCCATTCCACATGCCATTATATTTGACATTCCATTCCACATTCCATTCCACGTTCCATTACACGTTCCATTCCATTCCATTCCACATTCCATTCCACTTTCCATTGCATGACATTCCACGTTCCATTCCACATTCCATTGCCCATGCCTCTCCCCGTTCCATGCCACATTCAATTTCAATTTCCATTCCTCTTTCCATTCCAAGGTCCATTCCAATACATTCCACATTCCATTCCACATTCTATTCCACATTCCATTCCACAATCCATTCCGTTCCATTCTCTTCCATTCCACATTCTATTACAAATTCCATTCCTCATTCAATTTCATTCCATTCCACATTCCATTCCATTCCATTCCACATTCCATTTCACATTTCATTCAATGTTGCATTCCACATTCCATTCCACATTCCACTCTAATTTCCATTCAAAATTCCATTCCATGTTCCACTCCATTCCATTCCACTTTCAGTTGCACATTCCATTCCATTCCATGAAACTTTCTATTCCACATTCCATTCCGTTCCATTCCACATTCCATTCCATTCCATTCCACTTTCCATTCCACATTCCATTCCATTAAATTTCACATTCCATTCCAAATTCCATTCCATTCCATTCAACTTTCCATTCCATATTGCCTTGCATTACATTCCACATTCCATTCTGTTCCATTCCACTTTCCATTACATTCCATACCACATTCCATTCCACATTCCATTCCATTGAATTTCACATTGCCTTCCAAATTCCTTGCCATTCAATTCCACTTTCTTTTCCGCATTGCCTTGCATTACATTCCACATTCCATTCCACTTTCCAATCCAATCCATTCAATGTTCCATTTCAAGTTCCTTTCCTCAGTCCATTCCACATTCTATTTCACGTTCCATTCCACTCCATTACACGTTCCACCCCACTTTCCATTCCATTCCATTCCACGTTCCATTCCACATTCCATTGCACATTCCCTTCCACGTTCCATTAAATTCCACTCCAAGTTCCATTCCACATTCCGTTCCCTCCCTTTCCACGTTCCATTCTATTCCATTCCACGTTCCATTCCACTTTCCATTCCACATTCCATTCCACTTTCCATTCCACAATCCATTCCATTCAATTCCATTCCATTCCATTCCACGTTCCATTCCATGTTCCATTCCTCGTTGCATTCCATTCCACTCCAGGTTCCATTCTACATTACATTCCTTCCCTTTCCACGTTCCTTTCCGTTCCATTCCACGTTCCATTCCACTTTCCATTCCGCATTCCATTCCACATTCCATTCCACATTACGTTCCATTCCATTCCACATTCCTTTCCACTTTCCATTCCAAATTCCATTCCATTACTCATTCCATTCCACATTCCATTCCACATTCCATTCCAAATACCATTCCATTGCATTCCCCATTCCATTCCACATTCGATTCCAATCCATTCCAGATTGCATTCCGTTGCAGAACACATTCCATTCAACATTCCATTCCATTCCATTTAAACTTTCCATTCCATTCCGTTCCGCATTCGATTTCACCTTTCATTCCATTCCAAATTCCATTCCACACTGCATTCAATTCCATTCCACATTCCATTCCCCAATCTGTTCCATTCCATTCCACCTTCCATTCCACGTTCCATTCCACGTTCCATTCCACGTTCCATTCCACATTCAATTAAACATTTCATTCCACATTCCATTCCATTCCATTCCACAATCCATTCCACTTTACATTCCACATTGCATTCCACATTCGATTCTATTCCATTCCGCGCTCTATTCTACGTTCCATTCAACGTTCCATTCCATTCCATGCCACGTTCCATTCCACGTTCCATTCCATTCCACTCCACGTTCCATTCCATGTTCCATTCCATTCCATTCCCCGTTCCATTCCATGTTCCATTCCATTCCATTCCACGTTCCATTCCTCCTTCCATTCCATTCCATTCCACGTTCCATTACACATTCCATTGTACATTCCATTCTAAGTTCCATTCCACATTCCATTCCACTTTCCATTCCACATTCGATTCCAGGTTCCATTCCATTCCATTCCAAGCTCCATTCCACATTCTATTCCATTCCTTTTAATGTTCCATTCCACATTCCATTCCACGTTCCATTCCACATTCCATTGCACATCGCATTCTACGTTGCATTCCATATTCCATGTTCCATTCCACTTTCCATTCCACGTTCCATTCCATTTGATTCCATTCCACGTTCTATTCCAGGTTCCATTCAACTTTCATTTCCTCATTCCATTCCACATTCCCTTCTACATTCCATTGCAGTGCATTCCACATTCCATTCCGCATTCCATTGCATTCCTTTCCACATTCGATTCCACATTCCATTCCACATGCCATTCCACCTTTTATTCCATTCCATTCCACGTTCCATTCCGCATTACATTCCACACCCATTCCAAATTCCCTTCCGTTCCATTCCACATTCCTTTCCACTTTCCATTCCACATTCCTTTCCATTGCATTCCATTCCACATCCCATTCCACATTCCCTTCCACATTCCATTGCAAATTCCGTTTCATTGCATTCCCCATTCCATTCCATTCCATTTCACATTGTATTCCATTGCAGTCCACATTCCATTCATCATTGCCTTCCATTCCTTTTAAACTTTCCATTCCATTGTGTTCCACATTCGATTTCACCTTCCATTCCATTAGAAATTCCATTCCAAATTCCATTCCATTCCATTCCACTTTCCATTCCACATTTCGTTCAATTTCTTTCCACGTTCCATTCCACGTTCCATTCCACATTGAATTGCACTTTCCATTCCACATTCCATTCCATTTCATTCCAAATTCCATTCCGCTTTGCATTCCACATTGCATTCCACATTCCATTCCATTCCATTCCACGTTTCATTTCACGTTCCATTCCACATTCCATTCCATGATAAATTCCACGTTCCGTTCCATTCCATTGCACATTCCATTCCACCCTCCATTCCATTCCATTCCACGTTCCATTCCACTTTCCATTGTACATTGCATTCCAAGTTCCATTCCACATTCCATTCCACTTTCCATTCCACATTCCATTCCAGGTTCCATTCCATTGCATTCCAAGTTCCATTCCACATTCAATTCCATTACATTCCACGTTCCATTCCACATTCCATTCCACATTCCATTCAACATTCCATTTCTTTCCATTTCACATTCCTTTCCATTCCATTCCACATTCATTTCCACATTCAACTCCTTTCCATTCCACATTCCATTGGACATTCCATTCCATTCCTTTCCACATTCCTTTCCATTGCATTCCAATTTCCATTCTAATCCATTCCATTTTCCATTCCATAACATTCCCCATTCCATTCCATTCCATTCCATTCCACATTCTATTGCATTCCACATTCCATTCTCTTCCATTTCACATTCCACTCCATTCCATTCCATTCCTTTCCACATTCCGTTCCATTCCATTTCATTCCATTCCATTTCATTCCATTCCTCATTCTATTCCATTCCACATTCCATTCCATTCCACATTCCATTCCACTGTATTCTATTCCATTCCATTCCACATTCCATTCCATGCCATTCCATTCCCCATTTCATTCCATTACACATTCCATTCCATTCCATACCGCATTCCATTGCATTTATTTAGTGCATTCCATTCCACTCCATTCCACATGCCATTATATTCGACATTCCATTCCACATTCCATTCCACGTTCCATTACACATTCCATTCCATTCCAAATTCCATTCCACTTTCCATTGCATGACATTCCACGTTCCATTCCACATTCCATTGCCCATGCCTCTCCCCGTTCCATGCCACATTCAATTTCACTTTCCATTCCTCTTTCCGTTCCAAGGTCCAATCCAATACATTCCACATTCCATTCCACATTCTATTCCACATTCCATTCCACAATCCATTCCGTTCCATTCTCTTCCATTCCACATTCTATTACAAATTCCATTCCTCATTCAATTTCATTCCATTCCACATTCCATTCCATTCCATTCCACATTCCATTTCACATTTCATTCCATGTTGCATTCCACATTCCATTCCACATTCCACTCTAATTTCCATTCAAAATTCCATTCCATGTTCCACTCCATTCCATTCCACTTTCAGTTGCACATTCCATTCCATTCCATTAAACTTTCTATTCCACATTCCATTCCGTTCCATTCCACATTCCATTCCATTCCATTCCACATTCCATTCCACATTCCATTCCATTCAATTTCACATTCCATTCCAAATTCCGTTAGATTCCATTCAACTTTCCATTCCACATTGCCTTGCATTACATTCCACATTCCATTCTGTTCCATTCCACTTTCCATTACATTCCATACCACATTCCATTCCACATTCCATTCCATTGAATTTCACATTGCCTTCCAAATTCCTTGCCATTCCATTCCACTTTCCTTTCCACATTGCCTTGCATTACATTCCACATTCCATTCCACATTCCAATCCAATCCATTCAATGTTCCATTTCAAGTTCCTTTCCACAGTCCATTCCACATCCTATTTCACGTTCCATTCCACTCCATTGCACGTTCCACCCCACTTTCCATTCCATTCCATTCCACGTTCCATTCCACATTCCATTGCACATTTCATTCCACGTTCCATTAAATTCCACTCCAAGTTCCATTCCACATTCCGTTCCCTCCCTTTCCACGTTCCATTCTATTCCATTCCACGTTCCATTCCACTTTCCATTCCACATTCCATTCCACTTTCCATTCCACAATCCATTCCAATCAATTCCATTCCATTCCATTCCACGTTCCATTCCATGTTCCATTCCTCGTTGCATTCCATTCCACTCCAGGTTCCATTCTACATTGCATTCCTTCCCTTTCCACGTTCCTTTCCGTTCCATTCCACGTTCCATTCCACTTTCCATTCCGCATTCCATTCCACAATCCATTCCACATTACGTTCCATTCCATTCCACATTCCTTTCCACTTTCCATTCCAAATTCCATTCCATTCCATTACTCATTCCATTCCACATTCCATTCCACATTCCATTCCAAACACCATTCCATTGCATTCCCCATTCCATTCCACATTCGATTCCAATCCATTCCAGATTGCATTCCGTTGCAGAACACATTCCATTCAACATTCCATTCCATTCCATTTAAACTTTCCATTCCATTCCGTTCCGCATTCGATTTCACCTTTCATTCCATTCCAAATTCCATTCCACGCTGCATTCAATTCCATTCCACATTCCATTCCACAATCTGTTCCATTCCATTCCACCTTCCATTCCACGTTCCATTCCACGTTCCATTCCACGTTCCCTTCCACATTCAATTAAACATTTCATTCCACATTCCATTCCATTCCATTCCACAATCCATTCCACTTTACATTCCACATTGCATTCCACATTCGATTCTATTCCATTCCGCGCTCTATTCTACGTTCCATTCCACGTTCCATTCCATTCCATGCCACGTTCCATTCCACGTTCCATTCCATTCCACTCCACGTTCCATTCCATGTTCCATTCCATTCCATTCCACGTTCCATTCCATGTTCCATTCCATTCCATTCCACGTTCCATTCCTCCTTCCATTCCATTCCATTCCACGTTCCATTACACATTCCATTGTACATTCCATTCTAAGTTCCATTCCACATTCCATTCCACTTTCCATTCCACATTCGATTCCAGGTTCCATTCCATTCCATTCCAAGCTCCATTCCACATTCTATTCCATTCCTTTTAATGTTCCATTCCACATTCCATTCCACGTTCCATTCCACATTCCATTGCACATCGCATTCTACGTTGCATTCCATATTCCATGTTCCATTCCACTTTCCATTCCACGTTCCATTCCATTTGATTCCATTCCACGTTCTATTCCAGGTTCCATTCAACTTTCATTTCCTCATTCCATTCCACATTCCCTTCTACATTCCATTGCAGTGCATTCCACATTCCATTCCGCATTCCATTGCATTCCTTTCCACATTCGATTCCACATTCCATTCCACATGCCATTCCACCTTTTATTCCATTCCATTCCACGTTCCATTCCGCATTACATTCCACACCCATTCCAAATTCCCTTCCGTTCCATTCCACATTCCTTTCCACTTTCCATTCCACATTCCTTTCCATTGCATTCCATTCCACATCCCATTCCACATTCCCTTCCACATTCCATTGCAAATTCCGTTTCATTGCATTCCCCATTCCATTCCATTCCATTTCACATTGTATTCCATTGCAGTCCACATTCCATTCATCATTGCCTTCCATTCCTTTTAAACTTTCCATTCCATTGTGTTCCACATTCGATTTCACCTTCCATTCCATTAGAAATTCCATTCCAAATTCCATTCCATTCCATTCCACTTTCCAT
This sequence comes from Pongo pygmaeus, assembly GCF_028885625.2. Lineage (NCBI taxonomy): Eukaryota > Metazoa > Chordata > Mammalia > Primates > Hominidae > Pongo > Pongo pygmaeus. The sequence goes on from NC_072392.2 coordinate 39,638,599, forward strand.
TCCACATTTCGTTCAATTTCTTTCCACGTTCCATTCCACGTTCCATTCCACATTGAATTGCACTTTCCATTCCACATTCCATTCCATTTCATTCCAAATTCCATTCCGCTTTGCATTCCACATTGCATTCCACATTCCATTCCATTCCATTCCACGTTTCATTTCACGTTCCATTCCACATTCCATTCCATGATAAATTCCACGTTCCGTTCCATTCCATTGCACATTCCATTCCACCCTCCATTCCATTCCATTCCACGTTCCATTCCACTTTCCATTGTACATTGCATTCCAAGTTCCATTCCACATTCCATTCCACTTTCCATTCCACATTCCATTCCAGGTTCCATTCCATTGCATTCCAAGTTCCATTCCACAATCAATTCCATTACATTCCACGTTCCATTCCACATTCCATTCCACATTCCATTCAACATTCCATTTCTTTCCATTTCACATTCCTTTCCATTCCATTCCACATTCATTTCCACATTCAACTCCTTTCCATTCCACATTCCATTGGACATTCCATTCCATTCCTTTCCACATTCCTTTCCATTGCATTCCAATTTCCATTCTAATCCATTCCATTTTCCATTCCATAACATTCCCCATTCCATTCCATTCCATTCCATTCCACATTCTATTGCATTCCACATTCCATTCTCTTCCATTTCACATTCCACTCCATTCCATTCCATTCCTTTCCACATTCCGTTCCATTCCATTTCATTCCATTCCATTTCATTCCATTCCTCATTCTATTCCATTCCACATTCCATTCCATTCCACATTCCATTCCACTGTATTCTATTCCATTCCATTCCACATTCCATTCCATGCCATTCCATTCCCCATTTCATTCCATTACACATTCCATTCCATTCCATACCGCATTCCATTGCATTTATTTAGTGCTTTCCATTCCATTCCATTCCACATGCCATTATATTCGACATTCCATTCCACATTCCATTCCACGTTCCATTACACGTTCCATTCCATTCCATTCCAAATTCCATTCCACTTTCCATTGCATGACATTCCACGTTCCATTCCACATTCCATTGCCCATGCCTCTCCCCGTTCCATGCCACATTCAATTTCACTTTCCATTCCTCTTTCCGTTCCAAGGTCCATTCCAATACATTCCACATTCCATTCCACATTCTATTCCACATTCCATTCCACAATCCATTCCGTTCCATTCTCTTCCATTCCACATTCTATTACAAATTCCATTCCTCATTCAATTTCATTCCATTCCACATTCCATTCCATTCCATTCCACATTCCATTTCACATTTCATTCCATGTTGCATTCCACATTCCATTCCACATTCAACTCTAATTTCCATTCAAAATTCCATTCCATGTTCCACTCCATTCCATTCCACTTTCAGTTGCACATTCCATTCCATTCCATTAAACATTCTATTCCACATTCCATTCCTTTCCATTCCACATTCCATTCCATTCCATTCCACATTCCATTCCACATTCCATTCCATTCCATTTCACATTCCATTCCAAATTCCATTCCATTCCATTCAACTTTCCATTCCACATTGCCTTGCATTACATTCCACATTCCATTCTGTTCCATTCCACTTTCCATTACATTCCATACCACATTCCATTCCACATTCCATTCCATTGAATTTCACATTGCCTTCCAAATTCCTTGCCATTCCATTCCACTTTCCTTTCCACATTGCCTTGCATTACATTCCACATTCCATTCCACATTCCAATCCAATCCATTCAATGTTCCATTTCAAGTTCCTTTCCTCAGTGCATTTCACATTCTATTTCACGTTCCATTCCACTCCATTACACGTTCCACCCCACTTTCCATTCCATTCCATTCCACGTTCCATTCCACATTCCATTGCACATTCCATTCCACGTTCCATTCCATTCCACTCCAAGTTCCATTCCAAATTCCGTTCCCTCCCTTTCCACGTTCCATTCTATTCCATTCCACGTTCCATTCCACATACCATTTCACTTTCCATTCCACAATCCATTCCATTCAATTCCATTCCATTCCATTCCACGTTCCATTCCATGTTCCATTCCTCGTTGCATTCCATTCCAATCCAGGTTCCATTCGACATTACATTCCTTCCCTTTCCACGTTCCTTTCCGTTCCATTCTACGTTCCATTCCACTTTCCATTCCGCATTCCATTCCACATTCCATTCCACATTACGTTCCATTCCATTCCACATTCCTTTCCACTTTCCATTCCAAATTCCATTCCATTCCATTACTCATTCCATTCCACATTCCATTCCAAATACCATTCCATTGCATTCCCCATTCCATTCCACATTCGATTCCAATCCATTCCAGATTGCATTCCGTTGCAGAACCCATTCCATTCAACATTCCATTCCATTCCATTTAAACTTTCCATTCCATTCCGTTCCGCATTCGATTTCATCTTCCATTCCATTCCAAATTCCATTCCACACTGCATTCAATTCCATTCCACATTCCATTCCCCAATCTGTTCCATTCCATTCCACCTTCCATTCCATGTTCCATTCCACGTTCTATTCCACGTTCCATTCCACATTCAATTAAACATTTCATTCCACATTCCATTCCATTCCATTCCACAATCCATTCCACTTTACATTCCACATTGCATTCCACATTCGATTCTCTTCCATTCCGCGCTCTATTCCACGTTCCATTCCACGTTCCATTCCATTCCATACCAAGTTCCATTCCACGTTCCATTCCATTCCACTCCACGTTCCATTCCATGTTCCATTCCATTCCATTCCACGTTCCATTACACATTCCATTGTACATTCCATTCTAAGTTCCATTCCACATTCCATTCCACTTTCCATTCCACATTCGGTTCCAGGTTCCATTCCATTGCATTCCAAGCTCCATTCCACATTCTATTCCATTCCTTTTAACGTTCCATTCCACATTCCATTCCACGTTCCATTCCACATTCCATTGCACATCGCATTCTACGTTGCATTCCGTATTCCATGTTCCATTCCACTTTCCATACCACGTTCCATTCCATTCGATTCCATTCCACGTTCTATTCCAGGTTCCATTCAACTTTCAATTCCTCATTCCATTCCACATTCCCTTCTACATTCCATTGCAGTGCATTCCACATTCCATTCCGCATTCCATTCCATTCCTTTCCACATTCGATTCCACATTCCATTCCACATGCCATTCCACCCTTCATTCCATTCCATTCCACGTTCCATTCCGCATTACATTCCACACCCATTCCAAATTCCCTTCCGTTCCATTCCACATTCCTTTAAACTTTCCATGCCACATTCCCTTCCATTGCATTCCATTCCACATCCCATTCCACTCCATTCCACATCCCATTCCACATTCCTTTCCACATTCCATTGCAAATTCCGTTTCATTGCATTCCCCATTCCATTCCACATTCCATTCCATTGAATTTCACATTGCTTTCCAAATTCCATCCCATTCCATTCCACTTTCCTTTCCACATTGCCTTGCATTACATTCCACATTCCTTTCCACATTCCAATCCAATCCATTCAATGTTCCATTTCTAGTTCCTTTCCACAGTCCATTCCACATTCTATTTCACGTTCCATTCCACTCCATTACACGTTCCACCCCACTTTCCATTCCATTCCATTCCACGTTCCATTCCACATTCCATTGCACATTCCATTCCACGTTCCATTCCATTCCACTCCAAGTTCCATTCCACATTCCGTTCCCTCCCTTTCCACGTTCCATTCTATTCCATTCCACGTTCCATTCCACTTTCCATTCCACATTCCATTCCACTTTCCATTCCACAATCCATTCCATTCAATTCCATTCCATTCCATTCCACGTTCCATTCCATGTTCCATTCCTCGTTGCATTCCATTCCACTCCAGGTTCCATTCTACATTACATTCCTTCCCTTTCCACGTTCCTTTCCGTTCCATTCCACGTTCCATTCCACTTTCCATTCCGCATTCCATTCCACATTCCATTCCACATTACGTTCCATTCCATTCCACATTCCTTTCCACTTTCCATTCCAAATTCCATTCCATTCCATTACTCATTCCATTCCACATTCCATTCCACATTCCATTCCAAATACCATTCCATTGCATTCCCCATTCCATTCCACATTCGATTCCAATCCATTCCAGATTGCATTCCGTTGCAGAACACATTCCATTCAACATTCCATTCCATTCCATTTAAACTTTCCATTCCATTCCGTTCCGCATTCGATTTCAACTTTCATTCCATTCCAAATTCCATTCCACATTGCATTCAATTCCATTCCACATTCCATTCCACAATCTGTTCCATTCCATTCCACCTTCCATTCCACCTTCCATTCCACGTTCCATTCCACGTTCCATTCCACGTTCCATTCCACGTTCCATTCCACATTCAATTAAACATTTCATTCCACATTCCATTCCATTCCATTCCACAATCCATTCCACTTTACATTCCACATTCCATTCCACATTCGATTCTATTCCATTCCGCGCTCTATTCTACGTTCCATTCCACGTTCCATTCCATTCCATGCCACGTTCCATTCCAAGTTCCATTCCATTCCACTCCACGTTCCATTCCATGTTCCATTCCATTAAATTCCACGTTCCATTCCTCCTTCCATTCCATTCCATTCCACCTTCCATTACACATTCCATTGTACATTCCATTCTAAGTTCCATTCCACATTCCATTCCACTTTCCATTCCACATTCGATTCCAGGTTCCATTCCATTCCATTCCAAGCTCCATTGCACATTCTATTCCATTCCTTTTAATGTTCCATTCCACATTCCATTCCACGTTCCATTCCACATTCCATTGCACATCGCATTCTACGTTGCATTCCATATTCCATGTTCCATTCCACTTTCCATTCCACGTTCCATTCCATTCGATTCCATTCCACGTTCTATTCCAGGTTCCATTCAACTTTCAATTCCTCTTTCCATTCCACATTCCCTTCTACATTCCATTGCAGTGCATTCCACATTCCATTCCGCATTCCATTCCATTCCTTTCCACATTCGATTCCACATTCCATTCCACATGCCATTCCACCTTTTATTCCATTCCATTCCACGTGCCATTCCGCATTACATTCCACACCCATTCCAAATTCCCTTCCGTTCCATTCCACATTCCTTTCCACTTTCCATTTCACATTCCTTTCCATTGCATTCCATTCCACATCCCATTCCACATTCCTTTCCACATTCCATTGCAAATTCCGTTTCATTGCATTCCCCATTCCATTCCATTCCATTTCACATTGTATTCCATTGCAGTCCACATTCCATTCATCATTGCCTTCCATTCCTTTTAAACTTTCCATTCCATTGTGTTCCACATTCGATTTCACCTTCCATTCCATTAGAAATTCCATTCCAAATTCCATTCCATTCCATTCCACTTTCCATTCCACATTTCGTTCAATTTCATTCCACGTTCCATTCCACGTTCCATTCCACATTGAATTGCACTTTCCATTCCACATTCCATTCCATTTCATTCCAAATTCCATTCCGCTTTGCATTCCACATTGCATTCCACATTCCATTCCATTACATTCCACGTTTCATTTCACGTTCCATTCCACATTCCATTCCATGATAAATTCCACGTTCCGTTCCATTCCATTGCACATTCCATTCCACCCTCCATTCCATTCCATTCCACGTTCCATTCCACTTTCCATTGTACATTGCATTCCAAGTTCCATTCCACATTCCATTCCACTTTCCATTCCACATTCCATTCCAGGTTCCATTCCATTGCATTCCAAGTTCCATTCCACATTCAATTCCATTACATTCCACGTTCCATTCCACATTCCATTCCACATTCCATTCAACATTCCATTTCTTTCCATTTCACATTCCTTTCCATTCCATTCCACATTCATTTCCACATTCAACTCCTTTCCATTCCACATTCCATTGGACATTCCATTCCATTCCTTTCCACATTCCTTTCCATTGCATTCCAATTTCCATTCTAATCCATTCCATTTTCCATTCCATAACATTCCCCATTCCATTCCATTCCATTCCATTCCACATTCTATTGCATTCCACATTCCATTCTCTTCCATTTCACATTCCACTCCATTCCATTCCATTCCTTTCCACATTCCGTTCCATTCCATTTCATTCCATTCCATTTCATTCCATTCCTCATTCTATTCCATTCCACATTCCATTCCATTCCACATTCCATTCCACTGTACTCTATTCCATTCCATTCCACATTCCATTCCATGCCATTCCATTCCCCATTTCATTCCATTACACATTCCATTCCATTCCATACCGCATTCCATTGCATTCATTTAGTGCATTCCATTCCATTCCATTCCACATGCCATTATATTCGACATTCCATTCCACATTCCATTCCACGTTCCATTACACGTTCCATTCCATTCCATTCCACATTCCATTCCACTTTCCATTGCATGACATTCCACGTTCCATTCCACATTCCATTGCCCATGCCTCTCCCCGTTCCATGCCACATTCAATTTCACTTTCCATTCCTCTTTCCATTCCAAGGTCCATTCCAATACATTCCACATTCCATTCCACATTCTATTCCACATTCCATTCCACAATCCATTCCGTTCCATTCTCTTCCATTCCACATTCTATTACAAATTCCATTCCTCATTCAATTTCATTCCATTCCACATTCCATTCCATTGCATTCCACATTCCATTTCACATTTCATTCCATGTTGCATTCCACATTCCATTCCACATTCAACTCTAATTTCCATTCAAAATTCCATTCCATGTTCCACTCCATTCCATTCCACTTTCAGTTGCACATTCCATTCCATTCCATTAAACATTCTATTCCACATTCCGTTCCTTTCCATTCCACATTCCATTCCATTCCATTCCACATTCCATTCCACATTCCATTCCATTCAATTTCTCATTCCATTCCAAATTCCATTCCATTCCATTCAACTTTCCATTCCACATTGCCTTGCATTACATTCCACATTCCATTCTGTTCCATTCCACTTTCCATTACATTCCATACCACATTCCATTCCACATTCCATTCCATTGAATTTCACATTGCCTTCCAAATTCCTTGCCATTCCATTCCACTTTCCTTTCAACATTGCCTTGCATTCCATTCCACATTCCAATCCAATCCATTCAATGTTCCATTTCAAGTTCCTTTCCTCAGTGCATTTCACATTCTATTTCACGTTCCATTCCACTCCATTACACGTTCCACCCCACTTTCCATTCCATTCCATTCCACGTTCCATTCCACATTCCATTGCACATTCCATTCCACGTTCCATTCCATTCCACTCCAAGTTCCATTCCAAATTCCGTTCCCTCCCTTTCCACGTTCCATTCTATTCCATTCCACGTTCCATTCCACCTACCATTTCACTTTCCATTCCACAATCCATTCCATTCAATTCCATTCCATTCCATTCCACGTTCCATTCCTTGTTCCATTCCTCGTTGCATTCCATTCCAATCCAGGTTCCATTCTACATTACATTCCTTCCCTTTCCACGTTCCTTTCCGTTCCATTCTACGTTCCATTCCACTTTCCATTCCGCATTCCATTCCACATTCCATTCCACATTACGTTCCATTCCATTCCACATTCCTTTCCACTTTCCATTCCAAATTCCATTCCATTCCATTACTCATTCCATTCCACATTCCATTCCACATTCCATTCCAAATACCATTCCAATGCATTCCCCATTCCATTCCACATTCGATTCCAATCCATTCCAGATTGCATTCCGTTGCAGAACCCATTCCATTCAACATTCCATTCCATTCCATTTAAACTTTCCATTCCATTCCGTTCCGCATTCGATTTCATCTTCCATTCCATTCCAAATTCCATTCCACACTGCATTCAATTCCATTCCACATTCCATTCCCCAATCTGTTCCATTCCATTCCACCTTCCATTCCATGTTCCATTCCACGTTCTATTCCACGTTCCATTCCACATTCAATTAAACATTTCATTCCACATTCCATTCCATTCCATTCCACAATCCATTCCACTTTACATTCCACATTGCCTTCCACATTCGATTCTCTTCCATTCCGCGCTCTATTCCACGTTCCATTCCACGTTCCATTCCATTCCATACCAAGTTCCATTCCACGTTCCATTCCATTCCACTCCACGTTCCATTCCATGTTCCATTCCATTCCATTCCACGTTCCATTCCCCTTTCCATTCCATTCCATTCCACGTTCCATTACACATTCCATTGTACATTCCATTCTAAGTTCCATTCCACATTCCATTCCACTTTCCATTCCACATTCGATTCCAGGTTCCATTCCATTCCATTCCAAGCTCCATTCCACATTCTATTCCATTCCTTTTAACGTTCCATTCCACATTCCATTCCACGTTCCATTCCACATTCCATTGCACATCGCATTCTACGTTGCATTCCGTATTCCATGTTCCATTCCACTTTCCATTCCACGTTCCATTCCATTCGATTCCATTCCACGTTCTATTCCAGGTTCCATTCAACTTTCAATTCCTCATTCCATTCCACATTCCCTTCTACATTCCATTGCAGTGCATTCCACATTCCATTCCGCATTCCATTCCATTCCTTTCCACATTCGATTCCACATTCCATTCCACATGCCATTCCACCTTTCATTCCATTCCATTCCACGTTCCATTCCTCATTACATTCCACACCCATTCCAAATTCCCTTCCGTTCCATTCCACATTCCTTTAAACTTTCCATTCTGCATTCCTTTCCATTGCATTCCATTCCACATCCCATTCCACTCCATTCCATATCCCATTCCACATTCCTTTCCACATTCCATTGCAAATTCCGTTTCATTGCATTCCCCATTCCATTCCACATTCCATTCCATTGAATTTCACATTGCTTTCCAAATTCCAGCCCATTCCATTCCACTTTCCTTTCCACATTGCCTTGCATTACATTCCACATTCCATTGCACATTCCAATCCAATCCATTCAATGTTCCATTTCTAGTTCCTTTCCACAGTCCATTCCACATTCTATTTCACGTTCCATTCCACTCCATTACACGTTCCACCCCACTTTCCATTCCATTCCATTCCACGTTCCATTCCACATTCCATTGCACATTCCATTCCACGTTCCATTAAATTCCACTCCAAGTTCCATTCCACATTCCGTTCCCTCCCTTTCCACGTTCCATTCTATTCCATTCCACGTTCCATTCCACTTTCCATTCCACATTCCATTCCACTTTCCATTCCACAATCCATTCCATTCAATTCCATTCCATTCCATTCCACGTTCCATTCCATGTTCCATTCCTCGTTGCATTCCATTCCACTCCAGGTTCCATTCTACATTACATTCCTTCCCTTTCCACGTTCCTTTCCGTTCCATTCCACGTTCCATTCCACTTTCCATTCCGCATTCCATTCCACATTCCATTCCACATTACGTTCCATTCCATTCCACATTCCTTTCCTCTTTCCATTCCAAATTCCATTCCATCCCATTACTCATTCCATTCCACATTCCATTCCACATTCCATTCCAAATACCATTCCATTGCATTCCCCATTCCATTCCACATTCGATTCCAATCCATTCCAGATTGCATTCCATTGCAGAACACATTCCATTCAACATTCCATTCCATTCCATTTAAACTTTCCATTCCATTCCGTTCCGCATTCGATTTCACCTTTCATTCCATTCCAAATTCCATTCCACACTGCATTCAATTCCATTCCACATTCCATTCCACAATCTGTTCCATTCCATTCCACCTTCCATTCCACGTTCCATTCCACGTTCCATTCCACGTTCCATTCCACATTCAATTAAACATTTCATTCCACATTCCATTCCATTCCATTCCACAATACATTCCACTTTACATTCCACATTGCATTCCACATTCGATTCTATTCCATTCCGCGCTCTATTCTACGTTCCATTCCACGTTCCATTCCATTCCATGCCACGTTCCATTCCACGTTCCATTCCATTCCACTCCACGTTCCATTCCATGTTCCATTCCATTCCATTCCACGTTCCATTCCATGTTCCATTCCATTCCATTCCACGTTCCATTCCTCCTTCCATTCCATTCCATTCCACGTTCCATTACACATTCCATTGTACATTCCATTCTAAGTTCCATTCCACATTCCATTCCACTTTCCATTCCACATTCGATTCCAGGTTCCATTCCATTCCATTCCAAGCTCCAGTCCACATTCTATTCCATTCCTTTTAATGTTCCATTCCACATTCCATTCCACGTTCCATTCCACATTCCATTGCACATCGCATTCTACGTTGCATTCCATATTCCATGTTCCATTCCACGTTCCATTCCATTCGATTCCATTCCACGTTCTATTCCAGGTTCCATTCAACTTTCAATTCCTCATTCCATTCCACATTCCCTTCTACATTCCATTGCAGTGCATTCCACATTCCATTCCGCATTCCATTCCATTCCTTTCCACATTCGATTCCACATTCCATTCCACATGCCATTCCACCTTTTATTCCATTCCATTCCACGTTCCGTTCCGCAATACATTCCACACCCATTCCAAATTCCCTTCCGTTCCATTCCACATTCCTTTCCACTTTCCATTCCACATTCCTTTCCATTGCATTCCATTCCACATCCCATTCCACATTCCTTTCCACATTCCATTGCAAATTCCGTTTCATTGCATTCCCCATTCCATTCCATTCCATTTCACATTGTATTCCATTGCAGTCCACATTCCATTCATCATTGCCTTCCATTCCTTTTAAACTTTCCATTCCATTTTGTTCCACATTCGATTTCACCTTCCATTCCATTAGAAATTCCATTCCAAATTCCATTCCATTCCATTCCACTTTCCATTCCACATTTCGTTCAATTTCATTCCACGTTCCATTCCACGTTCCATTCCACATTGAATTCCACTTTCCATTCCACATTCCATTCCATTCCATTCCATTCCAAATTCCATTCCGCTTTGCATTCCACATTGCATTCCACATTCCATTCCATTCCATTCCACGTTTCATTTCACGTTCCATTCCACATTCCATTCCATGATAAATTCCACGTTCCGTTCCATTCCATTGCACATTCCATTCCACCCTCCATTCCATTCCATTCCACGTTCCATTCCACTTTCCATTGTACATTGCATTCCAAGTTCCATTCCACATTCCATTCCACTTTCCATTCCACATTCCATTCCAGGTTCCATTCCATTGCATTCCAAGTTCCACTCCACATTCAATTCCATTACATTCCACGTTCCATTCCACATTCCATTCCACATTCCATTCAACATTCCATTTCTTTCCATTTCACATTCCTTTCCATTCCATTCCACATTCATTTCCACATTCAACTCCTTTCCATTCCACATTCCATTGGACATTCCATTCCATTCCTTTCCACATTCCTTTCCATTGCATTCCAATTTCCATTCTAATCCATTCCATTTTCCATTCCATAACATTCCCCATTCCATTCCATTCCATTCCATTCCACATTCTATTGCATTCCCCATTCCATTCTCTTCCATTTCACATTCCACTCCATTCCATTCCATTCCTTTCCACATTCCGTTCCCTTCCACTTCATTCCATTCCATTTCATTCCATTCCTCATTCTATTCCATTCCACATTCCATTCCATTCCACATTCCATTCCACTGTACTCTATTCCATTCCATTCCACATTCCATTCCATGCCATTCCATTCCCGATTTCATTCCATTACACATTCCATTCCATTCCATACCGCATTCCATTCCATTCATTTAGTGCATTCCATTGCATTCCATTCCACATGCCATTATATTCGACATTCCATTCCACATTCCATTCCACGTTCCATTACACGTTCCATTCCATTCCATTCCACATTAAATTCCACTTTCCATTGCATGACATTCCACGTTCCATTCCACATTCCATTGCCCATGCCTCTCCCCGTTCCATGCCACATTCAATTTCACTTTCCATTCCTCTTTCCATTCCAAGGTCCATTCCAATACATTCCACATTCCATTCCACATTCTATTCCACATTCCATTCCACAATCCATTCCGTTCCATTCTCTTCCATTCCACATTCTATTACAAATTCCATTCCTCATTCAATTTCATTCCATTCCACATTCCATTCCATTCCATTCCACATTCCATTTCACATTTCATTCCATGTTGCATTCCACATTCTATTCCACATTCCACTCTAATTTCCATTCAAAATTCCATTCCACGTTCCACTCCATTCCATTCCACGTTCAGTTGCACATTCCATTCCATTCCATTAAACTTTCTATTCCACATTCCGTTCCGTTCCATTCCACATTCCATTCCTTTCCATTCCACATTCCATTCCACATTCCATTCCATTCAATTTCGCATTCCATTCCAAATTCCATTCCATTCCATTCAACTTTCCATTCCACATTGCCTTGCATTACATTCCACATTCCATTCTGTTCCATTCCACTTTCCATTACATTCCATACCACATTCCATTCCACATTCCATTCCATTGAATTTCACATTGCCTTCCAAATTCCTTGCCATTCCATTCCACTTTCCTTTCCACATTGCCTTGCATTACATTCCACATTCCATTCCACATTCCAATCCAATCCATTCTATGTTCCATTTCAAGTTCCTTTCCTCAGTACATTCCACATTCTATTTCACATTCCATTCCACTCCATTACACGTTCCACCCCACTTTCCATTCCATTCCATTCCAGGTTCCATTCCACATTCCATTGCACATTCCATTCCACGTTCCATTCCATTCCACTCCAAGTTCCATTCCACATTCTGTTCCCTCCCTTTCCACATTCCATTCTATTCCATTGCACGTTCCATTCCACTTTCCATTCCACATACCATTCCACTTTCCATTCCACAATCCATTCCATTCAATTCCATTCCATTGCATTCCACGTTCCATTCCATGTTCCATTCCTCGTTGCATTCCATTCCACTCCAGGTTCCATTCTACATTACATTCCTTCCCTTTCCACGTTCCTTTCCGTTCCATTCTACGTTCCATTCCACTTTCCATTCCGCATTCCATTCCACATTCCATTCCACATTAACTTCCATTCCATTCCACATTCCTTTCCACTTTCCATTCCAAATTCCATTCCATTCCATTACTCATTCCATTCCACATTCCATTCCACATTCCATTCCAAATACCATTCCATTGCATTCCCCATTCCATTCCACATTCGATTCCAAACCATTCCATATTGCATTCCGTTGAAGAAACCATTCCATTCAACATTCCATTCCATTCCATTTAAACTTTCCATTCCATTCCGTTCCGCATTCGATTTCACCTTCCATTCCATTCCAAATTCCATTCCACACTGCATTCAATTCCATTCCACATTCCATTCCCCAATCTGTTCCATTCCATTCCACCTTCCATTCCATGTTCCATTCCACGTTCCATTCCACGTTCCATTCCACATTCAATTAAACATTTCATTCCACATTCCATTCCATTCCATTCCACAATCCATTCCACTTTACATTCCACATTGCATTCCACATTCGATTCTCTTCCATTCCGCGCTCTATTCCACGTTCCATTCCACGTTCCATTCCATTCCATACCAAGTTCCATTCCACGTTCCATTCCATTCCACTCCAAGTTCCATTCCAAATTCCGTTCCCTCCCTTTCCACGTTCCATTCTATTCCATTCCACTTTCCATTCCACATACCATTTCACTTTCCATTCCACAATCCATTCCATTCAATTCCATTCCATTCCATTCCACGTTCCATTCCATGTTCCATTCCTCGTTGCATTCCATTCCAATCCAGGTTCCATTCGACATTACATTCCTTCCCTTTCCACGTTCCTTTCCGTTCCATTCTACGTTCCATTCCACTTTCCATTCCGCATTCCATTCCACATTCCATTCCACATTACGTTCCATTCCATTCCACATTCCTTTCCACTTTCCATTCCAAATTCCATTCCATTCCATTACTCATTCCATTCCACATTCCATTCCACATTCCATTCCAAATACCATTCCATTGCATTCCCCATTCCATTCCACATTCGATTCCAATCCATTCCAGATTGCATTCCGTTGCAGAACCCATTCCATTCAACATTCCATTCCATTCCATTTAAACTTTCCATTCCATTCCGTTCCGCATTCGATTTCATCTTCCATTCCATTCCAAATTCCATTCCACACTGCATTCAATTCCATTCCACATTCCATTCCCCAATCTGTTCCATTCCATTCCACCTTCCATTCCATGTTCCATTCCACGTTCTATTCCACGTTCCATTCCACATTCAATTAAACATTTCATTCCACATTCCATTCCATTCCATTCCACAATCCATTCCACTTTACATTCCACATTGCATTCCACATTCGATTCTCTTCCATTCCGCGCTCTATTCCACGTTCCATTCCACGTTCCATTCCATTCCATACCAAGTTCCATTCCACGTTCCATTCCATTCCACTCCACGTTCCATTCCATGTTCCATTCCATTCCATTCCACGTTCCATTACACATTCCATTGTACATTCCATTCTAAGTTCCATTCCACATTCCATTCCACTTTCCATTCCACATTCGATTCCAGGTTCCATTCCATTCCATTACAAGCTCCATTCCACATTCTATTCCATTCCTTTTAACGTTCCATTCCACATTCCATTCCACGTTCCATTCCACATTCCATTGCACATCGCATTCTACGTTGCATTCCGTATTCCATGTTCCATTCCACTTTCCATTCCACGTTCCATTCCATTCGATTCCATTCCACGTTCTATTCCAGGTTCCATTCAACTTTCAATTCCTCATTCCATTCCACATTCCCTTCTACATTCCATTGCAGTGCATTCCACATTCCATTCCGCATTCCATTCCATTCCTTTCCACATTCGATTCCACATTCCATTCCACATGCCATTCCACCTTTCATTCCATTCCATTCCACGTTCCATTCCTCATTACATTCCACACCCATTCCAAATTCCCTTCCGTTCCATTCCACATTCCTTTAAACTTTCCATTCTGCATTCCTTTCCATTGCATTCCATTCCACATCCCATTCCACTCCATTCCACATCCCATTCCACATTCCTTTCCACATTCCATTGCAAATTCCGTTTCATTGCATTCCCCATTCCATTCCACATTCCATTCCATTGAATTTCACATTGCTTTCCAAATTCCATCCCATTCCATTCCACTTTCCTTTCCACATTGCCTTGCATTACATTCCACATTCCATTCCACATTCCAATCCAATCCATTCAATGTTCCATTTCAAGTTCCTTTCCACAGTCCATTCCACATTCTATTTCACGTTCCATTCCACTCCATTACACGTTCCACCCCACTTTCCATTCCATTCCATTCCACGTTCCATTCCACATTCCATTGCACATTCCATTCCACGTTCCATTAAATTCCACTCCAAGTTCCATTCCACATTCCGTTCCCTCCCTTTCCACGTTCCATTCTATTCCATTCCACGTTCCATTCCACTTTCCATTCCACATTCCATTCCACTTTCCATTCCACAATCCATTCCATTCAATTCCATTCCATTCCATTCCACGTTCCATTCCATGTTCCATTCCTCGTTGCATTCCATTCCACTCCAGGTTCCATTCTACATTACATTCCTTCCCTTTCCACGTTCCTTTCCGTTCCATTCCACGTTCCATTCCACTTTCCATTCCGCATTCCATTCCACATTCCATTCCACATTACGTTCCATTCCATTCCACATTCCTTTCCACTTTCCATTCCAAATTCCATTCCATTCCATTACTCATTCCATTCCACATTCCATTCCACATTCCATTCCAAATACCATTCCATTGCATTCCCCATTCCATTTCACATTCGATTCCAATCCATTCCAGATTGCATTCCGTTGCAGAACACATTCCATTCAACATTCCATTCCATTCCATTTAAACTTTCCATTCCATTCCGTTCCGCATTCGATTTCACCTTCCATTCCATTCCAAATTCCATTCCACACTGCATTCAATTCCATTCCACATTCCATTCCACAATCTGTTCCATTCCATTCCACCTTCCATTCCACGTTCCATTCCACGTTCCATTCCACGTTCCATTCCACATTCAATTAAACATTTCATTCCACATTCAATTCCATTCCATGCCACAATCCATTCCACTTTACATTCCACATTGCATTCCACATTCGATTCTATTCCATTCCGCGCTCTATTCTACGTTACATTCCACGTTCCATTCCATTCCATGCCACGTTCCATTCCACGTTCCATTCCATTCCACTCCACGTTCCATTCCATGTTCCATTCCATTCCATTCCACGTTCCATTCCATGTTCCATTCCATTCCATTCCACGTTCCATTCCTCCTTCCATTCCATTCCATTCCACGTTCCATTACACATTCCATTGTACATTCCATTCTAAGTTCCATTCCACATTCCATTCCACTTTCCATTCCACATTCGATTCCAGGTTCCATTCCATTCCATTCCAAGCTCCATTCCACATTCTATTCCATTCCTTTTAATGTTCCATTCCACATTCCATTCCACGTTCCATTCCACATTCCATTGCACATCGCATTCTACGTTGCATTCCATATTCCATGTTCCATTCCACTTTCCATTCCACGTTCCATTCCATTCGATTCCATTCCACGTTCTATTCCAGGTTCCATTCAACTTTCAATTCCTCATTCCATTCCACATTCCCTTCTACATTCCATTGCAGTGCATTCCACATTCCATTCCGCATTCCATTCCATTCCTTTCCACATTCGATTCCACATTCCATTCCACATGCCATTCCACCTTTTATTCCATTCCATTCCACGTTCCATTCCGCATTACATTCCACACCCATTCCAAATTCCCTTCCGTTCCATTCCACATTCCTTTCCACTTTCCATTCCACATTCCTTTCCATTGCATTCCATTCCACATCCCATTCCACATTCCTTTCCACATTCCATTGCAAATTCCGTTTCACTGCATTCCCCATTCCATTCCATTCCATTTCACATTGTATTCCATTGCAGTACACATTCCACTCATCATTGCCTTCCATTCCTTTTAAACTTTCCATTCCATTGTGTTCCACATTCGATTTCACCTTCCATTCCATTAGAAATTCCATTCCAAATTCCATTCCATTCCATTCCACTTTCCATTCCACATTTCGTTCAATTTCATTCCACGTTCCATTCCACGTTCCATTCCACATTGAATTCCACTTTCCATTCCACATTCCATTCCATTCCATTCCAAATTCCATTCCGCTTTGCATTCCACATTGCATTCCACATTCCATTCCATTCCATTCCACGTTTCATTTCACGTTCCATTCCACATTCCATTCCATGATAAATTCCACGTTCCGTTCCATTCCATTGCACATTCCATTCCACCCTCCATTCCATTCCATTCCACGTTCCATTCCACTTTCCATTGTACATTGCATTCCAAGTTCCATTCCACATTCCATTCCACTTTCCATTCCACATTCCATTCCAGGTTCCATTCCATTGCATTCCAAGTTCCATTCCACATTCAATTCCATTACATTCCACGTTCCATTCCACATTCCATTCCACATTCCATTCAACATTCCATTTCTTTCCATTTCACATTCCTTTCCATTCCATTCCACATTCATTTCCACATTCAACTCCTTTCCATTCCACATTCCATTGGACATTCCATTCCATTCCTTTCCACATTCCTTTCCATTGCATTCCAATTTCCATTCTAATCCATTCCATTTTCCATTCCGTAACATTCCCCATTCCATTCCATTACATTACATTCCACATTCTATTGCATTCCACATTCCATTCTCTTCCATTTCACATTCCACTCCATTCCATTCCATTCCTTTCCACATTCCGTTCCATTCCATTTCATTCCATTCCATTTCATTCCATTCCTCATTCTATTCCATTCCACATTCCATTCCATTCCACATTCCATTCCACTGTATTCTATTCCATTCCATTCCACATTCCATTCCATGCCATTCCATTTCCCATTTCATTCCATTACACATTCCATTCCATTCCATACCGCATTCCATTCCATTCATTTAGTGCATTCCATTCCATTCCATTCCACATGACATTATATTCGACATTCCATTCCACATTCCATTCCACGTTCCATTACACGTTCCATTCCATTCCATTCCTCATTCCATTCCGCTTTCCATTGCATGACATTCCACGTTCCATTCCACATTCCATTGCCCATGCCTCTCCCCGTTCCATGCCACATTCAATTTCACTTTCCATTCCTCTATCCATTCCAAGGTCCATTCCAATACATTCCACATTCCATTCCACATTCTATTCCACATTCCATTCCACAATCCATTCCGTTCCATTCTCTTCCATTCCACATTCTATTACAAATTCCATTCCTCATTCAATTTCATTCCATTCCACATTCCATTCCATTCCATTCCACATTCCATTTCACATTTCATTCCATGTTGCATTCCACATTCCATTCCACATTCCACTCTAATTTCCATTCAAAATTCCATTCCATGTTCCACTCCATTCCATTCCACTTTCAGTTGCACATTCCATTCCATTCCATTAAACTTTCTATTCCACATTCCATTCCGTTCCATTCCACATTCCATTCCATTCCATTCCACATTCCATTCCACATTCCATTCCATTCAATTTCACATTCCATTCCAAATTCCATTAGATTCCATTCAACTTTCCATTCCACATTGCCTTGCATTACATTCCACATTCCATTCTGTTCCATTCCACTTTCCATTACATTCCATACCACATTCCATTCCACATTCCATTCCATTGAATTTCACATTGCCTTCCAAATTCCTTGCCATTCCATTCCACTTTCCTTTCCACATTGCCTTGCATTACATTCCACATTCCATTCCACATTCCAATCCAATCCATTCAATGTTCCATTTCAAGTTCCTTTCCTCAGTCCATTCCACATTCTATTTCACGTTCCATTCCACTCCATTACACGTTCCACCCCACTTTCCATTCCATTCCATTCCACGTTCCATTCCACATTCCATTGCACATTCCATTCCACGTTCCATTCAATTCCACTCCAAGTTCCATTCCACATTCCGTTCCCTCCCTTTCCACGTTCCATTCTATTCCATTCCACGTTCCATTCCATGTTCCATTCCTCGTTGCATTCCATTCAAATCCAGGTTCCATTCTACATTACATTCCTTCCCTTTCCACGTTCCTTTCCGTTCCATTCTACGTTCCATTCCACTTTCCATTCCGCATTCCATTCCACATTCCATTCCACATTACGTTCCATTCCATTCCACATTCCTTTCCACTTTCCATTCCAAATTCCATTCCATTCCATTACTCATTCCATTCCACATTCCATTCCACATTCCATTCCAAATACCATTCCATTGCATTCCCCATTCCATTCCACATTCGATTCCAATCCATTCCAGATTGCATTCCGTTGCAGAACCCATTCCATTGAACATTCCATTCCATTCCATTTAAACTTTCCATTCCATTCCATTCCGCATTCGATTTCACCTTCCATTACATTCCAAATTCCATTCCACACTGCATTGAATTCCATTCCACATTCCATTCCCCAATCTGTTCCATTCCATTCCACCTTCCATTCCATGTTCCATTCAACGTTCCATTCCACGTTCCATTCCACATTCAATTAAACATTTCATTCCACATTCCTTTCCATTCCATTCCACAATCCATTCCACTTTACATTCCACATTGCTTTCCACATTCGATTCTCTTCCATTCCGCGCTCTATTCCACGTTCCATTCCACGTTCCATTCCATTCCATACCAAGTTCCATTTCACGTTCCATTCCATTCCACTCCACTTTCCATTCCATGTTCCATTCCATTCCATTCCACGTTCCATTCCCCTTTCCATTCCATTCCATTCCACGTTCCATTACACATTCCATTGTACATTCCATTCTAAGTTCCATTCCACATTCCATTCCACTTTCCATTCCACATTCGGTTCCAGGTTCCATTCCATTGCATTCCAAGCTCCATTCCACATTCTATTCCATTCCTTTTAACGTTCCATTCCACATTCCATTCCACGTTCCATTCCACATTCCATTGCACATCGCATTCTACGTTGCATTCCGTATTCCATGTTCCATTCCACTTTCCATTCCACGTTCCATTCCATTCGATTCCATTCCACGTTCTATTCCAGGTTCCATTCAACTTTCAATTCCTCATTCCATTCCACATTCCCTTCTACATTCCATTGCAGTGCATTCCACATTCCATTCCGCATTCCATTCCATTCCTTTCCACATTCGATTCCACATTCCATTCCACATGCCATTCCACCTTTCATTCCATTCCATTCCACGTTCCATTCCGCATTACATTCCACACCCATTCCAAATTCCCTTCCGTTCCATTCCACATTCCTTTAAACTTTCCATGCCGCATTCCCTTCCATTGCATTCCATTCCACATCCCATTCCACATTCCTTTCCACATTCCATTGCAAATTCCGTTTCATTGCATTCTCCATTCCATTCCACATTCCATTCCATTGAATTTCACATTGCTTTCCAAATTCCATCCCATTCCATTCCACTTTCCTTTCCACATTGCCTTGCATTACATTCCACATTCCATTCCACATTCCAATCCAATCCATTCAATGTTCCATTTCAAGTTCCTTTCCACAGTCCATTCCACATTCTATTTCACGTTCCATTCCACTCCATTACACGTTCCACCCCACTTTCCATTCCATTCCATTCCACGTTCCATTCCACATTCCATTGCACATTCCATTCCACGTTCCATTCCATTCCACTCCAAGTTCCATTCCACATTCCGTTCCCTCCCTTTCCACGTTCCATTCGATTCCATTCCACGTTCCATTCCACTTTCCATTCCACATACCATTCCACTTTCCATTCCACAATCCATTCCATTCAATTCCATTCCATTCCATTCCACGTTCCATTCCATGTTCCATTCCTCGTTGCATTCCATTCCACTCCAGGTTCCATTCTACATTACATTCCTTCCCTTTCCACGTTCCTTTCCGTTCCATTCCACGTTCCATTCCACTTTCCATTCCGCATTCCATTCCACATTCCATTCCACATTACGTTCCATTCCATTCCACATTCCTTTCCACTTTCCATTCCAAATTCCATTCCATTCCATTACTCATTCCATTCCACATTGCATTCCACATTCCATTCCAAATACCATTCCATTGCATTCCCCATTCCATTCCACATTCGATTCCAATCCATTCCAGATTGCATTCCGTTGCAGAACACGTTCCATTCAACATTCCATTCCATTCCATTTAAACTTTCCATTCCATTCCGTTCCGCATTCGATTTCACCTTTCATTCCATTCCAAATTCCATTCCACACTGCATTCAATTCCATTCCACATTCCATTCCACAATCTGTTCCATTCCATTCCACCTTCCATTCCACGTTCCATTCCACGTTCCATTCCACGTTCCGTTCCACATTCAATTAAACATTTCATTCCGCATTCCATTCCATTCCATTCCACAATCCATTCCACTTTACATTCCACATTGCATTCCACATTCGATTCTATTCCATTCCGCGCTCTATTCTACGTTACATTCCACGTTCCATTCCATTCCATGCCACGTTCCATTCCACGTTCCATTCCATTCCACTCCACGTTCCATTCCATGTTCCATTCCATTCCATTCCACGTTCCATTCCATGTTCCATTCCATTCCATTCCACGTTCCGTTCCTCCTTCCATTCCATTCCATTCCACGTTCCATTACACATTCCATTGTACATTCCATTCTAAGTTCCATTCCACATTCCATTCCACTTTCCATTCCACATTCGATTCCAGGTTCCATTCCATTCCATTCCAAGCTCCATTCCACATTCTATTCCTTTCCTTTTAATGTTCCATTCCACATTCCATTCCACGTTCCATTCCACATTCCATTGCACATCGCATTCTACGTTGCATTCCATATTCCATGTTCCATTCCGCTTTCCATTCCACGTTCCATTCCATTCGATTCCATTCCACGTTCTATTCCAGGTTCCATTCAACTTTCAATTCCTCATTCCATTCCACATTCCCTTCTACATTCCATTGCAGTGCATTCCACATTCCATTCCGCATTCCATTCCATTCCTTTCCACATTCGATTCCACATTCCATTCCACATGCCATTCCACCTTTTATTCCATTCCATTCCACGTTCCCTTCCGCATTACATTCCACACCCATTCCAAATTCCCTTCCGTTCCATTCCACATTCCTTTCCACTTTCCATTCCACATTCCTTTCCATTGCATTCCATTCCACATCCCATTCCACATTCCTTTCCACATTCCATTGCAAATTCCGTTTCATTGCATTCCCCATTCCATTCCATTCCATTTCACATTGTATTCCATTGCAGTCCACATTCCATTCATCATTGCCTTCCATTCCTTTTAAACTTTCCATTCCATTGTGTTCCACATTCGATTTCACCTTCCATTCCATTAGAAATTCCATTCCAAATTCCATTCCATTCCATTCCACTTTCCATACCACATTTCGTTCAATTTCATTCCACGTTCCATTCCACGTTCCATTCCACATTGAATTCCACTTTCCATTCCACATTCCATTCCATTCCATTCCATTCCAAATTCCATTCCACTTTGCATTCCACATTGCATTCCACATTCCATTCCATTCCATTCCACGTTTCATTTCACGTTCCATTCCACATTCCATTCCATGATAAATTCCACGTTCCGTTCCATTCCATTGCACATTCCATTCCACCCTCCTTTCCATTCCATTCCACGTTCCATTACACTTTCCATTGTATATTGCATTCCAAGTTGCATTCCACATTCCATTCCACTTTCCATTCCACATTCCATTCCAGGTTCCATTCCATTGCATTCCAAGTTCCATTCCACATTCAATTCCATTACATTCCACGTTCCATTCCACATTCCATTCCACATTCCATTCAACATTCCATTTCTTTCCATTTCACATTCCTTTCCATTCCATTCCACATTCATTTCCACATTCAACTCCTTTATATTCCACATTCCATTGGACATTCCATTCCATTCCTTTCCACATTCCTTTCCATTGCATTCCAATTTCCATTCTAATCCATTCCATTTTCCATTCCATAACATTCCCCATTCCATTCCATTCCATTCCATTCCACATTCTATTGCATTCCACATTCCATTCTCTTCCATTTCACATTCCACTCCATTCCATTCCATTCCTTTCCACATTCCGTTCCATTCCATTTCATTCCATTCCATTTCATTCCATTCCTCATTCTATTCCATTCCACATTCCATTCCATTCCACATTCCATTCCACTGTACTCTATTCCGTTCCATTCCACATTCCATTCCATGCCATTCCATTCCCCATTTCATTCCATTACACATTCCATTCCATTCCATACCGCATTCCATTGCATTCATTTAGTGCATTCCATTCCATTCCATTCCACATGCCATTATATTCGACATTCCATTCCACATTCCATTCCACGTTCCATTACACGTTCCATTCCATTCCATTCCACATTCCATTCCACTTTCCATTGCATGACATTCCACGTTCCATTCCACATTCCATTGCCCATGCCTCTCCCCGTTCCATGCCACATTCAATTTCACTTTCCATTCCTCTTTCCATTCCAAGGTCCATTCCAATACATTCCACATTCCATTCCACATTCTATTCCACATTCCATTCCACAATCCATTCCGTTCCATTCTCTTCCATTCCACATTCTATTACAAATTCCATTCCTCATTCAATTTCATTCCATTCCACATTCCATTCCATTCCATTCCACATTCCATTCCACATTCCATTCCATTCAATTTCACATTCCATTCCAAATTCCATTCCATTCCATTCAACTTTCCATTCCACATTGCCTTGCATTACATTCCACATTCCATTCTGTTCCATTCCACTTTCCATTACATTCCATACCACATTCCATTCCACATTCCATTCCATTGAATTTCACATTGCCTTCCAAATTCCTTGCCATTCCATTCCACTTTCCTTTCCACATTGCCTTGCATTACATTCCACATTCCATTCCACATTCCAATCCAATCCATTCAATGTTCCATTTCAATTTCCTTTCCTCACTCCATTCCACATTCTATTTCACGTTCCATTCCAATCCATTACACGTTCCACCCCACTTTCCATTCCATTCCATTCCACGTTCCATTCCACATTCCATTGCACATTCCATTCCACGTTCCATTCCATTCCACTCCAAGTTCCATTCCACATTTCGTTCCCTCCCTTTCCACGTTCCATTCTATTCCATTCCACGTTCCATTCCACTTTCCATTCCACATACCATTCCACTTTCCATTCCACAATCCATTCCATTCAATTCCATTCCAGTCCATTCCACGTTCCATTCCATGTTTCATTCCTCGTTGCATTCCATTCCACTCCAGGTTCCATTCTACATTACATTCCTTAACTTTCCACGTTCCTTTCTGTTCCATTCTACGTTCCATTCCACTTTCCATTCCGCATTCCATTCCACATTCCATTCCACATTACGTTCCATTCCATTCCACATTCCTTTCCACTTTCCATTCTAAATTCCATTCCATTCCATTACTCATTCCATTCCACATTCCATTCCACATTCCATTCCAAATACCATTCCATTGCATTCCCCATTCCATTCCACATTCGATTCCAATCCATTCCAGATTGCATTCCGTTGCAGAACCCATTCCATTCAACATTCCATTCCATTCCATTTAAACTTTCCATTCCATTCCGTTCCGCATTCGATTTCACCTTCCATTTCATTCCAAATTCCATTCCACACTGCATTGAATTCCATTCCACATTCCATTCCCCAATCTGTTCCATTCCATTCCACCTTCCATTCCACGTTCCATTCCACGTTCCATTCCACGTTCCATTCCACATTCAATTAAACATTTCATTCCACATTCCATTCCATTCCATTCCACAATCCATTCCACTTTACATTCCACATTGCATTCCACATTCGATTCTCTTCCATTCCGCGCTCTATTCCACGTTACATTCCACGTTCCATTCCATTCCATACCAAGTTCCATTCCACGTTCCATTCCATTCCACTCCACGTTCCATTCCATGTTCCATTCCATTCCATCCCACGTTCCATTCCCCTTACCATTCCATTCCATTCCACGTTCCATTACACATTCCATTGTACATTCCATTCTAAGTTCCATTCCACATTCCATTCCACTTTCCATTCCACATTCGATTCCAGGTTCCATTCCATTCCATTCCAAGCTCCATTCCACATTCTATTCCATTCCTTTTAATGTTCCATTCCACATTCCATTCCACGTTCCATTCCACATTCCATTGCACATCGCATTCTACGTTGCATTCCATATTCCATGTTCCATTCCACTTTCCATTCCACGTTCCATTCCATTCGATTCCATTCCACGTTCTATTCCAGGTTCCATTCAACTTTCAATTCCTCATTCCATTCCACATTCCCTTCTACATTCCATTGCAGTGCACTCCACATTCCATTCTGCATTCCATTCCATTCCTTTCCACATTCGATTCCACATTCCATTCCACATGCCATTCCACCTTTTATTCCATTCCATTCCACGTTCCATTCCGCATTACATTCCACACCCATTCCAAATTCCCTTCCGTTCCATTCCACATTCCTTTCCACTTTCCATTCCACATTCCTTTCCATTGCATTCCATTCCACATCCCATTCCACATTCCTTTCCACATTCCATTGCAAATTCCGTTTCATTGCATTCCCCATTCCATTCCATTCCATTTCACATTGTATTCCATTGCAGTCCACATTCCATTCATCATTGCCTTCCATTCCTTTTAAACTTTCCATTCCATTGTGTTCCACATTCGATTTCACCTTCCATTCCATTAGAAATTCCATTCCAAATTCCATTCCATTCCATTCCACTTTCCATTCCACATTTCGTTCAATTTCATTCCACGTTCCATTCCACGTTCCATTCCACATTGAATTCCACTTTCCATTCCACATTCCATTCCATTCCATTCCATTCCAAATTCCATTCCACTTTGCATTCCACATTGCATTCCACATTCCATTCCATTCCATTCCACGTTTCATTTCACGTTCCATTCCACATTCCATTCCATGATAAATTCCACGTTCCGTTCCATTCCATTGCACATTCCATTCCACCCTCCATTCCATTCCATTCCACGTTCCATTCCACTTTCCATTGTACATTGCATTCCAAGTTCCATTCCACATTCCATTCCACTTTCCATTCCACATTCCATTCCAGGTTCCATTCCATTGCATTCCAAGTTCCATTCCACATTCAATTCCATTACATTCCACGTTCCATTCCACATTCCATTCCACATTCCATTCAACATTCCATTTCTTTCCATTTCACATTCCTTTCCATTCCATTCCACATTCATTTCCACATTCAACTCCTTTCCATTCCACATTCCATTGGACATTCCATTCCATTCCTTTCCACATTCCTTTCCATTGCATTCCAATTTCCATTCTAATCCATTCCATTTTCCATTCCATAACATTCCCCATTCCATTCCATTCCATTCCATTCCACATTCTGTTGCATTCCACATTCCATTCTCTTCCATTTCACATTCCACTCCATTCCATTCCATTCCTTTCCACATTCCGTTCCATTCCATTTCATTCCATTCCATTTCATTCCATTCCTCATTCTATTCCATTCCACATTCCATTCCATTCCACATTCCATTCCACTGTACTCTATTCCATTCCATTCCACATTCCATTCCATGCCATTCCATTCCCCATTTCATTCCATTACACATTCCATTCCATTCCATACCGCATTCCATTGCATTCATTTAGTGCATTCCATTCCATTCCATTCCACATGCCATTATATTCGACATTCCATTCCACATTCCATTCCACGTTCCATTACACGTTCCATTCCATTCCATTCCACATTCCATTCCACTTTCCATTGCATGACATTCCACGTTCCATTCCACATTCCATTGCCCATGCCTCTCCCCGTTCCATGCCACATTCAATTTCACTTTCCATTCCTCTATCCATTCCAAGGTCCATTCCAATACATTCCACATTCCATTCCACATTCTATTCCACATTCCATTCCACAATCCATTCCGTTCCATTCTCTTCCATTCCACATTCTATTACAAATTCCATTCCTCATTCAATTTCATTCCATTCCACATTCCATTCCATTCCATTCCACATTCCATTTCACATTTCATTCCATGTTCCATTCCACATTCCATTCCACATTCCACTCTAATTTCCATTCAAAATTCCATTCCATGTTCCACTCCATTCCATTCCACTTTCAGTTGCACATTCCATTCCATTCCATTAAACTTTCTATTCCACATTCCATTCCGTTCCATTCCACATTCCATTCCATTCCATTCCACATTCCATTCCACATTCCATTCCATTCAATTTCACATTCCATTCCAAATTCCGTTAGATTCCATTCAACTTTCCATTCCACATTGCCTTGCATTACATTCCACATTCCATTCTGTTCCATTCCACTTTCCATTACATTCCATACCACATTCCATTCCACATTCCATTCCATTGAATTTCACATTGCCTTCCAAATTCCTTGCCATTCCATTCCACTTTCCTTTCCACATTGCCTTGCATTACATTCCACATTCCATTCCACATTCCAATCCAATCCATTCAATGTTCCATTTCAAGTTCCTTTCCACAGTCCATTCCACATCCTATTTCACGTTCCATTCCACTCCATTGCACGTTCCACCCCACTTTCCATTCCATTCCATTCCACGTTCCATTCCACATTCCATTGCACATTTCATTCCACGTTCCATTAAATTCCACTCCAAGTTCCATTCCACATTCCGTTCCCTCCCTTTCCACGTTCCATTCTATTCCATTCCACGTTCCATTCCACTTTCCAGTCCACATTCCATTCCACTTTCCATTCCACAATCCATTCCAATCAATTCCATTCCATTCCATTCCACGTTCCATTCCATGTTCCATTCCTCGTTGCATTCCATTCCCCTCCAGGTTCCATTCTACATTACATTCCTTCCCTTTCCACGTTCCTTTCCGCTCCATTCCACGTTCCATTCCACTTTCCATTCCGCATTCCATTCCACAATCCATTCCACATTACGTTCCATTCCATTCAACATTCCTTTCCACTTTCCATTCCAAATTCCATTCCATTCCATTACTCATTCCATTCCACATTCCATTCCACATTCCATTCCAAATACCATTCCATTGCATTCCCCATTCCATTCCACATTCGATTCCAATCCATTCCAGATTGCATTCCGTTGCAGAACACATTCCATTCAACATTCCATTCCATTCCATTTAAACTTTCCATTCCATTCCGTTCCGCATTCGATTTCACCTTTCATTCCATTCCAAATTCCATTCCACACTGCATTCAATTCCATTCCACATTCCATTCCACAATCTGTTCCATTCCATTCCACCTTCCATTCCACGTTCCATTCCACGTTCCATTCCACGTTCCATTCCACATTCAATTAAACATTTCATTCCACATTCCATTCCATTCCATTCCACAATCCATTCCACTTTACATTCCACATTGCATTCCACATTCGATTCTATTCCATTCCGCGCTCTATTCTACGTTCCATTCCACGTTCCATTCCATTCCATGCCACGTTCCATTCCACGTTCCATTCCATTCCACTCCACGTTCCATTCCATGTTCCATTCCATTCCATTCCACGTTCCATTCCATGTTCCATTCCATTCCATTCCACGTTCCATTCCTCCTTCCATTCCATTCCATTCCACGTTCCATTACACATTCCATTGTACATTCCATTCTAAGTTCCATTCCACATTCCATTCCACTTTCCATTCCACATTCGATTCCAGGTTCCATTCCATTCCATTCCAAGCTCCATTCCACATTCTATTCCATTCCTTTTAATGTTCCATTCCACATTCCATTCCACGTTCCATTCCACATTCCATTGCACATCGCATTCTACGTTGCATTCCATATTCCATGTTCCATTCCACTTTCCATTCCACGTTCCATTCAATTTGATTCCATTCCACGTTCTATTCCAGGTTCCATTCAACTTTCATTTCCTCATTCCATTCCACATTCCCTTCTACATTCCATTGCAGTGCATTCCACATTCCATTCCACATTCCATTGCATTCCTTTCCACATTCGATTCCACATTCCATTCCACATGCCATTCCACCTTTTATTCCATTCCATTCCACGTTCCATTCCGCATTACATTCCACACCCATTCCAAATTCCCTTCCGTTCCATTCCACATTCCTTTCCACTTTCCATTCCACATTCCTTTCCATTGCATTCCATTCCACATCCCATTCCACATTCCCTTCCACATTCCATTGCAAATTCCGTTTCATTGCATTCCCCATTCCATTCCATTCCATTTCACATTGTATTCCATTGCAGTCCACATTCCATTCATCATTGCCTTCCATTCCTTTTAAACTTTCCATTCCATTGTGTTCCACATTCGATTTCACCTTCCATTCCATTAGAAATTCCATTCCAAATTCCATTCCATTCCATTCCACTTTCCATTCCACATTTCGTTCAATTTCTTTCCACGTTCCATTCCACGTTCCATTCCACATTGAATTGCACTTTCCATTCCACATTCCATTCCATTTCATTCCAAATTCCATTCCGCTTTGCATTCCACATTGCATTCCACATTCCATTCCATTCCATTCCACGTTTCATTTCACGTTCCATTCCACATTCCATTCCATGATAAATTCCACGTTCCGTTCCATTCCATTGCACATTCCATTCCACCCTCCATTCCATTCCATTCCACGTTCCATTCCACTTTCCATTGTACATTGCATTCCAAGTTCCATTCCACATTCCATTCCACTTTCCATTCCACATTCCATTCCAGGTTCCATTCCATTGCATTCCAAGTTCCATTCCACATTCAATTCCATTACATTCCACGTTCCATTCCACATTCCATTCCACATTCCATTCAACATTCCATTTCTTTCCATTTCACATTCCTTTCCATTCCATTCCACATTCATTTCCACATTCAACTCCTTTCCATTCCACATTCCATTGGACATTCCATTCCATTCCTTTCCACATTCCTTTCCATTGCATTCCAATTTCCATTCTAATCCATTCCATTTTCCATTCCATAACATTCCCCATTCCATTCCATTCCATTCCATTCCACATTCTATTGCATTCCCCATTCCATTCTCTTCCATTTCACATTCCACTCCATTCCATTCCATTCCTTTCCACATTCCGTTCCATTCCATTTCATTCCATTCCATTTCATTCCATTCCTCATTCTATTCCATTCCACATTCCATTCCATTCCACATTCCATTCCACTGTATTCTATTCCATTCCATTCCACATTCCATTCCATGCCATTCCATTCCCCATTTCATTCCATTACACATTCCATTCCATTCCATACCGCATTCCATTGCATTTATTTAGTGCATTCCATTCCATTCCATTCCACATGCCATTATATTCGACATTCCATTCCACATTCCATTCCAAGTTCCATTACACGTTCCATTCCATTCCATTCCAAATTCCATTCCACTTTCCATTGCATGACATTCCACGTTCCATTCCACATTCCATTGCCCATGCCTCTCCCCGTTCCATGCCACATTCAATTTCACTTTCCATTCCTCTTTCCGTTCCAAGGTCCAATCCAATACATTCCACATTCCATTCCACATTCTATTCCACATTCCATTCCACAATCCATTCCGTTCCATTCTCTTCCATTCCACATTCTATTACAAATTCCATTCCTCATTCAATTTCATTCCATTCCACATTCCATTCCATTCCATTCCACATTCCATTTCACATTTCATTCCATGTTGCATTCCACATTCCATTCCACATTCAACTCTAATTTCCATTCAAAATTCCATTCCATGTTCCACTCCATTCCATTCCACTTTCAGTTGCACATTCCATTCCATTCCATTAAACATTCTATTCCACATTCCATTCCTTTCCATTCCACATTCCATTCCATTCCATTCCACATTCCATTCCACATTCCATTCCATTCAATTTCACATTCCATTCCAAATTCCATTCCATTCCATTCAACTTTCCATTCCACATTGCCTTGCATTACATTCCACATTCCATTCTGTTCCATTCCACTTTCCATTACATTCCATACCACATTCCATTCCACATTCCATTCCATTGAATTTCACATTGCCTTCCAAATTCCTTGCCATTCCATTCCACTTTCCTTTCCACATTGCCTTGCATTACATTCCACATTCCATTCCACATTCCAATCCAATCCATTCAATGTTCCATTTCAAGTTCCTTTCCTCAGTGCATTTCACATTCTATTTCACGTTCCATTCCACTCCATTACACGTTCCACCCCACTTTCCATTCCATTCCATTCCACGTTCCATTCCACATTCCATTGCACATTCCATTCCACGTTCCATTCCATTCCACTCCAAGTTCCATTCCAAATTCCGTTCCCACCCTTTCCACGTTCCATTCTATTCCATTCCACTTTCCATTCCACATACCATTTCACTTTCCATTCCACAATCCATTCCATTCAATTCCATTCCATTCCATTCCACGTTCCATTCCATGTTCCATTCCTCGTTGCATTCCATTCCAATCCAGGTTCCATTCGACATTACATTCCTTCCCTTTCCACGTTCCTTTCCGTTCCATTCTACGTTCCATTCCACTTTCCATTCCGCATTCCATTCCACATTCCATTCCACATTACGTTCCATTCCATTCCACATTCTTTCCACTTTCCATTCCAAATTCCATTCCATTCCATTACTCATTCCATTCCACATTCCATTCCACATTCCATTCCAAATACCATTCCATTGCATTCCCCATTCCATTCCACATTCGATTCCAATCCATTCCAGATTGCATTCCGTTGCAGAACCCATTCCATTCAACATTCCATTCCATTCCATTTAAACTTTCCATTCCATTCCGTTCCGCATTCGATTTCATCTTCCATTCCATTCCAAATTCCATTCCACACTGCATTCAATTCCATTCCACATTCCATTCCCCAATCTGTTCCATTCCATTCCACCTTCCATTCCATGTTCCATTCCACGTTCTATTCCACGTTCCATTCCACATTCAATTAAACATTTCATTCCACATTCCATTCCATTCCATTCCACAATCCATTCCACTTTACATTCCACATTGCATTCCACATTCGATTCTCTTCCATTCCGCGCTCTATTCCACGTTCCATTCCACGTTCCATTCCATTCCATACCAAGTTCCATTCCACGTTCCATTCCATTCCACTCCACGTTCCATTCCATGTTCCATTCCATTCCATTCCACGTTCCATTACACATTCCATTGTACATTCCATTCTAAGTTCCATTCCACATTCCATTCCACTTTCCATTCCACATTCGATTCCAGGTTCCATTCCATTCCATTACAAGCTCCATTCCACATTCTATTCCATTCCTTTTAACGTTCCATTCCACATTCCATTCCACGTTCCATTCCACATTCCATTGCACATCGCATTCTACGTTGCATTCCGTATTCCATGTTTCATTCCAGTTTCCATTCCACGTTCCATTCCATTCGATTCCATTCCACATTCTATTCCAGGTTCCATTCAACTTTCAATTCCTCATTCCATTCCACATTCCCTTCTACATTCCATTGCAGTGCATTCCACATTCCATTCCGCATTCCATTCCATTCCTTTCCACATTCGATTCCACATTCCATTCCACATGCCATTCCACCTTTCATTCCATTCCATTCCACGTTCCATTCCTCATTACATTCCACACCCATTCCAAATTCCCTTCCGTTCCATTCCACATTCCTTTAAACTTTCCATTCTGCATTCCTTTCCATTGCATTCCATTCCACATCCCATTCCACTCCATTCCACATCCCATTCCACATTCCTTTCCACATTCCATTGCAAATTCCGTTTCATTGCATTCCCCATTCCATTCCACATTCCATTCCATTGAATTTCACATTGCTTTCCAAATTCCATCCCATTCCATTCCACTTTCCTTTCCACATTGCCTTGCATTACATTCCACATTCCATTCCACATTCCAATCCAATCCATTCAATGTTCCATTTCAAGTTCCTTTCCACAGTCCATTCCACATTCTATTTCACGTTCCATTCCACTCCATTACACGTTCCACCCCACTTTCCATTCCATTCCATTCCACGTTCCATTCCACATTCCATTGCACATTCCATTCCACGTTCCATTAAATTCCACTCCAAGTTCCATTCCACATTCCGTTCCCTCCCTTTCCACGTTCCATTCTATTCCATTCCACGTTCCATTCCACTTTCCATTCCACATTCCATTCCACTTTCCATTCCACAATCCATTGCATTCAATTCCATTCCATTCCATTCCACGTTCCATTCCATGTTCCATTCCTCGTTGCATTCCATTCCACTCCAGGTTCCATTCTACATTACATTCCTTCCCTTTCCACGTTCCTTTCCGTTCCATTCCACGTTCCATTCCACTTTCCATTCCGCATTCCATTCCACATTCCATTCCACATTACGTTCCATTCCATTCCACATTCCTTTCCACTTTCCATTCCAAATTCCATTCCATTCCATTACTCATTCCATTCCACATTCCATTCCACATTCCATTCCAAATACCATTCCATTGCATTCCCCATTCCATTTCACATTCGATTCCAATCCATTCCAGATTGCATTCCGTTGCAGAACACATTCCATTCAACATTCCATTCCATTCCATTTAAACTTTCCATTCCATTCCGTTCCGCATTCGATTTCACCTTCCATTCCATTCCAAATTCCATTCCACACTGCATTCAATTCCATTCCACATTCCATTCCACAATCTGTTCCATTCCATTCCACCTTCCATTCCACGTTCCATTCCACGTTCCATTCCACGTTCCATTCCACATTCAATTAAACATTTCATTCCACATTCAATTCCATTCCATGCCACAATCCATTCCACTTTACATTCCACATTGCATTCCACATTCGATTCTATTCCATTCCGCGCTCTATTCTACGTTACATTCCACGTTCCATTCCATTCCATGCCACGTTCCATTCCACGTTCCATTCCATTCCACTCCACGTTCCATTCCATGTCCCATTCCATTCCATTCCACGTTCCATTCCATGTTCCATTCCATTCCATTCCACGTTCCATTCCTCCTTCCATTCCATTCCATTCCACGTTCCATTACACATTCCATTGTACATTCCATTCTAAGTTCCATTCCACATTCCATTCCACTTTCCATTCCACATTCGATTCCAGGTTCCATTCCATTCCATTCCAAGCTCCATTCCACATTCTATTCCATTCCTTTTAATGTTCCATTCCACATTCCATTCCACGTTCCATTCCACATTCCATTGCACATCGCATTCTACGTTGCATTCCATATTCCATGTTCCATTCCACTTTCCATTCCACGTTCCATTCCATTCGATTCCATTCCACGTTCTATTCCAGGTTCCATTCAACTTTCAATTCCTCATTCCATTCCACATTCCCTTCTACATTCCATTGCAGTGCATTCCACATTCCATTCCGCATTCCATTCCATTCCTTTCCACATTCGATTCCACATTCCATTCCACATGCCATTCCACCTTTTATTCCATTCCATTCCACGTTCCATTCCGCATTACATTCCACACCCATTCCAAATTCCCTTCCGTTCAATTCCACATTCCTTTCCACTTTCCATTCCACATTCCTTTCCATTGCATTCCATTCCACATCTCATTCCACATTCCTTTCCACATTCCATTGCAAATTCCGTTTCATTGCATTCCCCATTCCATTCCATTCCATTTCACATTGTATTCCATTGCAGTCCACATTCCATTCATCATTGCCTTCCATTCCTTTTAAACTTTCCATTCCATTGTGTTCCACATTCGATTTCACCTTCCATTCCATTAGAAATTCCATTCCAAATTCCATTCCATTCCATTCCACTTTCCATTCCACATTTCGTTCAATTTCATTCCACGTTCCATTCCACGTTCCATTCCACATTGAATTCCACTTTCCATTCCACATTCCATTCCATTCCATTCCAAATTCCATTCCGCTTTGCATTCCACATTGCATTCCACATTCCATTCCATTCCATTCCACGTTTCATTTCACGTTCCATTCCACATTCCATTCCATGATAAATTCCACGTTCCGTTCCATTCCATTGCACATTCCATTCCACCCTCCATTCCATTCCATTCCACGTTCCATTCCACTTTCCATTGTACATTGCATTCCAAGTTCCATTCCACATTCCATTCCACTTTCCATTCCACATTCCATTCCAGGTTCCATTCCATTGCATTCCAAGTTCCATTCCACATTCAATTCCATTACATTCCACGTTCCATTCCACATTCCATTCCACATTCCATTCAACATTCCATTTCTTTCCATTTCACATTCCTTTCCATTCCATTCCACATTCATTTCCACATTCAACTCCTTTCCATTCCACATTCCATTGGACATTCCATTCCATTCCTTTCCACATTCCTTTCCATTGCATTCCAATTTCCATTCTAATCCATTCCATTTTCCATTCCATAACATTCCCCATTCCATTCCATTCCATTCCATTCCACATTCTATTGCATTCCACATTCCATTCTCTTCCATTTCACATTCCACTCCATTCCATTCCATTCCTTTCCACATTCCGTTCCATTCCATTTCATTCCATTCCATTTCATTCCATTCCTCAATCTATTCCATTCCACATTCCATTCCATTCCACATTCCATTCCACTGTACTCTATTCCATTCCATTCCACATTCCATTCCATGCCATTCCATTCCCCATTTCATTCCATTACACATTCCATTCCATTCCATACCGCATTCCATTGCATTCATTTAGTGCATTCCATTCCATTCCATTCCACATGCCATTATATTCGACATTCCATTCCACATTCCATTCCACGTTCCATTACACGTTCCATTCCATTCCATTCCTCATTCCATTCCACTTTCCATTGCATGACATTCCACGTTCCATTCCACATTCCATTGCCCATGCCTCTCCCCGTTCCATGCCACATTCAATTTCACTTTCCATTCCTCTATCCATTCCAAGGTCCATTCCAATACATTCCACATTCCATTCCACATTCTATTCCACATTCCATTCCACAATCCATTCCGTTCCATTCTCTTCCATTCCACATTCTATTACAAATTCCATTCCTCATTCAATTTCATTCCATTCCACATTCCATTCCATTCCATTCCACATTCCATTTCACATTTCATTCCATGTTGCATTCCACATTCCATTCCACATTCCACTCTAATTTCCATTCAAAATTCCATTCCATGTTCCACTCCATTCCATTCCACTTTCAGTTGCACATTCCATTCCATTCCATTAAACTTTCTATTCCACATTCCATTCCGTTCCATTCCACATTCCATTCCATTCCATTCCACATTCCATTCCACATTCCATTCCATTCAATTTCACATTCCATTCCAAATTCCATTAGATTCCATTCAACTTTCCATTCCACATTGCCTTGCATTACATTCCACATTCCATTCTGTTCCATTCCACTTTCCATTACATTCCATACCACATTCCATTCCACATTCCATTCCATTGAATTTCACATTGCCTTCCAAATTCCTTGCCATTCCATTCCACTTTCCTTTCCACATTGCCTTGCATTACATTCCACATTCCATTCCACATTCCAATCCAATCCATTCAATGTTCCATTTCAAGTTCCTTTCCTCAGTCCATTCCACATTCTATTTCACGTTCCATTCCACTCCATTACACGTTCCACCCCACTTTCCATTCCATTCCATTCCACGTTCCATTCCACATTCCATTGCACATTCCATTCCACGTTCCATTCCATTCCACTCCAAGTTCCATTCCACATTCCGTTCCCTCCCTTTCCACGTTCCATTCTATTCCATTCCACGTTCCATTCCACTTTCCATTCCACATACCATTCCACTTTCCATTCCACAATCCATTCCATTCAATTCCATTCCATTCCATTCCACGTTCCATTCCATGTTCCATTCCTCGTTGCATTCCATTCAAATCCAGGTTCCATTCTACATTACATTCCTTCCCTTTCCACGTTCCTTTCCGTTCCATTCTACGTTCCATTCCACTTTCCATTCCGCATTCCATTCCACATTCCATTCCACATTACGTTCCATTCCATTCCACATTCCTTTCCACTTTCCATTCCAAATTCCATTCCATTCCATTACTCATTCCATTCCACATTCCATTCCACATTCCATTCCAAATACCATTCCATTGCATTCCCCATTCCATTCCACATTCGATTCCAATCCATTCCAGATTGCATTCCGTTGCAGAACCCATTCCATTGAACATTCCATTCCATTCCATTTAAACTTTCCATTCCATTCCATTCCGCATTCGATTTCACCTTCCATTACATTCCAAATTCCATTCCACACTGCATTCAATTCCATTCCACATTCCATTCCCCAATCTGTTCCATTCCATTCCACCTTCCATTCCATGTTCCATTCAACGTTCCATTCCACGTTCCATTCCACATTCAATTAAACATTTCATTCCACATTCCTTTCCATTCCATTCCACAATCCATTCCACTTTACATTCCACATTGCATTCCACATTCGATTCTCTTCCATTCCGCGCTCTATTCCACGTTCCATTCCACGTTCCATTCCATTCCATACCAAGTTCCATTTCACGTTCCATTCCATTCCACTCCACTTTCCATTCCATGTTCCATTCCATTCCATTCCACGTTCCATTCCCCTTTCCATTCCATTCCATTCCACGTTCCATTACACATTCCATTGTACATTCCATTCTAAGTTCCATTCCACATTCCATTCCACTTTCCATTCCACATTCGGTTCCAGGTTCCATTCCATTGCATTCCAAGCTCCATTCCACATTCTATTCCATTCCTTTTAACGTTCCATTCCACATTCCATTCCACGTTCCATTCCACATTCCATTGCACATCGCATTCTACGTTGCATTCCGTATTCCATGTTCCATTCCACTTTCCATTCCACGTTCCATTCCATTCGATTCCATTCCACGTTCTATTCCAGGTTCCATTCAACTTTCAATTCCTCATTCCATTCCACATTCCCTTCTACATTCCATTGCAGTGCATTCCACATTCCATTCCGCATTCCATTCCATTCCTTTCCACATTCGATTCCACATTCCATTCCACATGCCATTCCACCTTTCATTCCATTCCATTCCACGTTCCATTCCGCATTACATTCCACACCCATTCCAAATTCCCTTCCGTTCCATTCCACATTCCTTTAAACTTTCCATGCCGCATTCCCTTCCATTGCATTCCATTCCACATCCCATTCCACATTCCTTTCCACATTCCATTGCAAATTCCGTTTCATTGCATTCTCCATTCCATTCCACATTCCATTCCATTGAATTTCACATTGCTTTCCAAATTCCATCCCATTCCATTCCACTTTCCTTTCCACATTGCCTTGCATTACATTCCACATTCCATTCCACATTCCAATCCAATCCATTCAATGTTCCATTTCAAGTTCCTTTCCACAGTCCATTCCACATTCTATTTCACGTTCCATTCCACTCCATTACACGTTCCACCCCACTTTCCATTCCATTCCATTCCACGTTCCATTCCACATTCCATTGCACATTCCATTCCACGTTCCATTCCATTCCACTCCAAGTTCCATTCCACATTCCGTTCCCTCCCTTTCCACGTTCCATTCGATTCCATTCCACGTTCCATTCCACTTTCCATTCCACATACCATTCCACTTTCCATTCCACAATCCATTCCATTCAATTCCATTCCATTCCATTCCACGTTCCATTCCATGTTCCATTCCTCGTTGCATTCCATTCCACTCCAGGTTCCATTCTACATTACATTCCTTCCCTTTCCACGTTCCTTTCCGTTCCATTCCACGTTCCATTCCACTTTCCATTCCGCATTCCATTCCACATTCCATTCCACATTACGTTCCATTCCATTCCACATTCCTTTCCACTTTCCATTCCAAATTCCATTCCATTCCATTACTCATTCCATTCCACATTGCATTCCACATTCCATTCCAAATACCATTCCATTGCATTCCCCATTCCATTCCACATTCGATTCCAATCCATTCCAGATTGCATTCCGTTGCAGAACACGTTCCATTCAACATTCCATTCCATTCCATTTAAACTTTCCATTCCATTCCGTTCCGCATTCGATTTCACCTTTCATTCCATTCCAAATTCCATTCCACACTGCATTCAATTCCATTCCACATTCCATTCCACAATCTGTTCCATTCCATTCCACCTTCCATTCCACGTTCCATTCCACGTTCCATTCCACGTTCCGTTCCACATTCAATTAAACATTTCATTCCGCATTCCATTCCATTCCATTCCACAATCCATTCCACTTTACATTCCACATTGCATTCCACATTCGATTCTATTCCATTCCGCGCTCTATTCTACGTTACATTCCACGTTCCATTCCATTCCATGCCACGTTCCATTCCACGTTCCATTCCATTCCACTCCACGTTCCATTCCATGTTCCATTCCATTCCATTCCACGTTCCATTCCATGTTCCATTCCATTCCATTCCACGTTCCGTTCCTCCTTCCATTCCATTCCATTCCACGTTCCATTACACATTCCATTGTACATTCCATTCTAAGTTCCATTCCACATTCCATTCCACTTTCCATTCCACATTCGATTCCAGGTTCCATTCCATTCCATTCCAAGCTCCATTCCACATTCTATTCCTTTCCTTTTAATGTTCCATTCCACATTCCATTCCACGTTCCATTCCACATTCCATTGCACATCGCATTCTACGTTGCATTCCATATTCCATGTTCCATTCCGCTTTCCATTCCACGTTCCATTCCATTCGATTCCATTCCACGTTCTATTCCAGGTTCCATTCAACTTTCAATTCCTCATTCCATTCCACATTCCCTTCTACATTCCATTGCAGTGCATTCCACATTCCATTCCGCATTCCATTCCATTCCTTTCCACATTCGATTCCACATTCCATTCCACATGCCATTCCACCTTTTATTCCATTCCATTCCACGTTCCCTTCCGCATTACATTCCACACCCATTCCAAATTCCCTTCCGTTCCATTCCACATTCCTTTCCACTTTCCATTCCACATTCCTTTCCATTGCATTCCATTCCACATCCCATTCCACATTCCTTTCCACATTCCATTGCAAATTCCGTTTCATTGCATTCCCCATTCCATTCCATTCCATTTCACATTGTATTCCATTGCAGTCCACATTCCATTCATCATTGCCTTCCATTCCTTTTAAACTTTCCATTCCATTGTGTTCCACATTCGATTTCACCTTCCATTCCATTAGAAATTCCATTCCAAATTCCATTCCATTCCATTCCACTTTCCATACCACATTTCGTTCAATTTCATTCCACGTTCCATTCCACGTTCCATTCCACATTGAATTCCACTTTCCATTCCACATTCCATTCCATTCCATTCCATTCCAAATTCCATTCCACTTTGCATTCCACATTGCATTCCACATTCCATTCCATTCCATTCCACGTTTCATTTCACGTTCCATTCCACATTCCATTCCATGATAAATTCCACGTTCCGTTCCATTCCATTGCACATTCCATTCCACCCTCCTTTCCATTCCATTCCACGTTCCATTACACTTTCCATTGTATATTGCATTCCAAGTTGCATTCCACATTCCATTCCACTTTCCATTCCACATTCCATTCCAGGTTCCATTCCATTGCATTCCAAGTTCCATTCCACATTCAATTCCATTACATTCCACGTTCCATTCCACATTCCATTCCACATTCCATTCAACATTCCATTTCTTTCCATTTCACATTCCTTTCCATTCCATTCCACATTCATTTCCACATTCAACTCCTTTATATTCCACATTCCATTGGACATTCCATTCCATTCCTTTCCACATTCCTTTCCATTGCATTCCAATTTCCATTCTAATCCATTCCATTTTCCATTCCATAACATTCCCCATTCCATTCCATTCCATTCCATTCCACATTCTATTGCATTCCACATTCCATTCTCTTCCATTTCACATTCCACTCCATTCCATTCCATTCCTTTCCACATTCCGTTCCATTCCATTTCATTCCATTCCATTTCATTCCATTCCTCATTCTATTCCATTCCACATTCCATTCCATTCCACATTCCATTCCACTGTACTCTATTCCATTCCATTCCACATTCCATTCCATGCCATTCCATTCCCCATTTCATTCCATTACACATTCCATTCCATTCCATACCGCATTCCATTGCATTCATTTAGTGCATTCCATTCCATTCCATTCCACATGCCATTATATTCGACATTCCATTCCACATTCCATTCCACGTTCCATTACACGTTCCATTCCATTCCATTCCACATTCCATTCCACTTTCCATTGCATGACATTCCACGTTCCATTCCACATTCCATTGCCCATGCCTCTCCCCGTTCCATGCCACATTCAATTTCACTTTCCATTCCTCTTTCCATTCCAAGGTCCATTCCAATACATTCCACATTCCATTCCACATTCTATTCCACATTCCATTCCACAATCCATTCCGTTCCATTCTCTTCCATTCCACATTCTATTACAAATTCCATTCCTCATTCAATTTCATTCCATTCCACATTCCATTCCATTCCATTCCACATTCCATTCCACATTCCATTCCATTCAATTTCACATTCCATTCCAAATTCCATTCCATTCCATTCAACTTTCCATTCCACATTGCCTTGCATTACATTCCACATTCCATTCTGTTCCATTCCACTTTCCATTACATTCCATACCACATTCCATTCCACATTCCATTCCATTGAATTTCACATTGCCTTCCAAATTCCTTGCCATTCCATTCCACTTTCCTTTCCACATTGCCTTGCATTACATTCCACATTCCATTCCACATTCCAATCCAATCCATTCAATGTTCCATTTCAATTTCCTTTCCTCACTCCATTCCACATTCTATTTCACGTTCCATTCCAATCCATTACACGTTCCACCCCACTTTCCATTCCATTCCATTCCACGTTCCATTCCACATTCCATTGCACATTCCATTCCACGTTCCATTCCATTCCACTCCAAGTTCCATTCCACATTTCGTTCCCTCCCTTTCCACGTTCCATTCTATTCCATTCCACGTTCCATTCCACTTTCCATTCCACATACCATTCCACTTTCCATTCCACAATCCATTCCATTCAATTCCATTCCAGTCCATTCCACGTTCCATTCCATGTTTCATTCCTCGTTGCATTCCATTCCACTCCAGGTTCCATTCTACATTACATTCCTTAACTTTCCACGTTCCTTTCTGTTCCATTCTACGTTCCATTCCACTTTCCAT
This sequence comes from Pongo pygmaeus, assembly GCF_028885625.2. Lineage (NCBI taxonomy): Eukaryota > Metazoa > Chordata > Mammalia > Primates > Hominidae > Pongo > Pongo pygmaeus. The sequence continues at coordinate 39,681,445 of NC_072392.2, forward strand.
TCCGCATTCCATTCCACATTCCATTCCACATTACGTTCCATTCCATTCCACATTCCTTTCCACTTTCCATTCTAAATTCCATTCCATTCCATTACTCATTCCATTCCACATTCCATTCCACATTCCATTCCAAATACCATTCCATTGCATTCCCCATTCCATTCCACATTCGATTCCAATCCATTCCAGATTGCATTCCGTTGCAGAACCCATTCCATTCAACATTCCATTCCATTCCATTTAAACTTTCCATTCCATTCCGTTCCGCATTCGATTTCACCTTCCATTTCATTCCAAATTCCATTCCACACTGCATTGAATTCCATTCCACATTCCATTCCCCAATCTGTTCCATTCCATTCCACCTTCCATTCCACGTTCCATTCCACGTTCCATTCCACGTTCCATTCCACATTCAATTAAACATTTCATTCCACATTCCATTCCATTCCATTCCACAATCCATTCCACTTTACATTCCACATTGCATTCCACATTCGATTCTCTTCCATTCCGCGCTCTATTCCACGTTACATTCCACGTTCCATTCCATTCCATACCAAGTTCCATTCCACGTTCCATTCCATTCCACTCCACGTTCCATTCCATGTTCCATTCCATTCCATCCCACGTTCCATTCCCCTTACCATTCCATTCCATTCCACGTTCCATTACACATTCCATTGTACATTCCATTCTAAGTTCCATTCCACATTCCATTCCACTTTCCATTCCACATTCGATTCCAGGTTCCATTCCATTCCATTCCAAGCTCCATTCCACATTCTATTCCATTCCTTTTAATGTTCCATTCCACATTCCATTCCACGTTCCATTCCACATTCCATTGCACATCGCATTCTACGTTGCATTCCATATTCCATGTTCCATTCCACTTTCCATTCCACGTTCCATTCCATTCGATTCCATTCCACGTTCTATTCCAGGTTCCATTCAACTTTCAATTCCTCATTCCATTCCACATTCCCTTCTACATTCCATTGCAGTGCACTCCACATTCCATTCTGCATTCCATTCCATTCCTTTCCACATTCGATTCCACATTCCATTCCACATGCCATTCCACCTTTTATTCCATTCCATTCCACGTTCCATTCCGCATTACATTCCACACCCATTCCAAATTCCCTTCCGTTCCATTCCACATTCCTTTCCACTTTCCATTCCACATTCCTTTCCATTGCATTCCATTCCACATCCCATTCCACATTCCTTTCCACATTCCATTGCAAATTCCGTTTCATTGCATTCCCCATTCCATTCCATTCCATTTCACATTGTATTCCATTGCAGTCCACATTCCATTCATCATTGCCTTCCATTCCTTTTAAACTTTCCATTCCATTGTGTTCCACATTCGATTTCACCTTCCATTCCATTAGAAATTCCATTCCAAATTCCATTCCATTCCATTCCACTTTCCATTCCACATTTCGTTCAATTTCATTCCACGTTCCATTCCACGTTCCATTCCACATTGAATTCCACTTTCCATTCCACATTCCATTCCATTCCATTCCATTCCAAATTCCATTCCACTTTGCATTCCACATTGCATTCCACATTCCATTCCATTCCATTCCACGTTTCATTTCACGTTCCATTCCACATTCCATTCCATGATAAATTCCACGTTCCGTTCCATTCCATTGCACATTCCATTCCACCCTCCATTCCATTCCATTCCACGTTCCATTCCACTTTCCATTGTACATTGCATTCCAAGTTCCATTCCACATTCCATTCCACTTTCCATTCCACATTCCATTCCAGGTTCCATTCCATTGCATTCCAAGTTCCATTCCACATTCAATTCCATTACATTCCACGTTCCATTCCACATTCCATTCCACATTCCATTCAACATTCCATTTCTTTCCATTTCACATTCCTTTCCATTCCATTCCACATTCATTTCCACATTCAACTCCTTTCCATTCCACATTCCATTGGACATTCCATTCCATTCCTTTCCACATTCCTTTCCATTGCATTCCAATTTCCATTCTAATCCATTCCATTTTCCATTCCATAACATTCCCCATTCCATTCCATTCCATTCCATTCCACATTCTGTTGCATTCCACATTCCATTCTCTTCCATTTCACATTCCACTCCATTCCATTCCATTCCTTTCCACATTCCGTTCCATTCCATTTCATTCCATTCCATTTCATTCCATTCCTCATTCTATTCCATTCCACATTCCATTCCATTCCACATTCCATTCCACTGTACTCTATTCCATTCCATTCCACATTCCATTCCATGCCATTCCATTCCCCATTTCATTCCATTACACATTCCATTCCATTCCATACCGCATTCCATTGCATTCATTTAGTGCATTCCATTCCATTCCATTCCACATGCCATTATATTCGACATTCCATTCCACATTCCATTCCACGTTCCATTACACGTTCCATTCCATTCCATTCCACATTCCATTCCACTTTCCATTGCATGACATTCCACGTTCCATTCCACATTCCATTGCCCATTCCTCTCCCCGTTCCATGCCACATTCAATTTCACTTTCCATTCCTCTATCCATTCCAAGGTCCATTCCAATACATTCCACATTCCATTCCACATTCTATTCCACATTCCATTCCACAATCCATTCCGTTCCATTCTCTTCCATTCCACATTCTATTACAAATTCCATTCCTCATTCAATTTCATTCCATTCCACATTCCATTCCATTCCATTCCACATTCCATTTCACATTTCATTCCATGTTCCATTCCACATTCCATTCCACATTCCACTCTAATTTCCATTCAAAATTCCATTCCATGTTCCACTCCATTCCATTCCACTTTCAGTTGCACATTCCATTCCATTCCGTTAAACTTTCTATTCCACATTCCATTCCGTTCCATTCCACATTCCATTCCATTCCATTCCACATTCCATTCCACATTCCATTCCATTCAATTTCACATTCCATTCCAAATTCCGTTAGATTCCATTCAACTTTCCATTCCACATTGCCTTGCATTACATTCCACATTCCATTCTGTTCCATTCCACTTTCCATTACATTCCATACCACATTCCATTCCACATTCCATTCCATTGAATTTCACATTGCCTTCCAAATTCCTTGCCATTCCATTCCACTTTCCTTTCCACATTGCCTTGCATTACATTCCACATTCCATTCCACATTCCAATCCAATCCATTCAATGTTCCATTTCAAGTTCCTTTCCACAGTCCATTCCACATCCTATTTCACGTTCCATTCCACTCCATTGCACGTTCCACCCCACTTTCCATTCCATTCCATTCCACGTTCCATTCCACATTCCATTGCACATTTCATTCCACGTTCCATTAAATTCCACTCCAAGTTCCATTCCACATTCCGTTCCCTCCCTTTCCACGTTCCATTCTATTCCATTCCACGTTCCATTCCACTTTCCAGTCCACATTCCATTCCACTTTCCATTCCACAATCCATTCCAATCAATTCCATTCCATTCCATTCCACGTTCCATTCCATGTTCCATTCCTCGTTGCATTCCATTCCCCTCCAGGTTCCATTCTACATTACATTCCTTCCCTTTCCACGTTCCTTTCCGCTCCATTCCACGTTCCATTCCACTTTCCATTCCGCATTCCATTCCACAATCCATTCCACATTACGTTCCATTCCATTCAACATTCCTTTCCACTTTCCATTCCAAATTCCATTCCATTCCATTACTCATTCCATTCCACATTCCATTCCACATTCCATTCCAAATACCATTCCATTGCATTCCCCATTCCATTCCACATTCGATTCCAATCCATTCCAGATTGCATTCCGTTGCAGAACACATTCCATTCAACATTCCATTCCATTCCATTTAAACTTTCCATTCCATTCCGTTCCGCATTCGATTTCACCTTTCATTCCATTCCAAATTCCATTCCACACTGCATTCAATTCCATTCCACATTCCATTCCACAATCTGTTCCATTCCATTCCACCTTCCATTCCACGTTCCATTCCACGTTCCATTCCACGTTCCATTCCACATTCAATTAAACATTTCATTCCACATTCCATTCCATTCCATTCCACAATCCATTCCACTTTACATTCCACATTGCATTCCACATTCGATTCTATTCCATTCCGCGCTCTATTCTACGTTCCATTCCACGTTCCATTCCATTCCATGCCACGTTCCATTCCACGTTCCATTCCATTCCACTCCACGTTCCATTCCATGTTCCATTCCATTCCATTCCACGTTCCATTCCATGTTCCATTCCATTCCATTCCACGTTCCATTCCTCCTTCCATTCCATTCCATTCCACGTTCCATTACACATTCCATTGTACATTCCATTCTAAGTTCCATTCCACATTCCATTCCACTTTCCATTCCACATTCGATTCCAGGTTCCATTCCATTCCATTCCAAGCTCCATTCCACATTCTATTCCATTCCTTTTAATGTTCCATTCCACATTCCATTCCACGTTCCATTCCACATTCCATTGCACATCGCATTCTACGTTGCATTCCATATTCCATGTTCCATTCCACTTTCCATTCCACGTTCCATTCAATTTGATTCCATTCCACGTTCTATTCCAGGTTCCATTCAACTTTCATTTCCTCATTCCATTCCACATTCCCTTCTACATTCCATTGCAGTGCATTCCACATTCCATTCCACATTCCATTGCATTCCTTTCCACATTCGATTCCACATTCCATTCCACATGCCATTCCACCTTTTATTCCATTCCATTCCACGTTCCATTCCGCATTACATTCCACACCCATTCCAAATTCCCTTCCGTTCCATTCCACATTCCTTTCCACTTTCCATTCCACATTCCTTTCCATTGCATTCCATTCCACATCCCATTCCACATTCCCTTCCACATTCCATTGCAAATTCCGTTTCATTGCATTCCCCATTCCATTCCATTCCATTTCACATTGTATTCCATTGCAGTCCACATTCCATTCATCATTGCCTTCCATTCCTTTTAAACTTTCCATTCCATTGTGTTCCACATTCGATTTCACCTTCCATTCCATTAGAAATTCCATTCCAAATTCCATTCCATTCCATTCCACTTTCCATTCCACATTTCGTTCAATTTCTTTCCACGTTCCATTCCACGTTCCATTCCACATTGAATTGCACTTTCCATTCCACATTCCATTCCATTTCATTCCAAATTCCATTCCGCTTTGCATTCCACATTGCATTCCACATTCCATTCCATTCCATTCCACGTTTCATTTCACGTTCCATTCCACATTCCATTCCATGATAAATTCCACGTTCCGTTCCATTCCATTGCACATTCCATTCCACCCTCCATTCCATTCCATTCCACGTTCCATTCCACTTTCCATTGTACATTGCATTCCAAGTTCCATTCCACATTCCATTCCACTTTCCATTCCACATTCCATTCCAGGTTCCATTCCATTGCATTCCAAGTTCCATTCCACATTCAATTCCATTACATTCCACGTTCCATTCCACATTCCATTCCACATTCCATTCAACATTCCATTTCTTTCCATTTCACATTCCTTTCCATTCCATTCCACATTCATTTCCACATTCAACTCCTTTCCATTCCACATTCCATTGGACATTCCATTCCATTCCTTTCCACATTCCTTTCCATTGCATTCCAATTTCCATTCTAATCCATTCCATTTTCCATTCCATAACATTCCCCATTCCATTCCATTCCATTCCATTCCACATTCTATTGCATTCCCCATTCCATTCTCTTCCATTTCACATTCCACTCCATTCCATTCCATTCCTTTCCACATTCCGTTCCATTCCATTTCATTCCATTCCATTTCATTCCATTCCTCATTCTATTCCATTCCACATTCCATTCCATTCCACATTCCATTCCACTGTATTCTATTCCATTCCATTCCACATTCCATTCCATGCCATTCCATTCCCCATTTCATTCCATTACACATTCCATTCCATTCCATACCGCATTCCATTGCATTTATTTAGTGCATTCCATTCCATTCCATTCCACATGCCATTATATTCGACATTCCATTCCACATTCCATTCCAAGTTCCATTACACGTTCCATTCCATTCCATTCCAAATTCCATTCCACTTTCCATTGCATGACATTCCACGTTCCATTCCACATTCCATTGCCCATGCCTCTCCCCGTTCCATGCCACATTCAATTTCACTTTCCATTCCTCTTTCCGTTCCAAGGTCCAATCCAATACATTCCACATTCCATTCCACATTCTATTCCACATTCCATTCCACAATCCATTCCGTTCCATTCTCTTCCATTCCACATTCTATTACAAATTCCATTCCTCATTCAATTTCATTCCATTCCACATTCCATTCCATTCCATTCCACATTCCATTTCACATTTCATTCCATGTTGCATTCCACATTCCATTCCACATTCAACTCTAATTTCCATTCAAAATTCCATTCCATGTTCCACTCCATTCCATTCCACTTTCAGTTGCACATTCCATTCCATTCCATTAAACATTCTATTCCACATTCCATTCCTTTCCATTCCACATTCCATTCCATTCCATTCCACATTCCATTCCACATTCCATTCCATTCAATTTCACATTCCATTCCAAATTCCATTCCATTCCATTCAACTTTCCATTCCACATTGCCTTGCATTACATTCCACATTCCATTCTGTTCCATTCCACTTTCCATTACATTCCATACCACATTCCATTCCACATTCCATTCCATTGAATTTCACATTGCCTTCCAAATTCCTTGCCATTCCATTCCACTTTCCTTTCCACATTGCCTTGCATTACATTCCACATTCCATTCCACATTCCAATCCAATCCATTCAATGTTCCATTTCAAGTTCCTTTCCTCAGTGCATTTCACATTCTATTTCACGTTCCATTCCACTCCATTACACGTTCCACCCCACTTTCCATTCCATTCCATTCCACGTTCCATTCCACATTCCATTGCACATTCCATTCCACGTTCCATTCCATTCCACTCCAAGTTCCATTCCAAATTCCGTTCCCACCCTTTCCACGTTCCATTCTATTCCATTCCACTTTCCATTCCACATACCATTTCACTTTCCATTCCACAATCCATTCCATTCAATTCCATTCCATTCCATTCCACGTTCCATTCCATGTTCCATTCCTCGTTGCATTCCATTCCAATCCAGGTTCCATTCGACATTACATTCCTTCCCTTTCCACGTTCCTTTCCGTTCCATTCTACGTTCCATTCCACTTTCCATTCCGCATTCCATTCCACATTCCATTCCACATTACGTTCCATTCCATTCCACATTCTTTCCACTTTCCATTCCAAATTCCATTCCATTCCATTACTCATTCCATTCCACATTCCATTCCACATTCCATTCCAAATACCATTCCATTGCATTCCCCATTCCATTCCACATTCGATTCCAATCCATTCCAGATTGCATTCCGTTGCAGAACCCATTCCATTCAACATTCCATTCCATTCCATTTAAACTTTCCATTCCATTCCGTTCCGCATTCGATTTCATCTTCCATTCCATTCCAAATTCCATTCCACACTGCATTCAATTCCATTCCACATTCCATTCCCCAATCTGTTCCATTCCATTCCACCTTCCATTCCATGTTCCATTCCACGTTCTATTCCACGTTCCATTCCACATTCAATTAAACATTTCATTCCACATTCCATTCCATTCCATTCCACAATCCATTCCACTTTACATTCCACATTGCATTCCACATTCGATTCTCTTCCATTCCGCGCTCTATTCCACGTTCCATTCCACGTTCCATTCCATTCCATACCAAGTTCCATTCCACGTTCCATTCCATTCCACTCCACGTTCCATTCCATGTTCCATTCCATTCCATTCCACGTTCCATTACACATTCCATTGTACATTCCATTCTAAGTTCCATTCCACATTCCATTCCACTTTCCATTCCACATTCGATTCCAGGTTCCATTCCATTCCATTACAAGCTCCATTCCACATTCTATTCCATTCCTTTTAACGTTCCATTCCACATTCCATTCCACGTTCCATTCCACATTCCATTGCACATCGCATTCTACGTTGCATTCCGTATTCCATGTTTCATTCCAGTTTCCATTCCACGTTCCATTCCATTCGATTCCATTCCACATTCTATTCCAGGTTCCATTCAACTTTCAATTCCTCATTCCATTCCACATTCCCTTCTACATTCCATTGCAGTGCATTCCACATTCCATTCCGCATTCCATTCCATTCCTTTCCACATTCGATTCCACATTCCATTCCACATGCCATTCCACCTTTCATTCCATTCCATTCCACGTTCCATTCCTCATTACATTCCACACCCATTCCAAATTCCCTTCCGTTCCATTCCACATTCCTTTAAACTTTCCATTCTGCATTCCTTTCCATTGCATTCCATTCCACATCCCATTCCACTCCATTCCACATCCCATTCCACATTCCTTTCCACATTCCATTGCAAATTCCGTTTCATTGCATTCCCCATTCCATTCCACATTCCATTCCATTGAATTTCACATTGCTTTCCAAATTCCATCCCATTCCATTCCACTTTCCTTTCCACATTGCCTTGCATTACATTCCACATTCCATTCCACATTCCAATCCAATCCATTCAATGTTCCATTTCAAGTTCCTTTCCACAGTCCATTCCACATTCTATTTCACGTTCCATTCCACTCCATTACACGTTCCACCCCACATTCCATTCCATTCCATTCCACGTTCCATTCCACATTCCATTGCACATTCCATTCCACGTTCCATTAAATTCCACTCCAAGTTCCATTCCACATTCCGTTCCCTCCCTTTCCACGTTCCATTCTATTCCATTCCACGTTCCATTCCACTTTCCATTCCACATTCCATTCCACTTTCCATTCCACAATCCATTGCATTCAATTCCATTCCATTCCATTCCACGTTCCATTCCATGTTCCATTCCTCGTTGCATTCCATTCCACTCCAGGTTCCATTCTACATTACATTCCTTCCCTTTCCACGTTCCTTTCCGTTCCATTCCACGTTCCATTCCACTTTCCATTCCGCATTCCATTCCACATTCCATTCCACATTACGTTCCATTCCATTCCACATTCCTTTCCACTTTCCATTCCAAATTCCATTCCATTCCATTACTCATTCCATTCCACATTCCATTCCACATTCCATTCCAAATACCATTCCATTGCATTCCCCATTCCATTTCACATTCGATTCCAATCCATTCCAGATTGCATTCCGTTGCAGAACACATTCCATTCAACATTCCATTCCATTCCATTTAAACTTTCCATTCCATTCCGTTCCGCATTCGATTTCACCTTCCATTCCATTCCAAATTCCATTCCACACTGCATTCAATTCCATTCCACATTCCATTCCACAATCTGTTCCATTCCATTCCACCTTCCATTCCACGTTCCATTCCACGTTCCATTCCACGTTCCATTCCACATTCAATTAAACATTTCATTCCACATTCAATTCCATTCCATGCCACAATCCATTCCACTTTACATTCCACATTGCATTCCACATTCGATTCTATTCCATTCCGCGCTCTATTCTACGTTACATTCCACGTTCCATTCCATTCCATGCCACGTTCCATTCCACGTTCCATTCCATTCCACTCCACGTTCCATTCCATGTCCCATTCCATTCCATTCCACGTTCCATTCCATGTTCCATTCCATTCCATTCCACGTTCCATTCCTCCTTCCATTCCATTCCATTCCACGTTCCATTACACATTCCATTGTACATTCCATTCTAAGTTCCATTCCACATTCCATTCCACTTTCCATTCCACATTCGATTCCAGGTTCCATTCCATTCCATTCCAAGCTCCATTCCACATTCTATTCCATTCCTTTTAATGTTCCATTCCACATTCCATTCCACGTTCCATTCCACATTCCATTGCACATCGCATTCTACGTTGCATTCCATATTCCATGTTCCATTCCACTTTCCATTCCACGTTCCATTCCATTCGATTCCATTCCACGTTGTATTCCAGGTTCCATTCAACTTTCAATTCCTCATTCCATTCCACATTCCCTTCTACATTCCATTGCAGTGCATTCCACATTCCATTCCGCATTCCATTCCATTCCTTTCCACATTCGATTCCACATTCCATTCCACATGCCATTCCACCTTTTATTCCATTCCATTCCACGTTCCATTCCGCATTACATTCCACACCCATTCCAAATTCCCTTCCGTTCAATTCCACATTCCTTTCCACTTTCCATTCCACATTCCTTTCCATTGCATTCCATTCCACATCTCATTCCACATTCCTTTCCACATTCCATTGCAAATTCCGTTTCATTGCATTCCCCATTCCATTCCATTCCATTTCACATTGTATTCCATTGCAGTCCACATTCCATTCATCATTGCCTTCCATTCCTTTTAAACTTTCCATTCCATTGTGTTCCACATTCGATTTCACCTTCCATTCCATTAGAAATTCCATTCCAAATTCCATTCCATTCCATTCCACTTTCCATTCCACATTTCGTTCAATTTCATTCCACGTTCCATTCCACGTTCCATTCCACATTGAATTCCACTTTCCATTCCACATTCCATTCCATTCCATTCCAAATTCCATTCCGCTTTGCATTCCACATTGCATTCCACATTCCATTCCATTCCATTCCACGTTTCATTTCACGTTCCATTCCACATTCCATTCCATGATAAATTCCACGTTCCGTTCCATTCCATTGCACATTCCATTCCACCCTCCATTCCATTCCATTCCACGTTCCATTCCACTTTCCATTGTACATTGCATTCCAAGTTCCATTCCACATTCCATTCCACTTTCCATTCCACATTCCATTCCAGGTTCCATTCCATTGCATTCCAAGTTCCATTCCACATTCAATTCCATTACATTCCACGTTCCATTCCACATTCCATTCCACATTCCATTCAACATTCCATTTCTTTCCATTTCACATTCCTTTCCATTCCATTCCACATTCATTTCCACATTCAACTCCTTTCCATTCCACATTCCATTGGACATTCCATTCCATTCCTTTCCACATTCCTTTCCATTGCATTCCAATTTCCATTCTAATCCATTCCATTTTCCATTCCATAACATTCCCCATTCCATTCCATTCCATTCCATTCCACATTCTATTGCATTCCACATTCCATTCTCTTCCATTTCACATTCCACTCCATTCCATTCCATTCCTTTCCACATTCCGTTCCATTCCATTTCATTCCATTCCATTTCATTCCATTCCTCAATCTATTCCATTCCACATTCCATTCCATTCCACATTCCATTCCACTGTACTCTATTCCATTCCATTCCACATTCCATTCCATGCCATTCCATTCCCCATTTCATTCCATTACACATTCCATTCCATTCCATACCGCATTCCATTGCATTCATTTAGTGCATTCCATTCCATTCCATTCCACATGCCATTATATTCGACATTCCATTCCACATTCCATTCCACGTTCCATTACACGTTCCATTCCATTCCATTCCTCATTCCATTCCACTTTCCATTGCATGACATTCCACGTTCCATTCCACATTCCATTGCCCATGCCTCTCCCCGTTCCATGCCACATTCAATTTCACTTTCCATTCCTCTATCCATTCCAAGGTCCATTCCAATACATTCCACATTCCATTCCACATTCTATTCCACATTCCATTCCACAATCCATTCCGTTCCATTCTCTTCCATTCCACATTCTATTACAAATTCCATTCCTCATTCAATTTCATTCCATTCCACATTCCATTCCATTCCATTCCACATTCCATTTCACATTTCATTCCATGTTGCATTCCACATTCCATTCCACATTCCACTCTAATTTCCATTCAAAATTCCATTCCATGTTCCACTCCATTCCATTCCACTTTCAGTTGCACATTCCATTCCATTCCATTAAACTTTCTATTCCACATTCCATTCCGTTCCATTCCACATTCCATTCCATTCCATTCCACATTCCATTCCACATTCCATTCCATTCAATTTCACATTCCATTCCAAATTCCATTAGATTCCATTCAACTTTCCATTCCACATTGCCTTGCATTACATTCCACATTCCATTCTGTTCCATTCCACTTTCCATTACATTCCATACCACATTCCATTCCACATTCCATTCCATTGAATTTCACATTGCCTTCCAAATTCCTTGCCATTCCATTCCACTTTCCTTTCCACATTGCCTTGCATTACATTCCACATTCCATTCCACATTCCAATCCAATCCATTCAATGTTCCATTTCAAGTTCCTTTCCTCAGTCCATTCCACATTCTATTTCACGTTCCATTCCACTCCATTACACGTTCCACCCCACTTTCCATTCCATTCCATTCCACGTTCCATTCCACATTCCATTGCACATTCCATTCCACGTTCCATTCCATTCCACTCCAAGTTCCATTCCACATTCCGTTCCCTCCCTTTCCACGTTCCATTCTATTCCATTCCACGTTCCATTCCACTTTCCATTCCACATACCATTCCACTTTCCATTCCACAATCCATTCCATTCAATTCCATTCCATTCCATTCCACGTTCCATTCCATGTTCCATTCCTCGTTGCATTCCATTCAAATCCAGGTTCCATTCTACATTACATTCCTTCCCTTTCCACGTTCCTTTCCGTTCCATTCTACGTTCCATTCCACTTTCCATTCCGCATTCCATTCCACATTCCATTCCACATTACGTTCCATTCCATTCCACATTCCTTTCCACTTTCCATTCCAAATTCCATTCCATTCCATTACTCATTCCATTCCACATTCCATTCCACATTCCATTCCAAATACCATTCCATTGCATTCCCCATTCCATTCCACATTCGATTCCAATCCATTCCAGATTGCATTCCGTTGCAGAACCCATTCCATTGAACATTCCATTCCATTCCATTTAAACTTTCCATTCCATTCCATTCCGCATTCGATTTCACCTTCCATTACATTCCAAATTCCATTCCACACTGCATTCAATTCCATTCCACATTCCATTCCCCAATCTGTTCCATTCCATTCCACCTTCCATTCCATGTTCCATTCCACGTTCCATTCCACGTTCCATTCCACATTCAATTAAACATTTCATTCCACATTCCTTTCCATTCCATTCCACAATCCATTCCACTTTACATTCCACATTGCATTCCACATTCGATTCTCTTCCATTCCGCGCCCTATTCCACGTTCCATTCCACGTTCCATTCCATTCCATACCAAGTTCCATTTCACGTTCCATTCCATTCCACTCCACTTTCCATTCCATGTTCCATTCCATTCCATTCCACGTTCCATTCCATTCCATTCCACGTTCCATTCCCCTTTCCATTCCATTCCATTCCACGTTCCATTACACATTCCATTGTACATTCCATTCTAAGTTCCATTCCACATTCCATTCCACTTTCCATTCCACATTCGGTTCCAGGTTCCATTCCATTGCATTCCAAGCTCCATTCCACATTCTATTCCATTCCTTTTAACGTTCCATTCCACATTCCATTCCACGTTCCATTCCACATTCCATTGCACATCGCATTCTACGTTGCATTCCGTATTCCATGTTCCATTCCACTTTCCATTCCACGTTCCATTCCATTCGATTCCATTCCACGTTCTATTCCAGGTTCCATTCAACTTTCAATTCCTCATTCCATTCCACATTCCCTTCTACATTCCATTGCAGTGCATGCCACATTCCATTCCGCATTCCATTCCATTCCTTTCCACATTCGATTCCACATTCCATTCCACATGCCATTCCACCTTTCATTCCATTCCATTCCACGTTCCATTCCGCATTACATTCCACACCCATTCCAAATTCCCTTCCGTTCCATTCCACATTCCTTTAAACTTTCCATGCCGCATTCCCTTCCATTGCATTCCATTCCACATCCCATTCCACATTCCTTTCCACATTCCATTGCAAATTCCGTTTCATTGCATTCCCCATTCCATTCCACATTCCATTCCATTGAATTTCACATTGCTTTCCAAATTCCATCCCATTCCATTCCACTTTCCTTTCCACATTGCCTTGCATTACATTCCACATTCCATTCCACATTCCAATCCAATCCATTCAATGTTCCATTTCAAGTTCCTTTCCACAGTCCATTCCACATTCTATTTCACGTTCCATTCCACTCCATTACACGTTCCACCCCACTTTCCATTCCATTCCATTCCACGTTCCATTCCACATTCCATTGCACATTCCATTCCACGTTCCATTCCATTCCACTCCAAGTTCCATTCCACATTCCGTTCCCTCCCTTTCCACGTTCCATTCGATTCCATTCCACGTTCCATTCCACTTTCCATTCCACATACCATTCCACTTTCCATTCCACAATCCATTCCATTCAATTCCATTCCATTCCATTCCACGTTCCATTCCATGTTCCATTCCTCGTTGCATTCCATTCCACTCCAGGTTCCATTCTACATTACATTCCTTCCCTTTCCACGTTCCTTTCCGTTCCATTCCACGTTCCATTCCACTTTCCATTCCGCATTCCATTCCACATTCCATTCCACATTACGTTCCATTCCATTCCACATTCCTTTCCACTTTCCATTCCAAATTCCATTCCATTCCATTACTCATTCCATTCCACATTGCATTCCACATTCCATTCCAAATACCATTCCATTGCATTCCCCATTCCATTCCACATTCGATTCCAATCCATTCCAGATTGCATTCCGTTGCAGAACACGTTCCATTCAACATTCCATTCCATTCCATTTAAACTTTCCATTCCATTCCGTTCCGCATTCGATTTCACCTTTCATTCCATTCCAAATTCCATTCCACACTGCATTCAATTCCATTCCACATTCCATTCCACAATCTGTTCCATTCCATTCCACCTTCCATTCCACGTTCCATTCCACGTTCCATTCCACGTTCCGTTCCACATTCAATTAAACATTTCATTCCGCATTCCATTCCATTCCATTCCACAATCCATTCCACTTTACATTCCACATTGCATTCCACATTCGATTCTATTCCATTCCGCGCTCTATTCTACGTTACATTCCACGTTCCATTCCATTCCATGCCACGTTCCATTCCACGTTCCATTCCATTCCACTCCACGTTCCATTCCATGTTCCATTCCATTCCATTCCACGTTCCATTCCATGTTCCATTCCATTCCATTCCACGTTCCGTTCCTCCTTCCATTCCATTCCATTCCACGTTCCATTACACATTCCATTGTACATTCCATTCTAAGTTCCATTCCACATTCCATTCCACTTTCCATTCCACATTCGATTCCAGGTTCCATTCCATTCCATTCCAAGCTCCATTCCACATTCTATTCCTTTCCTTTTAATGTTCCATTCCACATTCCATTCCACGTTCCATTCCACATTCCATTGCACATCGCATTCTACGTTGCATTCCATATTCCATGTTCCATTCCGCTTTCCATTCCACATTCCATTCCATTCGATTCCATTCCACGTTCTATTCCAGGTTCCATTCAACTTTCAATTCCTCATTCCATTCCACATTCCCTTCTACATTCCATTGCAGTGCATTCCACATTCCATTCCGCATTCCATTCCATTCCTTTCCACTTTCGATTCCACATTCCATTCCACATGCCATTCCACCTTTTATTCCATTCCATTCCACGTTCCCTTCCGCATTACATTCCACACCCATTCCAAATTCCCTTCCGTTCCATTCCACATTCCTTTCCACTTTCCATTCCACATTCCTTTCCATTGCATTCCATTCCACATCCCATTCCACATTCCTTTCCACATTCCATTGCAAATTCCGTTTCTTTGCATTCCCCATTCCATTCCATTCCATTTCACATTGTATTCCATTGCAGTCCACATTCCATTCATCATTGCCTTCCATTCCTTTTAAACTTTCCATTCCATTGTGTTCCACATTCGATTTCACCTTCCATTCCATTAGAAATTCCATTCCAAATTCCATTCCATTCCATTCCACTTTCCATTCCACATTTCGTTCAATTTCTTTCCACGTTCCATTCCACGTTCCATTCCACATTGAATTGCACTTTCCATTCCACATTCCATTCCATTTCATTCCAAATTCCATTCCGCTTTGCATTCCACATTGCATTCCACATTCCATTCCATTCCATTCCACGTTTCATTTCACGTTCCATTCCACATTCCATTCCATGATAAATTCCACGTTCCGTTCCATTCCATTGCACATTCCATTCCACCCTCCATTCCATTCCATTCCACGTTCCATTACACTTTCCATTGTACATTGCATTCCAAGTTCCATTCCACATTCCATTCCACTTTCCATTCCACATTCCATTCCAGGTTCCATTCCATTGCATTCCAAGTTCCATTCCACATTCAATTCCATTACATTCCACGTTCCATTCCACATTCCATTCCACATTCCATTCAACATTCCATTTCTTTCCATTTCACATTCCTTTCCATTCCATTCCACAATCATTTCCACATTCAACTCCTTTCCATTCCACATTCCATTGGACATTCCATTCCATTCCTTTCCACATTCCTTTCCATTGCATTCCAATTTCCATTCTAATCCATTCCATTTTCCATTCCATAACATTCCCCATTCCATTCCATTCCACATTCTATTGCATTCCCCATTCCATTCTCTTCCATTTCACATTCCACTCCATTCCATTCCATTCCTTTCCACATTCCGTTCCATTCCATTTCATTCCATTCCATTTCATTCCATTCCTCATTCTATTCCATTCCACATTCCATTCCATTCCACATTCCATTCCACTGTATTCTATTCCATTCCATTCCACATTCCATTCCATGCCATTCCATTCCCCATTTCATTCCATTACACATTCCATTCCATTCCATACCGCATTCCATTGCATTTATTTAGTGCATTCCATTCCATTCCATTCCACATGCCATTATATTCGACATTCCATTCCACATTCCATTCCACGTTCCATTACACGTTCCATTCCATTCCATTCCAAATTCCATTCCACTTTCCATTGCATGACATTCCACGTTCCATTCCACATTCCATTGCCCATGCCTCTCCCCGTTCCATGCCACATTCAATTTCACTTTCCATTCCTCTTTCCGTTCCAAGGTCCAATCCAATACATTCCACATTCCATTCCACATTCTATTCCACATTCCATTCCACAATCCATTCCGTTCCATTCTCTTCCATTCCACATTCTATTACAAATTCCATTCCTCATTCAATTTCATTCCATTCCACATTCCATTCCATTCCATTCCACATTCCATTTCACATTTCATTCCATGTTGCATTCCACATTCCATTCCACATTCAACTCTAATTTCCATTCAAAATTCCATTCCATGTTCCACTCCATTCCATTCCACTTTCAGTTGCACATTCCATTCCATTCCATTAAACATTCTATTCCACATTCCATTCCTTTCCATTCCACATTCCATTCCATTCCATTCCACATTCCATTCCACATTCCATTCCATTCAATTTCACATTCCATTCCAAATTCCATTCCATTCCATTCAACTTTCCATTCCACATTGCCTTGCATTACATTCCACATTCCATTCTGTTCCATTCCACTTTCCATTACATTCCATACCACATTCCATTCCACATTCCATTCCGTTGAATTTCACATTGCCTTCCAAATTCCTTGCCATTCCATTCCACTTTCCTTTCCACATTGCCTTGCATTACATTCCACATTCCATTCCACATTCCAATCCAATCCATTCAATGTTCCATTTCAAGTTCCTTTCCTCAGTGCATTTCACATTCTATTTCACGTTCCATTCCACTCCATTACACGTTCCACCCCACTTTCCATTCCATTCCATTCCACGTTCCATTCCACATTCCATTGCACATTCCATTCCACGTTCCATTCCATTCCACTCCAAGTTCCATTCCAAATTCCGTTCCCTCCCTTTCCACGTTCCATTCTATTCCATTCCACTTTCCATTCCACATACCATTTCACTTTCCATTCCACAATCCAATCCATTCAATTCCATTCCATTCCATTCCACGTTCCATTCCATGTTCCATTCCTCGTTGCATTCCATTCCAATCCAGGTTCCATTCGACATTACATTCCTTCCCTTTCCACGTTCCTTTCCGTTCCATTCTACGTTCCATTCCACTTTCCATTCCGCATTCCATTCCACATTCCATTCCACATTACGTTCCATTCCATTCCACATTCCTTTCCACTTTCCATTCCAAATTCCATTCCATTCCATTACTCATTCCATTCCACATTCCATTCCACATTCCATTCCAAATACCATTCCATTGCATTCCCCATTCCATTCCACATTCGATTCCAATCCATTCCAGATTGCATTCCGTTGCAGAACCCATTCCATTCAACATTCCATTCCATTCCATTTAAACTTTCCATTCCATTCCGTTCCGCATTCGATTTCATCTTCCATTCCATTCCAAATTCCATTCCACACTGCATTCAATTCCATTCCACATTCCATTCCCCAATCTGTTCCATTCCATTCCACCTTCCATTCCATGTTCCATTCCACGTTCTATTCCACGTTCCATTCCACATTCAATTAAACATTTCATTCCACATTCCATTCCATTCCATTCCACAATCCATTCCACTTTACATTCCACATTGCATTCCACATTCGATTCTCTTCCATTCCGCGCTCTATTCCACGTTCCATTCCACGTTCCATTCCATTCCATACCAAGTTCCATTCCACGTTCCATTCCATTCCACTCCACGTTCCATTCCATGTTCCATTCCATTCCATTCCACGTTCCATTACACATTCCATTGTACATTCCATTCTAAGTTCCATTCCACATTCCATTCCACTTTCCATTCCACATTCGATTCCAGGTTCCATTCCATTCCATTACAAGCTCCATTCCACATTCTATTCCATTCCTTTTAACGTTCCATTCCACATTCCATTCCACGTTCCATTCCACATTCCATTGCACATCGCATTCTACGTTGCATTCCGTATTCCATGTTCCATTCCACTTTCCATTCCACGTTCCATTCCATTCGATTCCATTCCACGTTCTATTCCAGGTTCCATTCAACTTTCAATTCCTCATTCCCTTCTACATTCCATTGCAGTGCATTCCACATTCCATTCCGCATTCCATTCCATTCCTTTCCACATTCGATTCCACATTCCATTCCACATGCCATTCCACCTTTCATTCCATTCCATTCCACGTTCCATTCCTCATTACATTCCACACCCATTCCAAATTCCCTTCCGTTCCATTCCACATTCCTTTAAACTTTCCATTCTGCATTCCTTTCCATTGCATTCCATTCCACATCCCATTCCACTCCATTCCACATCCCATTCCACATTCCTTTCCACATTCCATTGCAAATTCCGTTTCATTGCATTCCCCATTCCATTCCACATTCCATTCCATTGAATTTCACATTGCTTTCCAAATTCCATCCCATTCCATTCCACTTTCCTTTCCACATTGCCTTGCATTACATTCCACATTCCATTCCACATTCCAATCCAATCCATTCAATGTTCCATTTCAAGTTCCTTTCCACAGTCCATTCCACATTCTATTTCACGTTCCATTCCACTCCATTACACGTTCCACCCCACTTTCCATTCCATTCCATTCCACGTTCCATTCCACATTCCATTGCACATTCCATTCCACGTTCCATTAAATTCCACTCCAAGTTCCATTCCACATTCCGTTCCCTCCCTTTCCACGTTCCATTCTATTCCATTCCACGTTCCATTCCACTTTCCATTCCACATTCCATTCCACTTTCCATTCCACAATCCATTCCATTCAATTCCATTCCATTCCATTCCACGTTCCATTCCATGTTCCATTCCTCGTTGCATTCCATTCCACTCCAGGTTCCATTCTACATTACATTCCTTCCCTTTCCACGTTCCTTTCCGTTCCATTCCACGTTCCATTCCACTTTCCATTCCGCATTCCATTCCACATTCCATTCCACATTACGTTCCATTCCATTCCACATTCCTTTCCACTTTCCATTCCAAATTCCATTCCATTCCATTACTCATTCCATTCCACATTCCATTCCACATTCCATTCCAAATACCATTCCATTGCATTCCCCATTCCATTTCACATTCGATTCCAATCCATTCCAGATTGCATTCCGTTGCAGAACACATTCCATTCAACATTCCATTCCATTCCATTTAAACTTTCCATTCCATTCCGTTCCGCATTCGATTTCACCTTCCATTCCATTCCAAATTCCATTCCACACTGCATTCAATTCCATTCCACATTCCATTCCACAATCTGTTCCATTCCATTCCACCTTCCATTCCACGTTCCATTCCACGTTCCATTCCACATTCAATTAAACATTTCATTCCACATTCAATTCCATTCCATGCCACAATCCATTCCACTTTACATTCCACATTGCATTCCACATTCGATTCTATTCCATTCCGCGCTCTATTCTACGTTACATTCCACGTTCCATTCCATTCCATGCCACGTTCCATTCCACGTTCCATTCCATTCCACTCCACGTTCCATTCCATGTTCCATTCCATTCCATTCCACGTTCCATTCCATGTTCCATTCCATTCCATTCCACGTTCCATTCCTCCTTCCATTCCATTCCATTCCACGTTCCATTACACATTCCATTGTACATTCCATTCTAAGTTCCATTCCACATTCCATTCCACTTTCCATTCCACATTCGATTCCAGGTTCCATTCCATTCCATTCCAAGCTCCATTCCACATTCTATTCCATTCCTTTTAATGTTCCATTCCACATTCCATTCCACGTTCCATTCCACATTCCATTGCACATCGCATTCTACGTTGCATTCCATATTCCATGTTCCATTCCACTTTCCATTCCACGTTCCATTCCATTCGATTCCATTCCACGTTCTATTCCAGGTTCCATTCAACTTTCAATTCCTCATTCCATTCCACATTCCCTTCTACATTCCATTGCAGTGCATTCCACATTCCATTCCGCATTCCATTCCATTCCTTTCCACATTCGATTCCACATTCCATTCCACATGCCATTCCACCTTTTATTCCATTCCATTCCACGTTCCATTCCGCATTACATTCCACACCCATTCCAAATTCCCTTCCGTTCAATTCCACATTCCTTTCCACTTTCCATTCCACATTCCTTTCCATTGCATTCCATTCCACATCTCATTCCACATTCCTTTCCACATTCCATTGCAAATTCCGTTTCATTGCATTCCCCATTCCATTCCATTCCATTTCACATTGTATTCCATTGCAGTCCACATTCCATTCATCATTGCCTTCCATTCCTTTTAAACTTTCCATTCCATTGTGTTCCACATTCGATTTCACCTTCCATTCCATTAGAAATTCCATTCCAAATTCCATTCCATTCCATTCCACTTTCCATTCCACATTTCGTTCAATTTCATTCCACGTTCCATTCCACGTTCCATTCCACATTGAATTCCACTTTCCATTCCACATTCCATTCCATTCCATTCCAAATTCCATTCCGCTTTGCATTCCACATTGCATTCCACATTCCATTCCATTCCATTCCACGTTTCATTTCACGTTCCATTCCACATTCCATTCCATGATAAATTCCACGTTCCGTTCCATTCCATTGCACATTCCATTCCACCCTCCATTCCATTCCATTCCACGTTCCATTCCACTTTCCATTGTACATTGCATTCCAAGTTCCATTCCACATTCCATTCCACTTTCCATTCCACATTCCATTCCAGGTTCCATTCCATTGCATTCCAAGTTCCATTCCACATTCAATTCCATTACATTCCACGTTCCATTCCACATTCCATTCCACATTCCATTCAACATTCCATTTCTTTCCATTTCACATTCCTTTCCATTCCATTCCACATTCATTTCCACATTCAACTCCTTTCCATTCCACATTCCATTGGACATTCCATTCCATTCCTTTCCACATTCCTTTCCATTGCATTCCAATTTCCATTCTAATCCATTCCATTTTCCATTCCATAACATTCCCCATTCCATTCCATTACATTACATTCCACATTCTATTGCATTCCACATTCCATTCTCTTCCATTACACATTCCACTCCATTCCATTCCATTCCTTTCCACATTCCGTTCCATTCCATTTCATTCCATTCCATTTCATTCCATTCCTCATTCTATTCCATTCCACATTCCATTCCATTCCACATTCCATTCCACTGTATTCTATTCCATTCCATTCCACATTCCATTCCATGCCATTCCATTTCCCATTTCATTCCATTACACATTCCATTCCATTCCATACCGCATTCCATTCCATTCATTTAGTGCATTCCATTCCATTCCATTCCACATGCCATTATATTCGACATTCCATTCCACATTCCATTCCACGTTCCATTACACGTTCCATTCCATTCCATTCCTCATTCCATTCCGCTTTCCATTGCATGACATTCCACGTTCCATTCCACATTCCATTGCCCATGCCTCTCCCCGTTCCATGCCACATTCAATTTCACTTTCCATTCCTCTATCCATTCCAAGGTCCATTCCAATACATTCCACATTCCATTCCACATTCTATTCCACATTCCATTCCACAATCCATTCCGTTCCATTCTCTTCCATTCCACATTCTATTACAAATTCCATTCCTCATTCAATTTCATTCCATTCCACATTCCATTCCATTCCATTCCACATTCCATTTCACATTTCATTCCATGTTGCATTCCACATTCCATTCCACATTCCACTCTAATTTCCATTCAAAATTCCATTCCATGTTCCACTCCATTCCATTCCACTTTCAGTTGCACATTCCATTCCATTCCATTAAACTTTCTATTCCACATTCCATTCCGTTCCATTCCACATTCCATTCCATTCCATTCCACATTCCATTCCACATTCCATTCCATTCAATTTCACATTCCATTCCAAATTCCATTAGATTCCATTCAACTTTCCATTCCACATTGCCTTGCATTACATTCCACATTCCATTCTGTTCCATTCCACTTTCCATTACATTCCATACCACATTCCATTCCACATTCCATTCCATTGAATTTCACATTGCCTTCCAAATTCCTTGCCATTCCATTCCACTTTCCTTTCCACATTGCCTTGCATTACATTCCACATTCCATTCCACATTCCAATCCAATCCATTCAATGTTCCATTTCAAGTTCCTTTCCTCAGTCCATTCCACATTCTATTTCACGTTCCATTCCACTCCATTACACGTTCCACCCCACTTTCCATTCCATTCCATTCCACGTTCCATTCCACATTCCATTGCACATTCCATTCCACGTTCCATTCCATTCCACTCCAAGTTCCATTCCACATTCCGTTCCCTCCCTTTCCACGTTCCATTCTATTCCATTCCACGTTCCATTCCATGTTCCATTCCTCGTTGCATTCCATTCAAATCCAGGTTCCATTCTACATTACATTCCTTCCCTTTCCACGTTCCTTTCCGTTCCATTCTACGTTCCATTCCACTTTCCATTCCGCATTCCATTCCACATTCCATTCCACATTACGTTCCATTCCATTCCACATTCCTTTCCACTTTCCATTCCAAATTCCATTCCATTCCATTACTCATTCCATTCCACATCCCATTCCACATTCCATTCCAAATACCATTCCATTGCATTCCCCATTCCATTCCACATTCGATTCCAATCCATTCCAGATTGCATTCCGTTGCAGAACCCATTCCATTGAACATTCCATTCCATTCCATTTAAACTTTCCATTCCATTCCATTCCGCATTCGATTTCACCTTCCATTACATTCCAAATTCCATTCCACACTGCATTGAATTCCATTCCACATTCCATTCCCCAATCTGTTCCATTCCATTCCACCTTCCATTCCATGTTCCATTCCACGTTCCATTCCACGTTCCATTCCACATTCAATTAAACATTTCATTCCACATTCCTTTCCATTCCATTCCACAATCCATTCCACTTTACATTCCACATTGCATTCCACATTCGATTCTCTTCCATTCCGCGCTCTATTCCACGTTCCATTCCACGTTCCATTCCATTCCATACCAAGTTCCATTTCACGTTCCATTCCATTCCACTCCACTTTCCATTCCATGTTCCATTCCATTCCATTCCACGTTCCATTCCCCTTTCCATTCCATTCCATTCCACGTTCCATTACACATTCCATTGTACATTCCATTCTAAGTTCCATTCCACATTCCATTCCACTTTCCATTCCACATTCGGTTCCAGGTTCCATTCCATTGCATTCCAAGCTCCATTCCACATTCTATTCCATTCCTTTTAACGTTCCATTCCACATTCCATTCCACGTTCCATTCCACATTCCATTGCACATCGCATTCTACGTTGCATTCCGTATTCCATGTTCCATTCCACTTTCCATTCCACGTTCCATTCCATTCGATTCCATTCCACGTTCTATTCCAGGTTCCATTCAACTTTCAATTCCTCATTCCATTCCACATTCCCTTCTACATTCCATTGCAGTGCATTCCACATTCCATTCCGCATTCCATTCCATTCCTTTCCACATTCGATTCCACATTCCATTCCACATGCCATTCCACCTTTCATTCCATTCCATTCCACGTTCCATTCCGCATTACATTCCACACCCATTCCAAATTCCCTTCCGTTCCATTCCACATTCCTTTAAACTTTCCATGCCGCATTCCCTTCCATTGCATTCCATTCCACATCCCATTCCACATTCCTTTCCACATTCCATTGCAAATTCCTTTTCATTGCATTCCCCATTCCATTCCACATTCCATTCCATTGAATTTCACATTGCTTTCCAAATTCCATCCCATTCCATTCCACTTTCCTTTCCACATTGCCTTGCATTACATTCCACATTCCATTCCACATTCCAATCCAATCCATTCAATGTTCCATTTCAAGTTCCTTTCCACAGTCCATTCCACATTCTATTTCACGTTCCATTCCACTCCATTACACGTTCCACCCCACTTTCCATTCCATTCCATTCCACGTTCCATTCCACATTCCATTGCACATTCCATTCCACGTTCCATTCCATTCCACTCCAAGTTCCATTCCACATTCCGTTCCCTCCCTTTCCACGTTCCATTCGATTCCATTCCACGTTCCATTCCACTTTCCATTCCACATACCATTCCACTTTCCATTCCACAATCCATTCCATTCAATTCCATTCCATTCCATTCCACGTTCCATTCCATGTTCCATTCCTCGTTGCATTCCATTCCACTCCAGGTTCCATTCTACATTACATTCCTTCCCTTTCCACGTTCCTTTCCGTTCCATTCCACGTTCCATTCCACTTTCCATTCCGCATTCCATTCCACATTCCATTCCACATTACGTTCCATTCCATTCCACATTCCTTTCCACTTTCCATTCCAAATTCCATTCCATTCCATTACTCATTCCATTCCACATTGCATTCCACATTCCATTCCAAATACCATTCCATTGCATTCCCCATTCCATTCCACATTCGATTCCAATCCATTCCAGATTGCATTCCGTTGCAGAACACGTTCCATTCAACATTCCATTCCATTCCATTTAAACTTTCCATTCCATTCCGTTCCGCATTCGATTTCACCTTTCATTCCATTCCAAATTCCATTCCACACTGCATTCAATTCCATTCCACATTCCATTCCACAATCTGTTCCATTCCATTCCACCTTCCATTCCACGTTCCATTCCACGTTCCATTCCACGTTCCGTTCCACATTCAATTAAACATTTCATTCCGCATTCCATTCCATTCCATTCCACAATCCATTCCACTTTACATTCCACATTGCATTCCACATTCGATTCTATTCCATTCCGCGCTCTATTCTACGTTACATTCCACGTTCCATTCCATTCCATGCCACGTTCCATTCCACGTTCCATTCCATTCCACTCCACGTTCCATTCCATGTTCCATTCCATTCCATTCCACGTTCCATTCCATGTTCCATTCCATTCCATTCCACGTTCCGTTCCTCCTTCCATTCCATTCCATTCCACGTTCCATTACACATTCCATTGTACATTCCATTCTAAGTTCCATTCCACATTCCATTCCACTTTCCATTCCACATTCGATTCCAGGTTCCATTCCATTCCATTCCAAGCTCCATTCCACATTCTATTCCTTTCCTTTTAATGTTCCATTCCACATTCCATTCCACGTTCCATTCCACATTCCATTGCACATCGCATTCTACGTTGCATTCCATATTCCATGTTCCATTCCGCTTTCCATTCCACGTTCCATTCCATTCGATTCCATTCCACGTTCTATTCCAGGTTCCATTCAACTTTCAATTCCTCATTCCATTCCACATTCCCTTCTACATTCCATTGCAGTGCATTCCACATTCCATTCCGCATTCCATTCCATTCCTTTCCACATTCGATTCCACATTCCATTCCACATGCCATTCCACCTTTTATTCCATTCCATTCCACGTTCCATTCCGCATTACATTCCACACCCATTCCAAATTCCCTTCCGTTCCATTCCACATTCCTTTCCACTTTCCATTCCACATTCCTTTCCATTGCATTCCATTCCACATCCCATTCCACATTCCTTTCCACATTCCATTGCAAATTCCGTTTCATTGCATTCCCCATTCCATTCCATTCCATTTCACATTGTATTCCATTGCAGTCCACATTCCATTCATCATTGCCTTCCATTCCTTTTAAACTTTCCATTCCATTGTGTTCCACATTCGATTTCACCTTCCATTCCATTAGAAATTCCATTCCAAATTCCATTCCATTCCATTCCACTTTCCATACCACATTTCGTTCAATTTCATTCCACGTTCCATTCCACGTTCCATTCCACATTGAATTCCACTTTCCATTCCACATTCCATTCCATTCCATTCCATTCCAAATTCCATTCCACTTTGCATTCCACATTGCATTCCACATTCCATTCCATTCCATTCCACGTTTCATTTCACGTTCCATTCCACATTCCATTCCATGATAAATTCCACGTTCCGTTCCATTCCATTGCACATTCCATTCCACCCTCCTTTCCATTCCATTCCACGTTCCATTACACTTTCCATTGTATATTGCATTCCAAGTTGCATTCCACATTCCATTCCACTTTCCATTCCACATACCATTCCACTTTCCATTCCACAATCCATTCCATTCAATTCCATTCCATTCCATTCCACGTTCCATTCCATGTTCCATTCCTCGTTGCATTCCATTCCACTCCAGGTTCCATTCTACATTACATTCCTTCCCTTTCCACGTTCCTTTCCGTTCCATTCCACGTTCCATTCCACTTTCCATTCCGCATTCCATTCCACATTCCATTCCACATTACGTTCCATTCCATTCCACATTCCTTTCCACTTTCCATTCCAAATTCCATTCCATTCCATTACTCATTCCATTCCACATTCCATTCCACATTCCATTCCAAATACCATTCCATTGCATTCCCCATTCCATTCCACATTCGATTCCAATCCATTCCAGATTGCATTCCGTTGCAGAACACGTTCCATTCAACATTCCATTCCATTCCATTTAAACTTTCCATTCCATTCCGTTCCGCATTCGATTTCACCTTTCATTCCATTCCAAATTCCATTCCACACTGCATTCAATTCCATTCCACATTCCATTCCACAATCTGTTCCATTCCATTCCACCTTCCATTCCACGTTCCATTCCACGTTCCATTCCACGTTCCGTTCCACATTCAATTAAACATTTCATTCCGCATTCCATTCCATTCCATTCCACAATCCATTCCACTTTACATTCCACATTGCATTCCACATTCGATTCTATTCCATTCCGCGCTCTATTCTACGTTACATTCCACGTTCCATTCCATTCCATGCCACGTTCCATTCCACGTTCCATTCCATTCCACTCCACGTTCCATTCCATGTTCCATTCCATTCCATTCCACGTTCCATTCCATGTTCCATTCCATTCCATTCCACGTTCCGTTCCTCCTTCCATTCCATTCCATTCCACGTTCCATTACACATTCCATTGTACATTCCATTCTAAGTTCCATTCCACATTCCATTCCACTTTCCATTCCACATTCGATTCCAGGTTCCATTCCATTCCATTCCAAGCTCCATTCCACATTCTATTCCTTTCCTTTTAATGTTCCATTCCACATTCCATTCCACGTTCCATTCCACATTCCATTGCACATCGCATTCTACGTTGCATTCCATATTCCATGTTCCATTCCGCTTTCCATTCCACGTTCCATTCCATTCGATTCCATTCCACGTTCTATTCCAGGTTCCATTCAACTTTCAATTCCTCATTCCATTCCACATTCCCTTCTACATTCCATTGCAGTGCATTCCACATTCCATTCCGCATTCCATTCCATTCCTTTCCACATTCGATTCCACATTCCATTCCACATGCCATTCCACCTTTTATTCCATTCCATTCCACGTTCCATTCCGCATTACATTCCACACCCATTCCAAATTCCCTTCCGTTCCATTCCACATTCCTTTCCACTTTCCATTCCACATTCCTTTCCATTGCATTCCATTCCACATCCCATTCCACATTCCTTTCCACATTCCATTGCAAATTCCGTTTCATTGCATTCCCCATTCCATTCCATTCCATTTCACATTGTATTCCATTGCAGTCCACATTCCATTCATCATTGCCTTCCATTCCTTTTAAACTTTCCATTCCATTGTGTTCCACATTCGATTTCACCTTCCATTCCATTAGAAATTCCATTCCAAATTCCATTCCATTCCATTCCACTTTCCATTCCACATTTCGTTCAATTTCATTCCACGTTCCATTCCACGTTCCATTCCACATTGAATTCCACTTTCCATTCCACATTCCATTCCATTCCATTCCATTCCAAATTCCATTCCACTTTGCATTCCACATTGCATTCCACATTCCATTCCATTCCATTCCACGTTTCATTTCACGTTCCATTCCACATTCCATTCCATGATAAATTCCACGTTCCGTTCCATTCCATTGCACATTCCATTCCACCCTCCTTTCCATTCCATTCCACGTTCCATTACACTTTCCATTGTACATTGCATTCCAAGTTCCATTCCACATTCCATTCCACTTTCCATTCCACATTCCATTCCAGGTTCCATTCCATTGCATTCCAAGTTCCATTCCACATTCAATTCCATTACATTCCACGTTCCATTCCACATTCCATTCCACATTCCATTCAACATTCCATTTCTTTCCATTTCACATTCCTTTCCATTCCATTCCACATTCATTTCCACATTCAACTCCTTTCCATTCCACATTCCATTGGACATTCCATTCCATTCCTTTCCACATTCCTTTCCATTGCATTCCAATTTCCATTCTAATCCATTCCATTTTCCATTCCATAACATTCCCCATTCCATTCCATTCCATTCCATTACACATTCTATTGCATTCCACATTCCATTCTCTTCCATTTCACATTCCACTCCATTCCATTCCATTCCTTTCCACATTCCGTTCCATTCCATTTCATTCCATTCCATTTCATTCCATTCCTCATTCTATTCCATTCCACATTCCATTCCATTCCACATTCCATTCCACTGTATTCTATTCCATTCCATTCCACATTCCATTCCATGCCATTCCATACCCCATTTCATCCCATTACACATTGCATTCCATTCCATACCGCATTCCATTGCATTCATTTAGTGCATTCCATTCCATTCCATTCCACATGCCATTATATTCGACATTCCATTCCACATTCCATTCCACGTTCCATTACACGTTCCATTCCATTCCATTCCACATTCCATTCCACTTTCCATTGCATGACATTCCACGTTCCATTCCACATTCCATTGCCCATGCCTCTCCCCGTTCCATGCCACATTCAATTTCACTTTCCATTCCTCTTTCCATTCCAAGGTCCATTCCAATACATTCCACATTCCATTCCACATTCTATTCCACATTCCATTCCACAATCCATTCCGTTCCATTCTCTTCCATTCCACATTCTATTACAAATTCCATTCCTCATTCAATTTCATTCCATTCCACATTCCATTCCATTCCATTCCACATTCCATTCCACATTCCATTCCATTCAATTTCACATTCCATTCCAAATTCCATTCCATTCCATTCAACTTTCCATTCCACATTGCCTTGCATTACATTCCACATTCCATTCTGTTCCATTCCACTTTCCATTACATTCCATACCACATTCCATTCCACATTCCATTCCATTGAATTTCACATTGCCTTCCAAATTCCTTGCCATTCCATTCCACTTTCCTTTCCACATTGCCTTGCATTACATTCCACATTCCATTCCACATTCCAATCCAATCCATTCAATGTTCCATTTCAATTTCCTTTCCTCACTCCATTCCACATTCTATTTCACGTTCCATTCCAATCCATTACACGTTCCACCCCACTTTCCATTCCATTCCATTCCACGTTCCATTCCACATTCCATTGCACATTCCATTCCACGTTCCATTCCATTCCACTCCAAGTTCCATTCCACATTCCGTTCCCTCCCTTTCCACGTTCCATTCTATTCCATTCCACGTTCCATTCCACTTTCCATTCCACATACCATTCCACTTTCCATTCTACAATCCATTCCATTCAATTCCATTCCATTACATTCCACGTTCCATTCCATGTTCCATTCCTCGTTGCATTCCATTCCACTCCAGGTTCCATTCTACATTACATTCCTTCCCTTTCCACGTTCCTTTCCGTTCCATTCTACGTTCCATTCCACTTTCCATTCCGCATTCCATTCCACATTCCATTCCACATTATGTTCCATTCCATTCCACATTCCTTTCCACTTTCCATTCTAAATTCCATTCCATTCCATTACTCATTCCATTCCACATTCCATTCCACATTCCATTCCAAATACCATTCCATTGCATTCCCCATTCCATTCCACATTCGATTCCAATCCATTCCAGATTGCATTCCGTTGCAGAACCCATTCCATTCAACATTCCATTCCATTCCATTTAAACTTTCCATTCCATTCCGTTCCGCATTCGATTTCACCTTCCATTTCATTCCAAATTCCATTCCACACTGCATTGATTTCCATTCCACATTCCATTCCCCAATCTGTTCCATTCCATTCCACCTTCCATTCCACGTTCCATTCCACGTTCCATTCCACGTTCCATTCCACATTCAATTAAACATTTCATTCCACATTCCATTCCATTCCATTCCACAATCCATTCCACTTTACATTCCACATTGCATTCCACATTCGATTCTCTTCCATTCCGCGCTCTATTCCACGTTACATTCCACGTTCCATTCCATTCCATACCAAGTTCCATTCCACGTTCCATTCCATTCCACTCCACGTTCCATTCCATGTTCCATTCCATTCCATCCCACGTTCCATTCCCCTTACCATTCCATTCCATTCCACGTTCCATTACACATTCCATTGTACATTCCATTCTAAGTTCCATTCCACATTCCATTCCACTTTCCATTCCACATTCGATTCCAGGTTCCATTCCATTCCATTCCAAGCTCCATTCCACATTCTATTCCATTCCTTTTAATGTTCCATTCCACATTCCATTCCACATTCCATTCCACATTCCATTGCACATCGCATTCTACGTTGCATTCCATATTCCATGTTCCATTCCACTTTCCATTCCACGTTCCATTCCATTCGATTCCATTCCACGTTCTATTCCAGGTTCCATTCAACTTTCAATTCCTCATTCCATTCCACATTCCCTTCTACATTCCATTGCAGTGCACTCCACATTCCATTCTGCATTCCATTCCATTCCTTTCCACATTCGATTCCACATTCCATTCCACATGCCATTCCACCTTTTATTCCATTCCATTCCACGTTCCATTCCGCATTACATTCCACACCCATTCCAAATTCCCTTCCGTTCCATTCCACATTCCTTTCCACTTTCCATTCCACATTCCTTTCCATTGCATTCCATTCCACATCCCATTCCACATTCCTTTCCACATTCCATTGCAAATTCCGTTTCATTGCATTCCCCATTCCATTCCATTCCATTTCACATTGTATTCCATTGCAGTCCACATTCCATTCATCATTGCCTTCCATTCCTTTTAAACTTTCCATTCCATTGTGTTCCACATTCGATTTCACCTTCCATTCCATTAGAAATTCCATTCCAAATTCCATTCCATTCCATTCCACTTTCCATTCCACATTTCGTTCAATTTCATTCCACGTTCCATTCCACGTTCCATTCCACATTGAATTCCACTTTCCATTCCACATTCCATTCCATTCCATTCCATTCCAAATTCCATTCCACTTTGCATTCCACATTGCATTCCACATTCCATTCCATTCCATTCCACGTTTCATTTCACGTTCCATTCCACATTCCATTCCATGATAAATTCCACGTTCCGTTCCATTCCATTGCACATTCCATTCCACCCTCCATTCCATTCCATTCCACGTTCCATTCCACTTTCCATTGTACATTGCATTCCAAGTTCCATTCCACATTCCATTCCACTTTCCATTCCACATTCCATTCCAGGTTCCATTCCATTGCATTCCAAGTTCCATTCCACATTCAATTCCATTACATTCCACGTTCCATTCCACATTCCATTCCACATTCCATTCAACATTCCATTTCTTTCCATTTCACATTCCTTTCCATTCCATTCCACATTCATTTCCACATTCAACTCCTTTCCATTCCACATTCCATTGGACATTCCATTCCATTCCTTTCCACATTCCTTTCCATTGCATTCCAATTTCCATTCTAATCCATTCCATTTTCCATTCCATAACATTCCCCATTCCATTCCATTCCATTCCATTCCACATTCTATTGCATTCCACATTCCATTCTCTTCCATTTCACATTCCACTCCATTCCATTCCATTCCTTTCCACATTCCGTTCCATTCCATTTCATTCCATTCCATTTCATTCCATTCCTCATTCTATTCCATTCCACATTCCATTCCATTCCACATTCCATTCCACTGTACTCTATTCCATTCCATTCCACATTCCATTCCATGCCATTCCATTCACCATTTCATTCCATTACACATTCCATTCCATTCCATACCGCATTCCATTGCATTCATTTAGTGCATTCCATTCCATTCCATTCCACATGCCATTATATTCGACATTCCATTCCACATTCCATTCCACGTTCCATTACACGTTCCATTCCATTCCATTCCACATTCCATTCCACTTTCCATTGCATGACATTCCACGTTCCATTCCACATTCCATTGCCCATGCCTCTCCCCGTTCCATGCCACATTCAATTTCACTTTCCATTCCTCTTTCCATTCCAAGGTCCATTCCAATACATTCCACATTCCATTCCACATTCTATTCCACATTCCATTCCACAATCCATTCCGTTCCATTCTCTTCCATTCCACATTCTATTACAAATTCCATTCCTCATTCAATTTCATTCCATTCCACATTCCATTCCATTCCATTCCACATTCCATTTCACATTTCATTCAATGTTGCATTCCACATTCCATTCCACATTCCACTCTAATTTCCATTCAAAATTCCATTCCATGTTCCACTCCATTCCATTCCACTTTCAGTTGCACATTCCATTCCATTCCATTAAACTTTCTATTCCACATTCCATTCCGTTCCATTCCACATTCCATTCCATTCCATTCCACATTCCATTCCACATTCCATTCCATTAAATTTCACATTCCATTCCAAGTTCCATTCCATTCCATTCAACTTTCCATTCCACATTGCCTTGCATTACATTCCACATTCCATTCTGTTCCATTCCACTTTCCATTACATTCCATACCACATTCCATTCCACATTCCATTCCATTGAATTTCACATTGCCTTCCAAATTCCTTGCCATTCAATTCCACTTTCTTTTCCACATTGCCTTGCATTGCATTCCACATTCCATTCCACATTCCAATCCAATCCATTCAATGTTCCATTTCAAGTTCCTTTCCTCAGTCCATTCCACATTCTATTTCACGTTCCATTCCACTCCATTACACGTTCCACCCCACTTTCCATTCCATTCCATTCCACGTTCCATTCCACATTCCATTGCACATTCCCTTCCACGTTCCATTAAATTCCACTCCAAGTTCCATTCCACATTCCGTTCCCTCCCTTTCCACGTTCCATTCTATTCCATTCCACGTTCCATTCCACCTTCCATTCCACATTCCATTCCACTTTCCATTCCACAATCCATTCCATTCAATTCCATTCCATTCCATTCCACGTTCCATTCCATGTTCCATTCCTCGTTGCATTCCATTCCACTCCAGGTTCCATTCTACATTACATTCCTTCCCTTTCCACGTTCCTTTCCGTTCCATTCCACGTTCCATTCCACTTTCCATTCCGCATTCCATTCCACATTCCATTCCACATTACGTTCCATTCCATTCCACATTCCTTTCCACTTTCCATTCCAAATTCCATTCCATTCCATTACTCATTCCATTCCACATTCCATTCCACATTCCATTCCAAATACCATTCCATTGCATTCCCCATTCCATTCCACCTTCGATTCCAATCCATTCCAGATAGCATTCCGTTGCAGAACACATTCCATTCAACATTCCATTCCATTCCATTTAAACTTTCCATTCCATTCCGTTCCGCATTCGATTTCACCTTCCATTCCATTCCAAATTCCATTCCACACTGCATTCAATTCCATTCCACATTCCATTCCCCAATCTGTTCCATTCCATTCCACCTTCCATTCCACGTTCCATTCCACGTTCCATTCCACGTTCCATTCCACATTCAATTAAACATTTCATTCCACATTCCATTCCATTCCATTCCACAATCCATTCCACTTTACATTCCACATTGCATTCCACATTCGATTCTATTCCATTCCGCGCTCTATTCTATGTTCCATTCCACGTTCCATTCCATTCCATGCCATGTTCCATTCCACGTTCCATTCCATTCCACTCCACGTTCCATTCCATGTTCCATTCCATTCCATTCCACGTTCCATTCCATGTTCCATTCCATTCCATTCCACGTTCCATTCCTCCTTCCATTCCATTCCATTCCACGTTCCATTACACATTCCATTGTACATTCCATTCTAAGTTCCATTCCATATTCCATTCCACTTTCCATTCCACATTCGATTCTAGGTTCCATTCCATTCCATTCCAAGCTCCATTCCACATTCTTTTCCATTCCTTTTAATGTTCCATTCCACATTCCATTCCACGTTCCATTCCACATTCCATTGCACATTGCATTCTACGTTGCATTCCATATTCCATGTTCCATTCCACTTTCCATTCCACGTTCCATTCCATTCGATTCCATTCCACGTTCTATTCCAGGTTCCATTCAACTTTCAATTCCTCATTCCATTTCACATTCCCTTCTACATTCCATTGCAGTGCATTCCACATTCCATTCCGCATTCCATTCCATTCCTTTCCACATTCGATTCCACATTCCATTCCACATGCCATTCCACCTTTTATTCCATTCCATTCCACGTTCCATTCCGCATTACATTCCACACCCATTCCAAATTCCCTTCCGTTCCATTCCACATTCCTTTCCACTTTCCATTCCACATTCCTTTCCATTGAATTCCATTCCACATCCCATTCCACATTCCTTTCCACATTCCATTGCAAATTCCGTTTCATTGCATTCCCCATTCCATTCCATTCCATTTCACATTGTATTCCATTGCAGTCCACATTCCATTCATCATTGCCTTCCATTCCTTTTAAACTTTCCATTCCATTTTGTTCCACATTCGATTTCACCTTCCATTCCATTAGAAATTCCATTCCAAATTCCATTCCATTCCATTCCACTTTCCATTCCGCATTTCGTTCAATTTCATTCCACGTTCCATTCCACGTTCCATTCCACATTGAATTCCACTTTCCATTCCACATTCCATTCCATTCCATTCCATTCCAAATTCCATTCCGCTTTGCATTCCACATTGCATTGCACATTCCATTCCATTCCATTCCACGTTTCATTTCACGTTCCATTGCACATTCCATTCCATGATAAATTCCACGTTCCGTTCCATTCCATTGCACATTCCATTCCACCCTCCTTTCCATTCCATTCCACGTTCCATTCCACTTTCCATTGTACATTGCATTCCAAGTTCCATTCCAACTTCCATTCCACTTTCCATTCCACATTCCATTCCAGGTTCCATTCCATTGCATTCCAAGTTCCATTCCACATTCAATTCCATTACATTCCACGTTGCATTTCACATTCCATTCCACATTCCATTCAACATT
Source organism: Pongo pygmaeus (assembly GCF_028885625.2). Taxonomy (NCBI): domain Eukaryota; kingdom Metazoa; phylum Chordata; class Mammalia; order Primates; family Hominidae; genus Pongo; species Pongo pygmaeus. The sequence continues at coordinate 39,718,022 of NC_072392.2, forward strand.
CCATTTCTTTCCATTTCACATTCCTTTCCATTCCATTCCACATTCATTTCCACATTCAACTCCTTTCCATTCCACATTCCATTGGACATTCCATTCCATTCCTTTCCACATTCCTTTCCATTGCATTCCAATTTCCATTCTAATCCATTCCATTTTCCATTCCATAACATTCCCCATTCCATTCCATTCCATTCCTTTCCACATTCTATTGCATTCCACATTCCATTCTCTTCCATTTCACATTCCACTCCATTCCATTCCATTCCATTCCATTCCATTCCTTTCCACATTCCGTTCCATTCCATTTCATTCCATTCCATTTCATTCCATTCCTCATTCTATTCCATTCCACATTCCATTCCATTCCACATTCCATTCCACTGTATTCTATTCCATTCCATTCCACATTCCATTCCATGCCATTCCATTCCCCATTTCATTCCATTACACATTCCATTCCATTCCATACCGCATTCCATTCCATTCATTTAGTGCATTCCATTCCATTCCATTCCACATGCCACTATATTCGACATTCCATTCCACATTCCATTACACGTTCCATTACACGTTCCATTCCATTCCATTCCACATTCCATTCCACTTTCCATTGCATGACATTCCACGTTCCATTCCACATTCCATTGCCCATGCCTCTCCCCATTCCATGCCACATTCAATTTCACTTTCCATTCCTCTTTCCATTCCAAGGTCCATTCCAATACATTCCACATTCCATTCCACATTCCATTCCACATTCCATTCCACAATCCATTCCGTTCCATTCTCTTCCATTCCACATTCTATTACAAATTCCATTCCTCATTCAATTTCATTCCATTCCACATTCCATTCCATTCCATTCCACATTCCATTCCACATTCCATTCCATTCAATTTCACATTCCTTTCCAAATTCCATTCCATTCCATTCAACTTTCCATTCCACATTGCCTTGCATTACATTCCACATTCCATTCTGTTCCATTCCACTTTCCATTACATTCCATACCACATTCCATTCCACATTCCATTCCATTGAATTTCACATTGCCTTCCAAATTCCTTGCCATTCCATTCCACTTTCCTTTCCACATTGCCTTGCATTACCTTCCACATTCCATTCCACATTCCAATCCAATCCATTCAATGTTCCATTTCAATTTCCTTTCCTCACTCCATTCCACATTCTATTTCACGTTCCATTCCAATCCATTACACGTTCCACCCCACTTTCCATTCCATTCCATTCCACGTTCCATTCCACATTCCATTGCACATTCCATTCCACGTTCCATTCCATTCCACTCCAAGTTCCATTCCACATTTCGTTCCCTCCCTTTCCACGTTCCATTCTATTCCATTCCACGTTCCATTCCACTTTCCATTCCACATACCATTCCACTTTCCATTCCACAATCCATTCCATTCAATTCCATTCCATTACATTCCACGTTCCATTCCATGTTTCATTCCTCGTTGCATTCCATTCCACTCCAGGTTCCATTATACATTACATTCCTTCCCTTTCCACGTTCCTTTCCGTTCCATTCTACGTTCCATTCCACTTTCCATTCCGCATTCCATTCCACATTCCATTCCACATTACGTTCCATTCCATTCCACATTCCTTTCCACTTTCCATTCTAAATTCCATTCCATTCCATTACTCATTCCATTCCACATTCCATTCCACATTCCATTCCAAATACCATTCCATTGCATTCCCCATTCCATTCCACATTCGATTCCAATCCATTCCAGATTGCATTCCGTTGCAGAACCCATGCCATTCAACATTCCATTCCATTCCATTTAAACTTTCCATTCCATTCCGTTCCGCATTCGATTTCACCTTCCATTTCATTCCAAATTCCATTCCACACTGCATTGAATTCCATTCCACATTCCATTCCCCAATCTGTTCCATTCCATTCCACCTTCCATTCCACGTTCCATTCCACGTTCCATTCCACGTTCCATTCCACGTTCCATTCCACATTCAATTAAACATTTCATTCCACATTCCATTCCATTCCATTCCACAATCCATTCCACTTTACATTCCACATTGCATTCCACATTCGATTCTCTTCCATTCCGCGCTCTATTCCACGTTACATTCCACGTTCCATTCCATTCCATACCAAGTTCCATTCCACGTTCCATTCCATTCCACTCCACGTTCCATTCCATGTTCCATTCCATTCCATCCCACGTTCCATTCCCCTTACCATTCCATTCCATTCCACGTTCCATTACACATTCCATTGTACATTCCATTCTAAGTTCCATTCCACATTCCATTCCACTTTCCATTCCACATTCGATTCCAGGTTCCATTCCATTCCATTCCAAGCTCCATTCCACATTCCATTCCATTCCTTTTAATGTTCCATTCCACATTCCATTCCACGTTCCATTCCACATTCCATTGCACATCGCATTCTACGTTGCATTCCATATTCCATGTTCCATTCCACTTTCCATTCCACGTTCCATTCCATTCGATTCCATTCCACGTTCTATTCCAGGTTCCATTCAACTTTCAATTCCTCATTCCATTCCACATTCCCTTCTACATTCCATTGCAGTGCACTCCACATTCCATTCTGCATTCCATTCCATTCCTTTCCACATTCGATTCCACATTCCATTCCACATGCCATTCCACCTTTTATTCCATTCCATTCCACGTTCCATTCCGCATTACATTCCACACCCATTCCAAATTCCCTTCCGTTCCATTCCACATTCCTTTCCACTTTCCATTCCACATTCCTTTCCATTGCATTCCATTCCACATCCCATTCCACATTCCTTTCCACATTCCATTGCAAATTCCGTTTCATTGCATTCCCCATTCCATTCCATTCCATTTCACATTGTATTCCATTGCAGTCCACATTCCATTCATCATTGCCTTCCATTCCTTTTAAACTTTCCATTCCATTGTGTTCCACATTCGATTTCACCTTCCATTCCATTAGAAATTCCATTCCAAATTCCATTCCATTCCATTCCACTTTCCATTCCACATTTCGTTCAATTTCATTCCACGTTCCATTCCACGTTCCATTCCACATTGAATTCCACTTTCCATTCCACATTCCATTCCATTCCATTCCATTCCAAATTCCATTCCACTTTGCATTCCACATTGCATTCCACATTCCATTCCATTCCATTCCACGTTTCATTTCACGTTCCATTCCACATTCCATTCCATGATAAATTCCACGTTCCGTTCCATTCCATTGCACATTCCATTCCACCCTCCTTTCCATTCCATTCCACGTTCCATTACACTTTCCATTGTACATTGCATTCCAAGTTCCATTCCACATTCCATTCCACTTTCCATTCCACATTCCATTCCAGGTTCCATTCCATTGCATTCCAAGTTCCATTCCACATTCAATTCCATTACATTCCACGTTCCATTCCACATTCCATTCCACATTCCATTCAACATTCCATTTCTTTCCATTTCACATTCCTTTCCATTCCATTCCACATTCATTTCCACATTCAACTCCTTTCCATTCCACATTCCATTGGACATTCCATTCCATTCCTTTCCACATTCCTTTCCATTGCATTCCAATTTCCATTCTAATCCATTCCATTTTCCATTCCATAACATTCCCCATTCCATTCCATTCCATTCCATTCCACATTCTATTGCATTCCACATTCCATTCTCTTCCATTTCACATTCCACTCCATTCCATTCCATTCCTTTCCACATTCCGTTCCATTCCATTTCATTCCATTCCATTTCATTCCATTCCTCATTCTATTCCATTCCACATTCCATTCCATTCCACATTCCATTCCACTGTACTCTATTCCATTCCATTCCACATTCCATTCCATGCCATTCCATTCCCCATTTCATTCCATTACACATTCCATTCCATTCCATACCGCATTCCATTGCATTCATTTAGTGCATTCCATTCCATTCCATTCCACATGCCATTATATTCGACATTCCATTCCACATTCCATTCCACGTTCCATTACACGTTCCATTCCATTCCATTCCACATTCCATTCCACTTTCCATTGCATGACATTCCACGTTCCATTCCACATTCCATTGCCCATGCCTCTCCCCGTTCCATGCCACATTCAATTTCACTTTCCATTCCTCTTTCCATTCCAAGGTCCATTCCAATACATTCCACATTCCATTCCACATTCTATTCCACATTCCATTCCACAATCCATTCCGTTCCATTCTCTTCCATTCCACATTCTATTACAAATTCCATTCCTCATTCAATTTCATTCCATTCCACATTCCATTCCATTCCATTCCACATTCCATTCCACATTCCATTCCATTCAATTTCACATTCCATTCCAAATTCCATTCCATTCCATTCAACTTTCCATTCCACATTGCCTTGCATTACATTCCACATTCCATTCTGTTCCATTCCACTTTCCATTACATTCCATACCACATTCCATTCCACATTCCATTCCATTGAATTTCACATTGCCTTCCAAATTCCTTGCCATTCCATTCCACTTTCCTTTCCACATTGCCTTGCATTACATTCCACATTCCATTCCACATTCCAATCCAATCCATTCAATGTTCCATTTCAATTTCCTTTCCTCACTCCATTCCACATTCTATTTCACGTTCCATTCCAATCCATTACACGTTCCACCCCACTTTCCATTCCATTCCATTCCACGTTCCATTCCACATTCCATTGCACATTCCATTCCACGTTCCATTCCATTCCACTCCAAGTTCCATTCCACATTTCGTTCCCTCCCTTTCCACGTTCCATTCTATTCCATTCCACGTTCCATTCCACTTTCCATTCCACATACCATTCCACTTTCCATTCCACAATCCATTCCATTCAATTCCATTCCATTCCATTCCACGTTCCATTCCATGTTTCATTCCTCGTTGCATTCCATTCCAGTCCAGGTTCCATTCTACATTACATTCCTTAACTTTCCACGTTCCTTTCTGTTCCATTCTACGTTCCATTCCACTTTCCATTCCGCATTCCATTCCACATTCCATTCCACATTACGTTCCATTCCATTCCACATTCCTTTCCACTTTCCATTCTAAATTCCATTCCATTCCATTACTCATTCCATTCCACATTCCATTCCACATTCCATTCCAAATACCATTCCATTGCATTCCCCATTCCATTCCACATTCGATTCCAATCCATACCAGATTGCATTCCGTTGCAGAACCCATTCCTTTGAACATTCCATTCCATTCCATTTAAACTTTCCATTCCATTCCGTTCCGCATTCGATTTCACCTTCCATTTCATTCCAAATTCCATTCCACACTGCATTGAATTCCATTCCACATTCCATTCCCCAATCTGTTCCATTCCATTCCACCTTCCATTCCACGTTCCATTCCACGTTCCATTCCACGTTCCATTCCACATTCAATTAAACATTTCATTCCACATTCCATTCCATTCCATTCCACAATCCATTCCACTTTACATTCCACATTGCATTCCACATTCGATTCTCTTCCATTCCGCGCTCTATTCCACGTTACATTCCACGTTCCATTCCATTCCATACCAAGTTCCATTCCACGTTCCATTCCATTCCACTCCACGTTCCATTCCATGTTCCATTCCATTCCATCCCACGTTCCATTCCCCTTACCATTCCATTCCATTCCACGTTCCATTACACATTCCATTGTACATTCCATTCTAAGTTCCATTCCACATTCCATTCCACTTTCCATTCCACATTCGATTCCAGGTTCCATTCCATTCCATTCCAAGCTCCATTCCACATTCTATTCCATTCCTTTTAATGTTCCATTCCACATTCCATTCCACGTTCCATTCCACATTCCATTGCACATCGCATTCTACGTTGCATTCCATATTCCATGTTCCATTCCACTTTCCATTCCACGTTCCATTCCATTCGATTCCATTCCACGTTCTATTCCAGGTTCCATTCAACTTTCAATTCCTCATTCCATTCCACATTCCCTTCTACATTCCATTGCAGTGCACTCCACATTCCATTCTGCATTCCATTCCATTCCTTTCCACATTCGATTCCACATTCCATTCCACATGCCATTCCACCTTTTATTCCATTCCATTCCACGTTCCATTCCGCATTACATTCCACACCCATTCCAAATTCCCTTCCGTTCCATTCCACATTCCTTTCCACTTTCCATTCCACATTCCTTTCCATTGCATTCCATTCCACATCCCATTCCACATTCCTTTCCACATTCCATTGCAAATTCCGTTTCATTGCATTCCCCATTCCATTCCATTCCATTTCACATTGTATTCCATTGCAGTCCACATTCCATTCATCATTGCCTTCCATTCCTTTTAAACTTTCCATTCCATTGTGTTCCACATTCGATTTCACTTTCCATTCCATTAGAAATTCCATTCCAAATTCCATTCCATTCCATTCCACTTTCCATTCCACATTTCGTTCAATTTCATTCCACGTTCCATTCCACGTTCCATTCCACATTGAATTCCACTTTCCATTCCACATTCCATTCCATTCCATTCCATTCCAAATTCCATTCCACTTTGCATTCCACATTGCATTCCACATTCCATTCCATTCCATTCCACGTTTCATTTCACGTTCCATTCCACATTCCATTCCATGATAAATTCCACGTTCCGTTCCATTCCATTGCACATTCCATTCCACCCTCCTTTCCATTCCATTCCACGTTCCATTACACTTTCCATTGTACATTGCATTCCAAGTTCCATTCCACATTCCATTCCACTTTCCATTCCACATTCCATTCCAGGTTCCATTCCATTGCATTCCAAGTTCCATTCCACATTCAATTCCATTACATTCCACGTTCCATTCCACATTCCATTCCACATTCCATTCAACATTCCATTTCTTTCCATTTCACATTCCTTTCCATTCCATTCCACATTCATTTCCACATTCAACTCCTTTCCATTCCACATTCCATTGGACATTCCATTCCATTCCTTTCCACATTCCTTTCCATTGCATTCCAATTTCCATTCTAATCCATTCCATTTTCCATTCCATAACATTCCCCATTCCATTCCATTCCATTCCATTCCACATTCTATTGCATTCCACATTCCATTCTCTTCCATTTCACATTCCACTCCATTCCATTCCATTCCTTTCCACATTCCGTTCCATTCCATTTCATTCCATTCCATTTCATTCCATTCCTCATTCTATTCCATTCCACATTCCATTCCATTCCACATTCCATTCCACTGTACTCTATTCCATTCCATTCCACATTCCATTCCATGCCATTCCATTCCCCATTTCATTCCATTACACATTCCATTCCATTCCATACCGCATTCCATTGCATTCATTTAGTGCATTCCATTCCATTCCATTCCACATGCCATTATATTCGACATTCCATTCCACATTCCATTCCACGTTCCATTACACGTTCCATTCCATTCCATTCCACATTCCATTCCACTTTCCATTGCATGACATTCCACGTTCCATTCCACATTCCATTGCCCATGCCTCTCCCCGTTCCATGCCACATTCAATTTCACTTTCCATTCCTCTTTCCATTCCAAGGTCCATTCCAATACATTCCACATTCCATTCCACATTCTATTCCACATTCCATTCCACAATCCATTCCGTTCCATTCTCTTCCATTCCACATTCTATTACAAATTCCATTCCTCATTCAATTTCATTCCATTCCACATTCCATTCCATTCCATTCCACATTCCATTCCACATTCCATTCCATTCAATTTCACATTCCATTCCAAATTCCATTCCATTCCATTCAACTTTCCATTCCACATTGCCTTGCATTACATTCCACATTCCATTCTGTTCCATTCCACTTTCCATTACATTCCATACCACATTCCATTCCACATTCCATTCCATTGAATTTCACATTGCCTTCCAAATTCCTTGCCATTCCATTCCACTTTCCTTTCCACATTGCCTTGCATTACATTCCACATTCCATTCCACATTCCAATCCAATCCATTCAATGTTCCATTTCAATTTCCTTTCCTCACTCCATTCCACATTCTATTTCACGTTCCATTCCAATCCATTACACGTTCCACCCCACTTTCCATTCCATTCCATTCCACGTTCCATTCCACATTCCATTGCACATTCCATTCCACGTTCCATTCCATTCCACTCCAAGTTCCATTCCACATTTCGTTCCCTCCCTTTCCACGTTCCATTCTATTCCATTCCACGTTCCATTCCACTTTCCATTCCACATACCATTCCACTTTCCATTCCACAATCCATTCCATTCAATTCCATTCCATTCCATTCCACGTTCCATTCCATGTTTCATTCCTCGTTGCATTCCATTCCAGTCCAGGTTCCATTCTACATTACATTCCTTAACTTTCCACGTTCCTTTCTGTTCCATTCTACGTTCCATTCCACTTTCCATTCCGCATTCCATTCCACATTCCATTCCACATTACGTTCCATTCCATTCCACATTCCTTTCCACTTTCCATTCTAAATTCCATTCCATTCCATTACTCATTCCATTCCACATTCCATTCCACATTCCATTCCAAATACCATTCCATTGCATTCCCCATTCCATTCCACATTCGATTCCAATCCATTCCAGATTGCATTCCGTTGCAGAACCCATTCCATTGAACATTCCGTTCCATTCCATTTAAACTTTCCATTCCATTCCGTTCCGCATTCGATTTCACCTTCCATTTCATTCCAAATTCCATTCCACACTGCATTGAATTCCATTCCACATTCCATTCCCCAATCTGTTCCATTCCATTCCACCTTCCATTCCACGTTCCATTCCACGTTCCATTCCACGTTCCATTCCACATTCAATTAAACATTTCATTCCACATTCCATTCCATTCCATTCCACAATCCATTCCACTTTACATTCCACATTGCATTCCACATTCGATTCTCTTCCATTCCGCGCTCTATTCCACGTTACATTCCACGTTCCATTCCATTCCATACCAAGTTCCATTCCACGTTCCATTCCATTCCACTCCACGTTCCATTCCATGTTCCATTCCATTCCATCCCACGTTCCATTCCCCTTACCATTCCATTCCATTCCACGTTCCATTACACATTCCATTGTACATTCCATTCTAAGTTCCATTCCACATTCCATTCCACTTTCCATTCCACATTCGATTCCAGGTTCCATTCCATTCCATTCCAAGCTCCATTCCACATTCTATTCCATTCCTTTTAATGTTCCATTCCACATTCCATTCCACGTTCCATTCCACATTCCATTGCACATCGCATTCTACGTTGCATTCCATATTCCATGTTCCATTCCACTTTCCATTCCACGTTCCATTCCATTCGATTCCATTCCACGTTCTATTCCAGGTTCCATTCAACTTTCAATTCCTCATTCCATTCCACATTCCCTTCTACATTCCATTGCAGTGCACTCCACATTCCATTCTGCATTCCATTCCATTCCTTTCCACATTCGATTCCACATTCCATTCCACATGCCATTCCACCTTTTATTCCATTCCATTCCACGTTCCATTCCGCATTACATTCCACACCCATTCCAAATTCCCTTCCGTTCCATTCCACATTCCTTTCCACTTTCCATTCCACATTCCTTTCCATTGCATTCCATTCCACATCCCATTCCACATTCCTTTCCACATTCCATTGCAAATTCCGTTTCATTGCATTCCCCATTCCATTCCATTCCATTTCACATTGTATTCCATTGCAGTCCACATTCCATTCATCATTGCCTTCCATTCCTTTTAAACTTTCCATTCCATTGTGTTCCACATTCGATTTCACCTTCCATTCCATTAGAAATTCCATTCCAAATTCCATTCCATTCCATTCCACTTTCCATTCCACATTTCGTTCAATTTCTTTCCACGTTCCATTCCACGTTCCATTCCACATTGAATTGCACTTTCCATTCCACATTCCATTCCATTTCATTCCAAATTCCATTCCGCTTTGCATTCCACATTGCATTCCACATTCCATTCCATTCCATTCCACGTTTCATTTCACGTTCCATTCCACATTCCATTCCATGATAAATTCCACGTTCCGTTCCATTCCATTGCACATTCCATTCCACCCTCCATTCCATTCCATTCCACGTTCCATTCCACTTTCCATTGTACATTGCATTCCAAGTTCCATTCCACATTCCATTCCACTTTCCATTCCACATTCCATTCCAGGTTCCATTCCATTGCATTCCAAGTTCCATTCCACATTCAATTCCATTACATTCCACGTTCCATTCCACATTCCATTCCACATTCCATTCAACATTCCATTTCTTTCCATTTCACATTCCTTTCCATTCCATTCCACATTCATTTCCACATTCAACTCCTTTCCATTCCACATTCCATTGGACATTCCATTCCATTCCTTTCCACATTCCTTTCCATTGCATTCCAATTTCCATTCTAATCCATTCCATTTTCCATTCCATAACATTCCCCATTCCATTCCATTCCATTCCATTCCACATTCTATTGCATTCCCCATTCCATTCTCTTCCATTTCACATTCCACTCCATCCCATTCCATTCCTTTCCACATTCCGTTCCATTCCATTTCATTCCATTCCATTTCATTCCATTCCTCATTCTATTCCATTCCACATTCCATTCCATTCCACATTCCATTCCACTGTATTCTATTCCATTCCATTCCACATTCCATTCCATGCCATTCCATTCCCCATTTCATTCCATTACACATTCCATTCCATTCCATACCGCATTCCATTGCATTTATTTAGTGCATTCCATTCCATTCCATTCCACATGCCATTATATTCGACATTCCATTCCACATTCCATTCCACGTTCCATTACACGTTCCATTCCATTCCATTCCAAATTCCATTCCACTTTCCATTGCATGACATTCCACGTTCCATTCCACATTCCATTGCCCATGCCTCTCCCCGTTCCATGCCACATTCAATTTCACTTTCCATTCCTCTTTCCGTTCCAAGGTCCAATCCAATACATTCCACATTCCATTCCACATTCTATTCCACATTCCATTCCACAATCCATTCCGTTCCATTCTCTTCCATTCCACATTCTATTACAAATTCCATTCCTCATTCAATTTCATTCCATTCCACATTCCATTCCATTCCATTCCACATTCCATTTCACATTTCATTCCATGTTGCATTCCACATTCCATTCCACATTCAACTCTAATTTCCATTCAAAATTCCATTCCATGTTCCACTCCATTCCATTCCACTTTCAGTTGCACATTCCATTCCATTCCATTAAACATTCTATTCCACATTCCATTCCTTTCCATTCCACATTCCATTCCATTCCATTCCACATTCCATTCCACATTCCATTCCATTCAATTTCACATTCCATTCCAAATTCCATTCCATTCCATTCAACTTTCCATTCCACATTGCCTTGCATTACATTCCACATTCCATTCTGTTCCATTCCACTTTCCATTACATTCCATACCACATTCCATTCCACATTCCATTCCATTGAATTTCACATTGCCTTCCAAATTCCTTGCCATTCCATTCCACTTTCCTTTCCACATTGCCTTGCATTACATTCCACATTCCATTCCACATTCCAATCCAATCCATTCAATGTTCCATTTCAAGTTCCTTTCCTCAGTGCATTTCACATTCTATTTCACGTTCCATTCCACTCCATTACACGTTCCACCCCACTTTCCATTCCATTCCATTCCACGTTCCATTCCACATTCCATTGCACATTCCATTCCACGTTCCATTCCATTCCACTCCAAGTTCCATTCCAAATTCCGTTCCCTCCCTTTCCACGTTCCATTCTATTCCATTCCACTTTCCATTCCACATACCATTTCACTTTCCATTCCACAATCCATTCCATTCAATTCCATTCCATTCCATTCCACGTTCCATTCCATGTTCCATTCCTCGTTGCATTCCATTCCAATCCAGGTTCCATTCGACATTACATTCCTTCCCTTTCCACGTTCCTTTCCTTTCCATTCTACGTTCCATTCCACTTTCCATTCCGCATTCCATTCCACATTCCATTCCACATTACGTTCCATTCCATTCCACATTCCTTTCCACTTTCCATTCCAAATTCCATTCCATTCCATTACTCATTCCATTCCACATTCCATTCCACATTCCATTCCAAATACCATTCCATTGCATTCCCCATTCCATTCCACATTCGATTCCAATCCATTCCAGATTGCATTCCGTTGCAGAACCCATTCCATTCAACATTCCATTCCATTCCATTTAAACTTTCCATTCCATTCCGTTCCGCATTCGATTTCATCTTCCATTCCATTCCAAATTCCATTCCACACTGCATTCAATTCCATTCCACATTCCATTCCACAATCTGTTCCATTCCATTCCACCTTCCATTCCACGTTCCATTCCACGTTCCATTCCACGTTCCATTCCACATTCAATTAAACATTTCATTCCACATTCAATTCCATTCCATGCCACAATCCATTCCACTTTACATTCCACATTGCATTCCACATTCGATTCTATTCCATTCCGCGCTCTATTCTACGTTACATTCCACGTTCCATTCCATTCCATGCCACGTTCCATTCCACGTTCCATTCCATTCCACTCCACGTTCCATTCCATGTTCCATTCCATTCCATTCCCCGTTCCATTCCATGTTCCATTCCATTCCATTCCACGTTCCATTCCTCCTTCCATTCCATTCCATTCCACGTTCCATTACACATTCCATTGTACATTCCATTCTAAGTTCCATTCCACATTCCATTCCACTTTCCATTCCACATTCGATTCCAGGTTCCATTCCATTCCATTCCAAGCTCCATTCCACATTCTATTCCATTCCTTTTAATGTTCCATTCCACATTCCATTCCACGTTCCATTCCACATTCCATTGCACATCGCATTCTACGTTGCATTCCATATTCCATGTTCCATTCCACTTTCCATTCCACGTTCCATTCCATTCGATTCCATTCCACGTTCTATTCCAGGTTCCATTCAACTTTCAATTCCTCATTCCATTCCACATTCCCTTCTACATTCCATTGCAGTGCATTCCACATTCCATTCCGCATTCCATTCCATTCCTTTCCACATTCGATTCCACATTCCATTCCACATGCCATTCCACCTTTTATTCCATTCCATTCCACGTTCCATTCCGCATTACATTCCACACCCATTCCAAATTCCCTTCCGTTCAATTCCACATTCCTTTCCACTTTCCATTCCACATTCCTTTCCATTGCATTCCATTCCACATCTCATTCCACATTCCTTTCCACATTCCATTGCAAATTCCGTTTCATTGCATTCCCCATTCCATTCCATTCCATTTCACATTGTATTCCATTGCAGTCCACATTCCATTCATCATTGCCTTCCATTCCTTTTAAACTTTCCATTCCATTGTGTTCCACATTCGATTTCACCTTCCATTCCATTAGAAATTCCATTCCAAATTCCATTCCATTCCATTCCACTTTCCATTCCACATTTCGTTCAATTTCATTCCACGTTCCATTCCACGTTCCATTCCACATTGAATTCCACTTTCCATTCCACATTCCATTCCATTCCATTCCAAATTCCATTCCGCTTTGCATTCCACATTGCATTCCACATTCCATTCCATTCCATTCCACGTTTCATTTCACGTTCCATTCCACATTCCATTCCATGATAAATTCCACGTTCCGTTCCATTCCATTGCACATTCCATTCCACCCTCCATTCCATTCCATTCCACGTTCCATTCCACTTTCCATTGTACATTGCATTCCAAGTTCCATTCCACATTCCATTCCACTTTCCATTCCACATTCCATTCCAGGTTCCATTCCATTGCATTCCAAGTTCCATTCCACATTCAATTCCATTACATTCCACGTTCCATTCCACATTCCATTCCACATTCCATTCAACATTCCATTTCTTTCCATTTCACATTCCTTTCCATTCCATTCCACATTCATTTCCACATTCAACTCCTTTCCATTCCACATTCCATTGGACATTCCATTCCATTCCTTTCCACATTCCTTTCCATTGCATTCCAATTTCCATTCTAATCCATTCCATTTTCCATTCCATAACATTCCCCATTCCATTCCATTACATTCCATTCCACATTCTATTGCATTCCACATTCCATTCTCTTCCATTTCACATTCCACTCCATTCCATTCCATTCCTTTCCACATTCCGTTCCATTCCATTTCATTCCATTCCATTTCATTCCATTCCTCATTCTATTCCATTCCACATTCCATTCCATTCCACATTCCATTCCACTGTACTCTATTCCATTCCATTCCACATTCCATTCCATGCCATTCCATTCCCCATTTCATTCCATTACACATTCCATTCCATTCCATACCGCATTCCATTGCATTCATTTAGTGCATTCCATTCCATTCCATTCCACATGCCATTATATTCGACATTCCATTCCACATTCCATTCCACGTTCCATTACACGTTCCATTCCATTCCATTCCTCATTCCATTCCACTTTCCATTGCATGACATTCCACGTTCCATTCCACATTCCATTGCCCATGCCTCTCCCCGTTCCATGCCACATTCAATTTCACTTTCCATTCCTCTATCCATTCCAAGGTCCATTCCAATACATTCCACATTCCATTCCACATTCTATTCCACATTCCATTCCACAATCCATTCCGTTCCATTCTCTTCCATTCCACATTCTATTACAAATTCCATTCCTCATTCAATTTCATTCCATTCCACATTCCATTCCATTCCATTCCACATTCCATTTCACATTTCATTCCATGTTGCATTCCACATTCCATTCCACATTCCACTCTAATTTCCATTCAAAATTCCATTCCATGTTCCACTCCATTCCATTCCACTTTCAGTTGCACATTCCATTCCATTCCATTAAACTTTCTATTCCACATTCCATTCCGTTCCATTCCACATTCCATTCCATTCCATTCCACATTCCATTCCACATTCCATTCCATTCAATTTCACATTCCATTCCAAATTCCATTAGATTCCATTCAACTTTCCATTCCACATTGCCTTGCATTACATTCCACATTCCATTCTGTTCCATTCCACTTTCCATTACATTTCATACCACATTCCATTCCACATTCCATTCCATTGAATTTCACATTGCCTTCCAAATTCCTTGCCATTCCATTCCACTTTCCTTTCCACATTGCCTTGCATTACATTCCACATTCCATTCCACATTCCAATCCAATCCATTCAATGTTCCATTTCAAGTTCCTTTCCTCAGTCCATTCCACATTCTATTTCACGTTCCATTCCACTCCATTACACGTTCCACCCCACTTTCCATTCCATTCCATTCCACGTTCCATTCCACATTCCATTGCACATTCCATTCCACGTTCCATTCCATTCCACTCCAAGTTCCATTCCACATTCCGTTCCCTCCCTTTCCACGTTCCATTCTATTCCATTCCACGTTCCATTCCACTTTCCATTCCACATACCATTCCACTTTCCATTCCACAATCCATTCCATTCAATTCCATTCCATTCCATTCCACGTTCCATTCCATGTTCCATTCCTCGTTGCATTCCATTCAAATCCAGGTTCCATTCTACATTACATTCCTTCCCTTTCCACGTTCCTTTCCGTTCCATTCTACGTTCCATTCCACTTTCCATTCCGCATTCCATTCCACATTCCATTCCACATTACGTTCCATTCCATTCCACATTCCTTTCCACTTTCCATTCCAAATTCCATTCCATTCCATTACTCATTCCATTCCACATTCCATTCCACATTCCATTCCAAATACCATTCCATTGCATTCCCCATTCCATTCCACATTCGATTCCAATCCATTCCAGATTGCATTCCGTTGCAGAACCCATTCCATTGAACATTCCATTCCATTCCATTTAAACTTTCCATTAAATTCCATTCCGCATTCGATTTCACCTTCCATTACATTCTAAATTCCATTCCACACTGCATTGAATTCCATTCCACATTCCATTCCCCAATCTGTTCCATTCCATTCCACCTTCCATTCCATGTTCCATTCCACGTTCCATTCCACGTTCCATTCCACATTCAATTAAACATTTCATTCCACATTCCTTTCCATTCCATTCCACAATCCATTCCACTTTACATTCCACATTGCATTCCACATTCGATTCTCTTCCATTCCGCGCTCTATTCCACGTTCCATTCCACGTTCCATTCCATTCCATACCAAGTTCCATTTCACGTTCCATTCCATTCCACTCCACTTTCCATTCCATGTTCCATTCCATTCCATTCCACGTTCCATTCCATTCCATTCCACGTTCCATTCCCCTTTCCATTCCATTCCATTCCACGTTCCATTACACATTCCATTGTACATTCCATTCTAAGTTCCATTCCACATTCCATTCCACTTTCCATTCCACATTCGGTTCCAGGTTCCATTCCATTGCATTCCAAGCTCCATTCCACATTCTATTCCATTCCTTTTAACGTTCCATTCCACATTCCATTCCACGTTCCATTCCACATTCCATTGCACATCGCATTCTACGTTGCATTCCGTATTCCATGTTCCATTCCACTTTCCATTCCACGTTCCATTCCATTCGATTCCATTCCACGTTCTATTCCAGGTTCCATTCAACTTTCAATTCCTCATTCCATTCCACATTCCCTTCTACATTCCATTGCAGTGCATTCCACATTCCATTCCGCATTCCATTCCATTCCTTTCCACATTCGATTCCACATTCCATTCCACATGCCATTCCACCTTTCATTCCATTCCATTCCACGTTCCATTCCGCATTACATTCCACACCCATTCCAAATTCCCTTCCGTTCCATTCCACATTCCTTTAAACTTTCCATGCCGCATTCCCTTCCATTGCATTCCATTCCACATCCCATTCCACATTCCTTTCCACATTCCATTGCAAATTCCGTTTCATTGCATTCCCCATTCCTTTCCACATTCCATTCCATTGAATTTCACATTGCTTTCCAAATTCCATCCCATTACATTCCACTTTCCTTTCCACATTGCCTTGCATTACATTCCACATTCCATTCCACATTCCAATCCAATCCATTCAATGTTCCATTTCAAGTTCCTTTCCACAGTCCATTCCACATTCTATTTCACGTTCCATTCCACTCCATTACACGTTCCACCCCACTTTCCATTCCATTCCATTCCACGTTCCATTCCACATTCCATTGCACATTCCATTCCACGTTCCATTCCATTCCACTCCAAGTTCCATTCCACATTCCGTTCCCTCCCTTTCCACGTTCCATTCGATTCCATTCCACGTTCCATTCCACTTTCCATTCCACATACCATTCCACTTTCCATTCCACAATCCATTCCATTCAATTCCATTCCATTCCATTCCACGTTCCATTCCATGTTCCATTCCTCGTTGCATTCCATTCCACTCCAGGTTCCATTCTACATTACATTCCTTCCCTTTCCACGTTCCTTTCCGTTCCATTCCACGTTCCATTCCACTTTCCATTCCGCATTCCATTCCACATTCCATTCCACATTACGTTCCATTCCATTCCACATTCCTTTCCACTTTCCATTCCAAATTCCATTCCATTCCATTACTCATTCCATTCCACATTGCATTCCACATTCCATTCCAAATACCATTCCATTGCATTCCCCATTCCATTCCACATTCGATTCCAATCCATTCCAGATTGCATTCCTTTGCAGAACACGTTCCATTCAACATTCCATTCCATTCCATTTAAACTTTCCATTCCATTCCGTTCCGCATTCGATTTCACCTTTCATTCCATTCCAAATTCCATTCCACACTGCATTCAATTCCATTCCACATTCCATTCCACAATCTGTTCCATTCCATTCCACCTTCCATTCCACGTTCCATTCCACGTTCCATTCCACGTTCCGTTCCACATTCAATTAAACATTTCATTCCGCATTCCATTCCATTCCATTCCACAATCCATTCCACTTTACATTCCACATTGCATTCCACATTCGATTCTATTCCATTCCGCGCTCTATTCTACGTTACATTCCACGTTCCATTCCATTCCATGCCACGTTCCATTCCACGTTCCATTCCATTCCACTCCACGTTCCATTCCATGTTCCATTCCATTCCATTCCACGTTCCATTCCATGTTCCATTCCATTCCATTCCACGTTCCGTTCCTCCTTCCATTCCATTCCATTCCACGTTCCATTACACATTCCATTGTACATTCCATTCTAAGTTCCATTCCACATTCCATTCCACTTTCCATTCCACATTCGATTCCAGGTTCCATTCCATTCCATTCCAAGCTCCATTCCACATTCTATTCCTTTCCTTTTAATGTTCCATTCCACATTCCATTCCACGTTCCATTCCACATTCCATTGCACATCGCATTCTACGTTGCATTCCATATTCCATGTTCCATTCCGCTTTCCATTCCACGTTCCATTCCATTCGATTCCATTCCACGTTCTATTCCAGGTTCCATTCAACTTTCAATTCCTCATTCCATTCCACATTCCCTTCTACATTCCATTGCAGTGCATTCCACATTCCATTCCGCATTCCATTCCATTCCTTTCCACATTCGATTCCACATTCCATTCCACATGCCATTCCACCTTTTATTCCATTCCATTCCACGTTCCCTTCCGCATTACATTCCACACCCATTCCAAATTCCCTTCCGTTCCATTCCACATTCCTTTCCACTTTCCATTCCACATTCCTTTCCATTGCATTCCATTCCACATCCCATTCCACATTCCTTTCCACATTCCATTGCAAATTCCGTTTCTTTGCATTCCCCATTCCATTCCATTCCATTTCACATTGTATTCCATTGCAGTCCACATTCCATTCATCATTGCCTTCCATTCCTTTTAAACTTTCCATTCCATTGTGTTCCACATTCGATTTCACCTTCCATTCCATTAGAAATTCCATTCCAAATTCCATTCCATTCCATTCCACTTTCCATTCCACATTTCGTTCAATTTCATTCCACGTTCCATTCCACGTTCCATTCCATATTGAATTCCACTTTCCATTCCACATTCCATTCCATTCCATTCCATTCCAAATTCCATTCCACTTTGCATTCCACATTGCATTCCACATTCCATTCCATTCCATTCCACGTTTCATTTCACGTTCCATTCCACATTCCATTCCATGATAAATTCCACGTTCCGTTCCATTCCATTGCACATTCCATTCCACCCTCCATTCCATTCCATTCCACGTTCCATTACACTTTCCATTGTACATTGCATTCCAAGTTCCATTCCACATTCCATTCCACTTTCCATTCCACATTCCATTCCAGGTTCCATTCCATTGCATTCCAAGTTCCATTCCACATTCAATTCCATTACATTCCACGTTCCATTCCACATTCCATTCCACATTCCATTCAACATTCCATTTCTTTCCATTTCACATTCCTTTCCATTCCATTCCACATTCATTTCCACATTCAACTCCTTTCCATTCCACATTCCATTGGACATTCCATTCCATTCCTTTCCACATTCCTTTCCATTGCATTCCAATTTCCATTCTAATCCATTCCATTTTCCATTCCATAACATTCCCCATTCCATTCCATTCCATTCCATTCCACATTCTATTGCATTCCACATTCCATTCTCTTCCATTTCACATTCCACTCCATTCCATTCCATTCCTTTCCACATTCCGTTCCATTCCATTTCATTCCATTCCATTTCATTCCATTCCTCATTCTATTCCATTCCACATTCCATTCCATTCCACATTCCATTCCACTGTATTCTATTCCATTCCATTCCACATTCCATTCCATGCCATTCCATACCCCATTTCATTCCATTACACATTCCATTCCATTCCATACCGCATTCCATTCCATTCATTTAGTGCATTCCATTCCATTCCATTCCACATGCCATTATATTCGACATTCCATTCCACATTCCATTCCACGTTCCATTACACGTTCCATTCCATTCCATTCCACATTCCATTCCACTTTCCATTGCATGACATTCCACGTTCCATTCCACATTCCATTGCCCATGCCTCTCCCCGTTCCATGCCACATTCAATTTCACTTTCCATTCCCCTTTCCATTCCAAGGTCCATTCCAATACATTCCACATTCCATTCCACATTCTATTCCACATTCCATTCCACAATCCATTCCGTTCCATTCTCTTCCATTCCACATTCTATTACAAATTCCATTCCTCATTCAATTTCATTCCATTCCACATTCCATTCCATTCCATTCCACATTCCATTCCATTCCATTCCACATTCCATTCCACATTCCATTCCATTCAATTTCACATTCCATTCCAAATTCCATTCCATTCCATTCAACTTTCCATTCCACATTGCCTTGCATTACATTCCACATTCCATTCTGTTCCATTCCACTTTCCATTACATTCCATACCACATTCCATTCCACATTCCATTCCATTGAATTTCACATTGCCTTCCAAATTCCTTGCCATTCCATTCCACTTTCCTTTCCACATTGCCTTGCATTACATTCCACATTCCATTCCACATTCCAATCCAATCCATTCAATGTTCCATTTCAATTTCCTTTCCTCACTCCATTCCACATTCTATTTCACGTTCCATTCCAATCCATTACACGTTCCACCCCACTCTCCATTCCATTCCATTCCACGTTCCATTCCACATTCCATTGCACATTCCATTCCACGTTCCATTCCATTCCACTCCAAGTTCCATTCCACATTTCGTTCCCTCCCTTTCCACGTTCCATTCTATTCCATTCCACGTTCCATTCCACTTTCCATTCCACATACCATTCCACTTTCCATTCCACAATCCATTCCATTCAATTCCATTCCATTACATTCCACGTTCCATTCCATGTTCCATTCCTCGTTGCATTCCATTCCACTCCAGGTTCCATTCTACATTACATTCCTTCCCTTTCCACGTTCCTTTCCGTTCCATTCTACGTTCCATTCCACTTTCCATTCCGCATTCCATTCCACATTCCATTCCACATTACGTTCCATTCCATTCCACATTCCTTTCCACTTTCCATTCTAAATTCCATTCCATTCCATTACTCATTCCATTCCACATTCCATTCCACATTCCATTCCAAATACCATTCCATTGCATTCCCCATTCCATTCCACATTCGATTCCAATCCATTCCAGATTGCATTCCGTTGCAGAACCCATTCCATTCAACATTCCATTCCATTCCATTTAAACTTTCCTTTCCATTCCGTTCCGCATTCGATTTCACATTCCATTTCATTCCAAATGCCATTCCACACTGCATTGAATTCCATTCCACATTCCATTCCCCAATCTGTTCCATTCCATTCCACCTTCCATTCCACGTTCCATTCCACGTTCCATTCCACGTTCCATTCCACATTCAATTAAACATTTCATTCCACATTCCATTCCATTCCATTCCACAATCCATTCCACTTTACATTCCACATTGCATTCCACATTCGATTCTCTTCCATTCCGCGCTCTATTCCACGTTACATTCCACGTTCCATTCCATTCCATACCAAGTTCCATTCCACGTTCCATTCCATTCCACTCCACGTTCCATTCCATGTTCCATTCCATTCCATCCCACGTTCCATTCCCCTTACCATTCCATTCCATTCCACGTTCCATTACACATTCCATTGTACATTCCATTCTAAGTTCCATTCCACATTCCATTCCACTTTCCATTCCACATTCGATTCCAGGTTCCATTCCATTCCATTCCAAGCTCCATTCCACATTCTATTCCATTCCTTTTAATGTTCCATTCCACATTCCATTCCACGTTCCATTCCACATTCCATTGCACATCGCATTCTACGTTGCATTCCATATTCCATGTTCCATTCCACTTTCCATTCCACGTTCCATTCCATTTGATTCCATTCCACGTTCTATTCCAGGTTCCATTCAACTTTCATTTCCTCATTCCATTCCACATTCCCTTCTACATTCCATTGCAGTGCATTCCACATTCCATTCCGCATTCCATTGCATTCCTTTCCACATTCGATTCCACATTCCATTCCACATGCCATTCCACCTTTTATTCCATTCCATTCCACGTTCCATTCCGCATTACATTCCACACCCATTCCAAATTCCCTTCCGTTCCATTCCACATTCCTTTCCACTTTCCATTCCACATTCCTTTCCATTGCATTCCATTCCACATCCCATTCCACATTCCCTTCCACATTCCATTGCAAATTCCGTTTCATTGCATTCCCCATTCCATTCCATTCCATTTCACATTGTATTCCATTGCAGTCCACATTCCATTCATCATTGCCTTCCATTCCTTTTAAACTTTCCATTCCATTGTGTTCCACATTCGATTTCACCTTCCATTCCATTAGAAATTCCATTCCAAATTCCATTCCATTCCATTCCACTTTCCATTCCACATTTCGTTCAATTTCTTTCCACGTTCCATTCCACGTTCCATTCCACATTGAATTGCACTTTCCATTCCACATTCCATTCCATTTCATTCCAAATTCCATTCCGCTTTGCATTCCACATTGCATTCCACATTCCATTCCATTCCATTCCACGTTTCATTTCACGTTCCATTCCACATTCCATTCCATGATAAATTCCACGTTCCGTTCCATTCCATTGCACATTCCATTCCACCCTCCATTCCATTCCATTCCACGTTCCATTACACTTTCCATTGTACATTGCATTCCAAGTTCCATTCCACATTCCATTCCACTTTCCATTCCACATTCCATTCCAGGTTCCATTCCATTGCATTCCAAGTTCCATTCCACATTCAATTCCATTACATTCCACGTTCCATTCCACATTCCATTCCACATTCCATTCAACATTCCATTTCTTTCCATTTCACATTCCTTTCCATTCCATTCCACATTCATTTCCACATTCAACTCCTTTCCATTCCACATTCCATTGGACATTCCATTCCATTCCTTTCCACATTCCTTTCCATTGCATTCCAATTTCCATTCTAATCCATTCCATTTTCCATTCCATAACATTCCCCATTCCATTCCATTCCATTCCATTCCACATTCTATTGCATTCCCCATTCCATTCTCTTCCATTTCACATTCCACTCCATTCCATTCCATTCCTTTCCACATTCCGTTCCATTCCATTTCATTCCATTCCATTTCATTCCATTCCTCATTCTATTCCATTCCACATTCCATTCCATTCCACATTCCATTCCACTGTATTCTATTCCATTCCATTCCACATTCCATTCCATGCCATTCCATTCCCCATTTCATTCCATTACACATTCCATTCCATTCCATACCGCATTCCATTGCATTTATTTAGTGCATTCCATTCCATTCCATTCCACATGCCATTATATTCGACATTCCATTCCACATTCCATTCCACGTTCCATTACACGTTCCATTCCATTCCATTCCAAATTCCATTCCACTTTCCATTGCATGACATTCCACGTTCCATTCCACATTCCATTGCCCATGCCTCTCCCCGTTCCATGCCACATTCAATTTCACTTTCCATTCCTCTTTCCGTTCCAAGGTCCAATCCAATACATTCCACATTCCATTCCACATTCTATTCCACATTCCATTCCACAATCCATTCCGTTCCATTCTCTTCCATTCCACATTCTATTACAAATTCCATTCCTCATTCAATTTCATTCCATTCCACATTCCATTCCATTCCATTCCACATTCCATTTCACATTTCATTCCATGTTGCATTCCACATTCCATTCCACTTTCAACTCTAATTTCCATTCAAAATTCCATTCCATGTTCCACTCCATTCCATTCCACTTTCAGTTGCACATTCCATTCCATTCCATTAAACATTCTATTCCACATTCCATTCCTTTCCATTCCACATTCCATTCCATTCCATTCCACATTCCATTCCACATTCCATTCCATTCCATTTCACATTCCATTCCAAATTCCATTCCATTCCATTCAACTTTCCATTCCACATTGCCTTGCATTACATTCCACATTCCATTCTGTTCCATTCCACTTTCCATTACATTCCATACCACATTCCATTCCACATTCCATTCCATTGAATTTCACATTGCCTTCCAAATTCCTTGCCATTCCATTCCACTTTCCTTTCCACATTGCCTTGCATTACATTCCACATTCCATTCCACATTCCAATCCAATCCATTCAATGTTCCATTTCAAGTTCCTTTCCTCAGTGCATTTCACATTCTATTTCACGTTCCATTCCACTCCATTACACGTTCCACCCCACTTTCCATTCCATTCCATTCCACGTTCCATTCCACATTCCATTGCACATTCCATTCCACGTTCCATTCCATTCCACTCCAAGTTCCATTCCAAATTCCGTTCCCTCCCTTTCCACGTTCCATTCTATTCCATTCCACTTTCCATTCCACATACCATTTCACTTTCCATTCCACAATCCATTCCATTCAATTCCATTCCATTCCATTCCACGTTCCATTCCATGTTCCATTCCTCGTTGCATTCCATTCCAATCCAGGTTCCATTCGACATTACATTCCTTCCCTTTCCACGTTCCTTTCCGTTCCATTCTACGTTCCATTCCACTTTCCATTCCGCATTCCATTCCACATTCCATTCCACATTACGTTCCATTCCATTCCACATTCCTTTCCACTTTCCATTCCAAATTCCATTCCATTCCATTACTCATTCCATTCCACATTCCATTCCACATTCCATTCCAAATACCATTCCATTGCATTCCCCATTCCATTCCACATTCGATTCCAATCCATTCCAGATTGCATTCCGTTGCAGAACCCATTCCATTCAACATTCCATTCCATTCCATTTAAACTTTCCATTCCATTCCGTTCCGCATTCGATTTCATCTTCCATTCCATTCCAAATTCCATTCCACACTGCATTCAATTCCATTCCACATTCCATTCCCCAATCTGTTCCATTCCATTCCACCTTCCATTCCATGTTCCATTCCACGTTCTATTCCACGTTCCATTCCACATTCAATTAAACATTTCATTCCACATTCCATTCCATTCCATTCCACAATCCATTCCACTTTACATTCCACATTGCATTCCACATTCGATTCTCTTCCATTCCGCGCTCTATTCCACGTTCCATTCCACGTTCCATTCCATTCCATACCAAGTTCCATTCCACGTTCCATTCCATTCCACTCCACGTTCCATTCCATGTTCCATTCCATTCCATTCCACGTTCCATTACACATTCCATTGTACATTCCATTCTAAGTTCCATTCCACATTCCATTCCACTTTCCATTCCACATTCGATTCCAGGTTCCATTCCATTCCATTACAAGCTCCATTCCACATTCTATTCCATTCCTTTTAACGTTCCATTCCACATTCCATTCCACGTTCCATTCCACATTCCATTGCACATCGCATTCTACGTTGCATTCCGTATTCCATGTTTCATTCCAGTTTCCATTCCACGTTCCATTCCATTCGATTCCATTCCACGTTCTATTCCAGGTTCCATTCAACTTTCAATTCCTCATTCCATTCCACATTCCCTTCTACATTCCATTGCAGTGCATTCCACATTCCATTCCGCATTCCATTCCATTCCTTTCCACATTCGATTCCACATTCCATTCCACATGCCATTCCACCTTTCATTCCATTCCATTCCACGTTCCATTCCTCATTACATTCCACACCCATTCCAAATTCCCTTCCGTTCCATTCCACATTCCTTTAAACTTTCCATTCTGCATTCCTTTCCATTGCATTCCATTCCACATCCCATTCCACTCCATTCCACATCCCATTCCACATTCCTTTCCACATTCCATTGCAAATTCCGTTTCATTGCATTCCCCATTCCATTCCACATTCCATTCCATTGAATTTCACATTGCTTTCCAAATTCCATCCCATTCCATTCCACTTTCCTTTCCACATTGCCTTGCATTACATTCCACATTCCATTCCACATTCCAATCCAATCCATTCAATGTTCCATTTCAAGTTCCTTTCCACAGTCCATTCCACATTCTATTTCACGTTCCATTCCACTCCATTACACGTTCCACCCCACTTTCCATTCCATTCCATTCCACGTTCCATTCCACATTCCATTGCACATTCCATTCCACGTTCCATTCCATTCCACTCCAAGTTCCATTCCACATTCCGTTCCCTCCCTTTCCACGTTCCATTCTATTCCATTCCACGTTCCATTCCACTTTCCATTCCACATACCATTCCACTTTCCATTCCACAATCCATTCCATTCAATTCCATTCCATTCCATTCCACGTTCCATTCCATGTTCCATTCCTCGTTGCATTCCATTCCACTCCAGGTTCCATTCTACATTACATTCCTTCCCTTTCCACGTTCCTTTCCGTTCCATTCCACGTTCCATTCCACTTTCCATTCCGCATTCCATTCCACATTCCATTCCACATTACGTTCCATTCCATTCCACATTCCTTTCCACTTTCCATTCCAAATTCCATTCCATTCCATTACTCATTCCATTCCACATTGCATTCCACATTCCATTCCAAATACCATTCCATTGCATTCCCCATTCCATTCCACATTCGATTCCAATCCATTCCAGATTGCATTCCGTTGCAGAACACGTTCCATTCAACATTCCATTCCATTCCATTTAAACTTTCCATTCCATTCCGTTCCGCATTCGATTTCACCTTTCATTCCATTCCAAATTCCATTCCACACTGCATTCAATTCCATTCCACATTCCATTCCACAATCTGTTCCATTCCATTCCACCTTCCATTCCACGTTCCATTCCACGTTCCATTCCACATTCCGTTCCACATTCAATTAAACATTTCATTCCGCATTCCATTCCATTCCATTCCACAATCCATTCCACTTTACATTCCACATTGCATTCCACATTCGATTCTATTCCATTCCGCGCTCTATTCTACGTTACATTCCACGTTCCATTCCATTCCATGCCACGTTCCATTCCACGTACCATTCCATTCCACTCCACGTTCCATTCCATGTTCCATTCCATTCCATTCCACGTTCCATTCCATGTTCCATTCCATTCCATTCCACGTTCCGTTCCTCCTTCCATTCCATTCCATTCCACGTTCCATTACACATTCCATTGTACATTCCATTCTAAGTTCCATTCCACATTCCATTCCACTTTCCATTCCACATTCGATTCCAGGTTCCATTCCATTCCATTCCAAGCTCCATTCCACATTCTATTCCTTTCCTTTTAATGTTCCATTCCACATTCCATTCCACGTTCCATTCCACATTCCATTCCAGGTTCCATTCAACTTTCAATTCCTCATTCCATTCCACATTCCCTTCTACATTCCATTGCAGTGCATTCCACATTCCATTCCGCATTCCATTCCATTCCTTTCCACATTCGATTCCACATTCCATTCCACATGCCATTCCACCTTTTATTCCATTCCATTCCACGTTCCCTTCCGCATTACATTCCACACCCATTCCAAATTCCCTTCCGTTCCATTCCACATTCCTTTCCACTTTCCATTCCACATTCCTTTCCATTGCATTCCATTCCACATCCCATTCCACATTCCTTTCCACATTCCATTGCAAATTCCGTTTCATTGCATTCCCCATTCCATTCCATTCCATTTCACATTGTATTCCATTGCAGTCCACATTCCATTCATCATTGCCTTCCATTCCTTTTAAACTTTCCATTCCATTGTGTTCCACATTCGATTTCACCTTCCATTCCATTAGAAATTCCATTCCAAATTCCATTCCATTCCATTCCACTTTCCATTCCACATTTCGTTCAATTTCATTCCACGTTCCATTCCACGTTCCATTCCACATTGAATTCCACTTTCCATTCCACATTCCATTCCATTCCATTCCATTCCAAATTCCATTCCACTTTGCATTCCACATTGCATTCCACATTCCATTCCATTCCATTCCACGTTTCATTTCACGTTCCATTCCACATTCCATTCCATGATAAATTCCACGTTCCGTTCCATTCCATTACACATTCCATTCCACCCTCCATTCCATTCCATTCCACGTTCCATTACACTTTCCATTGTACATTGCATTCCAAGTTCCATTCCACATTCCATTCCACTTTCCATTCCACATTCCATTCCAGGTTCCATTCCATTGCATTCCAAGTTCCATTCCACATTCAATTCCATTACATTCCACGTTCCATTCCACATTCCATTCCACATTCCATTCCACATTCCATTCAACATTCCATTTCTTTCCATTTCACATTCCTTTCCATTCCATTCCACATTCATTTCCACATTCAACTCCTTTCCATTCCACATTCCATTGGACATTCCATTCCATTCCTTTCCACATTCCTTTCCATTGCATTCCAATTTCCATTCTAATCCATTCCATTTTCCATTCCATAACATTCCCCATTCCATTCCATTCCATTCCATTCCACATTCTATTGCATTCCACATTCCATTCTCTTCCATTTCACATTCCACTCCATTCCATTCCATTCCTTTCCACATTCCGTTCCATTCCATTTCATTCCATTCCATTTCATTCCATTCCTCATTCTATTCCATTCCACATTCCATTCCATTCCACATTCCATTCCACTGTATTCTATTCCATTCCATTCCACATTCCATTCCATGCCATTCCATACCCCATTTCATTCCATTACACATTCCATTCCATTCCATACCGCATTCCATTCCATTCATTTAGTGCATTCCATTCCATTCCATTCCACATGCCATTATATTCGACATTCCATTCCACATTCCATTCCACGTTCCATTACACGTTCCATTCCATTCCATTCCACATTCCATTCCACTTTCCATTGCATGACATTCCACGTTCCATTCCACATTCCATTGCCCATGCCTCTCCCCGTTCCATGCCACATTCAATTTCACTTTCCATTCCTCTTTCCGTTCCAAGGTCCATTCCAATACATTCCACATTCCATTCCACATTCTATTCCACATTCCATTCCACAATCCATTCCGTTCCATTCTCTTCCATTCCACATTCTATTACAAATTCCATTCCTCATTCAATTTCATTCCATTCCACATTCCATTCCATTCCATTCCACATTCCATTCCATTCCATTCCACATTCCATTCCACATTCCATTCCACATTCCATTCCATTCAATTTCACATTCCATTCCAAATTCCATTCCATTCCATTCAACTTTCCATTCCACATTGCCTTGCATTACATTCCACATTCCATTCTGTTCCATTCCACTTTCCATTACATTCCATACCACATTCCATTCCACATTCCATTCCATTGAATTTCACATTGCCTTCCAAATTCCTTGCCATTCCATTCCACTTTCCTTTCCACATTGCCTTGCATTACATTCCACATTCCATTCCACATTCCAATCCAATCCATTCAATGTTCCATTTCAATTTCCTTTCCTCACTCCATTCCACATTCTATTTCACGTTCCATTCCAATCCATTACACGTTCCACCCCACTTTCCATTCCATTCCATTCCACGTTCCATTCCACATTCCATTGCACATTCCATTCCACGTTCCATTCCATTCCACTCCAAGTTCCATTCCACATTTCGTTCCCTCCCTTTCCACGTTCCATTCTATTCCATTCCACGTTCCATTCCACTTTCCATTCCACATACCATTCCACTTTCCATTCCACAATCCATTCCATTCAATTCCATTCCATTACATTCCACGTTCCATTCCATGTTCCATTCCTCGTTGCATTCCATTCCACTCCAGGTTCCATTCTACGTTACATTCCTTCCCTTTCCACGTTCCTTTCCGTTCCATTCTACGTTCCATTCCACTTTCCATTCCGCATTCCATTCCACATTCCATTCCACATTATGTTCCATTCCATTCCACATTCCTTTCCACTTTCCATTCTAAATTCCATTCCATTCCATTACTCATTCCATTCCACATTCCATTCCACATTCCATTCCAAATACCATTCCATTGCATTCCCCATTCCATTCCACATTCGATTCCAATCCATTCCAGATTGCATTCCGTTGCAGAACCCATTCCATTCAACATTCCATTCCATTCCATTTAAACTTTCCATTCCATTCCGTTCCGCATTCGATTTCACCTTCCATTTCATTCCAAATTCCATTCCACACTGCATTGAATTCCATTCCACATTCCATTCCCCAATCTGTTCCATTCCATTCCACCTTCCATTCCACGTTCCATTCCACGTTCCATTCCACGTTCCATTCCACATTCAATTAAACATTTCATTCCACATTCCATTCCATTCCATTCCACAATCCATTCCACTTTACATTCCACATTGCATTCCACATTCGATTCTCTTCCATTCCGCGCTCTATTCCACGTTACATTCCACGTTCCATTCCATTCCATACCAAGTTCCATTCCACGTTCCATTCCATTCCACTCCACGTTCCATTCCATGTTCCATTCCATTCCATCCCACGTTCCATTCCCCTTACCATTCCATTCCATTCCACGTTCCATTACACATTCCATTGTACATTCCATTCTAAGTTCCATTCCACATTCCATTCCACTTTCCATTCCACATTCGATTCCAGGTTCCATTCCATTCCATTCCAAGCTCCATTCCACATTCTATTCCATTCCTTTTAATGTTCCATTCCACATTCCATTCCACATTCCATTCCACATTCCATTGCACATCGCATTCTACGTTGCATTCCATATTCCATGTTCCATTCCACTTTCCATTCCACGTTCCATTCCATTCGATTCCATTCCACGTTCTATTCCAGGTTCCATTCAACTTTCAATTCCTCATTCCATTCCACATTCCCTTCTACATTCCATTGCAGTGCACTCCACATTCCATTCTGCATTCCATTCCATTCCTTTCCACATTCGATTCCACATTCCATTCCACATGCCATTCCACCTTTTATTCCATTCCATTCCACGTTCCATTCCGCATTACATTCCACACCCATTCCAAATTCCCTTCCGTTCCATTCCACATTCCTTTCCACTTTCCATTCCACATTCCTTTCCATTGCATTCCATTCCACATCCCATTCCACATTCCTTTCCACATTCCATTGCAAATTCCGTTTCATTGCATTCCCCATTCCATTCCATTCCATTTCACATTGTATTCCATTGCAGTCCACATTCCATTCATCATTGCCTTCCATTCCTTTTAAACTTTCCATTCCATTGTGTTCCACATTCGATTTCACCTTCCATTCCATTAGAAATTCCATTCCAAATTCCATTCCATTCCATTCCACTTTCCATTCCACATTTCGTTCAATTTCATTCCACGTTCCATTCCACGTTCCATTCCACATTGAATTCCACTTTCCATTACACATTCCATTCCATTCCATTCCATTCCAAATTCCATTCCACTTTGCATTCCACATTGCATTCCACATTCCATTCCATTCCATTCCACGTTTCATTTCACGTTCCATTCCACATTCCATTCCATGATAAATTCCACGTTCCGTTCCATTCCATTGCACATTCCATTCCACCCTCCATTCCATTCCATTCCACGTTCCATTACACTTTCCATTGTACATTGCATTCCAAGTTCCATTCCACATTCCATTCCACTTTCCATTCCACATTCCATTCCAGGTTCCATTCCATTGCATTCCAAGTTCCATTCCACATTCAATTCCATTACATTCCACGTTCCATTCCACATTCCATTCCACATTCCATTCAACATTCCATTTCTTTCCATTTCACATTCCTTTCCATTCCATTCCACATTCATTTCCACATTCAACTCCTTTCCATTCCACATTCCATTGGACATTCCATTCCATTCCTTTCCACATTCCTTTCCATTGCATTCCAATTTCCATTCTAATCCATTCCATTTTCCATTCCATAACATTCCCCATTCCATTCCATTCCATTCCATTCCACATTCTATTGCATTCCACATTCCATTCTCTTCCATTTCACATTCCACTCCATTCCATTCCATTTCTTTCCACATTCCGTTCCATTCAATTTCATTCCATTCCATTTCATTCCATTCCTCATTCTATTCCATTCCACATTCCATTCCATTCCACATTCCATTCCACTGTACTCTATTCCATTCCATTCCACATTCCATTCCATGCCATTCCATTCCCCATTTCATTCCATTACACATTCCATTCCATTCCATACCGCATTCCATTGCATTCATTTAGTGCATTCCATTCCATTCCATTCCACATGCCATTATATTTGACATTCCATTCCACATTCCATTCCACGTTCCATTACACGTTCCATTCCATTCCATTCCACATTCCATTCCACTTTCCATTGCATGACATTCCACGTTCCATTCCACATTCCATTGCCCATGCCTCTCCCCGTTCCATGCCACATTCAATTTCACTTTCAATTCCTCTTTCCATTCCAAGGTCCATTCCAATACATTCCACATTCCATTCCACATTCTATTCCACATTCCATTCCACAATCCATTCCGTTCCATTCTCTTCCATTCCACATTCTATTACAAATTCCATTCCTCATTCAATTTCATTCCATTCCACATTCCATTCCATTCCATTCCACATTCCATTTCACATTTCATTCAATGTTGCATTCCACATTCCATTCCACATTCCACTCTAATTTCCATTCAAAATTCCATTCCATGTTCCACTCCATTCCATTCCACTTTCAGTTGCACATTCCATTCCATTCCATGAAACTTTCTATTCCACATTCCATTCCGTTCCATTCCACATTCCATTCCATTCCATTCCACTTTCCATTCCACATTCCATTCCATTAAATTTCACATTCCATTCCAAATTCCATTCCATTCCATTCAACTTTCCATTCCACATTGCCTTGCATTACATTCCACATTCCATTCTGTTCCATTCCACTTTCCATTACATTCCATACCACATTCCATTCCACATTCCATTCCATTGAATTTCACATTGCCTTCCAAATTCCTTGCCATTCAATTCCACTTTCTTTTCCGCATTGCCTTGCATTACATTCCACATTCCATTCCACATTCCAATCCAATCCATTCAATGTTCCATTTCAAGTTCCTTTCCTCAGTCCATTCCACATTCTATTTCACGTTCCATTCCACTCCATTACACGTTCCACCCCACTTTCCATTCCATTCCATTCCACGTTCCATTCCACATTCCATTGCACATTCCCTTCCACGTTCCATTAAATTCCACTCCAAGTTCCATTCCACATTCCGTTCCCTCCCTTTCCACGTTCCATTCTATTCCATTCCACGTTCCATTCCACTTTCCATTCCACATTCCATTCCACTTTCCATTCCACAATCCATTCCATTCAATTCCATTCCATTCCATTCCACGTTCCATTCCATGTTCCATTCCTCGTTGCATTCCATTCCACTCCAGGTTCCATTCTACATTACATTCCTTCCCTTTCCACGTTCCTTTCCGTTCCATTCCACGTTCCATTCCACTTTCCATTCCGCATTCCATTCCACATTCCATTCCACATTACGTTCCATTCCATTCCACATTCCTTTCCACTTTCCATTCCAAATTCCATTCCATTCCATTACTCATTCCATTCCACATTCCATTCCACATTCCATTCCAAATACCATTCCATTGCATTCCCCATTCCATTCCACATTCGATTCCAATCCATTCCAGATTGCATTCCGTTGCAGAACACATTCCATTCAACATTCCATTCCATTCCATTTAAACTTTCCATTCCATTCCGTTCCGCATTCGATTTCACCTTTCATTCCATTCCAAATTCCATTCCACACTGCATTCAATTCCATTCCACATTCCATTCCACAATCTGTTCCATTCCATTCCACCTTCCATTCCACGTTCCATTCCACGTTCCATTCCACGTTCCATTCCACATTCAATTAAACATTTCATTCCACATTCCATTCCATTCCATTCCACAATCCATTCCACTTTACATTCCACATTGCATTCCACATTCGATTCTATTCCATTCCGCGCTCTATTCTACGTTCCATTCCACGTTCCATTCCATTCCATGCCACGTTCCATTCCACGTTCCATTCCATTCCACTCCACGTTCCATTCCATGTTCCATTCCATTCCATTCCCCGTTCCATTCCATGTTCCATTCCATTCCATTCCACGTTCCATTCCTCCTTCCATTCCATTCCATTCCACGTTCCATTACACATTCCATTGTACATTCCATTCTAAGTTCCATTCCACATTCCATTCCACTTTCCATTCCACATTCGATTCCAGGTTCCATTCCATTCCATTCCAAGCTCCATTCCACATTCTATTCCATTCCTTTTAATGTTCCATTCCACATTCCATTCCACGTTCCATTCCACATTCCATTGCACATCGCATTCTACGTTGCATTCCATATTCCATGTTCCATTCCACTTTCCATTCCACGTTCCATTCCATTTGATTCCATTCCACGTTCTATTCCAGGTTCCATTCAACTTTCATTTCCTCATTCCATTCCACATTCCCTTCTACATTCCATTGCAGTGCATTCCACATTCCATTCCGCATTCCATTGCATTCCTTTCCACATTCGATTCCACATTCCATTCCACATGCCATTCCACCTTTTATTCCATTCCATTCCACGTTCCATTCCGCATTACATTCCACACCCATTCCAAATTCCCTTCCGTTCCATTCCACATTCCTTTCCACTTTCCATTCCACATTCCTTTCCATTGCATTCCATTCCACATCCCATTCCACATTCCCTTCCACATTCCATTGCAAATTCCGTTTCATTGCATTCCCCATTCCATTCCATTCCATTTCACATTGTATTCCATTGCAGTCCACATTCCATTCATCATTGCCTTCCATTCCTTTTAAACTTTCCATTCCATTGTGTTCCACATTCGATTTCACCTTCCATTCCATTAGAAATTCCATTCCAAATTCCATTCCA
Source organism: Pongo pygmaeus (assembly GCF_028885625.2). NCBI lineage: Eukaryota > Metazoa > Chordata > Mammalia > Primates > Hominidae > Pongo > Pongo pygmaeus. Next base: position 39,753,155 of record NC_072392.2, read on the forward strand.
TTCCATTCCACTTTCCATTCCACATTTCGTTCAATTTCTTTCCACGTTCCATTCCACGTTCCATTCCACATTGAATTGCACTTTCCATTCCACATTCCATTCCATTTCATTCCAAATTCCATTCCGCTTTGCATTCCACATTGCATTCCACATTCCATTCCATTCCATTCCACGTTTCATTTCACGTTCCATTCCACATTCCATTCCATGATAAATTCCACGTTCCGTTCCATTCCATTGCACATTCCATTCCACCCTCCATTCCATTCCATTCCACGTTCCATTCCACTTTCCATTGTACATTGCATTCCAAGTTCCATTCCACATTCCATTCCACTTTCCATTCCACATTCCATTCCAGGTTCCATTCCATTGCATTCCAAGTTCCATTCCACATTCAATTCCATTACATTCCACGTTCCATTCCACATTCCATTCCACATTCCATTCAACATTCCATTTCTTTCCATTTCACATTCCTTTCCATTCCATTCCACATTCATTTCCACATTCAACTCCTTTCCATTCCACATTCCATTGGACATTCCATTCCATTCCTTTCCACATTCCTTTCCATTGCATTCCAATTTCCATTCTAATCCATTCCATTTTCCATTCCATAACATTCCCCATTCCATTCCATTCCATTCCATTCCACATTCTATTGCATTCCACATTCCATTCTCTTCCATTTCACATTCCACTCCATTCCATTCCATTCCTTTCCACATTCCGTTCCATTCCATTTCATTCCATTCCATTTCATTCCATTCCTCATTCTATTCCATTCCACATTCCATTCCATTCCACATTCCATTCCACTGTATTCTATTCCATTCCATTCCACATTCCATTCCATGCCATTCCATTCCCCATTTCATTCCATTACACATTCCATTCCATTCCATACCGCATTCCATTGCATTTATTTAGTGCATTCCATTCCACTCCATTCCACATGCCATTATATTCGACATTCCATTCCACATTCCATTCCACGTTCCATTACACATTCCATTCCATTCCAAATTCCATTCCACTTTCCATTGCATGACATTCCACGTTCCATTCCACATTCCATTGCCCATGCCTCTCCCCGTTCCATGCCACATTCAATTTCACTTTCCATTCCTCTTTCCGTTCCAAGGTCCAATCCAATACATTCCACATTCCATTCCACATTCTATTCCACATTCCATTCCACAATCCATTCCGTTCCATTCTCTTCCATTCCACATTCTATTACAAATTCCATTCCTCATTCAATTTCATTCCATTCCACATTCCATTCCATTCCATTCCACATTCCATTTCACATTTCATTCCATGTTGCATTCCACATTCCATTCCACATTCCACTCTAATTTCCATTCAAAATTCCATTCCATGTTCCACTCCATTCCATTCCACTTTCAGTTGCACATTCCATTCCATTCCATTAAACTTTCTATTCCACATTCCATTCCGTTCCATTCCACATTCCATTCCATTCCATTCCACATTCCATTCCACATTCCATTCCATTCAATTTCACATTCCATTCCAAATTCCGTTAGATTCCATTCAACTTTCCATTCCACATTGCCTTGCATTACATTCCACATTCCATTCTGTTCCATTCCACTTTCCATTACATTCCATACCACATTCCATTCCACATTCCATTCCATTGAATTTCACATTGCCTTCCAAATTCCTTGCCATTCCATTCCACTTTCCTTTCCACATTGCCTTGCATTACATTCCACATTCCATTCCACATTCCAATCCAATCCATTCAATGTTCCATTTCAAGTTCCTTTCCACAGTCCATTCCACATCCTATTTCACGTTCCATTCCACTCCATTGCACGTTCCACCCCACTTTCCATTCCATTCCATTCCACGTTCCATTCCACATTCCATTGCACATTTCATTCCACGTTCCATTAAATTCCACTCCAAGTTCCATTCCACATTCCGTTCCCTCCCTTTCCACGTTCCATTCTATTCCATTCCACGTTCCATTCCACTTTCCATTCCACATTCCATTCCACTTTCCATTCCACAATCCATTCCAATCAATTCCATTCCATTCCATTCCACGTTCCATTCCATGTTCCATTCCTCGTTGCATTCCATTCCACTCCAGGTTCCATTCTACATTGCATTCCTTCCCTTTCCACGTTCCTTTCCGTTCCATTCCACGTTCCATTCCACTTTCCATTCCGCATTCCATTCCACAATCCATTCCACATTACGTTCCATTCCATTCAACATTCCTTTCCACTTTCCATTCCAAATTCCATTCCATTCCATTACTCATTCCATTCAACATTCCATTCCACATTCCATTCCAAACACCATTCCATTGCATTCCCCATTCCATTCCACATTCGATTCCAATCCATTCCAGATTGCATTCCGTTGCAGAACACATTCCATTCAACATTCCATTCCATTCCATTTAAACTTTCCATTCCATTCCGTTCCGCATTCGATTTCACCTTTCATTCCATTCCAAATTCCATTCCACGCTGCATTCAATTCCATTCCACATTCCATTCCACAATCTGTTCCATTCCATTCCACCTTCCATTCCACGTTCCATTCCACGTTCCATTCCACGTTCCATTCCACATTCAATTAAACATTTCATTCCACATTCCATTCCATTCCATTCCACAATCCATTCCACTTTACATTCCACATTGCATTCCACATTCGATTCTATTCCATTCCGCGCTCTATTCTACGTTCCATTCCACGTTCCATTCCATTCCATGCCACGTTCCATTCCACGTTCCATTCCATTCCACTCCACGTTCCATTCCATGTTCCATTCCATTCCATTCCACGTTCCATTCCATGTTCCATTCCATTCCATTCCACGTTCCATTCCTCCTTCCATTCCATTCCATTCCACGTTCCATTACACATTCCATTGTACATTCCATTCTAAGTTCCATTCCACATTCCATTCCACTTTCCATTCCACATTCGATTCCAGGTTCCATTCCATTCCATTCCAAGCTCCATTCCACATTCTATTCCATTCCTTTTAATGTTCCATTCCACATTCCATTCCACGTTCCATTCCACATTCCATTGCACATCGCATTCTACGTTGCATTCCATATTCCATGTTCCATTCCACTTTCCATTCCACGTTCCATTCCATTTGATTCCATTCCACGTTCTATTCCAGGTTCCATTCAACTTTCATTTCCTCATTCCATTCCACATTCCCTTCTACATTCCATTGCAGTGCATTCCACATTCCATTCCGCATTCCATTGCATTCCTTTCCACATTCGATTCCACATTCCATTCCACATGCCATTCCACCTTTTATTCCATTCCATTCCACGTTCCATTCCGCATTACATTCCACACCCATTCCAAATTCCCTTCCGTTCCATTCCACATTCCTTTCCACTTTCCATTCCACATTCCTTTCCATTGCATTCCATTCCACATCCCATTCCACATTCCCTTCCACATTCCATTGCAAATTCCGTTTCATTGCATTCCCCATTCCATTCCAATCCATTTCACATTGTATTCCATTGCAGTCCACATTCCATTCATCATTGCCTTCCATTCCTTTTAAACTTTCCATTCCATTGTGTTCCACATTCGATTTCACCTTCCATTCCATTAGAAATTCCATTCCAAATTCCATTCCATTCCATTCCACTTTCCATTCCACATTTCGTTCAATTTCTTTCCACGTTCCATTCCACGTTCCATTCCACATTGAATTGCACTTTCCATTCCACATTCCATTCCATTTCATTCCAAATTCCATTCCGCTTTGCATTCCACATTGCATTCCACATTCCATTCCATTCCATTCCACGTTTCATTTCACGTTCCATTCCACATTCCATTCCATGATAAATTCCACGTTCCGTTCCATTCCATTGCACATTCCATTCCACCCTCCATTCCATTCCATTCCACGTTCCATTCCACTTTCCATTGTACATTGCATTCCAAGTTCCATTCCACATTCCATTCCACTTTCCATTCCACATTCCATTCCAGGTTCCATTCCATTGCATTCCAAGTTCCATTCCACAATCAATTCCATTACATTCCACGTTCCATTCCACATTCCATTCCACATTCCATTCAACATTCCATTTCTTTCCATTTCACATTCCTTTCCATTCCATTCCACATTCATTTCCACATTCAACTCCTTTCCATTCCACATTCCATTGGACATTCCATTCCATTCCTTTCCACATTCCTTTCCATTGCATTCCAATTTCCATTCTAATCCATTCCATTTTCCATTCCATAACATTCCCCATTCCATTCCATTCCATTCCATTCCACATTCTATTGCATTCCACATTCCATTCTCTTCCATTTCACATTCCACTCCATTCCATTCCATTCCTTTCCACATTCCGTTCCATTCCATTTCATTCCATTCCATTTCATTCCATTCCTCATTCTATTCCATTCCACATTCCATTCCATTCCACATTCCATTCCACTGTATTCTATTCCATTCCATTCCACATTCCATTCCATGCCATTCCATTCCCCATTTCATTCCATTACACATTCCATTCCATTCCATACCGCATTCCATTGCATTTATTTAGTGCTTTCCATTCCATTCCATTCCACATGCCATTATATTCGACATTCCATTCCACATTCCATTCCACGTTCCATTACACGTTCCATTCCATTCCATTCCAAATTCCATTCCACTTTCCATTGCATGACATTCCACGTTCCATTCCACATTCCATTGCCCATGCCTCTCCCCGTTCCATGCCACATTCAATTTCACTTTCCATTCCTCTTTCCGTTCCAAGGTCCATTCCAATACATTCCACATTCCATTCCACATTCTATTCCACATTCCATTCCACAATCCATTCCGTTCCATTCTCTTCCATTCCACATTCTATTACAAATTCCATTCCTCATTCAATTTCATTCCATTCCACATTCCATTCCATTCCATTCCACATTCCATTTCACATTTCATTCCATGTTGCATTCCACATTCCATTCCACATTCAACTCTAATTTCCATTCAAAATTCCATTCCATGTTCCACTCCATTCCATTCCACTTTCAGTTGCACATTCCATTCCATTCCATTAAACATTCTATTCCACATTCCATTCCTTTCCATTCCACATTCCATTCCATTCCATTCCACATTCCATTCCACATTCCATTCCATTCCATTTCACATTCCATTCCAAATTCCATTCCATTCCATTCAACTTTCCATTCCACATTGCCTTGCATTACATTCCACATTCCATTCTGTTCCATTCCACTTTCCATTACATTCCATACCACATTCCATTCCACATTCCATTCCATTGAATTTCACATTGCCTTCCAAATTCCTTGCCATTCCATTCCACTTTCCTTTCCACATTGCCTTGCATTACATTCCACATTCCATTCCACATTCCAATCCAATCCATTCAATGTTCCATTTCAAGTTCCTTTCCTCAGTGCATTTCACATTCTATTTCACGTTCCATTCCACTCCATTACACGTTCCACCCCACTTTCCATTCCATTCCATTCCACGTTCCATTCCACATTCCATTGCACATTCCATTCCACGTTCCATTCCATTCCACTCCAAGTTCCATTCCAAATTCCGTTCCCTCCCTTTCCACGTTCCATTCTATTCCATTCCACGTTCCATTCCACATACCATTTCACTTTCCATTCCACAATCCATTCCATTCAATTCCATTCCATTCCATTCCACGTTCCATTCCATGTTCCATTCCTCGTTGCATTCCATTCCAATCCAGGTTCCATTCGACATTACATTCCTTCCCTTTCCACGTTCCTTTCCGTTCCATTCTACGTTCCATTCCACTTTCCATTCCGCATTCCATTCCACATTCCATTCCACATTACGTTCCATTCCATTCCACATTCCTTTCCACTTTCCATTCCAAATTCCATTCCATTCCATTACTCATTCCATTCCACATTCCATTCCAAATACCATTCCATTGCATTCCCCATTCCATTCCACATTCGATTCCAATCCATTCCAGATTGCATTCCGTTGCAGAACCCATTCCATTCAACATTCCATTCCATTCCATTTAAACTTTCCATTCCATTCCGTTCCGCATTCGATTTCATCTTCCATTCCATTCCAAATTCCATTCCACACTGCATTCAATTCCATTCCACATTCCATTCCCCAATCTGTTCCATTCCATTCCACCTTCCATTCCATGTTCCATTCCACGTTCTATTCCACGTTCCATTCCACATTCAATTAAACATTTCATTCCACATTCCATTCCATTCCATTCCACAATCCATTCCACTTTACATTCCACATTGCATTCCACATTCGATTCTCTTCCATTCCGCGCTCTATTCCACGTTCCATTCCACGTTCCATTCCATTCCATACCAAGTTCCATTCCACGTTCCATTCCATTCCACTCCACGTTCCATTCCATGTTCCATTCCATTCCATTCCACGTTCCATTACACATTCCATTGTACATTCCATTCTAAGTTCCATTCCACATTCCATTCCACTTTCCATTCCACATTCGATTCCAGGTTCCATTCCATTCCATTACAAGCTCCATTCCACATTCTATTCCATTCCTTTTAACGTTCCATTCCACATTCCATTCCACGTTCCATTCCACATTCCATTGCACATCGCATTCTACGTTGCATTCCGTATTCCATGTTCCATTCCAGTTTCCATTCCACGTTCCATTCCATTCGATTCCATTCCACGTTCTATTCCAGGTTCCATTCAACTTTCAATTCCTCATTCCATTCCACATTCCCTTCTACATTCCATTGCAGTGCATTCCACATTCCATTCCGCATTCCATTCCATTCCTTTCCACATTCGATTCCACATTCCATTCCACATGCCATTCCACCTTTCATTCCATTCCATTCCACGTTCCATTCCGCATTACATTCCACACCCATTCCAAATTCCCTTCCGTTCCATTCCACATTCCTTTAAACTTTCCATTCTGCATTCCTTTCCATTGCAATCCATTCCACATCCCATTCCACTCCATTCCACATCCCATTCCACATTCCTTTCCACATTCCATTGCAAATTCCGTTTCATTGCATTCCCCATTCCATTCCACATTCCATTCCTTTGAATTTCACATTGCTTTCCAAATTCCATCCCATTACATTCCACTTTCCTTTCCACATTGCCTTGCATTACATTCCACATTCCATTCCACATTCCAATCCAATCCATTCAATGTTCCATTTCAAGTTCCTTTCCACAGTCCGTTCCACATTCTATTTCACGTTCCATTCCACTCCATTACACGTTCCACCCCACTTTCCATTCCATTCCATTCCACGTTCCATTCCACATTCCATTGCACATTCCATTCCACGTTCCATTAAATTCCACTCCAAGTTCCATTCCACATTCCGTTCCCTCCCTTTCCACGTTCCATTCTATTCCATTCCACGTTCCATTCCACTTTCAATTCCACATTCCATTCCACTTTCCATTCCACAATCCATTCCATTCAATTCCATTCCATTCCATTCCACGTTCCATTCCATGTTCCATTCCTCGTTGCATTCCATTCCACTCCAGGTTCCATTCTACATTACATTCCTTCCCTTTCCACGTTCCTTTCCGTTCCATTCCACGTTCCATTCCACTTTCCATTCCGCATTCCATTCCACATTCCATTCCACATTACGTTCCATTCCATTCCACATTCCTTTCCACTTTCCATTCCAAATTCCATTCCATTCCATAACTCATTCCATTCCACATTCCATTCCACATTCCATTCCAAATACCATTCCATTGCATTCCCCATTCCATTTCACATTCGATTCCAATCCATTCCAGATTGCATTCCGTTGCAGAACACATTCCATTCAACATTCCATTCCATTCCATTTAAACTTTCCATTCCATTCCGTTCCGCATTCGATTTCACCTTCCATTCCATTCCAAATTCCATTCCACACTGCATTCAATTCCATTCCACATTCCATTCCACAATCTGTTCCATTCCATTCCACCTTCCATTCCACGTTCCATTCCACGTTCCATTCCACGTTCCATTCCACATTCAATTAAACATTTCATTCCACATTCAATTCCATTCCATGCCACAATCCATTCCACTTTACATTCCACATTGCATTCCACATTCGATTCTATTCCATTCCGCGCTCTATTCTACGTTACATTCCACGTTCCATTCCATTCCATGCCACGTTCCATTCCACGTTCCATTCCATTCCACTCCACGTTCCATTCCATGTTCCATTCCATTCCATTCCACGTTCCATTCCATGTTCCATTCCATTCCATTCCACGTTCCATTCCTCCTTCCATTCCATTCCATTCCACGTTCCATTACACATTCCATTGTACATTCCATTCTAAGTTCCATTCCACATTCCATTCCACTTTCCATTCCACATTCGATTCCAGGTTCCATTCCATTCCATTCCAAGCTCCATTCCACATTCTATTCCATTCCTTTTAATGTTCCATTCCACATTCCATTCCACGTTCCATTCCACATTCCATTGCACATCGCATTCTACGTTGCATTCCATATTCCATGTTCCATTCCACTTTCCATTCCACGTTCCATTCCATTCGATTCCATTCCACGTTCTATTCCAGGTTCCATTCAACTTTCAATTCCTCATTCCATTCCACATTCCCTTCTACATTCCATTGCAGTGCATTCCACATTCCATTCCGCATTCCATTCCATTCCTTTCCACATTCGATTCCACATTCCATTCCACATGCCATTCCACCTTTTATTCCATTCCATTCCACGTTCCATTCCGCATTACATTCCACACCCATTCCAAATTCCCTTCCGTTCAATTCCACATTCCTTTCCACTTTCCATTCCACATTCCTTTCCATTGCATTCCATTCCACATCTCATTCCACATTCCTTTCCACATTCCATTGCAAATTCCGTTTCATTGCATTCCCCATTCCATTCCATTCCATTTCACATTGTATTCCATTGCAGTCCACATTCCATTCAACATTGCCTTCCATTCCTTTTAAACTTTCCATTCCATTGTGTTCCACATTCGATTTCACCTTCCATTCCATTAGAAATTCCATTCCAAATTCCATTCCATTCCATTCCACTTTCCATTCCACATTTCGTTCAATTTCATTCCACGTTCCATTCCACGTTTCATTCCACATTGAATTCCACTTTCCATTCCACATTCCATTCCATTCCATTCCAAATTCCATTCCGCTTTGCATTCCACATTGCATTCCACATTCCATTCCATTCCATTCCACGTTTCATTTCACGTTCCATTCCACATTCCATTCCATGATAAATTCCACGTTCCGTTCCATTCCATTGCACATTCCATTCCACCCTCCATTCCATTCCATTCCACGTTCCATTCCACTTTCCATTGTACATTGCATTCCAAGTTCCATTCCACATTCCATTCCACTTTCCATTCCACATTCCATTCCAGGTTCCATTCCATTGCATTCCAAGTTCCATTCCACAATCAATTCCATTACATTCCACGTTCCATTCCACATTCCATTCCACATTCCATTCAACATTCCATTTCTTTCCATTTCACATTCCTTTCCATTCCATTCCACATTCATTTCCACATTCAACTCCTTTCCATTCCACATTCCATTGGACATTCCATTCCATTCCTTTCCACATTCCTTTCCATTGCATTCCAATTTCCATTCTAATCCATTCCATTTTCCATTCCATAACATTCCCCATTCCATTCCATTACATTACATTCCACATTCTATTGCATTCCACATTCCATTCTCTTCCATTTCACATTCCACTCCATTCCATTCCATTCCTTTCCACATTCCGTTCCATTCCATTTCATTCCATTCCATTTCATTCCATTCCTCATTCTATTCCATTCCACATTCCATTCCATTCCACATTCCATTCCACTGTATTCTATTCCATTCCATTCCACATTCCATTCCATGCCATTCCATTTCCCATTTCATTCCATTACACATTCCATTCCATTCCATACCGCATTCCATTGCATTCATTTAGTGCATTCCATTCCATTCCATTCCACATGCCATTATATTCGACATTCCATTCCACATTCCATTCCACGTTCCATTACACGTTCCATTCCATTCCATTCCTCATTCCATTCCGCTTTCCATTGCATGACATTCCACGTTCCATTCCACATTCCATTGCCCATGCCTCTCCCCGTTCCATGCCACATTCAATTTCACTTTCCATTCCTCTATCCATTCCAAGGTCCATTCCAATACATTCCACATTCCATTCCACATTCTATTCCACATTCCATTCCACAATCCATTCCGTTCCATTCTCTTCCATTCCACATTCTATTACAAATTCCATTCCTCATTCAATTTCATTCCATTCCACATTCCATTCCATTCCATTCCACATTCCATTTCACATTTCATTCCATGTTGCATTCCACATTCCATTCCACATTCCACTCTAATTTCCATTCAAAATTCCATTCCATGTTCCACTCCATTCCATTCCACTTTCAGTTGCACATTCCATTCCATTCCATTAAACTTTCTATTCCACATTCCATTCCGTTCCATTCCACATTCCATTCCATTCCATTCCACATTCCATTCCACATTCCATTCCATTCAATTTCACATTCCATTCCAAATTCCATTAGATTCCATTCAACTTTCCATTCCACATTGCCTTGCATTACATTCCACATTCCATTCTGTTCCATTCCACTTTCCATTACATTCCATACCACATTCCATTCCACATTCCATTCCATTGAATTTCACATTGCCTTCCAAATTCCTTGCCATTCCATTCCACTTTCCTTTCCACATTGCCTTGCATTACATTCCACATTCCATTCCACATTCCAATCCAATCCATTCAATGTTCCATTTCAAGTTCCTTTCCTCAGTCCATTCCACATTCTATTTCACGTTCCATTCCACTCCATTACACGTTCCACCCCACTTTCCATTCCATTAAATTCCACGTTCCATTCCACATTCCATTGCACATTCCATTCCACGTTCCATTCCATTCCACTCCAAGTTCCATTCCACATTCCGTTCCCTCCCTTTCCACGTTCCATTCTATTCCATTCCACGTTCCATTCCACTTTCCATTCCACATACCATTCCACTTTCCATTCCACAATCCATTCCATTCAATTCCATTCCATTCCATTCCACGTTCCATTCCATGTTCCATTCCTCGTTGCATTCCATTCAAATCCAGGTTCCATTCGACATTACATTCCTTCCCTTTCCACGTTCCTTTCCGTTCCATTCTACGTTCCATTCCACTTTCCATTCCGCATTCCATTCCACATTCCATTCCACATTACGTTCCATTCCATTCCACATTCCTTTCCACTTTCCATTCCAAATTCCATTCCATTCCATTACTCATTCCATTCCACATTCCATTCCACATTCCATTCCAAATACCATTCCATTGCATTCCCCATTCCATTCCACATTCGATTCCAATCCATTCCAGATTGCATTCCGTTGCAGAACCCATTCCATTGAACATTCCATTCCATTCCATTTAAACTTTCCATTCCATTCCGTTCCGCATTCGATTTCACCTTCCATTACATTCCAAATTCCATTCCACACTGCATTCAATTCCATTCCACATTCCATTCCCCAATCTGTTCCATTCCATTCCACCTTCCATTCCATGTTCCATTCCACGTTCCATTCAACGTTCCATTCCACATTCAATTAAACATTTCATTCCACATTCCTTTCCATTCCATTCCACAATCCATTCCACTTTACATTCCACATTGCATTCCACATTCGATTCTCTTCCATTCCGCGCTCTATTCCACGTTCCATTCCACGTTCCATTCCATTCCATACCAAGTTCCATTTCACGTTCCATTCCATTCCACTCCACTTTCCATTCCATGTTCCATTCCATTCCATTCCACGTTCCATTCCCCTTTCCATTCCATTCCATTCCACGTTCCATTACACATTCCATTGTACATTCCATTCTAAGTTCCATTCCACATTCCATTCCACTTTCCATTCCACATTCGGTTCCAGGTTCCATTCCATTGCATTCCAAGCTCCATTCCACATTCTATTCCATTCCTTTTAACGTTCCATTCCACATTCCATTCCACGTTCCTTTCCACATTCCATTGCAAATTCCGTTTCATTGCATTCCCCATTCCATTCCATTCCATTTCACATTGTATTCCATTGCAGTCCACATTCCATTCATCATTGCCTTCCATTCCTTTTAAACTTTCCATTCCATTGTGTTCCACATTCGATTTCACCTTCCATTCCATTAGAAATTCCATTCCAAATTCCATTCCATTCCATTCCACTTTCCATTCCACATTTCGTTCAATTTCATTCCACGTTCCATTCCACGTTCCATTCCACATTGAATTCCACTTTCCATTCCACATTCCATTCCATTCCATTCCAAATTCCATTCCGCTTTGCATTCCACATTGCATTCCACATTCCATTCCATTCCATTCCACGTTTCATTTCACGTTCCATTCCACATTCCATTCCATGATAAATTCCACGTTCCGTTCCATTCCATTGCACATTCCATTCCACCCTCCATTCCATTCCATTCCACGTTCCATTCCACTTTCCATTGTACATTGCATTCCAAGTTCCATTCCACATTCCATTCCACTTTCCATTCCACATTCCATTCCAGGTTCCATTCCATTGCATTCCAAGTTCCATTCCACATTCAATTCCATTACATTCCACGTTCCATTCCACATTCCATTCCACATTCCATTCAACATTCCATTTCTTTCCATTTCACATTCCTTTCCATTCCATTCCACATTCATTTCCACATTCAACTCCTTTCCATTCCACATTCCATTGGACATTCCATTCCATTCCTTTCCACATTCCTTTCCATTGCATTCCAATTTCCATTCTAATCCATTCCATTTTCCATTCCATAACATTCCCCATTCCATTCCATTCCATTCCATTCCATTCCACATTCTATTGCATTCCACATTCCATTCTCTTCCATTTCACATTCCACTCCATTCCATTCCATTCCTTTCCACATTCCGTTCCATTCCATTTCATTCCATTCCATTTCATTCCATTCCTCATTCTATTCCATTCCACATTCCATTCCATTCCACATTCCATTCCACTGTATTCTATTCCATTCCATTCCACATTCCATTCCATGCCATTCCATTTCCCATTTCATTCCATTACACATTCCATTCCATTCCATACCGCATTCCATTGCATTCATTTAGTGCATTCCATTCCATTCCATTCCACATGCCATTATATTCGACATTCCATTCCACATTCCATTCCACGTTCCATTACACGTTCCATTCCATTCCATTCCTCATTCCATTCCGCTTTCCATTGCATGACATTCCACGTTCCATTCCACATTCCATTGCCCATGCCTCTCCCCGTTCCATGCCACATTCAATTTCACTTTCCATTCCTCTATCCATTCCAAGGTCCATTCCAATACATTCCACATTCCATTCCACATTCTATTCCACATTCCATTCCACAATCCATTCCGTTCCATTCTCTTCCATTCCACATTCTATTACAAATTCCATTCCTCATTCAATTTCATTCCATTCCACATTCCATTCCATTCCATTCCACATTCCATTTCACATTTCATTCCATGTTGCATTCCACATTCCATTCCACATTCCACTCTAATTTCCATTCAAAATTCCATTCCATGTTCCACTCCATTCCATTCCACTTTCAGTTGCACATTCCATTCCATTCCATTAAACTTTCTATTCCACATTCCATTCCGTTCCATTCCACATTCCATTCCATTCCATTCCACATTCCATTCCACATTCCATTCCATTCAATTTCACATTCCATTCCAAATTCCATTAGATTCCATTCAACTTTCCATTCCACATTGCCTTGCATTACATTCCACATTCCATTCTGTTCCATTCCACTTTCCATTACATTCCATACCACATTCCATTCCACATTCCATTCCATTGAATTTCACATTGCCTTCCAAATTCCTTGCCATTCCATTCCACTTTCCTTTCCACATTGCCTTGCATTACATTCCACATTCCATTCCACATTCCAATCCAATCCATTCAATGTTCCATTTCAAGTTCCTTTCCTCAGTCCATTCCACATTCTATTTCACGTTCCATTCCACTCCATTACACGTTCCACCCCACTTTCCATTCCATTCCATTCCACGTTCCATTCCACATTCCATTGCACATTCCATTCCACGTTCCATTCCATTCCACTCCAAGTTCCATTCCACATTCCGTTCCCTCCCTTTCCACGTTCCATTCTATTCCATTCCACGTTCCATTCCATGTTCCATTCCTCGTTGCATTCCATTCAAATCCAGGTTCCATTCTACATTACATTCCTTCCCTTTCCACGTTCCTTTCCGTTCCATTCTACGTTCCATTCCACTTTCCATTCCGCATTCCATTCCACATTCCATTCCACATTACGTTCCATTCCATTCCACATTCCTTTCCACTTTCCATTCCAAATTCCATTCCATTCCATTACTCATTCCATTCCACATTCCATTCCACATTCCATTCCAAATACCATTCCATTGCATTCCCCATTCCATTCCACATTCGATTCCAATCCATTCCAGATTGCATTCCGTTGCAGAACCCATTCCATTGAACATTCCATTCCATTCCATTTAAACTTTCCATTCCATTCCATTCCGCATTCGATTTCACCTTCCATTACATTCCAAATTCCATTCCACACTGCATTGAATTCCATTCCACATTCCATTCCCCAATCTGTTCCATTCCATTCCACCTTCCTTTCCATGTTCCATTCCACGTTCCATTCCACGTTCCATTCCACATTCAATTAAACATTTCATTCCACATTCCTTTCCATTCCATTCCACAATCCATTCCACTTTACATTCCACATTGCATTCCACATTCGATTCTCTTCCATTCCGCGCTCTATTCCACGTTCCATTCCACGTTCCATTCCATTCCATACCAAGTTCCATTTCACGTTCCATTCCATTCCACTCCACTTTCCATTCCATGTTCCATTCCATTCCATTCCACGTTCCATTCCCCTTTCCATTCCATTCCATTCCACGTTCCATTACACATTCCATTGTACATTCCATTCTAAGTTCCATTCCACATTCCATTCCACTTTCCATTCCACATTCGGTTCCAGGTTCCATTCCATTGCATTCCAAGCTCCATTCCACATTCTATTCCATTCCTTTTAACGTTCCATTCCACATTCCATTCCACGTTCCATTCCACATTCCATTGCACATCGCATTCTACGTTGCATTCCGTATTCCATGTTCCATTCCACTTTCCATTCCACGTTCCATTCCATTCGATTCCATTCCACGTTCTATTCCAGGTTCCATTCAACTTTCAATTCCTCATTCCATTCCACATTCCCTTCTACATTCCATTGCAGTGCATTCCACATTCCATTCCGCATTCCATTCCATTCCTTTCCACATTCGATTCCACATTCCATTCCACATGCCATTCCACCTTTCATTCCATTCCATTCCACGTTCCATTCCGCATTACATTCCACACCCATTCCAAATTCCCTTCCGTTCCATTCCACATTCCTTTAAACTTTCCATGCCGCATTCCCTTCCATTGCATTCCATTCCACATCCCATTCCACATTCCTTTCCACATTCCATTGCAAATTCCGTTTCATTGCATTCCCCATTCCATTCCACATTCCATTCCATTGAATTTCACATTGCTTTCCAAATTCCATCCCATTCCATTCCACTTTCCTTTCCACATTGCCTTGCATTACATTCCACATTCCATTCCACATTCCAATCCAATCCATTCAATGTTCCATTTCAAGTTCCTTTCCACAGTCCATTCCACATTCTATTTCACGTTCCATTCCACTCCATTACACGTTCCACCCCACTTTCCATTCCATTCCATTCCACGTTCCATTCCACATTCCATTGCACATTCCATTCCACGTTCCATTCCATTCCACTCCAAGTTCCATTCCACATTCCGTTCCCTCCCTTTCCACGTTCCATTCGATTCCATTCCACGTTCCATTCCACTTTCCATTCCACATTCCATTCCACTTTCCATTCCACAATCCATTCCATTCAATTCCATTCCATTCCATTCCACGTTCCATTCCATGTTCCATTCCTCGTTGCATTCCATTCCACTCCAGGTTCCATTCTACATTACATTCCTTCCCTTTCCACGTTCCTTTCCGTTCCATTCCACGTTCCATTCCACTTTCCATTCCGCATTCCATTCCACATTCCATTCCACATTACGTTCCATTCCATTCCACATTCCTTTCCACTTTCCATTCCAAATTCCATTCCATTCCATTACTCATTCCATTCCACATTGCATTCCACATTCCATTCCAAATACCATTCCATTGCATTCCCCATTCCATTCCACATTCGATTCCAATCCATTCCAGATTGCATTCCGTTGCAGAACACGTTCCATTCAACATTCCATTCCATTCCATTTAAACTTTCCATTCCATTCCGTTCCGCATTCGATTTCACCTTTCATTCCATTCCAAATTCCATTCCACACTGCATTCAATTCCATTCCACATTCCATTCCACAATCTGTTCCATTCCATTCCACCTTCCATTCCACGTTCCATTCCACGTTCCATTCCACGTTCCGTTCCACATTCAATTAAACATTTCATTCCGCATTCCATTCCATTCCATTCCACAATCCATTCCACTTTACATTCCACATTGCATTCCACATTCGATTCTATTCCATTCCGCGCTCTATTCTACGTTACATTCCACGTTCCATTCCATTCCATGCCACGTTCCATTCCACGTTCCATTCCATTCCACTCCACGTTCCATTCCATGTTCCATTCCATTCCATTCCACGTTCCATTCCATGTTCCATTCCATTCCATTCCACGTTCCGTTCCTCCTTCCATTCCATTCCATTCCACGTTCCATTACACATTCCATTGTACATTCCATTCTAAGTTCCATTCCACATTCCATTCCACTTTCCATTCCACATTCGATTCCAGGTTCCATTCCATTCCATTCCAAGCTCCATTCCACATTCTATTCCTTTCCTTTTAATGTTCCATTCCACATTCCATTCCACGTTCCATTCCACATTCCATTGCACATCGCATTCTACGTTGCATTCCATATTCCATGTTCCATTCCGCTTTCCATTCCACGTTCCATTCCATTCGATTCCATTCCACGTTCTATTCCAGGTTCCATTCAACTTTCAATTCCTCATTCCATTCCACATTCCCTTCTACATTCCATTGCAGTGCATTCCACATTCCATTCCGCATTCCATTCCATTCCTTTCCACATTCGATTCCACATTCCATTCCACATGCCATTCCACCTTTTATTCCATTCCATTCCACGTTCCCTTCCGCATTACATTCCACACCCATTCCAAATTCCCTTCCGTTCCATTCCACATTCCTTTCCACTTTCCATTCCACATTCCTTTCCATTGCATTCCATTCCACATCCCATTCCACATTCCTTTCCACATTCCATTGCAAATTCCGTTTCATTGCATTCCCCATTCCATTCCATTCCATTTCACATTGTATTCCATTGCAGTCCACATTCCATTCATCATTGCCTTCCATTCCTTTTAAACTTTCCATTCCATTGTGTTCCACATTCGATTTCACCTTCCATTCCATTAGAAATTCCATTCCAAATTCCATTCCATTCCATTCCACTTTCCATACCACATTTCGTTCAATTTCATTCCACGTTCCATTCCACGTTCCATTCCACATTGAATTCCACTTTCCATTCCACATTCCATTCCATTCCATTCCATTCCAAATTCCATTCCACTTTGCATTCCACATTGCATTCCACATTCCATTCCATTCCATTCCACGTTTCATTTCACGTTCCATTCCACATTCCATTCCATGATAAATTCCACGTTCCGTTCCATTCCATTGCACATTCCATTCCACCCTCCTTTCCATTCCATTCCACGTTCCATTACACTTTCCATTGTACATTGCATTCCAAGTTCCATTCCACATTCCATTCCACTTTCCATTCCACATTCCATTCCAGGTTCCATTCCATTGCATTCCAAGTTCCATTCCACATTCAATTCCATTACATTCCACGTTCCATTCCACATTCCATTCCACATTCCATTCAACATTCCATTTCTTTCCATTTCACATTCCTTTCCATTCCATTCCACATTCATTTCCACATTCAACTCCTTTCCATTCCACATTCCATTGGACATTCCATTCCATTCCTTTCCACATTCCTTTCCATTGCATTCCAATTTCCATTCTAATCCATTCCATTTTCCATTCCATAACATTCCCCATTCCATTCCATTCCATTCCATTCCACATTCTATTGCATTCCACATTCCATTCTCTTCCATTTCACATTCCACTCCATTCCATTCCATTCCTTTCCACATTCCGTTCCATTCCATTTCATTCCATTCCATTTCATTCCATTCCTCATTCTATTCCATTCCACATTCCATTCCATTCCACATTCCATTCCACTGTACTCTATTCCATTCCATTCCACATTCCATTCCATGCCATTCCATTCCCCATTTCATTCCATTACACATTCCATTCCATTCCATACCGCATTCCATTGCATTCATTTAGTGCATTCCATTCCATTCCATTCCACATGCCATTATATTCGACATTCCATTCCACATTCCATTCCACGTTCCATTACACGTTCCATTCCATTCCATTCCACATTCCATTCCACTTTCCATTGCATGACATTCCACGTTCCATTCCACATTCCATTGCCCATGCCTCTCCCCGTTCCATGCCACATTCAATTTCACTTTCCATTCCTCTTTCCATTCCAAGGTCCATTCCAATACATTCCACATTCCATTCCACATTCTATTCCACATTCCATTCCACAATCCATTCCGTTCCATTCTCTTCCATTCCACATTCTATTACAAATTCCATTCCTCATTCAATTTCATTCCATTCCACATTCCATTCCATTCCATTCCACATTCCATTCCACATTCCATTCCATTCAATTTCACATTCCATTCCAAATTCCATTCCATTCCATTCAACTTTCCATTCCACATTGCCTTGCATTACATTCCACATTCCATTCTGTTCCATTCCACTTTCCATTACATTCCATACCACATTCCATTCCACATTCCATTCCATTGAATTTCACATTGCCTTCCAAATTCCTTGCCATTCCATTCCACTTTCCTTTCCACATTGCCTTGCATTACATTCCACATTCCATTCCACATTCCAATCCAATCCATTCAATGTTCCATTTCAATTTCCTTTCCTCACTCCATTCCACATTCTATTTCACGTTCCATTCCAATCCATTACACGTTCCACCCCACTTTCCATTCCATTCCATTCCACGTTCCATTCCACATTCCATTGCACATTCCATTCCACGTTCCATTCCATTCCACTCCAAGTTCCATTCCACATTTCGTTCCCTCCCTTTCCACGTTCCATTCTATTCCATTCCACGTTCCATTCCACTTTCCATTCCACATACCATTCCACTTTCCATTCCACAATCCATTCCATTCAATTCCATTGCATTCCATTCCACGTTCCATTCCATGTTTCATTCCTCGTTGCATTCCATTCCACTCCAGGTTCCATTCTACATTACATTCCTTAACTTTCCACGTTCCTTTCTGTTCCATTCTACGTTCCATTCCACTTTCCATTCCGCATTCCATTCCACATTCCATTCCACATTACGTTCCATTCCATTCCACATTCCTTTCCACTTTCCATTCTAAATTCCATTCCATTCCATTACTCATTCCATTCCACATTCCATTCCACATTCCATTCCAAATACCATTCCATTGCATTCCCCATTCCATTCCACATTCGATTCCAATCCATTCCAGATTGCATTCCGTTGCAGAACCCATTCCATTCAACATTCCATTCCATTCCATCTAAACTTTCCATTCCATTCCGTTCCGCATTCGATTTCACCTTCCATTTCATTCCAAATTCCATTCCACACTGCATTGAATTCCATTCCACATTCCATTCCCCAATCTGTTCCATTCCATTCCACCTTCCATTCCACGTTCCATTCCACGTTCCATTCCATGTTCCATTCCACATTCAATTAAACATTTCATTCCACATTCCATTCCATTCCATTCCACAATCCATTCCACTTTACATTCCACATTGCATTCCACATTCGATTCTCTTCCATTCCGCGCTCTATTCCACGTTACATTCCACGTTCCATTCCATTCCATACCAAGTTCCATTCCACGTTCCATTCCATTCCACTCCACGTTCCATTCCATGTTCCATTCCATTCCATCCCACGTTCCATTCCCCTTACCATTCCATTCCATTCCACGTTCCATTACACATTCCATTGTACATTCCATTCTAAGTTCCATTCCACATTCCACTCCATTCCATTCCACTTTCAGTTGCACATTCCATTCCATTCCATTAAACTTTCTATTCCACATTCCATTCCGTTCCATTCCACATTCCATTCCATTCCATTCCACATTCCATTCCACATTCCATTCCATTCAATTTCACATTCCATTCCAAATTCCGTTAGATTCCATTCAACTTTCCATTCCACATTGCCTTGCATTACATTCCACATTCCATTCTGTTCCATTCCACTTTCCATTACATTCCATACCACATTCCATTCCACATTCCATTCCATTGAATTTCACATTGCCTTCCAAATTCCTTGCCATTCCATTCCACTTTCCTTTCCACATTGCCTTGCATTACATTCCACATTCCATTCCACATTCCAATCCAATCCATTCAATGTTCCATTTCAAGTTCCTTTCCACAGTCCATTCCACATCCTATTTCACGTTCCATTCCACTCCATTGCACGTTCCACCCCACTTTCCATTCCATTCCATTCCACGTTCCATTCCACATTCCATTGCACATTTCATTCCACGTTCCATTAAATTCCACTCCAAGTTCCATTCCACATTCCGTTCCCTCCGTTTCCACGTTCCATTCTATTCCATTCCACGTTCCATTCCACTTTCCATTCCACATTCCATTCCACTTTCCATTCCACAATCCATTCCAATCAATTCCATTCCATTCCATTCCACGTTCCATTCCATGTTCCATTCCTCGTTGCATTCCATTCCACTCCAGGTTCCATTCTACATTACATTCCTTCCCTTTCCACGTTCCTTTCCGTTCCATTCCACGTTCCATTCCACTTTCCATTCGGCATTCCATTCCACAATCCATTCCACATTACGTTCCATTCCATTCAACATTCCTTTCCACTTTCCATTCCAAATTCCATTCCATTCCATTACTCATTCCATTCCACATTCCATTCCACATTCCATTCCAAATACCATTCCATTGCATTCCCCATTCCATTCCACATTCGATTCCAATCCATTCCAGATTGCATTCCGTTGCAGAACACATTCCATTCAACATTCCATTCCATTCCATTTAAACTTTCCATTCCATTCCGTTCCGCATTCGATTTCACCTTTCATTCCATTCCAAATTCCATTCCACGCTGCATTCAATTCCATTCCACATTCCATTCCACAATCTGTTCCATTCCATTCCACCTTCCATTCCACGTTCCATTCCACGTTCCATTCCACGTTCCATTCCACATTCAATTAAACATTTCATTCCACATTCCATTCCATTCCATTCCACAATACATTCCACTTTACATTCCACATTGCATTCCACATTCGATTCTATTCCATTCCGCGCTCTATTCTACGTTCCATTCCACGTTCCATTCCATTCCATGCCACGTTCCATTCCACGTTCCATTCCATTCCGCTCCACGTTCCATTCCATGTTCCATTCCATTCCATTCCACGTTCCATTCCATGTTCCATTCCATTCCATTCCACGTTCCATTCCTCCTTCCATTCCATTCCATTCCACGTTCCATTACACATTCCATTGTACATTCCATTCTAAGTTCCATTCCACATTCCATTCCACTTTCCATTCCACATTCGATTCCAGGTTCCATTCCATTCCATTCCAAGCTCCATTCCACATTCTATTCCATTCCTTTTAATGTTCCATTCCACATTCCATTCCACGTTCCATTCCACATTCCATTGCACATCGCATTCTACGTTGCATTCCATATTCCATGTTCCATTCCACTTTCCATTCCACGTTCCATTCCATTTGATTCCATTCCACGTTCTATTCCAGGTTCCATTCAACTTTCATTTCCTCATTCCATTCCACATTCCCTTCTACATTCCATTGCAGTGCATTCCACATTCCATTCCGCATTCCATTGCATTCCTTTCCACATTCGATTCCACATTCCATTCCACATGCCATTCCACCTTTTATTCCATTCCATTCCACGTTCCATTCCGCATTACATTCCACACCCATTCCAAATTCCCTTCCGTTCCATTCCACATTCCTTTCCACTTTCCATTCCACATTCCTTTCCATTGCATTCCATTCCACATCCCATTCCACATTCCCTTCCACATTCCATTGCAAATTCCGTTTCATTGCATTCCCCATTCCATTCCATTCCATTTCACATTGTATTCCATTGCAGTCCACATTCCATTCATCATTGCCTTCCATTCCTTTTAAACTTTCCATTCCATTGTGTTCCACATTCGATTTCACCTTCCATTCCATTAGAAATTCCATTCCAAATTCCATTCCATTCCATTCCACTTTCCATTCCACATTTCGTTCAATTTCTTTCCACGTTCCATTCCACGTTCCATTCCACATTGAATTGCACTTTCCATTCCACATTCCATTCCATTTCATTCCAAATTCCATTCCGCTTTGCATTCCACATTGCATTCCACATTCCATTCCATTCCATTCCACGTTTCATTTCACGTTCCATTCCACATTCCATTCCATGATAAATTCCACGTTCCGTTCCATTCCATTGCACATTCCATTCCACCCTCCATTCCATTCCATTCCACGTTCCATTCCACTTTCCATTGTACATTGCATTCCAAGTTCCATTCCACATTCCATTCCACTTTCCATTCCACATTCCATTCCAGGTTCCATTCCATTGCATTCCAAGTTCCATTCCACATTCAATTCCATTACATTCCACGTTCCATTCCACATTCCATTCCACATTCCATTCAACATTCCATTTCTTTCCATTTCACATTCCTTTCCATTCCATTCCACATTCATTTCCACATTCAACTCCTTTCCATTCCACATTCCATTGGACATTCCATTCCATTCCTTTCCACATTCCTTTCCATTGCATTCCAATTTCCATTCTAATCCATTCCATTTTCCATTCCATAACATTCCCCATTCCATTCCATTCCATTCCATTCCACATTCTATTGCATTCCCCATTCCATTCTCTTCCATTTCACATTCCACTCCATTCCATTCCATTCCTTTCCACATTCCGTTCCATTCCATTTCATTCCATTCCATTTCATTCCATTCCTCATTCTATTCCATTCCACATTCCATTCCATTCCACATTCCATTCCACTGTATTCTATTCCATTCCATTCCACATTCCATTCCATGCCATTCCATTCCCCATTTCATTCCATTTCACATTCCATTCCATTCCATACCGCATTCCATTGCATTTATTTAGTGCATTCCATTCCATTCCATTCCACATGCCATTATATTCGACATTCCATTCCACATTCCATTCCACGTTCCATTACACGTTCCATTCCATTCCATTCCAAATTCCATTCCACTTTCCATTGCATGACATTCCACGTTCCATTCCACATTCCATTGCCCATGCCTCTCCCCGTTCCATGCCACATTCAATTTCACTTTCCATTCCTCTTTCCGTTCCAAGGTCCAATCCAATACATTCCACATTCCATTCCACATTCTATTCCACATTCCATTCCACAATCCATTCCGTTCCATTCTCTTCCATTCCACATTCTATTACAAATTCCATTCCTCATTCAATTTCATTCCATTCCACATTCCATTCCATTCCATTCCACATTCCATTTCACATTTCATTCCATGTTGCATTCCACATTCCATTCCACATTCAACTCTAATTTCCATTCAAAATTCCATTCCATGTTCCACTCCATTCCATTCCACTTTCAGTTGCACATTCCATTCCATTCCATTAAACATTCTATTCCACATTCCATTCCTTTCCATTCCACATTCCATTCCTTTCCATTCCACATTCCATTCCACATTCCATTCCATTCAATTTCACATTCCATTCCAAATTCCATTCCATTCCATTCAACTTTCCATTCCACATTGCCTTGCATTACATTCCACATTCCATTCTGTTCCATTCCACTTTCCATTACATTCCATACCACATTCCATTCCACATTCCATTCCATTGAATTTCACATTGCCTTCCAAATTCCTTGCCATTCCATTCCACTTTCCTTTCCACATTGCCTTGCATTACATTCCACATTCCATTCCACATTCCAATCCAATCCATTCAATGTTCCATTTCAAGTTCCTTTCCTCAGTGCATTTCACATTCTATTTCACGTTCCATTCCACTCCATTACACGTTCCACCCCACTTTCCATTCCATTCCATTCCACGTTCCATTCCACATTCCATTGCACATTCCATTCCACGTTCCATTCCATTCCACTCCAAGTTCCATTCCAAATTCCGTTCCCTCCCTTTCCACGTTCCATTCTATTCCATTCCACTTTCCATTCCACATACCATTTCACTTTCCATTCCACAATCCATTCCATTCAATTCCATTCCATTCCATTCCACGTTCCATTCCATGTTCCATTCCTCGTTGCATTCCATTCCAATCCAGGTTCCATTCGACATTACATTCCTTCCCTTTCCACGTTCCTTTCCGTTCCATTCTACGTTCCATTCCACTTTCCATTCCGCATTCCATTCCACATTCCATTCCACATTACGTTCCATTCCATTCCACATTCCTTTCCACTTTCCATTCCAAATTCCATTCCATTCCATTACTCATTCCATTCCACATTCCATTCCACATTCCATTCCAAATACCATTCCATTGCATTCCCCATTCCATTCCACATTCGATTCCAATCCATTCCAGATTGCATTCCGTTGCAGAACCCATTCCATTCAACATTCCATTCCATTCCATTTAAACTTTCCATTCCATTCCGTTCCGCATTCGATTTCATCTTCCATTCCATTCCAAATTCCATTCCACACTGCATTCAATTCCATTCCACATTCCATTCCCCAATCTGTTCCATTCCATTCCACCTTCCATTCCATGTTCCATTCCACGTTCTATTCCACGTTCCATTCCACATTCAATTAAACATTTCATTCCACATTCCATTCCATTCCATTCCACAATCCATTCCACTTTACATTCCACATTGCATTCCACATTCGATTCTCTTCCATTCCGCGCTCTATTCCACGTTCCATTCCACGTTCCATTCCATTCCATACCAAGTTCCATTCCACGTTCCATTCCATTCCACTCCACGTTCCATTCCATGTTCCATTCCATTCCATTCCACGTTCCATTACACATTCCATTGTACATTCCATTCTAAGTTCCATTCCACATTCCATTCCACTTTCCATTCCACATTCGATTCCAGGTTCCATTCCATTCCATTACAAGCTCCATTCCACATTCTATTCCATTCCTTTTAACGTTCCATTCCACATTCCATTCCACGTTCCATTCCACATTCCATTGCACATCGCATTCTACGTTGCATTCCGTATTCCATGTTCCATTCCACTTTCCATTCCACGTTCCATTCCATTCGATTCCATTCCACGTTCTATTCCAGGTTCCATTCAACTTTCAATTCCTCATTCCATTCCACATTCCCTTCTACATTCCATTGCAGTGCATTCCACATTCCATTCCGCATTCCATTCCATTCCTTTCCACATTCGATTCCACATTCCATTCCACATGCCATTCCACCTTTCATTCCATTCCATTCCACGTTCCATTCCTCATTACATTCCACACCCATTCCAAATTCCCTTCCGTTCCATTCCACATTCCTTTAAACTTTCCATTCTGCATTCCTTTCCATTGCATTCCATTCCACATCCCATTCCACTCCATTCCACATCCCATTCCACATTCCTTTCCACATTCCATTGCAAATTCCGTTTCATTGCATTCCCCATTCCATTCCACATTCCATTCCATTGAATTTCACATTGCTTTCCAAATTCCATCCCATTCCATTCCACTTTCCTTTCCACATTGCCTTGCATTACATTCCACATTCCATTCCACATTCCAATCCAATCCATTCAATGTTCCATTTCAAGTTCCTTTCCACAGTCCATTCCACATTCTATTTCACGTTCCATTCCACTCCATTACACGTTCCACCCCACTTTCCATTCCATTCCATTCCACGTTCCATTCCACATTCCATTGCACATTCCATTCCACGTTCCATTAAATTCCACTCCAAGTTCCATTCCACATTCCGTTCCCTCCCTTTCCACGTTCCATTCTATTCCATTCCACGTTCCATTCCACTTTCCATTCCACATTCCATTCCACTTTCCATTCCACAATCCATTCCATTCAATTCCATTCCATTCCATTCCACGTTCCATTCCATGTTCCATTCCTCGTTGCATTCCATTCCACTCCAGGTTCCATTCTACATTACATTCCTTCCCTTTCCACGTTCCTTTCCGTTCCATTCCACGTTCCATTCCACTTTCCATTCCGCATTCCATTCCACATTCCATTCCACATTACGTTCCATTCCATTCCACATTCCTTTCCACTTTCCATTCCAAATTCCATTCCATTCCATTACTCATTCCATTCCACATTCCATTCCACATTCCATTCCAAATACCATTCCATTGCATTCCCCATTCCATTTCACATTCGATTCCAATCCATTCCAGATTGCATTCCGTTGCAGAACACATTCCATTCAACATTCCATTCCATTCCATTTAAACTTTCCATTCCATTCCGTTCCGCATTCGATTTCACCTTCCATTCCATTCCAAATTCCATTCCACACTGCATTCAATTCCATTCCACATTCCATTCCACAATCTGTTCCATTCCATTCCACCTTCCATTCCACGTTCCATTCCACGTTCCATTCCACGTTCCATTCCACATTCAATTAAACATTTCATTCCACATTCCATTCCATTCCATGCCACAATCCATTCCACTTTACATTCCACATTGCATTCCACATTCGATTCTATTCCATTCCGCGCTCTATTCTACGTTACATTCCACGTTCCATTCCATTCCATGCCACGTTCCATTCCACGTTCCATTCCATTCCACTCCACGTTCCATTCCATGTTCCATTCCATTCCATTCCACGTTCCATTCCATGTTCCATTCCATTCCATTCCACGTTCCATTCCTCCTTCCATTCCATTCCATTCCACGTTCCATTACACATTCCATTGTACATTCCATTCTAAGTTCCATTCCACATTCCATTCCACTTTCCATTCCACATTCGATTCCAGGTTCCATTCCATTCCATTCCAAGCTCCATTCCACATTCTATTCCATTCCTTTTAATGTTCCATTCCACATTCCATTCCACGTTCCATTCCACATTCCATTGCACATCGCATTCTACGTTGCATTCCATATTCCATGTTCCATTCCACTTTCCATTCCACGTTCCATTCCATTCGATTCCATTCCACGTTCTATTCCAGGTTCCATTCAACTTTCAATTCCTCATTCCATTCCACATTCCCTTCTACATTCCATTGCAGTGCATTCCACATTCCATTCCGCATTCCATTCCATTCCTTTCCACATTCGATTCCACATTCCATTCCACATGCCATTCCACCTTTTATTCCATTCCATTCCACGTTCCATTCCGCATTACATTCCACACCCATTCCAAATTCCCTTCCGTTCAATTCCACATTCCTTTCCACTTTCCATTCCACATTCCTTTCCATTGCATTCCATTCCACATCTCATTCCACATTCCTTTCCACATTCCATTGCAAATTCCGTTTCATTGCATTCCCCATTCCATTCCATTCCATTTCACATTGTATTCCATTGCAGTCCACATTCCATTCATCATTGCCTTCCATTCCTTTTAAACTTTCCATTCCATTGTGTTCCACATTCGATTTCACCTTCCATTCCATTAGAAATTCCATTCCAAATTCCATTCCATTCCATTCCACTTTCCATTCCACATTTCGTTCAATTTCATTCCACGTTCCATTCCACGTTCCATTCCACATTGAATTCCACTTTCCATTCCACATTCCATTCCATTCCATTCCAAATTCCATTCCGCTTTGCATTCCACATTGCATTCCACATTCCATTCCATTCCATTCCACGTTTCATTTCACGTTCCATTCCACATTCCATTCCATGATAAATTCCACGTTCCGTTCCATTCCATTGCACATTCCATTCCACCCTCCATTCCATTCCATTCCACGTTCCATTCCACTTTCCATTGTACATTGCATTCCAAGTTCCATTCCACATTCCATTCCACTTTCCATTCCACATTCCATTCCAGGTTCCATTCCATTGCATTCCAAGTTCCATTCCACATTCAATTCCATTACATTCCACGTTCCATTCCACATTCCATTCCACATTCCATTCAACATTCCATTTCTTTCCATTTCACATTCCTTTCCATTCCATTCCACATTCATTTCCACATTCAACTCCTTTCCATTCCACATTCCATTGGACATTCCATTCCATTCCTTTCCACATTCCTTTCCATTGCATTCCAATTTCCATTCTAATCCATTCCATTTTCCATTCCATAACATTCCCCATTCCATTCCATTCCATTCCATTCCACATTCTATTGCATTCCACATTCCATTCTCTTCCATTTCACATTCCACTCCATTCCATTCAATTCCTTTCCACATTCCGTTCCATTCCATTTCATTCCATTCCATTTCATTCCATTCCTCATTCTATTCCATTCCACATTCCATTCCATTCCACATTCCATTCCACTGTATTCTATTCCATTCCATTCCACATTCCATTCCATGCCATTCCATTTCCCATTTCATTCCATTACACATTCCATTCCATTCCATACCGCATTCCATTGCATTCATTTAGTGCATTCCATTCCATTCCATTCCACATGCCATTATATTCGACATTCCATTCCACATTCCATTCCACGTTCCATTACACGTTCCATTCCATTCCATTCCTCATTCCATTCCACTTTCCATTGCATGACATTCCACGTTCCATTCCACATTCCATTGCCCATGCCTCTCCCCGTTCCATGCCACATTCAATTTCACTTTCCATTCCTCTATCCATTCCAAGGTCCATTCCAATACATTCCACATTCCATTCCACATTCTATTCCACATTCCATTCCACAATCCATTCCGTTCCATTCTCTTCCATTCCACATTCTATTACAAATTCCATTCCTCATTCAATTTCATTCCATTCCACATTCCATTCCATTCCATTCCACATTCCATTTCACATTTCATTCCATGTTGCATTCCACATTCCATTCCACATTCCACTCTAATTTCCATTCAAAATTCCATTCCATGTTCCACTCCATTCCATTCCACTTTCAGTTGCACATTCCATTCCATTCCATTAAACTTTCTATTCCACATTCCATTCCGTTCCATTCCACATTCCATTCCATTCCATTCCACATTCCATTCCACATTCCATTCCATTCAATTTCACATTCCATTCCAAATTCCATTAGATTCCATTCAACTTTCCATTCCACATTGCCTTGCATTACATTCCACATTCCATTCTGTTCCATTCCGCTTTCCATTACATTCCATACCACATTCCATTCCACATTCCATTCCATTGAATTTCACATTGCTTTCCAAATTCCATCCCATTCCATTCCACTTTCCTTTCCACATTGCCTTGCATTACATTCCACATTCCATTCCACATTCCAATCCAATCCATTCAATGTTCCATTTCAAGTTCCTTTCCACAGTCCATTCCACATTCTATTTCACGTTCCATTCCACTCCATTACACGTTCCACCCCACTTTCCATTCCATTCCATTCCACGTTCCATTCCACATTCCATTGCACATTCCATTCCACGTTCCATTCCATTCCACTCCAAGTTCCATTCCACATTCCGTTCCCTCCCTTTCCACGTTCCATTCGATTCCATTCCACGTTCCATTCCACTTTCCATTCCACATACCATTCCACTTTCCATTCCACAATCCATTCCATTCAATTCCATTCCATTCCATTCCACGTTCCATTCCATGTTCCATTCCTCGTTGCATTCCATTCCACTCCAGGTTCCATTCTACATTACATTCCTTCCCTTTCCACGTTCCTTTCCGTTCCATTCCACGTTCCATTCCACTTTCCATTCCGCATTCCATTCCACATTCCATTCCACATTACGTTCCATTCCATTCCACATTCCTTTCCACTTTCCATTCCAAATTCCATTCCATTCCATTACTCATTCCATTCCACATTGCATTCCACATTCCATTCCAAATACCATTCCATTGCATTCCCCATTCCATTCCACATTCGATTCCAATCCATTCCAGATTGCATTCCGTTGCAGAACACGTTCCATTCAACATTCCATTCCATTCCATTTAAACTTTCCATTCCATTCCGTTCCGCATTCGATTTCACCTTTCATTCCATTCCAAATTCCATTCCACACTGCATTCAATTCCATTCCACATTCCATTCCGCAATCTGTTCCATTCCATTCCACCTTCCATTCCACGTTCCATTCCACGTTCCATTCCACGTTCCGTTCCACATTCAATTAAACATTTCATTCCGCATTCCATTCCATTCCATTCCACAATCCATTCCACTTTACATTCCACATTGCATTCCACATTCGATTCTATTCCATTCCGCGCTCTATTCTACGTTACATTCCACGTTCCATTCCATTCCACGCCACGTTCCATTCCACGTTCCATTCCATTCCACTCCACGTTCCATTCCATGTTCCATTCCATTCCATTCCACGTTCCATTCCATGTTCCATTCCATTCCATTCCACGTTCCGTTCCTCCTTCCATTCCATTCCATTCCACGTTCCATTACACATTCCATTGTACATTCCATTCTAAGTTCCATTCCACATTCCATTCCACTTTCCATTCCACATTCGATTCCAGGTTCCATTCCATTCCATTCCAAGCTCCATTCCACATTCTATTCCTTTCCTTTTAATGTTCCATTCCACATTCCATTCCACGTTCCATTCCACATTCCATTGCACATCGCATTCTACGTTGCATTCCATATTCCATGTTCCATTCCGCTTTCCATTCCACGTTCCATTCCATTCGATTCCATTCCACGTTCTATTCCAGGTTCCATTCAACTTTCAATTCCTCATTCCATTCCACATTCCCTTCTACATTCCATTGCAGTGCATTCCACATTCCATTCCACATTCCATTCCATTCCTTTCCACATTCGATTCCACATTCCATTCCACATGCCATTCCACCTTTTATTCCATTCCATTCCACGTTCCCTTCCGCATTACATTCCACACCCATTCCAAATTCCCTTCCGTTCCATTCCACATTCCTTTCCACTTTCCATTCCACATTCCTTTCCATTGCATTCCATTCCACATCCCATTCCACATTCCTTTCCACATTCCATTGCAAATTCCGTTTCATTGCATTCCCCATTCCATTCCATTCCATTTCACATTGTATTCCATTGCAGTCCACATTCCATTCATCATTGCCTTCCATTCCTTTTAAACTTTCCATTCCATTGTGTTCCACATTCGATTTCACCTTCCATTCCTTTAGAAATTCCATTCCAAATTCCATTCCATTCCATTCCACTTTCCATTCCACATTTCGTTCAATTTCATTCCACGTTCCATTCCACGTTCCATTCCACATTGAATTCCACTTTCCATTCCACATTCCATTCCATTCCATTCCATTCCAAATTCCATTCCACTTTGCATTCCACATTGCATTCCACATTCCATTCCATTCCATTCCACGTTTCATTTCACGTTCCATTCCACATTCCATTCCATGATAAATTCCACGTTCCGTTCCATTCCATTGCACATTCCATTCCACCCTCCATTCCATTCCATTCCACGTTCCATTACACTTTCCATTGTACATTGCATTCCAAGTTCCATTCCACATTCCATTCCACTTTCCATTCCACATTCCATTCCAGGTTCCATTCCATTGCATTCCAAGTTCCATTCCACATTCAATTCCATTACATTCCACGTTCCATTCCACATTCCATTCCACATTCCATTCAACATTCCATTTCTTTCCATTTCACATTCCTTTCCATTCCATTCCACATTCATTTCCACATTCAACTCCTTTCCATTCCACATTCCATTGGACATTCCATTCCATTCCTTTCCACATTCCTTTCCATTGCATTCCAATTTCCATTCTAATCCATTCCATTTTCCATTCCATAACATTCCCCATTCCATTCCATTCCATTCCATTCCACATTCTATTGCATTCCACATTCCATTCTCTTCCATTTCACATTCCACTCCATTCCATTCCATTCCTTTCCACATTCCGTTCCATTCCATTTCATTCCATTCCATTTCATTCCATTCCTCATTCTATTCCATTCCACATTCCATTCCATTCCACATTCCATTCCACTGTATTCTATTCCATTCCATTCCACATTCCATTCCATGCCATTCCATACCCCATTTCATTCCATTACACATTCCATTCCATTCCATACCGCATTCCATTGCATTCATTTAGTGCATTCCATTCCATTCCATTCCACATGCCATTATATTCGACATTCCATTCCACATTCCATTCCACGTTCCATTACACGTTCCATTCCATTCCATTCCACATTCCATTCCACTTTCCATTGCATGACATTCCACGTTCCATTCCACATTCCATTGCCCATGCCTCTCCCCGTTCCATGCCACATTCAATTTCACTTTCCATTCCTCTTTCCATTCCAAGGTCCATTCCAATACATTCCACATTCCATTCCACATTCTATTCCACATTCCATTCCACAATCCATTCCGTTCCATTCTCTTCCATTCCACATTCTATTACAAATTCCATTCCTCATTCAATTTCATTCCATTCCACATTCCATTCCATTCCATTCCACATTCCATTTCACATTTCATTCAATGTTGCATTCCACATTCCATTCCACATTCCACTCTAATTTCCATTCAAAATTCCATTCCATGTTCCACTCCATTCCATTCCACTTTCAGTTGCACATTCCATTCCATTCCATTAAACTTTCTATTCCACATTCCATTCCGTTCCATTCCACATTCCATTCCATTCCATTCCACTTTCCATTCCACATTCCATTCCATTAAATTTCACATTCCATTCCAAATTCCATTCCATTCCATTCAACTTTCCATTCCACATTGCCTTGCATTACATTCCACATTCCATTCTGTTCCATTCCACTTTCCATTACATTCCATACCACATTCCATTCCACATTCCATTCCATTGAATTTCACATTGCCTTCCAAATTCCTTGCCATTCAATTCCACTTTCTTTTCCACATTGCCTTGCATTACATTCCACATTCCATTCCACATTCCAATCCAATCCATTCAATGTTCCATTTCAAGTTCCTTTCCTCAGTCCATTCCACATTCTATTTCACGTTCCATTCCACTCCATTACACGTTCCACCCCACTTTCCATTCCATTCCATTCCACGTTCCATTCCACATTCCATTGCACATTCCCTTCCACGTTCCATTAAATTCCACTCCAAGTTCCATTCCACATTCCGTTCCCTCCCTTTCCACGTTCCATTCTATTCCATTCCACGTTCCATTCCACCTTCCATTCCACATTCCATTCCACTTTCCATTCCACAATCCATTCCATTCAATTCCATTCCATTCCATTCCACGTTCCATTCCATGTTCCATTCCTCGTTGCATTCCATTCCACTCCAGGTTCCATTCTACATTACATTCCTTCCCTTTCCACGTTCCTTTCCGTTCCATTCCACGTTCCATTCCACTTTCCATTCCGCATTCCATTCCACATTCCATTCCACATTACGTTCCATTCCATTCCACATTCCTTTCCACTTTCCATTCCAAATTCCATTCCATTCCATTACTCATTCCATTCCACATTCCATTCCACATTCCATTCCAAATACCATTCCATTGCATTCCCCATTCCATTCCACATTCGATTCCAATCCATTCCAGATAGCATTCCGTTGCAGAACACATTCCATTCAACATTCCATTCCATTCCATTTAAACTTTCCATTCCATTCCGTTCCGCATTCGATTTCACCTTCCATTCCATTCCAAATTCCATTCCACACTGCATTCAATTCCATTCCACATTCCATTCCCCAATCTGTTCCATTCCATTCCACCTTCCATTCCACGTTCCATTCCACGTTCCATTCCACGTTCCATTCCACATTCAATTAAACATTTCATTCCACATTCCATTCCATTCCATTCCACAATCCATTCCACTTTACATTCCACATTGCATTCCACATTCGATTCTATTCCATTCCGCGCTCTATTCTATGTTCCATTCCACGTTCCATTCCATTCCATGCCATGTTCCATTCCACGTTCCATTCCATTCCACTCCACGTTCCATTCCATGTTCCATTCCATTCCATTCCACGTTCCATTCCATGTTCCATTCCATTCCATTCCACGTTCCATTCCTCCTTCCATTCCATTCCATTCCACGTTCCATTACACATTCCATTGTACATTCCATTCTAAGTTCCATTCCACATTCCATTCCACTTTCCATTCCACATTCGATTCTAGGTTCCATTCCATTCCATTCCAAGCTCCATTCCACATTCTTTTCCATTCCTTTTAATGTTCCATTCCACATTCCATTCCACGTTCCATTCCACATTCCATTGCACATTGCATTCTACGTTGCATTCCATATTCCATGTTCCATTCCACTTTCCATTCCACGTTCCATTCCATTCGATTCCATTCCACGTTCTATTCCAGGTTCCATTCAACTTTCAATTCCTCATTCCATTTCACATTCCCTTCTACGTTCCATTGCAGTGCATTCCACATTCCATTCCGCATTCCATTCCATTCCTTTCCACATTCGATTCCACATTCCATTCCACATGCCATTCCACCTTTTATTCCATTCCATTCCACGTTACATTCCGCATTACATTCCACACCCATTCCAAATTCCCTTCCGTTCCATTCCACATTCCTTTCCACTTTCCATTCCACATTCCTTTCCATTGAATTCCATTCCACATCCCATTCCACATTCCTTTCCACATTCCATTGCAAATTCCGTTTCATTGCATTCCCCATTCCATTCCATTCCATTTCACATTGTATTCCATTGCAGTCCACATTCCATTCATCATTGCCTTCCATTCCTTTTAAACTTTCCATTCCATTGTGTTCCACATTCTATTCCACATTCCATTCCACAATCCATTCCGTTCCATTCTCTTCCATTCCACATTCTATTACAAATTCCATTCCTCATTCAATTTCATTCCATTCCACATTCCATTCCATTCCATTCCACATTCCATTTCACATTTCATTCCATGTTGCATTCCACATTCCATTCCACATTCCACTCTAATTTCCATTCAAAATTCCATTCCATGTTCCACTCCATTCCATTCCACTTTCAGTTGCACATTCCATTCCATTCCATTAAACTTTCTATTCCACATTCCATTCCGTTCCATTCCACATTCCATTCCATTCCATTCCACATTCCATTCCACATTCCATTCCATTCAATTTCACATTCCATTCCAAATTCCGTTAGATTCCATTCAACTTTCCATTCCACATTGCCTTGCATTACATTCCACATTCCATTCTGTTCCATTCCACTTTCCATTACATTCCATACCACATTCCATTCCACATTCCATTCCATTGAATTTCACATTGCCTTCCAAATTCCTTGCCATTCCATTCCACTTTCCTTTCCACATTGCCTTGCATTACATTCCACATTCCATTCCACATTCCAATCCAATCCATTCAATGTTCCATTTCAAGTTCCTTTCCACAGTCCATTCCACATCCTATTTCACGTTCCATTCCACTCCATTGCACGTTCCACCCCACTTTCCATTCCATTCCATTCCACGTTCCATTCCACATTCCATTGCACATTTCATTCCACGTTCCATTAAATTCCACTCCAAGTTCCATTCCACATTCCGTTCCCTCCCTTTCCACGTTCCATTCTATTCCATTCCACGTTCCATTCCACTTTCCATTCCACATTCCATTCCACTTTCCATTCCACAATCCATTCCAATCAATTCCATTCCATTCCAATCCACGTTCCATTCCATGTTCCATTCCTCGTTGCATTCCATTCCACTCCAGGTTCCATTCTACATTACATTCCTTCCCTTTCCACGTTCCTTTCCGTTCCATTCCACGTTCCATTCCACTTTCCATTCCGCATTCCATTCCACAATCCATTCCACATTACGTTCCATTCCATTCAACATTCCTTTCCACTTTCCATTCCAAATTCCATTCCATTCCATTACTCATTCCATTCCACATTCCATTCCACATTCCATTCCAAATACCATTCCATTGCATTCCCCATTCCATTCCACATTCGATTCCAATCCATTCCAGATTGCATTCCGTTGCAGAACACATTCCATTCAACATTCCATTCCATTCCATTTAAACTTTCCATTCCATTCCGTTCCGCATTCGATTTCACCTTTCATTCCATTCCAAATTCCATTCCACACTGCATTCAATTCCATTCCACATTCCATTCCACAATCTGTTCCATTCCATTCCACCTTCCATTCCACGTTCCATTCCACGTTCCATTCCACGTTCCATTCCACATTCAATTAAACATTTCATTCCACATTCCATTCCATTCCATTCCACAATCCATTCCACTTTACATTCCACATTGCATTCCACATTCGATTCTATTCCATTCCGCGCTCTATTCTACGTTCCATTCCACGTTCCATTCCATTCCATGCCACGTTCCATTCCACGTTCCATTCCATTCCACTCCACGTTCCATTCCATGTTCCATTCCATTCCATTCCACGTTCCATTCCATGTTCCATTCCATTCCATTCCACGTTCCATTCCTCCTTCCATTCCATTCCATTCCACGTTCCATTACACATTCCATTGTACATTCCATTCTAAGTTCCATTCCACATTCCATTCCACTTTCCATTCCACATTCGATTCCAGGTTCCATTCCATTCCATTCCAAGCTCCATTCCACATTCTATTCCATTCCTTTTAATGTTCAATTCCACATTCCATTCCACGTTCCATTCCACATTCCATTGCACATCGCATTCTACGTTGCATTCCATATTCCATGTTCCATTCCACTTTCCATTCCACGTTCCATTCCATTTGATTCCATTCCACGTTCTATTCCAGGTTCCATTCAACTTTCATTTCCTCATTCCATTCCACATTCCCTTCTACATTCCATTGCAGTGCATTCCACATTCCATTCCGCATTCCATTGCATTCCTTTCCACATTCGATTCCACATTCCATTCCACATGCCATTCCACCTTTTATTCCATTCCATTCCACGTTCCATTCCGCATTACATTCCACACCCATTCCAAATTCCCTTCCGTTCCATTCCACATTCCTTTCCACTTTCCATTCCACATTCCTTTCCATTGCATTCCATTCCACATCCCATTCCACATTCCCTTCCACATTCCATTGCAAATTCCGTTTCATTGCATTCCCCATTCCATTCCATTCCATTTCACATTGTATTCCATTGCAGTCCACATTCCATTCATCATTGCCTTCCATTCCTTTTAAACTTTCCATTCCATTGTGTTCCACATTCGATTTCACCTTCCATTCCATTAGAAATTCCATTCCAAATTCCATTCCATTCCATTCCACTTTCCATTCCACATTTCGTTCAATTTCTTTCCACGTTCCATTCCACGTTCCATTCCACATTGAATTGCACTTTCCATTCCACATTCCATTCCATTTCATTCCAAATTCCATTCCACTTTGCATTCCACATTGCATTCCACATTCCATTCCATTCCATTCCACGTTTCATTTCACGTTCCATTCCACATTCCATTCCATGATAAATTCCACGTTCCGTTCCATTCCATTGCACATTCCATTCCACCCTCCATTCCATTCCATTCCACGTTCCATTCCACTTTCCATTGTACATTGCATTCCAAGTTCCATTCCACATTCCATTCCACTTTCCATTCCACATTCCATTCCAGGTTCCATTCCATTGCATTCCAAGTTCCATTCCACATTCAATTCCATTACATTCCACGTTCCATTCCACATTCCATTCCACATTCCATTCAACATTCCATTTCTTTCCATTTCACATTCCTTTCCATTCCATTCCACATTCATTTCCACATTCAACTCCTTTCCATTCCACATTCCATTGGACATTCCATTCCATTCCTTTCCACATTCCTTTCCATTGCATTCCAATTTCCATTCTAATCCATTCCATTTTCCATTCCATAACATTCCCCATTCCATTCCATTCCATTCCATTCCACATTCTATTGCATTCCCCATTCCATTCTCTTCCATTTCACATTCCACTCCATTCCATTCCATTCCTTTCCACATTCCGTTCCATTCCATTTCATTCCATTCCATTTCATTCCATTCCTCATTCTATTCCATTCCACATTCCATTCCATTCCACATTCCATTCCATGCCATTCCATTCCCCATTTCATTCCATTACACATTCCATTCCATTCCATACCGCATTCCATTGCATTTATTTAGTGCATTCCATTCCATTCCATTCCACATGCCATTATATTCGACATTCCATTCCACATTCCATTCCACGTTCCATTACACGTTCCATTCCATTCCATTCCAAATTCCATTCCACTTTCCATTGCATGACATTCCACGTTCCATTCCACATTCCATTGCCCATGCCTCTCCCCGTTCCATGCCACATTCAATTTCACTTTCCATTCCTCTTTCCGTTCCAAGGTCCAATCCAATACATTCCACATTCCATTCCACATTCTATTCCACATTCCATTCCACAATCCATTCCGTTCCATTCTCTTCCATTCCACATTCTATTACAAATTCCATTCCTCATTCAATTTCATTCCATTCCACATTCCATTCCATTCCATTCCACATTCCATTTCACATTTCATTCCATGTTGCATTCCACATTCCATTCCACATTCAACTCTAATTTCCATTCAAAATTCCATTCCATGTTCCACTCCATTCCATTCCACTTTCAGTTGCACATTCTATTCCATTCCATTAAACATTCTATTCCACATTCCATTCCTTTCCATTCCACATTCCATTCCATTCCATTCCACATTCCATTCCACATTCCATTCCATTCAATTTCACATTCCATTCCAAATTCCATTCCATTCCATTCAACTTTCCATTCCACATTGCCTTGCATTACATTCCACATTCCATTCTGTTCCATTCCACTTTCCATTACATTCCATACCACATTCCATTCCACATTCCATTCCATTGAATTTCACATTGCCTTCCAAATTCCTTGCCATTCCATTCCACTTTCCTTTCCACATTGCCTTGCATTACATTCCACATTCCATTCCACATTCCAATCCAATCCATTCAATGTTCCATTTCAAGTTCCTTTCCTCAGTGCATTTCACATTCTATTTCACGTTCCATTCCACTCCATTACACGTTCCACCCCACTTTCCATTCCATTCCATTCCACGTTCCATTCCACATTCCATTGCACATTCCATTCCACGTTCCATTCCATTCCACTCCAAGTTCCATTCCAAATTCCGTTCCCTCCCTTTCCACGTTCCATTCTATTCCATTCCACTTTCCATTCCACATACCATTTCACTTTCCATTCCACAATCCATTCCATTCAATTCCATTCCATTCCATTCCACGTTCCATTCCATGTTCCATTCCTCGTTGCATTCCATTCCACTCCAGGTTCCATTCTACATTACATTCCTTAACTTTCCACGTTCCTTTCTGTTCCATTCTACGTTCCATTCCACTTTCCATTCCGCATTCCATTCCACATTCCATTCCACAATACGTTCCATTCCATTCCACATTCCTTTCCACTTTCCATTCTAAATTCCATTCCATTCCATTACTCATTCCATTCCACATTCCATTCCACATTCCATTCCAAATACCATTCCATTGCATTCCCCATTCCATTCCACATTCGATTCCAAT
This sequence comes from Pongo pygmaeus, assembly GCF_028885625.2. Lineage (NCBI taxonomy): Eukaryota > Metazoa > Chordata > Mammalia > Primates > Hominidae > Pongo > Pongo pygmaeus. The sequence goes on from NC_072392.2 coordinate 39,793,588, forward strand.
CCATTCCAGATTGCATTCCGTTGCAGAACCCATTCCATTCAACATTCCATTCCATTCCATTTAAACTTTCCATTCCATTCCGTTCCGCATTCGATTTCACCTTCCATTTCATTCCAAATTCCATTCCACACTGCATTCAATTCCATTCCACATTCCATTCCCCAATCTGTTCCATTCCATTCCACCTTCCATTCCACGTTCCATTCCACGTTCCATTCCACGTTCCATTCCACATTCAATTAAACATTTCATTCCACATTCCATTCCATTCCATTCCACAATCCATTCCACTTTACATTCCACATTGCATTCCACATTCGATTCTCTTCCATTCCGCGCTCTATTCCACGTTCCATTCCACGTTCCATTCCATTCCATACCAAGTTCCATTCCACGTTCCATTCCATTCCACTCCACGTTCCATTCCATGTTCCATTCCATTCCATCCCACGTTCCATTCCCCTTACCATTCCATTCCATTCCACGTTCCATTACACATTCCATTGTACATTCCATTCTAAGTTCCATTCCACATTCCATTCCACTTTCCATTCCACATTCGATTCCAGGTTCCATTCCATTCCATTCCAAGCTCCATTCCACATTCTATTCCATTCCTTTTAATGTTCCATTCCACATTCCATTCCACGTTCCATTCCACATTCCATTGCACATCGCATTCTACGTTGCATTCCATATTCCATGTTCCATTCCACTTTCCATTCCACGTTCCATTCCATTCGATTCCATTCCACGTTCTATTCCAGGTTCCATTCAACTTTCAATTCCTCATTCCATTCCACATTCCCTTCTACATTCCATTGCAGTGCACTCCACATTCCATTCTGCATTCCATTCCATTCCTTTCCACATTCGATTCCACATTCCATTCCACATGCCATTCCACCTTTTATTCCATTCCATTCCACGTTCCATTCCGCATTACATTCCACACCCATTCCAAATTCCCTTCCGTTCCATTCCACATTCCTTTCCACTTTCCATTCCACATTCCTTTCCATTGCATTCCATTCCACATCCCATTCCACATTCCTTTCCACATTCCATTGCAAATTCCGTTTCATTGCATTCCCCATTCCATTCCATTCCATTTCACATTGTATTCCATTGCAGTCCACATTCCATTCATCATTGCCTTCCATTCCTTTTAAACTTTCCATTCCATTGTGTTCCACATTCGATTTCACCTTCCATTCCATTAGAAATTCCATTCCAAATTCCATTCCATTCCATTCCACTTTCCATTCCACATTTCGTTCAATTTCATTCCACGTTCCATTCCACGTTCCATTCCACATTGAATTCCACTTTCCATTCCACATTCCATTCCATTCCATTCCATTCCAAATTCCATTCCACTTTGCATTCCACATTGCATTCCACATTCCATTCCATTCCATTCCACGTTTCATTTCACGTTCCATTCCACATTCCATTCCATGATAAATTCCACGTTCCGTTCCATTCCATTGCACATTCCATTCCACCCTCCTTTCCATTCCATGTTCCATTACACTTTCCATTGTACATTGCATTCCAAGTTCCATTCCAACTTCCATTCCACTTTCCATTCCACATTCCATTCCAGGTTCCATTCCATTGCATTCCAAGTTCCATTCCACATTCAATTCCATTACATTCCACGTTCCATTCCACATTCCATTCCACATTCCATTCAACATTCCATTTCTTTCCATTTCACATTCCTTTCCATTCCATTCCACATTCATTTCCACATTCAACTCCTTTCCATTCCACATTCCATTGGACATTCCATTCCATTCCTTTCCACATTCCTTTCCATTGCATTCCAATTTCCATTCTAATCCATTCCATTTTCCATTCCATAACATTCCCCATTCCATTCCATTCCATTCCATTCCACATTCTATTGCATTCCACATTCCATTCTCTTCCATTTCACATTCCACTCCATTCCATTCCATTCCTTTCCACATTCCGTTCCATTCCATTTCATTCCATTCCATTTCATTCCATTCCTCATTCTATTCCATTCCACATTCCATTCCATTCCACATTCCATTCCACTGTACTCTATTCCATTCCATTCCACATTCCATTCCATGCCATTCCATTCCCCATTTCATTCCATTACACATTCCATTCCATTCCATACCGCATTCCATTGCATTCATTTAGTGCATTCCATTCCATTCCATTCCACATGCCATTATATTCGACATTCCATTCCACATTCCATTCCACGTTCCATTACACGTTCCATTCCATTCCATTCCACATTCCATTCCACTTTCCATTGCATGATATTCCACGTTCCATTCCACATTCCATTGCCCATGCCTCTCCCCGTTCCATGCCACATTCAATTTCACTTTCCATTCCTCTTTCCATTCCAAGGTCCATTCCAATACATTCCACATTCCATTCCACATTCTATTCCACATTCCATTCCACAATCCATTCCGTTCCATTCTCTTCCATTCCACATTCTATTACAAATTCCATTCCTCATTCAATTTCATTCCATTCCACATTCCATTCCATTCCATTCCACATTCCATTCCACATTCCATTCCATTCAATTTCACATTCCATTCCAAATTCCATTCCATTCCATTCAACTTTCCATTCCACATTGCCTTGCATTACATTCCACATTCCATTCTGTTCCATTCCACTTTCCATTACATTCCATACCACATTCCATTCCACATTCCATTCCATTGAATTTCACATTGCCTTCCAAATTCCTTGCCATTCCATTCCACTTTCCTTTCCACATTGCCTTGCATTCCATTCTACATTCCATTCCACATTCCAATCCAATCCATTCAATGTTCCATTTCAATTTCCTTTCCTCACTCCATTCCACATTCTATTTCACGTTCCATTCCAATCCATTACACGTTCCACCCCACTTTCCATTCCATTCCATTCCACGTTCCATTCCACATTCCATTGCACATTCCATTCCACGTTCCATTCCATTCCACTCCAAGTTCCATTCCACATTTCGTTCCCTCCCTTTCCACGTTCCATTCTATTCCATTCCACGTTCCATTCCACTTTCCATTCCACATACCATTCCACTTTCCATTCCACAATCCATTCCATTCAATTCCATTCCATTCCATTCCACGTTCCATTCCATGTTCCATTCCTCGTTGCATTCCATTCCACTCCAGGTTCCATTCTACATTACATTCCTTCCCTTTCCACGTTCCTTTCCGTTCCATTCTACGTTCCATTCCACTTTCCATTCCGCATTCCATTCCACATTCCATTCCACATTACGTTCCATTCCATTCCACATTCCTTTCCACTTTCCATTCTAAATTCCATTGCATTCCATTACTCATTCCATTCCACATTCCATTCCACATTCCATTCCAAATACCATTCCATTGCATTCCCCATTCCATTCCACATTCGATTCCAATCCATTCCAGATTGCATTCCGTTGCAGAACCCATTCCATTCAACATTCCATTCCATTCCATTTAAACTTTCCATTCCATTCCGTTCCGCATTCGATTTCACCTTCCATTTCATTCCAAATTCCATTCCACACTGCATTCAATTCCATTCCACATTCCATTCCCCAATCTGTTCCATTCCATTCCACCTTCCATTCCACGTTCCATTCCACGTTCCATTCCACATTCAATTAAACATTTCATTCCACATTCCATTCCATTCCATTCCACAATACATTCCACTTTACATTCCACATTGCATTCCACATTCGATTCTATTCCATTCCGCGCTCTATTCTATGTTCCATTCCACGTTCCATTCCATTCCATGCCATGTTCCATTCCACGTTCCATTCCATTCCACTCCACGTTCCATTCCATGTTCCATTCCATTCCATTCCACGTTCCATTCCATGTTCCATTCCATTCCATTCCACGTTCCATTCCTCCTTCCATTCCATTCCATTCCACGTTCCATTACACATTCCATTGTACATTCCATTCTAAGTTCCATTCCACATTCCATTCCACTTTCCATTCCACATTCGATTCCAGGTTCCATTCCATTCCATTCCAAGCTCCATTCCACATTCTTTTCCATTCCTTTTAATGTTCCATTCCACATTCCATTCCACGTTCCATTCCACATTCCATTGCACATTGCATTCTACGTTGCATTCCATATTCCATGTTCCATTCCACTTTCCATTCCACGTTCCATTCCATTCGATTCCATTCCACGTTCTATTCCAGGTTCCATTCAACTTTCAATTCCTCATTCCATTTCACATTCCCTTCTACATTCCATTGCAGTGCATTCCACATTCCATTCCGCATTCCATTCCATTCCTTTCCACATTCGATTCCACATTCCATTCCACATGCCATTCCACCTTTTATTCCATTCCATTCCACGTTCCATTCCGCATTACATTCCACACCCATTCCAAATTCCCTTCCGTTCCATTCCACATTCCTTTCCACTTTCCATTCCACATTCCTTTCCATTGCATTCCATTCCACATCCCATTCCACATTCCTTTCCACATTCCATTGCAAATTCCGTTTCATTGCATTCCCCATTCCATTCCATTCCCTTTCACATTGTATTCCATTGCAGTCCACATTCCATTCATCATTGCCTTCCATTCCTTTTAAACTTTCCATTCCATTTTGTTCCACATTCGATTTCACCTTCCATTCCATTAGAAATTCCATTCCAAATTCCATTCCATTCCATTCCACTTTCCATTCCGCATTTCGTTCAATTTCATTCCACGTTCCATTCCACGTTCCATTCCACATTGAATTCCACTTTCTATTCCACATTCCATTCCATTCCATTCCAAATTCCATTCCGCTTTGCATTCCACATTGCATTGCACATTCCATTCCATTCCAGTCCACGTTTCATTTCACGTTCCATTGCACATTCCATTCCATGATAAATTCCACGTTCCGTTCCATTCCATTGCACATTCCATTCCACCCTCCATTCCATTCCATTCCACGTTCCATTCCACTTTCCATTGTACATTGCATTCCAAGTTCCATTCCACCTTCCATTCCACTTTCCATTCCACATTCCATTCCAGGTTCCATTCCATTGCATTCCAAGTTCCATTCCACATTCAATTCCATTACATTCCACGTTCCATTTCACATTCCATTCCACATTCCATTCAACATTCCATTTCTTTCCATTTCACATTCCTTTCCATTCCATTCCACATTCATTTCCACATTCAGCTCCTTTCCATTCCACATTCCATTGGACATTCCATTCCATTCCTTTCCACATTCCTTTCCATTGCATTCCAATTTCCATTCTAATCCATTCCATTTTCCATTCCATAACATTCCCCATTCCATTCCATTCCATTCCACATTCTATTGCATTCCACATTCCATTCTCTTCCATTTCACATTCCACTCCATTCCATTCCATTCCATTCCATTCTTTTCCGCATTCCGTTCCATTCCATTTCATTCCATTCCATTTCATTCCATTCCTCATTCTATTCCATTCCACATTCCATTCCATTCCACATTCCATTCCACTGTTTTCTATTCCATTCCATTCCACATTCCATTCCATGCCATTCCATTCCCCATTTCATTCCATTACACATTCCATTCCATTCCATACCGCATTCCATTCCATTCATTTAGTGCATTCCATTCCATTCCATTCCACATGCCACTATATTCGACATTCCATTCCACATTCCATTACACGTTCCATTACACGTTCCATTCCATTCCATTCCACATTCCATTGTACTTTCCATTGCATGACATTCCACGTTCCATTCCACATTCCATTGCCCATGCCTCTCCCCATTCCATGCCACATTCAATTTCACTTTCCATTCCTCTTTCCATTCCAAGGTCCATTCCAATACATTCCACATTCCATTCCACATTCCATTCCACATTCCATTCCACAATCCATTCCGTTCCATTCTCTTCCATTCCACATTCTATTACAAATTCCATTCCTCATTCAATTTCATTCCATTCCACATTCCATTCCATTCCATTCCACATTCCATTCCACATTCCATTCCATTCAATTTCACATTAAATTCCAAATTCCATTCCATTCCATTCAACTTTCCATTCCACATTGCCTTGCATTACATTCCACATTCCATTCTGTTCCATTCCACTTTCCATTACATTCCATACCACATTCCATTCCACATTCCATTCCATTGAATTTCACATTGCCTTCCAAATTCCTTGCCATTCCATTCCACTTTCCTTTCCACATTGCCTTGCATTACATTCCACATTCCATTCCACATTCCAATCCAATCCATTCAATGTTCCATTTCAATTTCCTTTCCTCACTCCATTCCACATTCTATTTCACGTTCCATTCCAATCCATTACACGTTCCACCCCACTTTCCATTCCATTCCATTCCACGTTCCATTCCACATTCCATTGCACATTCCATTCCACGTTCCATTCCATTCCACTCCAAGTTCCATTCCACATTTCGTTCCCTCCCTTTCCACGTTCCATTCTATTCCATTCCACGTTCCATTCCACTTTCCATTCCACATACCATTCCACTTTCCATTCCACAATCCATTCCATTCAATTCCATTCCATTCCATTCCACGTTCCATTCCATGTTCCATTCCTCGTTGCATTCCATTCGACTCCAGGTTCCATTCTACATTACATTCCTTCCCTTTCCACGTTCCTTTCTGTTCCATTCTACGTTCCATTCCACTTTCCATTCCGCATTCCATTCCACATTCCATTCCAGATTACGTTCCATTCCATTCCACATTCCTTTCCACTTTCCATTCTAAATTCCATTCCATTCCATTACTCATTCCATTCCACATTCCATTCCACATTCCATTCCAAATACCATTCCATTGCATTCCCCATTCCATTCCACATTCGATTCCAATCCATTCCAGATTGCATTCCGTTGCAGAACCCATTCCATTCAACATTCCATTCCATTCCATTTAAACTTTCCATTCCATTCCGTTCCGCATTCGATTTCACCTTCCATTTCATTCCAAATTCCATTCCACACTGCATTGAATTCCATTCCACATTCCATTCCCCAATCTGTTCCATTCCATTCCACCTTCCATTCCACGTTCCATTCCACGTTCCATTCCACGTTCCATTCCACATTCAATTAAACATTTCATTCCACATTCCATTCCATTCCATTCCACAATCCATTCCACTTTACATTCCACATTGCATTCCACATTCGATTCTCTTCCATTCCGCGCTCTATTCCACGTTCCATTCCACTTTCCATTCCATTCCATACCAAGTTCCATTCCACGTTCCATTCCATTCCACTCCACGTTCCATTCCATGTTCCATTCCATTCCATCCCACGTTCCATTCTCCTTACCATTCCATTCCATTCCACGTTCCATTACACATTCCATTGTACATTCCATTCTAAGTTCCATTCCACATTCCATTCCACTTTCCATTCCACATTCGATTCCAGGTTCCATTCCATTCCATTCCAAGCTCCATTCCACATTCTATTCCATTCCTTTTAATGTTCCATTCCACATTCCATTCCACGTTCCATTCCACATTCCATTGCACATCGCATTCTACGTTGCATTCCGTATTCCATGTTCCATTCCACTTTCCATTCCACGTTCCATTCCATTCGATTCCATTCCACGTTCTATTCCAGGTTCCATTCAACTTTCAATTCCTCATTCCATTCCACATTCCCTTCTACATTCCATTGCAGTGCATTCCACATTCCATTCCGCATTCCATTCCATTCCTTTAAACATTCGATTCCACATTCCATTCCACATGCCATTCCACCTTTCATTCCATTACATTCCACGTTCCATTCCGCATTACATTCCACACCCATTCCAAATTCCCTTCCGTTCCATTCCACATTCCTTTAAACTTTCCATGCCGCATTCCTTTCCATTGCATTCCATTCCACATCCCATTCCACATTCCTTTCCACATTCCATTGCAAATTCCGTTTCATTGCATTCCCCATTCCATTCCACATTCCATTCCATTGAATTTCACATTGCTTTCCAAATTCGAGCCCATTCCATTCCACTTTCCTTTCCACATTGCCTTGCATTACATTCCACATTCCATTCCACATTCCAATCCAATCCATTCAAAGTTCCATTTCAAGTTCCTTTCCACAGTCCATTCCACATTCTATTTCACGTTCCATTCCACTCCATTACACGTTCCACCACACTTTCCATTCCATTCCATTCCACGTTCCATTCCACATTCCATTGCACATTCCATTCCACGTTCCATTCCATTCCACTCCAAGTTCCATTCCACATTCCGTTCCCTCCCTTTCCACGTTCCATTCGATTCCATTCCACGTTCCATTCCACTTTCCATTCCACATACCATTCCACTTTCCATTCCACAATCCATTCCATTCAATTCCATTCCATTCCATTCCACGTTCCATTCCATGTTCCATTCCTCGTTGCATTCCATTCCACTCCAGGTTCCATTCTACATTACATTCCTTCCCTTTCCTCGTTCCTTTCCGTTCCATTCCACGTTCCATTCCACTTTCCATTCCGCATTCCATTCCACATTCCATTCCACATTACGTTCCATTCCATTGCACATTCCTTTCCACTTTCCATTCCAAATTCCATTCCATTCCATTACTCATTCCATTCCACATTCCATTCCACATTCCATTCCAAATACCATTCCATTGCATTCCCCATTCCATTCCACATTCGATTCCAATCCATTCCAGATTGCATTCCGTTGCAGAACACATTCCATTCAACATTCCATTCCATTCCATTTAAACTTTCCTTTCCATTCCGATCCGCATTCGATTTCACCTTTCATTCCATTCCAAATTCCATTCCACACTGCATTCAATTCCATTCCACATTCCATTCCACAATCTGTTCCATTCCATTCCACCTTCCATTCCACGTTCCATTCCACGTTCCATTCCACGTTCCATTCCACATTCAATTAAACATTTCATTCCACATTCCATTCCATTCCATTCCACAATCAATTCCACTTTACATTCCACATTGCATTCCACATTCGATTCTATTCCATTCCGCACTCTATTCTACGTTCCATTCCACGATCCATTCCATTCCATGCCACGTTCCATTCCACGTTCCATTCCATTCCACTCCACGTTCCATTCCATGTTCCATTCCATTCCATTCCACGTTCCATTCCATGTTCCATTCCATTCCATTCCACGTTCCATTCCTCCTTCCATTCCATTCCATTCCACGTTCCATTACACATTCCATTGTACATTCCATTCTAAGTTCCATTCCACATTCCATTCCACTTTCCATTCCACATTCGATTCCAGGTTCCATTCCATTCCATTCCAAGCTCCATTCCACATTCTATTCCATTCCTTTTAATGTTCCATTCCACATTCCATTCCACGTTCCATTCCACATTCCATTGCACATCGCATTCTACGTTGCATTCCGTATTCCATGTTCCATTCCACTTTCCATTCCACGTTCCATTCCATTCGATTCCATTCCACGTTCTATTCCAGGTTCCATTCAACTTTCAATTCCTCATTCCATTCCACATTCCCTTCTACATTCCATTGCAGTGCATTCCACATTCCATTCTGCATTCCATTCCATTCCTTTCCACATTCGATTCCACATTCCATTCCACATGCCATTCCACCTTTTATTCCATTCCATTCCACGTTCCATTCCGCATTACATTCCACACCCATTCCAAATTCCCTTCCGTTCCATTCCACATTCCTTTCCACTTTCCATTCCACATTCCTTTCCATTGCATTCCATTCCACATCCCATTCCACATTCCTTTCCACATTCCATTGCAAATTCCGTTTCATTGCATTCCCCATTCCATTCCATTCCATTTCACATTGTATTCCATTGCAGTCCACATTCCATTCATCATTGCCTTCCATTCCTTTTAAACTTTCCATTCCATTGTGTTCCACATTCGATTTCACCTTCCATTCCATTAGAAATTCCATTCCAAATTCCATTGCATTCCATTCCACTTTCCATTCCACATTTCGTTCAATTTCATTCCACGTTCCATTCCACGTTCCATTCCACATTGAATTCCACTTTCCATTCCACATTCCATTCCATTCCATTCCATTCCAAATTCCATTCCGCTTTGCATTCCACATTGCATTGCACATTCCATTCCATTCCATTCCACGTTTCATTTCACGTTCCATTCCACATTCCATTCCATGATAAATTCCACGTTCCGTTCCATTCCATTGCACATTCCATTCCACCCTCCATTCCATTCCATTCCACGTTCCATTCCACTTTCCATTGTACATTGCATTCCAAGTTCCATTCCACATTCCATTCCACTTTCCATTCCACATTCCATTCCAGGTTCCATTCCATTGCATTCCAAGTTCCATTCCACATTCAATTCCATTCCATTCCACGTTCCATTCCACATTCCCTTCCACATTCCATTCAACATTCCATTTCTTTCCATTTCACATTCCTTTCCATTCCATTCCACATTCATTTCCACATTCAACTCCTTTCCATTCCACATTCCATTTGACATTCCATTCCATTCCTTTCCACATTCCTTTCCATTGCATTCCAATTTCCATTCTAATCCATTCCATTTTCCATTCCATAACATTCCCCATTCCATTCCATTCCATTCCATTCCACATTCTATTGCATTCCACATTCCATTCTCTTCCATTTCACATTCCACTCCATTCCATTCCATTCCATTCCTTTCCACATTCCGTTCCATTCCGTTTCATTCCATTCCATTTCATTCCATTCCTCATTCTATTCCATTCCACATTCCATTCCATTCCACATTCCATTCCACTGTATTCTATTCCATTCCATTCCACATTCCATTCCATGCCATTCCATTCCCCATTTCATTCCATTACACATTCCATTCCATTCCATACCGCATTCCATTCCATTCATTTAGTGCATTCCATTCCATTCCATTCCACATGCCATTATATTCGACATTCCATTCCACATTCCATTCCACGTTCCATTACACGTTCCATTCCATTCCATTCCACATTCCATTCCACTTTCCATTGCATGACATTCCACGTTCCATTCCACATTCCATTGCCCATGCCTCTCCCCGTTCCATGCCACATTCAATGTCACTTTCCATTCCTCTTTCCATTCCAAGGTCCATTCCAATACATTCCACATTCCATTCCACATTCTATTCCACATTCCATTCTCTTCCATTCCACATTCTATTACAAATTCCATTCCTCATTCAATTTCATTCCATTCCACATTCCATTCCATTCCATTCCACATTCCATTTCACATTTCATTCCATGTTGCATTCCACATTCCATTCCACATTCCACTTTAATTTCCATTCAAAATTCCATTCCATGTTCCACTCCATTCCATTCCACTTTCAGTTGCACATTCCATTCCATTCCATTAAACTTTCTATTCCACATTCCATTCCGTTCCATTCCACATTCCATTCCATTCCATTCCACATTCCATTCCACATTCCATTCCATTCAATTTCACATTCCATTCTAAATTCCATTCCATTCCATTCAACTTTCCATTCCACATTGCCTTGCATTACATTCCACATTCCATTCTGTTCCATTCCACTTTCCATTACATTCCATACCACATTCCATTCCACATTCCATTCCATTGAATTTCACATTGCCTTCCAAATTCCTTGCCATTCCATTCCACTTTCCTTTCCACATTGCCTTGCATTACATTCCACATTCCATTCCACATTCCAATCCAATCCATTCAATGTTCCATTTCAAGTTCCTTTCCTCAGTCCATTCCACATTCTATTTCACGTTCCATTCCACTCCATTACACGTTCCACCCCACTTTCCATTCCATTCCATTCCACGTTCCATTCCACATTCCATTGCACATTCCATTCCACGTTCCATTCCATTCCACTCCAAGTTCCATTCCACATTCCGTTCCCTCCCTTTCCACGTTCCATTCTATTCCATTCCATGTTCCATTCCACTTTCCATTCCACATACCATTCCACTTTCCATTCCACAATCCATTCCATTCAATTCCATTCCATTCCATTCCACGTTCCATTCCATGTTCCATTCCTCGTTGCATTCCATTCCAATCCAGGTTCCATTCTACATTACATTCCTTCCCTTTCCACGTTCCTTTCCGTTCCATTCTACGTTCCATTCCACTTTCCATTCCGCATTCCATTCCACATTCCATTCCACATTACCTTCCATTCCATTCCACATTCCTTTCCACTTTCCATTCCAAATTCCATTCCATTCCATTACTCATTCCATTCCACATTCCATTCCACATTCCATTCCAAATACCATTCCATTGCATTCCCCATTCCATTCCACATTCGATTCCAATCCATTCCAGATTGCATTCCGTTGCAGAACCCATTCCATTCAACATTCCATTCCATTCCATTTAAACTTTCCATTCCATTCCGTTCCGCATTCGATTTCACCTTCCATTCCGTTCCAAATTCCATTCCACACTGCATTCAATTCCATTCCACATTCCATTCCCCAATCTGTTCCATTCCATTCCACCTTCCATTCCATGTTCCATTCCACGTTCCATTCCACGTTCCATTCCACATTGAATTAAACATTTCATTCCACATTCCATTCCATTCCATTCCACAATCCGTTCCACTTTACATTCCACATTGCATTCCACATTCGATTCTCTTCCATTCCGCGCTCTATTCCACGTTCCATTCCACGTTCCATTCCATTCCATACCAAGTTCCATTCCACGTTCCATTCCATTCCACTCCACGTTCCATTCCATGTTCCATTCCATTCCATTCCACGTTTCATTCCCCTTTCCATTCCATTCCATTCCACGTTCCATTACACATTCCATTGTACATTCTATTCTAAGTTCCATTCCACATTCCATTCCACTTTCCATTCCACATTCGATTCCAGGTTCCATTCCATTCCATTCCAAGCTCCATTCCACATTCTATTCCATTCCTTTTAACGTTCCATTCCACATTCCATTCCACGTTCCATTCCACATTCCATTGCACATCGCATTCTACGTTGCATTCCGTATTCCATGTTCCATTCCACTTTCCATTCCACGTTCCATTCCATTCGATTCCATTCCACGTTCTATTCCAGGTTCCATTCAACTTTCAATTCCTCATTCCATTCCACATTCCCTTCTACATTCCATTGCAGTGCATTCCACATTCCATTCCACATTCCATTCCATTCCTGTCCACATTCGATTCCACATTCCATTCCACATGCCATTCCAACTTTCATTCCATTCCATTCCACGTTCCATTCCGCATTACATTCCACACCCATTCCAAATTCCCTTCCGTTCCATTCCACATTCCTTTAAACTTTCCATGCCGCATTCCTTTCCATTGCATTCCATTCCACATCCCATTCCACATTCCTTTCCACATTCCATTGCAAATTCCGTTTCATTGCATTCCCCATTCCATTCCACATTCCATTCCATTCCATTTCACATTGCCTTCCATTGAGGTCCACATTCCATTCAACATTGCCTTCCATTCCTTTTAAACTTTCCATTCCATTGTGTTCCACATTCGATTTCACCTTCCATTCCATTAGAAATTCCATTCCAAATTCCATTCCATTCCATTCCACTTTCCATTCCACATTTCGTTCCATTTCATTCCACGTTCCATTCCACGTTCCATTCCACATTGAATTCCACTTTCCATTCCACATTCCATTCCATTCCATTCCATTTCAAATTCCATTCCGCTTTGCATTCCACATTGCATTCCACATTCCATTCCATTCCATTCCACGTTTCATTTCACGTTCCATTCCACATTCCATTCCATGATAAATTCCACGTTCCGGTCCATTGCATTGCACATTCCATTCCCCCTTCCATTCCATTCCATTCCACGTTCCATTCCACTTTCCATTGTACATTGCATTCCAAGTTCCATTCCTCATTCCATTCCACTTTCCATTCCACATTCCATTCCAGGTTCCATTCCATTGCATTCCAAGTTCCATTCCACATTCCATTCCACATTCCATTCAACGTTCCATTTCTTTCCATTTCACATTCCTTTCCATACCATTCCACATTCATTTCCACATTCAACTCCATTCCATTCCACATTCCATTGGACATTCCATTCCATTCCATTCCACATTCCTTTCCATTGCATTCCAATTTCCATTCTAATCCATTCCATTTTCCATTCCATAACATTCCCCATTCCATTCCATTCCATTCCATTCCACATTCTATTGCATTCCACATTCCATTCTCTTCCATTTCACATTCCAATCCATTCCATTCCATTCCTTTCCACATTCCGTTCCATTCCATTTCATTCCATTCCATTTCATTCCATTCCTCATTCTATTCCTTTCCACATTCCATTCCATTCCACATTCCATTCCACTGTATTCTATTCCATTCCATTCCACATTCCATTCCATGCCATTCCATTCCCCATTTCATTCCATTACACATTCCATTCCATTCCATACCGCATTCCATTCCATTCATTTAGTGCATTCCATTCAATTCCATTCCACATGCCATTATATTCGACATTCCATTCCACATTCCATTCCACGTTCCATTACACGTTCCATTCCATTCCATTCCACATTCCATTCCACTTTCCATTGCATGACATTCCACGTTCCATTCCACATTCCATTGCCCATGCCTGTCCCCGTTCCATGCCACATTCAATTTCACGTTCCATTCCACTTTCCATTCCAATGTCCATTCCAATACATTCCACTTTCCATTCCACATTCCATTCCACATTCCATTCCACTATCCATTCTGTTCCTTTCTCTTCCATTCCACATTCTATTACTAATTCCATTTCTCATTCAATTTCATTCCATTCCACATTCCATTCCATTCCATTCCACATTCCATTTCACATTTCATTCCATGTTGCATTCCACATTCCATTCCACATTCCACTCTAATTTCCATTCAACATTGCCTTCCATTCCTTTTAAACTTTCCATTCCATTGTGTTCCACATTCGATTTCACCTTCCATTCCATTAGAAATTCCATTCCAAATTCCATTCCATTCCATTCCACTTTCCATTGCACATTTCGTTCCATTTCATTCCACGTTCCATTCCACTTTCCATTCCACATTGAATTCCACTTTCCATTCCACATTCCATTCCATTCCATTCCATTCCAAATTCCATTCCGCTTTGCATTCCACATTCCATTCCATTCCTTTCCACGTTTCATTTCACGTTCCATTCCACATTCCATTCCATGATAAATTCCACGTTCCGTTCCATTCCATTGCACATTCCATTCCACCCTCCATTCCATTCCATTCCACGTTCCATTCCACTTTCCATTGTACATTGCATTCCAAGTTCCATTCCTCATTCCATTCCACTTTCCATTCCACATTCCATTCCAGGTTCCATTGCATTGCATTCCAAGTTCCATTACACATTCAATTCCATTACATTCCACGTTCCATTCCACATTCCTTTCCACATTCCATTCAACGTTCCATTTCTTTCCATTTCACATTCCTTTCCATTCCATTCCACATTCATTTCCACATTCAACTCCATTCCATTCCACATTCCATTGGACATTCCATTCCTATCCATTCCACATTCCTTTCCATTGCATTCCAATTTCCATTCTAATCCATTCCATTTTCCATTCCATAACATTCCCCATTCCATTCCATTCCATTCCATTCCACATTCCATTGCATTCCACATTCCATTCTCTTCCATTTCACATTCCACTCCATTCCATTCCATTCCTTTCCACATTCCATTCCACTCCATTTCATTCCTTTCTATTTCATTCCATTCCTCATTCTATTCCATTCCACATTCCATTCCATTCCACATTCCATTCCACTGTATTCTATTCCATTCCACTCCACATTCCATTCCATGCCATTCCGTTCCCCATTTCATTCCATTACACATTCCATTCCATTCCATACCGCATTCCATTCCATTCATTTAGTGCATTCCTTTGCATTCCATTCCACATGCCATTATATTCGACATTCCATTCCACATTCCATTCCACGTTCCATTACACGTTCCATTCCATTCCATTCCACTATCCATTGCATGACATTACACGTTCCATTCCACATTCCATTGCCCATCCCTGTCCCCGTTCCATGCCACATTCAATTTGACGTTCCATTCCACTTTCCATTCCAAGGTCCATTCCAATACATTCCACTTTCCATTCCACATTCCATTCCACATTCCATTCCACAATCCATTCCGTTCCATTCTCTTCCATTTCACATTCTATTACAAATTCCATTCCTCATTCAATTTCATTCCATTCCACATTCCATTCCATTCCATTCCAAATTCCATTTCACATTTCATTCCATGTTGCATTCCACATTCCATTCCACATTCCACTCTAATTTCCATTCAAAATTCTATTCCACGTTCCACTCCATTCCATTCCACGTTCCACTCCATTCCATTCAACGTTCAGTTGCACATTCCATTCCATTCCATTAAACTTTCTATTCCACATTCCATTCCGTTCCATTCCACATTCCATTCCATTCCATTCCACATTCCATTCCACATTCCATTCCATTCAATTTCACATTCCATAGCAAATTCCATTCCATTCCATTCAACTTTCTATTCCACATTGCCTTGCATTCCATTCCACATTCCATTCTGTTCCATTCCACTTTCCATTACATTCCATACCACATTCCATTCCACATTCCATTCCATTGAATTTCACATTGCTTTCCAAACTCCATCCCATTCCATTCCACATTCCTTTCCACATTGCCTTGCATTACATTCCACATTCCATTCTGTTCCATTCCACTTTCCATTACATTCCATACCACATTCCATTCCACATTCCATTCCATTGAATTTCACATTGCTTTCCAAATTCCATCCCATTCCATTCCACTTTCCTTTCCACATTGCCTTGCATTCCATTCCACATTCCATTCCACATTCCAATCCAATCCATTCAATGTTCCATTTCAAGTTCTTTCCACAGTCCATTCCACATTCTATTTCACGTTCCATTCCACTCCATTACACGTTCCACCACACTTTCCATTCCATTCCATTCCACGTTCCATTCCACATTCCATTGCACATTCCATTCCACGTTCCATTCCATTCCACTCCAAGTTCCATTCCACATTCCGTTCCCTCCCTTTCCATGTTCCATTCTATTCCATTCCACGTTCCATTCCACTTTCCATTCCACATTCCATTCCACTTTCCTTTCCACAATCCATTCCATTCAATTCCATTCCACTTTCCATTCCGCATTCCATTCCACATTCCATTCCACATTACGTTCCATTCCATTCCACATTCCTTTCCACTTTCCATTCCAAATTCCATTCCATTCCATTACTCATTCCATTCCACATTCCATTCCACATTCCATTCCAAATACCATTCCATTTCATTCCCCATTCCATTCCATATTCGATTCCAATCCATTCCAGATTGCATTCCGTTGCAGAACACATTCCATTCAACATTCCATTCCATTCCATTTAAACTTTCCATTCCATTCCATTCCGCATTCGATTTCACCTTCCATTCCATTCCAAATTCCAATCCACACTGCATTCAATTCCATTCCACATTCCATTCCACAATCTGTTCCATTCCATTCCACCTTCCTTTCCACGTTCCATTCCACGTTCCATTCCACGTTCCATTCCACGTTCCATTCCACGTTCCATTCCACATTCAATTAAACATTTCATTCCACATTCCATTCCATTCCATTCCACAATCCATTCCACTTTACATTCCACATTGCATTCCACATTCGATTCTATTCCATTCCGCGCTCTATTCCACGTTACATTCCACATTCCTTTCCATTCCATACCACGTTCCATTCCATGTTCCATTCCATTCCACTCCACGTTCCATTCCATGTTCCATTCCATTCCATTCCACGTTCCATTCCTCCTTCCATTCCATTCCATTCCACGTTCCATTACACATTCCATTGTACATTCCATTCTAAGTTCCATTCCACATTCCATTCCACTTTCCATTCCACATTCGATTCCAGGTTCCATTCCATTCCATTCCAAGCTCCGTTCCACATTTTATTCCATTCCTTTTAACGTTCCATTCCACTTTCCATTCCACGTTCCATTAGACATTCCATTGCACATCGCATTCTACGTTGCATTCCATATTCCATGTTCCATTCCGCTTTCCATTCCACGTTCCATTCCATTCGATTCCATTCCACGTTCTATTTCAGGTTCCATTCAACTTTCAATTCCTCATTCCATTCCACATTCCCTTCTACATTCCGTTGCAGTGCATTCCACATTCCATTCCGCATTCCATTCCGTTCCTTTCCACTTTCGATTCCACATTCCATTCCAAATTCCATTCCACATTTCATTCCATTCCATTCCACGTTCCATTCCGCATTACGTTCCACACCCATTCCAAATTCCCTTCCGTTCCATTCCACATTCCTTTCCACTTCCCATTCCACATTCCATTCCACTGCATTCCATTCCACATCCCATTCCACATTCCTTTCCACATTCTATTGTAAATTCCGTTTCATTGCATTCCCCATTCCATTCCACATTCCATTCCATTCCATTACACATTGCATTCCATTGCAGTCCACAATCCATTCAACATTGCCTTCCATTCCTTTTAAACTTTCCATTCCATTGTGTTCCACATTCGATTTCACCTTCCATTCCATTAGAAATTCCATTCCAAATTCCATTCCATTCCACTTTCCTTTCCACATTTCGTTCAATTTCATTCCACGTTCCATTACGCGTTCCATTTCTCATTGAATTCCACTTTCCATTCCACATTCCATTCCATTCCATTCCATTCCAAATTCCATTCTGCTTTGCATTCCACATTGCATTCCACATTCCATTCCATTCCATTCCACGTTTCATTTCACGTTCCATTCCACATTCCATTCCATGATAAATTCCACGTTCCGTTCCATTCCATTGCACATTCCATTCCACAATCCATTCCATTCCATTCCACGTTCCATTCCACTTTCCATTGTACATTGCATTCCAAGTTCCATTCCACATTCCATTCCACTTTCCATTGCACATTCCATTCCAGGTTCCATTCCATTGCATTCCAAGTTCCATTCCACATTCAATTCCATTACATTCCACGTTCCATTCCACATTCCATTCCACATTCCATTCAACGTTCCATTTCTTTCCATTTCACATTCCTTTCCATTCCATTCCACATTCATTTCCACATTCAACTCCATTCCATTCCACATTCCATTGGACATTCCATTCCATTCCATTCCACATTCCTTTCCATTGCATTCCAAATTCCATTCTAATCCATTCCATTTTCCATTCCATTACATTCCCCATTCCATTCCATTCCATTCCATTCCACATTCTATTGCATTCCACATTCCATTCTCTTCCATTTCACATTCCACTCCATTCCATTCCATTCCTTTCCACATTCCATTCCACTCCATTTCATTCCATTCCATTTCATTCCATTCCTCATTCTATTCCATTCCACATTCCATTCCATTCCACATTCCATTCCACTGTATTCTATTCCATTCCATTCCACATTCCATTCCATGCCATTCCGTTCCCCATTTCATTCCATTACGCATTCCATTCCATTCCATACCGCATTCCATTCCATTCATTTAGTGCATTCCATTGCATTCCATTCCACATGCCATTATATTCGACATTCCATTCCACATTCCATTCCACGTTCCATTACACGTTCCATTCCATTCCATTCCACTATCCATTGCATGACATTCCACGTTCCATTCCACATTCCATTGCCCATGCCTGTCCCAGTTCCATGCCACATTCAATTTCACGTTCCATTCCACTTTCCATTCCAAGGTCCATTCCAATACATTCCACTTTCCATTCCACATTCCATTCCACATTCCATTCCACAATCCATTCCGTTCCATTGTCTTCCATTCCACATTCTATTACAAATTCCATTCCTCATTCAATTTCATTCCATTCCACATTCCATTCCATTCCATTCCACATTCCATTTCACATTTCATTCCATGTTGCATTCCACATTCCATTCCACATTCCACTCTACTTTCCATTCAAAATTCTATTCCACGTTCCACTCCATTCTATTCCACGTTCCACTCCATTCCATTCCACGTTCAGTTGCACATTCCATTCCATTCCATTAAACTTTCTATTCCACATTCCATTCCGTTCCATTCCACATTCCATTCCATTCCGTTCCACATTCCATTCCACATTCCATTCCATTCAATTTCACATTCCATTCCAAATTCCATTCCATTCCATTCAACTTTCCATTCCACATTGCCTTGCATTACATTCCACATTCCATTCTGTTAAATTCCACTTTCCATTACATTCCATACCACATTCCATTCCACATTCCATTCCATTGAATTTCACATTGCTTTCCAAATTCCATCCCATTCCATTCCACTTTCCTTTCCACATTGCCTTGCATTCCATTCCACATTCCAATCCAATCCATTCAATGTTCCATTTCAAGTTCCTTTCCACAGTCCATTCCACATTCTATTTCACGTTCCATTCCACTCCATTACACGTTCCACCCCAACTCCATTCCATTCCATTCCACGTTCCATTCCACATTC
Organism: Pongo pygmaeus; assembly: GCF_028885625.2. Lineage (NCBI taxonomy): Eukaryota > Metazoa > Chordata > Mammalia > Primates > Hominidae > Pongo > Pongo pygmaeus. The sequence goes on from NC_072392.2 coordinate 39,814,309, forward strand.
CATTGCACATTCCCTTCCACGTTCCATTAAATTCCACTCCAAGTTCCATTCCACATTCCGTTCCCTCCCTTTCCACGTTCCATTCTATTCCATTCCACGTTCCATTCCACTTTCCATTCCACATTCCATTCCACTTTCCATTCCACAATCCATTCCATTCAATTCCATTCCATTCCATTCCACGTTCCATTCCATGTTCCATTCCTCGTTGCATTCCATTCCACTCCAGGTTCCTTTCTACATTACATTCCTTCCCTTTCCACGTTCCTTTCCGTTCCATTCCACGTTCCATTCCACTTTCCATTCCGCATTCCATTCCACATTCCATTCCACATTACGTTCCATTCCATTCCACATTCCTTTCCACTTTCCATTCCAAATTCCATTCCATTCCATTACTCATTCCATTCCACATTCCACTCCACATTCCATTCCAAATACCATTCCATTGCATTCCCCATTCCATTCCACATTCGATTCCAATCCATTCCAGATAGCATTCCGTTGCAGAACACATTCCATTCAACATTCCATTCCATTCCATTTAAATTTTCCATTCCATTCCGTTCCGCATTCGATTTCACCTTCCATTCCATTCCAAATTCCATTCCACACTGCATTCAATTCCATTCCACATTCCATTCCCCAATCTGTTCCATTCCATTCCACCTTCCATTCCACATTCCATTCCACGTTCCATTCCACGTTCCATTCCACATTCAATTAAACATTTCATTCCACATTCCATTCCATTCCATTCCATTCCACAATCCATTCCACTTTACATTCCACATTGCATTCCACATTCGATTCTATTCCATTCCGCGCTCTATTCTACGTTCCATTCCACGTTCCATTCCATTCCATGCCACGTTCCATTCCACGTTCCATTCCATTCCACTCCACGTTCCATTCCATGTTCCATTCCATTCCATTCCACGTTCCATTCCATGTTCCATTCCATTCCATTCCACGTTCCATTCTTCCTTCCATTCCATTCCATTCCACGTTCCATTACACATTCCATTGTACATTCCATTCTAAGTTCCATTCCACATTCCATTCCACTTTCCATTCCACATTCGATTCCAGGTTCCATTCCATTCCATTCCAAGCTCCATTCCACATTCTATTCCATTCCTTTTAACGTTCCATTCCACATTCCATTCCACGTTCCATTCCACATTCCATTGCACATCGCATTCTACGTTGCATTCCGTATTCCATGTTCCATTCCACTTTCCATTCCACGTTCCATTCCATTCGATTCCATTCCACGTTCTATTCCAGGTTCCATTCAACTTTCAATTCCTCATTCCATTCCACATTCCCTTCTACATTCCATTGCAGTGCATTCCACATTCCATTCTGCATTCCATTCCATTCCTTTCCACATTCGATTCCACATTCCATTCCACATGCCATTCCACCTTTTATTCCATTCCATTCCACGTTCCATTCCGCATTACATTCCACACCCATTCCAAATTCCCTTCCGTTCCATTCCACATTCCTTTCCACTTTCCATTCCACATTCCTTTCCATTGCATTCCATTCCACATCCCATTCCACATTCCTTTCCACATTCCATTGCAAATTCCGTTTCATTGCATTCCCCATTCCATTCCATTCCATTTCACATTGTATTCCATTGCAGTCCACATTCCATTCATCATTGCCTTCCATTCCTTTTAAACTTTCCATTCCATTGTGTTCCACATTCGATTTCACCTTCCATTCCATTAGAAATTCCATTCCAAATTCCATTCCATTCCATTCCACTTTCCATTCCACATTTCGTTCAATTTCATTCCACGTTCCATTCCACGTTCCATTCCACATTGAATTCCACTTTCCATTCCACATTCCATTCCATTCCATTCCATTCCAAATTCCATTCCGCTTTGCATTCCACATTGCATTCCACATTCCATTCCATTCCATTCCACGTTTCATTTCACGTTCCATTCCACATTCCATTCCATGATAAATTCCACGTTCCGTTCCATTCCATTGCACATTCCATTCCACCCTCCATTCCATTCCATTCCACGTTCCATTCCACTTTCCATTGTACATTGCATTCCAAGTTGCATTCCACATTCCATTCCACTTTCCATTCCACATTCCATTCCAGGTTCCATTCCATTGCATTCCAAGTTCCATTCCACATTCAATTCCATTCCATTCCACGTTCCATTCCACATTCCCTTCCACATTCCATTCAACATTCCATTTCTTTCCATTTCACATTCCTTTCCATTCCATTCCACATTCATTTCCACATTCAACTCCTTTCCATTCCACATTCCATTTGACATTCCATTCCATTCCTTTCCACATTCCTTTCCATTGCATTCCAATTTCCATTCTAATCCATTCCATTTTCCATTCCATAACATTCCCCATTCCATTCCATTCCATTCCATTCCACATTCTATTGCATTCCACATTCCATTCTCTTCCATTTCACATTCCACTCCATTCCATTCCATTCCATTCCTTTCCACATTCCGTTCCATTCCATTTCATTCCATTCCATTTCATTCCATTCCTCATTCTATTCCATTCCACATTCCATTCCATTCCACATTCCATTCCACTGTATTCTATTCCATTCCATTCCACATTCCATTCCATGCCATTCCATTCCCCATTTCATTCCATTACACATTCCATTCCATTCCATACCGCATTCCATTCCATTCATTTAGTGCATTCCATTCCATTCCATTCCACATGCCATTATATTCGACATTCCATTCCACATTCCATTCCACGTTCCATTACACGTTCCATTCCATTCCATTCCACATTCCATTCCACTTTCCATTGCATGACATTCCACGTTCCATTCCACATTCCATTGCCCATGCCTCTCCCCGTTCCATGCCACATTCAATGTCACTTTCCATTCCTCTTTCCATTCCAAGGTCCAATCCAATACATTCCACATTCCATTCCACATTCTATTCCACATTCCATTCTCTTCCATTCCACATTCTATTACAAATTCCATTCCTCATTCAATTTCATTCCATTCCACATTCCATTCCATTCCATTCCACATTCCATTTCACATTTCATTCCATGTTGCATTCGACATTCCATTCCACATTCCACTTTAATTTCCATTCAAAATTCCATTCCATGTTCCACTCCATTCCATTCCACTTTCAGTTGCACATTCCATTCCATTCCATTAAACTTTCTATTCCACATTCCATTCCGTTCCATTCCACATTCCATTCCATTCCATTCCACATTCCATTCCACATTCCATTCCATTCAATTTCACATTCCATTCTAAATTCCATTCCATTCCATTCAACTTTCCATTCCACATTGCCTTGCATTACATTCCACATTCCATTCTGTTCCATTTCACTTTCCATTACATTCCATACCACATTCCATTCCACATTCCATTCCATTGAATTTCACATTGCCTTCCAAATTCCTTGCCATTCCATTCCACTTTCCTTTCCACATTGCCTTGCATTACATTCCACATTCCATTCCACATTCCAATCCAATCCATTCAATCTTCCATTTCAAGTTCCTTTCCTCAGTCCATTCCACATTCTATTTCACGTTCCATTCCACTCCATTACACGTTCCACCCCACTTTCCATTCCATTCCATTCCACGTTCCATTCCACATTCCATTGCACATTCCATTCCACGTTCCATTCCATTCCACTCCAAGTTCCATTCCACATTCCGTTCCCTCCCTTTCCACGTTCCATTCTATTCCATTCCATGTTCCATTCCACTTTCCATTCCACATACCATTCCACTTTCCATTCCACAATCCATTCCATTCAATTCCATTCCATTCCATTCCACGTTCCATTCCATGTTCCATTCCTCGTTGCATTCCATTCCAATCCAGGTTCCATTCTACATTACATTCCTTCCCTTTCCACGTTCCTTTCCGTTCCATTCTACGTTCCATTCCACTTTCCATTCCGCATTCCATTCCACATTCCATTCCACATTACCTTCCATTCCATTCCACATTCCTTTCCACTTTCCATTCCAAATTCCATTCCATTCCATTACTCATTCCATTCCACATTCCATTCCACATTCCATTCCAAATACCATTCCATTGCATTCCCCATTCCATTCCACATTCGATTCCAATCCATTCCAGATTGCATTCCGTTGCAGAACCCATTCCATTCAACATTCCATTCCATTCCATTTAAACTTTCCATTCCATTCCGTTCCGCATTCGATTTCACCTTCCATTCCGTTCCAAATTCCATTCCACACTGCATTCAATTCCATTCCATTCCATTCCAAGCTCCATTCCACATTCTATTCCATTCCTTTTAACGTTCCATTCCACATTCCATTCCACGTTCCATTCCACATTCCATTGCACATCGCATTCTACGTTGCATTCCGTATTCCATGTTCCATTCCACTTTCCATTCCACGTTCCATTCCATTCGATTCCATTCCACGTTCTATTCCAGGTTCCATTCAACTTTCAATTCCTCATTCCATTCCACATTCCCTTCTACATTCCATTGCAGTGCATTCCACATTCCATTCCACATTCCATTCCATTCCTTTCCACATTCGATTCCACATTCCATTCCACATGCCATTCCAACTTTCATTCCATTCCATTCCACGTTCCATTCCGCATTACATTCCACACCCATTCCAAATTCCCTTCCGTTCCATTCCACATTCCTTTAAACTTTCCATGCCGCATTCCTTTCCATTGCATTCCATTCCACATCCCATTCCACATTCCTTTCCACATTCCTTTGCAAATTCCGTTTCATTGCATTCCCCATTCCATTCCACATTCCATTCCATTCCATTTCATATTGCCTTCCATTGAGGTCCACATTCCATTCAACATTGCCTTCCATTCCTTTTAAACTTTCCATTCCATTGTGTTCCACATTCGATTTCACCTTCCATTCCATTAGAAATTCCATTCCAAATTCCATTCCATTCCATTCCACTTTCCATTCCACATTTCGTTCCATTTCATTCCACGTTCCATTCCACGTTCCATTCCACATTGAATTCCACTTTCCATTCCACATTCCATTCCATTCCATTCCATTTCAAATTCCATTCCGCTTTGCATTCCACATTGCATTCCACATTCCATTCCATTCCATTCCACGTTTCATTTCACGTTCCATTCCACATTCCATTCCATGATAAATTCCACGTTCCGGTCCATTGCATTGCACATTCCATTCCCCCTTCCATTCCATTCCATTCCACGTTCCATTCCACTTTCCATTGTACATTGCATTCCAAGTTCCATTCCTCATTCCATTCCACTTTCCATTCCACATTCCATTCCAGGTTCCATTCCATTTCATTGCAAGTTCCATTCCACATTCCTTTCCACATTCCATTCAACGTTCCATTTCTTTCCATTTCACATTCCTTTCCATACCATTCCACATTCATTTCCACATTCAACTCCATTCCATTCCACATTCCATTGGACATTCCATTCCATTCCATTCCACATTCCTTTCCATTGCATTCCAATTTCCATTCTAATCCATTCCATTTTCCATTCCATAACATTCCCCATTCCATTCCATTCCATTCCATTCCACATTCTATTGCATTCCACATTCCATTCTCTTCCATTTCACATTCCAATCCATTCCATTCCATTCCTTTCCACATTCCGTTCCATTCCATTTCATTCCATTCCATTTCATTCCATTCCTCATTCTATTCCTTTCCACATTCCATTCCATTCCACATTCCATTCCACTGTATTCTATTCCATTCCATTCCACATTCCATTCCATGCCATTCCATTCCCCATTTCATTCCATTACACATTCCATTCCATTCCATACCGCATTGCATTCCATTCATTTAGTGCATTCCATTCAATTCCATTCCACATGCCATTATATTCGACATTCCATTCCACATTCCATTCCACGTTCCATTACAGGTTCCATTCCATTCCATTCCACATTCCATTCCACTTTCCATTGCATGACATTCCACGTTCCATTCCACATTCCATTGCCCATGCCTGTCCCCGTTCCATGCCACATTCAATTTCACGTTCCATTCCACTTTCCATTCCAATGTCCATTCCAATACATTCCACTTTCCATTCCACATTCCATTCCACATTCCATTCCACAATCCATTCCGTTCCATTCTCTTCCATTCCACATTCTATTACTAATTCCATTTCTCATTCAATTTCATTCCATTCCACATTCCATTCCATTCCATTCCACATTCCATTTCACATTTCATTCCATGTTGCATTCCATATTCCATTCCACATTCCACTCTAATTTCCATTCAACATTGCCTTTCATTCCTTTTAAACTTTCCATTCCATTGTGTTCCACATTCGATTTCACCTTCCATTCCATTAGAAATTCCATTCCAAATTCCATTCCATTCCATTCCACTTTCCATTCCACATTTCGTTCCATTTCATTCCACGTTCCATTCCACTTTCCATTCCACATTGAATTCCACTTTCCATTCCACATTCCATTCCATTCCATTCCATTCCAAATTCCATTCCGCTTTGCATTCCACATTGCATTCCACATTCCATTCCATTCCATTCCACGTTTCATTTCACGTTCCATTCCACATTCCATTCCATGATAAATTCCACGTTCCGTTCCATTCCATTGCACATTCCATTCCACCCTCCATTCCATTCCATTCCACGTTCCATTCCACTTTCCATTGTACATTGCATTCCAAGTTCCATTCCTCATTCCATTCCACTTTCCATTCCACATTCCATTCCAGGTTCCATTCCATTGCATTCCAAGTTCCATTACACATTCAATTCCATTACATTCCACGTTCCATTCCACATTCCTTTCCACATTCCATTCAACGTTCCATTTCTTTCCATTTCACATTCCTTTCCATTCCATTCCACATTCATTTCCACATTCAACTCCATTCCATTGCACATTCCATTGGACATTCCATTCCTATCCATTCCACATTCCTTTCCATTGCATTCCAATTTCCATTCTAATCCATTCCATTTTCCATTCCATAACATTCCCCATTCCATTCCATTCCATTCCATTCCACATTCCATTGCATTCCACATTCCATTCTCTTCCATTTCACATTCCACTCCATTCCATTCCATTCCTTTCCACATTCCATTCCACTCCATTTCATTCCTTTCTATTTCATTCCATTCCTCATTCTATTCCATTCCACATTCCATTCCATTCCACATTCCATTCCACTGTATTCTATTCCATTCCACTCCACATTCCATTCCATGCCATTCCGTTCCCCATTTCATTCCATTACACATTCCATTCCATTCCATACCGCATTCCATTCCATTCATTTAGTGCATTCCTTTGCATTCCATTCCACATGCCATTATATTCGACATTCCATTCCACATTCCATTCCACGTTCCATTACACGTTCCATTCCATTCCATTCCACTATCCATTGCATGACATTACACGTTCCATTCCACATTCCATTGCCCATCCCTGTCCCCGTTCCATGCCACATTCAATTTGACGTTCCATTCCACTTTCCATTCCAAGGTCCATTCCAATACATTCCACTTTCCATTCCACATTCCATTCCACATTCCATTCCACAATCCATTCCGTTCCATTCTCTTCCATTTCACATTCTATTACAAATTCCATTCCTCATTCAATTTCATTCCACTCCACATTCCATTCCATTCCATTCCAAATTCCATTTCACATTTCATTCCATGTTGCATTCCACATTCCATTCCACATTCCACTCTAATTTCCATTCAAAATTCTATTCCACGTTCCACTCCATTCCATTCCACGTTCCACTCCATTCCATTCCACGTTCAGTTGCACATTCCATTCCATTCCATTAAACTTTCTATTCCACATTCCATTCCGTTCCATTCCACATTCCATTCCATTCCATTCCACATTCCATTCCACATTCCATTCCATTCAATTTCACATTCCATAGCAAATTCCATTCCATTCCATTCAACTTTCCATTCCACATTGCCTTGCATTCCATTCCACATTCCATTCTGTTCCATTCCACTTTCCATTACATTCCATACCACATTCCATTCCACATTCCATTCCATTGAATTTCACATTGCTTTCCAAACTCCATCCCATTCCATTCCACATTCCTTTCCACATTGCCTTGCATTACATTCCACATTCCATTCTGTTCCATTCCACTTTCCATTACATTCCATACCACATTCCATTCCACATTCCATTCCATTGAATTTCACATTGCTTTCCAAATTCCATCCCATTCCATTCCACTTTCCTTTCCACATTGCCTTGCATTCCATTCCACATTCCATTCCACATTCCAATCCAATCCATTCAATGTTCCATTTCAAGTTCTTTCCACAGTCCATTCCACATTCTATTTCACGTTCCATTCCACTCCATTACACGTTCCACCACACTTTCCATTCCATTCCATTCCACGTTCCATTCCACATTCCATTGCACATTCCATTCCACGTTCCATTCCATTCCACTCCAAGTTCCATTCCACATTCCGTTCCCTCCCTTTCCATGTTCCATTCTGTTCCATCCCACGTTCCATTCCACTTTCCATTCCACATTCCATTCCACTTTCCTTTCCACAATCCATTCCATTCAATTCCATTCCACTTTCCATTCCGCATTCCATTCCACATTCCATTCCACATTACGTTCCATTCCATTCCACATTCCTTTCCACTTTCCATTCCAAATTCCATTCCATTCCATTACTCATTCCATTCCACATTCCATTCCACATTCCATTCCAAATACCATTCCATTTCATTCCCCATTCCATTCCATATTCGATTCCAATCCATTCCAGATTGCATTCCGTTGCAGAACACATTCCATTCAACATTCCATTCCATTCCATTTAAACTTTCCATTCCATTCCATTCCGCATTCGATTTCACCTTCCATTCCATTCCAAATTCCAATCCACACTGCATTCAATTCCATTCCACATTCCATTCCACAATCTGTTCCATTCCATTCCACCTTCCTTTCCACGTTCCATTCCACGTTCCATTCCACGTTCCATTCCACGTTCCATTCCACGTTCCATTCCACATTCAATTAAACATTTCATTCCACATTCCATTCCATTCCATTCCACAATCCATTCCACTTTACATTCCACATTGCATTCCACATTCGATTCTATTCCATTCCGCGCTCTATTCCACGTTACATTCCACATTCCTTTCCATTCCATACCACGTTCCATTCCATGTTCCATTCCATTCCACTCCACGTTCCATTCCATGTTCCATTCCATTCCATTCCACGTTCCATTCCTCCTTCCATTCCATTCCATTCCACGTTCCATTACACATTCCATTGTACATTCCATTCTAAGTTCCATTCCACATTCCATTCCACTTTCCATTCCACATTCGATTCCAGGTTCCATTCCATTCCATTCCAAGCTCCGTTCCACATTTTATTCCATTCCTTTTAACGTTCCATTCCACTTTCCATTCCACGTTCCATTAGACATTCCATTGCACATCGCATTCTACGTTGCATTCCATATTCCATGTTCCATTCCGCTTTCCATTCCACGTTCCATTCCATTCGATTCCATTCCACGTTCTATTTCAGGTTCCATTCAACTTTCAATTCCTCATTCCATTCCACATTCCCTTCTACATTCCGTTGCAGTGCATTCCACATTCCATTCCGCATTCCATTCCGTTCCTTTCCACTTTCGATTCCACATTCCATTCCAAATTCCATTCCACATTTCATTCCATTCCATTCCACGTTCCATTCCGCATTACGTTCCACACCCATTCCAAATTCCCTTCCGTTCCATTCCACATTCCTTTCCACTTCCCATTCCACATTCCATTCCACTGCATTCCATTCCACATCCCATTCCACATTCCTTTCCACATTCTATTGTAAATTCCGTTTCATTGCATTCCCCATTCCATTCCACATTCCATTCCATTCCATTACACATTGCATTCCATTGCAGTCCACAATCCATTCAACATTGCCTTCCATTCCTTTTAAACTTTCCATTCCATTGTGTTCCACATTCGATTTCACCTTCCATTCCATTAGAAATTCCATTCCAAATTCCATTCCATTCCACTTTCCTTTCCACATTTCGTTCAATTTCATTCCACGTTCCATTACGCGTTCCATTTCTCATTGAATTCCACTTTCCATTCCACATTCCATTCCATTCCATTCCATTCCAAATTCCATTCTGCTTTGCATTCCACATTGCATTCCACATTCCATTCCATTCCATTCCACGTTTCATTTCACGTTCCATTCCACATTCCATTCCATGATAAATTCCACGTTCCGTTCCATTCCATTGCACATTCCATTCCACAATCCATTCCATTCCATTCCACGTTCCATTCCACTTTCCATTGTACATTGCATTCCAAGTTCCATTCCACATTCCATTCCACTTTCCATTGCACATTCCATTCCAGGTTCCATTCCATTGCATTCCAAGTTCCATTCCACATTCAATTCCATTACATTCCACGTTCCATTCCACATTCCATTCCACATTCCATTCAACGTTCCATTTCTTTCCATTTCACATTCCTTTCCATTCCATTCCACATTCATTTCCACATTCAACTCCATTCCATTCCACATTCCATTGGACATTCCATTCCATTCCATTCCACATTCCTTTCCATTGCATTCCAAATTCCATTCTAATCCATTCCATTTTCCATTCCATTACATTCCCCATTCCATTCCATTCCATTCCATTCCACATTCTATTGCATTCCACATTCCATTCTCTTCCATTTCACATTCCACTCCATTCCATTCCATTCCTTTCCACATTCCATTCCACTCCATTTCATTCCATTCCATTTCATTCCATTCCTCATTCTATTCCATTCCACATTCCATTCCATTCCACATTCCATTCCACTGTATTCTATTCCATTCCATTCCACATTCCATTCCATGCCATTCCGTTCCCCATTTCATTCCATTACGCATTCCATTCCATTCCATACCGCATTCCATTCCATTCATTTAGTGCATTCCATTGCATTCCATTCCACATGCCATTATATTCGACATTCCATTCCACATTCCATTCCACGTTCCATTACACGTTCCATTCCATTCCATTCCACTATCCATTGCATGACATTCCACGTTCCATTCCACATTCCATTGCCCATGCCTGTCCCAGTTCCATGCCACATTCAATTTCACGTTCCATTCCACTTTCCATTCCAAGGTCCATTCCAATACATTCCACTTTCCATTCCACATTCCATTCCACATTCCATTCCACAATCCATTCCGTTCCATTCTCTTCCATTCCACATTCTATTACAAATTCCATTCCTCATTCAATTTCATTCCATTCCACATTCCATTCCATTCCATTCCACATTCCATTTCACATTTCATTCCATGTTGCATTCCACATTCCATTCCACATTCCACTCTAATTTCCATTCAAAATTCTATTCCACGTTCCACTCCATTCTATTCCACGTTCCACTCCATTCCATTCCACGTTCAGTTGCACATTCCATTCCATTCCATTAAACTTTCTATTCCACATTCCATTCCGTTCCATTCCACATTCCATTCCATTCCGTTCCACATTCCATTCCACATTCCATTCCATTCAATTTCACATTCCATTCCAAATTCCATTCCATTCCATTCAACTTTCCATTCCACATTGCCTTGCATTACATTCCACATTCCATTCTGTTAAATTCCACTTTCCATTACATTCCATACCACATTCCATTCCACATTCCATTCCATTGAATTTCACATTGCTTTCCAAATTCCATCCCATTCCATTCCACTTTCCTTTCCACATTGCCTTGCATTCCATTCCACATTCCAATCCAATCCATTCAATGTTCCATTTCAAGTTCCTTTCCACAGTCCATTCCACATTCTATTTCACGTTCCATTCCACTCCATTACACGTTCCACCCCAACTCCATTCCATTCCATTCCACGTTCCATTCCACATTCCATTGCACATTCCCTTCCACGTAACATTAAATTCCACTCCAAGTTCCATTCCACATTCCGTTCCCTCCCTTTCCACGTTCCATTCTATTCCATTCCACGTTCCATTCCACTTTCCATTCCACATTCCATTCCACTTTCCATTCCACAATCCATTCCATTCAATTCCATTCCATTCCATTCCACGTTCCATTCCATGTTCCATTCCTCGTTGCATTCCATTCCACTCCAGGTTCCTTTCTACATTACATTCCTTCCCTTTCCACGTTCCTTTCCGTTCCATTCCACGTTCCATTCCACTTTCCATTCCGCATTCCATTCCACATTCCATTCCACATTACGTTCCATTCCATTCCACATTCCTTTCCACTTTCCATTCCAAATTCCATTCCATTCCATTACTCATTCCATTCCACATTCCACTCCACATTCCATTCCAAATACCATTCCATTGCATTCCCCATTCCATTCCACATTCGATTCCAATCCATTCCAGATAGCATTCCGTTGCAGAACACATTCCATTCAACATTCCATTCCATTCCATTTAAATTTTCCATTCCATTCCGTTCCGCATTCGATTTCACCTTCCATTCCATTCCAAATTCCATTCCACACTGCATTCAATTCCATTCCACATTCCATTCCCCAATCTGTTCCATTCCATTCCACCTTCCATTCCACATTCCATTCCACGTTCCATTCCACGTTCCATTCCACATTCAATTAAACATTTCATTCCACATTCCATTCCATTCCATTCCATTCCACAATCCATTCCACTTTACATTCCACATTGCATTCCACATTCGATTCTATTCCATTCCGCGCTCTATTCTACGTTCCATTCCACGTTCCATTCCATTCCATGCCATGTTCCATTCCACGTTCCATTCCATTCCACTCCACGTTCCATTCCATGTTCCATTCCATTCCATTCCATGTTCCATTCCATGTTCCATTCCATTCCATTCCACGTTCCATTCCTCCTTCCATTCCATTCCATTCCACGTTCCATTACACATTCCATTGTACATTCCATTCTAAGTTCCATTCCACATTCCATTCCACTTTCCATTCCACATTCGATTCCAGGTTCCATTCCATTCCATTCCAACCTCCATTCCACATTCTTTTCCATTCCTTTTAATGTTCCATTCCACATTCCATTCCACGTTCCATTCCACATTCCATTGCACATCGCATTCTACGTTGCATTCCATATTCCATGTTCCATTCCACTTTCCATTCCACGTTCCATTCCATTCGATTCCATTCCACGTTCTATTCCAGGTTCCATTCAGCCTTCAATTCCTCATTCCATTTCACATTCCCTTCTACATTCCATTGCAGTGCATTCCACATTCCATTCCGCATTCCATTCCATTCCTTTCCACATTCGATTCCACATTCCATTCCACATTCCATTCCACCTTTTATTCCATTCCATTCCACGTTCCATTCCGCATTACATTCCACACCCATTCCAAATTCCCTTCCTTTCCATTCCACATTCCTTTCCACTTTCCATTCCACATTCCTTTCCATTGCATTCCATTCCACATCCCATTCCACATTCCTTTCCACATTCCATTGCAAATTCCGTTTCATTGCATTCCCCATTCCATTCCATTCCATTTCACATTGTATTCCATTGCAGTCCACATTCCATTCATCATTGCCTTCTATTCCTTTTAAACTTTCCATTCCATTTTGTTCCACATTCGATTTCACCTTCCATTCCATTAGAAATTCCATTCCAAATTCCATTCCATTCCATTCCACTTTCCATTCCGCATTTCGTTCAATTTCATTCCACGTTCCATTCCACGTTCCATTCCACATTGAATTCCACTTTCCATTCCATATTCCATTCCATTCCATTCCATTCCAAATTCCATTCCGCTTTGCATTCCACATTGCATTGCACATTCCATTCCATTCCATTCCACGTTTCATTTCACGTTCCATTGCACATTCCATTCCATGATAAATTCCACGTTCCGTTCCATTCCATTGCACATTCCATTCCACCCTCCATTCCATTCCATTTCACGTTCCATTCCACTTTCCATTGTACATTGCATTCCAAATTCCATTCCACATTCCATTCCACTTTCCATTCCACATTCCATTCCAGGTTCCATTTCATTGCATTGCAAGTTCCATTCCACATTCAATTCCATTACATGCCACGTTCCATTCCACATTCCATTCCACATTCCATTCAACATTCTATTTCTTTCCATTTCACATTTCTTTCCATTCCATTCCACATTCATTTCCACATTCAACTCCTTTCCCTTCCACATTCCATTGGACAATCCATTCCATTCCTTTCCACATTCCTTTCCATTCCATTCCAATTTCCATTCTAATCCATTCCATTTTCCATTCCATGACATTCCCCATTCCATCCTATTCCATTCCATTCCACATTCTATTGCATTCCACATTCCATTCTCTTCCATTTCACATTCCACTCCATTCCATTCCATTCCTTTCCACATTCCATTCCATTCCATTTCATTCCATTCCATTTCATTCCATTCCTCATTCTATTCCATTCCACATTCCATTCCATTCCACATTCCATTCCACTGTATTCTATTCCATTCTATTCCACATTCCATTCCATGCCATTCCATTCCCCATTTCATTCCATTACACATTCCATTCCATTCCATACCGCATTCCATTCCATTCATTTAGTGCAATCCATTCCATTCCATTCCACATGCCATTATATTCGAACTTCCATTCCACATTCCATTCCACGTTCCATTACACGTTCCATTCCATTCCATTCCACATTCCATTGCACTTTCCATTGCATGACATTCCACGTTCCATTCCACATTGCATTGCCCATGCCTCTCCCCATTCCATGCCACATTCAATTTCACTTTCCATTCCTCTTTCCATTCCAAGTTCCATTCCAATGCATTCCACATTCCATTCCACATTCCATTCCACATTCCATTCCACAATCCATTCCGTTCCATTCTCTTCCATTCCACATTCTATTACAAATTCCATTCCTCATTCAATTTCATTCCATTCCACATTCCATTCCATTCCATTCCACATTCCATTCCACATTCCATTCCATTCAATTTCACATTCCATTCCAAATTCCATTCCATTCCATTCAACTTTCCATTCCACATTGCCTTGCATTACATTCCACATTCCATTCTGTTCCATTCCACTTTCCATTACATTCCATACCACATTCCATTGCACATTCCATTCCATTGAATTTCACATTGCCTTCCAAATTCCTTGCCATTCCATTCCACTTTCCTTTCCACATTGCCTTGCATTACATTCCACATTCCATTCCACATTCCAATCCAATCCATTCAATGTTCCATTTCAATTTCCTTTCCTCACTCCATTCCACATTCTATTTCACGTTCCATTCCAATCCATTACATGTTCCACCCCACTTTCCATTCCATTCCATTCCACGTTCCATTCCACATTCCATTGCACATTCCATTCCACGTTCCATTCCATTCCACTCCAAGTTCCATTCCACATTTCGTTCCCTCCCTTTCCACGTTCCATTCTATTCCATTCCACGTTCCATTCCACTTTCCATTCCACATACCATTCCACTTTCCATTCCACAATCCATTCCATTCAATTCCATTCCATTCCATTCCACGTTCCATTCCATGTTCCATTCCTCGTTGCATTCCATTCCACTCCAGGTTCCATTCTACATTACATTCCTTCCCTTTCCACGTTCCTTTCTGTTCCATTCTACGTTCCATTCCACTTTCCATTCCGCATTCCATTCCACATTCCATTCCAGATTACGTTCCATTCCATTCCACATTCCTTTCCACTTTCCATTCTAAATTCCATTCCATTCCATTACTCATTCCATTCCACATTCCATTCCACATTCCATTCCAAATACCATTCCATTGCATTCCCCATTCCATTCCACATTCGATTCCAATCCATTCCAGATTGCATTCCGTTGCAGAACCCATTCCATTCAACATTCCATTCCATTCCATTTAAACTTTCCATTCCATTCCGTTCCGCATTCGATTTCACCTTCCATTTCATTCCAATTTCCATTCCACACTGCATTCAATTCCATTCCACATTCCATTCCCCAATCTGTTCCATTCCATTCCACCTTCCATTCCACGTTCCATTCCACGTTCCATTCCACGTTCCATTCCACATTCAATTAAACATTTCATTCCACATTCCATTCCATTCCATTCCACAATCCATTCCACTTTACATTCCACATTGCATTCCACATTCGATTCTCTTCCATTCCGCGCTCTATTCCACGTTCCATTCCACGTTCCATTCCATTCCATACCAAGTTCCATTCCACGTTCCATTCCATTCCACTCCACGTTCCATTCCATGTTCCATTCCATTCCATCCCACGTTCCATTCCCCTTACCATTCCATTCCATTCCACGTTCCATTACACATTCCATTGTACATTCCATTCTAAGTTCCATTCCACATTCCATTCCACTTTCCATTCCACATTCGATTCCAGGTTCCATTCCATTCCATTCCAAGCTCTATTCCACATTCTATTCCATTGTTTTTAACGTTCCATTCCACATTCCATTCCACGTTCCATTCCACATTCCATTGCACAACGCATTCTTCGTTGCATTCCGTATTCCATGTTCCATTCCACTTTCCATTCCACGTTCCATTCCATTCGATTCCATTCCACGTTCTATTCCAGGTTCCATTCAACTTTCAATTCCTCATTCCATTCCACATTCCCTTCTACATTCCATTGCAGTGCATTCCACATTCCATTCCGCATTCCATTCCATTCCTTTAAACATTCGATTACACATTCCATTCCACATGCCATTCCACCTTTCATTCCATTCCATTCCACGTTCCATTCCGCATTGCATTCCACACCCATTCCAAATTCCCTTCCATTCCATTCCACATTCCTTTAAACTTTCCATGCCGCATTCCTTTCCATTGCATTCCATTCCACATCCCATTCCACATTCCTTTCCACATTCCATTGCAAATTCCGTTTCATTGCATTCCCCATTCCATTCCACATTCCATTCCATTGAATTTCACATTGCTTTCCAAATTCCAGCCCATTCCATTCCACTTTCCTTTCCACATTGCCTTGCATTACATTCCACATTCCATTCCACATTCCAATCCAATCCATTCAAAGTTCCATTTCAAGTTCCTTTCCACAGTCCATTCCACTTTCTATTTCACGTTCCATTCCACTCCATTACACGTTCCACCCCACTTTCCATTCCATTCCATTCCACGTTCCATTCCACATTCCATTGCACATTCCATTCCACGTTCCATTCCATTCCACTCCAAGTTCCATTCCACATTCCGTTCCCTCCCTTTCCACGTTCCATTCGATTCCATTCCACGTTCCATTCCACTTTCCATTCCACATACCATTCCACTTTCCATTCCACAATCCATTCCATTCAATTCCATTCCATTCCATTCCACGTTCCATTACATGTTCCATTCCTCGTTGCATTCCATTCCACTCCAGGTTCCATTCTACATTACATTCCTTCCCTTTCCACGTTCCTTTCCGTTCCATTCCACGTTCCATTCCACTTTCCATTCCGCATTCCATTCCACATTCCATTCCACATTACGTTCCATTCCATTGCACATTCCTTTCCACTTTCCATTCCAAATTCCATTCCATTCCATTACTCATTCCATTCCACATTCCATTCCACATTCCATTCCAAATACCATTCCATTGCATTCCCCATTCCATTCCACATTCGATTCCAATCCATTCCAGATTGCATTCCGTTGCAGAACACATTCCATTCAACATTCCATTCCATTCCATTTAAACTTTCCTTTCCATTCCGATCCGCATTCGATTTCACCTTTCATTCCATTCCAAATTCCATTCCACACTGCATTCAATTCCATTCCACATTGCATTCCACAATCTGTTCCATTCCATTCCACCTTCCATTCCACGTTCCATTCCACGTTCCATTCCACGTTCCATTCCACATTCAATTAAACATTTCATTCCACATTCCATTCCATTCCATTCCACAATCAATTCCACTTTACATTCCACATTGCATTCCACATTCGATTCTATTCCATTCCGCACTCTATTCTACGTTCCATTCCACGTTCCATTCCATTCCATGCCACGTTCCATTCCACGTTCCATTCCATTCCACTCCACGTTCCATTCCATGTTCCATTCCATTCCATTCCACGTTCCATTCCATGTTCCATTCCATTCCATTCCACGTTCCATTCTTCCTTCCATTCCATTCCATTCCACGTTCCATTACACATTCCATTGTACATTCCATTCTAAGTTCCATTCCACATTCCATTCCACTTTCCATTCCACATTCGATTCCAGGTTCCATTCCATTCCATTCCAAGCTCCATTCCACATTCTATTCCATTCCTTTTAACGTTCCATTCCACATTCCATTCCACGTTCCATTCCACATTCCATTGCACATCGCATTCTACGTTGCATTCCGTATTCCATGTTCCATTCCACTTTCCATTCCACGTTCCATTCCATTCGATTCCATTCCACGTTCTATTCCAGGTTCCATTCAACTTTCAATTCCTCATTCCATTCCACATTCCCTTCTACATTCCATTGCAGTGCATTCCACATTCCATTCTGCATTCCATTCCATTCCTTTCCACATTCGATTCCACATTCCATTCCACATGCCATTCCACCTTTTATTCCATTCCATTCCACGTTCCATTCCGCATTACATTCCACACCCATTCCAAATTCCCTTCCGTTCCATTCCACATTCCTTTCCACTTTCCATTCCACATTCCTTTCCATTGCATTCCATTCCACATCCCATTCCACATTCCTTTCCACATTCCATTGCAAATTCCGTTTCATTGCATTCCCCATTCCATTCCATTCCATTTCACATTGTATTCCATTGCAGTCCACATTCCATTCATCATTGCCTTCCATTCCTTTTAAACTTTCCATTCCATTGTGTTCCACATTCGATTTCACCTTCCATTCCATTAGAAATTCCATTCCAAATTCCATTCCATTCCATTCCACTTTCCATTCCACATTTCGTTCAATTTCATTCCACGTTCCATTCCACGTTCCATTCCACATTGAATTCCACTTTCCATTCCACATTCCATTCCATTCCATTCCATTCCAAATTCCATTCCGCTTTGCATTCCACATTGCATTCCACATTCCATTCCATTCCATTCCACGTTTCATTTCACGTTCCATTCCACATTCCATTCCATGATAAATTCCACGTTCCGTTCCATTCCATTGCACATTCCATTCCACCCTCCATTCCATTCCATTCCACGTTCCATTCCACTTTCCATTGTACATTGCATTCCAAGTTGCATTCCACATTCCATTCCACTTTCCATTCCACATTCCATTCCAGGTTCCATTCCATTGCATTCCAAGTTCCATTCCAC
Source organism: Pongo pygmaeus (assembly GCF_028885625.2). Lineage (NCBI taxonomy): Eukaryota > Metazoa > Chordata > Mammalia > Primates > Hominidae > Pongo > Pongo pygmaeus. The sequence goes on from NC_072392.2 coordinate 39,833,841, forward strand.
ATTCAATTCCATTCCATTCCACGTTCCATTCCACATTCCCTTCCACATTCCATTCAACATTCCATTTCTTTCCATTTCACATTCCTTTCCATTCCATTCCACATTCATTTCCACATTCAACTCCTTTCCATTCCACATTCCATTTGACATTCCATTCCATTCCTTTCCACATTCCTTTCCATTGCATTCCAATTTCCATTCTAATCCATTCCATTTTCCATTCCATAACATTCCCCATTCCATTCCATTCCATTCCATTCCACATTCTATTGCATTCCACATTCCATTCTCTTCCATTTCACATTCCACTCCATTCCATTCCATTCCATTCCTTTCCACATTCCGTTCCATTCCATTTCATTCCATTCCATTTCATTCCATTCCTCATTCTATTCCATTCCACATTCCATTCCATTCCACATTCCATTCCACTGTATTCTATTCCATTCCATTCCACATTCCATTCCATGCCATTCCATTCCCCATTTCATTCCATTACACATTCCATTCCATTCCATACCGCATTCCATTCCATTCATTTAGTGCATTCCATTCCATTCCATTCCACATGCCATTATATTCGACATTCCATTCCACATTCCATTCCACGTTCCATTACACGTTCCATTCCATTCCATTCCACATTCCATTCCACTTTCCATTGCATGACATTCCACGTTCCATTCCACATTCCATTGCCCATGCCTCTCCCCGTTCCATGCCACATTCAATGTCACTTTCCATTCCTCTTTCCATTCCAAGGTCCAATCAAATACATTCCACATTCCATTCCACATTCTATTCCACATTCCATTCTCTTCCATTCCACATTCTATTACAAATTCCATTCCTCATTCAATTTCATTCCATTCCACATTCCATTCCATTCCATTCCACATTCCATTTCACATTTCATTCCATGTTGCATTCGACATTCCATTCCACATTCCACTTTAATTTCCATTCAAAATTCCATTCCATGTTCCACTCCATTCCATTCCACTTTCAGTTGCACATTCCATTCCATTCCATTAAACTTTCTATTCCACATTCCATTCCGTTCCATTCCACATTCCATTCCATTCCATTCCACATTCCATTCCACATTCCATTCCATTCAATTTCACATTCCATTCTAAATTCCATTCCATTCCATTCAACTTTCCATTCCACATTGCCTTGCATTACATTCCACATTCCATTCTGTTCCATTTCACTTTCCATTACATTCCATACCACATTCCATTCCACATTCCATTCCATTGAATTTCACATTGCCTTCCAAATTCCTTGCCATTCCATTCCACTTTCCTTTCCACATTGCCTTGCATTACATTCCACATTCCATTCCACATTCCAATCCAATCCATTCAATCTTCCATTTCAAGTTCCTTTCCTCAGTCCATTCCACATTCTATTTCACGTTCCATTCCACTCCATTACACGTTCCACCCCACTTTCCATTCCATTCCATTCCACGTTCCATTCCACATTCCATTGCACATTCCATTCCACGTTCCATTCCATTCCACTCCAAGTTCCATTCCACATTCCGTTCCCTCCCTTTCCACGTTCCATTCTATTCCATTCCATGTTCCATTCCACTTTCCATTCCACATACCATTCCACTTTCCATTCCACAATCCATTCCATTCAATTCCATTCCATTCCATTCCACGTTCCATTCCATGTTCCATTCCTCGTTGCATTCCATTCCAATCCAGGTTCCATTCTACATTACATTCCTTCCCTTTCCACGTTCCTTTCCGTTCCATTCTACGTTCCATTCCACTTTCCATTCCGCATTCCATTCCACATTCCATTCCACATTACCTTCCATTCCATTCCACATTCCTTTCCACTTTCCATTCCAAATTCCATTCCATTCCATTACTCATTCCATTCCACATTCCATTCCACATTCCATTCCAAATACCATTCCATTGCATTCCCCATTCCATTCCACATTCGATTCCAATCCATTCCAGATTGCATTCCGTTGCAGAACCCATTCCATTCAACATTCCATTCCATTCCATTTAAACTTTCCATTCCATTCCGTTCCGCATTCGATTTCACCTTCCATTCCGTTCCAAATTCCATTCCACACTGCATTCAATTCCATTCCATTCCATTCCAAGCTCCATTCCACATTCTATTCCATTCCTTTTAACGTTCCATTCCACATTCCATTCCACGTTCCATTCCACATTCCATTGCACATCGCATTCTACGTTGCATTCCGTATTCCATGTTCCATTCCACTTTCCATTCCACGTTCCATTCCATTCGATTCCATTCCACGTTCTATTCCAGGTTCCATTCAACTTTCAATTCCTCATTCCATTCCACATTCCCTCCTACATTCCATTGCAGTGCATTCCACATTCCATTCCACATTCCATTCCATTCCTTTCCACATTCGATTCCACATTCCATTCCACATGCCATTCCAACTTTCATTCCATTCCATTCCACGTTCCATTCCGCATTACATTCCACACCCATTCCAAATTCCCTTCCGTTCCATTCCACATTCCTTTAAACTTTCCATGCCGCATTCCTTTCCATTGCATTCCATTCCACATCCCATTCCACATTCCTTTCCACATTCCATTGCAAATTCCGTTTCATTGCATTCCCCATTCCATTCCACATTCCATTCCATTCCATTTCACATTGCCTTCCATTGAGGTCCACATTCCATTCAACATTGCCTTCCATTCCTTTTAAACTTTCCATTCCATTGTGTTCCACATTCGATTTCACCTTCCATTCCATTAGAAATTCCATTCCAAATTCCATTCCATTCCATTCCACTTTCCATTCCACATTTCGTTCCATTTCATTCCACGTTCCATTCCACGTTCCATTCCACATTGAATTCCACTTTCCATTCCACATTCCATTCCATTCCATTCCATTTCAAATTCCATTCCGCTTTGCATTCCACATTGCATTCCACATTCCATTCCATTCCATTCCACGTTTCATTTCACGTTCCATTCCACATTCCATTCCATGATAAATTCCACGTTCCGGTCCATTGCATTGCACATTCCATTCCCCCTTCCATTCCATTCCATTCCACGTTCCATTCCACTTTCCATTGTACATTGCATTCCAAGTTCCATTCCTCATTCCATTCCACTTTCCATTCCACATTCCATTCCAGGTTCCATTCCATTTCATTGCAAGTTCCATTCCACATTCCTTTCCACATTCCATTCAACGTTCCATTTCTTTCCATTTCACATTCCTTTCCATACCATTCCACATTCATTTCCACATTCAACTCCATTCCATTCCACATTCCATTGGACATTCCATTCCATTCCATTCCACATTCCTTTCCATTGCATTCCAATTTCCATTCTAATCCATTCCATTTTCCATTCCATAACATTCCCCATTCCATTCCATTCCATTCCATTCCACATTCTATTGCATTCCACATTCCATTCTCTTCCATTTCACATTCCAATCCATTCCATTCCATTCCTTTCCACATTCCGTTCCATTCCATTTCATTCCATTCCATTTCATTCCATTCCTCATTCTATTCCTTTCCACATTCCATTCCATTCCACATTCCATTCCACTGTATTCTATTCCATTCCATTCCACATTCCATTCCATGCCATTCCATTCCCCATTTCATTCCATTACACATTCCATTCCATTCCATACCGCATTGCATTCCATTCATTTAGTGCATTCCATTCAATTCCATTCCACATGCCATTATATTCGACATTCCATTCCACATTCCATTCCACGTTCCATTACAGGTTCCATTCCATTCCATTCCACATTCCATTCCACTTTCCATTGCATGACATTCCACGTTCCATTCCACATTCCATTGCCCATGCCTGTCCCCGTTCCATGCCACATTCAATTTCACGTTCCATTCCACTTTCCATTCCAATGTCCATTCCAATACATTCCACTTTCCATTCCACATTCCATTCCACATTCCATTCCACAATCCATTCCGTTCCATTCTCTTCCATTCCACATTCTATTACTAATTCCATTTCTCATTCAATTTCATTCCATTCCACATTCCATTCCATTCCATTCCACATTCCATTTCACATTTCATTCCATGTTGCATTCCATATTCCATTCCACATTCCACTCTAATTTCCATTCAACATTGCCTTTCATTCCTTTTAAACTTTCCATTCCATTGTGTTCCACATTCGATTTCACCTTCCATTCCATTAGAAATTCCATTCCAAATTCCATTCCATTCCATTCCACTTTCCATTCCACATTTCGTTCAATTTCATTCCACGTTCCATTCCACTTTCCATTCCACATTGAATTCCACTTTCCATTCCACATTCCATTCCATTCCATTCCATTCCAAATTCCATTCCGCTTTGCATTCCACATTGCATTCCACATTCCATTCCATTCCTTTCCACGTTTCATTTCACGTTCCATTCCACATTCCATTCCATGATAAATTCCACGTTCCGTTCCATTCCATTGCACATTCCATTCCACCCTCCATTCCATTCCATTCCACGTTCCATTCCACTTTCCATTGTACATTGCATTCCAAGTTCCATTCCTCATTCCATTCCACTTTCCATTCCACATTCCATTCCAGGTTCCATTCCATTGCATTCCAAGTTCCATTACACATTCAATTCCATTACATTCCACGTTCCATTCCACATTCCTTTCCACATTCCATTCAACGTTCCATTTCTTTCCATTTCACATTCCTTTCCATTCCATTCCACATTCATTTCCACATTCAACTCCATTCCATTGCACATTCCATTGGACATTCCATTCCTATCCATTCCACATTCCTTTCCATTGCATTCCAATTTCCATTCTAATCCATTCCATTTTCCATTCCATAACATTCCCCATTCCATTCCATTCCATTCCATTCCACATTCCATTGCATTCCACATTCCATTCTCTTCCATTTCACATTCCACTCCATTCCATTCCATTCCTTTCCACATTCCATTCCACTCCATTTCATTCCTTTCTATTTCATTCCATTCCTCATTCTATTCCATTCCACATTCCATTCCATTCCACATTCCATTCCACTGTATTCTATTCCATTCCACTCCACATTCCATTCCATGCCATTCCGTTCCCCATTTCATTCCATTACACATTCCATTCCATTCCATACCGCATTCCATTCCATTCATTTAGTGCATTCCTTTGCATTCCATTCCACATGCCATTATATTCGACATTCCATTCCACATTCCATTCCACGTTCCATTACACGTTCCATTCCATTCCATTCCACTATCCATTGCATGACATTACACGTTCCATTCCACATTCCATTGCCCATCCCTGTCCCCATTCCATGCCACATTCAATTTGACGTTCCATTCCACTTTCCATTCCAAGGTCCATTCCAATACATTCCACTTTCCATTCCACATTCCATTCCACATTCCATTCCACAATCCATTCCGTTCCATTCTCTTCCATTTCACATTCTATTACAAATTCCATTCCTCATTCAATTTCATTCCACTCCACATTCCTTTCCATTCCATTCCAAATTCCATTTCACATTTCATTCCATGTTGCATTCCACATTCCATTCCACATTCCACTCTAATTTCCATTCAAAATTCTATTCCACGTTCCACTCCATTCCATTCCACGTTCCACTCCATTCCATTCCACGTTCAGTTGCACATTCCATTCCATTCCATTAAACTTTCTATTCCACATTCCATTCCGTTCCATTCCACATTCCATTCCATTCCATTCCACATTCCATTCCACATTCCATTCCATTCAATTTCACATTCCATACCAAATTCCATTCCATTCCATTCAACTTTCCATTCCACATTGCCTTGCATTACATTCCACATTCCATTCTGTTCCATTCCACTTTCCATTACATTCCATACCACATTCCATTCCACATTCCATTCCATTGAATTTCACATTGCTTTCCAAACTCCATCCCATTCCATTCCACATTCCTTTCCACATTGCCTTGCATTACATTCCACATTCCATTCTGTTCCATTCCACTTTCCATTACATTCCATACCACATTCCATTCCACATTCCATTCCATTGAATTTCACATTGCTTTCCAAATTCCATCCCATTCCATTCCACTTTCCTTTCCACATTGCCTTGCATTCCATTCCACATTCCATTCCACATTCCAATCCAATCCATTCAATGTTCCATTTCAAGTTCTTTCCACAGTCCATTCCACATTCTATTTCACGTTCCATTCCACTCCATTACACGTTCCACCACACTTTCCATTCCATTCCATTCCACGTTCCATTCCACATTCCATTGCACATTCCATTCCACGTTCCATTCCATTCCACTCCAAGTTCCATTCCACATTCCGTTCCCTCCCTTTCCATGTTCCATTCTGTTCCATCCCACGTTCCATTCCACTTTCCATTCCACATTCCATTCCACTTTCCTTTCCACAATCCATTCCATTCAATTCCATTCCACTTTCCATTCCGCATTCCATTCCACATTCCATTCCACATTACGTTCCATTCCATTCCACATTCCTTTCCACTTTCCATTCCAAATTCCATTCCATTCCATTACTCATTCCATTCCACATTCCATTCCACATTCCATTCCAAATACCATTCCATTTCATTCCCCATTCCATTCCACATTCGATTCCAATCCATTCCAGATTGCATTCCGTTGCAGAACACATTCCTTTCAACATTCCATTCCATTCCATTTAAACTTTCCATTCCATTCCATTCCGCATTCGATTTCACCTTCCATTCCATTCCAAATTCCAATCCACACTGCATTCAATTCCATTCCACATTCCATTCCACAATCTGTTCCATTCCATTCCACCTTCCTTTCCACGTTCCATTCCACGTTCCATTCCACGTTCCATTCCACGTTCCATTCCACATTCAATTAAACATTTCATTCCACATTCCATTCCATTCCATTCCACAATCCATTCCACTTTACATTCCACATTGCATTCCACATTCGATTCTATTCCATTCCGCGCTCTATTCCACGTTACATTCCACATTCCTTTCCATTCCATACCACGTTCCATTCCATGTTCCATTCCATTCCACTCCACGTTCCATTCCATGTTCCATTCCATTCCATTCCACGTTCCATTCCTCCTTCCATTCCATTCCATTCCACGTTCCATTACACATTCCATTTTACATTCCATTCTAAGTTCCATTCCACATTCCATTCCACTTTCCATTCCACATTCGATTCCAGGTTCCATTCCATTCCATTCCAAGCTCCGTTCCACATTCTATTCCATTCCTTTTAACGTTCCATTCCACTTTCCATTCCACGTTCCATTAGACATTCCATTGCACATCGCATTCTACGTTGCATTCCATATTCCATGTTCCATTCCGCTTTCCATTCCACGTTCCATTCCATTCGATTCCATTCCACGTTCTATTTCAGGTTCCATTCAACTTTCAATTCCTCATTCCATTCCACATTCCCTTCTACATTCCGTTGCAGTGCATTCCACATTCCATTCCGCATTCCATTCCGTTCCTTTCCACTTTCGATTCCACATTCCATTCCAAATTCCATTCCACATTTCATTCCATTCCATTCCACGTTCCATTCCGCATTACGTTCCACACCCATTCCAAATTCCCTTCCGTTCCATTCCACATTCCTTTCCACTTCCCATTCCACATTCCATTCCACTGCATTCCGTTCCACATCCCATTCCACATTCCTTTCCACATTCCATTGTAAATTCCGTTTCATTGCATTCCCCATTCCATTCCACATTCCATTCCATTCCATTACACATTGCATTCCATTGCAGTCCACATTCCATTCAACATTGCCTTCCATTCCTTTTAAACTTTCCATTCCATTGTGTTCCACATTCGATTTCACCTTCCATTCCATTAGAAATTCCATTCCAAATTCCATTCCATTCCACTTTCCTTTCCACATTTCGTTCAATTTCATTCCACGTTCCATTACGCGTTCCATTTCTCATTGAATTCCACTTTCCATTCCACATTCCATTGCATTCCATTCCATTCCAAATTCCATTCTGCTTTGCATTCCACATTGCATTCCACATTCCATTCCATTCCATTCCACGTTTCATTTCACGTTCCATTCCACATTCCATTCCATGATAAATTCCACGTTCCGTTCCATTCCATTGCACATTCCATTCCACAATCCATTCCATTCCATTCCACGTTCCATTCCACTTTCCATTGTACATTGCATTCCAAGTTCCATTCCACATTCCATTCCACTTTCCATTGCACATTCCATTCCAGGTTCCATTCCATTGCATTCCAAGTTCCATTCCACATTCAATTCCATTACATTCCACGTTCCATTCCACATTCCATTCCACATTCCATTCAACGTTCCATTTCTTTCCATTTCACATTCCTTTCCATTCCATTCCACATTCATTTCCACATTCAACTCCATTCCATTCCACATTCCATTGGACATTCCATTCCATTCCATTCCACATTCCTTTCCATTGCATTCCAAATTCCATTCTAATCCATTCCATTTTCCATTCCATTACATTCCCCATTCCATTCCATTCCATTCCATTCCACATTCTATTGCATTCCACATTCCATTCTCTTCCATTTCACATTCCACTCCATTCCATTCCATTCCTTTCCACATTCCATTCCACTCCATTTCATTCCATTCCATTTCATTCCATTCCTCATTCTATTCCATTCCACATTCCATTCCATTCCACATTCCATTCCACTGTATTCTATTCCATTCCATTCCACATTCCATTCCATGCCATTCCGTTCCCCATTTCATTCCATTACGCATTCCATTCCATTCCATACCGCATTCCATTCCATTCATTTAGTGCATTCCATTGCATTCCATTCCACATGCCATTATATTCGACATTCCATTCCACATTCCATTCCACGTTCCATTACACGTTCCATTCCATTCCATTCCACTATCCATTGCATGACATTCCACGTTCCATTCCACATTCCATTGCCCATGCCTGTCCCCGTTCCATGCCACATTCAATTTCACGTTCCATTCCACTTTCCATTCCAAGGTCCATTCCAATACATTCCACTTTCCATTCCACATTCCATTCCACATTCCATTCCACAATCCATTCCGTTCCATTCTCTTCCATTCCACATTCTATTACAAATTCCATTCCTCATTCAATTTCATTCCATTCCACATTCCATTCCATTCCATTCCACATTCCATTTCACATTTCATTCCATGTTGCATTCCACATTCCATTCCACATTCCACTCTAATTTCCATTCAAAATTCTATACCACGTTCCACTCCATTCTATTCCACGTTCCACTCCATTCCATTCCACGTTCAGTTGCACATTCCATTCCATTCCATTAAACTTTCTATTCCACATTCCATTCCGTTCCTTTCCACATTCCATTCCATTCCGTTCCACATTCCATTCCACATTCCATTCCATTCAATTTCACATTCCATTCCAAATTCCATTCCATTCCATTCAACTTTCCATTCCACATTGCCTTGCATTACATTCCACATTCCATTCTGTTAAATTCCACTTTCCATTACATTCCATACCACATTCCATTCCACATTCCATTCCATTGAATTTCACATTGCTTTCCAAATTCCATCCCATTCCATTCCACTTTCCTTTCCACATTGCCTTGCATTCCATTCCACATTCCAATCCAATCCATTCAATGTTCCATTTCAAGTTCCTTTCCACAGTCCATTCCACATTCTATTTCACGTTCCATTCCACTCCATTACACGTTCCACCCCAACTCCATTCCATTCCATTCCACGTTCCATTCCACATTCCATTGCACATTCCCTTCCACGTTCCATTAAATTCCACTCCAAGTTCCATTCCACATTCCGTTCCCTCCCTTTCCACGTTCCATTCTATTCCATTCCACGTTCCATTCCACTTTCCATTCCACATTCCATTCCACTTTCCATTCCACAATCCATTCCATTCAATTCCATTCCATTCCATTCCACGTTCCATTCCATGTTCCATTCCTCGTTGCATTCCATTCCACTCCAGGTTCCATTCTACATTACATTCCTTCCCTTTCCACGTTCCTTTCCGTTCCATTCCACGTTCCATTCCACTTTCCATTCCGCATTCCATTCCACATTCCATTCCACATTACCTTCCATTCCATTCCACATTCCTTTCCACTTTCCATTCCAAATTCCATTCCATTCCATTACTCATTCCATGCCACATTCCATTCCACATTCCATTCCAAATACCATTCCATTGCATTCCCCATTCCATTCCACATTCGATTCCAATCCATTCCAGATTGCATTCCGTTGCTGAACACATTCCATTCAACATTCCATTCCATTCCATTTAAACTTTCCTTTCCATTCCGATCCGCATTCGATTTCACCTTTCATTCCATTCCAAATTCCATTCCACACTGCATTCAATTCCATTCCACATTCCATTCCACAATCTGTTCCATTCCATTCCACCTTCCATTCCACGTTCCATTCCACGTTCCATTCCACGTTCCATTCCACATTCAATTAAACATTTCATTCCACATTCCATTCCATTCCATTCCACAATCCATTCCACTTTACATTCCACATTGCATTCCACATTCGATTCTATTCCATTCCGCATTCTATTCTACGTTCCATTCCACGTTCCATTCCATTCCATGCCACGTTCCATTCCACGTTCCATTCCATTCAACTCCACGTTCCATTCCATGTTCCATTCCATTCCATTCCACGTTCCATTCCATGTTCCATTCCATTCCATTCCACGTTCCATTCCTCCTTCCATTCCATTCCATTCCACGTTCCATTACACATTCCATTGTACATTCCATTCTAAGTTCCATTCCACATTCCATTCCACTTTCCATTCCACATTCGATTCCAGGTTCCATTCCATTCCATTCCAAGCTCCATTCCACATTCTATTCCATTCCTTTTAATGTTCCATTCCACATTCCATTCCACGTTCCATTCCACATTCCATTGCACATCGCATTCTACGTTGCATTCCGTATTCCATGTTCCATTCCACTTTCCATTCCACGTTCCATTCCATTCGATTCCATTCCACGTTCTATTCCAGGTTTCATTCAACTTTCAATTCCTCATTCCATTCCACATTCCCTTCTACATTCCATTGCAGTGCATTCCACATTCCATTCTGCATTCCATTCCATTCCTTTCCACATTCGATTCCACATTCCATTCCACATGCCATTCCACCTTTTATTCCATTCCATTCCACGTTCCATTCCGCATTACATTCCACACCCATTCCAAATTCCCTTCCGTTCCATTCCACATTCCTTTCCACTTTCCATTCCACATTCCTTTCCATTGCATTCCATTCCACATCCCATTCCACATTCCTTTCCACATTCCATTGCAAATTCCGTTTCATTGCATTCCCCATTCCATTCCATTCCATTTCACATTGTATTCCATTGCAGTCCACATTCCATTCATCATTGCCTTCCATTCCTTTTAAACTTTCCATTCCATTGTGTTCCACATTCGATTTCACCTTCCATTCCATTAGAAATTCCATTCCAAATTCCATTCCATTCCATTCCACTTTCCATTCCACATTTCGTTCAATTTCATTCCACGTTCCATTCCACGTTCCATTCCACATTGAATTCCACTTTCCATTCCACATTCCATTCCATTCCATTCCATTCCAAATTCCATTCCGCTTTGCATTCCACATTGCATTCCACATTCCATTCCATTCCATTCCACGTTTCATTTCACGTTCCATTCCACATTCCATTCCATGATAAATTCCACGTTCCGTTCCATTCCATTGCACATTCCATTCCACCCTCCATTCCATTCCATTCCACGTTCCATTCCACTTTCCATTGTACATTGCATTCCAAGTTCCATTCCACATTCCATTCCACTTTCCATTGCACATTCCATTCCAGGTTCCATTCCATTGCATTCCAAGTTCCATTCCACATTCAATTCCATTACATTCCACGTTCCATTCCACATTCCCTTCCACATTCCATTCAACATTCCATTTCTTTCCATTTCACATTCCTTTCCATTCCATTCCACATTCATTTCCACATTCAACTCCTTTCCATTCCACATTCCATTTGACATTCCATTCCATTCCTTTCCACATTCCTTTCCATTGCATTCCAATTTCCATTCTAATCCATTCCATTTTCCATTCCATAACATTCCCCATTCCATTCCATTCCATTCCATTCCACATTCTATTGCATTCCACATTCCATTCTCTTCCATTTCACATTCCACTCCATTCCATTCCATTCCATTCCTTTCCACATTCCGTTCCATTCCATTTCATTCCATTCCATTTCATTCCATTCCTCATTCTATTCCATTCCACATTCCATTGCATTCCACATTCCATTCCACTGTATTCTATTCCATTCCATTCCACATTGAATTCCATGCCATTCCATTCCCCATTTCATTCCATTACACATTCCATTCCATTCCATACCGCATTCCATTCCATTCATTTAGTGCATTCCATTCCATTCCATTCCACATGCCATTATATTCGACATTCCATTCCACATTCCATTCCACGTTCCATTACACGTTCCATTCCATTCCATTCCACATTCCATTCCACTTTCCATTGCATGACATTCCACGTTCCATTCCACATTCCATTGCCCATGCCTCTCCCCGTTCCATGCCACATTCAATGTCACTTTCCATTCCTCTTTCCATTCCAAGGTCCATTCCAATACATTCCACATTCCATTCCACATTCTATTCCACATTCCATTCTCTTCCATTCCACATTCTATTACAAATTCCATTCCTCATACAATTTCATTCCATTCCACATTCCATTCCATTCCATTCCACATTCCATTTCACATTTCATTCCATGTTGCATTCCACATTCCATTCCACATTCCACTTTAATTTCCATTCAAAATTCCATTCCATGTTCCACTCCATTCCATTCCACTTTCAGTTGCACATTCCATTCCATTCCATTAAACTTTCTATTCCACATTCCATTCCGTTCCATTCCACATTCCATTCCATTCCATTCCACATTCCATTCCACATTCCATTCCATTCAATTTCACATTCCATTCTAAATTCCATTCCATTCCATTCAACTTTCCATTCCACATTGCCTTGCATTACATTCCACATTCCATTCTGTTCCATTCCACTTTCCATTACATTCCATACCACATTCCATTCCACATTCCATTCCACATTCCATTCCATTGAATTTCACATTGCCTTCCAAATTCCTTGCCATTCCATTCCACTTTCCTTTCCACATTGCCTTGCATTACATTCCACATTCCATTCCACATTCCAATCCAATCCATTCAATGTTCCATTTCAAGTTCCTTTCCTCAGTCCATTCCACATTCTATTTCACGTTCCATTCCACTCCATTACACGTTCCACCCCACTTTCCATTCCATTCCATTCCACGTTCCATTCCACATTCCATTGCACATTCCATTCCACGTTCCATTCCATTCCACTCCAAGTTCCATTCCACATTCCGTTCCCTCCCTTTCCACGTTCCATTCTATTCCATTCCATGTTCCATTCCACTTTCCATTCCACATACCATTCCACTTTCCATTCCACAATCCATTCCATTCAATTCCATTCCATTCCATTCCACGTTCCATTCCATGTTCCATTCCTCGTTGCATTCCATTCCAATCCAGGTTACATTCCACACCCATTCCAAATTCCCTTCCGTTCCATTCCACATTCCTTTAAACTTTCCATGCCGCATTCCTTTCCATTGCATTCCATTCCACATCCCATTCCACATTCCTTTCCACATTCCATTGCAAATTCCGTTTCATTGTATTCCGCATTCCATTCCACATTCCATTCCATTGCATTTCACATTGCCTTCCATTGAGGTCCACATTCCATTCAACATTGCCTTCCATTCCTTTTAAACTTTCCATTCCATTGTGTTCCACATTCGATTTCACCTTCCATTCCATTAGAAATTCCATTCCAAATTCCATTCCATTCCATTCCACTTTCCATTCCACATTTCGTTCAATTTCATTCCACGTTCCATTCCACGTTCCATTCCACATTGAATTCCACTTTCCATTCCACATTCCATTCCATTCCATTCCATTTCAAATTCCATTCCGCTTTGCATTCCACATTGCATTCCACATTCCATTCCATTCCATTCCACGTTTCATTTCACGTTCCATTGCACATTCCATTCCATGATAAATTCCACGTTCCGTTCCATTCCATTGCACATTCCATTCCACAATCCATTCCATTCCATTCCACGTTCCATTCCACTTTCCATTGTACATTGCATTCCACGTTCCATTCCACATTCCATTCCACTTGCCATTGCACATTCCATTCCAGGTTCCATTCCATTGCATTCCAAGTTCCATGACACATTCAATTCCATTCCATTCCACGTTCCATTCCACATACCTTTCCACATTCCATTCAACGTTCCATTTCTTTCCATTTCACATTCCTTTCCATTCCATTCCACATTCATTTCCACATTCAACTCCATTCCATTCCACATTCCATTGGACATTCCATTCCATTCCATTCCACATTCCTTTCCATTGCATTCCAATTTCCATTCTAATCCATTCCATTTTCCATTCCATAACATTCCCCATTCCATTCCATTCCATTCCATTCCACATTCAATTGCTTTCCACATTCCATTCTCTTCCATTTCACATTCCACTCCATTCCATTCCATTCCTTTCCACATTCCATTCCACTCCATTTCATTCCATTCCATTTCATTCCATTCCTCATTCTATTCCATTCCACATTCCATTCCATTCCACATTCCATTCCACTGTATTCTATTCCATTCCATTCCACATTCCATTCCATGCCATTCCGTTCCCCATTTCATTCCATTACACATTCCATTCCATTCCATACCGCATTCCATTCCATTCATTTAGTGCATTCCATTGCATTCCATTCCACATGCCATTATATTCGACATTCCATTCCACATTCCATTCCACGTTCCATTACACGTTCCATTCCATTCCATTCCACTATCCATTGCATGACATTCCACGTTCCATTCCACATTCCATTGCCCATGCCTGTCCCCGTTCCATGCCACATTCAATTTCACGTTCCATTCCACTTTCCATTCCAAGGTCCATTCCAATACATTCCACATTCCATTCCACATTCCATTCCACATTCCATTCCACAATCCATTCCGTTCCATTCTCTTCCATTCCACATTCTATTACAATTTCCATTTCTCATTCAATTTCATTCCATTCCACATTCCATTCCATTCCATTCCACATTCCATTTCACATTTCATTCCATGTGGCATTCCACATTCCATTCCACATTCCACTCTAATTTCCATTCAAAATTCCATTCCACGTTCCACTCCATTCCATTCCACGTTCAGTTGCACATTCCATTCCATTCCATTAAACTTTCTATTCCTCATTCCATTCCGTTCCATTCCACATTCCATTCCTTTCCATTCCACATTCCATTCCATTCTATTCCACATTCCATTCCATTCAATTTCACATTCCATTCGAAATTCCATTCCATTCCATTCAACTTTCCATTCCACATTGCCTTGCATTACATTCCACATTCCATTCTGTTCCATTCCACTTTCCATTACATTCCATAACACATTCCATTCTACATTCCATTCCATTGAATTTCACATTGCCTTCCAAATTCCATTCCATTCCATTCAACTTTCCATTCCACATTGCCTTGCATTACATTCCACATTCCATTCTGTTCCATTCCACTTTCCATTACATTCCATACCACATTCCATTCCACATTCCATTCCATTGAATTTCACATTGCCTTCCAAATTCGATCCCATTCCATTCCACTTTCCTTTCCACATTGCCTTGCATTACATTCCACATTCCATTCCACATTCCAATCCAATACATTCAATGTTCCATTTCAAGTTCCTTTCCACAGTCCATTCCACATTCCATTCCACGTTCAATTCCACTTTCCATTCCACATACCATTCCATTGCATTCCATTCCACATCCCTTTCCACATTCCTTTCCACATTCCATTGCAAATTCCGTTTCATTGCATTCCCCATTCCATTCCACATTCCATTCCATTCCATTTCACATTGTATTCCATTGCAGTCCACATTCCATTCATCATTGCCTTCCATTCCTTTTAAACTTTCCATTCCATTTTGTTCCACATTCAATTTCACCTTCCATTCCATTAGAAATTCCATTCCAAATTCCATTCCATTCCATTCCACTTTCCATTCCACATTTCATTCAATTTCATTCCACGTTCCATTCCACGTTCCATTCCACATTGAATTCCACTTTCCATTCCACATTCCATTCCATTCAATTCCATTCCAAATTCCATTCCGCTTTGCATTCCACATTGCATTGCACATTCCATTCCATTCCATTCCACGTTTCATTTCACGTTCCATTGCACATTCCATTCCATGATAAATTCTACGTTCCGTTCCATTCCATTGCACATTCCATTCCACCCTCCATTCCATTTCATTCCACGTTCCATTCCACTTTCCATTGTACATTGCATTCCAAGTTCCATTCCACATTCCATTCCACTTTCCATTCCACATTCCATTCCAGGTTCCATTCCATTGCATTCCAAGTTCCATTCCACATTCAATTCCATTACATTCCACGTTCCATTCCACATTCCATTCCACATTCCATTCAACATTCCATTTCTTTACATTTCACATTCCTTTCCATTCCATTCCACTTTCATTTCCACATTCAACTCCTTTCCATTCCACATTCCATTGGACATTCCATTCCATTCCTTTCCACATTCATTTCCATTGCATTCCAATTTCCATTCTAATCCATTCCATTTTCCATTCCATAACATTCCCCATTCCATTCCATTCCATTCCGTTCCACATTCTATTGCATTCCACATTCCATTCTCTTCCATTTCACATTCCACTCCATTCCATTCCATTCCTTTCCACATTCCGTTCCATTCCATTTCATTCCATTCCATTTCATTCCATTCCTCATTCTATTCCATTCCACATTCCATTCCATTCCACATTCCATTCCAGTGTATTCTATTCCATTCCATTCCACATTCCATTCCATGCCATTCCATTCCCCATTTCATTCCATTACACATTCCATTCCATTCCATACCGCATTCCATTCCATTCATTTAGTGCATTCCATTCCATTGCATTCCTCATGCCATTATATTCGACATTCCATTCCACATTCCATTCCACGTTCCATTACACGTTCCATTCCATTCCATTCCACATTCCATTGCACTTTCCATTGCATGACATTCCACTTTCCATTCCACATTCTATTGCCCATGCCTCTCCCCATTCCATGCCACATTCAATTTCAATTTCCATTCCTCTTTCCATTCCAAGATCCATTCCAATACATTCCACATTGCATTCCACATTCCATTCCACATTCCATTCCACAATCCATTCCGTTCCATTCCTTCCATTCCACATTCTATTACAAATTCCATTCCTCATACAATTTCATTCCATTCCACATTCCATTCCATTCCATTCCACATTCCATTTCACATTTCATTCCATGTTGCATTCCACATTCCATTCCACATTCCACTCTAATTTCCATTCAAAATTCCATTCCATGTTCCACTCCATTCCATTCCACTTTCAGTTGCACATTCCATTCCGTTCCATTAAACTTTCTATTCCACATTCCATTCCGTTCCATTCCACATTCCATTCCATTCCATTCCACATTCCATTCCACATTCCATTCCACATTCCATTCCATTCAATTTCACATTCCATTCCAAATTCCATTCCATTCCATTCAACTTTCCATTCCACATTGCCTTGCATTACATTCCACATTCCATTCTGTTCCATTCCACTTTCCATTACATTCCATACCACACACCATTCCACATTCCATTCCATTGAATTTCACATTGCCTTCCAAATTCCTTGCCATTCCATTCCACTTTCCTTTCCACATTGCCTTGCATTACATTCCACATTCCATTCCACATTCCAATCCAATCCATTCAATGTTCCATTTCAAGTTCCTTTCCACAGTCCATTCCACATTCTATTTCACGTTCCATTCCACTCCATTACACGTTCCACCCCACTATCCATTCCATTCCATTCCCCGTTCCATTCCACATTCCATTGCACATTCCATTCCACGTTCCATTCCATTCCACTCCAAGTTCCATTCCACATTCCGTTCCCTCCCTTTCCACGTTCCATTCTATTCCATTCCACGTTCCATTCCACTTTCCATTCCACATACCATTCCACTTTCCATTCCACAATCCATTCCATTCAATTCCATTCCATTCCATTCCACGTTCCATTCCATGTTCCATTCCTCGTTGCATTCCATTCCAATCCAGGTTCCATTCTACATTACATTCCTTCCCTTTCCACGTTCCTTTCCGTTCCATTCTACGTTCCATTCCACTTTCCATTCCGCATTCCATTCCACATTCCATTCCACATTACGTTCCATTCCATTCCACATTCCTTTCCACTTTCCATTCCAAATTCCATTCCATTCCATTACTCATTCCATTCCACATTCCATTCCACATTCCATTCCAAACACCATTCCATTGCATTCCCCATTCCATTCCACATTCGATTCCAATCCATTCCAGATTGCATTCCGTTGCAGAACCCATTCCATTCAACATTCCATTCCATTCCATTTAAACTTTCCATTCCATTCCGTTCCGCATTCGATTTCACCTTCCATTCCATTCCAAATTCCATTCCACACTGCATTCAATTCCATTCCACATTCCATTCCCCAATCTGTTCCATTCCATTCCACCTTCCATTCCACTTTCCATTCCACGTTCCATTCCACGTTCCATTCCACATTCAATTAAACATTTCATTCCACATTCCATTCCATTCCATTCCACAATCCATTCCACTTTACATTCCACATTGCATTCCACATTCGATTCTCTTCCATTCCGCGCTCTATTCCACGTTCCATTCCACGTTCCATTCCATTCCATACCAAGTTCCATTCCACGTTCCATTCCATTCCACTCCACGTTCCATTCCATGTTCCATTCCATTCCATCCCACGTTCCATTCCTCCTTCCATTCCATTCCATTCCACGTTCCATTACACATTCCATTGTACATTCCATTCTAAGTTCCATTCCACATTCCATTCCACTTTCCATTCCACATTCGATTCCAGGTTCCATTCCATTCCATTCCAAGCTCCATTCCACATTCTATTCCATTCCTTTTAACGTTCCATTCCACATTCGATTCCACGTTCCATTCCACATTCCATTGCACATCGCATTCTACGTTGCATTCCGTATTCCATGTTCCATTCCGCTTTCCATTCCACGTTCCATTCCATTCGATTCCATTCCACGTTCTATTCCAGGTTCCATTCAACTTTCAATTCCTCATTCCATTCCACATTCCCTTCTACATTCCATTGCAGTGCATTCCACATTCCATTCCGCATTCCATTCCATTCCTTTCCACATTCGATTCCACATTCCATTCCACATGTCATTCCACCTTTCATTCCATTCCATTCCACGTTCCATTCCGCATTACATTCCACACCCATTCCAAATTCCCTTCCGTTCCATTCCACATTCCTTTAAACTTTCCATGCCGCATTCCTTTCCATTGCATTCCATTCCACATCCCATTCCACATTCCTTTCCACATTCCATTGCAAATTCCGTTTCATTGCATTCCCCATTCCATTCCACATTCCATTCCATTGCATTTCACATTGCATTCCATTGAGGTCCACATTCCATTCAACATTGCCTTCCATTCCTTTTAAACTTTCCATTCCATTGTGTTCCACATTCGATTTCACCTTCCATTCCATTAGAAATTCCATTCCAAATTCCATTCCATTCCATTCCACTTTCCATTCCACATTTCGTTCCATTTCATTCCACGTTCCATTCCACGTTCCATTCCACATTGAATTCCACTTTCCATTCCACATTCCATTCCATTCCATTCCAAATTCCATTCTGCTTTGCATTCCACATTGCATTCCACATTCCATTCCATTCCATTCCACGTTTCATTTCACGTTCCATTGCACATTCCATTCCATGATAAATTCCACTTCCGTTCCATTCCATTGCACATTCCATTCCACAATCCATTCCATTCCATTCCACGTTTCATTCCACTTTCCATTGTACATTGCATTCCAAGTTCCATTCCACATTCCATTCCACTTTCCATTCCACATTCCATTCCAGGTTCCATTCCATTGCATTCCAAGTTCCAATACACATTCAATTCCATTACATTCCACGTTCCATTCCACATTCCATTCCACATTCCATTCAACGTTCCATTTCTTTCCATTTCACATTCCTTTCCATTCCATTCCACATTCATTTCCACATTCAACTCCATTCCATTCCAGATTCCATTGGACATTCCATTCCTTTCCATTCCACATTCCTTTCCATTGCATTCCAATTTCCATTCTAATCCATTCCATTTTCCATCCCATAACATTCCCCATTCCATTCCATTCCATTCCATTCCACATTCCATTGCATTCCACATTCCATTCTCTTCCATTTCACATTCCACTCCATTCCATTCCATTCCTTTCCACATTCCATTCCACTCCATTTCATTCCATTCCATTTCATTCCATTCCTCACTCTATTCCATTTCACATTCCATTCCATTCCACATTCCATTCCACTGTATTCTATTCCATTCCATTCCACATTCCATTCCATGCCATTCCGTTCCCCATTTCATTCCATTACACATTCCATTACACATTCCATTCCACTGTTTTCTATTCCATTCCATTCCACATTCCATTCCATGCCATTCCATTCCCCATTTCATTCCATTACACATTCCATTCCATTCCATACCGCATTCGATTCCATTCATTTAGTGCATTCCATTGCATTCCATTCCACATGCCATTATATTCGACATTCCATTCCACATTCCATTGCACGTTCCATTACACGTTCCATTCCATTCCATTCCACTATCCATTGCATTACATTACACGTTCCATTCCACATTCCATTGCCCATGCCTGTCCCCGTTCCATGCCACATTCAATTTCACGTTCCATTCCACTTTCCATTCCAAGGTCCATTCCAATACATTCCACATTCCATTCCACATTCCATTCCACATTCCATTCCACAATCCATTCCGTTCCATTCTTTTCCATTCCACATTCTATTACAAATTCCATTTCTCATTCAATTTCATTCCATTCCACATTCCATTCCATTCCATTCCACATTCCATTTCACATTTCATTCCATGTGGCATTCCACATTCCATTCCACATTCCACTCTAATTTCCATTCAAAATTCCATTCCACGTTCCACTCCATTCCATTCCACGTTCAGTTGCACATTCCATTCCATTCCATTAAACTTTCTATTCCACATTCCATTCCGTTCCATTCCACATTCCATTCCATTCCATTCCACATTCCATTCCATTCAATTTCACATTCCATTCGAAATTCCATTCCATTCCTTTCAACTTTCCATTCCACATTGCCTTGCATTACATTCCACATTCCATTCTGTTCCATTCCACCTTCCATTACATTCCATACCACATTCCATTCTACATTCCATTCCATTGAATTTCACATTGCCTTCCAAATTCCATTCCATTCCATTCAACTTTCCATTCCACATTGCCTTGCATTACATTCCACATTCCATTCTGTTCCATTCCACTTTCCATTACATTCCATACCACATTCCATTCCACATTCCATTCCATTGAATTTCACATTGCCTTCCAAATTCGATCCCATTCCATTCCACTTTCCTTTCCACATTGCCTTGCATTCCATTCCACATTCCATTCCACATTCCAATCCAATACATTCAATGTTCCATTTCAAGTTCCTTTCCACAGTCCATTCCACATTCCATTCCACGTTCCATTCCACTTTCCATTCCACATACCATTCCACTTTCCATTCCACAATCCA
Source organism: Pongo pygmaeus (assembly GCF_028885625.2). Lineage (NCBI taxonomy): Eukaryota > Metazoa > Chordata > Mammalia > Primates > Hominidae > Pongo > Pongo pygmaeus. Next base: position 39,855,951 of record NC_072392.2, read on the forward strand.
TTCCATTCAATTCCATTCCATTCCACTCCACGTTCCACTCCATGTTCCATTCCTCGTTGCATTCCATTCCAATCCAGGTTCCATTCTACATTACATTCCTTCCCTTTCCACGTTCCTTTCCGTTCCATTCTACGTTCCATTCCACTTTCCATTCCGCATTCCATTCCACATTCCATTCCACATTACGTTCCATTCCATTCCACATTCCTTTCCACTTTCCATTCCAAATTCCATTCCATTCCATTACTCATTCCATTCCACATTCCATTCCACATTCCATTCCAAATACCATTCCATTGCATTCCCCATTCCATTCCACATTCAATTCCAATCCATTCCAGATTGCATTCCGTTGCAGAACCCATTCCATTCAACATACCATTCCATTCCATTTAAACTTTCCATTCCATTCCGTTCCGCATTCGATTTCACCTTCCATTCCATTCCAAATTCCAATCCACACTGCATTCAATTCCATTCCACATTCCATTCCACAATCTGTTCCATTCCATTCCACCTTCCTTTCCACGTTCCATTCCACATTCCATTCCACGTTCCATTCCACATTCAATTAAACATTTCATTCCACATTCCATTCCATTCCATTCCACAATGCATTCCACTTTACATTCCACATTGCATTCCACATTCGATTCTATTCCATTCTGCGCTCTATTCCACATTCCATTCCACATTCCTTTCCATTCCATACCACGTTCCATTCCATGTTCCATTCCATTCCACTCCACGTTCCATTCCATGTTCCATTCCATTCCATTCCACGTTCAATTCCTCCTTCCATTCCATTCCATTCCACGTTCCATTACACATTCCATTGTACATTCCATTCTAAGTTCCATTCCACATTCCATTCCACTTTCCATTCCACATTCGATTCCAGGTTCCATTCCATTCCATTCCAAGCTCCATTCCACATTCTATTCCATTCCTTTTAACGTTCCATTCCACTTTCCATTCCACGTTCCATTAGACATACCATTGCACATCGCATTCTACGTTGCATTCCATATTCCATGTTCCATTCCGCTTTCCATTCCACGTTCCATTGCATTCGATTCCATTCCACGTTCTATTCCAGGTTCCATTCAACTTTCAATTCCTCATTCCATTCCACGTTCCCTTCTACATTCCATTGCAGTGCATTCCACATTCCATTCCGCATTCCATTCCATTCCTTTCCACTTTCGATTCCACATTCCATTCCAAATTCCATTCCACATTTCATTCCATTCCATTCCACGTTCCATTCCGCATTACATTCCACACCCATTCCAAATTCCCTTCCGTTCCATTCCACATTCCTTTCCACTTCCCATTCCACATTCCATTCCACTGCATTCCGTTCCACATCCCATTCCACATTCCTTTCCACATTCCATTGCAAATTCCGTTTCATTGCATTCCCCATTCCATTCCACATTCCATTCCATTCCATTTCACATTGCATTCCATTGCAGTCCACATTCCATTCAACATTGCCTTCCATTCCTTTTAAACTTTCCATTCCATTGTGTTCCACATTCGATTTCACCTTCCATTCCATTAGAAATTCCATTCCAAATTCCATTCCATTCCATTCCACTTTCCATTCCACATTTCGTTCCATTTCAATCCACGTTCCATTCCGCGTTCCATTTCACATTGAATTCCACTTTCCATTCCACATTCCATTCCATTCCATTCCATTCCAAATTCCATTCTGCTTTGCATTCCACATTGCATTCCACATTCCATTCCATTCCATTCCACGTTTCATTTCACGTTCCATTCCACATTCCATTCCATGATAAATTCCACGTTCCGTTCCATTCCACTGCACATTCCATTCCACAATACATTCCATTCCATTCCACGTTCCATTCCACTTTCCATTGTACATTGCATTCCAAGTTCCATTCCACATTCCATTCCACTTGCCATTCCACATTCCATTCCAGGTTCCATTCCATTGCATTCCAAGTTCCTTTCCACATTCAATTCCATTACATTCCACGTTCCATTCCACATTCCATTCCACATTCCATTCAACGTTCCATTTCTTTCCATTTCACATTCCTTTCCATTCCATTCCACATTCATTTCCACATTCAACTCCATTCCATTCCACATTCCATTGGACATTCCATTCCATTCCATTCCACATTCCTTTCCATTGCATTCCAATTTCCATTCTAATCCATTCCATTTTCCATTCCATAACATTCCCCATTCCATTCCATTCCATTCCATTCCACATTCTATTGCATTCCACATTCCATTCTCTTCCATTTCACATTCCACTCCATTCCATTCCATTCCTTTCCACATTCCATTCCACTCCATTTCATTCCATTCCATTTCATTCCATTCCTCATTCTATTCCATTCCACATTCCATTCCATTCCACATTCCATTCCACTGTATTCTATTCCATTCCATTCCACATTCCATTCCATGCCATTCCGTTCCCCATTTCATTCCATTACACATTCCATTCCATTCCATACCGCATTCCATTCCATTCATTTAGTGCATTCCATTGCATTCCATTCCACATGCCATTATATTCGACATTCCATTCCACATTCCATTCCACGTTCCATTACACGTTCCATTCCATTCCATTCCACTATCCATTGCATGACATTCCACGTTCCATTCCACATTCCATTGCCCATGCCTGTCCCCGTTCCATGCCACATTCAATTTCACGTTCCATTCCACTTTCCATTCCAAGGTCCATTCCAATACATTCCACTTTCCATTCCACATTCCATTCCACATTCCATTCCACAATCCATTCCGTTCCATTCTCTTCCATTCCACATTCTATTACAAATTCCATTCCTCATTCAATTTCATTCCATTCCACATTCCATTCAATTCCATTCCACATTCCATTTCACATTACATTCCATGTTGCATTCCACATTCCATTCCACATTCCACTCTAATTTCCATTCAAAATTCTATTCCACGTTCCAGTCCATTCCATTCCACGTTCCACTCCATTCCATTCCACGCTCAGTTGCACATTCCATTCCATTCCATTAAACTTTCTATTCCACATTCCATTCCGTTCCATTCCACATTCCATTCCATTCCATTCCACATTCCATTCCACATTCCATTCCATTCAATTTCACATTCCATTCCAAATTCCATTCCATTCCATTCAACTTTCCATTCCACATTGCCTTGCATTACATTCCACATTCCATTCTGTTCAATTCCACTTTCCATTACATTCCATACCACATTCCATTCCACATTCCATTCCATTGAATTTCACATTGCTTTCCAAATTCCATCCCATTCCATTCCACTTTCCTTTCCACATTGCCTTGCATTACATTCCACATTCCATTCCACATTCCAATCCAATCCATTCAATGTTCCATTTCAAGTTCCTTTCCACAGTCCATTCCACATTCTATTTCACGTTCCATTCCACTCCATTACACGTTCCACCCCACTTTCCATTCCATTCCATTCCACGTTCCATTTCACATTCCATTGCACACTCCATTCCACGTTCCATTAAATTCCACTCCAAGTTCCATTCCACATTCCGTTCCCTCCCTTTCCACGTTCCATTCTATTCCATTCCACGTTCCATTCCACTTTCCATTCCACATTCCATTCCACTTTCCATTCCACAATCCATTCCATTCAATTCCATTCCATTCCATTCCACGTTCCATTCCATGTTCCATTCCTCGTTGCATTCCATTCCACTCCAGGTTCCATTCTACATTACCTTCCTTCCCTTTCCACGTTCCTTTCCGTTCCATTCCACGTTCCATTCCACTTTCCATTCCGCATTCCATTCCACATTCCATTCCACATTACGTTCCATTCCATTCCACATTCCTTTCCACTTTCCATTCCAAATTCCATTCCATTCCATTACTCATTCCATTCCACATTCCATTCCACATTCTATTCCAAATACCATTCCATTGCATTCCCCATTCCATTCCACATTCGATTCCAATCCATTCCAGATAGCATTCCGTTGCAGAACACATTCCATTCAACATTCCATTCCATTCCATTTAAACTTTCCATTCCATTCCGTTCCGCATTCGATTTCACCTTCCATTCCATTCCAAATTCCATTCCACACTGCATTCAATTCCATTCCACATTCCATTCCCCAATCTGTTCCATTCCATTCCACCTTCCATTCCATGTTCCATTCCACGTTCCATTCCACGTTCCATTCCACATTCAATTAAACATTTCATTCCACATTCCATTCCGTTCCATTCCACATTCCATTCCATTCCATTCCACATTCCATTCCATTCAATTTCACATTCCATTCCAAATTCCATTCCATTCCATTACTCATTCCATTCCACATTCCATTCCACATTCCATTCCAAATACCATTCCATTGCATTCCCCATTCCATTCCACATTCGATTCCAATCCATTCCAGATTGCATTCCGTTGCAGAAACCATTCCATTCAACATTCCATTCCATTCCATTTAAACTTTCCATTCCATTCCGTTCCGCATTCGATTTCATCTTCCATTCCATTCCTAATTCCATTCCACACTGCATTCAATTCCATTCCACATTCCATTCCCCAATCTGTTCCATTCCATTCCACCTTCCATTCCATGTTCCATTCCACGTTCCATTCCACGTTCCATTCCACATTCAATTAAACATTTCATTCCACATTCCATTCCATTCCATTCCACAATCCATTCCACTTTACATTCCACATTGCATTCCACATTCGATTCTCTTCCATTCCGCGCTCTATTCCACGTTCCATTCCACGTTCCATTCCATTCCATACCAAGTTCCATTCCACGTTCCATTCCATTCCACTCCACGTTCCATTCCATGTTCCATTCCATTCCATTCCACGTTCCATTCCCCTTTCCATTCCATTCCATTCCACGTGCCATTACACATTCCATTGTACATTCCATTCTAAGTTCCATTCCACATTCCATTCCACTTTCCATTCCACATTCGATTCCAGGTTCCATTCCATTCCATTCCAAGCTCCATTCCACATTCTATTCCATTCCTTTTAACGTTCCATTCCACATTCCATTCCACGTTCCATTCCACATTCCATTGCACATCGAATTCTACGTTGCATTCCATATTCCATGTTCCATTCCACTTTCCATTCCACGTTCCATTCCATTCGATTCCATTCCACGTTCTATTCCAGGTTCCATTCAACTTTCAATTCCTCATTCCATTCCACATTCCCCTCTACATTCCATTGCAGTGCATTCCACATTCCATTCCGCATTCCATTCCATTCCTTTCCACATTCGATTCCACATTCCATTCCACATGCCATTCCACCTTTCATTCCATTCCATTCCACGTTCCATTCCGCATTACATTCCACACCCATTCCAAATTCCCTTCCGTTCCATTCCACATTACTTTAAACTTTCCATGCCGCATTCCTTTCCATTGCATTCCATTCCACATCCCATTCCACATTCCTTTCCACATTCCATTGAAAATTCCGTTTCATTGCATTCCCCATTCCATTCCACATTCCATTCCATTGCATTTCACATTGCATTCCATTGAGGTCCACATTCCATTCAACATTGCCTTCCATTCCTTTTAAACTTTCCATTCCATTGTGTTCCACATTCGATTTCACCTTCCATTCCGTTAGAAATTCCATTCCAAATTCCATTCCATTCCATTCCACTTTCCATTCCACATTTCGTTCCATTTCATTCCACGTTCCATTCCACGTTCCATTCCACATTGATTTCCACTTTCCATTCCACATTCCATTCCATTCCATTCCAAATTCCATTCCGCTTTGCATTCCACATTCCATTCCATTCCATTCCACGTTTCATTTCACGTTCCATTGCACATTCCATTCCATGATAAATTCCACGTTCCGTTCCATTCCATTGCACATTCCATTCCACAATCCATTCCATTCCATTCCACGTTCCCTTCCACTTTCCATTGTACATTGCATTCCAAGTTCCATTCCACATTCCATTCCACTTGCCATTCCACATTCCATTCCAGGTTCCATTCCATTGCATTCCAAGTTCCATGACACATTCAATTCCATTCCATTCCACGTTCCATTCCACATTCCATTCCACATTCCATTCAACGTTCCATTTCTTTCCATTTCACATTCCTTTCCATTCCATTCCACATTCATTTCCACATTCAACTCCATTCCATTCCACTTTCCATTGGACATTCCATTCCTTTCCATTCCACATTCCTTTCCATTGCATTCCAATTTCCATTCTAATCCATTCCATTTTCCATTCCATAACATTCCCCATTCCATTCCATTCCACATTCCATTGCATTCCACATTCCATTCTCTTCCATTTCACATTCCACTCCATTCCATTCCATTCCTTTCCACATTCCATTCCACTCCATTTCATTCCATTCCATTTCATTCCATTCCTCATTCTATTCCATTCCACATTCCATTCCATTCCACATTCCATTCCACTGTATTCTATTCCATTCCATTCCACATTCCATTCCATGCCATTCCGTTCCCCATTTCATTCCATTACACATTCCATTCCATTCCATACCGCATTCCATTGCATTCCATTCCACATGCCATTATATTCGACATTCCATTCCACATTCCATTCCACGTTCCATTACACGTTCCATTCCATTCCATTCCACTATCCATTGCATGACATTCCACGTTCCATTCCACATTCCATTGCCCATGCCTGTCCCCGTTCCATGCCACATTCAATTTCACGTTCCATTCCAGTTTCCATTCCAAGGTCCATTCCAATACATTCCACTTTCCATTCCACATTCCATTCCACATTCCATTCCACAATCCATTCCGTTCCATTCTCTTCCATTCCACATTCTATTACAAATTCCATTCCTCATTCAATTTCATTCCATTCCACATTCCATTCCATTCCATTCCATATTCCATTTCACATTTCATTCCATGTTGCATTCCACATTCCATTCCACATTCCACTCTAATTTCCATTCAAAATTCTATTCCACGTTCCACTCCATTCCATTCCACGTTCCACTCCATTCCATTCCACGTTCCACTCCATTCCATTCCACGTTCAGTTGCACATTCCATTCCATTCCATTAAACTTTCTATTCCACATTCCATTCCGTTTCATTCCACATTCCATTCCATTCCATTCCACATTCCATTCCACATTCCATTCCATTCAATTTCACATTCCATACCAAATTCCATTCCATTCCATTCAACTTTCCATTCCACATTGCCTTGCATTTCATTCCACATTCCATTCTGTTCCATTCCACTTTCCGTTACATTCCATACCACATTCCATTCCACATTCCATTCCATTGAATTTCACATTTCTTTCCAAATTGCATCCCATTCCATTCCGCATTCCTTTCCACATTGCCTTGCATTACATTCCACATTCCATTCTGTTCCATTCCAGTTTCCATTACATTCCATACCACATTCCATTCCACATTCCATTCCATTGAATTTCACATTGCTTTCCAAATTCCATCCCATTCCATTCCACTTTTCTTTCCACATTGCCTTGCATTACATTCCACATTCCATTCCACATTCCAATCCAATCCATTCAATGTTCAATTTCAAGTTCCTTTCCACAGTCCATTCCACATTCTATTACACGTTCCATTCCACTCCATTACACGTTCCACCCCACTTTCCATTCCATTCCATTCCACGTTCCATTCCACATTCCATTGCACATTCCATTCCATGTTCCATTCCATTCCACTCCAAGTTCCATTCCACATTCCGTTCCCTCCCTTTAAACGTTCCATTCTATTCCATTCCACGTTCCATTCCACTTTCCATTCCACATTCCATTCCACTTTCCATTCCACAATCCATTCCATTCAATTCCATTCCACTTTCCATTCCGCATTCCATTCCACATTCCATTCCACATTACGTTCCATTCCATTCCACATTCCTTTCCACTTTCCATTCCAAATTCCATTCCATTCCATTACTCATTCCATTCCACATTCCATTCCAAATACCATTCCATTGCATTCCCCATTCCATTCCACATTCAATTCCAATCCATTCCAGATTGCATTCCTTTGCAGAACACATTCCATTCAACATTCCATTCCATTCCATTTAAACTTTCCATTCCATTCCGTTCCGCATTCGATTTCACCTTCCATTCCATTCCAAATTCCAATCCACACTGCATTCAATTCCATTCCACATTCCATTCCACAATCTGTTCCATTCCATTCCACCTTCCTTTCCACGTTCCATTCCACGTTCCATTCCACGTTCCATTCCACATTCAATTAAACATTTCATTCCACATTCCATTCCATTCCATTCCACAATGCATTCCACTTTACATTCCACATTGCATTCCACGTTCGATTCTATTCCATTCTGCGCTCTATTCCACATTCCATTCCACATTCCTTTCCATTCCATACCACGTTCCATTCCACGTTCCATTCCATTCCACTCCACGTTCCATTCCATGTTCCATTCCATTCCATTCCACGTTCAATTCCTCCTTCCATTCCATTCCATTCCACTTTCCATTCCACATTTCGTTCAATTTCATTCCACGTTCCATTCCACGTTCCATTCCACATTGAATTCCACTTTCCATTCCACATTCCATTCCATTCCATTCCATTCCAAATTCCATTCCGCTTCGCATTCCACATTGCATTGCACATTCCATTCCATTCCATTCCGCGTTTCATTTCACGTTCCATTGCACATTCCATTCCATGATAATTTCTAAGTTCCGTTCCATTCCATTGCACATTCCATTCCACCCTCCATTCCATTCCATTCCACGTTCCATTCCACTTTCCATTGTACATTGCATTCCAAGTTCCATTTTACATTCCATTCCACTTTCCATTCCACATTCCATTCCAGGTTCCATTCCATTGCATTCCAAGTTCCATTCCACATTCAATTCCATTACATTCCACGTTCCATTCCACATTCCATTCCACATTCCATTCAACATTCCATTTCTTTCCATTTCACATTCCTTTCCATTCCATTCCACATTCATTTCCACATTCAACTCCTTTCCATTCCACATTCCATTGGACATTCCATTCCATTCCTTTCCACATTCCTTTCCATTGCATTCCAATTTCCATTCTAATCCATTCCATTTTCCATTCCATAACATTCCCCATTCCATTCCATTCCACATTCTATTGCATTCCCCATTCCATTCTCTTCCCCATTTCACATTCCACTCCATTCCATTCCATTCCTTTCCACATTCCGTTCCATTCCATTTCATTCCATTCCTCATTCTATTCCATTCCACATTCCATTCCATTCCACATTCCATTCCACTGTATTCTATTCCATTCCATTCCACATTCCATTCCATGCCATTCCATTCCCCATTTCATTCCATTACACATTCCATTCCATTCCATACCGCATTCCATTCCATTCATTTAGTGCATTCCATTCCATTCCATTCCACATGCCATTATATTCGACATTCCATTCCACATTCCATTCCACGTTCCATTACACGTTCCATTCCATTCCATTCCACATTCCATTCCACTTTCCATTGCATGACATTCCACGTTCCATTCCACATTCCATTGCCCATGCCTCTCCCCGTTCCATGCCACATTCAATTTCACTTTCCATTCCTCTTTCCATTCCAAGGTCCATTCCAATACATTCCACATTCCATTCCACATTCTATTCCACATTCCATTCCACAATCCATTCCGTTCCATTCTCTTCCATTCCACATTCTATTACAAATTCCATTCCTCATTCAATTTCATTCCATTCCACATTCCATTCCATTCCATTCCACATTCCATTTCACATTTCATTCCATGTTGCATTCCACATTCCATTCCACATTCCACTCTAATTTCCATTCAAAATTCCATTCCATGTTCCACTCCATTCCATTCCACTTTCAGTTGCACATTCCATTCCATTCCATTAAACTTTCTATTCCACATTCCATTCCGTTCCATTCCACATTCCATTCCATTCCATTCCACATTCCATTCCACAATCCATTCCATTCAATTTCACATTCCATTCCAAATTCCATTCCATTCCATTCAACTTTCCATTCCACATTGCCTTGCATTACATTCCACATTCCATTCTGTTCCATTCCACTTTCCATTACATTCCATACCACATTCCATTCCACATTCCATTCCATTGAATTTCACATTGCCTTCCAAATTCTTTGCCATTCCATTCCACTTTCCTTTCCACATTGCCTTGCATTACATTCCACATTCCATTCCACATTCCAATCCAATCCATTCAATGTTCCATTTCAAGTTCCTTTCCTCAGTCCATTCCACATTCTATTTCACGTTCCATTCCAATCCATTACACGTTCCACCCCACTTTCCATTCCATTCCATTCCACGTTCCATTCCACATTCCATTGCACATTCCATTCCACGTTCCATTCCATTCCACTCCAAGTTCCATTCCACATTCCGTTCCCTCCCTTTCCACGTTCCATTCTATTCCATTCCACGTTCCATTCCACTTTCCATTCCACATACCATTCCACTTTCCATTCCACAATCCATTCCATTCAATTCCATTCCATTCCATTCCACGTTCCATTCCATGTTCCATTCCTCGTTGCATTCCATTCCAATCCAGGTTCCATTCTACATTACATTCCTTCCCTTTCCACGTTCCTTTCCGTTCCATTCTACGTTCCATTCCACTTTCCATTCTGCATTCCATTCCACATTCCATTCCACATTACGTTCCATTCCATTCCACATTCCTTTCCACTTTCCATTCCAAATTCCATTCCATTCCATTACTCATTCCATTCCACATTCTATTCCACATTCCATTCCAAATACCATTCCATTGCATTCCCCATTCCATTCCCCATTCGATTCCAATCCATTCCAGATTGCATTCCGTTGCAGAACCCATTCCATTCAACATTCCATTCCATTCCATTTAAACTTTCCATTCCATTCCGTTCCGCATTCGATTTCACCTTCCATTCCATTCCAAATTCCATTCCACACTGCATTCAATTCCATTCCACATTCCATTCCCCAATCTGTTCCATTCCATTCCACCTTCCATTCCATGTTCCATTCCACGTTCCATTCCACTTTCCATTCCACATTCAATTAAACATTTCATTCCACATTCCATTCCATTCCATTCCACAATCCATTCCAGTTTACATTCCACATTGCATTCCACATTCGATTCTCTTCCATTCCGCGCTCTATTCCACGTTCCATTCCACGTTCCATTCCATTCCATACCAAGTTCCATTCCACGTTCCATTCCATTCCACTCCACGTTCCATTCCATGTTCCATTCCATTCCATTCCACGTTCCATTCCCCTTTCCATTCCATTCCATTCCACGTTCCGTTACACATTCCATTGTACATTCCATTCTAAGTTCCATTCCACATTCCATTCCACTTTCCATTCCACATTCGATTCCAGGTTCCATTCCATTCCATTCCAAGCTCCATTCCACATTCTATTCCATTCCTTTTAACGTTCCATTCCACATTCCATTCCACGTTCCATTCCACATTCCATTGCACATCGCATTCTACCTTGCATTCCGTATTCCATGTTCCATTCCACTTTCCATTCCACGTTCCATTCCATTCGATTCCATTCCACGTTCTATTCCAGGTTCCATTCAACTTTCAATTACTCATTCCATTCCACATTCCCTTCTACATTCCATTGCAGTGCATTCCACATTCCATTCCGCATTCCATTCCATTCCTTTCCACATTCGATTCCACATTCCATTCCACATGCCATTCCACCTTTTATTCCATTCCATTCCACGTTCCATTCCGTATTACATTCCACACCCATTCCTAATTCCCTTCCGTTCCATTCCACATTCCTTTAAACTTTCCATTCCGCATTCCTTTCCATTGCATTCCATTCCACATCCCATTCCACAATTCTTTCCACATTCCATTGCAAATTCCGTTTCATTGCATTCCCCATTCCATTCCACATTCCATTCCATTCCATTTCACATTGCATTCCATTGAGGTCCACATTCCATTCAACATTGCCTTCCATTCCTTTTAAACTTTCCATTCCATTGTGTTCCACATTCGATTTCACCTTCCATTCCATTAGAAATTCCATTCCAATTTCCATTCCATTCCATTCCACTTTCCATTCCACATTTCGTTCAGTTTCATTCCACGTTCCATTCCACGTTCCATTCCACATTGAATTCCACTTTCCATTCCACATTCCATTCCATTCCATTGCATTCAAAATTCCATTCCGCTTTGCATACCACGTTGCATGCCACATTGCATTCCATTCCATTCCACATTTCATTTCACGTTCCATTCCATATTCCATTCCATGATAAATTCCACGTTCCGTTCCATTCCATTGCACATTCCATTCCACCCTTCATTCCACTCCATTCCACGTTCCATTCCACTTTCCATTGTACATTGCATTCCAAATTCCATTCCACATTCTATTCCACTTTCCATTCCACATTCCATTCCAGGTTCCATTCCATTGCATTCCAAGTTCCTTTCCACATTCAATTCCATTCCATTCCACGTTCCATTCCACATTCCTTTCCACATTCCACTCAACGTTCCATTTCTTTCCATTTCACATTCCTTTCCATTCCATTCCACATTCATTTCCACATTCAACTCCATTCCATTCCACATTCCATTGGACATTCCATTCCATTCCATTCCACATTCCTTTCCATTGCATTCCAATTTCCATTCTAAACCATTCCATTTTCCATTCCATTCCACATTCATTTCCACATTCAACTCCATTCCATTCCACATTCCATTGGACATTCCATTCCATTCCATTCCACATTCCTTTCCATTGCATTCCAATTTCCATTCTAATCCATTCCATTTTCCATTCCATAACATTCCCCATTCCATTCCATTCCATTCCATTCCACATTCTATTGCATTCCACATTCCATTCTCTTCCATTTCACATTCCACTCCATTCCATTCCATTCCTTTCCACATTCCGTTCCATTCCATTTCATTCCATTCCATTTCATTCCATTCCTCATTCTATTCCTTTCCACATTCCATTCCATTCCACATTCCATTCCACTGTATTCTATTCCATTCCATTCCACATTCCATCCCATGCCATTCCATTCCCCATTTCATTCCATTACACATTCCATTCCATTCCATACCGCATTCCAATCCATTCATTTAGTGCATTCCATTCCATTCCATTCCACATGCAATTATATTCGACTTTCCATTCCACATTCCATTCCACTTTCCATTGCATGACATTCCACGTTCCATTCCACATTCCATTGCCCATGCCTGTCCCCGTTCCATGCCACATTCAATTTCACGTTCCATTCCACTTTCCATTCCAAGGTCCATTCCAATACATTCCACATTCCATTCCACATTCCATTCCACATTCCATTCCACAATCCATTCCGTTCCATTCTCTTCCATTCCACATTCTATTACAAATTCCACTCCTCATTCAATTTCATTCCATTCCACATTCCATTCCATTCCACATTCCATTTCACATTTCATTCCATGTTGCATTCCACATTCCATTCCACATTCCACTCTAATTTCCATTCAAAATTCCATTCCACGTTCCACTCCATTCCATTCCACGTTCAGTTGCACATTCCATTCCATTCCATTAAACTTTCTATTCCACATTCCATTCTGTTCCATTCCACATTCCATTCCATTCCATTCCACATTCCATTCCATTCAATTTCACTTTCCATTCGAAATTCCATTCCATTCCATTCAACTTTCCATTCCACATTGCCTTGCATTACATTCCACATTCCATTCTGTTCCATTCGACTTTCCATTACATTCCATACCACATTCCATTCTACATTCCATTCCAGTGAATTTCATATTGCCTTCCAAATTCCATTCCATTCCATTCAACTTTCCATTCCACATTGCCTTGCATTACATTCCACATTCCATTCTGTTCCATTCCACTTTCCATTACATTCCATACCACATTCCATTCCACATTCCATTCCATTGAATTTCACATTGCCTTCCAAATTCGATCCCATTCCATTCCACTTTCCTTTCCACATTGCCTTGCATTACATTCCACATTCCATTCCACATTCCAATCCAATCCATTCAATGTTCCATTTCAAGTTCCTTTCCACAGTCCATTCCACATTCCATTCCACGTTCCATTCCACTTTCCATTCCACATACCATTCCACTTTCCATTCCACAATCCATTCCATACAATTCCATTCCATTCCATTCCACGTTCCATTCCATGTTCCATTCCCCGTTGCATTCCATTCCAATCCAGGTTCCATTCTACATTACATTCCTTCCCTTTCCACGTTCCTTTCCATTCCATTCTACGTTCCATTCCACTTTCCATTCCGCATTCCATTCCACATTCCATTCCACATTACGTTCCATTCCATTCCACATTCCTTTCCACTTTCCATTCCAAATTCCCTTCCATTGCATTACTCATTCCATTCCACATTCCATTCCACATTCCATTCCAAATACCATTCCATTGCATTCCCCATTCCATTCCACATTCGATTCCAATCCATTCCAGATTGCATTCCGTTGCAGAACCCATTCCATTCAACATTCCATTCCATTCCATTTAAACTTTCCATTCCATTCCGTTCCGCATTTGATTTCACCTTCCATTCCATTCCAAATTCCATTCCACACTGCATTCAATTCCATTCCATATTCCATTCCCCAATCTGTTCCATTCCATTCCACCTTCCATTCCACTTTCCATTCCACGTTCCATTCCACGTTCCATTCCACATTCAATTCAATATTTCATTCCACATTCCACTCCATTCCATTCCACAATCCATTCCACTTTACATTCTACATTGCATTCCACATTCGATTCTATTCCATTCCGCGCTCTATTCCACGTTCCATTCCACGTTCCATTCCATTCCATACCAAGTTCCATTCCACGTTCCATTCCATTCCACTCCGCGTTCAATTCCATGTTCCATTCCATTCCATTCCACGTTCCATTCCCCTTTCCATTCCATTCAATTCCACGTTCCATTACACATTCCATTGTACATTCCATTCTAAGTTCCATTCCACATTCCATTCCACTTTCCATTCCACATTCGATTCCAGGTTCCATTCCATTCCATTCCAAGCTCCATTCCACATTCTATTCCATTCCTTTTAACGTTCCATTCCACATTCCATTCCACGTTCCATTCCACATTCCATTGCACATCGCATTCTACGTTGCATTCCGTATTCCATGTTCCATTCCACTTTCCATTCCACGTTCCATTCCATTCGATTCCATTCCACGTTCTATTCCAGGTTCCATTCAACTTTCAAATCCTCATTCCATTCCACATTCCCTTCTACATTCCATTGCAGTGCATTCCACATTCCATTCCGCATTCCATTCCATTCCTTTCCACATTCGATTCCACATTCCATTCCACATTCCATTCCACCTTTCATTCCATTCCATTCCACGTTCCATTCCGCATTACATTCCACACCAATTCCAAATTCCCTTCCGTTCCATTCCACGTTCCTTTCCACTTTCCATTCCACATTCCTTTCCATTGCATTCCATTCCACATCCCATTCCACATTCCTTTCCACATTCCATTGCAAATTCCGTTTCATTGCATTCCCCATTCCATTCCACATTCCATTCCACTCCATTTCACATTGTATTCCATTGCATTCCACATTCCATTCATCATTGCTTTCCATTCCTTTTAAACTTTCCATTCCATTTTGTTCCACATTCGATTTCACCTTCCATTCCATTAGAAATTCCATTCCAAATTCCATTCCATTACATTCCACTTTCCATTCCATTCCACTTTCCATTCCACATTTCGTTCAATTTCATTCCACTTTCCATTCCACGTTCCATTCCACATTGAATTCCACTTTCCATTCCACATTCCATTCCATTCCCTTCCATTCCAATTTCCATTCCGCTTTGCATTCCACATTGCATTGCACATTCCATTCCATTCCATCCCACGTTTCATTTCACGTTCCATTGCACATTCCATTCCATGATAAATTCTACGTTCCGTTCCATTCCATTGCACATTCCATTCCACCCTCCATTCCATTCCATTCCACATTCCATTCCACTTTCCATTGTACATTGCATTCCAAGTTCCATTCCACATTCCATTCCACTTTCCATTCCACATTCCATTCCAGGTTCCATTCCATTGCATTCCAAGTTCCATTCCACATTCAATTCCATTACATTCCACGTTCCATTCCACATTCCATTCCACATTCCATTCAACATTCCATTTCTTTCCATTTCACATTCCTTTCCATTCCATTCCACATTCATTTCCACATTCAAGTCCTTTCCATTCCACATTCCATTGGACAATCCATTCCATTCCTTTCCACATTCCTTTCCATTGCATTCCAATTTCCATTCTAATCCATTCCATTTTCCATTCCATAACATTCCCCATTCCATTCCATTCCATTCCATTCCACATTCTATTGCATTCCACATTCCATTCTCTTCCATTTCACATTCCACTCCATTCCATTCCATTCCTTTCCACATTCCGTTCCATTCCATTTCATTCCATTCCATTTCATTCCATTCCTCATTCTATTCCATTCCACATTCCATTCCATTCCACATTTCATTCCACTGTATTCTATTCCATTCCATTCCACATTCCATTCCATGCCATTCCATTCCCCATTTCATTCCATTACACATTCCATTCCATTCCATACCGCATTCCATTCCATTCATTTAGTGCATTCCATTCCATTCCATTCCACATGCCATTATATTCGACATTCCATTCCACATTCCATTCCACGTTCCATTACACGTTCCATTCCATTCCATTCCACATTCCATTCCACTTTCCATTGCATGACATTGCACGTTCCATTCCACATTCCATTGCCCATGCCTCTCCCCGTTCCCTGCCACATTCAATTTCACTTTCCATTCCTCTTTCCATTCCACGGTCCATTCCAATACATTCCACATTCCATTCCACATTCCATTCCACATTCCATTCCACAATCCATTCCGTTCCATTCTCTTCCATTCCACATTCTATTACAAATTCCATTCCTCATTCAATTTCATTCCATTCCACATTCCATTCCATTCCATTCCACATTCCATTCCATTCCATTCCACATTCCATTTCACATTTCATTCCATGTTGCATTCCACATTCCATTCCACATTCCACTCTAATTTCCATTCAAAATTCCATTCCACGTTCCACTCCATTCCATTCCACTTTCAGTTGCACATTCCATTCCATTCCATTAAACTTTCTATTCCACATTCCATTCCGTTCCATTCCACATTCCATTCCATTGCATTCCACATTCCATTCCACATTCCATTCCATTCAATTTCACATTCCATTCCAAATTCCATTCCATTCCATTCACCTTTCCATTCCACATTGCCTTGCATTACATTCCACATTCCATTCTGTTCCATTCCACTTTCCATTACATTCCATACCACATTCCATTCCACATTCCATTCCATTGAATTTCACATTGCCTTCCAAATTCCTTGCCATTCCATTCCACTTTCCTTTCCACATTGCCTTGCATTACATTCCACATTCCATTCCACATTCCAATCCAATCCATTCAATGTTCCATTTCAAGTTCCTTTCCTCAGTCCATTCCACATTCTATTTCACATTCCATTCCACTCCATTACACGTTCCACCCCACTTTCCATTCCATTCCATTCCACGTTCCATTCCACATTCCATTGCACATTCCATTCCACGTTCCATTCCATTCCACTCCAAGTTCCATTCCACATTCCGTTCCCTCCCTTTCCTCGTTCCATTCTATTCCATTCCACATTCCATTCCACTTTCCATTCCACTTTCCATTCCACAATCCGTTCCATTCAATTCCATTCCATTCCATTCCACGTTCCATTCCATGTTTCATTCCTCGTTGCATTCCATTCCAATCCGGGTTCCATTCTACATTACATTCCTTCCCTTTCCACGTTCCTTTCCATTCCATTCCACGTTCCATTCCACTTTCCATTCCGCATTCCATTCCACATTCCATTCCACATTATGTTCCATTCCATTCCACATTCCTTTCCACTTTCCATTCCAAATTCCATTCCATTCCATTACTCATTCCATTCCACATTCCATTCCACATTCCATTCCAAATACCATTCCATTGCATTCCCCATTCCATTCCGCATTCGATTCCAATCCATTCCAGATTGCATTCCGTTGCAGAACCCATTCCATTCAACATTCCATTCCACTGCATTTAAACTTTCCATTCCATTCCGTTCCACATTCGATTTCACCTTCCATTCCATTCCAAATTCCATTCCACACTGCATTCAATTCCATTCCACATTCCATTCCCCAATCTGTTCCATTCCATTCCACCTTCCATTCCACGTTCCATTCCACGTTCCATTCCACGTTCCATTCCACATTCAATTAAACATTTCATTCCACATTCCATTCCATTCCATTCCACAATCCATTCCAGTTTACATTCCACATTGCATTCCACATTCGATTCTCTTCCATTCCGCGCTCTATTCCACGTTCCATTCCACGTTCCATTCCATTCCATACCAAGTTCCATTCCACGTTCCATTCCATTCCACTCCACGTTCCATTCCATGTTCCATTCCATTCCATTCCACGTTCCATTCCCCTTTCCATTCCATTCCATTCCACGTTCCATTACACATTCCATTGTACATTCCATTCTAAGTTCCATTCCACATTCCATTCCACTTTCCATTCCACATTCGATTCCAGGTTCCATTCCATTCCATTCCAACCTCCATTCCACATTCTATTCCATTCCTTTTAACGTTCCATTCCACATTCCATTCCACGTTCCATTCCACATTCCATTGCACATCGCATTCTACGTTGCATTCCGTATTCCATGTTCCATTCCACTGTCCATTCCACGTTCCATTCCATTCGATTCCATTCCACGTTCTATTCCAGGTTCCATTCAACTTTCAGTTCCTCATTCCATTCCACATTCCCTTCTACATTCCATTGCAGTGCATTCCACATTCCATTCCGCATTCCATTCCATTCCTTTCCACATTCGATTCCACATTCCATTCCACATGCCATTCCACCTTTCATTCCATTCCATTCCACGTTCCATTCCGCATTACATTCCACACCCATTCCAAATTCCCTTCCGTTCCATTCCACATTCCTTTAAACTTTCCATGCCGCATTCCTTTCCATTGCATTACATTCCACATCCCATTCCACATTCCTTTCCACATTCCATTGCAAATTCCGTTTCATTGCATTCAGTTTCTCAGAAACTTGTTCCAGCAACGGAACAAAGCTGGGCGGAGAATGACTTTGACGAGCTGAGAGAAGAAGGCTTCAGACGATCAAATTACTCCGAGCTACGGGAGGATATTCAAACCAAAAGCAAAGAAGTTGAAAACTTTGAAAAAAATTTAGAAGAATGTATAACTAGAATAACCAATACAGAGAAGTGCTTAAAGGAGCTGATGGAGCTGAAAACCAAGGCTCGAGAACTACGTGAAGAATGCAGAAGCCTCAGGAGCCGATGCGATCAAATGGAAGAAAGGGTATCAGCCCTGGAAGATGAAATGAATGAAATGAAGCGAGAAGGGAAGTTTAGAGAAAAAAGAATGAAAAGAAACGAGCAAAGCCTCCAAGAAATGTGGGACTATGTGAAAAGACCAAATCTACGTCTGATTGGTGTACCTGAAAGTGACGGGGAGAATGGAAACAAGTTGGAAAACACTCTGCAGGATATTATCCAGGAGAACTTCCCCAATCTAGCAAGGCAGGCCAACATTCAGATTCAGGAAATACAGAGAACGCCACAAAGATACTCCTCGAGAAGAGCAACTCCAAGACACATAATTGTCAGATTCACCAAAGTTGAAATGAAGGAAAAAATGTTAAGGGCAGCCAGAGAGAAAGGTCGGGTTACCATCAAAGGGAAGCCCATCAGACTCACAGCGGATCTCTCAGCAGAAACCCTACAAGCCAGAAGAGAGTGGGGGCCAATATTCAACATTCTTAAAGAAAAGAATTTTCAACCCAGAATTTCATATCCTGCCAAACTAAGCTTCATAAGTGAAGGAGAAATAAAATACTTTACAGACAAGCAAATGCTGAGAGATTTTGTCACCACCAGGCCTGCCCTAAAAGAGCTCCTGAAGGAAGCGCTAAACATGGAAAGGCACAACCGGTACCAGCCACTGCAAAATCATACCGAAATGTAAAGAACATCGAGACTAGGAAGAGACTGCATCAACTAACGAGCAAAATATCCAGCTAACATCATAATGACAGGATCAAATTCACACATAACAATATTAACTTTAAATATAAATGGACTAAATGCTCCAATTAAAAGACACAGACTGGCAAACTGGATTAAGACTCAAGACCCATCAGTGTGCTGTATTCAGGAAACCCATCTCACGTGCAGAGACACACATAGGCTCAAAATAAAAGGATGGAGGAAGATCTACCAAGCAAATGGAAAACAAAAAAAGGCAGGGGTTGCAATCCTAGTCTCTGATAAAACAGACTTTAAACCAACAAAGATCAAAAGAGACAAAGAAGGCCATTACATAATGGTAAAGGGATTAATTCAACAAGAAGAGCTAACTATCCTAAATATATATGCACCCAATACAGGAGCACCCAGATTCATAAAGCAAGTCCTGAGTGACCTACAAAGAGACTTAGACTCCCACACATTAATAATGGGAGACTTTAACACCCCACTATCAACATTAGACAGATCAACGAGACAGAAAGTCAACAAGGATACCCAGGAATTGAACTTAGCTCTGCACCAAGCGGACCTAGTAGACATCTACAGAACTCTCCACCCCAAATCAACAGAATATACATTTTTTTCAGCACCACACCACACCTATTCCAAAATTGACCATATACTTGGAAGTAAAGCTCTCCTCAATAAATGTAAAAGAACAGAAATTGTAACAAACTGTCTCTCAGATCACAGTGCAATCAAGCTAGAACTCAGGATTAAGAATCTCACTCAAAACCGCTCAACTACGTGGAAACTGAACAACCTGCTCCTGAATGACTACTGGGTACATAACGAAATGAAGGCAGAAATAAAGATGTTCTTTGAAACCAACGAGAACCAAGACACAACATACCAGAATCTCTGGGATGCATTCAAAGCAGTGTGTAGAGGGAAATTTATAGCACTAAATGCCCACAAGAGAAAGCAGGAAAGATCCAAAATTGACACCCTAACATCACAATTAAAAGAACTAGAAAAGCAAGAGCAAACACATTCAAAAGCTAGCAGAAGGCAAGAAATAACTAAAATCAGAGCAGAACTGAAGGAAATAGAGACACAAAAAACCCTTCAAAAAATAAATGAATCCAGGAGCTGGTTTTTTGAAAGGATCAACAAAATTGATAGACCGCTAGCAAGATTAATAAAGAAAAAAAGAGAGAAGAATCAAATAGATGCAATAAAAAATGATAAAGGGGATATCACCACCGATCCCACAGAAATACAAACTACCATCAGAGAATATTACAAACACCTCTATGCAAATAAACTAGAAAATCTAGAAGAAATGGATAAATTCCTCAACACATACACCCTCCCAAGACTAAACCAGGAAGAAGTTGAATCTCTGAATAGACCAATAACAGGAGCTGAAATTGTGGCAATAATCAATAGCTTACCAACCAAAAAAAGTCCAGGTCCAGATGGATTCACAGCCGAATTCTACCAGAGGTACAAGGAGGAGCTGGTACCATTCCTTCTGAAACTATTCCAATCAATAGAAAAAGAGGGAATCCTCCCTAACTCATTTTATGAGGCCAGCATCATCCTGATACCAAAGCCTGGCAGAGACACAACAAAAAAAGAGAATTTTAGACCAATATCCTTGATGAACATTGATGCAAAAATCCTCAATAAAATACTGGCAAACAGAATCCAGCAACACATCAAAAAGCTTATCCACCATGATCAAGTGGGCTTCATCCCTGGGATGCAAGGCTGGTTCAATATACGCAAATCAATAAATGTAATCCAGCATATAAACAGAACGAAAGACAAAAACCACATGATTATCTCAATAGATGCAGAAAACGCCTTTGACAAAATTCAACAACCCTTCATGCTAAAAACTCTCAATAAATTAGGAATTGATGGGACGTATCTCAAAATAATAAGAGCTATTTATGACAAACCCACAGCCAATATCATACTGAATGGGCAAAAACTGGAAGCATTCCCTTTGAAAACTGGCACAAGACAGGGATGCCCTCTCTCACCACTTCTATTCAACATAGTGTTGGAAGTTCTGGCCAGGGCAATTAGGCAGGAGAAGGAAATCAAGGGTATTCAATTAGGAAAAGAGGAAGTCAAATTGTCCCTGTTTGCAGATGACATGATAGTATATCTAGAAAACCCCATTGTCTCAGCCCAAAATCTCCTTAAGCTGATAAGCAACTTCAGCAAAGTCTCAGGATACAAAATCAATGTGCAAAAATCACAAGCATTCTTATACATCAATAACAGACAAACAGAGAGCCAAATCATGAGTGAACTCCCATTCACAATTGCTTCAAAGAGAATAAAATACCTAGGAATGCAACTTACAAGGGATGTGAAAGACCTCTTCAAGGAGAACTACAAACCACTGCTCAAGGAAATAAAAGAGGATACAAACAAATGGAAGAACATTCCATGCTCATGGGTAGGAAGAATCAATATCGTGAAAATGGCCATCCTTCCCAAGGTAATTTACAGATTCAATGCCATCCCCATCAAGCTACCAATGACTTTCTTCACAGAATTGGAAAAAACTACTTTAAAGTTCATATGGAACCAAAAAAAAGCCCGCATCGCCAAGTCAATCCTAAGCCAAAAGAACAAAGCTGGAGGCATCACACTACCTGACTTCAAACTATACTACAAGGCTACAGTAACCAAAACAGCATGGTACTGGTACCAAAACAGAGATATAGATCAATGGAACAGAACAGAGCCGTCAGAAATAATGCCACATATCTACAAGTATCTGAACTTTGACAAACCTGACAAAAACAAGAAATGGGGAAAGGATTCCCTATTTAATAAATGGTGCTGGGAAAACTGGCTAGCCATATGTAGAAAGCTGAAACTGGATCCCTTCCTTACACCTTATACAAAAATCAATTCAAGATGGATTAAAGACTTAAATGTTAGACCTAAAACCATAAAAACCCTAGAAGAAACCCTAGGCATTACCATTCAGGACATAGGCATGGGCAAGGACTTCATGTCTAAAACACCAAAAACAATGGCAACAAAAGCCAAAATTGACAAATGGGATCTAATTAAACTCAAGAGCTTCTGCACAGCAAAAGAAACTACCATCAGAGTGAACAGGCAACCTACAAAATGGGAGAAAATTTTCGCAACCTACTCATCTGACAAAGGGCTAATATCCAGAATCTACAATGAACTCCAACAAATTTACAAGAAAAAAACAAACAACCCCATCAAAAAGTGGGCGAAGGACATGAACAGACACTTCTCAAAAGAAGACATTTATGCAGCCAAAAAACACATGAAAAAATGCTCACCATCACTGGCCATCAGAGAAATGCAAATCAAAACCACAATGAGATACCATCTCACACCAGTTAGAATGGCAATCATTAAAAAGTCAGGAAACAACAGGTGCTGGAGAGGATGTGGAGAAACAGGAACACTTTTACACTGTTGGTGGGACTGTAAACTAGTTCAGCCCTTGTGGAAGTCAGTGTGGCGATTCCTCAGGGATCTAGAACTAGAAATTCCATTCGACCCAGCCATCCCATTACTGGGTATATACCCAAAGGACTATAAATCATGCTGCTATAAAGACACATGCACACGTATGTTTATTGCGGCATTATTCACAATAGCAAAGACTTGGAACCAACCCAAATGTCCAACAATGATAGACTGGATTAAGAAAATGTGGCACATATACACCATGGAATACTATGCAGCCATAAAAAATGATGAGTTCACGTCCTTTGTAGGGACATGGATGAAATTGGAAATCATCATTCTCAGTAAACTATCGCAAGAACAAAAAACCAAACACCGCATATTCTCACTCATAGGTGGGAATTGAACAATGAGAACACACGGACACAGGAAGGGGAACATCACACTCTGGGGACTGTTGTGGGGTGGGGGGAGGGGGGAGGGATAGCATTGGAAGATATACCTAATGCTAGATGACGAGTTGGTGGGTGCAGCGCACCAGCATGGCACATGTATACATATGTAACTTACCTGCACATTGCGCACATGTACCATAAAACCTAAAGTATAATAATAATAATAATAATAATAAAATAACAAAAAACAAAACAAACAAAAAAAAAAAGTAGACTTTAAGAGTCCAAGCAAGTTTATTCAATAGATAAGTCCAAATAAAATGACTTTAATATAAAAAAAAAAAAAAAAAAGAAACTTCTTTGTGATGTGTGCATTCAACTCACAGACTGGAAACATTCTTTGTGGATATTTGGAACGCTTTGAGGCCTATGGTTGAAAAGGAAATATCTTCACATTAAAAACTAGACAGAAGTATTCTCAGAAACTTCCTTGTGATGTGTGGATTTAACTAACACGGTTGAATCTTTCTTTTGATAGAGCTATTTTGGAACACTCTTTTTGTAGAATTTGCAAGTGGATAGTTGGGGCGCTTTGTGAAATATGGTGGGAAAGGATATACCTTCACATAAAAACTACAGAGAAGCATTCTCAGAAACTTCTCTGTGATGTGTGCATTGAACTCACAGATTTGAACTTTTCTGTTGATAGAGCAGATTTGAAAAACTCTTTTTTTCACAATCTGCAAGTGGATATATTCAGCGCTTTACGGCCTGTGGTAGAATAGGAAATATCTTCACATAAAAACTAGACAGAAGCATTCTCAGAAACTTCTTTCTGATCTGTGCATTCAACTCACAGAGTTGAAACTTTGTTTTGATAGTGCAGTTTTGAAACACTGTTTGTGTAGAACCTGCAAGTATATATTTTTAGTGCTTTCAGGCTTATGCTGGAAAAGGAAATATCTTTAAATAAAAAATAGAAGCATTCTCAGAAACTTCTTTGTGATGTGCGCATTCATCTCATAGGGTTGAACATTTCTTTTGATAGAGCAGTTTTGAAACTCTCTTTTTGTAGAATCCGCAAGTGGATATTTGGAGTGTTTTGTGGTCTGTGGTAGAAAAGGAAATATCTTCGCATAAAAACTAGACAGCAGAATTCTCAGAAACTTCTTTGTGATGTGTGCAGTCAACTCACAGAGTTGAACTTTTATGATGATAGAGCAGTTTTGAGACACTCCTTTTGTAGAATCTGCAAGTGGATATATGGAGCGATTTGAGGCCTGTGGTGGAAAAGGAAATATCTTCACATAACAACTAGACAGAAGCATTCTCAGAAACTTCTTTGTGATGTGGGCATTCCACTCAGAGAGGTGAACATTTCTTTTGATTGAGCAGCTTTGAACCCCTGCTTTTGCAGAATCTGCAAGTTGATATTTGGAGTGCTTTGAGGCCTGTGGTGGAAAAGGAAATATCTTCACATAAAAACTAGACACAAACATTCTACGAAAATTCTTTGTGATGTGTGAATTCGACTCACAGAGTAGAACATTTCCTTTGATATTGCTGTTCGAAACACTCTTTTTGTAGAATCGACAAGAGGATATATGGAGTGCTTTGAAGCCTATGGTGGAAAAGGAAATATGTTCACATAAAAACTAGACAGAAGCACTTTCAGAAACTTCTTTGTGATGTGTGCATTGAAATCACAGAGTGGAACCATTCTTTGTGGATATTTGGAACACTTTGAGGCCTATGTTGGAAAAGGATATATATTCACCTAAAAACTAGACAGAAGCATTCTACGAAACTTCTTTGTGATATGTGTATTCAAATCACAGAGTAGAACTGCTCTTTTGATACAGCAGTTTTGAAATATTCTTTTTGTAGAATCTTCAATTGGATATTCGAAGCAGTTTGAGGCCTAGGGTGGGAAAGGAAATATCTTCACATAAAAACTAGACAGAAGTATTCTCCGCAGCTTCTTTGTGATGTGTGCATTTAACTCACAGAGTTGAATCTTTCTTTTGATACAGCAGTTTTGAAACACTCTTTTTGTGGAATTTGGAAGTGGGTATTTTGGGCTCTTTGAGGTCTGTCGTGGAAAAGGATATATCTTCACATAAAAACTAGACAGAAGCATTTTCAGAAACTTTTCTGTGATGTGTTCATTCAACTCAGAGATTTGAACCTCTCTTTTGATGGAGCAGATTTGAAACAGCCTTTTTGTACAATCTGCAAGTGGATATATGGAGTGCTTTAAGGCCTGTGGTAGAATAGGAAACATCTTCACATAAAAATTAGACAGAAGCATTCTGAGAAACCTCTTCTGATGTGTTCATTGAACTCACAGAGTTGAACCTTACTTTTGATAGAGCAGTTTTGAAACCCTCTTTTTGCAGAAACTGCAGGAGAATATTTTTAGTGCTTTGAGGCCTATGGTGGAAATGGAAATATCTTTACATAAAAAGTAGATGGAAGCATTCTCAGAAACGTCTTTGTGATGTCTGCATTCAACTCACAGGGTTGAAGCTTTCTTTTGATAGAGCAGATATGAAAAACACTTTTTGCAGAATCTGCAAGTGGATAGTTGGAGTGCTTTGAGGTCTAAGGTGGAAAAGGAAATATCTTCACATAAAAACTAGACAGAAGCAAACTCAGAAACTTCTTTGTGATGTGTTCATTCAACTCACAGAGTTGAGCCTATCTTTTGATAGAGCAGTTTTGAAACACTATGTTTGTAGAACATGCAAGTGGATATTTGGAGCGATTTGAGCCCTACGGTGGAAACGGAAATATCTTCAATTAAAAACAAGACAGAAGCATTCTCAGAAAGTTCTTTGTGATGTGTGAATTCAACTCACAGTGTTGAATCTTTCTTTTGATAGAGCAGTTTTGAAGCACTCTTTTTGTAGAATCTGCAAGTGGATATTTGGTGCGCTTTCAGGCCTGTGGTGGAAAAAAAAATATCCTCACATAGAA
Organism: Pongo pygmaeus; assembly: GCF_028885625.2. NCBI lineage: Eukaryota > Metazoa > Chordata > Mammalia > Primates > Hominidae > Pongo > Pongo pygmaeus. The sequence goes on from NC_072392.2 coordinate 39,883,171, forward strand.
AATAGAAAGAAGTATTCTCAGAAACTATTTTGCGATGTGTGCGTTCAACTCACGGAAAAGAACCTTTCTTTAGATTGAGCAATTTTGAGATATTCCTTTTGTAGAATCTGCACGTGGATACATGGAGCGCTTTGAGGCCTGTGGTGGAAAAGGAAATATCTTCACATAAAAACTAGACAGAAGCATTCTGAGAAACTACTTTGTGATGTGTGCATTCAACTCACAGTGTTGAACCTTTCTCTTGATAGAGCAGTTTTGAAACACTCTTTTTGTAGAATCCGCAAGTGGATATTTGGAGTACTTCTAGGCCTGTGGGAGAAAAGGAAATATCTTCACATAAAAACTAGAGAGAAGCATTCTCAGAAATTTCTTTCTGATGTGTGCATTCAACTCACAGAGTTGAGCCTTTCTTTTGATAGAGTAGTTTTGAAACACGATTTTTGTAGAACATGCAAGTGGATATTTGGAGCAATTTGAGGCCTATGGTGTAAATGGAAATATCTTCAAATAAAAACGAGACAGAAGCATTCTCAGAAACTTCTTTGTGATGTGTGCATTCAACTCACAGTGTTGAGCCTTTCTTTTGATAGAGCAGTTTTGAAGCACTCTTTTTGTAGAATCTGCAAGTGAATATTTGGTGCGCTTTGAGGCGTATGGTGGAAAAGGAAATATCTTCACATAAAAACTAGACAGAAGCATTCTGAGAAACTACTTTGTGATGTGTGCATTCAACTCACGGAGTTGAACTTTTCTTTTGATTGAGCAATTTTGAAACACTGCTTTTGTAGAAGCTGCAAGTGGATACATGGAGCGCTTTGAGGCCTGTGGTGTAAAAGGAAATAACTTCACTAAAAACTAGACAGAAGCTTTCTCAGAAACTTCTTTGTGATGTGGGCATTGAACTCACACAGTTGAACCTTGCTTTTGATTGAGCAGTTTGGAAACACTCATTTTGCAGTATCTGCAAGTGGATAATTGGAGCCCTTTGAGGCCTGTGGTGGAAAAGGAAATATCTTCACATAAGAACGAGACAGAGGAATTCTCAGAAGCTGCTTTGTGATGTGTGCATTCAACTCACAGTGTAGAGCATTTCTTTTGACATATCTGTTTGAAACACTCTTTTTGTAGAATCTTCAAGTGTATATTTAGAGCAGTTTGAGGCCTATGTTGTATAAGGGAATATCCTCACAAAAAAACTAGACAGAAGCAGTTTCAGAAATTTCTTTGTGGTGTGTGCATTCAACACACAGAGTTGAAATTTTCTTTTGATGGAGCATTATTGAAACACTCTTTTTGCCGAAACTGCAAGTGTATATTTCGAGTGCTTTGAGGCCTACTTTTGAAAAAGAAATATCTTCACACAAAAAGTATACAGAAGCATTCTCAGAAACTTTTTTGTGATGTGTGCATTCGACTCACAGGGTTGAACCTTTCTTTTGATAGAGAAGATTTGCAACACTCTTTTTGTAGAATCTGCAAGTGGATATTTGGAGCGCTTTGTGGCCTATGGTGTAAAAGGAAATATCTTCACATGAAAACTAGACAGAAGAATTCTCAGAAATTTCTTTGTGATGTGTGCATTTAACTCACAGAGTTGAACCTTCCTTTTGATAGAGCAGTTTTGAAATACTCTTTCTGTAGAATCTGAAAGTGGATATTTAGAGCACTTTGAGGCCTATGGTGGAAAAGGAAATATCTACACACAAAAACTAGACAGAAGCATTCCCAGAAACTTCTCTGTGATGTGTGCATTTATCTCACAATGTTGAATCTTTCTTTTCATAAAGCAGTTTTGAAACACTCCTTTTGTAGTATCTGCAAGTGGATATTTGGAACGCTTTGATGTCTATAGTGGAAACGGAGATATCTTCACATAAATACTGGACAGAAGCATTCTCAGAAACTTCTTTGTGATGTGTGCATTCAACCCACAGAGTTGAACCTTTTTTTGATTGAGCAGTTTTGAAACACACCTTTTGCTGTATCTGCAAGTGGATGTCTCGAGCGCTTTCAGGCCTGTGGTGGAAAAGGAAATATGTTCTCATGAATACTAGACAGAAGCATTGTTAGAAACATCTTGTGATGTGGGCCATCAATTCACAGGGTTGAACATTTCCTTTGATTCAACAGTTTTGAAACACGCCTTTTGTAGAATTTGCAAGTGGATATATGGAGTGCTTTCAAGCCTGTGGCGGAAAAGGAAATATCTTCACATAAAAAGGAGAAAGAAGCATTCTCGGAACGTCCATCTGATGTATGCATTAAACTGACAGAGTTGAACCTTTCTTTTGGTAGAGCAAATTTGAAACCCTCATTTTGTAGAATTTGCCTGTTGATATTTGGAGCGCTTTGAGGCCTATGGTGGAAAAGGAAATAGCTTCACATAAAAACTAGACAGAAGGATTCTTAGAAATTACTTTGGGATGTGTGCATTCAACCAACAGAGTTGAAACTTTCTTTTGATGGAGCAGTTTTGAAACACTTCTTTTGTAGGATCTGCAAGTGTGTATATGGAGCGCTTTGAGGCCTGTGGTGGAAAAGGGAATATCTTCACATAAAAAGTAGACACAAGCATTCTCAGAGACTTCCTTGTGATGTGTGCATTCAACTCACAGAGTTGAACCTTTTTTTTCATAGAGCAGATATGAAACACTCTTTTTGTAGAATCTACAAGTGGATATTTGGAGGACTTTGAGGCCTATGGTGGAAAAGGAAGTATTTTCATATAATAACTAGACAGAATCATTCCCAGAAACTTATTTGTGATGTGTGTATTCAACTTAGAGGGTTGAAACTTTCTTTTGATTGAGCATTTTTGAAACACTCTTTTTGTGGAATCTGCAAGTGGATATGTGGAGCGCTTTGAGGCCTGTGCTGGAAAACAAAATATCTTCACAGAAAAATGAGACAGAAGCATTCTCAGAAACTTTTTAGTGATGTGGGCATTAAACTCACAGAGTTGAATCTTTCTTTGGTTTGAGCAGTTTTGAAACACTCTTTTTGTAGAATCTGCAAGTGAATATTTAGAGCGCTTTGTGGCCTATGGTGGAAAAAGAAATTTCTTCACATAAAAACTAGACAGAAGCATTCTCAGAAACTGCTTTGTGATGAGTGCATTCAACCCACAGAGTAGAACATTTCTTTTGTTATAGCAGTGTGAAACCCTCTTTTTGTAGAATCTGCTATTGGATAATTGGAGCGCTTTGAGGCCTATGGTGGAAAAGGAAGTATCTCCACATAAAAACTAGAAAGAAGCATTCTCAGAAACATCTTTGTGATGTGTGCATTCAACCCACAATGTTGAACCTTTCTTTTGATAGTGCAGGTTCGAAACACTCTTTTTGTTGAATCTGCAGGGAGATATTTGGAGCGCTTTGAGGACTACGTTGGAAACGGGAATATCTTCACATAAAAACTAGACAGAAGCATTCTCAGTAACTTCTTTGTGATGTGTGCATTCCACTAAGAGAGTTGAAATTTCCTTTTGATAGAGCAGTTTTGAAACACTCTTTTTCAATAATCGGCAATTGGATATTTGGGGGGCTTTGAGGTCTACATTGGAAACGGGAATATTTTCACGTAAAAACTAGACAGAAGCATTTTCAGAGACTTCTTTGGGATGTGTGCAATCAACTCACAGAGTTGAACCTTCCTTTTGATAAAGTAGTTTTCAAACACTCTTTTTGTGGATCTGCAAGTAGATATAAGGAGCGCTTTGAGGCCTAAGTTGGAAAAGGAAATATCTTCACATAAAAACTAGAGAGAAGCATTCTAAGAATCTTGTTTATGATGTGTGCATTCAATTCGTAGAGTTTAACATTTCTTTTGATAGAGCAGTTTTGAAGCACTCTTTTTGTTGAATCTGCCCGTAGATATTTGGAGCTCTTTGAAGACTATGCTGGAAACGAGAATACCTTCACATAAAAACTAGACCGAAGCATTCTCAGAAACTTCTTTGTGATGTGTGCATTCAACTAAGAGAGATGAACCTTTCTTTTGAAAGAGCAGTTTTGAAACACTCTTTTTCGATAATGTGTAATTGGATACTTGGAGGGCTTTGAGGCCTTTGTTGGAAACGGGAATATCTACACATAAAACCTAGAAAGAAGCATTCTCAGAAACTTCCTTTTGATGTTTGCATTCAGCTAACTGAGTTGACCTTTTCTTTTGTTAGAGCAGTTTTGAAACACACTTTTTGTAGAATGTGCAAGTGGGTACTTGGAGCTCTTTGAGGCCTTTGTTGGAAATGGGAATATCTTCACATAAAACCTAGACAGAAACATTATCAGAAAATTCTTTGTGATGTGTGCATTCAACTAACAGAGTACTCCATTTCTTTAGATAGAGCAGTTTTGAAACACTCTTTTTCTAGAATCTGCAATTCAATATTTGGAGTGCTTTGAGGCCTATGGTGGAAAAGGAAATATCTTCACGTAAAACCTAGACAGAAACATTATCAGAAAATTCTTTGTGATGTGTGCATTCAACTAACAGAGTACTCCATTTCTTTAGATAGAGCAGTTTTGAAACACTCTTTTTGCAGAATCTGCAATTGGACTTTTGGAACACTTTGAGGCATACCATGCAAAAGAAAACATCTTCACATAAAAACTAGACAGAAGCATTCACAAAAAAAGTTTGTGATGTGTGAATTCAACTAACAGAGTTGACCCTTTCTTTTGATTGCTCAGTTTTGGAACACTCTTTTTGTAGAATCTGCAAGTTGATATGTGGAGTGCTTTGAGGCCTATGGTGGAAACGGGAATATCTTCACATAAAAACTAAACACAAGCAATCTCAGAAGCTTCTTTGTCATGTGTGCATTCAACTCACAGAGTTGAATCTTCGTTTTCATAGAGCAGTTTTAAAACACTCTTTTTGTAAATTCTGCAAGTTTATATTTGGAATGCTTTGAGGCCATCGTTTGAAACCAGAATATCTTCACATAAAACCTAGATAGAAGAATTCTCTGTAACTTCTTTGTGGTGTGTGCATTCAACTAACAGAGTTGACCCTTTCTTTTCATAGAATAGTTTTGAAACCCTCTTTTTGTGGAATTTGTAAGTGGACATTTGGAAGGGTTTCAGTCCTATGGTGGAAAAGGAAATATCTTCCCATAAAAACTAGACAGAAGCATTCTCAGAAACTTTTTAGTGAAGTTTGCATTCAACACTCACAGTTGAACCTTCCTTTTGATGGAGCAATTTTGAAACACTCTTTTTGTGGAATCTTCATGTAGATATTTGGAGCACTTTGAGGCCTATGGTGGAAAAGGAAATATCTTCACATAGAAACTAGACAGAAGCATTCTCAGAAGCTTCTTTGTGATGTTTGCATTCAACTCACAGAGTTGAACGTTCCTTTTGATAGAGGAGTGTTGAAACACTCTTTTGGTAGAATCTGCAAGTGGATATTTGGAGTGATTTGAGGCCTACGTTGGAAAAGGGATTATCTTCACATAAAAAGTAGACAGAAGCATTCTCAGAAACTACTTTGTGATGTGTCCATTGAACTCAAAGGGTTGAACTTTTCTTTTTATAGAGCAGTTTTGAAAACCTCTTTTTGCAGAATGTTCAGGTGGAGATTTGGATCACTTTGAGGACTAATTTGGAAACGGGAATATATTCACATAAAAACTAGACAGAAGTATTCTCAGAAACTTCTTTGTGATGTGTGCATTCAATTCACAGAGTTGAACCTTCCTTTTGATAGATCAGTTTTGAAACACTCTTTCTGTGGAATCTCCAAGTAGATATTTGGAGTGCTTTGAGGCCTATGGTGGAAAAGGAAATATGGTCACATAGAAACTAGACAGAAACTTTTTTGTGCTGTTTGCATTCAACTCATAGAGTTGAACCTTTATTTTGATAGAGCACTTTGGAGACACACTTTTTCTAGAATCTGCAGGTGGATATTTGGAGCGCTTTGAGGCTTATTGTGGAATAGGTAATATCTCCACATAAAAACTAGACAGCATTCTCAGAAACTGCTCTGTCATGTCTGCATTCAACTAACCGAGTTAAACTTTTCTATTGATAGAGTAGTTTTAAATCACTCTTTTTGTAGAATATGTAAGTGGATATTCAGTGGGCTTTGCGACCTTCGTTGAAAAGGGGAATATCTTCACATAAAGCCTAGACAGAAGCATTATCAGAAACTTCCTTGTGATGTGTGCATTCAATTAACAGTGTTGACCATTTCTTTTGATAGAGCAGTTTTGAAACACTCTTTTTGTAGAATCGGCAATGGGACATTTGGAGCTCTTTGAGGCCTATGGTGGAAAAGCAAATATCTTCACATAAAAACTAGACAGAAACATTCTCAGAAACTTCTTTTTCATGTGTGCATTCAACTCACAGAGTTGAACCTTTCTTTTGATACAGCAGTTTTGAAACACTCTTTTTGTGGAATCTGCATGTAGATATAAAGTGAGCTTTGAGGCCTAAGTTGGAAAAGGAAATATCTACACATGAAAACTAGACAGAATAATTCTCAGAAACTTCTTTGGGATGTGTGCATTCAATACACAGAGTTGAACATTTCTTTTGATAGAGCAGTTTTGAAACACACTTTTTGTGGAATATGCAAGTAGATATTTTCAGCACTTTGAGGTCTACGGTGGAAAAGGAAATATCTTCACATAAAAACTAGACAGAAGCATTCTCAGAAACTTCTTTGTGATGTATGCATTCAACTCACAGAGTTTAACGTTTCTTTTGATACAGCAGTTTTGAAACACTCTTTTTGTTGAATCTGCAAGTAGATATTTGGAGAACTTTGAGGCCTATGTTGTAAACGGAATTATCTTCACTTAAAAACTAGCAGAAGCATTCTCAGAAACTTCTCTGTGACGTGTGCATTCAACTAACAGAGTTCAACCTTCCTTTTGATAGAGAAGTTTGGAAAGACTCTTTTTGTATAATCTGCAAGTGGATATTTGGAGCGCTTCGAGGCCTTCATTGGAAACAGGAATATCTTCACATAAATCTAGAAAGAAGCATTCTCATAAACTTCCTTTTGATGTGTGCATTCAACTAACAGAGTTGACCCTTTCTTTTGATAGAGCAGCTTTGAAACACTGTTTTTGTAGCATCTGCAAGTGGACATTTGGAGCGCTTTGAGGCCTATGGTGGAAAAGGTAATATCTTCACATAAAAACTAGACGGAAGAATTCTCATAAACTTCTTTGTGAGGTTTCCATTCAACTCAGAGTTCAAACTTCCTTTTGACAGAGCAGTTTTGTAACACTCTTTCTGTAGAATCTGCAAATGGATATTTGGAGCGGTTTGAGGCCTATGGTGGAAACGGGATTATCTTCACATAAAAACTAGACAGAAGCATTCTCAGAAGCTTCTTTGTGATGTGTGCATTCAACTCTCAGAGTTGAACCTTTCTTTAGATACGGCAGTTTTGAAACACTTTTTTTACCATCTGCAGGGGGATATTTGGAGCTCTTCGAGGCTTCTTGTGGAAAAAGAAATATCTCCAAATTAAAACTAGATAGAAGCATTCTCAGAAACTTCTTTGTGATGTGTGCATTCAACTTAGAGGGTTGAACGTTCCTTTTGACAGATGAGTTTTGAAACACTCTTTTTCGATAATCTGCAATTGGATATTTTGAGGGCTTTGCAGCCTTCATTGGAATCGGGAACATCTTCACAAAAAACCTAGACAGAAGCATTCTCAGAAACTTCCTTGTGATGTGTGCATTCAACTAACAGAGTTGACCCTTTCTTTTGATAGAGAAGTTTTGAAACACTCTTTTTTAGGATCTGCAAGTGGACATTTGGAGCACTTTGAGGCGAAACGTGGTAAAGGAAATATCTTAACATAAAAACTAGACAGAAGCATTCTTAGAAACTTCTTTGTGATGTGTGCATTCAATTCGCAGAGTTGAACCTTTATTTTGATAGAGCAGTTTTGAAACACTCTTTTTGTGGAATCTGCATGTAGATATTTGGAGCGCTTTGAGGCCTACGGTGGAAACGGGAATATCTTCACCTAAAAACTAGACAGAAGCATTGTCAGAAGCTTATTTGTGATGTGTGCATTCAACTATCAGAGTTGATCCTTCCTTTTGATGGAGTAGTTTTGAAACACTCTTTTTGTATAATCTGCAAGTGGATATTTGGAGGCCTTTGAGGCCTTCCTTTGAAATAGAAATGTCTTCACATAAAACCTACACAGAAGCATTGTCAGAAACTTCATTGTAATGTGTTTATTCAACTAACAGTGTTGACCCCTTCTTTTGATAGAGCAGTTTTGAAACACTCTTTTTGTAGAAACTGCAAGTGTATTTTTGGAGCGGTTTTAGGCCTATGTTGGAAACGGGAATATCTTCACTTAAAAACTAGAGAGAAGCATTCTCAGCAACTTCCTGGGATATTTGCATTCACCTCACAGAGCTGATCATTCCTTTTGATAGAGTTGTCTTAAAACACTCTTTTTGTGGAATCTGCAGGTAGATATATGGAGCGATTTGAGGCATATGGTGGAAAAGGATATAACAGCACATAAACACTAGACAGAAGCATTCTCAGAAATTTTTTTGTGATGTGTGCATTCAACTCCCATAGTTCAACCTTTCCTTTGATAGAGTAGTTTAGAAACACATTTTCTGTAGAATCTTCAAGTGAATTTTTGGAGAGGTTTGGGGCCTACCTTCTGAATGGAAATATCTTCACATAAAAAGTAGACAGAATCATTCTCAGTAACTTCTTTGCGATGTTTGCATTCAACTCACAGAGTTGAACCTTCCTTTTGATAGAGCAATTTTAAAACACTCTTTTTGTAGAATCTGCAAGTGGATATTTGGAGAGCTTTTAGGCCTATGGGGGAAAAGGGAACATCTTCACAAAAAAACTAGACAGAAGCATTCTCAGAAACTTATTTGTGATGTGTGCATTCAACCCACAGAGTTGAATCATTCTTTGATAGAGCAGTTTTGAAACACTCTTTTTGTGGAGTCTGCAAGTAGATACTTGGAGCGCTTTGAGACCTATGGTGGAAAAGGAAATATCTTCACATAAAAACTAGACAGAAACTTTCTCAGAATCTTCTTTGTCATGTGTGCATTCAACTAAGACAGTTGAACCTTCCTTTTAATAGAGCCGTTTGGAAACACTCTTTTTGTATAATCTGCAAGTGGATATTTGGAGCGCTTCGAGGCCTTCATTGGAAACAGGAATATCTTCACATAAATCTAGACAGAAGAATTCTCAGAAACTTCCTGTTGATGTGTGCATTCAACAAACAGAGTTGACCCTTTCTTTTGATAGAGCAGTTTTGAAACATTGTTTTTGTAGAATCTGCAAGTGGACATTTGGAGCGCTTTGAGGCCTATGATGGAAGAGGTATTATCTTCACATAAAAACTAGACAGAAGAATTCCTAGAAACTTCTTTGTGGTGTTTCCATTCAACTCACAGAGTTGAACCTTCTTTTTGAGCGAGCAGTTTTGAAACAGTCTTTTTGTAGAATCTTCAAGTGGATATTTGGAGCGGTTTGAGGCCTATGGTGGAAACGGGATAATCTTCACATAAAAACTAGACGGAAGCATTCTCAGAAGGTTCTTTGTGATGTGTGCACTCAACTCACAGAGCTGAACATTTCTTTCGATACAGCAGTTTTGAAACACTTTTTTAAGAATCTGCAGGGGGATAATTGGAGCTCTTTGAGGCTTATTGTGGAAAAGGAAACATCTCCACATGAAAACTATACAGAAGCATTCTCAGAAGCTTCTTTGTGATGTGTGCATTCAACTCACAGAGTTAAACCATTCTTTTGAGAGAGCAGTTTGGAAACACTCTTTTTGAAGAATCTGCAAGTGTATATTTGGAGCGCTTTGAGGCCTACTTTGGAAATGGGAATATCTTCACATAAAAACTGGACAGAGGCATTCTCAGAAACTTCTCTCTGATGTGTGCATTCAACTAACAGAGTGGAACCTCCCCTTTGATAGAGCAGTTTTGAAACACTTTTTTTTTGTGTAATCTGCAAGTAGATATTTAGAGGGGTTAGAGGACTTCGTTGGAAACGGGAATATCTTCAAATAAAACCTAAACAGAAGAATTCTCAGAAACTTCCTTGTGATGTGTGCATTCAACTAAGAAAGTTAACCCTTTCTTTTAATAGAGCCATTTTGAAACACTCTTTTTGTTGGATCTGCAAGCAGATATTTGGAGCGCTTTGAGTCCTATGGTGGAAAAGGGAATATCTTCACATAAAGACTTGAGAGAAGAATTCTCAGAAACTGCTTTGGGATGTTTGCATTCAACACTGAGAGTTGAACCTTTCTTTTCATGGAGCAGTTTTGAAACACTCTTTTTGTGGAACCTCCAAGTAGATATTTGGAGCACTTTGAAGCCCATGGTGGAAAAGGGAATATGTTCACATACAAATTAGACAGAAGAATTGTCAGAAATCTCTCTGTGATGTGTGCATTCAACAAACAGAGTTGAAACTTCCTTTTCTTGGTACAGTTGTGAAACACTCTTTTTTTAATCTACACGTGGAGATTTTGTGGGCTTTGCAGCCTTCGTTGGAAACGGGAATATCTTCATATAAAACCTAGACAGAAGAATTCTCAAAAATTTCCTTATGATGTGTGCATTCAACTAACAGAGCTGACCCTTTCTTTTGATAGAGCAGTTTTGAAACACTCATTTATAGAATCTGCAAGTGGACATTTGGAGCACTTTGAGGCCTATAGTGGAAAAGGAAATATCTTCACATAAAAACTAGACAGAAGCATTCTGAGAAAGTTCTTTCTGATGTTTGCATTCAACTCACAGAGTTGAAACGTCCTTTTGATAGATCAGTTTTGAAGCACTCTTTTTGTAGAATCTGCAAGTGGATATTTGGAGTGGTTTGAGGCTTATTGTGGAAAAGGATATATCTTCACATGAAACTTAGACAGAAGCATTCTCAGAAACTTCTTTGTGATGTGTACATTCACCTCACAGAGATGAACCTTTCTTTTGATAGAGCTGTTTGGAAACACTCTTTTTTTAGATTGTGCAAGTGGATAATTGGAGCGATTTGAGGCCTACGTTGGAAATGGGAATATCTTCACATAAACACTAGAGAGAAGCATTCTCAGAAACTTCTTTGTGATGTGTGCATTCAACTAAGAAAGTTGAAATTTCCTTTTCATAGAGCAGTTTTGAAACACTCTTTTTTTATAAACTGTAAGTGGATATTTAGAGAGTTTTGAGACCTTCATTGTAAACAGGAATATCTTCACATAAAAACTAGACAGAAGCATTCTCAGAAACTTCTTTGTGATGTGTGCATTCAACTCACACAGTTGAACCTTTCTTCAGATAGAGCAGTTTTGAAAAACACTTTTTGTAAAATCTGCAAGTGGACATTTGGAGCATTTTGAGGCCTATGGTGGAAAAGGAAATATCTTCAGTTAAAAACTAGACAGAAGAATTGTCAGAAACTTATTTGGGATGTTTGCTTTCAACACGCATACTTGAAACTTCCTTTTGATAGAGCAGTTTTTAAACACTCTTTTTGTGCAATCGGCAAGTAGATATTTGGATCGATTTGAGGCCTATGGTGGAAAGTGAAGTATCTTCACATAAAAACTAGACAGAAGCATTCTCAGAAACTTCTTTGTGATGTGTGCATTCAACTCAGTGTTGAACCTTTCCTTTGATAGAGCAGTTTTGAAACACTCTTTTTGTAGACTCTGCATGTGGATATTTGGAGCTCTTTGAGGACTTCTTTGGAAACTGGAATATCTTAATATAAAACCTAGACAGAAGCATTCTCAGAAAGTTCTTTGTGATGTGTGCATTGAACTCACGGAGTTGAACCTTGACTTTGATAGAGGATTTTTGAAACCCTCTTTTTGCAGACTCTGCATGTGGATATTTGGAGCTCTTTGAGGACTTCTTTGGAAACGGGAATATCTTAACATAAAACCTAGGCAGAAGCATTCTCAGAAACTTCTTTGTGATGTGTGCATTCAACTCACGGAGTTGAACGTTTCCGTTCACAGAGCAGTTTTGAAACACTCTTTTTGTAGTATCTGCAAGTAGATATTTGGAGCACTTTGAAGCCTTCATTGGAAAAGGGAATATCTTCACATAAAACCTAGACAGAAGCATTCTAAGAAACTTCTTCATGATGTGTGCATTCAAGGAATAGAGTTGATCTTTTCTTTTGATAGGGCAGTTTTGAAACATATCTACTTGTAGAACCTGCAAGTAGACATTAGGAGAGATTTGACGCCTATGGGGGAAAAGGAAATATCTTCACGCAATATCTAGACAGAAGAATTCTCAGAAACTTCTTTATGTTGTTTGCATTCAACTCTCAGAGGTGAAGCTTCGTATTGAAAGAGTAGTTTTGAAAAACTCTTTTTGTGGGATCTGCAAGTAGATATTTGGAGCGCTTTGAGGCTTACGGCATAAAAGGAAAGATCTTCACATAAAAACTAGACAGAAGTATACTCAGAAACTACTTTGTGATGTGGGCATTCAACTCACAGATTTGAACCTTTCCTTTTATAGGGTAGTTTTGAAACACTCTTTTTGTGGAATCTGCAAGTAGATATTTGGAGCGCTTTGAGGCCTAAACTGGCAAAGAAAATATCTTCAAATAAAAACTAGACAGAAGCATTCTCAGAAACTTCTTTGTGATGTGCGCATTCAGCTCACAGAGTTGATCATTTCTTTTGATAGAGCAGTTTTGAAACACTCTTATTGAAGGATCTGCAAGTGGATATTTGGAGCGCTTTGAGTCCTATGGTGGAAACGGGAATATCTTCACATAAAAACTAGAAAGAAGAATTCTCAGAAACTTCTTTGTGATGTGTGCATTGAACTCATGTAGTTGAATCTTTCTTCTGAAAGAGTAGTTTTGTAATACTCTTTTCATAGAATCTGCAAGTGGATATTTGGAGCACTTTGAGGCCTACCGTGGAAAAGAAAGTATGTTCACATAAGAAGTAGACAGAAGCATTCTGAGAAACTTCTTTGAGATGTGTGCATTCAACTCTCAGAGTAAAAACTGTCTTTTGATAGAGTAGTTTTGAGACACTCTTTTTGTAGAATCTGCATGTAGATATTTGGAGAACTTTGAGGACTACCTTGGAAACGGGAATATCTAAACATAAAAACAAGACAGAAGCATTCTTAGAAACTTCTTTGCCATGTCTGCAATCAACTTATGGAGTTGATCCTTTCTTTTGATAGAGCAGTTCTGAAACACTCTTTTTGTAGAATCTGCAAGTGCGTATGTGGAGCGCTTTGAGGCCTACGGAGTAAACGGGAATATCTTCACATAAAAACTAGACAGAATCATCTGCAGAAACTTCTTTGTGATGTGTGCATTCAACTCACAGAGTTGAGCCTTCCTTTTGATTGACCAGTTTTGAAACACTTTTTTTGTAGAATCTACAAGTGGATATTTGGATCACTTTGAAGCCTACGTTGGAAACGGTAATATCTTCAAATAAAAAGTAGACAGAATCATTCTCAGAAACTTCTTTTGAGGTGTGCATTCAACCACAGAGTTGAACTTTTCTTTTCATAGAGAAGTTTTAAAACTCTCTTTTTGTGGAATCTGCAAGTGGCTATTGGGAACACTTTGAGGCCTTCTTTGGAAATGGGAATATCTTCACATAAAAACTAGACAGAAGCATTCTCAGAAACCTTTTTGTGATGTGTGCATTAAACTCGCAGAGTTAAGCCTCTCCTTTGATAGAGCAGTTTGGAAACACTCTTTTTGTAGAATCTGCAGGTGGATATTTGGAGTGCTTTGAGGTTTATTGTGGAAAAGGAAATATCTTCACATAATACTTTTTATCACTTTGTGATGTGTGCATTCAACTCACAGAGTTAAGCTTCCTTTTGATAGAGCAGTTTTGAAACACTCTTTTTGTAGAATCCATAAGTGGATACTTGGTGCGCTTTGAGGCCTACGTTTGAAAAGGGTTATCTTCATATAAAAACTAGACAGAAACATTGTCAGAAACTTCTTTGTGATGTGTGCATTCAACTCACAGAGTTGAACATTTCTTTTGATAGAGCAGTTTTGAAACACTCTTTTTGTAGAATCTGAAAGTTGTATTTAGAGCGCTTTGATGCCTATGGTGGAAAAGGAAATATCTTCATATGAAAATTAGACAGAAGCATTTTCAGAAACTTCTTTGATATGTTTGCATTTAGCCCTCAGAGTTGAACCTTTCTTTTGATAGAGCAGTTTTGAACCACTTTTTTGTGAAATCTGCAAGTAGATATTTTGAGCATTCAGGCCTACGTTGGAAACGGGAATAGCTCCACATAAGAACAAGACAAAAGAATTGTCAGAAATTTCTTTGTGATGTGTGCATTCAACTCACAGAGTTGAATCTTCCTTTGATAGAGCAGTTTTGAAACACTCTTTTTTTGAAATATGCAGGTAGATATTTGGAGCACTTTGAGGCCTGTTTTGGAAACGGGAATATCTTCACATAAAACCAGACCGAATTATTCTCAGAAACTTCTTTGTGATATGTGCATTCCACTTACAGTATTGATCCTTTGTTTTGATAGAGTAGTTTTGAAACACTCCTTTTGTAGAATCTGCAAGAGGATAAGTGGAGCGCTTTGAGGCCTACAGTGGAAACGGGAGTATCTTTACATAAAACTAGACGGAAGCATTCTTTGAAACTTCTTTATGATGTGTGCATTCACCTTACGGAGTTGACCCTTTCCTTTGATAGTGCAGCTATGAAACACTCTTGTTGTAGAATCTTTAAGTGGACAGTTAGAACGCTTTGAAACCTTTAGTGGAAAAGGAAATATCTTCACATAAAAATTAGACAGAAGCATTCTCAGAAATTCTTTTGGTTGTTTGCATTCAACATTCAGAGTTGAACCTACCTTTTGATAGAACAGTTTTGAAACACTCTTTTTGTGGAATCTGCAAGTAGATACTTATAGCGTTTGAGGCCTATGGTGGAAAAGGAAATATCTTCACATAAAAACTAGACAGAAGGATTCTCAGTAACTTCTTTGGGATGTGTGCATTCAACACACAGAGTTGAAACCTTTCTTTTGATAGAGCAGTTTGAAACACCCTTTTTGTGGAATCTGCAAGTGGCTATTTGGAGCGGTTTGAGTCCTACCATGGACAGGAAAATATCTTCACATAAGAAGTAGACAGAAGCATTCTCAGAAACTTCTTTGTGATGTGTTCATTCAACTCACAGAGTTGAACCTTCCTTTTGATGGAGCAGTTTTGAAAAATTCTCTTTGTAGAATCTACAAGTGGATATTGGGAGCGATTTGAGTCCTACTTTGGAAACGGGAATATCTTCACATAAAAACTACACAGAAGCATTATCAGAAACTTCTTTGTGATATTTGCATTCAACTCAGAGAGTTGAACCTTCCTTTTGATAGAGGAATTTGAAACACACCTTTTGTAGAATCTACAATTGGATATTTGGGGAGCTTTTAGGCCTATTGTGGAACAGGAAATATCTTCACACAAAAACTAGACAGAAGCATTCTCAGAAGCTTCTTTGTGATGTGTGCATTCAACTCACAGAGTTGAAACTTTCTTTTGATAGAGCAGTTTTGAAACAAACTTTTTGTAGGATCTGCAAGTGGATATTTAGAGCGCTTTGTGGCATTCGTTTGAAACGGGAATATCTTCACATAAAAACTAGACACAAGCATTTCCAAAAACTTCTTTGTGATGTGTGCATTCAACTCACAGAGTTGAACCTTTCTTTTGATGGAGCACTTTTGAAACACTCTTTCTGTAGAATCTGCAAGTGGACATTTGGAGCACTTTGAGGCCTATGGTGGAAAAGGAAATATATTTACATGAAAACTAGACAGAAATATTCTCAGAAACTTTCTTGTGATGTTTGCATTAACACTCAGAGTTGAAACTTCCTTTTGATAGAGCAGTTTTGAAACAATCTTTTTGTGCAATCTGCAAGTAGATATTTGGAGCACTTTGAGGCCTATGGTAGAAAACAAAATATCTTCACATAAAAAGTAGACAGAAGTATTACCAGAAACTTCTCTGTGATATGTACATTCAACTCACAGTGTTGAACCTTTCTTTTCATAGAGCAGTTTTGAAACAAGCTTTTTGTAGGATCTGCAAGTGGATATTTAGAGCGCTTTGAGGCATTCATTTGAAACGGGAATATCTTCGCATAAAAACTTGACACAAGCATTTCCAGAAATTTCTTTGTGACGTGTGTATTCAACTCACAGAGTTGAACATTTCTTTTGATGGAGCACTTCTGAAACAGTCTTTCTGTAGAAACTGCAAGTTGACATTTGGAGCACTTTGAGGCCTATGGTGGAAAAGGATATATCTTCCCATAAAAATTAGACAGAAGCATTCTCAGAAACTTCTTTATGATGTGTGCATTAAACTCACAGTGTTGAAGCTTCCTGGTGATAGAGCATTTTTGAAACACTCTTTTTGTAGAATCTGCAAGTGGATATTTGGAGTGCCTTGAGACCTATTGTGGAATAGGAAATAACTCCACAGAAAAAGTAGACAGAAATATTCTCAGAAATTTCTATGTGAAGTGTGCATTTAACTCACAGAGTTGAAAATTTCATTCTATAAAGCAGTTTTGAAACTTTTTTTGTATAATTTGCAAGAGGATATTTGTAGCCCTTTGAGGCCTATGGTGGAAAAGGAAATATCTTCACATAAAAACTAGACAGAAGCATTCCCAGAAACTTCTTTCTGATGTGTGCATTCACCTCATAGAGTTGAACCTTCCTTTTGATAGAGCAGTTTTGAAACACTCTTTTTGTAGTATCTGCAAGTGGACATTGGGAGCGCTTTGAGGCCTATGGTAGAAAAGGAAATATCTTCACATAAAAACTAGACAAAAGCCTTCTCAGAAACTTCTTTGTGTTTTTTGCGTTCAATACTCAGAGTTGAAGCTTCGTTTTGATAGAAAAGTTTTGAAACTCTCATTTTGTTCAATCTGTAAGTAGATATTTGGAGCGCTTTTTGGTCTACAGTGTAAAATATAATATCTTCACATAAAAACTAGACAGAAGCATTCTCAGAAACTCCTTTGTGATGTGTGCTTTCAAATAACAGAGTTGAACATTCCTTTTGGTACAGCAGTTTTGAAACACTCTTTTTGTGGGATCTGCAAGTATTTATTTGGAGCGCTTTGAAGCCTACTTTGGAAAAGGAAATATCTTTACATAAACACTAGACAGAAGCATTCTCAGAAACTTCTATGGGATGTGTGCATTCAACTCACAGAGTTGAACCTTTCTTTTGATAGAGCAGTTTTGAAACACTCTTTTTGTAGAAGCTGAAAGTGGATATTTGGTGCACTTTGAGGCCTATAGCAGAAAAGGAAATATCCTCACATAAAAACCAGAGAGAAGCATTATCAGAAACTTCTTTGGGATGTCTGCATTCAACACTCAGAGTTGAAACTTCCTTATCATAGAGCAGTTTTGAAACACTCTTTTTCTGCAATTTGCAAGTAGATATTAGGAGAGCTTTGAGCACTATGGTGGAAAAGGGAATATCTTCACAAAAATCTAGACAGAAACATTCTCAGAAATTTCTTTGTGATGTGTGCATTCAACTCACAAAGTTGAACTATTCTTTTGATAGAGCAGGTTTGAAACACTCTTTTTATAGAATCTGCAATTGGATATTTGGAGCACTTGGAGGCCTTCATTGGAAACGGGAATATCTTCACATAAAACCTAGACAGAAGCATTCTCAGAAACTTCTTTGTTTTGTGTGCATTATACTCACAGAATTGACATTTTCTTTTGATAAAGTAGTTTTGAAACTCTCTTTTTGTGGAATCTACAAGTGGACATTTGGAGTGCTTTGAGGTCTGTGGTGGAAAAGGAAATATCTCCACATGAAAACAAGACAAAATCCTTCTCAGAAACTTCTTTGGATTGTTTGCATTTAACACTCAAAGTTGAAGTTTCGTTTTGATAGAAAATTTTTGAAACACCCTTTTTGTACAATCTGGTAGTAGATATTTGGAGAGCTATGAGGCCTAGAGTAGAAAAGGAAATATCTTCACATAAAAACTAGACAGAAGCACTCTCAGAAACTTCTTTGTGAGGTGTGCACTCAACTCACAGAGTTGAACATTTCTTTTAATAGAGCAGTTTTGAAAAGCTCTTTTTGTGAAATCTGCAAGTAGATATTTTAGCACTTTGAGACCTACGTTGGAAATGGGAATATCTTCATATAAAAACTACACAGAAGCATTCTCAGAATCTTCTTTGTGATGTGTGCATTCAACTTACCGAGGTGAACCTTTCTTTTGATAGAGCAGTTTTGAAACACTCTTTTTGTGGAATCTGCAAGTAGATATTTGGAGCGATTTGATTCCTACAGTGGAAAAGGAAATATCTTCACATAAACACTAGACAGAAGCATTCTCAGAAACTTCTTTGTGATGTGTGCATTCAACTCAGAGGGTTGAACCTTTCTTTTGATAGAGCAGTTTTGAAACTCTCTTTTTGTGAAATCTGCAAGTAGATATTTTAGCACTTTGAGGCCAACGTTGGAAATGGGAATACCTTCACATAATAACTAGACAGAAGCATTCTCAGAAACTTCTTTGTGATGTGTGCATTCAACTTGCAGATTTGAACCTGTCTTTTGATAGAGCAGTTTGGAAACACTTTCTCAGTAGAATCTGGAAGTGAACGTTTGGAGCAGTCTGAGGCCTATGATGGAAAAGGAAATATCTTCACATAAAAACTAGACAGAAGAATTCACAGAAATTTCTATGGGATGTTTGCATTTAACACTTAGAGTTGAAACTTCCTTTTGATAGCGCAGTTTTGAAACACTCTTTTTGTGCAATCTGCAGGTAGATACTTGGAACTCTTACAAGCCTACGAGGTAAAAGGAAATATCTTCACATAAAAACTAGACAGAAGCATTCTCAGAAATGTCTTTGTGATGTGTGCATTCTACTAACCGAGTTGAGCCTTCCTCTGGATAGAGCAGTTTTGAAACACTGTTTGTAGAATCTGCAAGTGGATATGTGAAGCGCTTTGAGGCCTTCATTGGAAGCGGGAATATCTTCACATAAAACCTAGAGAGAAGCATTCTCAGAAACTTCTTTGTGATGTGTGCATTCAACTAACAGATTTGACCCTTTGTCTTGAAAGAGCAGTTTTGAAACACTCTTTTTGTAGAATCTTTAAGTGGAAAATTGGAGCGATTTGAAGCCTTTGGTGGAAAATGAAATATCTTCACATAAAAACTAAACAGAAGCATTCTCTGAAATCCTTTGGGTTGTTAGCATTCAACACTCGGAGATGAGCCTTCCTTTTGATAGAGCAATTTTGATACACTCTTTTTTTTTTATTCTTTTCATCGTTTTTTTCTGCACTTTTTTTCTTCTTTCTTTTTTTTTATTATACTTTAGGTTTTATGGTACATGTGTGCAATGTGCAGGTAAGTTACATATGTATACACTCTTTCTGTGGAATCTGCAAGTGGATACTTGGAGCGCTTTGAGACCTATGCTGGAAAAGGAAATATCTTCACATAAAAACTAGGCAGAAGCATTTGCAGAAACTTCTTTGTGATGTGTGCATTGAACTCACAGAGTTGAACTTTTCTTTTGATATAGCAGTTTCGAAACACTCTTTTTGTGGAATGTGCAAGTAGATATTTGGAGTGCTTTGAGGCCTATGGTGGAAAAGGAAATATCTTCACAAAAAAAAACCAGACAGAAGCATTCTCAGCAACTTCTTTGTGATGTGTGCATTAAACTCACAGAGATGAACCTCTCTTTGGATAGAGCAGTTTTGAAACACTCTTTTTGTGGAATCTGCAAGTAGATATTTGGAGCACTTTGAGGCCTCCATTGGAAACGGGAATATCATCACATAAAAATTTGACAGAAGCATTCTCAGAAACTTCTTTGAGATGTGTGCACTCTAGTCACAGAGTTGACCCTTTCTTTGGATACAGCAGTTTTGGAACTCTCTTTTTGTAGCATGTGCAAGTGGATATTTGGAGTGCTTTGAGGCCTACGGTGGAAACGGCTATATCTTCACATAAAAAGTAGACGGAAACATTCTCAGAAACTTCTTTGTGATGTGTGCATTCAGCTTACAGAGTTGATCTTTCTTTTGATACAGCAGTGTTGAAACTCTCTTTTTGTAGAGTGTAAAATTGGATATGTGGAGCACTTTGAGGACTACGGCAGAACAGGGGAATATCTTCACTTAAAAACTAGACAGAAGCAATCTCAGAAATTACTTTGTGATGTGTGCATTCAACTCACAGAGTTGAACCTTTCTTTTGGTAGAGCAGTTATGAAACACTCTTTTTGTAGAAATTGCAAGTTGATATTTTGTGTGCTTTGAGGCCTTTGTTTTAAACGGGAATATCTTCACGTAAATACTAGACAGAAGCATTCTCAGAAATTTCTTTGTGATGTGTGCATTCAACTCACTGATTTGAACCATTCTTTTGATAGAGCAATTTTGAAACGCTCTTTTTGTATAATCTGGAACTAGATATTTGGAGTGCTTTGAGGCCTTCACTGGAAGCGGGAATATCTTCACATAAAACCTAGAGAGAAGCATTATTAGAAACACCTTTGTGATAAGTGCATTCATCTAAGAGAGTTGACCCTTTCTTGTGATAGAGCAGTTTTGAAACACTCTTTCTGTAGAATCTTTAAGTGGAAAATTGGAGCGATTTGAAGCCTTTAGTGGAAAAGGAAATATCTTCACATAAAAACTAGACAGAAACATTCTCAGAAATCCTATGGGTTGTTTGCATTCAACACTCAGAGATGAACCTTCCTTTTGACAGAGCAGTTTTGAAACACTCTTTTTGTGTAATCTGCAATTAGATATTAGGAGCACTTTGAGGCCTCTGTTGTTAACGGGAATATCTTCATATAAAAATTAGACAGAAGCATTCTCAGAAACTTCTTTGTGATATGTGCATTCAAATTACAGAGTTGATCCTTTCTTTTGGTAGAGTAGTTTTGCAACACTCTTTGTAGAATCTGAAAGTGGATATGTGGAGCGCTTCGATTCCTACGGTGGAAACTGGAATACTTTCACGTAATTCACAAAAAACCTAGACAGAAGCATTCCCAGAAACTTCTTTCTGATGTGTACATTCAACTCACAGAGCTGAATATTTCTTTTGATAGAGCAGTTTTGAAACACTGTTTTTACAGAATCTGGAAGTGGATATTTGGAGCTCTTTGAGGCCTACATTTGAAAAGGGAATATAATCACATAAAAACTAGACAGAAGCATTCTCAGAAACTTCTTTGTGATGTGGGCATTCAACTCTCACAGCCGAACCTTTCTTTAGATAGATCATTTTTGAAGCACTCTTTTCGTAGAATCTGCAAGTGAATATTTGGATCTGTTTGAGGCCTACGGGGGAAAAGGGAATATCTCCACAAACAAGTAAACAGAAGCATTTTCAGTAACTTCTTGGGGATGTCTGCATTCAACTCTGAGAGCTGGACATATCTTTTGATAGAGGAGTTTTGAGACACTCTTTTTGAGGAATCTGGAAGTGGACATTTGGAGTGTTTATTGGCCTACTTTGGAAACGGGAATATCTTCACATAAAAACTAGACAGAAGCATTCTCAGAAACTTGTTTGTGATGTGTGCATTCAACTCACAGAGCCGAAATTTTCTTTTGAGAGAGCAGTTTTGAAACACTGTTTTTGCAGAATCTGCAAGTGGATATTTGGAGCGATTTGAGGTCTACGTTGGATGTGGGAACATCATCACATAAAAACTAGACAGAAGCATTACCAGAAACTTCTTTCTGATATGTGCATTCATCTAATGGAGTTGAACCTTTCTTTTGACAGAACAGTTTTGAAACACTCTTTTGATAGAATGTGCAAGTATATATTTGGAACGCTTTGGGGCCTGCGTTGGAAACGGGAATATCATAACATAAAAGCTAGACAGAAGAATTCCCAGAAACTTCGGTCTGGTGTGTTCATTCAACTAACGGAGTTGACCTTTCTGTTGCTGGGACATTTTTGAAACACTCTTTTTGTAGAATCTGCAAGTGGATAACAGGTCTGCTTATAGGCCTATGATGGAAATGGGAATATCTTCACATAAAAACTAGACATAAGCATTCTCAGAAACATCTTTGTGATATCTGCATTCAACTCAGAGAGTTGAACATATCTTTTGATATAGGAGTTTTGAAACACTCTTTTTGCAGAATCTGCAAGAGTATATTTGGAGAGCTTTGAGGCCTGCGTTGGAAACGGGAATATCATCACATAAAAACTAGATAGAAGCATTCCCAGAAACTTCTTTGGATGTGTGCATTCAACTAACAGAATTGAACCTTTTTTTAGATAGAAGAGTTTTGAAACACTCTTTTTGTAGGATCTGCAAGTGGATATTTTGATCACATTGAGGTCTACCGGGGAAAAGCGTGTATCTTCACATAAAAAGTAGACAGAAGCATTCTCAGAAACTTTTTTGTGATGTCTGCATTCAATTCTCAGAGCTGCACATAGATAGAGGAGTTTGGAAACACTCTTTTTGAGGAATCTGCAAGTGGATATTTGGAGCGCTTATAAGCCTACGTTAGAAACTAGCATATCGTCACATAAAAACCAGACAGAAGCTGTCTCAGAAAATTCCTTGTGATGTGTGCATTGAACTCACGGAGCTGAAACTTTCCTTTGATAGTTTGAAAAACGGTTTTTGCAGAATCTGCAAGTGGATATTTGCAGAGCTTTCAGGCCTACATTGGAAACTGGTATATCATCACATAAAAACTAGACAGAAGCATTCACAGAAAATTCTTTCTGATGTGTGCATTCAACTAACAGGGTTAAACCTTTCTTTTTATAGAATAGTTTTGAAACACTATTTTTGTAGAATCTGCAAGTGGATGTTTGGATCGAATTGAGGCCTATGGGGGAAAAGGGAATATCTTCACATAAACACTAGACAGAAGCATTCTCAGAAAATACTTTGTGATGTATGCATTCAACTCACAGACATGAACTTTCTTTTGACAGAGAAGATTTGAAAAACTGTTTTTTGCAGAATCTGCAAGTGGATATTTGGAACGTTTTGAGGCCTATGATGGAAAAGGGAATATCATCACATAAAAATTAGACAGAAGCATTCTCAGAAACTTCTTTGTGATATGTGCATTCAACTCACAGAGCTGAAACTTTCTTGTTATAGAGCAGTTTTGAAACACTGTTTTTGCAGAATCTGCAAGTGAATATTTGGAGCACTTTTATTCCTATGTTGGAAACGGGAATGTTATCACATAAAAATTAGACAGAAGCATTCTCAGAAACTTCTTTGTGATGGGGGCATTCAACTCACGGAGCTGAACTTTCTTTTGATAGAGCAGTTTTGAAAAACTGCTTTTGCAGAATCTGAAAGTGGATATTTGGAGCGCTTTGGGGCCTACGTTGGAAATGGGTATATCATCACATAAAAGCTAGACGGAAGCATTCCCAGAAACTTCTTTCGATTATTGCATTCAACTAACAGAGTTGAACCTTTCTTTCGATAGAACAGTTTGGAGACACTGTTTTTGCAGAATATGCAAGTGGATATTTGGAGTACTTACAGGCCTACATTGGAAACGGGAATTTCTTCACATAAAAACTGGACAGAAACATTCTCAGAAACTTGTTTGTGATGTGCCTATTCAATTCACAGAGTTGAACCTTTCTTCAGATAGCTCAGTTTTGAAACACTGTTTTTGTAGAATCTGCAGGTGTTTATTTGGAGTGATTTGAGGCATGTAGTGGAAAATGAAATATCTTCTCATAAAAACTAGACAGAGGCATTCTCAGAAACTTCTTTGAAATGTGTGCATTCAACTCACAGAGCTGAACCTTTCTTTTGACAGAGTAGTTTTGAAACACTGTTTTAGCAGTATCTGCAAGTGGATATTTAGTTCGCTTTGAGGCCTACGTTGGAAACGGGAATACCATCACAAAAAAACTAGACAGAAGCATTCTCAGAAACTTCTTTGTGGTCTGTGCATTCAACTCACGGAGCTAAAACTTTTTTTTGATAGAGCAGTTTTGAAACTCTGTTTTTGCAGAATCTGCAATTGGATATTTGGATCGCTTTGATGCCCACTTTGGAAATGGGAAAATCATCACATAAAAACTAGACAGAAACATTCCCAGAAACTTCTTTGTGATATGTGCATTCAATTAAGAGAGTTGAACCTTTCATTTTATAGAACAGTTTTGAAACACTCTTTGAAGAATCTGCAAGTAGATATTTGGAGTTATTTGAGACTTATAGTGGAAAAGGAAATATATTCACATAAAAACTATACTGAAGCATTCTCAGAAACTTCTTTGTGATGTTTGCATTCAACTAACAGAATAGAGTTTTTCTATTGATAGTTTTGAAACACTCTTTTTGTAGAATCTGCAAGTGGATATCTGGAGCGCTGTGAGGACTATGGTGTAAAAGGGAATATTTTCACATAAAAAACAGACAGAGACATTCTCACAAACTTCTTTGTGACGTCTGCATTCAATTCACAGAGCTGAATATTTCTTTTGATAGTGGAGGTTTGAAACACTGTTTTTGTAGAATCTGCAAGTGGATATTTGGAGCTGTAGTAGGCCTATGTTGGAAACGGGTATATCTTCACACAAAAACTAGACAGAAGCCTTCTCAGAAACTTCTTTGTGATGTGTGCACTCAACTCACAGAGTTGAACGTTTCTTCAGACAGCGTAGTTTTGAAACACTCTTTTTGTAGAATCTGCAGGCGTGCAGATTTGGAGTGCTTTGAGGCCTATAGTGGAAAAGGAAATATCTTCACATAAAAACCAGACAGAAGCATTCTCAGAAACGTCTTTGTGATGTGTGCATTCAACTCACAGAACTGAACCTTTCTTTGGATAGAGCAGTTTTGAAAAACTGTTTTTACATAATCTGCAAGTGAATATTTGTAGCGCTTTTAGGCCTATGTTGGAAAAGGGAATATCGTCACATAAAAACTAGACAGAAGCATTCTCAGAAACTTCTTTGTGATGTGTGCATTCAACTCACAGAGCTGGACTTTTCTTTTGAGAGAGCAGTTTTTAAAAACTTTTTTTTGCAGAATCTGCAAGTGGATATTTTGAGCGCTTTGAGGCCTACCTAGGAAACGGGAATATCTTAACATAAAAACTAGACAGGAGCATTCTCAGAATCTTCTTTGTGATGTGTGCTTTCAACTCACAGAGCTGAACCTTTCTTTTAATAGAGCAGTTTTGAAACACTGTTTTGCAGAATCTGTAAGTGTATATTTGGAGCGCTTTGAGGCCTATGTGGGAAAAGGGAATATCTTCAAATAAAAACTAAACAGAAGCATTCTCAGAAACTTCTTTGTGATGTGTGCATTCAACTCATAGAATTGAACTTTTCTTTTGAGAGAGCAGTTTTTAAGTAGTTTTTTTGCAGGATCTGCAAGTGGATATTTGGAGCGCTTTGAGGCCTACGTAGGAAACGCGAATATCTTAACATAAAAAATAGACAGGAGCATTCTCAGAAACTTCTTTGTGATGTGTGCTTTCAACTCACAGCGCTGAACCTTTCTTTTGATAGAGCAGTTTTGAAGCACTGTTTTGCAGAATCTTCATTGGGATATTTGGAGCACTTTGAGGCCTACACTGGAAAAGGTAATATTATCACTTAAAAACTAGACAGAAGCATTCTCACGAACTTCTTTGTGATGTCTGCATTCAACTCGCAGAGCTGAAAGTTTCCTTTAACAGAGCAGTATTGAAACACTGTTTTTGCAGAATCTGCAAGTGGATATTTGGAGCATTTTAATGCCTATGTTGGAAATAGGAATATCATCGCATAAAAATTAGACAGAAGCATTCTCAGAAACTCCTTTGTGATGTGTGAATTCAACCCACACAGCTTAACTTTTCTTTTAATAGATCAGCTTTGAAACTCCGTTTTTGCAGAATCTGCAAGTGGAGATTTGGAGCGCTTTGACGCCTATGGGGGAAAAGGGAATATCATCACAAAAAAACTAGACAGAAGTATTCCCAGAAACTTCTTTCTGATGTGTGCATTCAACTCTCAGAGCTGAATCTTTCTTTTGATAGAGCAGTTTTGAAACACTGTTTTTGCAGAATCTGTAAGTGGATATTTGTAGCGCTTTGAGGCCTATGTTGGAAACGGGAATATCATCACATAACCAGATAAAAGCATTCTCATAATCTTCTTTGAGATGTGTGCATTCAAATAATAGAATTGAACCTTTCTATTAACAGTTTTGAAATATTCTTTTTGTAGAGTCTGCAAGTGGATGTCTGGAGCGCTGTGTTGCCTATGAGGTAAAAGGGAATGTCTTCACATAAAAAATAGACAGAGGCATTCTCAGAAACTTCTTTGTGACGTCTGCATTCAACTCACAGTGCTGAACCTTTCTTTTGATATAGCAGTTTTGAAACACTGTTTTTGCAGAATCTGCAAGTGGATATTTGGGGGGCTTTGAGGCCTACATTGGAAAAGGGAATATCATCACATAACCAGACAAAAGCATTCTCAGAAACTTCTTTGTGATGTTTGCATTCAACTAACAGAATAGAGCTTTTCTATTGATAGTTTTGAAACACTCTTTTTGTAGAATCTGCAAGTGGATATCTGGAGCGCTGTGAGGACTATGGTGTAAAAGGGAATATCTTCACATAAAAAGTAGTCAGAGGCATTCCCAGAAACTTTGTGACGTCTGCATTCAACTCACAGAGCTGAATATTTCTTTTGATAGTGGAGGTTTGAAACACTGTTTTTGTAGAATCTGCAAGTGGATATTTGGAGCGCTAGTAGGCCTATGTTGGAAACAGGTATATCTTCACATAAAAACTAGACAGAAGCATCCTCAGAAACTTCTTTGTGATGTGTGCATTCAACTCACAGAGTTGAACGTTTCTTCAGATAGTGCAGTTTTGAAACACTCTTTTTGTAGAATCTGCAGGCGTGCAGATTTGGAATGTTTTGAGGCCTATAGTGGAAAATGAAATATCTTCACATAAAAACCAGACAGAAGCATTCTCAGAAACGTCTTTGTGATTTGTGAATTCAACTCACAGAACTGAACCTTTCTTTGGATAGAGCAGTTTTGAAAAACTGTTTTTACATAATCTGCAAGTGAATATTTGTAGCCCTTTTAGGCCTATGTTGGAAAAGGGAATATCATCACATAAAAACTAGACAGAAGCATTCTCAGAAACTTCTTTGTGAAGTGTGCATTCAACTCACAGAGCTGAACCTTTCTTTTGAGAAAGCAGTTTTTAAACACTTTTTTTGCAAAATCTGCAAGTGGATATTTGTAGTGCTTTGAGGCCTACCTAGGAAACCGGAATATCTTAACATAAAAACTAGACAGGATCATTCTCAGAAACTTCTTTGTGATGTGTGATTTCAACTCACCAAGCTGAACCTTTCTTTTAATAGAGCAGTTTTGAAACATTGTTTTTGCAGAATCTACAAGTGTATATTTGGAGCGCTTTGAGGTCTATGTGGGAAAAGGGAATATCTTCAAATAAAAATAAAACAGAAACATTCTCAGCAACTACTTTGTGATGTGTGCATTCAACTCATAGAGCTGAACCTTTATTTTGAGAGAGGAGTTTTTAGACACTTTTTTTGCGGAATCTGCAAGTGGATATTTGGAGCGCTTCGAGGCCTACGTAGGAAACGGGAATATGTTAACATGAAAACTAGACAGGAGAATTCTCAGAAACTTCTTTGTGATGTGTGCTTTCAACTCACAGAGCAGAACCTTTGTTTTATAGAGCAGTTTCAAAACACTGTTTTTGCAGGATCTGCAGGTGGATAATTGGAGCGCTTTGAGGCCTATGAGGCAAAAGGGAATATCTTCACATAAAAACCAGACAGAAGCATTCTCAGAAACTTTTTGTGATTTGTGCATTCAACTCACAGAGCTGAAACTTTCTTTTGAAAGAGCAGTTTTGAAACACTCTTTTTTTAGGATCTGCAAGTGGATATTTGTTGCGCTTTGAGACCTATGTCATAAGGGGAATATCTCCACGTAAAAACTAGACAGAAGCATTCTCAGAAACTTCTATGGGATGTGTGCTTTCAACTCACAGAGCTGGACTTTTCTTTTGATAAAGTAGTTTTGAAACACTGTTTTTGTGGAATCTGCAAGTTGACATTTGGAGTGCTTTGCGGCCTACGTTGGAAATGGGAATATCATCACATAAAAACTAGACAGAAGCATTCGCAGAAACTTCTTTGTGATGTGTCCATTCAACTGTCTATTTCTACTGATAGAACAGTTTTGAAGCACTCTTTTGTAGAATCTGCATGTGGATATTTTGAGTGCTTTGAGTCCTATGGTTGAAATGGTAACATCTTCACATAAAAACTAGACTGAAGCATTCTCAGAAACTTCTTTGTGATGTGTGCATTCAATTCAGAGAGCAGCAACTTTCTTTTGATAGAGCAGTTTTGAAACACTATTTTGGAAAAATCTGCAAGTGGATATTTGGAGATCTTTGAGGTCTATAGTGGAAAAGGATATGTATTCACATAAAAACTAGACAGAAGCATTCTCAGAAACTGCTTTGTTTGTAGTGTCTGCATTCAACTCACAGAGCTGAAACTTTCTTTTGATAGAGCAGATTTGAAACACTTTTTGCAGAATATGCAAGAGGATATTTGGAGCTCTTTGAGAGCTACATTGGAAACGGGAAAATCATGACATAACAAGACAAAAGCATTCTCAGAATCTTTTTGTGATGTGTGCTTTCAACTAACAGAATTGAACCTTTCTATTAATAGTTTTGAAACACTCTTTTTGTAGAATCTGCAAGTGGATATCTGGAGCGCTGCGAGGCCTCTGAGGAAAAAGGGAGTAACTTAACATAAAAAATAGATAGAAGCATTCCCAGAAACTTGTTTGTGACGTCTGCATTCAACTCACACAGATGAATATTTCTTTTGATAGTGGAGTTTTGAAACACTTTTTTTGTAGAATCTACAAGTGGATATTTGGAGCGCTTGTAGGCCCACGTTAGAAATGGTTATATCTTCACATAAAATCTAGACAGAAGCATTCTCAGAAACTGGTTTGTGATGTGTGCATTCAACTCACAGAGTTGAACCTTTCTTTGGATAGTGCAGTTTTGAAACATTGTTTTTGGAGAATCTTCAGGTGGATATTTGGAGCACTTTGAGGCCTACGTTGGAAATGGGAAAACGTTAACTTAAAAACTAGACAGAAGCATTCTCAGAAACTTCTTTGTAATGTGTGCATTCAACTCACAGAGTTGAACCTTTCTTTGGATAGTGCAGTTTTGAAACATTGTTTTTGGAGAATCTTCAGGTGCATATTTGGAGCGCTTTGAGGCCTACGTTGGAAATGGGAAAACGTTAACTTAAAAACTAGACAGAAGCATTCTCAGAAAATTCTTTGTGATGTGTGCATTCAACTCACAGAGCTGAACCTTTCTTTTGGTAGGGCGGTTTTGAAACACTGTTTTTGCAGAATCTTCAAGTGGATATTTGCAGCGCTTTGAGGCCTACGTTGGAAAGGGGAATATCATCACATAAAAACTAGACAGAAGCATTCCCAGAAACTTCTTTCTGATGTGTGCATTCATCTAACAGATTTGAACCTTTCTTTTGAGAGAACAGTTTTGAAACACCTTTTTTGTAGAATCTGCAAGTGGATATTTGGAGCGCTTTGAGGCCTATTGGGGAAAGGGTATATCTTCACATAAAAACTAGACAGAAGCATTCTCAGAAACTTCTTCATGATGTGTGCATTCAACTCTCAGAGTTGAAACTTTCTTTAGATAGCACAGTTTTGAAACACTATTTTTTAGAATCTGCAGGTGTATATCTGGAGTGCTTTTAGCCCTATAGTGGAAAAGGAAGCACTTTCACATAAAAAGTAGACAGAAGCATTCTCAGAGATTTCTTTTTGATATGTGCATTCAACTCACAGAGTTGAACTTTTCTTTTGATAGAGTAGCTTTGATACACTGTTTTTGCAGAATCTGCAAGTGGATATTTGGAGCACTTTGAGGCCTACGTTGGAAAAGGGAATATCATCACATAAAAACTAGAAAGAAGCCTTCTCAGAAACTTCTTTGTGATGTGTTTATTCAACTAATGGAGGAGAGCCTTTCTTTTGATAGAACAGTTTTGAAGCCCTCTTTGGTAGAATCTGCATGTGGATACTTTGATAGCTTCGAGGAGTATGGTTGAAAAGGTAACATTTTCACATAAAAACTAGACAGACACATTCTCAGAAACTTGTTTGTGATGTGTGCATTCAACTCACAGAGCTGAAATTTTCTTTTCAGAGAGCAGTTTTGAAACACTCTTTTGGAAGTATCTGCAAGTTGATATTTGGAGTTCTTTGAGGCCTAAAGTGGAAAAGGAAATATACTCACATTACAACTAGACAAAAGCATTCTCAGAAACTTCTTTGTGATGTGTGCATTCAACTCACAGAGTTGAACATTTCTTTAGATAGTGCAGTCTTGAAACACAATTTTTGTAGAATCTGCAGATGTATATTTGGAGTGCTTTGGGGCCTATAGTGGAAAAGGAAACATCTACACATAAAAACTAGACAGAAGCATTCTCAGAAACTTCTTTGTGATATGTGCATTCAACTCACAGAGCTGAACTTTTCTTTTGATAGAGCAGATATGATATACAGTTTACTCAGAATCTGCAAGTGGATATTTGGAGCACTTTGAGGCCTACGTTGGAAATGGGATTACCATCAAATAAAAACTAGACAGAAGCCTTCTCAGAAACTTCTTTGTGGTGTGTGTATTCAACTAACAGGATTGAACCTTTCTTTTGATAGAGCAGTTTTGAAACACTGTTTTTGCAGAATCTGCAAGTGGATATTTGGAGCGCTTTGAGACCTAAGTTGGAAACGGGAATAACTTCACATAAAAATTAGACAGAATCATTCTCAGATACTTATTTGAGATGAGTGCATTCAACTAACAGAGTTGAACATTTCTTTTGACAGAACAGTTTTGAAACACTCTTTTTGTAGGATCTGCAAATGGATATTTGCTGCTCTTTGTGGCCTATGGGGTAAATGGGAGTATCTCCACATAAAACCTAGACAGACGCATTCTGAGAAACTTCTTTGTGATGTGTGCTTTCAACTAACAGAGTTGAACTTTTCTTTTGATAGAGCTGTTTTGAAACACTGTTTTTGCAGTATCTGGAAGTTGACATTTGGAGTGTTTTGGGGGCTACGTAGGAAACCGGAATATCATCACATAAAAACTAGACAGAAGCATTCCCAGAAACTTCTTTCTGATGTGTGCATTCAACTAACAGAGGAGAGCGTTTCTTCTGATAGAACAGTTTTGAAGCACTCTTCCATTGAATCTGCATGTGGATATTTTGAGCGCTTTGTGTCCCATGGTTGAAAAGGTAGCATGTTCACATTAAAACTAGACAGAAGCATTCTCAGAAACTTTTTTGTGATGTGTGCATTTGACTCAGAGAGCTGAAACTTTCTTTTGATAGAGCAGTTTTGAAACACTGTTTTAGAAGGATCTGCAAATGTTTATTTGGAGTTCTTTGAGGCCTATAGTGGAAAAGGAAATATATTCACATAAAAACTAGACAGAAGCATTCTCAGAAACTACTTTGTGACGTGTGCTTTCAACTCACAGAGCTGAACTTTTCTTTTGATAGAGCTGTTTTGAAACACTGTTTTTGCAGAATCTGCAAGTTGACATTTGGAGTGTTTTGGGGCCTACTTTGGATAACCAGAATATCATCACATAAAAACCAGACAGAAGCATTCCCAGAAACTTCTTTCTGATGTGTGCATTCAACTAACAGAGGAGAATCTTTCTTCTGATAGAACAGTTTTGAAGCACTCTTCTGTAGAATCTGCATGTGGATATTTTGAGCAATTTGTGGCCTATGGTTGAAAAGGTAACTTGTTTACATTAAAACTAGACGGAAGCATTCTCAGAAACTACTTTGTGATGTGTGCATTCGACTCAGAGAGCTGAAACTTTCTTTTGATAGAGCAGTTTTGAAACACTGTTTTGGAAATATCTGCAAGTGTTTTTTGGAGTTCTTTGAGGCCTATAGTGGAAAAGGAAACATATTCACATAAAAACTAGACAGAAGCATTTTCAGAAACTACTTTGTGATGTCTGCATTCAACTCGCAGAGCTGAAACTTTCTTTTGATAGAGCAGTTTTGAAACACTGTTTTTGTAGAATATGCAAGTGGATATTTGGAGCTCTTTGAGACCTACGTTGGAAACGGGAATATCATCACATAACCAGACAAAAGCAGTCTCAGAAACTTCTTTGTGATACGTGCATTCAACTAAAGGAGTTTAACCTTTCTATTGATAGTTTTGAAACACTCTTTTTGTGCAATCTGCAAGTGGATATCTGGAGCGTTGTGAGGCCTATGGGGAAAAAGGGAATATCTTCACATAAAAAATAGACAGAGGCATTCTCTGAAACTTCTTTGTGACGTCTGCATTCAACTCACACAGCTGAAAATTTTTTTTGATAGTGGAGTTTTGAAACACTGTTTTTGTAGAACCTTCATGTGGATATTTGGAGCGCATGTAGGCCTACATTGGAAATGGGTATATCTTCACATAAAATCTAGACAGAAACATTCTCAGAAACTGGATTCTGATGTGGGCATTCAACTCACAGAGTTGAACCATTCTTTAGATAGCTCAGTTTTGAAACACTCTTTTTGTAGAATCTGCAGGTTTATATTTGGAGTGCATTGAGTCGTATAGCAGAAAAGAAATTATCTTCACACAAAAACTAGACAGAAGCATTCTCAGAAACTTCTTTGTGATGTGTGCATTCAACTCACAGAGCTGAGCCTTTCTTTTCATAGAGCAGGTTTGAAATACTGTTTTACATATTCTGCAAGTGGATATTTGGAGTGCTTTGTGACGTACTTTGGAAACGAGAATATCATCACATAAAAACTAGACAGAAGTATTCTCAGAAACTTCTTTGTGATGTGTGCTTTCAACTCACTGAGCTGAACTTTTCTTTACACAAAGCAGTTTTGGAACACTGTTTTTGAATTATCTGCAAGTGGATATTTGGAGCTCTTTGAAGTCGTCGTTGGAAATGGGAAAACCTTCAATTAAAAGCTAGACAGAAGCTTTCTCAGAAACTTCTTTGTGATGTGTGCATTAAACTCAGAGAGCTGAACGTTTGTTTTGATAGAGCAGTTTTGAAACAGGGTTTTTGCAGAATCTGGAAGTGGATATTTGGAGCGCTTTCAGGCCTACATTGGAAACTGAAATATCATTACAAAAAAACTAGACAGAAGCATTCTCAGAAAGTTCTTTCTGATGTGTGCATTTAACTATCAGAGTTGAACCTTTCTTTTGATACAACAGTTTGAAACCCTCTTTTTGTAGAATCTGCAAGTGGTTATTTGGATTGCTTTGAGGCCTATGGGGGAAAAGGGAATATCTTCACATAAAACTAGACAGAAGCATTCTCAGAAAGTTCTTTTGTGATGTATGCATTCAACTCACACAGCTGAACATTTCTTTTGATACAGCAGTTTTTAAACACTGTTTTTGCAGAATCTGCAAGTGGATATTTGGAGCGCTTTGAGGCCTATGTTGGAAATGGGAATATCTTCACGTAAAAACTAGACAGGAGCATTCTCAGAAACTACTTTGTGATGTGTGCATTCAACTGTCAGAGTTTAGCCTTTCTTTTGATAGAACAGTTTTGAAACACTCTGTAGAATCTGCAAATGGATATTTGGAGTGCTTTGAGGCCTATGGTGTAACAGGAAATATATTCACATAAAAACGAGACACAAACATGCTCAGAAACTTCTTCATGATGTGTGCATTCAACTCACAGAGTTGAACCTTTCTTTAGATAGTGCAGTTTTCAAACACTATTTTGCAGAATCTGCAGGTGTATATTTCGAGTGCTTTTAGGCCTATTGTGGAAAAGGAAACATTTTCACATAAAAAATAGACAGCAGCATTCTCAGAAACTTCTCTGTGATATGTGCATTCAACTCACAGAGCTGAACTTTTCTTTTGATCGAGCCACTTTGATACACAGTTTTTGCAGAATCTGCAAGTGGATATTTGGAGTGCTTTGAGGCCTACGTTGGAAACGGGAATATTATCACATAAAAGCTAGACAAAAGCCTTCTCAGAAGCTTCTTTGTGATGTGTGTATTCAACTAACAGAGGAGAACCTTTCTTTTGATAGAACAGTTTTGAAGCACTCTTTGGTAGAATCTGCATGTGGATATTTTGAGCGCTTTGACTCCTATGGTTGAAAAGGTAACATCTTCACATAAAAACTAGACGGAGCATTCTCAGAAACTTGTTTGTGATGTGTGCATTCAACTCACGGAGCTAACATTTTCTTTTGATAGAACAGTTTTGAAACACTCTTTTTGAGGGATCTGCCAGTGGATATGTGGAGTGCTTATAGGCCTACACTGGAAACGGGAATATCTTCACATAAAAAGTAGACAGAAGCATTCTCAGAAACTTCTTTGTGATGTCTGCATTCAACTCAAAGAGCTGAACCCTTCTTTTGATAGAGCAGTTTTGAAACACAGTTTTTGCGGAATCTGCAAGTGGATATTTGGAGAGCTTTGAGGCCTATGTTGGAAATGGGAACATCATCACATAACCAGACAAAATCATTCTCAGAAACTTCTTTGTGATGTGTGCATTCAACTACCAGAATTGTACCTTTATATTGATAGTTTTGAAACACTTTTTTGGTAGAATCTGCAAGTGGATATCTGGAGCGCTGTGAGGACTATGGGGTAAAAAGAATATCTTCACATAAAAAATGGACAGAGGCTTATTCATAAACTTACTTATGATGTATGCATTCAACTCACAGAGCTGAATATTTCTTTTGATAATGGAGGTTTGAAACACTGTTTTTGTAGAATCTGCAAGTGGATATTTGGAGCACTAGCAGGCCTACGTAGGAAATGGGTATATCCTCACATAAAATCTAGACAGAAATATTCTCAGAAATTTGTGGTGTGTGCATTCAACTCACAGAGTTGAACCTTTCTTTAGATAGGGCAGTTTTGAAACATTCTTTTAGTATAATCTGCAGGTGTATATTTGGAGTGCTTTGAGACCTATAGTGGAAAAGGAAATATCTTCACATAAAAACCAGACAGAAGCATTCTCAGAAACTTTTTTGTGATGTGTGCATTCAACTCACAGAGCTGAACCTTTCTTTTGATAGAGCAGTTTTGAAACACTGTTTTTACATAATCTGCCAGTGGATATTTAGAGTGCTTTGAGGCCTATGTTGGAAACGGGAATATCATCATATAAAATCTAGACAGAAGCGTTCTCAGAAACTTCTTTTTGATGTGTGCATTCAACCTACAGAGCTGAACCTTTTTTTTGATAGAGCAGCTTTGAAACATTGTTTTTGCAGTATCTTCAAGTTGCTTTTTGGAGCGCTTTGAGGCCTACGTTTGAAGCGGTAATATCATCACATAAAAACTAGACAGAAGCATTCCTAGAAACTTCTCTCTGATGTGTGCATTCAATTTTCAGAGTTGAACATTTCTTTTGATAGAACAGTTTTGAAACACTCTTTTTGTACAATCTGCAAGTGGATATTGGGACTGCATATAGGCCTACATTGGAATCGGGAATATCTTCATTTAAAAACTAGACAGAAGAATTATCAGAAACTTATCTGTGATGTGTGCATTCAACTCACAGTGTTGAACCTTTTTTTAGATAGCGCAGTTTTGAAATACTCTTTTTGTAGAATCTGCATGTTAATATTTGGAGCGCTTTCAGACCTATGGGGTGAAAGGGAATATCTTCACATAAAAACTAGACAGAAGGATTCTCAGAAACTTGTTTGTGATGTGAGCATTCAACACACAGAGTTGAACCTTTCTTGTGTTAGAGCAGTTTTGAAAATCTCTTTTTGTAGTATCTGCATGTGGATATTTGGAGTGCTTTTAGGCATGTGGTGTAAAAGGAAATATCTTCAAGTAAAAGCCAGAAAGAAGCATTCTCAGAAACTTCTTTGTGATGTGTGCATTCAACTGAGAGATATGAACATTCCTTTTGATAGAGCAGTTTTGAAAATCTCTTTTTGTAGAATCTGCAAGTGGATTTTTGGAGCGTTTATAGGACCATGTTGGAAACGAGAATATCCTCACATAAAATTTAGATGGAAGAATTCTCAGAAACTTGTTTGTGATGCGTGCAATCAACTCACCGTATTGAACCTTTCTTTTGATAGAGCAGTTTTGAAACACTCTATTTGTAGAATCTGCAAGTGGATATTTGGAGTGCTTTGAGGCCTATAGTGGAAAAGGACATATCTTCACATAAAAACCAGACAGAAGCATTCTCAGAAACTTTTTTGTGATGTGTGCCTTCCACCCACAGAGCTGAACTTTTCTTTTGATGGAGCAGTTTTGAAACACTGTTTTTACATAATCTGCCAGTGGATATTTGGAGCGCTTTGAGGCCTATGTTGGAAACGGGAATATCATCATATAAAAAGTAGACAGAAGCATTCCCAGAAACTTCTTTCCGATGTATGCATCCAACTATCAGAGTTGAACATTTCTTTTGATAGAACAGTTTTGAAACACTCTTTTTGTACATTCTGCAAGTGGATATTTGGACTGCATATAGGCCTATGTTGGAAACAGGAATATCTTCACTTAAAAACTAGACAGAAGCATTCTCAGAAACTTGTTTGTGATGTGTGCATTCAACTGAGAGATCTGTATATTCCTTTCGATAGAGCAGTTTTGACAATCTCTTTTTGTAGAATCTGCAAGTGGATATTTGGAGCATTTATTGATAGGACCATGTTGGAAACGAGAATATCTTCATATAAAATTTAGACGGAAGAATTCTCAGAAACCTGTTTGTGATGCATGCAATCAGCTCACAGAATTGAACCTTTCTTTTGATAGAGCAGTTTTGAAACACTGTTTTTGTAGAATTTGCAAGAGGATATTTGGAGTGCTTTGAGGCCTATAGTGGAAAAGGAAATATCTTCACATAAAAACTAGACAGAAGCATTCTCAGAAACTACTCTGTGATGTGTGCATTCAACTCACAGAGCTGAACCTTTCTTTTGATAGAGCAGTTTGGAAACACTATTTTTGTGCAATCTGCATGTGGATATTTGGAGAGCTTTGTGGCCTACGTTGGAACAGGGAATATCATCACATAAAAACTAGAGAGAAGCATTCCCAGAAACCTCTTTCTGATGTGTGCATTCAAATAACATAGTGGAACGTTTCTTTTGATAGAACAGTTTTGAAACACCTTTTTGTAGAATCTGCAATTGGATATTTTGAGTGCTTTGAGGCCAGTGGGGGTAATGGGGATACCTTCTCATAAAAACTAGACAGAAGCATTCTCAGAAACTTCTATGTGATGTGTGCATTCAACTCGCAGAGCTGAACCTTTCTTTTGATAGAGCAGTTTTCAAACACTGTTTTTGCAGAATCTGCATGTAGATATTTGGAGCACTTTGAGGCCTACATTGGAAACGGGAATATCATCACATAAAAACTAGACAGAAGCATTCTCTGAAACTTCCTTGTAATATGTGCATTTAACTCACAGATATGAACCTTTTTTTTCATAGAACAGTTTTGAAACACTGTTTTTGCAGAATCTGCAAGTGGATATTTGGAGCACTTTGAGGCCTACGTAGGAAACGGGAATATCATCAGATAAAAACTAGACATTAGCATTCTCAGAAACTACTTTGTGATGTGTGCATTCACCTCACACAGCTGCATCTTTCTTTTGATAGAGCAGTTTTGAAACACTCTTTTGTAGAATCTGCAAGTGGATATTTGGAGCGCTTTGAGGTCTATGGGGTAAAAGGGAATTTCTTAAAGTAAAAAATACAGAGAAGCATTCTCAGAAACTTTTTTGTGATTTGTGCATTCAACTCAAAGAGCTGAACCTTTGTTTTGATAGAGCAGTTTTGAAACACTGTTCTTGCAGAATCTGCAAGTTAATATTTGGAGCACTTTGAGGCCTATGTTGGAAACGGAAGTCTCATCACATAAAAAGTAGACAGAAGCATTCTCAGAAACTTCTTTGTGATGTGTGCATTCAACTCACATAGCTGAACCTATCTTTTGATAGAGAAGTTATGAAACACTGTTTTTGCAGAATATGTCAGTGAATATTTGGAGCGCTTTGAGGCCTACTTTGGAAACGGGAATATAACCCCATTAAAACTAGACAGAAGCGTTCTCAGAAACTTATTTGTGATATGTGCTTTCAACTCACAGAGCTGAACTTTTCTTTTCATAGAGCAGTTTTGAAACACTGCTTTTTCAGAAACTGCAAGTGGATATTTGCAGTGCTTTGAAGCATACGTTGGAAACGGGGATATCATCACATAAAAACTAGACAGAAGGATTCTCAGAAACTTCTTTCTGACGTGTGCATTCAACTTAAGAGCAGAACCTTTCTTTTGATAGAACAATTTTGAAACACTCTTTTTGTAGAATCTGCAATTGGATATTTTGAGCGCTTTGAGTCCTATTGGGTAAAATGGAATATATTCCCATGAAAACTAGACAGAAGCATTCTCAGAAACTATTTTGTGATGTGTGCTTTCCACTCACAGAGCTGAACCTTTCTTTTGATAGAGCAGTTTTGAAACACTGTTTTTGGAGGATCTGCAAGTAGATATTTGGAGCGCTTTGAGGCCTATGGGGGAAAAGGGAATATCTTCACATAAAAACTAGACAGAAGTATTCTCAGAAACTTCTTTGTGATGTGTGCATTCAACTTACAGAGCTGAACCTTTTTCTTTTGACAGATCAGTTTTGAAACACTGTTTTCACTGGATCTGCAAGTGGATATTTGGAGCGCTTTGATGCCTACGGCTGAAACGGGAATATCTTCACATAAAAACTGGACAGAAGCATTCCCAGAAACCTCCTTGTGATGTGTTCATTCAAGTCACAGACCTGAACCTTTCTTTTGATAGGGCAGTTTTGAAACCCTGTTTTTGCAGTATCTACAAGTGGATATTTGGAGTGCTTTGAGGCCTATGATGGAAACGCGAATGTCATCACATAAAAACTAGACAGAAGAATTCTTAGAAACTTCTTTGTGATATGTGCATTCAACTCACAGAGCTGAACATTTCTTTAGATAGAGCAGATTTCAAACACTGTTTTTGCAGAATCTGCAAGTAGATATTTGGAGCGCTTTGAGGCCTATGTTGGAAACGGGAATATCTTCACATAAAAACTTGACAGAAGCATTCCCAGAAACTTCTTTCTGATTTGTATATTCAACTAGTAGAATAGACTGCATGTGTCTTTATGACATAATAGAATGATTTGTTTTCCTTTGGGTATATACACAGTGATGGGATTGTTGGGTCAAATGGTAAAAAAGATATTTTTATAAATTTAGTGTACCCTAAGTGTACAGTGTTTATAAAGTCTATACAAGTGTATAGTAATGTTCTGGGCCTTTATATTCATTCACCACTCACTCATTCAGAGCAGCTTCTACTCCTGCAAGCTTCGTTCATGGTAAGTGTCCTATACAGAGGTCACTTTTTTTCCTCTTTTATTTTTTATTTTTACTGTACTTTTTCTGTGTTTACATACGCTTAGATACAAAAATGCTTGCCATTTTGTTACAATTGCCCACAGTGTTCAGTGCAGTAGCAAGCTGTACAGGTTTGTAGTCTAGGAGCAATAGAATTTACCATATAACCTAGGTGTATACTAAGCTATACCACCCAGGTTTATCTAAGTACACTCTACAATGTTTGCACAATGACAAAATTGCCTAATGATGTATTTCTCAGAATGTATGCCTCTCATTAAGTGACGCATGACTGTATTTAGGTTAGATGGATGTGTAAGCTAAAAATACATGGGGGTGGAGAATTTTGCATTAATGTACTTTTTAAACAAAGAAATGTGTATTTATCATTTATGGAAAAAAAGAAGTTTTGAAACCCTCTTTTTATAGAATCTGCAGTGGATATTTGGAGCGCTTTGGGCCTGTGGGTGAAAAGGGAATATCTTCACATCAAAACTAGACAGAAGCAATCTCAGAAACTTCTTTGTGGTGTACGCATTCCACTCACAGAGCTGAATCTTTCTTTTGATAGAGCAGTTTTGAAAAACTGTTTTAGCAGAATCTGCAAGTGGATATTTGGAGTCCTTTCAGGCCTATGTTGGAAACGTGAATATCATCACATAAAAACTAGACAGAAGAATTCCTAGAAACTTCTTTGTGATGTGTGCATTCAACTCACGGAGCTGAACATTTATTTTGATAGAGCAGCTTTCAAACACTGTTTTTGGAGAATCCACAAGTGGATATTTGGAGCGCTTTGAGGCTTTCATTGGAGATGGGAATATCATCACATAAAAACATGACAGAAGCATTCCCAGAAACTTCTATCCGATTTGTACATTCAACTAGTAGAGTAGAACCTTTCTTGTGATAGAATAGTTTTGAAGCACTCTTTTTGTAGAATCTGCAAGTGGATATTTGGAGCGCTTTGGGCCTGTGGGCGAATAGGGAATATCTTCACATCAAAACAAGACAGAAGCAATCTTAGAAACTTCCTTGTGGTGTGTGAATTCCACTCACAGAGCTGAACCTTTCTTTTGATAGAGCAGTTTTGAAAAACGGTTTTACAGGATCTGCAAGTGTATATTTGGAGCGCTTTGAGGCCTATGTTGGAAACGGGAGTATCATCACAAAAACTAGACAGAAGCATTCCCAGAAACTCCTTTGTGATGTGTGCATTCAACTCACAGAGCTGAACCTTTCTTTTGATAGAGCAGTTTTGAAACACTGTTTTTGGAGAACCTGCAAGTGGATATTTGGATTGCTTTGTGTCCTATGTTGGAAACGGGATTATCGTCACATAAAAACTAGACAGAAGCATTCACAAAAACTTCTTTCTGGTGTGTGCATTCAACTCACAGTGTAGAACCTTTCTTTTGGTAGAAGAATTTTGAAACACTCTTTTTGTAGAGTCTGCAAGTGGATATTTGGAGCACTTTGAGGCCTATGGGTAAAAGGGTTTATCTTCACATAAAAACTAGACAGAAGCATTCCGAAAAACTTCTTTGTGATGTGTGCATTCATACCACGGACCTGAACCTTTCTTTTCATAGAGCAGGTCTGAAACACTGCTTTTGCATGTTCCGCAAGTGGATATTTGGAGCGCTTTGAGGTCTACTTTGGAAACTGGAATATCATCACATAAAAACCATACAGAAACATTCTCAGAAACTTCTTTGCAATGTGTGCATTCAACTCACAGAGCTGAAACTTTCTTTTGATAGAGCAGTTTTGAAACACTGTTTCTGCAGAATCTGCAAGTGGATATTTGGAGAGCTTTGATGCCCACTTTGGAAATTTAAATATCATCACATGAAAACTAGACAATAGGATTCTCAGAAAGTTCTTTGTGATGTGTGCATTCAACTCACAGAGCTGAACCTTTCTTTTGATAGAGCAGCTTTTAAACACAATTTTTGCAGAAAGTGCAAGTGGATATTTGGAGAGTTTGAGGCCAATGTTGAAAACGGGAATATCATCACATAAAAACTAGACAAAAGCATTCCCAGAAACTTCTTTGTGATGTGTGCATTAAACTTACAGAGCTGAAACTTTCTATTGATATATCAGTTTTGAAACGTTGTTTTTGCAGAATCTGCAAGTGGATATTTGGAGTGCTTTGAGGCCTATGTTGGAAATGAGAATCTCGCCACATAAAAGCTAGACAGAAGCATTCTCAGAAACTTCTTTGTGAAGAGTGCATTCAATTCACAGAGCTGAACCTTTATTTTGAGAGAGCAGTTTTGAAACACTGTTTTAGCAGAATCTGCAAGTGGATATTTGGAGAGATATGAGGCCTACATTGGAAACCGGAATATCATCACATAAAAAAATAGATCGAAGCATTCTCAGAAATTTCTTCATGACGTCTACATTCAACTCACAGAGCTGAACATTTCTGTTGATAAGGGAGTTTTGAAACACCCTTTTTGTGGAATCTGCAAGTGGATATTTAGAGGGCTTATAGGCCTACATTGGAAACGGGAATATCTTCATATACAAACTAGACAAAAGGATTCTCAGAAACTTGTTTTTGATGTTTTCATTTAACTTACAGGGTTGAACATTTTTTTAGATAGCACAGTTTTGAAACACTCTTTTTGTAGAATCTGCAGGTGTATATTTTGATTGCTCTGAGGCATATAGTGGAAAAGGAAAGCTGTTTACATAAAAACTGGAAAGAAGCATTCTCAAAAACTTCTTTGTGATGTTTGCATTCAACTCACAGAGCTGAACTTTTCTTTTGATAGAGCAGTTTGGAAATACAGTTTTTGCAGAATCTGCAACTGGATATTTAGAGTGCTTTGAGGCCTAAGTTGTAAACTTGCATGTAAACAAACAAAAAATAAAAACTAGACAGAAGCATTCTCAGAAACTCTTTTGTCATGTGTGCATTCAACTCACAGAGCTGAACCTTTCTTTTAATAGAGCAGTTTTGAAACACTGTGTTTGCAGAATCTCCAACTGGATATTTGGAGTGCTTTGAGGCGTGCGTTGGAAACGGGAATCTCATCACATAAAAACTACACAGAAGCATTCTAAGAGACTTCTTTGTGATGTGTATATTTAACTCACAGAGCTGAACCTGTCTTTTGATAGAACAGTTTTCAAACACTGTTTTTGCAGAATCTGAAAGTGGATATTTGGAGTGCTTTGAGGCCTACGTTGGAAACGGGAATCTCATCACATAAAAACGAGACAGGAGCATTCCTAGAAATTTCTTTGTGATGTGCGCATTCAATTCACACAGCTGCACCTTTCTTTTGATAGAGCAGTTTTGAAACCCTCTTTTTGTAGGATCTGCAACTGGATATTTGGATCACTTTGAGGCCTATGGTGGAAAAGGAAATACCTTCACATAAAAAATACACAGAAGCATTCTCAGAAACTTCTTTGTTATGTGTGCATTCACCTCACAGGGCTAAACCTTTCCTTTGGTAGAGCAGTATTGAAACACTGTTTTTGCAGAATCTGCAAATTGATATTTGGAGGGCTTTGAGGCCTACGTTTGAAACGGGAACATCATCACGTGATAACTAGACAGAATCATTCTCAGAAACTTCTTTGTGATGTATGCATTCAACTCTGAGAGGTGAAAATTTCTTTTGATAGAGCAGTTTGGAAACACTGTTTTTGAAGAATTTGCAAGTGGATATATGGAGCGATTTGAGGCCTATGGAGTAAAAGGGAATACCTTCACATAAAAATTAGACAGAAGCATTCTCAGAAACTTCTTTGTGATGACTGCCTTCAACTCTCAGAGCTGAACATATCTTTTTAGAGAGGAGTTTCGAAACACTCTTTTTGTAGAATCTGCGAGTGGATATTTGGAGTGCTTATAGGCTTACTTTGGAAACGGGTATATTTTCACATAAAAACTAGACAGAAGCATTCTCAGAAACTTGTTTCTGATGTGTGCATTCAACTCACAGAATTGAACCTGTCTTTTGATAGAGCAGTTTTGAAACACTGTTTTTGCAGAATCTCCACGTGGATATTTGAAGTGATTTGAGTCCTACTTTGGAAACCAGAATAACTTCACATAAAAACTGTACAGAAGCGTTCTCAAAAAATTCTTTGATATGTGTGCATTTGACTCACAGAGCTGAACCTTTCTTTTTCATAGAGCAGTTTTGAAACCCTGATTTTGCAGAATCTGGAAGTGGATATTTGGAGCATTTGGTGGCCTATGTTGGAAACGGGAATATCATCACATAAAAACTAGACAGAAGCATTCCAAGAAACTTCTTTGTGATGTGTGCATTCAACTACGAGAGTTGAACCTTTGTTTTGACAGAACAGTTTTGAAACACTCTTTTTGTAGAATCTGCAAGTTTATATTTGGAGCGCATTTAGACCTATGAGGGAAAAGGGAATAACTTCACATAAAAACTAGACAGAAGCATTCTCAGA
The DNA here is from genome assembly GCF_028885625.2 of Pongo pygmaeus. Classification (NCBI taxonomy): domain Eukaryota; kingdom Metazoa; phylum Chordata; class Mammalia; order Primates; family Hominidae; genus Pongo; species Pongo pygmaeus. The sequence goes on from NC_072392.2 coordinate 39,927,226, forward strand.
AACTTTTTTGCGATGTCTGCATTCAACGCACATAGCTGAATATTTCTTTTGATAGGGGAGTTTTGAAAAACTCTTTTTGTAGAATCTGCAAGTGGATATTTGCAGTGCTTTTAGGCCTACGTTGGAAACGGGAATACCTTCACATAAAAACTTGATAGAAGCATTCTCAGAAACTTCTTTGTGATGTGTGCATTCAACTCACAGAGTTCAACCTTCCTTTTTCTAGAGTGGTTTTGAAACACACTTTTTGTAGAATCTGCAAGTGGCTATTTGGTGTGCTTTGAGGCCTATAGTGGAAAAGGAAATATCTTCACATAAAAACTAGACAGAAACATTCTAAGAAACTTCTTTGTGATGTGTGCATTCACCAAACAGAGTTGAACAATTCTTTTAATAGAATAGTTTTGAAACATACTTTTTGTAGAATCTGCAAGTGGATATCTGGAGCGCTTTGAGGCCTATTGGTGAAAAGGGAATATCTTCACATAAAAAGTAGACAGAATTATTCTAAGAAACCTCTCTGTGATGTCTGCATTGAACTTACAGACCTGAACATTTCTTTTGATAGACTAGTTTTGAAACACTCTTTTTGTAGAATCTGCAAGTGGATATTTGGAGTGCTTTTAGGCTTTCGTTGGAAACGGGAATATCTTCACATAAAAACTAGACAGAAGCATTCTCAGAGACTTCTTTCTGATGTATCCATTCAACTAACGGAGTTGAACCTTTCTTTTGAGAGAATAGTTTTGAAACCCTATTTCTGTAGAATCTGCAAGTGGATATTTGGTGTGCTTTGAGGCTTATAGTGGAAAAGGAAATATCTTCACATAAAAACTTGACAGAAGTATTCTCAGAAACTTCTTTGTGATGTGTGCATTCAACTTACAGAGCTGAATCTTTCTTTTGATAGAGCAATTTTGAAACGTGTTTTTGCAGAATCTGCAAGTGGATATATGGAGCACTTTGGGGGCTACGTTGGAAACTGGAATATCACCACATAAAAAATAGACAGGAGCATTCTCAGATACTTCTTTGTGATGTGTGCATTCAAATAACGGAGTTGAACTTTTTTTTTGATAGAGGAGTTGCGAAACACTCTTTTTGTAGAATCTGCAACTGGGTATCTCGAGCGCTTTGAAGCCTATGGGGGAAAAGGGAATATCTTCACATAGAAACTAGACAAAAGCAATCACAGTAACTTCTTTGTGATGTCTGCATTCACCTCACAGAGCTGAATATTTCTTTTTATAGAGGAGTTTTTAAACACTCTTTTTGTATAATCTGCAATTGGATATTTGGAGTGCTTATAGGCTAACCTTTTAATGCGAATATATTCACATAAAAATTTGACAGAAGCATTCTTGGAAACTTGTGTGTGATGTGTGCATTCAATTCACAGAGTTGAAACTTTCTTTTAATAGAACAGTTTTAAAACACTCTTTTTGTAGAATCTGCAAGTGGATATTTGGAATGCTTTGAGGCCTATAATGGAAAAGGAAATATCTTCACAAAAAAACTAGACAGAAGCATTCTCAAGAACTTCTTTGTGATGTGTGCATTCAACTCACAGAGCTGAACCTTTCTTTTGATAGAGCAGTTTTGAAACACTGTTTTTGCAGAATGTGCAAGTGGATATTTGGATCGCTTTGAGGCCTACGTTGGAAACGGGACTACCATCACATAAAAACTAGACAGAAGCATTCTCAGAAACTTCTTTGTGATGTGTGCATTCAACTAACAGATTTGAACATTTCTTTAGATAGAACAGTTCTGAAATAGCTTTTTGTAGAATTTGCAAGTGTATGTCTGGAGGGCTTTGAGTCCTATGGGGGAATAGGAAATATCTTCACATAAAAACTAGACATAAGCATTCTCAGAAAGTTCTTTGTGACGTTTGCTTTCAACTCACAGAACCGAACTTTTTTTTGATAGAGCAGTTTTAAGAAACTGTTTTTTTAGAATGTGCCACTGTATATTTGAAGTTCTTTGAGGCTTATAGTGGACAAGGAAATATCATCACATAAAAACAGACACAATCTTAGAGAATGCTTTGTGATGTGTGCATTCAACTCAAAGAGCTGAACTTTTCTTTTGATAGAGCAGCTTTGAAACACTGTTTTTGCAGAATCTGCAAGTGGATAGTTGGAGCGCATTGAGGCCTATGTTGGAAATGGGAGTCTCATCACATAAAAATTAGACAGAAGCATTCTCAGAAACTTCTTTGTGATGTGTGCACTCAACTCACATAGCTGAACCTATCTTTTGATAGAGAAGTTATGAAAGACTGTTTTTGCAGAATCTGCAAGTGAATATTTGGAGCACTTTGAGGCCTACTTTGGAAACGGGACTATAACCCCATAAAAACTAGACAGAAGCATTCTCAGAAACTTCTTTGTGATGTGTGCATTCAACTGACATATTTGAACCTTTTTTTTGATAGAACAGTTCTGAATCAATCTTTTTGCAGAATTTGCAAGTGTATGTCTGGAGCGCTTTGAGTCCTATGGGGGAATAGGAAATATCTTCACATAAAAACTAGACATAAGCATTCTCAGAAAGTTCTTTGTGACGTTTGCTTTCAACTCACAGTACTGAACTTTTTTTGGTAGAGCAGTTTTAAAAAATTGTTTTTTTAGAATGTGCCACTGTATATTTTAAGTACTTTGAGGCCTATAGTGGACAAGGAAATATCATCACATAAAAACCAGACAGACACAATCTCAGAAAATGCTTTGTGATGTCTGCATTCAACTCACAGAGCTGAACATATCTTCTGATAGAGGAGTTTTGAAACTCAGTTTTTGTAGAATCCACAAGCGGACATTTGGAGTGCTTATAGGCCTACGTTGGAAACAGGAATATCTTCACATAAAAACTAGGCAGAAGCATTTTGGGAAACTTTTTTGTGATGTGTGCATTCAACTCACAGAGTTGAACCTTTCTCTAGATAGCACAGTTTTGAAACACTCCTTTTGTAGAATCTGCAGGTGTATATTTGAATTGCTTTCAGGCCTACGTTGGAAACGCGAATATCATAACATAAAAAATAGACAGAAGCATTCTCGGAAACCTCTTCGTGATGTCTGCATTCAACTCACAGAGGTGAACATATCTTTTGGTAGAGGAGTTTGGGAACACTGTTTTTGCAGAATCTGCAAGTGTATATTTGGAGCGCTTTGAGGCCTAGATTGGAAACCGGAATATCATCACACAAAAACTAGACAGAAGCATTCCCACAAACTTCTTTCTGATGTGTGCATTCAACTAACAGAGTTGAACCCTTCTTTTGATAGAACAGTTTTGATACACTCTTTTTGCAGAATTTGCAAGTGGATATCTGGAGTGCTTAGAGGCCTACGTTGGAAACGGGAATATCATCACATAAAAAGTAGACAGAAGCATTCTCAGAAACTACTTTGTGATGTGCACATTCAACTCACAGAGATGAATCTTTCTTTTTATAGAGCAGTTTTTAAACACAGTTTTTTCAGAAACTGCAAGTGGATATTCCGATCACTTTGAGGCCTACTTTGGAAACGGGAATATCATCATATGAAAACTAGATGGAAGCATTCTCATAAACTTCTTTGTGATGTGTGCATTCAACTCACAGAGCTGAACCTTTCTTTTGGTAAAAGAGTTTTGAAACACTCTTTTTGTAGAACCTGAGTGGCTATTCGGAGCGCTTTAGGGCCTATGGGGGAAAAAGGAATGTCCTCACATAAAAACTACACAGAAGCATTCTCAGAAACTTCTTTGCCATGTGGGCATTCAACTCACAGAGCTGTAACTTTCTTTTGATAGAGCAGTTTTGAAACAGTGGTTTTGCAGAATCTGTCAGTGGATATTTGCAGTGTTTTGAGGCATACATTGGAAACAGGAATATCATCACATAAAAACTAGATAGAAGCATGCTCAGAAGATTCTTTGTGATGTGTGCATCGAAATAACAGAGTAGAACCTTCCTTTTGATAGAACAGTTTTGAAATACTCTTTTTGTAGAATCTGCATGTGGATATTTGGAGCGCTTTGAGGCCTACGGGGTAAAAGGGAATATCTTCACATAAAAAGTAGACTGAAGCATTGTCAGAAACTTTTTTGTGATGCCGGCATTCAACTCAAAGAGTTATACCTTTCTTTTGATTGAGCAGTTTTGAAAATCTCTTTTTGTAGAATCTGCAAGTGGATATTTGGACTACCTTGAGGCATATAGTGGAAATGGAAATATCTTCCCCTAAAAACTAGACAGAAGCATCCTCAAAAACTTGTTTGTGATGTGTGCATTCAACTCAGAGAGCTGAACATTACTTTTGATGGAGTAGTTTTGAAAATTTTTTTTGTAGAATCTGCAAGTGGATATTTGGGGCACTTATAGGCCTCCGTTGGAAACGGGAATATCTTCACATAAAATATAGATGGAAGCATTCTCCGAAACTTGTTTGTGATGTGTGCATTCAACTCACAGAGCTGAATGTTTCTTTTAATAGAGCAGTTTTGAAACACTGTGTTTGCAGAATCTGCAAGTGGATATTTGGAGCGCTCTGAGGCCTACGATGGAAACGGGAATATCATCACATAAAAAGTAGACAGAAGCATTCTCTGAAACTTCTTTGTGATGTGTGCATTCACCTCACAGAGCTGAACCTTTCTTTTGATTGAGCAGTTTTGAAAGTCTGTTTTTGCAGAACCTTCAAGTGGATATTTGGAGCGCTTTGAGGACTACATTGGAAACGGGAATATCATCACATAAAAACTACACAGAAGCATTCTCAGAAACTTGTTTGTGATGTGTGGATTCAACTCACTGACCTGAACCTTTCTTTAGATAGAGCAGTTTTGAAACACTTTTTTTCAGAACCTGCAAGTGGATATTTGGAGCGCTTTGAGGACTACATTGGAAACGGGAATATCATCAAATAAAAACTAGACAGAAGCATTCCCAGAAACATCTTTCTGATATGCGCATGCAACTAACAGAGTTGAAACTCTCTTTTGATAGAACAGTTTTGAAACACTCTTTTTGTAGAATCTGCAAGTGGGTAGTTTGAGCGCTTTGAGGCCTATGGGGTAAAAGGGAATATCATCACATAAACACTAGAGAAAAGCATTCTCAGAAACTTCTTTGTGATGTGTGCTTTCAACTCACACAGCTGAACCTTTCTTTGATAGAGTAGATTTGAAACACTGTTTTTCCATTATCTGCAAGTGGATATTTGGAAAGCTTTGAGGCCTACGTTGGAAACAGAATATCATCACATAAAAACTAGACAGACTCATTATCAGAAAATTGTTCATGATGTTTGCATTCAACTCACAGAGCTGAACCTTTCTTTTGATAGAGCAGTTTCGAAACACTGTTTTTGCAGAACGTGCAATTGGATATTTGCAGCGTTTTGAGGCCTACATTGGAAAGAGGAATATCATCACATAAAAACTACACAGAAGCATTCCCAGAAACTTCTTTCCAATGTATGGATTCAACTAACACAGTTGAACCTTTCTTTTGAGAGAACAGTTTTGAAACACTCTTTTTGTAGGATCTGCAAGTGTATATTTGGAGCGCTTTGAGGACTACGTTGGAAACCAGAATATCATCACATAAAAACTAGATACAAGCATTCTCAGAAACTACTTTGTGACGTGTGCATTCAACTCAAAGATTTGAACCTTCCTTTTGATAGAGGAATTTTGAAAATCTCTTTTTGTAGAATCTTTAAGTGTATATTAAGAGTGCTTTGAGGCCTATGTTGTAAACAGGAATATCTTCACATTAAAACTAGACGGAAGTAGTTTCAGAAAATTCTTTGTGATGTGTGTATTCAACTCACAGAACTGAACCTTTCTTTTGATAGAGCAGTTTTGAAACACTCTTTTTGCAGAATTGCAATTGGATATTTGCAGCGCTTTGAGGCCCACTTTGTAACGGGAATATCATCACATAAAAACTAGACAGAAGCATTGTCAGAAACTATTTTGTGATTTGTGCATTCATCTCACAGAGCTGAACCTTCCTTTTGATAGAGCAGCTTTGAAACACTCTTTTTGTAGAATCTGCAAGTGGATATTTGGAGTGCTTTGATGCCTATGGGGAAAAGGGAATATCTTCACATAAAAATACACAGAAGCATTGTCAGAAACTTCTTTGTGGTGTGTGCATTCAACTCACAGAGCTCAACCTTTGTTTTGGTACAGCAGTTTTGAAACACTGTTTTTGCAATATCCGCAAGCGGATATTTTGCGCATTTTGAGGCCTAGTTTGGAAACGGGAATATCATCACATAAAAACTAGACAGACGCATTCTCAGAAACTTCTTTGTATTCATGCATTCAACTCAGAGAACTGAACATTCCTTTTGATAGAGCAGTTTTGAAAATCACTTTTTGTAGTATCTGCAAGTGGATATTTGGAGCGCTTATAGGCGCACATTGGAAACGGGAGTATCTTCACATAAAATTTAGATGGAAGCATTCTCAGCAAGTTGTCTGTGATGTGGGAATTTAACTCTCATTGTTGAACCTTTCTTTTGATAGAGCAGCTTTGAAACACTCTATTTGAAGAATCTGAAAGTGGATATTTGGAGTGGTTTGAGACCTATTGTGGAAAAGGAAATATCTTCACTTAAACACTAGAGAGAAGCATTTTAAGAAACTTCTTTGTGATGCATGCATTCAATTCACAGAGCTGAACCTTTCTTTTGATAGAGCAGTTTGGAAACACTGTTTTTGCAGAATCTGCAAGTGGATATTTGGAGTGCTTTGAGGCCTGTGTTGGAAACGGGAATATCATCACATAAAAACTAGCCAGAAGCATTCTCAGAAACTTCTTTGTAATGTGTGCTTTCAACTCACAGAGCTGAACCTTCCTTTTGATAGAGCAGTTTTGAAAGACTATTTTGGTAGGATCTGCAATAGGATATCTGGAGTGCTTTGAGGCCTATTTGGGAAAATGGAATATATTCACATAAAAACTAGACAAAAGCATTCTCAGAAACTTCTTTGTGATGTCTGCATTCACCTCACAGAGCTGAACATTTCTTTGATAGAGAAGTTTTGAAACACCTATTTTGTAGAATCTGCAAGTGGATATTTGGAGTGCTTATAGGCCAACATTGGAAATGGGAATATCTTCATATAAAAACTAGACAGAATTATTCTCAGAAACTTGTTGGTGATGGGTGCAGCCAACTCACAGAGTTGAACCTTTCTTTACGTAGTGCAGTTTTGAAGCAGTCTTTTTGTTAAATCTGAAGGTGTATATTTGCAGTGCTTTGAGGCCTATAGTGGAAAAGGAAATATCTTCACATAGAAACTAGACAGAAGCATTCTCACAAACTTCTTTGTGACGTGTGCATTCAACTCACAGAGCTGAAACTTTCTTTCAATAGACCAGTTTTGAAACCCTGTTTTTGCAGAATCTGCAAGTGGATAGTTGGAGCGTTTTGAGGCCTACATTGGAAACAGGAATATCATCACATAAAAACTAGACAGAAGCATTCACAGAAACTTCTTTCTGATGTGTGCATTCAACTACTGGAGTTGAACCTTTCTTTTGATAGAACAGTTTTGAAATGCTCTTTTTGTAGAATCTGCATTTGGATATTTTGAGCACTTTCAGACCTATGTTGGAAAAGGGAATATCTTCACATAAAACTAGACAGAAGCAATCGCAGAAACTTCTTTGTGACGTGTACATTCAACTCAAAGAGCTGAACTTTTCTTTTGATGGAGCAGTTTTGAAACATTGTTTTGGCAGTATCTGCAAGTAAATATTTGGAGCGTTTTGAGGACTATGTTGGAAACGGGAATTTCATCACATAAAAACTAGACAGAAGCATTCTCAGAAACGTCTTTCTCATGTGTGCATTCGACTGATAGAGTAGAAACTTTCTTTTGATAGAACTGCTTTGAAACATTCTTTTTGTAGAATCCGCAAGTGGATACTTGGAGTGCTTTCAGTTCTATGAGGGAAAAGGGAATATCTTCACATGGAAACTAGTCAGAAGCATTCTCAGAAACTTGTTTGTGATGTGTGCATTTAACTAACAGAGTTGAACCTTTCTTTGGATAGAACAGTTTTGAAACACTGTTTTTGTAGAATCTGCAATGGATATCTGATGCACTTTGAAGCCTATGGGGGAAAAGGTTATATCGTCACATCCAAACTAGACAGAAGCATTCTCAGAAACTTCTTTGTGATGTGTTCATTCAACTGACAGAGCTTATCTTTTCTTTTTATAGAGGAGTTTTGAAACACTGTTTTTGCAGAATTTACAAGTGGATATTTGCAGTGCTAAGAGGCCTACGTTGGAATCGGGAATATCATCATATAAAAACTACACAGAAGCCTTCTGAAAAAATTCTTCGTGATGTGTGCATTCAACTAACAATGTTGAATCTTTCTTTTGATAGAACAGTTTTGAAGCACTCTTTTTGTAGAATCTGCAAGTTGATATCTGAACTGCTTTGAGGCCTATGCAGGAAAGGGGATATCTTCACATAAAAACTCGACAGAAGCATTCCCCGAAACTTGTCTGCATTCAGCTCACAGAGCTGAACATTTCTTTTGATAGAGGAGTTTTGAAACACTGTTTTTGGAGAATCTGCAGGTGGACATTTTGAAGGCTTATAGGCCTATGCTGGAAACGGGAATATCTTCACATAAAAACTAGACAGAAGCATTCTCAGAAGCTTCTTCATGATGTTGGCATTCAACTCACAGAGTTGAACATTTCCTTTGATAGTGCAGTTTTGAAACACTCTTTTTGTAGAATCTGCAAGTGGATGTTTGTAGCGCTTTGAAGCCTACGTTGGAAAGGGCGATATCATCACATAAAAACTAGACAGAAGTATTCTCGGAAACTTGTTTCTGATGTGAGCATTCAACTCACAGAGCTGAAACTTTCTTTTGATAGAACAGTTTTGAAACACTGTTTTTGCAATATCTGCAAGTGGATATTTGGAGCGCTTTGAGGCCTGCCTTGGAAATGGGAATATCATCACATAAAAACTAGAAAGAAGCATTCTCAGAAACTTCTTTGTGATGTGCACATTCATCTCACAGAGCTGAGCCTTTCTTTTGATAGAGCAGTTTTTAAACACTGTTTTTGCAGAATCTGCAAGTTGATATTTTGTGTGCTTTGAGGCCTACTTTGCAAACGGGAATATCATCACATAAAAACTACACAGAAGCATTCTCAGAAACGTCTTTGTGATGTGTGCATTCAACTCACAGAGCTGAAAGTTTCTGTTAAAAGAGGAGTTTGAAACACTGTTTTTGAAGAATCTGCAAGTGGATATTTGGAGCACTTTGAGGCTTTCTTGTAAACGGGAATATCGTCACATAAAAACTAGATAGAAGAATTTTCAGATACTTCTTTCTGATGTGTGCATTTAACTAACAGAGTTGATACTTTCTTTTGACAGAAGAGTTTCGAAAAACTCTTTCTGTAGAATCTGCATATGGATATTTAGAGCGCTTTGAGGCCTATGAGGGAAAAGGGAGTATCTTCACATAAAAACTAGATAGACGCATTCTCAGAAACTTCTTTGAGATGTCTGCATTCAACGCACAGAGCTGTACATTTCTTTTATTAGAGGAGTTTTGAAACACTCTTTTTGTAGAATCAACAAGTACATATTTGGAGTGCTTATTGGACTACGTTGGAAACGCGAATATCTTCCATAAAAACTAGACAGAAGCATTCTCAAAAACTTCTTTGTGATGTGTGTATTCAACTCAAAGTGTTGAACTTTTCTTCTGATAGAGCAGGTTTGAAACACTCTTTTTGTAGGAACTGAAAGTGGATATTTTGAGTGCTTTGAGGCCTATAGTGGAAAATGGAAATATCTTCACATAAAACCTGGACAGAATTATTCTCAGAAACTACTTTGTGATGTGTGCATTCAACTCACAGAGCTGAACCTTTCTTTTGACAGAGCAGTTTTGAAACACTGTTTTTGCAGAATCTGCAAGTGGATATTTGCAGCGCTTCAAGGCCTATGTTTGAAATGGGAATATCATCACAAAAAAACTAGACAGAAGCATTCCCAGAAACATCTTTGTGATGTGTACATTCAACTAACAGATTAGAACCTTTCTTTTGATAGAACAGTTTTGAAACACTCTTTTTTAGAATCTGCATGTGGATGTTTGGAGAGCTTTGATGACTATGGGGGAAAAGGGAGTATCTTAACATAAAAAGAAGACAGAAGCATTCTCAGAAACTTCTTTGTGATTTGAGCATTCAACTCTCAGAGCTGAACCTTTCTTTTGATAGAGAAATTTTAAAACACTGTTTTTGCAGAATCTGCATGTGGATACTTGGAGTGCTTTGAGGACTACTTTGGAAACGGGAATATCATCACATAGAAACTTGACAGAAGCCTTCTGAGGAACTTCTTTGTGATGTGTGCATTAAACTCTAGAGTTGAGCCTTTCTTTTGATAGAACAGTTTTGAAACACGGTTTTTGTAGAATCTGCAATGGATAACTGGTACGCTTTGAAGCCTATGAGGGAAAAGGGAATATCTTCACATAAAAACTAGACAGAATCATTCTCAGAAACTTCTTTGGATGTGTGCATTCAACTCACAGAACTGAATCTTTCCTTTGATAGAGCAGTTTTGAAACACTGTTTTTGCAGAATCTGCAGTGGATATTTGGAGCGCTTTGAGGCCTATTTTGGAAATGGGTATACCATAACATAATAATTAGACAGAAGCATTCCCAGAAACTTCTTTCTCATGTGTGCATTCAACTAACAGAGTTGAACCTTTCTTTTGGTAGAACAGTTTTGAGCCACTCTTTTTGTAGAATCTGCAAGTGGATATTTGGAGTGCTTTCAGGACTTTGGTGGATAGTGAATATCTTCATATAAAAACTAGAAAGAAGCGTTATCAGAAACTTCTTTGAGATGTCTCCATTCAACACACAGAGCTGAACATTTCTTTTGATAGAGGAGTTTTGAAACACCCTTTTGTAGAATCAGCAAGTGGATATTTGGAGTGCTTATAGGCCTACGTTGCAAACAGGAATATCTTCACATAAAACCTAGAGAGAAGCATTCTCAGAAACTTCTTTGTGATCTGTGCATTCAACTCACAGAGATTAACCTTTCTTTTGATAGAGCAGTTTTGAAACACTGTTTTTGCAGAATGGGCAAGTGGATATTTGCAGCGCTTTGAGGCCTATGTTGGAAACGGGAATATAATCACATAAAAACTAGACAGAAGCATTCCCAGAAACTGCTTTGTGATGTGTGCATTCAACTACCAGAGGTGAACATTTCTTTTGATAGAAGAGTTTTGAAACAATCCTTTCGTAGAATCTGCAAGTTGATATCTGGAGGGCTTTGAGGCCTATGGGGGAAAAGGGAATATCTTCAGATAAAAACTAGACAGAAGCATTCTCAGAAAGTTCTTTGTGATGTCTACATTCAACTCACAGAGCTGAACATTTCTTTTGATAGAGGAGTTTTGAAACACTCTTTTTGTAGAATCTGCAAGTGGATATTTGGAAGGCTTATAGGCCTAAGCTGGAAACGGGAATATCTTCATATAAAAACTAGACAGAAGCCTTCTGAGAAACTTCTTTGTGATGTGTGCATTCAACTCACAGAATTGAACATTTCCTTTGATAGAGCGGTTTTGAAGCGTTTTTTTTTTGTAGAATCTGCAAGTGGATATTTGTAGTGATTTGAGGTCTATATTGCAAAAAGAAATATCTTTACATAAAAACTAGACAGAAACATTCTCAGAAACTTCTTTGTGATGAGTACATTCTACTCACAGAGCTGAAACTTTCTTTTGATACAGCAGTTTTGAAACACTGTTTTTGCAGAATCTGCAAGTGGATATTTGGAGAGCTTTGAGGCCTACGTTGGAAACGGAAATATTATCACATAAAAACTAGACAGAAGCATTTTCTGAAACTCCTTTCTAATGTGTGCATTCAACTAACAGAGCTGATCTTTTCTTTTGATAGAACAGTTTTGAAAAACTCTTTTTTTTAGAGCCTGCATGTGGATATTTCGAGCGCTTTGAGGCCTATGGGTTAAAAGGGAATATCTTCAAATAAAAACTAGACAGAATCCTTCTCAGAAACTTCTTCAAGATATCCGCATTCAACTCACAGAGTTGTACATTTCTTTTGTTAGAGGAGTTTTGAAACACTCTTTTTGTAGAATCAGCAAGTGGATATTTGGAGTGCTTATTGGACTACGTTGGAAACGGGAATATCTTCCATAAAAACTAGACAGGAGCATTCTCAGAAACTTTTTTGTAATGTGTGCATTCAGCTCATGGGGTTGAACCTTTCTTTTCATAGTGCAGGATTGAAACACTCTTTCTGTAGAATCTACAAGTGGATATTTGGAGTGCTTTGAGGCCTATAGGGGAAAAGGAAATATTTTCAAGTAAAAACTAGACAGAAGCATTCTCACAAACTTATTTGTGATGTCTGCATTCAACTCACAGAGCTGAACATTTCTTTTGATAGAGGAGTTCTGAAACATTCTCTTTCTAGAATCTGCAAGTGTATATTTGGAGTGCTTATACGTCTACATTGGAAACGGGAATATCTCCACATAAAAACTAGACAGAAGCATTCTCAGAAACTTCTTTGTGATGTGTGCATTCAACTCACAGAGCTGAACCTTTCTTTTGATAGAGCAGTTTTGAAACACTGTTTTTGTAGTATCTTCAAGTGGGTATTTTGTGCGCTTTGAGGCCTATGAGGGAAAAAGGAATATCTTCATATAAAAACTAGACAGAAGAATTCTCAGAAACTTTCTTGTGATGTGAGCATTCAACTCACAGAGCTGAACCTCTCTTCTGATAGAGCAGTTTTGAAACACTGTTTTTGCGAAATCTGCAAGTGGATATTTGGAGTGCTTTGAGGCCTACGTTGGAAACGGGAATATCATCACATATAAAGTAGACAGAAGTATCCTCAGAAAGTTCTTAGTAATGTTTGCATTCAACTCACAGAGCTGAACCTTTCTTTTGATAGAGCAGTTTTGAAACACTGTCTTTACAGAATTTCCAATTGGATATTTGGAGCCCTTTGAGGCTTACGCTGGAAACGGAAATATCATCACATAAAAACTGGACAGAAGCCTTCTCAGAAACTTATTTCTGATGTGTGCATTCAAATAACAGGGTTGACCATTCTTTTTATAGAACAGTTTCGAAACATTCTTTTGTAGAAACTGCATGTGGATATTTGGAGGGCCTTGAGGCTTATGGGGGAAGAGGGAATATCTTCAAATAAAAACTATACAGAAGCATTCTCGGGAACTTCTTTGGGATGTATGCATTCAACTCACAGAGCTGAAATTTTCTTTTGATAGAGCAGTTTTGATACACTGTTTTTGCAGAATCTCTAAGTGGATATTTGGAGTGCTTTGAGGCCTATGTTGGAAACGGGAATATCATCACATAAAAACTAGACAGAAGCATTCTCAGAAACTTCTTTCTGATGTGTGCATTCAACTAACAGAGTTGAACCTTTCTGTAGATGAAACAGTTTGAAACACTCTTTTTGTAGTGTCTGCAAGTTTATATTTGGATCGCTTGGAATCCTACGTTGGCAACGGGAATATCATCACATAAAAACTAGACAGAAGCATTCCCAGAAACTTCTTTCTGATGTGTGCATTCATCTAACAGAGTTGAACCTTTCTTTAGACAGAACAGTTTTGAAACACTCTTTTTGTAGTGTCTGCAAGTGGATATTTGGATCGCTTTGAGGCCTATGGGGGAAAACAGAATATCTTCACATAAAAGCTATACACAAGGATTCTCAGAAACTTCTTTGTGATGTCTGCATTCAACTCTCAGATCTGAACATAACTTTTGATACGGGAGTTTTGAAACAGTCTCTTTGTAGAATCTGAAAGTGAATACTTAGATTGCTTTGAGGCCTATAGTGGAATAGGAAATATCTTCACATAAAAACTAGACAGAAGAATTCTCAGAAAGGTCTTCTTGATATGTGCATTCAACTCACAGAGCTGAACATTTCTTTTGATGGAACGGTTTTGAAATAATGATTTTGCAGAATCTGCAAGTGGATATTTGGAGCGCTTTGAGGCATATATTGGAAACGGGAACATCATCACATAAAAACTAGACAGAAGCATTCCCAGAAACTACTTTCTGATGTGTGCATTCAACTAACAGAGTTGAACCTTTCTTTTGATAGAACAGATTTGAAATACTCTTTTTGTAGAATCTGCAGGTGGATTTTTTGAGTGATTTGAGACCTATGGGGGAAATGGCTATATCTTCATGTAAAAACTAGACAGAAAAATTCTCAGAAACTTCTTTGTGATGTGTGCATTCAACCCACAGAGCTGAATCTTTCTTTTGATAAGCAGTTTTGAAGCACTGTTTTTGCAGAATCTGTAAGTGAGTATTTGGAGTGTTTTGTGACCTACTTTGGAAATGGGAAATCATCACATAAAAACTAAACAGAAGCATTCTCAGAAACCTCTTTGTGATGTGTACATTCTACTAATGCAGTAGAACCTTTCTTTTTATAGAACAGTTTTCCAACATTCTTTTTCTAGAATCTACAAGTGGATGTTTGGAGCGCTTTGAAGACTATGGGGGAAAAGAGAATATCTTCACATAAAAACTAGACAGAATCATTATCAGAAACTTCATTGTGATGTGGGCATTCAACTCCCAGAGCTGAACATTTCTTTTGATATGACAGTTTTGAAACACTCTTTTCGTAGGATCTGCAAGTGTATATTTGGAGTGCTTTGAGGTCTATAGTGGAAAAGAAAATGTTTTCACATAAAAACTAGACAGAAGCATTCTCACAAACCTCTTTGTGATATGTGCAGTCAACTCTGAGGGCTGAACATTTCTTTTGATTGAACAGTTTTGAAACACTCTATTTGTAGAATCTGGAAGTGGATATGTGGAGAGCTTTAAGGCCTATTGGGGAAAATGGAATATCTTCACCAAAAAACTAGACAGAGGCATTCTCAGAAACTCCTTGGTGATGTCTGCATTCAACTCACACAGCTGAACATTTCTTTTGATAGAGTTGTTTTGAAACCCTCTTTTTGTAAAATCAGCAAGTGGATATTTGAGTGCTTATAAGCCTACGTTGGAAATGGGAATATCTTCACATAAAAACTAGACAGAAGCATTCTCAGAAACTTCTTTGTAATGCGTGCATTCAACTCACAGAGTTGAACATTTATTTTGATAGAGAGTTTTTAAACACTCTTTCTGTAGAATGTGCAAAAGGATATTTGGAGTGCTTTGTGGCCCATAGTAGAAAATATCTTCACAAGGAAACTAGAGAGAGGCATTCTCAGAAACTTCTTTGTGATGTGTGCATTCAGTTCACAGAGCTGAGCCTTTCTTTTCATAGAAAAGTTTTGAAACAATGTTTTCGCAGAATCTGCAATTGGATATTTTGAGCACTTTGTCACCTACGTTGGAAACGGGTATATTATCACATAAAAACTAGACAGAAGGATTCCCAGAAACTTTTTTCTGATGTGTGCATTCAACTAACAGAGTTGAACCATTCTTTTGATAGAACAGTTTTGAAACACTCTTTTTGTAGAATCTGCAAGTGAATATTTGGATCGCTTTGAGGCATATGAGGGAAAAGGGAATACCTTCACATAAAACCTAGACAGAAGCATCCTCAGAAACTTCTTTGTGATGTGTGCATTCAACTCACAGAGCTGAAACTTTCTTTTGATAGAGCAGTTTTGAAACACTGTTTTTGCAGAATCTGCAAGTGGATATTTAGAGCGCTGTGAGGCCTACGTTGGAAACGGGAATATCGTCACGTAAAAACTAGACAGAAGCATTCCCAGAAACTTCTTTGTGATGTGTGCATTCAACTCACAGAGCTGAACATTTCTTTTGATAGAGCAGTTTTGAAACACTGTTTTTGCAGAATCTGCAAGTGGATATTTGGAGCCCTCTTAGGCCTATGTTGGAAACGGCATTGTCATCACATAAAAACGAGACAGAAGCATTCTTAGAAACTTCCTTGTGATGTGGGCATTCAACTCACAGAGCTGAACCCTTTTTTTGATAGAGCAGTTTTGAAAAGCTGTTTTTGCAGAATCTGCAAGTGGTTATTTGGAGCACTTTGAGGCCTGCTTTGGAAATGGGAATATCATGAAATAAAAACTAGACAGAAGCATTCTCAGAAACTTCTTTCTGATGTGTGCATTCAACTAACAGAGTTGATACTTTCTTTTGATAGAACAGTTTTGAAACAGTCTTTGTAGAATCTGCATGTAGATATTTGGAGCGCTTTGACTCCTATGGGTGAAAAGGAAATATCTTAACAGATAAACTAGACAGAAGCATTCCTAGAAACTTCTTTGTGATGTGTACATTCAACTCACAGAGTTCACACTTTCTTTTGATAGAGCAGTTTTGAAACACTCTTTTTGTTGAATCTGCAAGTGGATATTTGGAGTGCTTTAAGGCTATAGTGGAAAAGGAAATAACTTCATATTAAAACTAGACAGAAGCATTCTCAGAAACTTCTTTGTGATGTGTGCATTCAACTCAGATAGCCGAACATTTCTTTTAACAGTGCAGTTTTGAAACACTGTTTTTGCATAATCTGCAAGTGGATAGTTTGAGCGCTTATAGGCCTATGTTGAAATCGCGAATATCTTCACATAAAAACCAGACAGAACCATTCTGAGAAACTTGTTAGTGATGTGTGCATTCAACTCACAGATGTGAACCTTTCTTTTGATAGAGTAGTTTTAAAACACTCTTTTTGTAGAATCTGCAAGTGGATATTTGGAGCACTTTGAGGACTATGGGGGAAAAGGGAGTATCTTCACATAAAAACCAGACAGAAGCATTCTCAGCAACTTCTTTGTGATGTGTCTATTCAATTCACAGAGCTGAACCTTTCTTTTGGTAGAACAGTGTTGAAATTCTGTTTTTACAGAATGTAAAAGTGGATATTTGGACCGCTTGGAGGCCTCCAATGGAAAAGGGAATACCATCAAAAAAAAAAAAAAAACTAGACAGAAGCATTCTCAGAAAACTCTTTGTGATGTGTGCATTCAACTCAGAGCTGAACTCTGTTTTGATAGAGCAATTTTGAAACACTTTGCAGAATCGGCAAGTGGATATTTGGAGTGCTTTGAGGCTTATAGTGGAAAAGGAAATATTTTCACATAAAAACTAGACAGAAGCATTATGAGAAACATCTTTGTGATGTGTGCATTCCACTCAGAGAGCTTAACATTTCTTTTGATAGAGCAGTTTTGAAACTCTATTTTTGCAATATCTGCAAGTTGATATTTTGTGTGCTTTGAGATCTATGTTGGAAACAGGAATATCGTCACATTAAAAACTACACAGATGCATTCTCAGAAACTACTTCGTGATGTGTGCATTCAACTCACAGAGCTGAAACTTTCTTTTGAAAGAGCAGTTTGAAACACTCTTTTTGAAGAATCTGCAAATGGATATTTGGAGTGCTTTGAGACGTACTTTTGAAAAGGGAATATCATCACATAAGCAGGCAAAAGCATTCTCCGAAACTTCTTTGTGATGTGTGCATTCAACTGACAGAGTTGAACCTTTCTATTGATAGTTTTGAAACACTCTTTCTGCAGAATCTGTTAGTTGATATCTGGAGCCCTGTTAGGCCTATGGGAAAAAAGGGAATAACTTCACATAAAAAATGGACAGAGACATTCTCAGAAACTTCTTTGTGACGTCTGCATACAACTCACAAGGCTGAATAATACGTTTTATAGTGGATTTTTGAAACACTGTTTTTGTAGAATCTGCAAGTGGATATTTGGAGTGCTTGTAGGCCTACGTTGGAAATGGGTATATCTTCACATAAAATCTAGACAGAAGCATTCTTAGAAACTGGATTGTGATGAGTGCATTCAACTCACAGAGTTGAACCTTTCTTTAGTTAGTGAAGTTTTGAAACACTCTTTTTGTAGAATCTACAGGATTATATTTGGAGTACTTTGTGGCGTATAGTGGAAAAGGAAATATCTTCACATAAAAACTAGACAGAAGCATTCTCTGAAACTTCTTTGTCATGTGTGCTTTCAACTCACAGAGGTGAACCTTTCAATTCACAAAGCAGTTTTGGAACACTGTTTTTGCGGAATCTGCAAGTGGATACTTGGAGCGCTTTGAAGTCTTCATTGGAAACGGGAAAAACTTCACTTAAAAACTAAACGAAAGCATTCTCAGAAACTTCTTTGTGATGAGTGCATTCAACTCACAGAGCTGAACCTTTCTTTTGATAGAGCAGTTTTGAAACATTGTTTTTGCAGAATCTTCAAGTGGATATTTGGAGCGCTTTGAGGCCTACGTTGGAAACGGGAGTATCGTCACATAAAAACTAGAAAGAAGCATTCCCAGAAACTTCTTTCTGAGGTGTGCATTCATTTAACAGAGCTGAACCTTTCTTTTGAGAGAACAGTTTTGGAACACCCTTTTTGTAGAATCTGCAAGTGGATATTTGGAGCGCTTTGAGGCCTATGGGGGAAAAGGGTATATCTTCACATAAAAACTAAACAGAAGCATTCTCAGAAACTTCTTTCAGATGTGTGCATCCAATTCACAGAGTTGAACCTTTCTTTAAATAGCGCAGTTTTGAAACACTCTTTTTGTACAATCTGCAGGTGTATATTTGGAGTGCTTTGAGGCCTCTGGTGGAAAAGGAAACATATTTACAGAAAAACTAGACAGAAGAATTCTCATAAATTTCTTTATTAATTGTGCATTCAACACACAGAGCTGAACCTTTCTTTTCATAGAGTAGTTTTGATACACTATTTTTGCAGAATCTGCAAGTGGATATTTGGAGCACTTTGAGGCCTACTTTGTAAACGGGATTATCATCACATAAAAACTAGACAGAAGCCTTCTCAGAAAATGTTTGTGATGTGGGCATTCAAATAACACTGTTGAACCTTTTTTTTTTGATACAGCAGTTTTGAAAGAGTGTTTTTGCATAATCTGCAAGTGTATATTTGGAGCGCTTTGAGACCTATGTTGGAAACGGGAATATCTTCACATAAAAATTAGATAGAAGCATTCTCAGAAACCTTTTTTGTGATGTGTACATTCAACACGCAGTGCTGAACCTTTCTTTTGATAGAGCAGTTTTGAAACACTGTTTTTGTAGAATCTGCAATTGGATATTAGGAGTGCTTTGAGGCCTATAGTGGAGAAGGAAATATCTTCACCTAAAATCTAGACAGAAGCATTCTCAGAAACTTCTTTGTGATGTGTGCATTCAACTCACAGAGCTGAACCTTTCTTTTGATAGAGCAGTTTTGAAACACTGTTTTTGCAGAATCTGGAGGTGGATATTTTGAGTGCTTTCAGGCCTATATTTGAAACGAGAATATCATTACATAAAAACTAGACAAAAGCATTGCCAGAAAGTTCTTTCTGATGCGTGCATTTAGCTATCAGAGTTGAACCTTTCTTTTGATTCAACAGTTTTGAAACACTCTTTTTGTAGAATCTGCAAGCGGTTATTTGGATTGCTTTGAGGCCTTTTGGGAAAAGGGAATATCTTCACATAAAACTATACAGAGGCATTCTCAGAAACTTCTCTGTGATGTATGCATACAACTCACAGAGCTGAACCTTTCTTTTGATAGAGCAGGTTTAAGCACTGTTTTTGCAAAATCTTCAAGTGGATATTTGGAGTGCATTGAGGCCTAGGTTGGAAACGGGAATATCTTCCCATAAAAACTAGACAGAAAGAAGCATTCTCAGAAACTTCTTTGTGATACGTGCATTCAACTCACAGAGCTGAAACTTTCTTTTGATAGAGCAGTATTGATACACTGTTTTTTCAGAATGTGCAAGTGGATATTTGGAGTTCTTTGAGGCCTACTTTGGAAACGGGATTATCATCACATAAAAACTAGACCGAAGCCTTCTCTGAAACTTCTTTGAGTTGTGTGCAGTCAACTACCACAGTTGATTCTTTTTTTTTTTTTTTTTTTTGATAGAGCAGTTTTGAAACACTGTTTTTTCAGAATCTGCAAATGGATATTTGGAGGGCTTTGAGGCCTAACTTGGAATCGGGAATATGCTCATATAAAAATTAGACAGAAGCATTCTCAGAAACATTTTGTGATGTGTATGTTCAACACACAGAGCTGAAAGTTTCTTTTGATAAAGCAGTTTTGAAACACTGTTTTTGTAGAATCTGCAATTGGGTATTTGGAGTACTTTGAGGCCTATAGTGGAAAAGGAAATATCTTCACATAAAATCTAGACAGAAGCATTCTCAGAAAGTTCTCTGTGATGTGTGCATTCAACTCACAGAGCTGAAACTTTCTTTTGATTGAGCAGATTTGAAACACTGTTTTCGCAGAATCTGGAAGTGGATATTTGGAGCACTTTCAGGCCTATATTGGAAACAGTAATATCATTACATAAAAACTAGACAGAAGCATTCCCAGAAATTTCTTTCTGATGTGTGCATTTAACTGTCAGAGTTGAACTTTTTTTTTGATACAATAGTTTTGAAAACTCTTTTTGTAGAATGTGCAAGTGGTTATATGGATCGCTTTGAGGCCTATGAGATAAAAGGGAATATCTTCACATAAAAACTAGACAGGAGCATTCTCAGAAACTTCTTTATGATGTGTGCTTTCAACTCACAGAGCTGAACCTTTCTTTTGATAGAGCAGTTTTCAAACACTGTTTTTGAAGAATGTGCAAGATTTTATTTGGAAAGCTTTGAGGCCTATGTTGGAAACGGGAATGTCATCACCTAAAAACTAGACAGAAACATTCCCAGAATTTTCTTTGTGATGCATGCATTTGACGATCAGAGTGGAACATTTCTTTTCATTGAGCAGTTTTGAAACACTCATTTTGTGGTATCTGCAAGTGGATATTTGGAGAGCTTTGAGGCCTATGGTGTAAAAGGAAATATCTTCACATAAAAACTTGACAGAAGCATTCTCAGAAACTTCTTTGTCATGTGTGCATACAAATCGTAGAGTTGAAGCTGTCTTTTGATAGAACCGATTTGAAACAGTCTTTTTTTGGAGAATCTGCAAATGGATGTTTTGAGCGCTTGAGGTCTATGGTGTAAAAGGAAATATTTTCACATAAAAACTAGACAGAAGCATTCTCAGAACCTTCTTTGTGATGCGTGCATTCAACTCACGGTGTTGAACCTTTCTTTTGATAGAGCAGTTTTGAAACACTCCTTTTGTAGGATCTGCAAGTGGATATTTGGAGACCTTTGAGGCCCATGATGGGAGAGGAAATATTTTCACATAAAAACTGACAGAATTATTAACAGAAACTTTTATGTGATGTGTGCATTCCACTTACAGAGTTAAACCTTTCTTTTGATTGAGCAGTTTGGAAACACTCTTTTAGCAGTATCTGCAATTGGATATGAGGAGCGTTTTTAGGCCTGAAGCTGAAAGAAAATATCTTCACATGAAAACTAGACAGAAGCATTCTGAGAAACATCTTTGTGATTGGCGCATTCATGTCACAGAGTTGAACCTTTGATTTTTTTGAGCAGTTTTGAAACACCATTTTTATAGAACCTGCAGGTAGATATTTGGAGTGCTTTGAGTCCTATGGTGGAAAAAGAAATATCTTCATATAAGAACTAGACAGAAGCATTCTCAGAAACTACTTTGTGATGTGTGCATTCAACTCTCAGAGTTGAATCTTTCCTTGGATTGAGCAGCTTGGAAACACTATTTTTGTAGTATCTGCAAATGGATATTTGGAGGGCTTTGAGGCCTATAGCTGAAAAGGAAATATCTTCACTTAAAAATTTGACAGAATGGTTCTGAGAAACAACTTTGTGGTGTGTGCATTCATCTCTCAGATTTGAACCTTTGTTTTGATTGAGCAGTTTTGAAACACTCTTTTTGTAGAATCTGCAGGTGGATATTTGGAGCGCTTAGTGGCCTTTGGTGGAAAGGGAAATATCTTACATAAAAATTAGACAGAAGTATTCTCAGAAACTTCTTCGTGATATGTGCATTCAACTCAAACAGTTGAACCTGTCTTTTGATTGTGACTTGATTGTGATGTTTGGAAACACTCATTTTTAGTATCTGCATATGGATATTTGGAGTGCCTTGAGGCCTATAGCTGAAAAGGAAGTATCATCACATAACAACTAGTCAGAAGCGTTCTGGGAAACCTCTTTGGGTTGTGTGCATTCGGATCACAGAGTTGAACTTCCCTTTTGATTAAGCAGTTTGAAAACTCTGTTTTGTAGTATCTGCAAATGGATATGTGCAGCGCTTTCAGGTCTATACCTGAAAAGGAAATATCTTCACATAAAAACCATACAGAAGTGTTATGTGAAACTTCTTTCTGATGCCTGCATTCATCTCACAGAGTTGAAACTTACTTTTTATTGAGCAGTTTTGAAACACACGTTTTTTACAATCTGCAAGTGGATATTTGGAGTGATTTGAGATCCATTGTGGAAAAGGAAATACCTTCACATAAAAACTAGACAGAAGCATTCTCAGAAAGTTCTTTGTAATGTGTGCATTCAACTCAAAGATTTGAATCTTTCTTTTATTTGAGCAGTTTGGAAATATTCTTTTTGTTTTATATGTAAATAGATATTTGGAGCGCTTTGGGGCCTTTAGCTGAAAAGGAAATATCTTCACATAAAAGCAAGACAAAAGCATCCTGACAAACTTCTTTGTTATGTGTCCATTCATCTCACAGATTTGAAACTTTCTTTTGATTGAGCAGTTTTGAAACACTCTTGTAGTATCCGCAAGTGGATATTTGGGGCGCTTTGAGACCCATGGTGGAAAAAGAAACATCTTCACATAAAAAGTAGACAGAAGAATTCTCAGAAACTTCTTTGTGATGTGCACATTCAATTCACAATTTTGAACCTTTCTTTTGATTGAGCAGTTTGGAACCACTCTTTTTGTAGAGTCTACAAATGGATATTTGGAGTGATTGAGGCCTTTGGCTAAAAAGGAATTATCTTCACATAAAAACTTGAGAGAAGCATTCTGATAAACTTCTTTGTGACGTGTGCATTCATCTCACAGATTTGAACCTTTCTTTTCATTGAGCAGTTTTGGAGACCTCTTTTTGTGAAATCTGCAAGTGGATATTTGGAGGGCTTTGAGGCCTATGGTGGAAAAGGAAACATGTTCACATAAAAAACAGCCAGAAGCATTCTCATAAACTTCTTTGTGATGTGTGCATTCAACTCACAGAGTTGAACCTTTCTTTTGATTGAGCAGTTTGGAAACCCTCTTTTTGTAGAATCCGAAAATGGATATTTGGAGCGCTTTCGGGCCTACAGCTGAGAAGTAAATATCCTCACGTAAAAACCAGAAAGAAGCATTCTGAAAAACTTTGTCATGTGTGCATTCATCTCACAGAGTTGAAACTTTCTTTTGGTTGAGCAGTTTTGAATCACTCTTTTTGTAGAGTCTGCAAGTGGTTATTAGGAGCCTATTGAGGCCTACAATGGAAAAGGAAATAACTTCACATATAATCTAGACCGAAGCATTCTCAGAAACTTCTTTGTGATGTGCACATTCAATTCACAGAGTTGAACATTTCTTTTGATTTAGAAGTTTGGAAACACTCTTTTTGTAGTATCTACAAATGAATATTTGGAGTGCTTTGAGTCATATAGCTCAAAAGGAAATATCTTCACATAAAAACCAGACAGAAGCATTCTGAGAAACTTCTTTGTTATATGTGCACTCATCTCAGAGAGTTGAACCGTTCTTTTGATTGAGCATTTTTGAAACACTCTTTTTGTAGAATCTGCAAATGGATACTTGGAGTGTTATGGGTCCTATTGTGGAAAAGGAAATATTTTCCCATAAAAACTAGACAGAAGCATTCTCAGAAACTTCTTTGTGTTGTGTGCATTCAAATCACTTAGTTGACCCTTTCTTTTGATTGAGCAGTTTGGAAACACACTTTTTGTAGGATCTGCAATTGAAAACTTGGAGCGCTTTGAGGCCTGTAGTTGAAAAGGAAATATTTTCACATAAAAATTAGATGGAAATATTCTGAAAAAGTTCTTTGTGATGTGTGCATTCGTCTCACAGAGTTGAATCTCTCTTTTGATTGAGCAGTTTTGAAACACTCTTTTTGTAGAATCTGCAAGTGGATATTTGGAGAGCTTTGAGGCCCATGGTGGGAGAGGGAATATCTTCACATAAAAACTAGACAGAAGAATTATCAGAGGCTTCTTTCTGATGTGTGCATGCATCTCACACAGTTAAACCTGTCTTTTGATAGAGCAGTTTGGAAACACTCTTTTTGCAGTATGTGCAAATGGATATGAGGAGCACTTTGAGGCCTTTAGCAAAAAAGGAAATATCTCCACATAAAAACTAGAGAGAAGCATTCTGAGAAACTGCTTTGTGATGTGTGTATTCATCTCAAAGAGTTGAACCTTTGTTTTGTTTGAGCAGTTTTGAAACACCCTTTGTGTAGAATCTGCAAGTGCATATTTGGAGTGCTTTCAGGCCTATGACGGAAAAGGAAATATTTTCATAGAAGAACTAGACAGAAGCATTCTCAGAAACTACTTTGTGATGTGTGCATTCAACTTACAGAGTTGAACCTTTCTTTCGATTGAACAGCTTGGAAACACTCTTTTTGTAGTATCTGCAAATGGATATTTGGAGGGCTTTTAGGCCTATAGCTGAAAAGGAAATATCTTCACGTAGAAATTAGACAGCATCGTTCTGAGAAACATCTTTGTGATGGGTGCATTCAATTCACAGAGTTGAACCTTTCTTTTCATTGAGCAGCTTTGAATCACTCTTTCTGTAGAATCTGCAAGTGGATATTTAGAGTGCTCAGAGGTCTATGGTGGAAAAGTAAACAACTTCACATAAAAACTAGACGGAACCATTCTCAGATACTTCTTTATGATGTGCGTATTCAACTCACAGAGGTGAACCCTTCTTTTCATTGAGCAGATTGGGAACACTCTTTTTGTAGTATCTGCAAATGGATATTTGGAGCGCTTTGGTGCCTATAGCTGAAAAGGAAATATCTTCACGTAAAAACCAGACAAAACCATTCTGAGAAACTTCTTTGTGATGTGTGCATTCATCTCACCAAGTTGAACATTTCTTTTGATTGAGCAGTTTGGAAACACTCTTTTTGGAGAATCTGCAAGGGACTATTTGGAGGGATTTGAGACCCATGGTGGAAAAGGAAATATCTTCACACAAAAACTGGACAGAAGCATTCTCAGAAACTGTTTTGTGATGTGTGCATTCAACTCACAGAGTTGAACCTTTCTTTTGATAGAGCAGTTTGGAAAGACTCTTTTTGTGGTATCTTCAAATGGATAATTTTAGCGCTTTGAGACCTATAGCTGAAAACAAAATATCTTCACATGAAAACTGGAGAGAATCATTCTAAGAAACTTCTTTGTGATGTGTGAATTCGTCTCACAGAGTTCAACCTTTCTTTTGATAGAGCAGTTTTGAAACACTCTTTTTATAGAATGTGCAAGTGGATATTTGCAGCGCTATGACGCCTATGGTGGAGAAGGAAATATCTTCAAATAAAAACTAGACAGAAGCATTCTCAGAAACTCCGTTGTGATGTTTGCATTCAACTCACAGAGATGAACCTTTCTTTTTATTGAGCAATTTGGAAACAAATATTTTGTAGTATCTGCATATGGAATCTTGCAGTGTCTTGAGGCCTGTAGCTGAAAAGGAAATATCTTCATATAAAAAGTAGATAGAAGCATTCTGAGAAAGTTTGTTGTGATGTGTGCATTCATCTCACAGAGTTGAACCTTTCTTTTGATAGAGCAGTTTGGAAAGACTCTTTTTGTGGTATCTTCAAATGGATAATTTTAGCGCTTTGAGACCTATAGCTGAAAACAAAATATCTTCACATGAAAACTGGAGAGAATCATTCTAAGAAACTTCTTTGTGATGTGTGAATTCGTCTCACAGAGTTCAACCTTTCTTTTGATAGAGCAGTTTTGAAACACTCTTTTTATAGAATGTGCAAGTGGATATTTGCAGCGCTATGACGCCTATGGTGGAGAAGGAAATATCTTCAAATAAAAACTAGACAGAAGCATTCTCAGAAACTCCGTTGTGATGTTTGCATTCAACTCACAGAGATGAACCTTTCTTTTTATTGAGCAATTTGGAAACAAATATTTTGTAGTATCTGCATATGGAATCTTGCAGTGTCTTGAGGCCTGTAGCTGAAAAGGAAATATCTTCATATAAAAAGTAGATAGAAGCATTCTGAGAAAGTTTGTTGTGATGTGTGCATTCATCTCACAGAGTTGAAGGTTTCCTTTGATTGAGCAGTTTTAAAACAGTCTTTTTGTGGAATCCGCATGTGGCTATTTAGAGCGCTTTGAGGCCTAATGTGGAAAAGGAAATATCCTCACAGAAAAACTAGACAGAAGCATTGTCAGAAACTTGTTTGTGTTGCTTGCATTGTACTTACAGAGTTGAACCTTTCTTTTGATTGAGCAGTTTGGAAACATTCTTTTTGTTAAATCTGCAAGTGGATATTTGGAGCGCTTTGAGGCCCATGGTGGAAGAGGAAGTATTGTCACATAAAAAATAGACAGAAGAATTCTCAGAAACTTCTTTAAGATGTGTGCATTCTCCTCACAGAGTTAAACCTTTCTTTGGCTTAAGCCGTTTGGAAACACTCCTTTTGTAGTATCTACAAATGGATATTTGGATGGTTTTGAGGCCCACAGCTGAAAAGGAAATATATTCACATGAAAACTAGACAAAAGCTTTCTGAAAAACTTCTCTTTGATGTGTGCATTCATCTCACAGAGTTGAACATTTCTTTTGATTGAGCAGTTTTGAAACACTCTTTTTGGAGAATCTGCAAGTGGATATTTCGAGCGATTTGAGACCCATGGTGGAAGAGGAAACATCTTCACATAAAAACTAGACAGAAACGTTCTCAGAAACTTCTTTGTGATGTGTGCATTCAACTCACATAGTTGAACTTTTTTTTTGATTGAGCAGTTTGGAAACATTCTTTTTGTAGTATCTGTAAATGGATTCTTTGAGCGCTTTGAGGCCTATAGCTGAAAAGGAAATATCTTCACCCAAAAACCAGAGGGAAGCATTCAGAGAAACTTCTTTGTGATGTACACATTCATCTCACAGAGTTCAGAATTTGTTTTGATTGAGCAGTTTTGGAACACTCTTTTTGTAGTATCTGCTAATGGCTATTTGGTTCGCTTTGGGGCCTATAGCAGAAAAAGGAATATCTTCACATAAGAACAAGATAGAAGCATTCTGAGAAACTTCTTTGTGTTGTATGCATTCATCTCAGAGAGTTGAACCTTTCTTTTGATTGAGCGGTTTTGAAACACTCTTGTTGTAGAATCTGCAAGTGGATATTTGGAGCGCTTTGGGGGATATGGTGGAAAAGGAATCATCTCCACATAAAAAACAGACAAAAGTATTTTCTGAAACTTGTTTGTGATGTGTGCATTAGTCTCACAGAGTTGAACCTTTCTTTTGATTGAGCAGTTTGGAAGCATTCTTTTTGTAGAATCTGCAAGTGGATATTTGTAACGCTTTGAGTTCTATGGTGGAAAAGGAAATACCTACACAGAAAAACTAGACAGAAGCATTCTCAGAAACTTCTTTGTGATGTGTACATTCAACTCACAGAATTGAACCTTTCTCTTGATAGAGCAGTATGGAAACATTCTTTTTCTACTAGCTGCAAATGGATATTTGGAGCGCTTTGAGGCCTATAGAAGAAAAGGAAATATCTTCTCATAACAACTAGACAGAAGCATTCTGAAAAACTTCTTGGTGATAAGTCAATTCATCTCACAGAGTTGAACCTTTCTTTTGATTGAGCCGTTTTGCTATACACTTTTTGTGGAATCTGCAAGTGGATATTTGGAATGTTTGTGGCCAACAGTGGAAAAGGAACTATTTTCACATAAAAACTAGACAGAAGCATTCTCAGATACCTCTTTGTGATCTGTGCATTCAACTCACAGTGTTGAACCTTTCTTTTGATTGAGCAGTTTGGAAACACTCTTTTTGTAATATCTGGAAATGAATATTTGGATCTCTTTGGGGCCTATAGCTGAAAAGAATATATCTTCACATAAAAACTAGACAGAAGCATTCTGAGAAACCTCGTTGTGATGTGTATATTCATGTCAGAGAGTTGAACCTTTGTTTTGATTGAGTATTTTTCACACATTCTTTTTGTAGTATCTTCAAGTGGATATTTGGAGCGCTTTGAGGCCTATGGTGGAAAAGGAAATATTTTCACATAAAAACTAGAAAGAAGCATTGTCAGAACCTTCTTTGTGATGTGTGCCTTCAACTCATAAAGTTGAACCGTTCTTTTGATTGAGCAGTTTGGAAACACTCTTTTTGATGTATCTGCAAATGGATATTATGAGCGCTTTGAGGCCTATATCTGAAAAGGAAATATCTTCACATAAACACTAGACAGAAGCATCCTGAGAAACTTCTTTGTGATGTGAGCTCTCATCACACAGAGATGAACCTTTCTTTTGATTGAGCAGTTTTGAAACACTGTTTTTGTGGAATCTGCATGAGGATACTTTGAGCGCTTTGAGGCCTTAGGTGGAAAGGGAAATATCTTCAAATAAAAACTAGACAGCAGCATTCTCAGAAACTTCTTTGTGATGTGTGAATTCAACTCACAGAGTTAAACCATTCTTTTTATGGAGCAGTTTTGAAACACTCTTTTTCGGTATCTGCAAGTGGATATTTGGAGCACTTTGAGACCCATGGTGGAGAAGGAAATATCTTCACATACAAACTAGACAGAAGCATTCTCAGCAACTTCTTTGTGATGTGTGCATTCAACTCCCGGAGCTGAACATTTCTTTTGATTGAGCCTTTTGGAAACACTCTTTTTGTAGTATCTGCAAATGGTTATTTGGAGCGCTTTGAGGCCTATAGATGAAAAGGGAATATCTTCACATTAAAAGTAGACAGAATGAGTCTGAGAAATTTCTTGGTGATGGGTGCATTCATCTCACAGAGTTGAAACTTTCTTTTGATTGAGCAGTTTTGAAACACTCTTTTTATTTACTTATTTATTTATTCATTTATTATTATTATACTTTAGGTTTTAGGGTACATGTGCGCAATGTGCAGGTTAGTTACACATGTATACATGTGCCATGCTAGTGTGCTGCACCCACTAACTCGTCATGTAGCATTAGGTATATCTCCCACTGCTATCCCTCCCCACTTCCCCCACCCCACAACAGTCCCCAGAGTGTGATGTTCCCCTTCCTGTGTCCATGTGTTCTCATTTTTCAATTCCCACCTATGAGTGAGAATATGCGGTGTTTGGTTTTTTGTTCTTGTGATAGTTTACTGAGAATGATGATTTCCAATTTCATCCATGTCCCTACAAAGGACATGAACTTAGCAGTTTTTATGGCTGCATAGTATTCCACGGTGTATATGTGCCACATTTTCTTAATCCAGTCTATCATTGTTGGACATTTGTGTTGGTTCCAAGTCTTTGCTATTGTGAATAATATACGTTTATTGTGAAACACTCTTTTTAAAGAATCGGCAAGTGGATATTTGTATTGCTTTTCAGCCTATGGTGGAAAAGGACATATCTTCACATAAAAGCCAGACAGAAGCATTCTCAGAAACTTCTTTGTGATGTGTGCATTCAACTCACAGAGTTGAACATTTCTTTTGATTGAGCAGTTTTGAAACACTCTTTTTGTAGAATCTGCAAGTGGATATTTGGAGCTCTTTGTGGCCTATGCTCAATCAAAAGGAAGGTTCAAATTTGTGAGGTGAAAGCACACATCCCAAAGAAGTTTTATGAAAATGCTTCTGTCTAGTTTTATTGTGAAGATATTTCCTTTTCCACCGTAGCCCGCAAAGTGATCCAAATATCAACGTACAGATTCTACAAAGAGAGTGTTTTGAAACTGCTCAATCAAAACAATGGTTCAGCTATGTGAGATGAATTCACACATCACAAAGTTGTTTTTCAGAATCCTTCTATTTAGTTTTTATATGAAGATATTACCTTTTCAGCTATAGGCCTCAAATCGCTCCAAATATCCATTTGCAGATACTACAAAAACAGTGTTTGCAAACTGCTCAATCAAAAGAAAGCTTCAACTCTTCGAGTTGAATGTGCACATCACAAAGAAGTTTCTGGGAATGCTTCTATCTACTCTTTATGGGTAAATATTTTCTTTTCCACAAGAGGCCTAAAAGCGCTACAAATACACACTTGCAGATTCTACAAAAAGAGTGTTTCAAAACTGCTCAATTGAAATGTTCATCTCAGTAAGATAAATGCACATATCACTAAGTAGTTTCTCAGAATGCTTCTGTCTAGTTTTTATGTGAAGATATTACCTTTTCAGTTATAGGCATCAAAGAGCTCCAAATATCGATTTGCAAATACTACAAAAAGAGTGTTTCCAAACTGCTCAATCAAAAGAAACGTTCAACTCTGTGAGTTGTATGCACACATCATAAAGAACTTTCTGACAATACTTCCGTCTAGATTTTATATGAAGATATTTCCTTTTCCGCTATAGGCCTCAAAGTGCTACAAGTATCCACTTGCAGATTCTACAAAAATAGTTTGTCAAAACTGCTCTATCAAAAGAAATATTCAGGTCTATGAGATGAATGTACACATCGCAAAGAATATTCTCAGAATGCTTCTGTCTAGCTTTCTGTGAAGATATTTCCTTTTCCACCATAGGTCTCAATGTGCTCCAAATATCCACTTGCAGATTCTACAAAAAGAATTTTTCCAAACTGTTCAATCAAAAGAAAGGTTCAACACTGTGAGATGAATGCACACATTACAAAGAAGTTTCTGAGAATGGTTCTGTCTAGCTTTTATGTGAAGATATTTCCTTTACATATATAGACTCAAAGCCCTCCAAATATCCATTTGCAGATACTACAGAAAGAGGTTTTGCACACTGCTCAATCAAAAGAAAGCTACAACTCTGTGAGTTGAATCCATACATCACAAAGAAGTTTCTCAGAATACTTCTGTCTATTTTTTATGTGATGACATTTCAATTTCAGCTACAGGCCTCAAAGTGCTCCAAGTATCAATTTGCAGATTCTACAAAAAGAGTGTTTCCAAACTGCTCAATCAAAAGAAAGTTTCAACTCTGTGAGTTGTATGCACACATCATGAAGAACTTTCTGACAACACTTCCGTCTAGTTTTTATGTGAAGATATTTTCTTTTTCACCATAGGCCATAAGCGCTCCAAATATCCACCTGCAGATTTTCCAAAAAGAGTGTCTCAAGACTGTTCAATCAAAAGAGAGGTTCAACTCTGTGAGTTGAATGCACTCATCATAAAGAAGTTTCTCAGAATGCTTCTGTCTAGTTTTTATGTGAAGATATTTCCTTTTCAGCTATAGGCCTCAAAGCACACCAAATATCCATTTACAGATCCTACAAAAAGAATGTTTCCAAACTGCTCAATCAAAAAAAAGGTTCAACTCTGTGAGCGAATGCACACACCACAAAGAGGATTCTGAGAGTGCTTCTGTCTAGTTTTCATGTGAAGTTATTTCTTTTTCCACCTTAGGCCTCAAAGCACTCCAAATATCCACTTGCGGATTCTACAAAAAGAGTGTTTCAAAACTGCTCAATCAAAAGATGGGTTCAACTCTGTGAGATGAATGCAGCCATTACTAAGAGGTTCCTCTGAATGCTTCTGTCTAGTTTTTATGTGAAGATAATTCCTTTTCAGCTACAAGCCTCAAAGCGCTCCAAATATCCATTTGCAGATACTATGAAAAGAGTGTTTCCAAACCTCTCAATCGAAAAAAAGGTTCACCTCTGTGAGATGAATGCGCTCCTCAAATAAGTTTCTGAGAGGGCTTCTGTCTAGTTTTTATGTGAAGATATGTGCTCTCCCACCGTAGACAGCAAAGCACTGCAAATATTCAATTGCAGATTTTACAAAAAGAGTGTTTCAAAACTGCTCAATCAAAAAAATGTTCAACTCTGTGAGATGAATGCACACATTACAAAGAAGTTTCTCAGAATGGTTCTGTCTAGGTTTTATGTGAAGATATTTCCTTTTCAGGTATAGACTTCAAAGTGCTCCAAATGTCCATTTACAGATATTACAAAAAGTGTGTTTCCGAAATGCTCAATCAAAAGAAATATTCAACTCTGGGATTTGAAAAAACACATCACAAAGAAGTTTCTGAGAATGCTTCTGTCTAGTTTGTATGTGAAGATATTTCCTTTTCCTCCTTGGGCCTCAAAGTGCTCCAATTATCCACTTGCAGATACTACAAAAAGAGTCTTTCAAAACTGCTCTATCAAAAGAAAAGTTCAAGTCTGTGAGATGAACACACACAACACAATGAAGTTTCTCAGAATGGTTCCATCTAGTTTTTATTTGAAGATATTTCCTTTTCAGCTACAGGCCTCAAAGTGCTCCAAATATCCATTTGCAGATGGTATAAAAAGAGTGTTTCCAAACTGCTGAATCAAAAGAAAGGTTCAACACTGTTAGTTGAATGCACACATCACAAAGAAGTTTCAGAGAATAATTCTGTCTAGTTTTTATGTGAAGATGTTTCTATTTCCAACATAGGCCTCAAAGCACTCAAAATATCCCCTTACAGATTCCAGAAAAACAGTGTTTCAAAACTGCTCAATCAGAAGACAGGTTAAACTCTGTGAGATGAATGCACACATCACAGAGATGTTTCTCTGAATGTTTCTGTCTAGTTTTTATGTGAAGACTTTTCGTTTTAAGTTATAGGCCTGAAAGCACTCCAAATATCCATCAGTATTTACGTGAAGATATTTCCTTTTCAGCTGTAAACCTAAAAGTGCTCCAAGTATCCATTTGCAGATATTGCAAAAAGAGAGTTTCCGAAATGCTAAATCAAAAGACAGATTCAACCGTGTGAGTTGAAAAAAGACATCAAAAAGAAATTTCTGAAAATGCTTCTGTCTAGTTTTTTTGTGAAGATATTTACTTTACCAACTTAGGCTTCAAAGCGCTCCGAATATGGACTTAGTGTTTCTACAAAAAGAGTTTTTCAAAACTGCTCAATCAGAAGAAAGTTTCAAATCTCTGAGATGAATGGAAACATCAATAAGAAGTTTCTCAGAATGCTTGTGTCTACTTTTAATGTGAAGATATTTCCTTTTCAGCTATAGACCTCAAAGCGCTCCAAATATCCATTTGCAGATACTACAAAAAGAGTGTTTCCAAACTGCTCAATCAAAAGAAACGTTCAACTCTGCGAGTTGAATGCACACATCACAAAAAAGTTTCTGAAAATTCTTCTGTCTAGTTTTTATGTGAAGATATTTCCTTTTCCACTGGAAGCCGCAATCATTCCAAATATCCACTTGAAGATTCTACAAAAAGACGGTTTCATAACTGCTCAATTCAAAGAAAGGTTCAACTCTGTGAATTAAATGCACACATCCTAAAGAAGTTTCTGAGAATCCTTCTGTCTAGATGTTATGTGAACATATTTTCTTTTAAACCATAGTACTCAAATCACTCCAAATATCCACTTGCAGATTCTACAAAAAGAGTATTTCAAAACTGTTCAATCAAAAAAAAGGTTCAACTCCGTGAGATGAATGCACACATCACAAACCAGTGTCTGAGAATGCTCCTGTCTAGTTTTTATGTGAAGATATTTCCTTTCCCACCATAGGCCTCAAAGCACTCCGAATATCCACTTGCAGACTCTGCAAAAAGAGTGTTTTCAAACTCAAACATCCACTTGCAGACTCTGCAAAAAGAGTGTTT
Source organism: Pongo pygmaeus (assembly GCF_028885625.2). Taxonomy (NCBI): domain Eukaryota; kingdom Metazoa; phylum Chordata; class Mammalia; order Primates; family Hominidae; genus Pongo; species Pongo pygmaeus. The sequence goes on from NC_072392.2 coordinate 39,961,045, forward strand.
TCAAACTGCTCAATCTAAAGGAAGGTTCAAATCTGTGAGTTGAATGCACACATCACAGAGAAATTTCTGAGAATGCTTCTGTCTAGTTTTTATGTGAAGATATTTCCTTTTCACCGTAGGCCTCAAAGCGCTCCAAATATCCACTTGCAGATTCTACAAAAAGAGTTTTTCAAAACTGCTCAATCAAAAGAAATGTTCAACTCTGTGAGATGAATGGACACATCAGAAGGAAGCTACTTAGAATGCTTCTGTCTAGTTTTTATATGAAGATATTCCCCTTTCAGCTATAAGCCTCAAAGCCCTCCAAACATCCATATGCAGATACTGCAAAAAGAGTTGTTCCATACTGCTCAACCAAAGAAAGTTTCAACCCTGTGGGTTGAATGCACACATCACAAAGGATTATCTGAGAATGCTTCTTTCTAGTTTTTATGTGAAGATACTTCCTTTTCCACCCTAGGCCTCAAAGCGCTGCAAATATCCACTTCCAGATTCTACAAAAAGAGTGTTTCAAAACAGCTCAATCAAAAAAAGTTTAAATTCTGTTAGATGAATACACACATCACGAGGAATTTTCTCACAATGCTTCTGTCTCTTTGTTATGTGAATATATATCCTTTTCCACCACAGGCCACAATTGATCCAAATACCCACTTTCAGATTCTACAAAAAGGGTGTTTCATAACTACTTAATCAAAAGAAAGCTTCAACTCTGTGATATGAATGCACACATCACAAAGAAGATTCTCAGAATGCTTCTCTCTATTTCTTATGTGAAGTTATTTCCTCTTCAGCTACAGTTCTCAAAGCGCTCCAAATATCCATTTGCAGGTACTACAACAAGAGGGTTTCCAAACTGCTCAATCAAAAGAAAGGTTCAACTCTGTGAGATGAATACACACATCATAAAGAAGGTCCTCAGAATGCTTCTGTCTAGTGTTTATGTGAAGATATTTCCTTTTCAGTTATAGGCCTAAAAGCGCTGCAAATATCCTCTGGCAGATTCTGCAAAAACAGTGTTTCCAAACTGCTCTATGAAAAGAAAGGTTCTGCTCAGTGAGTTGAATGCACGCGTCAGAAAGAAGTTTCTGAGAATGCTTCCGTCTAGTTTTTAGGTGAAGATATTTCCTTTTCCACCGTAGGCCTCAAAGCACTGCAAATATCCACTTACAGATTCCACAAAAAGAGTGTTTCAAAACTGCTCAATCAAAAGAAAAGTTCAGCTATAGTAGATGAATGCGCTTATCACAAAGAAGTTTCTCAGAATTTTTCTGTCTTGTTTTTATGTGAAGATATTTCCTTTCAGCTACAGGCAGCAAAGTGCTGCAAATATCCTTTTGCAGATACTGCAAAAACAGTGTTTCCAAACTGCTCAATCAAAAGAAAGTTTCAACTCTGTGAGTTGAATGCGCACATCAAAAAGAAGTTTCTGAGAATGCTTCTGTCTAGTTTTTATGTGAGGATGTTTCTTTTTCCACAGTAGGCCTAAAAGTGCTGTAAATATCCACCGGAAGATTGTACAAAAACGGTGTTTCAAAACTGCTCAATCAAAAGAAAATTTCAACACTGTGAGATAAATGTACACATCAAAAAGAAATTTCTCAGAATGCTTCTACCTAGTTTTTATGTGAAGATAATTCCTTTTCAGCTTTACGCCTCAAAGGGCTACAACTATCCATTTGCAGATACTACAAAAAAAGTGTTTCCAAACTGCTCAATCAAAAGAAAGCCTCAAATCTGTTAGTTGAATGCACACAACACAAAGAAGTTTCTGAGAATGATTCTGTCTAGTTTTTATGTGAAGATATTTCCTTTTCCAGCATACGCCTCAAAGCACTCCAAATATCCACTTGCAGATTCAACAAAAAGAGTGATTCAAAACTGCTCAATCAGAAGAAAGGTTCAACTCTGTGAGGTGAATGCACACATCACAAAGAAGTCTCTCAGAATGCTTCTGTCTAGTTTTCATTTGCAGATATTTCCTTTTCAGCTATATGCCTCAAAGCGCTCCAATTATCCATTAGCAGATACTAGATAAAGAGTATTTCCAAACTGCTCAATCAAAAGAAAGATTCAACTCTGTGAGTTGAATGCACAAATCACAAAGAAGTTTCTGAGAATGCTTCTGTCTAGTTTTTATGTGAAGATATTTCCTTTTCCACCATAGGCCTCAAAGCCCTCCAAATATCTACTTGCAGATCCTACAGTAAGAGTGTTTCAAAACTGCTAAATCAAAGGAAATATTCAACTCTGTGAGATGAATGCACACATCACAGAGAAGTTTCTGAGAATGCTTCTGGCTAGTTTTAATGTGAAGATATTTCCTTTAACACAATAGGCCTCAAAGCACTCCAAATATCCAGTTGCAGATACTACAAAAAGAGTGTTTCGAAAGAGCTCAATCAAAAGAAAATTTCAACTCTGTGAGTTGAATGCACGAATCACAAACAAGTTTGTGACAATGCTTCTTTCTGGTTTTTAGTTGAAGATATTTCCTTTTCCACCAGAGGCCGGAATCGCTCCAAATAACCACGGGCAGATCCTACAAAAGAGTGTTTTAAAACTACTCAATCCAAAGAAAAGTACAACTCTGTGAGATGAATGCACAATCAAAAAATGTTTCTCAGAATGCTTCGGTCTAGTTTTTATGTGTAGATATTCCCTTTTCAACCATGGGCCTCAGAACGCTCCAAATATCCATTTTCAGATACCACAAAAAGAGTGTTTCCAATCTGTTCAATCAAAAGAAATGTTCAACACAGTAAGTTGAATGTACACATCACAAAGAAGTTCCTGAGAAGGCTTCTATCTAGTTTTTATATAAAGATATTTCCTTTTCCACCATAGGCCTCAAAGCGCTCCATGTATACACTTGCAGATTCTACAAAACATTGCTTCAAGACTGCTCAATCAACAGAAAGGTTTCAACTGTGTAGGATGAATGCACACATCACAAAGAAGTCTCTCAGTATATTTCTGTATAGTTTTTATGTGAATATATTTTCTTTTCAGCTATAGGCCTCAAATCGCTTCAACTATCCATTTGTAGATACTACAAAAAGAGTGTTTGCAAACTGCTCGATCAAAAGAAAGGTTCAAATTTGTGAGCTGAATGCACACATCACAAAGATGTGTACGAGAATGCTTCTACCTAGTTTTTACGGGAAGATATTTCTGTCTCCACCATAGGCCTCAAAGCGCTCCAAATATCCACTCGCAGATTCCACAAAAAGAGTGTTTCATAACTCCACAATCAAAAGCAAGGTTCAACTCTCTGAGATGAATGCACACATCAGAAAGACGATTCTGAGAATGCTTCTGTCTAGTGTTTATGTGAAGATATTTCCTTTTTCACCATGGGCCTCAAATCGCTCCAAATATCCACAGGCAGATTCTTCAAAAACAGTGTTTCCAAACGGCCCCATCAAAAGAAAAGTTCAACTCTGTGAGATGAATGCACACATCACAAAGAAGTTTCTCAGAATGCTTCTATGTAGTTTTTATGTGAAGATATTTCCTTTTCAGCTATAGGCCTCAAAGTGCTACAAATATCCTTTTGCACATACTGCAAAAAGAGTGTTTCCAAACTGCTCAATCAAAAGAAAGGTTCAACGCTGTGAGTTGAATGCATACATCACAAAGAAGTTTGTGAGAATGCTTCTGTCTAGTTTTTATGTAAAGATATTTCCTTTTCCACAATAGGCCTCAAAGCGCTCCAAATATCTATGGGCTGATTCTACAAAAAGAGTGTTTCAAAACTGCTCAATCAAATGAAAGGTTCAACTCGGTGAGATGAATGCACACATCACAAAGCAGTTTCTCAGAATGCTTCTGTGTAGTTTTTATGTGAAGATATTTGCTTTTCAGCTACAGGCCTCAAAGTGCTCCAAATATCCATTTACAGATACTACAAAAAGAGTGTTTCAAAACTGCTCAATCAAAAGAATGGTTCAACTAAGTGAGTTGAATGCATAAATGAGAAAGTAGTTTCTGAGATGGCTTCTGCCTAGTTTTTATGTGAAGATATTTCCTTTTATACCAAAGGCCTCAAAGCACTCCGAATATCCACCTACAGATTCTATGAAAAGAGTGTTTTTAATCTGCTCAATCAAAAGAAAGATGTAACTCCGTGAGATGAATGCACACATCACAAAGATAATCCTCAGAATGCTTCTGTCTAGTTTTTTTGTAAAGAAATTTCCTTTTCAGCTATAGGCCTCAAAATGCTCCAAATGTCCATTTGCAGAAACTACAAAAAGAGTGTTTCCAAACTGCTCAATAAAAAGAAATGTTCAAATCTGTGAGTTCAATGCACCCGTCACAAAGAAGTTTCTGAGAATGCTTCTGTCTAGTTTTTATATGAAGATATTTCCTTTTCCTCCATAGACCTCTAAGCGCTCCAAATATCCACCTGTTTCTACAAAAGGAGTTTTTCAAAACTGCTCAACCTAAAGAAATGTTCAACTCTGTGAGATGAATGCACACATCCCAAAGAAGTTTCACAGAATATTTCTGTCCAGTTTTTATGTGAAGAAATTTCCTTTTCAGTTATAGGCCTCATAGCCCTCTAAGTATCCTTTGGTAGATTCTACAAAAAGAGTGTTTCCAATCTGTTCAATCAAAAGAAAGTTTCAACTCTGCAAGTTTAATGCACTCATCACAAAGAAGTTTCTGAGAATGCTTCTGTCTAGTTTTTATTTGTAGATATTTCCTTTTCAACCAGAGGTCACAATCACTCCAAATATCCACTTGCAGATTCTACAAAAAGAGTGTTTCATAACTGCTCAATCAAAAGCAGGGTTCAACTCTCAGAGATGAATGCACACATCAGAAAGAAGATTCTGAGAATGCTTTTATCTAGTTTTTACGTGAAAATATTTCCTTTTCCACCATGGGCCTCAAATCGCTCCAAATATCCACGGGCAGATTCTACAAAAAGAGTGTTTCCAAACTGCCCAATCAAAAGAAAAGTTCAACTCTGTGAGATGAAAGCACACATCACAAAGAAGTTTCTCAGAATGCTTCTGTGTAGTTTTTATGTGAAGATGTTTCCTTTTCAGCTATAGGCCTCAAAATGATCCAAATGTCAATTTGCATATACTGCAAAAAGAGTGTTTCCAAACTGCTCAATCAAAAGAAACATTCAACGCTGTGTGTTGAATGCACAAATCACAAAGTTGTTTCTGAGAATGCTTCTGTCTAGTTTTTATGTGAAGATTGTTTCTTTTCCAACATAGGCCTCAAAGCGCTCCAAGTATCCACTTGCAGATCCTATAAAAGGAGTATTTCAAAACTGCTCAATCAAAAGAAAGGTTAAACTCTGTGAGATGAATTCATGCATCACTAAGAAGTTTCTCAGAATGCTTCTGCCTAGTTTTTATGGGAAGATATTTCCTTTTTAGCTATAGGCCTAAAAGCGCTGCAAATATCCATTTGCAGATGCTACAAAAGAGTGTTTCCGAATTGCTCAATCAAAAGAAAGGTTCAATTCAATGTGTTGAATGCACGCATCACAAAGAAGTTTCTGAGAATGCTTCTGTGTAATTTTTATGTGAAGATATTTCCTTTTCCACCACAGGTCTCAAAGCTCTCCAAGTATCCACTTTCAGATAAAACAAAATAGTGTTTCAAGTCTGCTCATTCAAAAAAAAGGTTAAACTCTGTGAGATGAGTGCACCATCATGAAGAAGTTTTCTCAGAATGCTTCTGTCTGGTTTTCATGTGAAGATATTCCTTTTCAGCTACAGGCCTCAAAGCGTTCCAAATATCCACCTGCAGACGCTACAAGAAGAGTATTTCAACAGTGCTCAATCGAAAGAAAAGTTTAATTCTGTGAGATGAATGCACATATCACAAAGTAGTTCTCATAATGCTTCTGTCTTGTTTTTATGTGATGATATTTCCTTTTCAGCTATAGACCTCAAAGAGCTATATATATCAATTTGCAGACAGTATAAAAAGTTTGTTTCCAAATTGCTCAAACAAAAGAAATGCTCAACTCTGTGAGTTGAATGAAGACATTGCAAAGAAGTTTCTGAGAGTGATTCTGTCTAGTGTTAATATTAAGATATTTTCTTTTCCACCATTGTCCTCAAAGCACTCAAAATATCCACATGCAGATACTACAAAATGAGTGTTTCAAAACTGCTCAATCAAAAGAAATTTTCAATTCTGTGAGTTGAATGCACACATCACAAAGAAGTTTCTGAGAATGCTTCTGTCTAGTTTTTATGAGAAGTTATTTCCTTTTCCACCATAGGCCTCAAAGTGCTGCAAATATCCTCTGTCAGATTCTACAAAAAGAGTGTTTCGAAACTGCTCTATCAAAAGAAAGGTTCTGCTCAGTGAGTTGAACACACACGTCAGAAAGTAGTTTCTGAGAATGCTTCCGTCTAGTTTTTATGTGAAGATATTTCCTTTTCCACCATAGGCCTCAAAGCTCTCCATATATCCACTTGCAGATTCTACAAAAAGAGTGTTTCCAAACTACTCAATCAAAAGAAAGGTACCACACTGAGATAAATGCACATATCAAAAAGTACTGTCTCAGAATGCTTCTTTCTGGTGTTTATGTGAAGATATTTCGTTTTCAGCTATAGATCTCAAAGCGCTCCAAATTTCCTTTTGAAGATACTACAAAAAGAGTGTCTGCAGACTACTCAATCAGTAGAAAGGGTCATCTCAGTGACTTGATTGCACACATCAGAAAGAAGTATCTCGGAATGCTTCTGTTTAGTTTTTATGTGAAGATATTTCCTTTTCAACTATAGGCCTCAAAGCACTCCAAATATCCATTTGCTGATAATACAACAAGAGTTTTTCCAAACTGCTCAATCAAAAGAAGTGTTCAACTCTGTGAGATGAGTGCACACATCACAGAGAAGTTTCTGAGAATGCTTCTGTCTAGTTTTTATGTGTAGATATTTCCTTTTCCACAAGATGCCACAATCGCTCCAAATATCCACTTGCAGGTTGTACAAAAAGAGTGTTTCAAAACTGCTCAATAAAGAGAAAGATTCAACTCTGTGAGATCAATGCACACATCACAAAGAAGGTTCTCAGAAAAATTGTGTCTAGTTTTTAAGTGAAGATGTTTCTTTTTTTTACTATAGGCCTCAAAGAGCTCCAAAATTTCCATTTGCAGATACTACAAATAGAGTGTTTCCAAACTGCTCAATCAAAAGAAATGTTCACATCTGTGAGTTGATAGCACACATCACAAAGAAGTTTCTGAGAATGTTTCTGTCTAGTCTTTATGTGAAGTTATTACGTTTACCACCATGTCTTAAAGCGCTCAAATTATCCATTTGCAAATTTTAGAAAAAGAGTGACTACAAACTCCTCAATCAAAAGAAAGTTTCAACTCTGTGAGTTGAATGCACACATCACACAGAAGTTTCTGAGGATGCTTCTGTCTAGTTTTTAGTTGAAGATATTTCCTTTTACACCATCAGCCTGAAAGTGCTCAAAATATGCACTTGCAAATTCTACAAAACGATTGTTTCAAAACTGCTCAATCAAAAGAAAGGTTCAACTCTGTGCGATGAATGCACCCATCACAAAGAAGTTTCTGAGAATGCTTCTGTCTAGTTTTTATGTGAAGATATATCCTTTTCAGCTATAGGCTTCAAAGTGCTCCAAATATCCATTTGCAGATACTACAAAAACAGTGTTTCCAAACTGCTCAATCAAAGGAAACGTTCAAATCTGTCAATTGAATGCACACATTAAAAAGAAGTTTCTGAGAATGATTCTGTCTAGTTTTTATCTTAAGATATTTCCGTTTCCACCTTAGGCCTCAAAGCGTTCCAAATATCCACTTGCAGATTCTAAAAAAAGTGTGTTTCCAAACTGCTCAATCAAAAGAAAGATTCAACTCTGTGAGATGAATGCACACATTACAAAGAAGTTTCTCAGAACGCTTCTGTCTAGTTTTTACATGAAGATATTTCCTTTTCCGCTATGGGCCTCAAAGTGCTCTAAATATCCATTTGCAGATACTACAAAAAGAGTGTTTCCAAATGGCCGCATCAAAAGAAAGGTTCAACTCTTTGAGTTGAATGGAAACATCACAAAGAAGTTTCTGAGAATGCTTCTTTTTGGTTTTTATGTGAACATATTTCCTTTTCCACCAGAGGCCGCAATCGCTTGAAATATTCACTTGCAGTTTCTCCAAAAGGAGTGTTCATAACTGCTTAATAAAAAGAAAGGTATAACTCTGTGAGGTGAAGGCATACATCACAAAGAAGTTTCTCAGAAAGCTTCTGTGTAGTTTTTTTGTGAAGATATTTCCTTTTCCACCATAGGCCTCAAAGGGCTCCAGTTATCCAAGGGCAGATTCTACAAAAAAAGTGTTTCCACACTGCTCAATCAAAAGTAAGGTTCAACTCTGTGAGTTGAATGCACACATCACAAAGAAGTTCCTGTGAATGCTGCTGTCTAGTTTTTAGGTGAAGATATTTCCTTTTACACCATGGGGCTCAAAGCGCTTCAAATATCCACTTGCAGATACTACAAAAAGAGTGTTTCAAAACTGCTCAATCAAAAGAAAGGTTCAACTCTGTGAGATGATTGCATGCATCAAAAACAACTTTCTCAGAATGCTTATGTCTAGCTTTTATTTGAAGATATTTCCTTTTCAGCTATAGGCCACAAAGAGCTCCAAATATCCCTTTGCAGATACAACAAAAAGAGTGTTTGCAAACTGCTCAATCAAAACAAAGGTTCAAATCTGTGAGTTGAATGCACACATCACAAAGAATTTTCTGTGAATGCTTCTGTCTAATATTTATGTGAAGGTATTTCCTTTTCTGCTATAGTCCTCCAAGCACTCCTAATATACTTTTGCAGATACTACAAAAAGAATGTTTTCAAACTGCTCAATCAAAAGAAAGGTTGAACTCTGCCAGTTGAATGCACACATCACAAGGAAGTTTCTGAGAATGCTTCTGTCTGGTTTTTATGTGTAGACATTTCCTTTTCCTCCAGAGTATGCAATCACTCCAAATGTCCACTTGCAGATTGTACAAAAAGAATGTTTCAAAACTGCTCCATCAAGAGGAAGGTTCAACTTTGTGAGATGAATGCACACATAAAAGAGAAGTTTCTCTGAATATTTCAGTCTATTTTTACGTGAAGACATTTCCTTTTTTGCTATAGGTCACAAAGTTCTCCAAATTTCCATTTGCAGATACTACAAAAAGATTGTTTCCAAACTGCTCAATGAAAAGAAAGTTTAAACTCTGTGTTTTGAATGTGCACATCTCAAAAAGTTTCTGAGAATGTTTCTGTCTATTTTTTATGTGAGAATACTTCCTTTCCAACCATAGGCCTCAAAACCATCCAAATATCCAATTGAATAATCTACAAAAAGACAGTTTCTAAACTCCTCCATCAAAATAATGGTTCAACGCTGTGTGTTGAATGCACACATCACAAAGAAGTTCCTGAGAATACTTCTGTCTAGTTTTTATGTGAAGATATTTCCTTTCTAATCATAGGCCTCATAGCCATTCAAATATCCAATTTCAGATTGTACAAAAAGACTTTTTCAAAACTGCTCTATCAAAAGAAAGGTTCATCTCTGTGTTTTGAATGCACACAGCACAAATATGTTTCTGAGAATACTTTTGTCTAGTTTTTATGTGACGATATTTCCTTTTCCACCGTAGGCCTCAAAGCACTCCAAATATCCACTTGCAGATTCTACAAAAAGAGTGTTTCAAAACTGCTCTATCAAATGAAAAGTTCAACTCTGTGAGTGGAATGAATGCCTCACAAAGAAGTTTCTGAGAATTATTCTGTCTACTTTTCATGTGAAGATATTGCCTTTTCCACCATAGGACTCAAAGCACTCCAATTATGCACTGGCAGCTTCTACAAAAAGAGTGTTTCACAACTTCTCTATCAAAAGAAAGGTTCAACTCTGTGAGTTGAATGCACACATCACAAAGAAGTTCCTGAGAATGCTTGTGTCTAGTTTTTATGTGACGTTATTTCCTTTTCCACCGTAGGCCTCAAAGCACTCCAAATATCCACTTGCAGATTCTACAAAAAGAGTGTTTCAAAACTGCTCTATCAAATGAAAGGTTCAACTCTGTGAGTGGAATGAATGCCTCACAAAGAAGTTTCTGAGAATTATTCTGTCTACTTTTTATGTGAAGATATTTCCTTTTCCACCATAGAACTCAAAGCGCTCCAATTATGCACTGGCAGCTTCTACAAAAAGAGTGTTTCACAACTTCTCTATCAAAAGAAAGGTTCAACTCTGTGAATTGAATGCACACATCACAAAGAAGTTACTGAGAATGCTTGTGTCTAGTTTTTATGTGAAGATATTTTGTTTTCCACCATAGGCCTCAAAGTGCTCCTAATTTCCACCTGCAGATTCTACAAAAATGGTGTTTCAAACCTGCTCTTTCCAAAGAAATGTTCAAATCCATGAGCTGGATGCACACATCAGAAAGAGGTTTTTGAGAATGCTTCTGTCTAGTTTTCATGAGAAGATATTTCCTTTTCCGTCACAGACCTCAAATCCCTCCAAATACCCACTTTCAGATTCTGAAAAAGAGTGTTTCATAACTTCTATATGAAAAGAAAGGTTCACCTCTCAGACTTTCATGCACACATCACAAAGAAGTTTCTGAGAATGATTCTGTCTAGTTTTTATGTGAAGATATTTCCTTTTCCACCATAGGCCTCAAAGCGCTCCAAATATCAACTTGCAAATTCTACAAAAAGAGTGTTTCAAAACTGCTCTATCAAAAGAAAGTTTCAAAATCGTGAGTTGAATGCACACATCATAAAAAAGTTTCTGAGAATCCTTCTGTCTGGTTTTCATGTGAAGATATTTCCTTTTCCACCATAGACCTCAAAACGCTCTAAATGTCCACTTGCTGCTTTCACAAAAAGAGTGTTTCAGAACTGCTTTGTCAAAAGAAAAGTTCAACTCTGTGAGGTGAATACACACATCACAAACAAGTTTCTGAAAATGCTTCTCTCTAGCTTTTTTGTGAAGATATTTCCTTTCCCACAATAGGCCTCAAAGCGCCCCACATATCCACTTGCAGATTCTAGAAAAACAGTGTTTCAAAACTGCTCTATCAGAGAGAGTTTCAACTCCGTGATTTGAATTCACACATCATGAAGAAGTTTCTGAGAATGTTTCCATCTACCTTTTATGTGAAGATATTTCCTTTTCCACCATAGACCTCAAAGCCCTCCAAATATCCACATGCAGATCCTATAAAAAGAGTGTTTCAAAACAGCTCTATCAAAAGAAAGGTTTAATTCTGTGAGTTGAATGCACGCATCATAAAGAAGTTTCTGAGAATTCTTCTGTCTACTTTTATGTGAAGATATATCCTTTTCCACCACAGGCCTCAAAGCGTCCAAATAGCCACTTGCAGATTCTACAGAAAAATTGCTTCAAAATTGTTCCATCAAGAGAAAGGTTCACCTCTTTGAGTTGAATGCACACATCACAAAGGAATTTCTGAGAATGCTTCTATCTACTTTTTATATGAAGATATTTCCTTTTCCACCGTAGGCCTCAAAGCACTCGAAATATTCACACGCAGATTCTACAAAAGGGTATTTAAAAACTTCCCTATCAAGAGAAAGATTCAATGCTGTGAGTTGAATGCACACATCACAAAGAAGTTTCTGAGAATGTTTCTGTCTAGTTTTTATGTGAAGATATTTCCATTTCCAATGTATGTCTCAAAGTGCTCAAATTATCGACTTGCAGATTCTACAAAAGTGAGTTCCAAAACTGCTCTACAAAAAGAAATGTTCAACTCTGTGATTTGAATGCCCACATCACAAAGAAGTTTCTGAGAATCCTTCTGACTAGTTTTTATATGAAGATACTTCCTTTTCCACCATAGACCTCAAATCCCTCCAAATATCCACTTGCAGATTTGACAAAAAGAGGGTTTCAAAACTGCTCTATCAAAAGAAAACTTCAACTCTGTGAGGTGAATGCACACATCACAAAGAAGTTTCTGAGAATGCTTCTCTCTAGTTTTTATGTGAAGATATGTGCTTTTCCACCATAGGCCTCAAAGTGCTCCAAAAATCCACTTGCAGGTTCCTCAAAAAGAGTATTTCAAAACTGCTCTGTCCAAAGAAATGTTCACCTTCGTGCATTGAATGCACACATCACATAGAAGTTTCTGAGAATTCTTCTGTCTAGTTTTTATGTGAAGGTATTTCCTTTTCCACCATAGGCCTCAAAGCACTCCAAACATCCACTTGCAGATTCCACAAAAAGAGTGTTTCAAAACTGCTCCATCAAAAGAAAGTTTCAACTCTGTGAGTAGGCCATAGGCCTCAAAGCACTCCAAATATCCATTTGCAGATACCAAAAGAGTGTATCAAAACTGTTCTGTCAAAAGAAAGTTTCGACTCTGTGAGTTGAATGCACACATCACAAAGAAGTTTCCTAGAATGCTTCTCTCTAGTTTTTATGTTAAGATATTTCCTTTTCCACTATAGGCCTCAAAGCGCTCCAAATATCCACTAGCAGATTCTACAAAAGGAGTGTTTCAAAACTGCTCTATCTAAAGAATGTTTCAACTCTGTGAGTTGAATGCACACATCAAAAAGAAGTTTCTGAGAATGCTTCTGTCTAGTTTTTATGTGAAGATATGTGTTCTTCCACCATAGGCCTCAAAGCACTCCAAAAATCCACTTGTGGATTCCTCAAAAAGAGTGTTTCAAAACTGCTCTATCCAAAGAAAGCTTCAAATCTGTGAGTTGTAGGCACACGTCACGAAGAAGTTTCTGAGAATGCTTCTGTGTAGTTTTTATGTGACGATATTTCTTTTTCCACCATAGACCTCAGAGCGCTCCAAATATCCACCTGCATATCCTACCAAAAGAGTGTTTCAAAACTGCTCTATCAAAAGAAAGGTTCTACTCTGTGAGCTGAATGCACAGATCACAAGTCAGTTTCTGAGAATGCATCTGTCTACTTTTTATGTGAAGATATTTCCTTTTCCACCATAGGACTCAAAGCGCTCCAATTATGCACTGGCAGCTTCTACAAAAAGAGTGTTTCAAAACTTCTCTATCAAAAGAAAGGTTCAACTCTGAGGGTTGAATGCACACATCAGAAAGAAGTTTCTGAGAATGCTTCTGTCTACTTTTATGTGAAGATATTTCCTTTTCTACCACAGGCCTCAAAGTGTTCCAGATAGCCACTTGCAGATTCTACAGAAAAAGTGCTTCAAAATTGTTCCATCAAAAGAAAGGTTCACCCTTTGAGTTGAATGCACACATCACAAAGGAATTTCTGAGAATGCTTCTGAATACTTTTTATCTGAAGATATTTCCTTTTCCACCGTAGGCCCCAAAGCGCTCGAAATATTCACATGCAGATTCTACAAAAGGGTATTTCACAACTGCTCTATCAAGAGAAAGATTCGATGCTGTGAGTTGAATGCACACATCACAAAGAAGTTTCTGAGAATGTTTCTGTCTAGTTTTTATGTGAAGATATTTCCATTTCCAATGTAGGCCTCAAAGTGCTCAAATTATCCACTTGCAGATTCTACAGAAGAGAGTTCCAAAACTGCTCTACACAAAGAAATGTTCAACTCTGTGAGTTAAATGCCCACATCACAAAGAAGTTTCTGAGAATACTTCTGACTAGTTTTTATATGAAGATACTTCCTTTTCCACCACAGACCTCAAATCCCTCCAAATATCCACTTGCAGATTCGACAAAAAGAGGGTTTCAAAACTACTCTATCAAAAGAAAAGCTCAACTCTGTGAGGTGAATGCACACATCACAAAGAAGTTTCTGAGAATGTTTCTGTGTAGTTTTTGTGTGAAGATATTCCTTTTCCACCATAGGCCTCAAAGCAATCCAAATATCTACTTGCAGATTGTACAAAAAGAGGGTTTCAAAACTGCTCTTTCAAAGGAAATGTTCACCTCTGTGCATTGAATGCATACAACACAAAGAAGTTTCTGACAATCCTTTTGTCTAGTTTTTATGTGAGGGTATTTCGTTTTCCACCATAGGCTTCAAAGCGCTCCAAACATCCACTTGCAGATTCCACAAAAAGAGTGTTTCAAAACTGCTCCAGCCAAAGAAATTTTCAACTCTGTGAGTTGAATGCACACATCACAAAGAAGTTTCTGAGAATCCTTCTGTCTAGTTTTTATGTGAAGGTATTGCCTTTTCCACCATAGGCCTCAAATCCCTCCAAATATCCACTTGCAGATTCTAAAAAAAGAGTGTTTTAAAACTGTTCTACCCAAAGAAATATTCAACTCTGTCAGTTGAATGCACACATCACAAAGAAGTTTCTGAGAATGCTTGTGTCTAGTTTTCATGTGAAGATACTTCTTTTTCCAATATACACCTCAAAGCACACTAAATGTCCACTTGCAGCTTCTACAAAAAGAGTGTTTCAAAACTGCTCTATCAAAAGAAAGGTTCAATTCTGTGTGTTGCATTCACACATCACCAAAAATTTTCTGAGAATGCTTCTGTCTAGTTTTCATTTGAAAATATTTCCTTTTCCGCTCTGGCCTCAAAGTGCAAAGAACATCTACCTGCAGATGTTACAAAGAGTGTTTCAAAACTGCTCTATCAAAAGAAAGGTTCAAGTCTGTGAGTTGAATTAACGTATCTCAAAGAAGTTTCTGAAAATGCTTCTGTCTAGTTTTTATGAGAAGATATTTCCTTTACTACCATAGGCCAGAAAGTGCTCCAAATATCCATTTGCAGATACACAAAAGAGTGTATCAAAACTGCTCTGTCAAAAGACAGTTTCGACTCTCTGCATTGAATGCACACGTCATAAAGAAGTTTCCTAGAATGCTTCTCTGTAGTTTTTATGTGAAGATATTTCCTTTTCCACCATAGGCCTAAAAGCGCTCCAAACATCCACTTGCAGATTCTACAAAAGGAGTGTTTCAAAAGTGTTCTATCAAAAGAAAGGTTCAACTCTGTGAGTTGAATGCACACATGAAAAAGTAGTTTCTGAGAATGCTTCTGTCTAGTTTTTATGTGAAGATATATGCTTTTCCACCATAGGCCTCAAATCGCTCCAAACATCCACTTACAGATTCCACAAAAAGAGTGTTTCACAACTGCTCTGTCCAAAGAAAGCTTCAACTCTATGAGTTGTATGCAAACGTCACAAAGAAGTTTCTGAGAATGCTTCTGTCTAGTTTATATGTGACGATATTTCTTTTTCCACCATAGGCCTCAAAGCGCTCCAATTATCCACCTGCATATTCTACAAAAAGAGTGTTTTAAAACTGCTCTATCAAAAGAAAGGTTCAACTGTGTGAGCTGAATGCACACATCACAAATCAGTTTCTGAGAATGTATCTGTCTACTTTTTATGTGAAGATATTTCCTTTTCCTCCATAGGCCTCAAAGAGCTATAAATATCCAAGTGCAGATTCCACTAAAAGAGGGTATCAAAACTGCTCAATCAAAAGAAAGTTTCAACTGTGTGAGTTGAATTCACACATCGCAAAGAAGTAGCTGAGAATGCTTTTATGTAGTTTTTATGTGAAGATATTTCGTTTTCCACAATTGGCCTCAAAGTGCTCAAAATATACTCTTACAGATTATAAGAAAAGAGGATTCCAAAACTGCTCTCTCAAAATAAAGACTGAAATCTGTAAGTTGAATACACACATCACTAAGAAGTTCTTGAGAATACATCTGTATAGTTTTTATATGAATATATTTCCTTTCCCACCATAGACCCTAAAGCGATCCAAATATCCAAATGCAGATTCTTTAAAAAGACTGTTTCAAAACTGCGCTATCAAAAGAAATGTTCAACTCTGTGAGTTGAATGCACACATCACAAAGAAGTTCCTGAGAATGCTTCTGTCTAGTATTTATGTGAAGATATTTCCTTTCCCACCATAGACCTCAAAGCGCTCCAAATATCCACTTGCAGATTCTACAAAAAGAGTGTTTCAAAACTACTCTTTCAAAAAATGGTTCAACTCTGATAGTTGAATGCACGTATCACACAGAAGTTTCTGAGACTGCTTCTTTCTAGTTAATATGTGAAGATATTTCCTTTCCAACAAAGGCCTCAAAGCTCTCCTATTATCCACTTGCAGATTCTACAAAAAGAGGATTCCAAAACTGCTCCATAAAAATAAAGGTTCAACTCTTTGAAGTGAATGCACACATCCAAAGAAGTTTCTGAGAATGCTTCCGTCTAGTTTTTAAGTGAAGATGCTTCCTTTTCCACCATAGGCCTGAAAGCGCTACAAATATCCCCTTGCAGATTCTACAAAAAGAGTGCTTCAAAACTGCTCTCTCAAAAGTAATGTTCAACTCTGGGAGTTGAAAGAACACATCACAAGGAAGTTTCTGAGAATGCTTCCATCTTATTTTATGTGAAGGTATTCCTTTTTTCATCATAGGACTCGAAGCGCTCCAAATATCCAATTGCAGATTCTACAAAAACAGTGATTAAAAAATGCTCTATCAAAAGAAATGTTCAAGTATGTGAGATGAATTCACATATCACAGAGTTGTTTCTGAGAATGCTTCTGCCTAGTTTTTATGTTAAGATATTTCCTTTTCCACCTTAGGCCTCAAAGCGCTCCAAATATCCAGTTGCTGATCCACAGAAACAGTGTTTGAAAACTACTCTATCAAAAAAAAATTTCGACTCTTTTAAGTGAATGCACACATCACAAAGAAGTTTCTGAGAATGCTTCTGTCTAGTTTTTATGTGAAGATATTTCCTTTTCCACCAGTGGCCCCAAAGCTCTCCAAATATGCACGTGCAGATTCTACAAAAGCAGTGTTCCAAAACTGTTCTATCAAAGGAAGGGTTTAACTCGGTGAGTTGAATGCACACGTCGCAAAGAAGTTTCTGAGAATGGTTCTGTCTATTTTTTATATAAAGATATATGCTTTTCCACCATAGGCCCCAAAGCACAGCAAATATCCACTTGTAGATTCTACAAAAAGATTGTTTCAAAATTGCTCTATCAAGTAAGGTACCACTGTGTGAGTGGAATACACACATCACAATGAAGTTGCTGAGAATGCTTCTGTCTAGTTTTTATGTGAAGATATTTCCTTTTCCACCATAGGCCTCAAAGCATGCCAAATATACACTTGTAGATTCTACAAAAAGATTGTTTCAAAATTGCTCTATCAAGTAAGGTACCACTGTGTGAGTGGAATACACACATCACAATGAAGTTGCTGAGAATGCTTCTGCCTAGTTTTTATGTGAAGATATTTCCCTTTCCACCATAGGCCTCAAAGCGCTCCAAATATCTACTTTCAGATACTACAAAAAGAGTGTTTCAATACTGCTCAATCAAAAGAAATGTTCAACCCTCTGAGTTGAATGGACACATCACAAAGGAGTTTCTGAGAATGCTTCTGTCTAGATTTTATGTGAAGATATTTTCTTTTCCACCATTAGCCTCAAATTGCTCAAAATATATACTTTCAGATTCTAGAAAAAGTGTGTTTCAAAACTTCTATATCAAAAGAAATATTCAAGCCTGTGAGTGGAATGCACACATCATGAAGAAGTTCCTGAGGATGCTTCTGTCTAGTTTTTATGTGAAGACATTTCCTTTCCCACCATAGGCCTCAAAGCTATCCTAATATACAATTGCAGATTCTACAAAAGGACTGTTTCAAAACTGCTCAATCAACAGAAAGCTTCAAATCTGTGAGTAGAATGCAAACATCACATAGAGGTTTCTTAGAATTCTTTTGTCTAGTTTTTATGTGAAGATATTTCCTTTCTCACCATAGGCCTGAAAGCGCTCCAAATATCCACTTGTGGATTCTACAAAAACAGTACTTGAAAACTGCTCTGTCAAAAGAAAGGTTCAATTCTGCGAGTTGATTGCACGCGTAACAAAGAAGTTTCTGAGAATGCTGCTTTCTAGTTTTTATGTGAAGATATTTCCTTTTCCACCAAAGGCCTCAAAGCACTCCAAATATCCATTTGCAGATCCTACACATAGAGTTTTTCAAAACTGCTGTATCAAAAGAAAGGTTCAACTCTGTGAGTTGAATGCACACATCACAAAGAAGTTTCTGAGAATGGTTCTGTCTAGTTTTTATGTGAAGATAAATCCTTTTCCACCATAGGCCTCAAATTGCTCCAAATATTCACTTACAGATTCTACAAAAAGAGTGTTTCGAAACTGCTCTATTAAAAGAAATGTTCAACTCTGTGAGTTTTATGCACACATAGCAAAGAAGTATCTGAGAATGTTTCTGTCTAGATTTTAGGTGAAGATATTCCTTTTCCAGCATAGGCCTCAAAGTGCTCCCAATATCCACTTGCAGATTCTACAAAAAGAGTGTTTCAAAACTGCTCTATCAAAAGAAAGGTTTAACTCTGTGAGTTGAATGCACACATCACAGAGAAGTTTCTGAGAATGCTTCTGTCTAGTTTTTAGGTGAAGATATGTACTTTACCACCATAGGACTCAAATCACTCCAATTATCCACTAGCAGATGTTACAAAGACAGTGTTTCAAAAATCCTCGATGAAAAGAATGGTTCAACTCTGTGAGTTGAATGCAGACATCCCAAAGAATTTTCTGAGAATGCTTCTGTTTAGTTTTTCTTTGAAGATATTTCCTTTTTCACCATAGACCTCAAAGTGCTCCAAATATCATCTTGCAGATTCTACAATACATGTTTTAAGAACTGCTCTATCAAAAGAAAGGTTCAACACTGTGAGTTGAATGCACACATTAAAAAGAGGTTTCTGGGAATGCTTCTGTCTAGATTTTATGTGAAGATATTTCCTTTTCCACCATAGGTCTTAAAGCACTCCAAGTATAATCTTGTAGATTCTACAAAAAGAGTGTTTCAAAACTGCTCTATTAAAAGAAATGGACAACCCAGTGAGTTGAAGGCACACATCACAAAGCAGATTCTGAGAATGCTTCTGTCTAGTTTTTATGTGAAGATATATCCTTTTTACCGCACTCCTCAAATCACTCCAAATATCCACCTGCAGATTGCACAAAAAGAGGGTTTCAAATCTGCTCTCTCAAAAGAAAGGTTCAACTCTGTGAGGTGAATGCACGGGTCACAAAGAAGTTTCTGAGAATGTTTCTGTCTAGTTTTTATGTGAAGATATTTCCTTTTCCAACATAGACCACAAATGCCTACAAATATCCACTTGTAGATTCCACAAAAAGAGTGTTTCAAAACTGCTCAATGAAAAGAAAGGTTCATATATGTGAGTTGAATGCACACATCACAAAGAAGTTCCTGAGAATGTTTCTGTCTAGTTTTTATGTGAAGATATTTCCTTTCCCACCGTACGCCTCAAAGTGATCCAAATATCCAATTGCAGATTCTGTGAAAAGACTGCATCAAAACTGCTCAATCAAAAGAAAGGTTCAACTCTGTGAGTTGAATGCACACATCTCTTAGACGTTTCTGAGAATTCTGTCTAGTTTTTATGTTAAGATATATCCTTTTCCACCACAGGCCTCAAAGTGCTAAAAATATCCACTTGCAGATTCTACAAAAAGAACGTTTCAATACTGCTCTATCAAAAGAAAGTGTCAACCCTGTGAGTTGAATGTACACATCAAAAAGAAGTTTCTGAGAATGCTTCTGTCTGGTTTTTATGTGAAGATATTTCCTTTTCCCCCATAGGCCTCAAAGTGCTCCATGTATCCACATTCCGATTCTACAAAAAGAGTGTTTCAAACCTGCTCCATCTAAAGAAATGTTCAACTCTGTGATTTGAATGCACACATTACAAAGTAGTTTCTGAGAAAGCTTCTGTCTAGATTTTATGTGAAGTTATTACCTTTTGCATCACAGACCTCACAGCTCTCCAAATATCCCATTGGAGATTCTACAAAAAGAGTGTTTCAAAACTGCTGTATCAAAAGAAAGTCTCATCTCTGTGAGCTGAATGCACACATCACAAAGAAGTTTCTGAGAACATTTCTGTCTACTTTTTATGTGAAGAAATTTCCTTTCCAAACATAGACCTCAAAGGTATCCGAATATCCACTTGCTGATTTTCCAGAAGTGAGTTTCAAAACTGCTCAATCAAAAGAAAGTTTAAAATCTCTTAGTTGAATGCACACATCACAAAGAAGTTTCTGGGAATGTTGCTGTCTAGTTTTTATGGGAAGATATTTCCTTTCCCAACATCCTCATGAAACGATCCTTATATCCACCAGCAGATTCTAAAAATGGAGTGTTTCAAAACTGCTCTCTCAAAAGAAAGTTTCAACTCTGAGTTGAATGCAAAGAATGCAAAGAAGTTTCTGAGAATGCTTCTGCCTACTATTTTTTTCTTTTATTTATTTGTTTATTTATTATTATTTTACTTTAGGATTCAGGGTACATGTGCTCAATGTGCAAGTTATTTACAAATGTATACATGTGCCATGCTGGTGCGCTACACCCACTAACTCGTCATCTAGCATTAGGTATATCTCCCAATGCTATCCCTCCCACCTCTCCCCACCCCAAAACAGTCCCAGAAATGTGATGTTCCCCTTCCTGTGTCCATGTGTTCTCATTGTTCAATTCCCACTTATGAGTGAGAATATGCGGTGTTTTGTTTTTTGTTCTTGAGATAGTTTACTGAGAATGATGATTTCCAATTACATCCATGTCCCTACAAAGGACAAGAACTCATCATTTTTTTTGGCTGCATAGTATTCCATGGTGTATATGTGCCACATTTTCTTAATCCAGTCTATCATTGTTAGACACTTGGATTGATTCCAAGTCTTTGCTATTGTGAATAATGCCACAATAAACATACGTGTGCATGTGTCTTTATAGCAGCATGATTTATAGTCCTTTCGGTATATACCCAGTAATGGGATGGCTGGGTCAAATGGAATTTCTAGTTCTAGATCCCTGAGGAATCGCCACACTGACTTCCACAAGGGTTGAACTAGTTTACAGTCCCACCAACAGTGTAAAAGTGTCCCTATTTCTCCACATCCTCTCCAGCACCTGTTGTTTCCTGGTTTCCTGACTTTTTAATGATTGCCATTCAAACTGGTGTGAGATGGTATCTCATTGTGGGTTTTATTTGCATTTCTCTGATGGCCAGTGATGGTGAGCATTTTTTCATGTGTTTTTTGGCTGCATAAATGTCTTCTTTTGAGAAGTGTCTGTTCATATCTTTTGCCCACTTTTTGATGGGGTTCTTTGCTTTTTTCTTGTAAATTTGTTGGAGTTAATTGTAGTTTTTGGATATTAGCCCTTTGTTAGATGAGTAGGTTGCGAAAATTTCCTCCAATTTTGTAGGTTGCCTGTTCACTCTGATGGTAGTTTCTTTTGCTGTGCAGAAGTTCTTTAGTTTAATTAGATCCCATTTGTCAATTTTGGCTTTTGTTGCCGTTGCTTTTGGTGTCTTAGACATGAAGTCCTTGCCCATGCCTATGTCCTGAATGGTAATGTCTAGGTTTTCTTCTAGGGTTTTTATGGTTTTAGGTCTAACATTTAAGTTTTTAATCCATCTTGAATTGATTTTTGTATAAGGTGTAAGGAAGGGATCCAGTTTCAGCTTTCTACATAGGGCTAGCAAGTTTTCCCAGCACCATGTATTAAATAGGGAATCCTTTCCCAATTTCTTGTTTTTCTCAGGTTTGTCAAAGATCAGATAATTGTAGATACATGGCATTATTTCTGAGGGCTTTGTTTTGTTCCAGTGATCTATATTTCTGTTTTGGTATCAGTACCATGCTGTTTTGGTTACTGTAGCCTTGTAGTATAGTTTGAAGTCAGGTAGTGTGAGTCAGGTAGTGTGATACCTCTAGTTCTGTTCTTTTGGCTTAGGACTGACTTGGCACTGCAGGCTCTTTTTTGGTTCCATATGAACTTTAAAGTATTTTTTTTCCAATTTTGTGAAGAAAGTCATTGGTAGCTTGATGGGGATGGCATTGAATCTCTAAATTACCTTGCACAGTATGGCCATTTTCATGATATTGATTCTTCCTACCCATGAGCATGGAAGGTTTTCCCATTTCTTTGTACCCTCTTTTATTTCCTTGAGCAGTGGTTTGTAGTTCTCCTTGAAGGTGTCCTTCACGTCCCTTGTAAGTTGGATTCCTAGGTATTTTATTCTCTTTGAGCAATTTGAAGGCAGAAATAAAGATGTTCTGTGAAACCAGTGAGAACCAAGACACAACATACCAAAATCTCTGGGATGCATTCAAAGCAGTGTGTAGTGTGAAATTTATAGCACTAAATGCCCACAAGAGAAAGAAGGAAAGATCCAAAATTGACACCCTAACATCACAATTAAAACAACTAGAAAAGTAAGAGCAAACACATTCAAAAGGTAGCAGAAGGCAAGAAATAACTAAAATCAGAGCAGAACTGAAGGAAACAGATACAAAAAAAACCCTTCAAAAAATTAATGAATTCCGGAGCTCATTTTTTGAAAGGATCAAAAAAATTGATAACTGCTAGTAAGACTAATAAAGAAAAAAAGAGAGAAGAATGAAACAGATGCCATAAAAAATGATAAAGGGTATATCACCACCGATCCCACAGAAATACAAACTACCATCAGAGAATACTGCAAATACCTGTATGCAAATAAAGTAGAAAATCTAGAAGAAATGGATAAATTCCTCAACACATACACTCTCCCCAGATTAAACAAGGAAGTAGTTGAATATTTGAATAGACCAATAACAGGAGCTGAAATTGTGGTAACAATCAATAGCTTACCAACAAAAGAGTCCATGACCAGATGGATTCACAGCTGAATTCTACCAGAGGTGCAAGGAGGAACTGGTACCATTCCTTCTGAAAATATTCCAATCAATAGAAAAAGAGGAAATCCTCCCTAACTCATTTTATGAGGCCAGCATCATCCTGATACCAAAGCCTGGCAGAGACATAACAAAAAAAGAGAATTTTAGACCAATATCCTTGATGAACATTGATGCAAATATCCTCAATAAAATACTGGCAAACCGAATCCAGCAGCACATCAAAAAGCTTATCCACCATGATCAAGTGGACTTCATCCCTGGGATGTAAGACTGGTTCAATATACACAAATCAATAAATGTAATCCAGCATATAAAGAGAACCAAAGACAAAAACCACGTGATTATCTCAATAGATGCAGAAAAGGCCTTTGACAAAATTCAACAACCCTTCATGCTAAAAACTCTCAATAAATTAGGTATTGATGGTACATATCTCAAAATAATAAGAGCTATCTATGAGAAACCCACAGCCAATATCATACTGAATGGGCAAAAACTGGAAGCACTCCCTTTGAAAACTGGCACAAGACAGGTATGCCCTCCCTCACCACCCCTATTCAACATAGTGTTGGAAGTTCTGGCCGGGGCACTAAGGCAGGAGAAGGAAATAACGGGTATTCAATTAGGAAAACAGGAAGTCAAATTGTCCCTGTTTGCAGACGAAATGATTGTATATCTAGAAAACCCCATTGTCTCAGCCCAAAATCTCCTTAAGCTGATAAGCAACTACAGCAGTCTCAGGATACAAAATCAATGTACAAAAATCACATGCATTCTTATAAATTGACAGCAGACAAACCGAGAGCCAAATCATGAGTGAACTTCCATTCACAATTGCTTCTGTCTACTTTTTATGTGAAGATATTTCCTTTTCCACCATTGGCCTCAAAGCTTTCAAAATATCCACTGGCAGATTACACAAAAAGTATGTTTCAAAACTGCTATATAAAAAGGAAGATTCAATTCTGTGAGTTGAATGCACACATAACAAAGAAGTTCCTGAGAATGCTTCTGTCTAGTTTTTATGTGAAGATAATTCCTTTTCCATCATAGACCTCAAAGTGATCCAAATATCCACTTGCAGATTCTACAAAAACAGTGTATTTCAAATCTGCTCTATCAAAAGAAAGTTTCAACTCTCTGAGTTGAATGCACACATCACAAAGAAGTTTCTGATAATGCTTCTGTCTAGTTTTTATGTGAATATATTTCCTTTTCCACCATAGGCCTCAAAGCGCTCCAAATATCCACTTGCAGATTCTACAAAAAGAGTGTTTTAAAACTGCTCTATGAAAACAAAGTTTCAACTCTGTGGGTTGAATGCACACATCACAAAGTAGTTTCCGAGGATGCCTCTGTCTAGTTTTTATGTGAAGATATTTGCTTTTCCACCATAGACTTCAAAGCGCTCCATATATCCACTTCCAGATTCTACAAAGAGTGTTTCACATCTGCTCTATCAAAAGAAATGTTCAACACTGTGAGTCGGATGCACACATCACAAAGACGTTTCTGAGAATGCTTCCGTCTAATTTTTATGTGAAGATATTCCTGTTTCCACCATTGGCCTCAAAGCGCTTCAAATATCCAATTGCAGATTCTACAAAAAGAGAGTTTCAAAACTGCTGAATCAAAAGAAAGGTGCAACTCCGTGCTTTGAATGCACACATCAAAAAGAAATGTCTGAGAATGCTTCTGTCTGGTATTTATGTGAAGATATTTCCTTTTCCACCATAGGCCTCAAAGCGCTGCAAATATCCATTTCCAGACTCTACAAAAAGAGTACTTCAAAACTGCTCTATCAAAAGAAATATTCAACTCTGTGAGTTGAATGCATACATCACAAAATAGTTTCTGAGAATGCTTCTGTCTAATTTTTATGTGAAGATATTCCCGTTTCCATCGTAGGCCTCAAAATGCTCCAAATATCCAAATACAGATTGTACAAAAAGAGTATTCCAAACTGATCTATCAAAAGGAAGTTTCAACTCTGTGAGTTGAATGCAAACATCACAAAGAAGATTGTGATAATAGTTTTGTCTAGTTTTTATGTGTAGATATTTCCTTGTCCACAGTAGGACCCAAAGCACTCCAAATATCCCCTTGCAGATTCTGCAAAAACAGTGCTTCAAACGTGCTCCATCAAAAGGAAAGTTCAACTCTGTGAGTTGAATGCACACATCAAAAAGAAGTTTCTGAGAATGCTTCTGTCCAGTTTTTATGGGAAGATATTCTCGTTTCCATTGTAGGCCCCCAATCACTCTAAATATACACTTGCAGATATTACGAAAAGAGAGTTTCAAAACTGCTCTATCAAAAACAAGTTTCAACTGTGCTAGTTGAATGCAAACATCACAAAGAAGTTTCTTAGAATGCTTCTGTCTAGTGTTTATGTGTAGATATTTCCTTTTCCTGCATAGGCCTCAGAACGCTCCAAATATCCACTTCCAGATCTCACAAAAAGAGTTTTTCAAAACTGCTCTATCAAAAGAAAGGTTCAACTCTGTCAGATGAATGCACACATCACAAAGAAGTTTCTGAGAATGCTTTTGTCTAGTTTTTATGTGAAGCTATTTCCTTTTAAACCATAGGCATTAAAACGCTCCAAATATCCACTTGCAGATACTACAAAAACAGTGTTTCAAAACTGCTCTATCAAAGGAAATGTTCAAATCTGTGAGTTGAATGCACACATCACAAAGAAGTTTCTAAGAATCCTTCTGTAAACTTTTGAGGTGAAGATATTTCCTTTTCCACAATAGGCCTCAATGTGCTCCAAATATCCACTTGCAGATCTACAAAAAGTGTGTTTCAAATTTTATCCATCAAAAGAAAGGTTCAACACTGACAGTTGAATGAACACATCACAACGAAGTTTCTGAGAATGCTTCTGTCTAGTTTTTATTTGAAGAGATATCCTTTTCTGCAATAGGGCTCTAAGATATCCAAATATCCACTAGCAGTTTCTGCATAAAGAGTGTTTCAAAACTGTTCAATCAAAAGAAAGGTTCAACTCTGTGAGTTGAATGCACACATCACAATGAAGTTTCTGAGAATGCTTCTGTCTAGTTTTTATGTGAAGATATTAACTTTTGACCATAGGCCTCAAAGCGATCCAAATATCCACTTGCAGTTTCTCTAAAGAGTGTTTCAAAACTGCTCAATCGAAAGAAATGTTCAACTCTGTGAATTAAATGCACACATCACAAAGAAGTTTCGGAGAATACTTCTCTCTAGTTTTTATGTGAAGATATTCCCGTTTCCACCGTAGGTGTCAAAGCGCTCCAAATATACATATGCAGATTCTACAAAAAGAGTGTTTCAAAACTGCTCTATCAAAAGAAAGTTCAACTCCATGATTTGAGTGCAAACTTCACAAAGAAGTTTCTTAGAATGCTTCTGTCTAGTTTTTATGTGAAAATATTTCCTTTTCCACCATAATCCTCAAAGCACTCCAAATATCCACTTGCAGATTCTACAAAAAGAGTGTTTCAGAACTGCTCTATCAAAAGGAAAGTTCAACTCTGTGATTTGAATGCACACATCAAAAAGAAGTTTCTGAGAATGCTTTTGTCTACTTTTTATGTGAAGATATTCTCGTTTAAACTGTAGGCCCCAAATCGCTCTAAATATACAATAGCAGATTCTACAAAGAGTGTTTCAAACTGCTCTATCAAAAGGAAGATTCAACTCTGTGAGCTGAATGCACACATCACGAAGAAGTTTCTGAGAATGCTTCTCTTTAGTTTTTTGTGAAGATATTCCTGTTTCCATCATAGGCCTCAAAGCGCTCCAAATAACCACATGAAGATTCTACAAAAAGAGTGTTTCAAAACTGCTCTATCAAAATTAAGGTTAATCTCTTTCAGTTGAATGCAAACATAACAAAGAAGTTTCTGAGAATTCTTCTAGTTTTTATGTGGAAGTATTTCCTTTTCCACCTTAGGCCTCAAAGCGCTACAAATATCCACTTGCAGATTCCACAAAAATAGTGTTTCAAAACTGCTCTATGAGAGGAAGGTTCAGCTCCGTGTATTGAATTCAAATATAACAAAGAAGTTTCTGAGAATGCTTCTGTTTAGTTTTTATGTGAAGATATTTCCGTTTCCACCATAGGCATCAAATCCCTCCAAATATCCACTTGCAGATTCTACAAAAAAAGTGTTTCAAAACTGCTCTATCAAAAGAAAGGTTCAGCTTTGTGAGTTGAATGCCCACATGACAAAGAAGTTTCTGAGAATTCTTCTGTCTAGTTTTTATGTGAAGATATTTCCTTTTCCACCATAGACTTCAAAGCGCTCCAAATATCCAATTGCAGATTCTACAAAAACAGTCTTTCGAATCTGATTCACCAAAATAAATGTTCAACACTGTCAGTTGGATGTACTCGTCACAAAGAAGTGTCTGAGAATGTTTTTTCTAGTTTTTATTTGAAGATATTACCTTTTCCGCAATAGGCCTCTAAGATAACCAAACATCCACTTGCAGTTTCTGCATAAAGAGTGTTTCAAAACTGCTCAAAAAAAGAAAGGTTCAACTCTGTGAGTTGAATGCACACATCACAAGGATGTTTCTGAGAATTCTTCTGTCTGGTTTTTATGTGAAGATATTTCCTTTTCACCGTAGGCCTCAAAGCACTGTAAATATTCAAATGCAGTTTCTGCAAAAAGAGTTTTTCAAAACTGCTCAGTCAAAAGAAAGTTTTCACACTGTGAGATGAATGCACACATCACAAAGAAGTTTCTGAGAATGCTTCTGTCTAGTTTTTATTTGAGGATATTACCTTTTCCACAGTAGGCCTCTAAGATATCCAAATATCCACACGCAGTTTCTGCATAAAGAGTGTTTCAAAACTGTTCAATAAAAAGAAAAGCTCAACTGCGTGAGTTGAATACACACATCACAAAGAAGTTTATAAGAATGCTTCTGTTTACTTTTTACGTGAAGATATTTCCTTTTCTACCATAGACCTCAAAGCTCTCCAAATATCCACTTGCAGTTTCTGTAAAAAGAGTGTTACAAAACTGCTCAATCAAAAGAAAGGTGTAACCCTGTGAGATGAATGCACACATCACAAAGAAGTTTCTGAGAATGCTTTTGTCTAGTTTTTAAGTGAAGATATTTCCTTTTCCATCATAGGCCTCAAATGGCTCCAAATATCCAATTCCACATTCTACAAAAAGAGTGTTTCAAAACTGCTCTAAAAAAAGAAAGGTTCAACTCGGTGATTTGAATGCACACATCACATAGAAGTTTCTTAGAATGCTTCTGTCTCGTTTTTATGTGAAGATATTTGCTTTTGCACCATAGGCCGCAAAGTGCTACAAATACCCACTTCCAGATTCTACAAAAAGAGTGCTACAAATCTGCTTTGCCAAAAGAAATGTTCAACTCTATGAGTTGAATGCACATATCACAAAGAAGTTTCTGAGAATGTTCTGTCTAGTTTTTATGTGAAGATATTCCCGTTTCCACCGTTGGCTTCAAAGTGCTCCAAATATACGTATGCCGGTTCTACAAAAAGAGGGTTTCAAAACTGCTCTATCAAAAGGTAGGTTCAAGTCTGTGAGTTGAATACACACATCTCAAAGTAGTTTCTGAGAAAGCTTCTGTGTAGTTTTTATGTGAAGATATTTCCTTTTCCACCATAGGCCCCAAAGCACTCCAAATATCCAGTTCCAGATCCTACAAAAAGAGCGTTTCAAATCTACTCTATCAGAAGAAATGTTCAGCTCTGTGAGTCGAATGCAAACATCACAAAGAAGTTTCCTAGAAGGCTTCTGTCTAGTTATATGTGAAGATATTTCCTTTTCCACCATAATCCTCAAAGCCCTCTAAATACCCGCTTGCAGATTCTACAAAAAGAGTTTTTCAAAACTGCTCTATCAAAAGGAAGGTTCAACTCTTTGAGATGAATGTAAACATCATAAACAAGTTTCTGAGAATGCTTCTGTCTAGTTTTTATGTGAAGATATTTGCTTCTCCACCATAGGCTTCAAAGCGCTCCAAATATCCTCTTGCAGATTCTACAGAGTGTTTCAAAACGGCTCTATCAAAAGAAAGTTTGAACTCTGTGAGTTGAATGCACACATCAAAAAGTGGTTTCTGATTATGCTTCTGTCTGGTTTTTATGTGAAGATATTTTCGTTTAAACTGTAGGCCCCAAATCAATCTAAATACACACTTGCAGATTCTGCTAAAAGAAGATTCAAAACTGCTGTATCAAAAGGAAAGTTCAACTCTGTGAGTTGAATGCACACATCAAAAAGAAGTTTCTGAGAATGCTTTTGTCAGTTTTTATGTGAAGATATTCTCCCTTAAACTGTAGGCCCCATATCGCTCTCAATATACACTTGCAGATTCTACAAAAAGAGTGTTTCAAAACTGCTGTATCAAAAAGAAGTTTCAATTATGCTGGTTGGAAGCCAACATCACAAAGAAGTTTCTTAGAATGCTTCTGTCTAGTTTTTATGTGAAGATATTTGCTTTTCCACCATCGGCTTCAAAACGCTCCAAAAGTCTCCTTGCATATTATGCAAAAAGAATGTCTCAAAATTGCTCTCTCAAAAGAAGTCTTCATTCGTTGAATGCACACATCACAAAGAAATTTCTGAGAATGCTTCTGTCTACTTTCTATGTGAAGATATTGCCTTTTACACCATAGTACTCAAAGCGCTCCAGATATCCACTTGTAGAGTCTACAAAAAGTGTGTTTCCAAACTGCTCTATCAAAAGGAAGTTTGAAGTCTGTGAGTTAAATACACACATCTCAAAGTAATTTCTGAGAACGCTTCTGTCTAGTTTTTATGTGAAGATATTTCCTTTTCCACCTTAGGCCTCAAAGCGCTCCAAATATCCACTTGCAGATCCTGCAAAAATAGTGTTTCAAAACTGCTCTATCAAAAGGAAATTTCAACTCTGTGAGATGAATGCACACTTTAAAAAGTTTCTGAGAATGCTCTGTCTGGTTTTTAGGTGAAGATATTTCCTTTTCCATGGTAGACCTCAAAGTGCTCCAAATATCCACCTGCTGATTCTCCAAAGAGTGTTTCAAAACTGCTCTAACAAAAAAGGTTCAACTCTTTGAGGTGAACGCAAAACTCACAAAGTAGTTTCTGAGAATTCTTCTGTCTAGTTTTTATGTGAAGATATTTCATTTTCCACCATAGGCTTCAAAACTCTCCAAATGTCCCCTTGAAGATACTTTAAAAACAATGTTTCAAAATTGCTCTCTGAAAAGGAAGGTTCAACCCTGTTAGGTGAATACACATATCACAAAGAAGTATCTGAGAATGCTCCTGTATAGTTTTTAAGTGAAGATACTTTCCTTTCCACCATAGGCCTCAAAGCACTCCAAATAACCATTTGCAGATTCTACAAAAAGAATTTTTCAAAACTGCTCTACCAAAAGGCAGTTTCAAGTCTGTGAGTTGAGTACACACATCTTAAAGTAGTTTCTGAGAATGTTTCTGTCTAGTTTTTATGAGAAGATATTTCCTCTTCCACCATTGGCCTCAAAGCGCTCCAAATATCCACTTGCAGATTATAGAAAAAGAGTGTTTCAAAACTGCTCTATCAAAAGGAAGGTCCAACTCTGTGAGTTGAATGCACATATCACAAACAAGTTTCTGAGAATACTTCTGTCTACTTTTTATGTGAACATATTTCCTTTTCAGCAATAGGCCTCCAAGAGCTCCAAATGACCCCTTACGGATTCTACAGAAAGAGTGTTTCAAAACTGCGCTATAAAAAGGAAGGTTCCACTCTGTGAGTTGAATGCAAACATTTCAAAGGAGTTTCTGAGAATGCTTCTGTCTAGTACTTATGTGAAGATATTTCCTTTTCCACCATAGGCCTCAAAGCGCTCCAAGTATCCACTTTCAGAATCTACAAAAAGAGTGTTTCAAAACTGCTGTTTCAAAAGAAAGGTTCAACTATATGAGTTGAATGCACATATGACATATAAGTTTCTGAGAATGCGGCTCTTTAATTTTTATGTGAAGATATACCAGTCTCCACCATAGGCCTCACAGCACTGCAAATGTCCACTTGCAGATTCTACAGAAAGAGTGTTTCAAAGCTGCTCTATCAAAAAGAAGGTTCAACTCTGTGAGTTCAATGCTCACATGACAAAGAAGTTTCTGAGAATGCTTCTGTCTAGTTTTTATGTTAAAATATTTCTTTTTCTACTGTATGCCTCAAAGCGCTCCAAATATCCACTTGCAGATTCTACAAAAAGAGGTTTTCAAAGCTGCTCTATCAAAAGAAATATTCAACTCTGTGTGTGGAATGCGCACATCACAAAGAAATTTCTTATAATCTTTCTGTCTAGTTTTTTTGTGAAGATATTCCTGTTTCCACTGTAGGCCTCAAAGAGCTCCTAATATCCACTTAGAGATTACACAAAAATGGTGTTTCAAAACTGCTCTATCAAAGGGAAGGTTCAACTCTGTGAGTTGAATGCACACTTTACAAATAAGTTTCTGAGAATGCTTCTGTCTCCTTTTTATGTGAAGATATTACCTTTTCCGCCATAGGCATCTAAGCGCTCCAAGTGTCCCCTTGCAGATTCTACAAAAAGTGTGTTTCAAAACTGCTCCATTGAAAGAAATGTTCATCCCTGTGAGTTGAATTCACACATCTAAAGAAGTCTCTGAGAATGCTTCTGTCTACTTTTTATTTCAAGATATTTCCTTTTCCAACATAGGACTGAAAGAGCTAAAAATATCCACCTGCAGATTCTACAAAAGAGTGTTTCAAAACCGCTCGGTCAAAAGAACGTTTCAACTCTGTGAGTTGAATGCACACATCAGAAAGAAGTTTCTTAGAATTCCTATGTCTAATATTTATGTGAAAACATTTCCTTTTCCAAAATAGGCCTCAAGGCGCTCCAAATGTCCATTTCCAGATTCAACAAAATGCTCACCATCACTGGCCATCAGAGAAATGCAAATCAAAACCACAATGAGATACCATCTCACACCAGTTAGAATGGCAATCATTAAAAAGTCAGGAAACAACAGGTGCTGGAGAGGATGTGGAGAAATAGGAACACTTTTACACTGTTGGTGGGACTGTAAACTAGTTCAACCCTTGTGGAAGTCAGTGTGGCGATTCCTCAGGGATCTAGAACTAGAAATTCCATTTGACCCAGCCATCCCATTACTGGGTATATACCCAAAGGACTATAAATCATGCTGCTATAAAGACACATGCACACGTATGTTTATTGCGGCATTATTCACAATAACAAAGACTTGGAACCAACCCAAATGTCCTACAATGATAGACTGGATTAAGAAAATGTGGCACATATACACCATGGAATACTATGCAGCCATAAAAAATGATGAGTTCACGTCCTTTGTAGGGACATGGATGAAATTGGAAATCATCATTCTCAGTAAACTATCGCAAGAACAAAAAACCAAACACCGCATATTCTCACTCATAGGTGGGAATTGAACAATGAGAACACATGGACACAGGAAGGGGAACATCACACTCTGGGGACTGTTGTGGGGTGGGGGGAGGGGGGAGGGATAGCATTGGGAGATATACCTAATGCTAGATGACGAGTTGGTGGGTGCAGCGCACCAGCATGGCACATGTATACATATGTAACTTACCTGCACATTGCGCACATGTACCATAAAACCTAAAGTATAATAATAATAATAATAATAAAAGAAAAAAAAAAAAAAAAAAAAAGAGTGCTTCAAAACTGCTCAATCAAAAGTAAGGTTCAAATCTGTGAGTTGAATGCACACATCAAAAAGAAGTTTCTTAGAATGCTTCTGTCTAGTTTTTATGTGAAGATATTTCCTTTTCCACCGTAGGCCACAAAGTGCTCCAAATATCCACTTCCAGGTTATATAAAAGAGTGTTCCAAAACTGCTCCATCAGAAGAAAGGTTCAAATCTGTGAGTTGAATTCACACCTCACAAAGAACTCTCTGAGAATGCTTCTGTCTACTTTTTAGGTGAAGATATTTCCTTTTCAACCATAGGACTCAAAGCGCTACAAATATCCACTTGCAGATTCTACATAACGAGTGATTCAAAACTGTTCTATCAAAAGGAAGGTTCAACACTGTGAGTTGAATGCACACATCACAAAGGAGTTTCTGAGGATGCTTCTGTCTGGTTTTAATGTGAAGACATTTCCTTTTCCAAAATAGGTCTCAAAGCACTCCAGATATCCACTTGCAGATTCTACAAAAAGAGTGCTTCAAGGCTGCTCTATCAAAAGGAAGTATCAACGCTGTGAGTTGAATGCATGCATCACAAAGAAGTTTCTTAAAATTTTTCTGACTACTTTTATATGAAGATATTTCCTTTTCCACTACAGGCCTCAAATTGCTCCAAATGTCCACTTCCAGATTGTACAAAAATAGTGTTTCAAATCTGCTCTGTCAAAAGAAAGGTTCAACTCTGTGAATTGAATGCCCACATCAGAAAGAAGTTTCTGAGAATGTTTCTCTCTAATTTTTATGTGAAGATATTCCCGTTTCCGCTATAGGTCACAAAACCCTCCAAATACCCAATTGTAGATTCTAGAAAACGAGGGTTTCAAAACTGCTCTATCAAAAGGAAGGTTCAATTGTGTGAGCTGAATGCGAATATCACAAAGATGTTTCTGAGAATGCTTCTGTCTAGTATTTATGTGAAGATATTCCCGTTTCCACCATAGGCCTCAAAGAGCTCCAAATATCCAAATGCAGATTCTACAAAAAGATCGTTTCAAAACTGCTCTTTCAAAAGGAAGGTTCAACTCCCTGAGTTTAATGCACTCATCACAAAGAACTTTCTGAGAATACTTCTGTCTAGTTTTTATGTGAAGATATTTCCTTTTCCACCATAGGAGTCGAAGCGTTCCAAATATCCAATTGCCGATTCTACAAAAAGAGTGTTTCAAAACTGCCCCTTAAAAAGAAAGGTTCAACTCTGGGCATTGAATGCACTCATCACAAAGAAGTTTCTGAGAATGCTTCTGTCTAGTTTTATGTGAAGATATTTCCTTTTCCACCGTAGGCCTCAAGGTGCTCCAAATATCCACTTGCAGATAATACAATAAGATTGTTTCAGATCTTCTCTATCAAAAGAAAGGTTCAACACTATGAGTTGAATGCACACATCACAAAGTAGTATCGGAGAATGCTTCTGTCTAGGTTTTATGTGAAGATATTTCCTTTTCTACAACAGGCCCCTATCTTCTCCAAATATTCACTTGCAATTTCTGCAAAATAAGTGTTTCAAAACTGCTCAATCAAAACAAAGGTTCGACTCAGTGAGTTGAATACACACACCCCTAAGAAGTTTCAGAGAATACTTTTGTCTATTTTTTATGTGATGATATTTCCTATTTTACCATAGGCTGCAATGCGCTCCAAAAATCCACTTACAGGTTCTGCAAAAAGTGTGTTCCACAACTGCTCAATCGAAGCAAAGTTTCAGATCAGTGACTTGAATGCACATATCACAGAGAAGTTTCTGAGAATTCTTCAGTCTAGTTTTTATGTGAAGATACTCCCGTTTCCACCGTAGGCCTCAAAGCACTCCAAATATCCACAGGCAGATTAAACAAAAAGTGTGTTTCAAAACTGCTCTATCAAAAGGAAGCTTCAACTCTGTGAGTTGAATGCAAACATCACAAAGAAGTTTCTGGGAATGCTTCTGTCTAGTTTTTATTTGAAGATGTTTCCTTTTCCACTGTAGACCTCAAAGCATCCCAATTATCCATTGGCAGATTCTATAAAAAGAGCATTTAAAACTGCTCCTTACATAGAAACATTCAACTCTGTGAGTTGAATGCACACATCACAAAGAAATTTCTGAGAATGCTTCTGTCTAGATTTTATGTGAAGATATTTCCTTTTCCACCATATTTCTCAAAGCACTCCAAATATCCACTTGCATATGCTACAAAAAGAGAGTTTCAAATCTGCTCTATCAAAAGAAAAGTTGAACTCTGTCAGTTGAAGGCACGCATCACAAAGAAGTTTCTGAGAAAGCTTCTGTGTAGTTTTTATGTGAAGATATTTCCTTTTCCACCACAGGCCTCAAAGTGCTCCAAATATCCACTTCCAGATCCTACAAGAAAAGTGTTTGAAATCTACTCTATCAGAGGAAATGTTCAACTCTGTGAGTCGAATGCAAACATCACGAAGAAGTTTCTGAGAATGCTTCTATCTAGTTTTTATGTGAAGATATTCCCCTTTCCAATGTAGGCCTCAAAGCACTCCAAATGTCCAATTCCAGATTCTACATAAAGAGTGTTTCAAAACTGCTCTATCCAAAGGGATGTTCATCTCTGTGAGTGGAATGCAAAAATCACCAAGTAGTTTTTGAGAACACTTCAGTATAGTTTTTATATGAAGATAATTCTTTTTCCACCATAGGCCTCAAACGGCTACAAATATCTAGTGGCAGATTCCACAAAAACAGCATTTCAAAACTGTTCTATCAAAAGGAAGGTTCAACTCTGTTAGTTGAACGCAAATATCACAAAGAACTTTCTGGGAATGCTTCTGTGTAGTTTATATGTGAAGATATCCCCGTTACAATGTAGCCTTCAAAGCGCTCCAAATGTCCACGTGCAGATGCTACAAAAAGAGTGTTTGAAAACTGCTCTATAAAAAGGAAGATTCAACTCTGTGAGTTGAGTGCACACATCACAAAGAAGTTTCTTAGAATGCTTCTGTCTAGATTTTATGTGAAGATATTTCCTTTTCCAAAATAGGCATCAAATCGCTCCAAATGTCAATATCCAGATTTTACAAAAACTGTTTTTCAAAACTGCCCAATGAAAAGGAAGGTTCAACTCTGTGAGTTGAATGTACACATCACAAAGAAGTTTCTTAGAATGCTTCTGTCTAGTTTTTATGTGAAGATATTTCCTTTTCCAAAATAGGTCTCAAAGCGCTCCAAATGTCCTTTTCCTTATTATACAAAAAGAGTGTTTCAAAATTGCTCAATCAAAAGAAATGTTCAAATTTGTGAGTTGAATACACACATCACAAAGTAGTCTCTGAGAATGCCTCTGTCTATTATTTATGTGAAGATATTTCCTTTTCCACTGCAGGCCTCTAAGCGCTCCAAACATCCACTTCCAGATTCCATAAAAAGAGTGTTTCAAGACTATTCTATCAAAAGGCGGCTTCATTTCTATGGGCTTAGTGCACACATCAGAAAAGAGTTTCTGAGAATTCTTCTGTCTAGTTTTTATGTGAAGATATTCCTGTTTCCATGGTAGGCATCAAAGGGCTCTAAATATACACCTGCAGATTCTAAAAAAAGGGTGTTTCACAACTGCTCTATCAAAAGGAAGGTTCAGCTCTGTGAGTTGAATGCAAACCTCACAAAGAAATCTTTGAGAATGCTTCAGTCTAGTTTTTATGTGAAGATATTTCCTTTTCCACCATAGGCTTCGAACGCTCCACATGTTCACTTACAGATTCTACAAAAAGAGTGTGTCAAATCTGCTCTATCAAAAGAAAGGTTTAACTCTGTCAGTTGAATGCACACTTCACAAAGAAATTTCTGAGAATGCTTCTGTCTAGTTTTTTTCTGAAGATATTCTCGTTTCCAACATAGGCCATTAAGCGCTCCAAATACACACATGCAGATATTAGAAAAGGAATGTTTCAAAACTGCTGTATCAAAAGGAAGGTTCAACTGTGTGAGTTGAATGCAAATATCACAAAGAAGTTTCAGAGAATGCTTCTGTCTAGTTTTTTTCTGAAGATATTCCCATTTCCACCATAGGCCACTAAGCACTCCAAATACCCACATGCAGATACTACAAAAAGAGTGTTTCAAAAGTGCTCTATCAAAAGGAAGATTCAACTGTGTGAGTTCAAAACCAATATCACAAAGAAGTGTCTGATAATGCTTCTGTCTAGTTTTTATGTAAAGATATTCCCGCTTCAACTGAAGGCCACAAATTTCTCCAAATATCCGCTTGCACATTCTACAAAAAGAGTGTTTCAAAACTGCTATAAGAAAAGGAAGGTTCAACTCTGTCAGTTGAATGCAAACATCACAAAGAAGTTTCTGAGAATGCTTCTGTCTAGATTTTATGTGAAGATATTTCCTTTTCCAAAATAGGCCCTTAAGTTCTCCAAATATCCACTTGCAATATCTGCAAAAAGAGTGTTTCAGAACTGCTCAATCAAAATTAAGGTTCAACTCTATGAGTTGAATTCACACATCACAAAGAAGTTTCTGAGAATGCTTCTGTCTGGTTTTTATATGAAGATATTTCCTTTCTCAACGTAGGCCTCAAAGTTCTCCAAATATCCACTTGCGTATTCTACAAAAAGACTGTTTCAAACAGCTATATCAAAAGAAATGTTCTACTCCGTGAGTTGAATGCACACATCACAAAGAAGTTTCTGAGAATGCTTCTGTATAGTTTTTCTGTGAAGCTATTTCATTTTCCACCATAAGCCTCAAATAGTTCCAATTATCCACTTGCAGATTCTGCAAAAGGTGTGTTTCAAAACTGCTCTGTCAAAAGAAAGGGTCAATTCTCTTAGGTGAATGAACACATCACAAAGAAGTTTCAAAGAATGCTTCTGTCTAGGTTTTATGTAAAGATATTCCCATTCCGAATGAAGGCCTCAAAGCGCTGCAAATATCCACTTGCATATTTTACAAAAAGAGTGTTTTGAAACTTCTCTATCAAAAGAAAGTTTCAACTCTGTGAGATGAATGCACACATCACAAATTTCTGAGAATTCTTCTGTCTTGTTTTCATGTGAAGATACACCTGTTTCCAACGTAGGCCTCAAAGCGCTCCAAATATCGACATACAGATTCTACAAAAAGTGGGTTTCAAAACTGCTCTATCAAAAGGAAGGCACAACTCTGTGAGTTGAATGCACACATCACAAAGAAGTTTCTGACAATGCTTCTGTCTAATATTTATGTGAAGATATTTCCTTTTCCAAAACAGGAATCAAAGCTATCCAAATGTCAATATCCAGATTCTACAAAAAGTGTGTTTCAAAACTGCCCAATGAAAAGAAAGCTTCAACTATGTCAGTTGATTGCACACATCACAAAGAAGTTTCTTAGAATGCTTCTGTCTACTTTTTATGTGACGATATTGCCTTTTCCACCATAGGCCTCAAAGCGCTCCAAATATCCACTTGCAGATTCTACAAAAAGAGACTTTCAACACTGCCCTATCAAAAGAAAGGGTCAACTCTGTGACTAGAGTGCACACATCACAAATAAGTTTCTGAGAGTGCTTCTGTCTAGTTTTTATGTGTAGGTATTTCCTGTTCCACAGGAGGCCTCAAATCTCTCCAAATATCCACTTGCAGATCCTACAAAAATAGTGTTTCAAAACTGCTCTATCAAAAGGAAACTTCAACTCTGTGACTTGAATGCACACATCAGAAAGTTCTGAGAATGCTTCTGTCTTGTTTTTATGTGAAGATATTCCCCTTTCCAAAAAAGGCCTCAAAGCGCTACAATTATGTACTTGCAAATTGCACAAAAAGAGTGTTTCAAAACTGCTCTATCAAAACGAAGCTTCAACTCTGAGTGTTGAATGCAAACATCCCAAAGAAGTTTCTGAGAATGCTTCGGTCAAGTTTTTCTGTGAAGGTATTTTCTTTTCTACCGTATGCCTCAAAGCACTCCAAATATGCACTTGCAGATTCTATAAAAAGAGTTTTTCAAGACTGGTCTATCAAAAGAAAGGTTCAACTCTGTTAGTTGAATGCACACATCACAAGGATGTTTCTGAGAATGATTCTGTCTAGTTTTTAGGTGAAGATATTCCGGTTTCCACCATAGGCCTCAAAACGCTCCACATATCCATTTGCAGACCCTACAAAAAGAGTGTTTCAAAACTTCTCTATCAAAGGAAAGGATCAACTCTGTAAGTTGAATGCATGCATCTCAAAGAAGTTTCTGAGAATGCTTCTTTCTATATTTTATGTGAAAATATTCCCATTTACAGCTTAGGCCTCAAGTTGCTCAAAATATCTACTTCCATGTCCAACAAAAATGTGTTTCAAAACTGTTATGTCAAAAGAAAGTTCAACCCTGTCAGTTGAATACACACATCATTAAGAAGTTTCTGAGAATGCTTCTGTCTAGTTTTAATGTGAAGATATTTCCTTTTCCACCATAGGACTCAAGCAGTCCAAATGTCCACTTGAAGATCCTACAGAAAGAGTGTTTCAAAACTGCTCTCTCAAAAGAAAGGGTCAACTCTGTTAGTTGAATGCACACATCACAAAGAAGTTTCTGAGAATGCTTCTGTCTAGGTTTTATGTGAAGATATTCCTGTTTCCATTGAAGGCCTCATAGCGCTCCAAATATCCACTTCCAGAATTTACAAAAAAAGTGTTTCAAAATTGCTCTATCAAAAGGAAGTTTAAACTCTGGGAGTTGAATGCAAACATCACAAAGTAGTTTCTGTGAATGCCTCTGTCTAATTTCATGAGAAGATATTCCCGTTTCCAAACTAGGTCTCAAAGCCCTCCAAATATCCACTTGCAGATTCTACAAAAAGAGGGTTTCAAAACTGCTCTATCACAAGAAAGGTTCAACTCTGTGAGTTGAATGCACACATGAAACATTAGTTTCTGAGAATGCTTCTATCTAGTTTCTATGGGAAGATATTTCCATTTCCATCGTAGGCCTCAAAGCGCTCGAAATATCTACTTGCAGATTCCACAAAAAGTGTGTTTTAAAACTGCTCTATCAAAAGGAAGGTTCAACTCTGAGTGCTGAATGCAAACAACTAGAAGAATTTCTGAGAATGCTTCTGTCTACTTTTCATGTGAAGATAATTCATTTTCCACCAAAGCCTGAAAGCTCTCCAATTGTCCACATAAAGATTCTTAAAAAAGAGTGTTTCAAAACTGCTCCATCAAAAGAAATGGTAAAATCTTTTAGTTGCATGCACACATCACAGATAATTTTCTGAGAATGATTCTGTCCATTTTTTATGTGAAGATATTTCCTTTTCCACCACAGGCCTCAAAGCTCTCCAAATATCGACTTGTAGATTCTACAAAAGAGTGTTTCAAAACTACTCTATCAAAAGAAAGGTTCAATTTTTTAGTTGAATGCACACATCACAAAGAAACTTCTGAGAATTCTTCTGCCTAGTTTGTATGTGACGTTATTCCCGTTTCCAATGCAGGCTTTAAAGCGCTCCAAATATGCACTTGCAGATTGCACAAAAAGAGTGTTTCAAAACTGCTCTATCAAAACGAAGTTTCAACTCTGAGTGTTGAATTCAAACATCCCAAAGAAGTTTCTGAGAATGCTTCTGTCTAGTTTTTATATGAAGATATTTCCTTTTCCACCATAGGACTTAAAGTGCTCCAAATGTTCACTTACAGATTCTACTAAAAGAGTTTTTAAAAACTGTTCTGTCAAAAGAAAGGTTCAACTCTGTAAGTTGAATGAACACATCACAAAGAAGTTTCTCAGAATGCTTCTGTCTAGTTGTTATGTGAAGATATTCCCGTTTCCAAAGTAGGCCCCAAAGCGCTCCAAATATCTACCTGCAGATTCTACAAAAAGAGTTTTTCAAAACTGCTCTATCAAAAGGAAGGCTCAACTCTATGAGTTGAATGCACACATCACAAAGTAGTTTCTGAGAATGCTTCTGTCTACTTTTTATGTGAAGATATTCCGGTTTCCACCGCAGGAATCAAAGCACTTCACATATCCACTTGCAGCTTCTACAAATAGAGTGTTGCAAAACTACTCTATCAAAAGAAAGGATCAACTCTGTAAGTTAAATGCACATATCACAAAGAAGTTTCTGAGAATGCTTCTGTCTAATTTTTATGTGAGGATATTCCTGTTACCAACGGAGGCCTCGAAGTGCTCCAAATATCTAATTGCAGATTACACAAAAAGAGTGTTTCAAAACTGCTCTGTCAAAAGGAAGGTTCATCTCTGAGTATTGAATGCAAACAACCCAAAGGATTTCTGAGAATGCTTCTGTCTAGTTTTTATGTGAAGATATTTCCTTTCCCACCAAAAACTTCAAATCGCTCCAATTTTCCACTTAAAGATTCTACAGAAAGAGTGTTTCAAAGCTGCTCTATCAGAAGAAAGGGTCAACTCTGTTAGATGAATGCACATATCACAAAGAAGTTTCTGAAAATGCTTCTCTCTAAGTTTTATGTGAGGGTATTCCCGCTTCCAACGAAGGCCTCAAACTGCTCCAAATATCTACTTCCAGATTACACGAAAAGAGCGTTTCAAAATTGCTCTATCAAAAGAAAGGTTTAAATCTGTGAGTTGAATGCACACATCACAAAGAAATTTCTGAGAATGCTTCTGTGGAGTTTTCATGTGAAGATATTCCCGTTTCCAACAAAGGCCTCAAAGCACACAAAATATCAACTTGCATTTTCTACAAAAAAAGTGTTTCATAACTGCTCTACCAAAAGAAAGGTTCAACTCTGTGAGTTGAATGCACACATCACAAAGTAATTTTTGAGATTGCTTCTGTCTAGTTTTTATGTGAAGATATTCCCGTTTCTGCCGTAGGCCTCAAAGCGCTCCACATATCCACTTTTAGACTCTACAAAAAGAGTGTTTCAACACTGCGCACATGTACCATAAAACCTAAAGTATAATAATAATAATAATAATAATAATAATAATAATAATAAAAGAAAAAAAAAGTAAACCCTAAAACAAAAAAAAAAAAAACAAAAAAAAAAAAACACTGCTGTATCAAAAGAAATATCAACTCTGTAAGTTGAATGCACACATCACAAAGAAGTTTCTGAGAATGTTTCTGTCAACTTTTTATATGAAGATATATCCGTTTCCACTGTAGCCCTCAAAGCGCTCCAAATATCCACTTGCACATTCTACAAAAAGAGAGTTTCAAAACTGCTGTATCCAAAGAAAGGGTCAACTCTGTGGTTAGAGTGCACACATCTCAAAGAAGTTTCTGAGAATGCTTCTGTCTAATTTTAATGTGAAGATATTCCCGTTTCCAATGGAGGCCTCAAAGTGCTCCAAATATCTACTTGCAGATTCCACAAAAAGAGTGTTTCAAAACTGCTCTATCCAAAGAGAGGTTCATCTCTGTGAGTTTAATGCACACATCACAAAGAAGTTGCTGAGAATGCTTCTGTGTAGTTTTTTTTTTTGAGAAGATATTTCCTTTTCCACCATAGGCCTCCAAGCGCTCCAAATATCTACTTGCAGATTATACAAAAAGATTGTTTCAAAACTGCTCTATCAAAACGAAGTTTCAACCCTGAGTGTTGAACTCAAAGATCCCAAAGAAGTTTCTGAGAATCCTTCTGTCTAGTTTTTATGTGAAGATATTTCCTTTTCCACCATAGGACTTAAAGTTCTCCAAATGTTCACTTGCAGATTCTACAAAAAGAGTGTTTCAAAACTGCTCTATCAAAAGGGAGGCTCAACTCTGAGTTGAATGCACACAACACAAAGTAGATTCTGAGAATGCTTCTGTCTAGTTTTTATGTGAAGATATTCCGGTTTCCACCGTAGGAAACAAAGCGCTCCACATATCCTCTTGCAGATTCTACAAAAAGAGTGTTTCAAAACTACTCTATCAAAAGAAAGGATCAACTCTGTAAGTTGAATGCACGTACCACAAAGAAGTTTCTGAGAATACTTCTGTCTAATTTTTATGTGAGGATATTCCCGTTACCAACAGAGGCCTCAAAGTGCTCCAAATATCTAATTGCA
Organism: Pongo pygmaeus; assembly: GCF_028885625.2. Taxonomy (NCBI): domain Eukaryota; kingdom Metazoa; phylum Chordata; class Mammalia; order Primates; family Hominidae; genus Pongo; species Pongo pygmaeus. Next base: position 40,003,522 of record NC_072392.2, read on the forward strand.
GATTACACAAAAAGAGTGTTTCAAAACTGCTCTATCAAAAGGAAGGTTCATCTCTGAGTATTGAATGCAAACAACCCAAAGGATTTCTGAGAATGCTTCTGTCTAGTTTATATGTGAAGATATTTCCTTTTCCACCAAAGGCTTCAAATCTCTCCAATTTTCCACTTAAAGATTCTACAGAAAGAGTGTTTCAAAGCTGCTCTATCAAAAGAAAGGGTCAACTCTGTTAGATGAATGCACATATCACAAAGAAGTTTCTGAAAATAGTTCTCTCTAAGTTTTATGTTAAGATATTCCCGCTTCCAATGAAGGCCTCAAAGTGCTCCAAATATCTACTTCCAGATTACACGAAAAGAGCGTTTCAAAATTGCTCTATCAAAAGAAAGGTTCAAATCTGTGAGTTGAATGCACACATCACAAAGAAATTTCTGAGAATGCTTCTGGTAGTTTTCATGTGAAGATATTCCCGTTTCCAACAAAGGCCTCAAAGCACACAAAATATCAACTTGCATTTTCTACAAAAAAAAGTGTTTCATAACTGCTCTACCAAAAGAAAGTTTCGACTCTGTGAGTTGAATGCACACATCACAAAGTAATTTCTGAGATTTCTTCTGTCTAGTTTTTATGTGAAGATATTCCCGTTTCCACCGTAGGCCTCAAAGTGCTCCACATATCCATTTTTAGACTCTACAAAAAGAGTGTTTCAACACTGCTGTATCAAAAGAAACATCAACTCTGTAAGTTGAATGCACACATCACAAAGAAGTTTCTGAGAATGTTTCTGTCAACTTTTTATGTGAAGATATAGCCGTTTCCACCATAGCCCTCAAAGCGCTCCAAATATCCCCTTGCGCGTTCTACAAAAGGAGAGTTTCAAAACTGCTGTATCCAAAGAAAGGTTCAACTCTGTGGTTAGAGTGCACACATCTCAAAGAAGTTTCTGAGAATGCTTCTGTCTAATTTTAATGTGAAGGTATTTCCTTTTCTACCACAGGCCTCAAAACTCTCCAAATCTCCACTTGCATATTCTACAAAAAGAGTGTTTCAAAACTGATCCATGAAAAGAAATGTTCAACTTTGTGAGTTGAATGCTCACACCACAAAGAAGTTGGTGAGAATGTTTCTGTCTAGTTTTTATATGAAGATATTTCCTTTTCTCCCATAGGCCTCAAAGCGCTCCAAATATCTACTTGCAGATTATACAAAAAGAGTGTTTCAAAACTGCTCTATCAAAGGGAAGTTTCAACTCTGAGTCTTGAATTCAAACATCCCAAAGAAGTTTCTGAGAATCCTTCTGTCTAGTTTTTATATGAAGATATTTCCTTTTCCACCATAGGACTTAAAGTGCTCCAAATGTTCACTTTCAGATTCTACAAAAAGAGTGTTTAAAAACTGTTGTATCAAAAGAAAGGTTGAACTCTGTAAGTTGAATGAACACATCACAAAGAAGTTTCTCAGAATGCTTCTGTCTAGTTGTTATGTGAAGATATTCCCGTTTCCAAAGTAGGCCTCAAAGCGCTCCAAATATCCACTTCTAGATTCTACAAAAAGTGTTAAAAAACTGCTCTATCAAAAGGAAGGCTCTACTCTATGAGATGAATACACACATCACAAAGTAGTTTCTGAGAATGCTTCTGTGTACTTTGATATGCTCGTTTCTAAAGTAGGCCTATAAGCACTCCAAATATCCAGTTGCAGATTCCTCAAAAAGAGTGTTTCTAAGCTAGTCTATCAGAAGACATATTCTGCTCTAAGAATTGAATGAAGACATCAAAGAAGTTTCTGAGAATTCTTCTGTCTACTTTTTATGTGAAGATATTCCCTGTTTCCCCGTAGGCCTCAAAGTGATCAAAGTATCCACTTGCAGATGCTACAAAAAGAGTCTTTCAAAACTGCTCTGTCTAAAGACAGGTTCAAATTTGTTAGTTGAATGCAAACATCACAAAGAAGTTTCTGGGAATGTTTCTGCATAGTTTTTATGTGATGATGTTCCCGTTTCCAACGTGGCCCTCAAAGCCCTCCAAATATCCACTTGCAGGTTCTGCAAAAACAGTGTTTCAAAACTGCTCTGTCAAAAGAAAGGTTCAGCTCTGCGAGTGGAATGCGTAAAGCACAGGGCAGTTTCTGAGAATGCTTCCGTCTAGTTTTTATGTGAAGATATTTCCTTTTCCAGCATAGACCTCAAACCACTCCAAGTATCCACTTGTAGATTCTATAAAAAAGGTGTTTCAAAACTGTTCTATCAAAAGGAAGGTTCAAATCTGTGAGTTGAATGCATTCAGCACAGAGAAGTTTCTGAGAATGCTTCTGTCTAGTTTGTATATGAAGACATTTCCTTTTCCAGCATAGGCCTCAAATGGCTCCAAATATCCACTTGCAGATTCTACAAAAAGAGTATTTCAAAACTCCTCTATCAAAAGAAAGGTTCAAGTCTGTGATGTGAATGCACTCATCACAAAGAAGTTTCTGAGAATGCTTCTGTCTACTTTTTATGTGAAGATATTCCCTTTTCCCCCGTAGGCCTCAAACCGATCCAAATATTCACTTGCAGATTCTATGAAAAGAGTGTTTCAAAACTGTTCTATCTAAAGAAAGGTTCAGCTGTGAGAGTTGAATGCACACATCAAAAAGAAGTTTCTGAGAATGTTTCTGTCTATTTTCAATGTGATTATATTCCCTTTTCAAACGTAGGCCTCAAAGAGCTCCAAATATCCACTTCCAGATTCTGTAAAAACAGAGTTTCAAAACTGCTCTATCAAAAGAAATGTTGAGCTCTGTGAGTTGAATGCACAAATCACAAGGTAGTTTCTAAGAATGCTTCTGTCTAGTTTTTTTGTGAAGATATGCTCGTTTTTAACGCAGGCTTATAAGCATTCCAAATATCCAGTTGAAGATTCCTCAAAAAGAGTGTTTCTAAACTCGTCTATCAGAAGATATGTTCTCCTCTAAGAATTGAATGCAGACATCACAAAGAAGTTTCTGAGAATACTTCTGTCTGCTTTTTATGTGAAGATATTCCCTTTTTCCCCGTAGGCCTCAAGGTGATCAAAATATCCACTTGCAGATGCTACAAAAAGAGTGTTTCAAAACTGCTCTATCTAAAGAAAGGTTCAACTCTGTTAGTTCAATGCACACATCACAAAGAATTTTCTGGGAATTCTTCAGTCTATTTTTTATGTGATGATATTCCCAACGTAGGCTTCAAAGCGCTCCAAATATACTCTTGCAGATTCTGCAAAAACAGTGTTTCAAAACTCCTATATCAAAAGATATGTTCAGCTCTGTGAGTTGAATGCACACATCGCAAAGAAGTTTCTGAGAATGCTTCTGTCTAGTTTTTATGTGATTATATTCCGTTTTGAAACATAGGCCTCAAAGCGCTACAAATATCCACATGCAAATCCTGCAAAAACAGTGTTTCAAAACTGCTCTATCAAAACAAATGTTCAGCTCCGTCAGTTGAATGCACACATCAAAAAAATGTTTCTGAGAATGCTTCTGTCTAGTTTTTATGTGATGATATTCCCGTTTCCAACATAGGCTTCAAAGCGCTCCAAATATCCACTTGCAGATTTTGCAAAAACAGTGTTTCAAAACTGCTCTGTCAAAAGAAAGGTTCACCTCTGTCAGTTGAATGCACCCATCACAAGGAAGTTTCAGAGAATGCTTCCATCTAGTTTTTATGTGAAGATATTTTCTTTTCCACTATAAGCCTCAAAGGACTCCAAATATATACCTGCAGATTTTACAAAAACAGTGTTTCAGAACTGCGCTATCTAAACAAAGGTTCAACTCTATGAGTTGAATGCCCACATCACAAACTAGTTTCTGAGAATGCTGCTGTCACTTTTTATGTGAACATATTCTCATTTCCAACGTAGGCCAATAATCACTCCAAATATCCACTTGCAGATTCTGCAAAAACAGTGTTTCTAAACTGTTCTATCAAAAGAGTAGTTCAACTCTGTTAGTTGAATGCACACATCAGAAAGAAGTTTCTGGGAATGCTTCTGTCTCGTTTTTTAATATGATATTCCCGTTTCCAATGTAGTCCTCAAAGCGCTCCAAATATACACTTGCAGATTCTTCAAAAACAGTGTTTCAAAACTGCTCTATCAATAGAAAGGGTCAGCTCAGTGAGTTGAATTCACACATCACAAAGAAGATTCTGAGAATGCTTCTCTCTAGTTTTTATGTAAAGATATTTCCTTTTCCACTATAGGCCCCTATACACTCCATATATACACCTTCAGTTTCTACAAAAAGAGTGTTTCTATACTGCGCTATCTAAAGAAAGGTTCAACTCTGTGAGTTGAATGCACACACAACAAACAAGTTTCTGAGAATGCCTCTCTCTAGTTTTTTATGTGAAGATATTCCCGTTTCCAACATAGGCCTATAAGAAGTAGAAATATCCACTTGCATATTCCACAAAACGAGTGTTTCAAAACTGTTCCAGCAAAAGAAAGGTCAACCCTTTTAGTAGAATGCACACATCAGAAAGAAATTTCTGGGAATTCTTCTGTCCAGCTTTTATGTGATGATATTCCCATTTCCAACGTAGGCTTCAAAGCACTCTAATATCCACAAGAAGATCCTGCAAAAACAGTGTTTCAAAATTGCTCTATTAAAAGAAAGGTTCAGCTCTCTGAGTTGAATGCACACATCACAAAAAGTTTCTGAGAATGCTTCTGTCTAGTTTTTATGTGATTATATTCCGTTTTCCAACGAAGTCCTCAAAGCGCTCCAAATATGCACTTGCAGATTCTGCAAAAACAGTGTTCCAAAACTGCTCTTTCAAAGGAAAGGATCAGTTCTGTGAGTTGAATGCACACATCACAAAAAAGTTTCTGAGAATGCTTCTGTCTAGTTTTTATATGAAGACATTTCCTTTTCAAATATACTCCACAAAGCACTCCAAATATACAGCTGCAGATTCTTCAAAAAGAGTTTTTCAAAACTGCGCTCTCTAAGGAAATGTTCAACTCTGTGAGTTGAATGCACGCATAACAAAGAAGTTTCTGAGAACTCTTCTGTCTAGTTTTATGTGATGATATTCCCGTTTCCAACGTAGGCCTCAAAGCCCTCCAAATATCCACAAGCAGATTCTGCAAAAACAGCGTTTCAAAACTGCTCTATCAAAACAAACGTTCAGCTCCGTGAGTTGAATGCACACATCATAAAGAAGTTTCTGAGAATGCTTCCGTCTAGTTTTTATGCGATGATATTCCTGTTTCCAACGTAGGCCTCAAAGCGCTACAAATATCCACTTGGAGATTCTGCAAAAACAGTGTTTCAAAACTGCTCTATCAAAAGAAATGTTCACTTCTGTGTGTTGAATGCACACATCACAAAGAAGTTCCTGAGAATTCTTCTGTCTAGTTTTTATGTGATGATATTCCCGTTTCCAACGTAGGCCTCAAAGTGCTCCAAATATCCACTTGCAGATTCTGAGCAAAATACTGTTTCAAAACTGCTCTATCTAAAGAAAAGTTCAGCTCCGTGAGTTGAATGCACACAGCACAAAGAAGTTTCTGAGAATGCTTCTGTCTAGTTTTTATGTGAAGATATTTCCTTTTACACTCTAGGCCTCAAAGCACTGAAAATATCCCCCTGCAGATTCTACAAACAGTGTTTAAAACTGTGCTATTTAAAGAAAGGCTCAACTCTGTGAGTTGAATGCACACATCACAAACAAGTTTCTCAGAATGCTTCTGTGTAGTTTTTATGTGAATATATTCCAGTTTCCAACGTAGGCTTATAAGCAGTCCAAATATCCACTTGCAGATTCTACCAAAAGAGTGTTTCAAAACTGTTACTTCAAAAGATAAGTCAATTCTGTGAGTTGAATGCACACATCAGAAAGGAGTTTCTGGGAATGCTTCTGTCTAGCTTTTATGTGTTGACATTCCCATTTCCAACGTAGGCCTCAAAGTGCTCCAAATATACACTTGCAGATTCTGCAAACACAGTGTTTCAAAACTGCTCTATGAAACAAAAAGTTCAGCTCTGTGAGAGGAATGCACACTTCACAAAGAAGTTTCTGTGAATGCTTCTGTCTAATTTTTCAGTGATGATATTCCCGTTTCCAAAGTAGGCCTCAAATCTCCGCAAATATCCGCTTGCAGATTCTGAAAAAATAGTGTTTCAAAACTGCTCTATCAAAAGAAAGTTCATCTCGGTGATTTGAATACACACATCACAAAGAAGTTTCTCAGAATGCTTCTGTCTAGTTTTCATGTGAAGATATTCCCCTTTCCAACGTAGGCCTCAAAGACCTCCAAATATCCACTTGCAGATTCTACAAAAGAGTGTTTTAAAACTGCTCTATCGAAATGAATGTTCAACTCTGTGAGTTGAATGCAAACATCACAAAGTAGTTTCTGAGAATTCTTCTATCTACTTTTTATGTGAAAATATTCCCATTTCCACCATAGGCCTCAAAGGGCTCCAAATGTCCACTTGCAGATTTTACAAATACAGTGTTTCAAAACTGCTCTATCAAAAGGAACCGTCAACTCTCTTAATTGAATGCACATTTCCCAAAGAAGTTTCTGGGAATGCTTCTGTCTAGTTTTTATGTGAAGATATATAAGTTTCCAATGTAGGCCTCAAAGCGCTCCAAATATCCACTTTCAGATTCTACAAAAAGAGTGTTTCATAACTGCTGTATGAAAAGGAAGGTTCAACTCTGTGATGTGAAGGCATATATCTCAAAGAAGTTTCTCAGACTGCTTCTGTCTAGTTTTTATGTGAAGCTATTTCCTTTTCCACGGTAGGCTTCAAAGTGTTCCAAATATCCATCTGCAAATTCTACAAAGAGTGTTTCAAAACTGCTCTATCAAAAGAACGGGTCAACACTTTTAGTTGAATGTACACATCACAGGGAAGTTTCTGAGAATGCTTCTGTGATTTATGTGAAGATAATCCCGTTTCCGATGAAAGCTCAAAGCCCTCCAAATATCCAATTGCAGATTACAGAAAAAGAGTGTTTCAAAACTGTTCTATCCATCCCAATGTTCAACTCTGTGAGTTGAATACACACATCTCAAAGAAGTTTCTGAGAATGCTTCTGTCTAGTTTTTATGTGAGGTCATTTCCTTTTCCAGCATTGGCCTCACAGCACTCCAAATATCCACCTGCAGATTCTACAAAAAGAGTGTTTCAAAACTCCTCTAGGAAAAGGAAGGTTCAACTCTGTGAGTTGAATGCAAACATCCAAAAGTGGTTTCTGAGAATGATTCTGTCTAGTGTTTAGGTGAAGATATTTCCTGTTCTGCAGTAGGCCTCAAAGTGCTCCAAAAGTCCAATTGTAGATTCTGCAAAAAGAGTGTTTCAAAACTGCTCTATCTAAAGAAAGGGTGAACTCTGTTAGTTGAATGCACACATCACAAAGAAGTTTCTGGCAATGCTTCTGTCTAGGTTTTATGGGAAGATATTCCCGTTTCCAACGAAGGCCTCAAAGTGCTCCTAGTATCCACTTGCAGATTCTACATAAAGAGTATTACAAAACTCCTCTATCAAAAGGAAGGTTCAAATCTGTGAGTTGAATGCAAACATCACAAGAAACTTTCAGACAATGCTTCTGTCTAGATTTTATGTGAAGATATTTCGTTTTCCACCAGAGGCCTCAAAGCGCTCCAAATGTCCACTTGCAGATTCTACAAAAAGAGTGTTTCAAAACTGCTCTATCAAAAGAAAGGGTCAACTCTGTTAGTTCAATGCACAAATCACAAGGAAGTTTCTTGGAATGCTTCTGTATTTTTGTGAAGATAATCCCATCTCCAACGAAGGCCTCAAATCCCTCTAAGTATCCAATTGCAGATTACAGAAAAAGAGTGTTTCAAAACCACTCTAAGAAAAGAAGGTTCAAGTCTCTTAATTGAATGCACACATCACAAAGAAGTTTCTCAGAATGCTTCTGTCTAGTTTTTATGTGAAAATATTCCCGTTTCCAAAGTAGACCTCAAGGCGCTCCAAATATCTACGTGCAGATTCCACAAAAAGAGTGTTTCAAAACGACTCTATCAAAAGAAAGGTTCAATTCTGTGAGCTGAGTGCACACATCTCAAAGAAGTTTCTGAGAATGCTTCCGTCTAGTTTTTATGTGATGATACTACCCTTTCCAATGTAAGCTTCAAAGTGCTCCAAATGTCCATTTGCAGATTCTAGAAAAAGAGTGTTTCAAAACTGCACTATCAAAATGAAAGCTCAAATCTGTGAGCTGAATGCACACATCTCAAAGAAGTTTCTGAGAATGCTTCTATCTAGTTTTTATGTGAAGGTATTTCCTTTTCTAGGGTAGGCTTCAAAGCATTCCAAATATCCACCTGCAGATTCTACAAAAAGAGAGTTTCAAAACTGCTCTATCAAAAGGAAGGTTCAACCCTGTGAGTTGAATGCAAACATCACAAAGAACTTTCTGAGAATGCTTCTGTCTAGTTTTTAGGTGAACATATTTCCTTTTCCTCGGTAGGGCTCAAAGTGCTCAAAAAGTCCAATTGCAGATTCTGCAAAAATATTGCTTCAAAACTGCTCTATCTAAAGAAAGACTCAACTCTGTGAGGTGAATGCATACATCACAAAGAAGTTTCTGAGAATGCCTCTGTGTAGTTTTTATGTGAAGATATTCCCCTTGACAATGCAGGCATCAAGCGCTCCAAATATCCACTTGGAGACTCTACAAAAAGAGTGTTTCAAAACTGCTCTCTCAAAAGGAAGGTTCAACTCTGTGAGATCAAAGCACACATCTCAAAGAAGTTTCTGAGAATGTTTCTGTCTAGTTTTTAAGTGAAGATATTTCCTTTTGCACGGTCAGACTCGAAGCGTTCCAAATATCCACCTACAGATTCTACAAAAAGAGTGTTTCGAAACTCCTCTGTGAAAAGGAAGGTTCGACTCTGTGAGTTGAATGCAAACATCACAAAGATGTTTCTGAGAATGATTCTGTCTAGTGTTTAGGTGAAGGTATTTCCTGTTCCTCAGTAGGCCTCAAAGTGCTCCAAATGTCCAATTGTAGATTCTGCAAAAAGTGTGTTTCAAAACTGCTCTATCTAAAGAAACAGTCAATTCTGTTAGTTGAATGCACACATCACATAGAAGTTTCAGAGAATGCTTCTGTCTAGATTTTACGAGAAGATATTCCCCTTTCCAGCGAAGGCCTCAAAGTGCTCCAAGTATCCACTTGCAGATTCTAGAAAAAGAGTATTTCAAAACTACTCTATCAAAAGGAAGGTTCAAGTCTGTGAGATCAAAGCACACATCTCAAACAAGTTTCTGAGAATGCTTCTGCCTAGTTTTTATGTGAAAATATTTCTTTTTCCACCATAGGTCTCAAAGCGCTCCAAAAGTCCACTTCCAGATTCTGCAAAAAGAGTGTTTCAAAACTGCTCTATCAAAAGAAAGGGTCAAATCTGTTAGTTGAATGCACACATCACAAGGAAGTTTCTGAGAATGCTTTTATGTTTTATGTGAATATAATCCCGTTTCCAAAGAAGGCCTCAAAGCCATCCAAATATCCAATTGCAGATTACAGAAAAAAACTGTTTCAAAACTCTTTGTCACAAGGAAGGTTCAAGTCTCTTAGTAGAATGCACACATCACAATGAAGTTTCTGAGAATGCTTCTTTCTAGTTTTTATGTGAAGATATTCAAGTTTCCAACATAGGCCTCAAAGCGCTACAAATATCTACTTGCAGATTCTACAAAAAGAGTGTTAAAAAACTCGTCTGTCGAAAGAAAGGTTCAACTCTGTTAGTTGAATGCACATATCACAAAGAGGTTTCTGAGAATGCTTCTGTCTAGTTTTTATATGACAACATTTCCTTTTTCACCGAAGGCCTCAAATTGCTCCTAATATCTACTTGCAGGTTTCACGAAAAGAGTATTTCAAAACTGGGCTATCAAAAGAAAGGTTCAAATCTGTGAGTTGAATGCACACATCATAAACAATTTTCTGAGAATGTTTGTGTCTCGGTTTTATATGAAGATATCTCCTTTTCCACCATAGAACTCAAAGCGCTTTAAATATCTACTTGCAGATTCCACAAAAAGAGTGATTCAAAACTGCAGTATCTAAAGAAAGAGACAACTCTGCTAGGTGAATGCAAACATCACAAAGAAGTTTCTGAGAATGCCTCTGTCTAGATTTTAAGGGAAGATATTCCCGTTTCCAACGTAGGCTTCAAAGGCCTAAAACTATCCAATTGCAGATTATAGAAAAAAAAAGTGTTTCAAAACTGCTCTAGCAAAAGGAACATAAAACTCTCTTAGATGAGTGTGCACATCATAAAGAAGTTTCTCAGAATGCTTCTGTCTAGTTTTTACGTGAAGATACTCCTGTTTAGAACGCAGGCCTCAAAGCCCTCCAAATATTTATTTGCAGATTCCACAAAAAGAGTTTTTCAAAACTGCTCTTTCAAAAGAAAGTTCAACTCGGTGAGTTGAATGCACACATCACAAATTAGTTTCTGACAATGTTTCTGTCTAGTTTTTATGTGAAGATATTCCCCTTTCGAACATTGACCTCAAAGCGCTCCAAATATCTACTTGCAGATTCTACAAAGAGAGTGTTTCATAACTGCTCTATCAAAAAGAACGTTCAATCCTGTGAGTAGAATACACACATCACAAAGAAGCTTCTGAGAATGCTTCTGTCTGCTTTTTATGTGAAGATATTCCCCTTTCCAAAAAAGGCCTCAAAGGGCTCCAAATATCCACTTGCAGATTCTACAAAGAGTGTTTTTCAAAATTGCTCTATCAAAAAGAAGGTTCAACCTTGCGAGTTGAATGCACACACCACAAAGAGGTTTCCGAGAATGCTTCTGTCTAGGTTTTATGTGAAGTTATAGCCGTTTCCAACGAAGGCCTCAAAGTGCTCCATGTATCCAATTGCAGATTCTACAAAAACAGTGTTTCAAATCTGCTCTTTCAAACGGAAAGTTCAATTCACAGAGTTGAATGCACACATCACAAAGAAGTTTCTGAGAATGCTTCTCTCTATATTTTATGTGAAGATATTTCCTTTTCCATCGTAGGCCTCTAAGTGCTCCAATTGTCCACTTGCAGAATCTACATAAAGAGTGTTTCAAAACTGCTCTATCAAAAGAAAGGTCAACTCTGTTATTTAAATGCACACATCACAAGGAAGTTTCTGAGAATGCTTCTGTCGAGGTTTTATGTGAAGATATTAATGTTTCCAACGAACACCACAAATCCCTCAAAATAACCAATTGCAGATTATAGAAAAATAGTGTTTCAAAACTGCTCTGTCAAAAGGAAGGATCAACACTCTTAGTTCAATGCACACATCACACAGAAGTTTCTGAGAATGCTTCTGTCTAGTTTTTATGTGAAGATATTTCCTTTTCCACCATAGGCCTCAAAGTACTCCAAATGTCTACTAACAGATTCCACTAAAATAGTGTTTCAAAACTGCTGTATGAAAAGAAAGACTCATCTCTTTGAGTTGAATGCATGCAACACAAGGAAGCTTCTGAGAATGCATCTGTCTATTTTTTATGTGAAGATATTGCCCTTTAAAACGTAGGTCTCAAAGCGCTCCAAATATCCACTTGCAGATTCTACAAAAAAGAATGTTTCAAAGCTGTTCTACCAAAAGGAAGGTTCAAATCTGTGATATCAAAGCACACATCTCAAACAAGTTTCTGAGAATGCTTCTGTGTAGTTTTGATATGAAGATATTTCGTTTTCCACGGTAAGCCTCAAAGCGTTCCAAATATCCACCTGCTGGTTCTACAAAAAGAGTGGTTCAAAACTTCTCTATCAAAAGGAAGGTTCAACTCTGTGAGTTGAATGCAAACATCACAAATAACTTTCTGAGAATGCTTCTGTCTAGTTTTCATGTGAAGATATTTTCTTTTCCACCATAGGTCTCAAAGTCCTTCAAATGTGCACTTGCAGATACTAGAAAAAGAGTGTTTGAAAACTGTTCTATCTAAAGAAAGAGTAAACTCTGTTAATTGAATGCACACATCACAGTGAAGTTTCTGAGGATGCTTCTGTCTAGAGTTTATGTGAAGTAATTCCCGTTTGAAACGAAGGCCTCAAAGCGCCCCAAGTGTACACTTGCACATCCTACAAAAAAAGAGTTTCAAAACTGCTCTATCAAAAGAAAGGGACATCTCTGTTAGTTGAATGCACACATCACAATGAAGTTTCTGAGAATGTTTCTGTCTAGATTTTATGTGAAGATAATTCCTTTTCCATCATAGGCCTCAAATTGCTCCAAATGTCCACTTGCAGATCCTACACAAAGAGTGTTTCAAAACTGCTCTATGAAAAGAAAGGGTCAACTCTGTGTGTTGAATGCAAACATCACAAAGAAGTTTCTGAGAATGCTTCGGTATAGTGTTTATGTGAAGATATTTCCTTTTCCACAGTAGGCCTCAAAGTGCTCCAAGTATCCACTTTCAGATTCTACGAAAAGAGTGTTTCAAAACTGCTCTATCAAAAGGAGGGTTCAACTCTGTGAGTTGAATGCAAACATCACAAAAACGTTTCTGGGAATGCTTCTCTGTAGATTTTATGTTAAGATATTTCCTTTTCAACATTGGCCTCAAAGAGCTCCAAGTATCAACTTGCAGATTCTACAAAAAGAGTGTTTCAAAACTGCTCTATCAAAACAAAGGGTCATCTCTGTTAGTTGAATGCACAAATCACAAGGAAGTTTCTGAGAATTCTTCTGTCTAGGTTTCATGTGAAGATATTCCCGTTTCCAATGAAGACCTCAAACCCCTCCAAATATCCAATTGCATATTATAGAAAAAGAGTGTTTCAAAACTCTATCAAAAGGAAGGATCAACTATCTTAGTTGAATGCACACAACAAAAAAAGTTTCTGAGAATGCTTCTGTCTAGTTTTCATGTGAAGATATTCCCGTTTCCAAAGAAGACCTCAAACCCCTCCAAATATCCAATTGCATATTATAGAAAAAGAGTGATTCAAAACTCCATCAAAAGGAAGGATCAACTATCTTAGTTGAATGCACACATCAAAAAAAGTTTCTGAGAATGCTTCTGTCTAGTTTTTATGTGAGATATACCCGTTTCCAACATCGGCCTGAAATCGCTGCAAATATCAACTTGTGGATTCCACAAAAAGAGTGTTTCATAACTGCTCTAAAAAGAAGAAGGTTCAACTGTGTGAGTTGAATGCACACATCTCCAAGAAGTTTCTGAGAACGCTTCTGTCTAGTTTTTATGTGAAGATATTTCCTTTTCCACAATAGGCCTCAAAGCATTCTAAATATCCACCTGCAGATTCTACAAAAAGAGTGTTTCAAAACTGCTGTAACAAAAGCAAGGTTCAAGTCTGTGAGTTGAATGCAAACATCGCAAAGAAGTTTCTGAGAACGCTTCTGTATAGTGGTTAGGTGAAGATATTTCCCTTTCTTCGGTAGACCTCAAAGCGCTCCAAAAGTCCAGTTCCAGATTCTGCATAAAGACTGTTTCAAAACTGCTCTATCTAAAGAAAGAGTCAACTCTGTTAGTTGAATGAACACATCACAAGGAAGTTTCTGGGAATGCTTCTATATTTTATTTAAAGATAATCCTTTTTCCAACGAATGTCTCAAAGCCCTCCAAATATCCAATTGCAGATTACAGAAAAAGATCGTTTCAAAACCAGTCTATGAAAAGGAATGTTCACGACAGTTAGTTGAATGCATACATCACAAAGAAGTTTCTGAGAATACTTCTGTCTAGATTTTATGTGAAGATATTTCCTTTTCCACCATAGGTCTCAAAGTGCTCCAAAAGTACGCTTCCAGATTCTTTAAAAGATTGTTTCAAAACTGCTCTATCAAAAGAAAGATCAACTCTGTTAGTTGAATGCACACATCACAAGGAAGTTTATGACAATGCTTCTGTCTAGGTTTTATGGGAAGTTATTCCCGTTTCCAACAAAGGCCTTAAAGCCATCCCAATATTGAAATGCAGAATACAGAAAAAGAGTGTTTCAAAACTGCTCTATCAAAAGGAAGGTTCAAGTCTCTTAGTCAAATGCACACATCACAAAGAAGTTTCTGAGTGTACTTCTGCCTACTTTTTATGTGAGGTTATTTCCATTTCCTATGTAGGCTTCAAAGCGCTCCAAATATCTACTTGCAGATTCCACAAAAAGAGTGGTTCAAAACTGGCCTATCAAAAGAAAGTTTTAACTCTGTGAGTTGAATGCACACATCAAAAAGAAGTTTCTGAGATGCTTCTGTCTCGATTTTATGGGAAGATATTTCCTTTTGCACCGGAAGCCTCAAAGTGCTCAAAATATCTACTTGCAGATTCCACAAAAAGATTGTTTGAAAACCGGTCTATCAAAAGAAAGGTTTAATTCTGTGAGTTGAATGCACACATAACAAAGAAGTTTCTGAGAATGGTTCTGTCTAGTTTTTATGTGAAGATATTCCTGTTTCCAACGTAGGTCTCAAAGTGCTCCAAATATCCACTTGCAGATTCTACAAAAAGAGTGTTACAAAACTGCTCTATCAAAAGGAAGGTTCAACTCTGTGAGATGAATGCACACATCTCAAAGAAGTTTCTCAGAATTCTTCTGTCTAGTTTTTAGGGGAAGATATTTCCTTTTCCGTCACCGGCCTCAAAGTGCTCCAAATATCCACTTGCAGATTCTACAAAAAGAGTGTCTCAAATCTGCTGTATCAAAAGTATGGTTCAACTCTGAGAGTTGAATGCAAACATCACAGAGAAGTTTCTGAGAATGTTTCTGTCTAGATTTTATGTGGATATTTCGTTTTCCACCATAGGCCTCAAAGCTGTCAAAATGTCTACTTGCAGATTCTACAACAACAGTGTTTCAAAACTGCTCTATCAAAAGAAAGGATCAACTCTGTGAGTTGAATGCACAGATCACAAAGAAGTTTCTGAAAATGCTTCTACGTTTTATGTGATGATAATCCCGTTTCCAACGAAGGCTTCAAAGCCTTCCAAATATCCAATTGCAGATTACAGAAAAAGAGTGTTTTGAAACTGCTTTAACAAAAGGAAGGTTCAAGTTTCTTAGTTGAATGCACACATCACAAAGAAGTTTCTGAGAATGCTTCTGTCCAGTTTTTATGTGAAGATATTCCCATGTCCATCATAGGCCTGAAAGTGCTCCAAATATCTTCTTGCAGATTCCACAAAAAGAGTGTTTCAAAACTGCTGTATCAAAAGACAGGTTCAAATCTGTGAGTTGAAAGCACACATCAAAAAGATGTTTCTGAGAATGCTTCTGTCTAGTTTTTATGTGAAGTTGTTTCGTTTTCCACCGAAGGCATCAAATTGCTCCAAATATCTATTTGCAGATTCCACAAAAAGAGAGTTTCAAAACTGGTCTATCAAAAGAAACGTACAACTCTGTGAGTTGAATTCCCGCAAAGGAAAGAAGTTTTTGCGAATGCTTCCACTAGTTTTTATGTGAAGATATGCCCTTTTCCTCCGTAGACCTCAAAATGCTCCAAACATCAACTTCCAGATTCCACAAAAAGAGGGTTTGAGAACTACTCTATCAAAAGAAAGGTTCAACTCTGTGAGTTTAACACACACATTGCAAAGAAGTTTCTGAGAATGCTTCTGTCTACTTTTTATGTGAAGATATTACCCTTTGCAACATAGGCCTCAAAATGCTCCAAATATCCACTTGCAGATCTACAAAGAGTGTTTCAAAACTGCTCTATCAAAAGGAGAATTCAACACCACGAGTTTAATGCACACATCTCAAAGAAGTTTCTGAGAATGCTTCTGTCTAGTTTTTATGTGAAGATATTTCCTTTTCCATGGTAGGCCTCAAAGCATTCCAAATATTCACCTGCAGATTCTACAAAAAGAGTGTTTCAAAACTGATCTATCAAAAGGAAGGTTCAACTCTGTGAGTTGAATGCAAATATCACAAAGAAATTTCTGTGAATGCTTCTGTCTAGTTTTTATGTTAAGATATTTCCTATTACACAGTAGGTCTCAAAGCCCTCCAGATGTCTACTTGCAGATACTACAAAAAGAATGTTTCAAAACTGCTCTATCTAAAGAAAGGGTCAACTCTGTTAGGTGAATGCACAAACCACAAAGAAGTTTCTGAGAATGCTTCTCTCTACATTTTATGTGAAGTTATAGCCGTTTCCAACGAAGGCCTCAAAGCGCTCCATGTATCCATTTGCAGATTCTACAAAAAGAGTGTTTCCAAACTGCTCTATCAAAAGGAACGTTCAACTCCGTGATTTGAACGCACACATCACAAAGAAGTTTCTGAGAATGCTTGTGTCTATATTTTATGTGAAGATATTTCCTTTTCCTTCATTGGTATCAACGCTTTCCAAATGTCCACTTGCAGAATCCACATAAATAGTGTTTCAAAACTGCTCTCTCAAAAGAAAGGTCAACTCTGTTAGTTGAATGCACACATCACAACGAAGTTTCTGAGAATGCTTCTGTCTAGGTTTTATGTGAAGATATTCCTGTTTCCAAGAAAGACCAAAAAGCCCTCAAAATATCAAATTGCAGATTATAGAAAAAGAGTGTTTCAAAACTGCTCTGTCAAAAGGAACGATCAACTCTCTTAGTTGAATGCACACATCACAAAGAAGTTTCTGAGAATCCTTCTGTCTAGTTTTTATGTGAAGATATTTCCTTTTCCACCTTAGGCCTCTACGTGTTCCAAATATCTACTCACAGATTCCACTAAGAGAGTGTTTCAAAACTGCTGTGTGAAAATAAAGACACAACTCTGTGAGTTGAATGCACACATCACAAAGAAGTTTCTGAGAATGCTTCTGTTTAGTTTTTATGTGAAGATATTCCTCTTGACAACGTAGGCCTGAAGCCCTCCAAATATCCACTTGCAGATTCTACCAAAAGAGTTTTTCAAAACTGCGCTATTAAAATGAAGGTTCAACACTGTGAAATCAAAGCACGCATCTCAAAGAAGTTTCTAAGAATGCTTCTGTCTACCTTTATGTGAAGATATTTCCTTTTCTATGGTAAGCCTCAAAGCGTTCTAAACATCCACATGCAGATTCTACAGAAAGAGTGTTTCAAAACTGCTCTATCAAAAGGAAGGTTCAACTCTGTCAGTTGAATTCAAACATCACAAGGAAGTTTTTGAGAATGCTTCTGTCTAGTTTTCAGGTGAAGATATTTCGTTTTCTACGGTACGCCTCTAAGGGCTGCAAAAGTCCATTTGCAGATTCTGCAAGAAGAGTCTTTCAAAACTGCTCTATCTAAAGAAAAATTCAACTCTGTTAGTTGAATGCACATATCACAAGGAAGTTTCCGAGAACGCTCCTGTGTTTTATGTGAAGATAATCCTGTTTCCAGCGAAGTCCTCAAAGCCCTCCAAATATCTAATTGCAGATTACAGAAAAAGAGTGACTCAAAACTACTCTATCAAAAGAGAGGTTCAAGTCTCTTAGTTGAATGCACACATCACAAAGAAGTTTCTGAGAATACCTCTGTCTAGTTTTATGTGAAGATATTTTCTCTTCCAGCATAGGCCACAAAGCGCTCCAAATATCCACTTGCAGATTCTACAAAAAGAGTGTTTCAAAACTGCTCTATCAAAAGGAAAGTTCAACTCTGTGAGTTGAATGCACACATCATAAAGAAGTTTCTGAGAATGCTTCTATTTAGTTTTTATGTGAAGATATTCCCGTTTTCAACGTAGGCCTCAAATCGCTCCAAATATCCACTTGCAGATTCTACAAAAAAAGTGTTTCTAAACTGCTCTATCAAAAGGAAGGTTCAACTCTGTGAGTTGAATGCACACATCTCAAAGAAATTTCTGAGAATGCTTCCGTCAAGTTTTTATTTGAGATAGTTCCTTTTCCATGGTAGGCCTCAAAGCGTTCCAATTATCCACCTGAAGATTCTGCAAAAAGAGCGTTTCAAAACTGCCCTATCAAAAGGAAGATTCACCTGTGTGAGGTGAATGCAAACATAACAAAGAAGTTTCTGAGAATGCTTCTGTCTAATTTTTATGTGAAGATATTTCCTTTTCCACCGTAGTCCTCAACGTGCTCCAAATGTCCAATTGCAGATTGTGCAAAAAGAGTTTTCAAAACTGCTCTATATAAAAAAAGAAACAACTCTGGTAGTTGAGTGCACACATCACAAAGAAGTTTCTAAAAATGCTGCTGTCTGGCTTTTAAGGGAAGATATTCCTTTTTCCAACGAAGGCCTCAAAGCCCTAAAAGTATCCTGTTATACAGTATGGAAGAAGAGTGTTTCAAAACTGCTCTATCAATAATAGTTCAACTCCCTTAGTTGAATGCACACATCAGAAAGATGTTTCTAAGAATGCTTCTGTCAATTTTTTATGTGAAGATATCCCCATTTACAATGTAAACCTCAAAGGGCTCCAAATATCTACTTGCAGATTCCACAAAAAGGGTGTTTCAAAACTGCTCTATCAAAATGAAGCTTCTACTCTGTGAGTTGAATGCACACATCACAAAGATATTTCTGATTATGCTACTTTCTCGTTTTTATGTGAAGATATTCCCATTTCCAACAAAGACCTTAAAGCGTTCCAAATATCCACTTGCAGATTCTACAAAACGAGTGTTTCAAAACTGCTCTATCAAAAGAAAGGTTCACCTCTGTGAATTCAATGCACAAATCACAAAGGAGCTTCTGAGAATGCTTCTGTCTAGTATTTATGTGAAGATATCCTCGTTTCCACAGTTGACCTGAAATCGTTCCAAATATCCATTTGCAGATTCTACAAAAAGTGTGTTTCAAAACTGCTCTATCAAAATGAAAGTTCAACTGTGTGTGTTGAAGGCAAACAACACAAAGTAGTTTCTGAGAATGCTTCTGTGTAGTTTTTATGTGAAGATATTTCCTTTTCCAACATAGACCTCAAAGCTCTGGAAATGTCCACTTGCAGATTCTACAAAAAGAGTGTTTCAAAACTCCTCTATCTAAAGAAATGCTCAACTCTGTTAGTTTAATGCACACAGCACAAAAAAGTTTCTGAGAATGCTTCTATCTAGGTTTTTTGTGGAGATATACACATTTCCAATGAAGGAATCACATTGCTCCAAATATTCTCTTGCAGATTCTACAAAAAGTGTGTTTCAAAACTGCTCTATCAAAAGGAATGATCAACTCTATTAGTGGAATGCACACATCACGAAGAAGTTTCTGAGAATGGTTCTGTCTAGTTTTATTGTGAAGATACAAACTTTTCCAATGAAGACCTCGAAGCCCTCCAAGTATTCAATTTCAGATTATAGAAAAAGAGTGTTTCAAAACTACTCTATTAAAAGGAAGTCTCAACTCTGTGAGTTGAATACGCACATCTCAAAAGAGAATAAAATACCTAGGAATCCGACTTACAAGGGATGTGAAGACCTCTTCAAGGAGAACAACAAACCACTACTTCAGGAAATAAAAGAGGATACAAACAAATGGAAGAATATTCCATGCTCATAGGTAGGAAGAATCAATATCGTGAAAATAGCCATACTGCCCAAGGTAATTTAAAGATTCAATGCCTTCCCCATCAAGCTAACAATGACTTTCTTTACAGAATTGGAAAAAACTGCTTTAAAGTTCATATGGAACTGAAAAGTAGCCCGCATTGCCAAGTCAATCCTAAGCCAAAAGAACAAAGCTGGAGGCATCACATGACCCGACTTTAAACTATACTACAAGGCTACAGTATCCAAAACAGCATGGTACTGGTACCAAAACAGAGATATACATCAATGGAACAGAACAAAGCCCTCAGAAATGATGCTGCTTATCTACAACTATCTGATTTTTGACAAACCTGAGAAAAACAAGCAATGGGGAAAGGATTCCCTATTTAATAAATGGTGCTGGGGAAACTGGCTAGCCATATGTAGAAAGCTGAAACTGGATCCCTTCCTTACACCTTATACAAAAATCAATTCAAGATGGATTAAAGACTTAAACATTACACCTAAAACCATAAAAACCCTAGAAGAAAACCTAGGCATTAACATTGAGGACATAGGCATGGGCAAGGTATTCATGTCTAAGACACCAAAAGCAATGGCAACAAAAACCAAAATTGACAAATGGGATCTAATTAAACTAAAGAGCTTCTGCACAGCAAAAGAAACTACCCTCAGAGTGCACAGGCCACCTACAAAATGGGAGAAAATTTTTGCAACCTACTCTTCTGACAAAGGGCTAATATCCAGAATCTACAATGAACTCAAACAAATTTACAAGAAAAAAACAAACAACACCATCAAAAAGTGGGTGAAGGACATGAACAGACACTTCTCAAAAGAAGACACTTATGCAGACAATGAGATACCATCTCAAACCAGTTAGAATGGCAATCATTAAAAAGTCAGGAAACAACAAGCGTTGGAGGGGATGTGGAGAAATAGGAACACTTTTACACTGTTGGTGGGACTGTAAACTAGTTCAACCATTGTGGAAGTCAGTGTGGCGATTCCTCAGGGATCTAGAACTAGAAATACCATTAGACCCAGCCATCCCATTACTATGTATATACCCAAAGGACTGTAAATCACGCTGCTATAAAGATACATGCACACATATGATTATTGAGCCATTATTCAGAATAGCAAAGAATTGGAACCAACACAAATGTCCAACAACGATAGACTGGATTAAGAAAATGTGGCACATATACACCATGGAATACTATGCATCCATAAAAAATGATGAGTCCATGTCCTTTGTAGAGACATGGATGAAATTGGAAATCATCATTCTTAGTAAACTATCGCAAGAACAAAAAACAAAACACCACATATTCTCACTCATAGGTGGGAATTGAACAATGAGAACACATGGACACAGAAAGGGGAACATCACACTCTGGGGACTGCTGTTCGGAGGGTGGAGGGAAGATGGATAGTATTGGGAGATATATCTAATGCTAGATGACGAGTTAGTGGAAGCAGCGCGGCAGCATGGCACAAGTATACATATGTAACTAACCTGCACATTGCGCACATGTACCCTAAAACCTGAAGTATAATAAAAATAAATAAATAAATAAAAGGAGTTTCTGAGAATGGTTCTGTGTAGTTTTCATGTGAAGATATTTCCTTTTCCATGATAGGCCTCAAAGCGTTCCAAATATCCACGTGCAGATTCTACAAAGAGAGTGTTTTAAAACTGCTATATCAAAAGATGGTTCAACTCTGTGAGTTGAATGCAGACGTCACAGAGGAGTTTCTAAGAGTGCTTCCATCTACTTTTTAGGTGAAGTTATTTCCTTTCCAACGGTAGGCCTCAAAGGGCTCCAAGAGCCCAATTGCAGATTCTGCAAAAACAGTATTTCAAAACTGCTCTATCTAAAGAAATAGTCAACTCTGTTAGTTGAAAGCACACATCACAAAGAAGTTTCTGAGAATGCTTCTATGTTTTATGTGAACATAATCCCATTTCCAAAGAAGGCCTCAAAGTCCTCCAAATATCCAATTGCAGATTACAGAAAAAGAGTGTTTCAAAGCTGCTCTATCAAAAGAAAAGTTCAACACTTTGAGATGAATGCACACATCAAAAAGAAGTTTCTGAGAATGCTTCTGTCTAGATTTTATGTGAACATATTTCCTTTTCCAACATAGGCCTAAAAGCGTTCCATAGGTCCACTTGCAGATTCTACAAAAAGAGTGTTTCAAAACTGCTCTATCAAAGGAAAGTTCAACTCTATGAGTTGAATGCACATATCACAAAGAAGTTTCTGAGAGTGCTTCTGTCTATGTTTTATGGGAAGTTATTCCCCTTTCCAACCAAGGCCTCAAAGTGCTCCAAGTATCCAACTTCAGATTCTACGAAAAAAGTGATTCAAAACTACTCTATCAAAAGGAAGATTCAACCCTGTGAGTCGAATGCACACATTGGAAACAAGTTTCTGAGAATGTTTCTGTCTAGTTTTCATGTGAAGATATTTCCTTTTCCACCATAGACCTCAAACTGCTTCAAATATGTAATTGCAGATTCCACAAAAAGAGTGTTTCAAAACTGCTCTATTAAAAGAAAGGGTCAATTCTTCTAGTTGAATGAACACACAACAAGGAAGATTCTGAGAACACTTCTGTCTAGGTTTTATGTGAAGATATTTCAGTTTCCAACGAAGAGCTCAATGCCTTCCAAATATCCAGTTGCAGAATATAGAAAGAGATTGTTTCATTTGGGTTGGTTCCAAGTCTTTGTTATTGTGAATAATGCCACAATAAACGTATGTGTGCATGTGTCCTTATAGCAGCATGATTTATAGTCCTTTGGGTATATACCCAGTAATGTCATGGCTGAGTCAAATGGAATTTCTAGTTCTAGAACCTTGAGGAATTGCCACATGGACTTCCACAATGGTTGAACTAGTTTACAGTCCCACCAACAGTGTAAAAGTGTTCCTATTTCTCCACATCCTCTTCAGCACCTGTTGTTTCCTGACTTTTTAATGATTGCCATTCTAAATGTCCAACAATGATAGACTGGATTAAGAAAATGTGGCACATATACACCATGGAATACTATGCAGCCATAAAAAATGATGAGTTCATGTCCTTTTTAGGGACATGGATGAAATTCGAAATCATCATTCTCAGTAAACTATCACAAGAACAAAAAACCAAACACTGCATATTCTCACTCATAGGTGGGAATTGAACAATGAGAACACATGGACACAGGAAAGGGAACATCACACTCTGGGGACTCTTGTGGGGTAGGGAGAGGGAGGAGGGATAGCATTGGGAGATATACCTAATGCTAGATGACGAGATAGTGGGTGAAGTGCCCCAGGATGGCACACTTATACATATGTAACTAACCTGCACATTGCGCACATGTACCCTAAAACCTATGTAACTAACTTGTATATTGCACACATGTACCCTAAAACCTAAAGTATAATAATAATAAATTAATAAATAAAAATAAAAAGATTGTTTCAAAACTGCTCTATCAAAAGGAAGGTGCAACTCTCTTCGTTGAATGCACACATTACAAAGAAGTTTCTGAGAATGCTTCTGTCTAGTTTTTAAGTGAAGATATTCCCGTTTCCAACTTAGGCCTCAAAGTGCTCCAATAACCCACTTGCAGATTCTAGAAAAAGAGTGTTTCAAAACTGCTCTATCAAAAGGAAGGTTCAAATCTGTGAGATGAATGCACACATCACAAAGAAGTTTCTGAGAATTCTTCTGTCAGGTTTTTATGTGAAGATATTTCCTTTTCCACGGTAGGGCTCAAAGTGCTCCAAATATCCACCTGCGGATTCTACAAAAAGAGTGTTCAAAACTGCTCTATCAAAAGAAAGGTTTAACTCTGTCAGTTCAATGCAAACATCACAAAGAAGCTTCTGAGAATGCTTCTGTCTAGATTTTACATGAAGATATTTCCATTTCCACCATAGGCCTCAAAGCGCTCCAAATGTCCACTTGCAGATTCTACAAAAAGAGTGTCTCAGAACTACTCTATGAAAAGAAAGGGTCAACTCTGTTAGTTGAAAGCACACATCACAAGGAAGTTTCTGAGAATGCATCTATGTTTTATGTGAAGATAATCCCGTTTCCAACGAAGGCCCTAAAGCCTTGTAAATATCCAATTGCAGATTACAGACAAAGAGGGTTTCAAATCTGCTTTATCAAAAGAAAGGTTCAACTCTGTGATTTGAATACACACATCACAAAGAAGTTTCTGAGAATGCTTCTGTCTAGTTTTTATGTGAAGATATTTCCTTTTCCACGGTTCATCTCTTAGCGCTCCAAATATCCACTTGCACATTCTACAAAAAGAGTGTTTCAAATCTGCCCTATCAAAAAGAAGGTTCAACTCTTTGAGTTGAATGCAAACATCACAAAGTAGTTTGTGAGAATGCTTCTGTCTAGTTTTTATGTGAAGATATTTCCTTTTCCACAGTAGGTCTCAAAGCACACCAAATGTCCACTTGAAGATACTACAAAAAGAGTGTTTCAAAACTGCTCTATCAAAAGAAAGGGTCAACTCTGTTAGTTGAGTGCACATATCACAAGGAAGTTTCTGAGAATTCTTCTATGTTTTATGTGAAGATAAACCCGCTGCCAACGAAGGCCTCAAAACCCTCCAAATATTCAATTGCAGATTACGGGAACAGAGTGTTTCAAAACTGCTCTATAAAAAGGAAGTTTCAAGACTCTTAGTTGAATGCACACATCACAAAGAAGTTTCGGAGAATGCTTCTGTCTATTTTTTATGTGAAGATATTCCCGTTTAAACGTAGGCCTCAAAGTGCTCCAAATATATACTTGCAGATCCACAAAAAGAGTGTTACAAAACTACTCTATCAAACAAAAAGTTCAACTCGGTTAGTTGAATGCAAACATCACAAAGAAGTTTCTGAGAATGCTTCTGTCCACTTTTTATGTGAAGATATTTCCTTTTCCACCGTAGGCCACAAAGTGTTCCAAATATGCACTGGCAGATTCCACAAAATGGTGTTTCAAAACTGCTCTATCAAAAGAAAGGTTCAACTCTGAGTTGAATGCACACATCACAAAGAAGTTTCTGAGAATGCTTCTGTCTAGTTTTTATGTGAAGATATTCCTGTTTCCAACGTAGGTCTCAAAGCCCTCCAAATATTCACTTGCAGATTTTACAAAAAGAGTGACTCAAAACTGTCCTATCAAAAGGAAGGTTCAACTCTGTGAGTTGAATGCATTCATCATAAAGAAGTTTCCGAGAATGCTTCTGTCTAGTTTTTATGTGAAGGTATTTCCTTTTCCACCGTAAGCCTCGAAGCGATCCTAATGAACACTTGCAGATTGCAGGTTCTACAAAAAGAGTGTTTCAAAACTGCTCTAAGAAAAGGAAACTTCAACTCTGTGAGATGAATGCAAACATGACAAAGTTGTTTCTGAGAATGCTTCTTTCAACATTATATATGAAGATACTTCCTATTTTACCACAGGCCTCAAAGCTCTCCAAATCTGCACTTGCATATCCTACAAAAAGAGGCTTTCAAAACTGCTCCATGGAAAGAAAGACTGAAGTCTGTGAGTTAAATGCACACATCACAAAGAAGTTTGTGAGAATGCTTCTGTCTAGTTTTTGTGTGAGCATATCCCGTTTCCAACGAATTCCTAAAAGCGGTCCAAATATCCACTTGCAGATTCTACAAAAAGAGGGTTTCAAAACTGCTCCGTGAAAAGAAAGGTTCAGTTCTGTGAATTGAACGCACACATCACAAAGTAGTTTCTTGGAAAGCTTCTGTCCCGTTTTTATATGAAGATATTTCCTTTTCTACCATAGGCCTCAGAACGCTCAAAATATACACTTGCACATTCTACAAAAAGAGTGTTTCAAAACGGCTCTGTCAAAAGAAAGGTTTAACACCCTGAGTTGAATGCACACATCATAAAGATGTTTTTGAGAATGCTTCTATATACATATTTTATGTGAAGACATTCCCGTTTTAATCAAATGCCTCTAAGCGGTCCATATATCCACTTTCATATTCTACAAAAAGAGTGTTTCAAAACTGCTCTAACAAAAGGAATTTTCAACTATGTGAGTTGAATGCAAACGTCACAAAGTAGTTTCTGAGAATGCTTCTTTCTAGGTTTTATGTGAAGATATTTCCCTTTCCACCGCAGGCCTGAAAGCAGTCCAAATATTCAATGCAGATTCTGCAAAAAGAGTGTTTCAAAACTTCTCTATCAAAAGGAATGTTCAACTCTGTGAGTTGAATGCACACACCACAAAGAAGTTTCAGAGAATGCTTCTGTCTAGTTTTTAGGTCAAGATATTTCCTTTTCCACCACAGGCCTCAAAGTGCTGCAAATGTACACTTACAGATTCTACAAAAAGAGTGTTTCAAAACTGGTCTATCAAAAGAAAGGTACAACTCTGTGAGTTGAATGCAGACACCACAAAGAAATTTCAGAGAATGCTTCTGTCAAGCTTGTATGTGAAGATATTCCCTTTTCCACCACAGGCCTCAAAGCACTTCAAATGTCCACTTGCAGATTCTACAAAAAGAGTGTTTCAAAATTGCTCTATCAAAAGAAAGGTTCAACTCTGAGAGTTGAATGCACACATCACAAAGAAGTTTGTGAGAATACTTCTGTCTAGTTTTTATGTGAGGATATCCCGTTTCCAAAGAATTCCTATAAGCTGTCCAAATATCCACTTTCAGATTCTACAAAAGGAGTGTTTCAAATGTGCTCTAACAAAAAGAATGTTCAACACTGTGAGTTCAATGCAAACATCACAAAGTAGTTTCTGAGAATGCTTCTTTCTAGGTTTTCTGTGAAGATATTTCCTTTTCTAACACAGGTCTCAAAGCTCCCCAAATGTCCACTTGCATATTCTACAAAAAGAGGGTTTCAAAACTGCTCCATGAAAACAAAGGCTCAACTCTGTGAACTGAATGCACACATCACAAAGAAGTTTGTGAGAATGCTTCTGTCTAGTTTTCATGTGAGGATATCCCGTTTCCAACGAATTCCTGTAAGCAGTCCAAATATCCACTTTCAGATTGCACAAAAAGAGTGTTTCAAAACTGCTCTAACAAAAGGAATGTTCATCTCTGTGATTTGAATGCAAGCATCACAAAGTAGTTTCTGATAATGCTTCTTTCTAGGTTTTCTGTGAAGATATTTCCTTTTCCACCACAGGCCTCAAAGCTCCCCAAATGTCCCCTTGCAGATTCTGAAAAAAATTGTGTTTCAAAACTGGTCTATCAAAGGAATGGTTCAATTCTGTGAGATGAATGCACACACCACAAAGAAGTTTCAGACAATGCTTCTGTCTAGTTTATGTGTGAATATATTTCCTTTTCCACCACCGGCCTTGTAGCACGTCAAATGTCCACTTGCATATTCTACAAAAAGAGTGTTTCAAAACTGCTGTATCAAAAGAAAGGTTCAACTCTGTGAGTTCAATATACACATCACAAAGAAGTTTGTGAGAATGCTTCTGTCTAGTTTTTATGTGAGGATATCCCTTTTCCAATGAATTCCTATAATCGATCCAAATATCCACTTTCAGATTGTACATAAAGAGTGTTTCAAAACTGCCCTAGCAAAAGGAATGTTCAACTCTGTGAGTTGAATGAAAACATCAGAAAGTTGTTTCGGAGAATGCTTCTTTCTAGGTTTTCTGTGAAGATACTTCCCTTTCTACCACAGGCCTCAAAGCACTCCAAATGTCCTCTTGCATACTCTACAAAAAGAGTGTTTCAAAACTGCTCCATGAAAAGAAAGGTTCAAGTCTGTGAGTTGAATGCACACATCACCAAGAAGTTTGTGAGAATGCTTCTGTCTAATTTTTGTGTGAGCTTATCCGGTTTCCAAAGAATTCCTATAAGCGGTCTGAATATCCACTTGCCAATTCTACAAAAAGAGTGTTTCCAAACTACTCTATTGAATGAAAGGTTCAACTCTGTGACTTGAATGCACCCATCACAAAATAGTTTCTGAGAATGCTTCTGTCTAGTTTTTTTATGAAGATATTTCCTTTTCTACCATAAGCCACAAA
The DNA here is from genome assembly GCF_028885625.2 of Pongo pygmaeus. Taxonomy (NCBI): domain Eukaryota; kingdom Metazoa; phylum Chordata; class Mammalia; order Primates; family Hominidae; genus Pongo; species Pongo pygmaeus. Next base: position 40,031,001 of record NC_072392.2, read on the forward strand.
GCACTCCAAATATGCACTTGCAGATACTACAAAAAGAGTGTTTCAAACGGCTCTATAAGAAGAAACGTTCAACTCTGTGAGTTGAATGCACAGATCACAAAGAAGTTTGTGAGAATGGTTCTATCTACATTTTAGTTGAAGATATTCCTGTTTCCATCAAATTCCCCTAAGTGGTCCATATATCCAGGTTTTGATTCTGCAAAAAGTGTTTTTCAAAACTGTTCTAACAAAAGGAATGTTCAACTCTGTGTGTTGAATGCAAACGTCACAAAGTAGTTTTGGAGAATGCTTCTTTCTAGGTTTTATGTGAAGATATTTCCTTTTCCACCACAGGCCTGAAAGCGGTCCAAATATCTGCAAGCAGATTTTGCAAAAAAAGAGTGTTTCAAAATTTCTCTGTCAAAAGAAATGTTCAACTCTGTGAGTTGAATGCACACACCACAAAGAAGTTTCAGAGAATTTTTCTCTCTAGTTTTTATGTGAGGATATTTCCTTCTCCTCCACATGCCTCAAAGTGCTCCAAAATTTCCACTTGCAGATAATACAAAAAGAGTATTTCAAAACTGGTCTATCAAAGAAGGTTCAACACTGTGAGCTGAATGCACACACCACAAAGAAGTTTCAGAGTATACTTCTATCTAGTTTATATGTGAAGATATTTTCTTTTCCACCACAGGCCTCAAAGCGCTTCAAATATCCACTTGGAGATTCTACAAAGAGTGTGTCAAAACTGCTCTATCAGAAGAAAGGTTCAACTCTGTGAGTTGAAAGCACACATCACAAAGAAGTTTGTGAGAATGCTTCTGTCTGGTTTTTGTGTGAGGATATCTCTTTTCCAACGAATTCCTATCAGCGGTCCCAATATCCGCTTTGAGATTCTATAAAAAGAGTGTTTCAAAACTGCCCTAACCAAAGAAATGCTCAACTCTATGAGTTGAATGCCAACATAACAAACTAGTTTCTGAAAATGCTTCTTTCTAGGTTTTCTGTGAAGATATTTCCTTTTCCACCACAGGCCCCAAAGCTCTCCAAATGTCCATTTTCATATTCTACAAAAAGAGTGTTTCAAAATTGCTCCAACAAAAGGAATGTTCAACTCCGTGAGTTGAATGAAAACATCACAAAGTTCTTTCTGATAATGCTTCTTTCCAGGTTATATGTGAAGATATTTCCTTTTCTACCACATGCCTTAAAGCTCTCCAAATGTCCACTTGCATACTCTAAAAAAACAATGTTTCAAAACTGCTTTATGAAAAGAAAGGTTCAAATCTGTGAGTTGAATGCACATATCACAAAGAAGTTTGTGAGAATGCTTCTGTCTAGTTTTTGTGAAAGCATATCCCGTTACCAACGAATTCCTATAAGCAGTCAAAATATACACTTGCAGATTCCACAAAAAGAGTATTTCAAAACTACTCTATCAAAAGGAAGTTTCAACTATGTGAGTTGAATGCACACTATGTGAAGATATTCCCGTTTCCATCAAATTCCTCCAAGCGGTCCATGTATCCACTTTCTGATTCTACAGAAAGTGTGTTTCTAAACTGCTCTAACAAAAGGAATGTTAAACCCTGTGTGTTGAATGTAAACATCACAAAGTAGTTTCTGAGAATGCTTCTTTCTAGGTTGTATGTGAAGACATTTCCTTTTCCACCACAGGCCTGAAAGCGGTCCAAATATCCACAAGCAGTTTCTGCAAAAGGAATGTTTCAAAATTTCTCTGTCAACAGGAACGTTCAAATCTGTGAGTTGAATGCACACACCACAAAGAAGTTTCAGAGAATTTTTCAATCTAGTTTTTATTTGAAGATATTTCCTTCTCCACCACAGGCCTCAACCTACTCCAAATGTCCACTTGCAGATTCTACAAAAAGATTGTTTCAAAACTGCTCTATGAAAACGAAGATGCAACACTGTGAGTTGAATGCACACATCACAATGTAGTTTCTGAGAATGCTTCTGTCTACTTTTTATATGAAGATATTTCCTTTTCTACCATAGGCCTCAAAGCGCTCCAAATACCCACTTGGAGATTCTACAAAAAGAGTGTTTCAAAACGGCTCTATCAAAGACAAGTTCAACTCTGTGAGTTGAACACACACATCACAGAGAAGTTTCTGAGAATGCTTCTATCTACATTTTATGTGAAGGTATTTCTGTTTCCATCGGGTTCCACTAAGCGGTCCATATATCCACTTTCTGATTCTACAAAAAGTGTGTTTCAAAACTGCTCTAACAAAAGGATTCTTCAACTCTGTGAGTTGAATGCAAACATCACAAAGTAGTTTCTGAGAATGCTTTTTCCTAGGTTTTATGTGAAGATATTTCCTTTTTCCACCACAGGTCTGAAAACGGTCCAAATATCCACATGCAGATTCTGTAAAAAAGAGTGTTTCAAAATTTCTCTGTAAAAAGGAATGTTCATCTCCGTGAGTTGAATGCACACACCACAAAGAAGTTTCAGAGAATTTTTCTGCCTCGTTTTCATTTGAAGATATTTCCTTCTTCACTATATGCCTCAAAGGGCTCCAAATGTCCACTTGTAGATCTTACAAAAAGAGTGTTTCAAAACTGGACTATCAAAAGAAAGGTTCAACTCTGTGAGCTGAAATCACACACCACAGAGAAGTTTCAGAGAATGCTTCTGCCTATTTTACAAGTGAAAATATTTCCTTTTCCACCACAGGCCTCAAAGCGCTTCAAATGTCCACTTGCAGATTCTACAGAAAGAGTGTTTAAAAGTGCTCTATCAAAAGAAAGTTTGAACTCTGTGACTTGAATGCAAACATCACAAAGAACTTTTTGAGAATTCTTCTGTCTTGTTTTTATTTGAGGATATCCCGTTTTCAACGAATTCTTATAAGCGGTCCAAATGTCCACTTTCACATTCTACAAAAAGACTGCTTCAATACTGCTCTAACAACAGGAAAGTTCAACTCTGTGAGTTGAATGCAAACATCAGAAAGTAGTTTCTGAGAATGCTTCTTTCTAGGTTTCCTGTGAAGATATTTCCTTTTCTACCACAGGCCTCAAAGTTCTCCAAAATTTACACTTGCATACTCTACAAAGAGAGCATTTCAAAACTGCTCCATGAAAAGAAAGGTTCAAGTGTCTGTGTTGAATGCACACATCACAAAGAAGTTTGTGAGAATGCTTTTGTCTACTTTTTGTGTGAGCATATTCCGTTTCCAACGAATTCTTATAAGCGGTGAAATATCCCTTTCAGATTCTACAAACAGAGGGTTTCAAATCTACTCTATCAAAAGAAAGGTTCAACTCTGTGAGTTGAATGCACACATCACAAAATAGTTTCTGAGAATGCTTCTGTCTAGTTTTTATATGAAGATATTACCTTTTCTACAATAGGCCTCAAACTGCTCCAAATATCCACTTGCAGATTCTACAAAAAGAGTGTTTCGTAACGGCTCTATCAAAAGAACGGTTCAACGCTGTGAGTTGAACTCACACATCACAGAGAAGTTTCTGAGAATGCTTCTATCAACATTTTATATGAAGGCATTCCCGTTTCCATCGAATTCCCCTAAGCGGTCCATATATCCACTTTCTGATTCTTCAAAAAGTGTGTTTCAAAACTGCTCTAAGAAAAGGAATGTTGAACTCTGTGAGTTGAATGCAAACATCACAAAGTGGTTTCTGAGAATGCTTCTCTCTAGGTTATATGTGAAGATATTTCGTTTTCCACCAGAGGCCTCAGAGCTCTCCAAATGTCCAATTACACATTATACAAAAACAGTGTTTTATGGCTGCTCTAACAAAAGGAATGCCCCACTCTGTGAGCTGAATGCAAGCAACACAAAGTAGTTTCTGGGAATGCTTTTTTCTAGGTTATATGTGAAGATATTTCCTTTTCGAAAACAGGCCTCATAGTTTTCTGAATGACTACTTGCATACAGTTCAAAAAGAGTGTTTCAAAACGGCTCCATGAAAAGAAACGTTAAACTCTGTGAGTTGAATGCACTTATCACAGAGAAGTTTGTGAGAATGCTTCTGTCTAGTTTTCGTATGAAGGTGTACCGTTTCCAACGATGGACCTATAAGTGGTCCAAATTTCCACTTGCAGATTCTAGAAAAAGAGTGTTTCGAAACTTCTCTGTCAAAAGGAAAGTTCAACTCTGTAAGTTGAATGCACACACCGCAAAGAAGATTAACAGAATGCTTCTGTTTAGTTTTAATGTGAAGAAAACTCCTTTCTACCACAGGCCTCAAAGCACTCCAAATGTCCACTTGCCGATTCTAGAAAAAGAGTGTTTCAAAACTGCTCTATCAAAAGACAGGATCAGCTCCGTGAGCTGAATGCTCACGTCACACAGAAGTTTGTAAGAATGCTTATGTCTAGTATTTGAGTGAGGGTGTCCGTTTTCAACGAAATCCTATAAGCGGTTCAAATATAAATTTGCACATTCTATAAAAAGAGTGTTTCAAAACTTCTCTGTCAAAAGGAATGTTCAAATCTGTGAGTTGAATGCACACACCACAAAGAAGTTTCAGAGAATGTTTCTGTCTACTTTTTATGTGAAGATACTTCCTTTTCCACCACAGGTCTCAAAGCGTTCCAAATGTCCAGTTACAGATACTAGAAAAAGAGTGTTTCAAATCAGCTCTATCAAAAGTAAGGTTCGCAACTGTGAGTTGAGAGCACACATCACAATGGAGTTTGTGAGAATGCTTCTGTCTCATTTTTTTGTGAGGATGTCCCGTTTCCAGCAAATTCCTATAAGTGGTCCAAATATCCACATGCAGATCCTACAAAAAGAGTGTTTCAAAACTGCAATAACAAAAGGAATGTTCAACTCTGTGAGTTGAATGCACACACCACAAAGAAGATTCAGAGAATTCTTCTATCTAGATTTATGTGAAGATATTTCCTTTCCAACTCAGTACTCAAAGCGCTCCAAATGTCCACTTGCCGATTCTAGAAAAAGAGTTTTAAAAAACTGCTCTATCAAAAGAAATGTTCAGCTCTCTGAGCTGAATGCTAACATGACACAGAAGCTTGTGAGAATGCTTCTGTCTAGTTTTTGTTTGTGGGTATCGTGTTTCCAACGAGTTCGTGTAAGCGTTCCAAATATCAACTAGCACATTCTACAAAAAGAGCGTTTCAAAACTTCTCTGTAAAAAGGAATGTTCAACTCTGTGAGTTCAATGAACACACCAGAAAGAATTTTCAGAGAATGCTACTGTCTAGTTTTTATGTGAAGATATTTCCTTTCCACCACAGGCCTCAAAGCGCTCCAAATGTCCACTTGCAGATCCTAGAAAAAGAGTGTTTCAAAACTGCTCTATCAAAAGAAAGGTTCAGCTCTGTGAGCTGAATGCTCACAACACACAGAAGTTTGCGAGAATGCTTCTGTCTAGTTCTGGTGAGAGTGTCCCGCTTCCAACGAATTCCTACAAGAGGTCCAAATATCCAGTTGCAGATCCTATATAAAGGGTGTTTCAAAACTTCTCTGTCAAAAGGAATGTGCAGCTCTGTGAGTTGAATGCACGCACCACAAAGAAGTCTCAGAGAATGCTTCTGTCTACTTGTTATGTGAAGATATTTCCTTTCCAGCACAGGCCTCAAAGCGCTCCAATTGTCCACTTGCAGATTCTAGAAAAAAAGTGTTTCAAAATTGCTCTATCAAAAGAAAGGTTCAGGTCTGTGAGTTGAATGCACACATCATGCAGAACTTTGTGAGAATGATGCTTTCTAGCTTCTGTGTGAGGGTGTCCCGTTTCCAGCCAATTCCTATAAGTGGTCCAAATATCCACATGCAGATTCTACAAAAAGAGTATTTCAAAACTACTCTAACAAAAGGAATGTTCAACACTGTGAGTTGAATGCACACATCTCAAAGTGTTTTGTGAGAAACTTCTCTCTAGGTTTTATGTGAAGATATTACGTTTTCCAACAGAGTCCTCAGAGCTCTCCAAATGTCCAATTGCAGATTGAACAAAAACAGTGTTTCATGTCTGCTCTAACAAAAGGAATGTTCCACTCTGCGAGTTAAATGCAAGCAACAGAAACTAGTTTCTGAGAATTCTTCTTTGTAGGTTATAAGTGAAGATATTGCCTTTTCGAACACAGGCCTCATAGCTTTCGGAATGACCGCTTGCATATACTTCAAAAAGTGTGTTTCAAAACGACTCCATGAAAAGACTCGTTAAACTCTATGAGTTGAACGCACTCTTCAAAGACAAGTTCGGGAGAATGCTTCTGTCTAGTTTTTGTGTGAAGGTGTCCCGTTTCCAACGAATTCCTAGAAGCGGTCCAAATATCCACTTACACATTCTATAAAAAGAGTGTTTCAAAACTTCTCTGTCAAAAGGAATGTTCAACTCCGTGAGTTGAATGCACACACCACAAAGAACTTTCAGGTAATGCTTCGGTCTACTTGTTATGCGAAATTATTTCCTTTCCAGCACAGGCGGCAAAGCACTCCAAATGTCCACTTGTAGATTCCTGAAAAAGAGAGTTTCAAAACTGCTGTAACAAAAGTAAGGTTTACATCTGTGAGTTGAGAGCACACATCACAAAGGAGTTTGGGTGAACGCCTCTGTCTCGTTTTGGTGTGAGGATATCCCGTTTCCAGCCAATTCCTATAAGTGGTCCAAATATCCACATGCAGATTCTACAAAAAGAGTATTTCAAAACTACTCTAACAAAAAGAATGTTCAACACTGTGAGTTGAATGCACACATCTCAAAGTGTTTTGTGAGAAACTTCTTTCTAGGTTTTATGTGAAGATATTACGTTTTCCAACAGAGTCCTCAGAGCTCTCCAAATGTCCAATTGCAGATTGAACAAAAACAGTGTTTCATGTCTGCTCTAACAAAAGGAATGTTCCACTCTGCGAGTTGAATGCAAGCAACAGAAACTAGTTTCTGAGAATTCTTCTTTGTAGGTTATAAGTGAAGATATTGCCTTTTCGAACACAGGCCTCATAGCTTTCGGAATGACCGCTTGCATATACTTCAAAAAGTGTGTTTCAAAACGACTCCATGAAAAGACTGGTTAAACTCTATGAGTTGAATGCACTCTTCAAAGACAAGTTCGGGAGAATGCTTCTGTCTAGTTTTTGTGTGAAGGTGTCCCGTTTCCAAGGAATTCCTAGAAGCGGTCCAAATATCCACTTACACATTCTATAAAAAGAGTGTTTCAAAACTTCTCTGTCAAAAGGAATGTTCAACTCCGTGAGTTGAATGCACACACCACAAAGAACTTTCAGGTAATGCTTCGGTCTACTTGTTATGCGAAATTATTTCCTTTCCAGCACAGGCGGCAAAGCACTCCGAATGTCCACTTGTAGATTCCTGAAAAAGAGAGTTTCAAAACTGCTGTAACAAAAGTAAGGTTCACATCTGTGTGTTGAGAGCACACATCACAAAGGAGTTTGGGTGAACGCCTCTGTCTCGTTTTGGTGTGAGGATATCCCGTTTCCAGCCAATTCCTATAAGTGGTCCAAATATCCACATGCAGATGCTACAAAAAGAGTGTTTCAAACTGCTCTAACAAAAGGAATGTTCCACTCTGTGAGAGGAATGCACACACAGAGCGTGGAATGCACACATCACAAAGTGGTTTTTGAGAATGCTTCTCTCTAGGTTTTTTGTAAAGATATGTCGTTTCCCACCAGAGGCCTCAGACCTCTCCAAATGTCCACTAGTAGATTATACTAAAACAGTGTTTCGTGGCTGCTCTAATAAAAGGAATGTTCCATTCTGTGAGTTGAATGCAAGCAACAGATAGTAGTTTCTGAGAATTATTCTTTCTAGGTTACATGTGAAGATATTGCCTTTTCGACCACAGGCCTCATAGCTTTCCGAATGACCACTAGCATATACTTCCAAAAGAGTGTTTCAAAACTGCTCCGTGAAGAGAAACGTTAAACTCTGTGAGTTGAGTGCACTTATCACAGAGAAGTTTGTGAGAATGCTTTTGTCTAGTTTTAGTTTGAATGTGTCCCGTTTCCAATCAATTCCTATAAGCGGTCCAAATATCCACTTGTAGACTCTACAAAAAGAGTGTTACAAAACTTCTCTGTCAAAAGGAATGCTCAAATCTGTAAGCTGCATGCACACACCACAAAGAAGATTCAGAGAATGCTTCTGTCTAGTTTTTATTTGAGGATATTTCCTTTCCCCCACAGGCCTCAAAGCGCTCGAAATCTCCACTTGCCGATTCTAGAAAAAGAGCCTTTAAAAAATGCTCTATCAAAAGGAAGGTTCACATCTGTGAGTTGAGAGCACACATCACAAAGGAGTTTGTGAGAATGGCTCTGTCTCATTTTTGTGTGAGGATATCCCGTTTACAGCCAATTCCTATAAGTGGTCCAAATATCCACATGCAGAATCTACAGAAAGAGTGTTTCAAAACTGCTGTAACAAAAGGAATGTTCAACTCTGTGAGTTGAATGCACACATCACAAAGTGGTTTCTGAGAGTGCTTCTCTCTAGGTTTTATGTGAACATATTTTGTTTACCACCAGAGGCCTCAGAGCACTCTAAATGTCCAATTGCAGATTATACAAAAACTGTGTTGCATGGCTGCTCTAACAAAAGGAATGTTCCACTCTGTGAGTTGAATGCAAGCAACACAAAGTAGTTTCTGAGAATGCTTTTTTCTAGGTTATATGTGAAGATATTGCCTTTTCGACCATGGCCCTCATACTTTTCCGAATGACCACTTGCATATACTTCCAAAAGAGTGTTTCAAAACTGCTCCGTGAAGAGAAACGTTAAACTCTGTGAGTTGAGTGCACTTATCACAGAGAAGTTTGTGAGAATGCTTTTGTCTAGTTTTAGTTTGAATGTGTCCCGTTTCCAACCAATTCCTATAAGCGGTCCAAATATCCACTTGTAGACTCTACAAAAAGAGTGTTACAAAACTTCTCTGTCAAAAGGAATGCTCAAATCTGTAAGCTGCATGCACACACCACAAAGAAGATTCAGAGAATGCTTCTGTCTAGTTTTTATTTGAGGATATTTCCTTTCCCCCACAGGCCTCAAAGCGCTCGAAATCTCCACTTGCCGATTCTAGAAAAAGAGCCTTTAAAAAATGCTCTATCAAAAGGAAGGTTCACATCTGTGAGTTGAGAGCACACATCACAAAGGAGTTTGTGAGAATGGTTCTGTCTCATTTTTGTGTGAGGATATCCCGTTTACAGCCAATTCCTATAAGTGGTCCAAATATCCACATGCAGATTCTACAGAAAGAGTGTTTCAAAACTGCTGTAACAAAAGGAATGTTCAACTCTGTGAGTTGAATGCACACATCACAAAGTGGTTTCTGAGAGTGCTTCTCTCTAGGTTTTATGTGAACATATTTCGTTTACCACCAGAGGCCTCAGAGCACTCTAAATGTCCAATTGCAGATTATACAAAAACTGTGTTTCATGGCTGCTCTAACAAAAGGAATGTTCCACTCTGTGAGTTGAATGCAAGCAACACAAAGTAGTTTCTGAGAATGCTTTTTGCTAGGTTATATGTGAAGATATTGCCTTTTCGACCATGGCCCTCATACTTTTCCGAATGACCACTTGCATATACTTCAAAAAGAGTGTGTCAAAACTGCTCCATGAAAAGAAAGGTTAAACTCTTTCCCACGAATTCCTATAAGCGGTCCAAATTTCCAATTGCAGATTCTACAAAAAGAGTGTTTCAAAACTTCTCTGTCAAAAGGAATGTTCAACTCTGTGAATTGAATGCACACACCACAAAGAAGATTCAGAGAATGCTTCTGTCTAGTTTTTATGTGAAAATATTTCCTTTCCACCGTAGGCCTCAAAGCGCTCCAAATATCAACTTGCTGATTCTAGAAAAAGAGTGTTTCCAAACTGCTATACCAAAAGAAATGTTCAGCTCTGTGAGATGAATGCTCTTATCACACAGAAGGTTGTGAGAATGCTTCTGTCTGGTTTTTGTGTGAGGGTGTCCCGTTTCCAACGAATTAATAAAAGCCGTCGAAATATCCACTTGCAGATCCTATAAAAAGAGTGTTTCAAAACTTCTCTGTAAAAAGGAATGTTCAACTCTGTGAGTTGCATGCACACACCACAAAGAAGTTTCAGAGAATGCTTCTGTCTACTTGTTATGTGATGTTTCCTTTTCCACCACAGGTCTCAAAGCGCTCCAAATGTCCACTTGCAGATTCTAGAAAAAGATTTTTCAAAGCTGCTCTATCAAAAGTAAGGTTCACAACTGTGGGTTGAGAGCACACATCACAAAGGAGTTTTTGAGGATGCTTCTGTCTCGATTTTGTGTGAGGATATCCCGTTTCAAACAAATTCCTATAAGCGGTCCAAATAGTCACATGCAGATTCTACAAAAAGAGGGTTTCAAAACGGTTCTAACAAAAGGAATGTTCAACTCTGTGAGTTGAATGCACGCACCACAAAGAAGTTTCAGAGAATGCTTCTTTCTACTTGTTACGTGAAGATACATCCTTTTCCACCACAGGCCTCAAAGCGCTAAAAATGTCCAGAAGCAGATCCTAGAAAAAGAGTGTTTCAAAACTGCTCTATCAAAAGAAAAGTTCAGCTCTGTGAGTTGAATGCACACATCACAAAGTGGTTTCTGAGAGTGCTCCTCTCTAGGTTTCTTGTGAAGATATTTCGTCTTCCACCAGAGGCCTCAGAGCAATCCTAACCTCCAATTGCAGATTATACAAAGCAGTGTTTCATGGCTGCTCTAACAAAAGGAATGTTCCACTCTCTGAGTTGAATGCAAGCAACACAATGTTGTTTCTGAGAATGTTTCTTTCTAGCTTATCTATGAAGATATTGCCTTTTCGACCGCAGGCCTCATAGATTTCAGAATGACCACTTGCATATACTGCAAAAAAAGTGTTTCAAAACTGCTCCCGGAAAAGAAAGGTAACACTCTGTGAGTTGAATGCACTCATCACAGAAAAGTTTGTGAGAATGCTTTTGTCTAGTTTTTGTGTTAAGCTGTCCCGTTTCCAACGATTTCCTAGAAGCGGTCCAAATTTCCACTTGCAGATTCTACAAAAAGAGTGATTCACAACTTCCCTGTCAAAGGAATGTTCAACTCTGAGTTGAATGCACACACCACAAAGAAGACACAGAGAACTCTTCTGTGTAGTTTTTATGTGAAGATATTTGCTTTCCACCCCAGGCCTCTAAGCGCTCCAAATCTCCGCTTGCCGATACTAGAAAAAGAGTGTTTCAAAACTGCTCTATCAAAAGAAAGTTTCAGCTCTGTGAACAGAATGCTCACATCACACAGAAGTTTGTGAGAATTCTTCTGTCTAGTTTTTGTGTGAGGTTGTCCCCTTTATAACGAATTCCTATAAGCGGTCCAAATATCCACTTGCACATTCTATAAAAAGAGTGTTTCAAATCTACTCTGTCAAAAGGAATGTTCAACTCTGTGAGGTGAGTGCACAGACGACAAAGAAGTTTCAGAGAATTCTTCTGTCTACTTGTTATGTGAAGATATTTCCTTTCCAGCACAGGCCTCAAAGCCCTCCAAATCTCCACTTGCAGATTCTAGAAAAGGAGAGTTTCAAAACTGCTCTATGAAAAGTAAGGTTCATATCTGTGGGTTCAGAGCACACATCACAAAGGGGTTTGTGAGAATGCTTCTGTCTTGTTTTTGTGTGAGGATATCCTGTTTCCAACAAATTCCTACAAGTGTTCCAAATATCCACAAGAAGATTCTACAAAAAGTGTGTTTCCAAACTGCTCTAACAAAAGAAATGTTCAACTCTGTGAGTTGAATGCACCCATCACAAAGTGGTTTCTGAGAATGCTTCTCTCTAAGTTTTTTGTGATGATATTTCGTTTCCCACAAGAGGCCTCAGAGATCTGCAAATGTCCAATTGCAGATTATACAAAAAGAGTGTTTCCTGGCTGCTCTAACAAAAGGAATGTTCCACTCAGTGAGTTGAATGCAACCAACACAAAGTAGTTTCTGGGAATGTTTCTTTCTAGGTTTATGTGAAGATATTGCCTTTTCGAACACAGGCCTCATAGCTTTCCGAATGACCACTTGCATACATTTCAAAAAGAGTGTTTCAAAACTGCTCCATGAAAAGAAAGTTTAAACTCTGTGAGTTGATTGCACTTATCACAGAGAAGTTTGTGAGAATGCTTCTTTCTAGTTTTTGTGTGAAGGTGTCCCGTTTCCAACGAATTCCCGTAAGCGGTCCAAATTTCCACTTGCAGATTCTACAAAAAGAGTTTTTCACAACTTCTCGGTCAAAAGGAATGTTCAACTCTGTGAGTTGAATGCACACACCACAAAGTACATTCAGAGAATGCTTCTGAGCAGTTTTTATGTGAACACATTTCCTTTCCAAAACAGGCCTCAAAGCCCTCCAAATATCCACTTTCCGATTGTAGAAAAAGAGTGTTTCAAAACTGCCCTATCAAAAGAAACGTTCACCTGTGTGAGCTGAATGCTCACGTCACACAAAAGTTTGTGAGAATCCTTCTGTCTGGTTTTTGTGTGAGTTTCTCTCGTTTTCAACGAATTCCTATAAGCGGTCCAAATATCCACTTGCACATTCTATGAAAAGAGTGCTTCAAAACTTCTCTGTCAAAAGGAATGTTCAACTCTGTGAGCTGAATGCACACACCACAAAGAAGTTTCAGAGGATGCTTCTGTCTACTTGTTATGTGAAGATATTTCCTTTTCCACCACAGGCCACAAAACGCTCCAAATGTCCACTTGCAGATTCTAGAAAAAGAGTGTTTCAAAACTGCCCTATGAAAAGTAAGGTTCACGTCAGTGAGTTGAGAGATCATATCACAAAGGAGTTTGTGAGAAAGCTTCTGTCTCGTTTTTGTGTGAGGATATCCCGTTTCCAGCAAATTCCTACAGGTGGTGCAAATATCCACATGCAGATTCTACAAAAAGAGTTTTTCAAAACTGCTCTAACAAACGGAATGTTCAAATCTGTGAGTTGAATGCACACATCACAAAGTGATTTCTGAGAATGATTCTTTCTAGGTTTTTTGTGAAGATATTTCGTTTTCCGCCAGAGGCCTCATAGCTCTCCAAATATCCAATTGCAGATTATACAAAAACAGTGATTCATGGCTGCTCTAACAAAAGGAATGTTCCACCCTGTGAGTTGAATGCAACCAACACAAAGTAGTTTCTGGGAATGTTTCTTTCTTGCTTTATGTGAAGATATTGCCTTTTCAATCAAAGGCCTCATAGCTTTCCGAAAGACCACTTGCCTATACTTCAAAAAGAGAGTTTCAAAATTGCTCCACGAAAAGAAAGTTTAATCTATGTGAGTTGAGTGCACTTATTACAGAGAAGTTTGTGAGAATGCTTCTGTCTAGATTTCGTGTGAAGCTGTCCCGTTTCCAACGAATTCCTGTAGGCGGTACAAATATCCACTTGCAGATATTACAAAAAGGGTGTTTCCAAGCTGCTTTGTCAAAAGGCAGGTTCAACTCTGTGAGTTGAATGCACACATTATATAGAAGTTTCTGAGAATGCTTCTGTCTAGTGTTTATGTGAAGGTATTTCCTTTTCAAGCATAGGTCTCAAAGAGCTCAGAATATGCAGTTGCACTTTCTACAAAAAGTCTGTTTCCAAACTGCTCTATGAAAAGAACGGTTCAACTCTGTGAGTCTAATGCACATATCACAAAGAAGTTTCTGAGAATGCTTCTGTCTAGTTTTTAGGTGAAGATATTTCATTTCCCAGCATAGGCCTAAAAGCGCTCCAAATATCCACTTGCAGATTTTACAAAAAGAGTGTTTCGAAAGTGCTCTTTGAAAAGGAAAGTTCAAGTCTGTGAGTTGAATGCACTCATCAGAAAGAAGTTTCTGAGAGTGGTTCTATCTAGTTTTCATCTGTATGAAGCTCCTTTTCCATTAGATGCAGCAAACGCACCAAATATACATTTGCAGTTTCCACAAAGACTGTGTTGCAGAACTGTTCCATGAAAAGGAAAGTTCAACTCTGTGACTTCAATCCCCACATGACATAGAAGTTTCTGATAATGCTTCTGTCTAGTTTGTATCTGAAGATATTTTGTTTTCCAGCAGAAACCTCAAAGAGCTCCTAACATCCACTTGCTGATTCTACAAAAACAGTGTTTCAAAACTGATCTATGAAAAGGAAGTTTCAACTCTGTGAGTTGAATGCAATCATCACAAAGAAGTTTCTGAGTATGCTTCCATCTAGCTTTTATGCAATGATATTTCCTTTTGCAGCATAGGCCTCAAAGCACTCCAAATATCCACTTGCAGATTCTACAAAAAGTGTGTTTCAAAACTGCTCTATCAAAAGGCATGTTGAACTCTGTGAGTTGAATGCACAAAAAACAGGGAACTTTCTGAGAATGCTTTTGTCTAGTTTCTACGAGAAGGCATTACCTTTTCCTGCATAGGACTCAAAGCACTCAATCCATCCACTTGAAGATTCTACTAAAAGAGTGTTTCAAAACTTCTCTATCAAAAGAAAGGTTCAACACTGTGAGTTGAATGCACACGTCACGAAGGAGTTTCTGAGAATGCTTGTGTCCAGTTTTTATGTGAAGATATTTCATTTTCCAGCATAGGCCTCAAAGTACTCAAAATATGCAGTTGCAGATGCTACAAAAAGTGTGTTTCAAAACTGCTCTATGAAAAGAACGGTTCAACTCCGTGAGTTGAATGCACATATCGCGAAGAAGTTTCTGGGAATGCTTCTGTCTAGTTTTCAGGTGAAGATATTTCATTTCCCAGCTTAGGCCTCAAAGCGCTCCAGATATCCATCTGCAGATTCTACAAAAAGAGTGTTTCAAAACTGCTCTTTGAAAAGGAAAGTTCAATTCTTTGAGTTGAACGCACTCATCAGAAAGAAGTTTCTGAGAATAGTTCTATCTAGTTTTCATCTGCATTTATTTCCTTATCGACTAGATGTCACAATCCCATCAAATACACACTTGCAGTTCCCACAAAAAGAGTGTTGCAGAAATGCTCCATGAAAAGGAATGTTCAACTCTGTGTGTTGAATGCACTCAGCACACAGAAGTTTCTGAGAATGTTTCTGTCTAGTTTTTACGTGAAGATATTTCGTTTTGCAGTATAGGCCTCAAATCCCTCTAAACATCCACTAGCAAATTCTAGAAAAGGAGTGTTTCAAAACTGCGCTATCAAAAGGAAGATTCCACTATGTGAGTTGAATGCACACATCACAAAGTAGTTTCTGAGAATGCTTCTCTCTAATGTTTATGTGAAGATATTTCCTTTTCAAGCATAGGCCTCAAAGAGCTCAAAATATACAGTTGCAGATTTTACAAAAAGGGTGTTTCAAAACTGCTCTATGAAAAGAACGGTTCAACTCTGTGAGTTGAATGCACATATCGTAAAGAGGTTTCTGAGAATGCTTCTGTCTAGTTTTTAGGTGAAGATATTTCATTTCCCATCATAGGCCTCAAAGCGCTCCAAATATCCACTTGCAGATTTTACAAAAAGAGTGTTTCGAAACTGCTTTTGAAAAGGAAGGTTCAAGACTGTGAGTTGAATGCACTCATCAGAAAGAAGTTTCTGAGAATGGTTCTATCTAGTTTTCATCTGCATGTAGTTCCTTTTCCACTAGATGTCGCAATCCCACCAAATATTCACTTGCAGTCTCCACAAAAAGAGTGCTGCAGAACTGCTCCATGAACAGGAATGCTCATCTCCTTGAGTTGAATGCACTCATCACAGAGAAGTTTCTGAGAATGCTTCTGTGTAGTTTTAATGTTAAGATACTTCCTTTTCCAGCATAGGCCTAAAAACGCTCCAAATAACCATTAGCATATTTTACAAAAAGGGTGTTTCCAAACTGCTCTATCAAAAGGCAGGTTCAACTCTGCGAGTTAAATGCACACATCACACAGAAGTGTTTGAGAATGCTTCTGTCTATTCGTTATGTGAAGATATTTCTTTTTCAAGCATAGGCATCATAGCATTCTGAATGACTACTTGCACATACTGCAAAAAGAGTGTTTTAGAACTGCTCCATGAAAAGAAAGGTTAAACTCTGTGAGTTGAATGCGCTCATCACACAGAAGTTTGTGAGAATGCTTCTGTCTAGTTTTTGCGTGAATGTGTCCCGTTTCCAAAGAATTCCCATAAGCGGTTAAAATTTCCCCTAGCAGATACTACAAAAAGAGGGTTTCAAAACTTCATTCTCAAAAGGAATGTTCAACTCTGTGAGTTGAATGCAGACACCACAAAGAAGATTCAGAGAATGCTTCTGTCTAGTTTTCACATGAAGATATTTCCTTTCCACCGCAGGCCTCAAAGCTCTCCAAATGTCCACTTGCCGATTCTAGAAAAAGAGTGTTTCAAAACGGCTCTATCAAAAGAAAGATTCAGATCCGTGAGTTGAATGCTGACATTACACAGAAGTTTGTGAGTATGCTTCTGTCTATTTTTTGTGTGAGGGTGTCCCGTTTCCAAAGAATTCCTTTAAGCGGTCCAAATATCCTCTTGCACATTCTATAAAAAGAGTGTTTCAAAACTTCTCTGTCAAAAGGAATGTCCAACTCTGTGAGTTGAATGCACACACCAGAAAAAAGTTTCGATGAATGCTTCTGTCTACTTGTTAAGTGAAGATATTTCCTTTCCAACAAAGGCCCCAACGCGCTCCAAATGTCCACTTGCAGATTCTAGAAAAAGAGTGTTTCAAAAATACTCTATCAAAAGAAATGTTCACCTCTGTGAGCTGAATGCACACATCACACAGAAGTTTTTGAGAATGCTTCTGTTTATTTTTGTGTGAGGGTGTCCCGTTTCCAGCAAATTCCTATAAGCGGTCCAAATATCCACTTGCAGATCCTATAAAAAGAGTGCTTCAAATCTTCTCTGTCAAAAGGAATGTTCAACTCTGTGAGTCGAATACACACACAACAAGAAAGTTTCAGGGAATGCTTCTGTCTAATAGTTATGTGAAAATACTTCCGTTTCCACCATGGGCCTCAAAACGCTCCTAGAGTCCACATGCAGATTCTAGAAAAACAGTTTTTCAAAACTGCTGTACCAAAGGAAATTTCAGATCTGTGACGTGAATGCACATATCACACAGAAGTTTGTGAGAATTCTTCTCTCTGGTTTTTGTGTGAGGGTGTCCCGTTTCCAGCAAATTCCTATAAGTGGTCTAAATATCCATATGCAGATTCTACAAAAAGAGTGTTTGAAAACTGCTCTGCCAAAGGAATGTTCAACTCTGTGATTTGAATGTAAACATCACAAAGTGGTTTCTAAGAATGCTTCTCTCTAGTGTTTATGTGAAGATATTTCGTTTTCCACCGGAGGCCTCAGAGCTCTCCAAATGTCCAGTTGCAGATTATACAAAAACAGTGTTTCATGGCTGCTCTATCAAAACGAATGTTCCACTCTGTGAGTTGAATGCAACCAACACAAAGTAGTTTCTGAGAATGCTTCTTTCTAGGTTATATGTGAAGATATTGCCTTTCCGACCACAGGCCTCATAGGTTTCGGAATGACACCTAGAATATACTGTAAAAAGAGTGTTTCAAAACTGCTCCATGAAAAGAAAGGTTAAACTCTGTGAGTTGAATACACTCATCACAGAGAAGTTTGTGAGAATGCTTCCGTCTAGTTTTTGTGTGAAGGTGACCCGTTTCCAACGAATTCCTACAAGCCGTCCAAATTTCCACTTGCAGATTCTCCAAAAAGAGTGTTTCAAAACTTTTCTCTCAAAAGGAATGTTCAACTCTGTGAGCTGAATGCACATACCACAAAGAAGATTCAGAGAATGCTTCTGTCTAGTTTTTATGTGACGATATTTCCTTTCAACCAAAGGCCTCAAAGCGTTCCAAATGTCTACTTGCCGATTCTAGATAAAGACTGTTTAAAAACTGCACTATCAAAAGAAAGGTTCAGCTCTGTGAGCTGAATGCTCACATCACACAGAAGTTTGTGAGAAAGATTCTATCTAGATTTTCTTTGAGGGTTTCCTGTTTCCAACGAATTCCAATAAGCGGTGCAAATATCCAGTTATAGATCCTATAAAAAGAGTGTTTCAAACTTCTCTGTCAAAAGGAATGTTCAACAGTGTGAGTCGAATGCACACACCACAAAGAAGTTTAAGAGAATTCTTCTGTCTGCTTCTTATGTGAAGATACTTCCCTTTCCACCACAGGACTCAAAGCACTCCAAATGTCCTCTTGTAGATTCTAGAAAAAGAGTGTTTGAAAACTGCTCTATCAAAAGCAAGGTTCACAACTGGGAGTTGAGAGCACACATCACAAAGTAGTTTGTGAGGATGCTTCTGTCTCGTTTTTGTGTGAGGATGTCCCGATTCCAGCCAATTCCTATAAGAGGTCCAAATATCCACATGCAGATTCCACAAAAGGAGTGTCTCAAAACTGCTCTAAAAAAAGGAATGCCTAAGTCAGTGAGCTGAATGCACACATCACAATGTGGTTTCTGAGAATGCTTGTCTCTAGGTTTTTGTGAAGATATTTCGTATCTGACTAGAGGCCTCAGGGCTCTCCAAATGTCCAATCGCACATTATACAAAAACAGTGTTTCACGGCTGCTCTAACAAAAGGAATGTTCCATTCTGTGAGTTGAATGCAAGCAACACAAAATAGTTTCCCAGAATGCTTCTTTCTAGGTTACATGTGAAGATATTGCCTTTTCGAAAACAGGCCTCATAGCTTTCCGAATGACCACTTGCATATACTTCAAAAAGTGTGTTTCAAAACTGCTCCATGAAAAGAAACGTTAAACTCTGTGAGTTGAATGCACTTATCACAGAGAAGTTTGTGAGAATGCTTCTGTCTAGCTTTTGTGTGAAGGTGTCCCTTTTCCAACGAATTGCTAGAAGCGGTCCAAATTTCCACTTGCAGATTCTACAAAAAGAGTGTTTCATAATTTCTCTGTCAAAAGGAATGTTCAACTCTGTGAGTTGAATGCACACACCAAAAAGTAGTTTCAGACAATGCTTCTGTCTACTTGTTATGTGAAGATATATCCTTTCCAGCACAGGCCTCAAAGCGCTCCAAATGTCCAATGGCAGAACCTAGAAAAAGAGTGTTTCAAAAGTGCTCTATCAAAAGTAAGGTTCACATCTGTGAGTTGAGAGCACACATCACAAAGGAGTTTTGAGAATGCTTCTGTCTCGTTTTTGTGTGAGGATATCCTCTTTCCAGCAAATTCCTATAAGTGGTCCAAATATCCACATGCAGAATCTACAAAAAAGTGTTTCAAAACTGCTCTAACAAAAGGAATGTTCAACTCTGTGAGTTCAATGTACACGTCCAAATTGGTTTCTGAGAATGCTTCTCTCTAGGATTTTTGTGAAGACATTTCGTTTCTGACTAGAGGCCTCAGAGCTCTCCAAATGTCCAATTGCAGATTATACAAAAACAGTGTTTCATGGCTGCTGTAACAAAAGGAATGTTCCATTCTGTGAGTTGAATGCAACCAACACAAAGTAGTTTCTGAGAATGCTTCTTTCTAGGTTATATGTGAAGATATTGTCTTTTCGACCACAGGCCTCATAGCTTTCAGAATGACCACTTGCATATATTTCAAAAAGAGCGTTTCAAAACTGCTCCATGAAAAGAAAGCTTAAACTCTGTGAGTTAATTGCACTTATCACAGAGAAGTTTGTGAGAAGGCTTCGGTCTAGTTTTTGTGTGAGGATGTCTCATTTCCAACGAATTCCTATGAACGGTAAAAATTTCCACTTGTAGATTCTCCAAAGAGAGTGTTTCAAAATTTCTCTGTCAAACGGAATGTTCAACTCTGTGAGTTGAATGCACACATCACAAAGAAGATTCAGAGAATCCTTCTCTCTAGTTTTTATGTGAAGATATTTCCTTTCCAGCACAGGTGTCAAAGTGCTCCAAATGTCCACTTGCCGATTCTAGAAAAAGAGTGTTTCAAAACTGTTCTATCAAAAGAAAGGTTCAGCTCTGTGAGCTAAATGCTCACATCACAAAGAAGTTTGTGAGAATTCTTCTGTCTACTTTTTATGTGAAGATATTTCCTTTTCCAGCATAGGCCTCAAAGCGCTCCAAATATCCACTTGCAGATTCTACAAAAAGAGTGTTTCAAAACTGTTCTATCAAAAGAAAAGTTGAACTCGGTGAGTAGAATGCACTCATCACATAGTAGTTTCTGAGAATGATTTTGTCTAGTTTTTCTGTGAAGATATTTCCTTTTCCAACATAGGCCTCAAAGCGCTCCAAATAAGCACTTACAGATTCTACAAAAGGAGTGTTTCAAAACTGTTCTGTAAAAAGGAACGTTCAAGTCTGTGAGTTGAATGCACTCATCAAACAGAAGTTTTTGAGAATGCTTCCGTCTAGTTTTTATGTGAAGATATTTCCTTTTCCAGCATAGGCGTCAAATCGCTACAAATATCCACTTGCAGATTTTACAAAAAGGTTGTTTCCAAACTGCTATATCAAAAGGCAGGTTCAACTCTGTGAATTGAATGCACACATCCCAAAAAAGTTTCTGAGAATGCTTCTGCCTAGTTTTTACGTGAAGATTTTTCCTTTCCTAGCTTTGACCTCAAAGCGCTCAAAATATGCAGTTGCAGATTCTACAAAAAGTGTGTTTCAAAACTGCTCTATGAAAAGAACGGTTCAACTCTGTGAGTTGAATGCACATATCGTGAAGAAGTTTCTGAGAATGCTTCTGTCTAGTTTTTAGGTGAAGATATTTCATTTCCCAGTATAGGCCTCAAAGCGCTCCAAATATCCACTTGCAGATACTACAAAAAGAGTGTTTCAAAACTGCTCTTTGAAAAGGAAGGTTCAAGTCCGTGAGTTGAATGCACTCGTCAGAAAGAAGTTTCTGAGAATGGTTCTATCTAGTTTGCATCTGCATGTATTTCCTTTTCCACTAGATGCTGCAATCGCACCAAATATTCACTTGCAGTTTCCACAAAAAGAGTGTTGCAAAACTGCTGCATGAAAAGGAATGTTCTACTCTGTGAGGTGAATGCACTTATCACAAAGAAGTTTCTGAGAATGCTTCTGTCTAGTTTTTATGTGAAGATATTTCCTTTTCCAGCATAGACCTCAAAGCGCTCCAAATATCCACTTTCAGATTCTACATAAAGATTGTTTCAAAACTGTTCTATCAAAAGAAATTTTCAACCCTGTGAGTAGAATGCACTCATCACAAAGTCGTTTCTGAGAATGCTTTTGTTTAGTTTTTCTTTGAAGATATTTCCTTTTCCAACATAGGCCTCAAAGCGCTCCAAATAAACATTTGCAGATTCTACAAAAGGAGTGTTTCAAAACTGTTCTATCAAAAGGAACGTTCAAGTCTGTGAGTTGAATCCACTCGTCAAACAGAAGTTTTTGAGAATGCTTCCGTCTAGTTTTTATGTGAAGACATTTCCTTTTCCAGCATAGGCCTCAAATCGCTCCAAATATCCACTTGCACATTTTACAAAAAGGTTGTTTCGAAACTGCTTTACCAAAAGGTAGGTTCAACTCTGTGAGTTGAATGCACACATCACAAAGAAGTTTCTGAGAATGCTTCTGTCTAGTTTTTATGTGAAGATTTTTCCTTTTCAAGCATAGGCGTCAAAGAGCTCAAAATATGCAGTTTCAGATTCTACAAAAAGTGTGGTTCAAAACTGCTCTATAAAAAGAACGGTTCAACACTGTGAGTTGAATGCACACACAACGTGAAGAAGTTTCTGAGAATGCTTCTGTCTAGTTTTTAGGTGAAGATATTTCATTTCCTAGCATAGGCCTCAAAGAGCTCCAAATATCCACTTGCAGACTTTACAAAAAGAGTGTTTCAAAACTGCTCTATGAAAAGGCAGGTCCAACTCTGTGAGTTGAATGCACACAGCGCAGGGAACTTTCTCAGAGTGCTTTTGTCTAGTTTCTACGTGAAGATATTTCCTTTTCCAGCATAGGTCTCAAGGCAGTCCATCCACATGAAGATTATACTAAAAGAGTGTTTCAAAATTCTCTATCAGAAGAAATGTACAACTCTGTTAGTTGAATGCACACAACACAAAGAAGTTTCTGAGAATGCTTCTGTCCAGTTTTTATGGGAAGATATTTCCTTTTCCAGCATAGGCCTCAAAGCGCTCCATATATCCACTTGCAGATTCTACAAAAAGATTTTTTCCAAACCGCTCTCTCAAAAGGCAGGTTCAACTCTGTGAGTTGAATGCACACATAGCGAAGAAGTTTCTGAGAATGCTTCTGTCTAGTTTTTAGGTGAAGACATTTTATTTCCCAACATAGGCCTCAAAGTGCTCCAAATATCCACTTGCAGATTCTACAAAAAGAGTGTTTCAAAACTGCTCTTTCAAAAAGAAGGTTCAAATCTGTGAGTTGAATGCACTCATCACAAAGAAGTTTCTGAGAATGCTTCCGTCTAGTTCTCATGTGAAGATATTTCCTTTTCCAATGTTGGCCTCTTAGCACTCCAAATATCCACCTGCATATTCTAGAAAAAGAGTGTTCCAAAACTGCTCTATCAAAAGTCAGGTTCACATCTGTGAATTGAGAGCAGTCATCACAAAGGAGTTTATGAGAATGCTTCTGTGTCCTTTTTGTGTGACGATATCCCGTTTCCAGCAAATTCTTGTAAGCGGTCCAAATATCCAAATGCAGATTCTACAAAAAGAGTCTTTCAAAACTGCTCTAACAAAAGGAATGTTCAACTCTGTGAGTTGAATGCACACATCACAAAGTGGTTCCTGAGAATGCGTCTCTCTAGGTTTTTTGTGAAGATATTTTGTTTCCCACCAGAGGCCTCAGAACTCTCCAATTGTCCAAATGCAGATTATACAGACACAGTGTTTCAGGGCTTCTCTAACAAAAGCAATGTTCCACTCTGTCAGTTGAATGCAAGCAACAGAAAGTAGTTTTTGAGAATGCTTCTTTCTTGGTTATATGTGAAGGATATTGCATTTTAGACCGCAGGCGTAATAGTTTTCAGAATGGCCACTTGCATATCCTGTAAAAAGAGTGTTTCAAAACTGCTCCATGGAAAGAAATGTTAAATTCTGTGCGTTGAATGCACTTATCACAGAAAAGTTTGTGATAATGCTTCTTTCTAGTTTCTGTGTGAGAGTGTCCCTTTTCCAACGGATTCCTAGAAGTGGTCCAAATTTCCACTTGCAGATTCTAGAAAAAGGGTCTTTCAAAATTTCTCTGTCAGAAGGAATCTTCAACTCTGTGGGTTGAATGCACACACCAGAAAGAAGATTCAGAGAATGCTTCTGTCTAGTTTTGATGTGAAGATATTTCCTTTCCAGCACAGGCCTCACAGCGCTCCAAATGTCCACTTGCAGATTCTTGAAAAAGAGTGTTTCAAAACTGCTCTATCAAAAGTAAGGTTCACATCTGTGAGTTGAGAGCACACATCACAAAGGAGTTTGTGAGAATGCTTCTGTCTCGTTTTTGTGTGAGGATATCCCGTTTCCAGCAAATTCCTATAGGTGGTCCAAATATCCACATGCAGAGTCTACAAAAAGAGTGTTTCAAAACTGCTCTAACAAAAGGAATGTTCAACT
Organism: Pongo pygmaeus; assembly: GCF_028885625.2. Lineage (NCBI taxonomy): Eukaryota > Metazoa > Chordata > Mammalia > Primates > Hominidae > Pongo > Pongo pygmaeus. The sequence continues at coordinate 40,054,488 of NC_072392.2, forward strand.
CTGTGAGTTGAATGCACACATCACAATGTGGTTTCTGAGAATGCTTCCATCTAAGTTTTATGCGAAGATATTTCGTTTCCCACCGGAGGCCTCAGAGCTCTCCAAATGTCCAGTTGCAGATTATACAAAAACAGTGATTCATGGCTGCTCTAACAAAAGGAATATTACCCTCTGTGAGTTGAATGCAACGAACACAAAGTAGTTTCTGAGAATGCTTCTTTCTAGGTTATATGTGAAGATATTTCCTATTCGACCACAGGCTCCATAGCTTTCAGAAAGACCACTTGCATATACTGCAAAAATTGTTTTTCAAAACTGCTCCAAGAAAAGAAACGTTAAACTCTGTGAGTTGAATACACTTATCCCAGAGAAGTTTGTGACAATTCTTCTGTCTAGTTTTCGTGTGAAGGTGTCCCGTTTCCAACGAATTCCTAGAAGCGGTCCAAATTTCCACTTGCAGATTCTACAAAATGAGTGTTTCAAAATTTCTCTGTCAAAAGGAATATTCAACTCTGTGAGTTCAATGCACACACCACAAAGAAGATTCAGAGAATGCTTCTGGCTAGTTTTGATGTGAAGATATATCCTTTCCACCTCAGGCCTCAAAGCGCTCCACATGTCCACTTGCCGATTCTAGAAAAGGAGTGTTTCAAAATTGCTCTTTCAAAAGAAAGGTTCAGCTCTGTGAACTGAATGCTCACATCACAAGGAAGTTTGTGAGAATGCTTCTGTCTAGTTTTTGTGTAAGGGTGTCCCGTTTCCAACGAATTCCTAGAAGCGGTCCAAATATCCACTTGCACATTCTATAAAAAGAGTGTTTCAAAACTTCTCTGTCAAAAGGAATGTTTAACTCTGTGAGTTGAAAGCACACACGACAATGAAGTTTCCGAGAATGCTGCTGTCTACTTGTTATGTGAAGATATTTCCTTTCCAGCACAGGCCTCAAAGCGCTCCAAATGTCCACTTGCCGATTCTAGAAAAAGAGTGTTTCAAATTTGCTCCATGAAAAGAAAGGTTCAGTTCTGTGAGCTGAGTGCTCTCATCACACAGAAGTTTCTGAGAATGCTTCTGTCTTGTTTTTCTGTGAGGGTGTCCCCTTTCCAACGAATTCCCAGAAGCGGCACAAATATCCAATTGCACATACTACAAACAGTGTTTCAAAATTTATCTGTCAAAAGGAATGTTCAACTCTGTGAGTTGAATGCACACACCACAAAGAAGTTTCAGAGAATGCTTCTGTCTACTTCCTTTGTGAAGATATTTCCTTTCCAGCACAGGTCTTGCAGCGCTCCAAATGTCCACTTACAGATTCTAGAATAAGAGTGTTTCAAAACTGTTCCATCAAAAGTAAAGTTCACATCTGTGAGTTGAGAGTACACATCACAAAGGAGTTTGTGAGAATTCCTTTGTTTAGGTTTTTTGTGAAGATATTTCTTTTCCCACCAGAGGCGTCAGAGCTCTGTGTGTAAGGATATGCCGTTTCCTGCAAATTCCTATAAGTGGTCCAAATATCCAAATGCAGATTCTACAAAAAGAGTCTTTCAAAACTGCTCTAACAGAACGAATGTTCAACTCTGTGAGTTGAATGCAGACATCACAAAGTGGTTTCTGAGAATGCTTCTCTTTAGGTTTTTTGTGAAGATATTTCGTTTCCCACCAGAGAAATCAGAGCTCGCAAAATGTCCAATTGCAGATTATAGAAAAACAGTGTTTCATGTCTGCTCTGAAAAAAGAAGTGTTCCCCTCTGTGAGTTGAATGCAACCTACACAATGTTGTTTCTGAGAATGCTTCTTTTCATGTTATATGTGAAGATATTGCCTTTTCGACCACAGGCTTCATAGCTTTCCGAGTGACCACTTGCATATACTGCAAAAAGTGTGTTTCAAAACTGCTCCATGAAAAGAAACGTTAAACCCTGAAAGTTGAATGCACTTATCACAGAGAAGTTTGTGAGAATGCTTCTGTCTAGTTTTCTGTGAAATTGTCCCGTTTCCAATGAATTCCTATAAACAGACCAAATTTCCACTTGTAGATTCTACAAAAGGAGTGTTTCCAAACTGCTCTCTCAAAAGGAAGGTTCAACTCTGTGAGTTGAATGCGCGCATCGCGAAGAAGTTTCTGAGAGTGCTACTATCTAGTTTTCATCTGCATGTAGTTCCTTTTCCACTAGATGGCGGAATCGCACCAAATATCCACTTGCAGTTTCCACAAAAAGAGTGTTGCAGAACTGCTCCATGAAAACGAATGTTCATAAATCATGCTGCTTTAAAGACACATGCAGACGTATGTTTATTGCAGCATTATTCACAATAGCAAAGATTTGGAACCAACCCAAATGTCCAACAATGATAGACTGGATTAAGAAAATGTGGCCCATATACACCATGGAATACTATGCAGCCATAAAAAAAGATGAGTTCATGTCCTTTGTAGGGACATGGATGAAATTGGAAATCATCATTCCCAGTAAACTATCGCAAGAACAAAAAACCAAACACCGCGTATTCTCACTCGTAGGTGGGAATTGAACAATGAGAACACATGGACACAGGAAGGGGAACATCACCCTTCGGGGACTGTTTTGGGTGAGGGGAGGGGGGAGGGATGGCATTGGGAGATATACCTAATGCTAGATGATGAGTTGGTAGGTGCAGCGCACCAGCATGTCAAATGTATACATATGTAACTTACTTGCACGTTGCGCACATGTACCACAGAGCCTAAAGTATAATAATAATAATAATAATAAAGAAAAAAAAGAAAAGGAATGTTCAACTCTGTGAGTTCAATCCCCACATGACATAGAAGTTTCTGAAAATGCTTCTGTCTAGTTTGTAAATGAAGATATTTCCTTTTCCAGCAAAAGCTTCAAAGAGCTCCAAATATCCACTTGCTGATTCTACAAAAACAGTGTTTCAAAACTGGTCTCTCAAAAGGAAGGTTCAACTCTGTCAGTTGAATGCACAAAGCCGAGGGAACTTTCTGAGAATGCTTTTGTCTAGTTTATACTTAAAGATATGCCCTTTTCCAGCATAGGCCTCAAAGCACTCCATCCATCCACTTGAAGATTCTACTAAAAGTGTGTTTCAACACTGCTCTATGAAAAGAAAGGTTCAACTCTGTGAGTTGAATGCACATATCGCGAAGAAGTTTCTGAGAATGCTTCTGTCTAGTTTTTAGGTGAAGATACTTCATTTCCCACATAGGCCTCAAGGCGCTCCAAATATCCACTTGCAGATTCTACAAAAAGAGTGTTTCAAAACTGCGCTTTGAAAAGGAAGGTTCAAGCCTGTGAGTTGAATACACTCATGAGAAGGAAGTTTCTGAGAGCACTTCTATCTAGTTTTCATCTGCATGTAGTTCCTTTTCTACTAGATGCCACAATCGCACCAAGAAGCGCAAGAAGAGTGTTGCAGAACTGCTCCATGAAAAGGAATGTTCAACTCTTTGTGTTCAATCCCCACATGACATAGAAGTTTCTGAAAATGCTTCTGTCTCATTTGTATATGAAGATATTGCCTTTTCCAGCATAAGCCTAAAGAGCTCCAAATATCCACTTGCTGATTCTAGAAAAACAGTGTTTCAAAACTGGTCTCTCAAAAGGAATGTTCAACTCTGTGAGTTGAATGAACTCATCACAAAGAAGTTTCTTAGAATGCTTCCCTGTAGATTTTATGAAATGATATTTCGTTTTGCAGCATACGCCTCAAACCGCTCCAAATATCCACTTGCAGACTCTACAAAAAGAGTGTTTCAAAAGTGCTATATGGAAGGGCAGGTTGATCTCTGTGAGTTGAATGCACAAAGCACTGGGAACTTTCTGAGAATGCTTTTGTCTAGTTTCTACTTGAAGATATTTCCTTTTCCAGCATAGGTCTCAAAGCACTCCTTCCATCCACTTGAAGATTCTACTAAAAGTGTGCTTCAACCCTGCTCTATGAAAAGAAAAGTTCAACTGTGTGAGCTGAATGCACATATCCCGAAAAAGTTTCTGAGAATGCTTCTGTGCAGTTTTTACCTGAAGATATTTCCTTTTCCAGCAGAGGCCTCAAAGCGCTCCACATATCCACTTGCAGATTCTACAAAAAGAGTGTTTCAAAACTGCTCTTTCAAAAGGAAGCTTCATGTCTGTGAGTTGAATGCACTCTTCACAAAGCGGTTTCTGAGAATGCTTCTGTCTAGTTTTCATGTGAAGATATTTCCATTCAAAGCATAGGCCTGAAATTGCTCCAAATATTCGCTTGCAGATACTACGAAAAGGGTGTTTCAAAACTTCTCTACCAATTGTTAGGTTCAGCTTTGTGAGTTGAATGCACTCATCACAAAGAAGTTTCAGAGAATGCTTCTCTCTAGTTTTAATGTGAAGATATTTCCTTTTCCATCATAGGCCTCATGAGCGCTCAGAAGAAACACTTGCAGATTCTTCAAAAGAAGTGTTTCAAAACTGTTCTATCAAAAGGAACGTTCAAATCTGTGAGTTGAATGCACTCATCACAAAGGAGTTTCTGAGAATGCTTCTGTCTAGTTTTTATGTGATGATATTTCGTTTCCCAGCATTGGCCTAAAAGCGCTCCAAATATCCACCTTCATATGGTACTAAAATTGTGTCTCAAAACTGCACTATCAAAAGGAAGGTTGAAGTCTGTGAGTTGAATGCATTCATCACACAGAAGGTTCTGAGAATGCTTCTGTCTAATTTTTAGGTGAAGATATTTCCTTTTCCTTGCATAGGCCTCAAATGGCAAGAAATATCCCCTTGCAGATATTACAAAAAGAGTGTTTCCAAATTGCTCTATCAAAAGGCAGGTTGAACTCTGTGAGTTGAATGCACACATCACAGAGAAGTTTCTGGGAATGCTTCTGTCTAGTGTTTATGTGAAGATATTTCCTTTTCAAGCATAGGCCTCAAAGCGCTCAAAATATGCATTTGCAGATTCTACAAAAAGTTTGTTTCAAAACTGCTCTATGAAAAGAACTGTTCGACTCTGTGAGTTGAATGCACATATCGTGAAGAAGTTTCTGAGAATGCTTTAGTCTAGTTTTTAGGTGAGGGTATTTCATTTCCCAGCATAGGCCTCAAAGCGCTCCAAATATCCACTTGCAGATTGTACAAAAACAGTGTTTCAAAACTGCTCTATCGAAAGGCAGGTTGAACTCTGTGAGTTGAATGCACAAAGCACAGGGAACTTTCTGAGAATGCTTTTGTCTAGTTTCTACGTGAAGATATTTCCTTGTCCAGTATAGGCCTCAAAGCAATCCTTCCATCCACTTGAAGATTCTCCTAAAAGAGTGTTTCAAAACGTCTCTATCGAAAGAAAGGTTCAACTCTGTGAATTGAATGCACACGTTACAAAGAAGTTTCTGAGAATGCTTCTGTCCAGTTTTTATGTGAAGATATTTCCTTTTCCAACATAGGCCTCAAAGCGCTCCATATATGCACTTGCAGATGCTCCAAAAAGAGTGTTTCCAAACTGCTCTCTCAAAAGGAAGGTTCAACTCTGTGAGTTGAATGCGCGCATCGTGAAGAAGTTTCTGAGAATGCTTCTGTCTAGTTTTTAGGTGAAAATATTTCATTTCCTAGCATATGCCTCAAGGCGTTCCAAATATTCACTCGCAGATTCTACAAAAAGTGTATTTCAAAACTGCGCTTTGAAAAGGAAAGTTCAGGTCTGTGAGTTGAATGCACTCATCAGAAAGAAGTTTCTGAGAGCGCTTCTATCTAGTATTCATCTGCATGTTGTTCTTTTTCCACTGGATGCCGCAATCGCACCAAATATCCACTTGCAGTTTCCACAAAAAGAGTGCTGCAGAACTGCTGTATTAAAAGAAATGTTCAACTCTGTGAGTTCAATCCCCACATGACATAGAAGTTTCTGAAAAAGCTTCTGTCTAGTTTGTATATGAAGATATTGCGTTTTCAAGCATAAGCCTCAAAGAGCTCCAAATATCCACTTGCTGATCCTACAAAAACAGTGTTTCAAAACTAGTCTCTCAAAAGGAAGGTTCAACTCTGTGAGTTGAATGCACAAAGCACAGGGAACTTTCTGAGAATGCTTTTGTCTAGTTTCTACTTGAAGATATTTCCTTTTCCAGCATAGGCGTCAAAGCACTCCATCCATCCAGTTGAAGAATCTACTAAAAGTGTGTTTCAACACTGCTCTATGAAAAGAAAGGTTCAACTGTGTGAGTTGAATGCACATATCGCGAACATGTTTCTGAGAATGATTCTGTGCAGTTTTTACGTGAAGATATTTCCTTTTCCAGCAGAGGCCTCAAATCGCTCCACATATCCACTTGCAGATTCTACAAAAAGAGTGTTTCAAAACTGCTCTTTCAAAAGGAAGCTTCATGTCTGTGAGTTGAATGCACTCATCACAAAGGGGTTTCTGAGAATGCTTCTGTCTAGTTTTCATGTGAAGATGTTTCCTTTTAAAGCATAGGCATGAAGTCGCTCCAAATATTGACTTGCAGATTCTACGAAAAGCGTGGTTCAAAACTTCTCTATCAATTGGTAGGTTCAGCTCTGTGAGTTGAATGCACTCATCACAAAGAAGTTTCTGAAAATGCTTCTGTCTAGTTTTTATGTGAAGTTATTTCCTTTTCCAACATAGGCCTCAAAGCGCTCCGAATAAAACATTTGCAGATTGTACAAAAGGAGTGTTTCAAAACAGCTCTATCAAAAGGCAGGTTGAACTCTGTGAGTTGAATGCACAAAGCACAGGGAACTCTCTGAGAATGCTTTTGTCTAGTTTCTACGTGAAGATATTTCCTTGTCCAGCATAGTCCTCAAAGCACTCCATCCATCCACATGAAGATTCTCCTAAAAGAGTGTTTCAAGACTTCTCTATCGACAGAAAGGTTAAACTCTGTGAGTTGAATGCAGACGTTACAAAGAAGTTTCTGAGAATGCTTCTGTCCAGTTTTTATGTGAAGATATTTCCTTTTCCAACATAGGCCTCAAAGCGCTCCATATATCCACTTGCAGATTCTACAAAAGGGGTGTTTCCAAACTGTTCTATGAAAAGGAATGTTCAACACGGAGAGTTGAATGCGCGCATCGCGAAGAAGTTTCTGAGAGCGCTTCTATCTAGTTTTCATCTGCATGTAGTTCCTTTTCCACTAGATGCCGCAATCGCACCAAATATCCACTTGCTGTTTCTACAAAAAGAGTGTTGCAGAACTACTCCATGAAAAGGAATGTTCAACTCCGTGATTTCAATCCCCACATGATATAGAAGTTTCGGAAAATGCTTCTGTCTAGTTTGTGTATGAAGATATTGCCTTTTCCAGCATAAGCCTCAAAGAGCTCCAAATATCCACTTGCTGATTCTACAAAAACAGTGTTTCAAAACTGGTCTCTCAAAAGGAAGGTTCAACTCTGTGAGTTGAATGCACAAAGCCCAGAGAACTTTCTGAGAATGCTTTTGTCTAGTTTCTACTAGAAGGTATGTCCTTTTCCAGCATAAGCCTCAAAGCACTCCATCCATCCACTTGAAGATTCTACTAAAATTGTGTTTCAACACTGCTCTATGAAAAGAAAGGTTCAACTCTGTGAGTTGAATGCACATATCGCGAACATGTTTCTGAGAATGCTTCTCTGCAGTTTTTACGTGAAGATATTTCCTTTTCCAGCAGAGGCCTCAAAGCGCTGCACATATCCACTTGCAGATTCTACAAAAAGAATGTATCCAAACTGCTCTCTCAAAAGGAAGGTTCAACTCTGTGAGTTGAATGCGCGCATCGCGAAGAAGTTTCTGAGAATGCTTGTGTCTAGTTTTTTGGTGAAGATATTTCATTTCCCAGCAAAGGCCTCAAGGCCCTCCAAATATCCACTTGCAGATTCTACAAAAAGAATGTTTCAAAACGGCGCTTTGAAAAGGAAGGTTCAAGTCTGTGAGTTGAATGCACTCATCACAAAGAAGTTTCTGAGAGCGCTTCTATCTATTTTTCATCTGCCTGTAGTTCCTTTTCCACTAGATGCCGCAATCGCACCAAATATCCACTTCCAGTTTCCACAGGAAGAGTTTTGCAGAACTGCTCCATGAAAAGGAATGTTCAACTCTGTGAGTTTAATCCACACATGACATAGAAGTTTCTGAAAACGCTTCTGTCTAATTTGTATATGAAGATATTGCCTTTTCCAGCATAAGCCTCAAAGAGCTCCAAATATCCACTTGCTGATTCCACAAAAACAGTGTTTCAAAGTGGTCTCTCAAAAGGAAGGTTCAACTCTGTGGGTTGAATGCACTCATCACGAAGAAGTTTCTGAGAATGCTTCCGTCTAGCTTTTATGCAATGATATTTCCTTTTGCAACAAATGCCTCAAAGCGCTCCAAATATCTACTTGCAGATTCTACAAAAAGAGTGTTTCAAAACTGCTCTATCGAAAGGCAGGTTGAACTCTGTAAGTTGAATGCACAAAGCACAGGGAATTTTCTGAGAATGCTTTTCTCTAGTTTCTACGTGAAGATATTTCCTTTTCCAGCATAGGCCTCAAAGCACTCCATCCATCCACTTGAAGATACTACTGAAAGTGTGTTTCAACACTGCTCTACGAAAAGAAAGTTTCAACTCTGTGAGTTGAATGCACATATCGTGAAGAAGTTTCTGAGAATGCTTCTGTGCAGTTTTTACGTGAAAGTATTTCCTTTTCCAGCAGAGGCCTCAAGGCGTTCCAAATATCCACTTGCAGATTCTACAAAAAGAGTGTTTCAAAACTGCTCTTTCAAAAGGAAGCTTCAAGTCTGTGAGTTGAATGCACTCATCACAAAGTGGTTTCTGAGAATGCTTCTGTCTAGTTTTCATGTGAAGCTGTTTCCATTTAAAGCATAGGCCTGAAATCGCTCCAAATATTCAATTGCAGATTCTACGAAAAGGGTGTTTCAAAACTTCTCTATCAATTGGTAGGTTCAGCTCTGTGAGTTGAATGCACTCATCACAAAGAAGTTTCAGAGAATAGTTCTGTCTAGTTTTTATGTGAGGTTATTTCCTTTTCCAACGTAGGCCTCATGAGCGCTCCGAAGAAACACTTGAAGATACTACAAAAGGGGTGTTTCAAAACTGTTCTATCAAAAGGAACGTTCAAGTCTGTGAGTTGAATGCACTCATCAGAAAGTAGTTTCTGAGAATGCTTCTGTCTAGTTTTTATGTGATCGTATTCGTTTCCCAGCATTGGCCTAAAAGCGCTCCAAATATCCACCTTCAGATGGTACTAAAATTGTGTCTCAAAACTGCATTATCAAAAGGAAGGTTGAAGTCTGTGAGTTGAATGCACTCATCACACAGAAGGTTCTGAGATTTCTTCTGTCTAATTTTTAGGTGAAGATATTTCCTTTTCCTTGCATAGGCCTCAAACGGCAAGAAATATCCCCTTGCAGATTTTACAAAAAGAGTGTTTCCAAACTGCTCTATCAAAAGGCAGGTTGAACTCTGTGAGTTGAATGCACTCATCAGAAAGAAGTTTCCGAGAATGCTTCTGTCTCGTGTTTATGTGAAGATATTTCCTTTTGAAGCATAGGCCTCAAAACGCTCAAAATATGCAGTTGCAGATTCAACAAAAAGTGTGTTTCAAAACTGCTCTATGAAAAGAACTGTTCGACTCTGTGAGTTGAATGCACATATCGTGAAGAAGTTTCTGAGAATGATTCAGTCTAGTTTTTAGGTGAAGATATTTCATTTCCCAGCATAGGCCTCAAAGCGCTCCAAATATCCACTTGCAGATTCTACAACAAGAGTGTTTCAAAACTGCTCTATCAAAAGGCAGGTTGAACTCTGTGAGTTGAATGCACAAAGCACAGGGAACTTTCTTAGAATGCTTTTGTCTAGTTTCTACGTGAAGATATTTCCTTGTCCAGCATAGGCCTCAAAGCACTCCATCCATCCACTTGAAGATTCTCCTAAAAGAGTGTTTCAAGACTTCTCTATCGAAAGAAAGGTTCACATCTGTGAGTTGAATGCACAGGTTACAAAGAAGTTTCTGAGAATGTTTCTGTCCAGTTTTTATGTGAAGATATTTCCTTTTCCAGCATAGGCCTCAAATCACTCCATATATCCACTTGCAGATTCTACAAAAAAAGTGTTTCCAAACTGCTCTCTCAAAAGGAAGGTTCAACACTGTGAGTTGAATGCGCGCATCGCGAAGTTTCTGAGAGTGCTACTATCTAGTTTTCATCTGCATGTAGTTCCTTTTCCACTAGATGGCGCAATCGCACCAAATATCCACTTGCAGTTTCCACAAAAAGAGTGTTGCAGAACTGCTCCATGAAAAGGAATATTTATAAATCATGCTGCTGTAAAGACACATGCACACGTATGTTTATTGCAGCATTATTCACAATAGCAAAGATTTGGAACCAACCCAAATGTCCAACAATGTTAGACTGGATTAAGAAAATGTGGCACATATACACCATGGAATACTATGCAGCCATAAAAAATGATGAGTTCATGTCCTTTGTAGGGACATGGATGAAATTGGAAATCATCATTCTCAATAAACTATCGCAAGAACAAAAAACCAAACACCGCATATTCTCACTCGTAGGTGGGAAATGAACAATGAGAACACATGGACACAGGAAGGGGAACATCACACTTCGCGGACTGTTGTTGGTGGGTGGAGGGGGGAGGGATGGCATTGGGAGATATACCTAATGCTAGATGACGAGTTGGTGGGTGCAGCACACCAGCATGGCACATGTATACATATGTAACTTACCTGCACGTTGCGCACATGTACCATAGAGCCTAAAGTATAATAAAAATAATAATAATAATAAAGAAAAAAAAAAGAAAAGGAATGTTCAACTCTGTGAGTTCAATCCCCACATGACATAGAAGTTTCTGAAAATGCTTCTGTCTAGTTTGTATACGAAGATATTTCCTTTTCCAGCATAAGCCTCAAAGAGCTCCAAATATCCACCTGCTGATTCTACAAAAACAGTGTTTCAAAACTGGTCTCTCAAAAGGAAGGTTCAACTCTGTCAGTTGAATGCACAAAGCCGAGGGAACTTTCTGAGAATGCTTTTGTCTAGTTTCTACTTGAAGATTTGTCCTTTTCTAGTATAGGACTCAAAGCACTCCATCCATCCACTTGAAGATTCTACTAAAAGTGTGTTTCAACACTGCTCTATGTAAAGAAAGGTTAAACTCTGTGAGTTGAATGCACATATGGCGAAGAAGTTTCTGAGAATGCTTCTGTCTAGTTTTTAGGTGAAGATTCTTCATTTCCCACATAGGCCTCAAGGCGCTCCAAATATCCACTTGCAGATTCTACAAAAAGAGTGTTTCAAAACTGTGCTTTGAAAAGGAAGGTTCAAGTCTGTGAGTTGAATGCACTCATGAGAAAGAGGTTTCTGAGAGCACTTCTATCTAGTTTTCATCTGCATGTAGTTCCTTTTCTACTAGATGCCACAATCGCACCAAATATCCACTTGCAGTTTCCACAAGAAGAGTGTTGCAGAACAGCTCCATGAAAAGGAATGTTCAACTCTTTGTGTTCAATCCCCACATGACATAGAAGTTTCTGAAAATGCTTCTGTCTCGTTTGTATATGAAGATATTGCCTTTTCCAGCATAAGCCTAAAGATCTCTAAATATCCACTTGCTGATTCTACAAAAACAGTGGTTCAAAACTGGTCTCTCAAAAGGAATGTTCAACTCTGTGAGTTGAATGAACTCATCACAAAGAAGTTTCTGAGAATGCTTCCCTGTAGCTTTTATGAAATGATATTTCGTTTTGCAGCATACGCCTCAAAGCGCTCCAAATATCCACTTGCAGACCCTACAAAAAGAGTGTTTCAAAACTGCTCTATCGAAGGGCAGGTTGAAGTGTGTCAGTTGAATGCACAAAGCACAGGGAACTTTCTGAGAATGCTTTTGTCTAGTTTCTACTTGAAGATATTTCCTTTTTCAGCATAGGTCTCAAAGCACTCCATCCATCCAGTTGAAGATTCTACTAAAAGTGTGCTTCAACGCTGCTCTATGAAAAGAAAAGTTCAACTCTGTGAGTTGAATGCACATATCGCGAAAAATTTCTGAGAATGCTTCTGTGCAGTTTTTACCTGAAGATATTTCCTTTTCCAGCAGAGGCCTCAAAGCGCTCCACATATCCACTTGCAGATTCTACAAAAAGAGAGTATCAAAACTGCTCTTTCAAAAGGAAGCTTCATGTCTGTGAGTTGAATGCACTCTTCACAAAGCGGTTTCTGAGAATGCTTCTGTCTAGTTTTCATGTGAAGATATTTCCATTCAAAGCATAGGCCTGAAATTGCTCCAAATATTCGCTTGCAGATACTACGAAAAGGGTGTTTCAAAACTTCTCTACCAATTGTTAGGTTCAGCTTTGTGAGTTGAATGCACTCATCACAAAGAAGTTTCAGAGAATGCTTCTCTCTAGTTTTAATGTGAAGATATTTCCTTTTCCATCATAGGCCTCATGAGCACTCGGAAGAAACACTTGCAGATCCCCCAAAAGGAGTGTTTCAAAGCTGTTGTATCAAAAGGAACGTTCAAGTCTGTGAGTTGAATGCACTCATCACAAAGGAGTTTCTGAGAATTCTTCTGTCTAGCTTTTATGTGATGATATTTCGTTTCCCAGCATTGGCCTAAAAGCGCTCCAAATATCCACCTTCAGATGGTACTAAAATTGTGTCTCAAAACTGCACTATCAAAAGGAAGGTTGAAGTCTGTGAGTTGAATGCACTCATCACACAGAAGGTTCTGAGAATGCTTCTGTCTAATTTTTAGGTGAAGATATTTCCTTTTCCTTGCATAAGCCTCAAATGGCAAGAAATATCCCCTTGCAGATTTTACAAAAAGAGTGTTTCCAAACTGCTCTATCAAAAGGCAGGTTGAACTCTGTGAGTTGAATGCACACATCACACAGAAGTTTCTGAGAATGCTTCTGTCTAGTGTTTATGTGAAGATATTTCCTTTTCAAGCATAGGCCTCAAAACGCTCAAAATATGCAGTTGCAGATTCTACAAAAAGTGTGTTTCAAAACTGCTCCATGAAAAGAACTGTTCGACTCTGTGAGTTGAATGCACATATCGTGAAGAAGTTTCTGAGAATGCTTTAGTCTAATTTTTAGGTGAAGGTATTTCATTTCCCAGCATAGGCCTCAAAGCGCTCCAAATATCCACTTGCAGATTGTACAAAAACAGTGTTTCAAAACTGCTCTATCGAAAGGCAGGTTGAACTCTGTGAGGTGAATGGACGAAGCACAGGGAACTTTCTGAGAATGCCTTTGTCTACTTTCTACGTGAAGATATTTTCTTGTCCAGCATAGGCCTCAAAGCACTCCATCCATCCACTTGAAGATTCTCCTAAAAGAGTGTTTCAAAGCTTCTCTATCGAAGGAAAGGTTCAACTCTCCGAGTTGAATGCACACGTTACAAGGAAGTTTCTGAGAATGCTTCTGTCCAGTTTTTATGTGAAGATATTTCCTTTTCCAGTATAGGCCCCAAAGTGCTCCATATATCCACTTGCAGATTGTACAAAAAGAGTCTTTCCAAACTGCTCTCTCAAAAGGAAGGTTCAACCCTGTGAGTTTAATGCGCGTATCCCGAAGAAGTTTCTGAGCATGCTTCTTTCTAGTTTTTTGGTGAAGATATTTCATTTCCCAGCATAGGCCTCCAGGCGCTCTAAATATCCACTTGCAGATTCTACAAAAAGAGTGTTTCAAAACTACTCTTTCAAAAGGAAGGTTCAAGTCTGTGAGTTGAATGCACTCATCACAAAGAAGTTCCTGAGAATGATTCTGTGTAGTTTTTACGCGAAGATAATACCTTTTCCAGCATAGGCCTCAAATCGCTCCAATCATCCACTAGAAAATTCAACAGAAGGAGTGTTTCAAAACTGCGCTATCAAAAGGAAGATTCCACTATGTGAGTTGAAGGCATAAAGCACACGGAAGTTTCTGAGAATGCTTCCGTGTAGTTCTCATGTGAAGATATTTCCTTTACCAGAGTTGGTCTCTTAGCACTCCCAATGTCCACTTGCAGATTCTAGAAAAAGAGTGTTTCAAAACTGCTCAATCAAAAGGAAGGTTTGACTCGGTGAGTTCAATGCGCACATCTGAAAAAGTTTCTGAGAATGCTTCTGTCTAGTTTTTATGTGAAGATATTTCCTTTTCCATCATAGACCTCAAAGCACTATAAATATCCACTTGCAGATTCGACAAAAAGAGTGTTTCAAAACTGTTCTATCACAAGGAAGGTTCAACTGTGTGAGTAGAATGAACCCATCGAAAAGAAGTTTCTGAGAATGCTTCCGTCTAGTTTTTATGTGAAGATATTTCCTTTTCCAACATAGGCTTCAAAGCGCTCCAAATAAAAATACTTGCAGATCCTACAAAAGGAGTGTTTCAAAACTTTCCTATCAAAAGGAACCTTCAAGCCTGTGAGTTCAATGCACTCATCACACAGAAGTTTCTGAGAATGCTTCTGTCTAGTTTTTATGTGAAGATATTTCCTTTTCCAGCATAGGCCTCAAATCGCTCCAAATATCCACTTGCAGATTTTACATAAAGGGTGTTTCCAAACTGGTCTATCAAAAGGCAGGTTCAACTCTCTGAGGTGAATGCACACATCACAAAGAAGTTTCTGAGAATGCTTCTGTCTAGTGTTTATGTGAAGATATTTCCTTTTCAAGCATAGGCCTCAAAGCACTGAAAATATGCAGTTGCGGATTCTACAAAAAGTGTGTTTCAAAACTGCCCTATCAAAAAGAATTTTCACCTTTGTGAGTAGAATGCACTCATCCCAAAGTACTTTCTGAGAATGCTTCCGTCTCGTTTTTATGTGAAGATATTTCCTTTTACAACATAGGCCTCAAAGTGTTCCAAATAAACACTTGCAGATTCTACAAAAGGAGTGTTTCAAATCTGTTCTATCAAAAGGAACGTTCAAGTCTCTGAGTTGAATGCACACATCACACAGAAATTTCTGAGAATGCTTCTGTCTAGTTTTTATGTGAAGATATTTGCTTTTCTAGCTTAGGCCTTAAATCGATCCAAACATCCACTTGCAGGTTTAAAAAAAAGGGTGTTTCCAAACTGCTCTATCAAAAGGCAGTTTCAACTCTGTGAGTTGAATGCACACATCCAAAGGAGTTTCTGAAAATGCTTCTGTCTAGTGTTTATGTGAAGATATTTCCTTTTCAAGCATAGGCCTCAAAGCGCTCAAAATATGCAGTTGCAGATTCTTCAAAAAGTGTGATTCAAAACTGCTGTATGAAAAGAACGGTTGAACTCTGTGAGTTGAATGCACATATCGCGAAGGAGTTTCTGAGAATGCTTCTGTCTAGTTTTTAGGTGAAGGTATTTCATTTCCCAGCATAGGCCTCAAAACGCTCCACATATCCACTTCAGATGCTACAAAAAGAGTGTTTCAAAACTGCTCTTTGGAAAGCAAGGTAGAAGTCTGTGAGTTGAATGCACTCAACAGAAAGAAGTTTCTGAGAGCGCTTCTATCTAGTTTTCATCTGCATGTAGTTCCGTTTCCACTATATGTCGCAATCGTACAAAATATCCACTTGCAGTTTCTACAAAAAGAGTGCTGCAGAACTGCTCAACGAAAAGGAATGTTCAACTCTGTGAGTTCAATCCCCACATGACAGAAGTTTCTGAAAATGCTTCTGTCTAGTTTGTATATGAAGATATTTCCTTTTCCAGCATAAGCCTAAAGAGCTCCAAATATTCACTTGCTTATTCTACAAAACAGTGTTTCAAAACTGGCCTCTCAAATTAAGGTTCAGCTCAGTGAGTTGAATGCACTCATCACAAAGATGTTTCTGAGGATGCTTCCGTCTAGCTTTTATGCAATGATATTTCCTATTACAGCACTGGCCTCAAAGCGCTTCAAATATCCACTTGCAGATTCTTCAAAAAGAGTGTTTCAAAACTGCTCTATCGAAAGGCAAGTTGAACTCTGTGAGTTGAATTCACAAAGCACAGGGAACTTTCTGAGAATGCTTTTGTCTAGTTTCTACGTGAAGATATTTCCTTTTCCAGCATAGGCCTCAAAGTACTCCATCCATCCACTTGAAGATTCTACTAAAAGTATGTTTCACCTCTGCTCTATGAAAAGAAAGGTTCAGCTCTGTGAATTGAATGCACATATAGCGAAGAAGTTTCTGAGAATGCTTCTGTGCAGTTTTTACGTGAAGATATTTCCTTTTCCATGATAGGCCTCAAAGGGCTCCACATATCCACTTGCAGATTCTACAAAAAGAGTGTTTCAAAACTGCTATTTCAAAAGGAAGCTTCAAGTCTGTGAGTTGAATGCACTCATCACAAAGGGGTTTCTGGAATGGTTTTGTGTAGTTTTCATGTGAAGATGTTTCCATTTAAAGCATAGGCCTGAAATCTCTCCAAATATTCACCCACAGAATCTACGAAAAGGGTGTTTCAAAACTTCTCTATCAATTGGTAGGTCCAGCTCTGTGAGTTGAATGCACTCATCACAAGGAAATTTCTGAGAATGCTTCGGTCTAGTATTTATGTGAAGTAATTTCCTTTTCCAACATAGGCCTCATGAGCGCTCTGAAGAACCACTTACATGTTCTACAAAAGGAGTGTTTCAAAACTGTTCTATCAAAAGGAACGTTCAAGTCTGTGAGTTGAATGGACTCATCACAAAGTAGTTTCTGAGAATGCTTCTGTCTAGTTTTTATGTGATGATATTTCGTTTCCCCGCATTGTCCTAAAAGCGCTCCAAATATCCACCTTCAGATGGTGCTGAAGTTGTGTCTCAAAGCTGCACTATCAAAAGGAAGGTTGAAGTCTGTGAGTTGAATGCACTGATCACACAGAAGTTTCTGAGAAGGCCTCTGTCTAATTTTTAGGTGAAGATATTTCCTTTTCCTTGCATAGGCGTCAAATTGCAAGAAATATCCACTTGCAGATTTTACAAAAAGAGTGTTTCCAAACTGCTCTATCAAAAGGCAGGTTCAACTCTGTGAGTGGAATGCACGCATCACACAGAAGTTTCTGAGAATGCTTCTGTCTAGTGTTTATGTGAAGATATTTCCTTTTCAACCGTAGGCCACAAAGTGCTCAAAATATGCAGTTGCAGATTCTACAAAAAGTGTTTTTCAAAACTGCTCCATGAAAAGAACGGTTAAACTCTGTGAGTTGAGGGCACTTCTCACAGAGAAGCTTGTAAGAATGCTTCCGTCTAGTTTTTGTGTGAAGGTGTCCCGTTTCCAACGAATTCCTAAAAGCGGTCAAAATATCCATTTTCACATTCTATAAAAGGAGTGTTTCAAAATTTCTCTGTCAAAAGGAATGTTCAACTCTGTGAGTTGAATGCACACACCACAAAGAAGTCTCAGAGAATGTTTCTGTCTACTTGTTATGTGAAGATATTTCCTTTCCAGCAGAGGCCTCAAATCGCTCCAACTGTCCACTTGCAGATTCTAGAAAAAGAGTGTTTGAAAACTGCTCTATCAAAAGTAAGGTTCACATCTGTGAGTTGAGAGCATATATGACAAAGGAGTTTGCGAGAATGCTTCTGTCTCGTTTTTGTGTGAGGATATCCCTTTTCCAGCAAGTTAATATAAGTGGTCCAAATATCCACATGTAGATTCTACAAAAAGAGCGTTTCAAAATTGCTCTGACAAAAGGAGTGTTCAATTCTGTGAGTTGAATGCACGCATCACAAAGTGGTTTCTAATAATGCTTCTCTGTAGGTTTTCTGTGAAGATGTTTCCTTTCCCAACATAGGCCTCAGAGCTCTCCAAATGTCCAATTGCAGATTATACAAAAACAGTGTTTCATGACTGCTCTAAGAAAAGGAATATTCTCCTCTATGGGTTGAATGCAACCAACACAAAGTAGTTTCTGTAAATGATTCTTTCTAGGTTATATGTGAAGATATTGCCCTTTCGAACACAGGCAGAATTGCTTTCCGAATGACCACTTGCACAAACTTCAAAAAGTGTGTTCAAAACTGCTTTATGAAAAGTAACTTTAAACTCTGTGAATTGAATGCACTTATCACAGAGAAGTTTGTGAGAATGCTTCTGTCTAGTTTTTGTGTGAAGGTGTCCGGTTTCCAACGAATTCCTATAAGCAGTCAAATTTCACTTGCATATCCTATAAAGAGAGTGTTTCGAAATTTCTCTGTCAATAGAAATGTTCCACCCTTTGAGTTGAATGCACACACCAGAAAGAAGATTCAGAGAATGCTTCTGTCTAGTTTTTATGTGAAGATATTTCCTTTCCACCACAGGCCACAAAGCACTCCACATATCCACTTCCCGATTGTAGAAAAAGAGTGTTTCAAAACTACTCTATCAAAAGAAAGTTCAGCTCCGTGAGCTGAAAGCTCACATCACACAGAAGTTTGTGAGAATGCTTCTGTCTTGTTTTTGTGTGAGGGTGTCCCGTTTCCAACGAATTCCTAGAAGCCGTCCAAATATCCACTTGCACATTCTATAAAAAGAGTGTTTCAAATCTTCTCTGTAAAAGCAATGTTCAACTCTGTACGTTGAATGCACACACCACAAAGAAGTTTCAGAGAATTCTTCTGTCTACCTGTTACGTGAAGATATTTCCTTTCCAGCACAGGCCTCAAAGCACTCCAAATGTCCACTTTCAGATCCTAGAAAAACAGTGTTTCAAAACTGTTCTATCAAAAGTCAGGTTCACATCTCTGAGTTGAGAACACACATCACAAAGAAGTTTGTGAGAATGCCGCTGTCCGGTTTTTGTGTGAGGATATCCCATTCACAGAAAATTCCTATAAGTGGTCCAAATATCCACATGCAGATTCTACAAAAAGAGTGTTTCAAAACTGCTATAACAAAAGGAATGTTCAACTCTGTGAGTTGAATACACACATCACAAAGTGGTTTCTGAGAATGCTTCTCTCTGGGTGTTTTGTGAAGAAATTTCACTTCCCACCAGAGGCCTCAGAGCTCTCCAAATGTCTGATTACAGATTATACAAAAACAGTGTTTCATGGCTGCTCTAACAAAAGGAATATTCCCCTCTGTGTGTTGAATGGAACCAACACAAAGTAGTTTCTGAGAATGCTTCTTTCTAGGTTATATGTGAAGATATTTCCTTTTGGAACACCGTCCTCATAGCTTTCATAATGACCACTTGCATATATTCAAAAAGTGTGTTTCAAATCTGCTCCATGAAAAGAAACATTAAACTCTGTGCGTTGAATGCACTTATCACAGAGAAGTTTGTGACAATGCTTCTGTCTATAGTTTTCATGTGAGGGTGTCCCATTTCCAACGAATTTCTATAAGGGTTCCAAATATCCACTTGCAGATTCCACACAAAGAGAGTTTCAAAATTTCTCTGTCAAAAGGAATGTTCAACTCTGTGACTTGAATGCACACACCACAAAGGAGGTTCAGAGAATGCTTCTGTCTAGTTTTGATGTGAAGATATTTACTTTCCACCACAGGCCTCAAAGCTCTCCAAATGTCCACTTGCCGATTCTAGAAAAAGAGTGTTTCAAAATTGCTCTATCAAAAGAAAGGTTCAGCTCTGTGAGCTGAATGCTCACATCACACAGAAGCTTGTGAGAACGCTTCTGTCTTGTTTTTGTGTGAGGGTGTCCCTTTTCCAAAGAATTCGTAGAAGGGGTCCAAATATCCACTTGCACATTCTATAAAAAGAGTGTTTCAAAACTTCTCTGTCAAAAGGAATGTTCAACTCTGTGAGATGAATGCACACAGCACAAAGAAGTTTCAGAGAATGCTTCTGTCTACTTGTTATGTGAAGATATTTCCTTTCCAGCACAGGCCTCAAAGCGCTCCAAATGTCCACTTGCAGATTCTAGAAAAAGAGTGTTTCAGAACTGCTCTATAAAAAGTCAGATTCACATCTCTGAGTTGAGAGCACACATCACAAAGAGTTTGTGACAATGCTACTGTCTCGTTTTTGTGTGAGGATATCCAGTTTCCAGCAAATTCCTATAAGTGGTCCAAATATCCACATGCAGATTCTACAAAAAGAGTGTTTCAAAACTGCTCTAACAAAAGGAATGTTCAACTCTGTGAGTTGAATGCACACATCACAAAGTAGTTTCTGAGAATGCTTCTCTCTAGGTGTTTTGTGAAGAAATTTCCCTTCCCACCAGAGGCCTCAGAGCTCTCCAAATATCCAATTGCAGATTATATAAAAAGAGTGTTTCATAGCTTCTCTAAAAAAAGGAATATTCCCCTCTGTGAGTTGAATGCAACCAACACAAAGTAGTTTCTGAGAATGCCTCTTTCTAGTTTATATGTGAAGATATTGCCTTTTCGAACACAGGCCTCATAGATTTCCGAATGACCACTTGCATATACTTCAAAAAGTGTTTCAAATCTGCTCCATGAATAGAAACGTTAAAGCCTGTGAGTTGAATGCACTTATCACAGAGAAGTTTGTGAGAATGCTTCTGTCTAGTTTTCGTATGAGGGTGTTCCGTTTCCAACGAATTCCTATAAGCGGTCCAAGTTTCCACTTGCAGATTCTACAAAAAGAGTGTTTAAAAATTTCTCTGTCAAAAGGAATGTTCAACTCTGTGAGTTGAATGCACACATCACAAAGAGGGTTCAGAGAATGCTTCTGTCTAGTTTTGATATGCAGATATCTCCTTTCCACCACAGGCCTCCAAGCGCTCCAAATGTCCACTTGCGGATTCTAGAAAAAGAGTGTTTCCAAACTGCTCTATCAAAAGTCTGGTTTACATCTCTGAGTTGAGAGCACACATCACAAAAGGGTTTGTGAGAATGCTTCTGTCTTGTTTTTGTGTAAGAATATCCCGCTTCCAGCAAATTCCTTTAAGTGGTTCAAATATCCACATGCAGATTCTCCAAAAAAAGTGTTTCAAAACTGCTCTAACAACAGGAATGTTCAACTCTGTGAGTTGAATGCACACATCACAAATTGGTTTCCGAGTATATTTCTGTCTAGGTGTTTTGTGAAGAAATTTCCCTTCCTACCAGAGGCCTGAGAGCTCTCCAAATGTCCAATTGCAGATTATACAAAAACAGTGTTTCCTGGCTGCTCTAACAAAAGGAATGCTCCAGTCAGTGAGTTGAATGCAACCAACACAAAGTAGTTTCTGGGAATGCTTCTTTCTAGGTTATATGTGTAGATATTTCCTTTTCGAACACAGGCCTCATAGCTTTCCGAATGACCACTTGTATATACTTCAGAAACTGTGTTTCAAAACTGCTCCATGAAAAGAAACGTTAAAGTCTGTGAGCTGAATGCAGTTATCACAGAGAAGTTTGTGAGAATGCTTCTGTCTAGTTTTCGTGTCAGGGTTTCCCGTGTCCAACGAATTCCCATAAGCGGTCCAAATTTCCACTTGCAGGTTCCGCAAAAAGAGTGTTTCAAAATATCTCTGTCAAAAGGAGTGTTCAACACTGTGAGTTGAATGCAGACACCACAAAAAAGTTTCAGAGAATGCTTCTGTCTACTTGTTATGTGAAGATATTTCCTTTCCAGCACAGGCCTCAAAGCGCTCCAAATGCCCACTTTCAGATCCTAGAAAAAGAGTGTTTCCAAACTGCTCTATAAAAAGTCAGGTTCACATCTCTGAGTTGAGAGCACACATCACAAAGGAGTTTGTGAGAATGCTTCTGTCTCGTTTTTGTGTGAGGATATCCCGTTTCCAGCAAATTCCTATATGTTGTCCCAATATCCACATGCAGATTCTACAAAAAGTGTGTTTCAAAACTGCTCTAAGAAAAAGAATGTTCAACTCTGTGAGTTGAATGCACACATCACAAATTGGTTTCCGAGAATGCTTCTCTCTAGGTGTTTTGTGAAGAAATTTCCCTTCCCACCAGAGGCCTCAGAGCTCTCCAAATGTCCAATTGCAGATTGTACAAAAACAGCGTTTCAAGGCTGCTCTAAGAAAAGGAATATTCCCCTCTGTCAGTTGAATGCAACCAACCCAAAGTAGTTTCTGAGAATGCTTCTTTCTAGTTTATATGTGAAGATATTGCCTTTTCGAACACAGGCCTCATAGATTTCCGAATGACTACTTGCATATACTTCAAAAAGTGTGTTTCAAAACTGCTCCATGAAAAGAAACGTTAAACTCTGTGAGTTGAATGCACTTATCACAGAGAAGTTTGTGAGAATGCTTCTGTCTAGTTTTCGTGTGAGGATGTCCCGTTTCCAACGAATTCATATAAGCGGTCCAAATTTCCACTTGCAGATTCCACAAAAAGAGTGTTTCAAAATTTCTCTGTTAAAAGGAATGTTCAAATCTGTGAGTTGAATGCTCACATCATAAAGAAGATTCAGAGAATGCTTCTGTCTAGTTTTGGTGTGAAGATATTTACTTTCCACCGCAGGCCTCAAAGCGCTCCAAATGTCCACTTGCCTATTCTAGAAAAAGAGTGTTTCAAAATTGCTCTGTCAAAAGAAAGGTTCAGATCTGTAAGCTGAATGCTCACATCACACAGAAGTTTTTGAGAATGCTTCTGTCTTGTTTTTGTGTGAAGGTGTCCCGTTTCCAACGAATTCCTAGAAGCGGTCCAAATTTCCACTTGCACATTCTATAAAAAGAGTGTTTCAAAACTTCTCTGTCAAAAGGAATGTTGAACCTTCTGAGTTGAATGCACACACCAGAAATAAGTTTCAGAGAATGCTTCCGTCTACTTGTTATGTGAAGATATTTCCTTTCCAGCACAGGCCTCAAAGCGATCAAATTGCCCTCTTGCAGATTCTAGAAAAAGAGTGTTTCCAAACTGCTCTATCAAAAGTCAGATTCACATCTCTGAGTTGAGAGCACACATCACAAAGGAGTTTGTGAAAATGCTTCTGTCCCGCTTTTTTGTGAGGATATCCCGTTTCCAGCAAATTCCTTCCTATAAGTGCCCCAAATATCCACATACAGATTCTACAAAAAGAGTGTTTCTAAACTGCTCTAGCAAAAGGAATGTTCAACTCTGTGAGTTGAATGCACACATCACAAAATGGTTTGCGAGAATGCTTCTTTCTAGGTGTTTTGTGAAGAAATTTCCCTTCCCACCAGAGGCCTCAGACCTCCCCAAATGTCGACTTGCAGATTATACAACAACAGTGTTTCATGGCTGCTCTAACAAAAGCAATATTCCCCTCTGTGAGTTGAATGGAACCAACACAAAGTAGTTTCTGAGAATGCTTCTTTCTAGGTTATATGTGAAGATATTGCCTTTTCAAACACAGGCCTCATAGCTTTCCGAATAACCACTTGCATATATTTCAAAAAGAGTGTTTCAAAATTGCTCCATGAAAAAAAACATTAAACTCTGTGAGTTGAAGGCACTTATCACAGAGAAGTTAGTGAGAATGCTTCTGTCAAGTTTTCATGTGAGAGTGGCCCGTTTCCAACGAATTCCTAGAAGCGGTCCAAATTTCCACTTGCAGATTCTATATAAAGAGTGTTTCAAAATTTCTCTGTCAAAAGGAATGTTCAACTCTGTGAGTTGAATGCACACACCACAAAGAAGATTCAGGGAATGCTTCTGTCTAGTTTTGATGTGAAGATATTTCCTTTCCACCAAAGGCCTCAAAGCGCTCCAAATGTACAATTGCCGATTCTAGAAAAAGAGTCTTTCAAAATTGCTCTCTCAAAAGAAAGGTTCAGCTCTGTGAGCTGAATGCTCACATCACACAGATGTTTGTGAGAATGCTTCTGTCTTGTTTTTGTGTGAGGGTGTCCTGTTTCCAACGAATTCCTAGAAGCGGTCCGAATATCCACTTGCACATTCTATAAAAAGAGAGTTTCAAAACTTCTCTGTCAAAAGGAATGTTCAACTCTGTGAGTTGAATGCGCACACCACAAAGAAGTTTCAGAGAATGCTTCTGTCTACTTGTTATGTGAAGATATTTCCTTTCCAGCAGAGGACTCAAAGCGCTCCAAATGTCCACTTGTAGATTCTAGAAAAAGAGTGTTTCCAAACTGCTCTATCAAAAGTCAGGTTCACATCTCTGAGTTGAGAGCACACATCACAAAGGAGTTTGTGAGAATGCTTCTGTCTCGTTTTTGTGTGAGGATATCCCGTTTCCAGCAAATTCCTATAAGTGGTCCAAATATCCACATGCAGATTCTACAAAAAGAGTGTTTCAAAACTGCTCTAGCAAAAGGAATGTTCAACTCTGTGAGTTGAATGCACACATCACACAGTGGTTTCCGAGAATTCTTCTCTCTAGGGGTTTTGTGAAGAAATTTCCCTTCCCACCAGAGGCCTCAGTGCTCTCCAAATGTCCAATTGCAGATTATACAAAAAGAGTGTTTCATGGCTTCTCTAACAAAAGGAATATTCCCCTCTGTGAGTTGAATCCAACCAACACAAAGTAGTTTCTGTGAATGCTTCTTTCTAGGTTATAAATGAAGGTATTGCCTTTTCGATCACACGCCACACAGCTTTGCAAATGACCACTTTCATATACTTCAAAAAGTGTGTTTCAATACTGCTCCATGAAAAAAACGTTAAACTCTCTGAGTTGAATGCACTTATCACAGAGAAGTTCGTGAGAATGCTTCTGTCTAGTTTTCGTGTGAGGGTGTCCCGTTTCCAACAAATTCCTAGAAGAAGTCCAAATTTTAACTTGTAGGTTCTACGAAAAGAGTGTTTCAAAATTTCTCTGTCAAAAAGAATGTTCAACTCTGTTAATTGAATGCACACACCGCAAAGTAGAGTCAGAGAATGCTTCTGTCTAGTTTTGATGTGAAGATATTCCCTTTCCACAACAGGCATCAAAGCGCTCCAAATGTCCACTAGCCGATTTCAGAAAAAGAGTGTTTCAAAATTGCTCTATCAAAAGAAAAGTTCAGCTATGTGAGATGAAAGCTCACATCACGCAGCAGTTTGTGAGAATGCTTCTGTCTTGTTTTTGTTTGAGTGTGTCCCGTTTCCAACGAGTTCCTTGAAGCGGTCCGAATATCCACTTGCACATTCTATAAAAAGAGTGTTTCAAAACTTCTCTGTCAAAAGGAATGTTCAACTATGTGAGTTGAATGCACACACCACAAAGAAGGTTCAGAGAATGCTTCTGTCTACTTGCTATGTGAAGATATTTCCTCTCCAGCACAGGCCTCAAAGCCCTCGAAATATCCACTTGCAGATTCTAGAAAAAGAGTGTTTCCAAACTGCTCTATCAAAAGTCAGGTTCACATCTCTGAGTTGAGAGCACACATCACAAAGGAGTTTGTGAGAATGCTTCTGTCCCGCTTTTGTGTGAGGATATCCCGTTTCCAGCAAATTCCTATAAGTTGTCCAAATATCCACATGCAGATTCTACAAAAAGAGTGTTTCAAATCTGCTTTAGCAAAAGGAATGTACAACTCTGTGAGTTGAATGCACACATCACAAAATGGTTTCCGAGAATGCTTCTCTCTAGGGGTTTTGTGAAGAAATTTCCCTTCCCACCAGAGGCCTCAGAGCTCTCCAAATGTCCAATTGCAGATTATACAAAAAGAGTATTTCTTGGCTGCTCTAACAAAAGGAATATTCCCCTCTGTGAGTTGAATGCGACCATCACAATGTAGTTTCTGGGAATGCTTCTTTCTAGGTTATATGTGAAGATATTTCCTTTTCGAACACAGTCCTCATAGCTTTCCGAATGATCACTTGCAAATACTTCAAAAAGTGTGTTTCCAAACTGCTCCATGAAAAGAAACGTTAAATTCTGTGAGTTGAATGCGCTTATCACAGAGAAGTTTTTGGGAATACTTCTGTCTAGTTTTCATGTGAGGGTGTCCCGTTTCCAACGAATTCCTAGAAGCGGTCCTAATTTCCACTTGTAGATTCTACAAAAAGAGTGATTCAAAATTTCTCTGTCAAAAGGAATGTTCAACTCTGTGAGTTGAATGCACACACCACAAAGAAGATTCAGAGAATGTTTCTTTCTAGTTTTGATGTGAAGATATTTCCTTTCCACCAGAGGCCTCAGAGCGCTCCAAATGTCCACTTGCCGATTCTAGAAAAAGAGTCTTTCAAAATTGCTCTTTCAAAAGAAAAATTCAGCTCTGTTAGCTGAATGCTCACATCACACAGAAGTTTATGAGAATGCTTCTGTCTTGTTTTTGTGTGAGGGTGTCCCTTTTCCAACGAATTCCTAGAAGCGGTCCGAATATCCACATGCACAGTCTATAAAAAGAGTGTTTCAAAACTTCTCTGTCAAAAGGAATGTTCAACTCTGTGAGTTGAATGCACACACCACGAGGAAGTTTCAGAGAATGCTTCTGTCTACTTGTTTTGTGAAGATATTTCCTTTCCAGCACAGGCCTCCAAGCGCTCCAAATGTCCACTTGCAGAATCTAGAAAAAGAGTGTTTCCAAACTGCTCTATCAAAAGTGAGGTTCACATCTCTGAGTTGAGGGCACACATCACAAAGTGTATCTCAGAATGCGTCTTTCCCGTTTTTGTGTGAGGATATCCTTTTTCCAGGAAATTCCTATAAGTGGTCCAAATATCCACATGCAGATTCTACAAAAAGGGTGTTTCAAAACTGCTCTAGCATAAGGAATGTTCAACTCTGTGAGATGAATGCACACATCACAAAGTGGTTTCCGAGAATGCTTCTCTCTAGAGGATTTGTGAAGTAATTTCCCTTCCCACCAGAGGCCTCAGAGCTCTCCAAATGTCCAATTGCATATTATACAAAAGCAGTGTTTCATGGCTGCTCTAACAAGAGGAATACACCCCTCTGTGAATTGAAAGCAACCAACACAAAGTAGTTTCTGAGAATGCTTCTTTCTGGGTTATATGTGAAGATATTGCCTTTTCAATCACAGGCCTCATAGCTTTCCAAATGACCACTTGCATATACTTGAAAAAGTGTGTTTCAAAACTGCTCCATGAAAAGAAACGTTAAACTCTGTGAGTTGAATGCACTTATCAGAGAAGTTTGTGAGAATGCTTCTGTCTAGTTTCCGTGTGAGGGTGTCCCGTTTCCAACGAATTCCTAGAAGCGGTCCAAATTTCCAGTTGCAGATTCTACGAAAAGAGTGCTTCAAAATTTCCCTGTCAAAAGGAATGTTCAACTCTGTGGGTTGAATGCACACACCACAAAGTAGATTCAGAGAATGCTTCTGTCTAGTTTTGATGTGAAGATATTTCCTTTCCACCACAGGCCTCAAAGCGCTCCAAATGTCCACTTGCCGATTCTTGAAAAAGAGTCTTTCAAAATTGCTCTCTCAAAAGAAAGGTTCAGCCATGTGAGCTGAATGCTCACATCACACAGAAGTTTGTGAGAATGTTTCTGTCTTGTTTTTGTGTGAGGGTGTCCCGTTTCCAACGAATTCCCAGAGGCGGTCCAAATATCCACTTGCACATTCTATAAAAAGAGTGTTTCAAAACTTCTCTGTCAAAAGGAATGTTCAACTCTGTGAGTTGAATGCACACACCACAAAGAAGTTTTTGAGAATGTTTCTGTCTAGTGTTTATGTAAAGTTATTTCCTTTTCCAACATAGGCTTCGAAACGCTCCGAAGAAACACTGGTAGATTCTACAAAAGGAGTGTTTAAAACTGTTCTATCAAAAGGAACGTTCAAGTCTGTGCGTTGAATGCACTCATCATAAAGAAGTTTCTGAGAATGCTTCTGTCTAGTTTTTATGTGAAGTTATTTCCTTTTCAACATAGGCCTCACGAGCGCTCAGAAGAAACACTTGCGGATTCTACAAAAGGAGTGTTTCAAAACTGTTATATCAAAAGGAACATTCAAGTCTGTGAGTTGAATGCACTCATCCCAAAGGAGTTTCTGAGAATGCTTCTGTCTAGTTTTTATGTGATGATATTTCGTTTCCCATCATTGGCCGAAAAGCGCTCCAAATATCCACTTTCAGATGGTACTGAAATTGTGTCTCAATTCTGCACTATCAAAAGGAAGGTTGAAGTCTGTGAGTTGAATGCAGTCGTCACACAGTAGGTTCTGAGAATGCTTCTGTCTAATTTTTAGGTGAAGATATTTCCTTTTCCTTGCAGAGGCCTGAAATTGCAAGAAATATCCACTTGCAGACTTTACAAAAAAAGTGTTTCCAAACTGCTTTATCAAAAGGCAGGTTGAACTCTGTGAGTTGAATTCACACGTCGCACAGAAGTTTCTGAAAATACTTCTGTCTAGTGTTTATGTGAAGTTATATCCTTTTCCAACATAGGCATCAAAGCGCTCTGAAGAAACACTTGCAGATTCTACAAAAGGAGTGTTTAAAACTGTTCTATCAAAAGGAACGTTCAGGTGTGTGCGTTGAATGCACTCATCACAAAGGAGTTTCTGAGAATGCTTCTGACTAGGGTTTATGTGAAGATATTTCCTTCTCAATCATAGGCCTCAAAGCGCTCAAAATATGCAGTTGCAGATTCTACAAAAATTGTGTTTCAAAACTGCTCTATGAAAAGAAATGTTCAACTCTGTGAGTTGAATGCACATATCGTGAAGAAGTTTCTGAGAATGCTGCAGTCTAGTTTTTAGGTGAAGATATTTCATTTCCCAGCATAGGCCTCAAAGCGCTCCAAATATCCACTTGCAGATTCTACAAAAAGAGTGTTTCAAAACTGCTCTATCAAAAGGCAGGTTGAACTCTGTGAGTTGAATGCACAAAGCACAGGGTAGTTTCTGAGAATGCTTTTGTCTAGTTTCTAGTTGAAGATATTTCCTTGTCCAGCATAGGCCTCAAAGCACTCCATCCTTCCACTTTAAGATTCTCCTAAAAGAGTGTTTCAAAACTTCTCTATCGAAAGAAAGGTTCAACTCTGTGAGTTGAATGCAGACGTTACAAAGAAGTTTCTGAGAATACTTCTGTCCAGTTTTTATGTGAAGATATTTCCTTTTCCAGCATAGGCCTCAACGCGCTCCATATATCCACTTGCAGATTCTACAAAAAGAGTGTTTCCAAACTGCTCTCTCAAAAGAAAAGTTCCACTCTGTGAGTTGAATGCGTGTATCGTTAAGAAGTTTCTGAGAATGCTTCTGTCTAGCTTTTAGGTGAAGATACTTTATTTCCCAACATAGGCCTCAAGACCCTCCGAATATCCACTTGCAGATTCTACAAAAAGAGTGTTTCAAAACTGCGCCTTGAAAAGGAAGGTTCAAGTCTGTGAGTTGAATGCACTCAGCAGAAAGAAGTTTCTGACAGCGCTTCTATCTAGTTTTCATCTGCATGTAGTTCCTTTTCCACTAGATGCCGAAATCGCACCAAATATCCACTTGCAGTTTCCACAAAAAGAGTGTTGCAGAACTGCTCCATGAAAAGAAATGTTCAACTCTGTGAGTTCAATCCCTACATGACATAGAAGTTTCTGAAAATGCTTCTGTCTAGTTTGTATATGAAGATATTTCCTTTTCCAGCATAAGCCTCAAAGAGCTCCAAATATCCACTTGCTTAGTCTACAAAAACAGTGTTTGAAAAGTGGTCTCTCAAAAGGAAGGTTCAACTCCCTGAGTTGAATGCACTTATCATAAAGTTGTTTCTGAGAATGCTTCCCTCCAGCTTTTATGCAATGATATATCCTTTTGCAGCATAGGCCTCAAAGCGCTCCAAATATCCACTTGCAGATTGTACACAAAGAGTGTTTCAAAACTGCTCCATTGAAAGGCAGGTTGATCTCTGTGAGTTGAATGCACAAAGCACAGGGAACTTTCTGAGAATGCTTTTGTCTAGTTTCTACGTGAAGATATTTCATTTTCCAGCATTGGCCTCAAAGCACTCCATCCATCCAGTTGAAGATTCTACTAAAAGTGTGTTTCAAAACTGCTCTATGAAAAGAACTGTTCGACTCTGTGAGTTGAATGCAAATATCGTGAAGAAGTTTATGAGAATGCTTCAGTTTAGTTTTTAGGTGAAGATAATTCATTTCCCAGCATAGGCCTCAAAGCGCTCCAAATATCCACTTGCAGATTCTACAAAAAGAGTGTTTCAAAACTGCTCTATCAAAAGGCAGGTTGAACTCGGTGTGTTGAATGCACAAAGCACAGGGAAGTTTCTGAGAATTCTTTTGTCTAGTTTCTAGGTGAAGATATTTCCTTGTCCAGCGTAGGCCTCAAAGCACTTCATCCATCCACTTGAAGATTCTCCTAAAAGAGAGTTTCAAAACTTCTCTGTTGAAAGAAAGGTTCAACTCTGTGAGTTGAATGCAGACGTTACAAAGAAGTTTCTGAGAATGCTTCTGTCCAGTGTTTATGTGAAGATATTTCCTTTTCCAGCATAGGCCTCAAAGAACTCCATATATCCATTTGCAGGTTCTATAAAAAGAGTGTTTCCAAACTGCTCTCTCAAAAGGAAGGTTCAGCTCCGTGAGTTGAATGCGTGCATCACGGAGAAGTTTCTGAGAATGCTTCTGTCTAGTTTTTAGGTGAAGATATTTCATTTCCCAGCATAGGCCTCAAAGCGCTCCAAATATCCACTTGCAGATTCAACAAAAAGAGTGTTTCAAAACTGCGCTTTGAAAAGGAATGTTCAAGTCTGTGAGTTGAATGCACTCAGCAGAAATTAGTTTCTGAGACCGCTTCTATCTACTTTTCATCTGCAGGTAGTTCCTTTCCCACTAAATGCCGCAATCGCCCCAAATATCCACGTGCGGTTTCCACAAAAAGAGTGTTGCAGAACTGCTCCATGAAAAGGAATGTTCAACTCTGTGAGTTCAATCCCCACATGACATAGAAGTTTCTGAAAATGCTTCTATC
Organism: Pongo pygmaeus; assembly: GCF_028885625.2. NCBI lineage: Eukaryota > Metazoa > Chordata > Mammalia > Primates > Hominidae > Pongo > Pongo pygmaeus. Next base: position 40,085,124 of record NC_072392.2, read on the forward strand.
TAGTTTGTATATGAAGATATTTCCTTTTCCATCATAAGCGTCAAAGAGCTCCAAATATCCACTTGCTGAGACTACAAAAACTGAGTTTCAAAACTGTTCTCTCAAAAAGAAGGTTCAACTTTGTGAGTTGAATGCACTCATCACAAAGAAGTTTCTGGGAATGCTTCCGTCCAGCTTGTATGCAATGATATTTCCTTTTGTAGCATAGGCCTCAAAGCGCTCCAAATATCCACTTGCAGATTCTACAAAAGAGTGTTTCAAAACTGCTCTATTGAAAGACAAGTTGATCTCTGTGAGTTGAATTCACAAAGCACCGGGAACTTTCGGAGAATGCTTTTGTCTACTTTCTACGTGAAGATATTTCCTTTTCCAGCATAGGCCTCAAAGCACTCCATCCATCCACATGAAGATTCTACTAAAAGTGTGTTTCAAAACTGCTGTACGGAAAGAACTGTCCGACTCTGTGAGTTGAATGCACATATCGTGAAGTAGTTTCTGAGAATCCTTCAGTCTAATTTTTAGGTGAAGATATTTCATTTCCCAGCATAAGCCTCAAAGCTTTCCAAATATCCACTTGCAGATTCTACAAAAAGAGTGTTTCAAAACTGCTCTATCAAAAGGCAGGTTGAACTCTGTGAGTTGAATGCAAAAAGCACAGGGAACTTTCTGAGAATGCTTTTGTCTAGTTTCTAGGTGAAAATATTTCCTTGTCCAGCATAGGCCTCAAAGCACTCCATCCTTCCACTTGAAGATTCTCCTAAAGAGTGTTTCAAAACTTCTCTATCGAAAGAAAGGTTCAACTCTGTGAGTTGAATGCAGACGCTGCAAAGAAGTTTCTGAGAATGCTTCTTTCCTGTTTTTATGTGAAGATATTCCCTTTTCCAGCATAGGCCTCAAAGCGCTCCATATATCCACTTGCAGATTCTACAAAAAGAGTGTTTCCAAACTGCACTCTCAAAAGGAAGGTTCAACTCTGTGAGTTGAATGCGCGCATCGCGAAGAAGTTTCTGAGAATGCTTCTGTTTAGTTTTTAGGTGAAGACATTTCATTTCCCAGCATAGGCCTCAATGCGCTCCAAATATCCACTTGCAGATTCTACAAAAAGAGTGTTTCAAAACTGCTCTATCAAAAGGCAGGTTGAACTCTGTGAGTTGAATGCACAAAGCACAGGGATCTTTCTGAGAATGCTTTTGCTAGTTTCTAGGTGAAGATATTTCCTTATCCAGCATAGGCCTCAAAGCACTCCATCCATGCACCTGAAGATTCTCCTAAAAGAGTGTTTCAAAACTTCTCTATCGAAAGAAAGGTCCAAATCTGTGAGTTGAATGCAGACGTTACAAAGAAGTTGCTGAGAATGCTTCTGTGCAGTTTTTACGTGAAGATATTTCCTCTTCCAGCAGAGGCCTCAAAGCTCTCCACATACTCACTTGCAGATTGTACAAAAAGAGTGTTTCAAAACTGCTCTTTCAAAAGGAAGCTTCAAGTCTGTGTGTTGAATGCATTCATCACAAAGGGGTTTCTGAGAATGCTTCTGTCTAGTTTTCATGGGAAGATATTTCCATTTAAAGCATAGGCCTGATATCGCTCCAAATATTCACTTGCAGATTGTACAAAATGTGTGTTTCAAAACTGCTCTTTCAAAAGGAAGCTTCAAGTCTGTGTGTTGAATGCATTCATCACAAAGGGGTTTCTGAGAATGTTTCTGTCTAGTTTTCATGGGAAGGTATTTCCATTTAAAGCATAGGCCTGATATCGCTCCAAATATTCATTGCAGATTCTACGAAAAGGGTGTTTCAAAACTTCTCTATCTTTTGGTAGGTTCAGCTTCGTGAGTTGAATGCACTCATCACAAAGAAGTTTCTGATAATGCTTCTGTCTAGTTTTTATGTGAAGTTATTTACTTTCCCAACATAGGCCTCCTGAGCGCTCAGAAGAAACACTTGCAGATTCTACAAAAGGAGTGTTTCAAAACTGTTCTATCAGAAGGAACGTTCAAGTCTGTGAGTTGAATGCACTCATCAGAAAGTAGTTTCTGAGAATGCTTCTGTCTAGTTTTTATGTGATGATATTTCGTTTCCCAGTATTGTCCTAAAAGCGCTCCAAATATCCACCTTCATATGGTACTGAAGTTGTGTCTCAAAGCTGCACTATCAAAAGGAAGGTTGAAGTCTTTGAGTTGAATGCACTGATCACACAGAAGTTTCTGAGAAGGCCTCTGTCTAATTTTTAGGTGAAGATATTTCCTTTTCCTTGCATAGGCCTCAAATGGCAAGAAATATCCACTTGCAGATTTTACAAAAAGTGTGTTTCCAAACTGCTCTATCAAAAGGCAGGTTGAACTCTGTGAGTTGAATGCACACATCACACAGATGTTTCTGAGAATACTTCTGTCTAGTGTTTATGTGAAGATATTTCCTTCTCAAGCATAGGTCTCAAAGCGCTCAAAATATGCAGTTGCAGATTCTACAAAAAGTGTGTTTCAAAACTGCTCTATGAAAAGAACTGTTCGACTCTGTGAGTTGAATGCACATATCGTGAAGAATTTTCTGAGAATGCTTCAGTCTACTTTTTAGGTGAAGACATTCCGTTTCCCACCATAGGCCTCAAAGCGCTCCAAATATCCACTTGCATATTCTACAAAAAGTGTGTTTCAAAACTGCTGTATCGAAAGGCAAGTTGAACTCTGTGAGTTGAATGCACACATCACGCAGAAGTTTCTGAGAATGCTTCTGTCTAGTGTTTATGTGAAGTTATTTCGTTTTCTAACTTTGGCCTCAAGAGCGTTCCGAAGAAATACTTGAAGATTCTAAAAAAGGAGTGTTTCAAAACTGTTGTATCCAAAGGAACGTTCAAGTCTGTGAGTTGAATGCACTCACCACAAAGGAGTTTCTGACAATGCTTCTGTCTAGTTTTTAGGTGATGATATTTCGTTTCCCAGCATTGACATAAAAGCGCTCCAAATATCCACCTTCAGATGGTGCTCAAATTGTGTCTCAAAACTGCACTATCAAAAGGAAGGTTAAAGTCTGTGAGTTGAATGCACTCATCACACGGAAGGTTCTGAGAATGTTTCTGTCTAATTTTTAGGTGAAGATATTTCCATTTCCCTGCATAGACCTCAAATGGCAAGAAATATCCACATGCAGATTTTACAAAAAGAGTGTTTCCAAACTGCTCTATCAAAAGTCAGATTGAACTCTGCGAGTTCAATGCACACATCACATAGAAGTTTCTGAGAATGCTTCTGTCTAGTGTTTATGTGAAGATATTTCCTTTTAAAGCATAGGACTGAAAGCGCTCAAAATATGCAGTTGCAGATACTACAAAAAGTTTGTTTCAAAACTGCTCTATGAAAAGAACTGTTCGACTCTGTAAGTTGAATGCACATGTCGTGAAGCAGTTTCTGAGAATGATTCAGTCTAGTTTTTAGGTGAAGATATTCCATTTCCCAGCATAGGCCTCAAAGCGCTCCAAATATCCACTTGCAGATTCTACAAAAGTGTGTTTCAAAACTGCTCTATGAAATGGCAGGTTGAACTCTGTGAGTTGAATGCACAAAGCATAGGGAACTTTCTGAGAATGCTTTAGTCTAGTTTCTAGGTGAAGATATTTCCTTTTCCAGCATAGGCCACAAAGCCCTCTAAATATCCACTTGCAGATTCTACAAAAAGAGTGTTTCAAAACTGCTCTATCAAAAGGCAGGTTGAACTCTGTGAGTTGAATGCACAAAGCACAGGGAACTTTCTGAGAATGCTTTTTTCTAGTTTCTAGGTGAAGATATTTCCTTGTCCAGCATTGGCCTCAAAGTACTCCATCCATCCACTTGAAGATACTCCTAAAAGAGTGTTTCAAAACTTCTCTATCGAAAGAAAGGTTCAACTCTTTGTGTTGAATGCAGATGTTACAAAGAAGTTTCTGAGAATGCTTCCGTCCAGTTTTTATGTGAAGAGATTTCCTTTTCCAGCATTGGCCTCAAAGCGCTCCATATATCCTCTTGCAGATTCTACAAAAAGAGTGTTTCCAAACTGCTCTCTCAAAAGGAACGTTCAGCACAGTGAGTTGAATGCGTGCATCGCGAAGAAGTTTCTGAGAATGCTTCTGTCTAGTTTTTAGGTGAAGATATTTCATTTCCCAGCATAGGCCTCAAGGCGTTCCAAATATCCACTTGCAGATTCTACAAAAAGAGTGTTTCAAAACTGCGCTTTGAAAAGGAATGTTCAAGTCTGTGAGTTGAATGCACTCAGCAGAAAGAAGTTTCTGAGAGCGCTTCTATCTAGTTTTCATGTGCATGTAGTTCCTTTTCCACTAGATGCCGCAATCGCACCAGATATCCACTTGCAGTTTCCACAAAAAGAGTGTTGCAGAACTGCTCCATGAAAAGGAATGTTCAACTCTGTGAGTTCAATCCACACATGACATAGAAGTTTCTCAAAATGCTTCCATCTAGTTTGTATATGAAGATATTTCCTTTTCCAGCATAAGACTCAAAGAGCTCCAAATATCCACCTGCTTAGTCTACAAAAACAGTGTTTCAAAACTGGTCTCTCAAAAGGATTTTTCAACTCTGTGAGTTGAATGCACTCATCACAAAGAAGTTTCTGAGAATGCTTCCGTCTAGCTTTTATGCAATGATATATCCTTTTACAGCATAGGCCTCAAAGCTCTCCAAATATCCACTTGCAAACTCTACAAAAAGAGTGTTTCAAAACTGCTCTATCGAAAGGCAGGTTGATCTCTGTGAGATGAATGCACAAAGCACAGGGATCTTTCTGAGAATTCTATTGTCTTCTTTCTACGTGAAGATATTTTCTTTTACAGCATAGGCGTCAAAGCACTCCATCCATCCACTTGAAGATTCTACTAAAAGTGTGTTTCAAAACTGCTCTATGAAAAGAACTGTTCGCCTCTGTGAGTTGAATGCACATATCGTGAAGAAGTTTCTGAGGATGCTTCAGTCTAATTTTTAGGTGAAGATATTTCATTTCCCAGCATAGGCCTCAAAGCTTTCCAAATATCCACTTGCAGATTCTACAAAAAGAGTGTTTCAAAACTGCTCTATCAAAAGGCATGTTGAACTCTGTGATTTGAATGCACAAAGCACAGGGAACTTTCTGAGAATGCTTTTGTCTAGTTTCTAGGTGAAGATATTTCCTTGTCCAGCATTGGCCTCAAAGCACTCCATCCTTCCACTTGAAGATACTCCTAAAAGAGTGTTTCAAATCTTCTCTATCGAAAGAAAGGTTCAACTCTTTGAGTTGAATGCAGACGTTACAAAGAAGTTTCTGAGAATGCTTCTGTCCAGTTTTTATGTGAAAATGTTTCCTTTTCCACCATTGGCCTCAAAGCACTCCATATATCCTCTTGCAGATTCTACAAAAAGAGTGTTTCCAAACTGCTCTCTGAAAAGGAAGGTTCAACACTGTGAGTTGAATGCGTGCATCGCAAAGAAGTTTCTGAGAATGCTTCTGTCTAATTTTTAGGTGAAGATATTTCATTTCCCTTCATAGGCCTCAAGGGGTTCCAAATATCCACTTGCAGATTCTACAAAAAGAGTGTTTGAAAACTGCGCCTTGAAAAGGAAGGTTCAAGTCTGTGAGTTGAATGCACTCAGCAGAAAGAAGCTTCTGAGAGCGCTTCTATCTAGTTTTCATCTGCATGTATTTCCTTTTCCACTAGATGCGGCAATCGTACCAAATATCCACTTGCAGTTTCCACAAAAAGAGTGTTGCAGAACTGCTCCATGAAAAGAAATGTTCAACTCTGTGAGTTCAATCCACACATGACATAGAAGTTTCTGAAAATGCTTCTGTCTAGTTTGTATATGAAGATATTTCCTTTTCCAGCATAAGCCTCAAAGAGCTCCAAATATCCACTTGCTGAGTCTACAAAAACAGTGTTTCAAAACTGGTCTCTCAAAAGGAAGGTTGAACCCTGTGAGTTGAATACACTTATCATAACGAAGTTTCTGAGAATGCTTCCCTCCAGCTTTTATGCAATGATCTCTCCCTTTGCAGCATAGACCTCAAACCTCTCCAAATATCCACTTGCAGATTGTACAAAAAGAGTGTTTCAAGACTGCTCTATTGAAAGGAAGGTTGATCTCTGTGAGTTGAATGCACAAAGCACAGGGAACTTTCTGAGAATGCATTTGTCTAGTTTCTACGTGAAGATATTTCCTTTTCCAGCATTGGCCTCAAAGCACTCCATCCATCCAGTTGAAGATTCTACTAAAAGTGTGTTTCAAAACTGCTCTATGAAAAGAACTGTTCGACTCTGTGAGTTGAATGCACATATCGTGAAGAAGTTTCTGAGAATGCTTCAGTCTACTTTTTAGGTGAAGATATTTCATTTCCCAGGATAGGTCTCAAAGCCCTCCAAATATCCACTTGCGGATTCTACAAAAAGTGTGTTTCAAAACTGCTCTATCAAAAGGCAGGTTGAACTCTGTGTGTTGAATGCACAAAGCACAGGGAACTTTCTGAGAATTCTGTTGTCTAGTTTCTAGGTGAAGATATTTCCTTGTTCAGCATAGGCCTCAAAGCACTCCATCCATCCGCTTGAAGATTCTCCTAAAAAAGTCTTTCAAAACTTCTCTATCGAAAGAAAGGTTCAGCTCTGTGAGTTGAATGCAGACGTTACAAAGAAGTTTCTGAGAATGCTTCTGTCCAGTTTTTATGTGAAGATATTTCCTTTTCCAGCATAGGCCTCAAAGCACTCCATATATCTATTTGCACATTCTATAAAAAGAGTGTTTCCAAACTGCTCTCTCAAAAGGAAGGTTCAACTCTGTGGGTTGAATGCGTGCATCACGGAGAAGTTTCTGAGAATGCTTCTGTCTAGTTTTTAGGTGAAGAGATTTCATTTCCCAGCATAGACCTCAAGGGGCTCCAAATATCCACTTGCAGATTCAACAAAAAGAGTGTTTCAAAACTGCGCTTTGAAAAGGACGGTTCAATCTGTGAGTTGAATGAACTCAGCAGAATGAAGTTTCCGAGAGCGCTTCTATCTAGTTTTCATCTACATGTAGTTCCTTTTCCACTAGATGCCGCAATCACACCAAATATCCACTTGCAGTTTCCACAAAAATAGTGTTGCAGAACGGCTCCATGAAAAGGGATGTTCAACTCTGAGAGTTCAATCCCCACATGACATACAAGTTTCTGAAAGTGCTTCTGTCTAGTTTGTATATGAAGATAGTTCCGTTTCCAGCATAAACCTCTAAGAGCTCCGAATATCCAAATGCTGAGTCTACAAAAACTGTGTTTCAAAACTGGTCTCTCAAAAGGAAGGTTCGACTCTGTGAATTGAAAGCACTTATCACAAAGAAGTTTGTCAGAATTCTTCCGTCCGGCTTTTATGCAATGATATTACCTTTTGCAGCATAGGCCTCAAAGCACTCCAAATATCCACTTGCATATTCTGCAAAAAGGGTGTTTCAAAACTGCTCTATCGAAAGGCAGGTTGATCTCTGTGAGTTGAATGCACAAAGCACAGGGATCTTTCTGAGAATTCCATTATCTAGTTTCTGCGTGAAGATATTTCCTTTTCCAACATAGGCCTCAAAGCACTCCATCCATCCACTTGCAGATTCTACAAAAAGATTGTTTCAAAATGTCTGTGTTAAAAGGAATGTTCAACTCTGTGAGTTGTATGCACTCATCACAAAGTGGTTTCTGAGAATGCTTCTCTCTAGGTGTTTTGTGAAGAAATTTCCCTTCCCACAAGAGGCCTCAGTGCTCTCCAAATGTACAGTTGCAGATTATACAAAAACAGTGTTTCATGGCTGCTCTAACAAAAGGAATATTCCCCGCTGTGAGTTGAATGCAACCAACACAAAGTAGTTTCTGAGAATGCTTCTTTCTAGGTTATAGGTGAAGATATTTACATTTCGAACACAGGCCTCATAGCTTTCCGAATGACCACTTGCATATACTGAACAAAGTGAGTTTCCAAACTGCTCCATGAAAAGAAACGTTAAACTCTGTGGGTTGAATTCACTTCTCACAGAGAAGTTTGTGAGAATGCTTCTGTCTAGTTTTCGTGTGAGTTTGTCCCGTTTCCAACGAATTCCTAGAAGCCGTCCGAATTTCCAGTTGCAGATTCTACACAAAGAGTGTTTCAAAATGTCTCTGTTAAAAGGAGTGTTCAACTCTGTGAGTTGAATGCACACACCTCAAAGAAGATTCAGAGAATGCTTATGTCTAGTTTTGATGTGAAGATGGTTCCTTTCCACCACAGGCCTTAAAGCGCTCCAAATGTCCACTTGCCGATTCTAGAAAAGGAGTGTTTCAAAATTGCTCTATCAAAAGAAAGGTTCAGCTCTGTGAGCTGAATGCTCACATCACACAGAAGTTTTTGAGATCCCTTCTGTCTTCTTTTTCTGTGAGGGTGTCAGGTTTCCAGTGAATTCCTAGAATTGGTCCAAATATCCACTTGCACATTCTATAAAAAGAGAGTTTCAAAACTTCTCTGTGAAAAGGAATGTTCAACTCTGTGAGTTGAATTCACACACCACAAGGAAGTTTCAGAGAATGCTTCTGTCTACTTGTTATGTGAAGATATTTCGTTTCCAGCACAGGCCTCAAAGCGCTCCAAATGTCCACTTGCAGATCCTAGAAAAAGAGTGTTTCCAAACTGGTCTATCAAAAGTCAGGTTCCCATCTCTGAGTTGGGAGAATACATCAAAAAGGAGTTTGTGAGAATGCTTCTGTCTCGTTTTTGGGTGAGGATATCCCGTTTCCAGCAAATTCCTATAAGTGGTCCAAATATCCGCATGCAGATTCTACAAAAAGAGTGTTTCAAAACTGCTGTAACAAAAGGAATGTTCAACTCTGTGAGATGAATGCACACATCACAAAGCGGTTTCTGAGAATGCTTCTCTCTAGGTTTTTCGTGAAGAAATTTCCCTTCCCACCAGAGGCCTCAGAGCACTCCAAATGTTCAGTTGCAGATTATACAAAAACAGTGTTTCATGGCTGCTCTAACAAAAGGAATATTCCCCTCTGTGAGTTGAATGCAACCAACACAATGTAGTTTCTGAGAATGCTTCTTTCCAGGTTATAGGTGAAGATATTGCCTTTTCGAACACAGGCCTCATAGCTTTCCGAATGAGCACTTGCATATACTGCACAAAGTGTGTCTCCAAACTGCTCCATGAAAAGAAACGTTAAACTCTGTGGGTTGAATTCACTGATCACACAGAAGTTTGTGAGAATGCTTCTGTCTAGTTTTCGTGTGAGTTTGTCCCGTTTCCAACGAATTCCTACAAGCGGTCCAAATTTCCACTTACAGATACTACAAAAAGAGTGTTTCAAAATGTCTCTGTTAAAAGGATTGTTCAACTCTGTGAGTTGAATGCACACACCACAAAGAAGATTCAGAGAATGCTTCTGTCCAGTTTTGATGTGAAGATGTTTCCTTTCCACCACAGGCCTCAAAGCGCTCCAAATGTCCACTTGCCGATTCTAGAAAAAGAGTGTTTCAAAATTGCTCTCTCAAAAGAAAGGTTCAGCTTTGTGAGCTGAATGCTCACATCACACAGAAGTTTGTGAGAACACTTCTGTCTTGCTTGTGGGTGAGGGTGTCAGGTTTCCAATGAATTCCTAGAATTGGTCCAAATATCCAGTTGCACATTCTATAAAAAGAGTGTTTCAAAACTTCTCTGTCAAAAGGAATGTTCAACTCTATGAGTTGAATGCACACACCACAAAGGAGTTTCAGAGAATGACTTTGTCTAGTTGTTATGTGAAGATATTTCCTTTCCAGCACAGGCCTCAAAGTGCTCCAAATGTCCACTTGCAGATCCTAGAAAAAGAGTGTTCCCACACTGCTCTATCAAAAGTCAGGTTCACATCTCTGAGTTGAGAGCACACATCACAAAGGAGTTTGTGAGAATTCTTCTGTCTCGTTTTTGTGTGAGGATATCCCGTTTCCAGCAAATTCCTATAAGTGGTCCAAATATCCACATGCAGATTCTACAAAAAGAGGGTTTCAAAACTGCTCTAACCAAAGGAATGTTCAACTCTGTGGGATGAATGCACACATCACAAAGTGGTTTCTGAGAAAGCTTCTCTCTAGGTGTTTTGTGAAGAAATTTCCCTTCCCAACATAGGCCTCAGAGGTCTCCAAATGTCCAATTGCAGATTATACAAAAACAGTGTTTCATGGCTGCTCTAACAAAAGGAATATTCCCCTCTGTGAGTTGAATGCAACCAACACAAGGTAGTTTCTGAGAATGCTTCTTTCTAGGTTATATGTGAAGATATTTCCATTTCGAACACAGGCCTAATAGCTTTCCGAATGACCACTTGCATATACTGCACAAAGTGTGTTTCCAGACTGCTCCATGAAAAGAAACGTTGAACTCTGTGGGTTGAATTCGCTGATCACAGAGAAGTTTTTGAGAATGCTTCTGTCTAGTTTTCGTGTGAGTTTGTCCCGTTTCCAACGAATTCGTAGAAGCGGTTCAAATTTCCAATTGCAGATTCTACACAAAGAGTGTTTCAAAATGTCTCTGTTAAAAGGAGTGTTCAACTCTGTGAGTTGAATGCACACACCACAAAGAAGATTCAGAGAATGCTTCTGTCTAGTTTTGATGTGAAGATGTTTCCTTTCCACCACAGGCCTCAAAGCGCACCAAATGTCCACTTGCCGATTCTAGAAAAAGAGGGTTTCAGAATTGCTCCATCAAAAGACAGGTTGAGCTCTGTGAGTTGAACGCTCACATCACACAGAAGTTTGTGAGAACCCTTCTGTCTTGTTTTTGTGTGAGGGTGTCCCGTTTCCAACGAATTCCTAGAAGCGGTCCAAATATCCACTTGCACATTCTATAAAAAGAGTGTTTCAATATTTCTCTGTCAAAAGGAATGTTCAGCGCTGTGAGTTGAATTCACACACAACAATCAAGTTTCAGAGAATGCTTCTGTCTACTTATTATGTGAAGATATTTCCTTTCCAGCACAGGCCTCAAAGTGCTCCAAATGTCCACATGCAGATCCTAGAAAAAGAGTGTTTCCTAACTACTCTATCGAAAGTCAGGTTCACATATCTGAGTTGAGAGCACACATCACAAAGTAGTTTCTGAGAATGCTTCTGTCTCGTTTTGGTGTGAGGACATCCCGTTTCCAGCAAATTCCTATAAGTGGTCCAAATATCCACATGCAGATTCTACAAAAAGAGTGCTTCAAAACTGCTCTAACAAAATGAATGTTCAACTCTGTGAGTTGAATGCACACCTCACAAAGTGGTTTCTGAGAATGCTTCTCTCCAGGTGTTTTGTGAAGAAATTTCCCTTCCCACCAGAGGCCTCAGAACTCTCCAAATGTCCAATTGCAGATTATACAAAAGCAGTGATTCATGGCTGCTCTAACAAAAGGAATATTCCCCTCTGTGAGTTGAGTGGAACCAACACAAAGTAGTTTCTGAGAATGCTTCTTTCTGGGTTATATGTGAAGATATTGCCTTTTCGAACACAGGCCTCATAGCTTTCCGAATGACCAATTGCTTATACCGCACAAAGAGTGTTTCCAAACCGCTCCATGAAAAGAAACGTTAAACTCTGTGTTTTGAATTCACTTCTCACAGAGAAGTTTGTGAGAATGCTTCTGTCTAGTTTTCGTGTGAGTTTGTCTCATTTCCAACGAATTCCTAGAAGCGGTCCAAATTTTCACTTGCAGGTTCTACAAAAAGAGTGATTCAAAATGTCTCTGTTAAAAGGAGGGTTCAACTCTGTGAGTTGAATGCACACACCACAAAGAAGATTCAGAGAATGCTTCTGGCTTGTTTTGATGTGAAGATATTTCCTTTCCAGCACAGTCCTCAAAGCGCTCCAAATGTCCACTTGCAGATCCTAGAAAAAGAGTGTTTCCAAACTGCTCTATCAAAAGTCAGGTTCACATCTCTGAGTGGAGAGCACACATAAAAAGGGGTTTGTGAGAATGGTTCTGTCTCGTCTTTGTGTGAGGATATCCCGTTTCCAGCAAATTCCTATAAGTGGTCCAAATATCCCCAAGCAGATTCTACAAAAAGAGTGTCTCAAAACTGCTCTAACCAAAGGAATGTTCAACTCTGTGAGTTGAATGCACACATCACACATTGGTTTCTGAGAATGCTTCTCACTAGGTGTGAAGAATTTTCCCTTCCCACCAGAGGCCTCAGAGCTCTCCAAATGTCCAATTGCAGATTATACAAAAACAGTGTTTCATGGCTGCTCTAACAAAAGGAATGTTCCCCTCTGTGAGTTGAATGCAACCAACACAAAGTAGTTTCTGAGAATTCTTTTTTCTAGGTTGTATGTGAAGACATTGCCTTTTCGAACACAGGCCTAATAGCTTTCCGAATGACCACTTGCATATACTGCACAAAGTGTGTTTCCAAACTGCTCCATGAAAAGAAACGTTAAACTCTGTTGGTTCAATTCACTTATCACAGAGTAGTTTGTGAGAATGCTACTGTCTAGTTTTCGTGTGAGTTTGTCCCGTTTCCAACGAATTCCTAGTAGCGGTCCAAGTATCCACTTCCACATTCTACAAAAAGAGTGTTTCAAAACTTCTCTGTCAAAAGGAATGTTCAACTCTGTGAGTTGAATGCACACACCACAAAGAAGTTTCAGAGAATGCTTCTGTCTACTTGTTATGTGAAGATATTTCCTTTCTAGCACAGGCCTCAAAGCGCTCCAAATGTCCAGTTGCCGATTCTAGAAAAAGAGTGTTTCAAAATTGCTGTATCAAAAGAAAGGTTCAGCTCTCTAAGCTGAATGCTCACATCACACAGAAGTTTGTGAGAACGCTTCTGTCTTATTTTTGTTTGAGGGTGACCCGTTTCCAACGAATTCCTAGTAGCGGTCCAAATATCCACTTGCACATTCTATAAAAAGATGTTTAAAAACTTCTCTGTCAAAAGGAATGTTCAACTCTGTGAGTTGAATTCACGCACCGCGAAGAAGTTTCAGAGAATGCTTCTGTCTACCTGTTATGTGAAGACATTTCCTTTCCAGCACAGGCCAAAAAGCTTTCCAAATATCCACTTGCAGATTCTAGAAAAAGAGTTTTTCCAAACTGCTCTATCAAAAGTCAGGTTCACATCTGTGATTTGAGAGCACTCATCACAAAGGAGTTTGTGAGAATGCTTCTGTCTCGTTTTTGTGTGAGGATATCCCGTTTCCAGCAAATTCCTATAAGTGGTCCAAATATTCACATGCAGATTCTACAAAAGAGGGTCACAAAACTGCTCTAAGAAAAGGAATGTTCAACTCCGTGAGTTGAATGAACACATCACACTTTGGTTTCTGAGAATGCTTCTCTCTAGGTTTTTTGTGAAGAAATTTCCCTTCCCATCGGAGGCCTCAGTGCTCTCCAAATGTCCAATTGCGGATTATACAAAAACAGTGTTTCATGGCTCCTCTAACCAAAGCAATATTCCCCTCTGTGAGTTGAATGCTACTAACACAAAGTAGTTTCTGATAATGATTCTTTCTAGGTTACATGTGAAGATATTGCCTTTTCGAACGGAGGTCTCATAGTTTTCCGAATCACCACTTGCATATACTGCACAAAGTGTGTTTCCAAACTGCTCAATGAAAGAAACGTTAAACTCTGTGGGTTGAATTCACTTATCACAGAGAAGTTTGTGAGAATGCGTCTGTCTAGTTTTCGTGTGAGTTTGTCCCGTTTCCAACGAATTCCTACAAGCGGTGCAAATTTCCCCTTACAGATTCTACAAAAAGAGTGTTTCAAAATGTCTCTCTTAAAAGGAGTGTTCAACTCTTTGAGTTGAATGCACGCACCAAAATGAAGTTTCGGAGAATGCTTCTGTCTACTTTTTATGTGAAGATATTTCCTTTCCAGCACTGTCCTCAAAGAAATCCAAAAGTTCACTTGCAGATTCTAGAAGAAGAGTGTTTCCAAACTGCTCTATCAAAAGTCAGGTTCACATATCTGAGTTGAGAGCACACATCAGAAAGGACTTTGTGAAAATGCTACTGTCTCGTTTTTGTGTGAGGATATCCCGTTTCCGGCAATTTCCTATAAGTGGTCCAATTATCCACATGCAGATTCTACAAAAGAGTGTCTCAAAACTGCTCTGAGAAAAGGAATGTTCAACTCCGTGAGTTGAATGAACACATCGCACTGTGCTTTCTGAGAATGCTTCTCGCAAGGTGTTTTGTGAAGAAATTTCCCTTCCCGCCAGAGGCCTCAGAGCTCTCCAAATGTCCGATTGCAGATTATACAAAAACAGTGTTTCATGGCTGCTCTAACAAAAGGAATATTCCTCTCGGTGAGTTGAATGCAACCAACAAAAAGCAGTTTCTGAGAATGCTTCTTTCTAGGTTATATGTGAAGATATTGCCTTTTCGAACACAGGCCTCAGAGTTTCCGAATGACCACTTGCATATACTGCACAAAGTGTGTTTCCAAACTGCTCCATGAAAAGAAACGTTAAACTCTGTGGGTTGAATTCACTTATCACAGAGAAGTTTGTGAGAATGCTTCTGTCTAGTTTTCGTGTGAGTTTGTCCCGTTTCCAACGAATACCTAGAAGCGGTCCAAATTTCCACTTGCAGACTCTACAGAAAGAGTGTTTCAAAATGTCTCTGTTAAAAGGAGTGTTCAACTCTGTGAGTTGAATGCACACACCACAAAGAAGATTCAGAGAATAATTCTCTCTAGTTTTGAAGTGAAAATATTTCCTTTCCACCGCAGGCCTCAAAGCGCTCCAAATGTCCACTTGCCGATTCTAGAAAAAGAGTGTTTCAAAATTGCTCTATCAAAAGAAAGGTTAAGCTCTGTGAGCTGAATGCTCACATCACACAGAAGTTCGTGAGAACGGTTCTTCCTTGTTTTTGTGTGAGGGTGTCCCATTTCCAACGAATTCCTAGAAGCGGCCCAAATATCCACTTGCACATTCTATAAAAAGAGTGTTTCAAAACTTCTCTGGCAAAAGGAATGTTCAACTCTGTGAGTTGAATGCACGCACCAAAATGAAGTTTCGGAGAATGCTTCTGTCTACTTTTTATGTGAAGATATTTCCTTTCCAGCACAGTCCTAAAAGAACTCCAAATGTTCACTTGCAGATTCTAGAAGAAGAGTGTTTCCAAACTGCTCTATCAAAAGTCAGGTTCACATATCTGAGTTGAGAGCACACATGAGAAAGGAGTTTGTGGGAATGCTACTGTCTCGTTTTTGTATGAGGATATCCCGTTTCCGGCAATTTCCTATAAGTGGTCCAAAAATCCACATGCAGATTCTACAAAATAGTGTCTCAAAACTGCTCTAAGAAAAAGAATGCTCAACTCCGTAAGTTGAATGAACACATCACACTGTGCTTTCTGAGAATGCTTCTCTCAAGGTGTTTTGTGAAGAAATTTCCCTTCCCACCAGAGGCCTCAGAGCTCTCCAAATGTCCAATTGCAGATTATACAAAAACAGTGTTTCATGGCTGCTCTAACAAAAGGAATATTCCTCTCGGTGAGTTGAATGCAACCAACACAAAGTAGTTTCTGAGAATGCTTCTTTCTAGGTTATATGTGAAGATATTGCCTTTTCGAACACAGGCCTCAGAGTTTCCGAATGACCACTTGCATATACTGCAAAAAGTGTGTTTCCAAACTGCTCCATGAAAAGAAACGTTAAACTCTGTGGGTTGAATTCACTTCTCACAGAGAAGTTTGTGAGAATGCTTCTGTCTAGTTTTCGTGTGAGTTTGTCCCGTTTCCAACGAATACCTAGAAGCGGTCCAAATTTCCACTTGCAGACTCTACAGAAAGAGTGTTTCAAAATGTCTCTGTTAAAAGGAGTGTTCAACTCTGTGAGTTGAATGCACACACCACAAAGAAGATTCAGAGAATGCTTCTGTCTAGTTTTGATGTGAAGATATTTCCTTTCTACCGCAGGCCACAAAGCGCTCCAAATGTCCACTTGCCGATTCTTGAAAAAGAGTGTTTCAAAATTGCTCTATCAAAAGAATGTTTCAGCTCTATGAGCTGAATTCTCACATGACACAGAAGTTTGTGGGAATGCTTCTGTGTTGTTTTTGTGTGAGTGTGTCCCGTTTCCAACGAGTTCCTAGTAGCAGTCCAAATATCCATTTGCACATTCTATAAAAAGAGTGTTTCAAAACTTCTCTGTCAAAAAGAACGTTCAACTCTGTGAGATGAATGCACACACCACAAAGAAGTTTCAGAGAATGCTTCTGCCTACTTGTTATGTGAAGATATTTCCTTTCCAGCAAAGGCCTCAAAGCGTTCCAAAAGTCCACTTGCAGATTCTAGAAAAAGAGTGTTTCCAAACTACTCTATCAAAAGTCATGTTCACATCTCTGAGTTGAGGGCACATATCACTAAGGAGTTGGTGAGAATGCTTCTGTCTCGTTTTTGTGTGAGGATATCCCGTTTCCAGCAAATTCCTATAAGTGGTCCAAATATCCATATGCAGATTCTACAAAAGAGTGTCTCAAAACTGCTGTAAGAAAAGGAATGTTCAACTCCTTGAGTTGAATGAACACATCACACTGTGGTTTCTGAGAATGCTTCTTTCTAGGTGTTTTGTGAAGTAATTTCCCTTCCCACCAGAGACCTCAGAGCTCTCCAAATGTCCAATTGCAGATTATACAAAAACAGTGATTCATGGCTACTCTAACAAGAGGAATATTCCCCCCTGTGAGTTGAATGCAACCAACACAAAGTAGTTTCTGAGAATGCTTCTTTCTAGGTTATATGTGAAGATATTGCCTTTTCGAACACAGCCCTCATAGTTTTCCGAATCACCACTTGCATATACTGCACAAAGTGCGTTTCCAAACTGCTCCATGGAAAGAAACGTTAAACTCTGTCGGTTGAATTCACTTATCACAGAGAAGTTTGTGAGAATGCTTCTGTCTAGTTTTCGTGTGAGTTTGTCCCGTTTCCAACGAAAACCTAGAAGCGGTCCAAATTTCCACTTGCAGATTCTACAAAAAGAGTGTTTCAAAATGTCTCTGTTAAAAGGAGTGTTCAGCTCTGTGAGTTGAATGCACACACCACAAAGAAGGTTCAGAGAATGCTTCGGTCTAGTTTTGATGTGAAGATATTTCCTTTCCACCACAGACCTCAAAGTGCTGCAAATGTCCACTTGCCGATTCTATGAAAAGAGTGTTTCAAAATTTTTCTATCAAAAGAAAAGTTCACCTCTGTGAGCTGAATGCTCACATCACACAGATGTTTGTGAGAATGCTTCTGTCTTGTTTTTGTGTGAAGGTGTCCCGTTTCCAAAGTATTCCTAAAAGCGGTCCAAATATCAACTTGCACATTCTATAAAAAGAGTGTTTCAAAACTTCTCTGTCAAAAGGAATGTTCAACTCTGTGAGTTGAATGCACACACAACAAAGAAATTTCAGAGAATGCTTCTGTCTACTTATTATGTGAAGATATTTCCTTTCCATTACAGGCCTGAAAGTGCTCCAAATGTCCACTTGCAGATTCTAGAAAAAGAGTGATTCCAAACTGCTCTATCAAAAGTCAGCTTCACATCTCTGAGTTGAGAGCACACATCACAAAGGAGTTTGTGAGAATACTTCTGTCTCGTTTTTGTGTGAGGATATCCCGTTTCCAGCAAATTCCTATAAGTAGTCCAAATATCCACATGCAGATTCTACAAAAAGAGGGTCTCAAAACTGCTCTACCTAAAGGAATGTTCAACTCCGTGAGTTGAATGCACACCTCACACAGTGTTTTCTGAGAATGCTTCTCTCTAGGTGTTTTGTGAAGTAATTTCCCTTCCCACCAGATGCCTCAGAGCTCTCGAAATGTCCAGTTACAGATTATACAAAAACAGTGTTTCATCGCTGCTCTAACAAAAGGAATATTCGCCTCTGTGAGTTGAATGCAAGCAACACAATCCATTTTCTGAGAATGCTTCTTTCCAGGTTATATGTGAGGATATTGCCTTTTCGAACACAGGCCTCATAGCTTTCCGAATGACCACTTCCATGTACTGCAAAAAGTGTGTTTCCAAACTGCTCCATGAAAAGAAACTTTAGACTCTGTGGGTTAAACTCAATTCTCACAGAGAAGTTTGTGAGAATGCTTCTGTCTAGTTTTCGTGTGAGATTGTCCCATTTCCAACGAATTCCTAGAAGCCGTCCAAATTTCCACTTGCAGATTCTACAAAAGAGTGGTTCAAAATGTCTCTGTTAAAAGGAGTGTTCAACTCTGTGAGTTGAATGCACACACCACAAAGAAGATTCAGAGAATACTTCTGTCTAGTTTTGATATGAAGATATTTCCTTTCCAGCAGAGGCCTCAAAGCGCTCCAAATATCCACTTACCGATTCTAGAAAAGGAGTGTTTCAAAATTGCTCTATCAAAAGACAAGTTCAGCTCTGAGAGCTGAATGCTCACATCACACAGAAGTTTGTGAGAAGGCTTCTGTCTTGTTTTGGTGTGAGGGTGTCAAGTTTACAACGAATTCCTACAAGCGGTCCAAATATCAACTTGCACATTCTATAAAAAGAGTGTTTCAAAACTTCTCTGTCAAAAGGAATGTTCAACTCTGTGAGTTGAATGCACACACCACAAAGAAGTTTCAGAGAATGCTTCTGTCTACTTGTTATGTGAAGATATTTAGTGTCCAGCACAGGCCTCAAAGCGCTCCAAATGTCCACTTGCAGATTCTAGAAAAAGAGTGATTCCAAACAGCTCTATCAAAAGTCAGCTTCACATCTCTGAGTTGAGAGCACACATCACAAAGGAGTTTGTGAGAATACTTCTGTCTCGTTTTTGTGTGAGGATATCCCGTTTCCAGGAAATTCCTATAAGTGGTCCAAATATCCACATGCAGATTCTACAAAAAGAGGGTCTCAAAACTGCTCTAACGAAAGGAGTGTTCAACTCTGTGAGTTGAATGTACACCTCACACTGTGGTTTCTGAGAGTGCTTCTCTCTAGGTGTTTTGTGAAGAAATTTCCCTTCCCACCAGAGGCTTCAGAGCTCTCCAAATGTCCAATGGCAGATTATACAAAAACGGTGTTTCATGGCTGCTCTAGCCAAAGGAATATTCCCCCCTGTGAGTTGAATGCAACCAACAAAAAGTAGTTTCTGAGAATGCTTCTTTCTAGGTTATAGGTGAAGTTATTGCTTTTTCGAACACAGGTCTCATAGTTTCCGAATCACCACTTGCATATACTGCACAAAGTGTGTTTCCAAACTGCTCCATGAAAAGAAACGTTAAACTCTGTGGGTTGAATTCACTTCTCACAGAGAAGTTTGTGAGAATGCTTCTGTCTAGTTTTCGTGTGAGTTTGTCCCGTTTCCAACGAATTCCTACAAGCGGTGCAAATTTCCCCTTACAGATTCTACAAAAAGAGTGTTTCAAAATGTCTCTCTTAAAAGGAGTGTTCAACTCTTTGAGTTGAATGCACACACCACAAAGAAGATTAAGGGAATGCTTCTGTCTAGTTTTGATGTGAAGATATTTCCTTTCCACCACAGACCTCAAAGCGCTCCAAATGTCCACTTGCCGATTCTAGAAAAAGAGTGTTTCAAAATTGTTCTATCAAAAGAAAGGTTCAGCTCTGTGAGCTTTATGCTCACATCACACAGAAGTTTGTGAGAACGCTTCTGTCTTGTTTTTGTGTGAGGGTGTCAAGTTTAAAATGAATTCCTAAAACGGTCCAAATATCCAGTTGCACATTCTATAAAAAGAGTGTTTCAAAACTTCTCTGTCAAAAGGAATGTTCAACTCTGTGAGTTGAATACACACACACCACAAAGAAGTTTCAGAGAATGCCTCTGTATACTTATTATATGAAGATATTTCCTTTCCAGCACAGGCCTCAAATCGCTCCAAATGTCCACTTGCAGATCCTAGAAAAAGAATGTTTCCAAACTGCTCTATCAAAAGTCATGTTCACATCTGTGAGTTGAGAGCACACATCACAAAGGAGTTTGTGAGAATACTTCTGTCTCGTTTTTGCCTGAGGAAATCCCGTTTCCAGCAAATTTCTATAAGTGGTCCAAATATCCACATGCAGATTCTACAAAAACAGTGTTTCAAAACTGCTCTGAAAAAGGAATGTTCAACTCTGTGGGTTGAATGCACACATCACAAATTGGTTTCTGAGAATGCTTCAATCTATGTGTTTTGTGAAGAAATTTCCCTTCCCACCAGAGGCTTCAGAGCTCTCCAAAGGCCCAATTACAGATTATACAAAAACAGGGTTTCATGGCTGCTCTAACAGAAGGAATATTCCCCTCTGTGAGTTGAATGCAACCAACACAAACTATTTTCTGAGAATGCTACTTTCTAGGTTATATGCGAAGATATTGCCTTTTGGAACACAGGCCTCATAGCTTTCCGTATGACCACTTCCATATACTGCACAATGGGTTTCTCCAAACTGCTCCATGATAAGAAACGTTAGGCTCTGTGGGTTAAATTCACTTCTCACAGAGGAATTTGAGAGAATGCTTCTGTCTAGTTTTCGTGTGAGTTTGTCCCGTTTCCAACGAATTCCTGGAAGCCGTCCAAATTTCCACCTGCAGATTCTACAAAAAGAGTGTTTCCAAATGTCTCTGTTAAAAGGAGTGTTCAACTCTGTGAGTTGAATGCACACAGCAGAAAGAAGAAACAGAGAATACTTCTGTCTAGTTTTGATGTGAAGTTATTTCCTTTCCAGCACAGGCCTCAAAGCACTCCAAATATCCACTTGCCGATTCTAGAAAAAGAGTGTTTCAAAATTGCTCTATCAAAAGAAATGTTCAGCTCTGAGAGCTGAATGCTCACATCACACAGATGTTTGTGACAACGCTTCTGTCTTGTTTTTGTGTGAGGGTGTCAAGTTTACAACGAATTCCTACAAGCGGTCCAAATATGCAGTTGCACATCCTATAAAAAGAGGGTTTCAAAACTTGTCAGTCAAAAGCAATGTTCAACTCTGTGAGTTGAATGCACACACCACAAAGAAGTTTCAGAGAATGCTTCTGTCTACTTGTTATGTGACGATATTTTAAAAACTAGACAGAAGCATTCTCAGAAACTTATTTGTGATGAGTGCATTCAACTCATTGACTTGAACCTACCAATCGATAGAGAAGTTTGGAAACACTCTTTTTGTAGAATCCGCAAGTGGCTATTTGGAGCGCTTTGAGGCCTATGCTGGGAAATGAAATCTCTTCACCTAAAAACTAGACAGAAGCATTCTCAGAAACTTCTTCACGATATGTGCTTTCAACTCACAGAGTTGAACCTTTCTTTTCACAGAGCAGTTTTGAAACACACTTTTGGTAAAATCTGCGAGTGGATATTTGGAGCGATTTCAGGCCTATGCTAGAAAAGGAAATATCTTCACATAAATACTAGACAGAAGCATTCTCGGAAACT
This sequence comes from Pongo pygmaeus, assembly GCF_028885625.2. Classification (NCBI taxonomy): domain Eukaryota; kingdom Metazoa; phylum Chordata; class Mammalia; order Primates; family Hominidae; genus Pongo; species Pongo pygmaeus. The sequence goes on from NC_072392.2 coordinate 40,106,477, forward strand.
TCTGTGTGATGAGTGTATTCAATTCACAGACTTGAACGTTCCTTTTGACGGAGCAGTTTTGAAACACTCCTTTGGTAGCATCTGCAAGTGTTTATTTGGAGCACTTTGAGGCCTATGTTGGAAAAGGAAATATCCTCACATAAAAACTAGAGAGAAGCATTCTCAGAAACTTCTTTGTGATGATTGTATTCTACTCACAGAGTTGAACCTTCCTTTTGATAGAACGGTTTTGAAACACTCTTTTTGTAGAATCTGCAAGTGGATATTTGGAGCGCTTTGAGGCCTATGCTGGGAAATGAAATATCTTCACCTGAAAACTAGACAGAAGCATTCTGAGAAACTTCTTTGTGAGGAGTGCATTCAACTCACAGACTTGAACGTTCCTTTTGATAGAACAGTTTCGAAACACTAAGTTTGTAGAATCCGCAAGTGTTTATTCGGAGCACCTTGAGGCCTATGATGGAAAAGGAAATATCTTCACATAACAACTAGAGAGAAGCATTCTCAGAAACTTCTTTGTGATGAGTGCATTCAACTCATAGAGTTGAACCTGTCTTTTGATAGAGCAGTTTGGAAACACTCTTTTTGTGAAATCTGCAAGTGGATATTTCCAGCGATTGGAGGCCTATGCAAGGAAAAGGAAATATCTTTACACAAAAACTAGACAGCAGCATTCTCAGAAACTACTTTGTGAGGAGTGCATTCAACTCACAGACTTGAACGTGCCTTTTGATAGAACAGTTTTGCAACACTCCTTCAGTACAATCTGCAAGTGTTTATTCGGAGCGCTTTGGGGCCTATGTTGGAAAAGGAAATATCTCCACATAAAAACTAGACAGCAGCATTCTAAGAAACTTCTTTGTGATGAGTGCATTCTACTCACAGAGTTGAACTTTCCTTTTGATAGAACAGTTTTGAAACACTCTTTTTGTAGAATCTGCAAGTGGATATTTGGAGCGATTTGAGGCCTATGCTGGAAAAGGAAATATCTTCACATAAAAACTAGACAGAAGCATTCTCAGAAACTTCTTTGTGTTGAGTGCATTCAACTCACAGACTTGAAGCTTCCTTTTGAAAGAGCAGTTTTGAAACACTCTTTTTGTAAAATCTGCAAGTGGATATTCGGAGCAATTTGTGGCCTATGCTGGGAAATGGAATATCTTCACCTAAAAACTAGACAGAAGAATTCTCAGAAAGCTCTTCTCGATGCGTGCATTCAACTCACAGAGATGAACCTGCCTTTTGACAGAGCAGTTTGGAAACACTCTGTTTGTAGAATCTGTAAGTGGATATTTTTGCGCTTTGAGGCCTATGCTGGAAAAGGAAATATCTTCACATAAAAACTGGACAGAAGCATTCTCAGAAACTTCTTTGTGATGTGGGCGTTGAACTCACGGAGTTGAACCTTTCTTTTGATAGAGAAGTTTTGAAACACTCTTTTAGTAGAATCTTCATGTGGATGGATGGAGTGCTTTGAGGCCTATGCTGGAAAAGGAAATGTCTTCACGTAGAAACTAGACAGAAGCATTCTCAGAAAGCTCCCTGGGCTTTGTGCATTCAAATCACAGAGTTCTACCTGCCTTTGGATAGAGCAGTTCTGAAACCCTCTTTCTGTAGAATCTGCAAGTGGATATTTGGAGCGCTTTGAGGACTATGCTGCAAAAGGAAATATCAATGCATAAAAGCTAGATGGAAGCATTCTCAGAAACTACTTTGTGTTGAGTGCCTTCAACTCACAGGGTTGAACCTTCCTTTTGACAGACCAATTTTGAAACACTGTTTTTGTAGAATCCGCAAGTGGATATTTGGAGGTCATTGAGGCTTATGCTGGAAAAGGAGATATCTTCATATACAAACTAGACAGAAGCATTTTCAGAAACTTCTATGTCATGTGGGGATTGAAGTCACAGAGTTGAGCATTCCTTTTCATGGAGCAGTTGTGCAACACTCTTTTTGCGGAAACTGCAAGTGGATATTTGGTGCGATTGCGGCATCTAGTGGAAAAGGAAATACATGCAGATGAAAACTGGATAGAATCATTCTGAGAAACTTTTTTCTGATGAGTGCATTCAACTCACAGACTTGAACCTTCCTTTTCAAAGAGCAGTTTTGAAACACTGTTTTCGTAGAATCCGCAAGTGGCTATTTGGAGCGCTTTGAGGCCTATGCTGGGAAATGAAATCTCTTCACCTAAAAACTAGACAGAAGCATTCTCAGAAACTTCTTCACGATATGTGCATTCAACTCACAGAGTTGAACCTTTCTTTTCACAGAGCAATTTTGAAACACACTTTTGGTAAAATCTGCGAGTGGATATTTGGAGCGATTTCAGGCCTATGCTAGAAAAGGAAATATCTTCACATAAATACTAGACAGAAGCATTCTCAGAAACTTCTGTGTGATGAGTGCATTCAATTCACAGACTTGAACGTTCCTTTTGACGGAACAGTTTTGAAACACTCCTTTGGTAGCATCTGCAAGTGTTTATTTGGAGCACTTTGAGGCCTATGTTGGAAAAGGAAATATCCTCACATAAAAACTAGAGAGAAGCATTCTCAGAAACTTCTTTGTGATGATTGCATTCTACTCACAGAGTTGAACCTTCCTTTTGATAGAACAGTTTTGAAACACTCTTTTTGTAGAATCTGCAAGTGGATATTTGGAGCGCTTTGAGGCCTATGCTGGGAAATGAAATATCTTCACCTGAAAACTAGACAGAAGCATTCTGAGAAACTTCTTTGTGAGGAGTGCATTCAACTCACAGACTTGAACGTTCCTTTTGATAGAACAGTTTTGAAACACTAAGTTTGTAGAATCCGCAAGTGTTTATTCGGAGCACATTTAGGCCTATGTGGGAAAAGGAAATATCCTCACATAAAAACTACAGAGAAGCATTCTCAGAAACTTCTTTGTGATGAGTGCATTCAACTCACAGAGTTGAACCTACTAATTGACAGAGAAGTTTGGAAACACTCTGTTTGTAGAATCTACAAGTGGATATTTGTTGCGCTTTGAGTCCTATGCTGGAAAAGGAAATATCTTCATATAAAAACTAGACCGAAGCATTCTCAGAAACTTCCTTGTGTTGAGTGCATTCAACTCACAGACTTGAACCTTCTTTTTGAAAGAGCAGTTTTGAAACACTCTTTTTGTAAAATCTGCAAATGGATATTTGGGGCACTTTGAGGCCTATGCTGGGAAATGGAATATCTTCACCTAAAAACTAGACAGAAGCACTCTCAGAAAGTTCTTCTCAATGCGTGCATTCAAATCACAGAGATGAATCTGTCTTTTGATAGAGCAGTTTGGAAACACTCTTTTTGTGAAATCTGCAAGTGGATATTTCCAGCGATTTGAGGACTATGCAAGGAAAAGGAGATATCTTCACACAAAAACTAGACAGCAGTATTCTCAGAAACTTCTTTGTGATGAGTGCATTCAACTCCCAGACTTGAACCTTCCTTTTGAAAGAGAAGTTTTGAAACACTGTTGTCGTAGAATCCGCAAGTGGATATTTGTTGCACTTTGAGGCCTATGCTGGAAAAGGAAATATCTTCACATAAAAACTAGACAGAAGCATTCTCAGAAACTTCCTTGTGTTGAGTGCATTCAACTCACAGACTTGAACCTTCTTTTTGAAAGAGCAGTTTTGAAACACTCTTTTTGTAAAATCTGCAAATGTTTATTTGGGGCACTTTGAGGCCTATGCTGGGAAATGGAATATCTTCACCTAAAAACTAGACAGAAGCACTCTCAGAAAGTTCTTCTCAATGCGTGCATTCAACTCACAGAGTTGAATCTGTCTTTTGATAGAGCAGTTTGGAAACACTCTTTTTGTGAAATCTGCAAGTGGATATTTCCAGCGATTTGAGGACTATGCAAGGAAAAGGAGATATCTTCACACAAAAACTAGACAGCAGCATTCTCAGAAACTTCTTTGTGAGGAGTGCATTCAACTCACAGACTTGAACGTTCCTTTTGATAGAACAGTTTTGAAGCGCTCCTTCAGTACAATCTGCAAGTGTTTATTCGGAGCGCTTTGGGTCCTATGTTGGAAAAGGAAATATCTCCACATGAAAACTAGACAGCAGCATTCTCAGAAACTTCTTTGTGATGAGTGCATTCTACTCAAAGAGTTGAACTTTCCTTTTGATAGAACAGTTTTGAAACAATCTTTTGGTAGAATCTGCAAGTGGATATTTGGAGCGCTTTGAGGTCTATGCTGGAAAAGGAAATATCTTCACATAAAACTAGAAAGAAGCATTCTCAGAAACTTCTTTGTGTTTAGAGCATTCAACTCACAGACTTGAAGCTTCCTGTTGAAGGAGCAGTTTTGAAACACTCTTTTTGTATAATCTGCAAGTGGATATTTGGAGCACTTTGAGGCCTACGCTGGGAAAAGGAATATCTTCACCTAAAAACTAGACAGCAGCATTCTCAGAAACCTCTTTGTGATGAGTGCATTCAACTCAAGGACTTGAACGTTCCTTTTGATAGGACAGTTTTGAAACACTCCTTTTGTACAATCTGCAAATGTTTATTCGGAGCGCTTTGAGGCCTATGTTGGAAAAGGAAATATCTTCACATAAAAACTAGACAGAAGCATTCTCAGAAACTTCTTTGTGATGAGTGCATTCAACACACAGACTTGAACCTACCAATCGATAGAGATGTTTGGAAACAGTCTATGTGAAATCTGCAAGTGGATATTTGGTGCGCTTAGAGGCCTATGCAGGAAAAGGATGTATCTTCACATAAAAACTAGACAGCAGCATTCTCAGAAACCTCTTTGAGATGAATGCATTCAACTCACAGACTTGAACGTTCCTTTTGATAGAACAGTTTTGAAACCCGCCTTTCGTAGAATCTGCAAGTGTTTATTTGGAAACCTTTGAGGCTAATGCTGGAAAAGGATATATCTTCACATTAAAACTAGACAGCAGCATTTTCAGAAACCTCTTTGAGATGAGTGCGTTCAACTCACAGACTTGAACGTTCCTTTTGATAGAACAGTTTTGAAACAATCCTTTTGTAGAATCTGCAGGTGTTTATTCGGAGCCATTTGAGGCTTATGCTGGAAAAGGATATATCTTCACATAAAAACTAGACAGAAGCTTTCTCAGAAACTTCTTTGTAAACAGTGCATTCAACTCACAGAGTTGAACCTAACAATCGATAGAGAAGTTTCGAAACACTCTTTTTGTAGAATTTGCAAGTGAATATTTGGAGCGATTTGAGGCCTATGCTTTAAAGGGAAATATCTTCCCATGAAAACTACACAGAAGCATTCTCAGAAACGTCTTTGTGATGAGTGCATTCAACTCACAGACTTGAAGCTTCCTTTTGAAAGAGCAGTTTTGAAATACTCCTTTTGTAGCATCTGCAAGTGGATATATGGAGCGCTTTGAGGCCTATGCTGGAAAAGGAAATATCTTCACATAAAAACTGGACAGAAGCGTCCTCGAAACTTCTTTGTGATGTGGGCGTTGAACTCACGGAGTTGAACCTTTCTTTTGATAGAGAAGTTTTGAAACAGTCTTTTAGGAGAATCTTCATGTGGATGGATGGAGTGCTTTGAGGCCTATGCTGGAAAAGGAAATATCTTCACGTAGAAACTAGACAGGAGCATTCTCAGAAAGTTTCCTGTGCTTTCTGCATTCAACTCACAGAGTTCTACCTGCCTTTGGATAGAGCAGTTCTGAAACCCTCTTTTTGTAGAATCTGCAAGTGGATATTTGGAGCGCTTTGAGGCCTATGCTACAAAAGGAAATATCATTGCATAAAAGCTAGATGGAAGCATTCTCAGAAACTTCTTTGTGATGAGTGCATTCAACTCACAGAGTTGAACTTTCCTTTTGATAGACCAGTTTTGAAACACTGTTTTTGTAGAATCCGCAAGTGGATATTTGGAGCTCTTTGAGGCTTATGCTGGAAAAGGAGATATCTTCATATACAAACTAGACAGAAGCATTTTCAGAAACTTCTATGTCATGTGGGGATTGAACTCACAGAGTTGAACATTCCTTTTCATGGAGCAGTTCTGCAACACTCTTTTTGTAGAATCTGCATGTGGATATTTGGACCACTTATAGGCATTTGCTGAAAACGGGATATCCTCACACAAAAGCGAGACAGAAGCATTCTCACAAACTCCTTTCTGATGTGTGCTCTCAACTCAGAGATGTGAACCTGACTTTTCATAGAGCAGTTTGGAAACACTCTTTTTCTAGGATCTGCAACTGGACATTTGGAGTCCTTTGAGGCCTGTGCTGGAAAGGAAATATCTTCAAATAACAAATAGACAGAAACATTCTCTGAAACTTCTTGTTTTGTGTGCATTCAACTCACAGAGTTGAACATTCCTTTTGACAGAGAAATTTTGAAACACTCTTTTTATCGAATGCGCAAGTGGATATTTGGACCGCTTCTAGGAATTCGTTGGAAAAGGGACACCCTCACACAAAAACAAGACAGAAGCGTTCTCACAGGCTTCTGTGTGATGTGAGCATTCAGCTCACAGAGCTGAACATTTCTTTTGTTAGAGCAATTTTGAAACACTCTTTTGCTAGAATCGGCAAGTGGACATTTGGAGGGCTTTGAGTCCTGTGGTGGAAAGGACATATCTTCACATCAAAACTAGACAGAAGCATTCTCTGAATCTTCTTTGTGCTGTCTGCATTCAACTCAAAGAGTTGAAGACTCCTTTTAAGAGAGACATTTTGAAACACTCTTTTTGTAGAATCTGTAAGGGGAAATTTGCTCCGCTTGTAGGAATTCTTTGGAAACGGGACAAACTCACACGAAAACTAGACAGAAGCATTCTCACAAACTTCTCTGTGAGAAGTGAATTCAACCCACAGAGTTTAACGTTTCTTTTCATGGAGCAGTTTGGAAACACACTTTTTGCAGTATATGCAAGTGGTCATTCGGAATGCTATGAGGCCTGTGTTTGAAAAGGCAATATCTTCACATATAACCTAGAAAGAATCATTATCAGAAACTACTTTTTGTTGGTTGCATTCAACTCACACAGGAGAATATCCCTTTTGTTAGAGCAGCCATGAAACACTGCTTTTTTATAATCTGCAATTGGACAATTGGAGAGCTCTGAGGCCTCAGGTGGGAAGGGAAATTTCTTCACAAAACACCTTGAGAGAAGCATTCTCAGAAACCGCTTTGAGATGTGTGCATTCAACTCACAGTGTTGAACATTCCTCTGCTTAGAGCAGTTTTGAAGGACTCTTTTTGTAGAATCTGCATGTGGATATTTGGACCACTTATAGGCATTTGCTGAAAACGGGATATCCTCACACAAAAGCGAGACAGAAGCATTCTCACAAACTCCTTTCTGATGTGTGCTCTCAACTCAGAGATGTGAACCTGACTTTTCATAGAGCAGTTTGGAAACACTCTTTTTCTAGGATCTGCAAGTGGACATTTGGAGCCCTTTGAGGCCTGTGCTGGAAAGGAAATATCTTCACATAACAAGTAGACAGAAACATTCTCTGAAACTTCTTGTTTTGTGTGCATTCAACTCACAGAGTTGAACATTCCTTTTGACAGAGAAATTTTGAAACACTCTTTTTATAGAATGCGCAAGTGGATATTTGGACCACTTATAGGAATTTGCTGGAAACGGGATGTCCTCACACCAAAACGAGATAGAAGCATTCTCACAAACTACTTTATGATGTGTGCTCTCAACTCAGAGATGTGAACCTGACTATTGATAGAGCAGTTTGGAAACACTCTTTTTCTAGGATCTGCAAGTGGACATTTGGAGCGCTTTCAGGCCTGTGCTGGAAAGGAAATATCTTCAAATAACCAGTAGACAGAAGCATTCTCTGAAACTTCTTTGTGGTGTGTGCATTCAACTCACAGAGTTGAACATTCCTCTTGACAGAGAAGTTTTGAAACACTCTTTTTACAGAATGTGCAAGTGGATATTTGGACCGCTTGTAGGAATTCGTTGGAAACGGGACACCCTCACACAAAAACAAGACAGAAGCGTTCTCACAAGCTTCTGTGTGATGTGAGCATTCAGCTCACAGTGCTGAACCTTTCTTTTGATAGAGCAATTTTGAAACACTCTTTTTCTGGAATCGGCAAGTGGACATTTGAGCGCTTTGAGGCCTGCGGTGGAAAGGAAATATCTTCACATGAAAACTAGACAGAAGCATTCTCTGAATCTTCTTTGTGGTGTGTGCATTCAACTCACAGAGTTGAACACTCCTCTTAACAGAGACATTTTGAAACACTCTTTTTGTAGGATCTGCAAGTGGAAATTTGGACCGCTTCCAAGAATTCATTTTAAAGGGACAAACTCACACGAAAACTAGACAAAAGCATTGTCACAAACTTCTGCAAGTGGAAATTTGGACCGCTTCCAACAATTCATTGGAAAGGGACAAACTCACACGAAAGCTAGACAAAAGCATTCTCCCAAACTTCTCCGTGAGAAGTGAATTCAACCCAAAGAGTTTAACGTTTCTTTTGATGGAGCAGTTTGGAAACACACTTTGTGCAGTATATGCAAGGGGTCATTGGGAAAGCTATGAGGCCTGTGTTCCAAAAGTCTATATCTTCACATATAACCTAGAAAGAAGCATTCTCAGAAACCACATTGTGTTGGTTGCATTCAACTCACAGAGGGGAATATTCCTTTTGTTAGAGCAGTCCTGAAACACTGTTTCTGTATAATCTGCAATTGGATATTTGCAGATCTCTGAGGCCTCTGGTGGGAAGGAAAATTTCTTCTCAAAACACCTATAGAGAAATATTCTCAGAAACCATTTTGTGATATGCGCATTCAACTCACAGAGTTGAACATTCCTTTTGTTAGATCAGTTTTGAAGGACTCTTTTTGTAGAATCTGCATGTGGATATTTGGACCACTTATAGGAATTTGCTGGAAACGGGATATCCTCACACAAAAACGAGAGAGAAGCATTCTCACAAACTCCGTTGTGATGTGTGCTCTCAACTCAGAGATGTGAAACTGACTATTGATAGAGCAGTTTGGAAACACTCTTTTTCTAGGATCTGCAAGTGGACATTTGGAGCGCTTTGAGGCCTGTGCTGGAAAGGAAATATCTTCACATCAAAACTAGCCAGAAGCATTCTCTGAAACTTCTTTGTGGTGTGTGCATTCAACTCCCAGAGTTGAACATTCGTCTTGACAGAGAAGTTTTGAAACACTCTTTTTATAGAATGTGCAAGTGGATATTTGGACCGCTTCTAGGAATTCGTTGGAAACGGGACACCCTCACACAAAAACAAGACAGAAGCGTTCTCACAAGCTTCTGTGTGATGTGAGCATTCAGCTCACAGTGCTGAACCTTTCTTTTGGTAGAGCAATTTTGAAACACTCTTTTTCTGGAATCGGCAAGTGGACATTTGAGCGCTTTGAGGCCTGCGGTGGAAAGGAAATATCTTCACATCAAAACAAGACAGAAGCATTCTCTGAATCTTCTTTGTGGTGTGTGCATTCAACTCACAGAGTTGAACACTCCTCTTAACAGAGACATTTTGAAACACTCTTTTTGTAGGATCTGCAAGTGGAAATTTGGACCGCTTCCAAGAATTCATTGGAAAGGGACAAACTCACACGAAAACTAGACAAAAGCATTCTCACAAACTTCTCTGTGAGAAGTGAATTCAACCCACATAGTTTAACGTTTCTTACCATGGAGCAGTTTGGAAACACACATTGTGCAGTATATGCAAGGGGTCATTCGGAAAGCTATGAGGCCTGTGTTCCAAAAGTCTATATCTTCACATATAACCTAGAAAGAAGCATTCTCAGAAACCACATTGTGTTGGTTGCCTTCAACTCACAGAGGGGAATATTCCTTTTGTTAGAGCAGCCCTGAAACACTGTTTCTGTATAATCTGCAATTGGATATTTGCAGATCTCTGAGGCCTCTGGTGGGAAGGAAAATTTCTTCTCAAAACACCTATAGAGAAACATTCTCAGAAACCATTTTGTGATATGTGCATTCAACTCAAAGAGTTGAACATTCCTTTTGTTAGAGCAGCTTTGAAGGACTCTTTTTGTAGAATCTGCATGTGGATATTTGGACCACTTATAGGAATTTGCTGGAAACGGGATATCCTCACACAAAAACGAGACAGAAGCATTCTCACAAACTCCTTTGTGATGTGTGCTCTCAACTCAGAGATGTGAAATTGACTATTGATAGAGCAGTTTGGAAACACTCTTTTTCTAGGATCTGCAAGTGGACATTTGGAGCGCTTTGAGGCCTGTGCTGGAAAGGAAATATCTTCACATCAAAACTAGCCAGAAGCATTCTCTGAAACTTCTTTGTGGTGTGTGCATTCAACTCACAGAGTTCAACACTCCTTTTAACAGAGACATTTTGAAACTCTCTTTTTGTGGAATCTGCAAGAGGAAATTTGGACCGCTTGTAGGAATTCGTTGGAAACGGGACAAACTCACACGAAAACTAGACAGAACCATTCTCACAAACTTCTCCACGAGAAGTGAATTCAACCCACAGAGTTTAACGTTTCTTTTCATGGAGCAGTTTGGAAACACACTTTGTGCAGTATATGCAAGGTGTCATTGGGAAAGCTATGAGGCCTGTGTTCCAAAAGTCTATATCTTCACATATAACCTAGAAAGAAGCATTCTCAGAAACTACATTGTGTTGGTTGCATTCAACTCACAGAGGGTAATATTCCTTTTGTTAGAGCAGTCCTGAAACACTGTTTTTTTATAATCTACAATTGGATATTTGCAGACCTCTCAGGCCTGTGGTGAGAAGGGAAATTTCTTCTCAAAACACCTATAGAGAAACATTCTCAGAAACCATTTTGTGATATGTGCATTCAACTCACAGAGTTGAATATTCCTTTTGTTGGAGCAGTTCTGAAACACTCTTTTTGTAGAATCTGCATGTGGATATTTGGACCACTTATAGGAATTTGCTGGAAAGGGGATATCCTCACACAAAAGCGAGACAGAAGCATTCTCACAAACTCCTTTCTGATGTGTGCTCTCAACTCAGAGATGTGAACCTGACTTTTCATAGAGCAGTTTGGAAACACTCTTTTTCTAGGATCTGCAAGTGGACATTTGGAGCCCTTTGAGGCCTGTGCTGGAAAGGCAATATCTTTACATAACAAATAGACAGAAACATTCTCTTAAACTTCTTGTTTTCTGTGCATTCAACGCACAGAGTTGAACATTCCTCTTGACAGAGAAATTTTGAAACACTCTTTTTATAGAATGCGCAAGGGGATATTTGGACCACTTATAGGAATTTGCTGGAAATGGGATGTCCTCACACCAAAACGAGATAGAAGCATTCTCACAAACTACTTTGTGATGTGTGCCCTCAACTCAGAGATGTGAACCTGACTATTGATAGAGCAGTTTGGAAACACTCTTTTTCTAGGATCTGCAAGTGGACATTTGGACCGCTTTCAGGCCTGTGCTGGAAAGGAAATATCTTCACATAACAAGTAGACAGAAGCATTCTCTGAAACTTCTTTGTGGTGTGTGCATTCAACTCCCAGAATTGAACATTCCTCTTGACAGAGAAGTTTTGAAACACTCTTTTTATCGAATGCGCAAGTGGATATTTGGACCGCTTCTAGGAATTCGTTGGAAAAGGGACACCCTCACACAAAGCAAGACAGAAGCGTTCTCACAGGCTTCTGTGTGATGTGAGCGTTCAGCTCACAGAGCTGAACCTTTCTTTTGTTAGAGCAATTTTGAAACACTCTTTTTCTAGAATCGGCAAGTGGACATTTGGAGGGCTTTGAGGCCTGTGGTGGAAAGGAAATATCTTCACATCAAAACTAGACAGAAGCATTCTCTGAATCTTTTTTGTGCTGTGTGCATTCAACTCAAAGAGTTCAACACTCCTTTTAAGAGAGACATTTTGAAACACTCTTTTTGTAGAATCTGGAAGGGGAAATTTGCACCGCTTGTAGGAATTCGTTGGAAACGGGACAAACTCACACGAAAACTAGACAGAAGCATTCTCACAAACTTCTCTGTGAGAAGTGAATTCAACCCACAGAGTTTAACGTTTCTTTTCATGGAGCAGTTTGGAAACACACTTTTTGCAGTATATGCAAGTGGTCATTCTGAATGCTACGAGGCCTGTGTTTGAAAAGGCAATATCTTCATATATAACCTAGAAAGAATCATTATCAGAAACTACTTTTTGTTGGTTGCATTCAACTCACACAGGGGAATATTCCTTTTGTTAGAGCAGCCATGAAACACTGTTTTTTTATAATCTGCAATTGGACATTTGGAGAGCTCTGAAGCCTCAGGAGGGAAGGGAAATTTCTTCACAAAACACCTTGAGAGAAGCATTCTCAGAAACCGCTTTGTGATGTGTGCATTCAACTCACAGTGTTGAACATTCCTTTGCTTAGAGCAGTTTTGAAGGACTCTTTCTGTAGGATCTGCATGTGGATATTTGGACCACTTATAGGCATTTGCTGGAAACGGGATATCCTCACACAAAAGCGAGACAGAAGCATTCTCACAAACTCCTTTCTGATGTGTGCTCTCAACTCAGAGATGTGAACCTGACTTTTCATAGAGCAGTTTGGAAACACTCTTTTTCTAGGATCTGCAAGTGGGCATTTGGAGCCCTTTGAGGCCTGTGCTGGAAAGGAAATATCTTCACATAACAAGTAGACAGAAACATTCTCTGAAACTTCTTGTTTTGTGTGCATTCAACTCACAGAGTAGAACATTCCTTTTGACAGAGAAATTTTGAAACACTCTTTTTATAGAATGCGCAAGGGGATATTTGGACCACTTATAGGAATTTGCTGGAAACGGGATGTCCTCACACCAAAACGAGATAGAAGCATTCTCACAAACTACTTTGTGATGTGTGCTCTCAACTCAGAGATGTGAACCTGACTATTGATAGAGCAGTTTGGAAACACTCTTTTTCTAGGATCTGCAAGTGGACATTTGGAGCGCTTTCAGGCCTGTGCTGGAAAGGAAATATCTTCACATAACAAGTAGACAGAAGCATTCTCTGAAACTTCTTTGTGGTGTGTGCATTCAACTCACAGAGTTGAACATTCCTCTTGACAGAGAAGTTTTGAAACACTCTTTTTATAGAATGTGCAAGTGGATATTTGGACCGCTTCTAGGAATTCGTTGGAAACGGGACACCCTCACACAAAAACAAGACAGAAGCGTTCTCACAAGCTTCTGTGTGATGTGAGCATTCAGCTCACAGTGCTGAACCTTTCTTTTGATAGAGCAATTTTGAAACACTCTTTTTCTGGAATCGGCAAGTGGACATTTGAGCGCTTTGAGGCCTGCGGTGGAAAGGAAATATCTTCACATCAAAACTAGCCAGAAGCATTCTCTGAATCTTCTTTGTGGGGTGCATTCAACTCACAGAGTTGAACACTCCTCTTAACAGAGACATTTTGAAACACTCTTTTTGTAGGATCTGCAAGTGGAAATTTGGACCGCTTCCAAGAATTCATTGGAAAGGGACAAACTCACACGAAAACTAGACAAAAGCATTCTCACAAACTTCTCCGTGAGAAGTGAATTCAACCCACATAGTTTAACGTTTCTTTCCATGGAGCAGTTTGGAAACACACATTGTGCAGTATATGCAAGGGGTCATTCGGAAAGCTATGAGGCCTGTGTTCCAAAAGTCTATATCTTCACATATAACCTAGAAAGAAGCATTCTCAGAAACCACATTGTGTTGGTTGCCTTCAACTCACAGAGGGGAATATTCCTTTTGTTAGAGCAGCCATGAAACACTGTTTCTGTATAATCTGCAATTGGATATTTGCAGATCTCTGAGGCCTCTGGTGGCAAGGAAAATTTCTTCTCAAAACACCTATAGAGAAACATTCTCAGAAACCACTTTGTGATATGTGCATTCAACTCACAGAGTTGAACATTCCTTTTGTTAGAGCAGTTTTGAAGGACTCTTTTTGTAGAATCTGCATGTGGATATTTGGACCACTTATAGGAATTTGCTGGAAACGGGATATCCTCACACAAAAACGAGACAGAAGCATTCTCACAAACTCCCTTGTGATGTGTGCTCTCAACTCAGAGATGTGAACCTGACTATTGATAGAGCAGTTTGGAAACACTCTTTTTCTAAGATCTGCAAGTGGACATTTGGAGCGCTTTGAGGCCTGTGCTGGAAAGGAAATATCTTCACATCAAAACTAGCCAGAAGCATTCTCTGAAACTTCTTTGTGGTGTGTGCATTCAACTCACAGAGTTCAACGCTCCTTTTAACAGAGACACTTTGAAACTCTCTTTTTGTGGAATCTGCAAGAGGAAATTTGGACCGCTTGTAGGAATTCGTTGGAAACGGGACAAACTCACACGAAAACGAGACAGAAGCATTCTCCCAAACTTCTCCGAGAGAAGTGAATTCAACCCACAGAGTTTAACGTTTCTTTTCATGGAGCAGTTTGGAAACACACTTTGTGCAGTATATGCAAGGGGTCATTGGGAAAGCTATGAGGCCTGTGTTCCAAAAGTCTATATCTTCACATATAACCTAGAAAGAAGCATTCTCAGAAACTACATTGTGTTGGTTGCATTCAACTCATAGAGGGGAATATTCCTTTTGTTAGAGCAGTCCTGAAACACTGTTTTTTTATAATCTACAATTGGATATTTGCAGACCTCTCAGGCCTGTGGTGGGAAGGGAAATTTCTTCTCAAAACACCTATAGAGAAACATTCTCAGAAACCATTTTGTGATATGTGCATTCAACTCACAGAGTTGAACATTCCTTTTGTTGGAGCAGTTTTGAAACACTCTTTTTGTAGAATCTGCATGTGGATATTTGGACCACTTATAGGAATTTGCTGGAAATGGGATATCCTCACACAAAAGCGAGACAGAAGCATTCTCACAAACTCCTTTCTGATGTGTGCTCTCGACTCAGAGATGTGAACCTGACTTTTCATAGAGCAGTTTGGAAACACTCTTTTTCTAGGATCTGCAAGTGGACATTTGGAGCCCTTTGAGGCCTGTGCTGGAAAGGCAATATCTTCACGTAACAAGTAGACAGAAACATTCTCTGAAACTTCTTGTTTTGTGTGCATTCGACTCACAGAGTTGAACATTCCTTTTGACAGAGAAATTTTGAAACACTCTTTTTATCGAATGCGCAAGTGGATATTTGGACCGCTTCTAGGAATTCGTTGGAAACGGGACACCCTCACACCAAAACAAGACAGAAGCGTTCTCACAGGCTTCTGTGTGATGTGAGCATTCAGCTCACAGAGCTGAACCTTTCTTTTGTTAGAGCAATTTTGAAACACTCTTTTTCTAGAATCGGCAAGTGGACATTTGGAGGGCTTTGAGGCCTGTGGTGGAAAGGAAATATCTTCACATCAAAACTAGACAGAAGCATTCTCTGAATCTTCTTTGTGCTGTGTGCATTCAGCTCAAAGAGTTGAACACTCCTTTTAAGAGAGACATTTTGAAACACTCTTTTTGTAGGATCTGTAAGGGGAAATTTGCACCGCTTGTAGGAATTCGTTGGAAACGGGACAAACTCACACGAAAACTAGACAGAAGCATTCTCACAAACTTCTCTGTGAGAAGTGAATTCAACCCACAGAGTTTAACGTTTCTTTTCATGGAGCAGTTTGGAAACACACTTTTTGCAGTATGTGCAAGTGGTCATTGGGAATGCTATGAGGCCTGTGTGTGAAAAGGCAGTATCTTCATATATAACCTAGAAAGAATCATTATCAGAAACTACTTTTTGTTGGTTGCATTCAACTCACACAGGGGAATATTCCTTTTGTTAGAGCAGCCATGAAACACTGTTTTTTTATAATCTGCAATTGGACATTTGGAGAGCTCTGAGGCCTCAGGTGGGAGGGGAAATTTCTTTACAAAACACCTTGAGAGAAGCATTCTCAGAAACCGCTTTGTGATGTGTGCATTCAACTCACAGTGGTGAACATTCCTTTGCTTAGAGCAGTTTTGAAACACTCTTTTTGTAGAATCTGCATGTGGATATTTGGACCACTTATAGGCACTTGCTGGAAACGGGATATCCTCACACAAAAGCGAGACAGAAGCATTCTCACAAACTCCTTTCTGATGTGTGCTCTCAACTCAGAGATGTGAACCTGACTTTTCATAGAGCAGTTTGGAAACACTCTTTTTCTAGGATCTGCAAGTGGACATTTGGAGCCCTTTGAGGCCTGTGCTGGAAAGGCAATATCTTCACATAACAAGTAGACAGAAACATTCTCTGAAACTTCTTGTTTTGTGTGCATTCAACTCACAGAGTTGAACATTCCTTTTGACAGAGAAATTTTGAAACACTCTTTTTATAGAATGCGCAAGGGGATATTTGGACCACTTATAGGAATTTGCTGGAAACGGGATGTCCTCACACCAAAACAAGACAGAAGCATTCTCACAAACTACTTTGTGATGTGTGCTCTCAACTCAGAGATGTGAACCTGACTATTGATAGAGCAGTTTGGAAACACTCTTTTTCTAGGATCTGCAAGTGGACATTTGGAGCGCTTTCAGGCCTGTGCTGGAAAGGAAATATCTTCACATAACAAGTAGACAGAAGCATTCTCTGAAACTTCTTTGTGGTGTGTGCATTCAACTCCCAGAGTTGAACATTCCTCTTGACAGAGAAGTTTTGAAACACTCTTTTTATAGAATGTGCAAGTGGATATTTGGACCGCTTCTAGGAATTCGTTGGAAACGGGACACCCTCACACAAAAACAAGACAGAAGCGATCTCACAAGCTTCTGTGTGATGTGAGCATTCAGCTCACAGTGCTGAACCTGTCTTTTGATAGAGCAATTTTGAAACACTCTTTTTCTGGAATCGGCAAGTGGACATTTGAGCGCTTTGAGGCCTGCGGTGGAAAGGAAATATCTTCACATCAAAACTAGACAGAAGCATTCTCTGAATCTTCTTTGTGGTGTGTGCATTCAACTCACAGAGTTGAACACTCCTCTTAACAGAGACATTTTGAAACACTCTTTTTGTAGGATCTGCAAGTGGAAATTTGGACCGCTTCCAAGAATTCATTGGAAAGGGACAAACTCACACGAAAACTAGACAAAAGCATTCTCACAAACTTCTCTGTGAGAAGTGAATTCAACCCACATAGTTTAACGTTTCTTTCCATGGAGCAGTTTGGAAACACACATTGTGCAGTATATGCAAGGGGTCATTCGGAAAGCTATGAGGCCTGTGTTCCAAAAGTCTATATCTTCACATATAACCTAGAAAGAAGCATTCTCAGAAACCACATTGTGTTGGTTGCCTTCAACTCACAGAGGGGAATATTCCTTTTGTTAGAGCAGCCATGAAACACTGTTTCTGTATAATCTGCAATTGGATATTTGCAGATCTCTGAGGCCTCTGGTGGGAAGGAAAATTTCTTCTCAAAACACATATAGAGAAACATTCTCAGAAACCACTTTGTGATATGTGCATTCAACTCACAGAGTTGAACATTCCTTTTGTTAGAGCAGTTTTGAAGGACTCTTTTTGTAGAATCTGCATGTGGATATTTGGACCACTTATAGGAATTTGCTGGAAACGGGATATCCTCACACAAAAACGAGACAGAAGCATTCTCACAAACTCCCTTGTGATGTGTGCTCTCAACTCAGAGATGTGAACCTGACTATTGATAGAGCAGTTTGGAAACACTCTTTTTCTAAGATCTGCAAGTGGACATTTGGAGCGCTTTGAGGCCTGTGCTGGAAAGGAAATATCTTCACAACAAAACTAGCCAGAAGCATTCTCTGAAACTTCTTTGTGGTGTGTGCATTCAACTCACAGAGTTCAACGCTCCTTTTAACAGAGACATTTTGAAACTCTCTTTTTGTGGAATCTGCAAGAGGAAATTTGGACCGCTTGTAGGAATTCGTTGGAAACGGGACAAACTCACACGAAAACGAGACAGAAGCATTCTCCCAAACTTCTCCGTGAGAAGTGAATTCAACCCACAGAGTTTAACGTTTCTTTTCATGGAGCAGTTTGGAAACACACTTTGTGCAGTATATGCAAGGGGTCATTGGGAAAGCTATGAGGCCTGTGTTCCAAAAGTCTATATCTTCACATATAACCTAGAAAGAAGCATTCTCAGAAACTACATTGTGTTGGTTGCATTCAACTCATAGAGGGGAATATTCCTTTTGTTAGAGCAGTCCTGAAACACTGTTTTTTTATAATCTACAATTGGATATTTGCAGACCTCTCAGGCCTGTGGTGGGAAGGGAAATTTCTTCTCAAAACACCTATAGAGAAACATTCTCAGAAACCATTTTGTGATATGTGCATTCAACTCACAGAGTTGAACATTCCTTTTGTTGGAGCAGTTTTGAAACACTCTTTTTGTAGAATCTGCATGTGGATATTTGGACCACTTATAGGAATTTGCTGGAAACGGGATATCCTCAAACAAAAGCGAGACAGAAGCATTCTCACAAACTCCTTTCTGATGTGTGCTCTCGACTCAGAAATGTGAACCTGACTTTTCATAGAGCAGTTTGGAAACACTCTTTTTCTAGGATCTGCAAGTGGACATTTGGAGCCCTTTGAGGCCTGTGCTGGAAAGGCAATATCTTCACGTAACAAGTAGACAGAAACATTCTCTGAAACTTCTTGTTTTGTGTGCATTCGACTCACAGAGTTGAACATTCCTTTTGACAGAGAAATTTTGAAACACTCTTTTTATCGAATGCGCAAGTGGATATTTGGACCGCTTCTAGGAATTCGTTGGAAACGGGACACCCTCACACCAAAACAAGACAGAAGCGTTCTCACAGGCTTCTGTGTGATGTGAGCATTCAGCTCACAGAGCTGAACCTTTCTTTTGTTAGAGCAATTTTGAAACACTCTTTTTCTAGAATCGGCAAGTGGACATTTGGAGGGCTTTGAGGCCTGTGGTGGAAAGGAAATATCTTCACATCAAAACTAGACAGAAGCATTCTCTGAATCTTCTTTGTGCTGTGTGCATTCAGCTCAAAGAGTTGAACACTCCTTTTAAGAGAGACATTTTGAAACACTCTTTTTGTAGGATCTGTAAGGGGAAATTTGCACCGCTTGTAGGAATTCGTTGGAAACGGGACAAACTCACACGAAAACTAGACAGAAGCATTCTCACAAACTTCTCTGTGAGAAGTGAATTCAACCCACAGAGTTTAATGTTTCTTTTCATGGAGCAGTTTGGAAACACACTTTTTGCAGTATATGCAAGTGGTCATTCGGAATGCTATGAGGCCTGTGTTTGAAAAGGCAGTATCTTCACATATAACCTAGAAAGAATCATTATCAGAAACTACTTTTTGTTGGTTGCATTCAACTCACACAGGGGAATATTCCTTTTGTTAGAGCAGCCATGAAACACTGTTTTCTTATAATCTGCAATTGGACATTTGGAGAGCTCTGAGGCCTCAGGTGGGAAGGGAAATTTCTTCACAAAACACCTTGAGAGAAGCATTCTCAGAAACCGCTTTGTGATGTGTGCATTCAACTCACAGTGGTGAACATTCCTTTGCTTAGAGCAGTTTTGAAACACTCTTTTTGTAGAATCTGCATGTGGATATTTGGACCACTTATAGGCACTTGCTGGAAACGGGATATCCTCACACAAAAGCGAGACAGAAGCATTCTCACAAACTCCTTTCTGATGTGTGCTCTCAACTCAGAGATGTGAACCTGACTTTTCATAGAGCAGTTTGGAAACACTCTTTTTCTAGGATCTGCAAGTGGACATTTGGAGCCCTTTGAGGCCTGTGCTGGAAAGGCAATATCTTCACATAACAAGTAGACAGAAACATTCTCTGAAACTTCTTGTTTTGTGTGCATTCAACTCACAGAGTTGAACATTACTTTTGACAGAGAAATTTTGAAACACTCTTTTTATAGAATGCGCAAGGGGATATTTGGACAACTTATAGGAATTTGCTGGAAACGGGATGTCCTCACACCAAAACGAGACAGAAGCATTCTCACAAACTACTTTGTGATGTGTGCTCTCAACTCACAGATGTGAACCTGACTATTGATAGAGCAGTTTGGAAACACTCTTTTTCTAGGATCTGCAAGTGGACATTTGGAGCGCTTTCAGGCCTGTGCTGGAAAGGAAATATCTTCACATAACAAGTAGACAGAAGCATTCTCTGAAACTTCTTTGTGGTGTGTGCATTCAACTCCCAGAGTTGAACATTCCTCTTGACAGAGAAGTTTTGAAACACTCTTTTTATAGAATGTGCAAGTGGATATTTGGACCGCTTCTAGGAATTCGTTGGAAACGGGACACCCTCACACAAAAACAAGACAGAAGCGTTCTCACAAGCTTCTGTGTGATGTGAGCAT
Organism: Pongo pygmaeus; assembly: GCF_028885625.2. Lineage (NCBI taxonomy): Eukaryota > Metazoa > Chordata > Mammalia > Primates > Hominidae > Pongo > Pongo pygmaeus. The sequence continues at coordinate 40,126,849 of NC_072392.2, forward strand.
TCAGCTCACAGTGCTGAACCTTTCTTTTGATAGAGCAATTTTGAAACACTCTTTTTCTGGAATCGGCAAGTGGACATTTGAGCGCTTTGAGGCCTGCGGTGGAAAGGAAATATCTTCACATCAAAACTAGACAGAAGCATTCTCTGAATCTTCTTTGTGGTGTGTGCATTCAACTCACAGAGTTGAACACTCCTCTTTACAGAGACATTTTGAAACACTCTTTTTGTAGGATCTGCAAGTGGAAATTTGGACCGCTTCCAAGAATTCATTGGAAAGGGACAAACTCACACGAAAACTAGACAAAAGCATTCTCACAAACTTCTCCGTGAGAAGTGAATTCAACCCACATAGTTTAACGTTTCTTTCCACGGAGCAGTTTGGAAACACACATTGTGCAGTATATGCAAGGGGTCATTCGGAAAGCTATGAGGCCTGTGTTCCAAAAGTCTATATCTTCACATATAACCTAGAAAGAAGCATTCTCAGAAACCACATTGTGTTGGTTGCCTTCAACTCACAGAGGGGAATATTCCTTTTGTTAGAGCAGCCATGAAACACTGTTTCTGTATAATCTGCAATTGGATATTTGCAGATCTCTGAGGCCTCTGGTGGCAAGGAAAATTTCTTCTCAAAACACCTATAGAGAAACATTCTCAGAAACCACTTTGTGATATGTGCATTCAACTCACAGAGTTGAACATTCCTTTTGTTAGAGCAGTTTTGAAGGACTCTTTTTGTAGAATCTGCATGTGGATATTTGGACCACTTATAGGAATTTGCTGGAAACGGGATATCCTCACACAAAAACGAGACAGAAGCATTCTCACAAACTCCCTTGTGATGTGTGCTCTCAACTCAGAGATGTGAACCTGACTATTCATAGAGCAGTTTGGAAACACTCTTTGTCTAGTATCTGCAAGTGGACATTTGGAGCGATTTGAGGCCTGTGCTGGAAAGGAAATATCTTCACATCAAAACTAGCCAGAAGCATTCTCTGAAACTTCTTTGTGGTGTGTGCATTCAACTCACAGAGTTCAACACTCCTTTTAACAGAGACATTTTGAAACTCTCTTTTTGTGGAATCTGCAAGAGGAAATTTGGACCGCTTGTAGGAATTCGTTGGAAACGGGACAAACTCACACGAAAACGAGACAGAAGCATTCTCCCAAACTTCTCCGTGAGAAGTGAATTCAACCCACAGAGTTTAACGTTTCTTTTCATGGAGCAGTTTGGAAACACACTTTGTGCAGTATATGCAAGGGGTCATTGGGAAAGCTATGAGGCCTGTGTTCCAAAAGTCTATATCTTCACATATAACCTAGAAAGAAGCATTCTCAGAAACTACATTGTGTTGGTTGCATTCAACTCATAGAGGGGAATATTCCTTTTGTTAGAGCAGTCCTGAAACACTGTTTTTTTATAATCTGCAATTGGATATTTGCAGACCTCTCAGGCCTGTGGTGGGAAGGGAAATTTCTTCTCAAAACACCTATAGAGAAACATTCTCAGAAACCATTTTGTGATATGTGCATTCAACTCACAGAGTGGAACATTCCTTTTGTTGGAGCAGTTTTGAAACACTCTTTTTGTAGAATCTGCATGTGGATATTTGGACCACTTATAGGAATTTGCTGGAAACGGGATATCCTCACACAAAAGCGAGACAGAATCATTCTCACAAACTCCTTTCTGATGTGTGCTCTCGACTCAGAGATGTGAACCTGACTTTTCATAGAGCAGTTTGGAAACACTCTTTTTCTAGGATCTGCAAGTGGACATTTGGAGCCCTTTGAGGCCTGTGCTGGAAAGGCAATATCTTCACGTAACAAGTAGACAGAAACATTCTCTGAAACTTCTTGTTTTGTGTGCATTCGACTCACAGAGTTGAACATTCCTTTTGACAGAGAAATTTTGAAACACTCTTTTTATCGAATGCGCAAGTGGATATTTGGTCCACTTCTAGGAATTCGTTGGAAACGGGACACCCTCACACCAAAACAAGACAGAAGCGTTCTTACAGGCTTCTGTGTGATGTGAGCATTCAGCTCACAGAGCTGAACCTTTCTTTTGTTAGAGCAATTTTGAAACACTCTTTTTCTAGAATCGGCAAGTGGACATTTGGAGGGCTTTGAGGCCTGTGGTGGAAAGGAAATATCTTCACATCAAAACTAGACAGAAGCATTCTCTGAATCTTCTTTGTGCTGTGTGCATTCAGCTCAAAGAGTTGAACACTCCTTTTAAGAGAGACATTTTGAAACACTCTTTTTGTAGAATCTGTAAGGGGAAATTTGCACCGCTTGTAGGAATTCGTTGGAAACGGGACAAACTCACACGAAAACTAGACAGAAGCATTCTCACAAACTTCTCTGTGAGAAGTGAATTCAACCCACAGAGTTTAACGTTTCTTTTCATGGAGCAGTTTGGAAACACACTTTTTGCAGTATATGCAAGTGGTCATTCGGAATGCTATGAGGCCTGTGTTTGAAAAGGCAATATCTTCACATATAACCTAGAAAGAATCATTATCAGAAACTACTTTTTGTTGGTTGCATTCAACTCACACAGGGGAATATTCCTTTTGTTAGAGCAGCCATGAAACACTGTTTTTTTATAATCTGCAATTGGACATTTGGAGAGCTCTGAGGCCTCAGGTGGGAAGGGAAATTTCTTCACAAAACACCTTGAGAGAAGCATTCTCAGAAACCGCTTTGTGATGTGTGCATTCAACTCACAGTGGTGAACATTCCTTTGCTTAGAGCAGTTTTGAAACACTCTTTTTGTAGAATCTGCATGTGGATATTTGGACCACTTATAGGCACTTGCTGGAAACGGGATATCCTCACACAAAAGCGAGACAGAAGCATTCTCACAAACTCCTTTCTGATGTGTGCTCTCAACTCAGAGATGTGAACCTGACTTTTCATAGAGCAGTTTGGAAACACTCTTTTTCTAGGATCTGCAAGTGGACATTTGGAGCCCTTTGAGGCCTGTGCTGGAAAGGAAATATCTTCACATAACAAGTAGACAGAAACATTCTCTGAAACTTCTTGTTTTGTGTGCATTCAACTCACAGAGTTGAACATTCCTTTTGACAGAGAAATTTTGAAACACTCTTTTTATAGAATGCGCAAGGGGATATTTGGACCACTTATAGGAATTTGCTGGAAACGGGATGTCCTCACACCAAAACGAGACAGAAGCATTCTCACAAACTACTTTGTGATGTGTGCTCTCAACTCAGAGATGTGAACCTGACTATTGATAGAGCAGTTTGGAAACACTCTTTTTCTAGGATCTGCAAGTGGACATTTGGAGCGCTTTCAGGCCTGTGCTGGAAAGGAAATATCTTCACATAACAAGTAGACAGAAGCATTCTCTGAAACTTCATTGTGGTGTGTGCATTCAACTCCCAGAGTTGAACATTCCTCTTGACAGAGAAGTTTTGAAACACTCTTTTTATAGAATGTGCAAGTGGATATTTGGACCGCTTCTAGGAATTCGTTGGAAACGGGACACCCTCACACAAAAACAAGACAGAAGCGTTCTCACAAGCTTCTGTGTGATGTGAGCATTCAGCTCACAGTGCTGAACCTTTCTTTTGAGAGAGCAATTTTGAAACACTCTTTTTCTGGAATCGGCAAGTGGACATTTGAGCGCTTTGAGGACTGTGGTGGAAAGGAAATATCTTCACATCAAAACTAGCCAGAAGCATTCTCTGAATCTTCTTTGTGGTGTGTGCATTCAACTCACAGAGTTGAACACTCCTCTTAACAGAGACATTTTGAAACACTCTTTTTGTAGGATCTGCAAGTGGAAATTTGGACCGCTTCCAAGAATTCATTGGAAAGGGACAAACTCACACGAAAACTAGACAAAAGCATTCTCACAAACTTCTCTGTGAGAAGTGAATTCAACCCACATAGTTTAACGTTTCTTTCCATGGAGCAGTTTGGAAACACACATTGTGCAGTATATGCTAGGGGTCATTCGGAAAGCTATGAGGTCTGTGTTCCAAAAGTCTATATCTTCACATATAACCTAGAAAGAAGCATTCTCAGAAACCACATTCTGTTGGTTGCCTTCAACTCACAGAGGGGAATATTCCTTTTGTTAGAGCAGCCATGAAACACTGTTTCTGTATAATCTGCAATTGGATATTTGCAGATCTCTGAGGCCTCTGGTGGGAAGGAAAATTTCTTCTCAAAACACCTATAGAGAAACATTCTCAGAAACCACTTTGTGATATGTGCATTCAACTCACAGAGTTGAACATTCCTTTTGTTAGAGCAGTTTTGAAGGACTCTTTTTGTAGAATCTGCATGTGGATATTTGGACCACTTATAGGAATTTGCTGGAAACGGGATATCCTCACACAAAAACGAGACAGAAGCATTCTCACAAACTCCCTTGTGATGTGTGCTCTCAACTCAGAGATGTGAAACTGACTATTGATAGAGCAGTTTGGAAACACTCTTTTTCTAAGATCTGCAAGTGGACATTTGGAGCGCTTTGAGGCCTGTGCTGGAAAGGAAATATCTTCACATCAAAACTAGCCAGAAGCATTCTCTGAAACTTCTTTGTGGTGTGTGCATTCAACTCACAGAGTTCAACACTCCTTTTAACAGAGACATTTTGAAACTCTCTTTTTGTGGAATCTGCAAGAGGAAACTTAGACCGCTTGTAGGAATTCGTTGGAAACGGGACAAACTCACACGAAAACGAGACAGAAGCATTCTCCCAAACTTCTCCGTGAGAAGTGAATTCAACCCACAGAGTTTAACGTTTCTTTTCATGGAGCAGTTTGGAAACACACTTTGTGCAGTATATGCAAGGGGTCATTGGGAAAGCTATGAGGCCTGTGTTCCAAAAGTCTATATCTTCACATATAACCTAGAAAGAAGCATTCTCAGAAACTACATTGTGTTGGTTGCATTCAACTCATAGAGGGGAATATTCCTTTTGTTAGAGCAGTCCTGAAACACTGTTTTTTTATAATCTGCAATTGGACATTTGGAGAGCTCTGAGGCCTCAGGTGGGAAGGGAAATTTCTTCACAAAACACCTTGAGAGAAGCATTCTCAGAAACCGCTTTGTGATGCGTGCATTCAACTCACAGTGTTGAACATTCCTTTGCTTAGAGCAGTTTTGAAACACTCTTTTTGTAGAATCTGCATGTGGATATTTGGACCACTTATAGGCACTTGCTGGAAACGGGATATCCTCACACAAAAGCGAGACAGAAGCATTCTCACAAACTCCTTTCTGACGTGTGCTCTCAACTCAGAGATGTGAACCTGACTTTTCATAGAGCAGTTTGGAAACACTCTTTTTCTAGGATCTGCAAGTGGACATTTGGAGCCCTTTGAGGCCTGTGCTGGAAAGGCAATATCTTCACATAACAAGTAGACAGAAACATTCTCTGAAACTTCTTGTTTTGTGTGCATTCGACTCACAGAGTTGAACATTCCTTTTGACAGAGAAATTTTGAAACACTCTTTTTATCGAATGCGCAAGTGGATATTTGGACCACTTCTAGGAATTCGTTGGAAACGGGACACCCTCACACCAAAACAAGACAGAAGCGTTCTCACAGGCTTCTGTGTGATGTGAGCATTCAGCTCACAGAGCTGAACCTTTCTTTTGTTAGAGCAATTTTGAAACACTCTTTTTCTAGAATCGGCAAGTGGACATTTGGAGGGCTTTGAGGCCTGTGGTGGAAAGGAAATATCTTCACATCAAAACTAGACAGAAGCATTCTCTGAATCTTCTTTGTGCTGTGTGCATTCAGCTCAAAGAGTTGAACACTCCTTTTAAGAGAGACATTTTGAAACACTCTTTTTGTAGAATCTGTAAGGGGAAATTTGCACCGCTTGTAGGAATTCGTTGGAAACGGGACAAACTCACACGAAAACTAGACAGAAGCATTCTCACAAACTTCTCTGTGAGAAGTGAATTCACCCACAGAGTTTAACGTTTCTTTTCATGGAGCAGTTTGGAAACACACTTTTTGCAGTATATGCAAGTGGTCATTCGGAATGCTATGAGGCCTGTGTTTGAAAAGGCAATATCTTCACATATAACCTAGAAAGAATCATTATCAGAAACTACTTTTTGTTGGTTGCATTCAACTCACACAGGGGAATATTCCTTTTTTTAGAGCAGCCATGAAACACTGTTTTTTTATAATCTGCAATTGGACATTTGGAGAGCTCTGAGGCCTCAGGTGGGAAGGGAAATTTCTTCACAAAGCACCTTGAGAGAAGCATTCTCAGAAACCGCTTTGTGATGTGTGCATTCAACTCACAGTGTTGACCATTCCTTTGCTTAGAGCAGTTTTGAAACACTCTTTTTGTAGAATCTGCATGTGGATATTTGGACCACTTATAGGCACTTGCTGGAAACGGGATATCCTCACACAAAAGCGAGACAGAAGCATTCTCACAAACTCCTTTCTGATGTGTGCTCTCAACTCAGAGATGTGAACCTGACTTTTCATAGAGCAGTTTGGAAACACTCTTTTTCTAGGATCTGCAAGTGGACATTTGGAGCCCTTTGAGGCCTGTGCTGGAAAGGCAATATCTTCACATAACAAGTAGACAGAAATATTCTCTGAAACTTCTTGTTTTGTGTGCATTCAACTCACAGAGTTGAACATTCCTTTTGACAGAGAAATTTTGAAACACTCTTTTTATAGCATGCGCAAGGGGATATTTGGACCACTTATAGGAATTTGCTGGAAACGGGATGTCCTCACACCAAAACGAGACAGAAGCATTCTCACAAACTACTTTGTGATGTGTGCTCTCAACTCAGAGATGTGAACCTGACTATTGATAGAGCAGTTTGGAAACACTCTTTTTCTAGGATCTGCAAGTGGACATTTGGAGCGCTTTCAGGCCTGTGCTGGAAAGGAAATATCTTCACATAACAAGTAGACAGAAGCATTCTCTGAAACTTCATTGTGGTGTGTGCATTCAACTCCCAGAGTTGAACATTTCTCTTGACAGAGAAGTTTTGAAACACTCTTTTTATAGAATGTGCAAGTTGATATTTGGACCGCTTCTATGAATTCGTTGGAAACGGGACACCCTCACACAAAAACAAGACAGAAGCGTTCTCACAAGCTTCTGTGTGATGTGAGCATTCAGCTCACAGTGCTGAACCTTTCTTTTGATAGAGCAATTTTGAAACACTCTTTTTCTGGAATCGGCAAGTGGACATTTGAGCGCTTTGTGGCCTGCGGTGGAAAGGAAATATCTTCACATCAAAACTAGCCAGAAGCATTCTCTGAATCTTCTTTGTGGTGTGTGCATTCAACTCACAGAGTTGAACACTCCTCTTAACAGAGACATTTTGAAACACTCTTTTTGTAGGATCTGCAAGTGGAAATTTGGACCGCTTCCAAGAATTCATTGGAAAGGGACAAACTCACACGAAAACTAGACAAAAGCATTCTCACAAACTTCTCTGTGAGAAGTGAATTCAACCCACATAGTTTAACGTTTCTTTCCATGGAGCAGTTTGGAAACACACATTGTGCAGTATATGCAAGGGGTCATTCGGAAAGCTATGAGGCCTGTGTTCCAAAAGTCTATATCTTCACATATAACCTAGAAAGAAGCATTCTCAGAAACCACATTGTGTTGGTTGCCTTCAACTCACAGAGGGGAATATTCCTTTTGTTAGAGCAGCCATGAAACACTGTTTCTGTATAATCTGCAATTGGATATTTGCAGATCTCTGAGGCCTCTGGTGGGAAGGAAAATTTCTTCTCAAAACACCTATAGAGAAACATTCTCAGAAACCACTTTGTGATATGTGCATTCAACTCACAGAGTTGAACATTCCTTTTGTTAGAGCAGTTTTGAAGGACTCTTTTTGTAGAATCTGCATGTGGATATTTGGACCACTTATAGGAATTTGCTGGAAACGGGATATCCTCACACAAAAACGAGACAGAAGCATTCTCACAAACTCCCTTGTGATGTGTGCTCTCAACTCAGAGATGTGAAACTGACTATTGATAGAGCAGTTTGGAAACACTCTTTTTCTAAGATCTGCAAGTGGACATTTGGAGCGCTTTGAGGCCTGTGCTGGAAAGGAAATATCTTCACATCAAAACTAGCCAGAAGCATTCTCTGAAACTTCTTTGTGGTGTGTGCATTCAACTCACAGAGTTCAACACTCCTTTTAACAGAGACATTTTGAAACTCTCTTTTTGTGGAATCTGCAAGAGGAAATTTGGACCGCTTGTAGGAATTCGTTGGAAACGGGACAAACTCACACGAAAACGAGACAGAAGCATTCTCCCAAACTTCTCCGTGAGAAGTGAATTCAACCCACAGAGTTTAACGTTTCTTTTCATGGAGCAGTTTGGAAACACACTTTGTGCAGTATATGCAAGGGGTCATTGGGAAAGCTATGAGACCTGTGTTCCAAAAGTCTATATCTTCACATATAACCTAGAAAGAAGCATTCTCAGAAACTACACTGTGTTGGTTGCATTCAACTCACAGAGGGGAATATTCCTTTTGTTAGAGCAGTCCTGAAACACTGTTTTTTTATAATCTACCATTGGATATTTGCAGACCTCTCAGGCCTGTGCTGGGAGGGGAAATTTCTTCTCAAAACACCTATAGAGAAACATTCTCAGAAATCATTTTGTGACATGTGCATTCAACTCACAGAGTTGAACATTCCTTTTGTTGGAGCAGTTTTGAAACACTCTTTTTGTAGAATCTGCATGTGGATATTTGGACCACTTATAGGAATTTGCTGGAAACGGGATATCCTCACACAAAAGCGAGACAGAAGCATTCTCACAAACTCCTTTCTGATGTGTGCTCTCGACTCAGAGATGTGAACCTGACTTTTCATAGAGCAGTTTGGAAACACTCTTTTTCTAGGATCTGCAAGTGGACATTTGGAGCCCTTTGAGGCCTGTGCTGGAAAGGCAATATCTTCACGTAACAAGTAGACAGAAACATTCTCTGAAACTTCTTGTTTTGTGTGCATTCGACTCACAGAGTTGAACATTCCTTTTGACAGAGAAATTTTGAAACACTCTTTTTATCGAATGCGCAAGTGGATATTTGGACCGCTTCTAGGAATTCGTTGGAAACGGGACACCCTCACACCAAAACAAGACAGAAGCGTTCTCACAGGCTTCTGTGTGATGTGAGCATTCAGCTCACAGAGCTGAACCTTTCTTTTGTTAGAGCAATTTTGAAACACTCTTTTTCTAGAATCGGCAAGTGGACATTTGGAGGGCTTTGAGGCCTGTGGTGGAAAGGAAATATCTTCACATCAAAACTAGACAGAAGCATTCTCTGAATCTTCTTTGTGCTGTGTGCATTCAACTCAAAGTGTTGAACACTCCTTTTAAGAGAGACATTTTGAAACACTCTTTTTGTAGAATCTGTAAGGGGAAATTTGCACCGCTTGTAGGAATTCGTTGGAAACGGGACAAACTCACACGAAAACTAGACAGAAGCATTCTCCCAAACTTCTCTGTGAGAAGTGAATTCAACCCACAGAGTTTAACGTTTCTTTTCATGGAGCAGTTTGGAAACACACTTTTTGCAGTATATGCAAGTGGTCATTCGGAATGCTATGAGGCCTGTGTTTGAAAAGGCAATATCTTCACATATAACCTAGAAAGAATCATTATCAGAAACTACTTTTTGTTGGTTGCATTCAACTCACACAGGGGAATATTCCTTTTGTTAGAGCAGCCATGAAACACTGTTTTTTTATAATCTGCAATTGGACATTTGGAGAGCTCTGAGGCCTCAGGTGGGAAGGGAAATTTCTTCACAAAACACCTTGAGAGAAGCATTCTCAGAAACCGCTTTGTGATGTGTGCATTCAACTCACAGTGGTGAACATTCCTTTGCTTAGAGCAGTTTTGAAACACTCTTTTTGTAGAATCTGCATGTGGATATTTGGACCACTTATAGGCACTTGCTGGAAACGGGATATCCTCACACAAAAGCGAGACAGAAGCATTCTCACAAACTCCTTTCTGATGTGTGCTCTCAACTCAGAGATGTGAACCTGACTTTTCATAGAGCAGTTTGGAAACACTCTTTTTCTAGGATCTGCAAGTGGACATTTGGAGCCCTTTGAGGCCTGTGCTGGAAAGGCAATATCTTCACATAACAAGTAGACAGAAACATTCTCTGAAACTTCTTGTTTTGTGTGCATTCAACTCACAGAGTTGAACATTCCTTTTGACAGAGAAATTTTGAAACACTCTTTTTATAGAATGCGCAAGTGGATATTTGGACCACTTATAGGAATTTGCTGGAAACGGGATGTCCTCACACCAAAACGAGATAGAAGCATTCTCACAAACTACTTTGTGATGTGTGCTCTCAACTCAGAGATGTGAACCTGACTATTGATAGAGCAGTTTGGAAACACTCTTTTTCTAGGATCTGCAAGTGGACATTTGGAGCGCTTTCAGGCCTGTGCTGGAAAGGAAATATCTTCACATAACAAGTAGACAGAAGCATTCTCTGAAACATCTTTGTGGTGTGTGCATTCAACTCCCAGAGTTGAACATTCCTCTTGACAGAGAAGTTTTGAAACACTCTTTTTATAGAATCTGCAAGTGGATATTTGGACCGCTTCTAGGAATTCGTTGGAAACGGGACACCCTCACACAAAAACAAGACAGAAGCGTTCTCACAAGCTTCTGTGTGATGTGAGCATTCAGCTCACAGTGCTGAACCTTTCTTTTGATAGAGCAATTTTGAAACACTCTTTTTCTGGAATCGGCAAGTGGACATTTGAGCGCTTTGAGGCCTGCGGTGGAAAGGAAATATCTTCACATCAAAACTAGACAGAAGCATTCTCTGAATCTTCTTTGTGGTGTGTGCATTCAACTCACAGAGTTGAACACTCCTCTTAACAGAGACATTTTGAAACACTCTTTTTGTAGGATCTGCAAGTGGAAATTTGGACCGCTTCCAAGAATTCATTGGAAAGGGACAAACTCACACGAAAACTAGACAAAAGCATTCTCACAAACTTCTCTGTGAGAAGTGAATTCAACCCACATAGTTTAACGTTTCTTTCCATGGAGCAGTTTGGAAACACACATTGTGCAGTATATGCAAGGGGTCATTCGGAAAGCTATGAGGCCTGTGTTCCAAAAGTCTATATCTTCACATATAACCTAGAAAGAAGCATTCTCAGAAACCACATTGTGTTGGTTGCCTTCAACTCACAGAGGGGAATATTCCTTTTGTTAGAGCAGCCATGAAACACTGTTTCTGTATAATCTGCAATTGGATATTTGCAGATCTCTGAGGCCTCTGGTGGGAAGGAAAATTTCTTCTCAAAACACCTATAGAGAAACATTCTCAGAAACCACTTTGTGATATGTGCATTCAACTCACAGAGTTGAACATTCCTTTTGTTAGAGCAGTTTTGAAGGACTCTTTTTGTAGAATCTGCATGTGGATATTTGGACCACTTATAGGAATTTGCTGGAAACGGGATATCCTCACACAAAAACGAGACAGAAGCATTCTCACAAACTCCTTTGTGATGTGTGCTCTCAACTCAGAGATGTGAAAATGACTATTGATAGAGCAGTTTGGAAACACTCTTTTTCTAGGATCTGCAAGTGGACATTTGGAGCGCTTTGAGGCCTGTGCTGGAAAGGAAATATCTTCACATCAAAACTAGCCAGAAGCATTCTCTGAAACTTCTTTGTGGTGTGTGCATTCAACTCACAGAGTTCAACACTCCTTTTAACAGAGACATTTTGAAACTCTCTTTTTGTGGAATCTGCAAGAGGAAATTTGGACCGCTTGTAGGAATTCGTTGGAAACGGGACAAACTCACACGAAAACGAGACAGAAGCATTCTCCCAAACTTCTCCGTGAGAAGTGAATTCAACCCACAGAGTTTAACGTTTCTTTTCATGGAGCAGTTTGGAAACACACTTTGTGCAGTATATGCAAGGGGTCATTGGGAAAGCTACGAGGCCTGTGTTCCAAAAGTCTATATCTTCACATATAACCTAGAAAGAAGCATTCTCAGAAACTACATTGTGTTGGTTGCATTCAACTCACAGAGGGGAATATTCCTTTTGTTAGAGCAGTCCTGAAACACTGTTTTTTTATAATCTACAATTGGATATTTGCAGACATCTCAGGCCTGTGGTGGGAAGGGAAATTTCTTCTCAAAACACCTATAGAGAAACATTCTCAGAAACCATTTTGTGATATGTGCATTCAACTCACAGAGTTGAACATTCCTTTTGTTGGAGCAGTTTTGAAACACTCTTTTTGTAGATTCTGCATGTGGATATTTGGACCACTTATAGGAATTTGCTGAAAACGGGATATCCTCACACAAAAGCGAGACAGAAGCATTCTCACAAACTCCTTTCTGATGTGTGCTCTCGACTCAGAGATGTGAACCTGACTTTTCATAGAGCAGTTTGGAAACACTCTTTTTCTAGGATCTGCAAGTGGACATTTGGAGCCATTTGAGGCCTGTGCTGGAAAGGCAATATCTTCACGTAACAAGTAGACAGAAACATTCTCTGAATGTTCTTGTTTTGTGTGCATTCAACTCACAGAGTTGAACATTCCTTTTGACAGAGAAATTTTGAAACACTCTTTTTATCGAATGCGCAAGTGGATATTTGGACCGCTTCTAGGAATTCGTTGGAAACGGGACACCCTCACACCAAAACAAGACAGATGCGTTCTCACAGGCTTCTGCGTGATGTGAACATTCAGCTCACAGAGCTGAACCTTTCTTTTGTTAGAGCAATTTTGAAACACTCTTTTTCTAGAATCGGCAAGTGGACATTTGGAGGGCTTTGAGGCCTGTGGTGGAAAGGAAATATCTTCACATCATAACTAGACAGAAGCATTCTCTGAATCTTCTTTGTGCTGTGTGCATTCAGCTCAAAGAGTTGAACACTCCTTTTAAGAGAGACATTTTGAAACACTCTTTTTGTAGAATCTGTAAGGGGAAATTTGCACGGCTTGTAGGAATTCGTTGGAAACGGGACAAACTCACACGAAAACTAGACAGAAGCATTCTCACAAACTTCTCTGTGAGAAGTGAATTCAACCCACAGAGTTTAACGTTTCTTTTCTTGGAGCAGTTTGGAAACACACTTTGTGCAGTATATGCAAGTGGTCATTCGGAATGCTATGAGGCCTGTGTTTGAAAAGGCAATATCTTCACATATAACCTAGAAAGAATCATTGTCAGAAACTACTTTTTGTTGGTTGCATTCAACTCACACAGGGGAATATTCCTTTTGTTAGAGCAGCCATGAAACACTGTTTTTTTATAATCTGCAATTGGACATTTGGAGACCTCTGAGGCCTCAGGTGGGAAGGGAAATTTCTTCACAAAACACCTTGAGAGAAGCATTCTCAGAAACCGCTTTGTGATGTGTGCATTCAACTCACAGTGTTGAACATTCCTTTGCTTAGAGCAGTTTTGAAACACTCTTTTTGTAGAATCTGCATGTGGATATTTGGACCACTTATAGGCACTTGCTGGAAACGGGATATCCTCACACAAAAGCGAGACAGAAGCATTCTCACAAACTCCTTTCTGATGTGTGCTCTCAACTCAGAGATGTGAACCTGACTTTTCATAGAGCAGTTTGGAAACACTCTTTTTCTAGGATCTGCAAGTGGACATTTGGAGCCCTTTGTGGCCTGTGCTGGAAAGGCAATATCTTCACATAACAAGTAGACAGAAACATTCTCTGAAACTTCTTGATTTGTGTGCATTCAACTCACAGAGTTGAACATTCCGTTTGACAGAGAAATTTTGAAACACGCTTTTTATAGAATGCGCAAGGGGATATTTGGACCACTTATAGGAATTTGCTGGAAACGGGATGTCCTCACACCAAAACGAGATAGAAGCATTCTCACAAACTACTTTGTGATGTGTGCTCTCAACTCAGAGATGTGAACCTGACTATTGATAGAGCAGTTTGGAAACACTCTTTTTCTAGGATCTGCAAGTGGACATTTGGAGCGCTTTCAGGCCTGTGCTGGAAAGGAAATATCTTCACATAACAAGAAGACAGAAGCATTCTCTGAAACTTCTTTGTGGTGTGTGCATTCAACTCCCAGAGTTGAACATTCCTCTTGACAGAGAAGTTTTGAAACACTCTTTTTATAGAATCTGCAAGTGGATATTTGGACCGCTTCTAGGAATTCGTTGGAAACGGGACACCCTCACACAAAAACAAGACAGAAGCGTTCTCACAAGCTTCTGTGTGATGTGAGCATTCAGCTCACAGTGCTGAACCTTTCTTTTGATAGAGCAATTTTGAAACACTCTTTTTCTGGAATCGGCAAGTGGACATTTGAGCGCTTTGAGGCCTGCGGTGGAAAGGAAATATCTTCACATCAAAACTAGACAGAAGCATTCTCTGAATCTTCTTTGTGGTGTGTGCATTCAACTCACAGAGTTGAACACTCCTCTTAACAGAGACATTTTGAAACACTCTTTTTGTAGGATCTGCAAGTGGAAATTTGGACCGCTTCCAAGAATTCATTGGAAAGGGACAAACTCACACGAAAACTAGACAAAAGCATTCTCACAAACTTCTCTGTGAGAAGTGAATTCAACCCACATAGTTTAACGTTTCTTTCCATGGAGCAGTTTGGAAACACACATTGTGCAGTATATGCAAGGGGTCATTCGGAAAGCTATGAGGGCAGTGTTCCAAAAGTCTATATCTTCACATATAACCTAGAAAGAAGCATTCTCAGAAACCACATGGTGTTGGTTGCCTTCAACTCACAGAGGGGAATATTCCTTTTGTTAGAGCAGCCATGAAACACTGTTTCTGTATAATCTGCAATTGGATATTTGCAGATCTCTGAGGCCTCTGGTGGGAAGGAAAATTTCTTCTCAAAACACCTATAGAGAAACATTATCAGAAACCAATTTGTGATATGTGCATTCAACTCACAGAGTTGAACATTCCTTTTGTTAGAGCAGTTTTGAAGGACTCTTTTTGTAGAATCTGCATGTGGATATTTGTACCACTTATAGGAATTTGCTGGAAACGGGATATCCTCACACATAAACGAAACAGAAGCATTCTCACAAACTCCTTTGTGATGTGTGCTCTCAACTCAGAGATGTGAAACTGACTATTGATAGAGCAGTTTGGAAACACTCTTTTTCTAGGATCTGCAAGTGGACATTTGGAGCGCTTTCAGGCCTGTGCTGGAAAGGAAATATCTTCACATAACAAGTAGACAGAAGCATTCTCTGAAACATCTTTGTGGTGTGTGCATTCAACCCCCAGAGTTGAACATTCCTCTTGACAGAGAAGTTTTGAAATACTCTTTTGATTGAATCTGCAAGTGGATATTTGGACCGCTTCTAGGAATTCGTTGCAAACGGGACACCCTCACACAAAAACAAGACAGAAGCGTTCTCACAAGCTTCTGTGTGATGTGAGCATTCAGCTCACAGTGCTGAACCTTTCTTTTGATAGAGCAATTTTGAAACACTCTTTTTCTGGAATCGGCAAGTGGACATTTGAGCGCTTTGAGGCCTGCGGTGGAAAGGAAATATCTTCACATCAAAACTAGACAGAAGCATTCTCTGAATCTTCTTTGTGGTGTGTGCATTCAACTCACAGAGTTGAACACTCCTCTTAACAGAGACATTTTGAAACACTCTTTTTGTAGGATCTGCAAGTGGAAATTTGGACCGCTTCCAAGAATTCATTGGAAAGGGACAAACTCACACGAAAACTAGACAAAAGCATTCTCACAAACTTCTCTGTGAGAAGTGAATTCAACCCACATAGTTTAACGTTTCTTTCCATGGAGCAGTTTGGAAACACACATTGTGCAGTATATGCAAGGGGTCATTCGGAAAGCTATGAGGCCTGTGTTCCAAAAGTCTATATCTTCACATATAACCTAGAAAGAAGCATTCTCAGAAACCACATTGTGTTGGTTGCCTTCAACTCACAGAGGGGAATATTCCTTTTGTTAGAGCAGCCATGAAACACTGTTTCTGTATAATCTGCAATTGGATATTTGCAGATCTCTGAGGCCTCTGGTGGGAAGGAAAATTTCTTCTCAAAACACCTATAGAGAAACATTCTCAGAAACCACTTTGTGATATGTGCATTCAACTCACAGAGTTGAACATTCCTTTTGTTAGAGCAGTTTTGAAGGACTCTTTTTGTAGAATCTGCATGTGGATATTTGGACCACTTATAGGAATTTGCTGGAAACGGGATATCCTCACACAAAAACGAGACAGAAGCATTCTCACAAACTCCCTTGTGATGTGTGCTCTCAACTCAGAGATGTGAAACTGACTATTGATAGAGCAGTTTGGAAACACTCTTTTTCTAAGATCTGCAAGTGGACATTTGGAGCGCTTTGAGGCCTGTGCTGGAAAGGAAATATCTTCACATCAAAACTAGCCAGAAGCATTCTCTGAAACTTCTTTGTGGTGTGTGCATTCAACTCACAGAGTTCAACACTCCTTTTAACAGAGACATTTTGAAACTCTCTTTTTGTGGAATCTGCAAGAGGAAATTTGGACCGCTTGTAGGAATTCGTTGGAAACGGGACAAACTCACACGAAAACGAGACAGAAGCATTCTCCCAAACTTCTCCGTGAGAAGTGAATTCAACCCACAGAGTTTAACGTTTCTTTTCATGGAGCAGTTTGGAAACACACTTTGTGCAGTATATGCAAGGGGTCATTGGGAAAGCTACGAGGCCTGTGTTCCAAAAGTCTATATCTTCACATATAACCTAGAAAGAAGCATTCTCAGAAACTACATTGTGTTGGTTGCATTCAACTCACACAGGGGAATATTCCTTTTGTTAGAGCAGTCCTGAAACACTGTTTTTTTATAATCTACAATTGGATATTTGCAGACCTCACAGGCCTGTGGTGGGAAGGGAAATTTCTTCTCAAAACACCTATAGAGAAACATTCTCAGAAACCATTTTGTGATATGTGCATTCAACTCACAGAGTTGAACATTCCTTTTGTTAGAGCAGTTTTGAAACACTCTTTTTGTAGAATCTGCATGTGGATATTTGGACCCCTTATAGGAATTTGCTGGAAACGGGATATCCTCACACAAAAGCGAGACAGAAGCATTCTCACAAACTCCTTTCTGATGTGTGCTCTCAACTCAGAGATGTGAACCTGACTTTTCATAGAGCAGTTTGGAAACACTCTTTTTCTAGGATCTGCAGGTGGACATTTGGAGCCCTTTGAGGCCTGTGCTGGAAAGGCAATATCTTCACATAACAAGTAGACAGAAACATTCTCTGAAACTTCTTGTTTTGTGTGCATTCAACTCACAGAGTTGAACATTCCTTTTGACAGAGAAATTTTGAAACACTCTTTTTATAGAATGCGCAATTGGATATTTGGACCGCTTCTAGGAATTCGTTGGAAACGGGACACCCTCACACAAAAACAAGACAGAAGCGTTCTCACAGGCTTCTGTGTGATGTGAGCATTCAGCACACAGAGCTGAACCTTTCTTTTGTTAGAGCAATTTTGAAACACTCTTTTTCTAGAATCGGCAAGTGGACATTTGGAGGGCTTTGAGGCCTGTGGTGGAAAGGAAATATCTTCACATCAAAACTAGACAGAAGCATTCTCTGAATCTTCTTTGTGCTGTGTGCATTCAACTCAAAGAGTTGAACACTCCTTTTAAGAGAGACATTTTGAAACACTCTTTTTGTAGAATCTGTAAGGGGAAAGTTGCACCGCTTGTAGGAATTCGTTGGAAACGGGACAAACTCACACGAAAACTAGACAGAAGCATTCTCACAAACTTCTCTGTGAGAAGTGAATTCAACCCACAGAGTTTAACGTTTCTTTTCATGGAGCAGTTTGGAAACACACTTTTTGCAGTATATGCAAGTGGTCATTCGGAATGCTATGAGGCCTGTGTTTGAAAAGGCAATATCTTCACATATAACCTAGAAAGAATCATTATCAGAAACTACTTTTTGTTGGTTGCATTCAACTCACACAGGGGAATATTCCTTTTGTTAGAGCAGCCATGAAACACTGTTTTTCTATAATCTGCAATTGGACATTTGGAGAGCTCTGAGGCCTCAGGTGGGAAGGGAAATTTCTTCACAAAACACCTTGAGAGAAGCATTCTCAGAAACCGCTTTGTGATGTGTGCATTCAACTCACAGTGTTGAACATTCCTTTGCTTAGAGCAGTTTTGAAACACTCTTTTTGTAGAATCTGCATGTGGATATTTGGACCACTTATAGGCACTTGCTGGAAACGGGATATCCTCACACAAAAGCGAGACAGAAGCATTCTCACAAACTCCTTTCTGATGTGTGCTCTCAACTCAGAGATGCGAACCTGACTTTTCATAGAGCAGTTTGGAAACACTCTTTTTCTAGGATCTGCAAGTGGACATTTGGAGCCCTTTGAGGCCTGTGCTGGAAAGGCAATATCTTCACATAACAAGTAGACAGAAACATTCTCTGAAACTTCTTGTTTTGTGTGCATTCAACTCACAGAGTTGAACATTCCTTTTGACAGAGAAATTTTGAAACACTCTTTTTATAGAATGCGCAAGTGGATATTTGGACCACTTATAGGAATTTGCTGGAAACGGGATGTCCTCACACCAAAACGAGATAGAAGCATTCTCACAAACTACTTTGTGATGTGTGCTCTCAACTCAGAGATGTGAACCTGACTATTGATAGAGCAGTTTGGAAACACTCTTTTTCTAGGATCTGCAAGTGGACATTTGGAGCGCTTTCAGGCCTGTGCTGGAAAGGAAATATCTTCACATAACAAGTAGACAGAAGCATTCTCTGAAACATCTTTGTGGTGTGTGCATTCAACTCCCAGAGTTGAACATTCCTCTTGACAGAGAAGTTTTGAAACACTCTTTTTATAGAATCTGCAAGTGGATATTTGGACCGCTTCTAGGAATTCGTTGGAAACGGGACACCCTCACACAAAAACAAGACAGAAGCGTTCTCACAAGCTTCTGTGTGATGTGAGCATTCAGCTCACAGTGCTGAACCTTTCTTTTGATAGAGCAATTTTGAAACACTCTTTTTCTGGAATCGGCAAGTGGACATTGGAGCGCTTTGAGGCCTGCGGTGGAAAGGAAATATCTTCACATCAAAACTAGACAGAAGCATTCTCTGAATCTTCTTTGTGTTGTGTGCATTCAACTCACAGAGTTGAACACTCCTCTTTACAGAGACATTTTGAAACACTCTTTTTGTAGGATCTGCAAGTGGAAATTTGGACCGCTTCCAAGAATTCATTGGAAAGGGACAAACTCACACGAAAACTAGACAAAAGCATTCTCACAAACTTCTCTGTGAGAAGTGAATTCAACCCACATAGTTTAACGTTTCTTTCCATGGAGCAGTTTGGAAACACACATTGTGCAGTATATGCAAGGGGTCATTCGGAAAGCTATGAGGCCTGTGTTCCAAAAGTCTATATCTTCACATATAACCTAGAAAGAAGCATTCTCAGAAACCACATTGTGTTGGTTGCCTTCAACTCACAGAGGGGAATATTCCTTTTGTTAGAGCAGCCATGAAACACTGTTTCTGTATAATCTGCAATTGGATATTTGCAGATCTCTGAGGCCTCTGGTGGGAAGGAAAATTTCTTCTCAAAACACCTATAGAGAAACATTCTCAGAAACCACTTTGTGATATGTGCATTCAACTCACAGAGTTGAACATTCCTTTTGTTAGAGCAGTTTTGAAGGACTCTTTTTGTAGAATCTGCATGTGGATATTTGGACCACTTATAGGAATTTGCTGGAAACGGGATATCCTCACACAAAAACGAGACAGAAGCATTCTCACAAACTCCTTTGTGATGTGTGCTCTCAACTCAGAGATGTGAAAATGACTATTGATAGAGCAGTTTGGAAACACTCTTTTTCTAGGATCTGCAAGTGGACATTTGGAGCGCTTTGAGGCCTGTGCTGGAAAGGAAATATCTTCACATCAAAACTAGCCAGAAGCATTCTCTGAAACTTCTTTGTGGTGTGTGCATTCAACTCACAGAGTTCAACACTCCTTTTAACAGAGACATTTTGAAACTCTCTTTTTGTGGAATCTGCAAGAGGAAATTTGGACCGCTTGTAGGAATTCGTTGGAAACGGGACAAACTCACACGAAAACGAGACAGAAGCATTCTCCCAAACTTCTCCGTGAGAAGTGAATTCAACCCACAGAGTTTAACGTTTCTTTTCATGGAGCAGTTTGGAAACACACTTTGTGCAGTATATGCAAGGGGTCATTGGGAAAGCTACGAGGCCTGTGTTCCAAAAGTCTATATCTTCACATATAACCTAGAAAGAAGCATTCTCAGAAACTACATTGTGTTGGTTGCATTCAACTCACAGAGGGGAATATTCCTTTTGTTAGAGCAGTCCTGAAACACTGTTTTTTTATAATCTACAATTGGATATTTGCAGACCTCTCAGGCCTGTGGTGGGAAGGGAAATTTCTTCTCAAAACACCTATAGAGAAACATTCTCAGAAACCATTTTGTGATATGTGCATTCAACTCACAGAGTTGAACATTCCTTTTCGTAGAGAAGTTTTGAAGGACTCTTTTTGTAGAATCTGCATGTGGATATTTGGGCCACTTATAGGAATTTGCTGGAAACGGGATACCCTCACACAAAAGCGAGACAGAAGCATTCTCACAAACTCCTTTCTGATGTGTGCTCTCAACTCAGAGATGTGAACCTGACTTTTCATAGAGCAGTTTGGAAACACTCTTTTTCTAGGATCTGCAAGTGGACATTTGGAGCCCTTTGAGGCCTGTGCTGGAAAGGCAATATCTTCACATAACAAGTAGACAGAAATATTCTCTGAAACTTCTTGTTTTGTGTGCATTCAACTCACAGAGTTGAACATTCCTTTTGACAGAGAAATTTTGAAACACTCTTTTTATAGAATGCGCAATTGGATATTTGGACCGCTTCTAGGAATTCGTTGGAAACGGGACACCCTCACACCAAAACAAGACAGAAGCGTTCTCACAGGCTTCTGTGTGATGTGAGCATTCAGCTCACAGAGCTGAACCTTTCTTTTGTTAGAGCAATTTTGAAACACTCTTTTTCTAGAATCGGCAAGTGGACATTTGGAGGGCTTTGAGGCCTGTGGTGGAAAGGATATATCTTCACATCAAAACTAGACAGAAGCATTCTCTGAATCTTCTTTGTGCTGTGTGCATTCAACTCAAAGAGTTGAACACTCCTTTTAAGAGAGACATTTTGAAACACTCTTTTTGTAGAATCTGTAAGGGGAAATTTGCACCGCTTGTAGGAATTCGTTGGAAACGGGACAAACTCACACGAAAACTAGACAGAAGCATTCTCACAAACTTCTCTGTGAGAAGTGAATTCAACCCACAGAGTTTAACGTTTCTTTTCATGGAGCAGTTTGGAAACACACTTTTTGCAGTATATGCAAGTGGTCATTCGGAATGCTATGAGGCCTGTGTTTGAAAAGGCAATATCTTCACATATAACCTAGAAAGAATCATTATCAGAAACTACTTTTTGTTGGTTGCATTCAACTCACACAGGGGAATATTCCTTTTGTTAGAGCAGCCATGAAACACTGTTTTTTTATAATCTGCAATTGGACATTTGGAGAGCTCTGAGGCCTCAGGTGGGAAGGGAAATTTCTTCACAAAACACCTTGAGAGAAGCATTCTCAGAAACGGCTTTGTGATGTGTGCATTCAACTCACAGTGGTGAACATTCCTTTGCTTAGAGCAGTTTTGAAACACTCTTTTTGTAGAATCTGCATGTGGATATTTGGACCACTTATAGGCACTTGCTGGAAACGGGATATCCTCACACAAAAGCGAGACAGAAGCATTCTCACAAACTCCTTTCTGATGTGTGCTCTCAACTCAGAGATGTGAACCTGACTTTTCATAGAGCAGTTTGGAAACACTCTTTTTCTAGGATCTGCAAGTGGACATTTGGAGCCCTTTGAGGCCTGTGCTGGAAAGGCAATATCTTCACATAACAAGTAGACAGAAACATTCTCTGAAACTTCTTGTTTTGTGTGCATTCAACTCACAGAGTTGAACATTCCTTTTGACAGAGAAATTTTGAAACACTCTTTTTATAGAATGCGCAAGGGGATATTTGGACCACTTATAGGAATTTGCTGGAAACGGGATGTCCTCACACCAAAACGAGATAGAAGCATTCTCACAAACTACTTTGTGATGTGTGCTCTCAACTCAGAGATGTGAACCTGACTATTGATAGAGCAGTTTGGAAACACTCTTTTTCTAGGATCTGCAAGTGGACATTTGGAGCGCTTTCAGGCCTGTGCTGGAAAGGAAATATCTTCACACAACAAGAAGACAGAAGCATTCTCTGAAACTTCTTTGTGGTGTGTGCATTCAACTCCCAGAGTTGAACATTCCTCTTGACAGAGAAGTTTTGAAACACTCTTTTTATAGAATCTGCAAGTGGATATTTGGACCGCTTCTGGGAATTCGTTGGAAACGGGACACCCTCACACAAAAACAAGACAGAAGCGTTCTCACAAGCTTCTGTGTGATGTGAGCATTCAGCTCACAGTGCTGAACCTTTCTTTTGATAGTGCAATTTTGAAACACTCTTTTTCTGGAATCGGCAAGTGGACATTTGAGCGCTTTGAGGTCTGCGGTGGAAAGGAAATATCTTCACATCAAAACTAGCCAGAAGCATTCTCTGAATCTTCTTTGTGGTGTGTGCATTCAACTCACAGAGTTGAACACTCCTCTTAACAGAGACATTTTGAAACACTCTTTTTGTAGGATCTGCAAGTGGAAATTTGGACCGCTTCCAAGAATTCATTGGAAAGGGACAAACTCACACGAAAACTAGACAAAAGCATTCTCACAAACTTCTCTGTGAGAAGTGAATTCAACCCACATAGTTTAACGTTTCTTTCCATGGAGCAGTTTGGAAACACACATTGTGCAGTATATGCAAGGGGTCATTCGGAAAGCTATGAGGGCAGTGTTCCAAAAGTCTATATCTTCACATATAACCTAGAAAGAAGCATTCTCAGAAACCACATGGTGTTGGTTGCCTTCAACTCACAGAGGGGAATATTCCTTTTGTTAGAGCAGCCATGAAACACTGTTTCTGTATAATCTGCAATTGGATATTTGCAGATCTCTGAGGCCACTGGTGGGAAGGAAAATTTCTTCTCAAAACACCTATAGAGAAACATTATCAGAAACCACTTTGTGATATGTGCATTCAACTCACAGAGTTGAACATTCCTTTTGTTAGAGCAGTTTTGAAGGACTCTTTTTGTAGAATCTGCATGTGGATATTTGTACCACTTATAGGAATTTGCTGGAAACGGGATATCCTCACACATAAACGAAACAGAAGCATTCTCACAAACTCCTTTGTGATGTGTGCTCTCAACTCAGAGATGTGAAACTGACTATTGATAGAGCAGTTTGGAAACACTCTTTTTCTAGGATCTGCAAGTGGACATTTGGAGCGCTTTCAGGCCTGTGCTGGAAAGGAAATATCTTCACATAACAAGTAGACAGTAGCATTCTCTGAAACATCTTTGTGGTGTGTGCATTCAACCCCCAGAGTTGAACATTCCTCTTGACAGAGAAGTTTTGAAATACTCTTTTTATTGAATCTGCAAGTGGATATTTGGACCGCTTCTAGGAATTCGTTGCAAACGGGACACCCTCACACAAAAACAAGACAGAAGCGTTCTCACAAGCTTCTGTGTGATGTGAGCATTCAGCTCACAGTGCTGAACCTTTCTTTTGATAGAGCAATTTTGAAACACTCTTTTTCTGGAATCGGCAAGTGGACATTTGAGCGCTTTGAGGCCTGCGGTGGAAAGGAAATATCTTCACATCAAAACTAGACAGAAGCATTCTCTGAATCTTCTTTGTGGTGTGTGCATTCAACTCACAGAGTTGAACACTCCTCTTAACAGAGACATTTTGAAACACTCTTTTTGTAGGATCTGCAAGTGGAAATTTGGACCGCTTCCAAGAATTCATTGGAAAGGGACAAACTCACACGAAAACTAGACAAAAGCATTCTCACAAACTTCTCTGTGAGAAGTGAATTCAACCCACATAGTTTAACGTTTCTTTCCATGGAGCAGTTTGGAAACACACATTGTGCAGTATATGCAAGGGGTCATTCGGAAAGCTATGAGGCCTGTGTTCCAAAAGTCTATATCTTCACATATAACCTAGAAAGAAGCATTCTCAGAAACCACATTGTGTTGGTTGCCTTCAACTCACAGAGGGGAATATTCCTTTTGTTAGAGCAGCCATGAAACACTGTTTCTGTATAATCTGCAATTGGATATTTGCAGATCTCTGAGGCCTCTGGTGGGAAGGAAAATTTCTTCTCAAAACACCTATAGAGAAACATTCTCAGAAACCACTTTGTGATATGTGCATTCAACTCACAGAGTTGAACATTCCTTTTGTTAGAGCAGTTTTGAAGGACTCTTTTTGTAGAATCTGCATGTGGATATTTGGACCACTTATAGGAATTTGCTGGAAACGGGATATCCTCACACAAAAACGAGACAGAAGCATTCTCACAAACTCCTTTGTGATGTGTGCTCTCAACTCAGAGATGTGAAAATGACTATTGATAGAGCAGTTTGGAAACACTCTTTTTCTAGGATCTGCAAGTGGACATTTGGAGCGCTTTGAGGCCTGTGCTGGAAAGGAAATATCTTCACATCAAAACTAGCCAGAAGCATTCTCTGAAACTTCTTTGTGGTGTGTGCATTCAACTCACAGAGTTCAACACTCCTTTTAACAGAGACATTTTGAAACTCTCTTTTTGTGGAATCTGCAAGAGGAAATTTGGACCGCTTGTAGGAATTCGTTGGAAACGGGACAAACTCACACGAAAACGAGACAGAAGCATTCTCCCAAACTTCTCCGTGAGAAGTGAATTCAACCCACAGAGTTTAACGTTTCTTTTCATGGAGCAGTTTGGAAACACACTTTGTGCAGTATATGCAAGGGGTCATTGGGAAAGCTACGAGGCCTGTGTTCCAAAAGTCTATATCTTCACATATAACCTAGAAAGAAGCATTCTCAGAAACTACATTGTGTTGGTTGCATTCAACTCACAAAGGGGAATATTCCTTTTGTTAGAGCAGTCCTGAAACACTGTTTTTTTATAATCTACAATTGGATATTTGCAGACCTCACAGGCCTGTGGTGGGAAGGGAAATTTCTTCTCAAAACACCTATAGAGAAACATTCTCAGAAACCATTTTGTGATATGTGCATTCAACACACAGAGTTGAACATTCCTTTTGTTAGAGCAGTTTTGAAACACTCTTTTTGTAGAATCTGCATGTGGATATTTGGACCCCTTATAGGAATTTGCTGGAAACGGGATATCCTCACACAAAAGCGAGACAGAAGCATTCTCACAAACTCCTTTCTGATGTGTGCTCTCAACTCAGAGATGTGAACCTGACTTTTCATAGAGCAGTTTGGAAACACTCTTTTTCTAGGATCTGCAAGTGGACATTTGGAGCCCTTTGAGGCCTGTGCTGGAAAGGCAATATCTTCACATAACAAGTAGACAGAAACATTCTCTGAAACTTCTTGTTTTGTGTGCATTCAACTCACAGAGTTGAACATTCCTTTTGACAGAGAAATTTTGAAACACTCTTTTTATAGAATGCGCAATTGGATATTTGGACTGCTTCTAGGAATTCGTTGGAAACGGGACACCCTCACACAAAAACCAGACAGAAGCGTTCTCACAGGCTTCTGTGTGATGTGAGCATTCAGCACACAGAGCTGAACCTTTCTTTTGTTAGAGCAATTTTGAAACACTCTTTTTCTAGAATCGGCAAGTGGACATTTGGAGGGCTTTGAGGCCTGTGGTGGAAAGGAAATATCTTCACATCAAAACTAGACAGAAGCATTCTCTGAATCTTCTTTGTGCTGTGTGCATTCAACTCAAAGAGTTGAACACTCCTTTTAAGAGAGACATTTTGAAACACTCTTTTTGTAGAATCTGTAAGGGGAAATTTGCACCGCTTGTAGGAATTCGTTGGAAACGGGACAAACTCACACGAAAACTAGACAGAAGCATTCTCACAAACTTCTCTGTGAGAAGTGAATTCAACCCACAGAGTTTAACGTTTCTTTTCATGGAGCAGTTTGGAAACACACTTTTTGCAGTATATGCAAGTGGTCATTCCGAATGCTATGAGGCCTGTGTTTGAAAAGGCAATATCTTCACATATAACCTAGAAAGAATCATTATCAGAAACTACTTTTTGTTGGTTGCATTCAACTCACACAGGGGAATATTCCTTTTGTTAGAGCAGCCATGAAACACTGTTTTTCTATAATCTGCAATTGGACATTTGGAGAGCTCTGAGGCCTCAGGTGGGAAGGGAAATTTCTTCACAAAACACCTTGAGAGAAGCATTCTCAGAAACCGCTTTGTGATGTGTGCATTCAACTCACAGTGTTGAACATTCCTTTGCTTAGAGCAGTTTTGAAACACTCTTTTTGTAGAATCTGCATGTGGATATTTGGACCACTTATAGGCACTTGCTGGAAACGGGATATCCTCACACAAAAGCGAGACAGAAGCATTCTCACAAACTCCTTTCTGATGTGTGCTCTCAACTCAGAGATGTGAACCTGACTTTTCATAGAGCAGTTTGGAAACACTCTTTTTCTAGGATCTGCAAGTGGACATTTGGAGCCCTTTGAGGCCTGTGCTGGAAAGGCAATATCTTCACATAACAAGTAGACAGAAACATTCTCTGAAACTTCTTGTTTTGTGTGCATTCAACTCACAGAGTTGAACATTCCTTTTGACAGAGAAATTTTGAAACACTCTTTTTATAGAATGCGCAAGTGGATATTTGGACCACTTATAGGAATTTGCTGGAAACGGGATGTCCTCACACCAAAACGAGATAGAAGCATTCTCACAAACTACTTTGTGATGTGTGCTCTCAACTCAGAGATGTGAACCTGACTATTGATAGAGCAGTTTGGAAACACTCTTTTTCTAGGATCTGCAAGTGGACATTTGGAGCGCTTTCAGGCCTGTGCTGGAAAGGAAATATCTTCACATAACAAGTAGACAGAAGCATTCTCTGAAACATCTTTGTGGTGTGTGCATTCAACTCCCAGAGTTGAACATTCCTCTTGACAGAGAAGTTTTGAAACACTCTTTTTATAGAATCTGCAAGTGGATATTTGGACCGCTTCTAGGAATTCGTTGGAAACGGGACACCCTCACACAAAAACAAGACAGAAGCGTTCTCACAAGCTTCTGTGTGATGTGAGCATTCAGCTCACAGTGCTGAACCTTTCTTTTGATAGAGCAATTTTGAAACACTCTTTTTCTGGAATCGGCAAGTGGACATTTGAGCGCTTTGAGGCCTGCGGTGGAAAGGAAATATCTTCACATCAAAACTAGACAGAAGCATTCTCTGAATCTTCTTTGTGGTGTGTGCATTCAACTCACAGAGTTGAACACTCCTCTTAACAGAGACATTTTGAAACACTCTTTTTGTAGGATCTGCAAGTGGAAATTTGGACCGCTTCCAAGAATTCATTGGAAAGGGACAAACTCACACGAAAACTAGACAAAAGCATTCTCACAAACTTCTCTGTGAGAAGTGAATTCAACCCACATAGTTTAACGTTTCTTTCCATGGAGCAGTTTGGAAACACACATTGTGCAGTATATGCAAGGGGTCATTCGGAAAGCTATGAGGCCTGTGTTCCAAAAGTCTATATCTTCACATATAACCTAGAAAGAAGCATTCTCAGAAACCACATTGTGTTGGTTGCCTTCAACTCACAGAGGGGAATATTCCTTTTGTTAGAGCAGCCATGAAACACTGTTTCTGTATAATCTGCAATTGGATATTTGCAGATCTCTGAGGCCTCTGGTGGGAAGGAAAATTTCTTCTCAAAACACCTATAGAGAAACATTCTCAGAAACCACTTTGTGATATGTGCATTCAACTCACAGAGTTGAACATTCCTTTTGTTAGAGCAGTTTTGAAGGACTCTTTTTGTAGAATCTGCATGTGGATATTTGGACCACTTATAGGAATTTGCTGGAAACGGGATATCCTCACACAAAAACGAGACAGAAGCATTCTCACAAACTCCTTTGTGATGTGTGCTCTCAACTCAGAGATGTGAAAATGACTATTGATAGAGCAGTTTGGAAACACTCTTTTTCTAGGATCTGCAAGTGGACATTTGGAGCGCTTTGAGGCCTGTGCTGGAAAGGAAATATCTTCACATCAAAACTAGCCAGAAGCATTCTCTGAAACTTCTTTGTGGTGTGTGCATTCAACTCACAGAGATCAACACTCCTTTTAACAGAGACATTTTGAAACTCTCTTTTTGTGGAATCTGCAAGAGGAAATTTGGACCGCTTGTAGGAATTCGTTGGAAACGGGACAAACTCACACGAAAACGAGACAGAAGCATTCTCCCAAACTTCTCCGTGAGAAGTGAATTCAACCCACAGAGTTTAACGTTTCTTTTCATGGAGCAGTTTGGAAACACACTTTGTGCAGTATATGCAAGGGGTCATTGGGAAAGCTACGAGGCCTGTGTTCCAAAAGTCTATATCTTCACATATAACCTAGAAAGAAGCATTCTCAGAAACTACATTGTGTTGGTTGCATTCAACTCACAGAGGGGAATATTCCTTTTGTTAGAGCAGTCCTGAAACACTGTTTTTTTATAATCTACAATTGGATATTTGCAGACCTCTCAGGCCTGTGGTGGGAAGGGAAATTTCTTCTCAAAACACCTATAGAGAAACATTCTCAGAAACCATTTTGTGATATGTGCATTCAACTCACAGAGTTGAACATTCCTTTTCTTAGAGCAGTTTTGAAGGACTCTTTTTGTAGAATCTGCATGTGGATATTTGGGCCACTTATAGGAATTTGCTGGAAACGGGATACCCTCACACAAAAGCGAGACAGAAGCATTCTCACAAACTCCTTTCTGATGTGTGCTCTCAACTCAGAGATGTGAACCTGACTTTTCATAGAGCAGTTTGGAAACACTCTTTTTCTAGGATCTGCAAGTGGACATTTGGAGCCCTTTGAGGCCTGTGCTGGAAAGGCAATATCTTCACATAACAAGTAGACAGAAATATTCTCTGAAACTTCTTGTTTTGTGTGCATTCAACTCACAGAGTTGAACATTCCTTTTGACAGAGAAATTTTGAAACACTCTTTTTATAGAATGCGCAAGTGGATATTTGGACCGCTTCTAGGAATTCGTTGGAAACGGGACACCCTCACACCAAAACAAGACAGAAGCGTTCTCACAGGCTTCTGTGTGATGTGAGCATTCAGCTCACAGAGCTGAACCTTTCTTTTGTTAGAGCAATTTTGAAACACTCTTTTTCTAGAATCGGCAAGTGGACATTTGGATGGCTTTGAGGCATGTGGTGGAAAGGATATATCTTCACATCAAAACTAGACAGAAGCATTCTCTGAATCTTCTTTGTGCTGTGTGCATTCAACTCAAAGAGTTGAACACTCCTTTTAAGAGAGACATTTTGAAACACTCTTTTTGTAGAATCTGTAAGGGGAAATTTGCACCGCTTGTAGGAATTCGTTGGAAACGGGACAAACTCACACGAAAACTAGACAGAAGCATTCTCACAAACTTCTCTGTGAGAAGTGAATTCAACCCACAGAGTTTAACGTTTCTTTTCATGGAGCAGTTTGGAAACACACTTTTTGCAGTATATGCAAGTGGTCATTCGGAATGCTATGAGGCCTGTGTTTGAAAAGGCAATATCTTCACATATAACCTAGAAAGAATCATTATCAGAAACTACTTTTTGTTGGTTGCATTCAACTCACACAGGGGAATATTCCTTTTGTTAGAGCAGCCATGAAACACTGTTTTTTTATAATCTGCAATTGGACATTTGGAGAGCTCTGAGGCCTCAGGTGGGAAGGGAAATTTCTTCACAAAACACCTTGAGAGAAGCATTCTCAGAAACGGCTTTGTGATGTGTGCATTCAACTCACAGTGGTGAACATTCCTTTGCTTAGAGCAGTTTTGAAACACTCTTTTTGTAGAATCTGCATGTGGATATTTGGACCACTTATAGGCACTTGCTGGAAACGGGATATCCTCACACAAAAGCGAGACAGAAGCATTCTCACAAACTCCTTTCTGATGTGTGCTCTCAACTCAGAGATGTGAACCTGACTTTTCATAGAGCAGTTTGGAAACACTCTTTTTCTAGGATCTGCAAGTGGACATTTGGAGCCCTTTGAGGCCTGTGCTGGAAAGGCAATATCTTCACATAACAAGTAGACAGAAACATTCTCTGAAACTTCTTGTTTTGTGTGCATTCAACTCACAGAGTTGAACATTCCTTTTGACAGAGAAATTTTGAAACACTCTTTTTATAGAATGCGCAAGGGGATATTTGGACCACTTATAGGAATTTGCTGGAAACGGGATGTCCTCACACCAAAACGAGATAGAAGCATTCTCACAAACTACTTTGTGATGTGTGCTCTCAACTCAGAGATGTGAACCTGACTATTGATAGAGCAGTTTGGAAACACTCTTTTTCTAGGATCTGCAAGTGGACATTTGGAGCGCTTTCAGGCCTGTGCTGGAAAGGAAATATCTTCACATAACAAGAAGACAGAAGCATTCTCTGAAACTTCTTTGTGGTGTGTGCATTCAACTCCCAGAGTTGAACATTCCTCTTGACAGAGAAGTTTTGAAACACTCTTTTTATAGAATCTGCAAGTGGATATTTGGACCGCTTCTAGGAATTCGTTGGAAACGGGACACCCTCACACAAAAACAAGACAGAAGCGTTCTCACAAGCTTCTGTGTGATGTGAGCATTCAGCTCACAGTGCTGAACCTTTCTTTTGATAGAGCAATTTTGAAACACTCTTTTTCTGGAATCGGCAAGTGGACATTTGAGCGCTTTGAGGCCTGCGGTGGAAAGGAAATATCTTCACATCAAAACTAGACAGAAGCATTCTCTGAATCTTCTTTGTGGTGTGTGCATTCAACTCACAGAGTTGAACACTCCTCTTAACAGAGACATTTTGAAACACTCTTTTTGTAGGATCTGCAAGTGGAAATTTGGACCGCTTCCAAGAATTCATTGGAAAGGGACAAACTCACACGAAAACTAGACAAAAGCATTCTCACAAACTTCTCTGTGAGAAGTGAATTCAACCCACATAGTTTAACGTTTCTTTCCATGGAGCAGTTTGGAAACACACATTGTGCAGTATATGCAAGGGGTCATTCGGAAAGCTATGAGGCCTGTGTTCCAAAAGTCTATACCTTCACATATAACCTAGAAAGAAGCATTCACAGAAACCACATTGTGTTGGTTGCCTTCAACTCACAGAGGGGAATATTCCTTTTGTTAGAGCAGCCATGAAACACTGTTTCTGTATAATCTGCAATTGGATATTTGCAGATCTCTGAGGCCTCTGGTGGGAAGGAAAATTTCTTCTCAAAACACCTATAGAGAAACATTCTCAGAAACCACTTTGTGATATGTGCATTCAACTCACAGAGTTGAACATTCCTTTTGTTAGAGCAGTTTTGAAGGACTCTTTTTGTAGAATCTGCATGTGGATATTTGGACCACTTATAGGAATTTGCTGGAAACGGGATATCCTCACACAAAAACGAGACAGAAGCATTCTCACAAACTCCCTTGTGATGTGTGCTCTCAACTCAGAGATGTGAAACTGACTATTGATAGAGCAGTTTGGAAACACTCTTTTTCTAAGATCTGCAAGTGGACATTTGGAGCGCTTTGAGGATTGTGCTGGAAAGGAAATATCTTCACATCAAAACTAGCCACAAGCATTCTCTGAAACTTCTTTGTGGTGTGTGCATTCAACTCACAGAGTTCAACACTCCTTTTCACAGAGACATATTGAAACTCTCTTTTTGTGGAATCTGCAAGAGGAAATTTGGACCGCTTGTAGGAATTCGTTGGAAACGGGACAAACTCACACGAAAACGAGACAGAAGCATTCTCCCAAACTTCTCCATGAGAAGTGAATTCAACCCACAGAGTTTAACGTTTCTTTTCATGGAGCAGTTTGGAAACACACTTTGTGCAGTATATGCAAGGGGTCATTGGGAAAGCTATGAGGCCTGTGTTCCAAAAGTCTATATATTCACATATAACCTAGAAAGAAGCATTCTCAGAAACTACATTGTGTTCGTTGCATTCAACTCATAGAGGGGAATATTCTTTTTGTTAGAGCAGTCCTGAAACACTGTTTTTTTATAATCTACAATTGGATATTTGCAGACCTCTCAGGCCTGTGGTGGGAAGGGAAATTTCTTCTCAAAACACCTATAGAGAAACATTCTCAGAAACCACTTTGTGATATGTGCATTCAACTCACAGAGTTGAACATTCCTTTTGTTGGAGCAGTTTTGAAACACTCTTTTTGTAGAATCTGCATGTGGATATTTGGACCACTTATAGGAATTTGCTGGAAACGTGATATCCTCACACAAAAGCGAGACAGAAGCATTCTCACAAACTCCTTTCTGATGTGTGCTCTCGACTCAGAGATGTGAACCTGAATTTTCATAGAGCAGTTTGGAAACACTCTTTTTCTAGGATCTGCAAGTGGACATTTGGAGTCCTTTGAGGCCTGTGCTGGAAAGGCAATATCTTCACGTAACAAGTAGACAGAAATATTCTCTGAAACTTCTTGTTTTGTGTGCATTCAACTCACAGAGTTGAACATTCCTTTTGACAGAGAAATTTTGAAACACTCTTTTTATAGAATGCGCAAGTGGATATTTGGACCGCTTCTAGGAATTCGTTGGAAACGGGACACCCTCACACCAAAACAAGACAGAAGCGTTCTCACAGGCTTCTGTGTGATGTGAGCATTCAGCTCACAGAGCTGAACCTTTCTTTTGTTAGAGCAATTTTGAAACACTCTTTTTCTAGAATCGGCAAGTGGACATTTGGAGGGCTTTGAGGCCTGTGGTGGAAAGGATATATCTTCACATCAAAACTAGACAGAAGCATTCTCTGAATCTTCTTTGTGCTGTGTGCATTCAACTCAAAGAGTTGAACACTCCTTTTAAGAGAGACATTTTGAAACACTCTTTTTGTAGAATCTGTAAGGGGAAATTTGCACCGCTTGTAGGAATTCGTTGGAAACGGGACAAACTCACACGAAAACTAGACAGAAGCATTCTCACAAACTTCTCTGTGAGAAGTGAATTCAACCCACAGAGTTTAACGTTTCTTTTCATGGAGCAGTTTGGAAACACACTTTTTGCAGTATATGCAAGTGGTCATTCGGAATGCTATGAGGCCTGTGTTTGAAAAGGCAATATCTTCACATATAACCTAGAAAGAATCATTATCAGAAACTACTTTTTGTTGGTTGCATTCAACTCACACAGGGGAATATTCCTTTTGTTAGAGCAGCCATGAAACACTGTTTTTCTATAATCTGCAATTGGACATTTGGAGAGCTCTGAGGCCTCAGGTGGGAAGGGAAATTTCTTCACAAAACACCTTGAGAGAAGCATTATCAGAAACCGCTTTGTGATGTGTGCATTCAACTCACAGTGTTGAACATTCCTTTGCTTAGAGCAGTTTTGAAACACTCTTTTTGTAGAATCTGCATGTGGATATTTGGACCACTTATAGGTACTTGCTGGAAACGGGATATCCTCACACAAAAGCGAGACAGAAGCATTCTCACAAACTCCTTTCTGATGTGTACTCTCAACTCAGAGATGTGAACCTGACTTTTCATAGAGCAGTTTGGAAACACTCTTTTTCTAGGATCTGCAAGTGGACATTTGGAGCCCTTTGAGGCCTGTGCTGGAAAGGCAATATCTTCACATAACAAGTAGACAGAAACATTCTCTGAAACTTCTTGTTTTGTGTGCATTCAACTCACAGAGTTGAACATTCCTTTTGACAGAGAAATTTTGAAACACTCTTTTTATAGAATGCGCAAGTGGATATTTGGACCACTTATAGGAATTTGCTGGAAACGGGATGTCCTCACACCAAAACGAGATAGAAGCATTCTCACAAACTACTTTGTGATGTGTGCTCTCAACTCAGAGATGTGAACCTGACTATTGATAGAGCAGTTTGGAAACACTCTTTTTCTAGGATCTGCAAGTGGACATTTGGAGCGCTTTCAGGCCTGTGCTGGAAAGGAAATATCTTCACATAACAAGTAGACAGAAGCATTCTCTGAAACATCTTTGTGGTGTGTGCATTCAACTCCCAGAGTTGAACATTCCTCTTGACAGAGAAGTTTTGAAACACTCTTTTTATAGAATCTGCAAGTGGATATTTGGACCGCTTCTAGGAATTCGTTGGAAACGGGACACCCTCACACAAAAACAAGACAGAAGCGTTCTCACAAGCTTCTGTGTGATGTGAGCATTCAGCTCACAGTGCTGAACCTTTCTTTTGATAGAGCAATTTTGAAACACTCTTTTTCTGGAATCGGCAAGTGGACATTTGAGCGCTTTGAGGCCTGCGGTGGAAAGGAAATATCTTCACATCAAAACTAGACAGAAGCATTCTCTGAATCTTCTTTGTGGTGTGTGCATTCAACTCACAGAGTTGAACACTCCTCTTAACAGAGACATTTTGAAACACTCTTTTTGTAGGATCTGCAAGTGGAAATTTGGACCGCTTCCAAGAATTCATTGGAAAGGGACAAACTCACACGAAAACTAGACAAAAGCATTCTCACAAACTTCTCTGTGAGAAGTGAATTCAACCCACATAGTTTAACGTTTCTTTCCATGGAGCAGTTTGGAAACACACATTGTGCAGTATATGCAAGGGGTCATTCGGAAAGCTATGAGGCCTGTGTTCCAAAAGTCTATATCTTCACATATAACCTAGAAAGAAGCATTCTCAGAAACCACATTGTGTTGGTTGCCTTCAACTCACAGAGGGGAATATTCCTTTTGTTAGAGCAGCCATGAAACACTGTTTCTGTATAATCTGCAATTGGATATTTGCAGATCTCTGAGGCCTCTGGTGGGAAGGAAAATTTCTTCTCAAAACACCTATAGAGAAACATTCTCAGAAACCACTTTGTGATATGTGCATTCAACTCACAGAGTTGAACATTCCTTTTGTTAGAGCAGTTTTGAAGGACTCTTTTTGTAGAATCTGCATGTGGATATTTGGACCACTTATAGGAATTTGCTGGAAACGGGATATCCTCACACAAAAACGAGACAGAAGCATTCTCACAAACTCCTTTGTGATGTGTGCTCTCAACTCAGAGATGTGAAAATGACTATTGATAGAGCAGTTTGGAAACACTCTTTTTCTAGGATCTGCAAGTGGACATTTGGAGCGCTTTGAGGCCTGTGCTGGAAAGGAAATATCTTCACATCAAAACTAGCCAGAAGCATTCTCTGAAACTTCTTTGTGGTGTGTGCATTCAACTCACAGAGATCAACACTCCTTTTAACAGAGACATTTTGAAACTCTCTTTTTGTGGAATCTGCAAGAGGAAATTTGGACCGCTTGTAGGAATTCGTTGGAAACGGGACAAACTCACACGAAAACGAGACAGAAGCATTCTCCCAAACTTCTCCGTGAGAAGTGAATTCAACCCACAGAGTTTAACGTTTCTTTTCATGGAGCAGTTTGGAAACACACTTTGTGCAGTATATGCAAGGGGTCATTGGGAAAGCTACGAGGCCTGTGTTCCAAAAGTCTATATCTTCACATATAACCTAGAAAGAAGCATTCTCAGAAACTACATTGTGTTGGTTGCATTCAACTCACAGAGGGGAATATTCCTTTTGTTAGAGCAGTCCTGAAACACTGTTTTTTTATAATCTACAATTGGATATTTGCAGACCTCTCAGGCCTGTGGTGGGAAGGGAAATTTCTTCTCAAAACACCTATAGAGAAACATTCTCAGAAACCATTTTGTGATATGTGCATTCAACTCACAGAGTTGAACATTCCTTTTCTTAGAGCAGTTTTGAAGGACTCTTTTTGTAGAATCTGCATGTGGATATTTGGGCCACTTATAGGAATTTGCTGGAAACGGGATACCCTCACACAAAAGCGAGACAGAAGCATTCTCACAAACTCCTTTCTGATGTGTGCTCTCAACTCAGAGATGTGAACCTGACTTTTCATAGAGCAGTTTGGAAACACTCTTTTTCTAGGATCTGCAAGTGGACATTTGGAGCCCTTTGAGGCCTGTGCTGGAAAGGCAATATCTTCACATAACAAGTAGACAGAAATATTCTCTGAAACTTCTTGTTTTGTGTGCATTCAACTCACAGAGTTGAACATTCCTTTTGACAGAGAAATTTTGAAACACTCTTTTTATAGAATGCGCAAGTGGATATTTGGACCGCTTCTAGGAATTCGTTGGAAACGGGACACCCTCACACCAAAACAAGACAGAAGCGTTCTCACAGGCTTCTGTGTGATGTGAGCATTCAGCTCACAGAGCTGAACCTTTCTTTTGTTAGAGCAATTTTGAAACACTCTTTTTCTAGAATCGGCAAGTGGACATTTGGATGGCTTTGAGGCATGTGGTGGAAAGGATATATCTTCACATCAAAACTAGACAGAAGCATTCTCTGAATCTTCTTTGTGCTGTGTGCATTCAACTCAAAGAGTTGAACACTCCTTTTAAGAGAGACATTTTGAAACACTCTTTTTGTAGAATCTGTAAGGGGAAATTTGCACCGCTTGTAGGAATTCGTTGGAAACGGGACAAACTCACACGAAAACTAGACAGAAGCATTCTCACAAACTTCTCTGTGAGAAGTGAATTCAACCCACAGAGTTTAACGTTTCTTTTCATGGAGCAGTTTGGAAACACACTTTTTGCAGTATATGCAAGTGGTCATTCGGAATGCTATGAGGCCTGTGTTTGAAAAGGCAATATCTTCACATATAACCTAGAAAGAATCATTATCAGAAACTACTTTTTGTTGGTTGCATTCAACTCACACAGGGGAATATTCCTTTTGTTAGAGCAGCCATGAAACACTGTTTTTTTATAATCTGCAATTGGACATTTGGAGAGCTCTGAGGCCTCAGGTGGGAAGGGAAATTTCTTCACAAAACACCTTGAGAGAAGCATTCTCAGAAACGGCTTTGTGATGTGTGCATTCAACTCACAGTGGTGAACATTCCTTTGCTTAGAGCAGTTTTGAAACACTCTTTTTGTAGAATCTGCATGTGGATATTTGGACCACTTATAGGCACTTGCTGGAAACGGGATATCCTCACACAAAAGCGAGACAGAAGCATTCTCACAAACTCCTTTCTGATGTGTGCTCTCAACTCAGAGATGTGAACCTGACTTTTCATAGAGCAGTTTGGAAACACTCTTTTTCTAGGATCTGCAAGTGGACATTTGGAGCCCTTTGAGGCCTGTGCTGGAAAGGCAATATCTTCACATAACAAGTAGACAGAAACATTCTCTGAAACTTCTTGTTTTGTGTGCATTCAACTCACAGAGTTGAACATTCCTTTTGACAGAGAAATTTTGAAACACTCTTTTTATAGAATGCGCAAGGGGATATTTGGACCACTTATAGGAATTTGCTGGAAACGGGATGTCCTCACACCAAAACGAGATAGAAGCATTCTCACAAACTACTTTGTGATGTGTGCTCTCAACTCAGAGATGTGAACCTGACTATTGATAGAGCAGTTTGGAAACACTCTTTTTCTAGGATCTGCAAGTGGACATTTGGAGCGCTTTCAGGCCTGTGCTGGAAAGGAAATATCTTCACATAACAAGAAGACAGAAGCATTCTCTGAAACTTCTTTGTGGTGTGTGCATTCAACTCCCAGAGTTGAACATTCCTCTTGACAGAGAAGTTTTGAAACACTCTTTTTATAGAATCTGCAAGTGGATATTTGGACCGCTTCTAGGAATTCGTTGGAAACGGGACACCCTCACACAAAAACAAGACAGAAGCGTTCTCACAAGCTTCTGTGTGATGTGAGCATTCAGCTCACAGTGCTGAACCTTTCTTTTGATAGAGCAATTTTGAAACACTCTTTTTCTGGAATCGGCAAGTGGACATTTGAGCGCTTTGAGGCCTGCGGTGGAAAGGAAATATCTTCACATCAAAACTAGACAGAAGCATTCTCTGAATCTTCTTTGTGGTGTGTGCATTCAACTCACAGAGTTGAACACTCCTCTTAACAGAGACATTTTGAAACACTCTTTTTGTAGGATCTGCAAGTGGAAATTTGGACCGCTTCCAAGAATTCATTGGAAAGGGACAAACTCACACGAAAACTAGACAAAAGCATTCTCACAAACTTCTCTGTGAGAAGTGAATTCAACCCACATAGTTTAACGTTTCTTTCCATGGAGCAGTTTGGAAACACACATTGTGCAGTATATGCAAGGGGTCATTCGGAAAGCTATGAGGCCTGTGTTCCAAAAGTCTATACCTTCACATATAACCTAGAAAGAAGCATTCACAGAAACCACATTGTGTTGGTTGCCTTCAACTCACAGAGGGGAATATTCCTTTTGTTAGAGCAGCCATGAAACACTGTTTCTGTATAATCTGCAATTGGATATTTGCAGATCTCTGAGGCCTCTGGTGGGAAGGAAAATTTCTTCTCAAAACACCTATAGAGAAACATTCTCAGAAACCACTTTGTGATATGTGCATTCAACTCACAGAGTTGAACATTCCTTTTGTTAGAGCAGTTTTGAAGGACTCTTTTTGTAGAATCTGCATGTGGATATTTGGACCACTTATAGGAATTTGCTGGAAACGGGATATCCTCACACAAAAACGAGACAGAAGCATTCTCACAAACTCCCTTGTGATGTGTGCTCTCAACTCAGAGATGTGAAACTGACTATTGATAGAGCAGTTTGGAAACACTCTTTTTCTAAGATCTGCAAGTGGACATTTGGAGCGCTTTGAGGATTGTGCTGGAAAGGAAATATCTTCACATCAAAACTAGCCACAAGCATTCTCTGAAACTTCTTTGTGGTGTGTGCATTCAACTCACAGAGTTCAACACTCCTTTTCACAGAGACATATTGAAACTCTCTTTTTGTGGAATCTGCAAGAGGAAATTTGGACCGCTTGTAGGAATTCGTTGGAAACGGGACAAACTCACACGAAAACGAGACAGAAGCATTCTCCCAAACTTCTCCATGAGAAGTGAATTCAACCCACAGAGTTTAACGTTTCTTTTCATGGAGCAGTTTGGAAACACACTTTGTGCAGTATATGCAAGGGGTCATTGGGAAAGCTATGAGGCCTGTGTTCCAAAAGTCTATATATTCACATATAACCTAGAAAGAAGCATTCTCAGAAACTACATTGTGTTCGTTGCATTCAACTCATAGAGGGGAATATTCTTTTTGTTAGAGCAGTCCTGAAACACTGTTTTTTTATAATCTACAATTGGATATTTGCAGACCTCTCAGGCCTGTGGTGGGAAGGGAAATTTCTTCTCAAAACACCTATAGAGAAACATTCTCAGAAACCACTTTGTGATATGTGCATTCAACTCACAGAGTTGAACATTCCTTTTGTTGGAGCAGTTTTGAAACACTCTTTTTGTAGAATCTGCATGTGGATATTTGGACCACTTATAGGAATTTGCTGGAAACGTGATATCCTCACACAAAAGCGAGACAGAAGCATTCTCACAAACTCCTTTCTGATGTGTGCTCTCGACTCAGAGATGTGAACCTGAATTTTCATAGAGCAGTTTGGAAACACTCTTTTTCTAGGATCTGCAAGTGGACATTTGGAGTCCTTTGAGGCCTGTGCTGGAAAGGCAATATCTTCACGTAACAAGTAGACAGAAATATTCTCTGAAACTTCTTGTTTTGTGTGCATTCAACTCACAGAGTTGAACATTCCTTTTGACAGAGAAATTTTGAAACACTCTTTTTATAGAATGCGCAAGTGGATATTTGGACCGCTTCTAGGAATTCGTTGGAAACGGGACACCCTCACACCAAAACAAGACAGAAGCGTTCTCACAGGCTTCTGTGTGATGTGAGCATTCAGCTCACAGAGCTGAACCTTTCTTTTGTTAGAGCAATTTTGAAACACTCTTTTTCTAGAATCGGCAAGTGGACATTTGGAGGGCTTTGAGGCCTGTGGTGGAAAGGATATATCTTCACATCAAAACTAGACAGAAGCATTCTCTGAATCTTCTTTGTGCTGTGTGCATTCAACTCAAAGAGTTGAACACTCCTTTTAAGAGAGACATTTTGAAACACTCTTTTTGTAGAATCTGTAAGGGGAAATTTGCACCGCTTGTAGGAATTCGTTGGAAACGGGACAAACTCACACGAAAACTAGACAGAAGCATTCTCACAAACTTCTCTGTGAGAAGTGAATTCAACCCACAGAGTTTAACGTTTCTTTTCATGGAGCAGTTTGGAAACACACTTTTTGCAGTATATGCAAGTGGTCATTCGGAATGCTATGAGGCCTGTGTTTGAAAAGGCAATATCTTCACATATAACCTAGAAAGAATCATTATCAGAAACTACTTTTTGTTGGTTGCATTCAACTCACACAGGGGAATATTCCTTTTGTTAGAGCAGCCATGAAACACTGTTTTTCTATAATCTGCAATTGGACATTTGGAGAGCTCTGAGGCCTCAGGTGGGAAGGGAAATTTCTTCACAAAACACCTTGAGAGAAGCATTATCAGAAACCGCTTTGTGATGTGTGCATTCAACTCACAGTGTTGAACATTCCTTTGCTTAGAGCAGTTTTGAAACACTCTTTTTGTAGAATCTGCATGTGGATATTTGGACCACTTATAGGCACTTGCTGGAAACGGGATATCCTCACACAAAAGCGAGACAGAAGCATTCTCACAAACTCCTTTCTGATGTGTGCTCTCAACTCAGAGATGTGAACCTGACTTTTCATAGAGCAGTTTGGAAACACTCTTTTTCTAGGATCTGCAAGTGGACATTTGGAGCCCTTTGAGGCCTGTGCTGGAAAGGCAATATCTTCACATAACAAGTAGACAGAAACATTCTCTGAAACTTCTTGTTTTGTGTGCATTCAACTCACAGAGTTGAACATTCCTTTTGACAGAGAAATTTTGAAACACTCTTTTTATAGAATGCGCAAGTGGATATTTGGACCACTTATAGGAATTTGCTGGAAACGGGATGTCCTCACACCAAAACGAGATAGAAGCATTCTCACAAACTACTTTGTGATGTGTGCTCTCAACTCAGAGATGTGAACCTGACTATTGATAGAGCAGTTTGGAAACACTCTTTTTCTAGGATCTGCAAGTGGACATTTGGAGCGCTTTCAGGCCTGTGCTGGAAAGGAAATATCTTCACATAACAAGTAGACAGAAGCATTCTCTGAAACATCTTTGTGGTGTGTGCATTCAACTCCCAGAGTTGAACATTCCTCTTGACAGAGAAGTTTTGAAACACTCTTTTTATAGAATCTGCAAGTGGATATTTGGACCGCTTCTAGGAATTCGTTGGAAACGGGACACCCTCACACAAAAACAAGACAGAAGCGTTCTCACAAGCTTCTGTGTGATGTGAGCATTCAGCTCACAGTGCTGAACCTTTCTTTTGATAGAGCAATTTTGAAACACTCTTTTTCTGGAATCGGCAAGTGGACATTTGAGCGCTTTGAGGCCTGCGGTGGAAAGGAAATATCTTCACATCAAAACTAGACAGAAGCATTCTCTGAATCTTCTTTGTGGTGTGTGCATTCAACTCACAGAGTTGAACACTCCTCTTAACAGAGACATTTTGAAACACTCTTTTTGTAGGATCTGCAAGTGGAAATTTGGACCGCTTCCAAGAATTCATTGGAAAGGGACAAACTCACACGAAAACTAGACAAAAGCATTCTCACAAACTTCTCTGTGAGAAGTGAATTCAACCCACATAGTTTAACGTTTCTTTCCATGGAGCAGTTTGGAAACACACATTGTGCAGTATATGCAAGGGGTCATTCGGAAAGCTATGAGGCCTGTGTTCCAAAAGTCTATATCTTCACATATAACCTAGAAAGAAGCATTCTCAGAAACCACATTGTGTTGGTTGCCTTCAACTCACAGAGGGGAATATTCCTTTTGTTAGAGCAGCCATGAAACACTGTTTCTGTATAATCTGCAATTGGATATTTGCAGATCTCTGAGGCCTCTGGTGGGAAGGAAAATTTCTTCTCAAAACACCTATAGAGAAACATTCTCAGAAACCACTTTGTGATATGTGCATTCAACTCACAGAGTTGAACATTCCTTTTGTTAGAGCAGTTTTGAAGGACTCTTTTTGTAGAATCTGCATGTGGATATTTGGACCACTTATAGGAATTTGCTGGAAACGGGATATCCTCACACAAAAACGAGACAGAAGCATTCTCACAAACTCCTTTGTGATGTGTGCTCTCAACTCAGAGATGTGAAAATGACTATTGATAGAGCAGTTTGGAAACACTCTTTTTCTAGGATCTGCAAGTGGACATTTGGAGCGCTTTGAGGCCTGTGCTGGAAAGGAAATATCTTCACATCAAAACTAGCCAGAAGCATTCTCTGAAACTTCTTTGTGGTGTGTGCATTCAACTCACAGAGATCAACACTCCTTTTAACAGAGACATTTTGAAACTCTCTTTTTGTGGAATCTGCAAGAGGAAATTTGGACCGCTTGTAGGAATTCGTTGGAAACGGGACAAACTCACACGAAAACGAGACAGAAGCATTCTCCCAAACTTCTCCGTGAGAAGTGAATTCAACCCACAGAGTTTAACGTTTCTTTTCATGGAGCAGTTTGGAAACACACTTTGTGCAGTATATGCAAGGGGTCATTGGGAAAGCTACGAGGCCTGTGTTCCAAAAGTCTATATCTTCACATATAACCTAGAAAGAAGCATTCTCAGAAACTACATTGTGTTGGTTGCATTCAACTCACAGAGGGGAATATTCCTTTTGTTAGAGCAGTCCTGAAACACTGTTTTTTTATAATCTACAATTGGATATTTGCAGACCTCTCAGGCCTGTGGTGGGAAGGGAAATTTCTTCTCAAAACACCTATAGAGAAACATTCTCAGAAACCATTTTGTGATATGTGCATTCAACTCACAGAGTTGAACATTCCTTTTCTTAGAGCAGTTTTGAAGGACTCTTTTTGTAGAATCTGCATGTGGATATTTGGGCCACTTATAGGAATTTGCTGGAAACGGGATACCCTCACACAAAAGCGAGACAGAAGCATTCTCACAAACTCCTTTCTGATGTGTGCTCTCAACTCAGAGATGTGAACCTGACTTTTCATAGAGCAGTTTGGAAACACTCTTTTTCTAGGATCTGCAAGTGGACATTTGGAGCCCTTTGAGGCCTGTGCTGGAAAGGCAATATCTTCACATAACAAGTAGACAGAAATATTCTCTGAAACTTCTTGTTTTGTGTGCATTCAACTCACAGAGTTGAACATTCCTTTTGACAGAGAAATTTTGAAACACTCTTTTTATAGAATGCGCAAGTGGATATTTGGACCGCTTCTAGGAATTCGTTGGAAACGGGACACCCTCACACCAAAACAAGACAGAAGCGTTCTCACAGGCTTCTGTGTGATGTGAGCATTCAGCTCACAGAGCTGAACCTTTCTTTTGTTAGAGCAATTTTGAAACACTCTTTTTCTAGAATCGGCAAGTGGACATTTGGATGGCTTTGAGGCATGTGGTGGAAAGGATATATCTTCACATCAAAACTAGACAGAAGCATTCTCTGAATCTTCTTTGTGCTGTGTGCATTCAACTCAAAGAGTTGAACACTCCTTTTAAGAGAGACATTTTGAAACACTCTTTTTGTAGAATCTGTAAGGGGAAATTTGCACCGCTTGTAGGAATTCGTTGGAAACGGGACAAACTCACACGAAAACTAGACAGAAGCATTCTCACAAACTTCTCTGTGAGAAGTGAATTCAACCCACAGAGTTTAACGTTTCTTTTCATGGAGCAGTTTGGAAACACACTTTTTGCAGTATATGCAAGTGGTCATTCGGAATGCTATGAGGCCTGTGTTTGAAAAGGCAATATCTTCACATATAACCTAGAAAGAATCATTATCAGAAACTACTTTTTGTTGGTTGCATTC
Organism: Pongo pygmaeus; assembly: GCF_028885625.2. Classification (NCBI taxonomy): domain Eukaryota; kingdom Metazoa; phylum Chordata; class Mammalia; order Primates; family Hominidae; genus Pongo; species Pongo pygmaeus. The sequence goes on from NC_072392.2 coordinate 40,171,074, forward strand.
AACTCACACAGGGGAATATTCCTTTTGTTAGAGCAGCCATGAAACACTGTTTTTTTATAATCTGCAATTGGACATTTGGAGAGCTCTGAGGCCTCAGGTGGGAAGGGAAATTTCTTCACAAAACACCTTGAGAGAAGCATTCTCAGAAACGGCTTTGTGATGTGTGCATTCAACTCACAGTGGTGAACATTCCTTTGCTTAGAGCAGTTTTGAAACACTCTTTTTGTAGAATCTGCATGTGGATATTTGGACCACTTATAGGCACTTGCTGGAAACGGGATATCCTCACACAAAAGCGAGACAGAAGCATTCTCACAAACTCCTTTCTGATGTGTGCTCTCAACTCAGAGATGTGAACCTGACTTTTCATAGAGCAGTTTGGAAACACTCTTTTTCTAGGATCTGCAAGTGGACATTTGGAGCCCTTTGAGGCCTGTGCTGGAAAGGCAATATCTTCACATAACAAGTAGACAGAAACATTCTCTGAAACTTCTTGTTTTGTGTGCATTCAACTCACAGAGTTGAACATTCCTTTTGACAGAGAAATTTTGAAACACTCTTTTTATAGAATGCGCAAGTGGATATTTGGACCACTTATAGGAATTTGCTGGAAACGGGATGTCCTCACACCAAAACGAGATAGAAGCATTCTCACAAACTACTTTGTGATGTGTGCTCTCAACTCAGAGATGTGAACCTGACTATTGATAGAGCAGTTTGGAAACACTCTTTTTCTAGGATCTGCAAGTGGACATTTGGAGCGCTTTCAGGCCTGTGCTGGAAAGGAAATATCTTCACATAACAAGAAGACAGAAGCATTCTCTGAAACTTCTTTGTGGTGTGTGCATTCAACTCCCAGAGTTGAACATTCCTCTTGACAGAGAAGTTTTGAAACACTCTTTTTATAGAATCTGCAAGTGGATATTTGGACCGCTTCTAGGAATTCGTTGGAAACGGGACACCCTCACACAAAAACAAGACAGAAGCGTTCTCACAAGCTTCTGTGTGATGTGAGCATTCAGCTCACAGTGCTGAACCTTTCTTTTGATAGAGCAATTTTGAAACACTCTTTTTCTGGAATCGGCAAGTGGACATTTGAGCGCTTTGAGGCCTGCGGTGGAAAGGAAATATCTTCACATCAAAACTAGACAGAAGCATTCTCTGAATCTTCTTTGTGGTGTGTGCATTCAACTCACAGAGTTGAACACTCCTCTTAACAGAGACATTTTGAAACACTCTTTTTGTAGGATCTGCAAGTGGAAATTTGGACCGCTTCCAAGAATTCATTGGAAAGGGACAAACTCACACGAAAACTAGACAAAAGCATTCTCACAAACTTCTCTGTGAGAAGTGAATTCAACCCACATAGTTTAACGTTTCTTTCCATGGAGCAGTTTGGAAACACACATTGTGCAGTATATGCAAGGGGTCATTCGGAAAGCTATGAGGCCTGTGTTCCAAAAGTCTATACCTTCACATATAACCTAGAAAGAAGCATTCACAGAAACCACATTGTGTTGGTTGCCTTCAACTCACAGAGGGGAATATTCCTTTTGTTAGAGCAGCCATGAAACACTGTTTCTGTATAATCTGCAATTGGATATTTGCAGATCTCTGAGGCCTCTGGTGGGAAGGAAAATTTCTTCTCAAAACACCTATAGAGAAACATTCTCAGAAACCACTTTGTGATATGTGCATTCAACTCACAGAGTTGAACATTCCTTTTGTTAGAGCAGTTTTGAAGGACTCTTTTTGTAGAATCTGCATGTGGATATTTGGACCACTTATAGGAATTTGCTGGAAACGGGATATCCTCACACAAAAACGAGACAGAAGCATTCTCACAAACTCCCTTGTGATGTGTGCTCTCAACTCAGAGATGTGAAACTGACTATTGATAGAGCAGTTTGGAAACACTCTTTTTCTAGGATCTGCAAGTGGACATTTGGAGCGCTTTGAGGATTGTGCTGGAAAGGAAATATCTTCACATCAAAACTAGCCACAAGCATTCTCTGAAACTTCTTTGTGGTGTGTGCATTCAACTCACAGAGTTCAACACTCCTTTTCACAGAGACATATTGAAACTCTCTTTTTGTGGAATCTGCAAGAGGAAATTTGGACCGCTTGTAGGAATTCGTTGGAAACGGGACAAACTCACACGAAAACGAGACAGAAGCATTCTCCCAAACTTCTCCATGAGAAGTGAATTCAACCCACAGAGTTTAACGTTTCTTTTCATGGAGCAGTTTGGAAACACACTTTGTGCAGTATATGCAAGGGGTCATTGGGAAAGCTATGAGGCCTGTGTTCCAAAAGTCTATATATTCACATATAACCTAGAAAGAAGCATTCTCAGAAACTACATTGTGTTCGTTGCATTCAACTCATAGAGGGGAATATTCTTTTTGTTAGAGCAGTCCTGAAACACTGTTTTTTTATAATCTACAATTGGATATTTGCAGACCTCTCAGGCCTGTGGTGGGAAGGGAAATTTCTTCTCAAAACACCTATAGAGAAACATTCTCAGAAACCACTTTGTGATATGTGCATTCAACTCACAGAGTTGAACATTCCTTTTGTTGGAGCAGTTTTGAAACACTCTTTTTGTAGAATCTGCATGTGGATATTTGGACCACTTATAGGAATTTGCTGGAAACGTGATATCCTCACACAAAAGCGAGACAGAAGCATTCTCACAAACTCCTTTCTGATGTGTGCTCTCGACTCAGAGATGTGAACCTGAATTTTCATAGAGCAGTTTGGAAACACTCTTTTTCTAGGATCTGCAAGTGGACATTTGGAGTCCTTTGAGGCCTGTGCTGGAAAGGCAATATCTTCACGTAACAAGTAGACAGAAATATTCTCTGAAACTTCTTGTTTTGTGTGCATTCAACTCACAGAGTTGAACATTCCTTTTGACAGAGAAATTTTGAAACACTCTTTTTATAGAATGCGCAAGTGGATATTTGGACCGCTTCTAGGAATTCGTTGGAAACGGGACACCCTCACACCAAAACAAGACAGAAGCGTTCTCACAGGCTTCTGTGTGATGTGAGCATTCAGCTCACAGAGCTGAACCTTTCTTTTGTTAGAGCAATTTTGAAACACTCTTTTTCTAGAATCGGCAAGTGGACATTTGGAGGGCTTTGAGGCCTGTGGTGGAAAGGATATATCTTCACATCAAAACTAGACAGAAGCATTCTCTGAATCTTCTTTGTGCTGTGTGCATTCAACTCAAAGAGTTGAACACTCCTTTTAAGAGAGACATTTTGAAACACTCTTTTTGTAGAATCTGTAAGGGGAAATTTGCACCGCTTGTAGGAATTCGTTGGAAACGGGACAAACTCACACGAAAACTAGACAGAAGCATTCTCACAAACTTCTCTGTGAGAAGTGAATTCAACCCACAGAGTTTAACGTTTCTTTTCATGGAGCAGTTTGGAAACACACTTTTTGCAGTATATGCAAGTGGTCATTCGGAATGCTATGAGGCCTGTGTTTGAAAAGGCAATATCTTCACATATAACCTAGAAAGAATCATTATCAGAAACTACTTTTTGTTGGTTGCATTCAACTCACACAGGGGAATATTCCTTTTGTTAGAGCAGCCATGAAACACTGTTTTTTTATAATCTGCAATTGGACATTTGGAGAGCTCTGAGGCCTCAGGTGGGAAGGGAAATTTCTTCACAAAACACCTTGAGAGAAGCATTCTCAGAAACGGCTTTGTGATGTGTGCATTCAACTCACAGTGGTGAACATTCCTTTGCTTAGAGCAGTTTTGAAACACTCTTTTTGTAGAATCTGCATGTGGATATTTGGACCACTTATAGGCACTTGCTGGAAACGGGATATCCTCACACAAAAGCGAGACAGAAGCATTCTCACAAACTCCTTTCTGATGTGTGCTCTCAACTCAGAGATGTGAACCTGACTTTTCATAGAGCAGTTTGGAAACACTCTTTTTCTAGGATGTGCAAGTGGACATTTGGAGCCCTTTGAGGCCTGTGCTGGAAAGGCAATATCTTCACATAACAAGTAGACAGAAACATTCTCTGAAACTTCTTGTTTTGTGTGCATTCAACTCACAGAGTTGAACATTCCTTTTGACAGAGAAATTTTGAAACACTCTTTTTATAGAATGCGCAAGGGGATATTTGGACCACTTATAGGAATTTGCTGGAAACGGGATGTCCTCACACCAAAACGAGATAGAAGCATTCTCACAAACTACTTTGTGATGTGTGCTCTCAACTCAGAGATGTGAACCTGACTATTGATAGAGCAGTTTGGAAACACTCTTTTTCTAGGATCTGCAAGTGGACATTTGGAGCGCTTTCAGGCCTGTGCTGGAAAGGAAATATCTTCACATAACAAGAAGACAGAAGCATTCTCTGAAACTTCTTTGTGGTGTGTGCATTCAACTCCCAGAGTTGAACATTCCTCTTGACAGAGAAGTTTTGAAACACTCTTTTTATAGAATCTGCAAGTGGATATTTGGACCGCTTCTAGGAATTCGTTGGAAACGGGACACCCTCACACAAAAACAAGACAGAAGCGTTCTCACAAGCTTCTGTGTGATGTGAGCATTCAGCTCACAGTGCTGAACCTTTCTTTTGATAGAGCAATTTTGAAACACTCTTTTTCTGGAATCGGCAAGTGGACATTTGAGCGCTTTGAGGCCTGCGGTGGAAAGGAAATATCTTCACATCAAAACTAGACAGAAGCATTCTCTGAATCTTCTTTGTGGTGTGTGCATTCAACTCACAGAGTTGAACACTCCTCTTAACAGAGACATTTTGAAACACTCTTTTTGTAGGATCTGCAAGTGGAAATTTGGACCGCTTCCAAGAATTCATTGGAAAGGGACAAACTCACACGAAAACTAGACAAAAGCATTCTCACAAACTTCTCTGTGAGAAGTGAATTCAACCCACATAGTTTAACGTTTCTTTCCATGGAGCAGTTTGGAAACACACATTGTGCAGTATATGCAAGGGGTCATTCGGAAAGCTATGAGGCCTGTGTTCCAAAAGTCTATACCTTCACATATAACCTAGAAAGAAGCATTCACAGAAACCACATTGTGTTGGTTGCCTTCAACTCACAGAGGGGAATATTCCTTTTGTTAGAGCAGCCATGAAACACTGTTTCTGTATAATCTGCAATTGGATATTTGCAGATCTCTGAGGCCTCTGGTGGGAAGGAAAATTTCTTCTCAAAACACCTATAGAGAAACATTCTCAGAAACCACTTTGTGATATGTGCATTCAACTCACAGAGTTGAACATTCCTTTTGTTAGAGCAGTTTTGAAGGACTCTTTTTGTAGAATCTGCATGTGGATATTTGGACCACTTATAGGAATTTGCTGGAAACGGGATATCCTCACACAAAAACGAGACAGAAGCATTCTCACAAACTCCCTTGTGATGTGTGCTCTCAACTCAGAGATGTGAAACTGACTATTGATAGAGCAGTTTGGAAACACTCTTTTTCTAAGATCTGCAAGTGGACATTTGGAGCGCTTTGAGGATTGTGCTGGAAAGGAAATATCTTCACATCAAAACTAGCCACAAGCATTCTCTGAAACTTCCTTGTGGTGTGTGCATTCAACTCACAGAGTTCAACACTCCTTTTCACAGAGACATATTGAAACTCTCTTTTTGTGGAATCTGCAAGAGGAAATTTGGACCGCTTGTAGGAATTCGTTGGAAACGGGACAAACTCACACGAAAACGAGACAGAAGCATTCTCCCAAACTTCTCCATGAGAAGTGAATTCAACCCTCAGAGTTTAACGTTTCTTTTCATGGAGCAGTTTGGAAACACACTTTGTGCAGTATATGCAAGGGGTCATTGGGAAAGCTATGAGGCCTGTGTTCCAAAAGTCTATATATTCACATATAACCTAGAAAGAAGCATTCTCAGAAACTACATTGTGTTCGTTGCATTCAACTCATAGAGGGGAATATTCTTTTTGTTAGAGCAGTCCTGAAACACTGTTTTTTTATAATCTACAATTGGATATTTGCAGACCTCTCAGGCCTGTGGTGGGAAGGGAAATTTCTTCTCAAAACACCTATAGAGAAACATTCTCAGAAACCACTTTGTGATATGTGCATTCAACTCACAGAGTTGAACATTCCTTTTGTTGGAGCAGTTTTGAAACACTCTTTTTGTAGAATCTGCATGTGGATATTTGGACCACTTATAGGAATTTGCTGGAAACGTGATATCCTCACACAAAAGCGAGACAGAAGCATTCTCACAAACTCCTTTCTGATGTGTGCTCTCGACTCAGAGATGTGAACCTGAATTTTCATAGAGCAGTTTGGAAACACTCTTTTTCTAGGATCTGCAAGTGGACATTTGGAGTCCTTTGAGGCCTGTGCTGGAAAGGCAATATCTTCACGTAACAAGTAGACAGAAACATTCTCTGAATGTTCTTGTTTTGTGTGCATTCAACTCACAGAGTTGAACATTCCTTTTGACAGAGAAATTTTGAAACACTCTTTTTATCAAATGTGCAAGTGGATATTTGGACCGCTTCTAGGAATTCGTTGGAAACGGGACACCCTCACACCAAAACAAGACAGAAGCGTTCTCACAGGCTTCTGTGTGATGTGAGCATTCAGCTCACAGAGCTGAACCTTTCTTTTGTTAGAGCAATTTTGAAACACTCTTTTTCTAGAATCGGCAAGTGGACATTTGGAGGGCTTTTAGGCCTGTGGTGGAAAGGAAATATCTTCACATCAAAACTAGACAGAAGCATTCTCTGAATCTTCTTTGTGCTGTGTGCATTCAGCTCAAAGAGTTGAACACTCCTTTTAAGAGAGACATTTTGAAACACTCTTTTTGTAGAATCTGTAAGGGGAAATTTGCACCGCTTGTAGGAATTCGTTGGAAACGGGACAAACTCACACGAAAACTAGACAGAAGCATTCTCACAAACTTCTCTGTGAGAAGTGAATTCAACCCACAGAGTTTAACGTTTCTTTTCATGGAGCAGTTTGGAAACACACTCTGTGCAGTATATGCAAGTGGTCATTCGGAATGCTATGAGGCCTGTGTTTGAAAAGGCAATATCTTCACATATAACCTAGAAAGAATCATTATCAGAAACTACTTTTTGTTGGTTGCATTCAACTCACACAGGGGAATATTCCTTTTGTTAGAGCAGCCATGAAACACTGTTTTTTTATAATCTGCAATTGGACATTTGGAGAGCTCTGAGGCCTCAGGTGGGAAGGGAAATTTCTTCACAAAACACCTTGAGAGAAGCATTCTCAGAAACCGCTTTGTGATGTGTGCATTCAACTCACAGTGTTGAACATTCCTTTCCTTAGAGCAGTTTTGAAACACTCTTTTTGTAGAATCTGCATGTGGATATTTGGACCACTTATAGGCACTTGCTGGAAACGGGATATCCTCACACAAAAGCGAGACAGAAGCATTCTCACAAACTCCTTTCTGATGTGTGCTCTCAACTCAGAGATGTGAACCTGACTTTTCATAGAGCAGTTTGGAAACACTCCTTTTCTATTATCTGCAAGTGGACATTTGGAGCCCTTTGAGGCCTGTGCTGGAAAGGCAATATCTTCACATAACAAGTATACAGAAATATTCTCTGAAACTTCTTGTTTTGTGTGCATTCAACTCACAGAGTTGAACATTCCTTTTGACAGAGAAATTTTGAAACACTCTTTTTATAGAATGCGCAAGTGGATATTTGGACCACTTATAGGAATTTGCTGGAAACGGGATGTCCTCACACTAAAACGAGATAGAAGCATTCTCACAAACTACTTTGTGATGTGTGCTCTCAACTCAGAGATGTGAACCTGACTATTGATAGAGCAGTTTGGAAACACTCTTTTTCTAGGATCTGCAAGTGGACATTTGGAGCGCTTTCAGGCCTGTGCTGGAAAGGAAGTATCTTCACATAACAAGCAGACAGAAGCATTCTCTGAAACTTCTTTGTGGTGTGTGCATTCAACTCCCAGAGTTGAACATTCCTCTTGACAGAGAAGTTTTGAAACACTCTTTTTATAAAATGTGCAAGTGGATATTTGGACCGCTTCTAGGAATTCGTTGGAAACGGGACACCCTCACACAAAAACAAGACAGAAGCGTTCTCACAAGCTTCTGTGTGATGTGAGCATTCAGCTCACAGTGCTGAACCTTTCTTTTGATAGAGCAATTTTGAAACACTCTTTTTCTGGAATCGGCAAGTGGACATTTGAGCGCTTTGAGGCCTGCGGTGGAAGGGAAATATCTTCACATCAAAACTAGACAGAAGCATTCTCTGAATCTTCTTTGTGGTGTGTGCATTCAACTCACAGAGTTGAACACTCCTCTTAACAGAGACATTTTGAAACACTCTTTTTGTAGGATCTGCAAGTGGAAATTTGGACCGCTTCCAAGAATTCATTGGAAAGGGACAAACTCACATGAAAGCTAGACAAAAGCATTCTCACAAACTTCTCTGTGAGAAGTGAATTCAACCCACATAGTTTAACGTTTCTTTCCATGGAGAAGTTTGGAAACACACATTGTGCAGTATATGCAAGGGGTCATTGGGAAAGCTATGAGGCCTGTGTTCCAAAAGTCTATATATTCACATATAACCTAGAAAGAAGCATTCTCAGAAACTACATTGTGTTGGTTGCATTCAACTCATAGAGGGGAATATTCTTTTTGTTAGAGCAGTCCTGAAACACTGTTTTTTTATAATCTACAATTGGATATTTGCAGACCTCTCAGGCCTGTGGTGGGAAGGGAAATTTCTTCTCAAAACACCTATAGAGAAACATTCTCAGAAACCACTTTGTGATATGTGCATTCAACTCACAGAGTTGAACATTCCTTTTGTTGGAGCAGTTTTGAAACACTCTTTTTGTAGAATCTGCATGTGGATATTTGGACCACTTATAGGAATTTGCTGGAAACGGGATATCCTCACACAAAAGCGAGACAGAAGCATTCTCACAAACTCCTTTCTGATGTGTGCTCTCGACTCAGAGATGTGAACCTGAATTTTCATACAGCAGTTTGGAAACACTCTTTTTCTAGGATCTGCAAGTGGACATTTGGAGTCCTTTGAGGCCTGTGCTGGAAAGGCAATATCTTCACGTAACAAGTAGACAGAAACATTCTCTGAATGTTCTTGTTTTGTGTGCATTCAACTCACAGAGTTGAACATTCCTTTTGACAGAGAAATTTTGAAACACTCTTTTTATCAAATGTGCAAGTGGATATTTGGACCGCTTCTAGGAATTCGTTGGAAACGGGACACCCTCACACCAAAACAAGACAGAAGCGTTCTCAAAGGCTTCTGTGTGATGTGAGCATTCAGCTCACAGAGCTGAACCTTTCTTTTGTTAGAGCAATTTTGAAACACTCTTTTTCTAGAATCGGCAAGTGGACATTTGGAGGGCTTTTAGGCCTGTGGTGGAAAGGAAATATCTTCACATCAAAACTAGACAGAAGCATTCTCTGAATCTTCTTTGTGCTGTGCGCATTCAGCTCAAAGAGTTGAACACTCCTTTTAAGAGAGACATTTTGAAACACTCTTTTTGTAGAATCTGCAAGAGGAAATTTGGACCGCTTGTAGGAATTCGTTGGAAACGGGACAAACTCACACGAAAACGAGACAGAAGCATTCTCCCAAACTTCTCCATGAGAAGTGAATTCAACCCACAGAGTTTAACGTTTCTTTTCATGGAGCAGTTTGGAAACACACTTTGTGCAGTATATGCAAGGGGTCATTGGGAAAGCTATGAGGCCTGTGTTCCAAAAGTCTATATCTTCACATATAACCTAGAAAGAAGCATTCTCAGAAACTACATTGTGTTGGTTGCATTCAACTCATAGAGGGGAATATTCCTTTTGTTAGAGCAGTCCTGAAACACTGTTTTTTTATAATCTGCAATTGGACATTTGGAGAGCTCTGAGGCCTCAGGTGGGAAGGGAAATTTCTTCACAAAACACCTTGAGAGAAGCATTCTCAGAAACCGCTTTGTGATGTGTGCATTCAACTCACAGTGTTGAACATTTCTTTGCTTAGAGCAGTTTTGAAACACTCTTTTTGTAGAATCTGCATGTGGATATTTGGACCACTTATAGGCACTTGCTGGAAACGGGATATCCTCACACAAAAGCGAGACAGAAGCATTCTCACAAACTCCTTTCTGATGTGTGCTCTCAACTCAGAGATGTGAACCTGACTTTTCATAGAGCAGTTTGGAAACACTCTTTTTCTAGGATCTGCAAGTGGACATTTGGAGCCCTTTGAGGCCTGTGCTGGAAAGGCAATATCTTCACATAACAAGTAGACAGAAACATTCTCTGAAACTTCTTGTTTTGTGTGCATTCAACTCACAGAGTTGAACATTCCTTTTGACAGAGAAATTTTGAAACACTCTTTTTATAGAATGCGCAAGTGGATATTTGGACCACTTATAGGAATTTGCTGGAAACGGGATGTCCTCACACCAAAACGAGATAGAAGCATTCTCACAAACTACTTTGTGATGTGTGCTCTCAACTCAGAGATGTGAACCTGACTATTGATAGAGCAGTTTGGAAACACTCTTTTTCTAGGATCTGCAAGTGGACATTTGGAGCGCTTTCAGGCCTGTGCTGGAAAGGAAATATCTTCACATAACAAGAAGACAGAAGCATTCTCTGAAACTTCTTTGTGGTGTGTGCATTCAACTCCCAGAGTTGAACATTCTTCTTGACAGAGAAGTTTTGAAACACTCTTTTTATAGAATGTGCAAGTGGATATTTGGACCGCTTCTAGGAATTCGTTGGAAACGGGACACCCTCACACAAAAACAAGACAGAAGCGTTCTCACAAGCTTCTGTGTGATGTGAGCATTCAGCTCACAGTGCTGAACCTTTCTTTTGATAGAGCAATTTTGAAACACTCTTTTTCTGGAATCGGCAAGTGGACATTTGAGCGCTTTGAGGCCTGCGGTGGAAAGGAAATATCTTCACATCAAAACTAGACAGAAGCATTCTCTGAATCTTCTTTGTGGTGTGTGCATTCAACTCACAGAGTTGAACACTCCTCTTAACAGAGACATTTTGAAACACTCTTTTTGTAGGATCTGCAAGTGGAAATTTGGACCGCTTCCAAGAATTCATTGGAAAGGGACAAACTCACACGAAAACTAGACAAAAGCATTCTCACAAACTTCTCTGTGAGAAGTGAATTCAACCCACATAGTTTAACGTTTCTTTCCATGGAGCAGTTTGGAAACACACATTGTGCAGTATATGCAAGGGGTCATTCGGAAAGCTATGAGGCCTGTGTTCCAAAAGTCTATATCTTCACATATAACCTAGAAAGAAGCATTCTCAGAAACCACATTGTGTTGGATGCCTTCAACTCACAGAGGGGAATATTCCTTTTGTTAGAGCAGCCATGAAACACTGTTTCTGTATAATCTGCAATTGGATATTTGCAGATCTCTGAGGCCTCTGGTGGGAAGGAAAATTTCTTCTCAAAACACCTATAGAGAAACATTCTCAGAAACCACTTTGTGATATGTGCATTCAACTCACAGAGTTGAACATTCCTTTTGTTAGAGCAGTTTTGAAGGACTCTTTTTGTAGAATCTGCATGTGGATATTTGGACCACTTATAGGAATTTGCTGGAAACGGGATATCCTCACACAAAAACGAGACAGAAGCATTCTCACAAACTCCCTTGTGATGTGTGCTCTCAACTCAGAGATGTGAAACTGACTATTGATAGAGCAGTTTGGAAACACTCTTTTTCTAAGATCTGCAAGTGGACATTTGGAGCGCTTTGAGGATTGTGCTGGAAAGGAAATATCTTCACATCAAAACTAGCCACAAGCATTCTCTGAAACTTCTTTGTGGTGTGTGCATTCAACTCACAGAGTTCAACACTCCTTTTCACAGAGACATATTGAAACTCTCTTTTTGTGGAATCTGCAAGAGGAAATTTGGACCGCTTGTAGGAATTCGTTGGAAACGGGACAAACTCACACGAAAACGAGACAGAAGCATTCTCCCAAACTTCTCCATGAGAAGTGAATTCAACCCACAGAGTTTAACGTTTCTTTTCATGGAGCAGTTTGGAAACACACTTTGTGCAGTATATGCAAGGGGTCATTGGGAAAGCTATGAGGCCTGTGTTCCAAAAGTCTATATATTCACATATAACCTAGAAAGAAGCATTCTCAGAAACTACATTGTGTTCGTTGCATTCAACTCATAGAGGGGAATATTCTTTTTGTTAGAGCAGTCCTGAAACACTGTTTTTTTATAATCTACAATTGGATATTTGCAGACCTCTCAGGCCTGTGGTGGGAAGGGAAATTTCTTCTCAAAACACCTATAGAGAAACATTCTCAGAAACCACTTTGTGATATGTGCATTCAACTCACAGAGTTGAACATTCCTTTTGTTGGAGCAGTTTTGAAACACTCTTTTTGTAGAATCTGCATGTGGATATTTGGACCACTTATAGGAATTTGCTGGAAACGTGATATCCTCACACAAAAGCGAGACAGAAGCATTCTCACAAACTCCTTTCTGATGTGTGCTCTCGACTCAGAGATGTGAACCTGAATTTTCATAGAGCAGTTTGGAAACACTCTTTTTCTAGGATCTGCAAGTGGACATTTGGAGTCCTTTGAGGCCTGTGCTGGAAAGGCAATATCTTCACGTAACAAGTAGACAGAAATATTCTCTGAAACTTCTTGTTTTGTGTGCATTCAACTCACAGAGTTGAACATTCCTTTTGACAGAGAAATTTTGAAACACTCTTTTTATAGAATGCGCAAGTGGATATTTGGACCGCTTCTAGGAATTCGTTGGAAACGGGACACCCTCACACCAAAACAAGACAGAAGCGTTCTCACAGGCTTCTGTGTGATGTGAGCATTCAGCTCACAGAGCTGAACCTTTCTTTTGTTAGAGCAATTTTGAAACACTCTTTTTCTAGAATCGGCAAGTGGACATTTGGAGGGCTTTGAGGCCTGTGGTGGAAAGGATATATCTTCACATCAAAACTAGACAGAAGCATTCTCTGAATCTTCTTTGTGCTGTGTGCATTCAGCTCAAAGAGTTGAACACTCCTTTTAAGAGAGACATTTTGAAACACTCTTTTTGTAGAATCTGTAAGGGGAAATTTGCACCGCTTGTAGGAATTCGTTGGAAACGGGACAAACTCACACGAAAACTAGACAGAAGCATTCTCACAAACTTCTCTGTGAGAAGTGAATTCAACCCACAGAGTTTAACGTTTCTTTTCATGGAGCAGTTTGGAAACACACTTTTTGCAGTATATGCAAGTGGTCATTCGGAATGCTATGAGGCCTGTGTTTGAAAAGGCAATATCTTCACATATAACCTAGAAAGAATCATTATCAGAAACTACTTTTTGTTGGTTGCATTCAACTCACACAGGGGAATATTCCTTTTGTTAGAGCAGCCATGAAACACTGTTTTTTTATAATCTGCAATTGGACATTTGGAGAGCTCTGAGGCCTCAGGTGGGAAGGGAAATTTCTTCACAAAACACCTTGAGAGAAGCATTCTCAGAAACGGCTTTGTGATGTGTGCATTCAACTCACAGTGGTGAACATTCCTTTGCTTAGAGCAGTTTTGAAACACTCTTTTTGTAGAATCTGCATGTGGATATTTGGACCACTTATAGGCACTTGCTGGAAACGGGATATCCTCACACAAAAGCGAGACAGAAGCATTCTCACAAACTCCTTTCTGATGTGTGCTCTCAACTCAGAGATGTGAACCTGACTTTTCATAGAGCAGTTTGGAAACACTCTTTTTCTAGGATCTGCAAGTGGACATTTGGAGCCCTTTGAGGCCTGTGCTGGAAAGGCAATATCTTCACATAACAAGTAGACAGAAACATTCTCTGAAACTTCTTGTTTTGTGTGCATTCAACTCACAGAGTTGAACATTCCTTTTGACAGAGAAATTTTGAAACACTCTTTTTATAGAATGCGCAAGGGGATATTTGGACCACTTATAGGAATTTGCTGGAAACGGGATGTCCTCACACCAAAACGAGATAGAAGCATTCTCACAAACTACTTTGTGATGTGTGCTCTCAACTCAGAGATGTGAACCTGACTATTGATAGAGCAGTTTGGAAACACTCTTTTTCTAGGATCTGCAAGTGGACATTTGGAGCGCTTTCAGGCCTGTGCTGGAAAGGAAATATCTTCACATAACAAGAAGACAGAAGCATTCTCTGAAACTTCTTTGTGGTGTGTGCATTCAACTCCCAGAGTTGAACATTCCTCTTGACAGAGAAGTTTTGAAACACTCTTTTTATAGAATCTGCAAGTGGATATTTGGACCGCTTCTAGGAATTCGTTGGAAACGGGACACCCTCACACAAAAACAAGACAGAAGCGTTCTCACAAGCTTCTGTGTGATGTGAGCATTCAGCTCACAGTGCTGAACCTTTCTTTTGATAGAGCAATTTTGAAACACTCTTTTTCTGGAATCGGCAAGTGGACATTTGAGCGCTTTGAGGCCTGCGGTGGAAAGGAAATATCTTCACATCAAAACTAGACAGAAGCATTCTCTGAATCTTCTTTGTGGTGTGTGCATTCAACTCACAGAGTTGAACACTCCTCTTAACAGAGACATTTTGAAACACTCTTTTTGTAGGATCTGCAAGTGGAAATTTGGACCGCTTCCAAGAATTCATTGGAAAGGGACAAACTCACACGAAAACTAGACAAAAGCATTCTCACAAACTTCTCTGTGAGAAGTGAATTCAACCCACATAGTTTAACGTTTCTTTCCATGGAGCAGTTTGGAAACACACATTGTGCAGTATATGCAAGGGGTCATTCGGAAAGCTATGAGGCCTGTGTTCCAAAAGTCTATACCTTCACATATAACCTAGAAAGAAGCATTCACAGAAACCACATTGTGTTGGTTGCCTTCAACTCACAGAGGGGAATATTCCTTTTGTTAGAGCAGCCATGAAACACTGTTTCTGTATAATCTGCAATTGGATATTTGCAGATCTCTGAGGCCTCTGGTGGGAAGGAAAATTTCTTCTCAAAACACCTATAGAGAAACATTCTCAGAAACCACTTTGTGATATGTGCATTCAACTCACAGAGTTGAACATTCCTTTTGTTAGAGCAGTTTTGAAGGACTCTTTTTGTAGAATCTGCATGTGGATATTTGGACCACTTATAGGAATTTGCTGGAAACGGGATATCCTCACACAAAAACGAGACAGAAGCATTCTCACAAACTCCCTTGTGATGTGTGCTCTCAACTCAGAGATGTGAAACTGACTATTGATAGAGCAGTTTGGAAACACTCTTTTTCTAAGATCTGCAAGTGGACATTTGGAGCGCTTTGAGGATTGTGCTGGAAAGGAAATATCTTCACATCAAAACTAGCCACAAGCATTCTCTGAAACTTCCTTGTGGTGTGTGCATTCAACTCACAGAGTTCAACACTCCTTTTCACAGAGACATATTGAAACTCTCTTTTTGTGGAATCTGCAAGAGGAAATTTGGACCGCTTGTAGGAATTCGTTGGAAACGGGACAAACTCACACGAAAACGAGACAGAAGCATTCTCCCAAACTTCTCCATGAGAAGTGAATTCAACCCTCAGAGTTCAACGTTTCTTTTCATGGAGCAGTTTGGAAACACACTTTGTGCAGTATATGCAAGGGGTCATTGGGAAAGCTATGAGGCCTGTGTTCCAAAAGTCTATATATTCACATATAACCTAGAAAGAAGCATTCTCAGAAACTACATTGTGTTCGTTGCATTCAACTCATAGAGGGGAATATTCTTTTTGTTAGAGCAGTCCTGAAACACTGTTTTTTTATAATCTACAATTGGATATTTGCAGACCTCTCAGGCCTGTGGTGGGAAGGGAAATTTCTTCTCAAAACACCTATAGAGAAACATTCTCAGAAACCACTTTGTGATATGTGCATTCAACTCACAGAGTTGAACATTCCTTTTGTTGGAGCAGTTTTGAAACACTCTTTTTGTAGAATCTGCATGTGGATATTTGGACCACTTATAGGAATTTGCTGGAAACGGGATATCCTCACACAAAAGCGAGACAGAAGCATTCTCACAAACTCCTTTCTGATGTGTGCTCTCGACTCAGAGATGTGAACCTGAATTTTCATAGAGCAGTTTGGAAACACTCTTTTTCTAGGATCTGCAAGTGGACATTTGGAGTCCTTTGAGGCCTGTGCTGGAAAGGCAATATCTTCACGTAACAAGTAGACAGAAACATTCTCTGAATGTTCTTGTTTTGTGTGCATTCAACTCACAGAGTTGAACATTCCTTTTGACAGAGAAATTTTGAAACACTCTTTTTATCAAATGTGCAAGTGGATATTTGGACCGCTTCTAGGAATTCGTTGGAAACGGGACACCCTCACACCAAAACAAGACAGAAGCGTTCTCACAGGCTTCTGTGTGATGTGAGCATTCAGCTCACAGAGCTGAACCTTTCTTTTGTTAGAGCAATTTTGAAACACTCTTTTTCTAGAATCGGCAAGTGGACATTTGGAGGGCTTTTAGGCCTGTGGTGGAAAGGAAATATCTTCACATCAAAACTAGACAGAAGCATTCTCTGAATCTTCTTTGTGCTGTGTGCATTCAGCTCAAAGAGTTGAACACTCCTTTTAAGAGAGACATTTTGAAACACTCTTTTTGTAGAATCTGTAAGGGGAAATTTGCACCGCTTGTAGGAATTCGTTGGAAACGGGACAAACTCACACGAAAACTAGACAGAAGCATTCTCACAAACTTCTCTGTGAGAAGTGAATTCAACCCACAGAGTTTAACGTTTCTTTTCATGGAGCAGTTTGGAAACACACTCTGTGCAGTATATGCAAGTGGTCATTCGGAATGCTATGAGGCCTGTGTTTGAAAAGGCAATATCTTCACATATAACCTAGAAAGAATCATTATCAGAAACTACTTTTTGTTGGTTGCATTCAACTCACACAGGGGAATATTCCTTTTGTTAGAGCAGCCATGAAACACTGTTTTTTTATAATCTGCAATTGGACATTTGGAGAGCTCTGAGGCCTCAGGTGGGAAGGGAAATTTCTTCACAAAACACCTTGAGAGAAGCATTCTCAGAAACCGCTTTGTGATGTGTGCATTCAACTCACAGTGTTGAACATTCCTTTCCTTAGAGCAGTTTTGAAACACTCTTTTTGTAGAATCTGCATGTGGATATTTGGACCACTTATAGGCACTTGCTGGAAACGGGATATCCTCACACAAAAGCGAGACAGAAGCATTCTCACAAACTCCTTTCTGATGTGTGCTCTCAACTCAGAGATGTGAACCTGACTTTTCATAGAGCAGTTTGGAAACACTCCTTTTCTATTATCTGCAAGTGGACATTTGGAGCCCTTTGAGGCCTGTGCTGGAAAGGCAATATCTTCACATAACAAGTATACAGAAATATTCTCTGAAACTTCTTGTTTTGTGTGCATTCAACTCACAGAGTTGAACATTCCTTTTGACAGAGAAATTTTGAAACACTCTTTTTATAGAATGCGCAAGTGGATATTTGGACCACTTATAGGAATTTGCTGGAAACGGGATGTCCTCACACTAAAACGAGATAGAAGCATTCTCACAAACTACTTTGTGATGTGTGCTCTCAACTCAGAGATGTGAACCTGACTATTGATAGAGCAGTTTGGAAACACTCTTTTTCTAGGATCTGCAAGTGGACATTTGGAGCGCTTTCAGGCCTGTGCTGGAAAGGAAGTATCTTCACATAACAAGCAGACAGAAGCATTCTCTGAAACTTCTTTGTGGTGTGTGCATTCAACTCCCAGAGTTGAACATTCCTCTTGACAGAGAAGTTTTGAAACACTCTTTTTATAAAATGTGCAAGTGGATATTTGGACCGCTTCTAGGAATTCGTTGGAAACGGGACACCCTCACACAAAAACAAGACAGAAGCGTTCTCACAAGCTTCTGTGTGATGTGAGCATTCAGCTCACAGTGCTGAACCTTTCTTTTGATAGAGCAATTTTGAAACACTCTTTTTCTGGAATCGGCAAGTGGACATTTGAGCGCTTTGAGGCCTGCGGTGGAAGGGAAATATCTTCACATCAAAACTAGACAGAAGCATTCTCTGAATCTTCTTTGTGGTGTGTGCATTCAACTCACAGAGTTGAACACTCCTCTTAACAGAGACATTTTGAAACACTCTTTTTGTAGGATCTGCAAGTGGAAATTTGGACCGCTTCCAAGAATTCATTGGAAAGGGACAAACTCACATGAAAGCTAGACAAAAGCATTCTCACAAACTTCTCTGTGAGAAGTGAATTCAACCCACATAGTTTAACGTTTCTTTCCATGGAGAAGTTTGGAAACACACATTGTGCAGTATATGCAAGGGGTCATTGGGAAAGCTATGAGGCCTGTGTTCCAAAAGTCTATATATTCACATATAACCTAGAAAGAAGCATTCTCAGAAACTACATTGTGTTGGTTGCATTCAACTCATAGAGGGGAATATTCTTTTTGTTAGAGCAGTCCTGAAACACTGTTTTTTTATAATCTACAATTGGATATTTGCAGACCTCTCAGGCCTGTGGTGGGAAGGGAAATTTCTTCTCAAAACACCTATAGAGAAACATTCTCAGAAACCACTTTGTGATATGTGCATTCAACTCACAGAGTTGAACATTCCTTTTGTTGGAGCAGTTTTGAAACACTCTTTTTGTAGAATCTGCATGTGGATATTTGGACCACTTATAGGAATTTGCTGGAAACGGGATATCCTCACACAAAAGCGAGACAGAAGCATTCTCACAAACTCCTTTCTGATGTGTGCTCTCGACTCAGAGATGTGAACCTGAATTTTCATACAGCAGTTTGGAAACACTCTTTTTCTAGGATCTGCAAGTGGACATTTGGAGTCCTTTGAGGCCTGTGCTGGAAAGGCAATATCTTCACGTAACAAGTAGACAGAAGCATTCTCTGAATGTTCTTGTTTTGTGTGCATTCAACTCACAGAGTTGAACATTCCTTTTGACAGAGAAATTTTGAAACACTCTTTTTATCAAATGTGCAAGTGGATATTTGGACCGCTTCTAGGAATTCGTTGGAAACGGGACACCCTCACACCAAAACAAGACAGAAGCGTTCTCAAAGGCTTCTGTGTGATGTGAGCATTCAGCTCACAGAGCTGAACCTTTCTTTTGTTAGAGCAATTTTGAAACACTCTTTTTCTAGAATCGGCAAGTGGACATTTGGAGGGCTTTTAGGCCTGTGGTGGAAAGGAAATATCTTCACATCAAAACTAGACAGAAGCATTCTCTGAATCTTCTTTGTGCTGTGCGCATTCAGCTCAAAGAGTTGAACACTCCTTTTAAGAGAGACATTTTGAAACACTCTTTTTGTAGAATCTGCAAGAGGAAATTTGGACCGCTTGTAGGAATTCGTTGGAAACGGGACAAACTCACACGAAAACGAGACAGAAGCATTCTCCCAAACTTCTCCATGAGAAGTGAATTCAACCCACAGAGTTTAACGTTTCTTTTCATGGAGCAGTTTGGAAACACACTTTGTGCAGTATATGCAAGGGGTCATTGGGAAAGCTATGAGGCCTGTGTTCCAAAAGTCTATATCTTCACATATAACCTAGAAAGAAGCATTCTCAGAAACTACATTGTGTTGGTTGCATTCAACTCATAGAGGGGAATATTCCTTTTGTTAGAGCAGTCCTGAAACACTGTTTTTTTATAATCTGCAATTGGACATTTGGAGAGCTCTGAGGCCTCAGGTGGGAAGGGAAATTTCTTCACAAAACACCTTGAGAGAAGCATTCTCAGAAACCGCTTTGTGATGTGTGCATTCAACTCACAGTGTTGAACATTTCTTTGCTTAGAGCAGTTTTGAAACACTCTTTTTGTAGAATCTGCATGTGGATATTTGGACCACTTATAGGCACTTGCTGGAAACGGGATATCCTCACACAAAAGCGAGACAGAAGCATTCTCACAAACTCCTTTCTGATGTGTGCTCTCAACTCAGAGATGTGAACCTGACTTTTCATAGAGCAGTTTGGAAACACTCTTTTTCTAGGATCTGCAAGTGGACATTTGGAGCCCTTTGAGGCCTGTGCTGGAAAGGCAATATCTTCACATAACAAGTAGACAGAAACATTCTCTGAAACTTCTTGTTTTGTGTGCATTCAACTCACAGAGTTGAACATTCCTTTTGACAGAGAAATTTTGAAACACTCTTTTTATAGAATGCGCAATTGGATATTTGGACCACTTATAGGAATTTGCTGGAAACGGGATGTCCTCACACCAAAACGAGATAGAAGCATTCTCACAAACTACTTTGTGATGTGTGCTCTCAACTCAGAGATGTGAACCTGACTATTGATAGAGCAGTTTGGAAACACTCTTTTTCTAGGATCTGCAAGTGGACATTTGGAGCGCTTTCAGGCCTGTGCTGGAAAGGAAATATCTTCACATAACAAGAAGACAGAAGCATTCTCTGAAACTTCTTTGTGGTGTGTGCATTCAACTCCCAGAGTTGAACATTCTTCTTGACAGAGAAGTTTTGAAACACTCTTTTTATAGAATGTGCAAGTGGATATTTGGACCGCTTCTAGGAATTCGTTGGAAACGGGACACCCTCACACAAAAACAAGACAGAAGCGTTCTCACAAGCTTCTGTGTGATGTGAGCATTCAGCTCACAGTGCTGAACCTTTCTTTTGATAGAGCAATTTTGAAACACTCTTTTTCTGGAATCGGCAAGTGGACATTTGAGCGCTTTGAGGCCTGCGGTGGAAAGGAAATATCTTCACATCAAAACTAGACAGAAGCATTCTCTGAATCTTCTTTGTGGTGTGTGCATTCAACTCACAGAGTTGAACACTCCTCTTAACAGAGACATTTTGAAACACTCTTTTTGTAGGATCTGCAAGTGGAAATTTGGACCGCTTCCAAGAATTCATTGGAAAGGGACAAACTCACACGAAAACTAGACAAAAGCATTCTCACAAACTTCTCTGTGAGAAGTGAATTCAACCCACATAGTTTAACGTTTCTTTCCATGGAGCAGTTTGGAAACACACATTGTGCAGTATATGCAAGGGGTCATTCGGAAAGCTATGAGGCCTGTGTTCCAAAAGTCTATATCTTCACATATAACCTAGAAAGAAGCATTCTCAGAAACCACATTGTGTTGGATGCCTTCAACTCACAGAGGGGAATATTCCTTTTGTTAGAGCAGCCATGAAACACTGTTTCTGTATAATCTGCAATTGGATATTTGCAGATCTCTGAGGCCTCTGGTGGGAAGGAAAATTTCTTCTCAAAACACCTATAGAGAAACATTCTCAGAAACCACTTTGTGATATGTGCATTCAACTCACAGAGTTGAACATTCCTTTTGTTAGAGCAGTTTTGAAGGACTCTTTTTGTAGAATCTGCATGTGGATATTTGGACCACTTATAGGAATTTGCTGGAAACGGGATATCCTCACACAAAAACGAGACAGAAGCATTCTCACAAACTCCCTTGTGATGTGTGCTCTCAACTCAGAGATGTGAAACTGACTATTGATAGAGCAGTTTGGAAACACTCTTTTTCTAAGATCTGCAAGTGGACATTTGGAGTGCTTTGAGGCCTGTGCTGGAAAGGAAATATCTTCACATCAAAACTAGCCAGAAGCATTCTCTGAAACTTCTTTGTGGTGTGTGCATTCAACTCACAGAGTTCAACACTCCTTTTAACAGAGACATTTTGAAACTCTCTTTTTGTGGAATCTGCAAGAGGAAATTTGGACCGCTTGTAGGAATTCTTCGGAAACGGGACAAACTCACACGAAAACGAGACAGAAGCATTCTCCCAAACTTCTCCGTGAGAAGGGAATTCAACCCACAGAGTTTAACGTTTCTTTTCATGGAGCAGTTTGGAAACACACTTTGTGCAGTATATGCAAGGGGTCATTGGGAAAGCTATGAGGCCTGTGTTCCAAAAGTCTATATCTTCACATATAACCTAGAAAGAAGCATTCTCAGAAACTACATTGTGTTGGTTGCATTCAACTCATAGAGGGGAATATTCCTTTTGTTAGAGCAGTCCTGAAACACTGTTTTTTTATAATCTACAATTGGATATTTGCAGACCTCTCAGGCCTGTGGTGGGAAGGGAAATTTCTTCTCAAAACACCTATAGAGAAACATTCTCAGAAACCATTTTGTGATATGTGCATTCAACTCACAGAGTTGAACATTCCTTTTGTTGGAGCAGTTTTGAAACACTCTTTTTGTAGAATCTGCATGTGGATATTTGGACCACTTATAGGAATTTGCTGGAAACGGGATATCCTCACACAAAAGCGAGACAGAAGCATTCTCACAAACTCCTTTCTGATGTGTGCTCTCGACTCAGAGATGTGAACCTGAATTTTCATAGAGCAGTTTGGAAACACTCTTTTTCTAGGATCTGCAAGTGGACATTTGGAGTCCTTTGAGGCCTGTGCTGGAAAGGCAATATCTTCACGTAACAAGTAGACAGAAATATTCTCTGAAACTTCTTGTTTTGTGTGCATTCAACTCACAGAGTTGAACATTCCTTTTGACAGAGAAATTTTGAAACACTCTTTTTATAGAATGCGCAAGTGGATATTTGGACCGCTTCTAGGAATTCGTTGGAAACGGGACACCCTCACACCAAAACAAGACAGAAGCGTTCTCACAGGCTTCTGTGTGATGTGAGCATTCAGCTCACAGAGCTGAACCTTTCTTTTGTTAGAGCAATTTTGAAACACTCTTTTTCTAGAATCGGCAAGTGGACATTTGGAGGGCTTTGAGGCCTGTGGTGGAAAGGATATATCTTCACATCAAAACTAGACAGAAGCATTCTCTGAATCTTCTTTGTGCTGTGTGCATTCAGCTCAAAGAGTTGAACACTCCTTTTAAGAGAGACATTTTGAAACACTCTTTTTGTAGAATCTGTAAGGGGAAATTTGCACCGCTTGTAGGAATTCGTTGGAAACGGGACAAACTCACACGAAAACTAGACAGAAGCATTCTCACAAACTTCTCTGTGAGAAGTGAATTCAACCCACAGAGTTTAACGTTTCTTTTCATGGAGCAGTTTGGAAACACACTTTTTGCAGTATATGCAAGTGGTCATTCGGAATGCTATGAGGCCTGTGTTTGAAAAGGCAATATCTTCACATATAACCTAGAAAGAATCATTATCAGAAACTACTTTTTGTTGGTTGCATTCAACTCACACAGGGGAATATTCCTTTTGTTAGAGCAGCCATGAAACACTGTTTTTTTATAATCTGCAATTGGACATTTGGAGAGCTCTGAGGCCTCAGGTGGGAAGGGAAATTTCTTCACAAAACACCTTGAGAGAAGCATTCTCAGAAACGGCTTTGTGATGTGTGCATTCAACTCACAGTGGTGAACATTCCTTTGCTTAGAGCAGTTTTGAAACACTCTTTTTGTAGAATCTGCATGTGGATATTTGGACCACTTATAGGCACTTGCTGGAAACGGGATATCCTCACACAAAAGCGAGACAGAAGCATTCTCACAAACTCCTTTCTGATGTGTGCTCTCAACTCAGAGATGTGAACCTGACTTTTCATAGAGCAGTTTGGAAACACTCTTTTTCTAGGATCTGCAAGTGGACATTTGGAGCCCTTTGAGGCCTGTGCTGGAAAGGCAATATCTTCACATAACAAGTAGACAGAAACATTCTCTGAAACTTCTTGTTTTGTGTGCATTCAACTCACAGAGTTGAACATTCCTTTTGACAGAGAAATTTTGAAACACTCTTTTTATAGAATGCGCAAGGGGATATTTGGACCACTTATAGGAATTTGCTGGAAACGGGATGTCCTCACACCAAAACGAGATAGAAGCATTCTCACAAACTACTTTGTGATGTGTGCTCTCAACTCAGAGATGTGAACCTGACTATTGATAGAGCAGTTTGGAAACACTCTTTTTCTAGGATCTGCAAGTGGACATTTGGAGCGCTTTCAGGCCTGTGCTGGAAAGGAAATATCTTCACATAACAAGAAGACAGAAGCATTCTCTGAAACTTCTTTGTGGTGTGTGCATTCAACTCCCAGAGTTGAACATTCCTCTTGACAGAGAAGTTTTGAAACACTCTTTTTATAGAATCTGCAAGTGGATATTTGGACCGCTTCTAGGAATTCGTTGGAAACGGGACACCCTCACACAAAAACAAGACAGAAGCGTTCTCACAAGCTTCTGTGTGATGTGAGCATTCAGCTCACAGTGCTGAACCTTTCTTTTGATAGAGCAATTTTGAAACACTCTTTTTCTGGAATCGGCAAGTGGACATTTGAGCGCTTTGAGGCCTGCGGTGGAAAGGAAATATCTTCACATCAAAACTAGACAGAAGCATTCTCTGAATCTTCTTTGTGGTGTGTGCATTCAACTCACAGAGTTGAACACTCCTCTTAACAGAGACATTTTGAAACACTCTTTTTGTAGGATCTGCAAGTGGAAATTTGGACCGCTTCCAAGAATTCATTGGAAAGGGACAAACTCACACGAAAACTAGACAAAAGCATTCTCACAAACTTCTCTGTGAGAAGTGAATTCAACCCACATAGTTTAACGTTTCTTTCCATGGAGCAGTTTGGAAACACACATTGTGCAGTATATGCAAGGGGTCATTCGGAAAGCTATGAGGCCTGTGTTCCAAAAGTCTATACCTTCACATATAACCTAGAAAGAAGCATTCACAGAAACCACATTGTGTTGGTTGCCTTCAACTCACAGAGGGGAATATTCCTTTTGTTAGAGCAGCCATGAAACACTGTTTCTGTATAATCTGCAATTGGATATTTGCAGATCTCTGAGGCCTCTGGTGGGAAGGAAAATTTCTTCTCAAAACACCTATAGAGAAACATTCTCAGAAACCACTTTGTGATATGTGCATTCAACTCACAGAGTTGAACATTCCTTTTGTTAGAGCAGTTTTGAAGGACTCTTTTTGTAGAATCTGCATGTGGATATTTGGACCACTTATAGGAATTTGCTGGAAACGGGATATCCTCACACAAAAACGAGACAGAAGCATTCTCACAAACTCCCTTGTGATGTGTGCTCTCAACTCAGAGATGTGAAACTGACTATTGATAGAGCAGTTTGGAAACACTCTTTTTCTAAGATCTGCAAGTGGACATTTGGAGCGCTTTGAGGATTGTGCTGGAAAGGAAATATCTTCACATCAAAACTAGCCACAAGCATTCTCTGAAACTTCCTTGTGGTGTGTGCATTCAACTCACAGAGTTCAACACTCCTTTTCACAGAGACATATTGAAACTCTCTTTTTGTGGAATCTGCAAGAGGAAATTTGGACCGCTTGTAGGAATTCGTTGGAAACGGGACAAACTCACACGAAAACGAGACAGAAGCATTCTCCCAAACTTCTCCATGAGAAGTGAATTCAACCCACAGAGTTTAACGTTTCTTTTCATGGAGCAGTTTGGAAACACACTTTGTGCAGTATATGCAAGGGGTCATTGGGAAAGCTATGAGGCCTGTGTTCCAAAAGTCTATATATTCACATATAACCTAGAAAGAAGCATTCTCAGAAACTACATTGTGTTCGTTGCATTCAACTCATAGAGGGGAATATTCTTTTTGTTAGAGCAGTCCTGAAACACTGTTTTTTTATAATCTACAATTGGATATTTGCAGACCTCTCAGGCCTGTGGTGGGAAGGGAAATTTCTTCTCAAAACACCTATAGAGAAACATTCTCAGAAACCACTTTGTGATATGTGCATTCAACTCACAGAGTTGAACATTCCTTTTGTTGGAGCAGTTTTGAAACACTCTTTTTGTAGAATCTGCATGTGGATATTTGGACCACTTATAGGAATTTGCTGGAAACGTGATATCCTCACACAAAAGCGAGACAGAAGCATTCTCACAAACTCCTTTCTGATGTGTGCTCTCGACTCAGAGATGTGAACCTGAATTTTCATAGAGCAGTTTGGAAACACTCTTTTTCTAGGATCTGCAAGTGGACATTTGGAGTCCTTTGAGGCCTGTGCTGGAAAGGCAATATCTTCACGTAACAAGTAGACAGAAACATTCTCTGAATGTTCTTGTTTTGTGTGCATTCAACTCACAGAGTTGAACATTCCTTTTGACAGAGAAATTTTGAAACACTCTTTTTATCAAATGTGCAAGTGGATATTTGGACCGCTTCTAGGAATTCGTTGGAAACGGGACACCCTCACACCAAAACAAGACAGAAGCGTTCTCACAGGCTTCTGTGTGATGTGAGCATTCAGCTCACAGAGCTGAACCTTTCTTTTGTTAGAGCAATTTTGAAACACTCTT
Source organism: Pongo pygmaeus (assembly GCF_028885625.2). Lineage (NCBI taxonomy): Eukaryota > Metazoa > Chordata > Mammalia > Primates > Hominidae > Pongo > Pongo pygmaeus. Next base: position 40,197,486 of record NC_072392.2, read on the forward strand.
TTTCTAGAATCGGCAAGTGGACATTTGGAGGGCTTTTAGGCCTGTGGTGGAAAGGAAATATCTTCACATCAAAACTAGACAGAAGCATTCTCTGAATCTTCTTTGTGCTGTGTGCATTCAGCTCAAAGAGTTGAACACTCCTTTTAAGAGAGACATTTTGAAACACTCTTTTTGTAGAATCTGTAAGGGGAAATTTGCACCGCTTGTAGGAATTCGTTGGAAACGGGACAAACTCACACGAAAACTAGACAGAAGCATTCTCACAAACTTCTCTGTGAGAAGTGAATTCAACCCACAGAGTTTAACGTTTCTTTTCATGGAGCAGTTTGGAAACACACTCTGTGCAGTATATGCAAGTGGTCATTCGGAATGCTATGAGGCCTGTGTTTGAAAAGGCAATATCTTCACATATAACCTAGAAAGAATCATTATCAGAAACTACTTTTTGTTGGTTGCATTCAACTCACACAGGGGAATATTCCTTTTGTTAGAGCAGCCATGAAACACTGTTTTTTTATAATCTGCAATTGGACATTTGGAGAGCTCTGAGGCCTCAGGTGGGAAGGGAAATTTCTTCACAAAACACCTTGAGAGAAGCATTCTCAGAAACCGCTTTGTGATGTGTGCATTCAACTCACAGTGTTGAACATTCCTTTCCTTAGAGCAGTTTTGAAACACTCTTTTTGTAGAATCTGCATGTGGATATTTGGACCACTTATAGGCACTTGCTGGAAACGGGATATCCTCACACAAAAGCGAGACAGAAGCATTCTCACAAACTCCTTTCTGATGTGTGCTCTCAACTCAGAGATGTGAACCTGACTTTTCATAGAGCAGTTTGGAAACACTCCTTTTCTATTATCTGCAAGTGGACATTTGGAGCCCTTTGAGGCCTGTGCTGGAAAGGCAATATCTTCACATAACAAGTATACAGAAATATTCTCTGAAACTTCTTGTTTTGTGTGCATTCAACTCACAGAGTTGAACATTCCTTTTGACAGAGAAATTTTGAAACACTCTTTTTATAGAATGCGCAAGTGGATATTTGGACCACTTATAGGAATTTGCTGGAAACGGGATGTCCTCACACTAAAACGAGATAGAAGCATTCTCACAAACTACTTTGTGATGTGTGCTCTCAACTCAGAGATGTGAACCTGACTATTGATAGAGCAGTTTGGAAACACTCTTTTTCTAGGATCTGCAAGTGGACATTTGGAGCGCTTTCAGGCCTGTGCTGGAAAGGAAGTATCTTCACATAACAAGCAGACAGAAGCATTCTCTGAAACTTCTTTGTGGTGTGTGCATTCAACTCCCAGTGTTGAACATTCCTCTTGACAGAGAAGTTTTGAAACACTCTTTTTATAAAATGTGCAAGTGGATATTTGGACCGCTTCTAGGAATTCGTTGGAAACGGGACACCCTCACACAAAAACAAGACAGAAGCGTTCTCACAAGCTTCTGTGTGATGTGAGCATTCAGCTCACAGTGCTGAACCTTTCTTTTGATAGAGCAATTTTGAAACACTCTTTTTCTGGAATCGGCAAGTGGACATTTGAGCGCTTTGAGGCCTGCGGTGGAAGGGAAATATCTTCACATCAAAACTAGACAGAAGCATTCTCTGAATCTTCTTTGTGGTGTGTGCATTCAACTCACAGAGTTGAACACTCCTCTTAACAGAGACATTTTGAAACACTCTTTTTGTAGGATCTGCAAGTGGAAATTTGGACCGCTTCCAAGAATTCATTGGAAAGGGACAAACTCACATGAAAGCTAGACAAAAGCATTCTCACAAACTTCTCTGTGAGAAGTGAATTCAACCCACATAGTTTAACGTTTCTTTCCATGGAGAAGTTTGGAAACACACATTGTGCAGTATATGCAAGGGGTCATTGGGAAAGCTATGAGGCCTGTGTTCCAAAAGTCTATATATTCACATATAACCTAGAAAGAAGCATTCTCAGAAACTACATTGTGTTGGTTGCATTCAACTCATAGAGGGGAATATTCTTTTTGTTAGAGCAGTCCTGAAACACTGTTTTTTTATAATCTACAATTGGATATTTGCAGACCTCTCAGGCCTGTGGTGGGAAGGGAAATTTCTTCTCAAAACACCTATAGAGAAACATTCTCAGAAACCACTTTGTGATATGTGCATTCAACTCACAGAGTTGAACATTCCTTTTGTTGGAGCAGTTTTGAAACACTCTTTTTGTAGAATCTGCATGTGGATATTTGGACCACTTATAGGAATTTGCTGGAAACGGGATATCCTCACACAAAAGCGAGACAGAAGCATTCTCACAAACTCCTTTCTGATGTGTGCTCTCGACTCAGAGATGTGAACCTGAATTTTCATACAGCAGTTTGGAAACACTCTTTTTCTAGGATCTGCAAGTGGACATTTGGAGTCCTTTGAGGCCTGTGCTGGAAAGGCAATATCTTCACGTAACAAGTAGACAGAAACATTCTCTGAATGTTCTTGTTTTGTGTGCATTCAACTCACAGAGTTGAACATTCCTTTTGACAGAGAAATTTTGAAACACTCTTTTTATCAAATGTGCAAGTGGATATTTGGACCGCTTCTAGGAATTCGTTGGAAACGGGACACCCTCACACCAAAACAAGACAGAAGCGTTCTCAAAGGCTTCTGTGTGATGTGAGCATTCAGCTCACAGAGCTGAACCTTTCTTTTGTTAGAGCAATTTTGAAACACTCTTTTTCTAGAATCGGCAAGTGGACATTTGGAGGGCTTTTAGGCCTGTGGTGGAAAGGAAATATCTTCACATCAAAACTAGACAGAAGCATTCTCTGAATCTTCTTTGTGCTGTGCGCATTCAGCTCAAAGAGTTGAACACTCCTTTTAAGAGAGACATTTTGAAACACTCTTTTTGTAGAATCTGCAAGAGGAAATTTGGACCGCTTGTAGGAATTCGTTGGAAACGGGACAAACTCACACGAAAACGAGACAGAAGCATTCTCCCAAACTTCTCCATGAGAAGTGAATTCAACCCACAGAGTTTAACGTTTCTTTTCATGGAGCAGTTTGGAAACACACTTTGTGCAGTATATGCAAGGGGTCATTGGGAAAGCTATGAGGCCTGTGTTCCAAAAGTCTATATCTTCACATATAACCTAGAAAGAAGCATTCTCAGAAACTACATTGTGTTGGTTGCATTCAACTCATAGAGGGGAATATTCCTTTTGTTAGAGCAGTCCTGAAACACTGTTTTTTTATAATCTGCAATTGGACATTTGGAGAGCTCTGAGGCCTCAGGTGGGAAGGGAAATTTCTTCACAAAACACCTTGAGAGAAGCATTCTCAGAAACCGCTTTGTGATGTGTGCATTCAACTCACAGTGTTGAACATTTCTTTGCTTAGAGCAGTTTTGAAACACTCTTTTTGTAGAATCTGCATGTGGATATTTGGACCACTTATAGGCACTTGCTGGAAACGGGATATCCTCACACAAAAGCGAGACAGAAGCATTCTCACAAACTCCTTTCTGATGTGTGCTCTCAACTCAGAGATGTGAACCTGACTTTTCATAGAGCAGTTTGGAAACACTCTTTTTCTAGGATCTGCAAGTGGACATTTGGAGCCCTTTGAGGCCTGTGCTGGAAAGGCAATATCTTCACATAACAAGTAGACAGAAACATTCTCTGAAACTTCTTGTTTTGTGTGCATTCAACTCACAGAGTTGAACATTCCTTTTGACAGAGAAATTTTGAAACACTCTTTTTATAGAATGCGCAAGTGGATATTTGGACCACTTATAGGAATTTGCTGGAAACGGGATGTCCTCACACCAAAACGAGATAGAAGCATTCTCACAAACTACTTTGTGATGTGTGCTCTCAACTCAGAGATGTGAACCTGACTATTGATAGAGCAGTTTGGAAACACTCTTTTTCTAGGATCTGCAAGTGGACATTTGGAGCGCTTTCAGGCCTGTGCTGGAAAGGAAATATCTTCACATAACAAGAAGACAGAAGCATTCTCTGAAACTTCTTTGTGGTGTGTGCATTCAACTCCCAGAGTTGAACATTCTTCTTGACAGAGAAGTTTTGAAACACTCTTTTTATAGAATGTGCAAGTGGATATTTGGACCGCTTCTAGGAATTCGTTGGAAACGGGACACCCTCACACAAAAACAAGACAGAAGCGTTCTCACAAGCTTCTGTGTGATGTGAGCATTCAGCTCACAGTGCTGAACCTTTCTTTTGATAGAGCAATTTTGAAACACTCTTTTTCTGGAATCGGCAAGTGGACATTTGAGCGCTTTGAGGCCTGCGGTGGAAAGGAAATATCTTCACATCAAAACTAGACAGAAGCATTCTCTGAATCTTCTTTGTGGTGTGTGCATTCAACTCACAGAGTTGAACACTCCTCTTAACAGAGACATTTTGAAACACTCTTTTTGTAGGATCTGCAAGTGGAAATTTGGACCGCTTCCAAGAATTCATTGGAAAGGGACAAACTCACACGAAAACTAGACAAAAGCATTCTCACAAACTTCTCTGTGAGAAGTGAATTCAACCCACATAGTTTAACGTTTCTTTCCATGGAGCAGTTTGGAAACACACATTGTGCAGTATATGCAAGGGGTCATTCGGAAAGCTATGAGGCCTGTGTTCCAAAAGTCTATATCTTCACATATAACCTAGAAAGAAGCATTCTCAGAAACCACATTGTGTTGGATGCCTTCAACTCACAGAGGGGAATATTCCTTTTGTTAGAGCAGCCATGAAACACTGTTTCTGTATAATCTGCAATTGGATATTTGCAGATCTCTGAGGCCTCTGGTGGGAAGGAAAATTTCTTCTCAAAACACCTATAGAGAAACATTCTCAGAAACCACTTTGTGATATGTGCATTCAACTCACAGAGTTGAACATTCCTTTTGTTAGAGCAGTTTTGAAGGACTCTTTTTGTAGAATCTGCATGTGGATATTTGGACCACTTATAGGAATTTGCTGGAAACGGGATATCCTCACACAAAAACGAGACAGAAGCATTCTCACAAACTCCCTTGTGATGTGTGCTCTCAACTCAGAGATGTGAAACTGACTATTGATAGAGCAGTTTGGAAACACTCTTTTTCTAAGATCTGCAAGTGGACATTTGGAGTGCTTTGAGGCCTGTGCTGGAAAGGAAATATCTTCACATCAAAACTAGCCAGAAGCATTCTCTGAAACTTCTTTGTGGTGTGTGCATTCAACTCACAGAGTTCAACACTCCTTTTAACAGAGACATTTTGAAACTCTCTTTTTGTGGAATCTGCAAGAGGTAATTTGGACCGCTTGTAGGAATTCTTCGGAAACGGGACAAACTCACACGAAAACGAGACAGAAGCATTCTCCCAAACTTCTCCGTGAGAAGGGAATTCAACCCACAGAGTTTAACGTTTCTTTTCATGGAGCAGTTTGGAAACACACTTTGTGCAGTATATGCAAGGGGTCATTGGGAAAGCTATGAGGCCTGTGTTCCAAAAGTCTATATCTTCACATATAACCTAGAAAGAAGCATTCTCAGAAACTACATTGTGTTGGTTGCATTCAACTCATAGAGGGGAATATTCCTTTTGTTAGAGCAGTCCTGAAACACTGTTTTTTTATAATCTACAATTGGATATTTGCAGACCTCTCAGGCCTGTGGTGGGAAGGGAAATTTCTTCTCAAAACACCTATAGAGAAACATTCTCAGAAACCATTTTGTGATATGTGCATTCAACTCACAGAGTTGAACATTCCTTTTGTTGGAGCAGTTTTGAAACACTCTTTTTGTAGAATCTGCATGTGGATATTTGGACCACTTATAGGAATTTGCTGGAAACGGGATATCCTCACACAAAAGCGAGACAGAAGCATTCTCACAAACTCCTTTCTGATGTGTGCTCTCGACTCAGAGATGTGAACCTGAATTTTCATAGAGCAGTTTGGAAACACTCTTTTTCTAGGATCTGCAAGTGGACATTTGGAGTCCTTTGAGGCCTGTGCTGGAAAGGCAATATCTTCACGTAACAAGTAGACAGAAATATTCTCTGAAACTTCTTGTTTTGTGTGCATTCAACTCACAGAGTTGAACATTCCTTTTGACAGAGAAATTTTGAAACACTCTTTTTATAGAATGCGCAAGTGGATATTTGGACCGCTTCTAGGAATTCGTTGGAAACGGGACACCCTCACACCAAAACAAGACAGAAGCGTTCTCACAGGCTTCTGTGTGATGTGAGCATTCAGCTCACAGAGCTGAACCTTTCTTTTGTTAGAGCAATTTTGAAACACTCTTTTTCTAGAATCGGCAAGTGGACATTTGGAGGGCTTTGAGGCCTGTGGTGGAAAGGATATATCTTCACATCAAAACTAGACAGAAGCATTCTCTGAATCTTCTTTGTGCTGTGTGCATTCAGCTCAAAGAGTTGAACACTCCTTTTAAGAGAGACATTTTGAAACACTCTTTTTGTAGAATCTGTAAGGGGAAATTTGCACCGCTTGTAGGAATTCGTTGGAAACGGGACAAACTCACACGAAAACTAGACAGAAGCATTCTCACAAACTTCTCTGTGAGAAGTGAATTCAACCCACAGAGTTTAACGTTTCTTTTCATGGAGCAGTTTGGAAACACACTTTTTGCAGTATATGCAAGTGGTCATTCGGAATGCTATGAGGCCTGTGTTTGAAAAGGCAATATCTTCACATATAACCTAGAAAGAATCATTATCAGAAACTACTTTTTGTTGGTTGCATTCAACTCACACAGGGGAATATTCCTTTTGTTAGAGCAGCCATGAAACACTGTTTTTTTATAATCTGCAATTGGACATTTGGAGAGCTCTGAGGCCTCAGGTGGGAAGGGAAATTTCTTCACAAAACACCTTGAGAGAAGCATTCTCAGAAACGGCTTTGTGATGTGTGCATTCAACTCACAGTGGTGAACATTCCTTTGCTTAGAGCAGTTTTGAAACACTCTTTTTGTAGAATCTGCATGTGGATATTTGGACCACTTATAGGCACTTGCTGGAAACGGGATATCCTCACACAAAAGCGAGACAGAAGCATTCTCACAAACTCCTTTCTGATGTGTGCTCTCAACTCAGAGATGTGAACCTGACTTTTCATAGAGCAGTTTGGAAACACTCTTTTTCTAGGATCTGCAAGTGGACATTTGGAGCCCTTTGAGGCCTGTGCTGGAAAGGCAATATCTTCACATAACAAGTAGACAGAAACATTCTCTGAAACTTCTTGTTTTGTGTGCATTCAACTCACAGAGTTGAACATTCCTTTTGACAGAGAAATTTTGAAACACTCTTTTTATAGAATGCGCAAGGGGATATTTGGACCACTTATAGGAATTTGCTGGAAACGGGATGTCCTCACACCAAAACGAGATAGAAGCATTCTCACAAACTACTTTGTGATGTGTGCTCTCAACTCAGAGATGTGAACCTGACTATTGATAGAGCAGTTTGGAAACACTCTTTTTCTAGGATCTGCAAGTGGACATTTGGAGCGCTTTCAGGCCTGTGCTGGAAAGGAAATATCTTCACATAACAAGAAGACAGAAGCATTCTCTGAAACTTCTTTGTGGTGTGTGCATTCAACTCCCAGAGTTGAACATTCCTCTTGACAGAGAAGTTTTGAAACACTCTTTTTATAGAATCTGCAAGTGGATATTTGGACCGCTTCTAGGAATTCGTTGGAAACGGGACACCCTCACACAAAAACAAGACAGAAGCGTTCTCACAAGCTTCTGTGTGATGTGAGCATTCAGCTCACAGTGCTGAACCTTTCTTTTGATAGAGCAATTTTGAAACACTCTTTTTCTGGAATCGGCAAGTGGACATTTGAGCGCTTTGAGGCCTGCGGTGGAAAGGAAATATCTTCACATCAAAACTAGACAGAAGCATTCTCTGAATCTTCTTTGTGGTGTGTGCATTCAACTCACAGAGTTGAACACTCCTCTTAACAGAGACATTTTGAAACACTCTTTTTGTAGGATCTGCAAGTGGAAATTTGGACCGCTTCCAAGAATTCATTGGAAAGGGACAAACTCACACGAAAACTAGACAAAAGCATTCTCACAAACTTCTCTGTGAGAAGTGAATTCAACCCACATAGTTTAACGTTTCTTTCCATGGAGCAGTTTGGAAACACACATTGTGCAGTATATGCAAGGGGTCATTCGGAAAGCTATGAGGCCTGTGTTCCAAAAGTCTATACCTTCACATATAACCTAGAAAGAAGCATTCACAGAAACCACATTGTGTTGGTTGCCTTCAACTCACAGAGGGGAATATTCCTTTTGTTAGAGCAGCCATGAAACACTGTTTCTGTATAATCTGCAATTGGATATTTGCAGATCTCTGAGGCCTCTGGTGGGAAGGAAAATTTCTTCTCAAAACACCTATAGAGAAACATTCTCAGAAACCACTTTGTGATATGTGCATTCAACTCACAGAGTTGAACATTCCTTTTGTTAGAGCAGTTTTGAAGGACTCTTTTTGTAGAATCTGCATGTGGATATTTGGACCACTTATAGGAATTTGCTGGAAACGGGATATCCTCACACAAAAACGAGACAGAAGCATTCTCACAAACTCCCTTGTGATGTGTGCTCTCAACTCAGAGATGTGAAACTGACTATTGATAGAGCAGTTTGGAAACACTCTTTTTCTAAGATCTGCAAGTGGACATTTGGAGCGCTTTGAGGATTGTGCTGGAAAGGAAATATCTTCACATCAAAACTAGCCACAAGCATTCTCTGAAACTTCCTTGTGGTGTGTGCATTCAACTCACAGAGTTCAACACTCCTTTTCACAGAGACATATTGAAACTCTCTTTTTGTGGAATCTGCAAGAGGAAATTTGGACCGCTTGTAGGAATTCGTTGGAAACGGGACAAACTCACACGAAAACGAGACAGAAGCATTCTCCCAAACTTCTCCATGAGAAGTGAATTCAACCCACAGAGTTTAACGTTTCTTTTCATGGAGCAGTTTGGAAACACACTTTGTGCAGTATATGCAAGGGGTCATTGGGAAAGCTATGAGGCCTGTGTTCCAAAAGTCTATATATTCACATATAACCTAGAAAGAAGCATTCTCAGAAACTACATTGTGTTCGTTGCATTCAACTCATAGAGGGGAATATTCTTTTTGTTAGAGCAGTCCTGAAACACTGTTTTTTTATAATCTACAATTGGATATTTGCAGACCTCTCAGGCCTGTGGTGGGAAGGGAAATTTCTTCTCAAAACACCTATAGAGAAACATTCTCAGAAACCACTTTGTGATATGTGCATTCAACTCACAGAGTTGAACATTCCTTTTGTTGGAGCAGTTTTGAAACACTCTTTTTGTAGAATCTGCATGTGGATATTTGGACCACTTATAGGAATTTGCTGGAAACGTGATATCCTCACACAAAAGCGAGACAGAAGCATTCTCACAAACTCCTTTCTGATGTGTGCTCTCGACTCAGAGATGTGAACCTGAATTTTCATAGAGCAGTTTGGAAACACTCTTTTTCTAGGATCTGCAAGTGGACATTTGGAGTCCTTTGAGGCCTGTGCTGGAAAGGCAATATCTTCACGTAACAAGTAGACAGAAACATTCTCTGAATGTTCTTGTTTTGTGTGCATTCAACTCACAGAGTTGAACATTCCTTTTGACAGAGAAATTTTGAAACACTCTTTTTATCAAATGTGCAAGTGGATATTTGGACCGCTTCTAGGAATTCGTTGGAAACGGGACACCCTCACACCAAAACAAGACAGAAGCGTTCTCACAGGCTTCTGTGTGATGTGAGCATTCAGCTCACAGAGCTGAACCTTTCTTTTGTTAGAGCAATTTTGAAACACTCTTTTTCTAGAATCGGCAAGTGGACATTTGGAGGGCTTTGAGGCCTGTGGTGGAAAGGAAATATCTTCACATCAAAACTAGACAGAAGCATTCTCTGAATCTTCTTTGTGCTGTGTGCATTCAGCTCAAAGAGTTGAACACTCCTTTTAAGAGAGACATTTTGAAACACTCTTTTTGTAGAATCTGTAAGGGGAAATTTGCACCGCTTGTAGGAATTCGTTGGAAACGGGACAAACTCACACGAAAACTAGACAGAAGCATTCTCACAAACTTCTCTGTGAGAAGTGAATTCAACCCACAGAGTTTAACGTTTCTTTTCATGGAGCAGTTTGGAAACACACTCTGTGCAGTATATGCAAGTGGTCATTCGGAATGCTATGAGGCCTGTGTTTGAAAAGGCAATATCTTCACATATAACCTAGAAAGAATCATTATCAGAAACTACTTTTTGTTGGTTGCATTCAACTCACACAGGGGAATATTCCTTTTGTTAGAGCAGCCATGAAACACTGTTTTTTTATAATCTGCAATTGGACATTTGGAGAGCTCTGAGGCCTCAGGTGGGAAGGGAAATTTCTTCACAAAACACCTTGAGAGAAGCATTCTCAGAAACCGCTTTGTGATGTGTGCATTCAACTCACAGTGTTGAACATTCCTTTCCTTAGAGCAGTTTTGAAACACTCTTTTTGTAGAATCTGCATGTGGATATTTGGACCACTTATAGGCACTTGCTGGAAACGGGATATCCTCACACAAAAGCGAGACAGAAGCATTCTCACAAACTCCTTTCTGATGTGTGCTCTCAACTCAGAGATGTGAACCTGACTTTTCATAGAGCAGTTTGGAAACACTCCTTTTCTATTATCTGCAAGTGGACATTTGGAGCCCTTTGAGGCCTGTGCTGGAAAGGCAATATCTTCACATAACAAGTATACAGAAATATTCTCTGAAACTTCTTGTTTTGTGTGCATTCAACTCACAGAGTTGAACATTCCTTTTGACAGAGAAATTTTGAAACACTCTTTTTATAGAATGCGCAAGTGGATATTTGGACCACTTATAGGAATTTGCTGGAAACGGGATGTCCTCACACTAAAACGAGATAGAAGCATTCTCACAAACTACTTTGTGATGTGTGCTCTCAACTCAGAGATGTGAACCTGACTATTGATAGAGCAGTTTGGAAACACTCTTTTTCTAGGATCTGCAAGTGGACATTTGGAGCGCTTTCAGGCCTGTGCTGGAAAGGAAGTATCTTCACATAACAAGCAGACAGAAGCATTCTCTGAAACTTCTTTGTGGTGTGTGCATTCAACTCCCAGTGTTGAACATTCCTCTTGACAGAGAAGTTTTGAAACACTCTTTTTATAAAATGTGCAAGTGGATATTTGGACCGCTTCTAGGAATTCGTTGGAAACGGGACACCCTCACACAAAAACAAGACAGAAGCGTTCTCACAAGCTTCTGTGTGATGTGAGCATTCAGCTCACAGTGCTGAACCTTTCTTTTGATAGAGCAATTTTGAAACACTCTTTTTCTGGAATCGGCAAGTGGACATTTGAGCGCTTTGAGGCCTGCGGTGGAAGGGAAATATCTTCACATCAAAACTAGACAGAAGCATTCTCTGAATCTTCTTTGTGGTGTGTGCATTCAACTCACAGAGTTGAACACTCCTCTTAACAGAGACATTTTGAAACACTCTTTTTGTAGGATCTGCAAGTGGAAATTTGGACCGCTTCCAAGAATTCATTGGAAAGGGACAAACTCACATGAAAGCTAGACAAAAGCATTCTCACAAACTTCTCTGTGAGAAGTGAATTCAACCCACATAGTTTAACGTTTCTTTCCATGGAGAAGTTTGGAAACACACATTGTGCAGTATATGCAAGGGGTCATTGGGAAAGCTATGAGGCCTGTGTTCCAAAAGTCTATATATTCACATATAACCTAGAAAGAAGCATTCTCAGAAACTACATTGTGTTGGTTGCATTCAACTCATAGAGGGGAATATTCTTTTTGTTAGAGCAGTCCTGAAACACTGTTTTTTTATAATCTACAATTGGATATTTGCAGACCTCTCAGGCCTGTGGTGGGAAGGGAAATTTCTTCTCAAAACACCTATAGAGAAACATTCTCAGAAACCACTTTGTGATATGTGCATTCAACTCACAGAGTTGAACATTCCTTTTGTTGGAGCAGTTTTGAAACACTCTTTTTGTAGAATCTGCATGTGGATATTTGGACCACTTATAGGAATTTGCTGGAAACGGGATATCCTCACACAAAAGCGAGACAGAAGCATTCTCACAAACTCCTTTCTGATGTGTGCTCTCGACTCAGAGATGTGAACCTGAATTTTCATACAGCAGTTTGGAAACACTCTTTTTCTAGGATCTGCAAGTGGACATTTGGAGTCCTTTGAGGCCTGTGCTGGAAAGGCAATATCTTCACGTAACAAGTAGACAGAAACATTCTCTGAATGTTCTTGTTTTGTGTGCATTCAACTCACAGAGTTGAACATTCCTTTTGACAGAGAAATTTTGAAACACTCTTTTTATCAAATGTGCAAGTGGATATTTGGACCGCTTCTAGGAATTCGTTGGAAACGGGACACCCTCACACCAAAACAAGACAGAAGCGTTCTCAAAGGCTTCTGTGTGATGTGAGCATTCAGCTCACAGAGCTGAACCTTTCTTTTGTTAGAGCAATTTTGAAACACTCTTTTTCTAGAATCGGCAAGTGGACATTTGGAGGGCTTTTAGGCCTGTGGTGGAAAGGAAATATCTTCACATCAAAACTAGACAGAAGCATTCTCTGAATCTTCTTTGTGCTGTGCGCATTCAGCTCAAAGAGTTGAACACTCCTTTTAAGAGAGACATTTTGAAACACTCTTTTTGTAGAATCTGCAAGAGGAAATTTGGACCGCTTGTAGGAATTCGTTGGAAACGGGACAAACTCACACGAAAACGAGACAGAAGCATTCTCCCAAACTTCTCCATGAGAAGTGAATTCAACCCACAGAGTTTAACGTTTCTTTTCATGGAGCAGTTTGGAAACACACTTTGTGCAGTATATGCAAGGGGTCATTGGGAAAGCTATGAGGCCTGTGTTCCAAAAGTCTATATCTTCACATATAACCTAGAAAGAAGCATTCTCAGAAACTACATTGTGTTGGTTGCATTCAACTCATAGAGGGGAATATTCCTTTTGTTAGAGCAGTCCTGAAACACTGTTTTTTTATAATCTGCAATTGGACATTTGGAGAGCTCTGAGGCCTCAGGTGGGAAGGGAAATTTCTTCACAAAACACCTTGAGAGAAGCATTCTCAGAAACCGCTTTGTGATGTGTGCATTCAACTCACAGTGTTGAACATTTCTTTGCTTAGAGCAGTTTTGAAACACTCTTTTTGTAGAATCTGCATGTGGATATTTGGACCACTTATAGGCACTTGCTGGAAACGGGATATCCTCACACAAAAGCGAGACAGAAGCATTCTCACAAACTCCTTTCTGATGTGTGCTCTCAACTCAGAGATGTGAACCTGACTTTTCATAGAGCAGTTTGGAAACACTCTTTTTCTAGGATCTGCAAGTGGACATTTGGAGCCCTTTGAGGCCTGTGCTGGAAAGGCAATATCTTCACATAACAAGTAGACAGAAACATTCTCTGAAACTTCTTGTTTTGTGTGCATTCAACTCACAGAGTTGAACATTCCTTTTGACAGAGAAATTTTGAAACACTCTTTTTATAGAATGCGCAAGTGGATATTTGGACCACTTATAGGAATTTGCTGGAAACGGGATGTCCTCACACCAAAACGAGATAGAAGCATTCTCACAAACTACTTTGTGATGTGTGCTCTCAACTCAGAGATGTGAACCTGACTATTGATAGAGCAGTTTGGAAACACTCTTTTTCTAGGATCTGCAAGTGGACATTTGGAGCGCTTTCAGGCCTGTGCTGGAAAGGAAATATCTTCACATAACAAGAAGACAGAAGCATTCTCTGAAACTTCTTTGTGGTGTGTGCATTCAACTCCCAGAGTTGAACATTCTTCTTGACAGAGAAGTTTTGAAACACTCTTTTTATAGAATCTGCAAGTGGATATTTGGACCGCTTCTAGGAATTCGTTGGAAACGGGACACCCTCACACAAAAACAAGACAGAAGCGTTCTCACAAGCTTCTGTGTGATGTGAGCATTCAGCTCACAGTGCTGAACCTTTCTTTTGATAGAGCAATTTTGAAACACTCTTTTTCTGGAATCGGCAAGTGGACATTTGAGCGCTTTGAGGCCTGCGGTGGAAAGGAAATATCTTCACATCAAAACTAGACAGAAGCATTCTCTGAATCTTCTTTGTGGTGTGTGCATTCAACTCACAGAGTTGAACACTCCTCTTAACAGAGACATTTTGAAACACTCTTTTTGTAGGATCTGCAAGTGGAAATTTGGACCGCTTCCAAGAATTCATTGGAAAGGGACAAACTCACACGAAAACTAGACAAAAGCATTCTCACAAACTTCTCTGTGAGAAGTGAATTCAACCCACATAGTTTAACGTTTCTTTCCATGGAGCAGTTTGGAAACACACATTGTGCAGTATATGCAAGGGGTCATTCGGAAAGCTATGAGGCCTGTGTTCCAAAAGTCTATATCTTCACATATAACCTAGAAAGAAGCATTCTCAGAAACCACATTGTGTTGGATGCCTTCAACTCACAGAGGGGAATATTCCTTTTGTTAGAGCAGCCATGAAACACTGTTTCTGTATAATCTGCAATTGGATATTTGCAGATCTCTGAGGCCTCTGGTGGGAAGGAAAATTTCTTCTCAAAACACCTATAGAGAAACATTCTCAGAAACCACTTTGTGATATGTGCATTCAACTCACAGAGTTGAACATTCCTTTTGTTAGAGCAGTTTTGAAGGACTCTTTTTGTAGAATCTGCATGTGGATATTTGGACCACTTATAGGAATTTGCTGGAAACGGGATATCCTCACACAAAAACGAGACAGAAGCATTCTCACAAACTCCCTTGTGATGTGTGCTCTCAACTCAGAGATGTGAAACTGACTATTGATAGAGCAGTTTGGAAACACTCTTTTTCTAAGATCTGCAAGTGGACATTTGGAGTGCTTTGAGGCCTGTGCTGGAAAGGAAATATCTTCACATCAAAACTAGCCAGAAGCATTCTCTGAAACTTCTTTGTGGTGTGTGCATTCAACTCACAGAGTTCAACACTCCTTTTAACAGAGACATTTTGAAACTCTCTTTTTGTGGAATCTGCAAGAGGAAATTTGGACCGCTTGTAGGAATTCTTCGGAAACGGGACAAACTCACACGAAAACGAGACAGAAGCATTCTCCCAAACTTCTCCGTGAGAAGGGAATTCAACCCACAGAGTTTAACGTTTCTTTTCATGGAGCAGTTTGGAAACACACTTTGTGCAGTATATGCAAGGGGTCATTGGGAAAGCTATGAGGCCTGTGTTCCAAAAGTCTATATCTTCACATATAACCTAGAAAGAAGCATTCTCAGAAACTACATTGTGTTGGTTGCATTCAACTCATAGAGGGGAATATTCCTTTTGTTAGAGCAGTCCTGAAACACTGTTTTTTTATAATCTACAATTGGATATTTGCAGACATCTCAGGCCTGTGGTGGGAAGGGAAATTTCTTCTCAAAACACCTATAGAGAAACATTCTCAGAAACCATTTTGTGATATGTGCATTCAACTCACAGAGTTGAACATTCCTTTTGTTGGAGCAGTTTTGAAACACTCTTTTTGTAGAATCTGCATGTGGATATTTGGACCACTTATAGGAATTTGCTGGAAACGGGATATCCTCACACAAAAGCGAGACAGAAGCATTCTCACAAACTCATTTCTGATGTGTGCTCTCGACTCAGAGATGTGAACCTGACTTTTCATAGAGCAGTTTGGAAACACTCTTTTTCTAGGATCTGCAAGTGGACATTTGGAGCCCTTTGAGGCCTGTGCTGGAAAGGCAATATCTTCACGTAACAAGTAGACAGAAACATTCTCTGAATGTTCTTGTTTTGTGTGCATTCAACTCACAGAGTTGAACATTCCTTTTGACAGAGAAATTTTGAAACACTCTTTTTATCGAATGCGCAAGTGGATATTTGGACCGCTTCTAGGAATTCGTTGGAAACGGGACACCCTCACACCAAAACAAGACAGAAGCGTTCGCACAGGCTTCTGCGTGATGTGAGCATTCAGCTCACAGAGCTGAACCTTTCTTTTGTTAGAGCAATTTTGAAACACTCTTTTTCTAGAATCGGCAAGTGGACATTTGGAGGGCTTTGAGGCCTGTGGTGGAAAGGAAATATCTTCACATCAAAACTAGACAGAAGCATTCTCTGAATCTTCTTTGTGCTGTGTGCATTCAGCTCAAAGAGTTGAACACTCCTTTTAAGAGAGACATTTTGAAACACTCTTTTTGTAGAATCTGTAAGGGGAAATTTGCACCGCTTGTAGGAATTCGTTGGAAACGGGACAAATTCACACGAAAACTAGACAGAAGCATTCTCACAAACTTCTCTGTGAGAAGTGAATTCAACCCACAGAGTTTAACGTTTCTTTTCATGGAGCAGTTTGGAAACACACTTTGTGCAGTATATGCAAGTGGTCATTCGGAATGCTATGAGGCCTGTGTTTGAAAAGGCAATATCTTCACATATAACCTAGAAAGAATCATTATCAGAAACTACTTTTTGTTGGTTGCATTCAACTCACACAGGGGAATATTCCTTTTGTTAGAGCAGCCATGAAACACTGTTTTTTTATAATCTGCAATTGGACATTTGGAGAGCTCTGAGGCCTCAGGTGGGAAGGGAAATTTCTTCACAAAACACCTTGAGAGAAGCATTCTCAGAAACCGCTTTGTGATGTGTGCATTCAACTCACAGTGTTGAACATTCCTTTGCTTAGAGCAGTTTTGAAACACTCTTTTTGTAGAATCTGCATGTGGATATTTGGACCACTTATAGGCACTTGCTGGAAACGGGATATCCTCACACAAAAGCGAGACAGAAGCATTCTCACAAACTCCTTTCTGATGTGTGCTCTCAACTCAGAGATGTGAACCTGACTTTTCATAGAGCAGTTTGGAAACACTCCTTTTCTATTATCTGCAAGTGGACATTTGGAGCCCTTTGAGGCCTGTGCTGGAAAGGCAATATCTTCACATAACAAGTATACAGAAATATTCTCTGAAACTTCTTGTTTTGTGTGCATTCAACTCACAGAGTTGAACATTCCTTTTGACAGAGAAATTTTGAAACACTCTTTTTATAGAATGCGCAAGTGGATATTTGGACCACTTATAGGAATTTGCTGGAAACGGGATGTCCTCACACTAAAACGAGATAGAAGCATTCTCACAAACTACTTTGTGATGTGTGCTCTCAACTCAGAGATGTGAACCTGACTATTGATAGAGCAGTTTGGAAACACTCTTTTTCTAGGATCTGCAAGTGGACATTTGGAGCGCTTTCAGGCCTGTGCTGGAAAGGAAGTATCTTCACATAACAAGCAGACAGAAGCATTCTCTGAAACTTCTTTGTGGTGTGTGCATTCAACTCCCAGAGTTGAACATTCCTCTTGACAGAGAAGTTTTGAAACACTCTTTTTATAAAATGTGCAAGTGGATATTTGGACCGCTTCTAGGAATTCGTTGGAAACGGGACACCCTCACACAAAAACAAGACAGAAGCGTTCTCACAAGCTTCTGTGTGATGTGAGCATTCAGCTCACAGTGCTGAACCTTTCTTTTGATAGAGCAATTTTGAAACACTCTTTTTCTGGAATCGGCAAGTGGACATTTGAGCGCTTTGAGGCCTGCGGTGGAAGGGAAATATCTTCACATCAAAACTAGACAGAAGCATTCTCTGAATCTTCTTTGTGGTGTGTGCATTCAACTCACAGAGTTGAACACTCCTCTTAACAGAGACATTTTGAAACACTCTTTTTGTAGGATCTGCAAATGGAAATTTGGACCGCTTCCAAGAATTCATTGGAAAGGGACAAACTCACATGAAAGCTAGACAAAAGCATTCTCACAAACTTCTCTGTGAGAAGTGAATTCAACCCACATAGTTTAACGTTTCTTTCCATGGAGAAGTTTGGAAACACACATTGTGCAGTATATGCAAGGGGTCATTGGGAAAGCTATGAGGCCTGTGTTCCAAAAGTCTATATATTCACATATAACCTAGAAAGAAGCATTCTCAGAAACTACATTGTGTTGGTTGCATTCAACTCATAGAGGGGAATATTCTTTTTGTTAGAGCAGTCCTGAAACACTGTTTTTTTATAATCTACAATTGGATATTTGCAGACCTCTCAGGCCTGTGGTGGGAAGGGAAATTTCTTCTCAAAACACCTATAGAGAAACATTCTCAGAAACCACTTTGTGATATGTGCATTCAACTCACAGAGTTGAACATTCCTTTTGTTGGAGCAGTTTTGAAACACTCTTTTTGTAGAATCTGCATGTGGATATTTGGACCACTTATAGGAATTTGCTGGAAACGGGATATCCTCACACAAAAGCGAGACAGAAGCATTCTCACAAACTCCTTTCTGATGTGTGCTCTCGACTCAGAGATGTGAACCTGAATTTTCATACAGCAGTTTGGAAACACTCTTTTTCTAGGATCTGCAAGTGGACATTTGGAGTCCTTTGAGGCCTGTGCTGGAAAGGCAATATCTTCACGTAACAAGTAGACAGAAACATTCTCTGAATGTTCTTGTTTTGTGTGCATTCAACTCACAGAGTTGAACATTCCTTTTGACAGAGAAATTTTGAAACACTCTTTTTATCAAATGTGCAAGTGGATATTTGGACCGCTTCTAGGAATTCGTTGGAAACGGGACACCCTCACACCAAAACAAGACAGAAGCGTTCTCACAGGCTTCTGTGTGATGTGAGCATTCAGCTCACAGAGCTGAACCTTTCTTTTGTTAGAGCAATTTTGAAACACTCTTTTTCTAGAATCGGCAAGTGGACATTTGGAGGGCTTTGAGGCCTGTGGTGGAAAGGAAATATCTTCACATCAAAACTAGACAGAAGCATTCTCTGAATCTTCTTTGTGCTGTGTGCATTCAGCTCAAAGAGTTGAACACTCCTTTTAAGAGAGACATTTTGAAACACTCTTTTTGTAGAATCTGTAAGGGGAAATTTGCACCGCTTGTAGGAATTCGTTGGAAACGGGACAAACTCACACGAAAACTAGACAGAAGCATTCTCACAAACTTCTCTGTGAGAAGTGTATTCAACCCACAGAGTTTAACGTTTCTTTTCATGGAGCAGTTTGGAAACACACTCTGTGCAGTATATGCAAGTGGTCATTCGGAATGCTATGAGGCCTGTGTTTGAAAAGGCAATATCTTCACATATAACCTAGAAAGAATCATTATCAGAAACTACTTTTTGTTGGTTGCATTCAACTCACACAGGGGAATATTCCTTTTGTTAGAGCAGCCATGAAACACTGTTTTTTTATAATCTGCAATTGGACATTTGGAGAGCTCTGAGGCCTCAGGTGGGAAGGGAAATTTCTTCACAAAACACCTTGAGAGAAGCATTCTCAGAAACCGCTTTGTGATGTGTGCATTCAACTCACAGTGTTGAACATTCCTTTCCTTAGAGCAGTTTTGAAACACTCTTTTTGTAGAATCTGCATGTGGATATTTGGACCACTTATAGGCACTTGCTGGAAACGGGATATCCTCACACAAAAGCGAGACAGAAGCATTCTCACAAACTCCTTTCTGATGTGTGCTCTCAACTCAGAGATGTGAACCTGACTTTTCATAGAGCAGTTTGGAAACACTCCTTTTCTATTATCTGCAAGTGGACATTTGGAGCCCTTTGAGGCCTGTGCTGGAAAGGCAATATCTTCACATAACAAGTATACAGAAATATTCTCTGAAACTTCTTGTTTTGTGTGCATTCAACTCACAGAGTTGAACATTCCTTTTGACAGAGAAATTTTGAAACACTCTTTTTATAGAATGCGCAAGTGGATATTTGGACCACTTATAGGAATTTGCTGGAAACGGGATGTCCTCACACTAAAACGAGATAGAAGCATTCTCACAAACTACTTTGTGATGTGTGCTCTCAACTCAGAGATGTGAACCTGACTATTGATAGAGCAGTTTGGAAACACTCTTTTTCTAGGATCTGCAAGTGGACATTTGGAGCGCTTTCAGGCCTGTGCTGGAAAGGAAGTATCTTCACATAACAAGCAGACAGAAGCATTCTCTGAAACTTCTTTGTGGTGTGTGCATTCAACTCCCAGAGTTGAACATTCCTCTTGACAGAGAAGTTTTGAAACACTCTTTTTATAAAATGTGCAAGTGGATATTTGGACCGCTTCTAGGAATTCGTTGGAAACGGGACACCCTCACACAAAAACAAGACAGAAGCGTTCTCACAAGCTTCTGTGTGATGTGAGCATTCAGCTCACAGTGCTGAACCTTTCTTTTGATAGAGCAATTTTGAAACACTCTTTTTCTGGAATCGGCAAGTGGACATTTGAGCGCTTTGAGGCCTGCGGTGGAAGGGAAATATCTTCACATCAAAACTAGACAGAAGCATTCTCTGAATCTTCTTTGTGGTGTGTGCATTCAACTCACAGAGTTGAACACTCCTCTTAACAGAGACATTTTGAAACACTCTTTTTGTAGGATCTGCAAGTGGAAATTTGGACCGCTTCCAAGAATTCATTGGAAAGGGACAAACTCACATGAAAGCTAGACAAAAGCATTCTCACAAACTTCTCTGTGAGAAGTGAATTCAACCCACATAGTTTAACGTTTCTTTCCATGGAGAAGTTTGGAAACACACATTGTGCAGTATATGCAAGGGGTCATTGGGAAAGCTATGAGGCCTGTGTTCCAAAAGTCTATATATTCACATATAACCTAGAAAGAAGCATTCTCAGAAACTACATTGTGTTGGTTGCATTCAACTCATAGAGGGGAATATTCTTTTTGTTAGAGCAGTCCTGAAACACTGTTTTTTTATAATCTACAATTGGATATTTGCAGACCTCTCAGGCCTGTGGTGGGAAGGGAAATTTCTTCTCAAAACACCTATAGAGAAACATTCTCAGAAACCACTTTGTGATATGTGCATTCAACTCACAGAGTTGAACATTCCTTTTGTTGGAGCAGTTTTGAAACACTCTTTTTGTAGAATCTGC
Source organism: Pongo pygmaeus (assembly GCF_028885625.2). Taxonomy (NCBI): domain Eukaryota; kingdom Metazoa; phylum Chordata; class Mammalia; order Primates; family Hominidae; genus Pongo; species Pongo pygmaeus. The sequence goes on from NC_072392.2 coordinate 40,218,587, forward strand.
ATGTGGATATTTGGACCACTTATAGGAATTTGCTGGAAACGGGATATCCTCACACAAAAGCGAGACAGAAGCATTCTCACAAACTCCTTTCTGATGTGTGCTCTCGACTCAGAGATGTGAACCTGAATTTTCATACAGCAGTTTGGAAACACTCTTTTTCTAGGATCTGCAAGTGGACATTTGGAGTCCTTTGAGGCCTGTGCTGGAAAGGCAATATCTTCACGTAACAAGTAGACAGAAACATTCTCTGAATGTTCTTGTTTTGTGTGCATTCAACTCACAGAGTTGAACATTCCTTTTGACAGAGAAATTTTGAAACACTCTTTTTATCAAATGTGCAAGTGGATATTTGGACCGCTTCTAGGAATTCGTTGGAAACGGGACACCCTCACACCAAAACAAGACAGAAGCGTTCTCAAAGGCTTCTGTGTGATGTGAGCATTCAGCTCACAGAGCTGAACCTTTCTTTTGTTAGAGCAATTTTGAAACACTCTTTTTCTAGAATCGGCAAGTGGACATTTGGAGGGCTTTTAGGCCTGTGGTGGAAAGGAAATATCTTCACATCAAAACTAGACAGAAGCATTCTCTGAATCTTCTTTGTGCTGTGCGCATTCAGCTCAAAGAGTTGAACACTCCTTTTAAGAGAGACATTTTGAAACACTCTTTTTGTAGAATCTGCAAGAGGAAATTTGGACCGCTTGTAGGAATTCGTTGGAAACGGGACAAACTCACACGAAAACGAGACAGAAGCATTCTCCCAAACTTCTCCATGAGAAGTGAATTCAACCCACAGAGTTTAACGTTTCTTTTCATGGAGCAGTTTGGAAACACACTTTGTGCAGTATATGCAAGGGGTCATTGGGAAAGCTATGAGGCCTGTGTTCCAAAAGTCTATATCTTCACATATAACCTAGAAAGAAGCATTCTCAGAAACTACATTGTGTTGGTTGCATTCAACTCATAGAGGGGAATATTCCTTTTGTTAGAGCAGTCCTGAAACACTGTTTTTTTATAATCTGCAATTGGACATTTGGAGAGCTCTGAGGCCTCAGGTGGGAAGGGAAATTTCTTCACAAAACACCTTGAGAGAAGCATTCTCAGAAACCGCTTTGTGATGTGTGCATTCAACTCACAGTGTTGAACATTTCTTTGCTTAGAGCAGTTTTGAAACACTCTTTTTGTAGAATCTGCATGTGGATATTTGGACCACTTATAGGCACTTGCTGGAAACGGGATATCCTCACACAAAAGCGAGACAGAAGCATTCTCACAAACTCCTTTCTGATGTGTGCTCTCAACTCAGAGATGTGAACCTGACTTTTCATAGAGCAGTTTGGAAACACTCTTTTTCTAGGATCTGCAAGTGGACATTTGGAGCCCTTTGAGGCCTGTGCTGGAAAGGCAATATCTTCACATAACAAGTAGACAGAAACATTCTCTGAAACTTCTTGTTTTGTGTGCATTCAACTCACAGAGTTGAACATTCCTTTTGACAGAGAAATTTTGAAACACTCTTTTTATAGAATGCGCAAGTGGATATTTGGACCACTTATAGGAATTTGCTGGAAACGGGATGTCCTCACACCAAAACGAGATAGAAGCATTCTCACAAACTACTTTGTGATGTGTGCTCTCAACTCAGAGATGTGAACCTGACTATTGATAGAGCAGTTTGGAAACACTCTTTTTCTAGGATCTGCAAGTGGACATTTGGAGCGCTTTCAGGCCTGTGCTGGAAAGGAAATATCTTCACATAACAAGAAGACAGAAGCATTCTCTGAAACTTCTTTGTGGTGTGTGCATTCAACTCCCAGAGTTGAACATTCTTCTTGACAGAGAAGTTTTGAAACACTCTTTTTATAGAATGTGCAAGTGGATATTTGGACCGCTTCTAGGAATTCGTTGGAAACGGGACACCCTCACACAAAAACAAGACAGAAGCGTTCTCACAAGCTTCTGTGTGATGTGAGCATTCAGCTCACAGTGCTGAACCTTTCTTTTGATAGAGCAATTTTGAAACACTCTTTTTCTGGAATCGGCAAGTGGACATTTGAGCGCTTTGAGGCCTGCGGTGGAAAGGAAATATCTTCACATCAAAACTAGACAGAAGCATTCTCTGAATCTTCTTTGTGGTGTGTGCATTCAACTCACAGAGTTGAACACTCCTCTTAACAGAGACATTTTGAAACACTCTTTTTGTAGGATCTGCAAGTGGAAATTTGGACCGCTTCCAAGAATTCATTGGAAAGGGACAAACTCACACGAAAACTAGACAAAAGCATTCTCACAAACTTCTCTGTGAGAAGTGAATTCAACCCACATAGTTTAACGTTTCTTTCCATGGAGCAGTTTGGAAACACACATTGTGCAGTATATGCAAGGGGTCATTCGGAAAGCTATGAGGCCTGTGTTCCAAAAGTCTATATCTTCACATATAACCTAGAAAGAAGCATTCTCAGAAACCACATTGTGTTGGATGCCTTCAACTCACAGAGGGGAATATTCCTTTTGTTAGAGCAGCCATGAAACACTGTTTCTGTATAATCTGCAATTGGATATTTGCAGATCTCTGAGGCCTCTGGTGGGAAGGAAAATTTCTTCTCAAAACACCTATAGAGAAACATTCTCAGAAACCACTTTGTGATATGTGCATTCAACTCACAGAGTTGAACATTCCTTTTGTTAGAGCAGTTTTGAAGGACTCTTTTTGTAGAATCTGCATGTGGATATTTGGACCACTTATAGGAATTTGCTGGAAACGGGATATCCTCACACAAAAACGAGACAGAAGCATTCTCACAAACTCCCTTGTGATGTGTGCTCTCAACTCAGAGATGTGAAACTGACTATTGATAGAGCAGTTTGGAAACACTCTTTTTCTAAGATCTGCAAGTGGACATTTGGAGTGCTTTGAGGCCTGTGCTGGAAAGGAAATATCTTCACATCAAAACTAGCCAGAAGCATTCTCTGAAACTTCTTTGTGGTGTGTGCATTCAACTCACAGAGTTCAACACTCCTTTTAACAGAGACATTTTGAAACTCTCTTTTTGTGGAATCTGCAAGAGGAAATTTGGACCGCTTGTAGGAATTCTTCGGAAACGGGACAAACTCACACGAAAACGAGACAGAAGCATTCTCCCAAACTTCTCCGTGAGAAGGGAATTCAACCCACAGAGTTTAACGTTTCTTTTCATGGAGCAGTTTGGAAACACACTTTGTGCAGTATATGCAAGGGGTCATTGGGAAAGCTATGAGGCCTGTGTTCCAAAAGTCTATATCTTCACATATAACCTAGAAAGAAGCATTCTCAGAAACTACATTGTGTTGGTTGCATTCAACTCATAGAGGGGAATATTCCTTTTGTTAGAGCAGTCCTGAAACACTGTTTTTTTATAATCTGCAATTGGACATTTGGAGAGCTCTGAGGCCTCAGGTGGGAAGGGAAATTTCTTCACAAAACACCTTGAGAGAAGCATTCTCAGAAACCGCTTTGTGATGTGTGCATTCAACTCACAGTGTTGAACATTTCTTTGCTTAGAGCAGTTTTGAAACACTCTTTTTGTAGAATCTGCATGTGGATATTTGGACCACTTATAGGCACTTGCTGGAAACGGGATATCCTCACACAAAAGCGAGACAGAAGCATTCTCACAAACTCCTTTCTGATGTGTGCTCTCAACTCAGAGATGTGAACCTGACTTTTCATAGAGCAGTTTGGAAACACTCTTTTTCTAGGATCTGCAAGTGGACATTTGGAGCCCTTTGAGGCCTGTGCTGGAAAGGCAATATCTTCACATAACAAGTAGACAGAAACATTCTCTGAAACTTCTTGTTTTGTGTGCATTCAACTCACAGAGTTGAACATTCCTTTTGACAGAGAAATTTTGAAACACTCTTTTTATAGAATGCGCAAGTGGATATTTGGACCACTTATAGGAATTTGCTGGAAACGGGATGTCCTCACACCAAAACGAGATAGAAGCATTCTCACAAACTACTTTGTGATGTGTGCTCTCAACTCAGAGATGTGAACCTGACTATTGATAGAGCAGTTTGGAAACACTCTTTTTCTAGGATCTGCAAGTGGACATTTGGAGCGCTTTCAGGCCTGTGCTGGAAAGGAAATATCTTCACATAACAAGAAGACAGAAGCATTCTCTGAAACTTCTTTGTGGTGTGTGCATTCAACTCCCAGAGTTGAACATTCTTCTTGACAGAGAAGTTTTGAAACACTCTTTTTATAGAATGTGCAAGTGGATATTTGGACCGCTTCTAGGAATTCGTTGGAAACGGGACACCCTCACACAAAAACAAGACAGAAGCGTTCTCACAAGCTTCTGTGTGATGTGAGCATTCAGCTCACAGTGCTGAACCTTTCTTTTGATAGAGCAATTTTGAAACACTCTTTTTCTGGAATCGGCAAGTGGACATTTGAGCGCTTTGAGGCCTGCGGTGGAAAGGAAATATCTTCACATCAAAACTAGACAGAAGCATTCTCTGAATCTTCTTTGTGGTGTGTGCATTCAACTCACAGAGTTGAACACTCCTCTTAACAGAGACATTTTGAAACACTCTTTTTGTAGGATCTGCAAGTGGAAATTTGGACCGCTTCCAAGAATTCATTGGAAAGGGACAAACTCACACGAAAACTAGACAAAAGCATTCTCACAAACTTCTCTGTGAGAAGTGAATTCAACCCACATAGTTTAACGTTTCTTTCCATGGAGCAGTTTGGAAACACACATTGTGCAGTATATGCAAGGGGTCATTCGGAAAGCTATGAGGCCTGTGTTCCAAAAGTCTATATCTTCACATATAACCTAGAAAGAAGCATTCTCAGAAACCACATTGTGTTGGATGCCTTCAACTCACAGAGGGGAATATTCCTTTTGTTAGAGCAGCCATGAAACACTGTTTCTGTATAATCTGCAATTGGATATTTGCAGATCTCTGAGGCCTCTGGTGGGAAGGAAAATTTCTTCTCAAAACACCTATAGAGAAACATTCTCAGAAACCACTTTGTGATATGTGCATTCAACTCACAGAGTTGAACATTCCTTTTGTTAGAGCAGTTTTGAAGGACTCTTTTTGTAGAATCTGCATGTGGATATTTGGACCACTTATAGGAATTTGCTGGAAACGGGATATCCTCACACAAAAACGAGACAGAAGCATTCTCACAAACTCCCTTGTGATGTGTGCTCTCAACTCAGAGATGTGAAACTGACTATTGATAGAGCAGTTTGGAAACACTCTTTTTCTAAGATCTGCAAGTGGACATTTGGAGTGCTTTGAGGCCTGTGCTGGAAAGGAAATATCTTCACATCAAAACTAGCCAGAAGCATTCTCTGAAACTTCTTTGTGGTGTGTGCATTCAACTCACAGAGTTCAACACTCCTTTTAACAGAGACATTTTGAAACTCTCTTTTTGTGGAATCTGCAAGAGGAAATTTGGACCGCTTGTAGGAATTCTTCGGAAACGGGACAAACTCACACGAAAACGAGACAGAAGCATTCTCCCAAACTTCTCCGTGAGAAGGGAATTCAACCCACAGAGTTTAACGTTTCTTTTCATGGAGCAGTTTGGAAACACACTTTGTGCAGTATATGCAAGGGGTCATTGGGAAAGCTATGAGGCCTGTGTTCCAAAAGTCTATATCTTCACATATAACCTAGAAAGAAGCATTCTCAGAAACTACATTGTGTTGGTTGCATTCAACTCATAGAGGGGAATATTCCTTTTGTTAGAGCAGTCCTGAAACACTGTTTTTTTATAATCTACAATTGGATATTTGCAGACATCTCAGGCCTGTGGTGGGAAGGGAAATTTCTTCTCAAAACACCTATAGAGAAACATTCTCAGAAACCATTTTGTGATATGTGCATTCAACTCACAGAGTTGAACATTCCTTTTGTTGGAGCAGTTTTGAAACACTCTTTTTGTAGAATCTGCATGTGGATATTTGGACCACTTATAGGAATTTGCTGGAAACGGGATATCCTCACACAAAAGCGAGACAGAAGCATTCTCACAAACTCATTTCTGATGTGTGCTCTCGACTCAGAGATGTGAACCTGACTTTTCATAGAGCAGTTTGGAAACACTCTTTTTCTAGGATCTGCAAGTGGACATTTGGAGCCCTTTGAGGCCTGTGCTGGAAAGGCAATATCTTCACGTAACAAGTAGACAGAAACATTCTCTGAATGTTCTTGTTTTGTGTGCATTCAACTCACAGAGTTGAACATTCCTTTTGACAGAGAAATTTTGAAACACTCTTTTTATCGAATGCGCAAGTGGATATTTGGACCGCTTCTAGGAATTCGTTGGAAACGGGACACCCTCACACCAAAACAAGACAGAAGCGTTCGCACAGGCTTCTGCGTGATGTGAGCATTCAGCTCACAGAGCTGAACCTTTCTTTTGTTAGAGCAATTTTGAAACACTCTTTTTCTAGAATCGGCAAGTGGACATTTGGAGGGCTTTGAGGCCTGTGGTGGAAAGGAAATATCTTCACATCAAAACTAGACAGAAGCATTCTCTGAATCTTCTTTGTGCTGTGTGCATTCAGCTCAAAGAGTTGAACACTCCTTTTAAGAGAGACATTTTGAAACACTCTTTTTGTAGAATCTGTAAGGGGAAATTTGCACCGCTTGTAGGAATTCGTTGGAAACGGGACAAATTCACACGAAAACTAGACAGAAGCATTCTCACAAACTTCTCTGTGAGAAGTGAATTCAACCCACAGAGTTTAACGTTTCTTTTCATGGAGCAGTTTGGAAACACACTTTGTGCAGTATATGCAAGTGGTCATTCGGAATGCTATGAGGCCTGTGTTTGAAAAGGCAATATCTTCACATATAACCTAGAAAGAATCATTATCAGAAACTACTTTTTGTTGGTTGCATTCAACTCACACAGGGGAATATTCCTTTTGTTAGAGCAGCCATGAAACACTGTTTTTTTATAATCTGCAATTGGACATTTGGAGAGCTCTGAGGCCTCAGGTGGGAAGGGAAATTTCTTCACAAAACACCTTGAGAGAAGCATTCTCAGAAACCGCTTTGTGATGTGTGCATTCAACTCACAGTGTTGAACATTCCTTTGCTTAGAGCAGTTTTGAAACACTCTTTTTGTAGAATCTGCATGTGGATATTTGGACCACTTATAGGCACTTGCTGGAAACGGGATATCCTCACACAAAAGCGAGACAGAAGCATTCTCACAAACTCCTTTCTGATGTGTGCTCTCAACTCAGAGATGTGAACCTGACTTTTCATAGAGCAGTTTGGAAACACTCCTTTTCTATTATCTGCAAGTGGACATTTGGAGCCCTTTGAGGCCTGTGCTGGAAAGGCAATATCTTCACATAACAAGTATACAGAAATATTCTCTGAAACTTCTTGTTTTGTGTGCATTCAACTCACAGAGTTGAACATTCCTTTTGACAGAGAAATTTTGAAACACTCTTTTTATAGAATGCGCAAGTGGATATTTGGACCACTTATAGGAATTTGCTGGAAACGGGATGTCCTCACACTAAAACGAGATAGAAGCATTCTCACAAACTACTTTGTGATGTGTGCTCTCAACTCAGAGATGTGAACCTGACTATTGATAGAGCAGTTTGGAAACACTCTTTTTCTAGGATCTGCAAGTGGACATTTGGAGCGCTTTCAGGCCTGTGCTGGAAAGGAAGTATCTTCACATAACAAGCAGACAGAAGCATTCTCTGAAACTTCTTTGTGGTGTGTGCATTCAACTCCCAGAGTTGAACATTCCTCTTGACAGAGAAGTTTTGAAACACTCTTTTTATAAAATGTGCAAGTGGATATTTGGACCGCTTCTAGGAATTCGTTGGAAACGGGACACCCTCACACAAAAACAAGACAGAAGCGTTCTCACAAGCTTCTGTGTGATGTGAGCATTCAGCTCACAGTGCTGAACCTTTCTTTTGATAGAGCAATTTTGAAACACTCTTTTTCTGGAATCGGCAAGTGGACATTTGAGCGCTTTGAGGCCTGCGGTGGAAGGGAAATATCTTCACATCAAAACTAGACAGAAGCATTCTCTGAATCTTCTTTGTGGTGTGTGCATTCAACTCACAGAGTTGAACACTCCTCTTAACAGAGACATTTTGAAACACTCTTTTTGTAGGATCTGCAAATGAAAATTTGGACCGCTTCCAAGAATTCATTGGAAAGGGACAAACTCACATGAAAGCTAGACAAAAGCATTCTCACAAACTTCTCTGTGAGAAGTGAATTCAACCCACATAGTTTAACGTTTCTTTCCATGGAGAAGTTTGGAAACACACATTGTGCAGTATATGCAAGGGGTCATTGGGAAAGCTATGAGGCCTGTGTTCCAAAAGTCTATATATTCACATATAACCTAGAAAGAAGCATTCTCAGAAACTACATTGTGTTGGTTGCATTCAACTCATAGAGGGGAATATTCTTTTTGTTAGAGCAGTCCTGAAACACTGTTTTTTTATAATCTACAATTGGATATTTGCAGACCTCTCAGGCCTGTGGTGGGAAGGGAAATTTCTTCTCAAAACACCTATAGAGAAACATTCTCAGAAACCACTTTGTGATATGTGCATTCAACTCACAGAGTTGAACATTCCTTTTGTTGGAGCAGTTTTGAAACACTCTTTTTGTAGAATCTGCATGTGGATATTTGGACCACTTATAGGAATTTGCTGGAAACGGGATATCCTCACACAAAAGCGAGACAGAAGCATTCTCACAAACTCCTTTCTGATGTGTGCTCTCGACTCAGAGATGTGAACCTGAATTTTCATACAGCAGTTTGGAAACACTCTTTTTCTAGGATCTGCAAGTGGACATTTGGAGTCCTTTGAGGCCTGTGCTGGAAAGGCAATATCTTCACGTAACAAGTAGACAGAAACATTCTCTGAATGTTCTTGTTTTGTGTGCATTCAACTCACAGAGTTGAACATTCCTTTTGACAGAGAAATTTTGAAACACTCTTTTTATCAAATGTGCAAGTGGATATTTGGACCGCTTCTAGGAATTCGTTGGAAACGGGACACCCTCACACCAAAACAAGACAGAAGCGTTCTCACAGGCTTCTGTGTGATGTGAGCATTCAGCTCACAGAGCTGAACCTTTCTTTTGTTAGAGCAATTTTGAAACACTCTTTTTCTAGAATCGGCAAGTGGACATTTGGAGGGCTTTGAGGCCTGTGGTGGAAAGGAAATATCTTCACATCAAAACTAGACAGAAGCATTCTCTGAATCTTCTTTGTGCTGTGCGCATTCAGCTCAAAGAGTTGAACACTCCTTTTAAGAGAGACATTTTGAAACACTCTTTTTGTAGAATCTGTAAGGGGAAATTTGCACCGCTTGTAGGAATTCGTTGGAAACGGGACAAACTCACACGAAAACTAGACAGAAGCATTCTCACAAACTTCTCTGTGAGAAGTGAATTCAACCCACAGAGTTTAACGTTTCTTTTCATGGAGCAGTTTGGAAACACACTCTGTGCAGTATATGCAAGTGGTCATTCGGAATGCTATGAGGCCTGTGTTTGAAAAGGCAATATCTTCACATATAACCTAGAAAGAATCATTATCAGAAACTACTTTTTGTTGGTTGCATTCAACTCACACAGGGGAATATTCCTTTTGTTAGAGCAGCCATGAAACACTGTTTTTTTATAATCTGCAATTGGACATTTGGAGAGCTCTGAGGCCTCAGGTGGGAAGGGAAATTTCTTCACAAAACACCTTGAGAGAAGCATTCTCAGAAACCGCTTTGTGATGTGTGCATTCAACTCACAGTGTTGAACATTCCTTTCCTTAGAGCAGTTTTGAAACACTCTTTTTGTAGAATCTGCATGTGGATATTTGGACCACTTATAGGCACTTGCTGGAAACGGGATATCCTCACACAAAAGCGAGACAGAAGCATTCTCACAAACTCCTTTCTGATGTGTGCTCTCAACTCAGAGATGTGAACCTGACTTTTCATAGAGCAGTTTGGAAACACTCCTTTTCTATTATCTGCAAGTGGACATTTGGAGCCCTTTGAGGCCTGTGCTGGAAAGGCAATATCTTCACATAACAAGTATACAGAAACATTCTCTGAAACATCTTGTTTTGTGTGCATTCAACTCACAGAGTTGAACATTCCTTTTGACAGAGAAATTTTGAAACACTCTTTTTATAGAATGCGCAAGTGGATATTTGGACCACTTATAGGAATTTGCTGGAAACGGGATGTCCTCACACCAAAACGAGATAGAAGCATTCTCACAAACTACTTTGTGATGTGTGCTCTCAACTCAGAGATGTGAACCTGACTATTGATAGAGCAGTTTGGAAACACTCTTTTTCTAGGATCTGCAAGTGGACATTTGGAGCGCTTTCAGGCCTGTGCTGGAAAGGAAGTATCTTCACATAACAAGTAGACAGAAGCATTCTCTGAAACTTCTTTGTGGTGTGTGCATTCAACTCCCAGAGTTGAACATTCCTCTTGACAGAGAAGTTTTGAAACACTCTTTTTATAAAATATGCAAGTGGATATTTGGACCGCTTCTAGGAATTCGTTGGAAACGGGACACCCTCACACAAAAACAAGACAGAAGCATTCTCACAAGCTTCTGTGTGATGTGAGCATTCAGCTCACAGTGCTGAACCTTTCTTTTGATAGAGCAATTTTGAAACACTCTTTTTCTGGAATCGGCAAGTGGACATTTGAGCGCTTTGAGGCCTGCGGTGGAAGGGAAATATCTTCACATGAAAACTAGACAGAAGCATTCTCTGAATCTTCTTTGTGGTGTGTGCATTCAACTCACAGAGTTGAACACTCCTCTTAACAGAGACATTTTGAAACACTCTTTTTGTAGGATCTGCAAGTGGAAATTTGGACCGCTTCCAAGAATTCATTGGAAAGGGACAAACTCACATGAAAGCTAGACAAAAGCATTCTCACAAACTTCTCTGTGAGAAGTGAATTCAACCCACATAGTTTAACGTTTCTTTCCATGGAGCAGTTTGGAAACACACATTGTGCAGTATATGCAAGGGGTCATTCGGAAAGCTATGAGGCCTGTGTTCCAAAAGTCTATATCTTCACATATAACCTAGAAAGAAGCATTCTCAGAAACCACATTGTGTTGGTTGCCTTCAACTCACAGAGGGGAATATTCCTTTTGTTAGAGCAGCCATGAAACACTGTTTCTGTATAATCTGCAATTGGATATTTGCAGATCTCTGAGGCCTCTGGTGGGAAGGAAAATTTCTTCTCAAAACACCTATAGAGAAACATTCTCAGAAACCACTTTGTGATATGTGCATTCAACTCACAGAGTTGAACATTCCTTTTGTTAGAGCAGTTTTGAAGGACTCTTTTTGTAGAATCTGCATGTGGATATTTGGACCACTTATAGGAATTTGCTGGAAACGGGATATCCTCACACAAAAACGAGACAGAAGCATTCTCACAAACTCCCTTGTGATGTGTGCTCTCAACTCAGAGATGTGAAACTGACTATTGATAGAGCAGTTTGGAAACACTCTTTTTCTAAGATCTGCAAGTGGACATTTGGAGCGCTTTGAGGCCTGTGCTGGAAAGGAAATATCTTCACATCAAAACTAGCCAGAAGCATTCTCTGAAACTTCTTTGTGGTGTGTGCATTCAACTCACAGAGTTCAACACTCCTTTTAACAGAGACATTTTGAAACTCTCTTTTTGTGGAATCTACAAGAGGAAATTTGGACCGCTTGTAGGAATTCGTTGGAAACGGGACAAACTCACACGAAAACGAGACAGAAGCATTCTCCCAAACTTCTCCGTGAGAAGTGAATTCAACCCACAGAGTTTAACGTTTCTTTTCATGGAGCAGTTTGGAAACACACTTTGTGCAGTATATGCAAGGGGTCATTGGGAAAGCTATGAGGCCTGTGTTCCAAAAGTCTATATCTTCACATATAACCTAGAAAGAAGCATTCTCAGAAATTACATTGTGTTGGTTGCATTCAACTCATAGAGGGGAATATTCCTTTTGTTAGAGCAGTCCTGAAACACTGTTTTTTTATAATCTGCAATTGGACATTTGGAGAGCTCTGAGGCCTCAGGTGGGAAGGGAAATTTCTTCACAAAACACCTTGAGAGAAGCATTCTCAGAAACCGCTTTGTGATGTGTGCATTCAACTCACAGTGTTGAACATTTCTTTGCTTAGAGCAGTTTTGAAACACTCTTTTTGTAGAATCTGCATGTGGATATTTGGACCACTTATAGGCACTTGCTGGAAACGGGATATCCTCACACAAAAGCGAGACAGAAGCATTCTCACAAACTCCTTTCTGATGTGTGCTCTCAACTCAGAGATGTGAACCTGACTTTTCATAGAGCAGTTTGGAAACACTCTTTTTCTAGGATCTGCAAGTGGACATTTGGAGCCCTTTGAGGCCTGTGCTGGAAAGGCAATATCTTCACATAACAAGTAGACAGAAACATTCTCTGAAACTTCTTGTTTTGTGTGCATTCAACTCACAGAGTTGAACATTCCTTTTGACAGAGAAATTTTGAAACACTCTTTTTATAGAATGCGCAAGTGGATATTTGGACCACTTATAGGAATTTGCTGGAAACGGTATGTCCTCACACCAAAACGAGATAGAAGCATTCTCACAAACTACTTTGTGATGTGTGCTCTCAACTCAGAGATGTGAACCTGACTATTGATAGAGCAGTTTGGAAACACTCTTTTTCTAGGATCTGCAAGTGGACATTTGGAGCGCTTTCAGGCCTGTGCTGGAAAGGAAATATCTTCACATAACAAGAAGACAGAAGCATTCTCTGAAACTTCTTTGTGGTGTGTGCATTCAACTCCCAGAGTTGAACATTCTTCTTGACAGAGAAGTTTTGAAACACTCTTTTTATAGAATGTGCAAGTGGATATTTGGACCGCTTCTAGGAATTCGTTGGAAACGGGACACCCTCACACAAAAACAAGACAGAAGCGTTCTCACAAGCTTCTGTGTGATGTGAGCATTCAGCTCACAGTGCTGAACCTTTCTTTTGATAGAGCAATTTTGAAACACTCTTTTTCTGGAATCGGCAAGTGGACATTTGAGCGCTTTGAGGCCTGCGGTGGAAAGGAAATATCTTCACATCAAAACTAGACAGAAGCATTCTCTGAATCTTCTTTGTGGTGTGTGCATTCAACTCACAGAGTTGAACACTCCTCTTAACAGAGACATTTTGAAACACTCTTTTTGTAGGATCTGCAAGTGGAAATTTGGACCGCTTCCAAGAATTCATTGGAAAGGGACAAACTCACACGAAAACTAGACAAAAGCACTCTCACAAACTTCTCTGTGAGAAGTGAATTCAACCCACATAGTTTAACGTTTCTTTCCATGGAGCAGTTTGGAAACACACATTGTGCAGTATATGCAAGGGGTCATTCGGAAAGCTATGAGGCCTGTGTTCCAAAAGTCTATATCTTCACATATAACCTAGAAAGAAGCATTCTCAGAAACCACATTGTGTTGGATGCCTTCAACTCACAGAGGGGAATATTCCTTTTGTTAGAGCAGCCATGAAACACTGTTTCTGTATAATCTGCAATTGGATATTTGCAGATCTCTGAGGCCTCTGGTGGGAAGGAAAATTTCTTCTCAAAACACCTATAGAGAAACATTCTCAGAAACCACTTTGTGATATGTGCATTCAACTCACAGAGTTGAACATTCCTTTTGTTAGAGCAGTTTTGAAGGACTCTTTTTGTAGAATCTGCATGTGGATATTTGGACCACTTATAGGAATTTGCTGGAAACGGGATATCCTCACACAAAAACGAGACAGAAGCATTCTCACAAACTCCCTTGTGATGTGTGCTCTCAACTCAGAGATGTGAAACTGACTATTGATAGAGCAGTTTGGAAACACTCTTTTTCTAAGATCTGCAAGTGGACATTTGGAGTGCTTTGAGGCCTGTGCTGGAAAGGAAATATCTTCACATCAAAACTAGCCAGAAGCATTCTCTGAAACTTCTTTGTGGTGTGTGCATTCAACTCACAGAGTTCAACACTCCTTTTAACAGAGACATTTTGAAACTCTCTTTTTGTGGAATCTGCAAGAGGAAATTTGGACCGCTTGTAGGAATTCTTTGGAAACGGGACAAACTCACACGAAAACGAGACAGAAGCATTCTCCCAAACTTCTCCGTGAGAAGGGAATTCAACCCACAGAGTTTAACGTTTCTTTTCATGGAGCAGTTTGGAAACACACTTTGTGCAGTATATGCAAGGGGTCATTGGGAAAGCTATGAGGCCTGTGTTCCAAAAGTCTATATCTTCACATATAAAATAGAAAGAAGCATTCTCAGAAACTACATTGTGTTGGTTGCATTCAACTCATAGAGGGGAATATTCCTTTTGTTAGAGCAGTCCTGAAACACTGTTTTTTTATAATCTACAATTGGATATTTGCAGACATCTCAGGCCTGTGGTGGGAAGGGAAATTTCTTCTCAAAACACCTATAGAGAAACATTCTCAGAAACCATTTTGTGATATGTGCATTCAACTCACAGAGTTGAACATTCCTTTTGTTGGAGCAGTTTTGAAACACTCTTTTTGTAGAATCTGCATGTGGATATTTGGACCACTTATAGGAATTTGCTGGAAACGGGATATCCTCACACAAAAGCGAGACAGAAGCATTCTCACAAACTCATTTCTGATGTGTGCTCTCGACTCAGAGATGTGAACCTGACTTTTCATAGAGCAGTTTGGAAACACTCTTTTTCTAGGATCTGCAAGTGGACATTTGGAGCCCTTTGAGGCCTGTGCTGGAAAGGCAATATCTTCACGTAACAAGTAGACAGAAACATTCTCTGAATGTTCTTGTTTTGTGTGCATTCAACTCACAGAGTTGAACATTCCTTTTGACAGAGAAATTTTGAAACACTCTTTTTATCGAATGCGCAAGTGGATATTTGGACCGCTTCTAGGAATTCGTTGGAAACGGGACACCCTCACACCAAAACAAGACAGAAGCGTTCGCACAGGCTTCTGCGTGATGTGAGCATTCAGCTCACAGAGCTGAACCTTTCTTTTGTTAGAGCAATTTTGAAACACTCTTTTTCTAGAATCGGCAAGTGGACATTTGGAGGGCTTTGAGGCCTGTGGTGGAAAGGAAATATCTTCACATCAAAACTAGACAGAAGCATTCTCTGAATCTTCTTTGTGCTGTGTGCATTCAGCTCAAAGAGTTGAACACTCCTTTTAAGAGAGACATTTTGAAACACTCTTTTTGTAGAATCTGTAAGGGGAAATTTGCACCGCTTGTAGGAATTCATTGGAAACGGGACAAACTCACACGAAAACTAGACAGAAGCATTCTCACAAACTTCTCTGTGAGAAGTGAATTCAACCCACAGAGTTTAACGTTTCTTTTCATGGAGCAGTTTGGAAACACACTTTTTGCAGTATATGCAAGTGGTCATTCGGAATGCTATGAGGCCTGTGTTTGAAAAGGCAATATCTTCACATATAACCTAGAAAGAAGCATTCTCAGAAACTACTTTTTGTTGGTTGCATTCAACTCACACAGGGGAATATTCCTTTTGTTAGAGCAGCCATGAAACACTGTTTTTTTATAATCTGCAATTGGACATTTGGAGAGCTCTGAGGCCTCAGGTGGGAAGGGAAATTTCTTCACAAAACACCTTGAGAGAAGCATTCTCAGAAACCGCTTTGTGATGTGTGCATTCAACTCACAGTGGTGAACATTCCTTTGCTTAGAGCAGTTTTGAAACACTCTTTTTGTAGAATCTGCATGTGGATATTTGGACCACTTATAGGCACTTGCTGGAAACGGGATATCCTCACACAAAAGCTAGACAGAAGCATTCTCACAAACTCCTTTCTGATGTGTGCTCTCAACTCAGAGATGTGAACCTGACTTTTCATAGAGCAGTTTGGAAACACTCTTTTTCTAGGATCTGCAAGTGGACATTTGGAGCCCTTTGAGGCCTGTACTGGAAAGGCAATATCTTCACATAACAAGTAGACAGAAACATTCTCTGAAACTTCTTGTTTTGTGTGCATTCAACTCACAGAGTTGAACATTCCTTTTGACAGAGAAATTTTGAAACACTCTTTTTATAGAATGCGCAAGGGGATATTTGGACCACTTATA
This sequence comes from Pongo pygmaeus, assembly GCF_028885625.2. NCBI lineage: Eukaryota > Metazoa > Chordata > Mammalia > Primates > Hominidae > Pongo > Pongo pygmaeus. The sequence continues at coordinate 40,234,767 of NC_072392.2, forward strand.
GGAATTTGCTGGAAACGGGATGTCCTCACACCAAAACGAGATAGAAGCATTCTCACAAACTACTTTGTGATGTGTGCTCTCAACTCAGAGATGTGAACCTGACTATTGATAGAGCAGTTTGGAAACACTCTTTTTCTAGGATCTACAAGTGGACATTTGGAGCGCTTTCAGGCCTGTGCTGGAAAGGAAATATCTTCACATAACAAGTAGACAGAAGCATTCTCTGAAACGTCTTTGTGGTGTGTGCATTCAACTCCCAGAGTTGAACATTCCTCTTGACAGAGAAGTTTTGAAACACTCTTTTTATAGAATGTGCAAGTGGATATTTGGACCGCTTCTAGGAATTCGTTGGAAACGGGACACCCTCACACAAAAACAAGACAGAAGCGTTCTCACAAGCTTCTGTGTGATGTGAGCATTCAGCTCACAGTGCTGAACCTTTCTTTTGATAGAGCAATTTTGAAACACTCTTTTTCTGGAATCGGCAAGTGGACATTGGAGCGCTTTGAGGCCTGCGGTGGAAAGGAAATATCTTCACATCAAAACTAGACAGAAGCATTCTCTGAATCTTCTTTGTGGTGTGTGCATTCAACTCACAGAGTTGAACACTCCTCTTAACAGAGACATTTTGAAACACTCTTTTTGTAGGATCTGCAAGTGGAAATTTGGACCGCTTCCAAGAATTCATTGGAAAGGGACAAACTCACACGAAAACTAGACAAAAGCATTCTCACAAACTTCTCTGTGAGAAGTGAATTCAACCCACATAGCTTAACGTTTCTTTCCATGGAGCAGTTTGGAAACACACATTGTGCAGTATATGCAAGGGGTCATTCGGAAAGCTATGAGGCCTGTGTTCCAAAAGTCTATATCTTCACATATAACCTAGAAAGAAGCATTCTCAGAAACCACATTGTGTTGGTTGCCTTCAACTCACAGAGGGGAATATTCCTTTTGTTAGAGCAGCCATGAAACACTGTTTCTGTATAATCTGCAATTGGATATTTGCAGATCTCTGAGGCCTCTGGTGGGAAGGAAAATTTCTTCTCAAAACACCTATAGAGAAACATTCTCAGAAACCACTTTGTGATATGTGCATTCAACTCACAGAGTTGAACATTCCTTTTGTTAGAGCAGTTTTGAAGGACTCTTTTTGTAGAATCTGCATGTGGATATTTGGACCACTTATAGGAATTTGCTGGAAACGGGATATCCTCACACAAAAACGAGACAGAAGCATTCTCACAAACTCCCTTGTGATGTGTGCTCTCAACTCAGAGATGTGAAACTGACTATTGATAGAGCAGTTTGGAAACACTCTTTTTCTAAGATCTGCAAGTGGACATTTGGAGCGCTTTGAGGCCTGTGCTGGAAAGGAAATATCTTCACATCAAAACTAGCCAGAAGCATTCTCTGAAACTTCTTTGTGGTGTGTGCATTCAACTCACAGAGTTCAACACTCCTTTTAACAGAGACATTTTGAAACTCTCTTTTTGTGGAATCTGCAAGAGGAAATTTGGACCGCTTGTAGGAATTCTTTGGAAACGGGACAAACTCACACGAAAACGAGACAGAAGCATTCTCCCAAACTTCTCCGTGAGAAGGGAATTCAACCCACAGAGTTTAACGTTTCTTTTCATGGAGCAGTTTGGAAACACACTTTGTGCAGTATATGCAAGGGGTCATTGGGAAAGCTATGAGGCCTGTGTTCCAAAAGTCTATATCTTCACATATAAAATAGAAAGAAGCATTCTCAGAAACTACATTGTGTTGGTTGCATTCAACTCATAGAGGGGAATATTCCTTTTGTTAGAGCAGTCCTGAAACACTGTTTTTTTATAATCTACAATTGGATATTTGCAGACATCTCAGGCCTGTGGTGGGAAGGGAAATTTCTTCTCAAAACACCTATAGAGAAACATTCTCAGAAACCATTTTGTGATATGTGCATTCAACTCACAGAGTTGAACATTCCTTTTGTTGGAGCAGTTTTGAAACACTCTTTTTGTAGAATCTGCATGTGGATATTTGGACCACTTATAGGAATTTGCTGGAAACGGGATATCCTCACACAAAAGCGAGACAGAAGCATTCTCACAAACTCATTTCTGATGTGTGCTCTCGACTCAGAGATGTGAACCTGACTTTTCATAGAGCAGTTTGGAAACACTCTTTTTCTAGGATCTGCAAGTGGACATTTGGAGCCCTTTGAGGCCTGTGCTGGAAAGGCAATATCTTCACGTAACAAGTAGACAGAAACATTCTCTGAATGTTCTTGTTTTGTGTGCATTCAACTCACAGAGTTGAACATTCCTTTTGACAGAGAAATTTTGAAACACTCTTTTTATCGAATGCGCAAGTGGATATTTGGACCGCTTCTAGGAATTCGTTGGAAACGGGACACCCTCACACCAAAACAAGACAGAAGCGTTCGCACAGGCTTCTGCGTGATGTGAGCATTCAGCTCACAGAGCTGAACCTTTCTTTTGTTAGAGCAATTTTGAAACACTCTTTTTCTAGAATCGGCAAGTGGACATTTGGAGGGCTTTGAGGCCTGTGGTGGAAAGGAAATATCTTCACATCAAAACTAGACAGAAGCATTCTCTGAATCTTCTTTGTGCTGTGTGCATTCAGCTCAAAGAGTTGAACACTCCTTTTAAGAGAGACATTTTGAAACACTCTTTTTGTAGAATCTGTAAGGGGAAATTTGCACCGCTTGTAGGAATTCATTGGAAACGGGACAAACTCACACGAAAACTAGACAGAAGCATTCTCACAAACTTCTCTGTGAGAAGTGAATTCAACCCACAGAGTTTAACGTTTCTTTTCATGGAGCAGTTTGGAAACACACTTTTTGCAGTATATGCAAGTGGTCATTCGGAATGCTATGAGGCCTGTGTTTGAAAAGGCAATATCTTCACATATAACCTAGAAAGAAGCATTCTCAGAAACTACTTTTTGTTGGTTGCATTCAACTCACACAGGGGAATATTCCTTTTGTTAGAGCAGCCATGAAACACTGTTTTTTTATAATCTGCAATTGGACATTTGGAGAGCTCTGAGGCCTCAGGTGGGAAGGGAAATTTCTTCACAAAACACCTTGAGAGAAGCATTCTCAGAAACCGCTTTGTGATGTGTGCATTCAACTCACAGTGGTGAACATTCCTTTGCTTAGAGCAGTTTTGAAACACTCTTTTTGTAGAATCTGCATGTGGATATTTGGACCACTTATAGGCACTTGCTGGAAACGGGATATCCTCACACAAAAGCTAGACAGAAGCATTCTCACAAACTCCTTTCTGATGTGTGCTCTCAACTCAGAGATGTGAACCTGACTTTTCATAGAGCAGTTTGGAAACACTCTTTTTCTAGGATCTGCAAGTGGACATTTGGAGCCCTTTGAGGCCTGTACTGGAAAGGCAATATCTTCACATAACAAGTAGACAGAAACATTCTCTGAAACTTCTTGTTTTGTGTGCATTCAACTCACAGAGTTGAACATTCCTTTTGACAGAGAAATTTTGAAACACTCTTTTTATAGAATGCGCAAGGGGATATTTGGACCACTTATAGGAATTTGCTGGAAACGGGATGTCCTCACACCAAAACGAGATAGAAGCATTCTCACAAACTACTTTGTGATGTGTGCTCTCAACTCAGAGATGTGAACCTGACTATTGATAGAGCAGTTTGGAAACACTCTTTTTCTAGGATCTACAAGTGGACATTTGGAGCGCTTTCAGGCCTGTGCTGGAAAGGAAATATCTTCACATAACAAGTAGACAGAAGCATTCTCTGAAACGTCTTTGTGGTGTGTGCATTCAACTCCCAGAGTTGAACATTCCTCTTGACAGAGAAGTTTTGAAACACTCTTTTTATAGAATGTGCAAGTGGATATTTGGACCGCTTCTAGGAATTCGTTGGAAACGGGACACCCTCACACAAAAACAAGACAGAAGCGTTCTCACAAGCTTCTGTGTGATGTGAGCATTCAGCTCACAGTGCTGAACCTTTCTTTTGATAGAGCAATTTTGAAACACTCTTTTTCTGGAATCGGCAAGTGGACATTGGAGCGCTTTGAGGCCTGCGGTGGAAAGGAAATATCTTCACATCAAAACTAGACAGAAGCATTCTCTGAATCTTCTTTGTGGTGTGTGCATTCAACTCACAGAGTTGAACACTCCTCTTAACAGAGACATTTTGAAACACTCTTTTTGTAGGATCTGCAAGTGGAAATTTGGACCGCTTCCAAGAATTCATTGGAAAGGGACAAACTCACACGAAAACTAGACAAAAGCATTCTCACAAACTTCTCTGTGAGAAGTGAATTCAACCCACATAGCTTAACGTTTCTTTCCATGGAGCAGTTTGGAAACACACATTGTGCAGTATATGCAAGGGGTCATTCGGAAAGCTATGAGGCCTGTGTTCCAAAAGTCTATATCTTCACATATAACCTAGAAAGAAGCATTCTCAGAAACCACATTGTGTTGGTTGCCTTCAACTCACAGAGGGGAATATTCCTTTTGTTAGAGCAGCCATGAAACACTGTTTCTGTATAATCTGCAATTGGATATTTGCAGATCTCTGAGGCCTCTGGTGGGAAGGAAAATTTCTTCTCAAAACACCTATAGAGAAACATTCTCAGAAACCACTTTGTGATATGTGCATTCAACTCACAGAGTTGAACATTCCTTTTGTTAGAGCAGTTTTGAAGGACTCTTTTTGTAGAATCTGCATGTGGATATTTGGACCACTTATAGGAATTTGCTGGAAACGGGATATCCTCACACAAAAACGAGACAGAAGCATTCTCACAAACTCCCTTGTGATGTGTGCTCTCAACTCAGAGATGTGAAACTGACTATTGATAGAGCAGTTTGGAAACACTCTTTTTCTAAGATCTGCAAGTGGACATTTGGAGCGCTTTGAGGCCTGTGCTGGAAAGGAAATATCTTCACATCAAAACTAGCCAGAAGCATTCTCTGAAACTTCTTTGTGGTGTGTGCATTCAACTCACAGAGTTCAACACTCCTTTTAACAGAGACATTTTGAAACTCTCTTTTTGTGGAATCTGCAAGAGGAAATTTGGACCGCTTGTAGGAATTCGTTGGAAACGGGACAAACTCACACGAAAACGAGACAGAAGCATTCTCCCAAACTTCTCCGTGCGAAGTGAATTCAACCCACAGAGTTTAACGTTTCTTTTCATGGAGCAGTTTGGAAACACACTTTGTGCAGTATATGCAAGGGGTCATTGGGAAAGCTATGAGGCCTGTGTTCCAAAAGTCTATCTCTTCACATATAACCTAGAAAGAAGCATTCTCAGAAACTACATTGTGTTGGTTGCATTCAACTCATAGAGGGGAATATTCCTTTTGTTAGAGCAGTCCTGAAACACTGTTTTTTTATAATCTGCAATTGGACATTTGGAGAGCTCTGAGGCCTCAGGTGGGAAGGGAAATTTCTTCACAAAACACCTTGAGAGAAGCATTCTCAGAAACCGCTTTGTGATGTGTGCATTCAACTCACAGTGTTGAACATTCCTTTGCTTAGAGCAGTTTTGAAACACTCTTTTTGTAGAATCTGCATGTGGATATTTGGACCACTTATAGGCCCTTGCTGGAAACGGGATATCCTCACACAAAAGCGAGACAGAAGCATTCTCACAAACTCCTTTCTGATGTGTGCTCTCAACTCAGAGATGTGAACCTGACTTTTCATAGAGCAGTTTGGAAACACTCTTTTTCTAGGATCTGCAAGTGGACATTTGGAGCCCTTTGAGGCCTGTGCTGGAAAGGCAATATCTTCACATAACAAGTAGACAGAAACATTCTCTGAAACTTCTTGTTTTGTGTGCATTCAACTCACAGAGTTGAACATTCCTTTTGACAGAGAAATTTTGAAACACTCTTTTTATAGAATGCGCAAGGGGATATTTGGACCACTTATAGGAATTTGCTGGAAACGGGATGTCCTCACACCAAAACGAGATAGAAGCACTCTCACAAACTACTTTGTGATGTGTGCTCTCAACTCAGAGATGTGAACCTGACTATTGATAGAGCAGTTTGGAAACACTCTTTTTCTAGGATCTGCAAGTGGACATTTGGAGCGCTTTCAGGCCTGTGCTGGAAAGGAAATACCTTCACATCAAAACTAGCCAGAAGCATTCTCTGAAACTTCTTTGTGGTGTGTGCATTCAACTCACAGAGTTCAACACTCCTTTTAACAGAGACATTTTGAAACTCTCTTTTTGTGGAATCTGCAAGAGGAAATTTGGACCGCTTGTAGAAATTCGTTGGAAACGGGACAAACTCACACGAAAACGAGACAGAAGCATTCTCCCAAACTTCTCCGTGAGAAGTGAATTCAACCCACAGAGTTTAACGTTTCTTTTCATGGAGCAGTTTGGAAACACACTTTGTGCAGTATATGCAAGGGGTCATTGGGAAAGCTACGAGGCCTGTGTTCCAAAAGTCTATATCTTCACATATAACCTAGAAAGAAGCATTCTCAGAAACTACATTGTGTTGGTTGCATTCAACTCACAGAGGGGAATATTCCTTTTGTTAGAGCAGTCCTGAAACACTGTTTTTTTATAATCTACAATTGGATATTTGCAGACATCTCAGGCCTGTGGTGGGAAGGGAAATTTCTTCTCAAAACACCTATAGAGAAACATTCTCAGAAACCATTTTGTGATATGTGCATTCAACTCACAGAGTTGAACATTCGTTTTGTTGGAGCAGTTTTGAAACACTCTTTTTGTAGAATCTGCATGTGGATATTTGGACCCCTTATAGGAATTTGCTGGAAACGGGATATCCTCACACAAAAGCGAGACAGAAGCATTCTCACAAACTCCTTTCTGATGTGTGCTCTCAACTCAGAGATGTGAACCTGACTTTTCATAGAGCAGTTTGGAAACACTCCTTTTCTAGGATCTGCAAGTGGACATTTGGAGCCCTTTGAGGCCTGTGCTGGAAAGGCAATATCTTCACATAACAAGTAGACAGAAACATTCTCTGAAACTTCTTGTTTTGTGTGCATTCAACTCACAGAGTTGAACATTCCTTTTGACAGAGAAATTTTGAAACACTCTTTTTATAGAATGCGCAATTGGATATTTGGACCGCTTCTAGGAATTCGTTGGAAACGGGACACCCTCACACAAAAACAAGACAGAAGCGTTCTCACAGGCTTCTGTGTGATGTGAGCATTCAGCACACAGAGCTGAACCTTTCTTTTGTTAGAGCAATTTTGAAACACTCTTTTTCTAGAATCGGCAAGTGGACATTTGGAGGGCTTTGAGGCCTGTGGTGGAAAGGAAATATCTTCACATCAAAACTAGACAGAAGCATTCTCTGAATCTTCTTTGTGCTGTGTGCATTCAGCTCAAAGAGTTGAACACTCCTTTTAAGAGAGACATTTTGAAACACTCTTTTTGTAGAATCTGTAAGGGGAAATTTGCACCGCTTGTAGGAATTCGTTGGAAACGGGACAAACTCACACGAAAACTAGACAGAAGCATTCTCACAAACTTCTCTGTGAGAAGTGAATTCAACCCACAGAGTTTAACGTTTCTTTTCATGGAGCAGTTTGGAAACACACTTTGTGCAGTATATGCAAGTGGTCATTCGGAATGCTATGAGGCCTGTGTTTGAAAAGGCAATATCTTCACATATATCCTAGAAAGAATCATTATCAGAAACTACTTTTTGTTGGTTGCATTCAACTCACACAGGGGAATATTCCTTTTGTTAGAGCAGCCATGAAACACTGTTTTTTTATAATCTGCAATTGGACATTTGGAGAGCTCTGAGGCCTCAGGTGGGAAGGGAAATTTCTTCACAAAACACCTTGAGAGAAGCATTCTCAGAAACCGCTTTGTGATGTGTGCATTCAACTCACAGTGTTGAACATTCCTTTGCTTAGAGCAGTTTTGAAACACTCTTTTTGTAGAATCTGCATGTGGATATTTGGACCACTTATAGGCACTTGCTGGAAACGGGATATCCTCACACAAAAGCGAGACAGAAGCATTCTCACAAACTCCTTTCTGATGTGTGCTCTCAACTCAGAGATGTGAACCTGACTTTTCATAGAGCAGTTTGGAAACACTCCTTTTCTAGGATCTGCAAGTGGACATTTGGAGCCCTTTGAGGCCTGTGCTGGAAAGGCAATATCTTCACATAACAAGTATACAGAAACATTCTCTGAAACTTCTTGTTTTGTGTGCATTCAACTCACAGAGTTGAACATTCCTTTTGACAGAGAAATTTTGAAACACTCTTTTTATAGAATGCGCAAGGGGATATTTGGACCACTTATGGGAATTTGCTGGAAACGGGATGTCCTCACACCAAAACGAGATAGAAGCATTCTCACAAACTACTTTGTGATGTGTGCTCTCAACTCAGAGATGTGAACCTGACTATTGATAGAGCAGTTTGGAAACACTCTTTTTCTAGGATCTGCAAGTGGACATTTGGAGCGCTTTCAGGCCTGTGCTGGAAAGGAAGTATCTTCACATAACAAGTAGACAGAAGCATTCTCTGAAACTTCTTTGTGGTGTGTGCATTCAACTCCCAGAGTTGAACATTCCTCTTGACAGAGAAGTTTTGAAACACTCTTTTTATAAAATATGCAAGTGGATATTTGGACCGCTTCTAGGAATTCGTTGGAAACGGGACACCCTCACACAAAAACAAGACAGAAGCATTCTCACAAGCTTCTGTGTGATGTGAGCATTCAGCTCACAGTGCTGAACCTTTCTTTTGATAGAGCAATTTTGAAACACTCTTTTTCTGGAATCGGCAAGTGGACATTTGAGCGCTTTGAGGCCTGCGGTGGAAGGGAAATATCTTCACATCAAAACTAGACAGAAGCATTCTCTGAATCTTTTTGTGGTGTGTGCATTCAACTCACAGAGTTGAACACTCCTCTTAACAGAGACATTTTGAAACACTCTTTTTGTAGGATCTGCAAGTGGAAATTTGGACCGCTTCCAAGAATTCATTGGAAAGGGACAAACTCACACGAAAACTAGACAAAAGCATTCTCACAAACTTCTCTTTGAGAAGTGAATTCAACCCACATAGTTTAACGTTTCTTTCCATGGAGCAGTTTGGAAACACACATTGTGCAGTATATGCAAGGGGTCATTCGGAAAGCTATGAGGCCTGTGTTCCAAAAGTCTATATCTTCACATATAACCTAGAAAGAAGCATTCTCAGAAACCACATTGTGTTGGATGCCTTCAACTCACAGAGGGGAATATTCCTTTTGTTAGAGCAGCCATGAAACACTGTTTCTGTATAATCTGCAATTGGATATTTGCAGATCTCTGAGGCCTCTGGTGGGAAGGAAAATTTCTTCTCAAAACACCTATAGAGAAACATTCTCAGAAACCACTTTGTGATATGTGCATTCAACTCACAGAGTTGAACATTCCTTTTGTTAGAGCAGTTTTGAAGGACTCTTTTTGTAGAATCTGCATGTGGATATTTGGACCACTTATAGGAATTTGCTGGAAACGGGATATCCTCACACAAAAACGAGACAGAAGCATTTTCACAAACTCCCTTGTGATGTGTGCTCTCAACTCAGAGATGTGAAACTGACTATTGATAGAGCAGTTTGGAAACACTCTTTTTCTAAGATCTGCAAGTGGACATTTGGAGCGCTTTGAGGCCTGTGCTGGAAAGGAAACATCTTCACATCAAAACTAGCCAGAAGCATTCTCTGAAACTTCTTTGTGGTGTGTGCATTCAACTCACAGAGTTCAACACTCCTTTTAACAGAGACATTTTGAAACTCTCTTTTTGTGGAATCTGCAAGAGGAAATTTGGACCGCTTGTAGGAATTCGTTGGAAACGGGACAAACTCACACGAAAACGAGACAGAAGCATTCTCCCAAACTTCTCCGTGAGAAGTGAATTCAACCCACAGAGTTTAACGTTTCTTTTCATGGAGCAGTTTGGAAACACACTTTGTGCAGTATATGCAAGGGGTCATTGGGAAAGCTATGAGGCCTGTGTTCCAAAAGTCTATATCTTCACATATAACCTAGAAAGAAGCATTCTCAGAAACTACATTGTGTTGGTTGCATTCAACTCATAGAGGGGAATATTCCTTTTGTTAGAGCAGTCGTGAAACACTGTTTTTTTATAATCTGCAATTGGACATTTGGAGAGCTCTGAGGCCTCAGGTGGGAAGGGAAATTTCTTCACAAAACACCTTGAGAGAAGCATTCTCAGAAACCGCTTTGTGATGTGTGCATTCAACTCACAGTGTTGAACATTTCTTTGCTTAGAGCAGTTTTGAAACACTCTTTTTGTAGAATCTGCATGTGGATATTTGGACCACTTATAGGCACTTGCTGGAACCGGGATATCCTCACACAAAAGCGAGACAGAAGCATTCTCACAAACTCCTTTCTGATGTGTGCTCTCAACTCAGAGATGTGAACCTGACTTTTCATAGAGCAGTTTGGAAACACTCTTTTTCTAGGATCTGCAAGTGGACATTTGGAGCCCTTTGAGGCCTGTGCTGGAAAGGCAATATCTTCACATAACAAGTAGACAGAAACATTCTCTGAAACTTCTTGTTTTGTGTGCATTCAACTCACAGAGTTGAACATTCCTTTTGACAGAGAAATTTTGAAACACTCTTTTTATAGAATGCGCAAGGGGATATTTGGACCACTTATAGGAATTTGCTGGAAACGGGATGTCCTCACACCAAAACGAGATAGAAGCATTCTCACAAACTACTTTGTGATGTGTGCTCTCAACTCAGAGATGTGAACCTGACTATTGATAGAGCAGTTTGGAAACACTCTTTTTCTAGGATCTGCAAGTGGACATTTGGAGCGCTTTCAGGCCTGTGCTGGAAAGGAAATATCTTCACATAACAAGAAGACAGAAGCATTCTCTGAAACTTCTTTGTGGTGTGTGCATTCAACTCCCAGAGTTGAACATTCTTCTTGACAGAGAAGTTTTGAAACACTCTTTTTATAGAATGTGCAAGTGGATATTTGGACCGCTTCTAGGAATTCGTTGGAAACGGGACACCCTCACACAAAAACAAGACAGAAGCGTTCTCACAAGCTTCTGTGTGATGTGAGCATTCAGCTCACAGTGCTGAACCTTTCTTTTGATAGAGCAATTTTGAAACACTCTTTTTCTGGAATCGGCAAGTGGACATTTGAGCGCTTTGAGGCCTGCGGTGGAAAGGAAATATCTTCACATCAAAACTAGACAGAAGCATTCTCTGAATCTTCTTTGTGGTGTGTGCATTCAACTCACAGAGTTGAACACTCCTCTTAACAGAGACATTTTGAAACACTCTTTTTGTAGGATCTGCAAGTGGAAATTTGGACCGCTTCCAAGAATTCATTGGAAAGGGACAAACTCACACGAAAACTAGACAAAAGCATTCTCACAAACTTCTCTGTGAGAAGTGAATTCAACCCACATAGTTTAACGTTTCTTTCCATGGAGCAGTTTGGAAACACACATTGTGCAGTATATGCAAGGGGTCATTCGGAAAGCTATGAGGCCTGTGTTCCAAAAGTCTATATCTTCACATATAACCTAGAAAGAAGCATTCTCAGAAACCACATTGTGTTGGATGCCTTCAACTCACAGAGGGGAATATTCCTTTTGTTAGAGCAGCCATGAAACACTGTTTCTGTATAATCTGCAATTGGATATTTGCAGATCTCTGAGGCCTCTGGTGGGAAGGAAAATTTCTTCTCAAAACACCTATAGAGAAACATTCTCAGAAACCACTTTGTGATATGTGCATTCAACTCACAGAGTTGAACATTCCTTTTGTTAGAGCAGTTTTGAAGGACTCTTTTTGTAGAATCTGCATGTGGATATTTGGACCACTTATAGGAATTTGCTGGAAACGGGATATCCTCACACAAAAACGAGACAGAAGCATTCTCACAAACTCCCTTGTGATGTGTGCTCTCAACTCAGAGATGTGAAACTGACTATTGATAGAGCAGTTTGGAAACACTCTTTTTCTAAGATCTGCAAGTGGACATTTGGAGTGCTTTGAGGCCTGTGCTGGAAAGGAAATATCTTCACATCAAAACTAGCCAGAAGCATTCTCTGAAACTTCTTTGTGGTGTGTGCATTCAACTCACAGAGTTCAACACTCCTTTTAACAGAGACATTTTGAAACTCTCTTTTTGTGGAATCTGCAAGAGGAAATTTGGACCGCTTGTAGGAATTCTTTGGAAACGGGACAAACTCACACGAAAACGAGACAGAAGCATTCTCCCAAACTTCTCCGTGAGAAGGGAATTCAACCCACAGAGTTTAACGTTTCTTTTCATGGAGCAGTTTGGAAACACACTTTGTGCAGTATATGCAAGGGGTCATTGGGAAAGCTATGAGGCCTGTGTTCCAAAAGTCTATATCTTCACATATAAAATAGAAAGAAGCATTCTCAGAAACTACATTGTGTTGGTTGCATTCAACTCATAGAGGGGAATATTCCTTTTGTTAGAGCAGTCCTGAAACACTGTTTTTTTATAATCTACAATTGGATATTTGCAGACATCTCAGGCCTGTGGTGGGAAGGGAAATTTCTTCTCAAAACACCTATAGAGAAACATTCTCAGAAACCATTTTGTGATATGTGCATTCAACTCACAGAGTTGAACATTCCTTTTGTTGGAGCAGTTTTGAAACACTCTTTTTGTAGAATCTGCATGTGGATATTTGGACCACTTATAGGAATTTGCTGGAAACGGGATATCCTCACACAAAAGCGAGACAGAAGCATTCTCACAAACTCATTTCTGATGTGTGCTCTCGACTCAGAGATGTGAACCTGACTTTTCATAGAGCAGTTTGGAAACACTCTTTTTCTAGGATCTGCAAGTGGACATTTGGAGCCCTTTGAGGCCTGTGCTGGAAAGGCAATATCTTCACGTAACAAGTAGACAGAAACATTCTCTGAATGTTCTTGTTTTGTGTGCATTCAACTCACAGAGTTGAACATTCCTTTTGACAGAGAAATTTTGAAACACTCTTTTTATCGAATGCGCAAGTGGATATTTGGACTGCTTCTAGGAATTCGTTGGAAACGGGACACCCTCACACCAAAACAAGACAGAAGCGTTCGCACAGGCTTCTGCGTGATGTGAGCATTCAGCTCACAGAGCTGAACCTTTCTTTTGTTAGAGCAATTTTGAAACACTCTTTTTCTAGAATCGGCAAGTGGACATTTGGAGGGCTTTGAGGCCTGTGGTGGAAAGGAAATATCTTCACATCAAAACTAGACAGAAGCATTCTCTGAATCTTCTTTGTGCTGTGTGCATTCAGCTCAAAGAGTTGAACACTCCTTTTAAGAGAGACATTTTGAAACACTCTTTTTGTAGAATCTGTAAGGGGAAATTTGCACCGCTTGTAGGAATTCATTGGAAACGGGACAAACTCACACGAAAACTAGACAGAAGCATTCTCACAAACTTCTCTGTGAGAAGTGAATTCAACCCACAGAGTTTAACGTTTCTTTTCATGGAGCAGTTTGGAAACACACTTTTTGCAGTATATGCAAGTGGTCATTCGGAATGCTATGAGGCCTGTGTTTGAAAAGGCAATATCTTCACATATAACCTAGAAAGAAGCATTCTCAGAAACTACTTTTTGTTGGTTGCATTCAACTCACACAGGGGAATATTCCTTTTGTTAGAGCAGCCATGAAACACTGTTTTTTTATAATCTGCAATTGGACATTTGGAGAGCTCTGAGGCCTCAGGTGGGAAGGGAAATTTCTTCACAAAACACCTTGAGAGAAGCATTCTCAGAAACCGCTTTGTGATGTGTGCATTCAACTCACAGTGGTGAACATTCCTTTGCTTAGAGCAGTTTTGAAACACTCTTTTTGTAGAATCTGCATGTGGATATTTGGACCACTTATAGGCACTTGCTGGAAACGGGATATCCTCACACAAAAGCTAGACAGAAGCATTCTCACAAACTCCTTTCTGATGTGTGCTCTCAACTCAGAGATGTGAACCTGACTTTTCATAGAGCAGTTTGGAAACACTCTTTTTCTAGGATCTGCAAGTGGACATTTGGAGCCCTTTGAGGCCTGTGCTGGAAAGGCAATATCTTCACATAACAAGTAGACAGAAACATTCTCTGAAACTTCTTGTTTTGTGTGCATTCAACTCACAGAGTTGAACATTCCTTTTGACAGAGAAATTTTGAAACACTCTTTTTATAGAATGCGCAAGGGGATATTTGGACCACTTATAGGAATTTGCTGGAAACGGGATGTCCTCACACCAAAACGAGATAGAAGCATTCTCACAAACTACTTTGTGATGTGTGCTCTCAACTCAGAGATGTGAACCTGACTATTGATAGAGCAGTTTGGAAACACTCTTTTTCTAGGATCTACAAGTGGACATTTGGAGCGCTTTCAGGCCTGTGCTGGAAAGGAAATATCTTCACATAACAAGTAGACAGAAGCATTCTCTGAAACGTCTTTGTGGTGTGTGCATTCAACTCCCAGAGTTGAACATTCCTCTTGACAGAGAAGTTTTGAAACACTCTTTTTATAGAATGTGCAAGTGGATATTTGGACCGCTTCTAGGAATTCGTTGGAAACGGGACACCCTCACACAAAAACAAGACAGAAGCGTTCTCACAAGCTTCTGTGTGATGTGAGCATTCAGCTCACGGTGCTGAACCTTTCTTTTGATAGAGCAATTTTGAAACACTCTTTTTCTGGAATCGGCAAGTGGACATTGGAGCGCTTTGAGGCCTGCGGTGGAAAGGAAATATCTTCACATCAAAACTAGACAGAAGCATTCTCTGAATCTTCTTTGTGGTGTGTGCATTCAACTCACAGAGTTGAACACTCCTCTTAACAGAGACATTTTGAAACACTCTTTTTGTAGGATCTGCAAGTGGAAATTTGGACCGCTTCCAAGAATTCATTGGAAAGGGACAAACTCACACGAAAACTAGACAAAAGCATTCTCACAAACTTCTCTGTGAGAAGTGAATTCAACCCACATAGCTTAACGTTTCTTTCCATGGAGCAGTTTGGAAACACACATTGTGCAGTATATGCAAGGGGTCATTCGGAAAGCTATGAGGCCTGTGTTCCAAAAGTCTATATCTTCACATATAACCTAGAAAGAAGCATTCTCAGAAACCACATTGTGTTGGTTGCCTTCAACTCACAGAGGGGAATATTCCTTTTGTTAGAGCAGCCATGAAACACTGTTTCTGTATAATCTGCAATTGGATATTTGCAGATCTCTGAGGCCTCTGGTGGGAAGGAAAATTTCTTCTCAAAACACCTATAGAGAAACATTCTCAGAAACCACTTTGTGATATGTGCATTCAACTCACAGAGTTGAACATTCCTTTTGTTAGAGCAGTTTTGAAGGACTCTTTTTGTAGAATCTGCATGTGGATATTTGGACCACTTATAGGAATTTGCTGGAAACGGGATATCCTCACACAAAAACGAGACAGAAGCATTCTCACAAACTCCCTTGTGATGTGTGCTCTCAACTCAGAGATGTGAAACTGACTATTGATAGAGCAGTTTGGAAACACTCTTTTTCTAAGATCTGCAAGTGGACATTTGGAGCGCTTTGAGGTCTGTGCTGGAAAGGAAATATCTTCACATCAAAACTAGCCAGAAGCATTCTCTGAAACTTCTTTGTGGTGTGTGCATTCAACTCACAGAGTTCAACACTCCTTTTAACAGAGACATTTTGAAACTCTCTTTTTGTGGAATCTGCAAGAGGAAATTTGGACCGCTTGTAGGAATTCGTTGGAAACGGGACAAACTCACACGAAAACGAGACAGAAGCATTCTCCCAAACTTCTCCGTGAGAAGTGAATTCAACCCACAGAGTTTAACGTTTCTTTTCATGGAGCAGTTTGGAAACACACTTTGTGCAGTATATGCAAGGGGTCATTGGGAAAGCTATGAGGCCTGTGTTCCAAAAGTCTATCTCTTCACATATAACCTAGAAAGAAGCATTCTCAGAAACTACATTGTGTTGGTTGCATTCAACTCATAGAGGGGAATATTCCTTTTGTTAGAGCAGTCCTGAAACACTGTTTTTTTATAATCTGCAATTGGACATTTGGAGAGCTCTGAGGCCTCAGGTGGGAAGGGAAATTTCTTCACAAAACACCTTGAGAGAAGCATTCTCAGAAACCGCTTTGTGATGTGTGCATTCAACTCACAGTGTTGAACATTCCTTTGCTTAGAGCAGTTTTGAAACACTCTTTTTGTAGAATCTGCATGTGGATATTTGGACCACTTATAGGCACTTGCTGGAAACGGGATATCCTCACACAAAAGGGAGACAGAAGCATTCTCACAAACTCCTTTCTGATGTGTGCTCTCAACTCAGAGATGTGAACCTGACTTTTCATAGAGCAGTTTGGAAACACTCCTTTTCTAGGATCTGCAAGTGGACATTTGGAGCCCTTTGAGGCCTGTGCTGGAAAGGCAATATCTTCACATAACAAGTAGACAGAAACATTCTCTGAAACTTCTTGTTTTGTGTGCATTCAACTCACAGAGTTGAACATTCCTTTTGACAGAGAAATTTTGAAACACTCTTTTTATAGAATGCGCAAGGGGATATTTGGACCACTTATAGGAATTTGCTGGAAACGGGATGTCCTCACACCAAAACGAGATAGAAGCATTCTCACAAACTACTTTGTGATGTGTGCTCTCAACTCAGAGATGTGAACCTGACTATTGATAGAGCAGTTTGGAAACACTCTTTTTCTAGGATCTGCAAGTGGACATTTGGAGCGCTTTCAGGCCTGTGCTGGAAAGGAAATATCTTCACATAACAAGAAGACAGAAGCATTCTCTGAAACTTCTTTGTGGTGTGTGCATTCAATTCCCAGAGTTGAACATTCTTCTTGACAGAGAAGTTTTGGAACACTCTTTTTATAGAATGTGCAAGTGGATATTTGGACCGCTTCTAGGAATTCGTTGGAAACGGGACACCCTCACACAAAAGCAAGACAGAAGCGTTCTCACAAGCTTCTGTGGGATGTGAGCATTCAGCTCACAGTGCCGAACCTTTCTTTTGATAGAGCAATTTTGAAACACTCTTTTTCTGGAATCGGCAAGTGGACATTTGAGCGCTTTGAGGCCTGCGGTGGAAAGGAAATATCTTCACATCAAAACTAGACAGAAGCATTCTCTGAATCTTCTTTGTGGTGTGTGCATTCAACTCACAGAGTTGAACACTCCTCTTTACAGAGACATTTTGAAACACTCTTTTTGTAGGATCTGCAAGTGGAAATTTGGACCGCTTCCAAGAATTCATTGGAAAGGGACAAACTCACACGAAAACTAGACAAAAGCATTCTCACAAACTTCTCTGTGAGAAGTGAATTCAACCCACATAGTTTAACGTTTCTTTCCATGGAGCAGTTTGGAAACACACATTGTGCAGTATATGCAAGGGGTCATTCGGAAAGCTATGAGGCCTGTGTTCCAAAAGTCTATATCTTCACATATAACCTAGAAAGAAGCATTCTCAGAAACCACATTGTGTTGGTTGCCTTCAACTCACAGAGGGGAATATTCCTTCTGTTAGAGCAGCCATGAAACACTGTTTCTGTATAATCTGCAATTGGATATTTGCAGATCTCTGAGGCCTCTGGTGGGAAGGAAAATTTCTTCTCAAAACACCTATAGAGAAACATTCTCAGAAACCACTTTGTGATATGTGCATTCAACTCACAGAGTTGAACATTCCTTTTGTTAGAGCAGTTTTGAAGGACTCTTTTTGTAGAATCTGCATGTGGATATTTGGACCACTTATAGGAATTTGCTGGAAACGGGATATCCTCACACAAAAACGAGACAGAAGCATTCTCACAAACTCCCTTGTGATGTGTGCTCTCAACTCAGAGATGTGAAACTGACTATTGATAGAGCAGTTTGGAAACACTCTTTTTCTAAGATCTGCAAGTGGACATTTGGAGCGCTTTGAGGCTTGTGCTGGAAAGGAAATATCTTCACATCAAAACTAGCCAGAAGCATTCTCTGAAACTTCTTTGTGGTGTGTGCATTCAACTCACAGAGTTCAACACTCCTTTTCACAGAGACATTTTGAAACTCTCTTTTTGTGGAATCTGCAAGAGGAAATTTCGACCGCTTGTAGGAATTCTTTGGAAACGGGACAAACTCACACGAAAACGAGACAGAAGCATTCTCCCAAACTTCTCCGTGAGAAGTGAATTCAACCCGCAGAGTTTAACGTTTGTTTTCATGGAGCAGTTTGGAAACACACTTTGTGCAGTATATGCAAGGGGTCATTGGGAAAGCTATGAGGCCTGTGTTCCAAAAGTCTATATCTTCACATATAACCTAGAAAGAAGCATTCTCAGAAACTACATTGTGTTGGTTGCATTCAACTCATAGAGGGGAATATTCCTTTTGTTAGAGCAGTCCTGAAACACTGTTTTTTTATAATCTACAATTGGATATTTGCAGACATCTCAGGCCTGTGGTGGGAAGGGAAATTTCTTCTCAAAACACCTATAGAGAAACATTCTCAGAAACCATTTTGTGATATGTGCATTCAACTCACAGAGTTGAACATTCCTTTTGTTGGAGCAGTTTTGAAACACTCTTTTTGTAGAATCTGCATGTGGATATTTGGACCACTTATAGGAATTTGCTGAAAACGGGATATCCTCACACAAAAGCGAGACAGAAGCATTCTCACAAACTCCTTTCTGATGTGTGCTCTCGACTCAGAGATGTGAACCTGACTTTTCATAGAGCAGTTTGGAAACACTCTTTTTCTAGGATCTGCAAGTGGACATTTGGAGCCCTTTGAGGCCTGTGCTGGAAAGGCAATATCTTCACGTAACAAGTAGACAGAAACATTCTCTGAATGTTCTTGTTTTGTGTGCATTCAACTCACAGAGTTGAACATTCCTTTTGACAGAGAAATTTTGAAACACTCTTTTTATCGAATGCGCAAGTGGATATTTGGACCGCTTCTAGGAATTCGTTGGAAACGGGACACCATCACACCAAAACAAGACAGATGCGTTCTCACAGGCTTCTGCGTGATGTGAACATTCAGCTCACAGAGCTGAACCTTTCTTTTGTTAGAGCAATTTTGAAACACTCTTTTTCTAGAATCGGCAAGTGGACATTTGGAGGGCTTTGAGGCCTGTGGTGGAAAGGAAATTTCTTCACATCAAAACTAGACAGAAGCATTCTCTGAATCTTCTTTGTGCTGTGTGCATTCAGCTCAAAGAGTTGAACACTCCTTTTAAGAGAGACATTTTGAAACACTCTTTTTGTAGAATCTGTAAGGGGAAATTTGCACCGCTTGTAGGAATTCGTTGGAAACGGGACAAACTCACACGAAAACTAGACAGAAGCATTCTCACAAACTTCTCTGTGAGAAGTGAATTCAACCCACAGAGTTTAACGTTTCTTTTCATGGAGCAGTTTGGAAACACACTTTGTGCAGTATATGCAAGTGGTCATTCGGAATGCTATGAGGCCTGTGTTTGAAAAGGCAATATCTTCACATATAACCTAGAAAGAATCATTGTCAGAAACTACTTTTTGTTGGTTGCATTCAACTCACACAGGGGAATATTCCTTTTGTTAGAGCAGCCATGAAACACTGTTTTTTTATAATCTGCAATTGGACATTTGGAGAGCTCTGAGGCCTCAGGTGGGAAGGGAAATTTCTTCACAAAACACCTTGAGAGAAGCATTCTCAGAAACCGCTTTGTGATGTGTGCATTCAACTCACAGTGTTGAACATTCCTTTGCTTAGAGCAGTTTTGAAACACTCTTTTTGTAGAATCTGCATGTGGATATTTGGACCACTTATAGGCACTTGCTGGAAACGGGATATCCTCACACAAAAGCGAGACAGAAGCATTCTCACAAACTCCTTTCTGATGTGTGCTCTCAACTCAGAGATGTGAACCTGACTTTTCATAGAGCAGTTTGGAAACACTCTTTTTCTAGGATCTGCAAGTGGACATTTGGAGCCCTTTGAGGCCTGTGCTGGAAAGGCAATATCTTCACATAACAAGTAGACAGAAACATTCTCTGAAACTTCTTGTTTTGTGTGCATTCAACTCACAGAGTTGAACATTCCTTTTGACAGAGAAATTTTGAAACACTCTTTTTATAGAATGCGCAAGGGGATATTTGGACCACTTATAGGAATTTGCTGGAAACGGGATGTCCTCACACCAAAACGAGATAGAAGCATTCTCACAAACTACTTTGTGATGTGTGCTCTCAACTCAGAGATGTGAACCTGACTATTGATAGAGCAGTTTGGAAACACTCTTTTTCTAGGATCTGCAAGTGGACATTTGGAGCGCTTTCAGGCCTGTGCTGGAAAGGAAATATCTTCACATAACAAGTAGACAGAAGCATTCTCTGAAACTTCTTTGTGGTGTGTGCATTCAACTCCCAGAGTTGAACATTCCTCTTGACAGAGAAGTTTTGAAACACTCTTTTTATAGAATGTGCAAGTGGATATTTGGACCGCTTCTAGGAATTCGTTGGAAACGGGACACCCTCACACAAAAACAAGACAGAAGCGTTCTCACAAGCTTCTGTGTGATGTGAGCATTCAGCTCACAGTGCTGAACCATTCTTTTGATAGAGCAATTTTGAAACACTCTTTTTCTAGAATCGGCAAGTGGACATTGGAGCGCTTTGAGGCCTGCGGTGGAAAGGAAATATCTTCACATCAAAACTAGACAGAAGCATTCTCTGAATCTTCTTTGTGGTGTGTGCATTCAACTCACAGAGTTGAACACTCCTCTTAACAGAGACATTTTGAAACACTCTTTTTGTAGGATCTGCAAGTGGAAATTTGGACCGCTTCCAAGAATTCATTGGAAAGGGACAAACTCACACGAAAACTAGACAAAAGCATTCTCACAAACTTCTCTGTGAGAAGTGAATTCAACCCACA
Organism: Pongo pygmaeus; assembly: GCF_028885625.2. Taxonomy (NCBI): domain Eukaryota; kingdom Metazoa; phylum Chordata; class Mammalia; order Primates; family Hominidae; genus Pongo; species Pongo pygmaeus. The sequence continues at coordinate 40,255,774 of NC_072392.2, forward strand.
TAGTTTAACGTTTCTTTCCATGGAGCAGTTTGGAAACACACATTGTGCAGTATATGCAAGGGGTCATTCGGAAAGCTATGAGGGCTGTGTTCCAAAAGTCTATATCTTCACATATAACCTAGAACGAAGCATTCTCAGAAACCACATGGTGTTGGTTGCCTTCAACTCACAGAGGGGAATATTCCTTTTGTTAGAGCAGCCATGAAACACTGTTTCTGTATAATCTGCAATTGGATATTTGCAGATCTCTGAGGCCTCTGGTGGGAAGGAAAATTTCTTCTCAAAACACCTATAGAGAAACATTATCAGAAACCACTTTGTGATATGTGCATTCAACTCACAGAGTTGAACATTCCTTTTGTTAGAGCAGTTTTGAAGGACTCTTTTTGTAGAATCTGCATGTGGATATTTGTACCACTTATAGGAATTTGCTGGAAACGGGATATCCTCACAGAAAAACGAAACAGAAGCATTCTCACAAACTCCTTTGTGATGTGTGCTCTCAACTCAGAGATGTGAAACTGACTATTGATAGAGCAGTTTGGAAACACTCTTTTTCTAGGATCTGCAAGTGGACATTTGGAGCGCTTTCAGGCCTGTGCTGGAAAGGAAATATCTTCACATAACAAGTAGACAGAAGCATTCTCTGAAACATCTTTGTGGTGTGTGCATTCAACCCCCAGAGTTGAACATTCCTCTTGACAGAGAAGTTTTGAAATACTCTTTTTATAGAATCTGCAAGTGGATATTTGGACCGCTTCTAGGAATTCGTTGGAAACGGGACACCCTCACACAAAAACAAGACAGAAGCGTTCTCACAAGCTTCTGTGTGATGTGAGCATTCAGCTCACAGTGCTGAACCTTTCTTTTGATAGAGCAATTTTGAAACACTCTTTTTCTGGAATCGGCAAGTGGACATTTGAGCGCATTGAGGCCTGCGGTGGAAAGGAAATATCTTCACATCAAAACTAGACAGAAGCATTCTCTGAATCTTCTTTGTGGTGTGTGCATTCAACTCACAGAGTTGAACACTCCTCTTAACAGAGACATTTTGAAACACTCTTTTTGTAGGATCTGCAAGTGGAAATTTGGACCGCTTCCAAGAATTCATTGGAAAGGGACAAACTCACACGAAAACTAGACAAAAGCATTCTCACAAACTTCTCTGTGAGAAGTGAATTCAACCCACATAGTTTAACGTTTCTTCCCATGGAGCAGTTTGGAAACACACATTATGCAGTATATGCAAGGGGTCATTCGGAAAGCTATGAGGCCTGTGTTCCAAAAGTCTATATCTTCACATATAACCTAGAAAGAAGCATTCTCAGAAACCACATTGTGTTGGTTGCCTTCAACTCACAGAGGGGAATATTCCTTTTGTTAGAGCAGCCATGAAACACTGTTTCTGTATAATCTGCAATTGGATATTTGCAGATCTCTGAGGCCTCTGGTGGGAAGGAAAATTTCTTCTCAAAACACCTATAGAGAAACATTCTCAGAAACCACTTTGTGATATGTGCATTCAACTCACAGAGTTGAACATTCCTTTTGTTAGAGCAGTTTTGAAGGACTCTTTTTGTAGAATCTGCATGTGGATATTTGGACCACTTATAGGAATTTGCTGGAAACGGGATATCCTCACACAAAAACGAGACAGAAGCATTCTCACAAACTCCCTTGTGATGTGTGCTCTCAACTCAGAGATGTGAAACTGACTATTGATAGAGCAGTTTGGAAACACTCTTTTTCTAAGATCTGCAAGTGGACATTTGGAGTGCTTTGAGGCCTGTGCTGGAAAGGAAATATCTTCACATCAAAACTAGCCAGAAGCATTCTCTGAAACTTCTTTGTGGTGTGTGCATTCAACTCACAGAGTTCAACACTCCTTTTAACAGAGACATTTTGAAACTCTCTTTTTCTGGAATCTGCAAGAGGAAATTTGGACCGCTTGTAGGAATTCTTCAGAAACGGGACAAACTCACACGAAAACGAGACAGAAGCATTCTCCCAAACTTCTCCGTGAGAAGGGAATTCAACCCACAGAGTTTAACGTTTCTTTTCATGGAGCAGTTTGGAAACACACTTTGTGCAGTATATGCAAGGGGTCATTGGGAAAGCTATGAGGCCTGTGTTCCAAAAGTCTATATCTTCACATATAACCTAGAAAGAAGCATTCTCAGAAACTACATTGTGTTGGTTGCATTCAACTCATAGAGGGGAATATTCCTTTTGTTAGAGCAGTCCTGAAACACTGTTTTTTTATAATCTACAATTGGATATTTGCAGACATCTCAGGCCTGTGGTGGGAAGGGAAATTTCTTCTCAAAACACCTAGAGAGAAACATTCTCAGAAACCATTTTGTGATATGTGCATTCAACTCACAGAGTTGAACATTCCTTTTGTTGGAGCAGTTTTGAAACACTCTTTTTGTAGAATCTGCATGTGGATATTTGGACCACTTATAGGAATTTGCTGGAAACGGGATATCCTCACACAAAAGCGAGACAGAAGCATTCTCACAAACTCCTTTCTGATGTGTGCTCTCGACTCAGAGATGTGAACCTGACTTTTCATAGAGCAGTTTGGAAACACTCTTTTTCTAGGATCTGCAAGTGGACATTTGGAGCCCTTTGAGGCCTGTGCTGGAAAGGCAATATCTTCACGTAACAAGTAGACAGAAACATTCTCTGAATGTTCTTGTTTTGTGTGCATTCAACTCACAGAGTTGAACATTCCTTTTGACAGAGAAATTTTGAAACACTCTTTTTATCGAATGCGCAAGTGGATATTTGGACCGCTTCTAGGAATTCGTTGGAAACGGGACACCCTCACACCAAAACAAGACAGAAGCGTTCTCACAGGCTTCTGCGTGATGTGAGCATTCAGCTCACAGAGCTGAGCCTTTCTTTTGTTAGAGCAATTTTGAAACACTCTTTTTCTAGAATCGGCAAGTGGACATTTGGAGGGCTTTGAGGCCTGTGGTGGAAAGGAAATATCTTCACATCAAAACTAGACAGAAGCATTCTCTGAATCTTCTTTGTGCTGTGTGCATTCAGCTCAAAGAGTTGAAAACTCCTTTTAAGAGAGACATTTTGAAACACTCTTTTTGTAGAATCTGTAAGGGGAAATTTGCACCGCTTGTAGGAATTCGTTGGAAACGGGACAAACTCACACGAAAACTAGACAGAAGCATTCTCACAAACTTCTCTGTGAGAAGTGAACTCAACCCACAGAGTTTAACGTTTCTTTTCATGGAGCAGCTTGGAAACACACTTTTTGCAGTATATGCAAGTGGTCATTCGGAATGCTATGAGGCCTGTGTTTGAAAAGGCAATATCTTCACATATAACCTAGAAAGAATCATTATCAGAAACTACTTTTTGTTGGTTGCATTCAACTCACACAGGGGAATATTCCTTTTGTTAGAGCAGCCATGAAACACTGTTTTTTTATAATCTGCAATTGGACATTTGGAGAGCTCTGAGGCCTCAGGTGGGAAGGGAAATTTCTTCACAAAACACCTTGAGAGAAGCATTCTCAGAAACCGCTTTGTGATGTGTGCATTCAACTCAGAGTGTTGAACATTCCTTTGCTTAGAGCAGTTTTGAAACACTCTTTTTGTAGAATCTGCATGTGGATATTTGGACCACTTATAGGCACTTGCTGGAAACGGGATATCCTCACACAAAAGCGAGACAGAAGCATTCTCACAAACTCCTTTCTGATGTGTGCTCTCAACTCAGAGATGTGAACCTGACTTTTCATAGAGCAGTTTGGAAACACTCTTTTTCTAGGATCTGCAAGTGGACATTTGGAGCCCTTTGAGGCCTGTGCTGGAAAGGCAATATCTTCACATAACAAGTAGACAGAAACATTCTCTGAAACTTCTTGTTTTGTGTGCATTCAACTCACAGAGTTGAACATTCCTTTTGACAGAGAAATTTTGAAACACTCTTTTTATAGAATGCGCAAGGGGATATTTGGACCACTTATAGGAATTTGCTGGAAACGGGATGTCCTCACACCAAAACGAGATAGAAGCATTCTCACAAACTACTTTGTGATGTGTGCTCTCAACTCAGAGATGTGAACCTGACTATTGATAGAGCAGTTTGGAAACACTCTTTTTCTAGGATCTGCAAGTGGACATTTGGAGCGCTTTCAGGCCTGTCCTGGAAAGGAAATATCTTCACATAACAAGTAGACAGAAGCATTCTCTGAAACTTCTTTGTGGTTTGTGCATTCAACTCACAGAGTTGAACATTCCTCTTGACAGAGAAGTTTTGAAACACTCTTTTTATAGAATGTGCAAGTGGATATTTGGACCGCTTCCAGGAATTCGTTGGAAACGGGACACCCTCACACAAAAACAAGACAGAAGCGTTCTCACAAGCTTCTGTGTGATGTGAGCATTCAGCTCACAGTGCTGAACCATTCTTTTGATAGAGCAATTTTGAAACACTCTTTTTCTGGAATCGGCAAGTGGACATTGGAGCGCTTTGAGGCCTGCGGTGGAAAGGAAATATCTTCACATCAAAACTAGACAGAAGCATTCTCTGAATCTTCTTTGTGGTGTGTGCATTCAACTCACAGAGTTGAACACTCCTCTTAACAGAGACATTTTGAAACACTCTTTTTGTAGGATCTGCAAGTGGAAATTTGGACCGCTTCCAAGAATTCATTGGAAAGGGACAAACTCACACGAAAACTAGACAAAAGCATTCTCACAAACTTCTCTGTGAGAAGTGAATTCAACCCACATAGTTTAACGTTTCTTTCCATGGAGCAGTTTGGAAACACACATTGTGCAGTATATGCAAGTGGTCATTCGGAAAGCTATGAGGGCAGTGTTCCAAAAGTCTATATCTTCACATATAACCTAGAAAGAAGCATTCTCAGAAACCACATGGTGTTGGTTGCCTTCAACTCACAGAGGGGAATATTCCTTTTGTTAGAGCAGCCATGAAACACTGTTTCTGTATAATCTGCAATTGGATATTTGCAGATCTCTGAGGCCTCTGGTGGGAAGGAAAATTTCTTCTCAAAACACCTATAGAGAAACATTATCAGAAACCACTTTGTGATATGTGCATTCAACTCACAGAGTTGAACATTCCTTTTGTTAGAGCAGTTTTGAAGGACTCTTTTTGTAGAATCTGCATGTGGATATTTGTACCACTTATAGGAATTTGCTGGAAACGGGATATCCTCACAGAAAAACGAAACAGAAGCATTCTCACAAACTCCTTTGTGATGTGTGCTCTCAACTCACAGATGTGAAACTGACTATTGATAGAGCAGTTTGGAAACACTCTTTTTCTAGGATCTGCAAGTGGACATTTGGAGCGCTTTGAGGCCTGTGCTGGAAAGGAAATATCTTCACATAACAAGTAGACAGAAGCATTCTCTGAAACATCTTTGTGGTGTGTGCATTCAACCCCCAGAGTTGAACATTCCTCTTGACAGAGAAGTTTTGAAATTCTCTTTTTATAGAATCTGCAAGTGGATATTTGGACCGCTTCTAGGAATTCGTTGGAAACGGGACACCCTCACACAAAAACAAGACAGAAGCGTTCTCACAAGCTTCTGTGTGATGTGAGCATTCAGCTCACAGTGCTGAACCTTTCTTTTGATAGAGCAATTTTGAAACACTCTTTTTCTGGAATCGGCAAGTGGACATTTGAGCGCATTGAGGCCTGCGGTGGAAAGGAAATATCTTCACATCAAAACTAGACAGAAGCATTCTCTGAATCTTCTTTGTGGTGTGTGCATTCAACTCACAGAGTTGAACACTCCTCTTAACAGAGACATTTTGAAACACTCTTTTTTTAGGATCTGCAAGTGGAAATTTGGACCGCTTCCAAGAATTCATTGGAAAGGGACAAACTCACACGAAAACTAGACAAAAGCATTCTCACAAACTTCTCTGTGAGAAGTGAATTCAACCCACATAGTTTAACGTTTCTTCCCATGGAGCAGTTTGGAAACACACATTATGCAGTATATGCAAGGGGTCATTCGGAAAGCTATGAGGCCTGTGTTCCAAAAGTCTATATCTTCACATATAACCTAGAAAGAAGCATTCTCAGAAACCACATTGTGTTGGTTGCCTTCAACTCACAGAGGGGAATATTCCTTTTGTTAGAGCAGCCATGAATCACTGTTTCTGTATAATCTGCAATTGGATATTTGCAGATCTCTGAGGCCTCTGGTGGGAAGGAAAATTTCTTCTCAAAACACCTATAGAGAAACATTCTCAGAAACCACTTTGTGATATGTGCATTCAACTCACAGAGTTGAACATTCCTTTTGTTAGAGCAGTTTTGAAGGACTCTTTTTGTAGAATCTGCATGTGGATATTTGGACCACTTATAGGAATTTGCTGGAAACGGGATATCCTCACACAAAAACGAGACAGAAGCATTCTCACAAACTCCCTTGTGATGTGTGCTCTCAACTCAGAGATGTGAAACTGACTATTGATAGAACAGTTTGGAAACACTCTTTTTCTAAGATCTGCAAGTGGACATTTGGAGTGCTTTGAGGCCTGTGCTGGAAAGGAAATATCTTCACATCAAAACTAGCCAGAAGCATTCTCTGAAACTTCTTTGTGGTGTGTGCATTCAACTCACAGAGTTCAACACTCCTTTTAACAGAGACATTTTGAAACTCTCTTTTTGTGGAATCTGCAAGAGGAAATTTGGACCGCTTGTAGGAATTCTTCAGAAACGGGACAAACTCACACGAAAACGAGACAGAAGCATTCTCCCAAACTTCTCCGTGAGAAGGGAATTCAACCCACAGAGTTTAACGTTTCTTTTCATGGAGCAGTTTGGAAACACACTTTGTGCAGTATATGCAAGGGGTCATTGGGAAAGCTATGAGGCCTGTGTTCCAAAAGTCTATATCTTCACATATAACCTAGAAAGAAGCATTCTCAGAAACTACATTGTGTTGGTTGCATTCAACTCATAGAGGGGAATATTCCTTTTGTTAGAGCAGTCCTGAAACACTGTTTTTTTATAATCTACAATTGGATATTTGCAGACATCTCAGGCCTGTGGTGGGAAGGGAAATTTCTTCTCAAAACACCTATAGAGAAACATTCTCAGAAACCATTTTGTGATATGTGCATTCAACTCACAGAGTTGAACATTCCTTTTGTTGGAGCAGTTTTGAAACACTCTTTTTGTAGAATCTGCATGTGGATATTTGGACCACTTATAGGAATTTGCTGGAAACGGGATATCCTCACACAAAAGCGAGACAGAAGCATTCTCACAAACTCCTTTCTGATGTGTGCTCTCGACTCAGAGATGTGAACCTGACTTTTCATAGAGCAGTTTGGAAACACTCTTTTTCTAGGATCTGCAAGTGGACATTTGGAGCCCTTTGAGGCCTGTGCTGGAAAGGCAATATCTTCACGTAACAAGTAGACAGAAACATTCTCTGAATGTTCTTGTTTTGTGTGCATTCAACTCACAGAGTTGAACATTCCTTTTGACAGAGAAATTTTGAAACACTCTTTTTATCGAATGCGCAAGTGGATATTTGGACCGCTTCTAGGAATTCGTTGGAAACGGGACACCCTCACACCAAAACAAGACAGAAGCGTTCTCACAGGCTTCTGCGTAATGTGAGCATTCAGCTCACAGAGCTGAACCTTTCTTTTGTTAGAGCAATTTTGAAACACTCTTTTTCTAGAATCGGCAAGTGGACATTTGGAGGGCTTTGAGGCCTGTGGTGGAAAGGAAATATCTTCACATCAAAACTAGACAGAAGCATTCTCTGAATCTTCTTTGTGCTGTGTGCATTCAGCTCAAAGAGTTGAACACTCCTTTTAAGAGAGACATTTTGAAACACTCTTTTTGTAGAATCTGTAAGGGGAAATTTGCACCGCTTGTAGGAATTCGTTGGAAACGGGACAAACTCACACGAAAACTAGACAGAAGCATTCTCACAAACTTCTCTGTGAGAAGTGAACTCAACCCACAGAGTTTAACGTTTCTTTTCATGGAGCAGCTTGGAAACACACTTTTTGCAGTATATGCAAGTGGTCATTCGGAATGCTATGAGGCCTGTGTTTGAAAAGGCAATATCTTCACATATAACCTAGAAAGAATCATTATCAGAAACTACTTTTTGTTGGTTGCATTCAACTCACACAGGGGAATATTCCTTTTGTTAGAGCAGCCATGAAACACTGTTTTTTTATAATCTGCAATTGGACATTTGGAGAGCTCTGAGGCCTCAGGTGGGAAGGGAAATTTCTTCACAAAACACCTTGAGAGAAGCATTCTCAGAAACGGCTTTGTGATGTGTGCATTCAACTCACAGTGTTGAACATTCCTTTGCTTAGAGCAGTTTTGAAACACTCTTTTTGTAGAATCTGCATGTGGATATTTGGACCACTTATAGGCACTTGCTGGAAACGGGATATCCTCACACAAAAGCGAGACAGAAGCATTCTCACAAACTCCTTTCTGATGTGTGCTCTCAACTCAGAGATGTGAACCTGACTTTTCATAGAGCAGTTTGGAAACACTCTTTTTCTAGGATCTGCAAGTGGACATTTGGAGCCCTTTGAGGCCTGTGCTGGAAAGGCAATATCTTCACATAACAAGTAGACAGAAACATTCTCTGAAACTTCTTGTTTTGTGTGCATTCAACTCACAGAGTTGAACATTCCTTTTGACAGAGAAATTTTGAAACACTCTTTTTATAGAATGCGCAAGGGGATATTTGGACCACTTATAGGAATTTGCTGGAAACGGGATGTCCTCACACCAAAACGAGATAGAAGCATTCTCACAAACTACTTTGTGATGTGTGCTCTCAACTCAGAGATGTGAACCTGACTATTGATAGAGCAGTTTGGAAACACTCTTTTTCTAGGATCTGCAAGTGGACATTTGGAGCGCTTTCAGGCCTGTGCTGGAAAGGAAGTATCTTCACATAACAAGTAGACAGAAGCATTCTCTGAAACTTCTTTGTGGTGTGTGCATTCAACTCCCAGAGTTGAACATTCCTCTTGACAGAGAAGTTTTGAAACACTCTTTTTATAAAATATGCAAGTGGATATTTGGACCGCTTCTAGGAATTCGTTGGAAACGGGACACCCTCACACAAAAACAAGACAGAAGCATTCTCACAAGCTTCTGTGTGATGTGAGCATTCAGCTCACAGTGCTGAACCTTTCTTTTGATAGAGCAATTTTGAAACACTCTTTTTCTGGAATCGGCAAGTGGACATTTGAGCGCTTTGAGGCCTGCGGTGGAAGGGAAATATCTTCACATGAAAACTAGACAGAAGCATTCTCTGAATCTTCTTTGTGGTGTGTGCATTCAACTCACAGAGTTGAACACTCCTCTTAACAGAGACATTTTGAAACACTCTTTTTGTAGGATCTGCAAGTGGAAATTTGGACCGCTTCCAAGAATTCATTGGAAAGGGACAAACTCACATGAAAGCTAGACAAAAGCATTCTCACAAACTTCTCTGTGAGAAGTGAATTCAACCCACATAGTTTAACGTTTCTTTCCATGGAGCAGTTTGGAAACACACATTGTGCAGTATATGCAAGGGGTCATTCGGAAAGCTATGAGGCCTGTGTTCCAAAAGTCTATATCTTCACATATAACCTAGAAAGAAGCATTCTCAGAAACCACATTGTGTTGGTTGCCTTCAACTCACAGAGGGGAATATTCCTTTTGTTAGAGCAGCCATGAAACACTGTTTCTGTATAATCTGCAATTGGATATTTGCAGATCTCTGAGGCCTCTGGTGGGAAGGAAAATTTCTTCTCAAAACACCTATAGAGAAACATTCTCAGAAACCACTTTGTGATATGTGCATTCAACTCACAGAGTTGAACATTCCTTTTGTTAGAGCAGTTTTGAAGGACTCTTTTTGTAGAATCTGCATGTGGATATTTGGACCACTTATAGGAATTTGCTGGAAACGGGATATCCTCACACAAAAACGAGACAGAAGCATTCTCACAAACTCCCTTGTGATGTGTGCTCTCAACTCAGAGATGTGAAACTGACTATTGATAGAGCAGTTTGGAAACACTCTTTTTCTAAGATCTGCAAGTGGACATTTGGAGCGCTTTGAGGCCTGTGCTGGAAAGGAAATATCTTCACATCAAAACTAGCCAGAAGCATTCTCTGAAACTTCTTTGTGGTGTGTGCATTCAACTCACAGAGTTCAACACTCCTTTTAACAGAGACATTTTGAAACTCTCTTTTTGTGGAATCTACAAGAGGAAATTTGGACCGCTTGTAGGAATTCGTTGGAAACGGGACAAACTCACACGAAAACGAGACAGAAGCATTCTCCCAAACTTCTCCGTGAGAAGTGAATTCAACCCACAGAGTTTAACGTTTCTTTTCATGGAGCAGTTTGGAAACACACTTTGTGCAGTATATGCAAGGGGTCATTGGGAAAGCTATGAGGCCTGTGTTCCAAAAGTCTATATCTTCACATATAACCTAGAAAGAAGCATTCTCAGAAATTACATTGTGTTGGTTGCATTCAACTCATAGAGGGGAATATTCCTTTTGTTAGAGCAGTCCTGAAACACTGTTTTTTTATAATCTGCAATTGGACATTTGGAGAGCTCTGAGGCCTCAGGTGGGAAGGGAAATTTCTTCACAAAACACCTTGAGAGAAGCATTCTCAGAAACCGCTTTGTGATGTGTGCATTCAACTCACAGTGTTGAACATTTCTTTGCTTAGAGCAGTTTTGAAACACTCTTTTTGTAGAATCTGCATGTGGATATTTGGACCACTTATAGGCACTTGCTGGAAACGGGATATCCTCACACAAAAGCGAGACAGAAGCATTCTCACAAACTCCTTTCTGATGTGTGCTCTCAACTCAGAGATGTGAACCTGACTTTTCATAGAGCAGTTTGGAAACACTCTTTTTCTAGGATCTGCAAGTGGACATTTGGAGCCCTTTGAGGCCTGTGCTGGAAAGGCAATATCTTCACATAACAAGTAGACAGAAACATTCTCTGAAACTTCTTGTTTTGTGTGCATTCAACTCACAGAGTTGAACATTCCTTTTGACAGAGAAATTTTGAAACACTCTTTTTATAGAATGCGCAAGTGGATATTTGGACCACTTATAGGAATTTGCTGGAAACGGTATGTCCTCACACCAAAACGAGATAGAAGCATTCTCACAAACTACTTTGTGATGTGTGCTCTCAACTCAGAGATGTGAACCTGACTATTGATAGAGCAGTTTGGAAACACTCTTTTTCTAGGATCTGCAAGTGGACATTTGGAGCGCTTTCAGGCCTGTGCTGGAAAGGAAATATCTTCACATAACAAGAAGACAGAAGCATTCTCTGAAACTTCTTTGTGGTGTGTGCATTCAACTCCCAGAGTTGAACATTCTTCTTGACAGAGAAGTTTTGAAACACTCTTTTTATAGAATGTGCAAGTGGATATTTGGACCGCTTCTAGGAATTCGTTGGAAACGGGACACCCTCACACAAAAACAAGACAGAAGCGTTCTCACAAGCTTCTGTGTGATGTGAGCATTCAGCTCACAGTGCTGAACCTTTCTTTTGATAGAGCAATTTTGAAACACTCTTTTTCTGGAATCGGCAAGTGGACATTGGAGCGCTTTGAGGCCTGCGGTGGAAAGGAAATATCTTCACATCAAAACTAGACAGAAGCATTCTCTGAATCTTCTTTGTGGTGTGTGCATTCAACTCACAGAGTTGAACACTCCTCTTAACAGAGACATTTTGAAACACTCTTTTTGTAGGATCTGCAAGTGGAAATTTGGACCGCTTCCAAGAATTCATTGGAAAGGGACAAACTCACACGAAAACTAGACAAAAGCACTCTCACAAACTTCTCTGTGAGAAGTGAATTCAACCCACATAGTTTAACGTTTCTTTCCATGGAGCAGTTTGGAAACACACATTGTGCAGTATATGCAAGGGGTCATTCGGAAAGCTATGAGGCCTGTGTTCCAAAAGTCTATATCTTCACATATAACCTAGAAAGAAGCATTCTCAGAAACCACATTGTGTTGGATGCCTTCAACTCACAGAGGGGAATATTCCTTTTGTTAGAGCAGCCATGAAACACTGTTTCTGTATAATCTGCAATTGGATATTTGCAGATCTCTGAGGCCTCTGGTGGGAAGGAAAATTTCTTCTCAAAACACCTATAGAGAAACATTCTCAGAAACCACTTTGTGATATGTGCATTCAACTCACAGAGTTGAACATTCCTTTTGTTAGAGCAGTTTTGAAGGACTCTTTTTGTAGAATCTGCATGTGGATATTTGGACCACTTATAGGAATTTGCTGGAAACGGGATATCCTCACACAAAAACGAGACAGAAGCATTCTCACAAACTCCCTTGTGATGTGTGCTCTCAACTCAGAGATGTGAAACTGACTATTGATAGAGCAGTTTGGAAACACTCTTTTTCTAAGATCTGCAAGTGGACATTTGGAGTGCTTTGAGGCCTGTGCTGGAAAGGAAATATCTTCACATCAAAACTAGACAGAAGCATTCTCTGAAACTTCTTTGTGGTGTGTGCATTCAACTCACAGAGTTCAACACTCCTTTTAACAGAGACATTTTGAAACTCTCTTTTTGTGGAATCTGCAAGAGGAAATTTGGACCGCTTGTAGGAATTCTTTGGAAACGGGACAAACTCACACGAAAACGAGACAGAAGCATTCTCCCAAACTTCTCCGTGAGAAGGGAATTCAACCCACAGAGTTTAACGTTTCTTTTCATGGAGCAGTTTGGAAACACACTTTGTGCAGTATATGCAAGGGGTCATTGGGAAAGCTATGAGGCCTGTGTTCCAAAAGTCTATATCTTCACATATAAAATAGAAAGAAGCATTCTCAGAAACTACATTGTGTTGGTTGCATTCAACTCATAGAGGGGAATATTCCTTGTGTTAGAGCAGTCCTGAAACACTGTTTTTTTATAATCTACAATTGGATATTTGCAGACATCTCAGGCCTGTGGTGGGAAGGGAAATTTCTTCTCAAAACACCTATAGAGAAACATTCTCAGAAACCATTTTGTGATATGTGCATTCAACTCACAGAGTTGAACATTCCTTTTGTTGGAGCAGTTTTGAAACACTCTTTTTGTAGAATCTGCATGTGGATATTTGGACCACTTATAGGAATTTGCTGGAAACGGGATATCCTCACACAAAAGCGAGACAGAAGCATTCTCACAAACTCATTTCTGATGTGTGCTCTCGACTCAGAGATGTGAACCTGACTTTTCATAGAGCAGTTTGGAAACACTCTTTTTCTAGGATCTGCAAGTGGACATTTGGAGCCCTTTGAGGCCTGTGCTGGAAAGGCAATATCTTCACGTAACAAGTAGACAGAAACATTCTCTGAATGTTCTTGTTTTGTGTGCATTCAACTCACAGAGTTGAACATTCCTTTTGACAGAGAAATTTTGAAACACTCTTTTTATCGAATGCGCAAGTGGATATTTGGACCGCTTCTAGGAATTCGTTGGAAACGGGACACCCTCACACCAAAACAAGACAGAAGCGTTCGCACAGGCTTCTGCGTGATGTGAGCATTCAGCTCACAGAGCTGAACCTTTCTTTTGTTAGAGCAATTTTGAAACACTCTTTTTCTAGAATCGGCAAGTGGACATTTGGAGGGCTTTGAGGCCTGTGGTGGAAAGGAAATATCTTCACATCAAAACTAGACAGAAGCATTCTCTGAATCTTCTTTGTGCTGTGTGCATTCAGCTCAAAGAGTTGAACACTCCTTTTAAGAGAGACATTTTGAAACACTCTTTTTGTAGAATCTGTAAGGGGAAATTTGCACCGCTTGTAGGAATTCATTGGAAACGGGACAAACTCACACGAAAACTAGACAGAAGCATTCTCACAAACTTCTCTGTGAGAAGTGAATTCAACCCACAGAGTTTAACGTTTCTTTTCATGGAGCAGTTTGGAAACACACTTTTTGCAGTATATGCAAGTGGTCATTCGGAATGCTATGAGGCCTGTGTTTGAAAAGGCAATATCTTCACATATAACCTAGAAAGAAGCATTCTCAGAAACTACTTTTTGTTGGTTGCATTCAACTCACACAGGGGAATATTCCTTTTGTTAGAGCAGCCATGAAACACTGTTTTTTTATAATCTGCAATTGGACATTTGGAGAGCTCTGAGGCCTCAGGTGGGAAGGGAAATTTCTTCACAAAACACCTTGAGAGAAGCATTCTCAGAAACCGCTTTGTGATGTGTGCATTCAACTCACAGTGGTGAACATTCCTTTGCTTAGAGCAGTTTTGAAACACTCTTTTTGTAGAATCTGCATGTGGATATTTGGACCACTTATAGGCACTTGCTGGAAACGGGATATCCTCACACAAAAGCTAGACAGAAGCATTCTCACAAACTCCTTTCTGATGTGTGCTCTCAACTCAGAGATGTGAACCTGACTTTTCATAGAGCAGTTTGGAAACACTCTTTTTCTAGGATCTGCAAGTGGACATTTGGAGCCCTTTGAGGCCTGTACTGGAAAGGCAATATCTTCACATAACAAGTAGACAGAAACATTCTCTGAAACTTCTTGTTTTGTGTGCATTCAACTCACAGAGTTGAACATTCCTTTTGACAGAGAAATTTTGAAACACTCTTTTTATAGAATGCGCAAGGGGATATTTGGACCACTTATAGGAATTTGCTGGAAACGGGATGTCCTCACACCAAAACGAGATAGAAGCATTCTCACAAACTACTTTGTGATGTGTGCTCTCAACTCAGAGATGTGAACCTGACTATTGATAGAGCAGTTTGGAAACACTCTTTTTCTAGGATCTACAAGTGGACATTTGGAGCGCTTTCAGGCCTGTGCTGGAAAGGAAATATCTTCACATAACAAGTAGACAGAAGCATTCTCTGAAACGTCTTTGTGGTGTGTGCATTCAACTCCCAGAGTTGAACATTCCTCTTGACAGAGAAGTTTTGAAACACTCTTTTTATAGAATGTGCAAGTGGATATTTGGACCGCTTCTAGGAATTCGTTGGAAACGGGACACCCTCACACAAAAACAAGACAGAAGCGTTCTCACAAGCTTCTGTGTGATGTGAGCATTCAGCTCACAGTGCTGAACCTTTCTTTTGATAGAGCAATTTTGAAACACTCTTTTTCTGGAATCGGCAAGTGGACATTGGAGCGCTTTGAGGCCTGCGGTGGAAAGGAAATATCTTCACATCAAAACTAGACAGAAGCATTCTCTGAATCTTCTTTGTGGTGTGTGCATTCAACTCACAGAGTTGAACACTCCTCTTAACAGAGACATTTTGAAACACTCTTTTTGTAGGATCTGCAAGTGGAAATTTGGACCGCTTCCAAGAATTCATTGGAAAGGGACAAACTCACACGAAAACTAGACAAAAGCATTCTCACAAACTTCTCTGTGAGAAGTGAATTCAACCCACATAGCTTAACGTTTCTTTCCATGGAGCAGTTTGGAAACACACATTGTGCAGTATATGCAAGGGGTCATTCGGAAAGCTATGAGGCCTGTGTTCCAAAAGTCTATATCTTCACATATAACCTAGAAAGAAGCATTCTCAGAAACCACATTGTGTTGGTTGCCTTCAACTCACAGAGGGGAATATTCCTTTTGTTAGAGCAGCCATGAAACACTGTTTCTGTATAATCTGCAATTGGATATTTGCAGATCTCTGAGGCCTCTGGTGGGAAGGAAAATTTCTTCTCAAAACACCTATAGAGAAACATTCTCAGAAACCACTTTGTGATATGTGCATTCAACTCACAGAGTTGAACATTCCTTTTGTTAGAGCAGTTTTGAAGGACTCTTTTTGTAGAATCTGCATGTGGATATTTGGACCACTTATAGGAATTTGCTGGAAACGGGATATCCTCACACAAAAACGAGACAGAAGCATTCTCACAAACTCCCTTGTGATGTGTGCTCTCAACTCAGAGATGTGAAACTGACTATTGATAGAGCAGTTTGGAAACACTCTTTTTCTAAGATCTGCAAGTGGACATTTGGAGCGCTTTGAGGCCTGTGCTGGAAAGGAAATATCTTCACATCAAAACTAGCCAGAAGCATTCTCTGAAACTTCTTTGTGGTGTGTGCATTCAACTCACAGAGTTCAACACTCCTTTTAACAGAGACATTTTGAAACTCTCTTTTTGTGGAATCTGCAAGAGGAAATTTGGACCGCTTGTAGGAATTCGTTGGAAACGAGACAAACTCACACGAAAACGAGACAGAAGCATTCTCCCAAACTTCTCCGTGAGAAGTGAATTCAACCCACAGAGTTTAACGTTTCTTTTCATGGAGCAGTTTGGAAACACACTTTGTGCAGTATATGCAAGGGGTCATTGGGAAAGCTATGAGGCCTGTGTTCCAAAAGTCTATCTCTTCACATATAACCTAGAAAGAAGCATTCTCAGAAACTACATTGTGTTGGTTGCATTCAACTCATAGAGGGGAATATTCCTTTTGTTAGAGCAGTCCTGAAACACTGTTTTTTTATAATCTGCAATTGGACATTTGGAGAGCTCTGAGGCCTCAGGTGGGAAGGGAAATTTCTTCACAAAACACCTTGAGAGAAGCATTCTCAGAAACCGCTTTGTGATGTGTGCATTCAACTCACAGTGTTGAACATTCCTTTGCTTAGAGCAGTTTTGAAACACTCTTTTTGTAGAATCTGCATGTGGATATTTGGACCACTTATAGGCCCTTGCTGGAAACGGGATATCCTCACACAAAAGCGAGACAGAAGCATTCTCACAAACTCCTTTCTGATGTGTGCTCTCAACTCAGAGATGTGAACCTGACTTTTCATAGAGCAGTTTGGAAACACTCTTTTTCTAGGATCTGCAAGTGGACATTTGGAGCCCTTTGAGGCCTGTGCTGGAAAGGCAATATCTTCACATAACAAGTAGACAGAAACATTCTCTGAAACTTCTTGTTTTGTGTGCATTCAACTCACAGAGTTGAACATTCCTTTTGACAGAGAAATTTTGAAACACTCTTTTTATAGAATGCGCAAGGGGATATTTGGACCACTTATAGGAATTTGCTGGAAACGGGATGTCCTCACACCAAAACGAGATAGAAGCACTCTCACAAACTACTTTGTGATGTGTGCTCTCAACTCAGAGATGTGAACCTGACTATTGATAGAGCAGTTTGGAAACACTCTTTTTCTAGGATCTGCAAGTGGACATTTGGAGCGCTTTCAGGCCTGTGCTGGAAAGGAAATACCTTCACATCAAAACTAGCCAGAAGCATTCTCTGAAACTTCTTTGTGGTGTGTGCATTCAACTCACAGAGTTCAACACTCCTTTTAACAGAGACATTTTGAAACTCTCTTTTTGTGGAATCTGCAAGAGGAAATTTGGACCGCTTGTAGAAATTCGTTGGAAACGGGACAAACTCACACGAAAACGAGACAGAAGCATTCTCCCAAACTTCTCCGTGAGAAGTGAATTCAACCCACAGAGTTTAACGTTTCTTTTCATGGAGCAGTTTGGAAACACACTTTGTGCAGTATATGCAAGGGGTCATTGGGAAAGCTACGAGGCCTGTGTTCCAAAAGTCTATATCTTCACATATAACCTAGAAAGAAGCATTCTCAGAAACTACATTGTGTTGGTTGCATTCAACTCACAGAGGGGAATATTCCTTTTGTTAGAGCAGTCCTGAAACACTGTTTTTTTATAATCTACAATTGGATATTTGCAGACATCTCAGGCCTGTGGTGGGAAGGGAAATTTCTTCTCAAAACACCTATAGAGAAACATTCTCAGAAACCATTTTGTGATATGTGCATTCAACTCACAGAGTTGAACATTCCTTTTGTTGGAGCAGTTTTGAAACACTCTTTTTGTAGAATCTGCATGTGGATATTTGGACCCCTTATAGGAATTTGCTGGAAACGGGATATCCTCACACAAAAGCGAGACAGAAGCATTCTCACAAACTCCTTTCTGATGTGTGCTCTCAACTCAGAGATGTGAACCTGACTTTTCATAGAGCAGTTTGGAAACACTCCTTTTCTAGGATCTGCAAGTGGACATTTGGAGCCCTTTGAGGCCTGTGCTGGAAAGGCAATATCTTCACATAACAAGTAGACAGAAACATTCTCTGAAACTTCTTGTTTTGTGTGCATTCAACTCACAGAGTTGAACATTCCTTTTGACAGAGAAATTTTGAAACACTCTTTTTATAGAATGCGCAATTGGATATTTGGACCGCTTCTAGGAATTCGTTGGAAACGGGACACCCTCACACAAAAACAAGACAGAAGCGTTCTCACAGGCTTCTGTGTGATGTGAGCATTCAGCACACAGAGCTGAACCTTTCTTTTGTTAGAGCAATTTTGAAACACTCTTTTTCTAGAATCGGCAAGTGGACATTTGGAGGGCTTTGAGGCCTGTGGTGGAAAGGAAATATCTTCACATCAAAACTAGACAGAAGCATTCTCTGAATCTTCTTTGTGCTGTGTGCATTCAGCTCAAAGAGTTGAACACTCCTTTTAAGAGAGACATTTTGAAACACTCTTTTTGTAGAATCTGTAAGGGGAAATTTGCACCGCTTGTAGGAATTCGTTGGAAACGGGACAAACTCACACGAAAACTAGACAGAAGCATTCTCACAAACTTCTCTGTGAGAAGTGAATTCAACCCACAGAGTTTAACGTTTCTTTTCATGGAGCAGTTTGGAAACACACTTTGTGCAGTATATGCAAGTGGTCATTCGGAATGCTATGAGGCCTGTGTTTGAAAAGGCAATATCTTCACATATATCCTAGAAAGAATCATTATCAGAAACTACTTTTTGTTGGTTGCATTCAACTCACACAGGGGAATATTCCTTTTGTTAGAGCAGCCATGAAACACTGTTTTTTTATAATCTGCAATTGGACATTTGGAGAGCTCTGAGGCCTCAGGTGGGAAGGGAAATTTCTTCACAAAACACCTTGAGAGAAGCATTCTCAGAAACCGCTTTGTGATGTGTGCATTCAACTCACAGTGTTGAACATTCCTTTGCTTAGAGCAGTTTTGAAACACTCTTTTTGTAGAATCTGCATGTGGATATTTGGACCACTTATAGGCACTTGCTGGAAACGGGATATCCTCACACAAAAGCGAGACAGAAGCATTCTCACAAACTCCTTTCTGATGTGTGCTCTCAACTCAGAGATGTGAACCTGACTTTTCATAGAGCAGTTTGGAAACACTCCTTTTCTAGGATCTGCAAGTGGACATTTGGAGCCCTTTGAGGCCTGTGCTGGAAAGGCAATATCTTCACATAACAAGTATACAGAAACATTCTCTGAAACTTCTTGTTTTGTGTGCATTCAACTCACAGAGTTGAACATTCCTTTTGACAGAGAAATTTTGAAACACTCTTTTTATAGAATGCGCAAGGGGATATTTGGACCACTTATGGGAATTTGCTGGAAACGGGATGTCCTCACACCAAAACGAGATAGAAGCATTCTCACAAACTACTTTGTGATGTGTGCTCTCAACTCAGAGATGTGAACCTGACTATTGATAGAGCAGTTTGGAAACACTCTTTTTCTAGGATCTGCAAGTGGACATTTGGAGCGCTTTCAGGCCTGTGCTGGAAAGGAAGTATCTTCACATAACAAGTAGACAGAAGCATTCTCTGAAACTTCTTTGTGGTGTGTGCATTCAACTCCCAGAGTTGAACATTCCTCTTGACAGAGAAGTTTTGAAACACTCTTTTTATAAAATATGCAAGTGGATATTTGGACCGCTTCTAGGAATTCGTTGGAAACGGGACACCCTCACACAAAAACAAGACAGAAGCATTCTCACAAGCTTCTGTGTGATGTGAGCATTCAGCTCACAGTGCTGAACCTTTCTTTTGATAGAGCAATTTTGAAACACTCTTTTTCTGGAATCGGCAAGTGGACATTTGAGCGCTTTGAGGCCTGCGGTGGAAGGGAAATATCTTCACATCAAAACTAGACAGAAGCATTCTCTGAATCTTTTTGTGGTGTGTGCATTCAACTCACAGAGTTGAACACTCCTCTTAACAGAGACATTTTGAAACACTCTTTTTGTAGGATCTGCAAGTGGAAATTTGGACCGCTTCCAAGAATTCATTGGAAAGGGACAAACTCACACGAAAACTAGACAAAAGCATTCTCACAAACTTCTCTTTGAGAAGTGAATTCAACCCACATAGTTTAACGTTTCTTTCCATGGAGCAGTTTGGAAACACACATTGTGCAGTATATGCAAGGGGTCATTCGGAAAGCTATGAGGCCTGTGTTCCAAAAGTCTATATCTTCACATATAACCTAGAAAGAAGCATTCTCAGAAACCACATTGTGTTGGATGCCTTCAACTCACAGAGGGGAATATTCCTTTTGTTAGAGCAGCCATGAAACACTGTTTCTGTATAATCTGCAATTGGATATTTGCAGATCTCTGAGGCCTCTGGTGGGAAGGAAAATTTCTTCTCAAAACACCTATAGAGAAACATTCTCAGAAACCACTTTGTGATATGTGCATTCAACTCACAGAGTTGAACATTCCTTTTGTTAGAGCAGTTTTGAAGGACTCTTTTTGTAGAATCTGCATGTGGATATTTGGACCACTTATAGGAATTTGCTGGAAACGGGATATCCTCACACAAAAACGAGACAGAAGCATTCTCACAAACTCCCTTGTGATGTGTGCTCTCAACTCAGAGATGTGAAACTGACTATTGATAGAGCAGTTTGGAAACACTCTTTTTCTAAGATCTGCAAGTGGACATTTGGAGCGCTTTGAGGCCTGTGCTGGAAAGGAAACATCTTCACATCAAAACTAGCCAGAAGCATTCTCTGAAACTTCTTTGTGGTGTGTGCATTCAACTCACAGAGTTCAACACTCCTTTTAACAGAGACATTTTGAAACTCTCTTTTTGTGGAATCTGCAAGAGGAAATTTGGACCGCTTGTAGGAATTCGTTGGAAACGGGACAAACTCACACGAAAACGAGACAGAAGCATTCTCCCAAACTTCTCCGTGAGAAGTGAATTCAACCCACAGAGTTTAACGTTTCTTTTCATGGAGCAGTTTGGAAACACACTTTGTGCAGTATATGCAAGGGGTCATTGGGAAAGCTATGAGGCCTGTGTTCCAAAAGTCTATATCTTCACATATAACCTAGAAAGAAGCATTCTCAGAAACTACATTGTGTTGGTTGCATTCAACTCATAGAGGGGAATATTCCTTTTGTTAGAGCAGTCGTGAAACACTGTTTTTTTATAATCTGCAATTGGACATTTGGAGAGCTCTGAGGCCTCAGGTGGGAAGGGAAATTTCTTCACAAAACACCTTGAGAGAAGCATTCTCAGAAACCGCTTTGTGATGTGTGCATTCAACTCACAGTGTTGAACATTTCTTTGCTTAGAGCAGTTTTGAAACACTCTTTTTGTAGAATCTGCATGTGGATATTTGGACCACTTATAGGCACTTGCTGGAACCGGGATATCCTCACACAAAAGCGAGACAGAAGCATTCTCACAAACTCCTTTCTGATGTGTGCTCTCAACTCAGAGATGTGAACCTGACTTTTCATAGAGCAGTTTGGAAACACTCTTTTTCTAGGATCTGCAAGTGGACATTTGGAGCCCTTTGAGGCCTGTGCTGGAAAGGCAATATCTTCACATAACAAGTAGACAGAAACATTCTCTGAAACTTCTTGTTTTGTGTGCATTCAACTCACAGAGTTGAACATTCCTTTTGACAGAGAAATTTTGAAACACTCTTTTTATAGAATGCGCAAGGGGATATTTGGACCACTTATAGGAATTTGCTGGAAACGGGATGTCCTCACACCAAAACGAGATAGAAGCATTCTCACAAACTACTTTGTGATGTGTGCTCTCAACTCAGAGATGTGAACCTGACTATTGATAGAGCAGTTTGGAAACACTCTTTTTCTAGGATCTGCAAGTGGACATTTGGAGCGCTTTCAGGCCTGTGCTGGAAAGGAAATATCTTCACATAACAAGAAGACAGAAGCATTCTCTGAAACTTCTTTGTGGTGTGTGCATTCAACTCCCAGAGTTGAACATTCTTCTTGACAGAGAAGTTTTGAAACACTCTTTTTATAGAATGTGCAAGTGGATATTTGGACCGCTTCTAGGAATTCGTTGGAAACGGGACACCCTCACACAAAAACAAGACAGAAGCGTTCTCACAAGCTTCTGTGTGATGTGAGCATTCAGCTCACAGTGCTGAACCTTTCTTTTGATAGAGCAATTTTGAAACACTCTTTTTCTGGAATCGGCAAGTGGACATTTGAGCGCTTTGAGGCCTGCGGTGGAAAGGAAATATCTTCACATCAAAACTAGACAGAAGCATTCTCTGAATCTTCTTTGTGGTGTGTGCATTCAACTCACAGAGTTGAACACTCCTCTTAACAGAGACATTTTGAAACACTCTTTTTGTAGGATCTGCAAGTGGAAATTTGGACCGCTTCCAAGAATTCATTGGAAAGGGACAAACTCACACGAAAACTAGACAAAAGCATTCTCACAAACTTCTCTGTGAGAAGTGAATTCAACCCACATAGTTTAACGTTTCTTTCCATGGAGCAGTTTGGAAACACACATTGTGCAGTATATGCAAGGGGTCATTCGGAAAGCTATGAGGCCTGTGTTCCAAAAGTCTATATCTTCACATATAACCTAGAAAGAAGCATTCTCAGAAACCACATTGTGTTGGATGCCTTCAACTCACAGAGGGGAATATTCCTTTTGTTAGAGCAGCCATGAAACACTGTTTCTGTATAATCTGCAATTGGATATTTGCAGATCTCTGAGGCCTCTGGTGGGAAGGAAAATTTCTTCTCAAAACACCTATAGAGAAACATTCTCAGAAACCACTTTGTGATATGTGCATTCAACTCACAGAGTTGAACATTCCTTTTGTTAGAGCAGTTTTGAAGGACTCTTTTTGTAGAATCTGCATGTGGATATTTGGACCACTTATAGGAATTTGCTGGAAACGGGATATCCTCACACAAAAACGAGACAGAAGCATTCTCACAAACTCCCTTGTGATGTGTGCTCTCAACTCAGAGATGTGAAACTGACTATTGATAGAGCAGTTTGGAAACACTCTTTTTCTAAGATCTGCAAGTGGACATTTGGAGTGCTTTGAGGCCTGTGCTGGAAAGGAAATATCTTCACATCAAAACTAGCCAGAAGCATTCTCTGAAACTTCTTTGTGGTGTGTGCATTCAACTCACAGAGTTCAACACTCCTTTTAACAGAGACATTTTGAAACTCTCTTTTTGTGGAATCTGCAAGAGGAAATTTGGACCGCTTGTAGGAATTCTTTGGAAACGGGACAAACTCACACGAAAACGAGACAGAAGCATTCTCCCAAACTTCTCCGTGAGAAGGGAATTCAACCCACAGAGTTTAACGTTTCTTTTCATGGAGCAGTTTGGAAACACACTTTGTGCAGTATATGCAAGGGGTCATTGGGAAAGCTATGAGGCCTGTGTTCCAAAAGTCTATATCTTCACATATAAAATAGAAAGAAGCATTCTCAGAAACTACATTGTGTTGGTTGCATTCAACTCATAGAGGGGAATATTCCTTTTGTTAGAGCAGTCCTGAAACACTGTTTTTTTATAATCTACAATTGGATATTTGCAGACATCTCAGGCCTGTGGTGGGAAGGGAAATTTCTTCTCAAAACACCTAGAGAGAAACATTCTCAGAAACCATTTTGTGATATGTGCATTCAACTCACAGAGTTGAACATTCCTTTTGTTGGAGCAGTTTTGAAACACTCTTTTTGTAGAATCTGCATGTGGATATTTGGACCACTTATAGGAATTTGCTGGAAACGGGATATCCTCACACAAAAGCGAGACAGAAGCATTCTCACAAACTCATTTCTGATGTGTGCTCTCGACTCAGAGATGTGAACCTGACTTTTCATAGAGCAGTTTGGAAACACTCTTTTTCTAGGATCTGCAAGTGGACATTTGGAGCCCTTTGAGGCCTGTGCTGGAAAGGCAATATCTTCACGTAACAAGTAGACAGAAACATTCTCTGAATGTTCTTGTTTTGTGTGCATTCAACTCACAGAGTTGAACATTCCTTTTGACAGAGAAATTTTGAAACACTCTTTTTATCGAATGCGCAAGTGGATATTTGGACTGCTTCTAGGAATTCGTTGGAAACGGGACACCCTCACACCAAAACAAGACAGAAGCGTTCGCACAGGCTTCTGCGTGATGTGAGCATTCAGCTCACAGAGCTGAACCTTTCTTTTGTTAGAGCAATTTTGAAACACTCTTTTTCTAGAATCGGCAAGTGGACATTTGGAGGGCCTTGAGGCCTGTGGTGGAAAGGAAATATCTTCACATCAAAACTAGACAGAAGCATTCTCTGAATCTTCTTTGTGCTGTGTGCATTCAGCTCAAAGAGTTGAACACTCCTTTTAAGAGAGACATTTTGAAACACTCTTTTTGTAGAATCTGTAAGGGGAAATTTGCACCGCTTGTAGGAATTCATTGGAAACGGGACAAACTCACACGAAAACTAGACAGAAGCATTCTCACAAACTTCTCTGTGAGAAGTGAATTCAACCCACAGAGTTTAACGTTTCTTTTCATGGAGCAGTTTGGAAACACACTTTTTGCAGTATATGCAAGTGGTCATTCGGAATGCTATGAGGCCTGTGTTTGAAAAGGCAATATCTTCACATATAACCTAGAAAGAAGCATTCTCAGAAACTACTTTTTGTTGGTTGCATTCAACTCACACAGGGGAATATTCCTTTTGTTAGAGCAGCCATGAAACACTGTTTTTTTATAATCTGCAATTGGACATTTGGAGAGCTCTGAGGCCTCAGGTGGGAAGGGAAATTTCTTCACAAAACACCTTGAGAGAAGCATTCTCAGAAACGGCTTTGTGATGTGTGCATTCAACTCACAGTGGTGAACATTCCTTTGCTTAGAGCAGTTTTGAAACACTCTTTTTGTAGAATCTGCATGTGGATATTTGGACCACTTATAGGCACTTGCTGGAAACGGGATATCCTCACACAAAAGCTAGACAGAAGCATTCTCACAAACTCCTTTCTGATGTGTGCTCTCAACTCAGAGATGTGAACCTGACTTTTCATAGAGCAGTTTGGAAACACTCTTTTTCTAGGATCTGCAAGTGGACATTTGGAGCCCTTTGAGGCCTGTGCTGGAAAGGCAATATCTTCACATAACAAGTAGACAGAAACATTCTCTGAAACTTCTTGTTTTGTGTGCATTCAACTCACAGAGTTGAACATTCCTTTTGACAGAGAAATTTTGAAACACTCTTTTTATAGAATGCGCAAGGGGATATTTGGACCACTTATAGGAATTTGCTGGAAACGGGATGTCCTCACACCAAAACGAGATAGAAGCATTCTCACAAACTACTTTGTGATGTGTGCTCTCAACTCAGAGATGTGAACCTGACTATTGATAGAGCAGTTTGGAAACACTCTTTTTCTAGGATCTACAAGTGGACATTTGGAGCGCTTTCAGGCCTGTGCTGGAAAGGAAATATCTTCACATAACAAGTAGACAGAAGCATTCTCTGAAACGTCTTTGTGGTGTGTGCATTCAACTCCCAGAGTTGAACATTCCTCTTGACAGAGAAGTTTTGAAACACTCTTTTTATAGAATGTGCAAGTGGATATTTGGACCGCTTCTAGGAATTCGTTGGAAACGGGACACCCTCACACAAAAACAAGACAGAAGCGTTCTCACAAGCTTCTGTGTGATGTGAGCATTCAGCTCACAGTGCTGAACCTTTCTTTTGATAGAGCAATTTTGAAACACTCTTTTTCTGGAATCGGCAAGTGGACATTGGAGCGCTTTGAGGCCTGCGGTGGAAAGGAAATATCTTCACATCAAAACTAGACAGAAGCATTCTCTGAATCTTCTTTGTGGTGTGTGCATTCAACTCACAGAGTTGAACACTCCTCTTAACAGAGACATTTTGAAACACTCTTTTTGTAGGATCTGCAAGTGGAAATTTGGACCGCTTCCAAGAATTCATTGGAAAGGGACAAACTCACACGAAAACTAGACAAAAGCATTCTCACAAACTTCTCTGTGAGAAGTGAATTCAACCCACATAGCTTAACGTTTCTTTCCATGGAGCAGTTTGGAAACACACATTGTGCAGTATATGCAAGGGGTCATTCGGAAAGCTATGAGGCCTGTGTTCCAAAAGTCTATATCTTCACATATAACCTAGAAAGAAGCATTCTCAGAAACCACATTGTGTTGGTTGCCTTCAACTCACAGAGGGGAATATTCCTTTTGTTAGAGCAGCCATGAAACACTGTTTCTGTATAATCTGCAATTGGATATTTGCAGATCTCTGAGGCCTCTGGTGGGAAGGAAAATTTCTTCTCAAAACACCTATAGAGAAACATTCTCAGAAACCACTTTGTGATATGTGCATTCAACTCACAGAGTTGAACATTCCTTTTGTTAGAGCAGTTTTGAAGGACTCTTTTTGTAGAATCTGCATGTGGATATTTGGACCACTTATAGGAATTTGCTGGAAACGGGATATCCTCACACAAAAACGAGACAGAAGCATTCTCACAAACTCCCTTGTGATGTGTGCTCTCAACTCAGAGATGTGAAACTGACTATTGATAGAGCAGTTTGGAAACACTCTTTTTCTAAGATCTGCAAGTGGACATTTGGAGCGCTTTGAGGCCTGTGCTGGAAAGGAAATATCTTCACATCAAAACTAGCCAGAAGCATTCTCTGAAACTTCTTTGTGGTGTGTGCATTCAACTCACAGAGTTCAACACTCCTTTTAACAGAGACATTTTGAAACTCTCTTTTTGTGGAATCTGCAAGAGGAAATTTGGACCGCTTGTAGGAATTCGTTGGAAACGGGACAAACTCACACGAAAACGAGACAGAAGCATTCTCCCAAACTTCTCCGTGAGAAGTGAATTCAACCCACAGAGTTTAACGTTTCTTTTCATGGAGCAGTTTGGAAACACACTTTGTGCAGTATATGCAAGGGGTCATTGGGAAAGCTATGAGGCCTGTGTTCCAAAAGTCTATCTCTTCACATATAACCTAGAAAGAAGCATTCTCAGAAACTACATTGTGTTGGTTGCATTCAACTCATAGAGGGGAATATTCCTTTTGTTAGAGCAGTCCTGAAACACTGTTTTTTTATAATCTGCAATTGGACATTTGGAGAGCTCTGAGGCCTCAGGTGGGAAGGGAAATTTCTTCACAAAACACCTTGAGAGAAGCATTCTCAGAAACCGCTTTGTGATGTGTGCATTCAACTCACAGTGTTGAACATTCCTTTGCTTAGAGCAGTTTTGAAACACTCTTTTTGTAGAATCTGCATGTGGATATTTGGACCACTTATAGGCACTTGCTGGAAACGGGATATCCTCACACAAAAGGGAGACAGAAGCATTCTCACAAACTCCTTTCTGATGTGTGCTCTCAACTCAGAGATGTGAACCTGACTTTTCATAGAGCAGTTTGGAAACACTCCTTTTCTAGGATCTGCAAGTGGACATTTGGAGCCCTTTGAGGCCTGTGCTGGAAAGGCAATATCTTCACATAACAAGTAGACAGAAACATTCTCTGAAACTTCTTGTTTTGTGTGCATTCAACTCACAGAGTTGAACATTCCTTTTGACAGAGAAATTTTGAAACACTCTTTTTATAGAATGCGCAAGGGGATATTTGGACCACTTATAGGAATTTGCTGGAAACGGGATGTCCTCACACCAAAACGAGATAGAAGCATTCTCACAAACTACTTTGTGATGTGTGCTCTCAACTCAGAGATGTGAACCTGACTATTGATAGAGCAGTTTGGAAACACTCTTTTTCTAGGATCTGCAAGTGGACATTTGGAGCGCTTTCAGGCCTGTGCTGGAAAGGAAATATCTTCACATAACAAGAAGACAGAAGCATTCTCTGAAACTTCTTTGTGGTGTGTGCATTCAATTCCCAGAGTTGAACATTCTTCTTGACAGAGAAGTTTTGGAACACTCTTTTTATAGAATGTGCAAGTGGATATTTGGACCGCTTCTAGGAATTCGTTGGAAACGGGACACCCTCACACAAAAGCAAGACAGAAGCGTTCTCACAAGCTTCTGTGGGATGTGAGCATTCAGCTCACAGTGCCGAACCTTTCTTTTGATAGAGCAATTTTGAAACACTCTTTTTCTGGAATCGGCAAGTGGACATTTGAGCGCTTTGAGGCCTGCGGTGGAAAGGAAATATCTTCACATCAAAACTAGACAGAAGCATTCTCTGAATCTTCTTTGTGGTGTGTGCATTCAACTCACAGAGTTGAACACTCCTCTTTACAGAGACATTTTGAAACACTCTTTTTGTAGGATCTGCAAGTGGAAATTTGGACCGCTTCCAAGAATTCATTGGAAAGGGACAAACTCACACGAAAACTAGACAAAAGCATTCTCACAAACTTCTCTGTGAGAAGTGAATTCAACCCACATAGTTTAACGTTTCTTTCCATAGAGCAGTTTGGAAACACACATTGTGCAGTATATGCAAGGGGTCATTCGGAAAGCTATGAGGCCTGTGTTCCAAAAGTCTATATCTTCACATATAACCTAGAAAGAAGCATTCTCAGAAACCACATTGTGTTGGTTGCCTTCAACTCACAGAGGGGAATATTCCTTCTGTTAGAGCAGCCATGAAACACTGTTTCTGTATAATCTGCAATTGGATATTTGCAGATCTCTGAGGCCTCTGGTGGGAAGGAAAATTTCTTCTCAAAACACCTATAGAGAAACATTCTCAGAAACCACTTTGTGATATGTGCATTCAACTCACAGAGTTGAACATTCCTTTTGTTAGAGCAGTTTTGAAGGACTCTTTTTGTAGAATCTGCATGTGGATATTTGGACCACTTATAGGAATTTGCTGGAAACGGGATATCCTCACACAAAAACGAGACAGAAGCATTCTCACAAACTCCCTTGTGATGTGTGCTCTCAACTCAGAGATGTGAAACTGACTATTGATAGAGCAGTTTGGAAACACTCTTTTTCTAAGATCTGCAAGTGGACATTTGGAGCGCTTTGAGGCTTGTGCTGGAAAGGAAATATCTTCACATCAAAACTAGCCAGAAGCATTCTCTGAAACTTCTTTGTGGTGTGTGCATTCAACTCACAGAGTTCAACACTCCTTTTCACAGAGACATTTTGAAACTCTCTTTTTGTGGAATCTGCAAGAGGAAATTTCGACCGCTTGTAGGAATTCTTTGGAAACGGGACAAACTCACACGAAAACGAGACAGAAGCATTCTCCCAAACTTCTCCGTGAGAAGTGAATTCAACCCGCAGAGTTTAACGTTTGTTTTCATGGAGCAGTTTGGAAACACACTTTGTGCAGTATATGCAAGGGGTCATTGGGAAAGCTATGAGGCCTGTGTTCCAAAAGTCTATATCTTCACATATAACCTAGAAAGAAGCATTCTCAGAAACTACATTGTGTTGGTTGCATTCAACTCATAGAGGGGAATATTCCTTTTGTTAGAGCAGTCCTGAAACACTGTTTTTTTATAATCTACAATTGGATATTTGCAGACATCTCAGGCCTGTGGTGGGAAGGGAAATTTCTTCTCAAAACACCTATAGAGAAACATTCTCAGAAACCATTTTGTGATATGTGCATTCAACTCACAGAGTTGAACATTCCTTTTGTTGGAGCAGTTTTGAAACACTCTTTTTGTAGAATCTGCATGTGGATATTTGGACCACTTATAGGAATTTGCTGAAAACGGGATATCCTCACACAAAAGCGAGACAGAAGCATTCTCACAAACTCCTTTCTGATGTGTGCTCTCGACTCAGAGATGTGAACCTGACT
This sequence comes from Pongo pygmaeus, assembly GCF_028885625.2. Lineage (NCBI taxonomy): Eukaryota > Metazoa > Chordata > Mammalia > Primates > Hominidae > Pongo > Pongo pygmaeus. The sequence goes on from NC_072392.2 coordinate 40,285,726, forward strand.
TTTCATAGAGCAGTTTGGAAACACTCTTTTTCTAGGATCTGCAAGTGGACATTTGGAGCCCTTTGAGGCCTGTGCTGGAAAGGCAATATCTTCACGTAACAAGTAGACAGAAACATTCTCTGAATGTTCTTGTTTTGTGTGCATTCAACTCACAGAGTTGAACATTCCTTTTGACAGAGAAATTTTGAAACACTCTTTTTATCGAATGCGCAAGTGGATATTTGGACCGCTTCTAGGAATTCGTTGGAAACGGGACACCCTCACACCAAAACAAGACAGATGCGTTCTCACAGGCTTCTGCGTGATGTGAACATTCAGCTCACAGAGCTGAACCTTTCTTTTGTTAGAGCAATTTTGAAACACTCTTTTTCTAGAATCGGCAAGTGGACATTTGGAGGGCTTTGAGGCCTGTGGTGGAAAGGAAATTTCTTCACATCAAAACTAGACAGAAGCATTCTCTGAATCTTCTTTGTGCTGTGTGCATTCAGCTCAAAGAGTTGAACACTCCTTTTAAGAGAGACATTTTGAAACACTCTTTTTGTAGAATCTGTAAGGGGAAATTTGCACCGCTTGTAGGAATTCGTTGGAAACGGGACAAACTCACACGAAAACTAGACAGAAGCATTCTCACAAACTTCTCTGTGAGAAGTGAATTCAACCCACAGAGTTTAACGTTTCTTTTCATGGAGCAGTTTGGAAACACACTTTGTGCAGTATATGCAAGTGGTCATTCGGAATGCTATGAGGCCTGTGTTTGAAAAGGCAATATCTTCACATATAACCTAGAAAGAATCATTGTCAGAAACTACTTTTTGTTGGTTGCATTCAACTCACACAGGGGAATATTCCTTTTGTTAGAGCAGCCATGAAACACTGTTTTTTTATAATCTGCAATTGGACATTTGGAGAGCTCTGAGGCCTCAGGTGGGAAGGGAAATTTCTTCACAAAACACCTTGAGAGAAGCATTCTCAGAAACCGCTTTGTGATGTGTGCATTCAACTCACAGTGTTGAACATTCCTTTGCTTAGAGCAGTTTTGAAACGCTCTTTTTGTAGAATCTGCATGTGGATATTTGGACCACTTATAGGCACTTGCTGGAAACGGGATATCCTCACACAAAAGCGAGACAGAAGCATTCTCACAAACTCCTTTCTGATGTGTGCTCTCAACTCAGAGATGTGAACCTGACTTTTCATAGAGCAGTTTGGAAACACTCTTTTTCTAGGATCTGCAAGTGGACATTTGGAGCCCTTTGAGGCCTGTGCTGGAAAGGCAATATCTTCACATAACAAGTAGACAGAAACATTCTCTGAAACTTCTTGTTTTGTGTGCATTCAACTCACAGAGTTGAACATTCCTTTTGACAGAGAAATTTTGAAACACTCTTTTTATAGAATGCGCAAGGGGATATTTGGACCACTTATAGGAATTTGCTGGAAACGGGATGTCCTCACACCAAAACGAGATAGAAGCATTCTCACAAACTACTTTGTGATGTGTGCTCTCAACTCAGAGATGTGAACCTGACTATTGATAGAGCAGTTTGGAAACACTCTTTTTCTAGGATCTGCAAGTGGACATTTGGAGCGCTTTCAGGCCTGTGCTGGAAAGGAAATATCTTCACATAACAAGTAGACAGAAGCATTCTCTGAAACTTCTTTGTGGTGTGTGCATTCAACTCCCAGAGTTGAACATTCCTCTTGACAGAGAAGTTTTGAAACACTCTTTTTATAGAATGTGCAAGTGGATATTTGGACCGCTTCTAGGAATTCGTTGGAAACGGGACACCCTCACACAAAAACAAGACAGAAGCGTTCTCACAAGCTTCTGTGTGATGTGAGCATTCAGCTCACAGTGCTGAACCATTCTTTTGATAGAGCAATTTTGAAACACTCTTTTTCTAGAATCGGCAAGTGGACATTGGAGCGCTTTGAGGCCTGCGGTGGAAAGGAAATATCTTCACGTCAAAACTAGACAGAAGCATTCTCTGAATCTTCTTTGTGGTGTGTGCATTCAACTCACAGAGTTGAACACTCCTCTTAACAGAGACATTTTGAAACACTCTTTTTGTAGGATCTGCAAGTGGAAATTTGGACCGCTTCCAAGAATTCATTGGAAAGGGACAAACTCACACGAAAACTAGACAAAAGCATTCTCACAAACTTCTCTGTGAGAAGTGAATTCAACCCACATAGTTTAACGTTTCTTTCCATGGAGCAGTTTGGAAACACACATTGTGCAGTATATGCAAGGGGTCATTCGGAAAGCTATGAGGGCTGTGTTCCAAAAGTCTATATCTTCACATATAACCTAGAACGAAGCATTCTCAGAAACCACATGGTGTTGGTTGCCTTCAACTCACAGAGGGGAATATTCCTTTTGTTAGAGCAGCCATGAAACACTGTTTCTGTATAATCTGCAATTGGATATTTGCAGATCTCTGAGGCCTCTGGTGGGAAGGAAAATTTCTTCTCAAAACACCTATAGAGAAACATTATCAGAAACCACTTTGTGATATGTGCATTCAACTCACAGAGTTGAACATTCCTTTTGTTAGAGCAGTTTTGAAGGACTCTTTTTGTAGAATCTGCATGTGGATATTTGTACCACTTATAGGAATTTGCTGGAAACGGGATATCCTCACAGAAAAACGAAACAGAAGCATTCTCACAAACTCCTTTGTGATGTGTGCTCTCAACTCAGAGATGTGAAACTGACTATTGATAGAGCAGTTTGGAAACACTCTTTTTCTAGGATCTGCAAGTGGACATTTGGAGCGCTTTCAGGCCTGTGCTGGAAAGGAAATATCTTCACATAACAAGTAGACAGAAGCATTCTCTGAAACATCTTTGTGGTGTGTGCATTCAACCCCCAGAGTTGAACATTCCTCTTGACAGAGAAGTTTTGAAATACTCTTTTTATAGAATCTGCAAGTGGATATTTGGACCGCTTCTAGGAATTCGTTGGAAACGGGACACCCTCACACAAAAACAAGACAGAAGCGTTCTCACAAGCTTCTGTGTGATGTGAGCATTCAGCTCACAGTGCTGAACCTTTCTTTTGATAGAGCAATTTTGAAACACTCTTTTTCTGGAATCGGCAAGTGGACATTTGAGCGCATTGAGGCCTGCGGTGGAAAGGAAATATCTTCACATCAAAACTAGACAGAAGCATTCTCTGAATCTTCTTTGTGGTGTGTGCATTCAACTCACAGAGTTGAACACTCCTCTTAACAGAGACATTTTGAAACACTCTTTTTGTAGGATCTGCAAGTGGAAATTTGGACCGCTTCCAAGAATTCATTGGAAAGGGACAAACTCACACGAAAACTAGACAAAAGCATTCTCACAAACTTCTCTGTGAGAAGTGAATTCAACCCACATAGTTTAACGTTTCTTCCCATGGAGCAGTTTGGAAACACACATTATGCAGTATATGCAAGGGGTCATTCGGAAAGCTATGAGGCCTGTGTTCCAAAAGTCTATATCTTCACATATAACCTAGAAAGAAGCATTCTCAGAAACCACATTGTGTTGGTTGCCTTCAACTCACAGAGGGGAATATTCCTTTTGTTAGAGCAGCCATGAAACACTGTTTCTGTATAATCTGCAATTGGATATTTGCAGATCTCTGAGGCCTCTGGTGGGAAGGAAAATTTCTTCTCAAAACACCTATAGAGAAACATTCTCAGAAACCACTTTGTGATATGTGCATTCAACTCACAGAGTTGAACATTCCTTTTGTTAGAGCAGTTTTGAAGGACTCTTTTTGTAGAATCTGCATGTGGATATTTGGACCACTTATAGGAATTTGCTGGAAACGGGATATCCTCACACAAAAACGAGACAGAAGCATTCTCACAAACTCCCTTGTGATGTGTGCTCTCAACTCAGAGATGTGAAACTGACTATTGATAGAGCAGTTTGGAAACACTCTTTTTCTAAGATCTGCAAGTGGACATTTGGAGTGCTTTGAGGCCTGTGCTGGAAAGGAAATATCTTCACATCAAAACTAGCCAGAAGCATTCTCTGAAACTTCTTTGTGGTGTGTGCATTCAACTCACAGAGTTCAACACTCCTTTTAACAGAGACATTTTGAAACTCTCTTTTTGTGGAATCTGCAAGAGGAAATTTGGACCGCTTGTAGGAATTCTTCAGAAACGGGACAAACTCACACGAAAACGAGACAGAAGCATTCTCCCAAACTTCTCCGTGAGAAGGGAATTCAACCCACAGAGTTTAACGTTTCTTTTCATGGAGCAGTTTGGAAACACACTTTGTGCAGTATATGCAAGGGGTCATTGGGAAAGCTATGAGGCCTGTGTTCCAAAAGTCTATATCTTCACATATAACCTAGAAAGAAGCATTCTCAGAAACTACATTGTGTTGGTTGCATTCAACTCATAGAGGGGAATATTCCTTTTGTTAGAGCAGTCCTGAAACACTGTTTTTTTATAATCTACAATTGGATATTTGCAGACATCTCAGGCCTGTGGTGGGAAGGGAAATTTCTTCTCAAAACACCTATAGAGAAACATTCTCAGAAACCATTTTGTGATATGTGCATTCAACTCACAGAGTTGAACATTCCTTTTGTTGGAGCAGTTTTGAAACACTCTTTTTGTAGAATCTGCATGTGGATATTTGGACCACTTATAGGAATTTGCTGGAAACGGGATATCCTCACACAAAAGCGAGACAGAAGCATTCTCACAAACTCCTTTCTGATGTGTGCTCTCGACTCAGAGATGTGAACCTGACTTTTCATAGAGCAGTTTGGAAACACTCTTTTTCTAGGATCTGCAAGTGGACATTTGGAGCCCTTTGAGGCCTGTGCTGGAAAGGCAATATCTTCACGTAACAAGTAGACAGAAACATTCTCTGAATGTTCTTGTTTTGTGTGCATTCAACTCACAGAGTTGAACATTCCTTTTGACAGAGAAATTTTGAAACACTCTTTTTATCGAATGCGCAAGTGGATATTTGGACCGCTTCTAGGAATTCGTTGGAAACGGGACACCCTCACACCAAAACAAGACAGAAGCGTTCTCACAGGCTTCTGCGTGATGTGAGCATTCAGCTCACAGAGCTGAGCCTTTCTTTTGTTAGAGCAATTTTGAAACACTCTTTTTCTAGAATCGGCAAGTGGACATTTGGAGGGCTTTGAGGCCTGTGGTGGAAAGGAAATATCTTCACATCAAAACTAGACAGAAGCATTCTCTGAATCTTCTTTGTGCTGTGTGCATTCAGCTCAAAGAGTTGAACACTCCTTTTAAGAGAGACATTTTGAAACACTCTTTTTGTAGAATCTGTAAGGGGAAATTTGCACCGCTTGTAGGAATTCGTTGGAAACGGGACAAACTCACACGAAAACTAGACAGAAGCATTCTCACAAACTTCTCTGTGAGAAGTGAACTCAACCCACAGAGTTTAACGTTTCTTTTCATGGAGCAGCTTGGAAACACACTTTTTGCAGTATATGCAAGTGGTCATTCGGAATGCTATGAGGCCTGTGTTTGAAAAGGCAATATCTTCACATATAACCTAGAAAGAATCATTATCAGAAACTACTTTTTGTTGGTTGCATTCAACTCACACAGGGGAATATTCCTTTTGTTAGAGCAGCCATGAAACACTGTTTTTTTATAATCTGCAATTGGACATTTGGAGAGCTCTGAGGCCTCAGGTGGGAAGGGAAATTTCTTCACAAAACACCTTGAGAGAAGCATTCTCAGAAACCGCTTTGTGATGTGTGCATTCAACTCACAGTGTTGAACATTCCTTTGCTTAGAGCAGTTTTGAAACACTCTTTTTGTAGAATCTGCATGTGGATATTTGGACCACTTATAGGCACTTGCTGGAAACGGGATATCCTCACACAAAAGCGAGACAGAAGCATTCTCACAAACTCCTTTCTGATGTGTGCTCTCAACTCAGAGATGTGAACCTGACTTTTCATAGAGCAGTTTGGAAACACTCTTTTTCTAGGATCTGCAAGTGGACATTTGGAGCCCTTTGAGGCCTGTGCTGGAAAGGCAATATCTTCACATAACAAGTAGACAGAAACATTCTCTGAAACTTCTTGTTTTGTGTGCATTCAACTCACAGAGTTGAACATTCCTTTTGACAGAGAAATTTTGAAACACTCTTTTTATAGAATGCGCAAGGGGATATTTGGACCACTTATAGGAATTTGCTGGAAACGGGATGTCCTCACACCAAAACGAGATAGAAGCATTCTCACAAACTACTTTGTGATGTGTGCTCTCAACTCAGAGATGTGAACCTGACTATTGATAGAGCAGTTTGGAAACACTCTTTTTCTAGGATCTGCAAGTGGACATTTGGAGCGCTTTCAGGCCTGTCCTGGAAAGGAAATATCTTCACATAACAAGTAGACAGAAGCATTCTCTGAAACTTCTTTGTGGTTTGTGCATTCAACTCACAGAGTTGAACATTCCTCTTGACAGAGAAGTTTTGAAACACTCTTTTTATAGAATGTGCAAGTGGATATTTGGACCGCTTCCAGGAATTCGTTGGAAACGGGACACCCTCACACAAAAACAAGACAGAAGCGTTCTCACAAGCTTCTGTGTGATGTGAGCATTCAGCTCACAGTGCTGAACCATTCTTTTGATAGAGCAATTTTGAAACACTCTTTTTCTGGAATCGGCAAGTGGACATTGGAGCGCTTTGAGGCCTGCGGTGGAAAGGAAATATCTTCACATCAAAACTAGACAGAAGCATTCTCTGAATCTTCTTTGTGGTGTGTGCATTCAACTCACAGAGTTGAACACTCCTCTTAACAGAGACATTTTGAAACACTCTTTTTGTAGGATCTGCAAGTGGAAATTTGGACCGCTTCCAAGAATTCATTGGAAAGGGACAAACTCACACGAAAACTAGACAAAAGCATTCTCACAAACTTCTCTGTGAGAAGTGAATTCAACCCACATAGTTTAACGTTTCTTTCCATGGAGCAGTTTGGAAACACACATTGTGCAGTATATGCAAGTGGTCATTCGGAAAGCTATGAGGGCAGTGTTCCAAAAGTCTATATCTTCACATATAACCTAGAAAGAAGCATTCTCAGAAACCACATGGTGTTGGTTGCCTTCAACTCACAGAGGGGAATATTCCTTTTGTTAGAGCAGCCATGAAACACTGTTTCTGTATAATCTGCAATTGGATATTTGCAGATCTCTGAGGCCTCTGGTGGGAAGGAAAATTTCTTCTCAAAACACCTATAGAGAAACATTATCAGAAACCACTTTGTGATATGTGCATTCAACTCACAGAGTTGAACATTCCTTTTGTTAGAGCAGTTTTGAAGGACTCTTTTTGTAGAATCTGCATGTGGATATTTGTACCACTTATAGGAATTTGCTGGAAACGGGATATCCTCACAGAAAAACGAAACAGAAGCATTCTCACAAACTCCTTTGTGATGTGTGCTCTCAACTCACAGATGTGAAACTGACTATTGATAGAGCAGTTTGGAAACACTCTTTTTCTAGGATCTGCAAGTGGACATTTGGAGCGCTTTGAGGCCTGTGCTGGAAAGGAAATATCTTCACATAACAAGTAGACAGAAGCATTCTCTGAAACATCTTTGTGGTGTGTGCATTCAACCCCCAGAGTTGAACATTCCTCTTGACAGAGAAGTTTTGAAATTCTCTTTTTATAGAATCTGCAAGTGGATATTTGGACCGCTTCTAGGAATTCGTTGGAAACGGGACACCCTCACACAAAAACAAGACAGAAGCGTTCTCACAAGCTTCTGTGTGATGTGAGCATTCAGCTCACAGTGCTGAACCTTTCTTTTGATAGAGCAATTTTGAAACACTCTTTTTCTGGAATCGGCAAGTGGACATTTGAGCGCATTGAGGCCTGCGGTGGAAAGGAAATATCTTCACATCAAAACTAGACAGAAGCATTCTCTGAATCTTCTTTGTGGTGTGTGCATTCAACTCACAGAGTTGAACACTCCTCTTAACAGAGACATTTTGAAACACTCTTTTTTTAGGATCTGCAAGTGGAAATTTGGACCGCTTCCAAGAATTCATTGGAAAGGGACAAACTCACACGAAAACTAGACAAAAGCATTCTCACAAACTTCTCTGTGAGAAGTGAATTCAACCCACATAGTTTAACGTTTCTTCCCATGGAGCAGTTTGGAAACACACATTATGCAGTATATGCAAGGGGTCATTCGGAAAGCTATGAGGCCTGTGTTCCAAAAGTCTATATCTTCACATATAACCTAGAAAGAAGCATTCTCAGAAACCACATTGTGTTGGTTGCCTTCAACTCACAGAGGGGAATATTCCTTTTGTTAGAGCAGCCATGAAACACTGTTTCTGTATAATCTGCAATTGGATATTTGCAGATCTCTGAGGCCTCTGGTGGGAAGGAAAATTTCTTCTCAAAACACCTATAGAGAAACATTCTCAGAAACCACTTTGTGATATGTGCATTCAACTCACAGAGTTGAACATTCCTTTTGTTAGAGCAGTTTTGAAGGACTCTTTTTGTAGAATCTGCATGTGGATATTTGGACCACTTATAGGAATTTGCTGGAAACGGGATATCCTCACACAAAAACGAGACAGAAGCATTCTCACAAACTCCCTTGTGATGTGTGCTCTCAACTCAGAGATGTGAAACTGACTATTGATAGAACAGTTTGGAAACACTCTTTTTCTAAGATCTGCAAGTGGACATTTGGAGTGCTTTGAGGCCTGTGCTGGAAAGGAAATATCTTCACATCAAAACTAGCCAGAAGCATTCTCTGAAACTTCTTTGTGGTGTGTGCATTCAACTCACAGAGTTCAACACTCCTTTTAACAGAGACATTTTGAAACTCTCTTTTTGTGGAATCTGCAAGAGGAAATTTGGACCGCTTGTAGGAATTCTTCAGAAACGGGACAAACTCACACGAAAACGAGACAGAAGCATTCTCCCAAACTTCTCCGTGAGAAGGGAATTCAACCCACAGAGTTTAACGTTTCTTTTCATGGAGCAGTTTGGAAACACACTTTGTGCAGTATATGCAAGGGGTCATTGGGAAAGCTATGAGGCCTGTGTTCCAAAAGTCTATATCTTCACATATAACCTAGAAAGAAGCATTCTCAGAAACTACATTGTGTTGGTTGCATTCAACTCATAGAGGGGAATATTCCTTTTGTTAGAGCAGTCCTGAAACACTGTTTTTTTATAATCTACAATTGGATATTTGCAGACATCTCAGGCCTGTGGTGGGAAGGGAAATTTCTTCTCAAAACACCTATAGAGAAACATTCTCAGAAACCATTTTGTGATATGTGCATTCAACTCACAGAGTTGAACATTCCTTTTGTTGGAGCAGTTTTGAAACACTCTTTTTGTAGAATCTGCATGTGGATATTTGGACCACTTATAGGAATTTGCTGGAAACGGGATATCCTCACACAAAAGCGAGACAGAAGCATTCTCACAAACTCCTTTCTGATGTGTGCTCTCGACTCAGAGATGTGAACCTGACTTTTCATAGAGCAGTTTGGAAACACTCTTTTTCTAGGATCTGCAAGTGGACATTTGGAGCCCTTTGAGGCCTGTGCTGGAAAGGCAATATCTTCACGTAACAAGTAGACAGAAACATTCTCTGAATGTTCTTGTTTTGTGTGCATTCAACTCACAGAGTTGAACATTCCTTTTGACAGAGAAATTTTGAAACACTCTTTTTATCGAATGCGCAAGTGGATATTTGGACCGCTTCTAGGAATTCGTTGGAAACGGGACACCCTCACACCAAAACAAGACAGAAGCGTTCTCACAGGCTTCTGCGTAATGTGAGCATTCAGCTCACAGAGCTGAACCTTTCTTTTGTTAGAGCAATTTTGAAACACTCTTTTTCTAGAATCGGCAAGTGGACATTTGGAGGGCTTTGAGGCCTGTGGTGGAAAGGAAATATCTTCACATCAAAACTAGACAGAAGCATTCTCTGAATCTTCTTTGTGCTGTGTGCATTCAGCTCAAAGAGTTGAACACTCCTTTTAAGAGAGACATTTTGAAACACTCTTTTTGTAGAATCTGTAAGGGGAAATTTGCACCGCTTGTAGGAATTCGTTGGAAACGGGACAAACTCACACGAAAACTAGACAGAAGCATTCTCACAAACTTCTCTGTGAGAAGTGAACTCAACCCACAGAGTTTAACGTTTCTTTTCATGGAGCAGCTTGGAAACACACTTTTTGCAGTATATGCAAGTGGTCATTCGGAATGCTATGAGGCCTGTGTTTGAAAAGGCAATATCTTCACATATAACCTAGAAAGAATCATTATCAGAAACTACTTTTTGTTGGTTGCATTCAACTCACACAGGGGAATATTCCTTTTGTTAGAGCAGCCATGAAACACTGTTTTTTTATAATCTGCAATTGGACATTTGGAGAGCTCTGAGGCCTCAGGTGGGAAGGGAAATTTCTTCACAAAACACCTTGAGAGAAGCATTCTCAGAAACCGCTTTGTGATGTGTGCATTCAACTCACAGTGTTGAACATTCCTTTGCTTAGAGCAGTTTTGAAACACTCTTTTTGTAGAATCTGCATGTGGATATTTGGACCACTTATAGGCACTTGCTGGAAACGGGATATCCTCACACAAAAGCGAGACAGAAGCATTCTCACAAACTCCTTTCTGATGTGTGCTCTCAACTCAGAGATGTGAACCTGACTTTTCATAGAGCAGTTTGGAAACACTCTTTTTCTAGGATCTGCAAGTGGACATTTGGAGCCCTTTGAGGCCTGTGCTGGAAAGGCAATATCTTCACATAACAAGTAGACAGAAACATTCTCTGAAACTTCTTGTTTTGTGTGCATTCAACTCACAGAGTTGAACATTCCTTTTGACAGAGAAATTTTGAAACACTCTTTTTATAGAATGCGCAAGGGGATATTTGGACCACTTATAGGAATTTGCTGGAAACGGGATGTCCTCACACCAAAACGAGATAGAAGCATTCTCACAAACTACTTTGTGATGTGTGCTCTCAACTCAGAGATGTGAACCTGACTATTGATAGAGCAGTTTGGAAACACTCTTTTTCTAGGATCTGCAAGTGGACATTTGGAGCGCTTTCAGGCCTGTGCTGGAAAGGAAATATCTTCACATAACAAGTAGACAGAAGCATTCTCTGAAACTTCTTTGTGGTGTGTGCATTCAACTCCCAGAGTTGAACATTCCTCTTGACAGAGAAGTTTTGAAACACTCTTTTTATAGAATGTGCAAGTGGATATTTGGACCGCTTCTAGGAATTCGTTGGAAACGGGACACCCTCACACAAAAACAAGACAGAAGCGTTCTCACAAGCTTCTGCGTGATGTGAGCATTCAGCTCACAGTGCTGAACCATTCTTTTGATAGAGCAATTTTGAAACACTCTTTTTCTGGAATCGGCAAGTGGACATTGGAGCGCTTTGAGGCCTGCGGTGGAAAGGAAATATCTTCACATCAAAACTAGACAGAAGCATTCTCTGAATCTTCTTTGGGGTGTGTGCATTCAACTCACAGAGTTGAACACTCCTCTTAACAGAGACATTTTGAAACACTCTTTTTGTAGGATCTGCAAGTGGAAATTTGGACCGCTTCCAAGAATTCATTGGAAAGGGACAAACTCACACGAAAACTAGACAAAAGCATTCTCACAAACTTCTCTGTGAGAAGTGAATTCAACCCACATAGTTTAACGTTTCTTTCCATGGAGCAGTTTGGAAACACACATTATGCAGTATATGCAAGGGGTCATTCGGAAAGCTATGAGGGCTGTGTTCCAAAAGTCTATATCTTCACATATAACCTAGAAAGAAGCATTCTCAGAAACCACATTGTGTTGGTTGCCTTCAACTCACAGAGGGGAATATTCCTTTTGTTAGAGCAGCCATGAAACACTGTTTCTGTATAATCTGCAATTGGATATTTGCAGATCTCTGAGGCCTCTGGTGGGAAGGAAAATTTCTTCTCAAAACACCTATAGAGAAACATTATCAGAAACCACTTTGTGATATGTGCATTCAACTCACAGAGTAGAACATTCCTTTTGTTAGTGCAGTTTTGAAGGACTCTTTTTGTAGAATCTGCATGTGGATATTTGTACCACTTATAGGAATTTGCTGGAAACGGGATATCCTCACAGAAAAACGAAACAGAAGCATTCTCACAAACTCCTTTGTGATGTGTGCTCTCAACTCAGAGATGTGAAACTGACTATTGATAGAGCAGTTTGGAAACACTCTTTTTCTAGGATCTGCAAGTGGACATTTGGAGCGCTTTGAGGCCTGTGCTGGAAAGGAAATATCTTCACATAACAAGTAGACAGAAGCATTCTCTGAAACATCTTTGTGGTGTGTGCATTCAACCCCCAGAGTTGAACATTCCTCTTGACAGAGAAGTTTTGAAATACTCTTTTTATAGAATCTGCAAGTGGATATTTGGACCGCTTCTAGGAATTCGTTGGAAACGGGACACCCTCACACAAAAACAAGACAGAAGCGTTCTCACAAGCTTCTGTGTGATGTGAGCATTCAGCTCACAGTGCTGAACCTTTCTTTTGATAGAGCAATTTTGAAACACTCTTTTTCTGGAATCGGCAAGTGGACATTTGAGCGCATTGAGGCCTGCGGTGGAAAGGAAATATCTTCACATCAAAACTAGACAGAAGCATTCTCTGAATCTTCTTTGTGGTGTGTGCATTCAACTCACAGAGTTGAACACTCCTCTTAACAGAGACATTTTGAAACACTCTTTTTGTAGGATCTGCAAGTGGAAATTTGGACCGCTTCCAAGAATTCATTGGAAAGGGACAAACTCACACGAAAACTAGACAAAAGCATTCTCACAAACTTCTCTGTGAGAAGTGAATTCAACCCACATAGTTTAACGTTTCTTCCCATGGAGCAGTTTGGAAACACACATTATGCAGTATATGCAAGGGGTCATTCGGAAAGCTATGAGGCCTGTGTTCCAAAAGTCTATATCTTCACATATAACCTAGAAAGAAGCATTCTCAGAAACCACATTGTGTTGGTTGCCTTCAACTCACAGAGGGGAATATTCCTTTTGTTAGAGCAGCCATGAAACACTGTTTCTGTATAATCTGCAATTGGATATTTGCAGATCTCTGAGGCCTCTGGTGGGAAGGAAAATTTCTTCTCAAAACACCTATAGAGAAACATTCTCAGAAACCACTTTGTGATATGTGCATTCAACTCACAGAGTTGAACATTCCTTTTGTTAGAGCAGTTTTGAAGGACTCTTTTTGTAGAATCTGCATGTGGATATTTGGACCACTTATAGGAATTTGCTGGAAACGGGATATCCTCACACAAAAACGAGACAGAAGCATTCTCACAAACTCCCTTGTGATGTGTGCTCTCAACTCAGAGATGTGAAACTGACTATTGATAGAGCAGTTTGGAAACACTCTTTTTCTAAGATCTGCAAGTGGACATTTGGAGTGCTTTGAGGCCTGTGCTGGAAAGGAAATATCTTCACATCAAAACTAGCCAGAAGCATTCTCTGAAACTTCTTTGTGGTGTGTGCATTCAACTCACAGAGTTCAACACTCCTTTTAACAGAGACATTTTGAAACTCTCTTTTTGTGGAATCTGCAAGAGGAAATTTGGACCGCTTGTAGGAATTCTTCAGAAACGGGACAAACTCACACGAAAACGAGACAGAAGCATTCTCCCAAACTTCTCCGTGAGAAGGGAATTCAACCCACAGAGTTTAACGTTTCTTTTCATGGAGCAGTTTGGAAACACACTTTGTGCAGTATATGCAAGGGGTCATTGGGAAAGCTATGAGGCCTGTGTTCCAAAAGTCTATATCTTCACATATAACCTAGAAAGAAGCATTCTCAGAAACTACATTGTGTTGGTTGCATTCAACTCATAGAGGGGAATATTCCTTTTGTTAGAGCAGTCCTGAAACACTGTTTTTTTATAATCTACAATTGGATATTTGCAGACATCTCAGGCCTGTGGTGGGAAGGGAAATTTCTTCTCAAAACACCTATAGAGAAACATTCTCAGAAACCATTTTGTGATATGTGCATTCAACTCACAGAGTTGAACATTCCTTTTGTTGGAGCAGTTTTGAAACACTCTTTTTGTAGAATCTGCATGTGGATATTTGGACCACTTATAGGAATTTGCTGGAAACGGGATATCCTCACACAAAAGCGAGACAGAAGCATTCTCACAAACTCCTTTCTGATGTGTGCTCTCGACTCAGAGATGTGAACCTGACTTTTCATAGAGCAGTTTGGAAACACTCTTTTTCTAGGATCTGCAAGTGGACATTTGGAGCCCTTTGAGGCCTGTGCTGGAAAGGCAATATCTTCACGTAACAAGTAGACAGAAACATTCTCTGAATGTTCTTGTTTTGTGTGCATTCAACTCACAGAGTTGAACATTCCTTTTGACAGAGAAATTTTGAAACACTCTTTTTATCGAATGCGCAAGTGGATATTTGGACCGCTTCTAGGAATTCGTTGGAAACGGGACACCCTCACACCAAAACAAGACAGAAGCGTTCTCACAGGCTTCTGCGTGATGTGAGCATTCAGCTCACAGAGCTGAGCCTTTCTTTTGTTAGAGCAATTTTGAAACACTCTTTTTCTAGAATCGGCAAGTGGACATTTGGAGGGCTTTGAGGCCTGTGGTGGAAAGGAAATATCTTCACATCAAAACTAGACAGAAGCATTCTCTGAATCTTCTTTGTGCTGTGTGCATTGAGCTCAAAGAGTTGAACACTCCTTTTAAGAGAGACATTTTGAAACACTCTTTTTGTAGAATCTGTAAGGGGAAATTTGCACCGCTTGTAGGAATTCGTTGGAAACGGGACAAACTCACACGAAAACTAGACAGAAGCATTCTCACAAACTTCTCTGTGAGAAGTGAACTCAACCCACAGAGTTTAACGTTTCTTTTCATGGAGCAGCTTGGAAACACACTTTTTGCAGTATATGCAAGTGGTCATTCGGAATGCTATGAGGCCTGTGTTTGAAAAGGCAATATCTTCACATATAACCTAGAAAGAATCATTATCAGAAACTACTTTTTGTTGGTTGCATTCAACTCACACAGGGGAATATTCCTTTTGTTAGAGCAGCCATGAAACACTGTTTTTTTATAATCTGCAATTGGACATTTGGAGAGCTCTGAGGCCTCAGGTGGGAAGGGAAATTTCTTCACAAAACACCTTGAGAGAAGCATTCTCAGAAACCGCTTTGTGATGTGTGCATTCAACTCACAGTGTTGAACATTCCTTTGCTTAGAGCAGTTTTGAAACACTCTTTTTGTAGAATCTGCATGTGGATATTTGGACCACTTATAGGCACTTGCTGGAAACGGGATATCCTCACACAAAAGCGAGACAGAAGCATTCTCACAAACTCCTTTCTGATGTGTGCTCTCAACTCAGAGATGTGAACCTGACTTTTCATAGAGCAGTTTGGAAACACTCTTTTTCTAGGATCTGCAAGTGGACATTTGGAGCCCTTTGAGGCCTGTGCTGGAAAGGCAATATCTTCACATAACAAGTAGACAGAAACATTCTCTGAAACTTCTTGTTTTGTGTGCATTCAACTCACAGAGTTGAACATTCCTTTTGACAGAGAAATTTTGAAACACTCTTTTTATAGAATGCGCAAGGGGATATTTGGACCACTTATAGGAATTTGCTGGAAACGGGATGTCCTCACACCAAAACGAGATAGAAGCATTCTCACAAACTACTTTGTGATGTGTGCTCTCAACTCAGAGATGTGAACCTGACTATTGATAGAGCAGTTTGGAAACACTCTTTTTCTAGGATCTGCAAGTGGACATTTGGAGCGCTTTCAGGCCTGTCCTGGAAAGGAAATATCTTCACATAACAAGTAGACAGAAGCATTCTCTGAAACTTCTTTGTGGTTTGTGCATTCAACTCACAGAGTTGAACATTCCTCTTGACAGAGAAGTTTTGAAACACTCTTTTTATAGAATGTGCAAGTGGATATTTGGACCGCTTCCAGGAATTCGTTGGAAACGGGACACCCTCACACAAAAACAAGACAGAAGCGTTCTCACAAGCTTCTGTGTGATGTGAGCATTCAGCTCACAGTGCTGAACCATTCTTTTGATAGAGCAATTTTGAAACACTCTTTTTCTGGAATCGGCAAGTGGACATTGGAGCGCTTTGAGGCCTGCGGTGGAAAGGAAATATCTTCACATCAAAACTAGACAGAAGCATTCTCTGAATCTTCTTTGTGGTGTGTGCATTCAACTCACAGAGTTGAACACTCCTCTTAACAGAGACATTTTGAAACACTCTTTTTGTAGGATCTGCAAGTGGAAATTTGGACCGCTTCCAAGAATTCATTGGAAAGGGACAAACTCACACGAAAACTAGACAAAAGCATTCTCACAAACTTCTCTGTGAGAAGTGAATTCAACCCACATAGTTTAACGTTTCTTTCCATGGAGCAGTTTGGAAACACACATTGTGCAGTATATGCAAGTGGTCATTCGGAAAGCTATGAGGGCAGTGTTCCAAAAGTCTATATCTTCACATATAACCTAGAAAGAAGCATTCTCAGAAACCACATGGTGTTGGTTGCCTTCAACTCACAGAGGGGAATATTCCTTTTGTTAGAGCAGCCATGAAACACTGTTTCTGTATAATCTGCAATTGGATATTTGCAGATCTCTGAGGCCTCTGGTGGGAAGGAAAATTTCTTCTCAAAACACCTATAGAGAAACATTATCAGAAACCACTTTGTGATATGTGCATTCAACTCACAGAGTTGAACATTCCTTTTGTTAGAGCAGTTTTGAAGGACTCTTTTTGTAGAATCTGCATGTGGATATTTGTACCACTTATAGGAATTTGCTGGAAACGGGATATCCTCACAGAAAAACGAAACAGAAGCATTCTCACAAACTCCTTTGTGATGTGTGCTCTCAACTCACAGATGTGAAACTGACTATTGATAGAGCAGTTTGGAAACACTCTTTTTCTAGGATCTGCAAGTGGACATTTGGAGCGCTTTGAGGCCTGTGCTGGAAAGGAAATATCTTCACATAACAAGTAGACAGAAGCATTCTCTGAAACATCTTTGTGGTGTGTGCATTCAACCCCCAGAGTTGAACATTCCTCTTGACAGAGAAGTTTTGAAATTCTCTTTTTATAGAATCTGCAAGTGGATATTTGGACCGCTTCTAGGAATTCGTTGGAAACGGGACACCCTCACACAAAAACAAGACAGAAGCGTTCTCACAAGCTTCTGTGTGATGTGAGCATTCAGCTCACAGTGCTGAACCTTTCTTTTGATAGAGCAATTTTGAAACACTCTTTTTCTGGAATCGGCAAGTGGACATTTGAGCGCATTGAGGCCTGCGGTGGAAAGGAAATATCTTCACATCAAAACTAGACAGAAGCATTCTCTGAATCTTCTTTGTGGTGTGTGCATTCAACTCACAGAGTTGAACACTCCTCTTAACAGAGACATTTTGAAACACTCTTTTTTTAGGATCTGCAAGTGGAAATTTGGACCGCTTCCAAGAATTCATTGGAAAGGGACAAACTCACACGAAAACTAGACAAAAGCATTCTCACAAACTTCTCTGTGAGAAGTGAATTCAACCCACATAGTTTAACGTTTCTTCCCATGGAGCAGTTTGGAAACACACATTATGCAGTATATGCAAGGGGTCATTCGGAAAGCTATGAGGCCTGTGTTCCAAAAGTCTATATCTTCACATATAACCTAGAAAGAAGCATTCTCAGAAACCACATTGTGTTGGTTGCCTTCAACTCACAGAGGGGAATATTCCTTTTGTTAGAGCAGCCATGAAACACTGTTTCTGTATAATCTGCAATTGGATATTTGCAGATCTCTGAGGCCTCTGGTGGGAAGGAAAATTTCTTCTCAAAACACCTATAGAGAAACATTCTCAGAAACCACTTTGTGATATGTGCATTCAACTCACAGAGTTGAACATTCCTTTTGTTAGAGCAGTTTTGAAGGACTCTTTTTGTAGAATCTGCATGTGGATATTTGGACCACTTATAGGAATTTGCTGGAAACGGGATATCCTCACACAAAAACGAGACAGAAGCATTCTCACAAACTCCCTTGTGATGTGTGCTCTCAACTCAGAGATGTGAAACTGACTATTGATAGAACAGTTTGGAAACACTCTTTTTCTAAGATCTGCAAGTGGACATTTGGAGTGCTTTGAGGCCTGTGCTGGAAAGGAAATATCTTCACATCAAAACTAGCCAGAAGCATTCTCTGAAACTTCTTTGTGGTGTGTGCATTCAACTCACAGAGTTCAACACTCCTTTTAACAGAGACATTTTGAAACTCTCTTTTTGTGGAATCTGCAAGAGGAAATTTGGACCGCTTGTAGGAATTCTTCAGAAACGGGACAAACTCACACGAAAACGAGACAGAAGCATTCTCCCAAACTTCTCCGTGAGAAGGGAATTCAACCCACAGAGTTTAACGTTTCTTTTCATGGAGCAGTTTGGAAACACACTTTGTGCAGTATATGCAAGGGGTCATTGGGAAAGCTATGAGGCCTGTGTTCCAAAAGTCTATATCTTCACATATAACCTAGAAAGAAGCATTCTCAGAAACTACATTGTGTTGGTTGCATTCAACTCATAGAGGGGAATATTCCTTTTGTTAGAGCAGTCCTGAAACACTGTTTTTTTATAATCTACAATTGGATATTTGCAGACATCTCAGGCCTGTGGTGGGAAGGGAAATTTCTTCTCAAAACACCTATAGAGAAACATTCTCAGAAACCATTTTGTGATATGTGCATTCAACTCACAGAGTTGAACATTCCTTTTGTTGGAGCAGTTTTGAAACACTCTTTTTGTAGAATCTGCATGTGGATATTTGGACCACTTATAGGAATTTGCTGGAAACGGGATATCCTCACACAAAAGCGAGACAGAAGCATTCTCACAAACTCCTTTCTGATGTGTGCTCTCGACTCAGAGATGTGAACCTGACTTTTCATAGAGCAGTTTGGAAACACTCTTTTTCTAGGATCTGCAAGTGGACATTTGGAGCCCTTTGAGGCCTGTGCTGGAAAGGCAATATCTTCACGTAACAAGTAGACAGAAACATTCTCTGAATGTTCTTGTTTTGTGTGCATTCAACTCACAGAGTTGAACATTCCTTTTGACAGAGAAATTTTGAAACACTCTTTTTATCGAATGCGCAAGTGGATATTTGGACCGCTTCTAGGAATTCGTTGGAAACGGGACACCCTCACACCAAAACAAGACAGAAGCGTTCTCACAGGCTTCTGCGTAATGTGAGCATTCAGCTCACAGAGCTGAACCTTTCTTTTGTTAGAGCAATTTTGAAACACTCTTTTTCTAGAATCGGCAAGTGGACATTTGGAGGGCTTTGAGGCCTGTGGTGGAAAGGAAATATCTTCACATCAAAACTAGACAGAAGCATTCTCTGAATCTTCTTTGTGCTGTGTGCATTCAGCTCAAAGAGTTGAACACTCCTTTTAAGAGAGACATTTTGAAACACTCTTTTTGTAGAATCTGTAAGGGGAAATTTGCACCGCTTGTAGGAATTCGTTGGAAACGGGACAAACTCACACGAAAACTAGACAGAAGCATTCTCACAAACTTCTCTGTGAGAAGTGAACTCAACCCACAGAGTTTAACGTTTCTTTTCATGGAGCAGCTTGGAAACACACTTTTTGCAGTATATGCAAGTGGTCATTCGGAATGCTATGAGGCCTGTGTTTGAAAAGGCAATATCTTCACATATAACCTAGAAAGAATCATTATCAGAAACTACTTTTTGTTGGTTGCATTCAACTCACACAGGGGAATATTCCTTTTGTTAGAGCAGCCATGAAACACTGTTTTTTTATAATCTGCAATTGGACATTTGGAGAGCTCTGAGGCCTCAGGTGGGAAGGGAAATTTCTTCACAAAACACCTTGAGAGAAGCATTCTCAGAAACCGCTTTGTGATGTGTGCATTCAACTCACAGTGTTGAACATTCCTTTGCTTAGAGCAGTTTTGAAACACTCTTTTTGTAGAATCTGCATGTGGATATTTGGACCACTTATAGGCACTTGCTGGAAACGGGATATCCTCACACAAAAGCGAGACAGAAGCATTCTCACAAACTCCTTTCTGATGTGTGCTCTCAACTCAGAGATGTGAACCTGACTTTTCATAGAGCAGTTTGGAAACACTCTTTTTCTAGGATCTGCAAGTGGACATTTGGAGCCCTTTGAGGCCTGTGCTGGAAAGGCAATATCTTCACATAACAAGTAGACAGAAACATTCTCTGAAACTTCTTGTTTTGTGTGCATTCAACTCACAGAGTTGAACATTCCTTTTGACAGAGAAATTTTGAAACACTCTTTTTATAGAATGCGCAAGGGGATATTTGGACCACTTATAGGAATTTGCTGGAAACGGGATGTCCTCACACCAAAACGAGATAGAAGCATTCTCACAAACTACTTTGTGATGTGTGCTCTCAACTCAGAGATGTGAACCTGACTATTGATAGAGCAGTTTGGAAACACTCTTTTTCTAGGATCTGCAAGTGGACATTTGGAGCGCTTTCAGGCCTGTGCTGGAAAGGAAATATCTTCACATAACAAGTAGACAGAAGCATTCTCTGAAACTTCTTTGTGGTGTGTGCATTCAACTCCCAGAGTTGAACATTCCTCTTGACAGAGAAGTTTTGAAACACTCTTTTTATAGAATGTGCAAGTGGATATTTGGACCGCTTCTAGGAATTCGTTGGAAACGGGACACCCTCACACAAAAACAAGACAGAAGCGTTCTCACAAGCTTCTGTGTGATGTGAGCATTCAGCTCACAGTGCTGAACCATTCTTTTGATAGAGCAATTTTGAAACACTCTTTTTCTGGAATCGGCAAGTGGACATTGGAGCGCTTTGAGGCCTGCGGTGGAAAGGAAATATCTTCACATCAAAACTAGACAGAAGCATTCTCTGAATCTTCTTTGGGGTGTGTGCATTCAACTCACAGAGTTGAACACTCCTCTTAACAGAGACATTTTGAAACACTCTTTTTGTAGGATCTGCAAGTGGAAATTTGGACCGCTTCCAAGAATTCATTGGAAAGGGACAAACTCACACGAAAACTAGACAAAAGCATTCTCACAAACTTCTCTGTGAGAAGTGAATTCAACCCACATAGTTTAACGTTTCTTTCCATGGAGCAGTTTGGAAACACACATTATGCAGTATATGCAAGGGGTCATTCGGAAAGCTATGAGGGCTGTGTTCCAAAAGTCTATATCTTCACATATAACCTAGAAAGAAGCATTCTCAGAAACCACATTGTGTTGGTTGCCTTCAACTCACAGAGGGGAATATTCCTTTTGTTAGAGCAGCCATGAAACACTGTTTCTGTATAATCTGCAATTGGATATTTGCAGATCTCTGAGGCCTCTGGTGGGAAGGAAAATTTCTTCTCAAAACACCTATAGAGAAACATTATCAGAAACCACTTTGTGATATGTGCATTCAACTCACAGAGTAGAACATTCCTTTTGTTAGTGCAGTTTTGAAGGACTCTTTTTGTAGAATCTGCATGTGGATATTTGTACCACTTATAGGAATTTGCTGGAAACGGGATATCCTCACAGAAAAACGAAACAGAAGCATTCTCACAAACTCCTTTGTGATGTGTGCTCTCAACTCAGAGATGTGAAACTGACTATTGATAGAGCAGTTTGGAAACACTCTTTTTCTAGGATCTGCAAGTGGACATTTGGAGCGCTTTGAGGCCTGTGCTGGAAAGGAAATATCTTCACATAACAAGTAGACAGAAGCATTCTCTGAAACATCTTTGTGGTGTGTGCATTCAACCCCCAGAGTTGAACATTCCTCTTGACAGAGAAGTTTTGAAATTCTCTTTTTATAGAATCTGCAAGTGGATATTTGGACCGCTTCTAGGAATTCGTTGGAAACGGGACACCCTCACACAAAAACAAGACAGAAGCGTTCTCACAAGCTTCTGTGTGATGTGAGCATTCAGCTCACAGTGCTGAACCTTTCTTTTGATAGAGCAATTTTGAAACACTCTTTTTCTGGAATCGGCAAGTGGACATTTGAGCGCATTGAGGCCTGCGGTGGAAAGGAAATATCTTCACATCAAAACTAGACAGAAGCATTCTCTGAATCTTCTTTGTGGTGTGTGCATTCAACTCACAGAGTTGAACACTCCTCTTAACAGAGACATTTTGAAACACTCTTTTTTTAGGATCTGCAAGTGGAAATTTGGACCGCTTCCAAGAATTCATTGGAAAGGGACAAACTCACACGAAAACTAGACAAAAGCATTCTCACAAACTTCTCTGTGAGAAGTGAATTCAACCCACATAGTTTAACGTTTCTTCCCATGGAGCAGTTTGGAAACACACATTATGCAGTATATGCAAGGGGTCATTCGGAAAGCTATGAGGCCTGTGTTCCAAAAGTCTATATCTTCACATATAACCTAGAAAGAAGCATTCTCAGAAACCACATTGTGTTGGTTGCCTTCAACTCACAGAGGGGAATATTCCTTTTGTTAGAGCAGCCATGAAACACTGTTTCTGTATAATCTGCAATTGGATATTTGCAGATCTCTGAGGCCTCTGGTGGGAAGGAAAATTTCTTCTCAAAACACCTATAGAGAAACATTCTCAGAAACCACTTTGTGATATGTGCATTCAACTCACAGAGTTGAACATTCCTTTTGTTAGAGCAGTTTTGAAGGACTCTTTTTGTAGAATCTGCATGTGGATATTTGGACCACTTATAGGAATTTGCTGGAAACGGGATATCCTCACACAAAAACGAGACAGAAGCATTCTCACAAACTCCCTTGTGATGTGTGCTCTCAACTCAGAGATGTGAAACTGACTATTGATAGAGCAGTTTGGAAACACTCTTTTTCTAAGATCTGCAAGTGGACATTTGGAGTGCTTTGAGGCCTGTGCTGGAAAGGAAATATCTTCACATCAAAACTAGCCAGAAGCATTCTCTGAAACTTCTTTGTGGTGTGTGCATTCAACTCACAGAGTTCAACACTCCTTTTAACAGAGACATTTTGAAACTCTCTTTTTGTGGAATCTGCAAGAGGAAATTTGGACCGCTTGTAGGAATTCTTCAGAAACGGGACAAACTCACACGAAAACGAGACAGAAGCATTCTCCCAAACTTCTCCGTGAGAAGGGAATTCAACCCACAGAGTTTAACGTTTCTTTTCATGGAGCAGTTTGGAAACACACTTTGTGCAGTATATGCAAGGGGTCATTGGGAAAGCTATGAGGCCTGTGTTCCAAAAGTCTATATCTTCACATATAACCTAGAAAGAAGCATTCTCAGAAACTACATTGTGTTGGTTGCATTCAACTCATAGAGGGGAATATTCCTTTTGTTAGAGCAGTCCTGAAACACTGTTTTTTTATAATCTACAATTGGATATTTGCAGACATCTCAGGCCTGTGGTGGGAAGGGAAATTTCTTCTCAAAACACCTATAGAGAAACATTCTCAGAAACCATTTTGTGATATGTGCATTCAACTCACAGAGTTGAACATTCCTTTTGTTGGAGCAGTTTTGAAACACTCTTTTTGTAGAATCTGCATGTGGATATTTGGACCACTTATAGGAATTTGCTGGAAACGGGATATCCTCACACAAAAGCGAGACAGAAGCATTCTCACAAACTCCTTTCTGATGTGTGCTCTCGACTCAGAGATGTGAACCTGACTTTTCATAGAGCAGTTTGGAAACACTCTTTTTCTAGGATCTGCAAGTGGACATTTGGAGCCCTTTGAGGCCTGTGCTGGAAAGGCAATATCTTCACGTAACAAGTAGACAGAAACATTCTCTGAATGTTCTTGTTTTGTGTGCATTCAACTCACAGAGTTGAACATTCCTTTTGACAGAGAAATTTTGAAACACTCTTTTTATCGAATGCGCAAGTGGATATTTGGACCGCTTCTAGGAATTCGTTGGAAACGGGACACCCTCACACCAAAACAAGACAGAAGCGTTCTCACAGGCTTCTGCGTAATGTGAGCATTCAGCTCACAGAGCTGAACCTTTCTTTTGTTAGAGCAATTTTGAAACACTCTTTTTCTAGAATCGGCAAGTGGACATTTGGAGGGCTTTGAGGCCTGTGGTGGAAAGGAAATATCTTCACATCAAAACTAGACAGAAGCATTCTCTGAATCTTCTTTGTGCTGTGTGCATTCAACTCAAAGAGTTGAACACTCCTTTTAAGAGAGACATTTTGAAACACTCTTTTTGTAGAATCTGTAAGGGGAAATTTGCACCGCTTGTAGGAATTCGTTGGAAACGGGACAAACTCACACGAAAACTAGACAGAAGCATTCTCACAAACTTCTCTGTGAGAAGTGAATTCAACCCACAGAGTTTAACGTTTCTTTTCATGGAGCAGTTTGGAAACACACTTTTTGCAGTATATGCAAGTGGTCATTCGGAATGCTATGAGGCCTGTGTTTGAAAAGGCAATATCTTCACATATAACCTAGAAAGAATCATTATCAGAAACTACTTTTTGTTGGTTGCATTCAACTCACACAGGGGAATATTCCTTTTGTTAGAGCAGCCATGAAACACTGTTTTTTTATAATCTGCAATTGGACATTTGGAGAGCTCTGAGGCCTCAGGTGGGAAGGGAAATTTCTTCACAAAACACCTTGAGAGAAGCATTCTCAGAAACCGCTTTGTGATGTGTGCATTCAACTCACAGTGGTGAACATTCCTTTGCTTAGAGCAGTTTTGAAACACTCTTTTTGTAGAATCTGCATGTGGATATTTGGACCACTTATAGGCACTTGCTGGAAACGGGATATCCTCACACAAAAGCGAGACAGAAGCATTCTCACAAACTCCTTTCTGATGTGTGCTCTCAACTCAGAGATGTGAACCTGACTTTTCATAGAGCAGTTTGGAAACACTCTTTTTCTAGGATCTGCAAGTGGACATTTGGAGCCCTTTGAGGCCTGTGCTGGAAATGCAATATCTTCACATAACAACTAGACAGAAACATTCTCTGAAACTTCTTGTTTTGTGTGCATTCAACTCACAGAGTTGAACATTCCTTTTGACAGAGAAATTTTGAAACACTCTTTTTATAGAATGCGCAAGTGGATATTTGGACCACTTATAGGAATTTGCTGGAAACGGGATGTCCTCACACCAAAACGAGACAGAAGCATTCTCACAAACTACTTTGTGATGTGTGCTCTCAACTCAGAGATGTGAACCTGACTATTCATAGAGCAGTTTGGAAACACTCTTTTTCTAGGATCTGCAAGTGGACATTTGGAGCGCTTTCAGGCCTGTGCCGGAAAGGAAATATCTTCACATAACAAGAAGACAGAAGCATTCTCAGAAACTTCTTTGTGATGTGGGCGTTGAACTCACGGAGTTGAACCTTTCTTTTGATAGAGAAGTTTTGAAACACTCTTTTAGTAGAATCTTCATGTGGATGGATGGAGTGCTTTGAGGCCTATGCTGGAAGAGGAAATATCTTCACGTAGAAACTAGACAAAAGCATTCTCAGAAAGTTCCCTGTGCTTTGTGCATTCAACTCACAGAGTTCTACCTGCCTTTGGATAGAGCAGTTCTGAAACCGTCTTTCTGTAGAATCTGCAAGTGGATATTTGGAGCGCTTTGAGGATTATGCTGCAAAAGGAAATATCATTGCTTAAAAGCTGGATGGAAGAATTCTCAGAAACTACTTTGTGTTGAGTGCCTTCAACTCACAGGGTTGAACCTTCCTTTTGACAGACCAATTTTGAAACACTGTTTTTGTAGAATCCGCAAGTGGATATTTGGAGCTCTTCGAGGCTTATGCTGGCAAAGGAGATATCTTCATATACAAACTAGACAGAAGCATTTTCAGAAACTTCTATGTCATGTGGGGATTGAACTCACAGAGTTGAGCATTCCTTTTCATGGAGCACTTCTGCAACACTCTTTTTGAGGAAACTGCAAGTGGATATTTGGTGCGATTTCGGCATCTAGTGGAAAAGGAAATACATGCAGATGAAAACTGGATAGAATCATTCTGAGAAACTTTCTTCTGATGAGTGCATTCAACTCACAGACTTGAAACTTCCTTTTCAAAGAGCAGTTTTGAAACACTGTTTTCGTAGAATCCGCAAGTGGCTATTTGGAGCGCTTTGAGGCCTATGCTGGGAAATGAAATCTCTTCACCTAAAAACTAGACAGAAGCATTCTCAGAAACTTCTTCACGATATGTGCATTCAACTCACAGAGTTAAACCTTTCTTTTCACAGAGCAGTTTTGAAACACACTTTTGGTAAAATCTGCGAGTGGATATTTGGAGCGATTTCAGGCCTATGCTAGAAAAGGAAATATCTTCACATAAATACTAGACAGAAGCATTCTCAGAAACGTCTGTGTGATGAGTGCATTCAATTCACAGACTTGAACGTTCCTTTTGACGGAACAGTTTTGAAGCACTCCTTTGGTAACATCTGCAAGTGTTTATTTGGAGCACTTTGAGGCCTATGTTGGAAAAGGAAATATCCTCACATAAAAATTAGAGAGAAGCATTCTCAGAAACTTCTTTGTGATGATTGCATTCTACTCACAGAGTTGAACATTCCTTTTGATAGAACAGTTTTGAAACACTCTTTTTGTAGAATCCGCAAGTGGATATTTGGAGCGCTTTGAGGCCTATGCTGGGAAATGAAATATCTTCACCTGAAAACTAGACAGAAGCATTCTGAGAAACTTCTTTGTGAGGAGTGCATTCAACTCACAGACTTGAACGTTCCTTTTGATAGAACAGTTTTGAAACACTAAGTTTGTAGAATCCGCAAGTGTTTATTCGGAGCACCTTGAGGCCTATGTTGGAAAAGGAAATATATTCACATAAAAACTGGAGAGAAGCATTCTCAGAAACTTCTTTGTGATGAGTGCATTCAACTCATAGAGTTGAACCTGTCTTTTGATAGAGCAGTTTGGAAACACTCTTTTTGTGATATCTGCAAGTGGATATTTCCAGCGATTGGAGGCCTATGCAAGGAAAAGGAAATATCTTTACACAAAAACTAGACAGCAGCATTCTCAGAAACTACTTTGTGAGGAGTGCATTCAACTCACAGACTTGAACGTGCCTTTTGATAGAACAGTTTTGCAACACTCCTTCAGTACAATCTGCAAGTGTTTATACGGAGCTCTTTGGGGCCTATGTTGGAAAAGAAATATCTCCACATAAAAACTAGACAGCAGCATTCTAAGAAACTTCTTTGTGATGAGTGCATTCTACTCACAGAGTTGAACTTTCCTTTTGATAGAACAGTTTTGAAACACTCTTTTTGTAGAATCTGTAAGTGGATATTTTTGCGCTTTGGGGCCTATGCTGGAAAAGGAAATATCTTCACATAAAAACTGGACAGAAGCATTCTCAGAAACTTCTTTGTGATGTGGGCGTTGAACTCACGGAGTTGAACCTTTCTTTTGATAGAGAAGTTTTGAAACGCTCTTTTAGTAGAATCTTCATGTGGATGGATGGAGTGCTTTGAGGCCTATGCTGGAAAAGGAAATATCTTCACGTAGAAACTAGACAAAAGCATTCTAAGAACGTTCCCTGTGCTTTGTGCATTCAACTCACAGAGTTCTACCTGCCTTTGGATAGAGCAGTTCTGAAACCCTCTTTCTGTAGAATCTGCAAGTGGATATTTGGAGCGCTTTGAGGACTATGCTGCAAAAGGAAATATCATTGCATAAAAGCTAGATAGAAGCATTCTCAGAAACTTCTTTGTGATGAGTGCATTCAACTCACAGTGTTGAACCTTCCTTTGGATAGACCAGTTTTGAAACACTGTTTTTGTAGAATCCGCAAGTGGATATTTGGAGCTCTTTGAGGCTTATGCTGGAAAAGGAGATATCTTCATATACAAACTAGACAGAAGCATTTTCAGAAACTTCTATGTCATGTGGGGATTGAACTCACAGAGTTGAGCATTCCTTTTCATGGAGCAGTTGTGCAACACTCTTTTTGCGGAAACTGCAAGTGGATATTTGGTGCGATTGCGGCATCTAGTGGAAAAGGAAATACATGCAGATGAAAACTGAATAGAATTATTCTGAGAAACTTTTTTCTGATGAGTGCATTCAACTCACAGACTTGAACCTTCCTTTTCAAAGAGCAGTTTTGAAACACTGTTTTCGTAGAATCCGCAAGTGGCTATTTGGAGCGCTTTGAGGCCTATGCTGGGAAATGAAATCTCTTCACCTAAAAACTAGACAGAAGCATTCTCAGAAACTTCTTCACGATATGTGCATTCAACTCACAGAGTTGAACCTTTCTTTTCACAGAGCAGTTTTGAAACACACTTTTGGTAAAATCTGCGAGTGGATATTTGGAGCGATTTCAGGCCTATGCTAGAAAAGGAAATATCTTCACATCAATACTAGACAGAAGCATTCTCAGAAACTTCTGTGTGATGAGTGCATTCCATTCACAGACTTGAACGTTCCTTTTGACGGAACAGTTTTGAAACACTCCTTTGGTAGCATCTGCAAGTGTTTATTTGGAGCAGTTTGAGGCCTATGTTGGAAAAGGAAATATCCTCACATAAAAACTAGAGAGAAGCATTCTCAGAAACTTCTTTGTGATGATTGCATTCTACTCACAGAGTTGAACCTTCCTTTTGATAGAACAGTTTTGAAACACTCTTTTTGTAGAATCTGCAAGTGGATATTTGGAGCGCTTTGAGGCCTATGCTGGGAAATGAAATATCTTCACCTGAAAACTAGACAGAAGCATTCTGAGAAACTTCTTTGTGAGGAGTGCATTCAACTCACAGACTTGAACGTTCCTTTTGATAGAACAGTTTCGAAACACTAAGTTTGTAGAATCCGCAAGTGTTTATTCGGAGCACCTTGAGGCCTATGTTGGAAAAGGAAATATCTTCACATAACAACTAGAGAGAAGCATTCTCAGAAACTTCTTTGTGATGAGTGCATTCAACTCATAGAGTTGAACCTGTCTTTTGATAGAGCAGTTCGGAAACACTCTTTTTGTGAAATCTGCAAGTGGATATTTCCAGCGATTGGAGGCCTATGCAAGGAAAAGGAAATATCTTTACACAAAAACTAGACAGCAGCATTCTCAGAAACTACTTTGTGAGGAGTGCATTCAACTCACAGACTTGAACGTGCCTTTTGATTGAACAGTTTTGCAACACTCCTTCAGTACAATCTGCAGGTGTTTATTCGGAGCGCTTTGGGGCCTATGTTGGAAAAGGAAATATCTCCACATAAAAACTAGACAGCAGCATTCTAAGAAACTTCTTTGTGATGAGTGCATTCTACTCACAGAGTTGAACTTTCCTTTTGATAGAACAGTTTTGAAACACCCTTTTTGTAGAATCTGCAAGTGGATATTTGGCGCGATTTGAGGCCTATGCTGGAAAAGGAAATATCTTCACATAAAAACTAGACAGAAGCATTCTCAGAAACTTCTTTGTGTTGAGTGCATTCAACTCACAGACTTGAAGCTTCCTTTTGAAAGAGCAGTTTTGAAACACTCTTTTTGTAAAATCTGCAAGTGGATATTCGGAGCAATTTGTCGCCTGTGCTGGGAAATGGAATATCTTCACCTAAAAACTAGACAGAAGAATTCTCAGAAAGCTCTTCTCGATGCGTGCATTCAACTCACAGAGTTGAACCTGCCTTTTGACAGAGCAGTTTGGTAACACTCTGTTTGTAGAATCTGTAAGTGGATATTTTTGCGCTTTGAGGCCTATGCTGGAAAAGGAAATATCTTCCCATAAAAACTGGACAGAAGCATTCTCAGAAACTTCTTTGTGATGTGGGCGTTGAACTCACGGAGTTGAACCTTTCTTTTGATAGAGAAGTTTTCAAACACTCTTTTAGTAGAATCTTCATGTGGATGGATGGAGTGCTTTGAGGCCTATGCTGGAAAAGGAAATATCTTCACGTAGAATCTAGACAAAAGCATTCTCAGAAAGTTCCCTGTGCTTTGTGCATTCAACTCACAGAGTTCTACCTGCCTTTGGCTAGAGCAGTTCTGAAACCCTCTTTCTGTAGAATCTGCAAGTGGATATTTGAGGCGCTTTGAGGACTATGCTGCAAAAGGAAATATCATTGCATAAAAGCTAGATAGAAGCATTCTCAGAAACTTCCTTGTGATGAGTGCCTTCAACTCACAGGGTTGAACCTTCCTTTGGATAGACCAGTTTTGAAACACTGTTTTTGTAGAATCCGCAAGTGGATATTTGGAGCTCTTTGAGGCTTATGCTGGAAAAGGAGATATCTTCATATACAAACTAGACAGAAGCATTTTCAGAAACTTCTACGTCATGTGGGGATTGAACTCACAGAGTTGAACATTCCTTTTCATGGAGCAGTTCTGCAATACTCTTTTTGTGGAAACTGCACGTGGATATTTGGTGCGATTGCGGCATCTAGTGGAAAAGGAAATACATGCAGATGAAAACTGGATAGAATCATTCTGAGAAACTTTTTTCTGATGAGTGCATTCAACTCACAGACTTGAACCTTCCTTTTCAAAGAGCAGTTTTGAAACACTGTTTTCGTAGAATCCGCAAGTGGCTATTTGGAGCGCTTTGAGGCCTATGCTGGGAAATGAAATCTCTTCACCTAAAAACTAGACAGAAGCCTTCTCAGAAACTTCTTCACGATATGTGCATTCAACCCACAGAGTTGAACCTGCCTTTCGACAGAGCAGTTTGGAAACACTCTTTTTGTAAAATCTGCAAGTGGATATTTGGAGCCATTTGTGGCCTATGCAAAGAAAAGGAAATATCTTCACATATAAACTAGACGGCAGCATTCTCAGAAACCTCTTTGTGATGAGTGCATTCAACTCAAGGACTTGAACGTTCCTTTTGATAGAACAGTTTTGAAACACTCCTTTTGTACAATCTGCAAATGTTTTATTCGGAGCGCTTTGAGGCCTATGTTGGAAAAGGAAATATATTCACATAAAAACTAGACAGAAGCATTCTCAGAAACTTCTTTGTGATGAGTGCATTCAACTCACAGACTTGAACCTACCAATCGATAGAGAAGTTTGGAAACACTCTTTTTGTAGAATCTGCAAGTGGATATTTGGAGGGCTTTGAGGCCTATGCTGGAAAAGGATATATCTTCACATAAAAACCAGACAGCAGCATTCTCAGAAACCTCTTTGAGATGAGTGCATTCAACTCACAGAATTGAACGTTCCTTTTGGTAGAAGAGTTTTGAACCACTCCTTTTGTAGAATCTGCAAGTGTTTATTCGGAGCCCTTTGAGGCTTATGCTGGAAGAGGATATATCTTCACATAAAAACTAGACAGAAGCTTTCTCAGAAACTTCTTTGCAAAGAGTGCATTCCACTCACAGAGTTGAACCTACCAATCGATAGAGAAGTTTTGAAACACTCTTTTTGTAGGATCTGCAAGTGAATATTTGGAGGGATTTGAGGCCTATGCTTTAAATGGAAGCATCTTCACATGAAAACTAGACAGAAGCATTCTCAGAAACGTCTTTGTGATGAGTGCATTCAACTCACAGACTTGAAGATTCCTTTTGAAAGAGCAGATTTGAAACACTTTTTGTAGCATCTGCAAGTGGATATATGGAGCGCTTTGAGGCCTATGCTGGAAAAGGAAATATCTTCACATAAAAACTGGACAGAAGCATTCTCAGAAACTTCTTTGTGATGTGGGCGTTGAACTCACGGAGTTGAACCTTTCTTTTGATAGAGAAGTTTTGAAACACTCTTTTAGTAGAATCTTCATGTGGATGGATGGAGTGCTTTGAGGCCTATGCTGGAAAAGGAAATATCTTCACGTAGAAACTAGACAGAAGCATTCTCAGAAAGTTCCCTGGGCTTTGTGCATTCAAATCACAGAGTTCTACCTGCCTTTGGATAGAGCAGTTCTGAAACCCTCTTTCTGTAGAATCTGCAAGTGGATATTTGGAGCGCTTTGAGGACTATGCTGCAAAAGGAAATATCATTGCATAAAAGCTAGATGGAAGCATTCTCAGAAACTACTTTTTGTTGAGTGCCTTCAACTCACAGGGTTGAACCTTCCTTTTGACAGACCAATTTTGAAACACTGTTTTTGTAGAATACGCAAGTGGATATTTGGAGCTCTTCTAGGCTTATGCTGGCGAAGGAGATATCTTCATATACAAACTAGACAGAAGCATTTTCAGAAACTTCTATGTCATGTGGGGATTGAAGTCACAGAGTTCAGCATTCCTTTTCATGGAGCAGTTGTGCAACACTCTTTTTGCGGAAACTGCAAGTGGATATTTGGTGCGATTGCGGCATCTAGTGGAAAAGGAAATACATGCAGATGAAAACGGGATAGAATCATTCTGAGAAACTTTTTTCTGATGAGTGCATTCAACTCACAGACTTGAACCTTCCTTTTCAAAGAGCAGTTTTGAAACACTGTTTTCGTAGAATCCGCAAGTGGCTATTTGGAGCGCTTTGAGGCCTATGCTGGGAAATGAAATCTCTTCACCTAAAAACTAGACAGAAGCATTCTCAGAAACTTCTTCACGATATGTGCATTCAACTCACAGAGTTGAACCTTTCTTTTCACAGAGCAGTTTTGAAACACACTTTTGGTAAAATCTGCGAGTGGATATTTGGAGCGATTTCAGGCCTATGCTAGAAAAGGAAATATCTTCACATAAATACTAGACAGAAGCATTCTCAGAAACTTCTGTGTGATGAGTGCATTCAATTCACAGACTTGAACGTTCCTTTTGACGGAGCAGTTTTGAAACACTCCTTTGGTAGCATCTGCAAGTGTTTATTTGGAGCACTTTGAGGCCTATGTTGGAAAAGGAAATATCCTCACATAAAAACTAGAGAGAAGCATTCTCAGAAACTTCTTTGTGATGATTGCATTCTACTCACAGAGTTAAACCTTCCTTTTGATAGAACAGTTTTGAAACACTCTTTTTGTAGAATCTGCAAGTGGATATTTGGAGCGCTTTGAGGCCTATGCTGGGAAATGAAATATCTTCACCTGAAAACTAGACAGAAGCATTCTGAGAAACTTCTTTGTGAGGAGTGCATTCAACTCACAGACTTGAACGTTCCTTTTGATAGAACAGTTTCGAAACACTAAGTTTGTAGAATCCGCAAGTGTTTATTCGGAGCACCTTGAGGCCTATGATGGAAAAGGAAATATCTTCACATAACAACTAGAGAGAAGCATTCTCAGAAACTTCTTTGTGATGAGTGCATTCAACTCATAGAGTTGAACCTGTCTTTTGATAGAGCAGTTTGGAAACACTCTTTTTGTGAAATCTGCAAGTGGATATTTCCAGCGATTGGAGGCCTATGCAAGGAAAAGGAAATATCTTTACACAAAAACTAGACAGCAGCATTCTCAGAAACTACTTTGTGAGGAGTGCATTCAACTCACAGACTTGAACGTGCCTTTTGATGGAACAGTTTTGCAACACTCCTTCAGTACAATCTGCAAGTGTTTATTCGGAGCGCTTTGGGGCCTATGTTGGAAAAGGAAATATCTCCACATAAAAACTAGACAGCAGCATTCTAAGAAACTTCTTTGTGATGAGTGCATTCTACTCACAGAGTTGAACTTTCCTTTGGATAGAACAGTTTTGAAACACTCTTTTTGTAGAATCTGCAAGTGGATATTTGGAGCGATTTGAGGCCTATGCTGGAAAAGGAAATATCTTCACATAAAAACTAGACAGAAGCATTCTCAGAAACTTCTTTGTGTTGAGTGCATTCAACTCACAGACTTGAAGCTTCCTTTTGAAAGAGCAGTTTTGAAACACTCTTTTTGTAAAATCTGCAAGTGGATATTCGGAGCAATTTGTGGCCTATGCTGGGAAATGGAATATCTTCACCTAAAAACTAGACAGAAGAATTCTCAGAAAGCTCTTCTCGATGCGTGCATTCAACTCACAGAGTTGAACCTGCCTTTTGACAGAGCAGTTTGGAAACACTCTGTTTGTAGAATCTGTAAGTGGATATTTTTGCGCTTTGAGGCCTATGCTGGTAAAGGAAATATCTTCCCATAAAAACTGGACAGAAGCATTCTCAGAAACTTCTTTGTGATGTGGGCGTTGAACTCACGGAGTTGAACCTTTCTTTTGATAGAGAAGTTTTGAAACACTCTTTTAGTAGAGTCTTCATGTGGATGGATGGAGTGCTTTGAGGCCTATGCTGGAAAAGGAAATATCTTCACGTAGAATCTAGACAAAAGCATTCTCAGAAAGTTCCCTGTGCTTTGTGCATTCAACTCACAGAGTTCTACCTGCCTTTGGATAGAGCAGTTCTGAAACCCTCTTTCTGTAGAATCTGCAAGTGGATATTTGGGGCGCTTTGAGGACTATGCTGCAAAAGGAAATATCATTGCATAAAAGCTAGATAGAAGCATTCTCAGAAACTTCCTTGTGATGAGTGCCTTCAACTCACAGAGTTGAACCTTCCTTTGGATAGACCAGTTTTGAAACACTGTTTTTGTAGAATCCGCAAGTGGATATTTGGAGCTCTTTGAGGCTTATGCTGGAAAAGGAGATATCTTCATATACAAACTAGACAGAAGCATTTTCAGAAACTTCTACGTCACGTGGGGATTGAACTCACAGAGTTGAACATTCCTTTTCATGGAGCAGTTCTGCAATACTCTTTTTGTGGAAACTGCATGTGGATATTTGGTGCGATTGCGGCATCTAGTGGAAAAGGAAATACATGCAGATGAAAACTGGATAGAATCATTCTGAGAAACTTTTTTCTGATGAGTGCATTCAACTCACAGACTTGAACCTTCCTTTTCAAAGAGCAGTTTTGAAACACTGTTTTCGTAGAATCCGCAAGTGGCTATTTGGAGCGCTTTGAGGCCTATGCTGGGAAATGAAATCTCTTCACCTAAAAACTAGACAGAAGCCTTCTCAGAAACTTCTTCACGATATGTGCATTCAACCCACAGAGTTGAACCTGCCTTTCGACAGAGCAGTTTGGAAACACTCTTTTTGTAAAATCTGCAAGTGGATATTTGGAGCCATTTGTGGCCTATGCAAAGAAAAGGAAATATCTTCACATATAAACTAGACGGCAGCATTCTCAGAAACCTCTTTGTGATGAGTGCATTCAACTCAAGGACTTGAACGTTCCTTTTGATAGAACAGTTTTGAAACACTCCTTTTGAACAATCTGCAAATGTTTTATTCGGAGCGCTTTGAGGCCTATGTTGGAAAAGGAAATATCTTCACATAAAAACTAGACAGAAGCATTCTCAGAAACTACTTTGTGAGGAGTGCATTCCACTCACAGACTTGAACGTGCCTTTTGATAAAACAGTTTTGCAACACTCCTTCAGTACAATCTGCAAGTGTTTATTCGGAGCGCTTTGGGGCCTATGTTGGAAAAGGAAATATCTCCACATAAAAACTAGACAGCAGCATTCTAAGAAACTTCTTTGTGATGAGTGCATTCTACTCACAGAGTTGAACTTTCCTTTTGATAGAACAGTTTTGAAACACTCTTTTTGTGGAATCTGCAAGTGAATATTTGGAGAGATTTGAGGCCTATGCTGGAAAAGGAAATACCTTCACATAAAAACTAGACAGAAGCATTCTCAGAAACTTCTTTGTGTTGAGTGCATTCAACTCACAGACTTGAAGCTTCCTTTTGAAAGAGCAGTTTTGAAACACTCTTTTTGTAAAATCTGCAAGTGGATATTCGGAGCAATTTGTGGCCTATGCTGGGAAATGGAATATCTTCACCTAAAAACTAGACAGAAGAATTCTCAGAAAGCTCTTCTCGATGCGTGCATTCAACTCACAGAGTTGAACCTGCCTTTTGACAGAGCAGTTTGGAAACACTCTGTTTGTAGAATCTGTAAGTGGATATTTTTGCGCTTTGAGGCCTATGCTGGAAAAGGAAATATCTTCACATAAAAACTGGACAGAAGCATTCTCAGAAACTTCTTTTTGATGTGGGCGTTGAACTCACGGTGTTGAACCTTTCTTTTGATAGAGAAGTTTTGAAACACTGTTTTAGTAGAATCTTCATGTGGATGGATGGAGTGCTTTGAGGCCTATGCTGGAAGAGGAAATATCCTCACGTAGAAACTAGACAAAAGCATTCTCAGAAAGTTCCCTGTGCTTTGTGCATTCAACTGACAGAGTTCTACCTGCCTTTGGATAGAGCAGTTCTGAAACCGTCTTTCTGTAGAATCTGCAATTGGATATTTGGAGCGCTTTGAGGATTATGCTGCAAAAGGAAATATCATTGCATAAAAGCTGGATGGAAGAATTCTCAGAAACTACTTTGTGTTGAGTGCCTTCAACTCACAGGGTTGAACCTTCCTTTTGACAGACCAATTTTGAAACACTGTTTTTGTGGAATCCGCAAGTGGATATTTGGAGCTCTTTGAGGCTTATGCTGGCAAAGGAGATATCTTCATATACAAACTAGACAGAAGCATTTTCAGAAACTTCTATGTCATGTGGGGATTGAACTCACAGAGTTGAGCATTCCTTTTCATGGAGCACTTCTGCAACACTCTTTTTGCGGAAACTGCAAGTGGATATTTGGTGCGATTTCGGCATCTAGTGGAAAAGGAAATACATGCAGATGAAAACTGGATAGAATCATTCTGAGAAACTTTCTTCTGATGAGTGCATTCAACTCACAGACTTGAAACTTCCTTTTCAAAGAGCAGTTTTGAAACACTGTTTTCGTAGAATCCGCAAGTGGCTATTTGGAGCGCTTTGAGGCCTATGCTGTGAAATGAAATCTCTTCACCTAAAAACTAGACAGAAGCATTCTCAGAAACTTCTTCACGATATGTGCATTCAACTCACAGAGTTGAACCTTTCTTTTCACAGAGCAGTTTTGAAACACACTTTTGGTAAAATCTGCGAGTGGATATTTGGAGCGATTTCAGGCCTATGCTAGAAAAGGAAATATCTTCACATAAATACTAGACAGAAGCATTCTCAGAAACTTCTGTGTGATGAGTGCATTCAATTCACAGACTTGAACGTTCCTTTTGACGGAACAGTTTTGAAACACTCCTTTGGTAACATCTGCAAGTGTTTATTTGGAGCACTTTGAGGCCTATGTTGTAAAAGGAAATATCCTCACATAAAAACTAGAGAGAAGCATTCTCAGAAACTTCTTTGTGATGATTGCATTCTACTCACAGAGTTGAACATTCCTTTTGATAGAACAGTTTTGAAACACTCTTTTTGTAGAATCCGCAAGTGGATATTTGGAGCGCTTTTAGGCCTATGCTAGGAAATGAAATATCTTCACCTGAAAACTAGACAGAAGCATTCTGAGAAACTTCTTTGTGAGGAGTGCATTCAACTCACAGACTTGAATGTTCCTTTTGATACAACAGTTTTGAAACACTAAGTTTGTAGAATCCGCAAGTGTTTATTCGGAGCACCTTGAGGCCTATGATGGAAAAGGAAATATCTTCACATAATAACTACACAGAAGCATTCTCAGAAACTTCTTTGTGATGAGTGCATTCTACTCACAGAGTTGAACATTCTTTATGATAGAAGAGTTTTCAAACTCTCTTTTTGTAGAATCTGCAATTGCATATTTGGAGCTATTTGAGGCCAACGCTGGAAAAGGAAACATCCTCACATAGAAAATAGACAGAAGCATTCTCAGAAACTTGCTTGTGACGAGTGCATTCAACTCACAGACTTGAACCTTTCTTTTGAAAGAGCAGTTTTGAACACTCTTTTTGTAGAATCTGCTAGTGTATATTTGGAGCGCTGTGAGGCCTATGCTGGGAAATGAAATATCTTCACCTAAAAACTAGACGGAAGCATTCTCAGAAACTTCCGTGAGATGAGTGCATTCAACTCACAGACTTGAACGTTCCTTTTGATAGAACAGTTTTGAAACACTCCTTTTGTAGAATCTGCAAGTGTTTATTTCGAGCGCTTGGAGGCCTATGCTGTAAAAGGGAATGTTTTCAAATAACAACTACACAGAAGCATTCTCACAAACCTCTTTGTGATGAGTGCATTCAACTCACAGACTTGAACCTTCCTTTTGAAAGAGCAGTTTTGAAACACTCTTTTTGTAGAATCTGCAAGTGGATATTTGGAGCGCTTTGAGGCCTATGCTGGGAAATGAAATATCTTCACCTAAAATCTAGACAGAAGCATTCTCAGAAACTTCTGTGTGATGAGTGCATTCAACTCACAGACTTGAACATTGCTTTTGATAGAGCAGTTTGGAAACACTCCTTTTGTAAAATCTGCAAGTGTTTATTTGGAGGGCTTTGAGGCCTATGCTGAAAAAGGAAATATCTTCACATAATAACTAGACAGAAGAATTCTCAGAAACTTCATTGTGATGAGTGCATTCTACTCACAGAGTTGAAGATTCTTTATGAAAGAAGAGTTTTCAAACTCTCTTTTTGTAGAATCTGCAATTGCATATTTGGAGCTATTTGAGGCCAACGCTGGAAAATTAAACATCCTCACATAGTAACTAGACAGAAGCATTCTCAGAAACTTGCTTGTGACGAGTGCATTCAACTCACAGACTTGAACCTTTCTTTTGACAGAGCAGTTTTGGAACACTCTTTTTGTAGAATCTGCTAGTGTATATTTGTAGCGCTGTGAGGCCTATGCTGGGAAATGAAATATCTTCGCCTAAAAACTAGACGGAAGCATTCTCAGAAACTTCTGTGTGACGAGTGCATTCAACTCGCAGACTTGAACGTTCCTTTTGATAGAACAGTTTTAAAAGACTCCTTTTGTATAATCTGCATGTGTTTATTTCGAGCGCTTGGAGGCCTATGCTGGAAAAGGGAATGTCTTCAAATACCATCTACACAGAAGCATTCTCACAAACTTCTTTGTGATGAGTGCATTCAACTCACAGACTTGAATCTTCCTTTTGAAAGAGCAGTTTTGAAACACTGTTTTTGTAGAATCTGCAAGTGGATAT
Organism: Pongo pygmaeus; assembly: GCF_028885625.2. NCBI lineage: Eukaryota > Metazoa > Chordata > Mammalia > Primates > Hominidae > Pongo > Pongo pygmaeus. The sequence continues at coordinate 40,324,790 of NC_072392.2, forward strand.
TTGCAGCGCTTTGAGGCCTATGCTGGGAAATGAAATATCTTCACATAAAAACTAGACAGAAGCATTCTCAGAAACTTCTGTGTCATGAGTGCATTCACCTCACAGACTTGAACATTGCTTTTGATAGAGCAGTTTGGAAACACTCCTTTTGTAAAATCTGCAAGTGTTTATATGGAGCGCTTTGAGGCCTATGCTGGAAAAGGAGATAACTTCACATAATAACTACACAGAAGGATTCTCAGAAACTTCTTTGTGATTCGTGCATTCTACTCACAGAGTTGAACCTTCTTTCTGATGGAAGAGTTTTCAAACTCTCTTTTTGTAGAATCTGCCAGTGCACATTTGGAACTGTTGGAGGCCAACGCTGGAAAAGGAAACATCCTCACATAGAAACTAGACAGAAGCATTCTCAGAAACTTGCTTGTGACGAGTGCATTCAACTCACAGACTTGAACCTTTCTTTTGAAAGAGCAGTTTTGGAACACTCTTTTTGTAGAATCTGCTAGTGTATATTTGGAGCGCTGTGACGCCTACGCTGGGAAATGAAATATCTTCACCTAAAAACTAGACGGAAGCATTCTCAGAAACTTCTGTGTGATGAGTGCATTCAACTCACAGACTTGAACGTTCGTTTTGATAGAACAGTTTTGAAACACTCCTTTTGTAGAATCTGCAAGTGTTTATTTCGAGCGCTTGGAGGTCTATGCTGGAAAAGGAAATGTCTTCAAATAACAACTACACAGAAGCTTTCTCAGAAACTTCTCTGTGATGAGTGCATTCAACTCACAGACTTGAACCTTTCTTTTGAAAGAGCAGTTTTGAAACACTCTTTTTGTAGAATCTGCAAGTGGATATTTGGAGTGCTTGGAGGCCTATTCTGGAAAAGGAAATGTCTTCAAATGACAACTACACAGAAGCATTCTCAGAAACTTCTGTGTGATGAGTGCATTCAACTCAGAGACTTGAACATTGCTTTTGATAGAGCAGTTTGGAAACACTCCTTTTGTAAAATCTGCAGGTGTTTTTTTGGAGCGCTTTGAGGCCTATGCTGGAAAAGGAGATAACTTCACATAATAACTACACAGAAGGATTCTCAGAAACCTCTTTGTGATGAGTGCATTCTACTCACAGAGTTGAACCTTCTTTCTGATAGAAGAGTTTTCAAGCTCTCTTTTTGTAGAATCTGCAAGTGCATATTTGGAGCTATTGGAGGCCAACGCTGGAAAAGGAAACATCCTCACATAGAAACTAGACAGAAGCATTCTCAGAAACTTGCTTGTGACGAGTGCATTCAACTCACAGACTTCAACGTTTCTTTTGAAAGAGCAGTTTTGCAACACTCTTTTATAGAATCTGCTAGTGTATATTTGGTGCGCTGTGAGGCCTATGCTGGGAAATGAAATATCTTCACCTAAAAACTAGACGGAAGAATCCTCAGAAACTTCTGTGTGATGAGTGCATTCAACTCACAGACTTGAACGTTCGTTTTGATAGAACAGTTTTGAAACACTCCTTTTGTAGAATCTGCACGTGTTTATTTCGAGCGCTTGGAGGCCTATGCTGGAAAAGGAAATGTCTTCAAATAACAACTACACAGAAGCATACTCAGAAACTTCTCTGTGATGAGTGCATTCAACTCACAGACTTGAACCTTTCTTTTGAAAGAGCAGTTTTGAAACACTCTTTTTGTAGAATCTGCAAGTGGATATTTGGAGTGCTTGGAGTCCTATTCTGGAAAAGGAAATGTCTTCAAATGACAACTACACAGAAGCATTCTCAGAAACTTATTTGTGATGAGTGCATTCAACTCACAGACTTGAACCTTCCTTTTGAAAGAGCAGTTTTGAAACACTCTTTTTGTAGAACCTGCAAGTGGATATTTGGAGCGCTTTGAGGCCTATGCTGGAAAAGGAAATATGTCCACATAATAACTAGACAGAAGCATTCTCAGAAACTTCTTTGTGATGAGTGCATTGTACTCACAGAGTTGAACCTTCTTTTTGATAGTAGAGTTTTCAAACTCTCTTTTTGTAGAATCTGCAAGTGCACATTTGGAGCTGTTGGAATCCAACGCTGGAAAAGGAAACATCCTCACATAGAAACTAGACAGAAGCATTCTCAGAAACATGCTTGTGACGAGTGCATTCAACTCACTGACTTGAACCTTTCTTTTGAAAGAGCAGTTTTGGAACACTCTTTTTGTAGAATCCGCTAGTGTAGATTTGGAGCGCTCTGAGGCCTATGCAGGGAAATGAAATATCTTCACCTAAAAACTAGACGGAAGCATTCTCAGAAACTTCTGTGTGATGAGTGCATTCAACTCACAGACTTGAACGTTCCTTTTGAGAGAACAGTTTTGAAACACTCCTTTTGTAGAATCTGCACGTGTTTATTTGGAGCGCTTGGAGTCCTATGCTGGAAAAGGAAATGTCTTCAAATAACAACTACACAGAAGCATTCTCAGAAACTTCTTTGTGATGAGTGCATTCTACTCACAGAGTTGAACCTTCTTTATGATAGAAGAGTTTTCAACCTCTCTTTTTGTAGAATCTGCAAGTGCATATTTGGATCTATTGGAGGCCAACGCTGGAAAAGGAAACATCTTCACATAGAAACTAGACAGAAGCATTCTCACAAACTTGCTTGTGACGAGTGCATTCAACTCACAGACTTGAACCTTTCTTTTGAAACAGCAGTTTTGGAACACTTTTTGTAGAATCTGCTAGAGTATATTTGGAGCGATGTGTGGCCTATGCTGTGAAATGAAATATCTTCACCTAAAAACTAGACGGAAGCATTCTCGGAAACTTCTGTGTGATGAGTGCATTCTACTCACACACTTGAACGTTCCTTTTGATAGAAGAGTTTTGAAACACTCCTTCAGTACAATCTGCAAGTGTTTATTCAGAGCGCTTTGGGGCCTATGTTGGAAAAGGAAATATCTCCACATAAAAACTAGACAGCAGCACTCTCAGAAACTTCTTTGTGATGAGTGCATTCCACTCACAGACTTGAACTTTCCTTTTGATGGAATAGTTTTGAAACACTCTTTTTGTAGAATCTACAAGTGTTTATTCGGAGCCCTTTGAGGCTTACGCTGGAAAAGGATATATCATCACAATAAAACTAGACAGCAGCATTCTCAGAAACCTCTTTGAGATGAGTGCATTTAACTCACAGACTTGAACGTTCCTTTTGATAGAACAGTTTTGAAAGACTCCTTTTGTAGAATATGCAAGTGTTTATTTCGAGCGCTTGTAGGCCTACGATGGAAAAGGAAATGTCTTCAAATAACAACAACAGAGAAGCATTCTCAGAAACTTTTTTGTGATGAATGCATTCAACTAACAGACTTGAATCTTCCTTTTGAAAGAGCAGTTTTGAAACACTCTTTTTGTAGAATCTGCAAGTGGATATTTGGAGCGCTTTGAGGCCTATGCTGGGAAATGAAATATCTTCACCTAAAAACTAGACAGAAGCATTCTCAGAAACTTCTGTGTGATGAGTGCATTCATCTCACAGACTTCACCATTACTTTTGATAGAGAAGTTTGGAAACACTCCTTTTGTAAAATCTGCAAGTGTTTATTTGGAGCGCTTTGAGGCCTATCCTGGAAAGGGAAATATCTTCACATAATAACTAGACAGAAGCATTCTCAGAAACTTCTTTGTGATGAGTGCATTCTACTCACAGAGCTGAACCTTCTCTGTGATAGAAGAGTTTTCAAACTCTCTTTTTGTAGAATCTGCAAGTGCACATTTGGAACTGTTGGAGGCCAACGCTGGAAAAGGAAACATCCTCACGTAGAAACTAGACAGAAGAATTCTCAGAAACTTGCTTGTGACGAGTGCATTCAACTCACAGACTTGAACCTTTCTTTTGAAAGAGCAGTTTTGGAACACTCTTTTTGTAGAATCTGCTAGTGTATATTTGGAGCGCTGTGAGGCCTATGCTGGGAAATGAAATATCTTCACCTAAAAACTAGACGGAAGCATTCTCCGAAACTCCTGTGTGATGAGTGCATTCAACTCACAGACTTGAACGTTCCTTTTGATAGAATAGTTTTGAAAGACTCCTTTTGTAGAATCTGAAAGTGTTTATTTCGAGCGCTTGGAGGCCTATGCTGGAAAAGGAAATGTCTTCAAATAACAACTAAACAGAAGCATTCTCAGAAACTTCTTTGTGATGAGTGCATTCAACTCACAGACTTGAACGTTCCTTTTGAAAGAGCAGTTTTGAAACTCTCTTTTTGTAGAATCTGCAAGTGGATATTTGGAGTGCTTTGAGGCCTCTGCTGGGAAATGAAATATCTTCACCTAAAAACAAGACAGAAGCATTCTCAGAAACTTCTGTGGATGAGTGCATTCAACTCACAGACTTGAACATTGCTTTTGATAGAGCAGTTTGGAAACACTCCTTTTGTAAAATCTGCAAGTGTTTATTTGGAGCGCTTTGAGACCTATGCTGGAAAAGGAAATATCTTCACATAATAACTAGACAGAAGCATTCTCAGAAACTTCTTTGTGATGAGTGCATTCAACTCACAGAGTAGAACCTTCCTTGTGATAGAAGAGTTTTCAAACTCTCTTTTTGTAGAATCTGCAAGTGCACATTTGGAGCTGTTGGAGGCCAACGCTGGAAAAGGAAACATCCTCACATAGAAACTAGACAGAAGCATTCTCAGAAACTTGGTTTTGAAGAGTTCATTCAACTCACAGACTTGAACATTTCTTTTGAAAGAGCAGTTTTGGAACACTCTTTTTGTAGAATCTGCTAGTGTATATTTGGAACGCTGGGAGGCCTATGCTGGGAAATGAAATATCTTCACCTAAAAACTAGACGGAAGCATTCTCAGAAACTTCTGTGTGATGAGTGCATTCAACTCACAGACTTGAACGTTCCTTTTGATAGAACAGTTTTGAAACACTCCTTTTGTAGAATCTGCAAGTGTTTATTTCGAGCGCTTGGAGGCCTATGCTGGAAAAGGGAATGTCTTCATATAACAACTACACAGAAGCATTCTCAGAAACTTCTTTGTGATGAGTGCATTCTACGCACAGACTTGAACCTTCCTTTTGAAAGAGCAGTTTTGAAACACTCTTTTTGTAAAATCTGCAAGTGGATATTTGGAGTGCTTGGAGGCCTATTCTGGAAAAGGAAATGTCTTCAAATGACAACTACACAGAAGCATTCTCAGAAACTTCTGTGTGATGAGTGCATTCAACTCACAGACTTGAACATTGCTTTTGATAGAGCAGTTTGGAAACACTCCTTTTGTAAAATCTGCAAGTGTTTATTTGGAGGGCTTTGAGGCCTATGCTGGAAAAGGAAATATCTTCACATAATAACTAGACAGAAGCATTCTCAGAAACTTCTTTGTGATGAGTGCATTCAACTCTCAGAGTTGAACCTTCTTTGTGATAGAAGAGTTTTCAAACTCTCTTTTTGTAGAATCTGCAAGTGCACACTTGGAGCTGTTGGAGGCCATCGCTGGAAAATTAAACATCCTCACATAGCAACTAGTCAGAAGCATTATCAGAAACTTGCTTTTCACGAGTGCATTCAACTCACAGACTTGAACCTTTGTTTTGAAAGAGCAGCTTTGGAACACTCTTTTTGTAGAATCTGCTAGTGTATATTTGGAGCGCTGTGAGGCCTATGCTGGGAAATGAAATATCTTCACCTAAAAACTAGACGGAAGCGTTCTCAGAAACTCCTGTGTGATGAGTGCATTCAACTCACAGACTTGAACGTTCCTTTTGATAGAACAGTTTTGAAAGACTCCTTTTGTAGAATCTGCAAGTGTTTATTTCGAGCGCTTGGAGGCCTATGCTGGAAAAGGAAATGTCTTCAAATAACAACTACACAGAAGCATTCTCAGAAACTTCTGTGTGATGAGCGCATTCAACTCATAGACTTCAACCTTCCTTTTGAAAGAGCAGTATTGAAACACTCTTTTTGTAGAATCTGCAAGTGGATATTTGGAGTGCTTTGAGGCCTATGTTGTTAAATGAAATATCTTCACCTAAAAACAAGACAGAAGCATTCTCAGAAACTTCTGTGTGATGAGTGCATTCAACACACAGACTTGAACATTGCTTTTGATAGAGCAGTTTGGAAACACTCCTTTTGTAAAATCTGCAAGTTTTTATTTGGAGCGCTTTGAGGCCTAACCTGGAAAAGGAGATAACTTCACATAATAACTACACAGAAGGATTCTCAGAAACTTTTGAGATGAGTGCATTCTACTCACAGAATTGAACCTTCTTTCTGATAGAAGAGTTTTCAAACTCTCTTTTTGTAGAATCTGCAAGTGCACATTTTGAGCTGTTGGAGGCCAAAGCTGGAAAAGGAAACATCCTCACATAGACACTAGACAGAAGCATTCTCAGAAACTTGGTTTTGACGAGTGAATTCAACTCACAGACTTGAACCTTTCTTTTGAAAGAGCAGTTTTGGAACACTCTTTTTGTAGGATCTGCTAGTGTATATTTGGAGCGCTGTGAGGCCTATGCTGGGAAATGAAGTATCTTCACCTAAAAACTAGACGGAAGCATTCTCAGAAACTTCTGTGTGATGAGTGCATTCAACTCACAGACTTGAACGTTCCTTTTGATAGAACAGTTTTGAAACACTCCTTTTGTAGAATCTGCAAGTGTTTATTTCGAGCGCTTGGAGGCCTATGCTGGAAAAGGAAATGTCTTCAAATAACAACTACACAGAAGCATTCTCAGAAACTTCTTTGTGATGAGTGCATTCAACTCACAGACTTGAACCTTCCTTTTGAAAGAGCAGTTTTGAAACACTCTTTTTGTAGAATCTGCAAGTGGATATTTGGAGCGCTTTGAGGCCTATGCTGGGAAATGAAATATCTTCTCCTAAAAACTAGACAGAAGCATTCTCAGAAACTTCTGTGTGATGAGTGCATTCAACTCACAGACTTGAACACTGCTTTTGATAGAGCAGTTTGGAAACACTCCTTTTGTAAAATCTGCAAGTGTTTATTTGGAGCGCTTTGAGGCCTATCCTGGAAAAGGAAATATCTTCACATAATAACTAGACAGAAGCATTCTCAGAAACTTCTTTGTGATGAGTGCATTCTACTCACAGAGTTGAACCTTCTCTGTGATAGAAGAGTTTTCAAACTCTCTTTTTGTAGAATCTGCAAGTGCCCATTTGGAACTGTTGGAGGCCAACGCTGGAAAAGGAAACATCCTCACATAGAAAGTAGACAGAAGCATTCTCAGAAACTTGCTTGTGACGAGTGCATTCAACTCACAGACTTGAACCTTTCTTTTGAAAGAGCAGTTTTGGAACACTCTTTTTGTAGAATCTGCTAGTGTATATTTGGAGCGCTGTGAGGCCTATGCTGGGAAATGAAATATCTTCACCTAAAAACTAGACGGAATCATTCTCCGAAACTTCTGTGTGATGAGTGCATTCAACTCACAGACTTGAACCTTTCTTTTGAAAGAGCAGTTTTGGAACACTCTTTTTGTAGAATCTGCTAGTGTATATTTGGAGCGCTGTGAGGCCTATGCTGGGAAATGAAATATCTTCACCTAAAAACTAGACGGAATCATTCTCCGAAACTTCTGTGTGATGAGTGCATTCAACTCACAGACTTGAAAGTTCCTTTTGATAGAACAGTTTTGAAACACTCCTTTTGTAGGATCTGCAAGTGTTTATTTCGAGCGCTTGGAGGCCTATGCTGGAAAAGGAAATGTCTTCAAATAACAACTACACAGAAGCATTCTCAGAAACTTCTTTGTGATGAGTGCATTCAACTCACAGACTTGAATCTTCCTTTTGAAAGAGCAGTTTTGAAACACTCTTTTTGTAGAATCTGCAAGTGGATATTTGGAGCGCTTTGAGGCCTATGCTGGGAAATGAAATATCTTCTCCTAAAAACTAGACAGAAGCATTCTCAGAAACTTCTGTGTGATGAGTGCATTCAACTCACAGACTTGAACATTGCTTCTGATAGAGCAGTTTGGAAACACTCCTTTTGTAAAATCTGCAAGTGTTTATTTGGAGCGCTTTGAGGCCTATCCTGGAAAAGGAAATATCTTCACATAATAACTAGACAGAGGCATTCTCAGAAACTTCTTTGTGATGAGTGCATTCTACTCACAGAGTTGAACCTTCTTTGTGATAGAAGAGTTTTCAAACTCTCTTTTTGTAGAATCTGCAAGTGCACATTTGGAACTGTTGGAGGCCAACGCTGGAAAAGGAAACATCCTCACGTAGAAACTAGACAGAAGCATTCTCAGAAACTTGCTTGTGACGAGTGCATTCAACTCACGGACTTGAACCTTTCTTTTGAAAGAGCAGTTTTGGAACACTCTTTTTGTAGAATCTGCTAGTGTATATTTGGAGCGCTGTGAGGCCTATGCTGGGAAATGAAATATCTTCACCTAAAAACTAGACGGAAGCATTCTCAGAAACTTCTGTGTGATGAGTGCATTCAACTCACAGACTTGAACGTTCCTTTTGATAGAACAGTTTTGAAACACTCCTTTTGTAGAATCTGCAAGTGTTTATTTCGAGTGCTTGGAGGCCTATGCTGGAGAAGGAAATGTCTTCAAATAACAACTACACAGAAGCATTCTCAGAAACTTCTTTGTGATGAGTGCATTCAACTCACAGACTTGAACCTTCCTTTTGAAAGAGCAGTTTTGAAACACTCTTTTTGTAGAATCTGCAAGTGGATATTTGGAGCGCTTTGAGGCCTATGCTGGGAAATGAAATATCTTCTCCTAAAAACTAGACAGAAGCATTCTCAGAAACTTCTGTGTGATGAGTGCATTCAACTCACAGACTTGAACATTGCTTTTGATAGAGCAGTTTGGAAACACTCCTTTTGTAAAATCTGCAAGTGTTTATTTGGAGCGCTTTGAGGCCTATCCTGGAAAGGGAAATATCTTCCCATAATAACTAGACAGAAGCATTCTCAGAAACTTCTTTGTGATGAGTGCATTCTACTCACAGAGTTGAACCTTCTCTGTGATAGAAGAGTTTTCAAACTCTCTTTTTGTAGAATCTGCAAGTGCACATTTGGAACTGTTGGAGGCCAACGCTGGAAAAGGAAACATCCTCACGTAGAAACTAGACAGAAGCATTCTCAGAAACTTGCTTGTGACGAGTGCATTCAACTCACAGACTTGAACCTTTCTTTTGAAAGAGCAGTTTTGGAACACTCTTTTTGTAGAATCTGCTAGTGTATATTTGGAGCGCTGTGAGGCCTATGCTGGGAAATGAAATATCTTCACCTAAAACCTAGACGGAAGCATTCTCAGAAACTTCAGTGTGATGAGTGCATTCAACTCACAGACATGAACGTTCCTTTTGATAGAACAGTTTTGAAACACTCCTTTTGTAGAATCTGCAAGTGTTTATTTCGAGTGCTTGGAGGCCTATGCTGGAAAAGGAAATGTCTTCAAATAACAACTACACAGAAGCATTCTCAGAAACTTCTTCATGATGAGTGCATTCAACTCACAGACTTGAACCTTCCTTTTGAAAGAGCAGTTTTGAAACACTCTTTTTGTAGAATCTGCAAGTGGATATTTGGAGCGCTTTGAGGCCTATGCTGGGAAATGAAATATCTTCTCCTAAAAACTAGACAGAAGCATTCTCAGAAACTTCTGTGTGATGAGTGCATTCAACTCACAGACTTGAACATTGCTTTTGATAGAGCAGTTTGGAAACACTCCTTTTGTAAAATCTGCAAGTGTTTATTTGGAGCGCTTTGAGGCCTATCCTGGAAAAGGAAACATCTTCACATAATAACTAGACAGAAGCATTCTCAGAAACTTCTTTGTGATGAGTGCATTCTACTCACAGAGTTGAACCCTCTTTGTGATAGAAGAGTTTTCAAACTCTCTTTTTGTAGAATCTGCAAGTGCACATTTGGAACTGTTGGAGGCCAACGCTGGAAAAGGAAACATGCTCACATAGAAACTAGACAGAAGCATTCTCAGAAACTTGCTTGTGACGAGTGCATTCAACTCACAGACTTGAACCTTTCTTTTGAAAGAGCAGTTTTGGAACCCTCTTTTTGTAGAATCTGCTAGTGTATATTTGGAGCGCTGTGAGGCCTATGCTGGGAAATGAAATATCTTCACCTAAAAACTAGACGGAAGCATTCTCCGAAACTTCTGTGTGATGAGTGCATTCAACTCACAGACTTGAACGTTGCTTTTGATAGAACAGTTTTGAAACACTCCTTTTGTAGAATCTGCAAGTGTTTATTTGGTGCGCTTGGAGGCCTATGCTGGAAAAGGAAATGTCTTCAAATAACAACTACACAGAAGCATTCTCAGAAACTTCTTTATGATGAGTGCATTCAACTCACAGACTTGAACCTTCCTTTTGAAAGAGCAGTTTTGAAACACTCTTTTTGTAGAATCTGCAAGTGGATATTTGGAGCGCTTTGAGGCCTATGCTGGGAAATGAAATATCTTCTCCTAAAAACTAGACAGAATCGTTCTCAGAAACTTCTGTGTGATGAGTGCATTCAACTCACAAACTTGAACATTGCTTTTGATAGAGCAGTTTGGAAACACTCCTTTTGTAAAATCTGCAAGTGTTTATTTGGAGCGCTTTGAGGCCTATCCTGGAAAGGGAAATATCTTCACATAATAACTAGACAGAAGCATTCTCAGAAACTTCTTTGTGATGAGTGCATTCTACTCACAGAGCTGAACCTTCTCTGTGATAGAAGAGTTTTCAAACTCTCTTTTTGTAGAATCTGCAAGTGCACATTTGGAACTGTTGGAGGCCAACGCTGGAAAAGGAAACATCCTCACGTAGAAACTAGACAGAAGCATTCTCAGAAACTTGCTTGTGACGAGTGCATTCAACTCACAGACTTGAACCTTTCTTTTGAAAGAGCAGTTTTGGAACACTCTTTTTGTAGAATCTGCTAGTGTATATTTGGAGCGCTGTGAGGCCTATGCTGGGAAATGAAATATCTTCACCTAAAAACTAGACGGAAGCATTCTCAGAAACTTCTGTGTGATGAGTGCATTCAACTCACAGACATGAACGTTCCTTTTGATAGAACAGTTTTGAAACACTCCTTTTGTAGAATCTGCAAGTGTTTATTTCGAGTGCTTGGAGGCCTATGCTGGAAAAGGAAATGTCTTCAAATAACAACTACACAGAAGCATTCTCAGAAACTTCTTTGTGATGAGTGCATTCAACTCACAGACTTGAACCTTCCTTTTGAAAGAGCAGTTTTGAAACACTCTTTTTGTAGAATCTGCAAGTGGATATTTGGAGCGCTTTGAGGCCTATGCTGGGAAATGAAATATCTTCTCCTAAAAACTAGACAGAAGCATTCTCAGAAACTTCTGTGTGATGAGTGCATTCAACTCACAGACTTGAACATTGCTTTTGATAGAGCAGTTTGGAAACACTCCTTTTGTAAAATCTGCAAGTGTTTATTTGGAGCGCTTTGAGGCCTATCCTGGAAAAGGAAATATCTTCACATAATAACTAGACAGAAGCATTCTCAGAAACTTCTTTGTGATGAGTGCATTCTACTCACAGAGTTGAACCTTCTTTGTGATAGAAGAGTTTTCAAACTCTCTTTTTGTAGAATCTGCAAGTGCACATTTGGAACTGTTGGAGGCCAACGCTGCAAAAGGAAACATGCTCACATAGAAACTAGACAGAAGCATTCTCAGAAACTTGCTTGTGACGAGTGCATTCAACTCACAGACTTGAACCTTTCTTTTGAAAGAGCAGTTTTGGAACCCTCTTTTTGTAGAATCTGCTAGTGTATATTTGGAGCGCTGTGAGGCCTATGCTGGGAAATGAAATATCTTCACCTAAAAACTAGACGGAAGCATTCTCCGAAACTTCTGTGTGATGAGTGCATTCAACTCACAGACTTGAACGTTGCTTTTGATAGAACAGTTTTGAAACACTCCTTTTGTAGAATCTGCAAGTGTTTATTTGGTGCGCTTGGAGGCCTATGCTGGAAAAGGAAATGTCTTCAAATAACAACTACACAGAAGCATTCTCAGAAACTTCTTTATGATGAGTGCATTCAACTCACAGACTTGAACCTTCCTTTTGAAAGAGCAGTTTTGAAACACTCTTTTTGTAGAATCTGCAAGTGGATATTTGGAGCGCTTTGAGGCCTATGCTGGGAAATGAAATATCTTCTCCTAAAAACTAGACAGAATCGTTCTCAGAAACTTCTGTGTGATGAGTGCATTCAACTCACAAACTTGAACATTGCTTTTGATAGAGCAGTTTGGAAACACTCCTTTTGTAAAATCTGCAAGTGTTTATTTGGAGCGCTTTGAGGCCTATCCTGGAAAGGGAAATATCTTCACATAATAACTAGACAGAAGCATTCTCAGAAACTTCTTTGTGATGAGTGCATTCTACTCACAGAGCTGAACCTTCTCTGTGATAGAAGAGTTTTCAAACTCTCTTTTTGTAGAATCTGCAAGTGCACATTTGGAACTGTTGGAGGCCAACGCTGGAAAAGGAAACATCCTCACGTAGAAACTAGACAGAAGCATTCTCAGAAACTTGCTTGTGACGAGTGCATTCAACTCACAGACTTGAACCTTTCTTTTGAAAGAGCAGTTTTGGAACACTCTTTTTGTAGAATCTGCTAGTGTATATTTGGAGCGCTGTGAGGCCTATGCTGGGAAATGAAATATCTTCACCTAAAACCTAGACGGAAGCATTCTCAGAAACTTCAGTGTGATGAGTGCATTCAACTCACAGACATGAACGTTCCTTTTGATAGAACAGTTTTGAAACACTCCTTTTGTAGAATCTGCAAGTGTTTATTTCGAGTGCTTGGAGGCCTATGCTGGAAAAGGAAATGTCTTCAAATAACAACTACACAGAAGCATTCTCAGAAACTTCTTTGTGATGAGTGCATTCAACTCACAGACTTGAACCTTCCTTTTGAAAGAGCAGTTTTGAAACACTCTTTTTGTAGAATCTGCAAGTGGATATTTGGAGCGCTTTGAGGCCTATGCTGGGAAATGAAATATCTTCTCCTAAAAACTAGACAGAAGCATTCTCAGAAACTTCTGTGTGATGAGTGCATTCAACTCACAGACTTGAACATTGCTTTTGATAGAGCAGTTTGGAAACACTCCTTTTGTAAAATCTGCAAGTGTTTATTTGGAGCGCTTTGAGGCCTATCCTGGAAAAGGAAACATCTTCACATAATAACTAGACAGAAGCATTCTCAGAAACTTCTTTGTGATGAGTGCATTCTACTCACAGAGTTGAACCCTCTTTGTGATAGAAGAGTTTTCAAACTCTCTTTTTGTAGAATCTGCAAGTGCACATTTGGAACTGTTGGAGGCCAACGCTGCAAAAGGAAACATGCTCACATAGAAACTAGACAGAAGCATTCTCAGAAACTTGCTTGTGACGAGTGCATTCAACTCACAGACTTGAACCTTTCTTTTGAAAGAGCAGTTTTGGAACCCTCTTTTTGTAGAATCTGCTAGTGTATATTTGGAGCGCTGTGAGGCCTATGCTGGGAAATGAAATATCTTCACCTAAAAACTAGACGGAAGCATTCTCCGAAACTTCTGTGTGATGAGTGCATTCAACTCACAGACTTGAACGTTGCTTTTGATAGAACAGTTTTGAAACACTCCTTTTGTAGAATCTGCAAGTGTTTATTTGGTGCGCTTGGAGGCCTATGCTGGAAAAGGAAATGTCTTCAAATAACAACTACACAGAAGCATTCTCAGAAACTTCTTTATGATGAGTGCATTCAACTCACAGACTTGAACCTTCCTTTTGAAAGAGCAGTTTTGAAACACTCTTTTTGTAGAATCTGCAAGTGGATATTTGGAGCGCTTTGAGGCCTATGCTGGGAAATGAAATATCTTCTCCTAAAAACTAGACAGAATCGTTCTCAGAAACTTCTGTGTGATGAGTGCATTCAACTCACAAACTTGAACATTGCTTTTGATAGAGCAGTTTGGAAACACTCCTTTTGTAAAATCTGCAAGTGTTTATTTGGAGCGCTTTGAGGCCTATCCTGGAAAGGGAAATATCTTCACATAATAACTAGACAGAAGCATTCTCAGAAACTTCTTTGTGATGAGTGCATTCTACTCACAGAGCTGAACCTTCTCTGTGATAGAAGAGTTTTCAAACTCTCTTTTTGTAGAATCTGCAAGTGCACATTTGGAACTGTTGGAGGCCAAAGCTGGAAAAGGAAACATCCTCACGTAGAAACTAGACAGAAGCATTCTCAGAAACTTGCTTGTGACGACTGCATTCAACTCACAGACTTGAACCTTTCTTTTGAAAGAGCAGTTTTGGAACACTCTTTTTGTAGAATCTGCTAGTGTATATTTGGAGCGCTGTGAGGCCTATGCTGGGAAATGAAATATCTTCACCTAAAAACTAGACGGAAGCATTCTCAGAAACTTCTGTGTGATGAGTGCATTCAACTCACAGACATGAACGTTCCTTTTGATAGAACAGTTTTGAAACACTCCTTTTGTAGAATCTGCAAGTGTTTATTTCGAGTGCTTGGAGGCCTATGCTGGAAAAGGAAATGTCTTCAAATAACAACTACACAGAAGCATTCTCAGAAACTTCTTTGTGATGAGTGCATTCAACTCACAGACTTGAACCTTCCTTTTGAAAGAGCAGTTTTGAAACACTCTTTTTGTAGAATCTGCAAGTGGATATTTGGAGCGCTTTGAGGCCTATGCTGGGAAATGAAATATCTTCTCCTAAAAACTAGACAGAAGCATTCTCAGAAACTTCTGTGTGATGAGTGCATTCAACTCACAGACTTGAACATTGCTTTTGATAGAGCAGTTTGGAAACACTCCTTTTGTAAAATCTGCAAGTGTTTATTTGGAGCGCTTTGAGGCCTATCCTGGAAAAGGAAATATCTTCACATAATAACTAGACAGAAGCATTCTCAGAAACTTCTTTGTGATGAGTGCATTCTACTCACAGAGTTGAACCTTCTTTGTGATAGAAGAGTTTTCAAACTCTCTTTTTGTAGAATCTGCAAGTGCACATTTGGAACTGTTGGAGGCCAACGCTGCAAAAGGAAACATGCTCACATAGAAACTAGACAGAAGCATTCTCAGAAACTTGCTTGTGACGAGTGCATTCAACTCACAGACTTGAACCTTTCTTTTGAAAGAGCAGTTTTGGAACCCTCTTTTTGTAGAATCTGCTAGTGTATATTTGGAGCGCTGTGAGGCCTATGCTGGGAAATGAAATATCTTCACCTAAAAACTAGACGGAAGCATTCTCCGAAACTTCTGTGTGATGAGTGCATTCAACTCACAGACTTGAACGTTGCTTTTGATAGAACAGTTTTGAAACACTCCTTTTGTAGAATCTGCAAGTGTTTATTTGGTGCGCTTGGAGGCCTATGCTGGAAAAGGAAATGTCTTCAAATAACAACTACACAGAAGCATTCTCAGAAACTTCTTTATGATGAGTGCATTCAACTCACAGACTTGAACCTTCCTTTTGAAAGAGCAGTTTTGAAACACTCTTTTTGTAGAATCTGCAAGTGGATATTTGGAGCGCTTTGAGGCCTATGCTGGGAAATGAAATATCTTCTCCTAAAAACTAGACAGAATCGTTCTCAGAAACTTCTGTGTGATGAGTGCATTCAACTCACAAACTTGAACATTGCTTTTGATAGAGCAGTTTGGAAACACTCCTTTTGTAAAATCTGCAAGTGTTTATTTGGAGCGCTTTGAGGCCTATCCTGGAAAGGGAAATATCTTCACATAATAACTAGACAGAAGCATTCTCAGAAACTTCTTTGTGATGAGTGCATTCTACTCACAGAGCTGAACCTTCTCTGTGATAGAAGAGTTTTCAAACTCTCTTTTTGTAGAATCTGCAAGTGCACATTTGGAACTGTTGGAGGCCAACGCTGGAAAAGGAAACATCCTCACGTAGAAACTAGACAGAAGCATTCTCAGAAACTTGCTTGTGACGAGTGCATTCAACTCACAGACTTGAACCTTTCTTTTGAAAGAGCAGTTTTGGAACACTCTTTTTGTAGAATCTGCTAGTGTATATTTGGAGCGCTGTGAGGCCTATGCTGGGAAATGAAATATCTTCACCTAAAACCTAGACGGAAGCATTCTCAGAAACTTCAGTGTGATGAGTGCATTCAACTCACAGACATGAACGTTCCTTTTGATAGAACAGTTTTGAAACACTCCTTTTGTAGAATCTGCAAGTGTTTATTTCGAGTGCTTGGAGGCCTATGCTGGAAAAGGAAATGTCTTCAAATAACAACTACACAGAAGCATTCTCAGAAACTTCTTTGTGATGAGTGCATTCAACTCACAGACTTGAACCTTCCTTTTGAAAGAGCAGTTTTGAAACACTCTTTTTGTAGAATCTGCAAGTGGATATTTGGAGCGCTTTGAGGCCTATGCTGGGAAATGAAATATCTTCTCCTAAAAACTAGACAGAAGCATTCTCAGAAACTTCTGTGTGATGAGTGCATTCAACTCACAGACTTGAACATTGCTTTTGATAGAGCAGTTTGGAAACACTCCTTTTGTAAAATCTGCAAGTGTTTATTTGGAGCGCTTTGAGGCCTATCCTGGAAAAGGAAACATCTTCACATAATAACTAGACAGAAGCATTCTCAGAAACTTCTTTGTGATGAGTGCATTCTACTCACAGAGTTGAACCCTCTTTGTGATAGAAGAGTTTTCAAACTCTCTTTTTGTAGAATCTGCAAGTGCACATTTGGAACTGTTGGAGGCCAACGCTGCAAAAGGAAACATGCTCACATAGAAACTAGACAGAAGCATTCTCAGAAACTTGCTTGTGACGAGTGCATTCAACTCACAGACTTGAACCTTTCTTTTGAAAGAGCAGTTTTGGAACCCTCTTTTTGTAGAATCTGCTAGTGTATATTTGGAGCGCTGTGAGGCCTATGCTGGGAAATGAAATATCTTCACCTAAAAACTAGACGGAAGCATTCTCCGAAACTTCTGTGTGATGAGTGCATTCAACTAACAGACTTGAACGTTGCTTTTGATAGAACAGTTTTGAAACACTCCTTTTGTAGAATCTGCAAGTGTTTATTTGGTGCGCTTGGAGGCCTATGCTGGAAAAGGAAATGTCTTCAAATAACAACTACACAGAAGCATTCTCAGAAACTTCTTTATGATGAGTGCATTCAACTCACAGACTTGAACCTTCCTTTTGAAAGAGCAGTTTTGAAACACTCTTTTTGTAGAATCTGCAAGTGGATATTTGGAGCGCTTTGAGGCCTATGCTGGGAAATGAAATATCTTCTCCTAAAAACTAGACAGAATCGTTCTCAGAAACTTCTGTGTGATGAGTGCATTCAACTCACAAACTTGAACATTGCTTTTGATAGAGCAGTTTGGAAACACTCCTTTTGTAAAATCTGCAAGTGTTTATTTGGAGCGCTTTGAGGCCTATCCTGGAAAGGGAAATATCTTCACATAATAACTAGACAGAAGCATTCTCAGAAACTTCTTTGTGATGAGTGCATTCTACTCACAGAGCTGAACCTTCTCTGTGATAGAAGAGTTTTCAAACTCTCTTTTTGTAGAATCTGCAAGTGCACATTTGGAACTGTTGGAGGCCAACGCTGGAAAAGGAAACATCCTCACGTAGAAACTAGACAGAAGCATTCTCAGAAACTTGCTTGTGACGAGTGCATTCAACTCACAGACTTGAACCTTTCTTTTGAAAGAGCAGTTTTGGAACACTCTTTTTGTAGAATCTGCTAGTGTATATTTGGAGCGCTGTGAGGCCTATGCTGGGAAATGAAATATCTTCACCTAAAAACTAGACGGAAGCATTCTCAGAAACTTCTGTGTGATGAGTGCATTCAACTCACAGACATGAACGTTCCTTTTGATAGAACAGTTTTGAAACACTCCTTTTGTAGAATCTGCAAGTGTTTATTTCGAGTGCTTGGAGGCCTATGCTGGAAAAGGAAATGTCTTCAAATAACAACTACACAGAAGCATTCTCAGAAACTTCTTTGTGATGAGTGCATTCAACTCACAGACTTGAACCTTCCTTTTGAAAGAGCAGTTTTGAAACACTCTTTTTGTAGAATCTGCAAGTGGATATTTGGAGCGCTTTGAGGCCTATGCTGGGAAATGAAATATCTTCTCCTAAAAACTAGACAGAAGCATTCTCAGAAACTTCTGTGTGATGAGTGCATTCAACTCACAGACTTGAACATTGCTTTTGATAGAGCAGTTTGGAAACACTCCTTTTGTAAAATCTGCAAGTGTTTATTTGGAGCGCTTTGAGGCCTATCCTGGAAAAGGAAATATCTTCACATAATAACTAGACAGAAGCATTCTCAGAAACTTCTTTGTGATGAGTGCATTCTACTCACAGAGTTGAACCTTCTTTGTGATAGAAGAGTTTTCAAACTCTCTTTTTGTAGAATCTGCAAGTGCACATTTGGAACTGTTGGAGGCCAACGCTGCAAAAGGAAACATGCTCACATAGAAACTAGACAGAAGCATTCTCAGAAACTTGCTTGTGACGAGTGCATTCAACTCACAGACTTGAACCTTTCTTTTGAAAGAGCAGTTTTGGAACCCTCTTTTTGTAGAATCTGCTAGTGTATATTTGGAGCGCTGTGAGGCCTATGCTGGGAAATGAAATATCTTCACCTAAAAACTAGACGGAAGCATTCTCCGAAACTTCTGTGTGATGAGTGCATTCAACTCACAGACTTGAACGTTGCTTTTGATAGAACAGTTTTGAAACACTCCTTTTGTAGAATCTGCAAGTGTTTATTTGGTGCGCTTGGAGGCCTATGCTGGAAAAGGAAATGTCTTCAAATAACAACTACACAGAAGCATTCTCAGAAACTTCTTTATGATGAGTGCATTCAACTCACAGACTTGAACCTTCCTTTTGAAAGAGCAGTTTTGAAACACTCTTTTTGTAGAATCTGCAAGTGGATATTTGGAGCGCTTTGAGGCCTATGCTGGGAAATGAAATATCTTCTCCTAAAAACTAGACAGAATCGTTCTCAGAAACTTCTGTGTGATGAGTGCATTCAACTCACAAACTTGAACATTGCTTTTGATAGAGCAGTTTGGAAACACTCCTTTTGTAAAATCTGCAAGTGTTTATTTGGAGCGCTTTGAGGCCTATCCTGGAAAGGGAAATATCTTCACATAATAACTAGACAGAAGCATTCTCAGAAACTTCTTTGTGATGAGTGCATTCTACTCACAGAGCTGAACCTTCTCTGTGATAGAAGAGTTTTCAAACTCTCTTTTTGTAGAATCTGCAAGTGCACATTTGGAACTGTTGGAGGCCAACGCTGGAAAAGGAAACATCCTCACGTAGAAACTAGACAGAAGCATTCTCAGAAACTTGCTTGTGACGAGTGCATTCAACTCACAGACTTGAACCTTTCTTTTGAAAGAGCAGTTTTGGAACACTCTTTTTGTAGAATCTGCTAGTGTATATTTGGAGCGCTGTGAGGCCTATGCTGGGAAATGAAATATCTTCACCTAAAACCTAGACGGAAGCATTCTCAGAAACTTCAGTGTGATGAGTGCATTCAACTCACAGACATGAACGTTCCTTTTGATAGAACAGTTTTGAAACACTCCTTTTGTAGAATCTGCAAGTGTTTATTTCGAGTGCTTGGAGGCCTATGCTGGAAAAGGAAATGTCTTCAAATAACAACTACACAGAAGCATTCTCAGAAACTTCTTTGTGATGAGTGCATTCAACTCACAGACTTGAACCTTCCTTTTGAAAGAGCAGTTTTGAAACACTCTTTTTGTAGAATCTGCAAGTGGATATTTGGAGCGCTTTGAGGCCTATGCTGGGAAATGAAATATCTTCTCCTAAAAACTAGACAGAAGCATTCTCAGAAACTTCTGTGTGATGAGTGCATTCAACTCACAGACTTGAACATTGCTTTTGATAGAGCAGTTTGGAAACACTCCTTTTGTAAAATCTGCAAGTGTTTATTTGGAGCGCTTTGAGGCCTATCCTGGAAAAGGAAACATCTTCACATAATAACTAGACAGAAGCATTCTCAGAAACTTCTTTGTGATGAGTGCATTCTACTCACAGAGTTGAACCCTCTTTGTGATAGAAGAGTTTTCAAACTCTCTTTTTGTAGAATCTGCAAGTGCACATTTGGAACTGTTGGAGGCCAACGCTGCAAAAGGAAACATGCTCACATAGAAACTAGACAGAAGCATTCTCAGAAACTTGCTTGTGACGAGTGCATTCAACTCACAGACTTGAACCTTTCTTTTGAAAGAGCAGTTTTGGAACCCTCTTTTTGTAGAATCTGCTAGTGTATATTTGGAGCGCTGTGAGGCCTATGCTGGGAAATGAAATATCTTCACCTAAAAACTAGACGGAAGCATTCTCCGAAACTTCTGTGTGATGAGTGCATTCAACTCACAGACTTGAACGTTGCTTTTGATAGAACAGTTTTGAAACACTCCTTTTGTAGAATCTGCAAGTGTTTATTTGGTGCGCTTGGAGGCCTATGCTGGAAAAGGAAATGTCTTCAAATAACAACTACACAGAAGCATTCTCAGAAACTTCTTTATGATGAGTGCATTCAACTCACAGACTTGAACCTTCCTTTTGAAAGAGCAGTTTTGAAACACTCTTTTTGTAGAATCTGCAAGTGGATATTTGGAGCGCTTTGAGGCCTATGCTGGGAAATGAAATATCTTCTCCTAAAAACTAGACAGAATCGTTCTCAGAAACTTCTGTGTGATGAGTGCATTCAACTCACAAACTTGAACATTGCTTTTGATAGAGCAGTTTGGAAACACTCCTTTTGTAAAATCTGCAAGTGTTTATTTGGAGCGCTTTGAGGCCTATCCTGGAAAGGGAAATATCTTCACATAATAACTAGACAGAAGCATTCTCAGAAACTTCTTTGTGATGAGTGCATTCTACTCACAGAGCTGAACCTTCTCTGTGATAGAAGAGTTTTCAAACTCTCTTTTTGTAGAATCTGCAAGTGCACATTTGGAACTGTTGGAGGCCAACGCTGGAAAAGGAAACATCCTCACGTAGAAACTAGACAGAAGCATTCTCAGAAACTTGCTTGTGACGAGTGCATTCAACTCACAGACTTGAACCTTTCTTTTGAAAGAGCAGTTTTGGAACACTCTTTTTGTAGAATCTGCTAGTGTATATTTGGAGCGCTGTGAGGCCTATGCTGGGAAATGAAATATCTTCACCTAAAAACTAGACGGAAGCATTCTCAGAAACTTCTGTGTGATGAGTGCATTCAACTCACAGACATGAACGTTCCTTTTGATAGAACAGTTTTGAAACACTCCTTTTGTAGAATCTGCAAGTGTTTATTTCGAGTGCTTGGAGGCCTATGCTGGAAAAGGAAATGTCTTCAAATAACAACTACACAGAAGCATTCTCAGAAACTTCTTTGTGATGAGTGCATTCAACTCACAGACTTGAACCTTCCTTTTGAAAGAGCAGTTTTGAAACACTCTTTTTGTAGAATCTGCAAGTGGATATTTGGAGCGCTTTGAGGCCTATGCTGGGAAATGAAATATCTTCTCCTAAAAACTAGACAGAAGCATTCTCAGAAACTTCTGTGTGATGAGTGCATTCAACTCACAGACTTGAACATTGCTTTTGATAGAGCAGTTTGGAAACACTCCTTTTGTAAAATCTGCAAGTGTTTATTTGGAGCGCTTTGAGGCCTATCCTGGAAAAGGAAATATCTTCACATAATAACTAGACAGAAGCATTCTCAGAAACTTCTTTGTGATGAGTGCATTCTACTCACAGAGTTGAACCTTCTTTGTGATAGAAGAGTTTTCAAACTCTCTTTTTGTAGAATCTGCAAGTGCACATTTGGAACTGTTGGAGGCCAACGCTGCAAAAGGAAACATGCTCACATAGAAACTAGACAGAAGCATTCTCAGAAACTTGCTTGTGACGAGTGCATTCAACTCACAGACTTGAACCTTTCTTTTGAAAGAGCAGTTTTGGAACCCTCTTTTTGTAGAATCTGCTAGTGTATATTTGGAGCGCTGTGAGGCCTATGCTGGGAAATGAAATATCTTCACCTAAAAACTAGACGGAAGCATTCTCCGAAACTTCTGTGTGATGAGTGCATTCAACTCACAGACTTGAACGTTGCTTTTGATAGAACAGTTTTGAAACACTCCTTTTGTAGAATCTGCAAGTGTTTATTTGGTGCGCTTGGAGGCCTATGCTGGAAAAGGAAATGTCTTCAAATAACAACTACACAGAAGCATTCTCAGAAACTTCTTTATGATGAGTGCATTCAACTCACAGACTTGAACCTTCCTTTTGAAAGAGCAGTTTTGAAACACTCTTTTTGTAGAATCTGCAAGTGGATATTTGGAGCGCTTTGAGGCCTATGCTGGGAAATGAAATATCTTCTCCTAAAAACTAGACAGAATCGTTCTCAGAAACTTCTGTGTGATGAGTGCATTCAACTCACAAACTTGAACATTGCTTTTGATAGAGCAGTTTGGAAACACTCCTTTTGTAAAATCTGCAAGTGTTTATTTGGAGCGCTTTGAGGCCTATCCTGGAAAGGGAAATATCTTCACATAATAACTAGACAGAAGCATTCTCAGAAACTTCTTTGTGATGAGTGCATTCTACTCACAGAGCTGAACCTTCTCTGTGATAGAAGAGTTTTCAAACTCTCTTTTTGTAGAATCTGCAAGTGCACATTTGGAACTGTTGGAGGCCAACGCTGGAAAAGGAAACATCCTCACGTAGAAACTAGACAGAAGCATTCTCAGAAACTTGCTTGTGACGAGTGCATTCAACTCACAGACTTGAACCTTTCTTTTGAAAGAGCAGTTTTGGAACACTCTTTTTGTAGAATCTGCTAGTGTATATTTGGAGCGCTGTGAGGCCTATGCTGGGAAATGAAATATCTTCACCTAAAACCTAGACGGAAGCATTCTCAGAAACTTCAGTGTGATGAGTGCATTCAACTCACAGACATGAACGTTCCTTTTGATAGAACAGTTTTGAAACACTCCTTTTGTAGAATCTGCAAGTGTTTATTTCGAGTGCTTGGAGGCCTATGCTGGAAAAGGAAATGTCTTCAAATAACAACTACACAGAAGCATTCTCAGAAACTTCTTTGTGATGAGTGCATTCAACTCACAGACTTGAACCTTCCTTTTGAAAGAGCAGTTTTGAAACACTCTTTTTGTAGAATCTGCAAGTGGATATTTGGAGCGCTTTGAGGCCTATGCTGGGAAATGAAATATCTTCTCCTAAAAACTAGACAGAAGCATTCTCAGAAACTTCTGTGTGATGAGTGCATTCAACTCACAGACTTGAACATTGCTTTTGATAGAGCAGTTTGGAAACACTCCTTTTGTAAAATCTGCAAGTGTTTATTTGGAGCGCTTTGAGGCCTATCCTGGAAAAGGAAACATCTTCACATAATAACTAGACAGAAGCATTCTCAGAAACTTCTTTGTGATGAGTGCATTCTACTCACAGAGTTGAACCCTCTTTGTGATAGAAGAGTTTTCAAACTCTCTTTTTGTAGAATCTGCAAGTGCACATTTGGAACTGTTGGAGGCCAACGCTGCAAAAGGAAACATGCTCACATAGAAACTAGACAGAAGCATTCTCAGAAACTTGCTTGTGACGAGTGCATTCAACTCACAGACTTGAACCTTTCTTTTGAAAGAGCAGTTTTGGAACCCTCTTTTTGTAGAATCTGCTAGTGTATATTTGGAGCGCTGTGAGGCCTATGCTGGGAAATGAAATATCTTCACCTAAAAACTAGACGGAAGCATTCTCCGAAACTTCTGTGTGATGAGTGCATTCAACTCACAGACTTGAACGTTGCTTTTGATAGAACAGTTTTGAAACACTCCTTTTGTAGAATCTGCAAGTGTTTATTTGGTGCGCTTGGAGGCCTATGCTGGAAAAGGAAATGTCTTCAAATAACAACTACACAGAAGCATTCTCAGAAACTTCTTTATGATGAGTGCATTCAACTCACAGACTTGAACCTTCCTTTTGAAAGAGCAGTTTTGAAACACTCTTTTTGTAGAATCTGCAAGTGGATATTTGGAGCGCTTTGAGGCCTATGCTGGGAAATGAAATATCTTCTCCTAAAAACTAGACAGAATCGTTCTCAGAAACTTCTGTGTGATGAGTGCATTCAACTCACAAACTTGAACATTGCTTTTGATAGAGCAGTTTGGAAACACTCCTTTTGTAAAATCTGCAAGTGTTTATTTGGAGCGCTTTGAGGCCTATCCTGGAAAGGGAAATATCTTCACATAATAACTAGACAGAAGCATTCTCAGAAACTTCTTTGTGATGAGTGCATTCTACTCACAGAGCTGAACCTTCTCTGTGATAGAAGAGTTTTCAAACTCTCTTTTTGTAGAATCTGCAAGTGCACATTTGGAACTGTTGGAGGCCAACGCTGGAAAAGGAAACATCCTCACGTAGAAACTAGACAGAAGCATTCTCAGAAACTTGCTTGTGACGAGTGCATTCAACTCACAGACTTGAACCTTTCTTTTGAAAGAGCAGTTTTGGAACACTCTTTTTGTAGAATCTGCTAGTGTATATTTGGAGCGCTGTGAGGCCTATGCTGGGAAATGAAATATCTTCACCTAAAAACTAGACGGAAGCATTCTCAGAAACTTCTGTGTGATGAGTGCATTCAACTCACAGACATGAACGTTCCTTTTGATAGAACAGTTTTGAAACACTCCTTTTGTAGAATCTGCAAGTGTTTATTTCGAGTGCTTGGAGGCCTATGCTGGAAAAGGAAATGTCTTCAAATAACAACTACACAGAAGCATTCTCAGAAACTTCTTTGTGATGAGTGCATTCAACTCACAGACTTGAACCTTCCTTTTGAAAGAGCAGTTTTGAAACACTCTTTTTGTAGAATCTGCAAGTGGATATTTGGAGCGCTTTGAGGCCTATGCTGGGAAATGAAATATCTTCTCCTAAAAACTAGACAGAAGCATTCTCAGAAACTTCTGTGTGATGAGTGCATTCAACTCACAGACTTGAACATTGCTTTTGATAGAGCAGTTTGGAAACACTCCTTTTGTAAAATCTGCAAGTGTTTATTTGGAGCGCTTTGAGGCCTATCCTGGAAAAGGAAATATCTTCACATAATAACTAGACAGAAGCATTCTCAGAAACTTCTTTGTGATGAGTGCATTCTACTCACAGAGTTGAACCTTCTTTGTGATAGAAGAGTTTTCAAACTCTCTTTTTGTAGAATCTGCAAGTGCACATTTGGAACTGTTGGAGGCCAACGCTGCAAAAGGAAACATGCTCACATAGAAACTAGACAGAAGCATTCTCAGAAACTTGCTTGTGACGAGTGCATTCAACTCACAGACTTGAACCTTTCTTTTGAAAGAGCAGTTTTGGAACCCTCTTTTTGTAGAATCTGCTAGTGTATATTTGGAGCGCTGTGAGGCCTATGCTGGGAAATGAAATATCTTCACCTAAAAACTAGACGGAAGCATTCTCCGAAACTTCTGTGTGATGAGTGCATTCAACTCACAGACTTGAACGTTGCTTTTGATAGAACAGTTTTGAAACACTCCTTTTGTAGAATCTGCAAGTGTTTATTTGGTGCGCTTGGAGGCCTATGCTGGAAAAGGAAATGTCTTCAAATAACAACTACACAGAAGCATTCTCAGAAACTTCTTTATGATGAGTGCATTCAACTCACAGACTTGAACCTTCCTTTTGAAAGAGCAGTTTTGAAACACTCTTTTTGTAGAATCTGCAAGTGGATATTTGGAGCGCTTTGAGGCCTATGCTGGGAAATGAAATATCTTCTCCTAAAAACTAGACAGAATCGTTCTCAGAAACTTCTGTGTGATGAGTGCATTCAACTCACAAACTTGAACATTGCTTTTGATAGAGCAGTTTGGAAACACTCCTTTTGTAAAATCTGCAAGTGTTTATTTGGAGCGCTTTGAGGCCTATCCTGGAAAGGGAAATATCTTCACATAATAACTAGACAGAAGCATTCTCAGAAACTTCTTTGTGATGAGTGCATTCTACTCACAGAGCTGAACCTTCTCTGTGATAGAAGAGTTTTCAAACTCTCTTTTTGTAGAATCTGCAAGTGCACATTTGGAACTGTTGGAGGCCAACGCTGGAAAAGGAAACATCCTCACGTAGAAACTAGACAGAAGCATTCTCAGAAACTTGCTTGTGACGAGTGCATTCAACTCACAGACTTGAACCTTTCTTTTGAAAGAGCAGTTTTGGAACACTCTTTTTGTAGAATCTGCTAGTGTATATTTGGAGCGCTGTGAGGCCTATGCTGGGAAATGAAATATCTTCACCTAAAACCTAGACGGAAGCATTCTCAGAAACTTCAGTGTGATGAGTGCATTCAACTCACAGACATGAACGTTCCTTTTGATAGAACAGTTTTGAAACACTCCTTTTGTAGAATCTGCAAGTGTTTATTTCGAGTGCTTGGAGGCCTATGCTGGAAAAGGAAATGTCTTCAAATAACAACTACACAGAAGCATTCTCAGAAACTTCTTTGTGATGAGTGCATTCAACTCACAGACTTGAACCTTCCTTTTGAAAGAGCAGTTTTGAAACACTCTTTTTGTAGAATCTGCAAGTGGATATTTGGAGCGCTTTGAGGCCTATGCTGGGAAATGAAATATCTTCTCCTAAAAACTAGACAGAAGCATTCTCAGAAACTTCTGTGTGATGAGTGCATTCAACTCACAGACTTGAACATTGCTTTTGATAGAGCAGTTTGGAAACACTCCTTTTGTAAAATCTGCAAGTGTTTATTTGGAGCGCTTTGAGGCCTATCCTGGAAAAGGAAACATCTTCACATAATAACTAGACAGAAGCATTCTCAGAAACTTCTTTGTGATGAGTGCATTCTACTCACAGAGTTGAACCCTCTTTGTGATAGAAGAGTTTTCAAACTCTCTTTTTGTAGAATCTGCAAGTGCACATTTGGAACTGTTGGAGGCCAACGCTGCAAAAGGAAACATGCTCACATAGAAACTAGACAGAAGCATTCTCAGAAACTTGCTTGTGACGAGTGCATTCAACTCACAGACTTGAACCTTTCTTTTGAAAGAGCAGTTTTGGAACCCTCTTTTTGTAGAATCTGCTAGTGTATATTTGGAGCGCTGTGAGGCCTATGCTGGGAAATGAAATATCTTCACCTAAAAACTAGACGGAAGCATTCTCCGAAACTTCTGTGTGATGAGTGCATTCAACTCACAGACTTGAACGTTGCTTTTGATAGAACAGTTTTGAAACACTCCTTTTGTAGAATCTGCAAGTGTTTATTTGGTGCGCTTGGAGGCCTATGCTGGAAAAGGAAATGTCTTCAAATAACAACTACACAGAAGCATTCTCAGAAACTTCTTTATGATGAGTGCATTCAACTCACAGACTTGAACCTTCCTTTTGAAAGAGCAGTTTTGAAACACTCTTTTTGTAGAATCTGCAAGTGGATATTTGGAGCGCTTTGAGGCCTATGCTGGGAAATGAAATATCTTCTCCTAAAAACTAGACAGAATCGTTCTCAGAAACTTCTGTGTGATGAGTGCATTCAACTCACAAACTTGAACATTGCTTTTGATAGAGCAGTTTGGAAACACTCCTTTTGTAAAATCTGCAAGTGTTTATTTGGAGCGCTTTGAGGCCTATCCTGGAAAGGGAAATATCTTCACATAATAACTAGACAGAAGCATTCTCAGAAACTTCTTTGTGATGAGTGCATTCTACTCACAGAGCTGAACCTTCTCTGTGATAGAAGAGTTTTCAAACTCTCTTTTTGTAGAATCTGCAAGTGCACATTTGGAACTGTTGGAGGCCAACGCTGGAAAAGGAAACATCCTCACGTAGAAACTAGACAGAAGCATTCTCAGAAACTTGCTTGTGACGAGTGCATTCAACTCACAGACTTGAACCTTTCTTTTGAAAGAGCAGTTTTGGAACACTCTTTTTGTAGAATCTGCTAGTGTATATTTGGAGCGCTGTGAGGCCTATGCT
Source organism: Pongo pygmaeus (assembly GCF_028885625.2). NCBI lineage: Eukaryota > Metazoa > Chordata > Mammalia > Primates > Hominidae > Pongo > Pongo pygmaeus. Next base: position 40,352,852 of record NC_072392.2, read on the forward strand.
GGGAAATGAAATATCTTCACCTAAAAACTAGACGGAAGCATTCTCAGAAACTTCTGTGTGATGAGTGCATTCAACTCACAGACATGAACGTTCCTTTTGATAGAACAGTTTTGAAACACTCCTTTTGTAGAATCTGCAAGTGTTTATTTCGAGTGCTTGGAGGCCTATGCTGGAAAAGGAAATGTCTTCAAATAACAACTACACAGAAGCATTCTCAGAAACTTCTTTGTGATGAGTGCATTCAACTCACAGACTTGAACCTTCCTTTTGAAAGAGCAGTTTTGAAACACTCTTTTTGTAGAATCTGCAAGTGGATATTTGGAGCGCTTTGAGGCCTATGCTGGGAAATGAAATATCTTCTCCTAAAAACTAGACAGAAGCATTCTCAGAAACTTCTGTGTGATGAGTGCATTCAACTCACAGACTTGAACATTGCTTTTGATAGAGCAGTTTGGAAACACTCCTTTTGTAAAATCTGCAAGTGTTTATTTGGAGCGCTTTGAGGCCTATCCTGGAAAAGGAAATATCTTCACATAATAACTAGACAGAAGCATTCTCAGAAACTTCTTTGTGATGAGTGCATTCTACTCACAGAGTTGAACCTTCTTTGTGATAGAAGAGTTTTCAAACTCTCTTTTTGTAGAATCTGCAAGTGCACATTTGGAACTGTTGGAGGCCAACGCTGCAAAAGGAAACATGCTCACATAGAAACTAGACAGAAGCATTCTCAGAAACTTGCTTGTGACGAGTGCATTCAACTCACAGACTTGAACCTTTCTTTTGAAAGAGCAGTTTTGGAACCCTCTTTTTGTAGAATCTGCTAGTGTATATTTGGAGCGCTGTGAGGCCTATGCTGGGAAATGAAATATCTTCACCTAAAAACTAGACGGAAGCATTCTCCGAAACTTCTGTGTGATGAGTGCATTCAACTCACAGACTTGAACGTTGCTTTTGATAGAACAGTTTTGAAACACTCCTTTTGTAGAATCTGCAAGTGTTTATTTGGTGCGCTTGGAGGCCTATGCTGGAAAAGGAAATGTCTTCAAATAACAACTACACAGAAGCATTCTCAGAAACTTCTTTATGATGAGTGCATTCAACTCACAGACTTGAACCTTCCTTTTGAAAGAGCAGTTTTGAAACACTCTTTTTGTAGAATCTGCAAGTGGATATTTGGAGCGCTTTGAGGCCTATGCTGGGAAATGAAATATCTTCTCCTAAAAACTAGACAGAATCGTTCTCAGAAACTTCTGTGTGATGAGTGCATTCAACTCACAAACTTGAACATTGCTTTTGATAGAGCAGTTTGGAAACACTCCTTTTGTAAAATCTGCAAGTGTTTATTTGGAGCGCTTTGAGGCCTATCCTGGAAAGGGAAATATCTTCACATAATAACTAGACAGAAGCATTCTCAGAAACTTCTTTGTGATGAGTGCATTCTACTCACAGAGCTGAACCTTCTCTGTGATAGAAGAGTTTTCAAACTCTCTTTTTGTAGAATCTGCAAGTGCACATTTGGAACTGTTGGAGGCCAACGCTGGAAAAGGAAACATCCTCACGTAGAAACTAGACAGAAGCATTCTCAGAAACTTGCTTGTGACGAGTGCATTCAACTCACAGACTTGAACCTTTCTTTTGAAAGAGCAGTTTTGGAACACTCTTTTTGTAGAATCTGCTAGTGTATATTTGGAGCGCTGTGAGGCCTATGCTGGGAAATGAAATATCTTCACCTAAAACCTAGACGGAAGCATTCTCAGAAACTTCAGTGTGATGAGTGCATTCAACTCACAGACATGAACGTTCCTTTTGATAGAACAGTTTTGAAACACTCCTTTTGTAGAATCTGCAAGTGTTTATTTCGAGTGCTTGGAGGCCTATGCTGGAAAAGGAAATGTCTTCAAATAACAACTACACAGAAGCATTCTCAGAAACTTCTTTGTGATGAGTGCATTCAACTCACAGACTTGAACCTTCCTTTTGAAAGAGCAGTTTTGAAACACTCTTTTTGTAGAATCTGCAAGTGGATATTTGGAGCGCTTTGAGGCCTATGCTGGGAAATGAAATATCTTCTCCTAAAAACTAGACAGAAGCATTCTCAGAAACTTCTGTGTGATGAGTGCATTCAACTCACAGACTTGAACATTGCTTTTGATAGAGCAGTTTGGAAACACTCCTTTTGTAAAATCTGCAAGTGTTTATTTGGAGCGCTTTGAGGCCTATCCTGGAAAAGGAAACATCTTCACATAATAACTAGACAGAAGCATTCTCAGAAACTTCTTTGTGATGAGTGCATTCTACTCACAGAGTTGAACCCTCTTTGTGATAGAAGAGTTTTCAAACTCTCTTTTTGTAGAATCTGCAAGTGCACATTTGGAACTGTTGGAGGCCAACGCTGCAAAAGGAAACATGCTCACATAGAAACTAGACAGAAGCATTCTCAGAAACTTGCTTGTGACGAGTGCATTCAACTCACAGACTTGAACCTTTCTTTTGAAAGAGCAGTTTTGGAACCCTCTTTTTGTAGAATCTGCTAGTGTATATTTGGAGCGCTGTGAGGCCTATGCTGGGAAATGAAATATCTTCACCTAAAAACTAGACGGAAGCATTCTCCGAAACTTCTGTGTGATGAGTGCATTCAACTCACAGACTTGAACGTTGCTTTTGATAGAACAGTTTTGAAACACTCCTTTTGTAGAATCTGCAAGTGTTTATTTGGTGCGCTTGGAGGCCTATGCTGGAAAAGGAAATGTCTTCAAATAACAACTACACAGAAGCATTCTCAGAAACTTCTTTATGATGAGTGCATTCAACTCACAGACTTGAACCTTCCTTTTGAAAGAGCAGTTTTGAAACACTCTTTTTGTAGAATCTGCAAGTGGATATTTGGAGCGCTTTGAGGCCTATGCTGGGAAATGAAATATCTTCTCCTAAAAACTAGACAGAATCGTTCTCAGAAACTTCTGTGTGATGAGTGCATTCAACTCACAAACTTGAACATTGCTTTTGATAGAGCAGTTTGGAAACACTCCTTTTGTAAAATCTGCAAGTGTTTATTTGGAGCGCTTTGAGGCCTATCCTGGAAAGGGAAATATCTTCACATAATAACTAGACAGAAGCATTCTCAGAAACTTCTTTGTGATGAGTGCATTCTACTCACAGAGCTGAACCTTCTCTGTGATAGAAGAGTTTTCAAACTCTCTTTTTGTAGAATCTGCAAGTGCACATTTGGAACTGTTGGAGGCCAACGCTGGAAAAGGAAACATCCTCACGTAGAAACTAGACAGAAGCATTCTCAGAAACTTGCTTGTGACGAGTGCATTCAACTCACAGACTTGAACCTTTCTTTTGAAAGAGCAGTTTTGGAACACTCTTTTTGTAGAATCTGCTAGTGTATATTTGGAGCGCTGTGAGGCCTATGCTGGGAAATGAAATATCTTCACCTAAAAACTAGACGGAAGCATTCTCAGAAACTTCTGTGTGATGAGTGCATTCAACTCACAGACATGAACGTTCCTTTTGATAGAACAGTTTTGAAACACTCCTTTTGTAGAATCTGCAAGTGTTTATTTCGAGTGCTTGGAGGCCTATGCTGGAAAAGGAAATGTCTTCAAATAACAACTACACAGAAGCATTCTCAGAAACTTCTTTGTGATGAGTGCATTCAACTCACAGACTTGAACCTTCCTTTTGAAAGAGCAGTTTTGAAACACTCTTTTTGTAGAATCTGCAAGTGGATATTTGGAGCGCTTTGAGGCCTATGCTGGGAAATGAAATATCTTCTCCTAAAAACTAGACAGAAGCATTCTCAGAAACTTCTGTGTGATGAGTGCATTCAACTCACAGACTTGAACATTGCTTTTGATAGAGCAGTTTGGAAACACTCCTTTTGTAAAATCTGCAAGTGTTTATTTGGAGCGCTTTGAGGCCTATCCTGGAAAAGGAAATATCTTCACATAATAACTAGACAGAAGCATTCTCAGAAACTTCTTTGTGATGAGTGCATTCTACTCACAGAGTTGAACCTTCTTTGTGATAGAAGAGTTTTCAAACTCTCTTTTTGTAGAATCTGCAAGTGCACATTTGGAACTGTTGGAGGCCAACGCTGCAAAAGGAAACATGCTCACATAGAAACTAGACAGAAGCATTCTCAGAAACTTGCTTGTGACGAGTGCATTCAACTCACAGACTTGAACCTTTCTTTTGAAAGAGCAGTTTTGGAACCCTCTTTTTGTAGAATCTGCTAGTGTATATTTGGAGCGCTGTGAGGCCTATGCTGGGAAATGAAATATCTTCACCTAAAAACTAGACGGAAGCATTCTCCGAAACTTCTGTGTGATGAGTGCATTCAACTCACAGACTTGAACGTTGCTTTTGATAGAACAGTTTTGAAACACTCCTTTTGTAGAATCTGCAAGTGTTTATTTGGTGCGCTTGGAGGCCTATGCTGGAAAAGGAAATGTCTTCAAATAACAACTACACAGAAGCATTCTCAGAAACTTCTTTATGATGAGTGCATTCAACTCACAGACTTGAACCTTCCTTTTGAAAGAGCAGTTTTGAAACACTCTTTTTGTAGAATCTGCAAGTGGATATTTGGAGCGCTTTGAGGCCTATGCTGGGAAATGAAATATCTTCTCCTAAAAACTAGACAGAATCGTTCTCAGAAACTTCTGTGTGATGAGTGCATTCAACTCACAAACTTGAACATTGCTTTTGATAGAGCAGTTTGGAAACACTCCTTTTGTAAAATCTGCAAGTGTTTATTTGGAGCGCTTTGAGGCCTATCCTGGAAAGGGAAATATCTTCACATAATAACTAGACAGAAGCATTCTCAGAAACTTCTTTGTGATGAGTGCATTCTACTCACAGAGCTGAACCTTCTCTGTGATAGAAGAGTTTTCAAACTCTCTTTTTGTAGAATCTGCAAGTGCACATTTGGAACTGTTGGAGGCCAACGCTGGAAAAGGAAACATCCTCACGTAGAAACTAGACAGAAGCATTCTCAGAAACTTGCTTGTGACGAGTGCATTCAACTCACAGACTTGAACCTTTCTTTTGAAAGAGCAGTTTTGGAACACTCTTTTTGTAGAATCTGCTAGTGTATATTTGGAGCGCTGTGAGGCCTATGCTGGGAAATGAAATATCTTCACCTAAAACCTAGACGGAAGCATTCTCAGAAACTTCAGTGTGATGAGTGCATTCAACTCACAGACATGAACGTTCCTTTTGATAGAACAGTTTTGAAACACTCCTTTTGTAGAATCTGCAAGTGTTTATTTCGAGTGCTTGGAGGCCTATGCTGGAAAAGGAAATGTCTTCAAATAACAACTACACAGAAGCATTCTCAGAAACTTCTTTGTGATGAGTGCATTCAACTCACAGACTTGAACCTTCCTTTTGAAAGAGCAGTTTTGAAACACTCTTTTTGTAGAATCTGCAAGTGGATATTTGGAGCGCTTTGAGGCCTATGCTGGGAAATGAAATATCTTCTCCTAAAAACTAGACAGAAGCATTCTCAGAAACTTCTGTGTGATGAGTGCATTCAACTCACAGACTTGAACATTGCTTTTGATAGAGCAGTTTGGAAACACTCCTTTTGTAAAATCTGCAAGTGTTTATTTGGAGCGCTTTGAGGCCTATCCTGGAAAAGGAAACATCTTCACATAATAACTAGACAGAAGCATTCTCAGAAACTTCTTTGTGATGAGTGCATTCTACTCACAGAGTTGAACCCTCTTTGTGATAGAAGAGTTTTCAAACTCTCTTTTTGTAGAATCTGCAAGTGCACATTTGGAACTGTTGGAGGCCAACGCTGCAAAAGGAAACATGCTCACATAGAAACTAGACAGAAGCATTCTCAGAAACTTGCTTGTGACGAGTGCATTCAACTCACAGACTTGAACCTTTCTTTTGAAAGAGCAGTTTTGGAACCCTCTTTTTGTAGAATCTGCTAGTGTATATTTGGAGCGCTGTGAGGCCTATGCTGGGAAATGAAATATCTTCACCTAAAAACTAGACGGAAGCATTCTCCGAAACTTCTGTGTGATGAGTGCATTCAACTCACAGACTTGAACGTTGCTTTTGATAGAACAGTTTTGAAACACTCCTTTTGTAGAATCTGCAAGTGTTTATTTGGTGCGCTTGGAGGCCTATGCTGGAAAAGGAAATGTCTTCAAATAACAACTACACAGAAGCATTCTCAGAAACTTCTTTATGATGAGTGCATTCAACTCACAGACTTGAACCTTCCTTTTGAAAGAGCAGTTTTGAAACACTCTTTTTGTAGAATCTGCAAGTGGATATTTGGAGCGCTTTGAGGCCTATGCTGGGAAATGAAATATCTTCTCCTAAAAACTAGACAGAATCGTTCTCAGAAACTTCTGTGTGATGAGTGCATTCAACTCACAAACTTGAACATTGCTTTTGATAGAGCAGTTTGGAAACACTCCTTTTGTAAAATCTGCAAGTGTTTATTTGGAGCGCTTTGAGGCCTATCCTGGAAAGGGAAATATCTTCACATAATAACTAGACAGAAGCATTCTCAGAAACTTCTTTGTGATGAGTGCATTCTACTCACAGAGCTGAACCTTCTCTGTGATAGAAGAGTTTTCAAACTCTCTTTTTGTAGAATCTGCAAGTGCACATTTGGAACTGTTGGAGGCCAACGCTGGAAAAGGAAACATCCTCACGTAGAAACTAGACAGAAGCATTCTCAGAAACTTGCTTGTGACGAGTGCATTCAACTCACAGACTTGAACCTTTCTTTTGAAAGAGCAGTTTTGGAACACTCTTTTTGTAGAATCTGCTAGTGTATATTTGGAGCGCTGTGAGGCCTATGCTGGGAAATGAAATATCTTCACCTAAAACCTAGACGGAAGCATTCTCAGAAACTTCAGTGTGATGAGTGCATTCAACTCACAGACATGAACGTTCCTTTTGATAGAACAGTTTTGAAACACTCCTTTTGTAGAATCTGCAAGTGTTTATTTCGAGTGCTTGGAGGCCTATGCTGGAAAAGGAAATGTCTTCAAATAACAACTACACAGAAGCATTCTCAGAAACTTCTTTGTGATGAGTGCATTCAACTCACAGACTTGAACCTTCCTTTTGAAAGAGCAGTTTTGAAACACTCTTTTTGTAGAATCTGCAAGTGGATATTTGGAGCGCTTTGAGGCCTATGCTGGGAAATGAAATATCTTCTCCTAAAAACTAGACAGAAGCATTCTCAGAAACTTCTGTGTGATGAGTGCATTCAACTCACAGACTTGAACATTGCTTTTGATAGAGCAGTTTGGAAACACTCCTTTTGTAAAATCTGCAAGTGTTTATTTGGAGCGCTTTGAGGCCTATCCTGGAAAAGGAAACATCTTCACATAATAACTAGACAGAAGCATTCTCAGAAACTTCTTTGTGATGAGTGCATTCTACTCACAGAGTTGAACCCTCTTTGTGATAGAAGAGTTTTCAAACTCTCTTTTTGTAGAATCTGCAAGTGCACATTTGGAACTGTTGGAGGCCAACGCTGCAAAAGGAAACATGCTCACATAGAAACTAGACAGAAGCATTCTCAGAAACTTGCTTGTGACGAGTGCATTCAACTCACAGACTTGAACCTTTCTTTTGAAAGAGCAGTTTTGGAACCCTCTTTTTGTAGAATCTGCTAGTGTATATTTGGAGCGCTGTGAGGCCTATGCTGGGAAATGAAATATCTTCACCTAAAAACTAGACGGAAGCATTCTCCGAAACTTCTGTGTGATGAGTGCATTCAACTCACAGACTTGAACGTTGCTTTTGATAGAACAGTTTTGAAACACTCCTTTTGTAGAATCTGCAAGTGTTTATTTGGTGCGCTTGGAGGCCTATGCTGGAAAAGGAAATGTCTTCAAATAACAACTACACAGAAGCATTCTCAGAAACTTCTTTATGATGAGTGCATTCAACTCACAGACTTGAACCTTCCTTTTGAAAGAGCAGTTTTGAAACACTCTTTTTGTAGAATCTGCAAGTGGATATTTGGAGCGCTTTGAGGCCTATGCTGGGAAATGAAATATCTTCTCCTAAAAACTAGACAGAATCGTTCTCAGAAACTTCTGTGTGATGAGTGCATTCAACTCACAAACTTGAACATTGCTTTTGATAGAGCAGTTTGGAAACACTCCTTTTGTAAAATCTGCAAGTGTTTATTTGGAGCGCTTTGAGGCCTATCCTGGAAAGGGAAATATCTTCACATAATAACTAGACAGAAGCATTCTCAGAAACTTCTTTGTGATGAGTGCATTCTACTCACAGAGCTGAACCTTCTCTGTGATAGAAGAGTTTTCAAACTCTCTTTTTGTAGAATCTGCAAGTGCACATTTGGAACTGTTGGAGGCCAACGCTGGAAAAGGAAACATCCTCACGTAGAAACTAGACAGAAGCATTCTCAGAAACTTGCTTGTGACGAGTGCATTCAACTCACAGACTTGAACCTTTCTTTTGAAAGAGCAGTTTTGGAACACTCTTTTTGTAGAATCTGCTAGTGTATATTTGGAGCGCTGTGAGGCCTATGCTGGGAAATGAAATATCTTCACCTAAAAACTAGACGGAAGCATTCTCAGAAACTTCTGTGTGATGAGTGCATTCAACTCACAGACATGAACGTTCCTTTTGATAGAACAGTTTTGAAACACTCCTTTTGTAGAATCTGCAAGTGTTTATTTCGAGTGCTTGGAGGCCTATGCTGGAAAAGGAAATGTCTTCAAATAACAACTACACAGAAGCATTCTCAGAAACTTCTTTGTGATGAGTGCATTCAACTCACAGACTTGAACCTTCCTTTTGAAAGAGCAGTTTTGAAACACTCTTTTTGTAGAATCTGCAAGTGGATATTTGGAGCGCTTTGAGGCCTATGCTGGGAAATGAAATATCTTCTCCTAAAAACTAGACAGAAGCATTCTCAGAAACTTCTGTGTGATGAGTGCATTCAACTCACAGACTTGAACATTGCTTTTGATAGAGCAGTTTGGAAACACTCCTTTTGTAAAATCTGCAAGTGTTTATTTGGAGCGCTTTGAGGCCTATCCTGGAAAAGGAAATATCTTCACATAATAACTAGACAGAAGCATTCTCAGAAACTTCTTTGTGATGAGTGCATTCTACTCACAGAGTTGAACCTTCTTTGTGATAGAAGAGTTTTCAAACTCTCTTTTTGTAGAATCTGCAAGTGCACATTTGGAACTGTTGGAGGCCAACGCTGCAAAAGGAAACATGCTCACATAGAAACTAGACAGAAGCATTCTCAGAAACTTGCTTGTGACGAGTGCATTCAACTCACAGACTTGAACCTTTCTTTTGAAAGAGCAGTTTTGGAACCCTCTTTTTGTAGAATCTGCTAGTGTATATTTGGAGCGCTGTGAGGCCTATGCTGGGAAATGAAATATCTTCACCTAAAAACTAGACGGAAGCATTCTCCGAAACTTCTGTGTGATGAGTGCATTCAACTCACAGACTTGAACGTTGCTTTTGATAGAACAGTTTTGAAACACTCCTTTTGTAGAATCTGCAAGTGTTTATTTGGTGCGCTTGGAGGCCTATGCTGGAAAAGGAAATGTCTTCAAATAACAACTACACAGAAGCATTCTCAGAAACTTCTTTATGATGAGTGCATTCAACTCACAGACTTGAACCTTCCTTTTGAAAGAGCAGTTTTGAAACACTCTTTTTGTAGAATCTGCAAGTGGATATTTGGAGCGCTTTGAGGCCTATGCTGGGAAATGAAATATCTTCTCCTAAAAACTAGACAGAATCGTTCTCAGAAACTTCTGTGTGATGAGTGCATTCAACTCACAAACTTGAACATTGCTTTTGATAGAGCAGTTTGGAAACACTCCTTTTGTAAAATCTGCAAGTGTTTATTTGGAGCGCTTTGAGGCCTATCCTGGAAAGGGAAATATCTTCACATAATAACTAGACAGAAGCATTCTCAGAAACTTCTTTGTGATGAGTGCATTCTACTCACAGAGCTGAACCTTCTCTGTGATAGAAGAGTTTTCAAACTCTCTTTTTGTAGAATCTGCAAGTGCACATTTGGAACTGTTGGAGGCCAACGCTGGAAAAGGAAACATCCTCACGTAGAAACTAGACAGAAGCATTCTCAGAAACTTGCTTGTGACGAGTGCATTCAACTCACAGACTTGAACCTTTCTTTTGAAAGAGCAGTTTTGGAACACTCTTTTTGTAGAATCTGCTAGTGTATATTTGGAGCGCTGTGAGGCCTATGCTGGGAAATGAAATATCTTCACCTAAAACCTAGACGGAAGCATTCTCAGAAACTTCAGTGTGATGAGTGCATTCAACTCACAGACATGAACGTTCCTTTTGATAGAACAGTTTTGAAACACTCCTTTTGTAGAATCTGCAAGTGTTTATTTCGAGTGCTTGGAGGCCTATGCTGGAAAAGGAAATGTCTTCAAATAACAACTACACAGAAGCATTCTCAGAAACTTCTTTGTGATGAGTGCATTCAACTCACAGACTTGAACCTTCCTTTTGAAAGAGCAGTTTTGAAACACTCTTTTTGTAGAATCTGCAAGTGGATATTTGGAGCGCTTTGAGGCCTATGCTGGGAAATGAAATATCTTCTCCTAAAAACTAGACAGAAGCATTCTCAGAAACTTCTGTGTGATGAGTGCATTCAACTCACAGACTTGAACATTGCTTTTGATAGAGCAGTTTGGAAACACTCCTTTTGTAAAATCTGCAAGTGTTTATTTGGAGCGCTTTGAGGCCTATCCTGGAAAAGGAAACATCTTCACATAATAACTAGACAGAAGCATTCTCAGAAACTTCTTTGTGATGAGTGCATTCTACTCACAGAGTTGAACCCTCTTTGTGATAGAAGAGTTTTCAAACTCTCTTTTTGTAGAATCTGCAAGTGCACATTTGGAACTGTTGGAGGCCAACGCTGCAAAAGGAAACATGCTCACATAGAAACTAGACAGAAGCATTCTCAGAAACTTGCTTGTGACGAGTGCATTCAACTCACAGACTTGAACCTTTCTTTTGAAAGAGCAGTTTTGGAACCCTCTTTTTGTAGAATCTGCTAGTGTATATTTGGAGCGCTGTGAGGCCTATGCTGGGAAATGAAATATCTTCACCTAAAAACTAGACGGAAGCATTCTCCGAAACTTCTGTGTGATGAGTGCATTCAACTCACAGACTTGAACGTTGCTTTTGATAGAACAGTTTTGAAACACTCCTTTTGTAGAATCTGCAAGTGTTTATTTGGTGCGCTTGGAGGCCTATGCTGGAAAAGGAAATGTCTTCAAATAACAACTACACAGAAGCATTCTCAGAAACTTCTTTATGATGAGTGCATTCAACTCACAGACTTGAACCTTCCTTTTGAAAGAGCAGTTTTGAAACACTCTTTTTGTAGAATCTGCAAGTGGATATTTGGAGCGCTTTGAGGCCTATGCTGGGAAATGAAATATCTTCTCCTAAAAACTAGACAGAATCGTTCTCAGAAACTTCTGTGTGATGAGTGCATTCAACTCACAAACTTGAACATTGCTTTTGATAGAGCAGTTTGGAAACACTCCTTTTGTAAAATCTGCAAGTGTTTATTTGGAGCGCTTTGAGGCCTATCCTGGAAAGGGAAATATCTTCACATAATAACTAGACAGAAGCATTCTCAGAAACTTCTTTGTGATGAGTGCATTCTACTCACAGAGCTGAACCTTCTCTGTGATAGAAGAGTTTTCAAACTCTCTTTTTGTAGAATCTGCAAGTGCACATTTGGAACTGTTGGAGGCCAACGCTGGAAAAGGAAACATCCTCACGTAGAAACTAGACAGAAGCATTCTCAGAAACTTGCTTGTGACGAGTGCATTCAACTCACAGACTTGAACCTTTCTTTTGAAAGAGCAGTTTTGGAACACTCTTTTTGTAGAATCTGCTAGTGTATATTTGGAGCGCTGTGAGGCCTATGCTGGGAAATGAAATATCTTCACCTAAAAACTAGACGGAAGCATTCTCAGAAACTTCTGTGTGATGAGTGCATTCAACTCACAGACATGAACGTTCCTTTTGATAGAACAGTTTTGAAACACTCCTTTTGTAGAATCTGCAAGTGTTTATTTCGAGTGCTTGGAGGCCTATGCTGGAAAAGGAAATGTCTTCAAATAACAACTACACAGAAGCATTCTCAGAAACTTCTTTGTGATGAGTGCATTCAACTCACAGACTTGAACCTTCCTTTTGAAAGAGCAGTTTTGAAACACTCTTTTTGTAGAATCTGCAAGTGGATATTTGGAGCGCTTTGAGGCCTATGCTGGGAAATGAAATATCTTCTCCTAAAAACTAGACAGAAGCATTCTCAGAAACTTCTGTGTGATGAGTGCATTCAACTCACAGACTTGAACATTGCTTTTGATAGAGCAGTTTGGAAACACTCCTTTTGTAAAATCTGCAAGTGTTTATTTGGAGCGCTTTGAGGCCTATCCTGGAAAAGGAAATATCTTCACATAATAACTAGACAGAAGCATTCTCAGAAACTTCTTTGTGATGAGTGCATTCTACTCACAGAGTTGAACCTTCTTTGTGATAGAAGAGTTTTCAAACTCTCTTTTTGTAGAATCTGCAAGTGCACATTTGGAACTGTTGGAGGCCAACGCTGCAAAAGGAAACATGCTCACATAGAAACTAGACAGAAGCATTCTCAGAAACTTGCTTGTGACGAGTGCATTCAACTCACAGACTTGAACCTTTCTTTTGAAAGAGCAGTTTTGGAACCCTCTTTTTGTAGAATCTGCTAGTGTATATTTGGAGCGCTGTGAGGCCTATGCTGGGAAATGAAATATCTTCACCTAAAAACTAGACGGAAGCATTCTCCGAAACTTCTGTGTGATGAGTGCATTCAACTCACAGACTTGAACGTTGCTTTTGATAGAACAGTTTTGAAACACTCCTTTTGTAGAATCTGCAAGTGTTTATTTGGTGCGCTTGGAGGCCTATGCTGGAAAAGGAAATGTCTTCAAATAACAACTACACAGAAGCATTCTCAGAAACTTCTTTATGATGAGTGCATTCAACTCACAGACTTGAACCTTCCTTTTGAAAGAGCAGTTTTGAAACACTCTTTTTGTAGAATCTGCAAGTGGATATTTGGAGCGCTTTGAGGCCTATGCTGGGAAATGAAATATCTTCTCCTAAAAACTAGACAGAATCGTTCTCAGAAACTTCTGTGTGATGAGTGCATTCAACTCACAAACTTGAACATTGCTTTTGATAGAGCAGTTTGGAAACACTCCTTTTGTAAAATCTGCAAGTGTTTATTTGGAGCGCTTTGAGGCCTATCCTGGAAAGGGAAATATCTTCACATAATAACTAGACAGAAGCATTCTCAGAAACTTCTTTGTGATGAGTGCATTCTACTCACAGAGCTGAACCTTCTCTGTGATAGAAGAGTTTTCAAACTCTCTTTTTGTAGAATCTGCAAGTGCACATTTGGAACTGTTGGAGGCCAACGCTGGAAAAGGAAACATCCTCACGTAGAAACTAGACAGAAGCATTCTCAGAAACTTGCTTGTGACGAGTGCATTCAACTCACAGACTTGAACCTTTCTTTTGAAAGAGCAGTTTTGGAACACTCTTTTTGTAGAATCTGCTAGTGTATATTTGGAGCGCTGTGAGGCCTATGCTGGGAAATGAAATATCTTCACCTAAAACCTAGACGGAAGCATTCTCAGAAACTTCAGTGTGATGAGTGCATTCAACTCACAGACATGAACGTTCCTTTTGATAGAACAGTTTTGAAACACTCCTTTTGTAGAATCTGCAAGTGTTTATTTCGAGTGCTTGGAGGCCTATGCTGGAAAAGGAAATGTCTTCAAATAACAACTACACAGAAGCATTCTCAGAAACTTCTTTGTGATGAGTGCATTCAACTCACAGACTTGAACCTTCCTTTTGAAAGAGCAGTTTTGAAACACTCTTTTTGTAGAATCTGCAAGTGGATATTTGGAGCGCTTTGAGGCCTATGCTGGGAAATGAAATATCTTCTCCTAAAAACTAGACAGAAGCATTCTCAGAAACTTCTGTGTGATGAGTGCATTCAACTCACAGACTTGAACATTGCTTTTGATAGAGCAGTTTGGAAACACTCCTTTTGTAAAATCTGCAAGTGTTTATTTGGAGCGCTTTGAGGCCTATCCTGGAAAAGGAAACATCTTCACATAATAACTAGACAGAAGCATTCTCAGAAACTTCTTTGTGATGAGTGCATTCTACTCACAGAGTTGAACCCTCTTTGTGATAGAAGAGTTTTCAAACTCTCTTTTTGTAGAATCTGCAAGTGCACATTTGGAACTGTTGGAGGCCAACGCTGCAAAAGGAAACATGCTCACATAGAAACTAGACAGAAGCATTCTCAGAAACTTGCTTGTGACGAGTGCATTCAACTCACAGACTTGAACCTTTCTTTTGAAAGAGCAGTTTTGGAACCCTCTTTTTGTAGAATCTGCTAGTGTATATTTGGAGCGCTGTGAGGCCTATGCTGGGAAATGAAATATCTTCACCTAAAAACTAGACGGAAGCATTCTCCGAAACTTCTGTGTGATGAGTGCATTCAACTCACAGACTTGAACGTTGCTTTTGATAGAACAGTTTTGAAACACTCCTTTTGTAGAATCTGCAAGTGTTTATTTGGTGCGCTTGGAGGCCTATGCTGGAAAAGGAAATGTCTTCAAATAACAACTACACAGAAGCATTCTCAGAAACTTCTTTATGATGAGTGCATTCAACTCACAGACTTGAACCTTCCTTTTGAAAGAGCAGTTTTGAAACACTCTTTTTGTAGAATCTGCAAGTGGATATTTGGAGCGCTTTGAGGCCTATGCTGGGAAATGAAATATCTTCTCCTAAAAACTAGACAGAATCGTTCTCAGAAACTTCTGTGTGATGAGTGCATTCAACTCACAAACTTGAACATTGCTTTTGATAGAGCAGTTTGGAAACACTCCTTTTGTAAAATCTGCAAGTGTTTATTTGGAGCGCTTTGAGGCCTATCCTGGAAAGGGAAATATCTTCACATAATAACTAGACAGAAGCATTCTCAGAAACTTCTTTGTGATGAGTGCATTCTACTCACAGAGCTGAACCTTCTCTGTGATAGAAGAGTTTTCAAACTCTCTTTTTGTAGAATCTGCAAGTGCACATTTGGAACTGTTGGAGGCCAACACTGGAAAAGGAAACATCCTCACGTAGAAACTAGACAGAAGCATTCTCAGAAACTTGCTTGTGACGAGTGCATTCAACTCACAGACTTGAACCTTTCTTTTGAAAGAGCAGTTTTGGAACACTCTTTTTGTAGAATCTGCTAGTGTATATTTGGAGCGCTGTGAGGCCTATGCTGGGAAATGAAATATCTTCACCTAAAAACTAGACGGAAGCATTCTCAGAAACTTCTGTGTGATGAGTGCATTCAACTCACAGACATGAACGTTCCTTTTGATAGAACAGTTTTGAAACACTCCTTTTGTAGAATCTGCAAGTGTTTATTTCGAGTGCTTGGAGGCCTATGCTGGAAAAGGAAATGTCTTCAAATAACAACTACACAGAAGCATTCTCAGAAACTTCTTTGTGATGAGTGCATTCAACTCACAGACTTGAACCTTCCTTTTGAAAGAGCAGTTTTGAAACACTCTTTTTGTAGAATCTGCAAGTGGATATTTGGAGCGCTTTGAGGCCTATGCTGGGAAATGAAATATCTTCTCCTAAAAACTAGACAGAAGCATTCTCAGAAACTTCTGTGTGATGAGTGCATTCAACTCACAGACTTGAACATTGCTTTTGATAGAGCAGTTTGGAAACACTCCTTTTGTAAAATCTGCAAGTGTTTATTTGGAGCGCTTTGAGGCCTATCCTGGAAAAGGAAATATCTTCACATAATAACTAGACAGAAGCATTCTCAGAAACTTCTTTGTGATGAGTGCATTCTACTCACAGAGTTGAACCTTCTTTGTGATAGAAGAGTTTTCAAACTCTCTTTTTGTAGAATCTGCAAGTGCACATTTGGAACTGTTGGAGGCCAACGCTGCAAAAGGAAACATGCTCACATAGAAACTAGACAGAAGCATTCTCAGAAACTTGCTTGTGACGAGTGCATTCAACTCACAGACTTGAACCTTTCTTTTGAAAGAGCAGTTTTGGAACCCTCTTTTTGTAGAATCTGCTAGTGTATATTTGGAGCGCTGTGAGGCCTATGCTGGGAAATGAAATATCTTCACCTAAAAACTAGACGGAAGCATTCTCCGAAACTTCTGTGTGATGAGTGCATTCAACTCACAGACTTGAACGTTGCTTTTGATAGAACAGTTTTGAAACACTCCTTTTGTAGAATCTGCAAGTGTTTATTTGGAGCGCTTTGAGGCCTATCCTGGAAAAGGAAATATCTTCACATAATAACTAGACAGAGGCATTCTCAGAAACTTCTTTGTGATGAGTGCATTCTACTCACAGAGTTGAACCTTCTCTGTGATAGAAGAGTTTTCAAACTCTCTTTTTGTAGAATCTGCAAGTGCACATTTGGAACTGTTGGAGGCCAACGCTGGAAAAGGAAACATCCTCACATAGAAACTAGACAGAAGCATTCTCAGAAACTTGCTTGTGACGAGTGCATTCAAATCACAGTCTTGAACCTTTCTTTTGAAAGAGCAGTTTTGGAACACTCTTTTTGTAGAATCTTCTAGTGTATATTTGGATCTCTGTGAGACCAATGCTGGGAAATGAAATATCTTCACATAGAAACTAGACGGAAGCATTCTCCTAAACTTATGTGTGATGAGTGCATTCAACTCACAGACTTGAACCTTCCGTTTGAAAGAGCAGTTTTGCAACACTCTTTTTGTAGAATCTGCAAGTGGATATTTGGAGCGCTTTGAGGCCTATGCTGGGAAATGAAATATCTTCTCCTAAAAACTAGACAGAAGCATTCTCAGAAACTTCTGTGTGATGAGTGCATTCAACTCACAGACTTGAACATTGCTTCTGATAGAGCAGTTTGGAAACACTCCTTTTGTAAAATCTGCAAGTGTTTATTTGGAGCGCTTTGAGGCCTATCCTGGAAAAGGAAATATCTTCGCATAATAACTAGACAGGGGCATTCTCAGAAACTTCTTTGTGATGAGTGCATTCTACTCACAGAGTTGAACCCTCTTTGTGATAGAAGAGTTTTCAAACTCTCTTTTTGTAGAATCTGCAAGTGCACATTTGGAACTGTTGGAGGCCAACGCTGGAAAAGGAAACATCCTCACATAGAAACTAGACAGAAGCATTCTCAGAAACTTGCTTGTGACGAGTGCATTCAACTCACAGACTTGAGCCTTTCTTTTGAAAGAGCAGTTTTGGAACACTCTTTGTAGAATCTGCTAGTGTATAGTTGGAGCGCTGTGAGGCCTATGCTGGGAAATGAAATATCTTCACCTAAAAACTAGACGGAAGCATTCTCAGAAACTTCTGTGTGATGAGTGCATTCAACTCACAGACATGAACGTTCCTTTTGATAGAACAGTTTTGAAACACTCCTTTTGCAGAATCTGCAAGTGTTTATTTCGAGTGCTTGGAGGCCTATGCTGGAAAAGGAAATGTCTTCAAATAACAACTACACAGAAGCATTCTCAGAAACTTCTTTGTGATGAGTGCATTCAACTCACAGACTTGAACCTTCCTTTTGAAAGAGCAGTTTTGAAACACTCTTTTTGTAGAATCTGCAAGTGGATATTTGGAGCGCTTTGAGGCCTATGCTGGGAAATGAAATATCTTCTCCTAAAAACTAGACAGAAGCATTCTCAGAAACTTCTGTGTGATGAGTGCATTCAACTCACAGACTTGAACATTGCTTTTGATAGAGCAGTTTGGAAATACTCCTTTTGTAAAATCTGCAAGTGTTTATTTGGAGCGCTTTGAGGCCTATCCTGGAAAAGGAAATATCTTCACATAATAACTAGACAGAAGCATTCTCAGAAACTTCTTTTTGATGAGTGCATTCTACTCACAGAGTTGAACCTTCTTTGTGATAGAAGAGTTTTCAAACTCTCTTTTTGTAGAATCAGCAAGTGCACATTTGGAACTGTTGGAGGCCAACGCTGGAAAAGGAAACATCCTCACATAGAAACTAGACAGAAGCATTCTCAGAAACTTGCTTGTGACGAGTGCATTCAACTCTCAGACTTGAACCTTTCTTTTGAAAGAGCAGTTTTGGAACACTCTTTTTGTAGAATCTGCTAGTGTATATTTGGAGCGCTGTGAGGCCTATGCTGGGAAATGAAATATCTTCACCTAAAAACTAGACGGAAGCATTCTCCGAAACTTCTGTGTGATGAGTGGATTCAACTCACAGACTTGAACGTTCCTTTTGATACAACCGTTTTGAAACACTCCTTTTGTAGAATCTGCAAGTGTTTATTTCGAGTGCTTGGAGGCCTATGCTGGAAAAGGAAATGTCTTCAAATAACAACTACACAGAAGCATTCTCAGAAACTCCTTTGTGACGAGTGCATTCAACTCACAGACTTGAACCTTTCTTTTGAAAGAGCAGTTTTGAAACACTCTTTTTATAGAATCTGCAAGTGGATATTTGGAGCGCTTTGAGGCCTATGCTGGGAAATGAAATATCTTCTCCTAAAAACTAGACAGAAGCATTCTCAGAAACTTCTGTGTGATGAGTGCATTCAACTCACAGACTTGAACATTGCTTTTGATAGAGCAGTTTGGAAACACTCCTTTTGTAAAATCTGCAAGTGTTTATTTGGAGCGCTTTGAGGCCTATCCTGGAAAAGGAAATATCTCCACATAATAACTAGACAGAAGCATTCTCAGAAACTTCTTTGTGATGAGTGCATTCTACTCACCGAGTTGAAACTTCTTTGTTCTAGAAGAGTTTTCAAACTCTCTTTTTGTAGAATCTGCAAGTGCACATTTGGAACTGTTGGAGGCCAACGCAGGAAAAGGAAACATCCTCACATAGAAACTAGACAGAAGCATTCTCAGAAACTTGCTTGTGACGAGTGCATTCAACTCACAGCCTTGAACCTTTCTTTTGAAAGAGCAGTTTTGGAACACTCTTTTTGTAGAATCTGCTAGTGTATATTTGGAGCGCTGTGAGGCCTATGCTGGGAAATGAAATATCTTCACCTAAAAACTAGACGGAAGCATTCTCCGAAACTTCTGTGTGATGAGTGCATTCAACTCACAGACTTGAACGTTGCTTTTCATAGAACAGTTTTGAAACACTCCTTTTGTAGAATCTGCAAGTGTTTATTTGGAGCGCTTCGAGTCCTATGCTGGAAAAGGAAATGTCTTCAAATAACAACTACACAGAAGCATTCTCAGAAACTTCTTTGTGATGAGTGCATTCAACTCACAGACTTGAACCTTCCTTTTGAAAGAGCAGTTTTGAAACACTCTTTTTGTAGAATCTGCAAGTGGATATTTGGAGCGCTTTGAGGCCTATGCTGGGAAATGAAATATCTTCTCCTAAAAACTAGACAGAAGCATTCTCAGAAACTTCTGTGTGATGAGTGCATTCAACTCACAGACTTGAACACTGCTTTTGATAGAGCAGTTTGGAAACACTCCTTTTGTAAAATCTGCAAGTGTTTATTTGGAGCGCTTTGAGGCCTATCCTGGAAAAGGAAATATCTCCACATAATAACTAGACAGAAGCATTCTCAGAAACTTCTTCGTGATGAGTGCATTCTACTCACAGAGTTGAACCTTCTCTGTGATAGAAGAGTTTTCAAACTCTCTTTTTGTAGAATCTGCAAGTGAACATTTGGAACTGTTGGAGGCCAACGCTGGAAAAGGAAACATCCTCACATAGAAACTAGACAGAAGCATTCTCAGAAACTTGCTTGTGACGAGTGCATTCAACTCACAGACTTGAACCTTTCTTTTGAAAGAGCAGTTTTGGAACACTCTTTTTGTAGAATCTGCTAGTGTATATTTGGAGCGCTGTGAGGCCTATGCTGGGAAATGAAATATCTTCACCTAAAAACTAGACGGAAGCATTCTCAGAAACTTCTGTGTGATGAGTGCATTCAACTCACAGACGTGAACGTTCCTTTTGATAGAACAGTTTTGAAACACTCCTTTTGTAGAATCTGCAAGTGTTTAGTTGGAGCGCTTGGAGGCCTATGCTGGAAAAGGAAATGTCTTCAAATAACAACTACACAGAAGCATTCTCAGAAACTTCTTTGTGATGAGTGCATTCAACTCACAGACTTGAACCTTCCTTTTGAAAGAGCAGTTTTGAAACACTCTTTTTGTAGAATCTGCAAGTGGATATTTGGAGCGCTTTGAGGCCTATGCTGGGAAATGAAATATCTTCTCCTAAAAACTAGACAGAAGCATTCTCAGGAACTTCTGCGTGATGAGTGCATTCAACTCACAGACTTGAACACTGCTTTTGATAGAGCAGTTTGAAAACACTCCTTTTTTAAAATCTGCAAGTGTTTATTTGGAGCGCTTTGAGGCCTATCCTGGAAAAGGAAATATCTTCACATAATAACTAGACAGAAGCATTCTCAGAAACTTCTTTGTGATGAGTGCATTCTACTCACAGAGTTGAACCTTCTCTGTGATAGAAGAGTTTTCAAACTCTCTTTTTGTAGAATCTGCAAGTGCACATTTGGAACTGTTGGAGGCCAACGCTGGAAAAGGAAACATCCTCAAGTAGAAACTAGACAGAAGCATTCTCAGAAACTTGCTTGTGACGAGTGCATTCAACTCACAGACTTGAACCTTTCTTTTGAAAGAGCAGTTTTGCAACACTCTTTTTGTAGAATCTGCTAGTGTATATTTGGAGCGCTGTGAGGCCTATGCTGGGAAATGAAATATCTTCACCTAAAAACTAGACGGAAGCATTCTCCGACACTTCTGTGTGATGAGTGCATTCAACTCACAGACTTGAAGGTTCCTTTTGATAGAACAGTTTTGAAACACTCCTTTTGTAGAATCTGCAAGTGTTTATTTCGAGCGCTTGGAGGCCTATGCTGGAAAAGGAAATGTCTTCAAATAACAACTACACAGAAGCATTCTCAGAAACTTCTTTGTGATGAGTGCATTCAACTCACAGACTTGAACCTTCCTTTTGAAAGAGCAGTTTTGAAACACTCTTTTTGTAGAATCTGCAAGTGGATATTTGGAGCGCTTTGAGGCCTATGCTGGGAAATGAAATATCTTCTCCTAAAAACTAGACAGAAGCATTCTCAGAAACTTCTGTGTGATGAGTGCATTCAACTCACAGACTTGAACTTTGTTTTTGATAGAGCAGTTTGGAAACACTCCTTTTGTAAAATCTGCAAGTGTTTATTTGGAGCGCTTTGAGGCCTATCCTGGAAAGGGAAATATCTTCACATAATAACTAGACAGAAGCATTCTCAGAAACTTTTTTGTGATGAGTGCATTCTACTCACAGAGTTGAACCTTCTCTGTGATACAAGAGTTTTCAAACTCTCTTTTTGTAGAATCTGCAAGTGCACATTTGGAACTGTTGGAGGCCAACGCTGGAAAAGGAAACATCCTCACATAGAAACTAGACAGAAGCATTCTCAGAAACTTGCTTGTGACGAGTGCATTCAACTCACAGACTTGAACCTTTCTTTTGAAAGAGCAGTTTTGGAACACTCTTTTTGTAGAATCTGCTAGTGTATATTTGGAGCGCTGTGAGGCCTATGCTGGGAAATGAAATATCTTCACCTAAAAACTAGACGGAAGCATTCTCCGAAACTTCTGTGTGATGAGTGGATTCAACTCACAGACTTGAACGTTCCTTTTGATACAACCGTTTTGAAACACTCCTTTTGTAGAATCTGCAAGTGTTTATTTCGAGTGCTTGGAGGCCTATGCTGGAAAAGGAAATGTCTTCAAATAACAACTACACAGAAGCATTCTCAGAAACTCCTTTGTGATGAGTGCATTCAACTCACAGACTTGAACCTTCCTTTTGAAAGAGCAGTTATGAAACACTGTTTTTATAGAATCTGCAAGTGGATATTTGGAGCGCTTTGAGGCCTATGCTGGGAAATGAAATATCTTCTCCTAAAAACTAGACAGAAGCATTCTCAGAAACTTCTGTGTGATGAGTGCATTCAACTCACAGACTTGAACATTGCTTTTGATACAGCAGTTTGGAAACACTCCTTTCGTAAAATCTGCAAGTGTTTATTTGGAGCGCTTTGAGGCCTATCCTGGAAAAGGAAATATCTCCACATAATAACTAGACAGAAGCATTCTCAGAAACTTCTTTGTGATGAGTGCATTCTACTCACCGAGTTGAAACTTCTTTGTTCTAGAAGAGTTTTCAAACTCTCTTTTTGTAGAATCTGCAAGTGCACATTTGGAACTGTTGGAGGCCAACGCTGGAAAAGGAAACATCCTCACATAGAAACTAGACAGAAGCATTCTCAGAAACTTGCTTGTGACGAGTGCATTCAACTCACAGCCTTGAACCTTTCTTTTGAAAGAGCAGTTTTGGAACACTCTTTTTGTAGAATCTGCTAGTGTATATTTGGAGCGCTGTGAGGCCTATGCTGGGAAATGAAATATCTTCACCTAAAAACTAGACGGAAGCATTCTCCGAAACTTCTGTGTGATGAGTGCATTCAACTCACAGACTTGAACGTTGCTTTTGATAGAACAGTTTTGAAACACTCCTTTTGTAGAATCTGCAAGTGTTTATTTGGAGCGCTTCGAGTCCTATGCTGGAAAAGGAAATGTCTTCAAATAACAACTACACAGAAGCATTCTCAGAAACTTCTTTGTGATGAGTGCATTCAACTCACAGACTTGAACCTTCCTTTTGAAAGAGCAGTTTTGAAACACTCTTTTTGTAGAATCTGCAAGTGGATATTTGGAGCGCTTTGAGGCCTATGCTGGGAAATGAAATATCTTCTCCTAAAAACTAGACAGAAGCATTCTCAGAAACTTCTGTGTGATGAGTGCATTCAACTCACAGACTTGAACACTGCTTTTGATAGAGCAGTTTGGAAACACTCCTTTTGTAAAATCTGCAAGTGTTTATTTGGAGCGCTTTGAGGCCTATCCTGGAAAAGGAAATATCTCCACATAATAACTAGACAGAAGCATTCTCAGAAACTTCTTTGTGATGAGTGCATTCTACTCACAGAGTTGAACCTTCTCTGTGATAGAAGAGTTTTCAAACTCTCTTTTTGTAAAATCTGCAAGTGAACATTTGGAACTGTTGGAGGCCAATGCTGGAAAAGGAAACATCCTCACATAGAAACTAGACAGAAGCATTCTCAGAAACTTGCTTGTGACGAGTGCATTCAACTCACAGACTTGAACCTTTCTTTTGAAAGAGCAGTTTTGGAACACTCTTTTTGTAGAATCTGCTAGTGTATATTTGGAGCGCTGTGAGGCCTATGCTGGGAAATGAAATATCTTCACCTAAAAACTAGACGGAAGCATTCTCAGAAACTTCTGTGTGATGAGTGCATTCAACTCACAGACTTGAACGTTCCTTTTGATAGAACAGTTTTGAAACACTCCTTTTGTACAATCTGCAAATGTTTATTTCGAGTGCTTGGAGGCCTATGCTGGAAAAGGAAATGTCTTCAAAAAACAACTACACAGAAGCATTCTCAGAAACTTATTTGTGATGAGTGCATTCAACTCACAGACTTGAACCTTCCTTTTGAAAGAACAGTTTTGAAACACTCTTTTTGTAGAATCTGCAAGTGGATATTTGGAGCGCTTTGAGGCCTATGCTGGGAAATGAAATATCTTCTCCTAAAAACTAGACAGAAGCATTCTCAGAAACTTCTGTGTGATGAGTGCATTCAACTCACAGACTTGAACACTGCTTTTGATAGAGCAGTTTGGAAACACTCCTTTTGTAAAATCTGCAACTGTTTATTTGGAGCGCTTTGAGGCCTATCCTGGAAAAGGAAATATCTTCACATAATAACTAGACAGAAGCATTCTCAGAAACTTCTTTCTGATGAGTGCATTCTACTCACAGAGGTGAACCTTCTCTGTGATAGAAGAGTTTTCAAACTCTCTTTTTGTAGAATCTGCAAGTGCACATTTGGAACTGTTGGAGGCCAACGCTGGAAAAGGAAATATCCTCACATAGAAACTAGACAGAAGCATTCTCAGAAACTTGCTTGTGACGAGTGCATTCAACTCACAGACTTGAACCTTTCTTTTGAAAGAGCAGTTTTGGAACACTCTTTTTGTAGAATCTGCTAGTGTATATTTGGAGCGCTGTGAGGCCTATGCTGGGAAATGAAATATCTTCACCTAAAAACTAGACGGAAGCATTCTCCGAAACTTCTGTGTGATGAGTGCATTCAACTCACAGACTTGAACGTTGCTTTTCATAGAACAGTTTTGAAACACTCCTTTTGTAGAATCTGCAAGTGTTTATTTGGAGCGCTTCGAGTCCTATGCTGGAAAAGGAAATGTCTTCAAATAACAACTACACAGAAGCATTCTCAGAAACTTCTTTGTGATGAGTGCATTCAACTCACAGACTTGAACCTTCCTTTTGAAAGAGCAGTTTTGAAACACTCTTTTTGTAGAATCTGCAAGTGGATATTTGGAGCGCTTTGAGGCCTATGCTGGGAAATGAAATATCTTCTCCTAAAAACTAGACAGAAGCATTCTCAGAAACTTCTGTGTGATGAGTGCATTCAACTCACAGACTTGAACACTGCTTTTGATAGAGCAGTTTGGAAACACTCCTCTTGTAAAATCTGCAAGTGTTTATTTGGAGCGCTTTGAGGCCTATCCTGGAAAAGGAAATATCTCCACATAATAACTAGACAGAAGCATTCTCAGAAACTTCTTCGTGATGAGTGCATTCTACTCACAGAGTTGAACCTTCTCTGTGATAGAAGAGTTTTCAAACTCTCTTTTTGTAGAATCTGCAAGTGAACATTTGGAACTGTTGGAGGCCAACGCTGGAAAAGGAAACACCCTCACATAGAAACTAGACAGAAGCATTCTCAGAAACTTGCTTGTGACGAGTGCATTCAACTCACAGACTTGAACCTTTCTTTTGAAAGAGCAGTTTTGGAACACTCTTTTTGTAGAATCTGCTAGTGTATATTTGGAGCGCTGTGAGGCCTATGCTGGGAAATGAAATATCTTCACCTAAAAACTAGACGGAAGCATTCTCAGAAACCTCTGTGTGATGAGTGCATTCAACTCACAGACGTGAACGTTCCTTTTGATAGAACAGTTTTGAAACACTCCTTTTGTAGAATCTGCAAGTGTTTATTTGGAGCGCTTGGAGGCCTATGCTGGAAAAGGAAATGTCTTCAAATAACAACTACACAGAAGCATTCTCAGAAACTTCTTTGTGATGAGTGCATTCAACTCACAGACTTGAACCTTCCTTTTGAAAGAGCAGTTTTGAAACACTCTTTTTGTAGAATCTGCAAGTGGATATTTGGAGCGCTTTGAGGCCTATGCTGGGAAATGAAATATCTTCTCCTAAAAACTAGACAGAAGCATTCTCAGGAACTTCTGCGTGATGAGTGCATTCAACTCACAGACTTGAACACTGCTTTTGATAGAGCAGTTTGAAAACACTCCTTTTTTAAAATCTGCAAGTGTTTATTTGGAGCGCTTTGAGGCCTATCCTGGAAAAGGAAATATCTTCACATAATAACTAGACAGAAGCATTCTCAGAAACTTCTTTGTGATGAGTGCATTCTACTCACAGAGTTGAACCTTCTGTGTGATAGAAGAGTTTTCAAACTCTCTTTTTGTAGAATCTGCAAGTGCACATTTGGAACTGTTGGAGGCCAACGCTGGAAAAGGAAACATCCTCAAGTAGAAACTAGACAGAAGCATTCTCAGAAACTTGCTTGTGACGAGTGCATTCAACTCACAGACTTGAACCTTTCTTTGGAAAGAGCAGTTTTGGAACACTCTTTTTGTAGAATCTGCTAGTGTATATTTGGAGCGCTGTGAGGCCTATGCTGGGAAATGAAATATCTTCACCTAAAAACTAGACGGAAGCATTCTCAGAAACTTCTGTGTGATGAGTGCATTCAACTCACAGACTTGAACGTTCCTTTTGATAGAACAGTTTTGAAACACTCCTTTTGTAGAATCTGCAAATGTTTATTTCGAGCGCTTGGAGGCCTATGCTGGAAAAGGAAATGTCTTCAAATAACAACTACACAGAAGCATTCTCAGAAACTTCTTTGTGATGAATGCATTCAACTCACAGGCTTGAACCTTCGTTTTGAAAGAGCAGTTTTGAAACACTCTTTTTGTAGAATCTGCAAGTGGATATTTGGAGCCCTTTGAGGCCTATGCTGGGAAATGAAATATCTTCACCTAAAAAGTAGACGGAAGCATTCTCGGAAACTTCTGTGTGATGAGTGCATTCAACTCACGGACTTGAACGTTCCTTTTGATAGAACAGTTTTGAAACACTCCTTTTGTAGAATCTGCAAGTGTTTATTTCGAGTGCTTGGGGGCCTAGGCTGGAAAAGGAAATGTCTTCAAATAACAACTACACAGAAGCATTCTCAGAAACTTCTTTGTGATGAGTGCATTCAACTCACAGACTTGAACCTTCCTTTTGAAAGAGCAGCTTTGAAACACTCTTTTTGTAGAATCTGCAAGTGGATATTTGGAACGCTTTGGGGCCTATGCTGGGAAATGAAATATCTTCTCCTAAAAACTAGACAGAAGCATTCTCTGAAACTTCTGTGTGATGAGTGCATTCAACTCACAGACTTGAACACTGCTTTTGATAGAGCAGTTTGGAAACACTCCTTTTGTAAAATCTGCAAGTGTTTATTTGGAGCGCTTTGAGGCCTATCCTGGAAAAGGAAATATCTTCACATAATAACTAGACAGAAGCATTCTCAGAAACTTCTTTGTGATGAGTGCATTCTACTCACAGAGTTGAACCTTCTTTGTGATAGAAGAGTTTTCAAACTCTCTTTTTGTAGAATCTGCAAGTGCACATTTGGAACTGTTGGAGGCCAACGCTGGAAAAGGAAACATCCTCACATAGAAACTAGACAGAAGCATTCTCAGAAACTTGCTTGTGACGAGTGCATTCAACTCACAGACTTGAACCTTTCTTTTGAAAGAGCAGTTTTGCAACACTCTTTTTGTAGAATCTGCTAGTGTATATTTGGAGCGCTGTGAGGCCTATGCTGGGAAATGAAATATCTTCACCTAAAAACTAGACGGAAGCATTCTCCGACACTTCTGTGTGATGAGTGCATTCAACTCACAGACTTGAAGGTTCCTTTTGATAGAACAGTTTTGAAACACTCCTTTTGTAGAATCTGCAAGTGTTTATTTCGAGCGCTTGGAGGCCTATGCTGGAAAAGGAAATGTCTTCAAATAACAACTACACAGAAGCATTCTCAGAAACTTCTTTGTGATGAGTGCATTCAACTCACAGACTTGAACCTTCCTTTTGAAAGAGCAGTTTTGAAACACTCTTTTTGTAGAATCTGCAAGTGGATATTTGGAGCGCTTTGAGGCCTATGCTGGGAAATGAAATATCTTCTCCTAAAAACTAGACAGAAGCATTCTCAGAAACTTCTGTGTGATGAGTGCATTCAACTCACAGACTTGAACTTTGTTTTTGATAGAGCAGTTTGGAAACACTCCTTTTGTAAAATCTGCAAGTGTTTATTTGGAGCGCTTTGAGGCCTATCCTGGAAAGGGAAATATCTTCACATAATAACTAGACAGAAGCATTCTCAGAAACTTTTTTGTGATGAGTGCATTCTACTCACAGAGTTGAACCTTCTCTGTGATACAAGAGTTTTCAAACTCTCTTTTTGTAGAATCTGCAAGTGCACATTTGGAACTGTTGGAGGCCAACGCTGGAAAAGGAAACATCCTCACATAGAAACTAGACAGAAGCATTCTCAGAAACTTGCTTGTGACGAGTGCATTCAACTCACAGACTTGAACCTTTCTTTTGAAAGAGCAGTTTTGGAACACTCTTTTTGTAGAATCTGCTAGTGTATATTTGGAGCGCTGTGAGGCCTATGCTGGGAAATGAAATATCTTCACCTAAAAACTAGACGGAAGCATTCTCCGATACTTCCGTGTGATGAGTGGATTCAACTCACAGACTTGAACGTTCCTTTTGATACAACCGTTTTGAAACACTCCTTTTGTAGAATCTGCAAGTGTTTATTTCGAGTGCTTGGAGGCCTATGCTGGAAAAGGAAATGTCTTCAAATAACAACTACACAGAAGCATTCTCAGAAACTCCTTTGTGATGAGTGCATTCAACTCACAGACTTGAACCTTCCTTTTGAAAGAGCAGTTATGAAACACTGTTTTTATAGAATCTGCAAGTGGATATTTGGAGCGCTTTGAGGCCTATGCTGGGAAATGAAATATCTTCTCCTAAAAACTAGACAGAAGCATTCTCAGAAACTTCTGTGTGATGAGTGCATTCAACTCACAGACTTGAACATTGCTTTTGATAGAGCAGTTTGGAAACACTCCTTTTGTAAAATCTGCAAGTGTTTATTTGGAGCGCTTTGAGGCCTATCCTGGAAAAGGAAATATCTCCACATAATAACTAGACAGAAGCATTCTCAGAAACTTCTTTGTGATGAGTGCATTCTACTCACAGAGTTGAACCTTCTCTGTGATAGAAGAGTTTTCAAACTCTCTTTTTGTAAAATCTGCAAGTGAACATTTGGAACTGTTGGAGGCCAATGCTGGAAAAGGAAACATCCTCACATAGAAACTAGACAGAAGCATTCTCAGAAACTTGCTTGTGACGAGTGCATTCAACTCACAGACTTGAACCTTTCTTTTGAAAGAGCAGTTTTGGAACACTCTTTTTGTAGAATCTGCTAGTGTATATTTGGAGCGCTGTGAGGCCTATGCTGGGAAATGAAATATCTTCACCTAAAAACTAGACGGAAGCATTCTCAGAAACTTCTGTGTGATGAGTGCATTCAACTCACAGACTTGAACGTTCCTTTTGATAGAACAGTTTTGAAACACTCCTTTTGTACAATCTGCAAATGTTTATTTCGAGTGCTTGGAGGCCTATGCTGGAAAAGGAAATGTCTTCAAAAAACAACTACACAGAAGCATTCTCAAAAACTTATTTGTGATGAGTGCATTCAACTCACAGACTTGAACCTTCCTTTTGAAAGAACAGTTTTGAAACACTCTTTTTGTAGAATCTGCAAGTGGATATTTGGAGCGCTTTGAGGCCTATGCTGGGAAATGAAATATCTTCTCCTAAAAACTAGACAGAAGCATTCTCAGAAACTTCTGTGTGATGAGTGCATTCAACTCACAGACTTGAACACTGCTTTTGATAGAGCAGTTTGGAAACACTCCTTTTGTAAAATCTGCAACTGTTTATTTGGAGCGCTTTGAGGCCTATCCTGGAAAAGGAAATATCTTCACATAATAACTAGACAGAAGCATTCTCAGAAACTTCTTTCTGATGAGTGCATTCTACTCACAGAGTTGAACCTTCTCTGTGATAGAAGAGTTTTCAAACTCTCTTTTTGTAGAATCTGCAAGTGCACATTTGGAACTGTTGGAGGCCAACGCTGGAAAAGGAAATATCCTCACATAGAAACTAGACAGAAGCATTCTCAGAAACTTGCTTGTGACGAGTGCATTCAACTCACAGACTTGAACCTTTCTTTTGAAAGAGCAGTTTTGGAACACTCTTTTTGTAGAATCTGCTAGTGTATATTTGGAGCGCTGTGAGGCCTATGCTGGGAAATGAAATATCTTCACCTAAAAACTAGACGGAAGCATTCTCCGAAACTTCTGTGTGATGAGTGCATTCAACTCACAGACTTGAACGTTGCTTTTCATAGAACAGTTTTGAAACACTCCTTTTGTAGAATCTGCAAGTGTTTATTTGGAGCGCTTCGAGTCCTATGCTGGAAAAGGAAATGTCTTCAAATAACAACTACACAGAAGCATTCTCAGAAACTTCTTTGTGATGAGTGCATTCAACTCACAGACTTGAACCTTCCTTTTGAAAGAGCAGTTTTGAAACACTCTTTTTGTAGAATCTGCAAGTGGATATTTGGAGCGCTTTGAGGCCTATGCTGGGAAATGAAATATCTTCTCCTAAAAACTAGACAGAAGCATTCTCAGAAACTTCTGTGTGATGAGTGCATTCAACTCACAGACTTGAACACTGCTTTTGATAGAGCAGTTTGGAAACACTCCTTTTGTAAAATCTGCAAGTGTTTATTTGGAGCGCTTTGAGGCCTATCCTGGAAAAGGAAATATCTCCACATAATAACTAGACAGAAGCATTCTCAGAAACTTCTTCGTGATGAGTGCATTCTACTCACAGAGTTGAACCTTCTCTGTGATAGAAGAGTTTTCAAACTCTCTTTTTGTAGAATCTGCAAGTGAACATTTGGAACTGTTGGAGGCCAACGCTGGAAAAGGAAACATCCTCACATAGAAACTAGACAGAAGCATTCTCAGAAACTTGCTTGTGACGAGTGCATTCAACTCACAGACTTGAACCTTTCTTTTGAAAGAGCAGTTTTGGAACACTCTTTTTGTAGAATCTGCTAGTGTATATTTGGAGCGCTGTGAGGCCTATGCTGGGAAATGAAATATCTTCACCTAAAAACTAGACGGAAGCATTCTCAGAAACTTCTGTGTGATGAGTGCATTCAACTCACAGACGTGAACGTTCCTTTTGATAGAACAGTTTTGAAACACTCCTTTTGTAGAATCTGCAAGTGTTTATTTGGAGCGCTTCGAGTCCTATGCTGGAAAAGGAAATGTCTTCAAATAACAACTACACAGAAGCATTCTCAGAAACTTCTTTGTGATGAGTGCATTCAACTCACAGACTTGAACCTTCCTTTTGAAAGAGCAGTTTTGAAACACTCTTTTTGTAGAATCTGCAAGTGGATATTTGGAGCGCTTTGAGGCCTATGCTGGGAAATGAAATATCTTCTCCTAAAAACTAGACAGAAGCATTCTCAGAAACTTCTGTGTGATGAGTGCATTCAACTCACAGACTTGAACACTGCTTTTGATAGAGCAGTTTGGAAACACTCCTTTTGTAAAATCTGCAAGTGTTTATTTGGAGCGCTTTGAGGCCTATCCTGGAAAAGGAAATATCTCCACATAATAACTAGACAGAAGCATTCTCAGAAACTTCTTTGTGATGAGTGCATTCTACTCACAGAGTTGAACCTTCTCTGTGATAGAAGAGTTTTCAAACTCTCTTTTTGTAAAATCTGCAAGTGAACATTTGGAACTGTTGGAGGCCAATGCTGGAAAAGGAAACATCCTCACATAGAAACTAGACAGAAGCATTCTCAGAAACTTGCTTGTGACGAGTGCATTCAACTCACAGACTTGAACCTTTCTTTTGAAAGAGCAGTTTTGGAACACTCTTTTTGTAGAATCTGCTAGTGTATATTTGGAGCGCTGTGAGGCCTATGCTGGGAAATGAAATATCTTCACCTAAAAACTAGACGGAAGCATTCTCAGAAACTTCTGTGTGATGAGTGCATTCAACTCACAGACTTGAACGTTCCTTTTGATAGAACAGTTTTGAAACACTCCTTTTGTACAATCTGCAAATGTTTATTTCGAGTGCTTGGAGGCCTATGCTGGAAAAGGAAATGTCTTCAAAAAACAACTACACAGAAGCATTCTCAAAAACTTATTTGTGATGAGTGCATTCAACTCACAGACTTGAACCTTCCTTTTGAAAGAACAGTTTTGAAACACTCTTTTTGTAGAATCTGCAAGTGGATATTTGGAGCGCTTTGAGGCCTATGCTGGGAAATGAAATATCTTCTCCTAAAAACTAGACAGAAGCATTCTCAGAAACTTCTGTGTGATGAGTGCATTCAACTCACAGACTTGAACACTGCTTTTGATAGAGCAGTTTGGAAACACTCCTTTTGTAAAATCTGCAACTGTTTATTTGGAGCGCTTTGAGGCCTATCCTGGAAAAGGAAATATCTTCACATAATAACTAGACAGAAGCATTCTCAGAAACTTCTTTCTGATGAGTGCATTCTACTCACAGAGTTGAACCTTCTCTGTGATAGAAGAGTTTTCAAACTCTCTTTTTGTAGAATCTGCAAGTGCACATTTGGAACTGTTGGAGGCCAACGCTGGAAAAGGAAATATCCTCACAGAGAAACTAGACAGAAGCATTCTCAGAAACTTGCTTGTGACGAGTGCATTCAACTCACAGACTTGAACCTTTCTTTTGAAAGAGCAGTTTTGGAACACTCTTTTTGTAGAATCTGCTAGTGTATGTTTGGAGCGCTGTGAGGCCTATGCTGGGAAATGAAATATCTTCACCTACAAACTAGACGGAAGCATTCTCCGAAACTTCTGTGTGATGAGTGCATTCAACTCACAGACGTGAACGTTCCTATGGATAGAACAATTTTGAAATACTCCTTTTGTAGAATCTGCAAGTGTTTATTTGGAGCGCTTGGAGTCCTATGCTGGAAAAGGAAATGTCTTCAAATAACAACTACACAGAAGCATTCTCAGAAACTTCTTTGTGATGAGTGCATTCAACTCACAGACTTGAACCTTCCTTTTGAAAGAGCAGTTTTGAAACACTCTTTTTGTAGAATCTGCAAGTGGATATTTGGAGCGCTTTGAGGCCTATGCTGCGAAATGAAATATCTTCTCCTAAAAACTAGACAGAAGCATTCTCAGAAACTTCTGTGTGATGAGTGCATTCAACTCACAGACTTGAACACTGCTTTTGATAGAGCAGTTTGGAAACACTCCTTTTGTAAAATCTGCAAGTGTTTATTTGGAGCGCTTTGAGGCCTATCCTGGAAAAGGAAATATCTTCACATAATAACTAGACAGAAGCATTCTCAGAAACTTCTTTCTGATGAGTGCATTCTACTCACAGAGTTGAACCTTCTCTGTGATAGAAGAGTTTTCAAACTCTCTTTTTGTAGAATCTGCAAGTGCACATTTGGAACTGTTGGAGGCCAACGCTGGAAAAGGAAACATCCTCACATAGAAACTAGACAGAAGCATTCTCAGAAACTTGCTTGTGACGAGTGCATTCAACTCACAGACTTGAACCTTTCTTTTGAAAGAGCAGTTTTGGAACACTCTTTTTGTAGAATCTGCTAGTGTATATTTGGAGCGCTGTGAGGCCTATGCTGGGAAATGAAATATCTTCACCTAAAAACTAGACGGAAGCATTCTCCGAAACTTCTGTGTGATGAGTGCATTCAACTCACAGACGTGAACGTTCCTATTGATAGAACAGTTTTGAAATACTCCTTTTGTAGAATCTGCAAGTGTTTATTTGGAGCGCTTGGAGTCCTATGCTGGAAAAGGAAATGTCTTCAAATAACAACTACACAGAAGCATTCTCAGAAACTTATTTGTGATGACTGCATTCAACTCACAGACTTGAACTTTCCTTTTGAAATAGCAGTTTTGAAACACTCTTTTTGTAGAATCTGCAAGTGGATATTTGGAGCGCTTTGAGGCCTATGCTGGGGAATGAAATATCTTCTCCTAAAAACTAGACAGAAGCATTCTCAGAAACTTCTGTGTGATGAGTGCATTCAACTCACAGACTTGAACATTGCTTTTGATAGAGCAGTTTGGAAACACTCCTTTTGTAAAATCTGCAAGTGTTTATTTGGAGCGCTTTGAGGCCTATCCTGGAAAAGGAAATATCTTCACATAATAACTAGACAGAAGCATTCTCAGAAACTTCTTTGTGATGAGTGCATTCTACTCACAGAGTTGAACCTTCTTTGTGATAGAAGAGTTTTCAAACTCTCTTTTTGTAGAATCTGCAAGTGCACATTTGGAACTGTTGGAGGCCAACGCTGGAAAAGGAAACATCCTCACATAGATACTAGACAGAAGCATTCTCAGAAACTTACTGGTGACGAGTGCATTCAACTCACAGACTTGAACCTTTCTTTTGAAAGAGCAGTTTTGGAACACTCTTTTTGTAGAATCTGCTAGTGTATATTTGGAGCGCTGTGAGGCCTATGCTGGGAAATGAAATATCTTCACCTAAAAACTAGACGGAAGCATTCTCCGAAACTTCTGTGTGATGAGTGCATTCAACTCACAGACTTGAACGTTCCTTTTGATAGAACAGTTTTGAAACACTCCTTTTGTACAATCTGCAAGTGTTTATTTCGAGCGCTTGGAGGCCTATGCTGGAAAAGGAAATGTCTTCAAATAACAACTACACAGAAGCATTCTCAGAAACTTCTTTGTGATGAGTGCATTCAACTCACAGACTTGAACCTTCCTATTGAAAGAGCAGTTTTGAAACCCTCTTTTTGTAGAATCTGCAAGTGGATATTTGGAGCGCTTTGAGGCCTATGCTGGGAAATGAAATATCTTCTCCTAAAAACTAGACAGAAGCATTCTCAGAAACTTCTGTGTGATGAGTGCATTCAACTCACAGACTTGAACACTGCTTTTGATAGAGCAGTTTGGAAACACTCCTTTTGTAAAATCTGCAAGTGTTTATTTGGAGCGCTTTGAGGCCTATCCTGGAAAAGGAAATATCTTCACATAATAACTAGACAGAAGCATTCTCAGAAACTTCTTTGTGATGAGTGCATTCTACTCACAGAGTTGAACCTTCTTTGTGATAGAAGAGTTTTCAAACTCTCTTTTTGTAGAATCTGCAAGTGCACATTTGGAAACGTTGGAGGCCAACGCTGGAAAAGGAAGCATCCTCACGTAGAAACTACACAGAAGCATTCTCAGAAACTTGCTTGTGACGAGTGCATTCAACTCACAGACTTGAACTTTTCCTTTGAAAGAGCAGTTTTGGAACACTCTTTTTGTAGAATCTGCTAGTGTATATTTGGAGCGCTGTGAGGCCTATGCTGGGAAATGAAATATCTTCTCCTAAAAACTAGACAGAAGCATTCTCAGAAACTTCTGTGTGATGAGTGCATTCAACTCACAGACTTGAACATTTCTTTTGATACAGCAGTTTGGAAACACTCCTTTTGTAAAATCTGCAACTGTTTATTTGGAGCGCTTTGAGGCCTATCATGGAAAAGGAAATATCTTCACATAATAACTAGACAGAAGCATTCTCAGAAACTTCTTTGTGATGAGTGCATTCTACTCACAGAGTTGAACCTTCTTTGTGATAGAAGAGTTTTCAAACTCTCTTTTTGTAGAATCTGCAAGTGCACATTTGGAACTGTTGGAGGCCAACGCTGGAAAAGGAAACATCCTCACATAGAAACTAGACAGAAGCATTCTCAGAAACTTGCTTCTGACGAGTGCATTCAACTCACAGACTTGAACCTTTCTTTTCAAAGAGCAGTTTTGGAACACTCTTTTTGTAGAATCTGCTAGTGTATATTTGGAGCGCTGTGAGGCCTATGCTGGGAAATGGAATATCTTCACCTAAAAACTAGACGGAAGCATTCTCAGAAACTTCTGTGTGATGAGTGGATTCAACTCACAGACTTGAACGTTCCTTTTGATACAACAGTTTTGAAACACTCCTTTTGTAGAATCTGCAAGTGTTTATTTCGAGTGCTTGGAGGCCTATCCTGGAAAAGGAAATGTCTTCAAATAACAACTACACAGAAGCATTCTCAGAAACTTCTTTGTGATGAGTGCATTCAACTCACAGACTTGAACCTTCCTTTTGAAAGAGCAGTTTTGAAACACTCTTTTTGTAGAATCTGCAAGTGGATATTTGGAGCGCTTTGAGGCCTATGCTGGGAAATGAAATATCTTCTCCTAAAAACTAGACAGAAGCATTCTCAGAAACTTCTGTGTGATGAGTGCATTCAACTCACAGACTTGAACATTGCTTTTGATAGAGCAGTTTGGAAACACTCCTTTTGTAAAATCTGCAAGTGTTTATTTGGAGCGCTTTGAGGCCTATCCTGGAAAAGGAAATATCTCCACATAATAACTAGACAGAAGCATTCTCAGAAACTTCTTTGTGATGAGTGCATTCTACTCACCGAGTTGAAACTTCTTTGTTCTAGAAGAGTTTTCAAACTCTCTTTTTGTAGGATCTGCAAGTGCACATTTGGAACTGTTGGAGGCCAACGCTGGAAAAGGAAACATCCTCACATAGAAACTAGACAGAAGCATTCTCAGAAACTTGCTTGTGACGAGTGCATTCAACTCACAGACTTGAACCTTTCTTTTGAAAGAGCAGTTTTGGAACACTCTTTTTGTAGAATCTGCTAGTGTATATTTGGAGCGCTGTGAGGCCTATGCTGGGAAATGAAATATCTTCACCTAAAGACTAGACGGAAGCATTCTCCGAAACTTCTGTGTGATGAGTGCATTCAACTCACAGACGTGAACGTTCCTTTTGATAGAACAGTTTTGAAACACTCCTTTTGTAGGATCTGCAAGTCTTTATTTCGAGCGCTTGGAGGCCTATACTGGAAAAGGAAATGTCTTCAAATAACAACTACACAGAAGCATTCTCAGAAACTTCTTTGTGATGAGTGCATTCAACTCACAGACTTGAACCTTCCTTTTGAAAGAGCAGTTTTGAAACACTCTTTTTGTAGAATCTGCAAGTGGATATTTGGAGCGCTTTGAGGCCTATGCTGGGAAATGAAATATCTTCTCCTAAAAACTAGACAGAAGCATTCTCAGAAACTTCTGTGTGATGAGTGCATTCAACTCACAGACTTGAACATTGCTTTTGATACAGCAGTTTGGAAACACTCCTTTTGTAAAATCTGCAACTGTTTATTTGGAGCGCTTTGAGGCCTATCATGGAAAAGGAAATATCTTCACATAATAACTAGACAGAAGCATTCTCAGAAACTTCTTTGTGATGAGTGCATTCTACTCACAGAGTTGAACCTTCTTTGTGATAGAAGAGTTTTCAAACTCTCTTTTTGTAGAATCTGCAAGTGCACATTTGGAACTGTTGGAGGCCAACGCTGGAAAAGGAAACATCCTCACATAGAAACTAGACAGAAGCATTCTCAGAAACTTGCTTCTGACGAGTGCATTCAACTCACAGACTTGAACCTTTCTTTTCAAAGAGCAGTTTTGGAACACTCTTTTTGTAGAATCTGCTAGTGTATATTTGGAGCGCTGTGAGGCCTATGCTGGGAAATGGAATATCTTCACCTAAAAACTAGACGGAAGCATTCTCAGAAACTTCTGTGTGATGAGTGGATTCAACTCACAGACTTGAACGTTCCTTTTGATACAACAGTTTTGAAACACTCCTTTTGTAGAATCTGCAAGTGTTTATTTCGAGTGCTTGGAGGCCTATGCTGGAAAAGGAAATGTCTTCAAATAACAACTACACAGAAGCATTCTCAGAAACTTCTTTGTGATGAGTGCATTCAACTCACAGACTTGAACCTTCCTTTTGAAAGAGCAGTTTTGAAACACTCTTTTTGTAGAATCTGCAAGTGGATATTTGGAGCGCTTTGAGGCCTATGCTGGGAAATGAAATATTTTCTCCTAAAAACTAGACAGAAGCATTCTCAGAAACTTCTGTGTGATGAGTGCATTCAACTCACAGACTTGAACATTGCTTTTGATAGAGCAGTTTGGAAACACTCCTTTTGTAAAATCTGCAAGTGTTTATTTGGAGCGCTTTGAGGCCTATCCTGGAAAAGGAAATATCTCCACATAATAACTAGACAGAAGCATTCTCAGAAACTTCTTTGTGATGAGTGCATTCTACTCACCGAGTTGAAACTTCTTTGTTCTAGAAGAGTTTTCAAACTCTCTTTTTGTAGGATCTGCAAGTGCACATTTGGAACTGTTGGAGGCCAACGCTGGAAAAGGAAACATCCTCACATAGAAACTAGACAGAAGCATTCTCAGAAACCTGCTTGTGACGAGTGCATTCAACTCACAGACTTGAACCTTTCTTTTGAAAGAGCAGTTTTGGAACACTCTTTTTGTAGAATCTGCTAGTGTATATTTGGAGCGCTGTGAGGCCTATGCTGGGAAATGAAATATCTTCACCTAAAGACTAGACGGAAGCATTCTCCGAAACTTCTGTGTGATGAGTGCATTCAACTCACAGACTTGAACGTTCCTTTTGATAGAACAGTTTTGAAACACTCCTTTTGTAGGATCTGCAAGACTTTATTTCGAGCGCTTGGAGGCCTATACTGGAAAAGGAAATGTCTTCAAATAACAACTACACAGAAGCATTCTCAGAAACTTCTTTGTGATGAGTGCATTCAACTCACAGACTTGAACCTTCCTTTTGAAAGAGCAGTTTTGAAACACTCTTTTTGTAGAATCTGCAAGTGGATATTTGGAGCGCTTTGAGGCCTATGCTGGGAAATGAAATATCTTCTCCTAAAAACTAGACAGAAGCATTCTCAGAAACTTCTGTGTGATGAGTGCATTCAACTCACAGACTTGAACATTGCTTTTGATACAGCAGTTTGGAAACACTCCTTTTGTAAAATCTGCAACTGTTTATTTGGAGCGCTTTGAGGCCTATCATGGAAAAGGAAATATCTTCACATAATAACTAGACAGAAGCATTCTCAGAAACTTCTTTGTGATGAGTGCATTCTACTCACAGAGTTGAACCTTCTTTGTGATAGAAGAGTTTTCAAACTCTCTTTTTGTAGAATCTGCAAGTGCACATTTGGAACTGTTGGAGGCCAACGCTGGAAAAGGAAACATCCTCACATAGAAACTAGACAGAAGCATTCTCAGAAACTTGCTTCTGACGAGTGCATTCAACTCACAGACTTGAACCTTTCTTTTCAAAGAGCAGTTTTGGAACACTCTTTTTGTAGAATCTGCTAGTGTATATTTGGAGCGCTGTGAGGCCTATGCTGGGAAATGGAATATCTTCACCTAAAAACTAGACGGAAGCATTCTCAGAAACTTCTGTGTGATGAGTGGATTCAACTCACAGACTTGAACGTTCCTTTTGATACAACAGTTTTGAAACACTCCTTTTGTAGAATCTGCAAGTGTTTATTTCGAGTGCTTGGAGGCCTATGCTGGAAAAGGAAATGTCTTCAAATAACAACTACACAGAAGCCTTCTCAGAAACTTCTTTGTGATGAGTGCATTCAACTCACAGACTTGAACCTTCCTTTTGAAAGAGCAGTTTTGAAACACTCTTTTTGTAGAATCTGCAAGTGGATATTTGGAGCGCTTTGAGGCCTATGCTGGGAAATGAAATATCTTCTCCTAAAAACTAGACAGAAGCATTCTCAGAAACTTCTGTGTGATGAGTGCATTCAACTCACAGACTTGAACATTGCTTTTGATAGAGCAGTTTGGAAACACTCCTTTTGTAAAATCTGCAAGTGTTTATTTGGAGCGCTTTGAGGCCTATCCTGGAAAAGGAAATAACTCCACATAATAACTAGACAAAAGCATTCTCAGAAACTTCTTTGTGATGAGTGCATTCTACTCACCGAGTTGAAACTTCTTTGTTCTAGAAGAGTTTTCAAACTCTCTTTTTGTAGGATCTGCAAGTGCACATTTGGAACTGTTGGAGGCCAACGCTGGAAAAGGAAACATCCTCACATAGAAACTAGACAGAAGCATTCTCAGAAACTTGCTTGTGACGAGTGCATTCAACTCACAGACTTGAACCTTTCTTTTGAAAGAGCAGTTTTGGAACACTCTTTTTGTAGAATCTGCTAGTGTATATTTGGAGCGCTGTGAGGCCTATGCTGGGAAATGAAATATCTTCACCTAAAGACTAGACGGAAGCATTCTCCGAAACTTCTGTGTGATGAGTGCATTCAACTCACAGACGTGAACGTTCCTTTTGATAGAACAGTTTTGAAACACTCCTTTTGTAGGATCTGCAAGTCTTTATTTCGAGCGCTTGGAGGCCTATACTGGAAAAGGAAATGTCTTCAAATAACAACTACACAGAAGCATTCTCAGAAACTTCTTTGTGATGAGTGCATTCAACTCACAGACTTGAACCTTCCTTTTGAAAGAGCAGTTTTGAAACACTCTTTTTATAGAATCTGCAAGTGGATATTTGGAGCGCTTTGAGGCCTATGCTGGGAAATGAAATATCTTCTCCTAAAAACTAGACAGAAGCATTCTCAGAAACTTCTGTGTGATGAGTGCATTCAACTCACAGACTTGAACACTGCTTTTGATAGAGCAGTTTGGAAACACTCCTTTTTTAAAATCTGCAAGTGTTTATTTGGAGCGCTTTGAGGCCTATCCTGGAAAAGGAAATATCCTCACATAATAACTAGACAGAAGCATTCTCAGAAACTTCTTTGTGATGAGTGCATTCTACTCACAGAGTTGAACCTTCTGTGTGATAGAAGAGTTTTCAAACTCTCTTTTTGTAGAATCTGCAAGTGCACATTTGGAACTGTTGGAGGCCAACGCTGGAAAAGGAAACATCCTCAAGTAGAAACTAGACAGAAGCATTCTCAGAAACTTGCTTGTGACGAGTGCATTCAACTCACAGACTTGAACCTTTCTTTTGAAAGAGCAGTTTTGGAACACTCTTTTTGTAGAATCTACTAGTGTATATTTGGAGCGCTGTGAGGCCTATGCTGGGAAATGAAATATCTTCACCTAAAAACTAGACGGAAGCATTCTCAGAAACTTCTGTGTGATGAGTGCATTCAACTGACAGACTTGAACGTTCCTTTTGATAGAACAGTTTTGAAACACTCCTTTTGTAGAATCTGCAAATGTTTATTTCGAGCGCTTGGAGGCCTATGCTGGAAAAGGAAATGTCTTCAAATAACAACTACACAGAAGCATTCTCAGAAGCTTCTTTGTGATGAATGCATTCAACTCACAGGCTTGAACCTTCCTTTTGAAAGAGCAGTTTTGAAACACTCTTTTTGTAGAATCTGCAAGTGGATATTTGGAGCGCTTTGAGGCCTATGCTGGGAAATGAAATATCTTCACCTAAAAAGTAGACGGAAGGATTCTCAGAAACTTCTGTGTGATGAGTGCATTCAACTCACGGACTTGAACGTTCCTTTTGATAGAACAGTTTTGAAACACTCCTTTTGTAGAATCTGCAAGTGTTTATTTCGAGTGCCTGGAGGCCTAGGCTGGAAAAGGAAATGTCTTCAAATAACAACTACACAGAAGCATTCTCAGAAACTTCTTTGTGATGAGTGCATTCAACTCACAGACTTGAACCTTCCTTTTGAAAGAGCAGCTTTGAAACACTCTTTTTGTAGAATCTGCAAGTGGATATTTGGAGCGCTTTGAGGCCTATGCTGGGAAATGAAATATCTTCTCCTAAAAACTAGACAGAAGCATTCTCAGAAACTTCTGTGTGATGAGTGCATTCAACTCACAGACTTGAACACTGCTTTTGATAGAGCAGTTTGGAAACACTCCTTTTGTAAAATCTGCAAGTGTTTATTTGGAGCGCTTTGAGGCCTATCCTAGAAAAGGAAATATCTTCACATAATAACTAGACAGAAGCATTCTCAGAAACTTCTTTGTGATGAGTGCATTCTACTCACAGAGTTGAACCTTCGTTGTGATAGAAGAGTTTTCAAACTCTCTTTTTGTAGAATCTGCAAGTGCACATTTGGAACTGTTGGAGGCCAACGCTGGAAAAGGAAACATCCTCACATAGAAACTAGACAGAAGCATTCTCAGAAACTTGCTTGTGACGAGTGCATTCAACTCACAGACTTGAACCTTTCTTTTGAAAGAGCAGTTTTTGAACACTCTTTTTGTAGAATCTGCTAGTGTATATTTGGAGCGCTGTGAGGCCTATGCTGGGAAATGAAATATCTTCACCTAAAAACTAGACGGA
Source organism: Pongo pygmaeus (assembly GCF_028885625.2). Classification (NCBI taxonomy): domain Eukaryota; kingdom Metazoa; phylum Chordata; class Mammalia; order Primates; family Hominidae; genus Pongo; species Pongo pygmaeus. Next base: position 40,394,610 of record NC_072392.2, read on the forward strand.
ATCATCTCCGAAACTTCTGTGTGATGAGTGCATTCAACTCACAGACTTGAACGTTCCTTTTGATAGAACAGTTTTGAAACACTCCTTTTGTAGAATCTGCAAGTGTTTATTTGGAGCGCTTGGAGGCCTATGCTGGAAAAGGAAATGTCTTCAAATAACAACTACACAGAAGCATTCTCAGAAACTTCTTTGTGATGAGTGCATTCAACTCACAGACTTGAACCTTCCTTTTGAAAGAGCAGTTTTGAAACACTCTTTTTGTAGAATCTGCAAGTGGATATTTGGAGCGCTTTGAGGCCTATGCTGGGAAATGAAATATCTTCTCCTAAAAACTAGACAGAAGCATTCTCAGAAACTTCTGTGTGATGAGTGCATTCAACTCACAGACTTGAACATTGCTTTTGATAGAGGAGTTTGGAAACACTCCTTTTGTAAAATCTGCAAGTGTTTACTTGGAGCGCTTTGAGGCCTATCCTGGAAAGGGAAATATCTTCACATAATAACTAGACAGAAGCATTCTCAGAAACTTCTTTGGGATGAGTGCATTCTACTCACAGAGTTGAACCTTCTCTGTGATAGAAGAGTTTTCAAACTCCCTTTTTGTAGAATCTGCAAGTGCACATTTGGAACTGTTGGAGGCCAACGCTGGAAAAGGAAACATCCTCACATAGAAACTAGACAGAAGCATTCTCAGAAACTTGCTTGTGACGAGTGCATTCAACTCACAGACTTGAACCTTTCTTTTGAAAGAGCAGTTTTTGAACACTCTTTTTGTAGAATCTGCTAGTGTATATTTGGAGCGCTGTGAGGCCTATGCTGGGAAATGAAATATCTTCACCTAAAAACTAGACGGAAGCATTCTCAGAAACTTCTGTGTGATGAGTGCATTCAACTCACAGACTTGAACGTTCCTTTTGATAGAACAGTTTTGAAACACTCCTTTTGTAGAATCTGCAAGTGTTTATTTCGAGTGCTTGGAGGCCTATGCTGGAAAAGGAAATGTCTTCAAATAACAACTACACAGAAGCATTCTCAGAAACTTCTTTGTGATGAGTGCATTCAACTCACAGACTTGAACCTTTCTTTTGAAAGAGCAGTTTTGGAACACTCTTTTTGTAGAATCTGCTAGTGTATATTTGGAGCGCTGTGAGGCCTATGCTGGGAAATGAAATATCTTCACCTAAAAACTAGACGGAAGCATTCTCCGAAACTTCTGTGTGATGAGTGCATTCAACTCACAGACGTGAACGTTCCTATTGATAGAACAGTTTTGAAATACTCCTTTTGTAGAATCTGCAAGTGTTTATTTGGAGCGCTTGGAGTCCTATGCTGGAAAAGGAAATGTCTTCAAATAACAACTACACAGAAGCATTCTCAGAAACTTATTTGTGATGAGTGCATTCAACTCACAGACTTGAACCTTCCTTTTGAAAGAGCAGTTTTGAAACACTCTTTTTGTAGAATCTGCAAGTGGATATTTGGAGCGCTTTGAGGCCTATGCTGGGGAATGAAATATCTTCTCCTAAAAACTAGACAGAAGCATTCTCAGAAACTTCTGTGTGATGAGTGCATTCAACTCACAGACTTGAACATTGCTTTTGATAGAGCAGTTTGGAAACACTCCTTTTGTAAAATCTGCAAGTGTTTATTTGGAGCGCTTTGAGGCCTATCCTGGAAAAGGAAATATCTTCACATAATAACTAGACAGAAGCATTCTCAGAAACTTCTTTGTGATGAGTGCATTCTATTCACAGAGTTGAACCTTCTTTGTGATAGAAGAGTTTTCAAACTCTCTTTTTGTAGAATCTGCAAGTGCACATTTGGAACTGTTGGAGGCCAACGCTGGAAAAGGAAACATCCTCACATAGAAACTAGACAGAAGCATTCTCAGAAACTTGCTTGTGACGAGTGCATTCAACTCACAGACTTGAACCTTTCTTTTGAAAGAGCAGTTTTTGAACACTCTTTTTGTAGAATCTGCTAGTGTATATTTGGAGCGCTGTGAGGCCTATGCTGGGAAATGAAATATCTTCACCTAAAAACTAGACGGAAGCATTCTCAGAAACTTCTGTGTGATGAGTGCATTCAACTCACAGACTTGAACGTTCCTTTTGATAGAACAGTTTTGAAACACTCCTTTTGTAGAATCTGCAAGTGTTTATTTCGAGTGCTTGGAGGCCTATGCTGGAAAAGGAAATGTCTTCAAATAACAACTACACAGAAGCATTCTCAGAAACTTCTTTGTGATGAGTGCATTCAACTCACAGACTTGAACCTTTCTTTTGAAAGAGCAGTTTTGGAACACTCTTTTTGTAGAATCTGCTAGTGTATATTTGGAGCGCTGTGAGGCCTATGCTGGGAAATGAAATATCTTCACCTAAAAACTAGACGGAAGCATTCTCCGAAACTTCTGTGTGATGAGTGCATTCAACTCACAGACGTGAACGTTCCTATTGATAGAACAGTTTTGAAATACTCCTTTTGTAGAATCTGCAAGTGTTTATTTGGAGCGCTTGGAGTCCTATGCTGGAAAAGGAAATGTCTTCAAATAACAACTACACAGAAGCATTCTCAGAAACTTATTTGTGATGAGTGCATTCAACTCACAGACTTGAACCTTCCTTTTGAAAGAGCAGTTTTGAAACACTCTTTTTGTAGAATCTGCAAGTGGATATTTGGAGCGCTTTGAGGCCTATGCTGGGGAATGAAATATCTTCTCCTAAAAACTAGACAGAAGCATTCTCAGAAACTTCTGTGTGATGAGTGCATTCAACTCACAGACTTGAACATTGCTTTTGATAGAGCAGTTTGGAAACACTCCTTTTGTAAAATCTGCAAGTGTTTATTTGGAGCGCTTTGAGGCCTATCCTGGAAAAGGAAATATCTTCACATAATAACTAGACAGAAGCATTCTCAGAAACTTCTTTGTGATGAGTGCATTCTACTCACAGAGTTGAACCTTCTTTGTGATAGAAGAGTTTTCAAACTCTCTTTTTGTAGAATCTGCAAGTGCACATTTGGAACTGTTGGAGGCCAACGCTGGAAAAGGAAACATCCTCACATAGATACTAGACAGAAGCATTCTCAGAAACTTGCTTGTGACGAGTGCATTCAACTCACAGACTTGAACCTTTCTTTTGAAAGAGCAGTTTTGGAACACTCTTTTTGTAGAATCTGCTGGTGTATATTTGGAGCGCTGTGAGGCCTATGCTGGGAAATGAAATATCTTCACCTAAAAACTAGACGGAAGCATTCTCCGAAACTTCTGTGTGATGAGTGCATTCAACTCACAGACTTGAACGTTCCTTTTGATAGAACAGTTTTAAACACTCCTTTTGTACAATCTGCAAGTGTTTATTTCGAGCGCTTGGAGGCCTATGCTGGAAAAGGAAATGTCTTCAAATAACAACTACACAGAAGCATTCTCAGAAACTTCTTTGTGATGAGTGCATTCAACTCACAGACTTGAACCTTCCTTTTGAAAGAGCAGTTTTGAAACCCTCTTTTTGTAGAATCTGCAAGTGGATATTTGGAGCGCTTTGAGGCCTATGCTGGGAAATGAAATATCTTCTCCTAAAAAGTAGACGGAAGGATTCTCAGAAACTTCTGTGTGATGAGTGCATTCAACTCACGGACTTGAAGGTTCCTTTTGAAAGAACAGTTTTGAAACACTCCTTTTGTAGAATCTGCAAGTGTTTATTTCGAGTGCCTGGAGGCCTAGGCTGGAGAAGGAAATGTCTTCAAATAACAACTACACAGAAGCATTCTCAGAAACTTCTTTGTGATGAGTGCATTCAACTCACAGACTTGAACCTTCCTTTTGAAAGAGCAGCTTTGAAACACTCTTTTTGTAGAATCTGCAAGTGGATATTTGGAGCGCTTTGAGGCCTATGCTGGGAAATGAAATATCTTCTCCTAAAAACTAGACAGAAGCATTCTCAGAAACTTCTGTGTGATGAGTGCATTCAACTCACAGACTTGAACACTGCTTTTGATAGAGCAGTTTGGAAACACTCCTTTTGTAAAATCTGCAAGTGTTTATTTGGAGCGCTTTGAGGCCTATCCTAGAAAAGGAAATATCTTCACATAATAACTAGACAGAAGCATTCTCAGAAACTTCTTTGTGATGAGTGCATTCTACTCACAGAGTTGAACCTTCTTTGTGATAGAAGAGTTTTCAAACTCTCTTTTTGTAGAATCTGCAAGTGCACATTTGGAACTGTTGGAGGCCAACGCTGGAAAAGGAAACATCCTCACATAGAAACTAGACAGAAGCATTCTCAGAAACTTGCTTGTGACGAGTGCATTCAACTCACAGACTTGAACCTTTCTTTTGAAAGAGCAGTTTTGGAACACTCTTTTTGTAGAATCTGCTAGTGTATATTTGGAGCGCTGTGAGGCCTATACTGGGAAATGAAATATCTTCACCTAAAAACTAGACGGAATCATTCTCCGAAACTTCTGTGTGATGAGTGCATTCAACTCACAGACTTGAACGTTCCTTTTGATAGAACAGTTTTGAAACACTCCTTTTGTAGAATCTGCAAGTGTTTATTTGGAGCGCTTGGAGGCCTATGCTGGAAAAGGAAATGTCTTCAAATAACAACTACACAGAAGCATTCTCAGAAACTTCTTTGTGATGAGTGCATTCAACTCACAGACTTGAACCTTCCTTTTGAAAGAGCAGTTTTGAAACACTCTTTTTGTAGAATCTGCAAGTGGATATTTGGAGCGCTTTGAGGCCTATGCTGGGAAATGAAATATCTTCTCCTAAAAACGAGACAGAAGCATTCTCAGAAACTTCTGTTTGATGAGTGCATTCAACTCACAGACTTGAACATTGCTTTTGATAGAGCAGTTTGGAAACACTCCTTTTGTAAAATCTGCAAGTGTTTATTTGGAGCGCTTTGAGGCCTATCCTGGAAAGGGAAATATCTTCACATAATAACTAGACAGAAGCATTCTCAGAAACTTCTTTGGGATGAGTGCATTCTACTCACAGAGTTGAACCTTCTCTGTGATAGAAGATTTTTCAAACTCCCTTTTTGTAGAATCTGCAAGTGCACATTTGGAACTGTTGGAGGCCAACGCTGGAAAAGGAAACATCCTCACATAGAAAATAGACAGAAGCCTTCTCAGAAACTTGCTTGTGACGAGTGCATTCAACTCACAGACTTGAACCTTTCTTTTGAAAGAGCAGTTTTGGAACACTCTTTTTGTAGAATCTGCTAGTGTATATTTGGAGCGCTGTGAGGCCTATGCTGGGAAATGAAATATCTTCACCTAAAAACTAGACGGAAGCATTCTCCGAAACTTCTGTGTGATGAGTGCATTCAACTCACAGACTTGAACGTTCCTTTTGATAGAACAGTTTTGAAACACTCCTTTTGTAGAATCTGCAAGTGTTTATTTCGAGTGCTTGGAGGCCTATGCTGGAAAAGGAAATGTCTTCAAATAACAACTACACAGAAGCATTCTCAGAAACTTCTTTGTGATGAGTGCATTCAACTCACAGACTTGAACCTTCCTTTTGAAAGAGTAGTTTTGAAACACTCTTTTTGTAGAATCTGCAAGTGGATATTTGGAGCGCTGTGAGGCCTATGCTGGGAAATGAAATATCTTCTCCTTAAAACTAGACAGAAGCATTCTCAGAAACTACTGTGTGATGAGTGCATTCAACTCACAGACTTGAACATTGCTTTTGATAGAGCAGTTTGGAAACACTCCTTTTGTAAAATCTGCAAGTGTTTGTTTGGAGCGCTTTGAGGCCTATCCTGGAAAAGGAAATATCTTCACATAATAACTAGACAGAAGCATTCTCAGAAACTTCTTTGTGATGAGTGCATTCTACTCACAGAGTTGAACCTTCTTTGTGATAGAAGAGTTTTCAAACTCTCTTTTTGTAGAATCTGCAAGTGCACATTTGGAACTGTTGGAGGCCATCGCTGGAAAAGGAAACATCCTCACATAGAAACTAGACAGAAGCATTCTCAGAAACTTGCTTGTGACGAGTGCATTCAACTCACAGACTTGAACCTTTCTTTTGAAAGAGCAGTTTTGGAACACTCTTTTTGTAGAATCTGCTAGTGTATATTTGGAGCGCTGTGAGTCCTATGCTGGGAAATGAAATATCTTCACCTAAAAACTAGACGGAAGCATTCTCCGAAACTTCTGTGTGATGAGTGCATTCAACTCACAGACTTGAACGTTCCTTTTGATAGAACAGTTTTGAAACACTCCTTTTGTAGAATCTGCAAGTGTTTATTTCGAGTGCTTGGAGGCCTATGCTGGAAAAGGAAATGTCTTCAAATAACAACTACACAGAAGCATTCTCAGAAACTTCTTTGTGATGAGTGCATTCAACTCACAGACTTGAACCTTCCTTTAGAAAGAGCAGCTTTGAAACACTCTTTTTGTAGAATCTGCAAGTGGATATTTGGAGCGCTTTGAGGCCTATGCTGGGAAATGAAATATCTTCTCCTAAAAACTAGACAGAAGCATTCTCAGAAACTTCTGTGTGATGAGTGCATTCAACTCACAGACTTGAACATTGCTTTTGATAGAGCAGTTTGGAAACACTCCTTTTGTAAAATCTGCAACTGTTTATTTGGAGCGCTTTGAGGCCTATCATGGAAAAGGAAATATCTTCACATAATAACTAGACAGAAGAATTCTCAGAAACTTCTTTGTGATGAGTGCATTCTACTCACAGAGTTGAACCTTCTTTGTGATAGAAGAGTTTTCAAACTCTCTTTTTGTAGAATCTGCAAGTGCACATTTGGAACTGTTGGAGGCCAACGCTGGAAAAGGAAACATCCTCACATAGAAACTAGACAGAAGCATTCTCAGAAACTTGCTTGTGACGAGTGCATTCAACTCACAGACTTGAACCTTTCTTTTGAAAGAGCAGTTTTGGAACACTCTTTTTGTAGAATCTGCTAGTGTATATTTGGAGCGCTGTGAGGCCTATGCTGGGAAATGAAATATCTTCACCTAAAAACTAGACGGAATCATTCTCCGAAACTTCTGTGTGATGAGTGCATTCAACTCACAGACGTGAACGTTCCTTTTGATAGAACAGTTTTGAAACACTCCTTTTGTAGGATCTGCAAGTCTTTATTTCGAGCGCTTGGAGGCCTATACTGGAAAAGGAAATGTCTTCAAATAACAACTACACAGAAGCATTCTCAGAAACTTCTTTGTGATGAGTGCATTCAACTCACAGACTTGAACCTTCCTTTTGAAAGAGCAGTTTTGAAACACTCTTTTTGTAGAATCTGCAAGTGGATATTTGGAGCGCTTTGAGGCCTATGCTGGGAAATGAAATATCTTCTCCTAAAAACTAGACAGAAGCATTCCCAGAAACTGCTGTGTGATGAGTGCATTCACCTCACAGACTTGAACACTGCTTTTGATAGAGCAGTTTGGAAACACTCCTTTTGTAAAATCTGCAAGTGTTTATTTGGAGCGCTTTGAGGCCTATCCTGGAAAAGGAAATATCTTCACATAATAACTAGACAGAAGCATTCTCAGAAACTTCTTTGTGATGACTGCATTCTACTCACAGAGTTGAACCTTCTGTGTGATAGAAGAGTTTTCATACTCTCTTTTTGTAGAATCTGCAAGTGCACATTTGGAACTGTTGGAGGCCAACGCTGGAAAAGGAAACATCCTCAAGTAGAAACTAGACAGAAGCATTCTCAGAAACTTGCTTGTGACGAGTGCATTCAACTCACAGACTTGAACCTTTCTTTTGAAAGAGCAGTTTTGGAACACTCTTTTTGTAGAATCTGCTGGTGTATATTTGGAGCGCTGTGAGGCCTATGCTGGGAAATGAAATATCTTCACCTAAAAACTAGACGGAAGCATTCTCCGAAACTTCTGTGTGATGAGTGCATTCAACTCACAGACTTGAACGTTCCTTTTGATAGAACAGTTTTAAACACTCCTTTTGTACAATCTGCAAGTGTTTATTTCGAGCGCTTGGAGGCCTATGCTGGAAAAGGAAATGTCTTCAAATAACAACTACACAGAAGCATTCTCAGAAACTTCTTTGTGATGAGTGCATTCAACTCACAGACTTGAACCTTCCTTTTGAAAGAGCAGTTTTGAAACCCTCTTTTTGTAGAATCTGCAAGTGGATATTTGGAGCGCTTTGAGGCCTATGCTGGGAAATGAAATATCTTCTCCTAAAAAGTAGACGGAAGGATTCTCAGAAACTTCTGTGTGATGAGTGCATTCAACTCACGGACTTGAAGGTTCCTTTTGAAAGAACAGTTTTGAAACACTCCTTTTGTAGAATCTGCAAGTGTTTATTTCGAGTGCCTGGAGGCCTAGGCTGGAGAAGGAAATGTCTTCAAATAACAACTACACAGAAGCATTCTCAGAAACTTCTTTGTGATGAGTGCATTCAACTCACAGACTTGAACCTTCCTTTTGAAAGAGCAGCTTTGAAACACTCTTTTTGTAGAATCTGCAAGTGGATATTTGGAGCGCTTTGAGGCCTATGCTGGGAAATGAAATATCTTCTCCTAAAAACTAGACAGAAGCATTCTCAGAAACTTCTGTGTGATGAGTGCATTCAACTCACAGACTTGAACACTGCTTTTGATAGAGCAGTTTGGAAACACTCCTTTTGTAAAATCTGCAAGTGTTTATTTGGAGCGCTTTGAGGCCTATCCTAGAAAAGGAAATATCTTCACATAATAACTAGACAGAAGCATTCTCAGAAACTTCTTTGTGATGAGTGCATTCTACTCACAGAGTTGAACCTTCTTTGTGATAGAAGAGTTTTCAAACTCTCTTTTTGTAGAATCTGCAAGTGCACATTTGGAACTGTTGGAGGCCAACGCTGGAAAAGGAAACATCCTCACATAGAAACTAGACAGAAGCATTCTCAGAAACTTGCTTGTGACGAGTGCATTCAACTCACAGACTTGAACCTTTCTTTTGAAAGAGCAGTTTTGGAACACTCTTTTTGTAGAATCTGCTAGTGTATATTTGGAGCGCTGTGAGGCCTATACTGGGAAATGAAATATCTTCACCTAAAAACTAGACGGAATCATTCTCCGAAACTTCTGTGTGATGAGTGCATTCAACTCACAGACTTGAACGTTCCTTTTGATAGAACAGTTTTGAAACACTCCTTTTGTAGAATCTGCAAGTGTTTATTTGGAGCGCTTGGAGGCCTATGCTGGAAAAGGAAATGTCTTCAAATAACAACTACACAGAAGCATTCTCAGAAACTTCTTTGTGATGAGTGCATTCAACTCACAGACTTGAACCTTCCTTTTGAAAGAGCAGTTTTGAAACACTCTTTTTGTAGAATCTGCAAGTGGATATTTGGAGCGCTTTGAGGCCTATGCTGGGAAATGAAATATCTTCTCCTAAAAACGAGACAGAAGCATTCTCAGAAACTTCTGTTTGATGAGTGCATTCAACTCACAGACTTGAACATTGCTTTTGATAGAGCAGTTTGGAAACACTCCTTTTGTAAAATCTGCAAGTGTTTATTTGGAGCGCTTTGAGGCCTATCCTGGAAAGGGAAATATCTTCACATAATAACTAGACAGAAGCATTCTCAGAAACTTCTTTGGGATGAGTGCATTCTACTCACAGAGTTGAACCTTCTCTGTGATAGAAGATTTTTCAAACTCCCTTTTTGTAGAATCTGCAAGTGCACATTTGGAACTGTTGGAGGCCAACGCTGGAAAAGGAAACATCCTCAAATAGAAACTAGACAGAAGCATTCTCAGAAACTTGCTTGTGACGAGTGCATTCAACTCACAGACTTGAACCTTTCTTTTGAAAGAGCAGTTTTGGAACACTCTTTTTGTAGAATCTGCTAGTGTATATTTGGAGCGCTGTGAGGCCTATGCTGGGAAATGAAATATCTTCACCTAAAAACTAGACGGAAGCATTCTCCGAAACTTCTGTGTGATGAGTGCATTCAACTCACAGACTTGAACGTTCCTTTTGATAGAACAGTTTTGAAACACTCCTTTTGTAGAATCTGCAAGTGTTTATTTCGAGTGCTTGGAGGCCTATGCTGGAAAAGGAAATGTCTTCAAATAACAACTACACAGAAGCATTCTCAGAAACTTCTTTGTGATGAGTGCATTCAACTCACAGACTTGAACCTTCCTTTAGAAAGAGCAGCTTTGAAACACTCTTTTTGTAGAATCTGCAAGTGGATATTTGGAGCGCTTTGAGGCCTATGCTGGGAAATGAAATATCTTCTCCTAAAAACTAGACAGAAGCATTCTCAGAAACTTCTGTGTGATGAGTGCATTCAACTCACAGACTTGAACATTGCTTTTGATAGAGCAGTTTGGAAACACTCCTTTTGTAAAATCTGCAACTGTTTATTTGGAGCGCTTTGAGGCCTATCATGGAAAAGGAAATATCTTCACATAATAACTAGACAGAAGAATTCTCAGAAACTTCTTTGTGATGAGTGCATTCTACTCACAGAGTTGAACCTTCTTTGTGATAGAAGAGTTTTCAAACTCTCTTTTTGTAGAATCTGCAAGTGCACATTTGGAACTGTTGGAGGCCAACGCTGGAAAAGGAAACATCCTCACATAGAAACTAGACAGAAGCATTCTCAGAAACTTGCTTGTGACGAGTGCATTCAACTCACAGACTTGAACCTTTCTTTTGAAAGAGCAGTTTTGGAACACTCTTTTTGTAGAATCTGCTAGTGTATATTTGGAGCGCTGTGAGGCCTATGCTGGGAAATGAAATATCTTCACCTAAAAACTAGACGGAATCATTCTCCGAAACTTCTGTGTGATGAGTGCATTCAACTCACAGACTTGAACGTTCCTTTTGATAGAACAGTTTTGAAACACTCCTTTTGTAGAATCTGCAAGTGTTTATTTCGAGCGCTTGGAGGCCTATGCTGGAAAAGGAAATGTCTTCAAATAACAACTACACAGAAGCACTCTCAGAAACTTCTTTGTGATGTGTGCATTCAACTCACAGACTTGAACCTTCCTTTTGAAAGAGCAGTTTTGAAACACTCTTTTTGTAGAATCTGCAAGTGGATATTTGGAGCGCTTTGAGGCCTATGCTAGGAAATGAAATATCTTCTCCTAAAAACTAGACAGAAGCATTCTCAGAAACTTCTGTGTGATGAGTGCATTCAACTCACAGACTTGAACATTGCTTTTGATAGAGCAGTTTGGAAACACTCCTTTTGTAAAATCTGCAAGTGTTTGTTTGGAGCGCTTTGAGGCCTATCCTGGAAAGGGAAATATCTTCACATAATAACTAGACAGAAGCATTCTCAGAAACTTTTTTGTGATGAGTGCATTCTACTCACAGAGTTGAACCTTCTCTGTGATACAAGAGTTTTCAAACTCTCTTTTTGTAGAATCTGCAAGTGCACATTTGGAACTGTTGGAGGCCAACGCTGGAAAAGGAAACATCCTCACATAGAAACTACACAGAAGCCTTCTCAGAAACTTGCTTGTGACGAGTGCATTCAACTCACAGACTTGAACCTTTCTTTTGAAAGAGCAGTTTTGGAACACTCTTTTTGTAGAATCTGCTAGTGTATATTTGGAGCGCTGTGAGGCCTATGCTGGGAAATGAAATATCTTCACCTAAAAACTAGACGGAAGCATTCTCCGAAACTTCTGTGTGATGAGTGCATTGAACTCACAGACGTGAACGTTGCTTTTGATAGAACAGTTTAGAAATACTCCTTTTGTAGAATCTGCAAGTGTTTATTTGGAACGCTTGGAGTCCTATGCTGGAAAAGGAAATGCCTTCAAATAACAACTACACAGAAGCATTCTCAGAAACTTCTTTGTGATGAGTGCATTCAACTCACAGACTTGAACCTTCCTTTTGAAAGAGCAGCTTTGAAACACTCTTTTTGTAGAATCTGCAAGTGGATATTTGGAGCGCTTTGAGGCCTATGCTGGGAAATGAAATATCTTCTCCTAAAAACTAGACAGAAGCATTCTCAGAAACTTCTGTGTGATGAGTGCATTCAACTCACAGACTTGAACATTGCTTTTGATAGAGCAGTTTGGAAACACTCCTTTTGTAAAATCTGCAAGTGTTTATTTGGAGCGCTTTGAGGCCTATCCTGGAAAAGGAAATATCTCCACATAATAACTAGACAGAAGCATTCTCAGAAACTTCTTTGGGATGAGTGCATTCTACTCACAGAGTTGAACCTTCTCTGTGATAGAAGAGTTTTCAAACTCCCTTTTTGTAGAATCTGCAAGTGCACATTTGGAACTGTTGGAGGCCAACGCTGGAAAAGGAAACATCCTCACATAGAAACTAGACAGAAGCATTCTCAGAAACTTGCTTGTGACGAGTGCATTCAACTCACAGACTTGAACCTTTCTTTTGAAAGAGCAGTTTTGGAACACTCTTTTTGTAGAATCTGCTAGTGTATATTTGGAGCGCTGTGAGGCCTATGCTGGGAAATGAAATATCTTCACCTAAAAACTAGACGGAAGCATTCTCAGAAACTTCTGTGTGATGAGTGCATTCAACTCACAGACTTGAACGTTCCTTTTGATAGAACAGTTTTGAAACACTCCTTTTGTAGAATCTGCAAGTGTTTATTTCGAGTGCTTGGAGGCCTATGCTGGAAAAGGAAATGTCTTCAAATAACAACTACACAGAAGCATTCTCAGAAACTTCTTTGTGATGAGTGCATTCAACTCACAGACTTGAACCTTCCTTTTGAAAGAGTAGTTTTGAAACACTCTTTTTGTAGAATCTGCAAGTGGATATTTGGAGCGCTGTGAGGCCTATGCTGGGAAATGAAATATCTTCTCCTTAAAACTAGACAGAAGCATTCTCAGAAACTACTGTGTGATGAGTGCATTCAACTCACAGACTTGAACATTGCTTTTGATAGAGCAGTTTGGAAACACTCCTTTTGTACAATCTGCAAGTGTTTATTTGGAGCGCTTTGAGGCCTATCCTGGAAAAGGAAATATCTTCACATAATAACTAGACAGAAGCATTCTCAGAAACTTCTTTGTGATGAGTGCATTCTACTCACAGAGTTGAACCTTCTTTGTGATAGAAGTGTTTTCAAACTCTCTTTTTGTAGAATCTGCAAGTGCACATTTGGAACTGTTGGAGGCCATCGCTGGAAAAGGAAACATCCTCACATAGAAACTAGACAGAAGCATTCTCAGAAACTTGCTTGTGACGAGTGCATTCAACTCACAGACTTGAACCTTTCTTTTGAAAGAGCAGTTTTGGAACACTCTTTTTGTAGAATCTGCTAGTGTATATTTGGAGCGCTGTGAGGCCTATGCTGGGAAATGAAATATCTTCACCTAAAAACTAGACGGAAGCATTCTCCGAAACTTCTGTGTGATGAGTGCATTCAACTCACAGACGTGAACGTTCCTTTTGATAGAACAGTTTTGAAACACTCCTTTTGTAGGATCTGCAAGTCTTTATTTCGAGCGCTTGGAGGCCTATACTGGAAAAGGAAATGTCTTCAAATAACAACTACACAGAAGCATTCTCAGAAACTTCTTTGTGATGAGTGCATTCAACTCACAGACTTGAACCTTCCTTTTGAAAGAGCAGTTTTGAAACACTCTTTTTGTAGAATCTGCAAGTGGATATTTGGAGCGCTTTGAGGCCTATGCTGGGAAATGAAATATCTTCTCCTAAAAACTAGACAGAAGCATTCCCAGAAACTGCTGTGTGATGAGTGCATTCACCTCACAGACTTGAACACTGCTTTTGATAGAGCAGTTTGGAAACACTCCTTTTGTAAAATCTGCAAGTGTTTATTTGGAGCGCTTTGAGGCCTATCCTGGAAAAGGAAATATCTTCACATAATAACTAGACAGAAGCATTCTCAGAAACTTCTTTGTGATGACTGCATTCTACTCACAGAGTTGAACCTTCTGTGTGATAGAAGAGTTTTCATACTCTCTTTTTGTAGAATCTGCAAGTGCACATTTGGAACTGTTGGAGGCCAACGCTGGAAAAGGAAACATCCTCAAGTAGAAACTAGACAGAAGCATTCTCAGAAACTTGCTTGTGACGAGTGCATTCAACTCACAGACTTGAACCTTTCTTTTGAAAGAGCAGTTTTGGAACACTCTTTTTGTAGAATCTGCTGGTGTATATTTGGAGCGCTGTGAGGCCTATGCTGGGAAATGAAATATCTTCACCTAAAAACTAGACGGAAGCATTCTCCGAAACTTCTGTGTGATGAGTGCATTCAACTCACAGACTTGAACGTTCCTTTTGATAGAACAGTTTTAAACACTCCTTTTGTACAATCTGCAAGTGTTTATTTCGAGCGCTTGGAGGCCTATGCTGGAAAAGGAAATGTCTTCAAATAACAACTACACAGAAGCATTCTCAGAAACTTCTTTGTGATGAGTGCATTCAACTCACAGACTTGAACCTTCCTTTTGAAAGAGCAGTTTTGAAACCCTCTTTTTGTAGAATCTGCAAGTGGATATTTGGAGCGCTTTGAGGCCTATGCTGGGAAATGAAATATCTTCTCCTAAAAAGTAGACAGAAGGATTCTCAGAAACTTCTGTGTGATGAGTGCATTCAACTCACGGACTTGAAGGTTCCTTTTGAAAGAACAGTTTTGAAACACTCCTTTTGTAGAATCTGCAAGTGTTTATTTCGAGTGCCTGGAGGCCTAGGCTGGAGAAGGAAATGTCTTCAAATAACAACTACACAGAAGCATTCTCAGAAACTTCTTTGTGATGAGTGCATTCAACTCACAGACTTGAACCTTCCTTTTGAAAGAGCAGCTTTGAAACACTCTTTTTGTAGAATCTGCAAGTGGATATTTGGAGCGCTTTGAGGCCTATGCTGGGAAATGAAATATCTTCTCCTAAAAACTAGACAGAAGCATTCTCAGAAACTTCTGTGTGATGAGTGCATTCAACTCACAGACTTGAACACTGCTTTTGATAGAGCAGTTTGGAAACACTCCTTTTGTAAAATCTGCAAGTGTTTATTTGGAGCGCTTTGAGGCCTATCCTAGAAAAGGAAATATCTTCACATAATAACTAGACAGAAGCATTCTCAGAAACTTCTTTGTGATGAGTGCATTCTACTCACAGAGTTGAACCTTCTTTGTGATAGAAGAGTTTTCAAACTCTCTTTTTGTAGAATCTGCAAGTGCACATTTGGAACTGTTGGAGGCCAACGCTGGAAAAGGAAACATCCTCACATAGAAACTAGACAGAAGCATTCTCAGAAACTTGCTTGTGACGAGTGCATTCAACTCACAGACTTGAACCTTTCTTTTGAAAGAGCAGTTTTGGAACACTCTTTTTGTAGAATCTGCTAGTGTATATTTGGAGCGCTGTGAGGCCTATACTGGGAAATGAAATATCTTCACCTAAAAACTAGACGGAATCATTCTCCGAAACTTCTGTGTGATGAGTGCATTCAACTCACAGACTTGAACGTTCCTTTTGATAGAACAGTTTTGAAACACTCCTTTTGTAGAATCTGCAAGTGTTTATTTGGAGCGCTTGGAGGCCTATGCTGGAAAAGGAAATGTCTTCAAATAACAACTACACAGAAGCATTCTCAGAAACTTCTTTGTGATGAGTGCATTCAACTCACAGACTTGAACCTTCCTTTTGAAAGAGCAGTTTTGAAACACTCTTTTTGTAGAATCTGCAAGTGGATATTTGGAGCGCTTTGAGGCCTATGCTGGGAAATGAAATATCTTCTCCTAAAAACGAGACAGAAGCATTCTCAGAAACTTCTGTTTGATGAGTGCATTCAACTCACAGACTTGAACATTGCTTTTGATAGAGCAGTTTGGAAACACTCCTTTTGTAAAATCTGCAAGTGTTTATTTGGAGCGCTTTGAGGCCTATCCTGGAAAGGGAAATATCTTCACATAATAACTAGACAGAAGCATTCTCAGAAACTTCTTTGGGATGAGTGCATTCTACTCACAGAGTTGAACCTTCTCTGTGATAGAAGATTTTTCAAACTCCCTTTTTGTAGAATCTGCAAGTGCACATTTGGAACTGTTGGAGGCCAACGCTGGAAAAGGAAACATCCTCACATAGAAAATAGACAGAAGCCTTCTCAGAAACTTGCTTGTGACGAGTGCATTCAACTCACAGACTTGAACCTTTCTTTTGAAAGAGCAGTTTTGGAACACTCTTTTTGTAGAATCTGCTAGTGTATATTTGGAGCGCTGTGAGGCCTATGCTGGGAAATGAAATATCTTCACCTAAAAACTAGACGGAAGCATTCTCCGAAACTTCTGTGTGATGAGTGCATTCAACTCACAGACTTGAACGTTCCTTTTGATAGAACAGTTTTGAAACACTCCTTTTGTAGAATCTGCAAGTGTTTATTTCGAGTGCTTGGAGGCCTATGCTGGAAAAGGAAATGTCTTCAAATAACAACTACACAGAAGCATTCTCAGAAACTTCTTTGTGATGAGTGCATTCAACTCACAGACTTGAACCTTCCTTTTGAAAGAGTAGTTTTGAAACACTCTTTTTGTAGAATCTGCAAGTGGATATTTGGAGCGCTGTGAGGCCTATGCTGGGAAATGAAATATCTTCTCCTTAAAACTAGACAGAAGCATTCTCAGAAACTACTGTGTGATGAGTGCATTCAACTCACAGACTTGAACATTGCTTTTGATAGAGCAGTTTGGAAACACTCCTTTTGTAAAATCTGCAAGTGTTTGTTTGGAGCGCTTTGAGGCCTATCCTGGAAAAGGAAATATCTTCACATAATAACTAGACAGAAGCATTCTCAGAAACTTCTTTGTGATGAGTGCATTCTACTCACAGAGTTGAACCTTCTTTGTGATAGAAGAGTTTTCAAACTCTCTTTTTGTAGAATCTGCAAGTGCACATTTGGAACTGTTGGAGGCCAACGCTGGAAAAGGAAACATCCTCACATAGAAACTAGACAGAAGCATTCTCAGAAACTTGCTTGTGACGAGTGCATTCAACTCACAGACTTGAACCTTTCTTTTGAAAGAGCAGTTTTGGAACACTCTTTTTGTAGAATCTGCTAGTGTATATTTGGAGCGCTGTGAGGCCTATGCTGGGAAATGAAATATCTTCACCTAAAAACTAGACGGAATCATTCTCCGAAACTTCTGTGTGATGAGTGCATTCAACTCACAGACTTGAACGTTCCTTTTGATAGAACAGTTTTGAAACACTCCTTTTGTAGAATCTGCAAGTGTTTATTTCGAGCGCTTGGAGGCCTATGCTGGAAAAGGAAATGTCTTCAAATAACAACTACACAGAAGCACTCTCAGAAACTTCTTTGTGATGTGTGCATTCAACTCACAGACTTGAACCTTCCTTTTGAAAGAGCAGTTTTGAAACACTCTTTTTGTAGAATCTGCAAGTGGATATTTGGAGCGCTTTGAGGCCTATGCTAGGAAATGAAATATCTTCTCCTAAAAACTAGACAGAAGCATTCTCAGAAACTTCTGTGTGATGAGTGCATTCAACTCACAGACTTGAACATTGCTTTTGATAGAGCAGTTTGGAAACACTCCTTTTGTAAAATCTGCAAGTGTTTGTTTGGAGCGCTTTGAGGCCTATCCTGGAAAGGGAAATATCTTCACATAATAACTAGACAGAAGCATTCTCAGAAACTTTTTTGTGATGAGTGCATTCTACTCACAGAGTTGAACCTTCTCTGTGATACAAGAGTTTTCAAACTCTCTTTTTGTAGAATCTGCAAGTGCACATTTGGAACTGTTGGAGGCCAACGCTGGAAAAGGAAACATCCTCACATAGAAACTACACAGAAGCCTTCTCAGAAACTTGCTTGTGACGAGTGCATTCAACTCACAGACTTGAACCTTTCTTTTGAAAGAGCAGTTTTGGAACACTCTTTTTGTAGAATCTGCTAGTGTATATTTGGAGCGCTGTGAGGCCTATGCTGGGAAATGAAATATCTTCACCTAAAAACTAGACGGAAGCATTCTCCGAAACTTCTGTGTGATGAGTGCATTGAACTCACAGACGTGAACGTTGCTTTTGATAGAACAGTTTAGAAATACTCCTTTTGTAGAATCTGCAAGTGTTTATTTGGAACGCTTGGAGTCCTATGCTGGAAAAGGAAATGCCTTCAAATAACAACTACACAGAAGCATTCTCAGAAACTTCTTTGTGATGAGTGCATTCAACTCACAGACTTGAACCTTCCTTTTGAAAGAGCAGCTTTGAAACACTCTTTTTGTAGAATCTGCAAGTGGATATTTGGAGCGCTTTGAGGCCTATGCTGGGAAATGAAATATCTTCTCCTAAAAACTAGACAGAAGCATTCTCAGAAACTTCTGTGTGATGAGTGCATTCAACTCACAGACTTGAACATTGCTTTTGATAGAGCAGTTTGGAAACACTCCTTTTGTAAAATCTGCAAGTGTTTATTTGGAGCGCTTTGAGGCCTATCCTGGAAAAGGAAATATCTCCACATAATAACTAGACAGAAGCATTCTCAGAAACTTCTTTGGGATGAGTGCATTCTACTCACAGAGTTGAACCTTCTCTGTGATAGAAGAGTTTTCAAACTCCCTTTTTGTAGAATCTGCAAGTGCACATTTGGAACTGTTGGAGGCCAACGCTGGAAAAGGAAACATCCTCACATAGAAACTAGACAGAAGCATTCTCAGAAACTTGCTTGTGACGAGTGCATTCAACTCACAGACTTGAACCTTTCTTTTGAAAGAGCAGTTTTGGAACACTCTTTTTGTAGAATCTGCTAGTGTATATTTGGAGCGCTGTGAGGTCTATGCTGGGAAATGAAATATCTTCACCTAAAAACTAGACGGAAGCATTCTCAGAAACTTCTGTGTGATGAGTGCATTCAACTCACAGACTTGAACGTTCCTTTTGATAGAACAGTTTTGAAACACTCCTTTTGTAGAATCTGCAAGTGTTTATTTCGAGTGCTTGGAGGCCTATGCTGGAAAAGGAAATGTCTTCAAATAACAACTACACAGAAGCATTCTCAGAAACTTCTTTGTGATGAGTGCATTCAACTCACAGACTTGAACCTTCCTTTTGAAAGAGTAGTTTTGAAACACTCTTTTTGTAGAATCTGCAAGTGGATATTTGGAGCGCTGTGAGGCCTATGCTGGGAAATGAAATATCTTCTCCTTAAAACTAGACAGAAGCATTCTCAGAAACTACTGTGTGATGAGTGCATTCAACTCACAGACTTGAACATTGCTTTTGATAGAGCAGTTTGGAAACACTCCTTTTGTACAATCTGCAAGTGTTTATTTGGAGCGCTTTGAGGCCTATCCTGGAAAAGGAAATATCTTCACATAATAACTAGACAGAAGCATTCTCAGAAACTTCTTTGTGATGAGTGCATTCTACTCACAGAGTTGAACCTTCTTTGTGATAGAAGTGTTTTCAAACTCTCTTTTTGTAGAATCTGCAAGTGCACATTTGGAACTGTTGGAGGCCATCGCTGGAAAAGGAAACATCCTCACATAGAAACTAGACAGAAGCATTCTCAGAAACTTGCTTGTGACGAGTGCATTCAACTCACAGACTTGAACCTTTCTTTTGAAAGAGCAGTTTTGGAACACTCTTTTTGTAGAATCTGCTAGTGTATATTTGGAGCGCTGTGAGGCCTATGCTGGGAAATGAAATATCTTCACCTAAAAACTAGACGGAAGCATTCTCCGAAACTTCTGTGTGATGAGTGCATTCAACTCACAGACGTGAACGTTCCTTTTGATAGAACAGTTTTGAAACACTCCTTTTGTAGGATCTGCAAGTCTTTATTTCGAGCGCTTGGAGGCCTATACTGGAAAAGGAAATGTCTTCAAATAACAACTACACAGAAGCATTCTCAGAAACTTCTTTGTGATGAGTGCATTCAACTCACAGACTTGAACCTTCCTTTTGAAAGAGCAGTTTTGAAACACTCTTTTTGTAGAATCTGCAAGTGGATATTTGGAGCGCTTTGAGGCCTATGCTGGGAAATGAAATATCTTCTCCTAAAAACTAGACAGAAGCATTCCCAGAAACTGCTGTGTGATGAGTGCATTCACCTCACAGACTTGAACACTGCTTTTGATAGAGCAGTTTGGAAACACTCCTTTTGTAAAATCTGCAAGTGTTTATTTGGAGCGCTTTGAGGCCTATCCTGGAAAAGGAAATATCTTCACATAATAACTAGACAGAAGCATTCTCAGAAACTTCTTTGTGATGACTGCATTCTACTCACAGAGTTGAACCTTCTGTGTGATAGAAGAGTTTTCATACTCTCTTTTTGTAGAATCTGCAAGTGCACATTTGGAACTGTTGGAGGCCAACGCTGGAAAAGGAAACATCCTCAAGTAGAAACTAGACAGAAGCATTCTCAGAAACTTGCTTGTGACGAGTGCATTCAACTCACAGACTTGAACCTTTCTTTTGAAAGAGCAGTTTTGGAACACTCTTTTTGTAGAATCTACTAGTGTATATTTGGAGCGCTGTGAGGCCTATGCTGGGAAATGAAATATCTTCACCTAAAAACTAGACGGAAGCATTCTCAGAAACTTCTGTGTGATGAGTGCATTCAACTCACAGACTTGAACGTTCCTTTTGATAGAACAGTTTTGAAACACTCCTTTTGTACAATCTGCAAATGTTTATTTCGAGCGCTTGGAGGCCTAGGCTGGAAAAGGAAATGTCTTCAAATAACAACTACACAGAAGCATTCTCAGAAGCTTCTTTGTGATGAATGCATTCAACTCACAGGCTTGAACCTTCCTTTTGAAAGAGCAGTTTTGAAACACTCTTTTTGTAGAATCTGCAAGTGGATATTTGGAACGCTTTGAGGCCTATGCTGGGAAATGAAATATCTTCACCTAAAAAGTAGACGGAAGGATTCTCAGAAACTTCTGTGTGATGAGTGCATTCAACTCACGGACTTGAACGTTCCTTTTGATAGAACAGTTTTGAAACACTCCTTTTGTAGAATCTGCAAGTGTTTATTTCGAGTGCCTGGAGGCCTAGGCTGGAGAAGGAAATGTCTTCAAATAACAACTACACAGAAGCATTCTCAGAAACTTCTTTGTGATGAGTGCATTCAACTCACAGACTTGAACCTTCCTTTTGAAAGAGCAGCTTTGAAACACTCTTTTTGTAGAATCTGCAAGTGGATATTTGGAGCGCTTTGAGGCCTATGCTGGGAAATGAAATATCTTCTCCTAAAAACTAGACAGAAGCATTCTCAGAAACTTCTGTGTGATGAGTGCATTCAACTCACAGACTTGAACACTGCTTTTGATAGAGCAGTTTGGAAACACTCCTTTTGTAAAATCTGCAAGTGTTTATTTGGAGCGCTTTGAGGCCTATCCTAGAAAAGGAAATATCTTCACATAATAACTAGACAGAAGCATTCTCAGAAACTTCTTTGTGATGAGTGCATTCTACTCACAGAGTTGAACCTTCTTTGTGATAGAAGAGTTTTCAAACTCTCTTTTTGTAGAATCTGCAAGTGCACATTTGGAACTGTTGGAGGCCAACGCTGGAAAAGGAAACATCCTCACATAGAAACTAGACAGAAGCATTCTCAGAAACTTGCTTGTGACGAGTGCATTCAACTCACAGACTTGAACCTTTCTTTTGAAAGAGCAGTTTTGGAACACTCTTTTTGTAGAATCTGCTAGTGTATATTTGGAGCGCTGTGAGGCCTATGCTGGGAAATGAAATATCTTCACCTAAAAACTAGACGGAATCATTCTCCGAAACTTCTGTGTGATGAGTGCATTCAACTCACAGACTTGAACGTTCCTTTTGATAGAACAGTTTTGAAACACTCCTTTTGTAGAATCTGCAAGTGTTTATTTGGAGCGCTTGGAGGCCTATGCTGGAAAAGGAAATGTCTTCAAATAACAACTACACAGAAGCATTCTCAGAAACTTCTTTTTGATGAGTGCATTCAACTCACAGACTTGAACCTTCCTTTTGAAAGAGCAGTTTTGAAACACTCTTTTTGTAGAATCTGCAAGTGGATATTTGGAGCGCTTTGAGGCCTATGCTGGGAAATGAAATATCTTCTCCTAAAAACTAGACAGAAGCATTCTCAGAAACTTCTGTGTGATGAGTGCATTCAACTCACAGACTTGAACATTGCTTTTGATAGAGCAGTTTGGAAACACTCCTTTTGTAAAATCTGCAAGTGTTTATTTGGAGCGCTTTGAGGCCTATCCTGGAAAGGGAAATATCTTCACATAATAACTAGACAGAAGCATTCTCAGAAACTTCTTTGGGATGAGTGCATTCTACTCACAGAGTTGAACCTTCTCTGTGATAGAAGAGTTTTCAAACTCCCTTTTTGTAGAATCTGCAAGTGCACATTTGGAACTGTTGGAGGCCAACGCTGGAAAAGGGAACATCCTCACATAGAAACTAGACAGAAGCATTCTCAGAAACTTGCTTGTGACGAGTGCATTCAACTCACAGACTTGAACCTTTCTTTTGAAAGAGCAGTTTTGGAACACTCTTTTTGTAGAATCTGCTAGTGTATATTTGGAGCGCTGTGAGGCCTATGCTGGGAAATGAAATATCTTCACCTAAAAACTAGACGGAAGCATTCTCAGAAACTTCTGTGTGATGAGTGCATTCAACTCACAGACTTGAACGTTCCTTTTGATAGAACAGTTTTGAAACACTCCTTTTGTAGAATCTGCAAGTGTTTATTTGGTGCGCTTGGAGGCCTATGCTGGAAAAGGAAATGTCTTCAAATAACAACTACACAGAAGCATTCTCAGAAACTTCTTTATGATGAGTGCATTCAACTCACAGACTTGAACCTTCCTTTTGAAAGAGCAGTTTTGAAACACTCTTTTTGTAGAATCTGCAAGTGGATATTTGGAGCGCTTTGAGGCCTATGCTGGGAAATGAAATATCTTCTCCTAAAAACTAGACAGAATCGTTCTCAGAAACTTCTGTGTGATGAGTGCATTCAACTCACAAACTTGAACATTGCTTTTGATAGAGCAGTTTGGAAACACTCCTTTTGTAAAATCTGCAAGTGTTTATTTGGAGCGCTTTGAGGCCTATCCTGGAAAGGGAAATATCTTCACATAATAACTAGACAGAAGCATTCTCAGAAACTTCTTTGTGATGAGTGCATTCTACTCACAGAGCTGAACCTTCTCTGTGATAGAAGAGTTTTCAAACTCTCTTTTTGTAGAATCTGCAAGTGCACATTTGGAACTGTTGGAGGCCAACGCTGGAAAAGGAAACATCCTCACGTAGAAACTAGACAGAAGCATTCTCAGAAACTTGCTTGTGACGAGTGCATTCAACTCACAGACTTGAACCTTTCTTTTGAAAGAGCAGTTTTGGAACACTCTTTTTGTAGAATCTGCTAGTGTATATTTGGAGCGCTGTGAGGCCTATGCTGGGAAATGAAATATCTTCACCTAAAACCTAGACGGAAGCATTCTCAGAAACTTCAGTGTGATGAGTGCATTCAACTCACAGACATGAACGTTCCTTTTGATAGAACAGTTTTGAAACACTCCTTTTGTAGAATCTGCAAGTGTTTATTTCGAGTGCTTGGAGGCCTATGCTGGAAAAGGAAATGTCTTCAAATAACAACTACACAGAAGCATTCTCAGAAACTTCTTTGTGATGAGTGCATTCAACTCACAGACTTGAACCTTCCTTTTGAAAGAGCAGTTTTGAAACACTCTTTTTGTAGAATCTGCAAGTGGATATTTGGAGCGCTTTGAGGCCTATGCTGGGAAATGAAATATCTTCTCCTAAAAACTAGACAGAAGCATTCTCAGAAACTTCTGTGTGATGAGTGCATTCAACTCACAGACTTGAACATTGCTTTTGATAGAGCAGTTTGGAAACACTCCTTTTGTAAAATCTGCAAGTGTTTATTTGGAGCGCTTTGAGGCCTATCCTGGAAAAGGAAACATCTTCACATAATAACTAGACAGAAGCATTCTCAGAAACTTCTTTGTGATGAGTGCATTCTACTCACAGAGTTGAACCCTCTTTGTGATAGAAGAGTTTTCAAACTCTCTTTTTGTAGAATCTGCAAGTGCACATTTGGAACTGTTGGAGGCCAACGCTGCAAAAGGAAACATGCTCACATAGAAACTACACAGAAGCCTTCTCAGAAACTTGCTTGTGACGAGTGCATTCAACTCACAGACTTGAACCTTTCTTTTGAAAGAGCAGTTTTGGAACCCTCTTTTTGTAGAATCTGCTAGTGTATATTTGGAGCGCTGTGAGGCCTATGCTGGGAAATGAAATATCTTCACCTAAAAACTAGACGGAAGCATTCTCCGAAACTTCTGTGTGATGAGTGCATTCAACTCACAGACTTGAACGTTGCTTTTGATAGAACAGTTTTGAAACACTCCTTTTGTAGAATCTGCAAGTGTTTATTTGGTGCGCTTGGAGGCCTATGCTGGAAAAGGAAATGTCTTCAAATAACAACTACACAGAAGCATTCTCAGAAACTTCTTTATGATGAGTGCATTCAACTCACAGACTTGAACCTTCCTTTTGAAAGAGCAGTTTTGAAACACTCTTTTTGTAGAATCTGCAAGTGGATATTTGGAGCGCTTTGAGGCCTATGCTGGGAAATGAAATATCTTCTCCTAAAAACTAGACAGAATCGTTCTCAGAAACTTCTGTGTGATGAGTGCATTCAACTCACAAACTTGAACATTGCTTTTGATAGAGCAGTTTGGAAACACTCCTTTTGTAAAATCTGCAAGTGTTTATTTGGAGCGCTTTGAGGCCTATCCTGGAAAGGGAAATATCTTCACATAATAACTAGACAGAAGCATTCTCAGAAACTTCTTTGTGATGAGTGCATTCTACTCACAGAGCTGAACCTTCTCTGTGATAGAAGAGTTTTCAAACTCTCTTTTTGTAGAATCTGCAAGTGCACATTTGGAACTGTTGGAGGCCAACGCTGGAAAAGGAAACATCCTCACGTAGAAACTAGACAGAAGCATTCTCAGAAACTTGCTTGTGACGAGTGCATTCAACTCACAGACTTGAACCTTTCTTTTGAAAGAGCAGTTTTGGAACACTCTTTTTGTAGAATCTGCTAGTGTATATTTGGAGCGCTGTGAGGCCTATGCTGGGAAATGAAATATCTTCACCTAAAAACTAGACGGAAGCATTCTCAGAAACTTCTGTGTGATGAGTGCATTCAACTCACAGACATGAACGTTCCTTTTGATAGAACAGTTTTGAAACACTCCTTTTGTAGAATCTGCAAGTGTTTATTTCGAGTGCTTGGAGGCCTATGCTGGAAAAGGAAATGTCTTCAAATAACAACTACACAGAAGCATTCTCAGAAACTTCTTTGTGATGAGTGCATTCAACTCACAGACTTGAACCTTCCTTTTGAAAGAGCAGTTTTGAAACACTCTTTTTGTAGAATCTGCAAGTGGATATTTGGAGCGCTTTGAGGCCTATGCTGGGAAATGAAATATCTTCTCCTAAAAACTAGACAGAAGCATTCTCAGAAACTTCTGTGTGATGAGTGCATTCAACTCACAGACTTGAACATTGCTTTTGATAGAGCAGTTTGGAAACACTCCTTTTGTAAAATCTGCAAGTGTTTATTTGGAGCGCTTTGAGGCCTATCCTGGAAAAGGAAATATCTTCACATAATAACTAGACAGAAGCATTCTCAGAAACTTCTTTGTGATGAGTGCATTCTACTCACAGAGTTGAACCTTCTTTGTGATAGAAGAGTTTTCAAACTCTCTTTTTGTAGAATCTGCAAGTGCACATTTGGAACTGTTGGAGGCCAACGCTGCAAAAGGAAACATGCTCACATAGAAACTAGACAGAAGCATTCTCAGAAACTTGCTTGTGACGAGTGCATTCAACTCACAGACTTGAACCTTTCTTTTGAAAGAGCAGTTTTGGAACCCTCTTTTTGTAGAATCTGCTAGTGTATATTTGGAGCGCTGTGAGGCCTATGCTGGGAAATGAAATATCTTCACCTAAAAACTAGACGGAAGCATTCTCCGAAACTTCTGTGTGATGAGTGCATTCAACTCACAGACTTGAACGTTGCTTTTGATAGAACAGTTTTGAAACACTCCTTTTGTAGAATCTGCAAGTGTTTATTTGGTGCGCTTGGAGGCCTATGCTGGAAAAGGAAATGTCTTCAAATAACAACTACACAGAAGCATTCTCAGAAACTTCTTTATGATGAGTGCATTCAACTCACAGACTTGAACCTTCCTTTTGAAAGAGCAGTTTTGAAACACTCTTTTTGTAGAATCTGCAAGTGGATATTTGGAGCGCTTTGAGGCCTATGCTGGGAAATGAAATATCTTCTCCTAAAAACTAGACAGAATCGTTCTCAGAAACTTCTGTGTGATGAGTGCATTCAACTCACAAACTTGAACATTGCTTTTGATAGAGCAGTTTGGAAACACTCCTTTTGTAAAATCTGCAAGTGTTTATTTGGAGCGCTTTGAGGCCTATCCTGGAAAGGGAAATATCTTCACATAATAACTAGACAGAAGCATTCTCAGAAACTTCTTTGTGATGAGTGCATTCTACTCACAGAGCTGAACCTTCTCTGTGATAGAAGAGTTTTCAAACTCTCTTTTTGTAGAATCTGCAAGTGCACATTTGGAACTGTTGGAGGCCAACGCTGGAAAAGGAAACATCCTCACGTAGAAACTAGACAGAAGCATTCTCAGAAACTTGCTTGTGACGAGTGCATTCAACTCACAGACTTGAACCTTTCTTTTGAAAGAGCAGTTTTGGAACACTCTTTTTGTAGAATCTGCTAGTGTATATTTGGAGCGCTGTGAGGCCTATGCTGGGAAATGAAATATCTTCACCTAAAACCTAGACGGAAGCATTCTCAGAAACTTCAGTGTGATGAGTGCATTCAACTCACAGACATGAACGTTCCTTTTGATAGAACAGTTTTGAAACACTCCTTTTGTAGAATCTGCAAGTGTTTATTTCGAGTGCTTGGAGGCCTATGCTGGAAAAGGAAATGTCTTCAAATAACAACTACACAGAAGCATTCTCAGAAACTTCTTTGTGATGAGTGCATTCAACTCACAGACTTGAACCTTCCTTTTGAAAGAGCAGTTTTGAAACACTCTTTTTGTAGAATCTGCAAGTGGATATTTGGAGCGCTTTGAGGCCTATGCTGGGAAATGAAATATCTTCTCCTAAAAACTAGACAGAAGCATTCTCAGAAACTTCTGTGTGATGAGTGCATTCAACTCACAGACTTGAACATTGCTTTTGATAGAGCAGTTTGGAAACACTCCTTTTGTAAAATCTGCAAGTGTTTATTTGGAGCGCTTTGAGGCCTATCCTGGAAAAGGAAACATCTTCACATAATAACTAGACAGAAGCATTCTCAGAAACTTCTTTGTGATGAGTGCATTCTACTCACAGAGTTGAACCCTCTTTGTGATAGAAGAGTTTTCAAACTCTCTTTTTGTAGAATCTGCAAGTGCACATTTGGAACTGTTGGAGGCCAACGCTGCAAAAGGAAACATGCTCACATAGAAACTAGACAGAAGCATTCTCAGAAACTTGCTTGTGACGAGTGCATTCAACTCACAGACTTGAACCTTTCTTTTGAAAGAGCAGTTTTGGAACCCTCTTTTTGTAGAATCTGCTAGTGTATATTTGGAGCGCTGTGAGGCCTATGCTGGGAAATGAAATATCTTCACCTAAAAACTAGACGGAAGCATTCTCCGAAACTTCTGTGTGATGAGTGCATTCAACTCACAGACTTGAACGTTGCTTTTGATAGAACAGTTTTGAAACACTCCTTTTGTAGAATCTGCAAGTGTTTATTTGGTGCGCTTGGAGGCCTATGCTGGAAAAGGAAATGTCTTCAAATAACAACTACACAGAAGCATTCTCAGAAACTTCTTTATGATGAGTGCATTCAACTCACAGACTTGAACCTTCCTTTTGAAAGAGCAGTTTTGAAACACTCTTTTTGTAGAATCTGCAAGTGGATATTTGGAGCGCTTTGAGGCCTATGCTGGGAAATGAAATATCTTCTCCTAAAAACTAGACAGAATCGTTCTCAGAAACTTCTGTGTGATGAGTGCATTCAACTCACAAACTTGAACATTGCTTTTGATAGAGCAGTTTGGAAACACTCCTTTTGTAAAATCTGCAAGTGTTTATTTGGAGCGCTTTGAGGCCTATCCTGGAAAGGGAAATATCTTCACATAATAACTAGACAGAAGCATTCTCAGAAACTTCTTTGTGATGAGTGCATTCTACTCACAGAGCTGAACCTTCTCTGTGATAGAAGAGTTTTCAAACTCTCTTTTTGTAGAATCTGCAAGTGCACATTTGGAACTGTTGGAGGCCAACGCTGGAAAAGGAAACATCCTCACGTAGAAACTAGACAGAAGCATTCTCAGAAACTTGCTTGTGACGAGTGCATTCAACTCACAGACTTGAACCTTTCTTTTGAAAGAGCAGTTTTGGAACACTCTTTTTGTAGAATCTGCTAGTGTATATTTGGAGCGCTGTGAGGCCTATGCTGGGAAATGAAATATCTTCACCTAAAAACTAGACGGAAGCATTCTCAGAAACTTCTGTGTGATGAGTGCATTCAACTCACAGACATGAACGTTCCTTTTGATAGAACAGTTTTGAAACACTCCTTTTGTAGAATCTGCAAGTGTTTATTTCGAGTGCTTGGAGGCCTATGCTGGAAAAGGAAATGTCTTCAAATAACAACTACACAGAAGCATTCTCAGAAACTTCTTTGTGATGAGTGCATTCAACTCACAGACTTGAACCTTCCTTTTGAAAGAGCAGTTTTGAAACACTCTTTTTGTAGAATCTGCAAGTGGATATTTGGAGCGCTTTGAGGCCTATGCTGGGAAATGAAATATCTTCTCCTAAAAACTAGACAGAAGCATTCTCAGAAACTTCTGTGTGATGAGTGCATTCAACTCACAGACTTGAACATTGCTTTTGATAGAGCAGTTTGGAAACACTCCTTTTGTAAAATCTGCAAGTGTTTATTTGGAGCGCTTTGAGGCCTATCCTGGAAAAGGAAATATCTTCACATAATAACTAGACAGAAGCATTCTCAGAAACTTCTTTGTGATGAGTGCATTCTACTCACAGAGTTGAACCTTCTTTGTGATAGAAGAGTTTTCAAACTCTCTTTTTGTAGAATCTGCAAGTGCACATTTGGAACTGTTGGAGGCCAACGCTGCAAAAGGAAACATGCTCACATAGAAACTAGACAGAAGCATTCTCAGAAACTTGCTTGTGACGAGTGCATTCAACTCACAGACTTGAACCTTTCTTTTGAAAGAGCAGTTTTGGAACCCTCTTTTTGTAGAATCTGCTAGTGTATATTTGGAGCGCTGTGAGGCCTATGCTGGGAAATGAAATATCTTCACCTAAAAACTAGACGGAAGCATTCTCCGAAACTTCTGTGTGATGAGTGCATTCAACTCACAGACTTGAACGTTGCTTTTGATAGAACAGTTTTGAAACACTCCTTTTGTAGAATCTGCAAGTGTTTATTTGGTGCGCTTGGAGGCCTATGCTGGAAAAGGAAATGTCTTCAAATAACAACTACACAGAAGCATTCTCAGAAACTTCTTTATGATGAGTGCATTCAACTCACAGACTTGAACCTTCCTTTTGAAAGAGCAGTTTTGAAACACTCTTTTTGTAGAATCTGCAAGTGGATATTTGGAGCGCTTTGAGGCCTATGCTGGGAAATGAAATATCTTCTCCTAAAAACTAGACAGAATCGTTCTCAGAAACTTCTGTGTGATGAGTGCATTCAACTCACAAACTTGAACATTGCTTTTGATAGAGCAGTTTGGAAACACTCCTTTTGTAAAATCTGCAAGTGTTTATTTGGAGCGCTTTGAGGCCTATCCTGGAAAGGGAAATATCTTCACATAATAACTAGACAGAAGCATTCTCAGAAACTTCTTTGTGATGAGTGCATTCTACTCACAGAGCTGAACCTTCTCTGTGATAGAAGAGTTTTCAAACTCTCTTTTTGTAGAATCTGCAAGTGCACATTTGGAACTGTTGGAGGCCAACGCTGGAAAAGGAAACATCCTCACGTAGAAACTAGACAGAAGCATTCTCAGAAACTTGCTTGTGACGAGTGCATTCAACTCACAGACTTGAACCTTTCTTTTGAAAGAGCAGTTTTGGAACACTCTTTTTGTAGAATCTGCTAGTGTATATTTGGAGCGCTGTGAGGCCTATGCTGGGAAATGAAATATCTTCACCTAAAACCTAGACGGAAGCATTCTCAGAAACTTCA
Source organism: Pongo pygmaeus (assembly GCF_028885625.2). NCBI lineage: Eukaryota > Metazoa > Chordata > Mammalia > Primates > Hominidae > Pongo > Pongo pygmaeus. Next base: position 40,424,892 of record NC_072392.2, read on the forward strand.
GTGTGATGAGTGCATTCAACTCACAGACATGAACGTTCCTTTTGATAGAACAGTTTTGAAACACTCCTTTTGTAGAATCTGCAAGTGTTTATTTCGAGTGCTTGGAGGCCTATGCTGGAAAAGGAAATGTCTTCAAATAACAACTACACAGAAGCATTCTCAGAAACTTCTTTGTGATGAGTGCATTCAACTCACAGACTTGAACCTTCCTTTTGAAAGAGCAGTTTTGAAACACTCTTTTTGTAGAATCTGCAAGTGGATATTTGGAGCGCTTTGAGGCCTATGCTGGGAAATGAAATATCTTCTCCTAAAAACTAGACAGAAGCATTCTCAGAAACTTCTGTGTGATGAGTGCATTCAACTCACAGACTTGAACATTGCTTTTGATAGAGCAGTTTGGAAACACTCCTTTTGTAAAATCTGCAAGTGTTTATTTGGAGCGCTTTGAGGCCTATCCTGGAAAAGGAAACATCTTCACATAATAACTAGACAGAAGCATTCTCAGAAACTTCTTTGTGATGAGTGCATTCTACTCACAGAGTTGAACCCTCTTTGTGATAGAAGAGTTTTCAAACTCTCTTTTTGTAGAATCTGCAAGTGCACATTTGGAACTGTTGGAGGCCAACGCTGCAAAAGGAAACATGCTCACATAGAAACTAGACAGAAGCATTCTCAGAAACTTGCTTGTGACGAGTGCATTCAACTCACAGACTTGAACCTTTCTTTTGAAAGAGCAGTTTTGGAACCCTCTTTTTGTAGAATCTGCTAGTGTATATTTGGAGCGCTGTGAGGCCTATGCTGGGAAATGAAATATCTTCACCTAAAAACTAGACGGAAGCATTCTCCGAAACTTCTGTGTGATGAGTGCATTCAACTCACAGACTTGAACGTTGCTTTTGATAGAACAGTTTTGAAACACTCCTTTTGTAGAATCTGCAAGTGTTTATTTGGTGCGCTTGGAGGCCTATGCTGGAAAAGGAAATGTCTTCAAATAACAACTACACAGAAGCATTCTCAGAAACTTCTTTATGATGAGTGCATTCAACTCACAGACTTGAACCTTCCTTTTGAAAGAGCAGTTTTGAAACACTCTTTTTGTAGAATCTGCAAGTGGATATTTGGAGCGCTTTGAGGCCTATGCTGGGAAATGAAATATCTTCTCCTAAAAACTAGACAGAATCGTTCTCAGAAACTTCTGTGTGATGAGTGCATTCAACTCACAAACTTGAACATTGCTTTTGATAGAGCAGTTTGGAAACACTCCTTTTGTAAAATCTGCAAGTGTTTATTTGGAGCGCTTTGAGGCCTATCCTGGAAAGGGAAATATCTTCACATAATAACTAGACAGAAGCATTCTCAGAAACTTCTTTGTGATGAGTGCATTCTACTCACAGAGCTGAACCTTCTCTGTGATAGAAGAGTTTTCAAACTCTCTTTTTGTAGAATCTGCAAGTGCACATTTGGAACTGTTGGAGGCCAACGCTGGAAAAGGAAACATCCTCACGTAGAAACTAGACAGAAGCATTCTCAGAAACTTGCTTGTGACGAGTGCATTCAACTCACAGACTTGAACCTTTCTTTTGAAAGAGCAGTTTTGGAACACTCTTTTTGTAGAATCTGCTAGTGTATATTTGGAGCGCTGTGAGGCCTATGCTGGGAAATGAAATATCTTCACCTAAAAACTAGACGGAAGCATTCTCAGAAACTTCTGTGTGATGAGTGCATTCAACTCACAGACATGAACGTTCCTTTTGATAGAACAGTTTTGAAACACTCCTTTTGTAGAATCTGCAAGTGTTTATTTCGAGTGCTTGGAGGCCTATGCTGGAAAAGGAAATGTCTTCAAATAACAACTACACAGAAGCATTCTCAGAAACTTCTTTGTGATGAGTGCATTCAACTCACAGACTTGAACCTTCCTTTTGAAAGAGCAGTTTTGAAACACTCTTTTTGTAGAATCTGCAAGTGGATATTTGGAGCGCTTTGAGGCCTATGCTGGGAAATGAAATATCTTCTCCTAAAAACTAGACAGAAGCATTCTCAGAAACTTCTGTGTGATGAGTGCATTCAACTCACAGACTTGAACATTGCTTTTGATAGAGCAGTTTGGAAACACTCCTTTTGTAAAATCTGCAAGTGTTTATTTGGAGCGCTTTGAGGCCTATCCTGGAAAAGGAAATATCTTCACATAATAACTAGACAGAAGCATTCTCAGAAACTTCTTTGTGATGAGTGCATTCTACTCACAGAGTTGAACCTTCTTTGTGATAGAAGAGTTTTCAAACTCTCTTTTTGTAGAATCTGCAAGTGCACATTTGGAACTGTTGGAGGCCAACGCTGCAAAAGGAAACATGCTCACATAGAAACTAGACAGAAGCATTCTCAGAAACTTGCTTGTGACGAGTGCATTCAACTCACAGACTTGAACCTTTCTTTTGAAAGAGCAGTTTTGGAACCCTCTTTTTGTAGAATCTGCTAGTGTATATTTGGAGCGCTGTGAGGCCTATGCTGGGAAATGAAATATCTTCACCTAAAAACTAGACGGAAGCATTCTCCGAAACTTCTGTGTGATGAGTGCATTCAACTCACAGACTTGAACGTTGCTTTTGATAGAACAGTTTTGAAACACTCCTTTTGTAGAATCTGCAAGTGTTTATTTGGTGCGCTTGGAGGCCTATGCTGGAAAAGGAAATGTCTTCAAATAACAACTACACAGAAGCATTCTCAGAAACTTCTTTATGATGAGTGCATTCAACTCACAGACTTGAACCTTCCTTTTGAAAGAGCAGTTTTGAAACACTCTTTTTGTAGAATCTGCAAGTGGATATTTGGAGCGCTTTGAGGCCTATGCTGGGAAATGAAATATCTTCTCCTAAAAACTAGACAGAATCGTTCTCAGAAACTTCTGTGTGATGAGTGCATTCAACTCACAAACTTGAACATTGCTTTTGATAGAGCAGTTTGGAAACACTCCTTTTGTAAAATCTGCAAGTGTTTATTTGGAGCGCTTTGAGGCCTATCCTGGAAAGGGAAATATCTTCACATAATAACTAGACAGAAGCATTCTCAGAAACTTCTTTGTGATGAGTGCATTCTACTCACAGAGCTGAACCTTCTCTGTGATAGAAGAGTTTTCAAACTCTCTTTTTGTAGAATCTGCAAGTGCACATTTGGAACTGTTGGAGGCCAACGCTGGAAAAGGAAACATCCTCACGTAGAAACTAGACAGAAGCATTCTCAGAAACTTGCTTGTGACGAGTGCATTCAACTCACAGACTTGAACCTTTCTTTTGAAAGAGCAGTTTTGGAACACTCTTTTTGTAGAATCTGCTAGTGTATATTTGGAGCGCTGTGAGGCCTATGCTGGGAAATGAAATATCTTCACCTAAAACCTAGACGGAAGCATTCTCAGAAACTTCAGTGTGATGAGTGCATTCAACTCACAGACATGAACGTTCCTTTTGATAGAACAGTTTTGAAACACTCCTTTTGTAGAATCTGCAAGTGTTTATTTCGAGTGCTTGGAGGCCTATGCTGGAAAAGGAAATGTCTTCAAATAACAACTACACAGAAGCATTCTCAGAAACTTCTTTGTGATGAGTGCATTCAACTCACAGACTTGAACCTTCCTTTTGAAAGAGCAGTTTTGAAACACTCTTTTTGTAGAATCTGCAAGTGGATATTTGGAGCGCTTTGAGGCCTATGCTGGGAAATGAAATATCTTCTCCTAAAAACTAGACAGAAGCATTCTCAGAAACTTCTGTGTGATGAGTGCATTCAACTCACAGACTTGAACATTGCTTTTGATAGAGCAGTTTGGAAACACTCCTTTTGTAAAATCTGCAAGTGTTTATTTGGAGCGCTTTGAGGCCTATCCTGGAAAAGGAAACATCTTCACATAATAACTAGACAGAAGCATTCTCAGAAACTTCTTTGTGATGAGTGCATTCTACTCACAGAGTTGAACCCTCTTTGTGATAGAAGAGTTTTCAAACTCTCTTTTTGTAGAATCTGCAAGTGCACATTTGGAACTGTTGGAGGCCAACGCTGCAAAAGGAAACATGCTCACATAGAAACTAGACAGAAGCATTCTCAGAAACTTGCTTGTGACGAGTGCATTCAACTCACAGACTTGAACCTTTCTTTTGAAAGAGCAGTTTTGGAACCCTCTTTTTGTAGAATCTGCTAGTGTATATTTGGAGCGCTGTGAGGCCTATGCTGGGAAATGAAATATCTTCACCTAAAAACTAGACGGAAGCATTCTCCGAAACTTCTGTGTGATGAGTGCATTCAACTCACAGACTTGAACGTTGCTTTTGATAGAACAGTTTTGAAACACTCCTTTTGTAGAATCTGCAAGTGTTTATTTGGTGCGCTTGGAGGCCTATGCTGGAAAAGGAAATGTCTTCAAATAACAACTACACAGAAGCATTCTCAGAAACTTCTTTATGATGAGTGCATTCAACTCACAGACTTGAACCTTCCTTTTGAAAGAGCAGTTTTGAAACACTCTTTTTGTAGAATCTGCAAGTGGATATTTGGAGCGCTTTGAGGCCTATGCTGGGAAATGAAATATCTTCTCCTAAAAACTAGACAGAATCGTTCTCAGAAACTTCTGTGTGATGAGTGCATTCAACTCACAAACTTGAACATTGCTTTTGATAGAGCAGTTTGGAAACACTCCTTTTGTAAAATCTGCAAGTGTTTATTTGGAGCGCTTTGAGGCCTATCCTGGAAAGGGAAATATCTTCACATAATAACTAGACAGAAGCATTCTCAGAAACTTCTTTGTGATGAGTGCATTCTACTCACAGAGCTGAACCTTCTCTGTGATAGAAGAGTTTTCAAACTCTCTTTTTGTAGAATCTGCAAGTGCACATTTGGAACTGTTGGAGGCCAACGCTGGAAAAGGAAACATCCTCACGTAGAAACTAGACAGAAGCATTCTCAGAAACTTGCTTGTGACGAGTGCATTCAACTCACAGACTTGAACCTTTCTTTTGAAAGAGCAGTTTTGGAACACTCTTTTTGTAGAATCTGCTAGTGTATATTTGGAGCGCTGTGAGGCCTATGCTGGGAAATGAAATATCTTCACCTAAAAACTAGACGGAAGCATTCTCAGAAACTTCTGTGTGATGAGTGCATTCAACTCACAGACATGAACGTTCCTTTTGATAGAACAGTTTTGAAACACTCCTTTTGTAGAATCTGCAAGTGTTTATTTCGAGTGCTTGGAGGCCTATGCTGGAAAAGGAAATGTCTTCAAATAACAACTACACAGAAGCATTCTCAGAAACTTCTTTGTGATGAGTGCATTCAACTCACAGACTTGAACCTTCCTTTTGAAAGAGCAGTTTTGAAACACTCTTTTTGTAGAATCTGCAAGTGGATATTTGGAGCGCTTTGAGGCCTATGCTGGGAAATGAAATATCTTCTCCTAAAAACTAGACAGAAGCATTCTCAGAAACTTCTGTGTGATGAGTGCATTCAACTCACAGACTTGAACATTGCTTTTGATAGAGCAGTTTGGAAACACTCCTTTTGTAAAATCTGCAAGTGTTTATTTGGAGCGCTTTGAGGCCTATCCTGGAAAAGGAAATATCTTCACATAATAACTAGACAGAAGCATTCTCAGAAACTTCTTTGTGATGAGTGCATTCTACTCACAGAGTTGAACCTTCTTTGTGATAGAAGAGTTTTCAAACTCTCTTTTTGTAGAATCTGCAAGTGCACATTTGGAACTGTTGGAGGCCAACGCTGCAAAAGGAAACATGCTCACATAGAAACTAGACAGAAGCATTCTCAGAAACTTGCTTGTGACGAGTGCATTCAACTCACAGACTTGAACCTTTCTTTTGAAAGAGCAGTTTTGGAACCCTCTTTTTGTAGAATCTGCTAGTGTATATTTGGAGCGCTGTGAGGCCTATGCTGGGAAATGAAATATCTTCACCTAAAAACTAGACGGAAGCATTCTCCGAAACTTCTGTGTGATGAGTGCATTCAACTCACAGACTTGAACGTTGCTTTTGATAGAACAGTTTTGAAACACTCCTTTTGTAGAATCTGCAAGTGTTTATTTGGTGCGCTTGGAGGCCTATGCTGGAAAAGGAAATGTCTTCAAATAACAACTACACAGAAGCATTCTCAGAAACTTCTTTATGATGAGTGCATTCAACTCACAGACTTGAACCTTCCTTTTGAAAGAGCAGTTTTGAAACACTCTTTTTGTAGAATCTGCAAGTGGATATTTGGAGCGCTTTGAGGCCTATGCTGGGAAATGAAATATCTTCTCCTAAAAACTAGACAGAATCGTTCTCAGAAACTTCTGTGTGATGAGTGCATTCAACTCACAAACTTGAACATTGCTTTTGATAGAGCAGTTTGGAAACACTCCTTTTGTAAAATCTGCAAGTGTTTATTTGGAGCGCTTTGAGGCCTATCCTGGAAAGGGAAATATCTTCACATAATAACTAGACAGAAGCATTCTCAGAAACTTCTTTGTGATGAGTGCATTCTACTCACAGAGCTGAACCTTCTCTGTGATAGAAGAGTTTTCAAACTCTCTTTTTGTAGAATCTGCAAGTGCACATTTGGAACTGTTGGAGGCCAACGCTGGAAAAGGAAACATCCTCACGTAGAAACTAGACAGAAGCATTCTCAGAAACTTGCTTGTGACGAGTGCATTCAACTCACAGACTTGAACCTTTCTTTTGAAAGAGCAGTTTTGGAACACTCTTTTTGTAGAATCTGCTAGTGTATATTTGGAGCGCTGTGAGGCCTATGCTGGGAAATGAAATATCTTCACCTAAAACCTAGACGGAAGCATTCTCAGAAACTTCAGTGTGATGAGTGCATTCAACTCACAGACATGAACGTTCCTTTTGATAGAACAGTTTTGAAACACTCCTTTTGTAGAATCTGCAAGTGTTTATTTCGAGTGCTTGGAGGCCTATGCTGGAAAAGGAAATGTCTTCAAATAACAACTACACAGAAGCATTCTCAGAAACTTCTTTGTGATGAGTGCATTCAACTCACAGACTTGAACCTTCCTTTTGAAAGAGCAGTTTTGAAACACTCTTTTTGTAGAATCTGCAAGTGGATATTTGGAGCGCTTTGAGGCCTATGCTGGGAAATGAAATATCTTCTCCTAAAAACTAGACAGAAGCATTCTCAGAAACTTCTGTGTGATGAGTGCATTCAACTCACAGACTTGAACATTGCTTTTGATAGAGCAGTTTGGAAACACTCCTTTTGTAAAATCTGCAAGTGTTTATTTGGAGCGCTTTGAGGCCTATCCTGGAAAAGGAAACATCTTCACATAATAACTAGACAGAAGCATTCTCAGAAACTTCTTTGTGATGAGTGCATTCTACTCACAGAGTTGAACCCTCTTTGTGATAGAAGAGTTTTCAAACTCTCTTTTTGTAGAATCTGCAAGTGCACATTTGGAACTGTTGGAGGCCAACGCTGCAAAAGGAAACATGCTCACATAGAAACTAGACAGAAGCATTCTCAGAAACTTGCTTGTGACGAGTGCATTCAACTCACAGACTTGAACCTTTCTTTTGAAAGAGCAGTTTTGGAACCCTCTTTTTGTAGAATCTGCTAGTGTATATTTGGAGCGCTGTGAGGCCTATGCTGGGAAATGAAATATCTTCACCTAAAAACTAGACGGAAGCATTCTCCGAAACTTCTGTGTGATGAGTGCATTCAACTCACAGACTTGAACGTTGCTTTTGATAGAACAGTTTTGAAACACTCCTTTTGTAGAATCTGCAAGTGTTTATTTGGTGCGCTTGGAGGCCTATGCTGGAAAAGGAAATGTCTTCAAATAACAACTACACAGAAGCATTCTCAGAAACTTCTTTATGATGAGTGCATTCAACTCACAGACTTGAACCTTCCTTTTGAAAGAGCAGTTTTGAAACACTCTTTTTGTAGAATCTGCAAGTGGATATTTGGAGCGCTTTGAGGCCTATGCTGGGAAATGAAATATCTTCTCCTAAAAACTAGACAGAATCGTTCTCAGAAACTTCTGTGTGATGAGTGCATTCAACTCACAAACTTGAACATTGCTTTTGATAGAGCAGTTTGGAAACACTCCTTTTGTAAAATCTGCAAGTGTTTATTTGGAGCGCTTTGAGGCCTATCCTGGAAAGGGAAATATCTTCACATAATAACTAGACAGAAGCATTCTCAGAAACTTCTTTGTGATGAGTGCATTCTACTCACAGAGCTGAACCTTCTCTGTGATAGAAGAGTTTTCAAACTCTCTTTTTGTAGAATCTGCAAGTGCACATTTGGAACTGTTGGAGGCCAACGCTGGAAAAGGAAACATCCTCACGTAGAAACTAGACAGAAGCATTCTCAGAAACTTGCTTGTGACGAGTGCATTCAACTCACAGACTTGAACCTTTCTTTTGAAAGAGCAGTTTTGGAACACTCTTTTTGTAGAATCTGCTAGTGTATATTTGGAGCGCTGTGAGGCCTATGCTGGGAAATGAAATATCTTCACCTAAAAACTAGACGGAAGCATTCTCAGAAACTTCTGTGTGATGAGTGCATTCAACTCACAGACATGAACGTTCCTTTTGATAGAACAGTTTTGAAACACTCCTTTTGTAGAATCTGCAAGTGTTTATTTCGAGTGCTTGGAGGCCTATGCTGGAAAAGGAAATGTCTTCAAATAACAACTACACAGAAGCATTCTCAGAAACTTCTTTGTGATGAGTGCATTCAACTCACAGACTTGAACCTTCCTTTTGAAAGAGCAGTTTTGAAACACTCTTTTTGTAGAATCTGCAAGTGGATATTTGGAGCGCTTTGAGGCCTATGCTGGGAAATGAAATATCTTCTCCTAAAAACTAGACAGAAGCATTCTCAGAAACTTCTGTGTGATGAGTGCATTCAACTCACAGACTTGAACATTGCTTTTGATAGAGCAGTTTGGAAACACTCCTTTTGTAAAATCTGCAAGTGTTTATTTGGAGCGCTTTGAGGCCTATCCTGGAAAAGGAAATATCTTCACATAATAACTAGACAGAAGCATTCTCAGAAACTTCTTTGTGATGAGTGCATTCTACTCACAGAGTTGAACCTTCTTTGTGATAGAAGAGTTTTCAAACTCTCTTTTTGTAGAATCTGCAAGTGCACATTTGGAACTGTTGGAGGCCAACGCTGCAAAAGGAAACATGCTCACATAGAAACTAGACAGAAGCATTCTCAGAAACTTGCTTGTGACGAGTGCATTCAACTCACAGACTTGAACCTTTCTTTTGAAAGAGCAGTTTTGGAACCCTCTTTTTGTAGAATCTGCTAGTGTATATTTGGAGCGCTGTGAGGCCTATGCTGGGAAATGAAATATCTTCACCTAAAAACTAGACGGAAGCATTCTCCGAAACTTCTGTGTGATGAGTGCATTCAACTCACAGACTTGAACGTTGCTTTTGATAGAACAGTTTTGAAACACTCCTTTTGTAGAATCTGCAAGTGTTTATTTGGTGCGCTTGGAGGCCTATGCTGGAAAAGGAAATGTCTTCAAATAACAACTACACAGAAGCATTCTCAGAAACTTCTTTATGATGAGTGCATTCAACTCACAGACTTGAACCTTCCTTTTGAAAGAGCAGTTTTGAAACACTCTTTTTGTAGAATCTGCAAGTGGATATTTGGAGCGCTTTGAGGCCTATGCTGGGAAATGAAATATCTTCTCCTAAAAACTAGACAGAATCGTTCTCAGAAACTTCTGTGTGATGAGTGCATTCAACTCACAAACTTGAACATTGCTTTTGATAGAGCAGTTTGGAAACACTCCTTTTGTAAAATCTGCAAGTGTTTATTTGGAGCGCTTTGAGGCCTATCCTGGAAAGGGAAATATCTTCACATAATAACTAGACAGAAGCATTCTCAGAAACTTCTTTGTGATGAGTGCATTCTACTCACAGAGCTGAACCTTCTCTGTGATAGAAGAGTTTTCAAACTCTCTTTTTGTAGAATCTGCAAGTGCACATTTGGAACTGTTGGAGGCCAACGCTGGAAAAGGAAACATCCTCACGTAGAAACTAGACAGAAGCATTCTCAGAAACTTGCTTGTGACGAGTGCATTCAACTCACAGACTTGAACCTTTCTTTTGAAAGAGCAGTTTTGGAACACTCTTTTTGTAGAATCTGCTAGTGTATATTTGGAGCGCTGTGAGGCCTATGCTGGGAAATGAAATATCTTCACCTAAAACCTAGACGGAAGCATTCTCAGAAACTTCAGTGTGATGAGTGCATTCAACTCACAGACATGAACGTTCCTTTTGATAGAACAGTTTTGAAACACTCCTTTTGTAGAATCTGCAAGTGTTTATTTCGAGTGCTTGGAGGCCTATGCTGGAAAAGGAAATGTCTTCAAATAACAACTACACAGAAGCATTCTCAGAAACTTCTTTGTGATGAGTGCATTCAACTCACAGACTTGAACCTTCCTTTTGAAAGAGCAGTTTTGAAACACTCTTTTTGTAGAATCTGCAAGTGGATATTTGGAGCGCTTTGAGGCCTATGCTGGGAAATGAAATATCTTCTCCTAAAAACTAGACAGAAGCATTCTCAGAAACTTCTGTGTGATGAGTGCATTCAACTCACAGACTTGAACATTGCTTTTGATAGAGCAGTTTGGAAACACTCCTTTTGTAAAATCTGCAAGTGTTTATTTGGAGCGCTTTGAGGCCTATCCTGGAAAAGGAAACATCTTCACATAATAACTAGACAGAAGCATTCTCAGAAACTTCTTTGTGATGAGTGCATTCTACTCACAGAGTTGAACCCTCTTTGTGATAGAAGAGTTTTCAAACTCTCTTTTTGTAGAATCTGCAAGTGCACATTTGGAACTGTTGGAGGCCAACGCTGCAAAAGGAAACATGCTCACATAGAAACTAGACAGAAGCATTCTCAGAAACTTGCTTGTGACGAGTGCATTCAACTCACAGACTTGAACCTTTCTTTTGAAAGAGCAGTTTTGGAACCCTCTTTTTGTAGAATCTGCTAGTGTATATTTGGAGCGCTGTGAGGCCTATGCTGGGAAATGAAATATCTTCACCTAAAAACTAGACGGAAGCATTCTCCGAAACTTCTGTGTGATGAGTGCATTCAACTCACAGACTTGAACGTTGCTTTTGATAGAACAGTTTTGAAACACTCCTTTTGTAGAATCTGCAAGTGTTTATTTGGTGCGCTTGGAGGCCTATGCTGGAAAAGGAAATGTCTTCAAATAACAACTACACAGAAGCATTCTCAGAAACTTCTTTATGATGAGTGCATTCAACTCACAGACTTGAACCTTCCTTTTGAAAGAGCAGTTTTGAAACACTCTTTTTGTAGAATCTGCAAGTGGATATTTGGAGCGCTTTGAGGCCTATGCTGGGAAATGAAATATCTTCTCCTAAAAACTAGACAGAATCGTTCTCAGAAACTTCTGTGTGATGAGTGCATTCAACTCACAAACTTGAACATTGCTTTTGATAGAGCAGTTTGGAAACACTCCTTTTGTAAAATCTGCAAGTGTTTATTTGGAGCGCTTTGAGGCCTATCCTGGAAAGGGAAATATCTTCACATAATAACTAGACAGAAGCATTCTCAGAAACTTCTTTGTGATGAGTGCATTCTACTCACAGAGCTGAACCTTCTCTGTGATAGAAGAGTTTTCAAACTCTCTTTTTGTAGAATCTGCAAGTGCACATTTGGAACTGTTGGAGGCCAACGCTGGAAAAGGAAACATCCTCACGTAGAAACTAGACAGAAGCATTCTCAGAAACTTGCTTGTGACGAGTGCATTCAACTCACAGACTTGAACCTTTCTTTTGAAAGAGCAGTTTTGGAACACTCTTTTTGTAGAATCTGCTAGTGTATATTTGGAGCGCTGTGAGGCCTATGCTGGGAAATGAAATATCTTCACCTAAAACCTAGACGGAAGCATTCTCAGAAACTTCAGTGTGATGAGTGCATTCAACTCACAGACATGAACGTTCCTTTTGATAGAACAGTTTTGAAACACTCCTTTTGTAGAATCTGCAAGTGTTTATTTCGAGTGCTTGGAGGCCTATGCTGGAAAAGGAAATGTCTTCAAATAACAACTACACAGAAGCATTCTCAGAAACTTCTTTGTGATGAGTGCATTCAACTCACAGACTTGAACCTTCCTTTTGAAAGAGCAGTTTTGAAACACTCTTTTTGTAGAATCTGCAAGTGGATATTTGGAGCGCTTTGAGGCCTATGCTGGGAAATGAAATATCTTCTCCTAAAAACTAGACAGAAGCATTCTCAGAAACTTCTGTGTGATGAGTGCATTCAACTCACAGACTTGAACATTGCTTTTGATAGAGCAGTTTGGAAACACTCCTTTTGTAAAATCTGCAAGTGTTTATTTGGAGCGCTTTGAGGCCTATCCTGGAAAAGGAAACATCTTCACATAATAACTAGACAGAAGCATTCTCAGAAACTTCTTTGTGATGAGTGCATTCTACTCACAGAGTTGAACCCTCTTTGTGATAGAAGAGTTTTCAAACTCTCTTTTTGTAGAATCTGCAAGTGCACATTTGGAACTGTTGGAGGCCAACGCTGCAAAAGGAAACATGCTCACATAGAAACTAGACAGAAGCATTCTCAGAAACTTGCTTGTGACGAGTGCATTCAACTCACAGACTTGAACCTTTCTTTTGAAAGAGCAGTTTTGGAACCCTCTTTTTGTAGAATCTGCTAGTGTATATTTGGAGCGCTGTGAGGCCTATGCTGGGAAATGAAATATCTTCACCTAAAAACTAGACGGAAGCATTCTCCGAAACTTCTGTGTGATGAGTGCATTCAACTCACAGACTTGAACGTTGCTTTTGATAGAACAGTTTTGAAACACTCCTTTTGTAGAATCTGCAAGTGTTTATTTGGTGCGCTTGGAGGCCTATGCTGGAAAAGGAAATGTCTTCAAATAACAACTACACAGAAGCATTCTCAGAAACTTCTTTATGATGAGTGCATTCAACTCACAGACTTGAACCTTCCTTTTGAAAGAGCAGTTTTGAAACACTCTTTTTGTAGAATCTGCAAGTGGATATTTGGAGCGCTTTGAGGCCTATGCTGGGAAATGAAATATCTTCTCCTAAAAACTAGACAGAATCGTTCTCAGAAACTTCTGTGTGATGAGTGCATTCAACTCACAAACTTGAACATTGCTTTTGATAGAGCAGTTTGGAAACACTCCTTTTGTAAAATCTGCAAGTGTTTATTTGGAGCGCTTTGAGGCCTATCCTGGAAAGGGAAATATCTTCACATAATAACTAGACAGAAGCATTCTCAGAAACTTCTTTGTGATGAGTGCATTCTACTCACAGAGCTGAACCTTCTCTGTGATAGAAGAGTTTTCAAACTCTCTTTTTGTAGAATCTGCAAGTGCACATTTGGAACTGTTGGAGGCCAACGCTGGAAAAGGAAACATCCTCACGTAGAAACTAGACAGAAGCATTCTCAGAAACTTGCTTGTGACGAGTGCATTCAACTCACAGACTTGAACCTTTCTTTTGAAAGAGCAGTTTTGGAACACTCTTTTTGTAGAATCTGCTAGTGTATATTTGGAGCGCTGTGAGGCCTATGCTGGGAAATGAAATATCTTCACCTAAAAACTAGACGGAAGCATTCTCAGAAACTTCTGTGTGATGAGTGCATTCAACTCACAGACATGAACGTTCCTTTTGATAGAACAGTTTTGAAACACTCCTTTTGTAGAATCTGCAAGTGTTTATTTCGAGTGCTTGGAGGCCTATGCTGGAAAAGGAAATGTCTTCAAATAACAACTACACAGAAGCATTCTCAGAAACTTCTTTGTGATGAGTGCATTCAACTCACAGACTTGAACCTTCCTTTTGAAAGAGCAGTTTTGAAACACTCTTTTTGTAGAATCTGCAAGTGGATATTTGGAGCGCTTTGAGGCCTATGCTGGGAAATGAAATATCTTCTCCTAAAAACTAGACAGAAGCATTCTCAGAAACTTCTGTGTGATGAGTGCATTCAACTCACAGACTTGAACATTGCTTTTGATAGAGCAGTTTGGAAACACTCCTTTTGTAAAATCTGCAAGTGTTTATTTGGAGCGCTTTGAGGCCTATCCTGGAAAAGGAAATATCTTCACATAATAACTAGACAGAAGCATTCTCAGAAACTTCTTTGTGATGAGTGCATTCTACTCACAGAGTTGAACCTTCTTTGTGATAGAAGAGTTTTCAAACTCTCTTTTTGTAGAATCTGCAAGTGCACATTTGGAACTGTTGGAGGCCAACGCTGCAAAAGGAAACATGCTCACATAGAAACTAGACAGAAGCATTCTCAGAAACTTGCTTGTGACGAGTGCATTCAACTCACAGACTTGAACCTTTCTTTTGAAAGAGCAGTTTTGGAACCCTCTTTTTGTAGAATCTGCTAGTGTATATTTGGAGCGCTGTGAGGCCTATGCTGGGAAATGAAATATCTTCACCTAAAAACTAGACGGAAGCATTCTCCGAAACTTCTGTGTGATGAGTGCATTCAACTCACAGACTTGAACGTTGCTTTTGATAGAACAGTTTTGAAACACTCCTTTTGTAGAATCTGCAAGTGTTTATTTGGTGCGCTTGGAGGCCTATGCTGGAAAAGGAAATGTCTTCAAATAACAACTACACAGAAGCATTCTCAGAAACTTCTTTATGATGAGTGCATTCAACTCACAGACTTGAACCTTCCTTTTGAAAGAGCAGTTTTGAAACACTCTTTTTGTAGAATCTGCAAGTGGATATTTGGAGCGCTTTGAGGCCTATGCTGGGAAATGAAATATCTTCTCCTAAAAACTAGACAGAATCGTTCTCAGAAACTTCTGTGTGATGAGTGCATTCAACTCACAAACTTGAACATTGCTTTTGATAGAGCAGTTTGGAAACACTCCTTTTGTAAAATCTGCAAGTGTTTATTTGGAGCGCTTTGAGGCCTATCCTGGAAAGGGAAATATCTTCACATAATAACTAGACAGAAGCATTCTCAGAAACTTCTTTGTGATGAGTGCATTCTACTCACAGAGCTGAACCTTCTCTGTGATAGAAGAGTTTTCAAACTCTCTTTTTGTAGAATCTGCAAGTGCACATTTGGAACTGTTGGAGGCCAACGCTGGAAAAGGAAACATCCTCACGTAGAAACTAGACAGAAGCATTCTCAGAAACTTGCTTGTGACGAGTGCATTCAACTCACAGACTTGAACCTTTCTTTTGAAAGAGCAGTTTTGGAACACTCTTTTTGTAGAATCTGCTAGTGTATATTTGGAGCGCTGTGAGGCCTATGCTGGGAAATGAAATATCTTCACCTAAAACCTAGACGGAAGCATTCTCAGAAACTTCAGTGTGATGAGTGCATTCAACTCACAGACATGAACGTTCCTTTTGATAGAACAGTTTTGAAACACTCCTTTTGTAGAATCTGCAAGTGTTTATTTCGAGTGCTTGGAGGCCTATGCTGGAAAAGGAAATGTCTTCAAATAACAACTACACAGAAGCATTCTCAGAAACTTCTTTGTGATGAGTGCATTCAACTCACAGACTTGAACCTTCCTTTTGAAAGAGCAGTTTTGAAACACTCTTTTTGTAGAATCTGCAAGTGGATATTTGGAGCGCTTTGAGGCCTATGCTGGGAAATGAAATATCTTCTCCTAAAAACTAGACAGAAGCATTCTCAGAAACTTCTGTGTGATGAGTGCATTCAACTCACAGACTTGAACATTGCTTTTGATAGAGCAGTTTGGAAACACTCCTTTTGTAAAATCTGCAAGTGTTTATTTGGAGCGCTTTGAGGCCTATCCTGGAAAAGGAAACATCTTCACATAATAACTAGACAGAAGCATTCTCAGAAACTTCTTTGTGATGAGTGCATTCTACTCACAGAGTTGAACCCTCTTTGTGATAGAAGAGTTTTCAAACTCTCTTTTTGTAGAATCTGCAAGTGCACATTTGGAACTGTTGGAGGCCAACGCTGCAAAAGGAAACATGCTCACATAGAAACTAGACAGAAGCATTCTCAGAAACTTGCTTGTGACGAGTGCATTCAACTCACAGACTTGAACCTTTCTTTTGAAAGAGCAGTTTTGGAACCCTCTTTTTGTAGAATCTGCTAGTGTATATTTGGAGCGCTGTGAGGCCTATGCTGGGAAATGAAATATCTTCACCTAAAAACTAGACGGAAGCATTCTCCGAAACTTCTGTGTGATGAGTGCATTCAACTCACAGACTTGAACGTTGCTTTTGATAGAACAGTTTTGAAACACTCCTTTTGTAGAATCTGCAAGTGTTTATTTGGTGCGCTTGGAGGCCTATGCTGGAAAAGGAAATGTCTTCAAATAACAACTACACAGAAGCATTCTCAGAAACTTCTTTATGATGAGTGCATTCAACTCACAGACTTGAACCTTCCTTTTGAAAGAGCAGTTTTGAAACACTCTTTTTGTAGAATCTGCAAGTGGATATTTGGAGCGCTTTGAGGCCTATGCTGGGAAATGAAATATCTTCTCCTAAAAACTAGACAGAATCGTTCTCAGAAACTTCTGTGTGATGAGTGCATTCAACTCACAAACTTGAACATTGCTTTTGATAGAGCAGTTTGGAAACACTCCTTTTGTAAAATCTGCAAGTGTTTATTTGGAGCGCTTTGAGGCCTATCCTGGAAAGGGAAATATCTTCACATAATAACTAGACAGAAGCATTCTCAGAAACTTCTTTGTGATGAGTGCATTCTACTCACAGAGCTGAACCTTCTCTGTGATAGAAGAGTTTTCAAACTCTCTTTTTGTAGAATCTGCAAGTGCACATTTGGAACTGTTGGAGGCCAACGCTGGAAAAGGAAACATCCTCACGTAGAAACTAGACAGAAGCATTCTCAGAAACTTGCTTGTGACGAGTGCATTCAACTCACAGACTTGAACCTTTCTTTTGAAAGAGCAGTTTTGGAACACTCTTTTTGTAGAATCTGCTAGTGTATATTTGGAGCGCTGTGAGGCCTATGCTGGGAAATGAAATATCTTCACCTAAAAACTAGACGGAAGCATTCTCAGAAACTTCTGTGTGATGAGTGCATTCAACTCACAGACATGAACGTTCCTTTTGATAGAACAGTTTTGAAACACTCCTTTTGTAGAATCTGCAAGTGTTTATTTCGAGTGCTTGGAGGCCTATGCTGGAAAAGGAAATGTCTTCAAATAACAACTACACAGAAGCATTCTCAGAAACTTCTTTGTGATGAGTGCATTCAACTCACAGACTTGAACCTTCCTTTTGAAAGAGCAGTTTTGAAACACTCTTTTTGTAGAATCTGCAAGTGGATATTTGGAGCGCTTTGAGGCCTATGCTGGGAAATGAAATATCTTCTCCTAAAAACTAGACAGAAGCATTCTCAGAAACTTCTGTGTGATGAGTGCATTCAACTCACAGACTTGAACATTGCTTTTGATAGAGCAGTTTGGAAACACTCCTTTTGTAAAATCTGCAAGTGTTTATTTGGAGCGCTTTGAGGCCTATCCTGGAAAAGGAAATATCTTCACATAATAACTAGACAGAAGCATTCTCAGAAACTTCTTTGTGATGAGTGCATTCTACTCACAGAGTTGAACCTTCTTTGTGATAGAAGAGTTTTCAAACTCTCTTTTTGTAGAATCTGCAAGTGCACATTTGGAACTGTTGGAGGCCAACGCTGCAAAAGGAAACATGCTCACATAGAAACTAGACAGAAGCATTCTCAGAAACTTGCTTGTGACGAGTGCATTCAACTCACAGACTTGAACCTTTCTTTTGAAAGAGCAGTTTTGGAACCCTCTTTTTGTAGAATCTGCTAGTGTATATTTGGAGCGCTGTGAGGCCTATGCTGGGAAATGAAATATCTTCACCTAAAAACTAGACGGAAGCATTCTCCGAAACTTCTGTGTGATGAGTGCATTCAACTCACAGACTTGAACGTTGCTTTTGATAGAACAGTTTTGAAACACTCCTTTTGTAGAATCTGCAAGTGTTTATTTGGTGCGCTTGGAGGCCTATGCTGGAAAAGGAAATGTCTTCAAATAACAACTACACAGAAGCATTCTCAGAAACTTCTTTATGATGAGTGCATTCAACTCACAGACTTGAACCTTCCTTTTGAAAGAGCAGTTTTGAAACACTCTTTTTGTAGAATCTGCAAGTGGATATTTGGAGCGCTTTGAGGCCTATGCTGGGAAATGAAATATCTTCTCCTAAAAACTAGACAGAATCGTTCTCAGAAACTTCTGTGTGATGAGTGCATTCAACTCACAAACTTGAACATTGCTTTTGATAGAGCAGTTTGGAAACACTCCTTTTGTAAAATCTGCAAGTGTTTATTTGGAGCGCTTTGAGGCCTATCCTGGAAAGGGAAATATCTTCACATAATAACTAGACAGAAGCATTCTCAGAAACTTCTTTGTGATGAGTGCATTCTACTCACAGAGCTGAACCTTCTCTGTGATAGAAGAGTTTTCAAACTCTCTTTTTGTAGAATCTGCAAGTGCACATTTGGAACTGTTGGAGGCCAACGCTGGAAAAGGAAACATCCTCACGTAGAAACTAGACAGAAGCATTCTCAGAAACTTGCTTGTGACGAGTGCATTCAACTCACAGACTTGAACCTTTCTTTTGAAAGAGCAGTTTTGGAACACTCTTTTTGTAGAATCTGCTAGTGTATATTTGGAGCGCTGTGAGGCCTATGCTGGGAAATGAAATATCTTCACCTAAAACCTAGACGGAAGCATTCTCAGAAACTTCAGTGTGATGAGTGCATTCAACTCACAGACATGAACGTTCCTTTTGATAGAACAGTTTTGAAACACTCCTTTTGTAGAATCTGCAAGTGTTTATTTCGAGTGCTTGGAGGCCTATGCTGGAAAAGGAAATGTCTTCAAATAACAACTACACAGAAGCATTCTCAGAAACTTCTTTGTGATGAGTGCATTCAACTCACAGACTTGAACCTTCCTTTTGAAAGAGCAGTTTTGAAACACTCTTTTTGTAGAATCTGCAAGTGGATATTTGGAGCGCTTTGAGGCCTATGCTGGGAAATGAAATATCTTCTCCTAAAAACTAGACAGAAGCATTCTCAGAAACTTCTGTGTGATGAGTGCATTCAACTCACAGACTTGAACATTGCTTTTGATAGAGCAGTTTGGAAACACTCCTTTTGTAAAATCTGCAAGTGTTTATTTGGAGCGCTTTGAGGCCTATCCTGGAAAAGGAAACATCTTCACATAATAACTAGACAGAAGCATTCTCAGAAACTTCTTTGTGATGAGTGCATTCTACTCACAGAGTTGAACCCTCTTTGTGATAGAAGAGTTTTCAAACTCTCTTTTTGTAGAATCTGCAAGTGCACATTTGGAACTGTTGGAGGCCAACGCTGCAAAAGGAAACATGCTCACATAGAAACTAGACAGAAGCATTCTCAGAAACTTGCTTGTGACGAGTGCATTCAACTCACAGACTTGAACCTTTCTTTTGAAAGAGCAGTTTTGGAACCCTCTTTTTGTAGAATCTGCTAGTGTATATTTGGAGCGCTGTGAGGCCTATGCTGGGAAATGAAATATCTTCACCTAAAAACTAGACGGAAGCATTCTCCGAAACTTCTGTGTGATGAGTGCATTCAACTCACAGACTTGAACGTTGCTTTTGATAGAACAGTTTTGAAACACTCCTTTTGTAGAATCTGCAAGTGTTTATTTGGTGCGCTTGGAGGCCTATGCTGGAAAAGGAAATGTCTTCAAATAACAACTACACAGAAGCATTCTCAGAAACTTCTTTATGATGAGTGCATTCAACTCACAGACTTGAACCTTCCTTTTGAAAGAGCAGTTTTGAAACACTCTTTTTGTAGAATCTGCAAGTGGATATTTGGAGCGCTTTGAGGCCTATGCTGGGAAATGAAATATCTTCTCCTAAAAACTAGACAGAATCGTTCTCAGAAACTTCTGTGTGATGAGTGCATTCAACTCACAAACTTGAACATTGCTTTTGATAGAGCAGTTTGGAAACACTCCTTTTGTAAAATCTGCAAGTGTTTATTTGGAGCGCTTTGAGGCCTATCCTGGAAAGGGAAATATCTTCACATAATAACTAGACAGAAGCATTCTCAGAAACTTCTTTGTGATGAGTGCATTCTACTCACAGAGCTGAACCTTCTCTGTGATAGAAGAGTTTTCAAACTCTCTTTTTGTAGAATCTGCAAGTGCACATTTGGAACTGTTGGAGGCCAACACTGGAAAAGGAAACATCCTCACGTAGAAACTAGACAGAAGCATTCTCAGAAACTTGCTTGTGACGAGTGCATTCAACTCACAGACTTGAACCTTTCTTTTGAAAGAGCAGTTTTGGAACACTCTTTTTGTAGAATCTGCTAGTGTATATTTGGAGCGCTGTGAGGCCTATGCTGGGAAATGAAATATCTTCACCTAAAAACTAGACGGAAGCATTCTCAGAAACTTCTGTGTGATGAGTGCATTCAACTCACAGACATGAACGTTCCTTTTGATAGAACAGTTTTGAAACACTCCTTTTGTAGAATCTGCAAGTGTTTATTTCGAGTGCTTGGAGGCCTATGCTGGAAAAGGAAATGTCTTCAAATAACAACTACACAGAAGCATTCTCAGAAACTTCTTTGTGATGAGTGCATTCAACTCACAGACTTGAACCTTCCTTTTGAAAGAGCAGTTTTGAAACACTCTTTTTGTAGAATCTGCAAGTGGATATTTGGAGCGCTTTGAGGCCTATGCTGGGAAATGAAATATCTTCTCCTAAAAACTAGACAGAAGCATTCTCAGAAACTTCTGTGTGATGAGTGCATTCAACTCACAGACTTGAACATTGCTTTTGATAGAGCAGTTTGGAAACACTCCTTTTGTAAAATCTGCAAGTGTTTATTTGGAGCGCTTTGAGGCCTATCCTGGAAAAGGAAATATCTTCACATAATAACTAGACAGAAGCATTCTCAGAAACTTCTTTGTGATGAGTGCATTCTACTCACAGAGTTGAACCTTCTTTGTGATAGAAGAGTTTTCAAACTCTCTTTTTGTAGAATCTGCAAGTGCACATTTGGAACTGTTGGAGGCCAACGCTGCAAAAGGAAACATGCTCACATAGAAACTAGACAGAAGCATTCTCAGAAACTTGCTTGTGACGAGTGCATTCAACTCACAGACTTGAACCTTTCTTTTGAAAGAGCAGTTTTGGAACCCTCTTTTTGTAGAATCTGCTAGTGTATATTTGGAGCGCTGTGAGGCCTATGCTGGGAAATGAAATATCTTCACCTAAAAACTAGACGGAAGCATTCTCCGAAACTTCTGTGTGATGAGTGCATTCAACTCACAGACTTGAACGTTGCTTTTGATAGAACAGTTTTGAAACACTCCTTTTGTAGAATCTGCAAGTGTTTATTTGGAGCGCTTTGAGGCCTATCCTGGAAAAGGAAATATCTTCACATAATAACTAGACAGAGGCATTCTCAGAAACTTCTTTGTGATGAGTGCATTCTACTCACAGAGTTGAACCTTCTCTGTGATAGAAGAGTTTTCAAACTCTCTTTTTGTAGAATCTGCAAGTGCACATTTGGAACTGTTGGAGGCCAACGCTGGAAAAGGAAACATCCTCACATAGAAACTAGACAGAAGCATTCTCAGAAACTTGCTTGTGACGAGTGCATTCAAATCACAGTCTTGAACCTTTCTTTTGAAAGAGCAGTTTTGGAACACTCTTTTTGTAGAATCTTCTAGTGTATATTTGGATCTCTGTGAGACCAATGCTGGGAAATGAAATATCTTCACATAGAAACTAGACGGAAGCATTCTCCTAAACTTATGTGTGATGAGTGCATTCAACTCACAGACTTGAACCTTCCGTTTGAAAGAGCAGTTTTGCAACACTCTTTTTGTAGAATCTGCAAGTGGATATTTGGAGCGCTTTGAGGCCTATGCTGGGAAATGAAATATCTTCTCCTAAAAACTAGACAGAAGCATTCTCAGAAACTTCTGTGTGATGAGTGCATTCAACTCACAGACTTGAACATTGCTTCTGATAGAGCAGTTTGGAAACACTCCTTTTGTAAAATCTGCAAGTGTTTATTTGGAGCGCTTTGAGGCCTATCCTGGAAAAGGAAATATCTTCGCATAATAACTAGACAGGGGCATTCTCAGAAACTTCTTTGTGATGAGTGCATTCTACTCACAGAGTTGAACCCTCTTTGTGATAGAAGAGTTTTCAAACTCTCTTTTTGTAGAATCTGCAAGTGCACATTTGGAACTGTTGGAGGCCAACGCTGGAAAAGGAAACATCCTCACATAGAAACTAGACAGAAGCATTCTCAGAAACTTGCTTGTGACGAGTGCATTCAACTCACAGACTTGAGCCTTTCTTTTGAAAGAGCAGTTTTGGAACACTCTTTGTAGAATCTGCTAGTGTATAGTTGGAGCGCTGTGAGGCCTATGCTGGGAAATGAAATATCTTCACCTAAAAACTAGACGGAAGCATTCTCAGAAACTTCTGTGTGATGAGTGCATTCAACTCACAGACATGAACGTTCCTTTTGATAGAACAGTTTTGAAACACTCCTTTTGCAGAATCTGCAAGTGTTTATTTCGAGTGCTTGGAGGCCTATGCTGGAAAAGGAAATGTCTTCAAATAACAACTACACAGAAGCATTCTCAGAAACTTCTTTGTGATGAGTGCATTCAACTCACAGACTTGAACCTTCCTTTTGAAAGAGCAGTTTTGAAACACTCTTTTTGTAGAATCTGCAAGTGGATATTTGGAGCGCTTTGAGGCCTATGCTGGGAAATGAAATATCTTCTCCTAAAAACTAGACAGAAGCATTCTCAGAAACTTCTGTGTGATGAGTGCATTCAACTCACAGACTTGAACATTGCTTTTGATAGAGCAGTTTGGAAATACTCCTTTTGTAAAATCTGCAAGTGTTTATTTGGAGCGCTTTGAGGCCTATCCTGGAAAAGGAAATATCTTCACATAATAACTAGACAGAAGCATTCTCAGAAACTTCTTTTTGATGAGTGCATTCTACTCACAGAGTTGAACCTTCTTTGTGATAGAAGAGTTTTCAAACTCTCTTTTTGTAGAATCAGCAAGTGCACAT
Source organism: Pongo pygmaeus (assembly GCF_028885625.2). Taxonomy (NCBI): domain Eukaryota; kingdom Metazoa; phylum Chordata; class Mammalia; order Primates; family Hominidae; genus Pongo; species Pongo pygmaeus. The sequence goes on from NC_072392.2 coordinate 40,448,067, forward strand.
TTGGAACTGTTGGAGGCCAACGCTGGAAAAGGAAACATCCTCACATAGAAACTAGACAGAAGCATTCTCAGAAACTTGCTTGTGACGAGTGCATTCAACTCTCAGACTTGAACCTTTCTTTTGAAAGAGCAGTTTTGGAACACTCTTTTTGTAGAATCTGCTAGTGTATATTTGGAGCGCTGTGAGGCCTATGCTGGGAAATGAAATATCTTCACCTAAAAACTAGACGGAAGCATTCTCCGAAACTTCTGTGTGATGAGTGGATTCAACTCACAGACTTGAACGTTCCTTTTGATACAACCGTTTTGAAACACTCCTTTTGTAGAATCTGCAAGTGTTTATTTCGAGTGCTTGGAGGCCTATGCTGGAAAAGGAAATGTCTTCAAATAACAACTACACAGAAGCATTCTCAGAAACTCCTTTGTGACGAGTGCATTCAACTCACAGACTTGAACCTTTCTTTTGAAAGAGCAGTTTTGAAACACTCTTTTTATAGAATCTGCAAGTGGATATTTGGAGCGCTTTGAGGCCTATGCTGGGAAATGAAATATCTTCTCCTAAAAACTAGACAGAAGCATTCTCAGAAACTTCTGTGTGATGAGTGCATTCAACTCACAGACTTGAACATTGCTTTTGATAGAGCAGTTTGGAAACACTCCTTTTGTAAAATCTGCAAGTGTTTATTTGGAGCGCTTTGAGGCCTATCCTGGAAAAGGAAATATCTCCACATAATAACTAGACAGAAGCATTCTCAGAAACTTCTTTGTGATGAGTGCATTCTACTCACCGAGTTGAAACTTCTTTGTTCTAGAAGAGTTTTCAAACTCTCTTTTTGTAGAATCTGCAAGTGCACATTTGGAACTGTTGGAGGCCAACGCAGGAAAAGGAAACATCCTCACATAGAAACTAGACAGAAGCATTCTCAGAAACTTGCTTGTGACGAGTGCATTCAACTCACAGCCTTGAACCTTTCTTTTGAAAGAGCAGTTTTGGAACACTCTTTTTGTAGAATCTGCTAGTGTATATTTGGAGCGCTGTGAGGCCTATGCTGGGAAATGAAATATCTTCACCTAAAAACTAGACGGAAGCATTCTCCGAAACTTCTGTGTGATGAGTGCATTCAACTCACAGACTTGAACGTTGCTTTTCATAGAACAGTTTTGAAACACTCCTTTTGTAGAATCTGCAAGTGTTTATTTGGAGCGCTTCGAGTCCTATGCTGGAAAAGGAAATGTCTTCAAATAACAACTACACAGAAGCATTCTCAGAAACTTCTTTGTGATGAGTGCATTCAACTCACAGACTTGAACCTTCCTTTTGAAAGAGCAGTTTTGAAACACTCTTTTTGTAGAATCTGCAAGTGGATATTTGGAGCGCTTTGAGGCCTATGCTGGGAAATGAAATATCTTCTCCTAAAAACTAGACAGAAGCATTCTCAGAAACTTCTGTGTGATGAGTGCATTCAACTCACAGACTTGAACACTGCTTTTGATAGAGCAGTTTGGAAACACTCCTTTTGTAAAATCTGCAAGTGTTTATTTGGAGCGCTTTGAGGCCTATCCTGGAAAAGGAAATATCTCCACATAATAACTAGACAGAAGCATTCTCAGAAACTTCTTCGTGATGAGTGCATTCTACTCACAGAGTTGAACCTTCTCTGTGATAGAAGAGTTTTCAAACTCTCTTTTTGTAGAATCTGCAAGTGAACATTTGGAACTGTTGGAGGCCAACGCTGGAAAAGGAAACATCCTCACATAGAAACTAGACAGAAGCATTCTCAGAAACTTGCTTGTGACGAGTGCATTCAACTCACAGACTTGAACCTTTCTTTTGAAAGAGCAGTTTTGGAACACTCTTTTTGTAGAATCTGCTAGTGTATATTTGGAGCGCTGTGAGGCCTATGCTGGGAAATGAAATATCTTCACCTAAAAACTAGACGGAAGCATTCTCAGAAACTTCTGTGTGATGAGTGCATTCAACTCACAGACGTGAACGTTCCTTTTGATAGAACAGTTTTGAAACACTCCTTTTGTAGAATCTGCAAGTGTTTAGTTGGAGCGCTTGGAGGCCTATGCTGGAAAAGGAAATGTCTTCAAATAACAACTACACAGAAGCATTCTCAGAAACTTCTTTGTGATGAGTGCATTCAACTCACAGACTTGAACCTTCCTTTTGAAAGAGCAGTTTTGAAACACTCTTTTTGTAGAATCTGCAAGTGGATATTTGGAGCGCTTTGAGGCCTATGCTGGGAAATGAAATATCTTCTCCTAAAAACTAGACAGAAGCATTCTCAGGAACTTCTGCGTGATGAGTGCATTCAACTCACAGACTTGAACACTGCTTTTGATAGAGCAGTTTGAAAACACTCCTTTTTTAAAATCTGCAAGTGTTTATTTGGAGCGCTTTGAGGCCTATCCTGGAAAAGGAAATATCTTCACATAATAACTAGACAGAAGCATTCTCAGAAACTTCTTTGTGATGAGTGCATTCTACTCACAGAGTTGAACCTTCTCTGTGATAGAAGAGTTTTCAAACTCTCTTTTTGTAGAATCTGCAAGTGCACATTTGGAACTGTTGGAGGCCAACGCTGGAAAAGGAAACATCCTCAAGTAGAAACTAGACAGAAGCATTCTCAGAAACTTGCTTGTGACGAGTGCATTCAACTCACAGACTTGAACCTTTCTTTTGAAAGAGCAGTTTTGCAACACTCTTTTTGTAGAATCTGCTAGTGTATATTTGGAGCGCTGTGAGGCCTATGCTGGGAAATGAAATATCTTCACCTAAAAACTAGACGGAAGCATTCTCCGACACTTCTGTGTGATGAGTGCATTCAACTCACAGACTTGAAGGTTCCTTTTGATAGAACAGTTTTGAAACACTCCTTTTGTAGAATCTGCAAGTGTTTATTTCGAGCGCTTGGAGGCCTATGCTGGAAAAGGAAATGTCTTCAAATAACAACTACACAGAAGCATTCTCAGAAACTTCTTTGTGATGAGTGCATTCAACTCACAGACTTGAACCTTCCTTTTGAAAGAGCAGTTTTGAAACACTCTTTTTGTAGAATCTGCAAGTGGATATTTGGAGCGCTTTGAGGCCTATGCTGGGAAATGAAATATCTTCTCCTAAAAACTAGACAGAAGCATTCTCAGAAACTTCTGTGTGATGAGTGCATTCAACTCACAGACTTGAACTTTGTTTTTGATAGAGCAGTTTGGAAACACTCCTTTTGTAAAATCTGCAAGTGTTTATTTGGAGCGCTTTGAGGCCTATCCTGGAAAGGGAAATATCTTCACATAATAACTAGACAGAAGCATTCTCAGAAACTTTTTTGTGATGAGTGCATTCTACTCACAGAGTTGAACCTTCTCTGTGATACAAGAGTTTTCAAACTCTCTTTTTGTAGAATCTGCAAGTGCACATTTGGAACTGTTGGAGGCCAACGCTGGAAAAGGAAACATCCTCACATAGAAACTAGACAGAAGCATTCTCAGAAACTTGCTTGTGACGAGTGCATTCAACTCACAGACTTGAACCTTTCTTTTGAAAGAGCAGTTTTGGAACACTCTTTTTGTAGAATCTGCTAGTGTATATTTGGAGCGCTGTGAGGCCTATGCTGGGAAATGAAATATCTTCACCTAAAAACTAGACGGAAGCATTCTCCGAAACTTCTGTGTGATGAGTGGATTCAACTCACAGACTTGAACGTTCCTTTTGATACAACCGTTTTGAAACACTCCTTTTGTAGAATCTGCAAGTGTTTATTTCGAGTGCTTGGAGGCCTATGCTGGAAAAGGAAATGTCTTCAAATAACAACTACACAGAAGCATTCTCAGAAACTCCTTTGTGATGAGTGCATTCAACTCACAGACTTGAACCTTCCTTTTGAAAGAGCAGTTATGAAACACTGTTTTTATAGAATCTGCAAGTGGATATTTGGAGCGCTTTGAGGCCTATGCTGGGAAATGAAATATCTTCTCCTAAAAACTAGACAGAAGCATTCTCAGAAACTTCTGTGTGATGAGTGCATTCAACTCACAGACTTGAACATTGCTTTTGATACAGCAGTTTGGAAACACTCCTTTCGTAAAATCTGCAAGTGTTTATTTGGAGCGCTTTGAGGCCTATCCTGGAAAAGGAAATATCTCCACATAATAACTAGACAGAAGCATTCTCAGAAACTTCTTTGTGATGAGTGCATTCTACTCACCGAGTTGAAACTTCTTTGTTCTAGAAGAGTTTTCAAACTCTCTTTTTGTAGAATCTGCAAGTGCACATTTGGAACTGTTGGAGGCCAACGCTGGAAAAGGAAACATCCTCACATAGAAACTAGACAGAAGCATTCTCAGAAACTTGCTTGTGACGAGTGCATTCAACTCACAGCCTTGAACCTTTCTTTTGAAAGAGCAGTTTTGGAACACTCTTTTTGTAGAATCTGCTAGTGTATATTTGGAGCGCTGTGAGGCCTATGCTGGGAAATGAAATATCTTCACCTAAAAACTAGACGGAAGCATTCTCCGAAACTTCTGTGTGATGAGTGCATTCAACTCACAGACTTGAACGTTGCTTTTGATAGAACAGTTTTGAAACACTCCTTTTGTAGAATCTGCAAGTGTTTATTTGGAGCGCTTCGAGTCCTATGCTGGAAAAGGAAATGTCTTCAAATAACAACTACACAGAAGCATTCTCAGAAACTTCTTTGTGATGAGTGCATTCAACTCACAGACTTGAACCTTCCTTTTGAAAGAGCAGTTTTGAAACACTCTTTTTGTAGAATCTGCAAGTGGATATTTGGAGCGCTTTGAGGCCTATGCTGGGAAATGAAATATCTTCTCCTAAAAACTAGACAGAAGCATTCTCAGAAACTTCTGTGTGATGAGTGCATTCAACTCACAGACTTGAACACTGCTTTTGATAGAGCAGTTTGGAAACACTCCTTTTGTAAAATCTGCAAGTGTTTATTTGGAGCGCTTTGAGGCCTATCCTGGAAAAGGAAATATCTCCACATAATAACTAGACAGAAGCATTCTCAGAAACTTCTTTGTGATGAGTGCATTCTACTCACAGAGTTGAACCTTCTCTGTGATAGAAGAGTTTTCAAACTCTCTTTTTGTAAAATCTGCAAGTGAACATTTGGAACTGTTGGAGGCCAATGCTGGAAAAGGAAACATCCTCACATAGAAACTAGACAGAAGCATTCTCAGAAACTTGCTTGTGACGAGTGCATTCAACTCACAGACTTGAACCTTTCTTTTGAAAGAGCAGTTTTGGAACACTCTTTTTGTAGAATCTGCTAGTGTATATTTGGAGCGCTGTGAGGCCTATGCTGGGAAATGAAATATCTTCACCTAAAAACTAGACGGAAGCATTCTCAGAAACTTCTGTGTGATGAGTGCATTCAACTCACAGACTTGAACGTTCCTTTTGATAGAACAGTTTTGAAACACTCCTTTTGTACAATCTGCAAATGTTTATTTCGAGTGCTTGGAGGCCTATGCTGGAAAAGGAAATGTCTTCAAAAAACAACTACACAGAAGCATTCTCAGAAACTTATTTGTGATGAGTGCATTCAACTCACAGACTTGAACCTTCCTTTTGAAAGAACAGTTTTGAAACACTCTTTTTGTAGAATCTGCAAGTGGATATTTGGAGCGCTTTGAGGCCTATGCTGGGAAATGAAATATCTTCTCCTAAAAACTAGACAGAAGCATTCTCAGAAACTTCTGTGTGATGAGTGCATTCAACTCACAGACTTGAACACTGCTTTTGATAGAGCAGTTTGGAAACACTCCTTTTGTAAAATCTGCAACTGTTTATTTGGAGCGCTTTGAGGCCTATCCTGGAAAAGGAAATATCTTCACATAATAACTAGACAGAAGCATTCTCAGAAACTTCTTTCTGATGAGTGCATTCTACTCACAGAGGTGAACCTTCTCTGTGATAGAAGAGTTTTCAAACTCTCTTTTTGTAGAATCTGCAAGTGCACATTTGGAACTGTTGGAGGCCAACGCTGGAAAAGGAAATATCCTCACATAGAAACTAGACAGAAGCATTCTCAGAAACTTGCTTGTGACGAGTGCATTCAACTCACAGACTTGAACCTTTCTTTTGAAAGAGCAGTTTTGGAACACTCTTTTTGTAGAATCTGCTAGTGTATATTTGGAGCGCTGTGAGGCCTATGCTGGGAAATGAAATATCTTCACCTAAAAACTAGACGGAAGCATTCTCCGAAACTTCTGTGTGATGAGTGCATTCAACTCACAGACTTGAACGTTGCTTTTCATAGAACAGTTTTGAAACACTCCTTTTGTAGAATCTGCAAGTGTTTATTTGGAGCGCTTCGAGTCCTATGCTGGAAAAGGAAATGTCTTCAAATAACAACTACACAGAAGCATTCTCAGAAACTTCTTTGTGATGAGTGCATTCAACTCACAGACTTGAACCTTCCTTTTGAAAGAGCAGTTTTGAAACACTCTTTTTGTAGAATCTGCAAGTGGATATTTGGAGCGCTTTGAGGCCTATGCTGGGAAATGAAATATCTTCTCCTAAAAACTAGACAGAAGCATTCTCAGAAACTTCTGTGTGATGAGTGCATTCAACTCACAGACTTGAACACTGCTTTTGATAGAGCAGTTTGGAAACACTCCTCTTGTAAAATCTGCAAGTGTTTATTTGGAGCGCTTTGAGGCCTATCCTGGAAAAGGAAATATCTCCACATAATAACTAGACAGAAGCATTCTCAGAAACTTCTTCGTGATGAGTGCATTCTACTCACAGAGTTGAACCTTCTCTGTGATAGAAGAGTTTTCAAACTCTCTTTTTGTAGAATCTGCAAGTGAACATTTGGAACTGTTGGAGGCCAACGCTGGAAAAGGAAACACCCTCACATAGAAACTAGACAGAAGCATTCTCAGAAACTTGCTTGTGACGAGTGCATTCAACTCACAGACTTGAACCTTTCTTTTGAAAGAGCAGTTTTGGAACACTCTTTTTGTAGAATCTGCTAGTGTATATTTGGAGCGCTGTGAGGCCTATGCTGGGAAATGAAATATCTTCACCTAAAAACTAGACGGAAGCATTCTCAGAAACCTCTGTGTGATGAGTGCATTCAACTCACAGACGTGAACGTTCCTTTTGATAGAACAGTTTTGAAACACTCCTTTTGTAGAATCTGCAAGTGTTTATTTGGAGCGCTTGGAGGCCTATGCTGGAAAAGGAAATGTCTTCAAATAACAACTACACAGAAGCATTCTCAGAAACTTCTTTGTGATGAGTGCATTCAACTCACAGACTTGAACCTTCCTTTTGAAAGAGCAGTTTTGAAACACTCTTTTTGTAGAATCTGCAAGTGGATATTTGGAGCGCTTTGAGGCCTATGCTGGGAAATGAAATATCTTCTCCTAAAAACTAGACAGAAGCATTCTCAGGAACTTCTGCGTGATGAGTGCATTCAACTCACAGACTTGAACACTGCTTTTGATAGAGCAGTTTGAAAACACTCCTTTTTTAAAATCTGCAAGTGTTTATTTGGAGCGCTTTGAGGCCTATCCTGGAAAAGGAAATATCTTCACATAATAACTAGACAGAAGCATTCTCAGAAACTTCTTTGTGATGAGTGCATTCTACTCACAGAGTTGAACCTTCTGTGTGATAGAAGAGTTTTCAAACTCTCTTTTTGTAGAATCTGCAAGTGCACATTTGGAACTGTTGGAGGCCAACGCTGGAAAAGGAAACATCCTCAAGTAGAAACTAGACAGAAGCATTCTCAGAAACTTGCTTGTGACGAGTGCATTCAACTCACAGACTTGAACCTTTCTTTGGAAAGAGCAGTTTTGGAACACTCTTTTTGTAGAATCTGCTAGTGTATATTTGGAGCGCTGTGAGGCCTATGCTGGGAAATGAAATATCTTCACCTAAAAACTAGACGGAAGCATTCTCAGAAACTTCTGTGTGATGAGTGCATTCAACTCACAGACTTGAACGTTCCTTTTGATAGAACAGTTTTGAAACACTCCTTTTGTAGAATCTGCAAATGTTTATTTCGAGCGCTTGGAGGCCTATGCTGGAAAAGGAAATGTCTTCAAATAACAACTACACAGAAGCATTCTCAGAAACTTCTTTGTGATGAATGCATTCAACTCACAGGCTTGAACCTTCGTTTTGAAAGAGCAGTTTTGAAACACTCTTTTTGTAGAATCTGCAAGTGGATATTTGGAGCCCTTTGAGGCCTATGCTGGGAAATGAAATATCTTCACCTAAAAAGTAGACGGAAGCATTCTCGGAAACTTCTGTGTGATGAGTGCATTCAACTCACGGACTTGAACGTTCCTTTTGATAGAACAGTTTTGAAACACTCCTTTTGTAGAATCTGCAAGTGTTTATTTCGAGTGCTTGGGGGCCTAGGCTGGAAAAGGAAATGTCTTCAAATAACAACTACACAGAAGCATTCTCAGAAACTTCTTTGTGATGAGTGCATTCAACTCACAGACTTGAACCTTCCTTTTGAAAGAGCAGCTTTGAAACACTCTTTTTGTAGAATCTGCAAGTGGATATTTGGAACGCTTTGGGGCCTATGCTGGGAAATGAAATATCTTCTCCTAAAAACTAGACAGAAGCATTCTCTGAAACTTCTGTGTGATGAGTGCATTCAACTCACAGACTTGAACACTGCTTTTGATAGAGCAGTTTGGAAACACTCCTTTTGTAAAATCTGCAAGTGTTTATTTGGAGCGCTTTGAGGCCTATCCTGGAAAAGGAAATATCTTCACATAATAACTAGACAGAAGCATTCTCAGAAACTTCTTTGTGATGAGTGCATTCTACTCACAGAGTTGAACCTTCTTTGTGATAGAAGAGTTTTCAAACTCTCTTTTTGTAGAATCTGCAAGTGCACATTTGGAACTGTTGGAGGCCAACGCTGGAAAAGGAAACATCCTCACATAGAAACTAGACAGAAGCATTCTCAGAAACTTGCTTGTGACGAGTGCATTCAACTCACAGACTTGAACCTTTCTTTTGAAAGAGCAGTTTTGCAACACTCTTTTTGTAGAATCTGCTAGTGTATATTTGGAGCGCTGTGAGGCCTATGCTGGGAAATGAAATATCTTCACCTAAAAACTAGACGGAAGCATTCTCCGACACTTCTGTGTGATGAGTGCATTCAACTCACAGACTTGAAGGTTCCTTTTGATAGAACAGTTTTGAAACACTCCTTTTGTAGAATCTGCAAGTGTTTATTTCGAGCGCTTGGAGGCCTATGCTGGAAAAGGAAATGTCTTCAAATAACAACTACACAGAAGCATTCTCAGAAACTTCTTTGTGATGAGTGCATTCAACTCACAGACTTGAACCTTCCTTTTGAAAGAGCAGTTTTGAAACACTCTTTTTGTAGAATCTGCAAGTGGATATTTGGAGCGCTTTGAGGCCTATGCTGGGAAATGAAATATCTTCTCCTAAAAACTAGACAGAAGCATTCTCAGAAACTTCTGTGTGATGAGTGCATTCAACTCACAGACTTGAACTTTGTTTTTGATAGAGCAGTTTGGAAACACTCCTTTTGTAAAATCTGCAAGTGTTTATTTGGAGCGCTTTGAGGCCTATCCTGGAAAGGGAAATATCTTCACATAATAACTAGACAGAAGCATTCTCAGAAACTTTTTTGTGATGAGTGCATTCTACTCACAGAGTTGAACCTTCTCTGTGATACAAGAGTTTTCAAACTCTCTTTTTGTAGAATCTGCAAGTGCACATTTGGAACTGTTGGAGGCCAACGCTGGAAAAGGAAACATCCTCACATAGAAACTAGACAGAAGCATTCTCAGAAACTTGCTTGTGACGAGTGCATTCAACTCACAGACTTGAACCTTTCTTTTGAAAGAGCAGTTTTGGAACACTCTTTTTGTAGAATCTGCTAGTGTATATTTGGAGCGCTGTGAGGCCTATGCTGGGAAATGAAATATCTTCACCTAAAAACTAGACGGAAGCATTCTCCGATACTTCCGTGTGATGAGTGGATTCAACTCACAGACTTGAACGTTCCTTTTGATACAACCGTTTTGAAACACTCCTTTTGTAGAATCTGCAAGTGTTTATTTCGAGTGCTTGGAGGCCTATGCTGGAAAAGGAAATGTCTTCAAATAACAACTACACAGAAGCATTCTCAGAAACTCCTTTGTGATGAGTGCATTCAACTCACAGACTTGAACCTTCCTTTTGAAAGAGCAGTTATGAAACACTGTTTTTATAGAATCTGCAAGTGGATATTTGGAGCGCTTTGAGGCCTATGCTGGGAAATGAAATATCTTCTCCTAAAAACTAGACAGAAGCATTCTCAGAAACTTCTGTGTGATGAGTGCATTCAACTCACAGACTTGAACATTGCTTTTGATAGAGCAGTTTGGAAACACTCCTTTTGTAAAATCTGCAAGTGTTTATTTGGAGCGCTTTGAGGCCTATCCTGGAAAAGGAAATATCTCCACATAATAACTAGACAGAAGCATTCTCAGAAACTTCTTTGTGATGAGTGCATTCTACTCACAGAGTTGAACCTTCTCTGTGATAGAAGAGTTTTCAAACTCTCTTTTTGTAAAATCTGCAAGTGAACATTTGGAACTGTTGGAGGCCAATGCTGGAAAAGGAAACATCCTCACATAGAAACTAGACAGAAGCATTCTCAGAAACTTGCTTGTGACGAGTGCATTCAACTCACAGACTTGAACCTTTCTTTTGAAAGAGCAGTTTTGGAACACTCTTTTTGTAGAATCTGCTAGTGTATATTTGGAGCGCTGTGAGGCCTATGCTGGGAAATGAAATATCTTCACCTAAAAACTAGACGGAAGCATTCTCAGAAACTTCTGTGTGATGAGTGCATTCAACTCACAGACTTGAACGTTCCTTTTGATAGAACAGTTTTGAAACACTCCTTTTGTACAATCTGCAAATGTTTATTTCGAGTGCTTGGAGGCCTATGCTGGAAAAGGAAATGTCTTCAAAAAACAACTACACAGAAGCATTCTCAAAAACTTATTTGTGATGAGTGCATTCAACTCACAGACTTGAACCTTCCTTTTGAAAGAACAGTTTTGAAACACTCTTTTTGTAGAATCTGCAAGTGGATATTTGGAGCGCTTTGAGGCCTATGCTGGGAAATGAAATATCTTCTCCTAAAAACTAGACAGAAGCATTCTCAGAAACTTCTGTGTGATGAGTGCATTCAACTCACAGACTTGAACACTGCTTTTGATAGAGCAGTTTGGAAACACTCCTTTTGTAAAATCTGCAACTGTTTATTTGGAGCGCTTTGAGGCCTATCCTGGAAAAGGAAATATCTTCACATAATAACTAGACAGAAGCATTCTCAGAAACTTCTTTCTGATGAGTGCATTCTACTCACAGAGTTGAACCTTCTCTGTGATAGAAGAGTTTTCAAACTCTCTTTTTGTAGAATCTGCAAGTGCACATTTGGAACTGTTGGAGGCCAACGCTGGAAAAGGAAATATCCTCACATAGAAACTAGACAGAAGCATTCTCAGAAACTTGCTTGTGACGAGTGCATTCAACTCACAGACTTGAACCTTTCTTTTGAAAGAGCAGTTTTGGAACACTCTTTTTGTAGAATCTGCTAGTGTATATTTGGAGCGCTGTGAGGCCTATGCTGGGAAATGAAATATCTTCACCTAAAAACTAGACGGAAGCATTCTCCGAAACTTCTGTGTGATGAGTGCATTCAACTCACAGACTTGAACGTTGCTTTTCATAGAACAGTTTTGAAACACTCCTTTTGTAGAATCTGCAAGTGTTTATTTGGAGCGCTTCGAGTCCTATGCTGGAAAAGGAAATGTCTTCAAATAACAACTACACAGAAGCATTCTCAGAAACTTCTTTGTGATGAGTGCATTCAACTCACAGACTTGAACCTTCCTTTTGAAAGAGCAGTTTTGAAACACTCTTTTTGTAGAATCTGCAAGTGGATATTTGGAGCGCTTTGAGGCCTATGCTGGGAAATGAAATATCTTCTCCTAAAAACTAGACAGAAGCATTCTCAGAAACTTCTGTGTGATGAGTGCATTCAACTCACAGACTTGAACACTGCTTTTGATAGAGCAGTTTGGAAACACTCCTTTTGTAAAATCTGCAAGTGTTTATTTGGAGCGCTTTGAGGCCTATCCTGGAAAAGGAAATATCTCCACATAATAACTAGACAGAAGCATTCTCAGAAACTTCTTCGTGATGAGTGCATTCTACTCACAGAGTTGAACCTTCTCTGTGATAGAAGAGTTTTCAAACTCTCTTTTTGTAGAATCTGCAAGTGAACATTTGGAACTGTTGGAGGCCAACGCTGGAAAAGGAAACATCCTCACATAGAAACTAGACAGAAGCATTCTCAGAAACTTGCTTGTGACGAGTGCATTCAACTCACAGACTTGAACCTTTCTTTTGAAAGAGCAGTTTTGGAACACTCTTTTTGTAGAATCTGCTAGTGTATATTTGGAGCGCTGTGAGGCCTATGCTGGGAAATGAAATATCTTCACCTAAAAACTAGACGGAAGCATTCTCAGAAACTTCTGTGTGATGAGTGCATTCAACTCACAGACGTGAACGTTCCTTTTGATAGAACAGTTTTGAAACACTCCTTTTGTAGAATCTGCAAGTGTTTATTTGGAGCGCTTCGAGTCCTATGCTGGAAAAGGAAATGTCTTCAAATAACAACTACACAGAAGCATTCTCAGAAACTTCTTTGTGATGAGTGCATTCAACTCACAGACTTGAACCTTCCTTTTGAAAGAGCAGTTTTGAAACACTCTTTTTGTAGAATCTGCAAGTGGATATTTGGAGCGCTTTGAGGCCTATGCTGGGAAATGAAATATCTTCTCCTAAAAACTAGACAGAAGCATTCTCAGAAACTTCTGTGTGATGAGTGCATTCAACTCACAGACTTGAACACTGCTTTTGATAGAGCAGTTTGGAAACACTCCTTTTGTAAAATCTGCAAGTGTTTATTTGGAGCGCTTTGAGGCCTATCCTGGAAAAGGAAATATCTCCACATAATAACTAGACAGAAGCATTCTCAGAAACTTCTTTGTGATGAGTGCATTCTACTCACAGAGTTGAACCTTCTCTGTGATAGAAGAGTTTTCAAACTCTCTTTTTGTAAAATCTGCAAGTGAACATTTGGAACTGTTGGAGGCCAATGCTGGAAAAGGAAACATCCTCACATAGAAACTAGACAGAAGCATTCTCAGAAACTTGCTTGTGACGAGTGCATTCAACTCACAGACTTGAACCTTTCTTTTGAAAGAGCAGTTTTGGAACACTCTTTTTGTAGAATCTGCTAGTGTATATTTGGAGCGCTGTGAGGCCTATGCTGGGAAATGAAATATCTTCACCTAAAAACTAGACGGAAGCATTCTCAGAAACTTCTGTGTGATGAGTGCATTCAACTCACAGACTTGAACGTTCCTTTTGATAGAACAGTTTTGAAACACTCCTTTTGTACAATCTGCAAATGTTTATTTCGAGTGCTTGGAGGCCTATGCTGGAAAAGGAAATGTCTTCAAAAAACAACTACACAGAAGCATTCTCAAAAACTTATTTGTGATGAGTGCATTCAACTCACAGACTTGAACCTTCCTTTTGAAAGAACAGTTTTGAAACACTCTTTTTGTAGAATCTGCAAGTGGATATTTGGAGCGCTTTGAGGCCTATGCTGGGAAATGAAATATCTTCTCCTAAAAACTAGACAGAAGCATTCTCAGAAACTTCTGTGTGATGAGTGCATTCAACTCACAGACTTGAACACTGCTTTTGATAGAGCAGTTTGGAAACACTCCTTTTGTAAAATCTGCAACTGTTTATTTGGAGCGCTTTGAGGCCTATCCTGGAAAAGGAAATATCTTCACATAATAACTAGACAGAAGCATTCTCAGAAACTTCTTTCTGATGAGTGCATTCTACTCACAGAGTTGAACCTTCTCTGTGATAGAAGAGTTTTCAAACTCTCTTTTTGTAGAATCTGCAAGTGCACATTTGGAACTGTTGGAGGCCAACGCTGGAAAAGGAAATATCCTCACAGAGAAACTAGACAGAAGCATTCTCAGAAACTTGCTTGTGACGAGTGCATTCAACTCACAGACTTGAACCTTTCTTTTGAAAGAGCAGTTTTGGAACACTCTTTTTGTAGAATCTGCTAGTGTATGTTTGGAGCGCTGTGAGGCCTATGCTGGGAAATGAAATATCTTCACCTACAAACTAGACGGAAGCATTCTCCGAAACTTCTGTGTGATGAGTGCATTCAACTCACAGACGTGAACGTTCCTATGGATAGAACAATTTTGAAATACTCCTTTTGTAGAATCTGCAAGTGTTTATTTGGAGCGCTTGGAGTCCTATGCTGGAAAAGGAAATGTCTTCAAATAACAACTACACAGAAGCATTCTCAGAAACTTCTTTGTGATGAGTGCATTCAACTCACAGACTTGAACCTTCCTTTTGAAAGAGCAGTTTTGAAACACTCTTTTTGTAGAATCTGCAAGTGGATATTTGGAGCGCTTTGAGGCCTATGCTGCGAAATGAAATATCTTCTCCTAAAAACTAGACAGAAGCATTCTCAGAAACTTCTGTGTGATGAGTGCATTCAACTCACAGACTTGAACACTGCTTTTGATAGAGCAGTTTGGAAACACTCCTTTTGTAAAATCTGCAAGTGTTTATTTGGAGCGCTTTGAGGCCTATCCTGGAAAAGGAAATATCTTCACATAATAACTAGACAGAAGCATTCTCAGAAACTTCTTTCTGATGAGTGCATTCTACTCACAGAGTTGAACCTTCTCTGTGATAGAAGAGTTTTCAAACTCTCTTTTTGTAGAATCTGCAAGTGCACATTTGGAACTGTTGGAGGCCAACGCTGGAAAAGGAAACATCCTCACATAGAAACTAGACAGAAGCATTCTCAGAAACTTGCTTGTGACGAGTGCATTCAACTCACAGACTTGAACCTTTCTTTTGAAAGAGCAGTTTTGGAACACTCTTTTTGTAGAATCTGCTAGTGTATATTTGGAGCGCTGTGAGGCCTATGCTGGGAAATGAAATATCTTCACCTAAAAACTAGACGGAAGCATTCTCCGAAACTTCTGTGTGATGAGTGCATTCAACTCACAGACGTGAACGTTCCTATTGATAGAACAGTTTTGAAATACTCCTTTTGTAGAATCTGCAAGTGTTTATTTGGAGCGCTTGGAGTCCTATGCTGGAAAAGGAAATGTCTTCAAATAACAACTACACAGAAGCATTCTCAGAAACTTATTTGTGATGACTGCATTCAACTCACAGACTTGAACTTTCCTTTTGAAATAGCAGTTTTGAAACACTCTTTTTGTAGAATCTGCAAGTGGATATTTGGAGCGCTTTGAGGCCTATGCTGGGGAATGAAATATCTTCTCCTAAAAACTAGACAGAAGCATTCTCAGAAACTTCTGTGTGATGAGTGCATTCAACTCACAGACTTGAACATTGCTTTTGATAGAGCAGTTTGGAAACACTCCTTTTGTAAAATCTGCAAGTGTTTATTTGGAGCGCTTTGAGGCCTATCCTGGAAAAGGAAATATCTTCACATAATAACTAGACAGAAGCATTCTCAGAAACTTCTTTGTGATGAGTGCATTCTACTCACAGAGTTGAACCTTCTTTGTGATAGAAGAGTTTTCAAACTCTCTTTTTGTAGAATCTGCAAGTGCACATTTGGAACTGTTGGAGGCCAACGCTGGAAAAGGAAACATCCTCACATAGATACTAGACAGAAGCATTCTCAGAAACTTACTGGTGACGAGTGCATTCAACTCACAGACTTGAACCTTTCTTTTGAAAGAGCAGTTTTGGAACACTCTTTTTGTAGAATCTGCTAGTGTATATTTGGAGCGCTGTGAGGCCTATGCTGGGAAATGAAATATCTTCACCTAAAAACTAGACGGAAGCATTCTCCGAAACTTCTGTGTGATGAGTGCATTCAACTCACAGACTTGAACGTTCCTTTTGATAGAACAGTTTTGAAACACTCCTTTTGTACAATCTGCAAGTGTTTATTTCGAGCGCTTGGAGGCCTATGCTGGAAAAGGAAATGTCTTCAAATAACAACTACACAGAAGCATTCTCAGAAACTTCTTTGTGATGAGTGCATTCAACTCACAGACTTGAACCTTCCTATTGAAAGAGCAGTTTTGAAACCCTCTTTTTGTAGAATCTGCAAGTGGATATTTGGAGCGCTTTGAGGCCTATGCTGGGAAATGAAATATCTTCTCCTAAAAACTAGACAGAAGCATTCTCAGAAACTTCTGTGTGATGAGTGCATTCAACTCACAGACTTGAACACTGCTTTTGATAGAGCAGTTTGGAAACACTCCTTTTGTAAAATCTGCAAGTGTTTATTTGGAGCGCTTTGAGGCCTATCCTGGAAAAGGAAATATCTTCACATAATAACTAGACAGAAGCATTCTCAGAAACTTCTTTGTGATGAGTGCATTCTACTCACAGAGTTGAACCTTCTTTGTGATAGAAGAGTTTTCAAACTCTCTTTTTGTAGAATCTGCAAGTGCACATTTGGAAACGTTGGAGGCCAACGCTGGAAAAGGAAGCATCCTCACGTAGAAACTACACAGAAGCATTCTCAGAAACTTGCTTGTGACGAGTGCATTCAACTCACAGACTTGAACTTTTCCTTTGAAAGAGCAGTTTTGGAACACTCTTTTTGTAGAATCTGCTAGTGTATATTTGGAGCGCTGTGAGGCCTATGCTGGGAAATGAAATATCTTCTCCTAAAAACTAGACAGAAGCATTCTCAGAAACTTCTGTGTGATGAGTGCATTCAACTCACAGACTTGAACATTTCTTTTGATACAGCAGTTTGGAAACACTCCTTTTGTAAAATCTGCAACTGTTTATTTGGAGCGCTTTGAGGCCTATCATGGAAAAGGAAATATCTTCACATAATAACTAGACAGAAGCATTCTCAGAAACTTCTTTGTGATGAGTGCATTCTACTCACAGAGTTGAACCTTCTTTGTGATAGAAGAGTTTTCAAACTCTCTTTTTGTAGAATCTGCAAGTGCACATTTGGAACTGTTGGAGGCCAACGCTGGAAAAGGAAACATCCTCACATAGAAACTAGACAGAAGCATTCTCAGAAACTTGCTTCTGACGAGTGCATTCAACTCACAGACTTGAACCTTTCTTTTCAAAGAGCAGTTTTGGAACACTCTTTTTGTAGAATCTGCTAGTGTATATTTGGAGCGCTGTGAGGCCTATGCTGGGAAATGGAATATCTTCACCTAAAAACTAGACGGAAGCATTCTCAGAAACTTCTGTGTGATGAGTGGATTCAACTCACAGACTTGAACGTTCCTTTTGATACAACAGTTTTGAAACACTCCTTTTGTAGAATCTGCAAGTGTTTATTTCGAGTGCTTGGAGGCCTATCCTGGAAAAGGAAATGTCTTCAAATAACAACTACACAGAAGCATTCTCAGAAACTTCTTTGTGATGAGTGCATTCAACTCACAGACTTGAACCTTCCTTTTGAAAGAGCAGTTTTGAAACACTCTTTTTGTAGAATCTGCAAGTGGATATTTGGAGCGCTTTGAGGCCTATGCTGGGAAATGAAATATCTTCTCCTAAAAACTAGACAGAAGCATTCTCAGAAACTTCTGTGTGATGAGTGCATTCAACTCACAGACTTGAACATTGCTTTTGATAGAGCAGTTTGGAAACACTCCTTTTGTAAAATCTGCAAGTGTTTATTTGGAGCGCTTTGAGGCCTATCCTGGAAAAGGAAATATCTCCACATAATAACTAGACAGAAGCATTCTCAGAAACTTCTTTGTGATGAGTGCATTCTACTCACCGAGTTGAAACTTCTTTGTTCTAGAAGAGTTTTCAAACTCTCTTTTTGTAGGATCTGCAAGTGCACATTTGGAACTGTTGGAGGCCAACGCTGGAAAAGGAAACATCCTCACATAGAAACTAGACAGAAGCATTCTCAGAAACTTGCTTGTGACGAGTGCATTCAACTCACAGACTTGAACCTTTCTTTTGAAAGAGCAGTTTTGGAACACTCTTTTTGTAGAATCTGCTAGTGTATATTTGGAGCGCTGTGAGGCCTATGCTGGGAAATGAAATATCTTCACCTAAAGACTAGACGGAAGCATTCTCCGAAACTTCTGTGTGATGAGTGCATTCAACTCACAGACGTGAACGTTCCTTTTGATAGAACAGTTTTGAAACACTCCTTTTGTAGGATCTGCAAGTCTTTATTTCGAGCGCTTGGAGGCCTATACTGGAAAAGGAAATGTCTTCAAATAACAACTACACAGAAGCATTCTCAGAAACTTCTTTGTGATGAGTGCATTCAACTCACAGACTTGAACCTTCCTTTTGAAAGAGCAGTTTTGAAACACTCTTTTTGTAGAATCTGCAAGTGGATATTTGGAGCGCTTTGAGGCCTATGCTGGGAAATGAAATATCTTCTCCTAAAAACTAGACAGAAGCATTCTCAGAAACTTCTGTGTGATGAGTGCATTCAACTCACAGACTTGAACATTGCTTTTGATACAGCAGTTTGGAAACACTCCTTTTGTAAAATCTGCAACTGTTTATTTGGAGCGCTTTGAGGCCTATCATGGAAAAGGAAATATCTTCACATAATAACTAGACAGAAGCATTCTCAGAAACTTCTTTGTGATGAGTGCATTCTACTCACAGAGTTGAACCTTCTTTGTGATAGAAGAGTTTTCAAACTCTCTTTTTGTAGAATCTGCAAGTGCACATTTGGAACTGTTGGAGGCCAACGCTGGAAAAGGAAACATCCTCACATAGAAACTAGACAGAAGCATTCTCAGAAACTTGCTTCTGACGAGTGCATTCAACTCACAGACTTGAACCTTTCTTTTCAAAGAGCAGTTTTGGAACACTCTTTTTGTAGAATCTGCTAGTGTATATTTGGAGCGCTGTGAGGCCTATGCTGGGAAATGGAATATCTTCACCTAAAAACTAGACGGAAGCATTCTCAGAAACTTCTGTGTGATGAGTGGATTCAACTCACAGACTTGAACGTTCCTTTTGATACAACAGTTTTGAAACACTCCTTTTGTAGAATCTGCAAGTGTTTATTTCGAGTGCTTGGAGGCCTATGCTGGAAAAGGAAATGTCTTCAAATAACAACTACACAGAAGCATTCTCAGAAACTTCTTTGTGATGAGTGCATTCAACTCACAGACTTGAACCTTCCTTTTGAAAGAGCAGTTTTGAAACACTCTTTTTGTAGAATCTGCAAGTGGATATTTGGAGCGCTTTGAGGCCTATGCTGGGAAATGAAATATTTTCTCCTAAAAACTAGACAGAAGCATTCTCAGAAACTTCTGTGTGATGAGTGCATTCAACTCACAGACTTGAACATTGCTTTTGATAGAGCAGTTTGGAAACACTCCTTTTGTAAAATCTGCAAGTGTTTATTTGGAGCGCTTTGAGGCCTATCCTGGAAAAGGAAATATCTCCACATAATAACTAGACAGAAGCATTCTCAGAAACTTCTTTGTGATGAGTGCATTCTACTCACCGAGTTGAAACTTCTTTGTTCTAGAAGAGTTTTCAAACTCTCTTTTTGTAGGATCTGCAAGTGCACATTTGGAACTGTTGGAGGCCAACGCTGGAAAAGGAAACATCCTCACATAGAAACTAGACAGAAGCATTCTCAGAAACCTGCTTGTGACGAGTGCATTCAACTCACAGACTTGAACCTTTCTTTTGAAAGAGCAGTTTTGGAACACTCTTTTTGTAGAATCTGCTAGTGTATATTTGGAGCGCTGTGAGGCCTATGCTGGGAAATGAAATATCTTCACCTAAAGACTAGACGGAAGCATTCTCCGAAACTTCTGTGTGATGAGTGCATTCAACTCACAGACTTGAACGTTCCTTTTGATAGAACAGTTTTGAAACACTCCTTTTGTAGGATCTGCAAGACTTTATTTCGAGCGCTTGGAGGCCTATACTGGAAAAGGAAATGTCTTCAAATAACAACTACACAGAAGCATTCTCAGAAACTTCTTTGTGATGAGTGCATTCAACTCACAGACTTGAACCTTCCTTTTGAAAGAGCAGTTTTGAAACACTCTTTTTGTAGAATCTGCAAGTGGATATTTGGAGCGCTTTGAGGCCTATGCTGGGAAATGAAATATCTTCTCCTAAAAACTAGACAGAAGCATTCTCAGAAACTTCTGTGTGATGAGTGCATTCAACTCACAGACTTGAACATTGCTTTTGATACAGCAGTTTGGAAACACTCCTTTTGTAAAATCTGCAACTGTTTATTTGGAGCGCTTTGAGGCCTATCATGGAAAAGGAAATATCTTCACATAATAACTAGACAGAAGCATTCTCAGAAACTTCTTTGTGATGAGTGCATTCTACTCACAGAGTTGAACCTTCTTTGTGATAGAAGAGTTTTCAAACTCTCTTTTTGTAGAATCTGCAAGTGCACATTTGGAACTGTTGGAGGCCAACGCTGGAAAAGGAAACATCCTCACATAGAAACTAGACAGAAGCATTCTCAGAAACTTGCTTCTGACGAGTGCATTCAACTCACAGACTTGAACCTTTCTTTTCAAAGAGCAGTTTTGGAACACTCTTTTTGTAGAATCTGCTAGTGTATATTTGGAGCGCTGTGAGGCCTATGCTGGGAAATGGAATATCTTCACCTAAAAACTAGACGGAAGCATTCTCAGAAACTTCTGTGTGATGAGTGGATTCAACTCACAGACTTGAACGTTCCTTTTGATACAACAGTTTTGAAACACTCCTTTTGTAGAATCTGCAAGTGTTTATTTCGAGTGCTTGGAGGCCTATGCTGGAAAAGGAAATGTCTTCAAATAACAACTACACAGAAGCCTTCTCAGAAACTTCTTTGTGATGAGTGCATTCAACTCACAGACTTGAACCTTCCTTTTGAAAGAGCAGTTTTGAAACACTCTTTTTGTAGAATCTGCAAGTGGATATTTGGAGCGCTTTGAGGCCTATGCTGGGAAATGAAATATCTTCTCCTAAAAACTAGACAGAAGCATTCTCAGAAACTTCTGTGTGATGAGTGCATTCAACTCACAGACTTGAACATTGCTTTTGATAGAGCAGTTTGGAAACACTCCTTTTGTAAAATCTGCAAGTGTTTATTTGGAGCGCTTTGAGGCCTATCCTGGAAAAGGAAATAACTCCACATAATAACTAGACAAAAGCATTCTCAGAAACTTCTTTGTGATGAGTGCATTCTACTCACCGAGTTGAAACTTCTTTGTTCTAGAAGAGTTTTCAAACTCTCTTTTTGTAGGATCTGCAAGTGCACATTTGGAACTGTTGGAGGCCAACGCTGGAAAAGGAAACATCCTCACATAGAAACTAGACAGAAGCATTCTCAGAAACTTGCTTGTGACGAGTGCATTCAACTCACAGACTTGAACCTTTCTTTTGAAAGAGCAGTTTTGGAACACTCTTTTTGTAGAATCTGCTAGTGTATATTTGGAGCGCTGTGAGGCCTATGCTGGGAAATGAAATATCTTCACCTAAAGACTAGACGGAAGCATTCTCCGAAACTTCTGTGTGATGAGTGCATTCAACTCACAGACGTGAACGTTCCTTTTGATAGAACAGTTTTGAAACACTCCTTTTGTAGGATCTGCAAGTCTTTATTTCGAGCGCTTGGAGGCCTATACTGGAAAAGGAAATGTCTTCAAATAACAACTACACAGAAGCATTCTCAGAAACTTCTTTGTGATGAGTGCATTCAACTCACAGACTTGAACCTTCCTTTTGAAAGAGCAGTTTTGAAACACTCTTTTTATAGAATCTGCAAGTGGATATTTGGAGCGCTTTGAGGCCTATGCTGGGAAATGAAATATCTTCTCCTAAAAACTAGACAGAAGCATTCTCAGAAACTTCTGTGTGATGAGTGCATTCAACTCACAGACTTGAACACTGCTTTTGATAGAGCAGTTTGGAAACACTCCTTTTTTAAAATCTGCAAGTGTTTATTTGGAGCGCTTTGAGGCCTATCCTGGAAAAGGAAATATCCTCACATAATAACTAGACAGAAGCATTCTCAGAAACTTCTTTGTGATGAGTGCATTCTACTCACAGAGTTGAACCTTCTGTGTGATAGAAGAGTTTTCAAACTCTCTTTTTGTAGAATCTGCAAGTGCACATTTGGAACTGTTGGAGGCCAACGCTGGAAAAGGAAACATCCTCAAGTAGAAACTAGACAGAAGCATTCTCAGAAACTTGCTTGTGACGAGTGCATTCAACTCACAGACTTGAACCTTTCTTTTGAAAGAGCAGTTTTGGAACACTCTTTTTGTAGAATCTACTAGTGTATATTTGGAGCGCTGTGAGGCCTATGCTGGGAAATGAAATATCTTCACCTAAAAACTAGACGGAAGCATTCTCAGAAACTTCTGTGTGATGAGTGCATTCAACTGACAGACTTGAACGTTCCTTTTGATAGAACAGTTTTGAAACACTCCTTTTGTAGAATCTGCAAATGTTTATTTCGAGCGCTTGGAGGCCTATGCTGGAAAAGGAAATGTCTTCAAATAACAACTACACAGAAGCATTCTCAGAAGCTTCTTTGTGATGAATGCATTCAACTCACAGGCTTGAACCTTCCTTTTGAAAGAGCAGTTTTGAAACACTCTTTTTGTAGAATCTGCAAGTGGATATTTGGAGCGCTTTGAGGCCTATGCTGGGAAATGAAATATCTTCACCTAAAAAGTAGACGGAAGGATTCTCAGAAACTTCTGTGTGATGAGTGCATTCAACTCACGGACTTGAACGTTCCTTTTGATAGAACAGTTTTGAAACACTCCTTTTGTAGAATCTGCAAGTGTTTATTTCGAGTGCCTGGAGGCCTAGGCTGGAAAAGGAAATGTCTTCAAATAACAACTACACAGAAGCATTCTCAGAAACTTCTTTGTGATGAGTGCATTCAACTCACAGACTTGAACCTTCCTTTTGAAAGAGCAGCTTTGAAACACTCTTTTTGTAGAATCTGCAAGTGGATATTTGGAGCGCTTTGAGGCCTATGCTGGGAAATGAAATATCTTCTCCTAAAAACTAGACAGAAGCATTCTCAGAAACTTCTGTGTGATGAGTGCATTCAACTCACAGACTTGAACACTGCTTTTGATAGAGCAGTTTGGAAACACTCCTTTTGTAAAATCTGCAAGTGTTTATTTGGAGCGCTTTGAGGCCTATCCTAGAAAAGGAAATATCTTCACATAATAACTAGACAGAAGCATTCTCAGAAACTTCTTTGTGATGAGTGCATTCTACTCACAGAGTTGAACCTTCGTTGTGATAGAAGAGTTTTCAAACTCTCTTTTTGTAGAATCTGCAAGTGCACATTTGGAACTGTTGGAGGCCAACGCTGGAAAAGGAAACATCCTCACATAGAAACTAGACAGAAGCATTCTCAGAAACTTGCTTGTGACGAGTGCATTCAACTCACAGACTTGAACCTTTCTTTTGAAAGAGCAGTTTTTGAACACTCTTTTTGTAGAATCTGCTAGTGTATATTTGGAGCGCTGTGAGGCCTATGCTGGGAAATGAAATATCTTCACCTAAAAACTAGACGGAATCATCTCCGAAACTTCTGTGTGATGAGTGCATTCAACTCACAGACTTGAACGTTCCTTTTGATAGAACAGTTTTGAAACACTCCTTTTGTAGAATCTGCAAGTGTTTATTTGGAGCGCTTGGAGGCCTATGCTGGAAAAGGAAATGTCTTCAAATAACAACTACACAGAAGCATTCTCAGAAACTTCTTTGTGATGAGTGCATTCAACTCACAGACTTGAACCTTCCTTTTGAAAGAGCAGTTTTGAAACACTCTTTTTGTAGAATCTGCAAGTGGATATTTGGAGCGCTTTGAGGCCTATGCTGGGAAATGAAATATCTTCTCCTAAAAACTAGACAGAAGCATTCTCAGAAACTTCTGTGTGATGAGTGCATTCAACTCACAGACTTGAACATTGCTTTTGATAGAGGAGTTTGGAAACACTCCTTTTGTAAAATCTGCAAGTGTTTACTTGGAGCGCTTTGAGGCCTATCCTGGAAAGGGAAATATCTTCACATAATAACTAGACAGAAGCATTCTCAGAAACTTCTTTGGGATGAGTGCATTCTACTCACAGAGTTGAACCTTCTCTGTGATAGAAGAGTTTTCAAACTCCCTTTTTGTAGAATCTGCAAGTGCACATTTGGAACTGTTGGAGGCCAACGCTGGAAAAGGAAACATCCTCACATAGAAACTAGACAGAAGCATTCTCAGAAACTTGCTTGTGACGAGTGCATTCAACTCACAGACTTGAACCTTTCTTTTGAAAGAGCAGTTTTTGAACACTCTTTTTGTAGAATCTGCTAGTGTATATTTGGAGCGCTGTGAGGCCTATGCTGGGAAATGAAATATCTTCACCTAAAAACTAGACGGAAGCATTCTCAGAAACTTCTGTGTGATGAGTGCATTCAACTCACAGACTTGAACGTTCCTTTTGATAGAACAGTTTTGAAACACTCCTTTTGTAGAATCTGCAAGTGTTTATTTCGAGTGCTTGGAGGCCTATGCTGGAAAAGGAAATGTCTTCAAATAACAACTACACAGAAGCATTCTCAGAAACTTCTTTGTGATGAGTGCATTCAACTCACAGACTTGAACCTTTCTTTTGAAAGAGCAGTTTTGGAACACTCTTTTTGTAGAATCTGCTAGTGTATATTTGGAGCGCTGTGAGGCCTATGCTGGGAAATGAAATATCTTCACCTAAAAACTAGACGGAAGCATTCTCCGAAACTTCTGTGTGATGAGTGCATTCAACTCACAGACGTGAACGTTCCTATTGATAGAACAGTTTTGAAATACTCCTTTTGTAGAATCTGCAAGTGTTTATTTGGAGCGCTTGGAGTCCTATGCTGGAAAAGGAAATGTCTTCAAATAACAACTACACAGAAGCATTCTCAGAAACTTATTTGTGATGAGTGCATTCAACTCACAGACTTGAACCTTCCTTTTGAAAGAGCAGTTTTGAAACACTCTTTTTGTAGAATCTGCAAGTGGATATTTGGAGCGCTTTGAGGCCTATGCTGGGGAATGAAATATCTTCTCCTAAAAACTAGACAGAAGCATTCTCAGAAACTTCTGTGTGATGAGTGCATTCAACTCACAGACTTGAACATTGCTTTTGATAGAGCAGTTTGGAAACACTCCTTTTGTAAAATCTGCAAGTGTTTATTTGGAGCGCTTTGAGGCCTATCCTGGAAAAGGAAATATCTTCACATAATAACTAGACAGAAGCATTCTCAGAAACTTCTTTGTGATGAGTGCATTCTATTCACAGAGTTGAACCTTCTTTGTGATAGAAGAGTTTTCAAACTCTCTTTTTGTAGAATCTGCAAGTGCACATTTGGAACTGTTGGAGGCCAACGCTGGAAAAGGAAACATCCTCACATAGAAACTAGACAGAAGCATTCTCAGAAACTTGCTTGTGACGAGTGCATTCAACTCACAGACTTGAACCTTTCTTTTGAAAGAGCAGTTTTTGAACACTCTTTTTGTAGAATCTGCTAGTGTATATTTGGAGCGCTGTGAGGCCTATGCTGGGAAATGAAATATCTTCACCTAAAAACTAGACGGAAGCATTCTCAGAAACTTCTGTGTGATGAGTGCATTCAACTCACAGACTTGAACGTTCCTTTTGATAGAACAGTTTTGAAACACTCCTTTTGTAGAATCTGCAAGTGTTTATTTCGAGTGCTTGGAGGCCTATGCTGGAAAAGGAAATGTCTTCAAATAACAACTACACAGAAGCATTCTCAGAAACTTCTTTGTGATGAGTGCATTCAACTCACAGACTTGAACCTTTCTTTTGAAAGAGCAGTTTTGGAACACTCTTTTTGTAGAATCTGCTAGTGTATATTTGGAGCGCTGTGAGGCCTATGCTGGGAAATGAAATATCTTCACCTAAAAACTAGACGGAAGCATTCTCCGAAACTTCTGTGTGATGAGTGCATTCAACTCACAGACGTGAACGTTCCTATTGATAGAACAGTTTTGAAATACTCCTTTTGTAGAATCTGCAAGTGTTTATTTGGAGCGCTTGGAGTCCTATGCTGGAAAAGGAAATGTCTTCAAATAACAACTACACAGAAGCATTCTCAGAAACTTATTTGTGATGAGTGCATTCAACTCACAGACTTGAACCTTCCTTTTGAAAGAGCAGTTTTGAAACACTCTTTTTGTAGAATCTGCAAGTGGATATTTGGAGCGCTTTGAGGCCTATGCTGGGGAATGAAATATCTTCTCCTAAAAACTAGACAGAAGCATTCTCAGAAACTTCTGTGTGATGAGTGCATTCAACTCACAGACTTGAACATTGCTTTTGATAGAGCAGTTTGGAAACACTCCTTTTGTAAAATCTGCAAGTGTTTATTTGGAGCGCTTTGAGGCCTATCCTGGAAAAGGAAATATCTTCACATAATAACTAGACAGAAGCATTCTCAGAAACTTCTTTGTGATGAGTGCATTCTACTCACAGAGTTGAACCTTCTTTGTGATAGAAGAGTTTTCAAACTCTCTTTTTGTAGAATCTGCAAGTGCACATTTGGAACTGTTGGAGGCCAACGCTGGAAAAGGAAACATCCTCACATAGATACTAGACAGAAGCATTCTCAGAAACTTGCTTGTGACGAGTGCATTCAACTCACAGACTTGAACCTTTCTTTTGAAAGAGCAGTTTTGGAACACTCTTTTTGTAGAATCTGCTGGTGTATATTTGGAGCGCTGTGAGGCCTATGCTGGGAAATGAAATATCTTCACCTAAAAACTAGACGGAAGCATTCTCCGAAACTTCTGTGTGATGAGTGCATTCAACTCACAGACTTGAACGTTCCTTTTGATAGAACAGTTTTAAACACTCCTTTTGTACAATCTGCAAGTGTTTATTTCGAGCGCTTGGAGGCCTATGCTGGAAAAGGAAATGTCTTCAAATAACAACTACACAGAAGCATTCTCAGAAACTTCTTTGTGATGAGTGCATTCAACTCACAGACTTGAACCTTCCTTTTGAAAGAGCAGTTTTGAAACCCTCTTTTTGTAGAATCTGCAAGTGGATATTTGGAGCGCTTTGAGGCCTATGCTGGGAAATGAAATATCTTCTCCTAAAAAGTAGACGGAAGGATTCTCAGAAACTTCTGTGTGATGAGTGCATTCAACTCACGGACTTGAAGGTTCCTTTTGAAAGAACAGTTTTGAAACACTCCTTTTGTAGAATCTGCAAGTGTTTATTTCGAGTGCCTGGAGGCCTAGGCTGGAGAAGGAAATGTCTTCAAATAACAACTACACAGAAGCATTCTCAGAAACTTCTTTGTGATGAGTGCATTCAACTCACAGACTTGAACCTTCCTTTTGAAAGAGCAGCTTTGAAACACTCTTTTTGTAGAATCTGCAAGTGGATATTTGGAGCGCTTTGAGGCCTATGCTGGGAAATGAAATATCTTCTCCTAAAAACTAGACAGAAGCATTCTCAGAAACTTCTGTGTGATGAGTGCATTCAACTCACAGACTTGAACACTGCTTTTGATAGAGCAGTTTGGAAACACTCCTTTTGTAAAATCTGCAAGTGTTTATTTGGAGCGCTTTGAGGCCTATCCTAGAAAAGGAAATATCTTCACATAATAACTAGACAGAAGCATTCTCAGAAACTTCTTTGTGATGAGTGCATTCTACTCACAGAGTTGAACCTTCTTTGTGATAGAAGAGTTTTCAAACTCTCTTTTTGTAGAATCTGCAAGTGCACATTTGGAACTGTTGGAGGCCAACGCTGGAAAAGGAAACATCCTCACATAGAAACTAGACAGAAGCATTCTCAGAAACTTGCTTGTGACGAGTGCATTCAACTCACAGACTTGAACCTTTCTTTTGAAAGAGCAGTTTTGGAACACTCTTTTTGTAGAATCTGCTAGTGTATATTTGGAGCGCTGTGAGGCCTATACTGGGAAATGAAATATCTTCACCTAAAAACTAGACGGAATCATTCTCCGAAACTTCTGTGTGATGAGTGCATTCAACTCACAGACTTGAACGTTCCTTTTGATAGAACAGTTTTGAAACACTCCTTTTGTAGAATCTGCAAGTGTTTATTTGGAGCGCTTGGAGGCCTATGCTGGAAAAGGAAATGTCTTCAAATAACAACTACACAGAAGCATTCTCAGAAACTTCTTTGTGATGAGTGCATTCAACTCACAGACTTGAACCTTCCTTTTGAAAGAGCAGTTTTGAAACACTCTTTTTGTAGAATCTGCAAGTGGATATTTGGAGCGCTTTGAGGCCTATGCTGGGAAATGAAATATCTTCTCCTAAAAACGAGACAGAAGCATTCTCAGAAACTTCTGTTTGATGAGTGCATTCAACTCACAGACTTGAACATTGCTTTTGATAGAGCAGTTTGGAAACACTCCTTTTGTAAAATCTGCAAGTGTTTATTTGGAGCGCTTTGAGGCCTATCCTGGAAAGGGAAATATCTTCACATAATAACTAGACAGAAGCATTCTCAGAAACTTCTTTGGGATGAGTGCATTCTACTCACAGAGTTGAACCTTCTCTGTGATAGAAGATTTTTCAAACTCCCTTTTTGTAGAATCTGCAAGTGCACATTTGGAACTGTTGGAGGCCAACGCTGGAAAAGGAAACATCCTCACATAGAAAATAGACAGAAGCCTTCTCAGAAACTTGCTTGTGACGAGTGCATTCAACTCACAGACTTGAACCTTTCTTTTGAAAGAGCAGTTTTGGAACACTCTTTTTGTAGAATCTGCTAGTGTATATTTGGAGCGCTGTGAGGCCTATGCTGGGAAATGAAATATCTTCACCTAAAAACTAGACGGAAGCATTCTCCGAAACTTCTGTGTGATGAGTGCATTCAACTCACAGACTTGAACGTTCCTTTTGATAGAACAGTTTTGAAACACTCCTTTTGTAGAATCTGCAAGTGTTTATTTCGAGTGCTTGGAGGCCTATGCTGGAAAAGGAAATGTCTTCAAATAACAACTACACAGAAGCATTCTCAGAAACTTCTTTGTGATGAGTGCATTCAACTCACAGACTTGAACCTTCCTTTTGAAAGAGTAGTTTTGAAACACTCTTTTTGTAGAATCTGCAAGTGGATATTTGGAGCGCTGTGAGGCCTATGCTGGGAAATGAAATATCTTCTCCTTAAAACTAGACAGAAGCATTCTCAGAAACTACTGTGTGATGAGTGCATTCAACTCACAGACTTGAACATTGCTTTTGATAGAGCAGTTTGGAAACACTCCTTTTGTAAAATCTGCAAGTGTTTGTTTGGAGCGCTTTGAGGCCTATCCTGGAAAAGGAAATATCTTCACATAATAACTAGACAGAAGCATTCTCAGAAACTTCTTTGTGATGAGTGCATTCTACTCACAGAGTTGAACCTTCTTTGTGATAGAAGAGTTTTCAAACTCTCTTTTTGTAGAATCTGCAAGTGCACATTTGGAACTGTTGGAGGCCATCGCTGGAAAAGGAAACATCCTCACATAGAAACTAGACAGAAGCATTCTCAGAAACTTGCTTGTGACGAGTGCATTCAACTCACAGACTTGAACCTTTCTTTTGAAAGAGCAGTTTTGGAACACTCTTTTTGTAGAATCTGCTAGTGTATATTTGGAGCGCTGTGAGTCCTATGCTGGGAAATGAAATATCTTCACCTAAAAACTAGACGGAAGCATTCTCCGAAACTTCTGTGTGATGAGTGCATTCAACTCACAGACTTGAACGTTCCTTTTGATAGAACAGTTTTGAAACACTCCTTTTGTAGAATCTGCAAGTGTTTATTTCGAGTGCTTGGAGGCCTATGCTGGAAAAGGAAATGTCTTCAAATAACAACTACACAGAAGCATTCTCAGAAACTTCTTTGTGATGAGTGCATTCAACTCACAGACTTGAACCTTCCTTTAGAAAGAGCAGCTTTGAAACACTCTTTTTGTAGAATCTGCAAGTGGATATTTGGAGCGCTTTGAGGCCTATGCTGGGAAATGAAATATCTTCTCCTAAAAACTAGACAGAAGCATTCTCAGAAACTTCTGTGTGATGAGTGCATTCAACTCACAGACTTGAACATTGCTTTTGATAGAGCAGTTTGGAAACACTCCTTTTGTAAAATCTGCAACTGTTTATTTGGAGCGCTTTGAGGCCTATCATGGAAAAGGAAATATCTTCACATAATAACTAGACAGAAGAATTCTCAGAAACTTCTTTGTGATGAGTGCATTCTACTCACAGAGTTGAACCTTCTTTGTGATAGAAGAGTTTTCAAACTCTCTTTTTGTAGAATCTGCAAGTGCACATTTGGAACTGTTGGAGGCCAACGCTGGAAAAGGAAACATCCTCACATAGAAACTAGACAGAAGCATTCTCAGAAACTTGCTTGTGACGAGTGCATTCAACTCACAGACTTGAACCTTTCTTTTGAAAGAGCAGTTTTGGAACACTCTTTTTGTAGAATCTGCTAGTGTATATTTGGAGCGCTGTGAGGCCTATGCTGGGAAATGAAATATCTTCACCTAAAAACTAGACGGAATCATTCTCCGAAACTTCTGTGTGATGAGTGCATTCAACTCACAGACGTGAACGTTCCTTTTGATAGAACAGTTTTGAAACACTCCTTTTGTAGGATCTGCAAGTCTTTATTTCGAGCGCTTGGAGGCCTATACTGGAAAAGGAAATGTCTTCAAATAACAACTACACAGAAGCATTCTCAGAAACTTCTTTGTGATGAGTGCATTCAACTCACAGACTTGAACCTTCCTTTTGAAAGAGCAGTTTTGAAACACTCTTTTTGTAGAATCTGCAAGTGGATATTTGGAGCGCTTTGAGGCCTATGCTGGGAAATGAAATATCTTCTCCTAAAAACTAGACAGAAGCATTCCCAGAAACTGCTGTGTGATGAGTGCATTCACCTCACAGACTTGAACACTGCTTTTGATAGAGCAGTTTGGAAACACTCCTTTTGTAAAATCTGCAAGTGTTTATTTGGAGCGCTTTGAGGCCTATCCTGGAAAAGGAAATATCTTCACATAATAACTAGACAGAAGCATTCTCAGAAACTTCTTTGTGATGACTGCATTCTACTCACAGAGTTGAACCTTCTGTGTGATAGAAGAGTTTTCATACTCTCTTTTTGTAGAATCTGCAAGTGCACATTTGGAACTGTTGGAGGCCAACGCTGGAAAAGGAAACATCCTCAAGTAGAAACTAGACAGAAGCATTCTCAGAAACTTGCTTGTGACGAGTGCATTCAACTCACAGACTTGAACCTTTCTTTTGAAAGAGCAGTTTTGGAACACTCTTTTTGTAGAATCTGCTGGTGTATATTTGGAGCGCTGTGAGGCCTATGCTGGGAAATGAAATATCTTCACCTAAAAACTAGACGGAAGCATTCTCCGAAACTTCTGTGTGATGAGTGCATTCAACTCACAGACTTGAACGTTCCTTTTGATAGAACAGTTTTAAACACTCCTTTTGTACAATCTGCAAGTGTTTATTTCGAGCGCTTGGAGGCCTATGCTGGAAAAGGAAATGTCTTCAAATAACAACTACACAGAAGCATTCTCAGAAACTTCTTTGTGATGAGTGCATTCAACTCACAGACTTGAACCTTCCTTTTGAAAGAGCAGTTTTGAAACCCTCTTTTTGTAGAATCTGCAAGTGGATATTTGGAGCGCTTTGAGGCCTATGCTGGGAAATGAAATATCTTCTCCTAAAAAGTAGACGGAAGGATTCTCAGAAACTTCTGTGTGATGAGTGCATTCAACTCACGGACTTGAAGGTTCCTTTTGAAAGAACAGTTTTGAAACACTCCTTTTGTAGAATCTGCAAGTGTTTATTTCGAGTGCCTGGAGGCCTAGGCTGGAGAAGGAAATGTCTTCAAATAACAACTACACAGAAGCATTCTCAGAAACTTCTTTGTGATGAGTGCATTCAACTCACAGACTTGAACCTTCCTTTTGAAAGAGCAGCTTTGAAACACTCTTTTTGTAGAATCTGCAAGTGGATATTTGGAGCGCTTTGAGGCCTATGCTGGGAAATGAAATATCTTCTCCTAAAAACTAGACAGAAGCATTCTCAGAAACTTCTGTGTGATGAGTGCATTCAACTCACAGACTTGAACACTGCTTTTGATAGAGCAGTTTGGAAACACTCCTTTTGTAAAATCTGCAAGTGTTTATTTGGAGCGCTTTGAGGCCTATCCTAGAAAAGGAAATATCTTCACATAATAACTAGACAGAAGCATTCTCAGAAACTTCTTTGTGATGAGTGCATTCTACTCACAGAGTTGAACCTTCTTTGTGATAGAAGAGTTTTCAAACTCTCTTTTTGTAGAATCTGCAAGTGCACATTTGGAACTGTTGGAGGCCAACGCTGGAAAAGGAAACATCCTCACATAGAAACTAGACAGAAGCATTCTCAGAAACTTGCTTGTGACGAGTGCATTCAACTCACAGACTTGAACCTTTCTTTTGAAAGAGCAGTTTTGGAACACTCTTTTTGTAGAATCTGCTAGTGTATATTTGGAGCGCTGTGAGGCCTATACTGGGAAATGAAATATCTTCACCTAAAAACTAGACGGAATCATTCTCCGAAACTTCTGTGTGATGAGTGCATTCAACTCACAGACTTGAACGTTCCTTTTGATAGAACAGTTTTGAAACACTCCTTTTGTAGAATCTGCAAGTGTTTATTTGGAGCGCTTGGAGGCCTATGCTGGAAAAGGAAATGTCTTCAAATAACAACTACACAGAAGCATTCTCAGAAACTTCTTTGTGATGAGTGCATTCAACTCACAGACTTGAACCTTCCTTTTGAAAGAGCAGTTTTGAAACACTCTTTTTGTAGAATCTGCAAGTGGATATTTGGAGCGCTTTGAGGCCTATGCTGGGAAATGAAATATCTTCTCCTAAAAACGAGACAGAAGCATTCTCAGAAACTTCTGTTTGATGAGTGCATTCAACTCACAGACTTGAACATTGCTTTTGATAGAGCAGTTTGGAAACACTCCTTTTGTAAAATCTGCAAGTGTTTATTTGGAGCGCTTTGAGGCCTATCCTGGAAAGGGAAATATCTTCACATAATAACTAGACAGAAGCATTCTCAGAAACTTCTTTGGGATGAGTGCATTCTACTCACAGAGTTGAACCTTCTCTGTGATAGAAGATTTTTCAAACTCCCTTTTTGTAGAATCTGCAAGTGCACATTTGGAACTGTTGGAGGCCAACGCTGGAAAAGGAAACATCCTCACATAGAAACTAGACAGAAGCATTCTCAGAAACTTGCTTGTGACGAGTGCATTCAACTCACAGACTTGAACCTTTCTTTTGAAAGAGCAGTTTTGGAACACTCTTTTTGTAGAATCTGCTAGTGTATATTTGGAGCGCTGTGAGGCCTATGCTGGGAAATGAAATATCTTCACCTAAAAACTAGACGGAAGCATTCTCCGAAACTTCTGTGTGATGAGTGCATTCAACTCACAGACTTGAACGTTCCTTTTGATAGAACAGTTTTGAAACACTCCTTTTGTAGAATCTGCAAGTGTTTATTTCGAGTGCTTGGAGGCCTATGCTGGAAAAGGAAATGTCTTCAAATAACAACTACACAGAAGCATTCTCAGAAACTTCTTTGTGATGAGTGCATTCAACTCACAGACTTGAACCTTCCTTTAGAAAGAGCAGCTTTGAAACACTCTTTTTGTAGAATCTGCAAGTGGATATTTGGAGCGCTTTGAGGCCTATGCTGGGAAATGAAATATCTTCTCCTAAAAACTAGACAGAAGCATTCTCAGAAACTTCTGTGTGATGAGTGCATTCAACTCACAGACTTGAACATTGCTTTTGATAGAGCAGTTTGGAAACACTCCTTTTGTAAAATCTGCAACTGTTTATTTGGAGCGCTTTGAGGCCTATCATGGAAAAGGAAATATCTTCACATAATAACTAGACAGAAGAATTCTCAGAAACTTCTTTGTGATGAGTGCATTCTACTCACAGAGTTGAACCTTCTTTGTGATAGAAGAGTTTTCAAACTCTCTTTTTGTAGAATCTGCAAGTGCACATTTGGAACTGTTGGAGGCCAACGCTGGAAAAGGAAACATCCTCACATAGAAACTAGACAGAAGCATTCTCAGAAACTTGCTTGTGACGAGTGCATTCAACTCACAGACTTGAACCTTTCTTTTGAAAGAGCAGTTTTGGAACACTCTTTTTGTAGAATCTGCTAGTGTATATTTGGAGCGCTGTGAGGCCTATGCTGGGAAATGAAATATCTTCACCTAAAAACTAGACGGAATCATTCTCCGAAACTTCTGTGTGATGAGTGCATTCAACTCACAGACTTGAACGTTCCTTTTGATAGAACAGTTTTGAAACACTCCTTTTGTAGAATCTGCAAGTGTTTATTTCGAGCGCTTGGAGGCCTATGCTGGAAAAGGAAATGTCTTCAAATAACAACTACACAGAAGCACTCTCAGAAACTTCTTTGTGATGTGTGCATTCAACTCACAGACTTGAACCTTCCTTTTGAAAGAGCAGTTTTGAAACACTCTTTTTGTAGAATCTGCAAGTGGATATTTGGAGCGCTTTGAGGCCTATGCTAGGAAATGAAATATCTTCTCCTAAAAACTAGACAGAAGCATTCTCAGAAACTTCTGTGTGATGAGTGCATTCAACTCACAGACTTGAACATTGCTTTTGATAGAGCAGTTTGGAAACACTCCTTTTGTAAAATCTGCAAGTGTTTGTTTGGAGCGCTTTGAGGCCTATCCTGGAAAGGGAAATATCTTCACATAATAACTAGACAGAAGCATTCTCAGAAACTTTTTTGTGATGAGTGCATTCTACTCACAGAGTTGAACCTTCTCTGTGATACAAGAGTTTTCAAACTCTCTTTTTGTAGAATCTGCAAGTGCACATTTGGAACTGTTGGAGGCCAACGCTGGAAAAGGAAACATCCTCACATAGAAACTACACAGAAGCCTTCTCAGAAACTTGCTTGTGACGAGTGCATTCAACTCACAGACTTGAACCTTTCTTTTGAAAGAGCAGTTTTGGAACACTCTTTTTGTAGAATCTGCTAGTGTATATTTGGAGCGCTGTGAGGCCTATGCTGGGAAATGAAATATCTTCACCTAAAAACTAGACGGAAGCATTCTCCGAAACTTCTGTGTGATGAGTGCATTGAACTCACAGACGTGAACGTTGCTTTTGATAGAACAGTTTAGAAATA
Organism: Pongo pygmaeus; assembly: GCF_028885625.2. Classification (NCBI taxonomy): domain Eukaryota; kingdom Metazoa; phylum Chordata; class Mammalia; order Primates; family Hominidae; genus Pongo; species Pongo pygmaeus. The sequence goes on from NC_072392.2 coordinate 40,483,432, forward strand.
CTCCTTTTGTAGAATCTGCAAGTGTTTATTTGGAACGCTTGGAGTCCTATGCTGGAAAAGGAAATGCCTTCAAATAACAACTACACAGAAGCATTCTCAGAAACTTCTTTGTGATGAGTGCATTCAACTCACAGACTTGAACCTTCCTTTTGAAAGAGCAGCTTTGAAACACTCTTTTTGTAGAATCTGCAAGTGGATATTTGGAGCGCTTTGAGGCCTATGCTGGGAAATGAAATATCTTCTCCTAAAAACTAGACAGAAGCATTCTCAGAAACTTCTGTGTGATGAGTGCATTCAACTCACAGACTTGAACATTGCTTTTGATAGAGCAGTTTGGAAACACTCCTTTTGTAAAATCTGCAAGTGTTTATTTGGAGCGCTTTGAGGCCTATCCTGGAAAAGGAAATATCTCCACATAATAACTAGACAGAAGCATTCTCAGAAACTTCTTTGGGATGAGTGCATTCTACTCACAGAGTTGAACCTTCTCTGTGATAGAAGAGTTTTCAAACTCCCTTTTTGTAGAATCTGCAAGTGCACATTTGGAACTGTTGGAGGCCAACGCTGGAAAAGGAAACATCCTCACATAGAAACTAGACAGAAGCATTCTCAGAAACTTGCTTGTGACGAGTGCATTCAACTCACAGACTTGAACCTTTCTTTTGAAAGAGCAGTTTTGGAACACTCTTTTTGTAGAATCTGCTAGTGTATATTTGGAGCGCTGTGAGGCCTATGCTGGGAAATGAAATATCTTCACCTAAAAACTAGACGGAAGCATTCTCAGAAACTTCTGTGTGATGAGTGCATTCAACTCACAGACTTGAACGTTCCTTTTGATAGAACAGTTTTGAAACACTCCTTTTGTAGAATCTGCAAGTGTTTATTTCGAGTGCTTGGAGGCCTATGCTGGAAAAGGAAATGTCTTCAAATAACAACTACACAGAAGCATTCTCAGAAACTTCTTTGTGATGAGTGCATTCAACTCACAGACTTGAACCTTCCTTTTGAAAGAGTAGTTTTGAAACACTCTTTTTGTAGAATCTGCAAGTGGATATTTGGAGCGCTGTGAGGCCTATGCTGGGAAATGAAATATCTTCTCCTTAAAACTAGACAGAAGCATTCTCAGAAACTACTGTGTGATGAGTGCATTCAACTCACAGACTTGAACATTGCTTTTGATAGAGCAGTTTGGAAACACTCCTTTTGTACAATCTGCAAGTGTTTATTTGGAGCGCTTTGAGGCCTATCCTGGAAAAGGAAATATCTTCACATAATAACTAGACAGAAGCATTCTCAGAAACTTCTTTGTGATGAGTGCATTCTACTCACAGAGTTGAACCTTCTTTGTGATAGAAGTGTTTTCAAACTCTCTTTTTGTAGAATCTGCAAGTGCACATTTGGAACTGTTGGAGGCCATCGCTGGAAAAGGAAACATCCTCACATAGAAACTAGACAGAAGCATTCTCAGAAACTTGCTTGTGACGAGTGCATTCAACTCACAGACTTGAACCTTTCTTTTGAAAGAGCAGTTTTGGAACACTCTTTTTGTAGAATCTGCTAGTGTATATTTGGAGCGCTGTGAGGCCTATGCTGGGAAATGAAATATCTTCACCTAAAAACTAGACGGAAGCATTCTCCGAAACTTCTGTGTGATGAGTGCATTCAACTCACAGACGTGAACGTTCCTTTTGATAGAACAGTTTTGAAACACTCCTTTTGTAGGATCTGCAAGTCTTTATTTCGAGCGCTTGGAGGCCTATACTGGAAAAGGAAATGTCTTCAAATAACAACTACACAGAAGCATTCTCAGAAACTTCTTTGTGATGAGTGCATTCAACTCACAGACTTGAACCTTCCTTTTGAAAGAGCAGTTTTGAAACACTCTTTTTGTAGAATCTGCAAGTGGATATTTGGAGCGCTTTGAGGCCTATGCTGGGAAATGAAATATCTTCTCCTAAAAACTAGACAGAAGCATTCCCAGAAACTGCTGTGTGATGAGTGCATTCACCTCACAGACTTGAACACTGCTTTTGATAGAGCAGTTTGGAAACACTCCTTTTGTAAAATCTGCAAGTGTTTATTTGGAGCGCTTTGAGGCCTATCCTGGAAAAGGAAATATCTTCACATAATAACTAGACAGAAGCATTCTCAGAAACTTCTTTGTGATGACTGCATTCTACTCACAGAGTTGAACCTTCTGTGTGATAGAAGAGTTTTCATACTCTCTTTTTGTAGAATCTGCAAGTGCACATTTGGAACTGTTGGAGGCCAACGCTGGAAAAGGAAACATCCTCAAGTAGAAACTAGACAGAAGCATTCTCAGAAACTTGCTTGTGACGAGTGCATTCAACTCACAGACTTGAACCTTTCTTTTGAAAGAGCAGTTTTGGAACACTCTTTTTGTAGAATCTGCTGGTGTATATTTGGAGCGCTGTGAGGCCTATGCTGGGAAATGAAATATCTTCACCTAAAAACTAGACGGAAGCATTCTCCGAAACTTCTGTGTGATGAGTGCATTCAACTCACAGACTTGAACGTTCCTTTTGATAGAACAGTTTTAAACACTCCTTTTGTACAATCTGCAAGTGTTTATTTCGAGCGCTTGGAGGCCTATGCTGGAAAAGGAAATGTCTTCAAATAACAACTACACAGAAGCATTCTCAGAAACTTCTTTGTGATGAGTGCATTCAACTCACAGACTTGAACCTTCCTTTTGAAAGAGCAGTTTTGAAACCCTCTTTTTGTAGAATCTGCAAGTGGATATTTGGAGCGCTTTGAGGCCTATGCTGGGAAATGAAATATCTTCTCCTAAAAAGTAGACAGAAGGATTCTCAGAAACTTCTGTGTGATGAGTGCATTCAACTCACGGACTTGAAGGTTCCTTTTGAAAGAACAGTTTTGAAACACTCCTTTTGTAGAATCTGCAAGTGTTTATTTCGAGTGCCTGGAGGCCTAGGCTGGAGAAGGAAATGTCTTCAAATAACAACTACACAGAAGCATTCTCAGAAACTTCTTTGTGATGAGTGCATTCAACTCACAGACTTGAACCTTCCTTTTGAAAGAGCAGCTTTGAAACACTCTTTTTGTAGAATCTGCAAGTGGATATTTGGAGCGCTTTGAGGCCTATGCTGGGAAATGAAATATCTTCTCCTAAAAACTAGACAGAAGCATTCTCAGAAACTTCTGTGTGATGAGTGCATTCAACTCACAGACTTGAACACTGCTTTTGATAGAGCAGTTTGGAAACACTCCTTTTGTAAAATCTGCAAGTGTTTATTTGGAGCGCTTTGAGGCCTATCCTAGAAAAGGAAATATCTTCACATAATAACTAGACAGAAGCATTCTCAGAAACTTCTTTGTGATGAGTGCATTCTACTCACAGAGTTGAACCTTCTTTGTGATAGAAGAGTTTTCAAACTCTCTTTTTGTAGAATCTGCAAGTGCACATTTGGAACTGTTGGAGGCCAACGCTGGAAAAGGAAACATCCTCACATAGAAACTAGACAGAAGCATTCTCAGAAACTTGCTTGTGACGAGTGCATTCAACTCACAGACTTGAACCTTTCTTTTGAAAGAGCAGTTTTGGAACACTCTTTTTGTAGAATCTGCTAGTGTATATTTGGAGCGCTGTGAGGCCTATACTGGGAAATGAAATATCTTCACCTAAAAACTAGACGGAATCATTCTCCGAAACTTCTGTGTGATGAGTGCATTCAACTCACAGACTTGAACGTTCCTTTTGATAGAACAGTTTTGAAACACTCCTTTTGTAGAATCTGCAAGTGTTTATTTGGAGCGCTTGGAGGCCTATGCTGGAAAAGGAAATGTCTTCAAATAACAACTACACAGAAGCATTCTCAGAAACTTCTTTGTGATGAGTGCATTCAACTCACAGACTTGAACCTTCCTTTTGAAAGAGCAGTTTTGAAACACTCTTTTTGTAGAATCTGCAAGTGGATATTTGGAGCGCTTTGAGGCCTATGCTGGGAAATGAAATATCTTCTCCTAAAAACGAGACAGAAGCATTCTCAGAAACTTCTGTTTGATGAGTGCATTCAACTCACAGACTTGAACATTGCTTTTGATAGAGCAGTTTGGAAACACTCCTTTTGTAAAATCTGCAAGTGTTTATTTGGAGCGCTTTGAGGCCTATCCTGGAAAGGGAAATATCTTCACATAATAACTAGACAGAAGCATTCTCAGAAACTTCTTTGGGATGAGTGCATTCTACTCACAGAGTTGAACCTTCTCTGTGATAGAAGATTTTTCAAACTCCCTTTTTGTAGAATCTGCAAGTGCACATTTGGAACTGTTGGAGGCCAACGCTGGAAAAGGAAACATCCTCACATAGAAAATAGACAGAAGCCTTCTCAGAAACTTGCTTGTGACGAGTGCATTCAACTCACAGACTTGAACCTTTCTTTTGAAAGAGCAGTTTTGGAACACTCTTTTTGTAGAATCTGCTAGTGTATATTTGGAGCGCTGTGAGGCCTATGCTGGGAAATGAAATATCTTCACCTAAAAACTAGACGGAAGCATTCTCCGAAACTTCTGTGTGATGAGTGCATTCAACTCACAGACTTGAACGTTCCTTTTGATAGAACAGTTTTGAAACACTCCTTTTGTAGAATCTGCAAGTGTTTATTTCGAGTGCTTGGAGGCCTATGCTGGAAAAGGAAATGTCTTCAAATAACAACTACACAGAAGCATTCTCAGAAACTTCTTTGTGATGAGTGCATTCAACTCACAGACTTGAACCTTCCTTTTGAAAGAGTAGTTTTGAAACACTCTTTTTGTAGAATCTGCAAGTGGATATTTGGAGCGCTGTGAGGCCTATGCTGGGAAATGAAATATCTTCTCCTTAAAACTAGACAGAAGCATTCTCAGAAACTACTGTGTGATGAGTGCATTCAACTCACAGACTTGAACATTGCTTTTGATAGAGCAGTTTGGAAACACTCCTTTTGTAAAATCTGCAAGTGTTTGTTTGGAGCGCTTTGAGGCCTATCCTGGAAAAGGAAATATCTTCACATAATAACTAGACAGAAGCATTCTCAGAAACTTCTTTGTGATGAGTGCATTCTACTCACAGAGTTGAACCTTCTTTGTGATAGAAGAGTTTTCAAACTCTCTTTTTGTAGAATCTGCAAGTGCACATTTGGAACTGTTGGAGGCCAACGCTGGAAAAGGAAACATCCTCACATAGAAACTAGACAGAAGCATTCTCAGAAACTTGCTTGTGACGAGTGCATTCAACTCACAGACTTGAACCTTTCTTTTGAAAGAGCAGTTTTGGAACACTCTTTTTGTAGAATCTGCTAGTGTATATTTGGAGCGCTGTGAGGCCTATGCTGGGAAATGAAATATCTTCACCTAAAAACTAGACGGAATCATTCTCCGAAACTTCTGTGTGATGAGTGCATTCAACTCACAGACTTGAACGTTCCTTTTGATAGAACAGTTTTGAAACACTCCTTTTGTAGAATCTGCAAGTGTTTATTTCGAGCGCTTGGAGGCCTATGCTGGAAAAGGAAATGTCTTCAAATAACAACTACACAGAAGCACTCTCAGAAACTTCTTTGTGATGTGTGCATTCAACTCACAGACTTGAACCTTCCTTTTGAAAGAGCAGTTTTGAAACACTCTTTTTGTAGAATCTGCAAGTGGATATTTGGAGCGCTTTGAGGCCTATGCTAGGAAATGAAATATCTTCTCCTAAAAACTAGACAGAAGCATTCTCAGAAACTTCTGTGTGATGAGTGCATTCAACTCACAGACTTGAACATTGCTTTTGATAGAGCAGTTTGGAAACACTCCTTTTGTAAAATCTGCAAGTGTTTGTTTGGAGCGCTTTGAGGCCTATCCTGGAAAGGGAAATATCTTCACATAATAACTAGACAGAAGCATTCTCAGAAACTTTTTTGTGATGAGTGCATTCTACTCACAGAGTTGAACCTTCTCTGTGATACAAGAGTTTTCAAACTCTCTTTTTGTAGAATCTGCAAGTGCACATTTGGAACTGTTGGAGGCCAACGCTGGAAAAGGAAACATCCTCACATAGAAACTACACAGAAGCCTTCTCAGAAACTTGCTTGTGACGAGTGCATTCAACTCACAGACTTGAACCTTTCTTTTGAAAGAGCAGTTTTGGAACACTCTTTTTGTAGAATCTGCTAGTGTATATTTGGAGCGCTGTGAGGCCTATGCTGGGAAATGAAATATCTTCACCTAAAAACTAGACGGAAGCATTCTCCGAAACTTCTGTGTGATGAGTGCATTGAACTCACAGACGTGAACGTTGCTTTTGATAGAACAGTTTAGAAATACTCCTTTTGTAGAATCTGCAAGTGTTTATTTGGAACGCTTGGAGTCCTATGCTGGAAAAGGAAATGCCTTCAAATAACAACTACACAGAAGCATTCTCAGAAACTTCTTTGTGATGAGTGCATTCAACTCACAGACTTGAACCTTCCTTTTGAAAGAGCAGCTTTGAAACACTCTTTTTGTAGAATCTGCAAGTGGATATTTGGAGCGCTTTGAGGCCTATGCTGGGAAATGAAATATCTTCTCCTAAAAACTAGACAGAAGCATTCTCAGAAACTTCTGTGTGATGAGTGCATTCAACTCACAGACTTGAACATTGCTTTTGATAGAGCAGTTTGGAAACACTCCTTTTGTAAAATCTGCAAGTGTTTATTTGGAGCGCTTTGAGGCCTATCCTGGAAAAGGAAATATCTCCACATAATAACTAGACAGAAGCATTCTCAGAAACTTCTTTGGGATGAGTGCATTCTACTCACAGAGTTGAACCTTCTCTGTGATAGAAGAGTTTTCAAACTCCCTTTTTGTAGAATCTGCAAGTGCACATTTGGAACTGTTGGAGGCCAACGCTGGAAAAGGAAACATCCTCACATAGAAACTAGACAGAAGCATTCTCAGAAACTTGCTTGTGACGAGTGCATTCAACTCACAGACTTGAACCTTTCTTTTGAAAGAGCAGTTTTGGAACACTCTTTTTGTAGAATCTGCTAGTGTATATTTGGAGCGCTGTGAGGTCTATGCTGGGAAATGAAATATCTTCACCTAAAAACTAGACGGAAGCATTCTCAGAAACTTCTGTGTGATGAGTGCATTCAACTCACAGACTTGAACGTTCCTTTTGATAGAACAGTTTTGAAACACTCCTTTTGTAGAATCTGCAAGTGTTTATTTCGAGTGCTTGGAGGCCTATGCTGGAAAAGGAAATGTCTTCAAATAACAACTACACAGAAGCATTCTCAGAAACTTCTTTGTGATGAGTGCATTCAACTCACAGACTTGAACCTTCCTTTTGAAAGAGTAGTTTTGAAACACTCTTTTTGTAGAATCTGCAAGTGGATATTTGGAGCGCTGTGAGGCCTATGCTGGGAAATGAAATATCTTCTCCTTAAAACTAGACAGAAGCATTCTCAGAAACTACTGTGTGATGAGTGCATTCAACTCACAGACTTGAACATTGCTTTTGATAGAGCAGTTTGGAAACACTCCTTTTGTACAATCTGCAAGTGTTTATTTGGAGCGCTTTGAGGCCTATCCTGGAAAAGGAAATATCTTCACATAATAACTAGACAGAAGCATTCTCAGAAACTTCTTTGTGATGAGTGCATTCTACTCACAGAGTTGAACCTTCTTTGTGATAGAAGTGTTTTCAAACTCTCTTTTTGTAGAATCTGCAAGTGCACATTTGGAACTGTTGGAGGCCATCGCTGGAAAAGGAAACATCCTCACATAGAAACTAGACAGAAGCATTCTCAGAAACTTGCTTGTGACGAGTGCATTCAACTCACAGACTTGAACCTTTCTTTTGAAAGAGCAGTTTTGGAACACTCTTTTTGTAGAATCTGCTAGTGTATATTTGGAGCGCTGTGAGGCCTATGCTGGGAAATGAAATATCTTCACCTAAAAACTAGACGGAAGCATTCTCCGAAACTTCTGTGTGATGAGTGCATTCAACTCACAGACGTGAACGTTCCTTTTGATAGAACAGTTTTGAAACACTCCTTTTGTAGGATCTGCAAGTCTTTATTTCGAGCGCTTGGAGGCCTATACTGGAAAAGGAAATGTCTTCAAATAACAACTACACAGAAGCATTCTCAGAAACTTCTTTGTGATGAGTGCATTCAACTCACAGACTTGAACCTTCCTTTTGAAAGAGCAGTTTTGAAACACTCTTTTTGTAGAATCTGCAAGTGGATATTTGGAGCGCTTTGAGGCCTATGCTGGGAAATGAAATATCTTCTCCTAAAAACTAGACAGAAGCATTCCCAGAAACTGCTGTGTGATGAGTGCATTCACCTCACAGACTTGAACACTGCTTTTGATAGAGCAGTTTGGAAACACTCCTTTTGTAAAATCTGCAAGTGTTTATTTGGAGCGCTTTGAGGCCTATCCTGGAAAAGGAAATATCTTCACATAATAACTAGACAGAAGCATTCTCAGAAACTTCTTTGTGATGACTGCATTCTACTCACAGAGTTGAACCTTCTGTGTGATAGAAGAGTTTTCATACTCTCTTTTTGTAGAATCTGCAAGTGCACATTTGGAACTGTTGGAGGCCAACGCTGGAAAAGGAAACATCCTCAAGTAGAAACTAGACAGAAGCATTCTCAGAAACTTGCTTGTGACGAGTGCATTCAACTCACAGACTTGAACCTTTCTTTTGAAAGAGCAGTTTTGGAACACTCTTTTTGTAGAATCTACTAGTGTATATTTGGAGCGCTGTGAGGCCTATGCTGGGAAATGAAATATCTTCACCTAAAAACTAGACGGAAGCATTCTCAGAAACTTCTGTGTGATGAGTGCATTCAACTCACAGACTTGAACGTTCCTTTTGATAGAACAGTTTTGAAACACTCCTTTTGTACAATCTGCAAATGTTTATTTCGAGCGCTTGGAGGCCTAGGCTGGAAAAGGAAATGTCTTCAAATAACAACTACACAGAAGCATTCTCAGAAGCTTCTTTGTGATGAATGCATTCAACTCACAGGCTTGAACCTTCCTTTTGAAAGAGCAGTTTTGAAACACTCTTTTTGTAGAATCTGCAAGTGGATATTTGGAACGCTTTGAGGCCTATGCTGGGAAATGAAATATCTTCACCTAAAAAGTAGACGGAAGGATTCTCAGAAACTTCTGTGTGATGAGTGCATTCAACTCACGGACTTGAACGTTCCTTTTGATAGAACAGTTTTGAAACACTCCTTTTGTAGAATCTGCAAGTGTTTATTTCGAGTGCCTGGAGGCCTAGGCTGGAGAAGGAAATGTCTTCAAATAACAACTACACAGAAGCATTCTCAGAAACTTCTTTGTGATGAGTGCATTCAACTCACAGACTTGAACCTTCCTTTTGAAAGAGCAGCTTTGAAACACTCTTTTTGTAGAATCTGCAAGTGGATATTTGGAGCGCTTTGAGGCCTATGCTGGGAAATGAAATATCTTCTCCTAAAAACTAGACAGAAGCATTCTCAGAAACTTCTGTGTGATGAGTGCATTCAACTCACAGACTTGAACACTGCTTTTGATAGAGCAGTTTGGAAACACTCCTTTTGTAAAATCTGCAAGTGTTTATTTGGAGCGCTTTGAGGCCTATCCTAGAAAAGGAAATATCTTCACATAATAACTAGACAGAAGCATTCTCAGAAACTTCTTTGTGATGAGTGCATTCTACTCACAGAGTTGAACCTTCTTTGTGATAGAAGAGTTTTCAAACTCTCTTTTTGTAGAATCTGCAAGTGCACATTTGGAACTGTTGGAGGCCAACGCTGGAAAAGGAAACATCCTCACATAGAAACTAGACAGAAGCATTCTCAGAAACTTGCTTGTGACGAGTGCATTCAACTCACAGACTTGAACCTTTCTTTTGAAAGAGCAGTTTTGGAACACTCTTTTTGTAGAATCTGCTAGTGTATATTTGGAGCGCTGTGAGGCCTATGCTGGGAAATGAAATATCTTCACCTAAAAACTAGACGGAATCATTCTCCGAAACTTCTGTGTGATGAGTGCATTCAACTCACAGACTTGAACGTTCCTTTTGATAGAACAGTTTTGAAACACTCCTTTTGTAGAATCTGCAAGTGTTTATTTGGAGCGCTTGGAGGCCTATGCTGGAAAAGGAAATGTCTTCAAATAACAACTACACAGAAGCATTCTCAGAAACTTCTTTTTGATGAGTGCATTCAACTCACAGACTTGAACCTTCCTTTTGAAAGAGCAGTTTTGAAACACTCTTTTTGTAGAATCTGCAAGTGGATATTTGGAGCGCTTTGAGGCCTATGCTGGGAAATGAAATATCTTCTCCTAAAAACTAGACAGAAGCATTCTCAGAAACTTCTGTGTGATGAGTGCATTCAACTCACAGACTTGAACATTGCTTTTGATAGAGCAGTTTGGAAACACTCCTTTTGTAAAATCTGCAAGTGTTTATTTGGAGCGCTTTGAGGCCTATCCTGGAAAGGGAAATATCTTCACATAATAACTAGACAGAAGCATTCTCAGAAACTTCTTTGGGATGAGTGCATTCTACTCACAGAGTTGAACCTTCTCTGTGATAGAAGAGTTTTCAAACTCCCTTTTTGTAGAATCTGCAAGTGCACATTTGGAACTGTTGGAGGCCAACGCTGGAAAAGGGAACATCCTCACATAGAAACTAGACAGAAGCATTCTCAGAAACTTGCTTGTGACGAGTGCATTCAACTCACAGACTTGAACCTTTCTTTTGAAAGAGCAGTTTTGGAACACTCTTTTTGTAGAATCTGCTAGTGTATATTTGGAGCGCTGTGAGGCCTATGCTGGGAAATGAAATATCTTCACCTAAAAACTAGACGGAAGCATTCTCAGAAACTTCTGTGTGATGAGTGCATTCAACTCACAGACTTGAACGTTCCTTTTGATAGAACAGTTTTGAAACACTCCTTTTGTAGAATCTGCAAGTGTTTATTTCGAGTGCTTGGAGGCCTATGCTGGAAAAGGAAATGTCTTCAAATAACAACTACACAGAAGCATTCTCAGAAACTTCTTTGTGATGAGTGCATTCAACTCACAGACTTGAACCTTCCTTTTGAAAGAGTAGTTTTGAAACACTCTTTTTGTAGAATCTGCAAGTGGATATTTGGAGCGCTGTGAGGCCTATGCTGGGAAATGAAATATCTTCTCCTAAAAACTAGACAGAAGCATTCTCAGAAACTTCTGTGTGATGAGTGCATTCAACTCACAGACTTGAACATTGCTTTTGATAGAGCAGTTTGGAAACACTCCTTTTGTAAAATCTGCAACTGTTTATTTGGAGCGCTTTGAGGCCTATCATGGAAAAGGAAATATCTTCACATAATTACTAGACAGAAGCATTCTCAGAAACTACTTTGTGATGAGTGCATTCTACTCACAGAGTTGAACCTTCTTTGTGATAGAAGAGTTTTCAAACTCTCTTTTTGTAGAATCTGCAAGTGCACATTTGGAACTGTTGGAGGCCAACGCTGGAAAAGGAAACATCCTCACATAGAAACTAGACAGAAGCATTCTCAGAAACTTGCTTGTGACGAGTGCATTCAACTCACAGACTTGAACCTTTCTTTTGAAAGAGCAGTTTTGGAACACTCTTTTTGTAGAATCTGCTAGTGTATATTTGGAGCGCTGTGAGGCCTATGCTGGGAAATGAAATATCTTCACCTAAAAACTAGACGGAATCATTCTCCGAAACTTCTGTGTGATGAGTGCATTCAACTCACAGACTTGAACGTTCCTTTTGATAGAACAGTTTTGAAACACTCCTTTTGTAGAATCTGCAAGTGTTTATTTCGAGCGCTTGGAGGCCTATGCTGGAAAAGGAAATGTCTTCAAATAACAACTACACAGAAGCACTCTCAGAAACTTCTTTGTGATGTGTGCATTCAACTCACAGACTTGAACCTTCCTTTTGAAAGAGCAGTTTTGAAACACTCTTTTTGTAGAATCTGCAAGTGGATATTTGGAGCGCTTTGAGGCCTATGCTAGGAAATGAAATATCTTCTCCTAAAAACTAGACAGAAGCATTCTCAGAAACTTCTGTGTGATGAGTGCATTCAACTCACAGACTTGAACATTGCTTTTGATAGAGCAGTTTGGAAACACTCCTTTTGTAAAATCTGCAAGTGTTTATTTGGAGCGCTTTGAGGCCTATCCTGGAAAGGGAAATATCTTCACATAATAACTAGACAGAAGCATTCTCAGAAACTTTTTTGTGATGAGTGCATTCTACTCACAGAGTTGAACCTTCTCTGTGATACAAGAGTTTTCAAACTCTCTTTTTGTAGAATCTGCAAGTGCACATTTGGAACTGTTGGAGGCCAACGCTGGAAAAGGAAACATCCTCACATAGAAACTACACAGAAGCCTTCTCAGAAACTTGCTTGTGACGAGTGCATTCAACTCACAGACTTGAACCTTTCTTTTGAAAGAGCAGTTTTGGAACACTCTTTTTGTAGAATCTGCTAGTGTATATTTGGAGCGCTGTGAGGCCTATGCTGGGAAATGAAATATCTTCACCTAAAAACTAGACGGAAGCATTCTCCGAAACTTCTGTGTGATGAGTGCATTGAACTCACAGACGTGAAAGTTGCTTTTGATAGAACAGTTTTGAAATACTCCTTTTGTAGAATCTGCAAGTGTTTATTTGGAGCGCTTGGAGTCCTATGCTGGAAAAGGAAATGCCTTCAAATAACAACTACACAGAAGCATTCTCAGAAACTTCTTTGTGATGAGTGCATTCAACTCACAGACTTGAACCTTCCCTTTGAAAGAGCAGCTTTGAAACACTCTTTTTGTAGAATCTGCAAGTGGATATTTGGAGCGCTTTGAGGCCTATGCTGGGAAATGAAATATCTTCTCCTAAAAACTAGACAGAAGCATTCTCAGAAACTTCTGTGTGATGAGTGCATTCAACTCACAGACTTGAACACTGCTTTTGATAGAGCAGTTTGGAAACACTCCTTTTGTAAAATCTGCAAGTGTTTATTTGGAGCGCTTTGAGGCCTATCCTGGAAAAGGAAATATCTTCACATAATAACTAGACAGAAGCATTCTCAGAAACTTCTTTGTGATGAGTGCATTCTACTCACAGAGTTGAACCTTCTTTGTGATAGAAGAGTTTTCAAACTCTCTTTTTGTAGAATCTGCAAGTGCACATTTGGAACTGTTGGGGGCCAACGCTGGAAAAGGAAACATCCTCACATAGAAACTAGACAGAAGCATTCTCAGAAACTTGCTTGTGACGAGTGCATTCAACTCACAGACTTGAACCTTTCTTTTGAAAGAGCAGTTTTGGAACACTCTTTTTGTAGAATCTGCTAGTGTATATTTGGAGCGCTGTGAGGCCTATGCTGGGAAATGAAATATCTTCACCTAAAAACTAGACGGAAGCATTCTCCGAAACTTCTGTGTGATGAGTGCATTCAACTCACAGACTTGAACGTTCCTTTTGATAGAACAGTTTTGAAACACTCCTTTTGTAGAATCTGCAAGTGTTTATTTCGAGTGCTTGGAGGCCTATGCTGGAAAAGGAAATGTCTTCAAATAACAACTACACAGAAGCATTCTCAGAAACTTCTTTGTGATGAGTGCATTCAACTCACAGACTTGAACCTTCCTTTAGAAAGAGCAGCTTTGAAACACTCTTTTTGTAGAATCTGCAAGTGGATATTTGGAGCGCTTTGAGGCCTATGCTGGGAAATGAAATATCTTCTCCTAAAAACTAGACAGAAGCATTCTCAGAAACTTCTGTGTGATGAGTGCATTCAACTCACAGACTTGAACATTGCTTTTGATAGAGCAGTTTGGAAACACTCCTTTTGTAAAATCTGCAACTGTTTATTTGGAGCGCTTTGAGGCCTATCATGGAAAAGGAAATATCTTCACATAATAACTAGACAGAAGCATTCTCAGAAACTTCTTTGTGATGAGTGCATTCTACTCACAGAGTTGAACCTTCTTTGTGATAGAAGAGTTTTCAAACTCTCTTTTTGTAGAATCTGCAAGTGCACATTTGGAACTGTTGGAGGCCAACGCTGGAAAAGGAAACATCCTCACATAGAAACTAGACAGAAGCATTCTCAGAAACTTGCTTGTGACAAGTGCATTCAACTCACAGACTTGAACCTTTCTTTTGAAAGAGCAGTTTTGGAACACTCTTTTTGTAGAATCTGCTAGTGTATATTTGGAGCGCTCTGAGGCCTATGCTGGGAAATGAAATATCTTCACCTAAAAACTAGACGGAAGCATTCTCCGAAACTTCTGTGTGATGAGTGCATTCAACTCACAGACTTGAACGTTCCTTTTGATAGAACAGTTTTGAAACACTCCTTTTGTAGAATCTGCAAGTGTTTATTTCGAGCGCTTGGAGGCCTATGCTGGAAAAGGAAATGTCTTCAAATAACAACTACACAGAAGCATTCTCAGAAACTTCTTTGTGATGAGTGCATTCAACTCACAGACTTGAACCTTCCTTTAGAAAGAGCAGCTTTGAAACACTCTTTTTGTAGAATCTGCAAGTGGATATTTGGAGCGCTTTGAGGCCTATGCTGGGAAATGAAATATCTTCTCCTAAAAACTAGACAGAAGCATTCTCAGAAACTTCTGTGTGATGAGTGCATTCAACTCACAGACTTGAACATTGCTTTTGATAGAGCAGTTTGGAAACACTCCTTTTGTAAAATCTGCAACTGTTTATTTGGAGCGCTTTGAGGCCTATCATGGAAAAGGAAATATCTTCACATAATAACTAGACAGAAGCATTCTCAGAAACTTCTTTGTGATGAGTGCATTCTACTCACAGAGTTGAACCTTCTTTGTGATAGAAGAGTTTTCAAACTCTCTTTTTGCAGAATCTGCAAGTGCACATTTGGAACTGTTGGAGGCCAACGCTGGAAAAGGAAACATCCTCACATAGAAACTAGACAGAAGCATTCTCAGAAACTTGCTTGTGACGAGTGCATTCAACTCACAGACTTGAACCTTTCTTTTGAAAGAGCAGTTTTGGAACACTCTTTTTGTAGAATCTGCTAGTGTATATTTGGAGCGCTGTGAGGCCTATGCTGGGAAATGAAATATCTTCACCTAAAAACTAGACGGAATCATTCTCCGAAACTTCTGTGTGATGAGTGCATTCAACTCACAGACTTGAACGTTCCTTTTGATAGAACAGTTTTGAAACACTCCTTTTGTAGAATCTGCAAGTGTTTATTTCGAGCGCTTGGAGGCCTATGCTGGAAAAGGAAATGTCTTCAAATAACAACTACACAGAAGCACTCTCAGAAACTTCTTTGTGATGTGTGCATTCAACTCACAGACTTGAATCTTCCTTTTGAAAGAGCAGTTTTGAAACACTCTTTTTGTAGAATCTGCAAGTGGATATTTGGAGCGCTTTGAGGCCTATGCTAGGAAATGAAATATCTTCTCCTAAAAACTAGACAGAAGCATTCTCAGAAACTTCTGTGTGATGAGTGCATTCAACTCACAGACTTGAACATTGCTTTTGATAGAGCAGTTTGGAAACACTCCTTTTGTAAAATCTGCAAGTGTTTATTTGGAGCGCTTTGAGGCCTATCCTGGAAAGGGAAATATCTTCACATAATAACTAGACAGAAGCATTCTCAGAAACTTTTTTGTGATGAGTGCATTCTACTCACAGAGTTGAACCTTCTCTGTGATACAAGAGTTTTCAAACTCTCTTTTTGTAGAATCTGCAAGTGCACATTTGGAACTGTTGGAGGCCAACGCTGGAAAAGGAAACATCCTCACATAGAAACTACACAGAAGCCTTCTCAGAAACTTGCTTGTGACGAGTGCATTCAACTCACAGACTTGAACCTTTCTTTTGAAAGTGCAGTTTTGGAACACTCTTTTTGTAGAATCTGCTAGTGTATATTTGGAGCGCTGTGAGGCCTATGCTGGGAAATGAAATATCTTCACCTAAAAACTAGACGGAAGCATTCTCCGAAACTTCTGTGTGATGAGTGCATTGAACTCACAGACGTGAACGTTGCTTTTGATAGAACAGTTTTGAAATACTCCTTTTGTAGAATCTGCAAGTGTTTATTTGGAGCGCTTGGAGTCCTATGCTGGAAAAGGAAATGCCTTCAAATAACAACTACACAGAAGCATTCTCAGAAACTTCTTTGTGATGAGTGCATTCAACTCACAGACTTGAACTTTCCTTTTGAAAGAGCAGCTTTGAAACACTCTTTTTGTAGAATCTGCAAGTGGATATTTGGAGCGCTTTGAGGCCTATGCTGGGAAATGAAATATCTTCTCCTAAAAACTAGACAGAAGCATTCTCAGAAACTTCTGTGTGATGAGTGCATTCAACTCACAGACTTGAACATTGCTTTTGATAGAGCAGTTTGGAAACACTCCTTTTGTAAAATCTGCAAGAGTTTATTTGGAGCGCTTTGAGGCCTATCCTGGAAAAGGAAATATCTCCACATAATAACTAGACAGAAGCATTCTCAGAAACTTCTTTGTGATGAGTGCATTCTACTCACCGAGTTGAAACTTCTTTGTTCTAGAAGAGTTTTCAAACTCTCTTTTTGTAGAATCTGCAAGTGCACATTTGGAACTGTTGGAGGCCAACGCTGGAAAAGGAAACATCCTCACATAGAAACTAGACAGAAGCATTCTCAGAAACTTGCTTGTGACGAGTGCATTCAACTCACAGACTTGAACCTTTCTTTTGAAAGAGCAGTTTTGGAACACTCTTTTTGTAGAATCTGCTAGTGTATATTTGGAGCGCTGTGAGGCCTATGCTGGGAAATGAAATATCTTCACCTAAAGACTAGACGGAAGCATTCTCCGAAACTTCTGTGTGATGAGTGCATTCAACTCACAGACGTGAACGTTCCTTTTGATAGAACAGTTTTGAAACACTCCTTTTGTAGGATCTGCAAGTCTTTATTTCGAGCGCTTGGAGGCCTATACTGGAAAAGGAAATGTCTTCAAATAACAACTACACAGAAGCATTCTCAGAAACTACTTTGTGATGAGTGCATTCAACTCACAGACTTGAACCTTCCTTTTGAAAGAGCAGTTTTGAAACACTCTTTTTGTAGAATCTGCAAGTGGATATTTGGAGCGCTTTGAGGCCTATGCTGGGAAATGAAATATCTTCTCCTAAAAACTAGACAGAAGCATTCCCAGAAACTTCTGTGTGATGAGTGCATTCACCTCACAGACTTGAACACTGCTTTTGATAGAGCAGTTTGGAAACACTCCTTTTGTAAAATCTGCAAGTGTTTATTTGGAGCGCTTTGAGGCCTATCCTGGAAAAGGAAATATCTTCACATAATAAGTAGACAGAAGCATTCTCAGAAACTTCTTTGTGATGAGTGCATTCTACTCACAGAGTTGAACCTTCTGTGTGATAGAAGAGTTTTCATACTCTCTTTTTGTAGAATCTGCAAGTGCACATTTGGAACTGTTGGAGGCCAACGCTGGAAAAGGAAACATCCTCAAGTAGAAACTAGACAGAAGCATTCTCAGAAACTTGCTTGTGACGAGTGCATTCAACTCACAGACTTGAACCTTTCTTTTGAAAGAGCAGTTTTGGAACACTCTTTTTGTAGAATCTACTAGTGTATATTTGGAGCGCTGTGAGGCCTATGCTGGGAAATGAAATATCTTCACCTAAAAACTAGACGGAAGCATTCTCAGAAACTTCTGTGTGATGAGTGCATTCAACTCACAGACTTGAACGTTCCTTTTGATAGAACAGTTTTGAAACACTCCTTTTGTACAATCTGCAAATGTTTATTTCGAGCGCTTGGAGGCCTATGCTGGAAAAGGAAATGTCTTCAAATAACAACTACACAGAAGCATTCTCAGAAGCTTCTTTGTGATGAATGCATTCAACTCACAGGCTTGAACCTTCCTTTTGAAAGAGCAGTTTTGAAACACTCTTTTTGTAGAATCTGCAAGTGGATATTTGGAACGCTTTGAGGCCTATGCTGGGAAATGAAATATCTTCACCTAAAAAGTAGACGGAAGGATTCTCAGAAACTTCTGTGTGATGAGTGCATTCAACTCACGGACTTGAACGTTCCTTTTGATAGAACAGTTTTGAAACACTCCTTTTGTAGAATCTGCAAGTGTTTATTTCGAGTGCCTGGAGGCCTAGGCTGGAGAAGGAAATGTCTTCAAATAACAACTACACAGAAGCATTCTCAGAAACTTCTTTGTGATGAGTGCATTCAACTCACAGACTTGAACCTTCCTTTTGAAAGAGCAGCTTTGAAACACTCTTTTTGTAGAATCTGCAAGTGGATATTTGGAGCGCTTTGAGGCCTATGCTGGGAAATGAAATATCTTCTCCTAAAAACTAGACAGAAGCATTCTCAGAAACTTCTGTGTGATGAGTGCATTCAACTCACAGACTTGAACACTGCTTTTGATAGAGCAGTTTGGAAACACTCCTTTTGTAAAATCTGCAAGTGTTTATTTGGAGCGCTTTGAGGCCTATCCTAGAAAAGGAAATATCTTCACATAATAACTAGACAGAAGCATTCTCAGAAACTTCTTTGTGATGAGTGCATTCTACTCACAGAGTTGAACCTTCTTTGTGATAGAAGAGTTTTCAAACTCTCTTTTTGTAGAATCTGCAAGTGCACATTTGGAACTGTTGGAGGCCAACGCTGGAAAAGGAAACATCCTCACATAGAAACTAGACAGAAGCATTCTCAGAAACTTGCTTGTGACGAGTGCATTCAACTCACAGACTTGAACCTTTCTTTTGAAAGAGCAGTTTTGGAACACTCTTTTTGTAGAATCTGCTAGTGTATATTTGGAGCGCTGTGAGGCCTATGCTGGGAAATGAAATATCTTCACCTAAAAACTAGACGGAATCATTCTCCGAAACTTCTGTGTGATGAGTGCATTCAACTCACAGACTTGAACGTTCCTTTTGATAGAACAGTTTTGAAACACTCCTTTTGTAGAATCTGCAAGTGTTTATTTGGAGCGCTTGGAGGCCTATGCTGGAAAAGGAAATGTCTTCAAATAACAACTACACAGAAGCATTCTCAGAAACTTCTTTTTGATGAGTGCATTCAACTCACAGACTTGAACCTTCCTTTTGAAAGAGCAGTTTTGAAACACTCTTTTTGTAGAATCTGCAAGTGGATATTTGGAGCGCTTTGAGGCCTATGCTGGGAAATGAAATATCTTCTCCTAAAAACTAGACAGAAGCATTCTCAGAAACTTCTGTGTGATGAGTGCATTCAACTCACAGACTTGAACATTGCTTTTGATAGAGCAGTTTGGAAACACTCCTTTTGTAAAATCTGCAAGTGTTTATTTGGAGCGCTTTGAGGCCTATCCTGGAAAGGGAAATATCTTCACATAATAACTAGACAGAAGCATTCTCAGAAACTTCTTTGGGATGAGTGCATTCTACTCACAGAGTTGAACCTTCTCTGTGATAGAAGAGTTTTCAAACTCCCTTTTTGTAGAATCTGCAAGTGCACATTTGGAACTGTTGGAGGCCAACGCTGGAAAAGGAAACATCCTCACATAGAAACTAGACAGAAGCATTCTCAGAAACTTGCTTGTGACGAGTGCATTCAACTCACAGACTTGAACCTTTCTTTTGAAAGAGCAGTTTTGGAACACTCTTTTTGTAGAATCTGCTAGTGTATATTTGGAGCGCTGTGAGGCCTATGCTGGGAAATGAAATATCTTCACCTAAAAACTAGACGGAAGCATTCTCAGAAACTTCTGTGTGATGAGTGCATTCAACTCACAGACGTGAACGTTCCTTTTGATAGAACAGTTTTGAAACACTCCTTTTGTAGGATCTGCAAGTCTTTATTTCGAGCGCTTGGAGGCCTATACTGGAAAAGGAAATGTCTTCAAATAACAACTACACAGAAGCATTCTCAGAAACTTCTTTGTGATGAGTGCATTCAACTCACAGACTTGAACCTTCCTTTTGAAAGAGCAGTTTTGAAACACTCTTTTTGTAGAATCTGCAAGTGGATATTTGGAGCGCTTTGAGGCCTATGCTGGGAAATGAAATATCTTCTCCTAAAAACTAGACAGAAGCATTCCCAGAAACTGCTGTGTGATGAGTGCATTCACCTCACAGACTTGAACACTGCTTTTGATAGAGCAGTTTGGAAACACTCCTTTTGTAAAATCTGCAAGTGTTTATTTGGAGCGCTTTGAGGCCTATCCTGGAAAAGGAAATATCTTCACATAATAACTAGACAGAAGCATTCTCAGAAACTTCTTTGTGATGACTGCATTCTACTCACAGAGTTGAACCTTCTGTGTGATAGAAGAGTTTTCATACTCTCTTTTTGTAGAATCTGCAAGTGCACATTTGGAACTGTTGGAGGCCAACGCTGGAAAAGGAAACATCCTCAAGTAGAAACTAGACAGAAGCATTCTCAGAAACTTGCTTGTGACGAGTGCATTCAACTCACAGACTTGAACCTTTCTTTTGAAAGAGCAGTTTTGGAACACTCTTTTTGTAGAATCTGCTGGTGTATATTTGGAGCGCTGTGAGGCCTATGCTGGGAAATGAAATATCTTCACCTAAAAACTAGACGGAAGCATTCTCCGAAACTTCTGTGTGATGAGTGCATTCAACTCACAGACTTGAACGTTCCTTTTGATAGAACAGTTTTAAACACTCCTTTTGTACAATCTGCAAGTGTTTATTTCGAGCGCTTGGAGGCCTATGCTGGAAAAGGAAATGTCTTCAAATAACAACTACACAGAAGCATTCTCAGAAACTTCTTTGTGATGAGTGCATTCAACTCACAGACTTGAACCTTCCTTTTGAAAGAGCAGTTTTGAAACCCTCTTTTTGTAGAATCTGCAAGTGGATATTTGGAGCGCTTTGAGGCCTATGCTGGGAAATGAAATATCTTCTCCTAAAAAGTAGACGGAAGGATTCTCAGAAACTTCTGTGTGATGAGTGCATTCAACTCACGGACTTGAAGGTTCCTTTTGAAAGAACAGTTTTGAAACACTCCTTTTGTAGAATCTGCAAGTGTTTATTTCGAGTGCCTGGAGGCCTAGGCTGGAGAAGGAAATGTCTTCAAATAACAACTACACAGAAGCATTCTCAGAAACTTCTTTGTGATGAGTGCATTCAACTCACAGACTTGAACCTTCCTTTTGAAAGAGCAGCTTTGAAACACTCTTTTTGTAGAATCTGCAAGTGGATATTTGGAGCGCTTTGAGGCCTATGCTGGGAAATGAAATATCTTCTCCTAAAAACTAGACAGAAGCATTCTCAGAAACTTCTGTGTGATGAGTGCATTCAACTCACAGACTTGAACACTGCTTTTGATAGAGCAGTTTGGAAACACTCCTTTTGTAAAATCTGCAAGTGTTTATTTGGAGCGCTTTGAGGCCTATCCTAGAAAAGGAAATATCTTCACATAATAACTAGACAGAAGCATTCTCAGAAACTTCTTTGTGATGAGTGCATTCTACTCACAGAGTTGAACCTTCTTTGTGATAGAAGAGTTTTCAAACTCTCTTTTTGTAGAATCTGCAAGTGCACATTTGGAACTGTTGGAGGCCAACGCTGGAAAAGGAAACATCCTCACATAGAAACTAGACAGAAGCATTCTCAGAAACTTGCTTGTGACGAGTGCATTCAACTCACAGACTTGAACCTTTCTTTTGAAAGAGCAGTTTTGGAACACTCTTTTTGTAGAATCTGCTAGTGTATATTTGGAGCGCTGTGAGGCCTATACTGGGAAATGAAATATCTTCACCTAAAAACTAGACGGAATCATTCTCCGAAACTTCTGTGTGATGAGTGCATTCAACTCACAGACTTGAACGTTCCTTTTGATAGAACAGTTTTGAAACACTCCTTTTGTAGAATCTGCAAGTGTTTATTTGGAGCGCTTGGAGGCCTATGCTGGAAAAGGAAATGTCTTCAAATAACAACTACACAGAAGCATTCTCAGAAACTTCTTTGTGATGAGTGCATTCAACTCACAGACTTGAACCTTCCTTTTGAAAGAGCAGTTTTGAAACACTCTTTTTGTAGAATCTGCAAGTGGATATTTGGAGCGCTTTGAGGCCTATGCTGGGAAATGAAATATCTTCTCCTAAAAACGAGACAGAAGCATTCTCAGAAACTTCTGTTTGATGAGTGCATTCAACTCACAGACTTGAACATTGCTTTTGATAGAGCAGTTTGGAAACACTCCTTTTGTAAAATCTGCAAGTGTTTATTTGGAGCGCTTTGAGGCCTATCCTGGAAAGGGAAATATCTTCACATAATAACTAGACAGAAGCATTCTCAGAAACTTCTTTGGGATGAGTGCATTCTACTCACAGAGTTGAACCTTCTCTGTGATAGAAGATTTTTCAAACTCCCTTTTTGTAGAATCTGCAAGTGCACATTTGGAACTGTTGGAGGCCAACGCTGGAAAAGGAAACATCCTCACATAGAAAATAGACAGAAGCCTTCTCAGAAACTTGCTTGTGACGAGTGCATTCAACTCACAGACTTGAACCTTTCTTTTGA
Organism: Pongo pygmaeus; assembly: GCF_028885625.2. Classification (NCBI taxonomy): domain Eukaryota; kingdom Metazoa; phylum Chordata; class Mammalia; order Primates; family Hominidae; genus Pongo; species Pongo pygmaeus. The sequence goes on from NC_072392.2 coordinate 40,505,984, forward strand.
AAGAGCAGTTTTGGAACACTCTTTTTGTAGAATCTGCTAGTGTATATTTGGAGCGCTGTGAGGCCTATGCTGGGAAATGAAATATCTTCACCTAAAAACTAGACGGAAGCATTCTCCGAAACTTCTGTGTGATGAGTGCATTCAACTCACAGACTTGAACGTTCCTTTTGATAGAACAGTTTTGAAACACTCCTTTTGTAGAATCTGCAAGTGTTTATTTCGAGTGCTTGGAGGCCTATGCTGGAAAAGGAAATGTCTTCAAATAACAACTACACAGAAGCATTCTCAGAAACTTCTTTGTGATGAGTGCATTCAACTCACAGACTTGAACCTTCCTTTTGAAAGAGTAGTTTTGAAACACTCTTTTTGTAGAATCTGCAAGTGGATATTTGGAGCGCTGTGAGGCCTATGCTGGGAAATGAAATATCTTCTCCTTAAAACTAGACAGAAGCATTCTCAGAAACTACTGTGTGATGAGTGCATTCAACTCACAGACTTGAACATTGCTTTTGATAGAGCAGTTTGGAAACACTCCTTTTGTAAAATCTGCAAGTGTTTGTTTGGAGCGCTTTGAGGCCTATCCTGGAAAAGGAAATATCTTCACATAATAACTAGACAGAAGCATTCTCAGAAACTTCTTTGTGATGAGTGCATTCTACTCACAGAGTTGAACCTTCTTTGTGATAGAAGAGTTTTCAAACTCTCTTTTTGTAGAATCTGCAAGTGCACATTTGGAACTGTTGGAGGCCATCGCTGGAAAAGGAAACATCCTCACATAGAAACTAGACAGAAGCATTCTCAGAAACTTGCTTGTGACGAGTGCATTCAACTCACAGACTTGAACCTTTCTTTTGAAAGAGCAGTTTTGGAACACTCTTTTTGTAGAATCTGCTAGTGTATATTTGGAGCGCTGTGAGTCCTATGCTGGGAAATGAAATATCTTCACCTAAAAACTAGACGGAAGCATTCTCCGAAACTTCTGTGTGATGAGTGCATTCAACTCACAGACTTGAACGTTCCTTTTGATAGAACAGTTTTGAAACACTCCTTTTGTAGAATCTGCAAGTGTTTATTTCGAGTGCTTGGAGGCCTATGCTGGAAAAGGAAATGTCTTCAAATAACAACTACACAGAAGCATTCTCAGAAACTTCTTTGTGATGAGTGCATTCAACTCACAGACTTGAACCTTCCTTTAGAAAGAGCAGCTTTGAAACACTCTTTTTGTAGAATCTGCAAGTGGATATTTGGAGCGCTTTGAGGCCTATGCTGGGAAATGAAATATCTTCTCCTAAAAACTAGACAGAAGCATTCTCAGAAACTTCTGTGTGATGAGTGCATTCAACTCACAGACTTGAACATTGCTTTTGATAGAGCAGTTTGGAAACACTCCTTTTGTAAAATCTGCAACTGTTTATTTGGAGCGCTTTGAGGCCTATCATGGAAAAGGAAATATCTTCACATAATAACTAGACAGAAGAATTCTCAGAAACTTCTTTGTGATGAGTGCATTCTACTCACAGAGTTGAACCTTCTTTGTGATAGAAGAGTTTTCAAACTCTCTTTTTGTAGAATCTGCAAGTGCACATTTGGAACTGTTGGAGGCCAACGCTGGAAAAGGAAACATCCTCACATAGAAACTAGACAGAAGCATTCTCAGAAACTTGCTTGTGACGAGTGCATTCAACTCACAGACTTGAACCTTTCTTTTGAAAGAGCAGTTTTGGAACACTCTTTTTGTAGAATCTGCTAGTGTATATTTGGAGCGCTGTGAGGCCTATGCTGGGAAATGAAATATCTTCACCTAAAAACTAGACGGAATCATTCTCCGAAACTTCTGTGTGATGAGTGCATTCAACTCACAGACTTGAACGTTCCTTTTGATAGAACAGTTTTGAAACACTCCTTTTGTAGAATCTGCAAGTGTTTATTTCGAGCGCTTGGAGGCCTATGCTGGAAAAGGAAATGTCTTCAAATAACAACTACACAGAAGCACTCTCAGAAACTTCTTTGTGATGTGTGCATTCAACTCACAGACTTGAACCTTCCTTTTGAAAGAGCAGTTTTGAAACACTCTTTTTGTAGAATCTGCAAGTGGATATTTGGAGCGCTTTGAGGCCTATGCTAGGAAATGAAATATCTTCTCCTAAAAACTAGACAGAAGCATTCTCAGAAACTTCTGTGTGATGAGTGCATTCAACTCACAGACTTGAACATTGCTTTTGATAGAGCAGTTTGGAAACACTCCTTTTGTAAAATCTGCAAGTGTTTGTTTGGAGCGCTTTGAGGCCTATCCTGGAAAGGGAAATATCTTCACATAATAACTAGACAGAAGCATTCTCAGAAACTTTTTTGTGATGAGTGCATTCTACTCACAGAGTTGAACCTTCTCTGTGATACAAGAGTTTTCAAACTCTCTTTTTGTAGAATCTGCAAGTGCACATTTGGAACTGTTGGAGGCCAACGCTGGAAAAGGAAACATCCTCACATAGAAACTACACAGAAGCCTTCTCAGAAACTTGCTTGTGACGAGTGCATTCAACTCACAGACTTGAACCTTTCTTTTGAAAGAGCAGTTTTGGAACACTCTTTTTGTAGAATCTGCTAGTGTATATTTGGAGCGCTGTGAGGCCTATGCTGGGAAATGAAATATCTTCACCTAAAAACTAGACGGAAGCATTCTCCGAAACTTCTGTGTGATGAGTGCATTGAACTCACAGACGTGAACGTTGCTTTTGATAGAACAGTTTAGAAATACTCCTTTTGTAGAATCTGCAAGTGTTTATTTGGAACGCTTGGAGTCCTATGCTGGAAAAGGAAATGCCTTCAAATAACAACTACACAGAAGCATTCTCAGAAACTTCTTTGTGATGAGTGCATTCAACTCACAGACTTGAACCTTCCTTTTGAAAGAGCAGCTTTGAAACACTCTTTTTGTAGAATCTGCAAGTGGATATTTGGAGCGCTTTGAGGCCTATGCTGGGAAATGAAATATCTTCTCCTAAAAACTAGACAGAAGCATTCTCAGAAACTTCTGTGTGATGAGTGCATTCAACTCACAGACTTGAACATTGCTTTTGATAGAGCAGTTTGGAAACACTCCTTTTGTAAAATCTGCAAGTGTTTATTTGGAGCGCTTTGAGGCCTATCCTGGAAAAGGAAATATCTCCACATAATAACTAGACAGAAGCATTCTCAGAAACTTCTTTGGGATGAGTGCATTCTACTCACAGAGTTGAACCTTCTCTGTGATAGAAGAGTTTTCAAACTCCCTTTTTGTAGAATCTGCAAGTGCACATTTGGAACTGTTGGAGGCCAACGCTGGAAAAGGAAACATCCTCACATAGAAACTAGACAGAAGCATTCTCAGAAACTTGCTTGTGACGAGTGCATTCAACTCACAGACTTGAACCTTTCTTTTGAAAGAGCAGTTTTGGAACACTCTTTTTGTAGAATCTGCTAGTGTATATTTGGAGCGCTGTGAGGTCTATGCTGGGAAATGAAATATCTTCACCTAAAAACTAGACGGAAGCATTCTCAGAAACTTCTGTGTGATGAGTGCATTCAACTCACAGACTTGAACGTTCCTTTTGATAGAACAGTTTTGAAACACTCCTTTTGTAGAATCTGCAAGTGTTTATTTCGAGTGCTTGGAGGCCTATGCTGGAAAAGGAAATGTCTTCAAATAACAACTACACAGAAGCATTCTCAGAAACTTCTTTGTGATGAGTGCATTCAACTCACAGACTTGAACCTTCCTTTTGAAAGAGTAGTTTTGAAACACTCTTTTTGTAGAATCTGCAAGTGGATATTTGGAGCGCTGTGAGGCCTATGCTGGGAAATGAAATATCTTCTCCTTAAAACTAGACAGAAGCATTCTCAGAAACTACTGTGTGATGAGTGCATTCAACTCACAGACTTGAACATTGCTTTTGATAGAGCAGTTTGGAAACACTCCTTTTGTACAATCTGCAAGTGTTTATTTGGAGCGCTTTGAGGCCTATCCTGGAAAAGGAAATATCTTCACATAATAACTAGACAGAAGCATTCTCAGAAACTTCTTTGTGATGAGTGCATTCTACTCACAGAGTTGAACCTTCTTTGTGATAGAAGTGTTTTCAAACTCTCTTTTTGTAGAATCTGCAAGTGCACATTTGGAACTGTTGGAGGCCATCGCTGGAAAAGGAAACATCCTCACATAGAAACTAGACAGAAGCATTCTCAGAAACTTGCTTGTGACGAGTGCATTCAACTCACAGACTTGAACCTTTCTTTTGAAAGAGCAGTTTTGGAACACTCTTTTTGTAGAATCTGCTAGTGTATATTTGGAGCGCTGTGAGGCCTATGCTGGGAAATGAAATATCTTCACCTAAAAACTAGACGGAAGCATTCTCCGAAACTTCTGTGTGATGAGTGCATTCAACTCACAGACGTGAACGTTCCTTTTGATAGAACAGTTTTGAAACACTCCTTTTGTAGGATCTGCAAGTCTTTATTTCGAGCGCTTGGAGGCCTATACTGGAAAAGGAAATGTCTTCAAATAACAACTACACAGAAGCATTCTCAGAAACTTCTTTGTGATGAGTGCATTCAACTCACAGACTTGAACCTTCCTTTTGAAAGAGCAGTTTTGAAACACTCTTTTTGTAGAATCTGCAAGTGGATATTTGGAGCGCTTTGAGGCCTATGCTGGGAAATGAAATATCTTCTCCTAAAAACTAGACAGAAGCATTCCCAGAAACTGCTGTGTGATGAGTGCATTCACCTCACAGACTTGAACACTGCTTTTGATAGAGCAGTTTGGAAACACTCCTTTTGTAAAATCTGCAAGTGTTTATTTGGAGCGCTTTGAGGCCTATCCTGGAAAAGGAAATATCTTCACATAATAACTAGACAGAAGCATTCTCAGAAACTTCTTTGTGATGACTGCATTCTACTCACAGAGTTGAACCTTCTGTGTGATAGAAGAGTTTTCATACTCTCTTTTTGTAGAATCTGCAAGTGCACATTTGGAACTGTTGGAGGCCAACGCTGGAAAAGGAAACATCCTCAAGTAGAAACTAGACAGAAGCATTCTCAGAAACTTGCTTGTGACGAGTGCATTCAACTCACAGACTTGAACCTTTCTTTTGAAAGAGCAGTTTTGGAACACTCTTTTTGTAGAATCTACTAGTGTATAATTGGAGCGCTGTGAGGCCTATGCTGGGAAATGAAATATCTTCACCTAAAAACTAGACGGAAGCATTCTCAGAAACTTCTGTGTGATGAGTGCATTCAACTCACAGACTTGAACGTTCCTTTTGATAGAACAGTTTTGAAACACTCCTTTTGTACAATCTGCAAATGTTTATTTCGAGCGCTTGGAGGCCTAGGCTGGAAAAGGAAATGTCTTCAAATAACAACTACACAGAAGCATTCTCAGAAGCTTCTTTGTGATGAATGCATTCAACTCACAGGCTTGAACCTTCCTTTTGAAAGAGCAGTTTTGAAACACTCTTTTTGTAGAATCTGCAAGTGGATATTTGGAACGCTTTGAGGCCTATGCTGGGAAATGAAATATCTTCACCTAAAAAGTAGACGGAAGGATTCTCAGAAACTTCTGTGTGATGAGTGCATTCAACTCACGGACTTGAACGTTCCTTTTGATAGAACAGTTTTGAAACACTCCTTTTGTAGAATCTGCAAGTGTTTATTTCGAGTGCCTGGAGGCCTAGGCTGGAGAAGGAAATGTCTTCAAATAACAACTACACAGAAGCATTCTCAGAAACTTCTTTGTGATGAGTGCATTCAACTCACAGACTTGAACCTTCCTTTTGAAAGAGCAGCTTTGAAACACTCTTTTTGTAGAATCTGCAAGTGGATATTTGGAGCGCTTTGAGGCCTATGCTGGGAAATGAAATATCTTCTCCTAAAAACTAGACAGAAGCATTCTCAGAAACTTCTGTGTGATGAGTGCATTCAACTCACAGACTTGAACACTGCTTTTGATAGAGCAGTTTGGAAACACTCCTTTTGTAAAATCTGCAAGTGTTTATTTGGAGCGCTTTGAGGCCTATCCTAGAAAAGGAAATATCTTCACATAATAACTAGACAGAAGCATTCTCAGAAACTTCTTTGTGATGAGTGCATTCTACTCACAGAGTTGAACCTTCTTTGTGATAGAAGAGTTTTCAAACTCTCTTTTTGTAGAATCTGCAAGTGCACATTTGGAACTGTTGGAGGCCAACGCTGGAAAAGGAAACATCCTCACATAGAAACTAGACAGAAGCATTCTCAGAAACTTGCTTGTGACGAGTGCATTCAACTCACAGACTTGAACCTTTCTTTTGAAAGAGCAGTTTTGGAACACTCTTTTTGTAGAATCTGCTAGTGTATATTTGGAGCGCTGTGAGGCCTATGCTGGGAAATGAAATATCTTCACCTAAAAACTAGACGGAATCATTCTCCGAAACTTCTGTGTGATGAGTGCATTCAACTCACAGACTTGAACGTTCCTTTTGATAGAACAGTTTTGAAACACTCCTTTTGTAGAATCTGCAAGTGTTTATTTGGAGCGCTTGGAGGCCTATGCTGGAAAAGGAAATGTCTTCAAATAACAACTACACAGAAGCATTCTCAGAAACTTCTTTTTGATGAGTGCATTCAACTCACAGACTTGAACCTTCCTTTTGAAAGAGCAGTTTTGAAACACTCTTTTTGTAGAATCTGCAAGTGGATATTTGGAGCGCTTTGAGGCCTATGCTGGGAAATGAAATATCTTCTCCTAAAAACTAGACAGAAGCATTCTCAGAAACTTCTGTGTGATGAGTGCATTCAACTCACAGACTTGAACATTGCTTTTGATAGAGCAGTTTGGAAACACTCCTTTTGTAAAATCTGCAAGTGTTTATTTGGAGCGCTTTGAGGCCTATCCTGGAAAGGGAAATATCTTCACATAATAACTAGACAGAAGCATTCTCAGAAACTTCTTTGGGATGAGTGCATTCTACTCACAGAGTTGAACCTTCTCTGTGATAGAAGAGTTTTCAAACTCCCTTTTTGTAGAATCTGCAAGTGCACATTTGGAACTGTTGGAGGCCAACGCTGGAAAAGGGAACATCCTCACATAGAAACTAGACAGAAGCATTCTCAGAAACTTGCTTGTGACGAGTGCATTCAACTCACAGACTTGAACCTTTCTTTTGAAAGAGCAGTTTTGGAACACTCTTTTTGTAGAATCTGCTAGTGTATATTTGGAGCGCTGTGAGGCCTATGCTGGGAAATGAAATATCTTCACCTAAAAACTAGACGGAAGCATTCTCAGAAACTTCTGTGTGATGAGTGCATTCAACTCACAGACTTGAACGTTCCTTTTGATAGAACAGTTTTGAAACACTCCTTTTGTAGAATCTGCAAGTGTTTATTTCGAGTGCTTGGAGGCCTATGCTGGAAAAGGAAATGTCTTCAAATAACAACTACACAGAAGCATTCTCAGAAACTTCTTTGTGATGAGTGCATTCAACTCACAGACTTGAACCTTCCTTTTGAAAGAGTAGTTTTGAAACACTCTTTTTGTAGAATCTGCAAGTGGATATTTGGAGCGCTGTGAGGCCTATGCTGGGAAATGAAATATCTTCTCCTAAAAACTAGACAGAAGCATTCTCAGAAACTTCTGTGTGATGAGTGCATTCAACTCACAGACTTGAACATTGCTTTTGATAGAGCAGTTTGGAAACACTCCTTTTGTAAAATCTGCAACTGTTTATTTGGAGCGCTTTGAGGCCTATCATGGAAAAGGAAATATCTTCACATAATTACTAGACAGAAGCATTCTCAGAAACTACTTTGTGATGAGTGCATTCTACTCACAGAGTTGAACCTTCTTTGTGATAGAAGAGTTTTCAAACTCTCTTTTTGTAGAATCTGCAAGTGCACATTTGGAACTGTTGGAGGCCAACGCTGGAAAAGGAAACATCCTCACATAGAAACTAGACAGAAGCATTCTCAGAAACTTGCTTGTGACGAGTGCATTCAACTCACAGACTTGAACCTTTCTTTTGAAAGAGCAGTTTTGGAACACTCTTTTTGTAGAATCTGCTAGTGTATATTTGGAGCGCTGTGAGGCCTATGCTGGGAAATGAAATATCTTCACCTAAAAACTAGACGGAATCATTCTCCGAAACTTCTGTGTGATGAGTGCATTCAACTCACAGACTTGAACGTTCCTTTTGATAGAACAGTTTTGAAACACTCCTTTTGTAGAATCTGCAAGTGTTTATTTCGAGCGCTTGGAGGCCTATGCTGGAAAAGGAAATGTCTTCAAATAACAACTACACAGAAGCACTCTCAGAAACTTCTTTGTGATGTGTGCATTCAACTCACAGACTTGAACCTTCCTTTTGAAAGAGCAGTTTTGAAACACTCTTTTTGTAGAATCTGCAAGTGGATATTTGGAGCGCTTTGAGGCCTATGCTAGGAAATGAAATATCTTCTCCTAAAAACTAGACAGAAGCATTCTCAGAAACTTCTGTGTGATGAGTGCATTCAACTCACAGACTTGAACATTGCTTTTGATAGAGCAGTTTGGAAACACTCCTTTTGTAAAATCTGCAAGTGTTTATTTGGAGCGCTTTGAGGCCTATCCTGGAAAGGGAAATATCTTCACATAATAACTAGACAGAAGCATTCTCAGAAACTTTTTTGTGATGAGTGCATTCTACTCACAGAGTTGAACCTTCTCTGTGATACAAGAGTTTTCAAACTCTCTTTTTGTAGAATCTGCAAGTGCACATTTGGAACTGTTGGAGGCCAACGCTGGAAAAGGAAACATCCTCACATAGAAACTACACAGAAGCCTTCTCAGAAACTTGCTTGTGACGAGTGCATTCAACTCACAGACTTGAACCTTTCTTTTGAAAGAGCAGTTTTGGAACACTCTTTTTGTAGAATCTGCTAGTGTATATTTGGAGCGCTGTGAGGCCTATGCTGGGAAATGAAATATCTTCACCTAAAAACTAGACGGAAGCATTCTCCGAAACTTCTGTGTGATGAGTGCATTGAACTCACAGACGTGAAAGTTGCTTTTGATAGAACAGTTTTGAAATACTCCTTTTGTAGAATCTGCAAGTGTTTATTTGGAGCGCTTGGAGTCCTATGCTGGAAAAGGAAATGCCTTCAAATAACAACTACACAGAAGCATTCTCAGAAACTTCTTTGTGATGAGTGCATTCAACTCACAGACTTGAACCTTCCCTTTGAAAGAGCAGCTTTGAAACACTCTTTTTGTAGAATCTGCAAGTGGATATTTGGAGCGCTTTGAGGCCTATGCTGGGAAATGAAATATCTTCTCCTAAAAACTAGACAGAAGCATTCTCAGAAACTTCTGTGTGATGAGTGCATTCAACTCACAGACTTGAACACTGCTTTTGATAGAGCAGTTTGGAAACACTCCTTTTGTAAAATCTGCAAGTGTTTATTTGGAGCGCTTTGAGGCCTATCCTGGAAAAGGAAATATCTTCACATAATAACTAGACAGAAGCATTCTCAGAAACTTCTTTGTGATGAGTGCATTCTACTCACAGAGTTGAACCTTCTTTGTGATAGAAGAGTTTTCAAACTCTCTTTTTGTAGAATCTGCAAGTGCACATTTGGAACTGTTGGGGGCCAACGCTGGAAAAGGAAACATCCTCACATAGAAACTAGACAGAAGCATTCTCAGAAACTTGCTTGTGACGAGTGCATTCAACTCACAGACTTGAACCTTTCTTTTGAAAGAGCAGTTTTGGAACACTCTTTTTGTAGAATCTGCTAGTGTATATTTGGAGCGCTGTGAGGCCTATGCTGGGAAATGAAATATCTTCACCTAAAAACTAGACGGAAGCATTCTCCGAAACTTCTGTGTGATGAGTGCATTCAACTCACAGACTTGAACGTTCCTTTTGATAGAACAGTTTTGAAACACTCCTTTTGTAGAATCTGCAAGTGTTTATTTCGAGTGCTTGGAGGCCTATGCTGGAAAAGGAAATGTCTTCAAATAACAACTACACAGAAGCATTCTCAGAAACTTCTTTGTGATGAGTGCATTCAACTCACAGACTTGAACCTTCCTTTAGAAAGAGCAGCTTTGAAACACTCTTTTTGTAGAATCTGCAAGTGGATATTTGGAGCGCTTTGAGGCCTATGCTGGGAAATGAAATATCTTCTCCTAAAAACTAGACAGAAGCATTCTCAGAAACTTCTGTGTGATGAGTGCATTCAACTCACAGACTTGAACATTGCTTTTGATAGAGCAGTTTGGAAACACTCCTTTTGTAAAATCTGCAACTGTTTATTTGGAGCGCTTTGAGGCCTATCATGGAAAAGGAAATATCTTCACATAATAACTAGACAGAAGCATTCTCAGAAACTTCTTTGTGATGAGTGCATTCTACTCACAGAGTTGAACCTTCTTTGTGATAGAAGAGTTTTCAAACTCTCTTTTTGTAGAATCTGCAAGTGCACATTTGGAACTGTTGGAGGCCAACGCTGGAAAAGGAAACATCCTCACATAGAAACTAGACAGAAGCATTCTCAGAAACTTGCTTGTGACAAGTGCATTCAACTCACAGACTTGAACCTTTCTTTTGAAAGAGCAGTTTTGGAACACTCTTTTTGTAGAATCTGCTAGTGTATATTTGGAGCGCTCTGAGGCCTATGCTGGGAAATGAAATATCTTCACCTAAAAACTAGACGGAAGCATTCTCCGAAACTTCTGTGTGATGAGTGCATTCAACTCACAGACTTGAACGTTCCTTTTGATAGAACAGTTTTGAAACACTCCTTTTGTAGAATCTGCAAGTGTTTATTTCGAGCGCTTGGAGGCCTATGCTGGAAAAGGAAATGTCTTCAAATAACAACTACACAGAAGCATTCTCAGAAACTTCTTTGTGATGAGTGCATTCAACTCACAGACTTGAACCTTCCTTTAGAAAGAGCAGCTTTGAAACACTCTTTTTGTAGAATCTGCAAGTGGATATTTGGAGCGCTTTGAGGCCTATGCTGGGAAATGAAATATCTTCTCCTAAAAACTAGACAGAAGCATTCTCAGAAACTTCTGTGTGATGAGTGCATTCAACTCACAGACTTGAACATTGCTTTTGATAGAGCAGTTTGGAAACACTCCTTTTGTAAAATCTGCAACTGTTTATTTGGAGCGCTTTGAGGCCTATCATGGAAAAGGAAATATCTTCACATAATAACTAGACAGAAGCATTCTCAGAAACTTCTTTGTGATGAGTGCATTCTACTCACAGAGTTGAACCTTCTTTGTGATAGAAGAGTTTTCAAACTCTCTTTTTGCAGAATCTGCAAGTGCACATTTGGAACTGTTGGAGGCCAACGCTGGAAAAGGAAACATCCTCACATAGAAACTAGACAGAAGCATTCTCAGAAACTTGCTTGTGACGAGTGCATTCAACTCACAGACTTGAACCTTTCTTTTGAAAGAGCAGTTTTGGAACACTCTTTTTGTAGAATCTGCTAGTGTATATTTGGAGCGCTGTGAGGCCTATGCTGGGAAATGAAATATCTTCACCTAAAAACTAGACGGAATCATTCTCCGAAACTTCTGTGTGATGAGTGCATTCAACTCACAGACTTGAACGTTCCTTTTGATAGAACAGTTTTGAAACACTCCTTTTGTAGAATCTGCAAGTGTTTATTTCGAGCGCTTGGAGGCCTATGCTGGAAAAGGAAATGTCTTCAAATAACAACTACACAGAAGCACTCTCAGAAACTTCTTTGTGATGTGTGCATTCAACTCACAGACTTGAATCTTCCTTTTGAAAGAGCAGTTTTGAAACACTCTTTTTGTAGAATCTGCAAGTGGATATTTGGAGCGCTTTGAGGCCTATGCTAGGAAATGAAATATCTTCTCCTAAAAACTAGACAGAAGCATTCTCAGAAACTTCTGTGTGATGAGTGCATTCAACTCACAGACTTGAACATTGCTTTTGATAGAGCAGTTTGGAAACACTCCTTTTGTAAAATCTGCAAGTGTTTATTTGGAGCGCTTTGAGGCCTATCCTGGAAAGGGAAATATCTTCACATAATAACTAGACAGAAGCATTCTCAGAAACTTTTTTGTGATGAGTGCATTCTACTCACAGAGTTGAACCTTCTCTGTGATACAAGAGTTTTCAAACTCTCTTTTTGTAGAATCTGCAAGTGCACATTTGGAACTGTTGGAGGCCAACGCTGGAAAAGGAAACATCCTCACATAGAAACTACACAGAAGCCTTCTCAGAAACTTGCTTGTGACGAGTGCATTCAACTCACAGACTTGAACCTTTCTTTTGAAAGTGCAGTTTTGGAACACTCTTTTTGTAGAATCTGCTAGTGTATATTTGGAGCGCTGTGAGGCCTATGCTGGGAAATGAAATATCTTCACCTAAAAACTAGACGGAAGCATTCTCCGAAACTTCTGTGTGATGAGTGCATTGAACTCACAGACGTGAACGTTGCTTTTGATAGAACAGTTTTGAAATACTCCTTTTGTAGAATCTGCAAGTGTTTATTTGGAGCGCTTGGAGTCCTATGCTGGAAAAGGAAATGCCTTCAAATAACAACTACACAGAAGCATTCTCAGAAACTTCTTTGTGATGAGTGCATTCAACTCACAGACTTGAACTTTCCTTTTGAAAGAGCAGCTTTGAAACACTCTTTTTGTAGAATCTGCAAGTGGATATTTGGAGCGCTTTGAGGCCTATGCTGGGAAATGAAATATCTTCTCCTAAAAACTAGACAGAAGCATTCTCAGAAACTTCTGTGTGATGAGTGCATTCAACTCACAGACTTGAACATTGCTTTTGATAGAGCAGTTTGGAAACACTCCTTTTGTAAAATCTGCAAGAGTTTATTTGGAGCGCTTTGAGGCCTATCCTGGAAAAGGAAATATCTCCACATAATAACTAGACAGAAGCATTCTCAGAAACTTCTTTGTGATGAGTGCATTCTACTCACCGAGTTGAAACTTCTTTGTTCTAGAAGAGTTTTCAAACTCTCTTTTTGTAGAATCTGCAAGTGCACATTTGGAACTGTTGGAGGCCAACGCTGGAAAAGGAAACATCCTCACATAGAAACTAGACAGAAGCATTCTCAGAAACTTGCTTGTGACGAGTGCATTCAACTCACAGACTTGAACCTTTCTTTTGAAAGAGCAGTTTTGGAACACTCTTTTTGTAGAATCTGCTAGTGTATATTTGGAGCGCTGTGAGGCCTATGCTGGGAAATGAAATATCTTCACCTAAAGACTAGACGGAAGCATTCTCCGAAACTTCTGTGTGATGAGTGCATTCAACTCACAGACGTGAACGTTCCTTTTGATAGAACAGTTTTGAAACACTCCTTTTGTAGGATCTGCAAGTCTTTATTTCGAGCGCTTGGAGGCCTATACTGGAAAAGGAAATGTCTTCAAATAACAACTACACAGAAGCATTCTCAGAAACTACTTTGTGATGAGTGCATTCAACTCACAGACTTGAACCTTCCTTTTGAAAGAGCAGTTTTGAAACACTCTTTTTGTAGAATCTGCAAGTGGATATTTGGAGCGCTTTGAGGCCTATGCTGGGAAATGAAATATCTTCTCCTAAAAACTAGACAGAAGCATTCCCAGAAACTTCTGTGTGATGAGTGCATTCACCTCACAGACTTGAACACTGCTTTTGATAGAGCAGTTTGGAAACACTCCTTTTGTAAAATCTGCAAGTGTTTATTTGGAGCGCTTTGAGGCCTATCCTGGAAAAGGAAATATCTTCACATAATAAGTAGACAGAAGCATTCTCAGAAACTTCTTTGTGATGAGTGCATTCTACTCACAGAGTTGAACCTTCTGTGTGATAGAAGAGTTTTCATACTCTCTTTTTGTAGAATCTGCAAGTGCACATTTGGAACTGTTGGAGGCCAACGCTGGAAAAGGAAACATCCTCAAGTAGAAACTAGACAGAAGCATTCTCAGAAACTTGCTTGTGACGAGTGCATTCAACTCACAGACTTGAACCTTTCTTTTGAAAGAGCAGTTTTGGAACACTCTTTTTGTAGAATCTACTAGTGTATATTTGGAGCGCTGTGAGGCCTATGCTGGGAAATGAAATATCTTCACCTAAAAACTAGACGGAAGCATTCTCAGAAACTTCTGTGTGATGAGTGCATTCAACTCACAGACTTGAACGTTCCTTTTGATAGAACAGTTTTGAAACACTCCTTTTGTACAATCTGCAAATGTTTATTTCGAGCGCTTGGAGGCCTATGCTGGAAAAGGAAATGTCTTCAAATAACAACTACACAGAAGCATTCTCAGAAGCTTCTTTGTGATGAATGCATTCAACTCACAGGCTTGAACCTTCCTTTTGAAAGAGCAGTTTTGAAACACTCTTTTTGTAGAATCTGCAAGTGGATATTTGGAACGCTTTGAGGCCTATGCTGGGAAATGAAATATCTTCACCTAAAAAGTAGACGGAAGGATTCTCAGAAACTTCTGTGTGATGAGTGCATTCAACTCACGGACTTGAACGTTCCTTTTGATAGAACAGTTTTGAAACACTCCTTTTGTAGAATCTGCAAGTGTTTATTTCGAGTGCCTGGAGGCCTAGGCTGGAGAAGGAAATGTCTTCAAATAACAACTACACAGAAGCATTCTCAGAAACTTCTTTGTGATGAGTGCATTCAACTCACAGACTTGAACCTTCCTTTTGAAAGAGCAGCTTTGAAACACAATTTTTGTAGAATCTGCAAGTGGATATTTGGAGCGCTTTGAGGCCTATGCTGGGAAATGAAATATCTTCTCCTAAAAACTAGACAGAAGCATTCTCAGAAACTTCTGTGTGATGAGTGCATTCAACTCACAGACTTGAACACTGCTTTTGATAGAGCAGTTTGGAAACACTCCTTTTGTAAAATCTGCAAGTGTTTATTTGGAGCGCTTTGAGGCCTATCCTAGAAAAGGAAATATCTTCACATAATAACTAGACAGAAGCATTCTCAGAAACTTCTTTGTGATGAGTGCATTCTACTCACAGAGTTGAACCTTCTTTGTGATAGAAGAGTTTTCAAACTCTCTTTTTGTAGAATCTGCAAGTGCACATTTGGAACTGTTGGAGGCCAACGCTGGAAAAGGAAACATCCTCACATAGAAACTAGACAGAAGCATTCTCAGAAACTTGCTTGTGACGAGTGCATTCAACTCACAGACTTGAACCTTTCTTTTGAAAGAGCAGTTTTGGAACACTCTTTTTGTAGAATCTGCTAGTGTATATTTGGAGCGCTGTGAGGCCTATGCTGGGAAATGAAATATCTTCACCTAAAAACTAGACGGAATCATTCTCCGAAACTTCTGTGTGATGAGTGCATTCAACTCACAGACTTGAACGTTCCTTTTGATAGAACAGTTTTGAAACACTCCTTTTGTAGAATCTGCAAGTGTTTATTTGGAGCGCTTGGAGGCCTATGCTGGAAAAGGAAATGTCTTCAAATAACAACTACACAGAAGCATTCTCAGAAACTTCTTTTTGATGAGTGCATTCAACTCACAGACTTGAACCTTCCTTTTGAAAGAGCAGTTTTGAAACACTCTTTTTGTAGAATCTGCAAGTGGATATTTGGAGCGCTTTGAGGCCTATGCTGGGAAATGAAATATCTTCTCCTAAAAACTAGACAGAAGCATTCTCAGAAACTTCTGTGTGATGAGTGCATTCAACTCACAGACTTGAACATTGCTTTTGATAGAGCAGTTTGGAAACACTCCTTTTGTAAAATCTGCAAGTGTTTATTTGGAGCGCTTTGAGGCCTATCCTGGAAAGGGAAATATCTTCACATAATAACTAGACAGAAGCATTCTCAGAAACTTCTTTGGGATGAGTGCATTCTACTCACAGAGTTGAACCTTCTCTGTGATAGAAGAGTTTTCAAACTCCCTTTTTGTAGAATCTGCAAGTGCACATTTGGAACTGTTGGAGGCCAACGCTGGAAAAGGAAACATCCTCACATAGAAACTAGACAGAAGCATTCTCAGAAACTTGCTTGTGACGAGTGCATTCAACTCACAGACTTGAACCTTTCTTTTGAAAGAGCAGTTTTGGAACACTCTTTTTGTAGAATCTGCTAGTGTATATTTGGAGCGCTGTGAGGCCTATGCTGGGAAATGAAATATCTTCACCTAAAAACTAGACGGAAGCATTCTCAGAAACTTCTGTGTGATGAGTGCATTCAACTCACAGACTTGAACGTTCCTTTTGATAGAACAGTTTTGAAACACTCCTTTTGTAGAATCTGCAAGTGTTTATTTCGAGTGCTTGGAGGCCTATGCTGGAAAAGGAAATGTCTTCAAATAACAACTACACAGAAGCATTCTCAGAAACTTCTTTGTGATGAGTGCATTCAACTCACAGACTTGAACCTTCCTTTTGAAAGAGTAGTTTTGAAACACTCTTTTTGTAGAATCTGCAAGTGGATATTTGGAGCGCTGTGAGGCCTATGCTGGGAAATGAAATATCTTCTCCTAAAAACTAGACAGAAGCATTCTCAGAAACTTCTGTGTGATGAGTGCATTCAACTCACAGACTTGAACATTGCTTTTGATAGAGCAGTTTGGAAACACTCCTTTTGTAAAATCTGCAACTGTTTATTTGGAGCGCTTTGAGGCCTATCATGGAAAAGGAAATATCTTCACATAATTACTAGACAGAAGCATTCTCAGAAACTACTTTGTGATGAGTGCATTCTACTCACAGAGTTGAACCTTCTTTGTGATAGAAGAGTTTTCAAACTCTCTTTTTGTAGAATCTGCAAGTGCACATTTGGAACTGTTGGAGGCCAACGCTGGAAAAGGAAACATCCTCACATAGAAACTAGACAGAAGCATTCTCAGAAACTTGCTTGTGACGAGTGCATTCAACTCACAGACTTGAACCTTTCTTTTGAAAGAGCAGTTTTGGAACACTCTTTTTGTAGAATCTGCTAGTGTATATTTGGAGCGCTGTGAGGCCTATGCTGGGAAATGAAATATCTTCACCTAAAAACTAGACGGAATCATTCTCCGAAACTTCTGTGTGATGAGTGCATTCAACTCACAGACTTGAACGTTCCTTTTGATAGAACAGTTTTGAAACACTCCTTTTGTAGAATCTGCAAGTGTTTATTTCGAGCGCTTGGAGGCCTATGCTGGAAAAGGAAATGTCTTCAAATAACAACTACACAGAAGCACTCTCAGAAACTTCTTTGTGATGTGTGCATTCAACTCACAGACTTGAACCTTCCTTTTGAAAGAGCAGTTTTGAAACACTCTTTTTGTAGAATCTGCAAGTGGATATTTGGAGCGCTTTGAGGCCTATGCTAGGAAATGAAATATCTTCTCCTAAAAACTAGACAGAAGCATTCTCAGAAACTTCTGTGTGATGAGTGCATTCAACTCACAGACTTGAACATTGCTTTTGATAGAGCAGTTTGGAAACACTCCTTTTGTAAAATCTGCAAGTGTTTATTTGGAGCGCTTTGAGGCCTATCCTGGAAAGGGAAATATCTTCACATAATAACTAGACAGAAGCATTCTCAGAAACTTTTTTGTGATGAGTGCATTCTACTCACAGAGTTGAACCTTCTCTGTGATACAAGAGTTTTCAAACTCTCTTTTTGTAGAATCTGCAAGTGCACATTTGGAACTGTTGGAGGCCAACGCTGGAAAAGGAAACATCCTCACATAGAAACTACACAGAAGCCTTCTCAGAAACTTGCTTGTGACGAGTGCATTCAACTCACAGACTTGAACCTTTCTTTTGAAAGAGCAGTTTTGGAACACTCTTTTTGTAGAATCTGCTAGTGTATATTTGGAGCGCTGTGAGGCCTATGCTGGGAAATGAAATATCTTCACCTAAAAACTAGACGGAAGCATTCTCCGAAACTTCTGTGTGATGAGTGCATTGAACTCACAGACGTGAAAGTTGCTTTTGATAGAACAGTTTTGAAATACTCCTTTTGTAGAATCTGCAAGTGTTTATTTGGAGCGCTTGGAGTCCTATGCTGGAAAAGGAAATGCCTTCAAATAACAACTACACAGAAGCATTCTCAGAAACTTCTTTGTGATGAGTGCATTCAACTCACAGACTTGAACCTTCCCTTTGAAAGAGCAGCTTTGAAACACTCTTTTTGTAGAATCTGCAAGTGGATATTTGGAGCGCTTTGAGGCCTATGCTGGGAAATGAAATATCTTCTCCTAAAAACTAGACAGAAGCATTCTCAGAAACTTCTGTGTGATGAGTGCATTCAACTCACAGACTTGAACACTGCTTTTGATAGAGCAGTTTGGAAACACTCCTTTTGTAAAATCTGCAAGTGTTTATTTGGAGCGCTTTGAGGCCTATCCTGGAAAAGGAAATATCTTCACATAATAACTAGACAGAAGCATTCTCAGAAACTTCTTTGTGATGAGTGCATTCTACTCACAGAGTTGAACCTTCTTTGTGATAGAAGAGTTTTCAAACTCTCTTTTTGTAGAATCTGCAAGTGCACATTTGGAACTGTTGGGGGCCAACGCTGGAAAAGGAAACATCCTCACATAGAAACTAGACAGAAGCATTCTCAGAAACTTGCTTGTGACGAGTGCATTCAACTCACAGACTTGAACCTTTCTTTTGAAAGAGCAGTTTTGGAACACTCTTTTTGTAGAATCTGCTAGTGTATATTTGGAGCGCTGTGAGGCCTATGCTGGGAAATGAAATATCTTCACCTAAAAACTAGACGGAAGCATTCTCCGAAACTTCTGTGTGATGAGTGCATTCAACTCACAGACTTGAACGTTCCTTTTGATAGAACAGTTTTGAAACACTCCTTTTGTAGAATCTGCAAGTGTTTATTTCGAGTGCTTGGAGGCCTATGCTGGAAAAGGAAATGTCTTCAAATAACAACTACACAGAAGCATTCTCAGAAACTTCTTTGTGATGAGTGCATTCAACTCACAGACTTGAACCTTCCTTTAGAAAGAGCAGCTTTGAAACACTCTTTTTGTAGAATCTGCAAGTGGATATTTGGAGCGCTTTGAGGCCTATGCTGGGAAATGAAATATCTTCTCCTAAAAACTAGACAGAAGCATTCTCAGAAACTTCTGTGTGATGAGTGCATTCAACTCACAGACTTGAACATTGCTTTTGATAGAGCAGTTTGGAAACACTCCTTTTGTAAAATCTGCAACTGTTTATTTGGAGCGCTTTGAGGCCTATCATGGAAAAGGAAATATCTTCACATAATAACTAGACAGAAGCATTCTCAGAAACTTCTTTGTGATGAGTGCATTCTACTCACAGAGTTGAACCTTCTTTGTGATAGAAGAGTTTTCAAACTCTCTTTTTGTAGAATCTGCAAGTGCACATTTGGAACTGTTGGAGGCCAACGCTGGAAAAGGAAACATCCTCACATAGAAACTAGACAGAAGCATTCTCAGAAACTTGCTTGTGACAAGTGCATTCAACTCACAGACTTGAACCTTTCTTTTGAAAGAGCAGTTTTGGAACACTCTTTTTGTAGAATCTGCTAGTGTATATTTGGAGCGCTCTGAGGCCTATGCTGGGAAATGAAATATCTTCACCTAAAAACTAGACGGAAGCATTCTCCGAAACTTCTGTGTGATGAGTGCATTCAACTCACAGACTTGAACGTTCCTTTTGATAGAACAGTTTTGAAACACTCCTTTTGTAGAATCTGCAAGTGTTTATTTCGAGCGCTTGGAGGCCTATGCTGGAAAAGGAAATGTCTTCAAATAACAACTACACAGAAGCATTCTCAGAAACTTCTTTGTGATGAGTGCATTCAACTCACAGACTTGAACCTTCCTTTAGAAAGAGCAGCTTTGAAACACTCTTTTTGTAGAATCTGCAAGTGGATATTTGGAGCGCTTTGAGGCCTATGCTGGGAAATGAAATATCTTCTCCTAAAAACTAGACAGAAGCATTCTCAGAAACTTCTGTGTGATGAGTGCATTCAACTCACAGACTTGAACATTGCTTTTGATAGAGCAGTTTGGAAACACTCCTTTTGTAAAATCTGCAACTGTTTATTTGGAGCGCTTTGAGGCCTATCATGGAAAAGGAAATATCTTCACATAATAACTAGACAGAAGCATTCTCAGAAACTTCTTTGTGATGAGTGCATTCTACTCACAGAGTTGAACCTTCTTTGTGATAGAAGAGTTTTCAAACTCTCTTTTTGCAGAATCTGCAAGTGCACATTTGGAACTGTTGGAGGCCAACGCTGGAAAAGGAAACATCCTCACATAGAAACTAGACAGAAGCATTCTCAGAAACTTGCTTGTGACGAGTGCATTCAACTCACAGACTTGAACCTTTCTTTTGAAAGAGCAGTTTTGGAACACTCTTTTTGTAGAATCTGCTAGTGTATATTTGGAGCGCTGTGAGGCCTATGCTGGGAAATGAAATATCTTCACCTAAAAACTAGACGGAATCATTCTCCGAAACTTCTGTGTGATGAGTGCATTCAACTCACAGACTTGAACGTTCCTTTTGATAGAACAGTTTTGAAACACTCCTTTTGTAGAATCTGCAAGTGTTTATTTCGAGCGCTTGGAGGCCTATGCTGGAAAAGGAAATGTCTTCAAATAACAACTACACAGAAGCACTCTCAGAAACTTCTTTGTGATGTGTGCATTCAACTCACAGACTTGAATCTTCCTTTTGAAAGAGCAGTTTTGAAACACTCTTTTTGTAGAATCTGCAAGTGGATATTTGGAGCGCTTTGAGGCCTATGCTAGGAAATGAAATATCTTCTCCTAAAAACTAGACAGAAGCATTCTCAGAAACTTCTGTGTGATGAGTGCATTCAACTCACAGACTTGAACATTGCTTTTGATAGAGCAGTTTGGAAACACTCCTTTTGTAAAATCTGCAAGTGTTTATTTGGAGCGCTTTGAGGCCTATCCTGGAAAGGGAAATATCTTCACATAATAACTAGACAGAAGCATTCTCAGAAACTTTTTTGTGATGAGTGCATTCTACTCACAGAGTTGAACCTTCTCTGTGATACAAGAGTTTTCAAACTCTCTTTTTGTAGAATCTGCAAGTGCACATTTGGAACTGTTGGAGGCCAACGCTGGAAAAGGAAACATCCTCACATAGAAACTACACAGAAGCCTTCTCAGAAACTTGCTTGTGACGAGTGCATTCAACTCACAGACTTGAACCTTTCTTTTGAAAGTGCAGTTTTGGAACACTCTTTTTGTAGAATCTGCTAGTGTATATTTGGAGCGCTGTGAGGCCTATGCTGGGAAATGAAATATCTTCACCTAAAAACTAGACGGAAGCATTCTCCGAAACTTCTGTGTGATGAGTGCATTGAACTCACAGACGTGAACGTTGCTTTTGATAGAACAGTTTTGAAATACTCCTTTTGTAGAATCTGCAAGTGTTTATTTGGAGCGCTTGGAGTCCTATGCTGGAAAAGGAAATGCCTTCAAATAACAACTACACAGAAGCATTCTCAGAAACTTCTTTGTGATGAGTGCATTCAACTCACAGACTTGAACTTTCCTTTTGAAAGAGCAGCTTTGAAACACTCTTTTTGTAGAATCTGCAAGTGGATATTTGGAGCGCTTTGAGGCCTATGCTGGGAAATGAAATATCTTCTCCTAAAAACTAGACAGAAGCATTCTCAGAAACTTCTGTGTGATGAGTGCATTCAACTCACAGACTTGAACATTGCTTTTGATAGAGCAGTTTGGAAACACTCCTTTTGTAAAATCTGCAAGAGTTTATTTGGAGCGCTTTGAGGCCTATCCTGGAAAAGGAAATATCTCCACATAATAACTAGACAGAAGCATTCTCAGAAACTTCTTTGTGATGAGTGCATTCTACTCACCGAGTTGAAACTTCTTTGTTCTAGAAGAGTTTTCAAACTCTCTTTTTGTAGAATCTGCAAGTGCACATTTGGAACTGTTGGAGGCCAACGCTGGAAAAGGAAACATCCTCACATAGAAACTAGACAGAAGCATTCTCAGAAACTTGCTTGTGACGAGTGCATTCAACTCACAGACTTGAACCTTTCTTTTGAAAGAGCAGTTTTGGAACACTCTTTTTGTAGAATCTGCTAGTGTATATTTGGAGCGCTGTGAGGCCTATGCTGGGAAATGAAATATCTTCACCTAAAGACTAGACGGAAGCATTCTCCGAAACTTCTGTGTGATGAGTGCATTCAACTCACAGACGTGAACGTTCCTTTTGATAGAACAGTTTTGAAACACTCCTTTTGTAGGATCTGCAAGTCTTTATTTCGAGCGCTTGGAGGCCTATACTGGAAAAGGAAATGTCTTCAAATAACAACTACACAGAAGCATTCTCAGAAACTACTTTGTGATGAGTGCATTCAACTCACAGACTTGAACCTTCCTTTTGAAAGAGCAGTTTTGAAACACTCTTTTTGTAGAATCTGCAAGTGGATATTTGGAGCGCTTTGAGGCCTATGCTGGGAAATGAAATATCTTCTCCTAAAAACTAGACAGAAGCATTCCCAGAAACTTCTGTGTGATGAGTGCATTCACCTCACAGACTTGAACACTGCTTTTGATAGAGCAGTTTGGAAACACTCCTTTTGTAAAATCTGCAAGTGTTTATTTGGAGCGCTTTGAGGCCTATCCTGGAAAAGGAAATATCTTCACATAATAAGTAGACAGAAGCATTCTCAGAAACTTCTTTGTGATGAGTGCATTCTACTCACAGAGTTGAACCTTCTGTGTGATAGAAGAGTTTTCATACTCTCTTTTTGTAGAATCTGCAAGTGCACATTTGGAACTGTTGGAGGCCAACGCTGGAAAAGGAAACATCCTCAAGTAGAAACTAGACAGAAGCATTCTCAGAAACTTGCTTGTGACGAGTGCATTCAACTCACAGACTTGAACCTTTCTTTTGAAAGAGCAGTTTTGGAACACTCTTTTTGTAGAATCTACTAGTGTATATTTGGAGCGCTGTGAGGCCTATGCTGGGAAATGAAATATCTTCACCTAAAAACTAGACGGAAGCATTCTCAGAAACTTCTGTGTGATGAGTGCATTCAACTCACAGACTTGAACGTTCCTTTTGATAGAACAGTTTTGAAACACTCCTTTTGTACAATCTGCAAATGTTTATTTCGAGCGCTTGGAGGCCTATGCTGGAAAAGGAAATGTCTTCAAATAACAACTACACAGAAGCATTCTCAGAAGCTTCTTTGTGATGAATGCATTCAACTCACAGGCTTGAACCTTCCTTTTGAAAGAGCAGTTTTGAAACACTCTTTTTGTAGAATCTGCAAGTGGATATTTGGAACGCTTTGAGGCCTATGCTGGGAAATGAAATATCTTCACCTAAAAAGTAGACGGAAGGATTCTCAGAAACTTCTGTGTGATGAGTGCATTCAACTCACGGACTTGAACGTTCCTTTTGATAGAACAGTTTTGAAACACTCCTTTTGTAGAATCTGCAAGTGTTTATTTCGAGTGCCTGGAGGCCTAGGCTGGAGAAGGAAATGTCTTCAAATAACAACTACACAGAAGCATTCTCAGAAACTTCTTTGTGATGAGTGCATTCAACTCACAGACTTGAACCTTCCTTTTGAAAGAGCAGCTTTGAAACACTCTTTTTGTAGAATCTGCAAGTGGATATTTGGAGCGCTTTGAGGCCTATGCTGGGAAATGAAATATCTTCTCCTAAAAACTAGACAGAAGCATTCTCAGAAACTTCTGTGTGATGAGTGCATTCAACTCACAGACTTGAACACTGCTTTTGATAGAGCAGTTTGGAAACACTCCTTTTGTAAAATCTGCAAGTGTTTATTTGGAGCGCTTTGAGGCCTATCCTAGAAAAGGAAATATCTTCACATAATAACTAGACAGAAGCATTCTCAGAAACTTCTTTGTGATGAGTGCATTCTACTCACAGAGTTGAACCTTCTTTGTGATAGAAGAGTTTTCAAACTCTCTTTTTGTAGAATCTGCAAGTGCACATTTGGAACTGTTGGAGGCCAACGCTGGAAAAGGAAACATCCTCACATAGAAACTAGACAGAAGCATTCTCAGAAACTTGCTTGTGACGAGTGCATTCAACTCACAGACTTGAACCTTTCTTTTGAAAGAGCAGTTTTGGAACACTCTTTTTGTAGAATCTGCTAGTGTATATTTGGAGCGCTGTGAGGCCTATGCTGGGAAATGAAATATCTTCACCTAAAAACTAGACGGAATCATTCTCCGAAACTTCTGTGTGATGAGTGCATTCAACTCACAGACTTGAACGTTCCTTTTGATAGAACAGTTTTGAAACACTCCTTTTGTAGAATCTGCAAGTGTTTATTTGGAGCGCTTGGAGGCCTATGCTGGAAAAGGAAATGTCTTCAAATAACAACTACACAGAAGCATTCTCAGAAACTTCTTTTTGATGAGTGCATTCAACTCACAGACTTGAACCTTCCTTTTGAAAGAGCAGTTTTGAAACACTCTTTTTGTAGAATCTGCAAGTGGATATTTGGAGCGCTTTGAGGCCTATGCTGGGAAATGAAATATCTTCTCCTAAAAACTAGACAGAAGCATTCTCAGAAACTTCTGTGTGATGAGTGCATTCAACTCACAGACTTGAACATTGCTTTTGATAGAGCAGTTTGGAAACACTCCTTTTGTAAAATCTGCAAGTGTTTATTTGGAGCGCTTTGAGGCCTATCCTGGAAAGGGAAATATCTTCACATAATAACTAGACAGAAGCATTCTCAGAAACTTCTTTGGGATGAGTGCATTCTACTCACAGAGTTGAACCTTCTCTGTGATAGAAGAGTTTTCAAACTCCCTTTTTGTAGAATCTGCAAGTGCACATTTGGAACTGTTGGAGGCCAACGCTGGAAAAGGAAACATCCTCACATAGAAACTAGACAGAAGCATTCTCAGAAACTTGCTTGTGACGAGTGCATTCAACTCACAGACTTGAACCTTTCTTTTGAAAGAGCAGTTTTGGAACACTCTTTTTGTAGAATCTGCTAGTGTATATTTGGAGCGCTGTGAGGCCTATGCTGGGAAATGAAATATCTTCACCTAAAAACTAGACGGAAGCATTCTCAGAAACTTCTGTGTGATGAGTGCATTCAACTCACAGACTTGAACGTTCCTTTTGATAGAACAGTTTTGAAACACTCCTTTTGTAGAATCTGCAAGTGTTTATTTCGAGTGCTTGGAGGCCTATGCTGGAAAAGGAAATGTCTTCAAATAACAACTACACAGAAGCATTCTCAGAAACTTCTTTGTGATGAGTGCATTCAACTCACAGACTTGAACCTTCCTTTTGAAAGAGTAGTTTTGAAACACTCTTTTTGTAGAATCTGCAAGTGGATATTTGGAGCGCTGTGAGGCCTATGCTGGGAAATGAAATATCTTCTCCTAAAAACTAGACAGAAGCATTCTCAGAAACTTCTGTGTGATGAGTGCATTCAACTCACAGACTTGAACATTGCTTTTGATAGAGCAGTTTGGAAACACTCCTTTTGTAAAATCTGCAACTGTTTATTTGGAGCGCTTTGAGGCCTATCATGGAAAAGGAAATATCTTCACATAATTACTAGACAGAAGCATTCTCAGAAACTACTTTGTGATGAGTGCATTCTACTCACAGAGTTGAACCTTCTTTGTGATAGAAGAGTTTTCAAACTCTCTTTTTGTAGAATCTGCAAGTGCACATTTGGAACTGTTGGAGGCCAACGCTGGAAAAGGAAACATCCTCACATAGAAACTAGACAGAAGCATTCTCAGAAACTTGCTTGTGACGAGTGCATTCAACTCACAGACTTGAACCTTTCTTTTGAAAGAGCAGTTTT
The DNA here is from genome assembly GCF_028885625.2 of Pongo pygmaeus. Taxonomy (NCBI): domain Eukaryota; kingdom Metazoa; phylum Chordata; class Mammalia; order Primates; family Hominidae; genus Pongo; species Pongo pygmaeus. The sequence goes on from NC_072392.2 coordinate 40,531,817, forward strand.
GGAACACTCTTTTTGTAGAATCTGCTAGTGTATATTTGGAGCGCTGTGAGGCCTATGCTGGGAAATGAAATATCTTCACCTAAAAACTAGACGGAAGCATTCTCCGAAACTTCTGTGTGATGAGTGCATTCAACTCACAGACTTGAACGTTCCTTTTGATAGAACAGTTTTGAAACACTCCTTTTGTAGAATCTGCAAGTGTTTATTTCGAGCGCTTGGAGGCCTATGCTGGAATAGGAAATGTCTTCAAATAACAACTACACAGAAGCACTCTCAGAAACTTCTTTGTGATGTGTGCATTCAACTCACAGACTTGAACCTTCCTTTTGAAAGAGCAGTTTTGAAACACTCTTTTTGTAGAATCTGCAAGTGGATATTTGGAGCGCTTTGAGGCCTATGCTAGGAAATGAAATATCTTCTCCTAAAAACTAGACAGAAGCATTCTCAGAAACTTCTGTGTGATGAGTGCATTCAACTCACAGACTTGAACATTGCTTTTGATAGAGCAGTTTGGAAACACTCCTTTTGTAAAATCTGCAAGTGTTTATTTGGAGCGCTTTGAGGCCTATCCTGGAAAGGGAAATATCTTCACATAATAACTAGACAGAAGCATTCTCAGAAACTTTTTTGTGATGAGTGCATTCTACTCACAGAGTTGAACCTTCTCTGTGATACAAGAGTTTTCAAACTCTCTTTTTGTAGAATCTGCAAGTGCACATTTGGAACTGTTGGAGGCCAACGCTGGAAAAGGAATCATCCTCACATAGAAACTACACAGAAGCCTTCTCAGAAACTTGCTTGTGACGAGTGCATTCAACTCACAGACTTGAACCTTTCTTTTGAAAGAGCAGTTTTGGAACACTCTTTTTGTAGAATCTGCTAGTGTATATTTGGAGCGCTGTGAGGCCTATGCTGGGAAATGAAATATCTTCACCTAAAAACTAGACGGAAGCATTCTCCGAAACTTCTGTGTGATGAGTGCATTGAACTCACAGACGTGAAAGTTGCTTTTGATAGAACAGTTTTGAAATACTCCTTTTGTAGAATCTGCAAGTGTTTATTTGGAGCGCTTGGAGTCCTATGCTGGAAAAGGAAATGCCTTCAAATAACAACTACACAGAAGCATTCTCAGAAACTTCTTTGTGATGAGTGCATTCAACTCACAGACTTGAACCTTCCCTTTGAAAGAGCAGCTTTGAAACACTCTTTTTGTAGAATCTGCAAGTGGATATTTGGAGCGCTTTGAGGCCTATGCTGGGAAATGAAATATCTTCTCCTAAAAACTAGACAGAAGCATTCTCAGAAACTTCTGTGTGATGAGTGCATTCAACTCACAGACTTGAACACTGCTTTTGATAGAGCAGTTTGGAAACACTCCTTTTGTAAAATCTGCAAGTGTTTATTTGGAGCGCTTTGAGGCCTATCCTGGAAAAGGAAATATCTTCACATAATAACTAGACAGAAGCATTCTCAGAAACTTCTTTGTGATGAGTGCATTCTACTCACAGAGTTGAACCTTCTTTGTGATAGAAGAGTTTTCAAACTCTCTTTTTGTAGAATCTGCAAGTGCACATTTGGAACTGTTGGAGGCCAACGCTGGAAAAGGAAACATCCTCACATAGAAACTAGACAGAAGCATTCTCAGAAACTTGCTTGTGACGAGTGCATTCAACTCACAGACTTGAACCTTTCTTTTGAAAGAGCAGTTTTGGAACACTCTTTTTGTAGAATCTGCTAGTGTATATTTGGAGCGCTGTGAGGCCTATGCTGGGAAATGAAATATCTTCACCTAAAAACTAGACGGAATCATTCTCCGAAACTTCTGTGTGATGAGTGCATTCAACTCACAGACTTGAACGTTCCTTTTGATAGAACAGTTTTGAAACACTCCTTTTGTAGAATCTGCAAGTGTTTATTTCGAGCGCTTGCAGGCCTATGCTTGAAAAGGAAATGTCTTCAAATAACAACTACACAGAAGCATTCTCAGAAACTTCTTTGTGATGAGTGCATTCAACTCACACACTTGAACCTTCCTTTTGAAAGAGCAGTTTTGAAACACTCTTTTTGTAGAATCTGCAAGTGGATATTTGGAGCGCTTTGAGGCCTATGCTGGGTAATGAAATATCTTCTCCTAAAAACTAGACAGAAGCATTCTCAGAAACTTCTGTGTGATGAGTGCATTCAACTCACAGACTTGAACACTGCTTTTGATAGAGCAGTTTGGAAACACTCCTTTTGTAAAATCTGCAAGTGTTTATTTGGAGCGCTTTGAGGCCTATCCTGGAAAAGGAAATATCTTCACATAATAACTAGACAGAAGCATTCTCAGAAACTTCTTTGTGATGAGTGCATTCTACTCACAGAGTTAAACCTTCTGTGTGATAGAAGAGTTTTCAAACTCTCTTTTTGTAGAATCTGCAAGTGCACATTTGGAACTGTTGGAGGCCAACGCTGGAAAAGGAAACATCCTCAAGTAGAAACTAGACAGAAGCATTCTCAGAAACTTGCTTGTGACGAGTGCATTCAACTCACAGACTTGAACCTTTCTTTTGAAAGAGCAGTTTTGGAACACTCTTTTTGTAGAATCTGCTAGTGTATATTTGGAGCGCTGTGAGGCCTATGCTGGGAAATGAAATATCTTCACCTAAAAACTAGACAGAAGCATTCTCCGAAACTTCTGTGTGATGAGTGCATTCAACTCACAGACTTGAACGTTCCTTTTGATAGAACAGTTTTGAAACACTCCTTTTGTAGAATCTGCAAATGTTTATTTCGAGCGCTTGGAGGCCTATGCTGGAAAAGGAAATGTCTTCAAATAACAACTACACAGAAGCATTCTCAGAAACTTCTTTGTGATGAGTGCATTCAACTCACAGACTTGAACCTTCTTTTTGAAAGAACAGTTTTGAAACACTCTTTTTGTAGAATCTGCAAGTGGATATTTGGAGCGCTTTGAGGCCTATGCTGGGAAATGAAATATCTTCTCCTAAAAACTAGACAGAAGCATTCTCAGAAACTTCTGTGTGATGAGTGCATTCAACTCACAGACTTGAACATTGCTTTTGATAGAGCAGTTTGGAAACACTCCTTTTGTAAAATCTGCAAGTGTTTATTTGGAGTGCTTTGAGGCCTATCCTGGAAAAGGAAATATCTTCACATAATAACTAGACAGAAGCATTCTCAGAAACTTCTTTGTGATGAGTGCATTCTACTCACAGAGTTGAACCTTCTTTGTGATAGAAGAGTTTTCAAACTCTCTTTGTGTAGAATCTGCAAATGCACATTTGGAACTGTTGGAGGCCAACGGTGGAAAAGGAAACATCCTCACATAGAAACTAGACAGAAGCATTCTCAGAAACTTGCTTGTGACGAGTGCATTCAACTCACAGACTTGAACCTTTCTTTTGAAAGAGCAGTTTTGGAACACTCTTTTTGTAGAATCTGCTAGTGTATATTTGGAGCCCTGTGAGGCCTATGCTGGGAAATGAAATATCTTCACCTAAAAACTAGACGGAAGCATTCTCTGAAACTTCTGTGTGATGAGTGCATTCAACTCACAGACGTGAACGTTCCTAATGATAGAACAGTTTTGAAACACTGCTTTTGGAGAATCTGCAAGTGTTTATTTGGAGCGCTTGGAGTCCTATGCTGGAAAAGGAAATGTCTTCAAATAACAACTACACAGAAGCATTCTCAGAAACTTCTTTGTGATGAGTGCATTCAACTCACAGACTTGAACCTTCCTTTTTGAAGAGCAGTTTTGAAACACTCTTTTTGTAGAATCTGCAAGTGGATATTTGGAGCGCTTTGAGGCCTATGCTGGGAAATGAAATATCTTCTCCTAAAAACTAGACAGAAGCATTCTCAGAAACTTCTGTGTGATGAGTGCATTCAACTCACAGACTTGAACACTGCTTTTGATAGAGCAGTTTGGAAACACTCCTTTTGTAAAATCTGCAAGTGTTTATTTGGAGCGCTTTGAGGCCTATCCTGGAAAAGGAAATATCTTCACATAATAACTAGACGGAAGCATTCTCAGAAACTTCTTTGTGATGACTGCATTCTACTCACAGAGTTGAACCTTCCTTGTGATAGAAGAGTTTTCAAACTCTCTTTTTGTAGAATTTGCAAGTGCACATTTGGAACTGTTGGAGGCCAACGCTGGAAAAGGAAACATCCTCACATAGAAACTAGACAGAAGCATTCTCAGAAACTTGCTTGTGACGAGTGCATTCAACTCACAGACTTGAACCTTTCTTTTGAAAGAGCAGTTTTGGAACACTCTTTTTGAAGAATCTGCTAGTGTATATTTGGAGCGCTGTGAGGCCTATGCTGGGAAATGAAATATCTTCACCTAAAAACTAGACGGAAGCATTCTCCGAAACTTCTGTGTGATGAGTGCATTCAACTCACAGACTTGAACGTTGCTTTTGATAGAACAGTTTTGAAACACTCCTTTTTTAGAATCTGCAAGTGTTTATTTGGAGCGCTTGGGGTCCTATGCTACAAAAGGAAATGTCTTCAAATAACAACTACACAGAAGCATTCTCAGAAACTTCTTTGTGATGAGTGCATTCAACTCACAGACTTGAACTTTCCTTTTGAAAGAGCAGTTTTGAAACACTCTTTTTGTAGAATCTGCAAGTGGATATTTGGAGCGCTTTGAGGCCTATGCTGGGAAATGAAATATCTTCTCCTAAAAACTAGACAGAAGCATTCTCAGAAACTTCTGTGTGATGAGTGCATTCAACTCACAGACTTGAACACTGCTTTTGATAGAGCAGTTTGGAAACACTCCTTTTGTAAAATCTGCAAGTGTTTATTTGGAGCGCTTTGAGGCCTATCCTGGAAAAGGGAATATCTTCACATAATAACTAGACAGAAGCATTCTCAGAAACTTCTTTGTGATGAGTGCATTCTGCTCACAGAGTTGAACCTTCTTTGTGATAGAAGAGTTTTCAAACTCTCTTTTTGTAGAATCTGCAAGTGCACATTTGGAACTGTTGGAGGCCAACGCTGGAAAAGGAAACATTCTCACATAGAAACTAGACAGAAGCATTCTCAGAAACTTGCTTGTGACGAGTGCATTCAACTCACAGACTTGAACCTTTCTTTTGAAAGAGCAGTTTTGGAACACTCTTTTTGTAGAATCTGCTAGTGTATATTTGGAGCGCTGTGAGGCCTATGCTGGGAAATGAAATATCTTCACCTAAAAACTAGACAGAAGCATTCTCCGAAACTTCTGTGTGATGAGTGCATTCAACTCACAGACTTGAACGTTCCTTTTGATAGAACAGTTTTGAAACACTCCTTTTGTAGAATCTGCAAATGTTTATTTCGAGCGCTTGGAGGCCTATGCTGGAAAAGGAAATGTCTTCAAATAACAACTACACAGAAGCATTCTCAGATACTTCTTTGTGATGAGTGCATTCAACTCACAGACTTGAACCTTCCTTTTGAAAGAGCAGTTTTGAAACACTCTTTTTGTAGAATCTGCAAGTGGATATTTGGAGCGCTTTGAGGCCTATGCTGGGAAATGAAATATCTTCTCCTAAAAACTAGACAGAAGCATTCTCAGAAACTTCTGTGTGATGAGTGCATTCAACTCACGGACTTGAACATTGCTTTTGATAGAGCAGTTTGGAAACACTCCTTTTGTAAAATCTGCAAGTGTTTATTTGGAGCGCTTTGAGGCCTATCCTGGAAAAGGAAATATCTTCACATAATAACTAGACAGAAGCATTCTCAGAAACTTCTTTGTGATGAGTGCATTCTACTCACAGAGTTGAACCTTCTTTGTGATAGAAGAGTTTTCAAACTCTCTTTTTGTAGAATCTGCAAGTGCACATTTGGAACTGTTGGAGGCCAACGCTGGAAAAGGAAACATCCTCACATAGAAACTAGACAGAAGCATTCTCAGAAACTTGCTTGTGACGAGTGCATTCAACTCACAGACTTGAACCTGTCTTTTGAAAGAGCAGTTTTGGAACACTCTTTTTGTAGAATCTGCTAGTGTTTATTTGGAGCGCTGTGAGGCCTATGCTGGGAAATGAAATATCTTCACCTAAAAACTAGACGGAAGCATTCTCCGAAACTTCTGTGTGATGAGTGCATTCAACTCACAGACTTGAACGTTCCTTTTGATAGAACAGTTTTGAAACACTCCTTTTGTAGAATATGCAAGTGTTTATTTCGAGCGCTTGGAGGCCTACGCTGGAAAAGGAAATGTCTTCAAATAACAACTACACAGAAGCATTCTCAGAAACTTCTTTGTGATGAGTGCATTCAACTCACAGACTTGAACCTTCCTTTTGAAAGAGCAGTTTTGAAACACTCTTTTTGTAGAATCTACAAGTGGATATTTGGAGCTCTTTGAGGCCTATGCTGGGAAATGAAATATCTTCTCCTAAAAACTAGACAGAAGCATTCTCAGAAACTTCTGTGTGATGAGTGCATTCAACTCACAGACTTGAACATTGCTTTTGATAGAGCAGTTTGGAAACACTCCTTTTGTAAAATCTGCAAGTGTTTATTTGGAGCGCTTTGAGGCCTATCCTGGAAAAGGAAATATCTTCACATAATAACTAGACAGAAGCATTCTCAGAAACTTCTTTGTGATGAGTGCATTCTACTCACAGAGTTGAACCTTCTTTGTGATAGAAGAGTTTTCAAACTCTCTTTTTGTAGAATCTGTAAGTGCACATTTGGAACTGCTGGAGGCCAACGCTGGAAAAGGAAACATCCTCACGTAGAAACTAGACAGAAGCATTCTCAGAAACTTGCTTGTGACGAGGGCATTCAACTCACAGACTTGAACCTTTCTTTTGAAAGAGCAGTTTTGGAACACTCTTTTTGTAGGATCTGCTAGTGTATATTTGGAGCGTTGTGAGGCCAATGCTGGGAAATGAAATATCTTCACCTAAAAACTAGACGGAAGCATTCTCCGAAACTTCTGTGTGATGAGTGCATTCAACTCACAGACTTCAACGTTCCTTTTGATACAACAGTTTTGAAACACTGCTTTTGTAGAATCTGCAAGTGTTTCTTTCGAGCGCTTGGAGGCCTATGCTGGAAAAGGAAATGTCTTCAAATAACAACTACACACAAGCATTCTCAGAAACTTCTTTGTGATGAGTGCATTCAACTCACAGACTTGAACCTTCCTTTTGAAAGAGCAGTTTTGAAACACTCTTCTTGTAGAATCTGCAAGTGGATATTTGGAGCGCTTTGAGGCCTATGCTGGGAAATGAAATATCTTCTCCTAAAAACTAGACAGAAGCATTCTCAGAAACTTCTGTGTGATGAGTGCATTCAACTCACAGACTTGAACACTGCTTTTGATAGAGCAGTTTGGAAACACTCCTTTTGTAAAATCTGCAAGTGTTTATTTGGAGCGCTTTGAGGCCTATCCTGGAAAAGGAAATATCTTCACATAATAACTAGACAGAAGCATTCTCAGAAACTTCTTTGTGATGAGTGCATTCTACTCACAGAGTTGAACCTTCTTTGTGATAGAAGAGTTTTCAAACTCTCTTTTTGTAGAATCTGCAAGGGCACATTTGGAACTGTTGGAGGCCAACGCTGGAAAAGGAAACATCCTCACATAGAAACTAGACAGAAGCATTCTCAGAAACTTGCTTGTGACGAGTGCATTCAACTCACAGACTTGAACCTTTCTTTTGAAACAGCAGTTTTGGAACACTCTTTTTGTAGAATCTGCTAGTGTATATTAGGAGCGCTGTGAGGCCTATGCTGGGAAATGAAATATCTTCACCTAAAAACTAGACGGAAGCATTCTCCGAAACTTCTGTGTGATGAGTGCATTCAACTCACAGACTTGAACGTTCCTTTTGATAGAACAGTTTTGAAACACTCCTTTTGTAGAATCTGAAAGTGTTTATTTGGAGCGCTTGCAGTCCTATGCTGGAAAAGGAAGTGTCTTCAAATAACAACTACACAGAAGCATTCTCAGAAACTTCTTTGTGATGAGTGCATTCAACTCACAGACTTGAACCTTCCTTTTGAAAGAGCAGTTTTGAAACACTCTTTTTGTAGAATCTGCAAGTGGATATTTGGAGCGCTTTGAGGCCTACGCTGGGAAATGAAATATCTTCTCCTAAAAATTAGAAGGAAGCATTCTCAGTAACCTCTGTGTGATGAGTGCATTCAACACACCGACTTGAACGTTCCTTTTGATAGAACAGTTTTGAAACACTCCTTTTGTAGAATCTGCAAGTGTTTCTTTCGAGCGCTTGGAGGACTACACTGGAAAAGGAAATGTCTTCAAATAACAACTACACAGAAGCATTCTCAGAAACTTCTTTGTGATGAGTGCATTCACCTCACAGACTTGAACCTTCCTTTTGAAAGAGCAGTTTTGAAACACTCTTTTTGTAGAATCTGCAAGTGGATATTTGGAGCGCTTGGAGTTCTATGCTGGAAAAGGAAATGTCTTCAAATAACAACTACACAGAAGCATTCTCAGAAACTTCTTTGTGATGAGTGCATTCAACTCACCGACTTGAACCTTTCTTTTGAAAGAGCAGTTTTGGAACACTCTTTTTGTAGAATCTGCTAGTGTATATTTGGAGCGCTTTGAGGCCTATCCTGGAAAAGGAAATATCTTCACGTAATAACTAGACAGAAGCATTCTCAGAAACTTCTTTGTGAGGAGTGCATTCTAGTCACAGACTTGAACGTTCCTTTTGATAGAAGAGTTTTGAAACTCTCCTTTTGTAGAATCTGCAAGTGTTTATTTCGAACGCTTGGAGGCCTATGCTGGAAAAGGAAATGTCTTCAAATAACAACTACACAGAAGCATTCTCAGAAACTTCTTTGTGATGAGTGCATTCAACTCACAGACTTGAACCATCCTTTTGAAAGAGCAGTTTTGAAACACTCTTTTTGTAGAATCTGCAAGTGGATATTTGGAGCGCTTTGAGGCCTATGCTGGGAAATGAAATATCTTCTCCTAAAAACTAGACAGAAGCATTCTCAGAAACTTCTGTGTGATGAGTGCATTCAACTCACAGACTTGAACATTGCTTTTGATAGAGCAGTTTGGAAACACTCCTTTTGTAAAATCTGCAAGTGTTTATTTGGAGCGCTTTGAGGCCTATCCTGGAAAAGGAAATATCTTTACATAATAACTAGACAGAAGCATTCTCAGAAACTTCTTTGTGATGACTGCATTCTACTCACAGAGTTGAACCTTCTTTGTGATAGAAGAGTTTTCAAACTCTCTTTTTGTAGAATCTGCAAGTGCACATTTGGAACGGTTGGAGGCCAACGCTGGAAAAGGAAACATCCTCACATAGAAACTAGACAGAAGCATTCTCAGAAACTTGCTTGTGACGAGTGCATTCAACTCACAGACTTGAACCTTTCTTTTGAAAGAGCAGTTTTGGAACACTCTTTTTGTAGAATCTGCTAGTGTATATTTGGAGCGCTGTGAGGCCTATGCTGGGAAATGAAATATCTTCACCTAAAAACTAGACGGAAGCATTCTCCGAAACTTCTGTGTGATGAGTGCATTCAACTCACAGACGTGAACGGTCCTTTTGATAGAACAGTTTTGAAACACTCCTTTTGTAGAATCTGCAAGTGTTTATTTGGAGCGCTTAGAGACCTATGCTGGAAAAGGAAATGTCTTCAAATAACAACTACACAGAAGCATTCTCAGAAACTTCTTTGTGATGAGTGCATTCAACTCACAGACTTGAACCTTCCTTTTGAAAGAGCAGTTTTCAAACACTCTTTTTGTAGAATCTGCAAGTGGATATTTGGAGCGCTTTGAGGCCTATGCTGGGAAATGAAATATCTTCTCCTAAAAACTAGACAGAAGCATTCTCAGAAACTTCTGTGTGATGAGTGCATTCAACTCACAGACTTGAACATTGCTTTTGATAGAGCAGTTTGGAAACACTCCTTTTGTAAAATCTGCAAGTGTTTATTTGGAGCGCTTTGAGGCCTATCCTGGAAAAGGAAATATCTTCACATAATAACTAGACAGAAGCATTCTCAGAAACTTCTTTGTGATGAGTGCATTCTACTCACAGAGTTGAACCTTCTTTGTGATAGAAGAGTTTTCAAACTCTCTTTTTGTAGAATCTGCAAGTGCACATTTGGAACTGTTGGAGGCCAACGCTGGAAAAGGAAACATCCTCACGTAGAAACTAGACAGAAGCATTCTCAGAAACTTGCTTGTGACGAGTGCATTCAACTCACAGACTTGAACCTTTCTTTTGAAAGAACAGTTTTGGAACACTCTTTTTGTAGAATCTGCTAGTGTATATTTGGAGCGCTTTGAGGCCTATCCTGGAAAAGGAAATATCTTCACGTAATAACTAGACCGAAGCATTCTCAGAAACTTCTTTGTGAGGAGTGCATTCTAGTCACAGACTTGAACGTTCCTTTTGATAGAAGAGTTTTGAAACACTCCTTTTGTAGAATCTGCAAGCGTTTATTTCGAGCGCTTGGAGGCCTATGCTGGAAAAGGAAATGTCTTCAAATAACAAATACACAGAAGCATTCTCAGAAACTTCTTTGTGATGAGTGCATTCAACTCACAGACTTGAACCTTCCTTTTGAAAGAGCAGTTTTGAAACACTCTTTTTGTAGAATCTGCAAGTGGATATTTGGAGCGCTTTGAGGCCTATGCTGGGAAATGAAATATCTTCTCCTAAAAACTAGACAGAAGCATTCTCAGAAACTTCTGTATGATGAGTGCATTCAACTCACAGACTTGAACACTGCTTTTGATAGAGCAGTTTGGAAACACTCCTTTTGTAAAATCTGCAAGTGTTTATTTGGAGCGCTTTGAGGCCTATCCTGGAAAAGGAAATATCTTCACATAATAACTAGACAGAAGCATTCTCAGAAACTTCTTTGTGATGAGTGCATTCTACTCACAGAGTTGAACCTTCTTTGTGATAGAAGAGTTTTCAAACTCTCTTTTTGTAGAATGTGCAAGTGCACATTTGGAACGGTTGGAGGCCAACGCTGGAAAAGGAAACATCCTCACATAGAAACTAGACAGAAGCATTCTCAGAAACTTGCTTGTGACGAGTGCATTCAACTCACAGACTTGAACCTTTCTTTTGAAAGAGCAGTTTTGGAACACTCTTTTGTAGAATCTGCTAGTGTATATTTGGAGCGCTGTGAGGCCTATGCTGGGAAATGAAATATCTTCACCTAAAAACTAGACGGAAGCATTCTCCGAAACTTCTGTGTGATGAGTGCATTCAACTCACAGACGTGAACGTTCCTTTTGATAGAACAGTATTGAAACCCTCCTTTTGTAGAATCTGCAAGTGTTTATTTGGAGCGCTTGCAGTCCTATGCTGGAAAAGGAAGTGTCTTCAAATAACAACTACACAGAAGCATTCTCAGAAACTTCTTTGTGATGTGTGCATTCAACTCACAGACTTGAACGATCCTTTTGATAGAACAGTTTTGAAACACTCCTTTTGTAGAATCTGCAAGTGTTTCTTTCGAGCTCCTGGAGGACTAGGCTGGAAAAGGAAATGTCTTCAAATAACAACTACACAGAAGCATTCTCAGAAACTTCTTTGTGATGAGTGCATTCAACTCACAGACTTGAACCTTCCTTTTGAAAGAGCAGTTTTGAAACACTCTTTTTGTAGAATCTGCATGTGGATATTTGGAGCGCTTTGAGGCCTATGCTGGGAAATGAAATATCTTCTCCTAAAAACTAGACAGAAGCATTCTCAGAAACTTCTGTGTGATGAGTGCATTCAACTCACAGACTTGAACATTGCTTTTGATAGAGCAGTCTGGAAACACTCCTTTTTAAAATCTGCAAGTGTTCATTTGGAGCGCTTTGAGGCCTATCCTGGAAAAGGAAATATCTTCACATAATAACTAGACAGAAGCATTCTCAGAAACTTCTTTGTGATGACTGCATTCTACTCACAGAGTTGAACCTTCTTTGTGATAGAAGAGTTTTCAAACTCTCTTTTTGTAGAATCTGCAAGTGCACATTTGGAACGGTTGGAGGCCAACGCTGGAAAAGGAAACATCCTCACATAGAAACTAGACAGAAGCATTCTCAGAAACTTGCTTGTGACGAGTGCATTCAACTCACAGACTTGAACCTTTCTTTTGAAAGAGCAGTTTTGGAACACTCTTTTTGTAGAATCTGATAGTGTATCTTTGGAGCGCTGTGAGGCCTATGCTGGGAAATGAAATATCTTCACCTAAAAACTAGACGGAAACATTCTCCGAAACTTCTGTGTGATGAGTGCATTCAACTCACAGACTTGAACGTTCCTTTTGATAGAACAGTTTTGAAACACTCCTTTTGTAGAATCTGCAAGTGTTTATTGGAGCGCTTGGAGTCCTATGCTGGAAAAGGAAATGTCTTCAAATAACAACTACACAGAAGCATTCTCCGAAACTTCTTTGTGATGAGTGCATTCAACTCACAGACTTGAACCTTGCTTTTGAAAGAGCAGTTTTGAAACACTCTTTTTGTAGAATCTGCAACTGGATATTTGGAGCGCTTTGAGGCCTATGCTGGGAAATGAAATATCTTCTCCTAAAAACTAGACAGAAGCATTCTCAGAAACTTCTGTGTGATGAGTGCATTCAACTCACAGACTTGAACATTGCTTTTGATAGAGCAGTTTGGAAACACTCCTTTTGTAAAATCTGCAAGTGTTTATTTGGAGCGCTTTGAGGCCTATCCTGGAAAAGGAAATACCTTCACATAATAACTAGACAGAAGCATTCTCAGAAACTTCTTTGTGATGAGTGCATTCTACTCACAGAGTTGAACCTTCTTTGTGATAGAAGAGTTTTCAAACTCTCTTTTTGTAGAATCTGCAAGTGCACATTTGGAACTGTTGGATGCCAACCCTGGAAAAGGAAACATCCTCACGTAGAAACTAGACAGAAGCATTCTCAGAAACTTGCTTGTGACGAGTGCATTCAACTCACAGACTTGAACCTTTCTTTTGAAAGAGCAGTTTTGGAACACTCTTTTTGTAGAATCTGCTAGTGTATATTTGGAGCGCTGTGAGGCCTATGCTGGGAAATGAAATATCTTCACCTAAAAACTAGACGGAAGCATTCTCCGAAACTTCTGTGTGATGAGTGCATTCAACTCACAGACTTGAACGTTCCTTTTGATAGAACAGTTTTGAAACACTCCTTTTGTAGAATCTGCAAGTGTTTCTTTCGAGCGCTTGGAGGACTACGCTGGAAAAGGAAATGTCTTCAAATAACAACTACACAGAAGCATTCTCAGAAACTTCTTTGTGATGAGTGCATTCAACTCACAGAGTTGAACCTTCCTTTTAAAAGAGCAGTTTTGAAACACTCTTTTTGTAGAATCTGCAAGTGGATATTTGGAGCGCTTTGAGGCCTATGCTGGGAAATGAAATATCTTCTCCTAAAAACTAGACAGAAGCATTCTCAGAAACTTCTGTGTGATGAGTGCATTCAACTCACAGACTTGAAAATTGCTTTTGATAGAGCAGTTTGGAAACACTCCTTTTGTAAAATCTGCAAGTGTTTATTTGGAGCGCTTTGAGGCCTATCCTGGAAAAGGAAATATCTTCACATAATAACTAGACAGAAGCATTCTCAGAAACTTCTTTGTGATAAGTGCATTCTACTCACAGAGTTGAACCTTCTTTGTGATAGAAGAGTTTTCAAACTCTCTTTTTGTAGAATCTGCAAGTGCACATTTGGAACTGTTGGAGGCCAACGCTGGAAAAGGAAACATCCTCACATAGAAACTAGACAGAAGCATTCTCAGAAACTTGCTTGTGACGAGTGCATTCAACTCACAGACTTGAACCTTTCTTTTGAAAGAGCAGTTTTGGAACACTCTTTTTGTAGAATCTGCTAGTGTATATTTGGAGCGCTGTGAGGCCTATGCTGGGAAATGAAATATCTTCACCTAAAAACTAGACGGAATCATTCTCCGAAACTTCTGTGTGATGAGTGCATTCAACTCACAGACTTGAACGTTCCTTTTGATAGAACAGTTTTGAAAAACTCCTTTTGTAGAATCTGCAAGTGTTTATTTCGAGCGCTTGCAGGCCTATGCTTGAAAAGGAAATGTCTTCAAATAACAACTACACAGAAGCATTCTCAGAAACTTCTTTGTGATGAGTGCATTCAACTCACAGACTTGAACCTTCCTTTTGAAAGAGCAGTTTTGAAACACTCTTTTTGTAGAATCTGCAAGTGGATATTTGGAGCGCTTTGAGGCCTATGCTGGGTAATGAAATATCTTCTCCTAAAAACTAGACAGAAGCATTCTCAGAAACTTCTGTGTGATGAGTGCATTCAACTCACAGACTTGAACACTGCTTTTGATAGAGCAGTTTGGAAACACTCCTTTTGTAAAATCTGCAAGTGTTTATTTGGAGCGCTTTGAGGCCTATCCTGGAAAAGGAAATATCTTCACATAATAACTAGACAGAAGCATTCTCAGAAACTTCTTTGTGATGAGTGCATTCTACTCACAGAGTTAAACCTTCTGTGTGATAGAAGAGTTTTCAAACTCTCTTTTTGTAGAATCTGCAAGTGCACATTTGGAACTGTTGGAGGCCAACGCTGGAAAAGGAAACATCCTCAAGTAGAAACTAGACAGAAGCATTCTCAGAAACTTGCTTGTGACGAGTGCATTCAACTCACAGACTTGAACCTTTCTTTTGAAAGAGCAGTTTTGGAACACTCTTTTTGTAGAATCTGCTAGTGTATATTTGGAGCGCTGTGAGGCCTATGCTGGGAAATGAAATATCTTCACCTAAAAACTAGACAGAAGCATTCTCCGAAACTTCTGTGTGATGAGTGCATTCAACTCACAGACTTGAACGTTCCTTTTGATAGAACAGTTTTGAAACACTCCTTTTGTAGAATCTGCAAATGTTTATTTCGAGCGCTTGGAGGCCTATGCTGGAAAAGGAAATGTCTTCAAATAACAACTACACAGAAGCATTCTCAGAAACTTCTTTGTGATGAGTGCATTCAACTCACAGACTTGAACCTTCTTTTTGAAAGAACAGTTTTGAAACACTCTTTTTGTAGAATCTGCAAGTGGATATTTGGAGCGCTTTGAGGCCTATGCTGGGAAATGAAATATCTTCTCCTAAAAACTAGACAGAAGCATTCTCAGAAACTTCTGTGTGATGAGTGCATTCAACTCACAGACTTGAACATTGCTTTTGATAGAGCAGTTTGGAAACACTCCTTTTGTAAAATCAGCAAGTGTTTATTTGGAGTGCTTTGAGGCCTATCCTGGAAAAGGAAATATCTTCACATAATAACTAGACAGAAGCATTCTCAGAAACTTCTTTGTGATGAGTGCATTCTACTCACAGAGTTGAACCTTCTTTGTGATAGAAGAGTTTTCAAACTCTCTTTGTGTAGAATCTGCAAATGCACATTTGGAACTGTTGGAGGCCAACGGTGGAAAAGGAAACATCCTCACATAGAAACTAGACAGAAGCATTCTCAGAAACTTGCTTGTGACGAGTGCATTCAACTCACAGACTTGAACCTTTCTTTTGAAAGAGCAGTTTTGGAACACTCTTTTTGTAGAATCTGCTAGTGTATATTTGGAGCCCTGTGAGGCCTATGCTGGGAAATGAAATATCTTCACCTAAAAACTAGACGGAAGCATTCTCTGAAACTTCTGTGTGATGAGTGCATTCAACTCACAGACGTGAACGTTCCTAATGATAGAACAGTTTTGAAACACTGCTTTTGGAGAATCTGCAAGTGTTTATTTGGAGCGCTTGGAGTCCTATGCTGGAAAAGGAAATGTCTTCAAATAACAACTACACAGAAGCATTCTCAGAAACTTCTTTGTGATGAGTGCATTCAACTCACAGACTTGAACCTTCCTTTTTGAAGAGCAGTTTTGAAACACTCTTTTTGTAGAATCTGCAAGTGGATATTTGGAGCGCTTTGAGGCCTATGCTGGGAAATGAAATATCTTCTCCTAAAAACTAGACAGAAGCATTCTCAGAAACTTCTGTGTGATGAGTGCATTCAACTCACAGACTTGAACACTGCTTTTGATAGAGCAGTTTGGAAACACTCCTTTTGTAAAATCTGCAAGTGTTTATTTGGAGCGCTTTGAGGCCTATCCTGGAAAAGGAAATATCTTCACATAATAACTAGACAGAAGCATTCTCAGAAACTTCTTTGTGATGACTGCATTCTACTCACAGAGTTGAACCTTCCTTGTGATAGAAGAGTTTTCAAACTCTCTTTTTGTAGAATTTGCAAGTGCACATTTGGAACTGTTGGAGGCCAACGCTGGAAAAGGAAACATCCTCACATAGAAACTAGACAGAAGCATTCTCAGAAACTTGCTTGTGACGAGTGCATTCAACTCACAGACTTGAACCTTTCTTTTGAAAGAGTAGTTTTGGAACACTCTTTTTGAAGAATCTGCTAGTGTATATTTGGAGCGCTGTGAGGCCTATGCTGGGAAATGAAATATCTTCACCTAAAAACTAGACGGAAGCATTCTCCGAAACTTCTGTGTGATGAGTGCATTCAACTCACAGACTTGAACGTTGCTTTTGATAGAACAGTTTTGAAACACTCCTTTTTTAGAATCTGCAAGTGTTTATTTGGAGCGCTTGGGGTCCTATGCTACAAAAGGAAATGTCTTCAAATAACAACTACACAGAAGCATTCTCAGAAACTTCTTTGTGATGAGTGCATTCAACTCACAGACTTGAACTTTCCTTTTGAAAGAGCAGTTTTGAAACACTCTTTTTGTAGAATCTGCAAGTGGATATTTGGAGCGCTTTGAGGCCTATGCTGGGAAATGAAATATCTTCTCCTAAAAACTAGACAGAAGCATTCTCAGAAACTTCTGTGTGATGAGTGCATTCAACTCACAGACTTGAACACTGCTTTTGATAGAGCAGTTTGGAAACACTCCTTTTGTAAAATCTGCAAGTGTTTATTTGGAGCGCTTTGAGGCCTATCCTGGAAAAGGGAATATCTTCACATAATAACTAGACAGAAGCATTCTCAGAAACTTCTTTGTGATGAGTGCATTCTGCTCACAGAGTTGAACCTTCTTTGTGATAGAAGAGTTTTCAAACTCTCTTTTTGTAGAATCTGCAAGTGCACATTTGGAACTGTTGGAGGCCAACGCTGGAAAAGGAAACATTCTCACATAGAAACTAGACAGAAGCATTCTCAGAAACTTGCTTGTGACGAGTGCATTCAACTCACAGACTTGAACCTTTCTTTTGAAAGAGCAGTTTTTGAACACTCTTTTTGTAGAATCTGCTAGTGTATATTTGGAGCGCTGTGAGGCCTATGCTGGGAAATGAAATATCTTCACCTAAAAACTAGACGGAAGCATGCTCCAAAACTTCTGTGTGATGAGTGCATTCAACTCACAGACTTGAAAGTTCCTTTTGATAGAACAGTTTTGAAACACTCCTTTTGTAGAATCTGTAAGTGTTTATTTCGAGCGCTTGGAGGCCTATGCTGGAAAAGGAAATGTCTTCAAATAACAACTACACAGAAGCATTCTCAGATACTTCTTTGTGATGAGTGCATTCAACTCACAGACTTGAACCTTCCTTTTGAAAGAGCAGTTTTGAAACACTCTTTTTGTAGAATCTGCAAGTGGATATTTGGAGCGCTTTGAGGCCTATGCTGGGAAATGAAATATCTTCTCCTAAAAACTAGACAGAAGCATTCTCAGAAACTTCTGTGTGATGAGTGCATTCAACTCACGGACTTGAACATTGCTTTTGATAGAGCAGTTTGGAAACACTCCTTTTGTAAAATCTGCAAGTGTTTATTTGGAGCGCTTTGAGGCCTATCCTGGAAAAGGAAATATCTTCACATAATAACTAGACAGAAGCATTCTCAGAAACTTCTTTGTGATGAGTGCATTCTACTCACAGAGTTGAACCTTCTTTGTGATAGAAGAGTTTTCAAACTCTCTTTTTGTAGAATCTGCAAGTGCACATTTGGAACTGTTGGAGGCCAACGCTGGAAAAGGAAACATCCTCACATAGAAACTAGACAGAAGCATTCTCAGAAACTTGCTTGTGACGAGTGCATTCAACTCACAGACTTGAACCTGTCTTTTGAAAGAGCAGTTTTGGAACACTCTTTTTGTAGAATCTGCTAGTGTTTATTTGGAGCGCTGTGAGGCCTATGCTGGGAAATGAAATATCTTCACCTAAAAACTAGACGGAAGCATTCTCCGAAACTTCTGTGTGATGAGTGCATTCAACTCACAGACTTGAACGTTCCTTTTGATAGAACAGTTTTGAAACACTCCTTTTGTAGAATATGCAAGTGTTTATTTCGAGCGCTTGGAGGCCTACGCTGGAAAAGGAAATGTCTTCAAATAACAACTACACAGAAGCATTCTCAGAAACTTCTTTGTGATGAGTGCATTCAACTCACAGACTTGAACCTTCCTTTTGAAAGAGCAGTTTTGAAACACTCTTTTTGTAGAATCTACAAGTGGATATTTGGAGCTCTTTGAGGCCTATGCTGGGAAATGAAATATCTTCTCCTAAAAACTAGACAGAAGCATTCTCAGAAACTTCTGTGTGATGAGTGCATTCAACTCACAGACTTGAACATTGCTTTTGATAGAGCAGTTTGGAAACACTCCTTTTGTAAAATCTGCAAGTGTTTATTTGGAGCGCTTTGAGGCCTATCCTGGAAAAGGAAATATCTTCACATAATAACTAGACAGAAGCATTCTCAGAAACTTCTTTGTGATGAGTGCATTCTACTCACAGAGTTGAACCTTCTTTGTGATAGAAGAGTTTTCAAACTCTCTTTTTGTAGAATCTGTAAGTGCACATTTGGAACTGCTGGAGGCCAACGCTGGAAAAGGAAACATCCTCACGTAGAAACTAGACAGAAGCATTCTCAGAAACTTGCTTGTGACGAGGGCATTCAACTCACAGACTTGAACCTTTCTTTTGAAAGAGCAGTTTTGGAACACTCTTTTTGTAGGATCTGCTAGTGTATATTTGGAGCGTTGTGAGGCCAATGCTGGGAAATGAAATATCTTCACCTAAAAACTAGACGGAAGCATTCTCCGAAACTTCTGTGTGATGAGTGCATTCAACTCACAGACTTCAACGTTCCTTTTGATACAACAGTTTTGAAACACTGCTTTTGTAGAATCTGCAAGTGTTTCTTTCGAGCGCTTGGAGGCCTATGCTGGAAAAGGAAATGTCTTCAAATAACAACTACACACAAGCATTCTCAGAAACTTCTTTGTGATGAGTGCATTCAACTCACAGACTTGAACCTTCCTTTTGAAAGAGCAGTTTTGAAACACTCTTCTTGTAGAATCTGCAAGTGGATATTTGGAGCGCTTTGAGGCCTATGCTGGGAAATGAAATATCTTCTCCTAAAAACTAGACAGAAGCATTCTCAGAAACTTCTGTGTGATGAGTGCATTCAACTCACAGACTTGAACACTGCTTTTGATAGAGCAGTTTGGAAACACTCCTTTTGTAAAATCTGCAAGTGTTTATTTGGAGCGCTTTGAGGCCTATCCTGGAAAAGGAAATATCTTCACATAATAACTAGACAGAAGCATTCTCAGAAACTTCTTTGTGATGAGTGCATTCTACTCACAGAGTTGAACCTTCTTTGTGATAGAAGAGTTTTCAAACTCTCTTTTTGTAGAATCTGCAAGGGCACATTTGGAACTGTTGGAGGCCAACGCTGGAAAAGGAAACATCCTCACATAGAAACTAGACAGAAGCATTCTCAGAAACTTGCTTGTGACGAGTGCATTCAACTCACAGACTTGAACCTTTCTTTTGAAACAGCAGTTTTGGAACACTCTTTTTGTAGAATCTGCTAGTGTATATTAGGAGCGCTGTGAGGCCTATGCTGGGAAATGAAATATCTTCACCTAAAAACTAGACGGAAGCATTCTCCGAAACTTCTGTGTGATGAGTGCATTCAACTCACAGACTTGAACGTTCCTTTTGATAGAACAGTTTTGAAACACTCCTTTTGTAGAATCTGAAAGTGTTTATTTGGAGCGCTTGCAGTCCTATGCTGGAAAAGGAAGTGTCTTCAAATAACAACTACACAGAAGCATTCTCAGAAACTTCTTTGTGATGAGTGCATTCAACTCACAGACTTGAACCTTCCTTTTGAAAGAGCAGTTTTGAAACACTCTTTTTGTAGAATCTGCAAGTGGATATTTGGAGCGCTTTGAGGCCTACGCTGGGAAATGAAATATCTTCTCCTAAAAACTAGAAGGAAGCATTCTCAGTAACCTCTGTGTGATGAGTGCATTCAACCCACCGACTTGAACGTTCCTTTTGATAGAACAGTTTTGAAACACTCCTTTTGTAGAATCTGCAAGTGTTTCTTTCGAGCGCTTGGAGGACTACACTGGAAAAGGAAATGTCTTCAAATAACAACTACACAGAAGCATTCTCAGAAACTTCTTTGTGATGAGTGCATTCACCTCACAGACTTGAACCTTCCTTTTGAAAGAGCAGTTTTGAAACACTCTTTTTGTAGAATCTGCAAGTGGATATTTGGAGCGCTTGGAGTTCTATGCTGGAAAAGGAAATGTCTTCAAATAACAACTACACAGAAGCATTCTCAGAAACTTCTTTGTGATGAGTGCATTCAACTCACCGACTTGAACCTTTCTTTTGAAAGAGCAGTTTTGGAACACTCTTTTTGTAGAATCTGCTAGTGTATATTTGGAGCGCTTTGAGGCCTATCCTGGAAAAGGAAATATCTTCACGTAATAACTAGACAGAAGCATTCTCAGAAACTTCTTTGTGAGGAGTGCATTCTAGTCACAGACTTGAACGTTCCTTTTGATAGAAGAGTTTTGAAACTCTCCTTTTGTAGAATCTGCAAGTGTTTATTTCGAACGCTTGGAGGCCTATGCTGGAAAAGGAAATGTCTTCAAATAACAACTACACAGAAGCATTCTCAGAAACTTCTTTGTGATGAGTGCATTCAACTCACAGACTTGAACCATCCTTTTGAAAGAGCAGTTTTGAAACACTCTTTTTGTAGAATCTGCAAGTGGATATTTGGAGCGCTTTGAGGCCTATGCTGGGAAATGAAATATCTTCTCCTAAAAACTAGACAGAAGCATTCTCAGAAACTTCTGTGTGATGAGTGCATTCAACTCACAGACTTGAACATTGCTTTTGATAGAGCAGTTTGGAAACACTCCTTTTGTAAAATCTGCAAGTGTTTATTTGGAGCGCTTTGAGGCCTATCCTGGAAAAGGAAATATCTTTACATAATAACTAGACAGAAGCATTCTCAGAAACTTCTTTGTGATGACTGCATTCTACTCACAGAGTTGAACCTTCTTTGTGATAGAAGAGTTTTCAAACTCTCTTTTTGTAGAATCTGCAAGTGCACATTTGGAACGGTTGGAGGCCAACGCTGGAAAAGGAAACATCCTCACATAGAAACTAGACAGAAGCATTCTCAGAAACTTGCTTGTGACGAGTGCATTCAACTCACAGACTTGAACCTTTCTTTTGAAAGAGCAGTTTTGGAACACTCTTTTTGTAGAATCTGCTAGTGTATATTTGGAGCGCTGTGAGGCCTATGCTGGGAAATGAAATATCTTCACCTAAAAACTAGACGGAAGCATTCTCCGAAACTTCTGTGTGATGAGTGCATTCAACTCACAGACGTGAACGGTCCTTTTGATAGAACAGTTTTGAAACACTCCTTTTGTAGAATCTGCAAGTGTTTATTTGGAGCGCTTAGAGACCTATGCTGGAAAAGGAAATGTCTTCAAATAACAACTACACAGAAGCATTCTCAGAAACTTCTTTGTGATGAGTGCATTCAACTCACAGACTTGAACCTTCCTTTTGAAAGAGCAGTTTTGAAACACTCTTTTTGTAGAATCTGCAAGTGGATATTTGGAGCGCTTTGAGGCCTATGCTGGGAAATGAAATATCTTCTCCTAAAAACTAGACAGAAGCATTCTCAGAAACTTCTGTGTGATGAGTGCATTCAACTCACAGACTTGAACATTGCTTTTGATAGAGCAGTTTGGAAACACTCCTTTTGTAAAATCTGCAAGTGTTTATTTGGAGCGCTTTGAGGCCTATCCTGGAAAAGGAAATATCTTCACATAATAACTAGACAGAAGCATTCTCAGAAACTTCTTTGTGATGAGTGCATTCTACTCACAGAGTTGAACCTTCTTTGTGATAGAAGAGTTTTCAAACTCTCTTTTTGTAGAATCTGCAAGTGCACATTTGGAACTGTTGGAGGCCAACGCTGGAAAAGGAAACATCCTCACGTAGAAACTAGACAGAAGCATTCTCAGAAACTTGCTTGTGACGAGTGCATTCAACTCACAGACTTGAACCTTTCTTTTGAAAGAACAGTTTTGGAACACTCTTTTTGTAGAATCTGCTAGTGTATATTTGGAGCGCTTTGAGGCCTATCCTGGAAAAGGAAATATCTTCACGTAATAACTAGACCGAAGCATTCTCAGAAACTTCTTTGTGAGGAGTGCATTCTAGTCACAGACTTGAACGTTCCTTTTGATAGAAGAGTTTTGAAACACTCCTTTTGTAGAATCTGCAAGCGTTTATTTCGAGCGCTTGGAGGCCTATGCTGGAAAAGGAAATGTCTTCAAATAACAAATACACAGAAGCATTCTCAGAAACTTCTTTGTGATGAGTGCATTCAACTCACAGACTTGAACCTTCCTTTTGAAAGAGCAGTTTTGAAACACTCTTTTTGTAGAATCTGCAAGTGGATATTTGGAGCGCTTTGAGGCCTATGCTGGGAAATGAAATATCTTCTCCTAAAAACTAGACAGAAGCATTCTCAGAAACTTCTGTATGATGAGTGCATTCAACTCATAGACTTGAACACTGCTTTTGATAGAGCAGTTTGGAAACACTCCTTTTGTAAAATCTGCAAGTGTTTATTTGGAGCGCTTTGAGGCCTATCCTGGAAAAGGAAATATCTTCACATAATAACTAGACAGAAGCATTCTCAGAAACTTCTTTGTGATGAGTGCATTCTACTCACAGAGTTGAACCTTCTTTGTGATAGAAGAGTTTTCAAACTCTCTTTTTGTAGAATGTGCAAGTGCACATTTGGAACGGTTGGAGGCCAACGCTGGAAAAGGAAACATCCTCACATAGAAACTAGACAGAAGCATTCTCAGAAACTTGCTTGTGACGAGTGCATTCAACTCACAGACTTGAACCTTTCTTTTGAAAGAGCAGTTTTGGAACACTCTTTTGTAGAATCTGCTAGTGTATATTTGGAGCGCTGTGAGGCCTATGCTGGGAAATGAAATATCTTCACCTAAAAACTAGACGGAAGCATTCTCCGAAACTTCTGTGTGATGAGTGCATTCAACTCACAGACGTGAACGTTCCTTTTGATAGAACAGTATTGAAACCCTCCTTTTGTAGAATCTGCAAGTGTTTATTTGGAGCGCTTGCAGTCCTATGCTGGAAAAGGAAGTGTCTTCAAATAACAACTACACAGAAGCATTCTCAGAAACTTCTTTGTGATGTGTGCATTCAACTCACAGACTTGAACGATCCTTTTGATAGAACAGTTTTGAAACACTCCTTTTGTAGAATCTGCAAGTGTTTCTTTCGAGCTCCTGGAGGACTACGCTGGAAAAGGAAATGTCTTCAAATAACAACTACACAGAAGCATTCTCAGAAACTTCTTTGTGATGAGTGCATTCAACTCACAGACTTGAACCTTCCTTTTGAAAGAGCAGTTTTGAAACACTCTTTTTGTAGAATCTGCATGTGGATATTTGGAGCGCTTTGAGGCCTATGCTGGGAAATGAAATATCTTCTCCTAAAAACTAGACAGAAGCATTCTCAGAAACTTCTGTGTGATGAGTGCATTCAACTCACAGACTTGAACATTGCTTTTGATAGAGCAGTCTGGAAACACTCCTTTTTAAAATCTGCAAGTGTTCATTTGGAGCGCTTTGAGGCCTATCCTGGAAAAGGAAATATCTTCACATAATAACTAGACAGAAGCATTCTCAGAAACTTCTTTGTGATGACTGCATTCTACTCACAGAGTTGAACCTTCTTTGTGATAGAAGAGTTTTCAAACTCTCTTTTTGTAGAATCTGCAAGTGCACATTTGGAACGGTTGGAGGCCAACGCTGGAAAAGGAAACATCCTCACATAGAAACTAGACAGAAGCATTCTCAGAAACTTGCTTGTGACGAGTGCATTCAACTCACAGACTTGAACCTTTCTTTTGAAAGAGCAGTTTTGGAACACTCTTTTTGTAGAATCTGATAGTGTATCTTTGGAGCGCTGTGAGGCCTATGCTGGGAAATGAAATATCTTCACCTAAAAACTAGACGGAAACATTCTCCGAAACTTCTGTGTGATGAGTGCATTCAACTCACAGACTTGAACGTTCCTTTTTATAGAACAGTTTTGAAACACTCCTTTTGTAGAATCTGCAAGTGTTTATTGGAGCGCTTGGAGTCCTATGCTGGAAAAGGAAATGTCTTCAAATAACAACTACACAGAAGCATTCTCCGAAACTTCTTTGTGATGAGTGCATTCAACTCACAGACTTGAACCTTGCTTTTGAAAGAGCAGTTTTGAAACACTCTTTTTGTAGAATCTGCAACTGGATATTTGGAGCGCTTTGAGGCCTATGCTGGGAAATGAAATATCTTCTCCTAAAAACTAGACAGAAGCATTCTCAGAAACTTCTGTGTGATGAGTGCATTCAACTCACAGACTTGAACATTGCTTTTGATAGAGCAGTTTGGAAACACTCCTTTTGTAAAATCTGCAAGTGTTTATTTGGAGCGCTTTGAGGCCTATCCTGGAAAAGGAAATACCTTCACATAATAACTAGACAGAAGCATTCTCAGAAACTTCTTTGTGATGAGTGCATTCTACTCACAGAGTTGAACCTTCTTTGTGATAGAAGAGTTTTCAAACTCTCTTTTTGTAGAATCTGCAAGTGCACATTTGGAACTGTTGGATGCCAACCCTGGAAAAGGAAACATCCTCACGTAGAAACTAGACAGAAGCATTCTCAGAAACTTGCTTGTGACGAGTGCATTCAACTCACAGACTTGAACCTTTCTTTTGAAAGAGCAGTTTTGGAACACTCTTTTTGTAGAATCTGCTAGTGTATATTTGGAGCGCTGTGAGGCCTATGCTGGGAAATGAAATATCTTCACCTAAAAACTAGACGGAAGCATTCTCCGAAACTTCTGTGTGATGAGTGCATTCAACTCACAGACTTGAACGTTCCTTTTGATAGAACAGTTTTGAAACACTCCTTTTGTAGAATCTGCAAGTGTTTCTTTCGAGCGCTTGGAGGACTACGCTGGAAAAGGAAATGTCTTCAAATAACAACTACACAGAAGCATTCTCAGAAACTTCTTTGTGATGAGTGCATTCAACTCACAGAGTTGAACCTTCCTTTTAAAAGAGCAGTTTTGAAACACTCTTTTTGTAGAATCTGCAAGTGGATATTTGGAGCGCTTTGAGGCCTATGCTGGGAAATGAAATATCTTCTCCTAAAAACTAGACAGAAGCATTCTCAGAAACTTCTGTGTGATGAGTGCATTCAACTCACAGACTTGAAAATTGCTTTTGATAGAGCAGTTTGGAAACACTCCTTTTGTAAAATCTGCAAGTGTTTATTTGGAGCGCTTTGAGGCCTATCCTGGAAAAGGAAATATCTTCACATAATAACTAGACAGAAGCATTCTCAGAAACTTCTTTGTGATAAGTGCATTCTACTCACAGAGTTGAACCTTCTTTGTGATAGAAGAGTTTTCAAACTCTCTTTTTGTAGAATCTGCAAGTGCACATTTGGAACTGTTGGAGGCCAACGCTGGAAAAGGAAACATCCTCACATAGAAACTAGACAGAAGCATTCTCAGAAACCTGCTTGTGACGAGTGCATTCAACTCACAGACTTGAACCTTTCTTTTGAAAGAGCAGTTTTGGAACACTCTTTTTGTAGAATCTGCTAGTGTATATTTGGAGCGCTGTGAGGCCTATGCTGGGGAATGAAATATCTTCACCTAAAAACTAGACGGAAGCATTCTCCGAAACTTCTGTGTGATGAGTGCATTCAACTCACAGACTTGAACGTTCCTTTTGATAGAACAGTTTTGAAACACTCCTTTTGTAGAATCTGCAAGTGTTTCTTTCGAGCGCTTGGAGGACTACGCTGTAAAAGGAAATGTCTTCAAATAACAACTACACAGAAGCACTCTCAGAAACTTCTTTGTGATGAGTGCATTCAACTCACAGACTTGAACCTTCCTTTTGAAAGAGCAGTTTTGAAACACTCTTTTTGTAGAATCTGCAAGTGGATATTTGGAGCGCTTTGAGGCCTATGCTGGGAAATGAAATATCTTCTCCTAAAAACTAGACAGAAGCATTCTCAGAAACTTCTGTTTGATGAGTGCATTCAACTCACAGACTTGAACACTGCTTTTGATAGAGCAGTTTGGAAACACTCCTTTTGTAAAATCTGCAAGTGTTTATTTGGAGCGCTTTGAGGCCTATCCTGGAAAAGGAAATATCTTCACATAATAACTAGACAGAAGCCTTCTCAGAAACTTCTTTGTGATGAGTGCATTCTACTCACAGATTTGAACCTTCTTTGTTATAGAAGAGTTTTCAAACTCTCTTTTTGTAGAATCTGCAAGTGCACATTTGGAACTGTTGGAGGCCAACGCTGGAAAAGGAAACATCCTCACGTAGAAACTAGACAGAAGCATTCTCAGAAACTTGCTTGTGACGAGTGCATTCAACTCACAGACTTGAACCTTTCTTTTGAAAGAGCAGTTTTGGAACACTCTTTTTGTAGGATCTGCTAGTGTATATTTGGAGCGCTGTGAGGCCCACGCTGGGAAATGAAATATCTTCACCTAAAAACTAGACGGAAGCATTCTCCGAAACTTCTGTGTGATGAGTGCATTCAACTCACAGACTTGAAAGTTCCTTTTGATAGAACAGTT
Organism: Pongo pygmaeus; assembly: GCF_028885625.2. Lineage (NCBI taxonomy): Eukaryota > Metazoa > Chordata > Mammalia > Primates > Hominidae > Pongo > Pongo pygmaeus. Next base: position 40,558,827 of record NC_072392.2, read on the forward strand.
TTGAAACAATCCTTTTGTAGAATCTGCAAGTGTTTATTTGGAGCGCTTGAAGGCCTATGCTGGAAAAGGAAATGTCTTCAAATAACAACTACACAGAAGCATTCTCAGAAACTTCTTTGTGATGAGTGCATTCAACTCACAGACTTGAACCTTCCTTTTGAAAGAGCAGTTTTGAAACACTCTTTTTGTAGAATCTGCAAGTGGATATTTGGAACGCTTTGAGGCCTACGCTGGGAAATGAAATATCTTCTCCTAAAAACTAGACAGAAGCATTCTCAGAAACTTCTGGGTGATGAGTGCATTCAACTCACAGACTTGAACGTTCCTTTTGATAGAACAGTTTTGAAACACTCCTTTTGTAGAATCTGCAAGTGTTTCTTTCGAGCGCTTGGAGGACTACGCTGGAAAAGGAAATGTCTTCAAATAACAACTACACAGAAGCATTCTCAGAAACTTCTTTGTGATGAGTGCATTCACCTCACAGACTTGAACCTTCCTTTTGAAAGAGCAGTTTTGAAACACTCTTTTTGTAGAATCTGCAAGTGGATATTTGGAGCGCTTGGAGTTCTATGCTGGAAAAGGAAATGTCTTCAAATAACAACTACACAGAAGCATTCTCAGAAACTTCTTTGTGATGAGTGCATTCAACTCACAGACTTGAACCTTTCTTTTGAAAGAGCAGTTTTGGAACACTCTTTTTGTAGAATCTGCTAGTGTATATTTGGAGCGCTTTGAGGCCTATCCTGGAAAAGGAAATATCTTCACGTAATAACTAGACAGAAGCATTCTCAGAAACTTCTTTGTGAGGAGTGCATTCTAGTCACAGACTTGAACGTTCCTTTTGATAGAAGAGTTTTGAAACTCTCCTTTTGTAGAATCTGCAAGTGTTTATTTCGAACGCTTGGAGGCCTATGCTGGAAAAGGAAATGTCTTCAAATAACAACTACACAGAAGCATTCTCAGAAACTTCTTTGTGATGAGTGCATTCAACTCACAGACTTGAACCATCCTTTTGAAAGAGCAGTTTTGAAACACTCTTTTTGTAGAATCTGCAAGTGGATATTTGGAGCGCTTTGAGGCCTATGCTGGGAAATGAAATATCTTCTCCTAAAAACTAGACAGAAGCATTCTCAGAAACTTCTGTGTGATGAGTGCATTCAACTCACAGACTTGAACATTGCTTTTGATAGAGCAGTTTGGAAACACTCCTTTTGTAAAATCTGCAAGTGTTTATTTGGAGCGCTTTGAGGCCTATCCTGGAAAAGGAAATATCTTTACATAATAACTAGACAGAAGCATTCTCAGAAACTTCTTTGTGATGACTGCATTCTACTCACAGAGTTGAACCTTCTTTGTGATAGAAGAGTTTTCAAACTCTCTTTTTGTAGAATCTGCAAGTGCACATTTGGAACGGTTGGAGGCCAACGCTGGAAAAGGAAACATCCTCACATAGAAACTAGACAGAAGCATTCTCAGAAACTTGCTTGTGACGAGTGCATTCAACTCACAGACTTGAACCTTTCTTTTGAAAGAGCAGTTTTGGAACACTCTTTTTGTAGAATCTGCTAGTGTATATTTGGAGCGCTGTGAGGCCTATGCTGGGAAATGAAATATCTTCACCTAAAAACTAGACGGAAGCATTCTCCGAAACTTCTGTGTGATGAGTGCATTCAACTCACAGACGTGAACGGTCCTTTTGATAGAACAGTTTTGAAACACTCCTTTTGTAGAATCTGCAAGTGTTTATTTGGAGCGCTTAGAGACCTATGCTGGAAAAGGAAATGTCTTCAAATAACAACTACACAGAAGCATTCTCAGAAACTTCTTTGTGATGAGTGCATTCAACTCACAGACTTGAACCTTCCTTTTGAAAGAGCAGTTTTGAAACACTCTTTTTGTAGAATCTGCAAGTGGATATTTGGAGCGCTTTGAGGCCTATGCTGGGAAATGAAATATCTTCTCCTAAAAACTAGACAGAAGCATTCTCAGAAACTTCTGTGTGATGAGTGCATTCAACTCACAGACTTGAACATTGCTTTTGATAGAGCAGTTTGGAAACACTCCTTTTGTAAAATCTGCAAGTGTTTATTTGGAGCGCTTTGAGGCCTATCCTGGAAAAGGAAATATCTTCACATAATAACTAGACAGAAGCATTCTCAGAAACTTCTTTGTGATGAGTGCATTCTACTCACAGAGTTGAACCTTCTTTGTGATAGAAGAGTTTTCAAACTCTCTTTTTGTAGAATCTGCAAGTGCACATTTGGAACTGTTGGAGGCCAACGCTGGAAAAGGAAACATCCTCACGTAGAAACTAGACAGAAGCATTCTCAGAAACTTGCTTGTGACGAGTGCATTCAACTCACAGACTTGAACCTTTCTTTTGAAAGAACAGTTTTGGAACACTCTTTTTGTAGAATCTGCTAGTGTATATTTGGAGCGCTTTGAGGCCTATCCTGGAAAAGGAAATATCTTCACGTAATAACTAGACCGAAGCATTCTCAGAAACTTCTTTGTGAGGAGTGCATTCTAGTCACAGACTTGAACGTTCCTTTTGATAGAAGAGTTTTGAAACACTCCTTTTGTAGAATCTGCAAGCGTTTATTTCGAGCGCTTGGAGGCCTATGCTGGAAAAGGAAATGTCTTCAAATAACAAATACACAGAAGCATTCTCAGAAACTTCTTTGTGATGAGTGCATTCAACTCACAGACTTGAACCTTCCTTTTGAAAGAGCAGTTTTGAAACACTCTTTTTGTAGAATCTGCAAGTGGATATTTGGAGCGCTTTGAGGCCTATGCTGGGAAATGAAATATCTTCTCCTAAAAACTAGACAGAAGCATTCTCAGAAACTTCTGTATGATGAGTGCATTCAACTCATAGACTTGAACACTGCTTTTGATAGAGCAGTTTGGAAACACTCCTTTTGTAAAATCTGCAAGTGTTTATTTGGAGCGCTTTGAGGCCTATCCTGGAAAAGGAAATATCTTCACATAATAACTAGACAGAAGCATTCTCAGAAACTTCTTTGTGATGAGTGCATTCTACTCACAGAGTTGAACCTTCTTTGTGATAGAAGAGTTTTCAAACTCTCTTTTTGTAGAATGTGCAAGTGCACATTTGGAACGGTTGGAGGCCAACGCTGGAAAAGGAAACATCCTCACATAGAAACTAGACAGAAGCATTCTCAGAAACTTGCTTGTGACGAGTGCATTCAACTCACAGACTTGAACCTTTCTTTTGAAAGAGCAGTTTTGGAACACTCTTTTGTAGAATCTGCTAGTGTATATTTGGAGCGCTGTGAGGCCTATGCTGGGAAATGAAATATCTTCACCTAAAAACTAGACGGAAGCATTCTCCGAAACTTCTGTGTGATGAGTGCATTCAACTCACAGACGTGAACGTTCCTTTTGATAGAACAGTATTGAAACCCTCCTTTTGTAGAATCTGCAAGTGTTTATTTGGAGCGCTTGCAGTCCTATGCTGGAAAAGGAAGTGTCTTCAAATAACAACTACACAGAAGCATTCTCAGAAACTTCTTTGTGATGTGTGCATTCAACTCACAGACTTGAACGATCCTTTTGATAGAACAGTTTTGAAACACTCCTTTTGTAGAATCTGCAAGTGTTTCTTTCGAGCTCCTGGAGGACTACGCTGGAAAAGGAAATGTCTTCAAATAACAACTACACAGAAGCATTCTCAGAAACTTCTTTGTGATGAGTGCATTCAACTCACAGACTTGAACCTTCCTTTTGAAAGAGCAGTTTTGAAACACTCTTTTTGTAGAATCTGCATGTGGATATTTGGAGCGCTTTGAGGCCTATGCTGGGAAATGAAATATCTTCTCCTAAAAACTAGACAGAAGCATTCTCAGAAACTTCTGTGTGATGAGTGCATTCAACTCACAGACTTGAACATTGCTTTTGATAGAGCAGTCTGGAAACACTCCTTTTTAAAATCTGCAAGTGTTCATTTGGAGCGCTTTGAGGCCTATCCTGGAAAAGGAAATATCTTCACATAATAACTAGACAGAAGCATTCTCAGAAACTTCTTTGTGATGACTGCATTCTACTCACAGAGTTGAACCTTCTTTGTGATAGAAGAGTTTTCAAACTCTCTTTTTGTAGAATCTGCAAGTGCACATTTGGAACGGTTGGAGGCCAACGCTGGAAAAGGAAACATCCTCACATAGAAACTAGACAGAAGCATTCTCAGAAACTTGCTTGTGACGAGTGCATTCAACTCACAGACTTGAACCTTTCTTTTGAAAGAGCAGTTTTGGAACACTCTTTTTGTAGAATCTGATAGTGTATCTTTGGAGCGCTGTGAGGCCTATGCTGGGAAATGAAATATCTTCACCTAAAAACTAGACGGAAACATTCTCCGAAACTTCTGTGTGATGAGTGCATTCAACTCACAGACTTGAACGTTCCTTTTTATAGAACAGTTTTGAAACACTCCTTTTGTAGAATCTGCAAGTGTTTATTGGAGCGCTTGGAGTCCTATGCTGGAAAAGGAAATGTCTTCAAATAACAACTACACAGAAGCATTCTCCGAAACTTCTTTGTGATGAGTGCATTCAACTCACAGACTTGAACCTTGCTTTTGAAAGAGCAGTTTTGAAACACTCTTTTTGTAGAATCTGCAACTGGATATTTGGAGCGCTTTGAGGCCTATGCTGGGAAATGAAATATCTTCTCCTAAAAACTAGACAGAAGCATTCTCAGAAACTTCTGTGTGATGAGTGCATTCAACTCACAGACTTGAACATTGCTTTTGATAGAGCAGTTTGGAAACACTCCTTTTGTAAAATCTGCAAGTGTTTATTTGGAGCGCTTTGAGGCCTATCCTGGAAAAGGAAATACCTTCACATAATAACTAGACAGAAGCATTCTCAGAAACTTCTTTGTGATGAGTGCATTCTACTCACAGAGTTGAACCTTCTTTGTGATAGAAGAGTTTTCAAACTCTCTTTTTGTAGAATCTGCAAGTGCACATTTGGAACTGTTGGATGCCAACCCTGGAAAAGGAAACATCCTCACGTAGAAACTAGACAGAAGCATTCTCAGAAACTTGCTTGTGACGAGTGCATTCAACTCACAGACTTGAACCTTTCTTTTGAAAGAGCAGTTTTGGAACACTCTTTTTGTAGAATCTGCTAGTGTATATTTGGAGCGCTGTGAGGCCTATGCTGGGAAATGAAATATCTTCACCTAAAAACTAGACGGAAGCATTCTCCGAAACTTCTGTGTGATGAGTGCATTCAACTCACAGACTTGAACGTTCCTTTTGATAGAACAGTTTTGAAACACTCCTTTTGTAGAATCTGCAAGTGTTTCTTTCGAGCGCTTGGAGGACTACGCTGGAAAAGGAAATGTCTTCAAATAACAACTACACAGAAGCATTCTCAGAAACTTCTTTGTGATGAGTGCATTCAACTCACAGAGTTGAACCTTCCTTTTAAAAGAGCAGTTTTGAAACACTCTTTTTGTAGAATCTGCAAGTGGATATTTGGAGCGCTTTGAGGCCTATGCTGGGAAATGAAATATCTTCTCCTAAAAACTAGACAGAAGCATTCTCAGAAACTTCTGTGTGATGAGTGCATTCAACTCACAGACTTGAAAATTGCTTTTGATAGAGCAGTTTGGAAACACTCCTTTTGTAAAATCTGCAAGTGTTTATTTGGAGCGCTTTGAGGCCTATCCTGGAAAAGGAAATATCTTCACATAATAACTAGACAGAAGCATTCTCAGAAACTTCTTTGTGATAAGTGCATTCTACTCACAGAGTTGAACCTTCTTTGTGATAGAAGAGTTTTCAAACTCTCTTTTTGTAGAATCTGCAAGTGCACATTTGGAACTGTTGGAGGCCAACGCTGGAAAAGGAAACATCCTCACATAGAAACTAGACAGAAGCATTCTCAGAAACCTGCTTGTGACGAGTGCATTCAACTCACAGACTTGAACCTTTCTTTTGAAAGAGCAGTTTTGGAACACTCTTTTTGTAGAATCTGCTAGTGTATATTTGGAGCGCTGTGAGGCCTATGCTGGGGAATGAAATATCTTCACCTAAAAACTAGACGGAAGCATTCTCCGAAACTTCTGTGTGATGAGTGCATTCAACTCACAGACTTGAACGTTCCTTTTGATAGAACAGTTTTGAAACACTCCTTTTGTAGAATCTGCAAGTGTTTCTTTCGAGCGCTTGGAGGACTACGCTGTAAAAGGAAATGTCTTCAAATAACAACTACACAGAAGCACTCTCAGAAACTTCTTTGTGATGAGTGCATTCAACTCACAGACTTGAACCTTCCTTTTGAAAGAGCAGTTTTGAAACACTCTTTTTGTAGAATCTGCAAGTGGATATTTGGAGCGCTTTGAGGCCTATGCTGGGAAATGAAATATCTTCTCCTAAAAACTAGACAGAAGCATTCTCAGAAACTTCTGTTTGATGAGTGCATTCAACTCACAGACTTGAACACTGCTTTTGATAGAGCAGTTTGGAAACACTCCTTTTGTAAAATCTGCAAGTGTTTATTTGGAGCGCTTTGAGGCCTATCCTGGAAAAGGAAATATCTTCACATAATAACTAGACAGAAGCCTTCTCAGAAACTTCTTTGTGATGAGTGCATTCTACTCACAGATTTGAACCTTCTTTGTTATAGAAGAGTTTTCAAACTCTCTTTTTGTAGAATCTGCAAGTGCACATTTGGAACTGTTGGAGGCCAACGCTGGAAAAGGAAACATCCTCACGTAGAAACTAGACAGAAGCATTCTCAGAAACTTGCTTGTGACGAGTGCATTCAACTCACAGACTTGAACCTTTCTTTTGAAAGAGCAGTTTTGGAACACTCTTTTTGTAGGATCTGCTAGTGTATATTTGGAGCGCTGTGAGGCCCACGCTGGGAAATGAAATATCTTCACCTAAAAACTAGACGGAAGCATTCTCCGAAACTTCTGTGTGATGAGTGCATTCAACTCACAGACTTGAAAGTTCCTTTTGATAGAACAGTTTTGAAACAATCCTTTTGTAGAATCTGCAAGTGTTTATTTGGAGCGCTTGAAGGCCTATGCTGGAAAAGGAAATGTCTTCAAATAACAACTACACAGAAGCATTCTCAGAAACTTCTTTGTGATGAGTGCATTCAACTCACAGACTTGAACCTTCCTTTTGAAAGAGCAGTTTTGAAACACTCTTTTTGTAGAATCTGCAAGTGGATATTTGGAACGCTTTGAGGCCTACGCTGGGAAATGAAATATCTTCTCCTAAAAACTAGACAGAAGCATTCTCAGAAACTTCTGGGTGATGAGTGCATTCAACTCACAGACTTGAACGTTCCTTTTGATAGAACAGTTTTGAAACACTCCTTTTGTAGAATCTGCAAGTGTTTCTTTCGAGCGCTTGGAGGACTACGCTGGAAAAGGAAATGTCTTCAAATAACAACTACACAGAAGCATTCTCAGAAACTTCTTTGTGATGAGTGCATTCACCTCACAGACTTGAACCTTCCTTTTGAAAGAGCAGTTTTGAAACACTCTTTTTGTAGAATCTGCAAGTGGATATTTGGAGCGCTTGGAGTTCTATGCTGGAAAAGGAAATGTCTTCAAATAACAACTACACAGAAGCATTCTCAGAAACTTCTTTGTGATGAGTGCATTCAACTCACAGACTTGAACCTTTCTTTTGAAAGAGCAGTTTTGGAACACTCTTTTTGTAGAATCTGCTAGTGTATATTTGGAGCGCTTTGAGGCCTATCCTGGAAAAGGAAATATCTTCACGTAATAACTAGACAGAAGCATTCTCAGAAACTTCTTTGTGAGGAGTGCATTCTAGTCACAGACTTGAACGTTCCTTTTGATAGAAGAGTTTTGAAACTCTCCTTTTGTAGAATCTGCAAGTGTTTATTTCGAACGCTTGGAGGCCTATGCTGGAAAAGGAAATGTCTTCAAATAACAACTACACAGAAGCATTCTCAGAAACTTCTTTTTGATGAGTGCATTGAACTCACAGACTTGAACCATCCTTTTGAAAGAGCAGTTTTGAAACACTCTTTTTGTAGAATCTGCAAGTGGATATTTGGAGCGCTTTGAGGCCTATGCTGGGAAATGAAATATCTTCTCCTAAAAACTAGACAGAAGCATTCTCAGAAACTTCTGTGTGATGAGTGTATTCAACTCACAGACTTGAACATTGCTTTTGATAGGGCAGTTTGGAAACACTCCTTTTGTAAAATCTGCAAGTGTTTATTTGGAGCGCTTTGAGGCCTATCCTGGAAAAGGAAATATCTTCACATAATAACTAGACAGAAGCCTTCTCAGAAACTTCTTTGTGATGACTGCATTCTACTCACAGAGTTGAACCTTCTTTGTGATAGAAGAGTTTTCAAACTCTCTTTTTGTAGAATCTGCAAGTGCACATTTGGAACTGTTGGAGGCCAACGCTGGAAAAGGAAACATCCTCACATAGAAACTAGACAGAAGCATTCTCAGAAACCTGCTTGTGACGAGTGCATTCAACTCACAGACTTGAACCTTTCTTTTGAAAGAGCAGTTTTGGAACACTCTTTTTGTAGAATCTGCTAGTGTATATTTGGAGCGCTGTGAGGCCTATGCTGGGAAATGAAATATCTTCACCTAAAAACTAGACGGAAGCATTCTCCGAAACTTCTGTGTGATGATTGCATTCAACTCACAGACTTGAACGTTCCTTTTGATAGAACAGTTTTGAAACACTCCTTTTGTAGAATCTGCAAGTGTTTCTTTCGAGCGCTTGGAGGACTACGCTGTAAAAGGAAATGTCTTCAAATAACAACTACACAGAAGCACTCTCAGAAACTTCTTTGTGATGAGTGCATTCAACTCACAGACTTGAACCTTCCTTTTGAAAGAGCAGTTTTGAAACACTCTTTTTGTAGAATCTGCAAGTGGATATTTGGAGCGCTTTGAGGCCTATGCTGGGAAATGAAATATCTTCTCCTAAAAACTAGACAGAAGCATTCTCAGAAACTTCTGTTTGATGAGTGCATTCAACTCACAGACTTGAACACTGCTTTTGATAGAGCAGTTTGGAAACACTCCTTTTGTAAAATCTGCAAGTGTTTATTTGGAGCGCTTTGAGGCCTATCCTGGAAAAGGAAATATCTTCACATAATAACTAGACAGAAGCCTTCTCAGAAACTTCTTTGTGATGAGTGCATTCTACTCACAGAGTTGAACCTTCTTTGTGATAGAAGAGTTTTCAAACTCTCTTTTTGTAGAATCTGCAAGTGCACATTTGGAACTGTTGGAGGCCAACGCTGGAAAAGGAAACATCCTCACGTAGAAACTAGACAGAAGCATTCTCAGAAACTTGCTTGTGACGAGTGCATTCAACTCACAGACTTGAACCTTTCTTTTGAAAGAGCAGTTTTGGAACACTCTTTTTGTAGGATCTGCTAGTGTATATTTGGAGCGCTGTGAGGCCCACGCTGGGAAATGAAATATCTTCACCTAAAAACTAGACGGAAGCATTCTCCGAAACTTCTGTGTGATGAGTGCATTCAACTCACAGACTTGAAAGTTCCTTTTGATAGAACAGTTTTGAAACAATCCTTTTGTAGAATCTGCAAGTGTTTATTTGGAGCGCTTGAAGGCCTATGCTGGAAAAGGAAATGTCTTCAAATAACAACTACACAGAAGCATTCTCAGAAACTTCTTTGTGATGAGTGCATTCAACTCACAGACTTGAACCTTCCTTTTGAAAGAGCAGTTTTGAAACACTCTTTTTGTAGAATCTGCAAGTGGATATTTGGAACGCTTTGAGGCCTACGCTGGGAAATGAAATATCTTCTCCTAAAAACTAGACAGAAGCATTCTCAGAAACTTCTGGGTGATGAGTGCATTCAACTCACAGACTTGAACGTTCCTTTTGATAGAACAGTTTTGAAACACTCCTTTTGTAGAATCTGCAAGTGTTTCTTTCGAGCGCTTGGAGGACTACGCTGGAAAAGGAAATGTCTTCAAATAACAACTACACAGAAGCATTCTCAGAAACTTCTTTGTGATGAGTGCATTCACCTCACAGACTTGAACCTTCCTTTTGAAAGAGCAGTTTTGAAACACTCTTTTTGTAGAATCTGCAAGTGGATATTTGGAGCGCTTGGAGTTCTATGCTGGAAAAGGAAATGTCTTCAAATAACAACTACACAGAAGCATTCTCAGAAACTTCTTTGTGATGAGTGCATTCAACTCACAGACTTGAACCTTTCTTTTGAAAGAGCAGTTTTGGAACACTCTTTTTGTAGAATCTGCTAGTGTATATTTGGAGCGCTTTGAGGCCTATCCTGGAAAAGGAAATATCTTCACGTAATAACTAGACAGAAGCATTCTCAGAAACTTCTTTGTGAGGAGTGCATTCTAGTCACAGACTTGAACGTTCCTTTTGATAGAAGAGTTTTGAAACTCTCCTTTTGTAGAATCTGCAAGTGTTTATTTCGAACGCTTGGAGGCCTATGCTGGAAAAGGAAATGTCTTCAAATAACAACTACACAGAAGCATTCTCAGAAACTTCTTTTTGATGAGTGCATTGAACTCACAGACTTGAACCATCCTTTTGAAAGAGCAGTTTTGAAACACTCTTTTTGTAGAATCTGCAAGTGGATATTTGGAGCGCTTTGAGGCCTATGCTGGGAAATGAAATATCTTCTCCTAAAAACTAGACAGAAGCATTCTCAGAAACTTCTGTGTGATGAGTGCATTCAACTCACAGACTTGAACATTGCTTTTGATAGGGCAGTTTGGAAACACTCCTTTTGTAAAATCTGCAAGTGTTTATTTGGAGCGCTTTGAGGCCTATCCTGGAAAAGGAAATATCTTCACATAATAACTAGACAGAAGCCTTCTCAGAAACTTCTTTGTGATGACTGCATTCTACTCACAGAGTTGAACCTTCTTTGTGATAGAAGAGTTTTCAAACTCTCTTTTTGTAGAATCTGCAAGTGCACATTTGGAACTGTTGGAGGCCAACGCTGGAAAGGAAACATCCTCACATAGAAACTAGACAGAAGCATTCTCAGAAACTTGCTTGTGACGAGGGCATTCAACTCACAGACTTGAACCTTTCTTTTGAAAGAGCAGTTTTGGAACACTCTTTTGTAGAATCTGCTAGTGTATATTTGGAGCGCTGTGAGGCCTATGCTGGGAAATGAAATATCTTCACCTAAAAACTAGACGGAAGCATTCTCCGAAACTTCTGTGTGATGAGTGCATTCAACTCACAGACGTGAACGGTCCTTTTGATAGAACAGTATTGAAACCCTCCTTTTGTAGAATCTGCAAGTGTTTATTTGGAGCGCTTGCAGTCCTGTGCTGGAAAAGGAAGTGTCTTCAAATAACAACTACACAGAAGCATTCTCAGAAACTTCTTTGTGATGAGTGCATTCAGCTCACAGACTTGAACGATCCTTTTGATAGAACAGTTTTGAAACACTCCTTTTGTAGAATCTGCAAGTGTTTCTTTCGAGCGCTTGGAGGACTACGCTGGAAAAGGAAATGTCTTCAAATAACAACTACACAGAAGCATTCTCAGAAACTTCTTTGTGATGAGTGCATTCAACTCACAGACTTGAACCTTCCTTTTGAAAGAGCAGTTTTGAAACACTCTTTTTGTAGAATCTGCAAGTGGATATTTGGAGCGCTTTGAGGCCTATGCTGGGAAATGAAATATCTTCTCCTAAAAACTAGACAGAAGCATTCTCAGAAACTTCTGTGTGATGAGTGCATTCAACTCACAGACTTGAACATTGCTTTTGATAGAGCAGTTTGGAAACGCTCCTTTTGTAAAATCTGCAAGTGTTCATTTGGAGCGCTTTGAGGCCTATCCTGGAAAAGGAAATATCTTCACATAATAACTAGACAGAAGCATTCTCAGAAACTTCTTTGTGATGAGTGCATTCTACTCACAGAGTTGAACCTTCTTTGTGATAGAAGAGTTTTCAAACTCTCTTTTTGTAGAATCTGCAAGTGCACATTTGGAACTGTTGGAGGCCAACGCTGGAAAAGGAAACATCCTCACATAGAAACTAGACAGAAGCATTCTCAGAAACTTGCTTGTGACGAGTGCATTCAACTCACAGACTTGAACCTTTCTTTTGAAAGAGCAGTTTTGGAACACTCTTTTTGTAGAATCTGATAGTGTATCTTTGGAGCGCTGTGAGGCCTATGCTGGGAAATGAAATATCTTCACCTAAAAACTAGACAGAAGCATTCTCCGAAACTCCTGTGTGATGAGTGCATTCAACTCACAGACTTGAACGTTCCTTTTGATAGAACAGTTTTGAAACACTCCTTTTGTAGAATCTGCAAGTGTTTATTTGGAGCGCTTGGAGTCCTATGCTGGAAAAGGAAATGTCTTCAAATAACAACTACACAGAAGCATTCTCAGAAACTTCTTTGTGATGAGTGCATTCAACTCACAGACTTGAACCTTCCTTTTGAAAGAGCAGTTTTGAAACACTCTTTTTGTAGAATCTGCAACTGGATATTTGGAGCGCTTTGAGGCCTATGCTGGGAAATGAAATATCTTCTCCTAAAAACTAGACAGAAGCATTCTCAGAAACTTCTGTGTGATGAGTGTATTCAACTCACAAACTTGAACATTGCTTTTGATAGAGCAGTTTGGAAACACTCCTTTTGTAAAATCTGCAAGTGTTTATTTGGAGCGCTTTGAGGCCTATCCTGGAAAAGGAAATATCTTCACATAATAACTAGACAGAAGCATTCTCAGAAACTTCTTTGTGATGAGTGCATTCTACTCACAGAGTTGAACCTTCTTTGTGATAGAAGAGTTTTCAAACTCTCTTTTTGTAGAATCTGCAAGTGCACATTTGGAACTGTTGGAGGCCAACGCTGGAAAAGGAAACATCCTCACGTAGAAACTAGACAGAAGCATTCTCAGAAACTTGCTTGTGACGAGTGCATTCAACTCACAGACTTGAACCTTTCTTTTGAAAGAGCAGTTTTGGAACACTCTTTTTGTAGAATCTGCTAGTGTATATTTGGAGCGCTGTGATGCCTATGCTGGGAAATGAAATATCTTCACCTAAAAACTAGACGGAAGCATTCTCAGAAACTTCTGTGTGATGAGTGCATTCAACTCACAGACTTCAACGTTCCTTTTGATACAACAGTTTTGAAACACTGCTTTTGTAGAATCTGCAATTGTTTCTTTCGAGCGCTTGGAGGCCTATGCTGGAAAAGGAAATGTCTTCAAATAACAACTACACAGAAGCATTCTCAGAAACTTCTTTGTGATGAGTGCATTCAACTCACAGACTTGAAACTTCCTTTTGAAAGGGCAGTTTTGAAACACTCTTTTTGTAGAATCTGCAAGTGGATATTTGGAACGCTTTGAGGCCTATGCTGGGAAATGAAATATCTTCTCCTAAAAACTAGACAGAAGCATTCTCAGAAACTTCTGTGTGATGAGTGCATTCAACTCACAGACTTGAACACTGCTTTTGATAGAGCAGTTTGGAAACACTCCTTTTGTAAAATCTGCAAGTGTTTATTTGGAGCGCTTTGAGGCCTATCCTGGAAAAGGAAATATCTTCACATAATAACTAGACAGAAGCATTCTCAGAAACTTCTTTGTGATGAGTGCATTCTACTCACAGAGTTGAACCTTCTTTGTGATAGAAGAGTTTTCAAACTCTCTTTTTGTAGAATCTGCAAGTGCACATTTGGAACTGTTGGAGGCCAACGCTGGAAAAGGAAACATCCTCACGTAGAAACTAGACAGAAGCATTCTCAGAAACTTGCTTGTGACGAGTGCATTCAACTCACAGACTTGAACCTTTCTTTTGAAAGAGCAGTTTTGGAACACTCTTTTTGTAGAATCTGCTAGTGTATATTTGGAGCGCTGTGATGCCTATGCTGGGAAATGAAATATCTTCACCTAAAAACTAGACGGAAGCATTCTCAGAAACTTCTGTGTGATGAGTGCATTCAACTCACAGACTTCAACGTTCCTTTTGATACAAAAGTTTTGAAACACTGCTTTTGTAGAATCTGCAATTGTTTCTTTCGAGCGCTTGGAGGCCTATGCTGGAAAAGGAAATGTCTTCAAATAACAACTACACAGAAGCATTCTCAGAAACTTCTTTGTGATGAGTGCATTCAACTCACAGACTTGAACCTTCCTTTTGAAAGAGCAGTTTTGAAACACTCTTTTTGTAGAATCTGCAAGTGGATATTTGGAGCGCTTTGAGGCCTATGCTGGGAAATGAAATATCTTCTCCTAAAAACTAGACAGAAGCATTCTCAGAAATTTCTGTGTGATGAGTGCATTCAACTCACAGACTTGAACATTGCTTTTGATAGAGCAGTTTGGAAACACTCCTTTTGTAAAATCTGCAAGTGTTTATTTGGAGCGCTTTGAGACCTATCCTGGAAAAGGAAATATCTTCACATAATAACTAGACAGAAGCATTCTCAGAAACTTCTTTGTGATGACTGCATTCTACTCACAGAGTTGAACCTTCTTTGTGATAGAAGAGTTTTCAAACTCTCTTTTTGTAGAATCTGCAAGTGCACATTTGGAACAGTTGGAGGCCAACGCTGGAAAAGGAAACATCCTCACATAGAAACTAGACAGAAGCATTCTCAGAAACTTGCTTGTGACGAGTGCATTCAACTCACAGACTTGAACCTTTCTTTTGAAAGAGCAGTTTTCGAACACTCTTTTGTAGAATCTGCTAGTGTATATTTGGAGCTCTGTGAGGCCTATGCTGGGAAATGAAATATCTTCACCTAAAAACTAGACGGAAGCATTCTCCGAAACTTCTGTGTGATGAGTGCATTCAACTCACAGAGGTGAACGGTCCTTTTGATAGAACAGTTTTGAAACACTCCTTTTGTAGAATCTGCAAGTGTTTATTTGGAGCGCTTAGAGACCTATGCTGGAAAAGGAAATGTCTTCAAATAACAACTACACAGAAGCATTCTCAGAAACTTCTTTGTGATGAGTGCATTCAACTCACAGACTTGAACCTTCCTTTTGAAAGAGCAGTTTTGAAACACTCTTTTTGTAGAATCTGCAAGTGGATATTTGGAGCGCTTTGAGGCCTATGCTGGGAAATGAAATATCTTCTCCTAAAAACTAGACAGAAGCATTCTCAGAAATTTCTGTGTGATGAGTGCATTCAACTCACAGACTTGAACATTGCTTTTGATAGAGCAGTTTGGAAACACTCCTTTTGTAAAATCTGCAAGTGTTTATTTGGAGCGCTTTGAGGCCTATCCTGGAAAAGGAAATATCTTCACATAATAACTAGACAGAAGCATTCTCAGAAACTTCTTTGTGATGACTGCATTCTACTCACAGAGTTGAACCTTCTTTGTGATAGAAGAGTTTTCAAACTCTCTTTTTGTAGAATCTGCAAGTGCACATTTGGAACTGTTGGAGGCCAACGCTGGAAAAGGAAACATCCTCACGTAGAAACTAGACAGAAGCATTCTCAGAAACTTGCTTGTGACGAGTGCATTCAACTCACAGACTTGAACCTTTCTTTTGAAAGAACAGTTTTGGAACACTCTTTTTGTAGAATCTGCTAGTGTATATTTGGAGCGCTTTGAGGCCTATGCTGGGAAATGAAATATCTTCACCTAAAAACTAGACGGAAGCATTCTCAGAAACTTCTGTGTGATGAGTGCATTCAACTCACAGACTTCAACGTTCCTTTTGATACAAAAGTTTTGAAACACTGCTTTTGTAGAATCTGCAATTGTTTCTTTCGAGCGCTTGGAGGCCTATGCTGGAAAAGGAAATGTCTTCAAATAACAACTACACAGAAGCATTCTCAGAAACTTCTTTGTGATGAGTGCATTCAACTCACAGACTTGAACCTTCCTTTTGAAAGAGCAGTTTTGAAACACTCTTTTTGTAGAATCTGCAAGTGGATATTTGGAGCACTTTGAGGCCTATGCTGGGAAATGAAATATCTTCTCCTAAAAACTAGACAGAAGCATTCTCAGAAATTTCTGTGTGATGAGTGCATTCAACTCACAGACTTGAACATTGCTTTTGATAGAGCAGTTTGGAAACACTCCTTTTGTAAAATCTGCAAGTGTTTATTTAGAGCGCTTTGAGACCTATCCTGGAAAAGGAAATATCTTCACATAATAACTTGACAGAAGCATTCTCAGAAACTTCTTTGTGATGACTGCATTCTACTCACAGAGTTGAACCTTCTTTGTGATAGAAGAGTTTTCAAACTCTCTTTTTGTAGAATCTGCAAGTGCACATTTGGAACTGTTGGAGGCCAACGCTGGAAAAGGAAACATCCTCACATAGAAACTAGACAGAAGCATTCTCAGAAACCTGCTTGTGACGAGTGCATTCAACTCACAGACTTGAACCTTTCTTTTGAAAGAGCAGTTTTGGAACACTCTTTTTGTAGAATCTGCTAGTGTATATTTGGAGCGCTGTGAGGCCTATGCTGGGAAATGAAATATCTTCACCTAAAAACTAGACGGAAGCATTCTCCGAAACTTCTGTGAGATGAGTGCATTCAACTCACAGACTTGAACGTTCCTTTTGATAGAACAGTTTTGAAACACTCCTTTTGTAGAATCTGCAAGTGTTTCTTTCGAGCGCTTGGAGGACTACGCTGTAAAAGGAAATGTCTTCAAATAACAACTACACAGAAGCACTCTCAGAAACTTCTTTGTGATGAGTGCATTCAACTCACAGACTTGAACCTTCCTTTTGAAAGAGCAGTTTTGAAACACTCTTTTTGTAGAATCTGCAAGTGGATATTTGGAGCGCTTTGAGGCCTATGCTGGGAAATGAAATATCTTCTCCTAAAAACTAGACAGAAGCATTCTCAGAAACTTCTGTTTGATGAGTGCATTCAACTCACAGACTTGAACACTGCTTTTGATAGAGCAGTTTGGAAACACTCCTTTTGTAAAATCTGCAAGTGTTTATTTGGAGCGCTTTGAGGCCTATCCTGGAAAAGGAAATATCTTCACATAATAACTAGACAGAAGCCTTCTCAGAAACTACTTTGTGATGAGTGCATTCTACTCACAGATTTGAACCTTCTTTGTTATAGAAGAGTTTTCAAACTCTCTTTTTGTAGAATCTGCAAGTGCACATTTGGAACTGTTGGAGGCCAACGCTGGAAAAGGAAACATCCTCACGTAGAAACTAGACAGAAGCATTCTCAGAAACTTGCTTGTGACGAGTGCATTCAACTCACAGACTTGAACCTTTCTTTTGAAAGAGCAGTTTTGGAACACTCTTTTTGTAGGATCTGCTAGTGTATATTTGGAGCGCTGTGAGGCCCACGCTGGGAAATGAAATATCTTCACCTAAAAACTAGACGGAAGCATTCTCCGAAACTTCTGTGTGATGAGTGCATTCAACTCACAGACTTGAAAGTTCCTTTTGATAGAACAGTTTTGAAACAATCCTTTTGTAGAATCTGCAAGTGTTTATTTGGAGCGCTTGAAGGCCTATGCTGGAAAAGGAAATGTCTTCAAATAACAACTACACAGAAGCATTCTCAGAAACTTCTTTGTGATGAGTGCATTCAACTCACAGACTTGAACCTTCCTTTTGAAAGAGCAGTTTTGAAACACTCTTTTTGTAGAATCTGCAAGTGGATATTTGGAACGCTTTGAGGCCTACGCTGGGAAATGAAATATCTTCTCCTAAAAACTAGACAGAAGCATTCTCAGAAACTTCTGGGTGATGAGTGCATTCAACTCACAGACTTGAACGTTCCTTTTGATAGAACAGTTTTGAAACACTCCTTTTGTAGAATCTGCAAGTGTTTCTTTCGAGCGCTTGGAGGACTACGCTGGAAAAGGAAATGTCTTCAAATAACAACTACACAGAAGCATTCTCAGAAACTTCTTTGTGATGAGTGCATTCAACTCACAGACTTGAACCTTCCTTTTGAAAGAGCAGTTTTGAAACACTCTTTTTGTAGAATCTGCAAGTGGATATTTGGAGCGCTTGGAGTTCTATGCTGGAAAAGGAAATGTCTTCAAATAACAACTACACAGAAGCATTCTCAGAAACTTCTTTGTGATGAGTGCATTCAACTCACAGACTTGAACCTTTCTTTTGAAAGAGCAGTTTTGGAACACTCTTTTTGTAGAATCTGCTAGTGTATATTTGGAGCGCTTTGAGGCCTATCCTGGAAAAGGAAATATCTTCACGTAATAACTAGACAGAAGCATTCTCAGAAACTTCTTTGTGAGGAGTGCATTCTAGTCACAGACTTGAACGTTCCTTTTGATAGAAGAGTTTTGAAACTCTCCTTTTGTAGAATCTGCAAGTGTTTATTTCGAACGCTTGGAGGCCTATGCTGGAAAAGGAAATGTCTTCAAATAACAACTACACAGAAGCATTCTCAGAAACTTCTTTTTGATGAGTGCATTGAACTCACAGACTTGAACCATCCTTTTGAAAGAGCAGTTTTGAAACACTCTTTTTGTAGAATCTGCAAGTGGATATTTGGAGCGCTTTGAGGCCTATGCTGGGAAATGAAATATCTTCTCCTAAAAACTAGACAGAAGCATTCTCAGAAACTTCTGTGTGATGAGTGCATTCAACTCACAGACTTGAACATTGCTTTTGATAGGGCAGTTTGGAAACACTCCTTTTGTAAAATCTGCAAGTGTTTATTTGGAGCGCTTTGAGGCCTATCCTGGAAAAGGAAATATCTTCACATAATAACTAGACAGAAGCCTTCTCAGAAACTTCTTTGTGATGACTGCATTCTACTCACAGAGTTGAACCTTCTTTGTGATAGAAGAGTTTTCAAACTCTCTTTTTGTAGAATCTGCAAGTGCACATTTGGAACTGTTGGAGGCCAACGCTGGAAAGGAAACATCCTCACATAGAAACTAGACAGAAGCATTCTCAGAAACTTGCTTGTGACGAGGGCATTCAACTCACAGACTTGAACCTTTCTTTTGAAAGAGCAGTTTTGGAACACTCTTTTGTAGAATCTGCTAGTGTATATTTGGAGCGCTGTGAGGCCTATGCTGGGAAATGAAATATCTTCACCTAAAAACTAGACGGAAGCATTCTCCGAAACTTCTGTGTGATGAGTGCATTCAACTCACAGACGTGAACGGTCCTTTTGATAGAACAGTATTGAAACCCTCCTTTTGTAGAATCTGCAAGTGTTTATTTGGAGCGCTTGCAGTCCTGTGCTGGAAAAGGAAGTGTCTTCAAATAACAACTACACAGAAGCATTCTCAGAAACTTCTTTGTGATGAGTGCATTCAGCTCACAGACTTGAACGATCCTTTTGATAGAACAGTTTTGAAACACTCCTTTTGTAGAATCTGCAAGTGTTTCTTTCGAGCGCTTGGAGGACTACGCTGGAAAAGGAAATGTCTTCAAATAACAACTACACAGAAGCATTCTCAGAAACTTCTTTGTGATGAGTGCATTCAACTCACAGACTTGAACCTTCCTTTTGAAAGAGCAGTTTTGAAACACTCTTTTTGTAGAATCTGCAAGTGGATATTTGGAGCGCTTTGAGGCCTATGCTGGGAAATGAAATATCTTCTCCTAAAAACTAGACAGAAGCATTCTCAGAAACTTCTGTGTGATGAGTGCATTCAACTCACAGACTTGAACATTGCTTTTGATAGAGCAGTTTGGAAACGCTCCTTTTGTAAAATCTGCAAGTGTTCATTTGGAGCGCTTTGAGGCCTATCCTGGAAAAGGAAATATCTTCACATAATAACTAGACAGAAGCATTCTCAGAAACTTCTTTGTGATGAGTGCATTCTACTCACAGAGTTGAACCTTCTTTGTGATAGAAGAGTTTTCAAACTCTCTTTTTGTAGAATCTGCAAGTGCACATTTGGAACTGTTGGAGGCCAACGCTGGAAAAGGAAACATCCTCACATAGAAACTAGACAGAAGCATTCTCAGAAACTTGCTTGTGACGAGTGCATTCAACTCACAGACTTGAACCTTTCTTTTGAAAGAGCAGTTTTGGAACACTCTTTTTGTAGAATCTGATAGTGTATCTTTGGAGCGCTGTGAGGCCTATGCTGGGAAATGAAATATCTTCACCTAAAAACTAGACGGAAGCATTCTCAGAAACTCCTGTGTGATGAGTGCATTCAACTCACAGACTTGAACGTTCCTTTTGATAGAACAGTTTTGAAACACTCCTTTTGTAGAATCTGCAAGTGTTTATTTGGAGCGCTTGGAGTCCTATGCTGGAAAAGGAAATGTCTTCAAATAACAACTACACAGAAGCATTCTCAGAAACTTCTTTGTGATGAGTGCATTCAACTCACAGACTTGAACCTTCCTTTTGAAAGAGCAGTTTTGAAACACTCTTTTTGTAGAATCTGCAACTGGATATTTGGAGCGCTTTGAGGCCTATGCTGGGAAATGAAATATCTTCTCCTAAAAACTAGACAGAAGCATTCTCAGAAACTTCTGTGTGATGAGTGTATTCAACTCACAAACTTGAACATTGCTTTTGATAGAGCAGTTTGGAAACACTCCTTTTGTAAAATCTGCAAGTGTTTATTTGGAGCGCTTTGAGGCCTATCCTGGAAAAGGAAATATCTTCACATAATAACTAGACAGAAGCATTCTCAGAAACTTCTTTGTGATGAGTGCATTCTACTCACAGAGTTGAACCTTCTTTGTGATAGAAGAGTTTTCAAACTCTCTTTTTGTAGAATCTGCAAGTGCACATTTGGAACTGTTGGAGGCCAACGCTGGAAAAGGAAACATCCTCACGTAGAAACTAGACAGAAGCATTCTCAGAAACTTGCTTGTGACGAGTGCATTCAACTCACAGACTTGAACCTTTCTTTTGAAAGAGCAGTTTTGGAACACTCTTTTTGTAGAATCTGCTAGTGTATATTTGGAGCGCTGTGAGGCCTATGCTGGGAAATGAAATATCTTCACCTAAAAACTAGACGGAAGCATTCTCAGAAACTTCTGTGTGATGAGTGCATTCAACTCACAGACTTCAACGTTCCTTTTGATACAACAGTTTTGAAACACTGCTTTTGTAGAATCTGCAATTGTTTCTTTCGAGCGCTTGGAGGCCTATGCTGGAAAAGGAAATGTCTTCAAATAACAACTACACAGAAGCATTCTCAGAAACTTCTTTGTGATGAGTGCATTCAACTCACAGACTTGAAACTTCCTTTTGAAAGGGCAGTTTTGAAACACTCTTTTTGTAGAATCTGCAAGTGGATATTTGGAACGCTTTGAGGCCTATGCTGGGAAATGAAATATCTTCACCTAAAAACTAGACAGAAGCATTCTCAGAAACTTCTGTGTGATGAGTGCATTCAACTCACAGACTTGAACACTGCTTTTGATAGAGCAGTTTGGAAACACTCCTTTTGTAAAATCTGCAAGTGTTTATTTGGAGCGCTTTGAGGCCTATCCTGGAAAAGGAAATATCTTCACATAATAACTAGACAGAAGCATTCTCAGAAACTTCTTTGTGATGAGTGCATTCTACTCACAGAGTTGAACCTTCTTTGTGATAGAAGAGTTTTCAAACTCTCTTTTTGTAGAATCTGCAAGTGCACATTTGGAACTGTTGGAGGCCAACGCTGGAAAAGGAAACATCCTCACGTAGAAACTAGACAGAAGCATTCTCAGAAACTTGCTTGTGACGAGTGCATTCAACTCACAGACTTGAACCTTTCTTTTGAAAGAGCAGTTTTGGAACACTCTTTTTGTAGAATCTGCTAGTGTATATTTGGAGCGCTGTGATGCCTATGCTGGGAAATGAAATATCTTCACCTAAAAACTAGACGGAAGCATTCTCAGAAACTTCTGTGTGATGAGTGCATTCAACTCACAGACTTCAACGTTCCTTTTGATACAAAAGTTTTGAAACACTGCTTTTGTAGAATCTGCAATTGTTTCTTTCGAGCGCTTGGAGGCCTATGCTGGAAAAGGAAATGTCTTCAAATAACAACTACGCAGAAGCATTCTCAGAAACTTCTTTGTGATGAGTGCATTCAACTCACAGACTTGAACCTTCCTTTTGAAAGAGCAGTTTTGAAACACTCTTTTTGTAGAATCTGCAAGTGGATATTTGGAGCGCTTTGAGGCCTATGCTGGGAAATGAAATATCTTCTCCTAAAAACTAGACAGAAGCATTCTCAGAAATTTCTGTGTGATGAGTGCATTCAACTCACAGACTTGAACATTGCTTTTGATAGAGCAGTTTGGAAACACTCCTTTTGTAAAATCTGCAAGTGTTTATTTGGAGCGCTTTGAGACCTATCCTGGAAAAGGAAATATCTTCACATAATAACTAGACAGAAGCATTCTCAGAAACTTCTTTGTGATGACTGCATTCTACTCACAGAGTTGAACCTTCTTTGTGATAGAAGAGTTTTCAAACTCTCTTTTTGTAGAATCTGCAAGTGCACATTTGGAACAGTTGGAGGCCAACGCTGGAAAAGGAAACATCCTCACATAGAAACTAGACAGAAGCATTCTCAGAAACTTGCTTGTGACGAGTGCATTCAACTCACAGACTTGAACCTTTCTTTTGAAAGAGCAGTTTTCGAACACTCTTTTGTAGAATCTGCTAGTGTATATTTGGAGCTCTGTGAGGCCTATGCTGGGAAATGAAATATCTTCACCTAAAAACTAGACGGAAGCATTCTCCGAAACTTCTGTGTGATGAGTGCATTCAACTCACAGACGTGAACGGTCCTTTTGATAGAACAGTTTTGAAACACTCCTTTTGTAGAATCTGCAAGTGTTTATTTGGAGCGCTTAGAGACCTATGCTGGAAAAGGAAATGTCTTCAAATAACAACTACACAGAAGCATTCTCAGAAACTTCTTTGTGATGAGTGCATTCAACTCACAGACTTGAACCTTCCTTTTGAAAGAGCAGTTTTGAAACACTCTTTTTGTAGAATCTGCAAGTGGATATTTGGAGCGCTTTGAGGCCTATGCTGGGAAATGAATTATCTTCTCCTAAAAACTAGACAGAAGCATTCTCAGAAATTTCTGTGTGATGAGTGCATTCAACTCACAGACTTGAACATTGCTTTTGATAGAGCAGTTTGGAAACACTCCTTTTGTAAAATCTGCAAGTGTTTATTTGGAGCGCTTTGAGGCCTATCCTGGAAAAGGAAATATCTTCACATAATAACTAGACAGAAGCATTCTCAGAAACTTCTTTGTGATGACTGCATTCTACTCACAGAGTTGAACCTTCTTTGTGATAGAAGAGTTTTCAAACTCTCTTTTTGTAGAATCTGCAAGTGCACATTTGGAACTGTTGGAGGCCAACGCTGGAAAAGGAAACATCCTCACGTAGAAACTAGACAGAAGCATTCTCAGAAACTTGCTTGTGACGAGTGCATTCAACTCACAGACTTGAACCTTTCTTTTGAAAGAACAGTTTTGGAACACTCTTTTTGTAGAATCTGCTAGTGTATATTTGGAGCGCTTTGAGGCCTATGCTGGGAAATGAAATATCTTCACCTAAAAACTAGACGGAAGCATTCTCAGAAACTTCTGTGTGATGAGTGCATTCAACTCACAGACTTCAACGTTCCTTTTGATACAAAAGTTTTGAAACACTGCTTTTGTAGAATCTGCAATTGTTTCTTTCGAGCGCTTGGAGGCCTATGCTGGAAAAGGAAATGTCTTCAAATAACAACTACACAGAAGCATTCTCAGAAACTTCTTTGTGATGAGTGCATTCAACTCACAGACTTGAACCTTCCTTTTGAAAGAGCAGTTTTGAAACACTCTTTTTGTAGAATCTGCAAGTGGATATTTGGAGCACTTTGAGGCCTATGCTGGGAAATGAAATATCTTCTCCTAAAAACTAGACAGAAGCATTCTCAGAAATTTCTGTGTGATGAGTGCATTCAACTCACAGACTTGAACATTGCTTTTGATAGAGCAGTTTGGAAACACTCCTTTTGTAAAATCTGCAAGTGTTTATTTAGAGCGCTTTGAGACCTATCCTGGAAAAGGAAATATCTTCACATAATAACTTGACAGAAGCATTCTCAGAAACTTCTTTGTGATGACTGCATTCTACTCACAGAGTTGAACCTTCTTTGTGATAGAAGAGTTTTCAAACTCTCTTTTTGTAGAATCTGCAAGTGCACATTTGGAACAGTTGGAGGCCAACGCTGGAAAAGGAAACATCCTCACATAGAAACTAGACAGAAGCATTCTCAGAAACTTGCTTGTGACGAGTGCATTCAACTCACAGACTTGAACCTTTCTTTTGAAAGAGCAGTTTTCGAACACTCTTTTGTAGAATCTGCTAGTGTATATTTGGAGCTCTGTGAGGCCTATGCTGGGAAATGAAATATCTTCACCTAAAAACTAGACGGAAGCATTCTCCGAAACTTCTGTGTGATGAGTGCATTCAACTCACAGAAGTGAACGGTCCTTTTGATAGAACAGTTTTGAAACACTCCTTTTGTAGAATCTGCAAGTGTTTATTTGGAGCGCTTAGAGACCTATGCTGGAAAAGGAAATGTCTTCAAATAACAACTACACAGAAGCATTCTCAGAAACTTCTTTGTGATGAGTGCATTCAACTCACAGACTTGAACCTTCCTTTTGAAAGAGCAGTTTTGAAACACTCTTTTTGTAGAATCTGCAAGTGGATATTTGGAGCGCTTTGAGGCCTATGCTGGGAAATGAAATATCTTCTCCTAAAAACTAGACAGAAGCATTCTCAGAAATTTCTGTGTGATGAGTGCATTCAACTCACAGACTTGAACATTGCTTTTGATAGAGCAGTTTGGAAACACTCCTTTTGTAAAATCTGCAAGTGTTTATTTGGAGCGCTTTGAGGCCTATCCTGGAAAAGGAAATATCTTCACATAATAACTAGACAGAAGCATTCTCAGAAACTTCTTTGTGATGACTGCATTCTACTCACAGAGTTGAACATTCTTTGTGATAGAAGAGTTTTCAAACTTTCTTTTTGTAGAATCTGCAAGTGCACATTTGGAACTGTTGGAGGCCAACGCTGGAAAAGGAAACATCCTCACGTAGAAACTAGACAGAAGCATTCTCAGAAACTTGCTTGTGACGAGTGCATTCAACTCACAGACTTGAACCTTTCTTTTGAAAGAACAGTTTTGGAACACTCTTTTTGTAGAATCTGCTAGTGTATATTTGGAGCGCTTTGAGGCCTATCCTGGAAAAGGAAATATCTTCACGTAATAACTAGACCGAAGCATTCTCAGAAACTTCTTTGTGAGGAGTGCATTCTAGTCACAGACTTGAACGTTCCTTTTGATAGAAGAGTTTTGAAACACTCCTTTTGTAGAATCTGCAAGCGTTTATTTCGAGCGCTTGGAGGCCTATGCTGGAAAAGGAAATGTCTTCAAATAACAACTACACAGAAGCATTCTCAGAAACTTCTTTGTGATGAGTGCATTCAACTCACAGACTTGAACCTTCCTTTTGAAAGAGCAGTTTTGAAACACTCTTTTTGTAGAATCTGCAAGTGGATATTTGGAGCGCTTTGAGGCCTATGCTGGGAAATGAAATATCTTCTCCTAAAAACTAGACAGAAGCATTCTCAGAAACTTCTGTATGATGAGTGCATTCAACTCACAGACTTGAACACTGCTTTTGATAGAGCAATTTGGAAACACTCCTTTTGTAAAATCTGCAAGTGTTTATTTGGAGCGCTTTGAGGCCTATCCTGGAAAAGGAAATATCTTCACATAATAACTAGACAGAAGCATTCTCAGAAACTTCTTTGTGATGAGTGCATTCTACTCACAGAGTTGAACCTTCTTTGTGATAGAAGAGTTTTCAAACTCTCTTTTTGTAGAATCTGCAAGTGCACATTTGGAACGGTTGGAGGCCAACGCTGGAAAAGGAAACATCCTCAAATAGAAACTAGACAGAAGCATTCTCAGAAACTTGCTTGTGACGAGTACATTCAACTCACAGACTTGAACCTTTCTTTTGAAAGAGCAGTTTTGGAACACTCTTTTTGTAGAATCTGCTAGTGTATATTTGGAGCGCTATGAGGCCTATCCTGGAAAAGGAAATATCTTCACGTAATAACTAGACAGAAGCATTCTCAGAAACTTCTTTGTGAGGAGTGCATTCTAGTCACAGACTTGAACGTTCCTTTTGATAGAAGAGTTTTGAAACTCTCCTTTTGTAGAATCTGCAAGTGTTTATTTCGAACGCTTGGAGGCCTATGCTGGAAAAGGAAATGTCTTCAAATAACAACTACACAGAAGCATTCTCAGAAACTTCTTTGTGATGAGTGCATTGAACTCACAGACTTGAACCTTCCTTTTGAAAGAGCAGTTTTGAAACACTCTTTTTGTAGAATCTGCAAGTGGATATTTGGAGCGCTTTGAGGCCTATGCTGGGAAATGAAATATCTTCTCCTAAAAACTAGACAGAAGCATTCTCAGAAACTTCTGTGTGATGAGTGCATTCAACTCACAGACTTGAACATTGCTTTTCATAGAGCAGTTTGGAAACACTCCTTTTGTAAAATCTGCAAGTGTTTATTTGGAGCGCTTTGAGGCCTATCCTGGAAAAGGAAATATCTTCACATAATAACTAGACAGAAGCATTCTCAGAAACTTCTTTGTGATGACTGCATTCTACTCACAGAGTTGAACCTTCTTTGTGATAGAAGAGTTTTCAAACTCTCTTTTTGTAGAATCTGCAAGTGCACATTTGGAACTGTTGGAGGCCAACGCTGGAAAAGGAAACATCCTCACATAGAAACTAGACAGAAGCATTCTCAGAAACTTGCTTGTGACGAGTGCATTCAACTCACAGACTTGAACCTTTCTTTTGAAAGAGCAGTTTTGGAACAGTCTTTTTGTAGAATCTGCTAGTGTATATTTGGAGCGCTGTGAGGCCTATGCTGGGAAATGAAATATCTTCACCTAAAAACTAGACGGAAGCATTCTCAGAAACTTCTCTGTGAAGAGTGCATTCAACTCACGGACTTGAACGTTCCTTTTGATAGAACAGTTTTGAAACACTCCTTCTGTAGAACCTGCCAGTGTTTATTTCGAGCGCTTGGAGGCCTATGCTGGAAAAGGAAATGTCTTCAAATAACAACTACACAGAAGCATTCTCAGAAACTTCTTTGTGATGAGTGCATTCAACTCACAGACTTGAACCTTCCTTTTGAAAGAGCAGTTTTGAAACACTCTTTTTGTAGAATCTGCAAGTGGATATTTGGAGCGCTTTGAGGCCTATGCTGGGAAATGAAATAT
The DNA here is from genome assembly GCF_028885625.2 of Pongo pygmaeus. NCBI lineage: Eukaryota > Metazoa > Chordata > Mammalia > Primates > Hominidae > Pongo > Pongo pygmaeus. Next base: position 40,586,081 of record NC_072392.2, read on the forward strand.
CTTCTCCTAAAAACTAGACAGAAGCATTCTCAGAAACTTCTGTGTGATGAGTGCATTCAACTCACAGACTTGAACATTGCTTTTGATAGAGCAGTTTGGAAACACTCCTTTTGTAAAATCTGCAAGTGTTTATTTGGAGCGCTTTAGGCCTATCCTGGAAAAGGAAATATCTTCACATAATAACTAGACAGAAGCATTCTCAGAAACTTGTTTTTGATGAGTGCATTCTACTCACAGAGTTGAACCTTCTTTGTGATAGAAGAGTTTTCAAACTCTCTTTTTGTAGAATCTGCAAGTGCACATTTGGAACTGTTGGAGGCCAACGCTGGAAAAGGAAACATCCTCACATAGAAACTAGACAGAAGCATTCTCAGAAACTTGCTTGTGACGAGTGCATTCAACTCACAGCCTTGAACCTTTCTTTTCAAAGAGCAGTTTTGGAACACTCTTTTTGTAGAATCTGCTATTGTATAATTGGAGCGATGTGAGGCCTATGCTGGGAAATGAAATATCTTCACCTAAAAACTAGACGGAAGCATTCTCCGAAACTTCTGTGTGATGAGTGCATTCAACTCACAGACGTGAACGTTCCTTTTGATAGAACAGTTTTGAAACACTCCTTTTGTAGGATCTGCAAGTCTTTATTTCGAGCGCTTGGAGGCCTATGCTGGAAAAGGAAATGTCTTCAAATAACAACTACACAGAAGCATTCTCAGAAACTTCTTTGTGATGAGTGCATTCAACTCACAGGCTTGAACCTTCCTTTTGAAAGAGCAGTTTTGAAACACTCTTTTTGTAGAATCTGCAAGTGGATATTTGGAGCGCTTTGAGGCCTATGCTGGGAAATGAAATATCTTCACCTAAAAACTAGACGGAAGCATTCTCCGAAACTTCTGTGTGATGAGTGCATTCAACTCACAGACGTGAACGGTCCTTTTGATAGAACAGTTTTGAAACACTCCTTTTGTACAATCTGCAAGTGTTTATTTCGAGCACTTGGAGGCCTATGCTGGAAAAGGAAATGTCTTCAAATAACAAATACACAGAAGCATTCTCCCAAACTTCTGTGTGATGAGTGCATTCAACTCACAGACGTGAACGGTCCTTTTGATAGAACAGTTTTGAAACACTCCTTTTGTAGAATCTGCAAGTGTTTATTTGGAGCGCTTGGAGTCCTATGCTGGAAAAGGAAATGTCTTCAAATAACAACTACACAGAAGCATTCTCAGAAACTTCTTTGTGATGAGTGCATTCAACTCACAGACTTGAACCTTCCTTTTGAAAGAGCAGTTTTGAAACACTCTTTTTGTAGAATCTGCAAGTGGATATTTGGAGCGCTTTGAGGCCTATGCTGGGAAATGAAATATCTTCTCCTAAAAACTAGACAGAAGCATTCTCAGAAACTTCTGTGTGATGAGTGCATTCAACTCACAGACTTGAACATTGCTTTTGATAGAGCAGTTTGGAAACACTCCTTTTGTAAAATCTGCAAGTGTTTATTTGGAGCGCTTTGAGGCCTATCCTGGAAAAGGAAATATCTTCACATAATAACTAGACAGAAGTATTCTCAGAAACTTCTTTGTGATGACTGCATTCTACTCACAGAGTTGAACCTTCTTTGTGATAGAAGAGTTTTCAAACTCTCTTTTTGTAGAATCTGCAAGTGCACATTTGGAACTGTTGGAGGCCAACGCTGGAAAAGGAAACATCCTCACATAGAAACTAGACAGAAGCATTCTCAGAAACTTGCTTGTGACGAGTGCATTCAACTCACAGACTTGAACCTTTCTTTTAAAAGAGCAGTTTTGGAACACTCTTTTTGTAGAATCTGCTAGTGTATATTTGGAGCGCTGTGAGGCCTATGCTGGGAAATGAAATATCTTCACCTAAAAACTAGACGGAAGCATTCTCCGAAACTTCTGTGTGATGAGCACATTCAACTCACAGACTTGAACGTTCCTTTTGATAGAACAGTTTTGAAACACTCCTTTTGTAGAATCTGCAAGTGTTTATTTGGAGCGCTTGGGGTCCTATGCTGGAAAAGGAAGTGTCTTCAAATAACAACTACACAGAAGCATTCTCAGAAACTTCTTTGTGATGAGTGCATTCAACTCACAGACTTGAACCTTTCTTTTGAAAGAGCAGTTTTGAAACACTCTTTTTGTAGAATCTGCAAGTGGATATTTGGAGCGCTTTGAGGCCTATGCTGGGAAATGAAATATCTTCACCTAAAAACTAGACGGAAGCATTCTCCGAAACTTCTGTGTGATGAGTGCATTCAACTCACAGACTTGAACGTTCCTTTTGATAGAACAGTATTGAAACCCTCCTTTTGTAGAATCTGCAAGTGTTTATTTGGAGCGCTTGCAGTCCTATGCTGGAAAAGGAAGTGTCTTCAAATAACAACTACACAGAAGCATTCTCAGAAACGTCTTTGTGATGAGTGCATTCAGCTCACAGACTTGAACGATCCTTTTGATAGAACAGTTTTGAAACACTCCTTTTGTAGAATCTGCAAGTGTTTCTTTCGAGCGCTTGGAGGACTACGCTGGAAAAGGAAATGTCTTCAAATAACAACTACACAGAAGCATTCTCAGAAACTTCTTTGTGATGAGTGCATTCAACTCACAGACTTGAACCTTCCTTTTGAAAGAGCAGTTTTGAAACACTCTTTTTGTAGAATCTGCAAGTGGATATTTGGAGCGCTTTGAGGCCTATGCTGGGAAATGAAATATCTTCTCCTAAAAACTAGACAGAAGCATTCTCAGAAACTTCTGTGTGATGAGTGCATTCAACTCACAGACTTGAACATTGCTTTTGATAGAGCAGTTTGGAAACGCTCCTTTTGTAAAATCTGCAAGTGTTCATTTGGAGCGCTTTGAGGCCTATCCTGGAAAAGGAAATATCTTCACATAATAACTAGACAGAAGCATTCTCAGAAACTTCTTTGTGATGAGTGCATTCTACTCACAGAGTTGAACCTTCTTTGTGATAGAAGAGTTTTCAAACTCTCTTTTTGTAGAATCCGCAAGTGCACATTTGGAACTGTTGGAGGCCAACGCTGGAAAAGGAAACATCCTCACATAGAAACTAGACAGAAGCATTCTCAGAAACTTGCTTGTGACGAGTGCATTCAACTCACAGACTTGAACCTTTCTTTTGAAAGAGCAGTTTTGGAACACTCTTTTTGTAGAATCTGATAGTGTATCTTTGGAGCGCTGTGAGGCCTATGCTGGGAAATGAAATATCTTCACCTAAAAACTAGACGGAAGCATTCTCCGAAACTTCTGTGTGATGAGTGCATTCAACTCACAGACTTGAACGTTCCTTTTGATAGAACAGTTTTGAAACACTCCTTTTGTAGAATCTGCAAGTGTTTATTTGGAGCGCTTGGAGTCCTATGCTGGAAAAGGAAATGTCTTCAAATAACAACTACACAGAAGCATTCCCAGAAACTTCTTTGTGATGAGTGCATTCAACTCACAGACTTGAACCTTCCTTTTGAAAGAGCAGTTTTGAAACACTCTTTTTGTAGAATCTGCAACTGGATATTTGGAGCGCTTTGAGGCCTATGCTGGGAAATGAAATATCTTCTCCTAAAAACTAGACAGAAGCATTCTCAGAAACTTCTGTGTGATGAGTGTATTCAACTCTCAAACTTGAACATTGCTTTTGATAGAGCAGTTTGGAAACACTCCTTTTGTAAAATCTGCAAGTGTTTATTTGGAGCGCTTTGAGGCCTATCCTGGAAAAGGAAATATCTTCACATAATAACTAGACAGAAGCATTCTCAGAAACTTCTTTGTGATGAGTGCATTCTACTCACAGAGTTGAACCTTCTTTGTGATAGAAGAGTTTTCAAACTCTCTTTTTGTAGAATCTGCAAGTGCACATTTGGAACTGTTGGAGGCCAACGCTGGAAAAGGAAACATCCTCACGTAGAAACTAGACAGAAGCATTCTCAGAAACTTGCTTGTGACGAGTGCATTCAACTCACAGACTTGAACCTTTCTTTTGAAAGAGCAGTTTTGGAACACTCTTTTTGTAGAATCTGCTAGTGTATATTTGGAGCGCTGTGATGCCTATGCTGGGAAATGAAATATCTTCACCTAAAAACTAGACGGAAGCATTCTCAGAAACTTCTGTGTGATGAGTGCATTCAACTCACAGACTTCAACGTTCCTTTTGATACAACAGTTTTGAAACACTGCTTTTGTAGAATCTGCAATTGTTTCTTTCGAGCGCTTGGAGGCCTATGCTGGAAAAGGAAATGTCTTCAAATAACAACTACACAGAAGCATTCTCAGAAACTTCTTTGTGATGAGTGAATTCAACTCACAGACTTGAAACTTCCTTTTGAAAGAGCAGTTTTGAAACACTCTTTTTGTAGAATCTGCAAGTGGATATTTGGAGCGCTTTGAGGCCTATGCTGGGAAATGAAATATCTTCTCCTAAAAACTAGACAGAAGCATTCTCAGAAACTTCTGTGTGATGAGTGCATTCAACTCACAGACTTGAACATTGCTTTTGATAGAGCAGTTTGGAAACACTCCTTTTGTAAAATCTGCAAGTGTTTATTTGGAGCGCTTTGAGGCCTATCCTGGAAAAGGAAATATCTTCACATAATAACTAGACAGAAGTATTCTCAGAAACTTCTTTGTGATGACTGCATTCTACTCACAGAGTTGAACCTTCTTTGTGATAGAAGAGTTTTCAAACTCTCTTTTTGTAGAATCTGCAAGTGCACATTTGGAACTGTTGGAGGCCAACGCTGGAAAAGGAAACATCCTCACATAGAAACTAGACAGAAGCATTCTCAGAAACTTGCTTGTGACGAGTGCATTCAACTCACAGACTTGAACCTTTCTTTTAAAAGAGCAGTTTTGGAACACTCTTTTTGTAGAATCTGCTAGTGTATATTTGGAGCGCTGTGAGGCCTATGCTGGGAAATGAAATATCTTCACCTAAAAACTAGACGGAAGCATTCTCCGAAACTTCTGTGTGATGAGCACATTCAACTCACAGACTTGAACGTTCCTTTTGATAGAACAGTTTTGAAACACTCCTTTTGTAGAATCTGCAAGTGTTTATTTGGAGCGCTTGGGGTCCTATGCTGGAAAAGGAAGTGTCTTCAAATAACAACTACACAGAAGCATTCTCAGAAACTTCTTTGTGATGAGTGCATTCAACTCACAGACTTGAACCTTTCTTTTGAAAGAGCAGTTTTGAAACACTCTTTTTGTAGAATCTGCAAGTGGATATTTGGAGCGCTTTGAGGCCTATGCTGGGAAATGAAATATCTTCACCTAAAAACTAGACGGAAGCATTCTCCGAAACTTCTGTGTGATGAGTGCATTCAACTCACAGACTTGAACGTTCCTTTTGATAGAACAGTATTGAAACCCTCCTTTTGTAGAATCTGCAAGTGTTTATTTGGAGCGCTTGCAGTCCTATGCTGGAAAAGGAAGTGTCTTCAAATAACAACTACACAGAAGCATTCTCAGAAACGTCTTTGTGATGAGTGCATTCAGCTCACAGACTTGAACGATCCTTTTGATAGAACAGTTTTGAAACACTCCTTTTGTAGAATCTGCAAGTGTTTCTTTCGAGCGCTTGGAGGACTACGCTGGAAAAGGAAATGTCTTCAAATAACAACTACACAGAAGCATTCTCAGAAACTTCTTTGTGATGAGTGCATTCAACTCACAGACTTGAACCTTCCTTTTGAAAGAGCAGTTTTGAAACACTCTTTTTGTAGAATCTGCAAGTGGATATTTGGAGCGCTTTGAGGCCTATGCTGGGAAATGAAATATCTTCTCCTAAAAACTAGACAGAAGCATTCTCAGAAACTTCTGTGTGATGAGTGCATTCAACTCACAGACTTGAACATTGCTTTTGATAGAGCAGTTTGGAAACGCTCCTTTTGTAAAATCTGCAAGTGTTCATTTGGAGCGCTTTGAGGCCTATCCTGGAAAAGGAAATATCTTCACATAATAACTAGACAGAAGCATTCTCAGAAACTTCTTTGTGATGAGTGCATTCTACTCACAGAGTTGAACCTTCTTTGTGATAGAAGAGTTTTCAAACTCTCTTTTTGTAGAATCCGCAAGTGCACATTTGGAACTGTTGGAGGCCAACGCTGGAAAAGGAAACATCCTCACATAGAAACTAGACAGAAGCATTCTCAGAAACTTGCTTGTGACGAGTGCATTCAACTCACAGACTTGAACCTTTCTTTTGAAAGAGCAGTTTTGGAACACTCTTTTTGTAGAATCTGATAGTGTATCTTTGGAGCGCTGTGAGGCCTATGCTGGGAAATGAAATATCTTCACCTAAAAACTAGACGGAAGCATTCTCCGAAACTTCTGTGTGATGAGTGCATTCAACTCACAGACTTGAACGTTCCTTTTGATAGAACAGTTTTGAAACACTCCTTTTGTAGAATCTGCAAGTGTTTATTTGGAGCGCTTGGAGTCCTATGCTGGAAAAGGAAATGTCTTCAAATAACAACTACACAGAAGCATTCCCAGAAACTTCTTTGTGATGAGTGCATTCAACTCACAGACTTGAACCTTCCTTTTGAAAGAGCAGTTTTGAAACACTCTTTTTGTAGAATCTGCAACTGGATATTTGGAGCGCTTTGAGGCCTATGCTGGGAAATGAAATATCTTCTCCTAAAAACTAGACAGAAGCATTCTCAGAAACTTCTGTGTGATGAGTGTATTCAACTCTCAAACTTGAACATTGCTTTTGATAGAGCAGTTTGGAAACACTCCTTTTGTAAAATCTGCAAGTGTTTATTTGGAGCGCTTTGAGGCCTATCCTGGAAAAGGAAATATCTTCACATAATAACTAGACAGAAGCATTCTCAGAAACTTCTTTGTGATGAGTGCATTCTACTCACAGAGTTGAACCTTCTTTGTGATAGAAGAGTTTTCAAACTCTCTTTTTGTAGAATCTGCAAGTGCACATTTGGAACTGTTGGAGGCCAACGCTGGAAAAGGAAACATCCTCACGTAGAAACTAGACAGAAGCATTCTCAGAAACTTGCTTGTGACGAGTGCATTCAACTCACAGACTTGAACCTTTCTTTTGAAAGAGCAGTTTTGGAACACTCTTTTTGTAGAATCTGCTAGTGTATATTTGGAGCGCTGTGATGCCTATGCTGGGAAATGAAATATCTTCACCTAAAAACTAGACGGAAGCATTCTCAGAAACTTCTGTGTGATGAGTGCATTCAACTCACAGACTTCAACGTTCCTTTTGATACAACAGTTTTGAAACACTGCTTTTGTAGAATCTGCAATTGTTTCTTTCGAGCGCTTGGAGGCCTATGCTGGAAAAGGAAATGTCTTCAAATAACAACTACACAGAAGCATTCTCAGAAACTTCTTTGTGATGAGTGAATTCAACTCACAGACTTGAAACTTCCTTTTGAAAGAGCAGTTTTGAAACACTCTTTTTGTAGAATCTGCAAGTGGATATTTGGAGCGCTTTGAGGCCTATGCTGGGAAATGAAATATCTTCTCCTAAAAACTAGACAGAAGCATTCTCAGAAACTTCTGTGTGATGAGTGCATTCAACTCACAGACTTGAACATTGCTTTTGATAGAGCAGTTTGGAAACGCTCCTTTTGTAAAATCTGCAAGTGTTCATTTGGAGCGCTTTGAGGCCTATCCTGGAAAAGGAAATATCTTCACATAATAACTAGACAGAAGCATTCTCAGAAACTTCTTTGTGATGAGTGCATTCTACTCACAGAGTTGAACCTTCTTTGTGATAGAAGAGTTTTCAAACTCTCTTTTTGTAGAATCCGCAAGTGCACATTTGGAACTGTTGGAGGCCAACGCTGGAAAAGGAAACATCCTCACATAGAAACTAGACAGAAGCATTCTCAGAAACTTGCTTGTGACGAGTGCATTCAACTCACAGACTTGAACCTTTCTTTTGAAAGAGCAGTTTTGGAACACTCTTTTTGTAGAATCTGATAGTGTATCTTTGGAGCGCTGTGAGGCCTATGCTGGGAAATGAAATATCTTCACCTAAAAACTAGACGGAAGCATTCTCCGAAACTTCTGTGTGATGAGTGCATTCAACTCACAGACTTGAACGTTCCTTTTGATAGAACAGTTTTGAAACACTCCTTTTGTAGAATCTGCAAGTGTTTATTTGGAGCGCTTGGAGTCCTATGCTGGAAAAGGAAATGTCTTCAAATAACAACTACACAGAAGCATTCCCAGAAACTTCTTTGTGATGAGTGCATTCAACTCACAGACTTGAACCTTCCTTTTGAAAGAGCAGTTTTGAAACACTCTTTTTGTAGAATCTGCAACTGGATATTTGGAGCGCTTTGAGGCCTATGCTGGGAAATGAAATATCTTCTCCTAAAAACTAGACAGAAGCATTCTCAGAAACTTCTGTGTGATGAGTGTATTCAACTCTCAAACTTGAACATTGCTTTTGATAGAGCAGTTTGGAAACACTCCTTTTGTAAAATCTGCAAGTGTTTATTTGGAGCGCTTTGAGGCCTATCCTGGAAAAGGAAATATCTTCACATAATAACTAGACAGAAGCATTCTCAGAAACTTCTTTGTGATGAGTGCATTCTACTCACAGAGTTGAACCTTCTTTGTGATAGAAGAGTTTTCAAACTCTCTTTTTGTAGAATCTGCAAGTGCACATTTGGAACTGTTGGAGGCCAACGCTGGAAAAGGAAACATCCTCACGTAGAAACTAGACAGAAGCATTCTCAGAAACTTGCTTGTGACGAGTGCATTCAACTCACAGACTTGAACCTTTCTTTTGAAAGAGCAGTTTTGGAACACTCTTTTTGTAGAATCTGCTAGTGTATATTTGGAGCGCTGTGATGCCTATGCTGGGAAATGAAATATCTTCACCTAAAAACTAGACGGAAGCATTCTCAGAAACTTCTGTGTGATGAGTGCATTCAACTCACAGACTTCAACGTTCCTTTTGATACAACAGTTTTGAAACACTGCTTTTGTAGAATCTGCAATTGTTTCTTTCGAGCGCTTGGAGGCCTATGCTGGAAAAGGAAATGTCTTCAAATAACAACTACACAGAAGCATTCTCAGAAACTTCTTTGTGATGAGTGAATTCAACTCACAGACTTGAAACTTCCTTTTGAAAGAGCAGTTTTGAAACACTCTTTTTGTAGAATCTGCAAGTGGATATTTGGAACGCTTTGAGGCCTATGCTGGGAAATGAAATATCTTCTCCTAAAAACTAGACAGAAGCATTCTCAGAAACTTCTGTGTGATGAGTGCATTCAACTCACAGACTTGAACACTGCTTTTGATAGAGCAGTTTGGAAACACTCCTTTTGTAAAATCTGCAAGTGTTTATTTGGAGCGCTTTGAGGCCTATCCTGGAAAAGGAAATATCTTCACATAATAACTAGACAGAAGCATTCTCAGAAACTTCTTTGTGATGACTGCATTCTACTCACAGAGTTGAACCTTCTTTGTGATAGAAGAGTTTTCAAACTCTCTTTTTGTAGAATCTGCAAGTGCACATTTGGAACTGTTGGAGGCCAACGCTGGAAAAGGAAACATCCTCACGTAGAAACTAGACAGAAGCATTCTCAGAAACTTGCTTGTGACGAGTGCATTCAACTCACAGACTTGAACCTTTCTTTTGAAAGAGCAGTTTTGGAACACTCTTTTTGTAGAATCTGCTAGTGTATATTTGGAGCGCTGTGATGCCTATGCTGGGAAATGAAATATCTTCACCTAAAAACTAGACGGAAGCATTCTCAGAAACTTCTGTGTGATGAGTGCATTCAACTCACAGACTTCAACGTTCCTTTTGATACAAAAGTTTTGAAACACTGCTTTTGTAGAATCTGCAATTGTTTCTTTCGAGCGCTTGGAGGCCTATGCTGGAAAAGGAAATGTCTTCAAATAACAACTACACAGAAGCATTCTCAGAAACTTCTTTGTGATGAGTGCATTCAACTCACAGACTTGAACCTTCCTTTTGAAAGAGCAGTTTTGAAACACTCTTTTTGTAGAATCTGCAAGTGGATATTTGGAGCGCTTTGAGGCCTATGCTGGGAAATGAAATATCTTCTCCTAAAAACTAGACAGAAGCATTCTCAGAAATTTCTGTGTGATGAGTGCATTCAACTCACAGACTTGAACATTGCTTTTGATAGAGCAGTTTGGAAACACTCCTTTTGTAAAATCTGCAAGTGTTTATTTGGAGCGCTTTGAGGCCTATCCTGGAAAAGGAAATATCTTCACATAATAACTAGACAGAAGCATTCTCAGAAACTTCTTTGTGATGACTGCATTCTACTCACAGAGTTGAACCTTCTTTGTGATAGAAGAGTTTTCAAACTCTCTTTTTGTAGAATCTGCAAGTGCACATTTGGAACTGTTGGAGGCCAACGCTGGAAAAGGAAACATCCTCACGTAGAAACTAGACAGAAGCATTCTCAGAAACTTGCTTGTGACGAGTGCATTCAACTCACAGACTTGAACCTTTCTTTTGAAAGAACAGTTTTGGAACTCTCTTTTTGTAGAATCTGCTAGTGTATATTTGGAGCGCTTTGAGGCCTATGCTGGGAAATGAAATATCTTCACCTAAAAACTAGACGGAAGCATTCTCAGAAACTTCTGTGTGATGAGTGCATTCAACTCACAGACTTCAACGTTCCTTTTGATACAACAGTTTTGAAACACTGCTTTTGTAGAATCTGCAATTGTTTCTTTCGAGCGCTTGGAGGCCTATGCTGGAAAAGGAAATGTCTTCAAATAACAACTACACAGAAGCATTCTCAGAAACTTCTTTGTGATGAGTGCATTCAACTCACAGACTTGAACCTTCCTTTTGAAAGAGCAGTTTTGAAACACTCTTTTTGTAGAATCTGCAAGTGGATATTTGGAGCGCTTTGAGGCCTATGCTGGGAAATGAAATATCTTCTCCTAAAAACTAGACAGAAGCATTCTCAGAAATTTCTGTGTGATGAGTGCATTCAACTCACAGACTTGAACATTGCTTTTGATAGAGCAGTTTGGAAACACTCCTTTTGTAAAATCTGCAAGTGTTTATTTGGAGCGCTTTGAGACCTATCCTGGAAAAGGAAATATCTTCACATAATAACTAGACAGAAGCATTCTCAGAAACTTCTTTGTGATGACTGCATTCTACTCACAGAGTTGAACCTTCTTTGTGATAGAAGAGTTTTCAAACTCTCTTTTTGTAGAATCTGCAAGTGCACATTTGGAACAGTTGGAGGCCAACGCTGGAAAAGGAAACATCCTCACATAGAAACTAGACAGAAGCATTCTCAGAAACTTGCTTGTGACGAGTGCATTCAACTCACAGACTTGAACCTTTCTTTTGAAAGAGCAGTTTTCGAACACTCTTTTGTAGAATCTGCTAGTGTATATTTGGAGCGCTGTGAGGCCTATGCTGGGAAATGAAATATCTTCACCTAAAAACTAGACGGAAGCATTCTCCGAAACTTCTGTGTGATGAGTGCATTCAACTCACAGACGTGAACGGTCCTTTTGATAGAACAGTTTTGAAACACTCCTTTTGTAGAATCTGCAAGTGTTTATTTGGAGCGCTTAGAGACCTATGCTGGAAAAGGAAATGTCTTCAAATAACAACTACACAGAAGCATTCTCAGAAACTTCTTTGTGATGAGTGCATTCAACTCACAGACTTGAACCTTCCTTTTGAAAGAGCAGTTTTGAAACACTCTTTTTGTAGAATCTGCAAGTGGATATTTGGAGCGCTTTGAGGCCTATGCTGGGAAATGAAATATCTTCTCCTAAAAACTAGACAGAAGCATTCTCAGAAACTTCTGTGTGATGAGTGCATTCAACTCACAGACTTGAACATTGCTTTTGATAGAGCAGTTTGGAAACACTCCTTTTGTAAAATCTGCAAGTGTTTATTTGGAGCGCTTTGAGGCCTATCCTGGAAAAGGAAATATCTTCACATAATAACTAGACAGAAGCATTCTCAGAAACTTCTTTGTGATGAGTGCATTCTGCTCACAGAGTTGAACCTTCTTTGTGATAGAAGAGTTTTCAAACTCTCTTTTTGTAGAATCTGCAAGTGCACATTTGGAACTGTTGGAGGCCAACGCTGGAAAAGGAAACATCCTCACGTAGAAACTAGACAGAAGCATTCTCAGAAACTTGCTTGTGACGAGTGCATTCAACTCACAGACTTGAACCTTTCTTTTGAAAGAACAGTTTTGGAACACTCTTTTTGTAGAATCTGCTAGTGTATATTTGGAGCGCTTTGAGGCCTATCCTGGAAAAGGAAATATCTTCACGTAATAACTAGACCGAAGCATTCTCAGAAACTTCTTTGTGAGGAGTGCATTCTAGTCACAGACTTGAACGTTCCTTTTGATAGAAGAGTTTTGAAACACTCCTTTTGTAGAATCTGCAAGCGTTTATTTCGAGCGCTTGGAGGCCTATGCTGGAAAAGGAAATGTCTTCAAATAACAAATACACAGAAGCATTCTCAGAAACTTCTTTGTGATGAGTGCATTCAACTCACAGACTTGAACCTTCCTTTTGAAAGAGCAGTTTTGAAACACTCTTTTTGTAGAATCTGCAAGTGGATATTTGGAGCGCTTTGAGGCCTATGCTGGGAAATGAAATATCTTCTCCTAAAAACTAGACAGAAGCATTCTCAGAAACTTCTGTATGATGAGTGCATTCAACTCACAGACTTGAACACTGCTTTTGATAGAGCAATTTGGAAACACTCCTTTTGTAAAATCTGCAAGTGTTTATTTGGAGCGCTTTGAGGCCTGTCCTGGAAAAGGAAATATCTTCACATAATAACTAGACAGAAGCATTCTCAGAAACTTCTTTGTGATGAGTGCATTCTACTCACAGAGTTGAACCTTCTTTGTGATAGAAGAGTTTTCAAACTCTCTTTTTGTAGAATCTGCAAGTGCACATTTGGAACGCTTGGAGGCCAACGTTGGAAAAGGAAACATCCTCACATAGAAACTAGACAGAAGCATTCTCAGAAACTTGCTTGTGACGAGTGCATTCAACTCACAGACTTGAACCTTTCTTTTGAAAGAGCAGTTTTGGAACACTCTTTTGTAGAATCTGCTAGTGTATATTTGGAGCGCTGTGAGGCCTATGCTGGGAAATGAAATATCTTCACCTAAAAACTAGACGGAAGCATTCTCCGAAACTTCTGTGTGATGAGTGCATTCAACTCACAGACGTGAACGTTCCTTTTGATAGAACAGTTTTGAAACACTCCTTTTGTAGAATCTGCAAGTGTTTATTTGGAGCGCTTGGAGTCCTATGCTGGAAAAGGAAATGTCTTCAAATAACAACTACACAGAAGCATTCTCAGAAACTTCTTTGTGATGAGTGCATTCAACTCACAGACTTGAAACTTCCTTTTGAAAGAGCAGTTTTGAAACACTCTTTTTGTAGAATCTGCAAGTGGATATTTGGAGCGCTTTGAGGCCTATGCTGGGAAATGAAATATCTTCTCCTAAAAACTAGACAGAAGCATTCTCAGAAACTTCTGTGTGATGAGTGCATTCAACTCACAGACTTGAACATTGCTTTTGATAGAGCAGTTTGGAAACACTCCTTTTGTAAAATCTGCAAGTGTTTATTTGGAGCCCTTTGAGGCCTATCCTGGAAAAGGAAATATCTTCACATAATAACTAGACAGAAGCATTCTCAGAAACTTCTTTGTGATGACTGCCTTCTACTCACAGAGTTGAACCTTCTTTGTGATAGAAGAGTTTTCAAACTCTCTTTTTGTAGAATCTGCAAGTGCACATTTGGAACTGTTGGAGGCCAACGCTGGAAAAGGAAACATCCTCACATAGAAACTAGACAGAAGCATTCTCAGAAACTTGCTTGTGACGAGTGCATTCAACTCACAGACTTGAACCTTTCTTTTGAAAGAGCAGTTTTGGAACACTCTTTTTGTAGAATCTGCTAAAGTATATTTGGTGCGCTGTCAGGCCTATGCTGGGAAATGAAATATCTTCACCTAAAAACTAGACGGAAGCATTCTCCGAAACTTCTGTGTGATGAGTGCATTCAACTCACAGACTTGAACGTTCCTTTTGATAGAACAGTATTGAAACCCTCCTTTTGTAGAATCTGCAAGTGTTTATTTGGAGCGCTTGCAGTCCTATGCTGGAAAAGGAAGTGTCTTCAAATAACAACTACACAGAAGCATTCTCAGAAACTTCTTTGTGATGAGTGCATTCAGCTCACAGACTTGAACGATCCTTTTGATAGAACAGTTTTGAAACACTCCTTTTGTAGAATCTGCAAGTGTTTCTTTCGAGCGCTTGGAGGACTACGCTGGAAAAGGAAATGTCTTCAAATAACAACTACACAGAAGCATTCTCAGAAACTTCTTTGTGATGAGTGCATTCAACTCACAGACTTGAACCTTCCTTTTGAAAGAGCAGTTTTGAAACACTCTTTTTGTAGAATCTGCAACTGGATATTTGGAGCGCTTTGAGGCCTATGCTGGGAAATGAAATATCTTCTCCTAAAAACTAGACAGAAGCATTCTCAGAAACTTCTGTGTGATGAGTGCATTCAACTCACAGACTTGAACATTGCTTTTGATAGAGCAGTTTGGAAACACTCCTTTTGTAAAATCTGCAAGTGTTCATTTGGAGCGCTTTGAGGCCTATCCTGGAAAAGGAAATATCTTCACATAATAACTAGACAGAAGCATTCTCAGAAACTTCTTTGTGATGAGTGCATTCTACTCACAGAGTTGAACCTTCTTTGTGATAGAAGAGTTTTCAAACTCTCTTTTTGTAGAATCTGCAAGTGCACATTTGGAACTGTTGGAGGCCAACGCTGGAAAAGGAAACATCCTCACGTAGAAACTAGACAGAAGCATTCTCAGAAACTTGCTTGTGACGAGTGCATTCAACTCACAGACTTGAACCTTTCTTTTGAAAGAACAGTTTTGGAACACTCTTTTTGTAGAATCTGCTAGTGTATATTTGGAGCGCTGTGCATGCCTATGCTGGGAAATGAAATATCTTCACCTAAAAACTAGACGGAAGCATTCTCAGAAACTTCTGTGTGATGAGTGCATTCAACTCACAGACTTCAACGTTCCTTTTGATACAACAGTTTTGAAACACTGCTTTTGTAGAATCTGCAATGGTTTCTTTCGAGCGCTTGGAGGCCTATGCTGGAAAAGGAAATGTCTTCAAATAACAACTACACAGAAGCATTCTCAGAAACTTCTTTGTGATGAGTGCATTCAACTCACAGACTTGAACCTTCCTTTTGAAAGAGCAGTTTTGAAACACTCTTTTTGTAGAATCTGCAAGTGGATATTTGGAACGCTTTGAGGCCTATGCTGGGAAATGAAATATCTTCTCCTAAAAACTAGACAGAAGCATTCTCAGAAACTTCTGTGTGATGAGTGCATTCAACTCACAGACTTGAACACTGCTTTTGATAGAGCAGTTTGGAAACACTCCTTTTGTAAAATCTGCAAGTGTTTATTTGGAGCGCTTTGAGGCCTATCCTGGAAAAGGAAACATCTTCACATAATAACTAGACAGAAGCATTCTCAGAAACTTGTTTGTGATGAGTGCATTCAACTCACAGACTTGAACCTTCTTTGTGATAGAAGAGTTTTCAAACTCTCTTTTTGTAGAATCGGCAAGTGCACATTTGGAACTTTTGGAGGCCAACGCTGGAAAAGGAAACATCCTCACATAGAAACTAGACAGAAGCATTCTCAGAAACTTGCTTGTGACGAGTGCATTCAACTCACAGCCTTGAACCTTTCTTTTGAAAGAGCAGTTTTGGAACACTCTTTTTGTAGAATCTGCTAGTGTATATTTGGAGCGCTGTGATGCCTATGTTGGGAAATGAAATATCTTCACCTAAAAACTAGACGGAAGCATTCTCAGAAACTTCTGTGTGATGAGTGCATTCAACTCACAGACTTGAACGTTCCTTTTGATGCAACAGTTTTGAAACACTGCTTTTGTAGAATCTGCAATTGTTTCTTTCGAGCGCTTGGAGGCCTATGCTGGAAAAGGAAATGTCTTCAAATAACAACTACACAGAAGCATTCTCAGAAACTTCTTTGTGATGAGTGCATTCAACTCACAGACTTGAACGTTCCTTTTGATAGAACAGTTTTGAAACACTCCTTTTGTAGAATCTGCAAGTGTTTATTTGGAGCGCTTGGAGTCCTATGCTGGAAAAGGAAATGTCTTCAAATAACAACTACACAGAAGCATTCTCAGAAACTTCTTTGTGATGAGTGCATTCAACTCACAGACTTGAACCTTCTTTTTGAAAGAGCAGTTTTGAAACACTCTTTTTGTAGAATCTGCAAGTGGATATTTGTAGCGCTTTGAGGCCTATGCTGGGAAATGAAATATCTTCTCCTAAAAACTAGACAGAAACATTCTCAGGAACTTCTGTGTGATGAGTGCATTCAACTCACAGACTTGAACATTGCTTTTGATAGAGCAGTTTGGAAACACTCCTTTTGTAAAATCTGCAAGTGTTTATTTGGAGCGCTTTGAGGCCTATCCTGGAAAAGGAAATATCTTCACATAATAGCTAGACAGAAGCATTCTCAGAAACTTCTTTGTGATGAGTGCATTCTACTCACAGAGTTGAACCTTCTTTGTGATAGAAGAGTTTTCAAACTCTCTTTTTGTAGAATCTGCAAGTGCACATTTGGAACTGTTGGAGGCCAACGCTGGAAAAGGAAACATCCTCACGTAGAAACTAGACAGAAGCATTCTCAGAAACTTGCTTGTGACGAGTGCATTCAACTCACAGACTTGAACCTTTCTTTTGAAAGAACAGTTTTGGAACACTCTTTTTGTAGAATCTGCTAGTGTATATTTGGAGCGCTTTGAGGCCTATCCTGGAAAAGGAAATATCTTCACGTAATAACTAGACCGAAGCATTCTCAGAAACTTCTTTGTGAGGAGTGCATTCTAGTCACAGACTTGAACGTTCCTTTTGATAGAAGAGTTTTGAAACACTCCTTTTGTAGAATCTGCAAGCGTTTATTTCGAGCTCTTGGAGGCCTATGCTGGAAAAGGAAATGTCTTCAAATAACAAATACACAGAAGCATTCTCAGAAACTTCTTTGTGATGAGTGCATTCAACTCACAGACTTGAACCTTCCTTTTGAAAGAGCAGTTTTGAAACACTCTTTTTGTAGAATCTGCAAGTGGATATTTGGAGCGCTTTGAGGCCTATGCTGGGAAATGAAATATCTTCTCCTAAAAACTAGACAGAAGCATTCTCAGAAACTTCTGTGTGATGAGTGCATTCAACTCACAGACTTGAACACTGCTTTTGATAGAGCAATTTGGAAACACTCCTTTTGTAAAATCTGCAAGTGTTTATTTGGAGCGCTTTGAGGCCTATCCTGGAAAAGGAAATATCTTCACATAATAACTAGACAGAAGCATTCTCAGAAACTTCTTTGTGATGAGTGCATTCTACTCACAGAGTTGAACCTTCTTTGTGATAGAAGAGTTTTCAAACTCTCTTTTTGTAGAATCTGCAAGTGCACATTTGGAACGGTTGGAGGCCAACGCTGGAAAAGGAAACATCCTCACATAGAAACTAGACAGAAGCATTCTCAGAAACTTGCTTGTGACGAGTGCATTCAACTCACAGACTTGAACCTTTCTTTTGAAAGAGCAGTTTTGGAACACTCTTTTGTAGAATCTGCTAGTGTATATTTGGAGCGCTGTGAGGCCTATGCTGGGAAATGAAATATCTTCAACTAAAAACTAGACGGAAGCATTCTCCGAAACTTCTGTGTGATGAGTGCATTCAACTCACAGACGTGAACGTTCCTTTTGATAGAACAGTTTTGAAACACTCCTTTTGTAGAATCTGCAAGTGTTTATTTGGAGCGCTTGGAGTCCTATGCTGGAAAAGGAAATGTCTTCAAATAACAACTACACAGAAGCATTCTCAGAAACTTCTTTGTGATGAGTGCATTCAACTCACAGACTTGAACCTTCCTTTTGAAAGAGCAGTTTGGAAACACTCTTTTTGTAGAATCTGCAAGTGGATATTTGGAGCGCTTTGAGGCCTATGCTGGGAAATGAAATATCTTCTCCTAAAAACTAGACAGAAGCATTCCCAGAAACTTCTGTGTGATGAGTGCATTCACCTCACAGACTTGAACACTGCTTTTGATAGAGCAGTTTGGAAACACTCCTTTTGTAAAATCTGCAAGTGTTTATTTGGAGCGCTTTGAGGCCTATCCTGGAAAAGGAAATATCTTCACATAATAAGTAGACAGAAGCATTCTCAGAAACTTCTTTGTGATGAGTGCATTCTACTCACAGAGTTGAACCTTCTGTGTGATAGAAGAGTTTTCATACTCTCTTTTTGTAGAATCTGCAAGTGCACATTTGGAACTGTTGGAGGCCAACGCTGGAAAAGGAAACATCCTCAAGTAGAAACTAGACAGAAGCATTCTCAGAAACTTGCTTGTGACGAGTGCATTCAACTCACAGACTTGAACCTTTCTTTTGAAAGAGCAGTTTTGGAACACTCTTTTTGTAGAATCTACTAGTGTATATTTGGAGCGCTGTGAGGCCTATGCTGGGAAATGAAATATCTTCACCTAAAAACTAGACGGAAGCATTCTCAGAAACTTCTGTGTGATGAGTGCATTCAACTCACAGACTTGAACGTTCCTTTTGATAGAACAGTTTTGAAACACTCCTTTTGTACAATCTGCAAATGTTTATTTCGAGCGCTTGGAGGCCTATGCTGGAAAAGGAAATGTCTTCAAATAACAACTACACAGAAGCATTCTCAGAAGCTTCTTTGTGATGAATGCATTCAACTCACAGGCTTGAACCTTCCTTTTGAAAGAGCAGTTTTGAAACACTCTTTTTGTAGAATCTGCAAGTGGATATTTGGAACGCTTTGAGGCCTATGCTGGGAAATGAAATATCTTCACCTAAAAAGTAGACGGAAGGATTCTCAGAAACTTCTGTGTGATGAGTGCATTCAACTCACGGACTTGAACGTTCCTTTTGATAGAACAGTTTTGAAACTCTCCTTTTGTAGAATCTGCAAGTGTTTATTTCGAGTGCCTGGAGGCCTAGGCTGGAGAAGGAAATGTCTTCAAATAACAACTACACAGAAGCATTCTCAGAAACTTCTTTGTGATGAGTGCATTCAACTCACAGACTTGAACCTTCCTTTTGAAAGAGCAGCTTTGAAACACTCTTTTTGTAGAATCTGCAAGTGGATATTTGGAGCGCTTTGAGGCCTATGCTGGGAAATGAAATATCTTCTCCTAAAAACTAGACAGAAGCATTCTCAGAAACTTCTGTGTGATGAGTGCATTCAACTCACAGACTTGAACACTGCTTTTGATAGAGCAGTTTGGAAACACTCCTTTTGTAAAATCTGCAAGTGTTTATTTGGAGCGCTTTGAGGCCTATCCTGGAAAAGGAAATATCTTCACATAATAACTAGACAGAAGCATTCTCAGAAACTTCTTTGTGATGAGTGCATTCTACTCACAGAGTTGAACCTTCTTTGTGATAGAAGAGTTTTCAAACTCTCTTTTTGTAGAATCTGCAAGTGCACATTTGGAACTGTTGGAGGCCAACGCTGGAAAAGGAAACATCCTCACATAGAAACTAGACAGAAGCATTCTCAGAAACTTGCTTGTGACGAGTGCATTCAACTCACAGACTTGAACCTTTCTTTTGAAAGAGCAGTTTTGGAACACTCTTTTTGTAGAATCTGCTAGTGTATATTTGGAGCGCTGTGAGGCCTATGCTGGGAAATGAAATATCTTCACCTAAAAACTAGACGGAATCATTCTCCGAAACTTCTGTGTGATGAGTGCATTCAACTCACAGACTTGAACGTTCCTTTTGATAGAACAGTTTTGAAACACTCCTTTTGTAGAATCTGCAAGTGTTTATTTGGAGCGCTTGGAGGCCTATGCTGGAAAAGGAAATGTCTTCAAATAACAACTACACAGAAGCATTCTCAGAAACTTCTTTTTGATGAGTGCATTCAACTCACAGACTTGAACCTTCCTTTTGAAAGAGCAGTTTTGAAACACTCTTTTTGTAGAATCTGCAAGTGGATATTTGGAGCGCTTTGAGGCCTATGCTGGGAAATGAAATATCTTCTCCTAAAAACTAGACAGAAGCATTCTCAGAAACTTCTGTGTGATGAGTGCATTCAACTCACAGACTTGAACATTGCTTTTGATAGAGCAGTTTGGAAACACTCCTTTTGTAAAATCTGCAAGTGTTTATTTGGAGCGCTTTGAGGCCTATCCTGGAAAGGGAAATATCTTCACATAATAACTAGACAGAAGCATTCTCAGAAACTTCTTTGGGATGAGTGCATTCTACTCACAGAGTTGAACCTTCTCTGTGATAGAAGAGTTTTCAAACTCCCTTTTTGTAGAATCTGCAAGTGCACATTTGGAACTGTTGGAGGCCAACGCTGGAAAAGGAAACATCCTCACATAGAAACTAGACAGAAGCATTCTCAGAAACTTGCTTGTGACGAGTGCATTCAACTCACAGACTTGAACCTTTCTTTTGAAAGAGCAGTTTTGGAACACTCTTTTTGTAGAATCTGCTAGTGTATATTTGGAGCGCTGTGAGGCCTATGCTGGGAAATGAAATATCTTCACCTAAAAACTAGACGGAAGCATTCTCAGAAACTTCTGTGTGATGAGTGCATTCAACTCACAGACTTGAACGTTCCTTTTGATAGAACAGTTTTGAAACACTCCTTTTGTAGAATCTGCAAGTGTTTATTTCGAGTGCTTGGAGGCCTATGCTGGAAAAGGAAATGTCTTCAAATAACAACTACACAGAAGCATTCTCAGAAACTTCTTTGTGATGAGTGCATTCAACTCACAGACTTGAACCTTCCTTTTGAAAGAGTAGTTTTGAAACACTCTTTTTGTAGAATCTGCAAGTGGATATTTGGAGCGCTGTGAGGCCTATGCTGGGAAATGAAATATCTTCTCCTAAAAACTAGACAGAAGCATTCTCAGAAACTTCTGTGTGATGAGTGCATTCAACTCACAGACTTGAACATTGCTTTTGATAGAGCAGTTTGGAAACACTCCTTTTGTAAAATCTGCAACTGTTTATTTGGAGCGCTTTGAGGCCTATCATGGAAAAGGAAATATCTTCACATAATTACTAGACAGAAGCATTCTCAGAAACTACTTTGTGATGAGTGCATTCTACTCACAGAGTTGAACCTTCTTTGTGATAGAAGAGTTTTCAAACTCTCTTTTTGTAGAATCTGCAAGTGCACATTTGGAACTGTTGGAGGCCAACGCTGGAAAAGGAAACATCCTCACATAGAAACTAGACAGAAGCATTCTCAGAAACTTGCTTGTGACGAGTGCATTCAACTCACAGACTTGAACCTTTCTTTTGAAAGAGCAGTTTTGGAACACTCTTTTTGTAGAATCTGCTAGTGTATATTTGGAGCGCTGTGAGGCCTATGCTGGGAAATGAAATATCTTCACCTAAAAACTAGACGGAATCATTCTCCGAAACTTCTGTGTGATGAGTGCATTCAACTCACAGACTTGAACGTTCCTTTTGATAGAACAGTTTTGAAACACTCCTTTTGTAGAATCTGCAAGTGTTTATTTCGAGCGCTTGGAGGCCTATGCTGGAATAGGAAATGTCTTCAAATAACAACTACACAGAAGCACTCTCAGAAACTTCTTTGTGATGTGTGCATTCAACTCACAGACTTGAACCTTCCTTTTGAAAGAGCAGTTTTGAAACACTCTTTTTGTAGAATCTGCAAGTGGATATTTGGAGCGCTTTGAGGCCTATGCTAGGAAATGAAATATCTTCTCCTAAAAACTAGACAGAAGCATTCTCAGAAACTTCTGTGTGATGAGTGCATTCAACTCACAGACTTGAACATTGCTTTTGATAGAGCAGTTTGGAAACACTCCTTTTGTAAAATCTGCAAGTGTTTATTTGGAGCGCTTTGAGGCCTATCCTGGAAAGGGAAATATCTTCACATAATAACTAGACAGAAGCATTCTCAGAAACTTTTTTGTGATGAGTGCATTCTACTCACAGAGTTGAACCTTCTCTGTGATACAAGAGTTTTCAAACTCTCTTTTTGTAGAATCTGCAAGTGCACATTTGGAACTGTTGGAGGCCAACGCTGGAAAAGGAAACATCCTCACATAGAAACTACACAGAAGCCTTCTCAGAAACTTGCTTGTGACGAGTGCATTCAACTCACAGACTTGAACCTTTCTTTTGAAAGAGCAGTTTTGGAACACTCTTTTTGTAGAATCTGCTAGTGTATATTTGGAGCGCTGTGAGGCCTATGCTGGGAAATGAAATATCTTCACCTAAAAACTAGACGGAAGCATTCTCCGAAACTTCTGTGTGATGAGTGCATTGAACTCACAGACGTGAAAGTTGCTTTTGATAGAACAGTTTTGAAATACTCCTTTTGTAGAATCTGCAAGTGTTTATTTGGAGCGCTTGGAGTCCTATGCTGGAAAAGGAAATGCCTTCAAATAACAACTACACAGAAGCATTCTCAGAAACTTCTTTGTGATGAGTGCATTCAACTCACAGACTTGAACCTTCCCTTTGAAAGAGCAGCTTTGAAACACTCTTTTTGTAGAATCTGCAAGTGGATATTTGGAGCGCTTTGAGGCCTATGCTGGGAAATGAAATATCTTCTCCTAAAAACTAGACAGAAGCATTCTCAGAAACTTCTGTGTGATGAGTGCATTCAACTCACAGACTTGAACACTGCTTTTGATAGAGCAGTTTGGAAACACTCCTTTTGTAAAATCTGCAAGTGTTTATTTGGAGCGCTTTGAGGCCTATCCTGGAAAAGGAAATATCTTCACATAATAACTAGACAGAAGCATTCTCAGAAACTTCTTTGTGATGAGTGCATTCTACTCACAGAGTTGAACCTTCTTTGTGATAGAAGAGTTTTCAAACTCTCTTTTTGTAGAATCTGCAAGTGCACATTTGGAACTGTTGGAGGCCAACGCTGGAAAAGGAAACATCCTCACATAGAAACTAGACAGAAGCATTCTCAGAAACTTGCTTGTGACGAGTGCATTCAACTCACAGACTTGAACCTTTCTTTTGAAAGAGCAGTTTTGGAACACTCTTTTTGTAGAATCTGCTAGTGTATATTTGGAGCGCTGTGAGGCCTATGATGGGAAATGAAATATCTTCACCTAAAAACTAGACGGAATCATTCTCCGAAACTTCTGTGTGATGAGTGCATTCAACTCACAGACTTGAACGTTCCTTTTGATAGAACAGTTTTGAAACACTCCTTTTGTAGAATCTGCAAGTGTTTATTTCGAGCGCTTGGAGGCCTATGCTTGAAAAGGAAATGTCTTCAAATAACAACTACACAGAAGCATTCTCAGAAACTTCTTTGTGATGAGTGCATTCAACTCACAGACTTGAACCTTCCTTTTGAAAGAGCAGTTTTGAAACACTCTTTTTGTAGAATCTGCAAGTGGATATTTGGAGCGCTTTGAGGCCTATGCTGGGTAATGAAATATCTTCTCCTAAAAACTAGACAGAAGCATTCTCAGAAACTTCTGTGTGATGAGTGCATTCAACTCACAGACTTGAACACTGCTTTTGATAGAGCAGTTTGGAAACACTCCTTTTGTAAAATCTGCAAGTGTTTATTTGGAGCGCTTTGAGGCCTATCCTGGAAAAGGAAATATCTTCACATAATAACTAGACAGAAGCATTCTCAGAAACTTCTTTGTGATGAGTGCATTCTACTCACAGAGTTAAACCTTCTGTGTGATAGAAGAGTTTTCAAACTCTCTTTTTGTAGAATCTGCAAGTGCACATTTGGAACTGTTGGAGGCCAACGCTGGAAAAGGAAACATCCTCAAGTAGAAACTAGACAGAAGCATTCTCAGAAACTTGCTTGTGACGAGTGCATTCAACTCACAGACTTGAACCTTTCTTTTGAAAGAGCAGTTTTGGAACACTCTTTTTGTAGAATCTGCTAGTGTATATTTGGAGCGCTGTGAGGCCTATGCTGGGAAATGAAATATCTTCACCTAAAAACTAGACAGAAGCATTCTCCGAAACTTCTGTGTGATGAGTGCATTCAACTCACAGACTTGAACGTTCCTTTTGATAGAACAGTTTTGAAACACTCCTTTTGTAGAATCTGCAAATGTTTATTTCGAGCGCTTGGAGGCCTATGCTGGAAAAGGAAATGTCTTCAAATAACAACTACACAGAAGCATTCTCAGAAACTTCTTTGTGATGAGTGCATTCAACTCACAGACTTGAACCTTCTTTTTGAAAGAACAGTTTTGAAACACTCTTTTTGTAGAATCTGCAAGTGGATATTTGGAGCGCTTTGAGGCCTATGCTGGGAAATGAAATATCTTCTCCTAAAAACTAGACAGAAGCATTCTCAGAAACTTCTGTGTGATGAGTGCATTCAACTCACAGACTTGAACATTGCTTTTGATAGAGCAGTTTGGAAACACTCCTTTTGTAAAATCTGCAAGTGTTTATTTGGAGTGCTTTGAGGCCTATCCTGGAAAAGGAAATATCTTCACATAATAACTAGACAGAAGCATTCTCAGAAACTTCTTTGTGATGAGTGCATTCTACTCACAGAGTTGAACCTTCTTTGTGATAGAAGAGTTTTCAAACTCTCTTTGTGTAGAATCTGCAAATGCACATTTGGAACTGTTGGAGGCCAACGGTGGAAAAGGAAACATCCTCACATAGAAACTAGACAGAAGCATTCTCAGAAACTTGCTTGTGACGAGTGCATTCAACTCACAGACTTGAACCTTTCTTTTGAAAGAGCAGTTTTGGAACACTCTTTTTGTAGAATCTGCTAGTGTATATTTGGAGCCCTGTGAGGCCTATGCTGGGAAATGAAATATCTTCACCTAAAAACTAGACGGAAGCATTCTCTGAAACTTCTGTGTGATGAGTGCATTCAACTCACAGACGTGAACGTTCCTAATGATAGAACAGTTTTGAAACACTGCTTTTGGAGAATCTGCAAGTGTTTATTTGGAGCGCTTGGAGTCCTATGCTGGAAAAGGAAATGTCTTCAAATAACAACTACACAGAAGCATTCTCAGAAACTTCTTTGTGATGAGTGCATTCAACTCACAGACTTGAACCTTCCTTTTTGAAGAGCAGTTTTGAAACACTCTTTTTGTAGAATCTGCAAGTGGATATTTGGAGCGCTTTGAGGCCTATGCTGGGAAATGAAATATCTTCTCCTAAAAACTAGACAGAAGCATTCTCAGAAACTTCTGTGTGATGAGTGCATTCAACTCACAGACTTGAGCACTGCTTTTGATAGAGCAGTTTGGAAACACTCCTTTTGTAAAATCTGCAAGTGTTTATTTGGAGCGCTTTGAGGCCTATCCTGGAAAAGGAAATATCTTCACATAATAACTAGACAGAAGCATTCTCAGAAACTTCTTTGTGATGACTGCATTCTACTCACAGAGTTGAACCTTCCTTGTGATAGAAGAGTTTTCAAACTCTCTTTTTGTAGAATTTGCAAGTGCACATTTGGAACTGTTGGAGGCCAACGCTGGAAAAGGAAACATCCTCACATAGAAACTAGACAGAAGCATTCTCAGAAACTTGCTTGTGACGAGTGCATTCAACTCACAGACTTGAACCTTTCTTTTGAAAGAGCAGTTTTGGAACACTCTTTTTGAAGAATCTGCTAGTGTATATTTGGAGCGCTGTGAGGCCTATGCTGGGAAATGAAATATCTTCACCTAAAAACTAGACGGAAGCATTCTCCGAAACTTCTGTGTGATGAGTGCATTCAACTCACAGACTTGAACGTTGCTTTTGATAGAACAGTTTTGAAACACTCCTTTTTTAGAATCTGCAAGTGTTTATTTGGAGCGCTTGGGGTCCTATGCTACAAAAGGAAATGTCTTCAAATAACAACTACACAGAAGCATTCTCAGAAACTTCTTTGTGATGAGTGCATTCAACTCACAGACTTGAACTTTCCTTTTGAAAGAGCAGTTTTGAAACACTCTTTTTGTAGAATCTGCAAGTGGATATTTGGAGCGCTTTGAGGCCTATGCTGGGAAATGAAATATCTTCTCCTAAAAACTAGACAGAAGCATTCTCAGAAACTTCTGTGTGATGAGTGCATTCAACTCACAGACTTGAACACTGCTTTTGATAGAGCAGTTTGGAAACACTCCTTTTGTAAAATCTGCAAGTGTTTATTTGGAGCGCTTTGAGGCCTATCCTGGAAAAGGGAATATCTTCACATAATAACTAGACAGAAGCATTCTCAGAAACTTCTTTGTGATGAGTGCATTCTGCTCACAGAGTTGAACCTTCTTTGTGATAGAAGAGTTTTCAAACTCTCTTTTTGTAGAATCTGCAAGTGCACATTTGGAACTGTTGGAGGCCAACGCTGGAAAAGGAAACATTCTCACATAGAAACTAGACAGAAGCATTCTCAGAAACTTGCTTGTGACGAGTGCATTCAACTCACAGACTTGAACCTTTCTTTTGAAAGAGCAGTTTTGGAACACTCTTTTTGTAGAATCTGCTAGTGTATATTTGGAGCGCTGTGAGGCCTATGCTGGGAAATGAAATATCTTCACCTAAAAACTAGACGGAAGCATGCTCCAAAACTTCTGTGTGATGAGTGCATTCAACTCACAGACTTGAAAGTTCCTTTTGATAGAACAGTTTTGAAACACTCCTTTTGTAGAATCTGTAAGTGTTTATTTCGAGCGCTTGGAGGCCTATGCTGGAAAAGGAAATGTCTTCAAATAACAACTACACAGAAGCATTCTCAGATACTTCTTTGTGATGAGTGCATTCAACTCACAGACTTGAACCTTCCTTTTGAAAGAGCAGTTTTGAAACACTCTTTTTGTAGAATCTGCAAGTGGATATTTGGAGCGCTTTGAGGCCTATGCTGGGAAATGAAATATCTTCTCCTAAAAACTAGACAGAAGCATTCTCAGAAACTTCTGTGTGATGAGTGCATTCAACTCACGGACTTGAACATTGCTTTTGATAGAGCAGTTTGGAAACACTCCTTTTGTAAAATCTGCAAGTGTTTATTTGGAGCGCTTTGAGGCCTATCCTGGAAAAGGAAATATCTTCACATAATAACTAGACAGAAGCATTCTCAGAAACTTCTTTGTGATGAGTGCATTCTACTCACAGAGTTGAACCTTCTTTGTGATAGAAGAGTTTTCAAACTCTCTTTTTGTAGAATCTGCAAGTGCACATTTGGAACTGTTGGAGGCCAACGCTGGAAAAGGAAACATCCTCACATAGAAACTAGACAGAAGCATTCTCAGAAACTTGCTTGTGACGAGTGCATTCAACTCACAGACTTGAACCTGTCTTTTGAAAGAGCAGTTTTGGAACACTCTTTTTGTAGAATCTGCTAGTGTTTATTTGGAGCGCTGTGAGGCCTATGCTGGGAAATGAAATATCTTCACCTAAAAACTAGACGGAAGCATTCTCCGAAACTTCTGTGTGATGAGTGCATTCAACTCACAGACTTGAACGTTCCTTTTGATAGAACAGTTTTGAAACACTCCTTTTGTAGAATATGCAAGTGTTTATTTCGAGCGCTTGGAGGCCTACGCTGGAAAAGGAAATGTCTTCAAATAACAACTACACAGAAGCATTCTCAGAAACTTCTTTGTGATGAGTGCATTCAACTCACAGACTTGAACCTTCCTTTTGAAAGAGCAGTTTTGAAACACTCTTTTTGTAGAATCTACAAGTGGATATTTGGAGCTCTTTGAGGCCTATGCTGGGAAATGAAATATCTTCTCCTAAAAACTAGACAGAAGCATTCTCAGAAACTTCTGTGTGATGAGTGCATTCAACTCACAGACTTGAACATTGCTTTTGATAGAGCAGTTTGGAAACACTCCTTTTGTAAAATCTGCAAGTGTTTATTTGGAGCGCTTTGAGGCCTATCCTGGAAAAGGAAATATCTTCACATAATAACTAGACAGAAGCATTCTCAGAAACTTCTTTGTGATGAGTGCATTCTACTCACAGAGTTGAACCTTCTTTGTGATAGAAGAGTTTTCAAACTCTCTTTTTGTAGGATCTGTAAGTGCACATTTGGAACTGCTGGAGGCCAACGCTGGAAAAGGAAACATCCTCACGTAGAAACTAGACAGAAGCATTCTCAGAAACTTGCTTGTGACGAGGGCATTCAACTCACAGACTTGAACCTTTCTTTTGAAAGAGCAGTTTTGGAACACTCTTTTTGTAGGATCTGCTAGTGTATATTTGGAGCGTTGTGAGGCCAATGCTGGGAAATGAAATATCTTCACCTAAAAACTAGACGGAAGCATTCTCCGAAACTTCTGTGTGATGAGTGCATTCAACTCACAGACTTCAACGTTCCTTTTGATACAACAGTTTTGAAACACTGCTTTTGTAGAATCTGCAAGTGTTTCTTTCGAGCGCTTGGAGGCCTATGCTGGAAAAGGAAATGTCTTCAAATAACAACTACACACAAGCATTCTCAGAAACTTCTTTGTGATGAGTGCATTCAACTCACAGACTTGAACCTTCCTTTTGAAAGAGCAGTTTTGAAACACTCTTCTTGTAGAATCTGCAAGTGGATATTTGGAGCGCTTTGAGGCCTATGCTGGGAAATGAAATATCTTCTCCTAAAAACTAGACAGAAGCATTCTCAGAAACTTCTGTGTGATGAGTGCATTCAACTCACAGACTTGAACACTGCTTTTGATAGAGCAGTTTGGAAACACTCCTTTTGTAAAATCTGCAAGTGTTTATTTGGAGCGCTTTGAGGCCTATCCTGGAAAAGGAAATATCTTCACATAATAACTAGACAGAAGCATTCTCAGAAACTTCTTTGTGATGAGTGCATTCTACTCACAGAGTTGAACCTTCTTTGTGATAGAAGAGTTTTCAAACTCTCTTTTTGTAGAATCTGCAAGGGCACATTTGGAACTGTTGGAGGCCAACGCTGGAAAAGGAAACATCCTCACATAGAAACTAGACAGAAGCATTCTCAGAAACTTGCTTGTGACGAGTGCATTCAACTCACAGACTTGAACCTTTCTTTTGAAACAGCAGTTTTGGAACACTCTTTTTGTAGAATCTGCTAGTGTATATTAGGAGCGCTGTGAGGCCTATGCTGGGAAATGAAATATCTTCACCTAAAAACTAGACGGAAGCATTCTCCGAAACTTCTGTGTGATGAGTGCATTCAACTCACAGACTTGAACGTTCCTTTTGATAGAACAGTTTTGAAACACTCCTTTTGTAGAATCTGAAAGTGTTTATTTGGAGCGCTTGCAGTCCTATGCTGGAAAAGGAAGTGTCTTCAAATAACAACTACACAGAAGCATTCTCAGAAACTTCTTTGTGATGAGTGCATTCAACTCACAGACTTGAACCTTCCTTTTGAAAGAGCAGTTTTGAAACACTCTTTTTGTAGAATCTGCAAGTGGATATTTGGAGCGCTTTGAGGCCTACGCTGGGAAATGAAATATCTTCTCCTAAAAACTAGAAGGAAGCATTCTCAGTAACCTCTGTGTGATGAGTGCATTCAACCCACCGACTTGAACGTTCCTTTTGATAGAACAGTTTTGAAACACTCCTTTTGTAGAATCTGCAAGTGTTTCTTTCGAGCGCTTGGAGGACTACACTGGAAAAGGAAATGTCTTCAAATAACAACTACACAGAAACATTCTCAGAAACTTCTTTGTGATGAGTGCATTCACCTCACAGACTTGAACCTTCCTTTTGAAAGAGCAGTTTTGAAACACTCTTTTTGTAGAATCTGCAAGTGGATATTTGGAGCGCTTGGAGTTCTATGCTGGAAAAGGAAATGTCTTCAAATAACAACTACACAGAAGCATTCTCAGAAACTTCTTTGTGATGAGTGCATTCAACTCACCGACTTGAACCTTTCTTTTGAAAGAGCAGTTTTGGAACACTCTTTTTGTAGAATCTGCTAGTGTATATTTGGAGCGCTTTGAGGCCTATCCTGGAAAAGGAAATATCTTCACGTAATAACTAGACAGAAGCATTCTCAGAAACTTCTTTGTGAGGAGTGCATTCTAGTCACAGACTTGAACGTTCCTTTTGATAGAAGAGTTTTGAAACTCTCCTTTTGTAGAATCTGCAAGTGTTTATTTCGAACGCTTGGAGGCCTATGCTGGAAAAGGAAATGTCTTCAAATAACAACTACACAGAAGCATTCTCAGAAACTTCTTTGTGATGAGTGCATTCAACTCACAGACTTGAACCATCCTTTTGAAAGAGCAGTTTTGAAACACTCTTTTTGTAGAATCTGCAAGTGGATATTTGGAGCGCTTTGAGGCCTATGCTGGGAAATGAAATATCTTCTCCTAAAAACTAGACAGAAGCATTCTCAGAAACTTCTGTGTGATGAGTGCATTCAACTCACAGACTTGAACATTGCTTTTGATAGAGCAGTTTGGAAACACTCCTTTTGTAAAATCTGCAAGTGTTTATTTGGAGCGCTTTGAGGCCTATCCTGGAAAAGGAAATATCTTTACATAATAACTAGACAGAAGCATTCTCAGAAACTTCTTTGTGATGACTGCATTCTACTCACAGAGTTGAACCTTCTTTGTGATAGAAGAGTTTTCAAACTCTCTTTTTGTAGAATCTGCAAGTGCACATTTGGAACGGTTGGAGGCCAACGCTGGAAAAGGAAACATCCTCACATAGAAACTAGACAGAAGCATTCTCAGAAACTTGCTTGTGACGAGTGCATTCAACTCACAGACTTGAACCTTTCTTTTGAAAGAGCAGTTTTGGAACACTCTTTTTGTAGAATCTGCTAGTGTATATTTGGAGCGCTGTGAGGCCTATGCTGGGAAATGAAATATCTTCACCTAAAAACTAGACGGAAGCATTCTCCGAAACTTCTGTGTGATGAGTGCATTCAACTCACAGACGTGAACGGTCCTTTTGATAGAACAGTTTTGAAACACTCCTTTTGTAGAATCTGCAAGTGTTTATTTGGAGCGCTTAGAGACCTATGCTGGAAAAGGAAATGTCTTCAAATAACAACTACACAGAAGCATTCTCAGAAACTTCTTTGTGATGAGTGCATTCAACTCACAGACTTGAACCTTCCTTTTGAAAGAGCAGTTTTGAAACACTCTTTTTGTAGAATCTGCAAGTGGATATTTGGAGCGCTTTGAGGCCTATGCTGGGAAATGAAATATCTTCTCCTAAAAACTAGACAGAAGCATTCTCAGAAACTTCTGTGTGATGAGTGCATTCAACTCACAGACTTGAACATTGCTTTTGATAGAGCAGTTTGGAAACACTCCTTTTGTAAAATCTGCAAGTGTTTATTTGGAGCGCTTTGAGGCCTATCCTGGAAAAGGAAATATCTTCACATAATAACTAGACAGAAGCATTCTCAGAAACTTCTTTGTGATGAGTGCATTCTACTCACAGAGTTGAACCTTCTTTGTGATAGAAGAGTTTTCAAACTCTCTTTTTGTAGAATCTGCAAGTGCACATTTGGAACTGTTGGAGGCCAACGCTGGAAAAGGAAACATCCTCACGTAGAAACTAGACAGAAGCATTCTCAGAAACTTGCTTGTGACGAGTGCATTCAACTCACAGACTTGAACCTTTCTTTTGAAAGAACAGTTTTGGAACACTCTTTTTGTAGAATCTGCTAGTGTATATTTGGAGCGCTTTGAGGCCTATCCTGGAAAAGGAAATATCTTCACGTAATAACTAGACCGAAGCATTCTCAGAAACTTCTTTGTGAGGAGTGCATTCTAGTCACAGACTTGAACGTTCCTTTTGATAGAAGAGTTTTGAAACACTCCTTTTGTAGAATCTGCAAGCGTTTATTTCGAGCGCTTGGAGGCCTATGCTGGAAAAGGAAATGTCTTCAAATAACAAATACACAGAAGCATTCTCAGAAACTTCTTTGTGATGAGTGCATTCAACTCACAGACTTGAACCTTCCTTTTGAAAGAGCAGTTTTGAAACACTCTTTTTGTAGAATCTGCAAGTGGATATTTGGAGCGCTTTGAGGCCTATGCTGGGAAATGAAATATCTTCTCCTAAAAACTAGACAGAAGCATTCTCAGAAACTTCTGTATGATGAGTGCATTCAACTCACAGACTTGAACACTGCTTTTGATAGAGCAGTTTGGAAACACTCCTTTTGTAAAATCTGCAAGTGTTTATTTGGAGCGCTTTGAGGCCTATCCTGGAAAAGGAAATATCTTCACATAATAACTAGACAGAAGCATTCTCAGAAACTTCTTTGTGATGAGTGCATTCTACTCACAGAGTTGAACCTTCTTTGTGATAGAAGAGTTTTCAAACTCTCTTTTTGTAGAATGTGCAAGTGCACATTTGGAACGGTTGGAGGCCAACGCTGGAAAAGGAAACATCCTCACATAGAAACTAGACAGAAGCATTCTCAGAAACTTGCTTGTGACGAGTGCATTCAACTCACAGACTTGAACCTTTCTTTTGAAAGAGCAGTTTTGGAACACTCTTTTGTAGAATCTGCTAGTGTATATTTGGAGCGCTGTGAGGCCTATGCTGGGAAATGAAATATCTTCACCTAAAAACTAGACGGAAGCATTCTCCGAAACTTCTGTGTGATGAGTGCATTCAACTCACAGACGTGAACGTTCCTTTTGATAGAACAGTATTGAAACCCTCCTTTTGTAGAATCTGCAAGTGTTTATTTGGAGCGCTTGCAGTCCTATGCTGGAAAAGGAAGTGTCTTCAAATAACAACTACACAGAAGCATTCTCAGAAACTTCTTTGTGATGTGTGCATTCAACTCACAGACTTGAACGATCCTTTTGATAGAACAGTTTTGAAACACTCCTTTTGTAGAATCTGCAAGTGTTTCTTTCGAGCTCCTGGAAGACTACGCTGGAAAAGGAAATGTCTTCAAATAACAACTACACAGAAGCATTCTCAGAAACTTCTTTGTGATGAGTGCATTCAACTCACAGACTTGAACCTTCCTTTTGAAAGAGCAGTTTTGAAACACTCTTTTTGTAGAATCTGCATGTGGATATTTGGAGCGCTTTGAGGCCTATGCTGGGAAATGAAATATCTTCTCCTAAAAACTAGACAGAAGCATTCTCAGAAACTTCTGTGTGATGAGTGCATTCAACTCACAGACTTGAACATTGCTTTTGATAGAGCAGTCTGGAAACACTCCTTTTTAAAATCTGCAAGTGTTCATTTGGAGCGCTTTGAGGCCTATCCTGGAAAAGGAAATATCTTCACATAATAACTAGACAGAAGCATTCTCAGAAACTTCTTTGTGATGAGTGCATTCTACTCACAGAGTTGAACCTTCTTTGTGATAGAAGAGTTTTCAAACTCTCTTTTTGTAGAATCTGCAAGTGCACATTTGGAACTGTTGGAGGCCAACGCTGGAAAAGGAAACATCCTCACGTAGAAACTAGACAGAAGCATTCTCAGAAACTTGCTTGTGACGAGTGCATTCAACTCACAGACTTGAACCTTTCTTTTGAAAGAACAGTTTTGGAACACTCTTTTTGTAGAATCTGCTAGTGTATATTTGGAGCGCTTTGAGGCCTATCCTGGAAAAGGAAATATCTTCACGTAATAACTAGACCGAAGCATTCTCAGAAACTTCTTTGTGAGGAGTGCATTCTAGTCACAGACTTGAACGTTCCTTTTGATAGAAGAGTTTTGAAACACTCCTTTTGTAGAATCTGCAAGCGTTTATTTCGAGCGCTTGGAGGCCTATGCTGGAAAAGGAAATGTCTTCAAATAACAAATACACAGAAGCATTCTCAGAAACTTCTTTGTGATGAGTGCATTCAACTCACAGACTTGAACCTTCCTTTTGAAAGAGCAGTTTTGAAACACTCTTTTTGTAGAATCTGCAAGTGGATATTTGGAGCGCTTTGAGGCCTATGCTGGGAAATGAAATATCTTCTCCTAAAAACTAGACAGAAGCATTCTCAGAAACTTCTGTATGATGAGTGCATTCAACTCACAGACTTGAACACTGCTTTTGATAGAGCAGTTTGGAAACACTCCTTTTGTAAAATCTGCAAGTGTTTATTTGGAGCGCTTTGAGGCCTATCCTGGAAAAGGAAATATCTTCACATAATAACTAGACAGAAGCATTCTCAGAAACTTCTTTGTGATGAGTGCATTCTACTCACAGAGTTGAACCTTCTTTGTGATAGAAGAGTTTTCAAACTCTCTTTTTGTAGAATGTGCAAGTGCACATTTGGAACGGTTGGAGGCCAACGCTGGAAAAGGAAACATCCTCACATAGAAACTAGACAGAAGCATTCTCAGAAACTTGCTTGTGACGAGTGCATTCAACTCACAGACTTGAACCTTTCTTTTGAAAGAGCAGTTTTGGAACACTCTTTTGTAGAATCTGCTAGTGTATATTTGGAGCGCTGTGAGGCCTATGCTGGGAAATGAAATATCTTCACCTAAAAACTAGACGGAAGCATTCTCCGAAACTTCTGTGTGATGAGTGCATTCAACTCACAGACGTGAACGTTCCTTTTGATAGAACAGTATTGAAACCCTCCTTTTGTAGAATCTGCAAGTGTTTATTTGGAGCGCTTGCAGTCCTATGCTGGAAAAGGAAGTGTCTTCAAATAACAACTACACAGAAGCATTCTCAGAAACTTCTTTGTGATGTGTGCATTCAACTCACAGACTTGAACGATCCTTTTGATAGAACAGTTTTGAAACACTCCTTTTGTAGAATCTGCAAGTGTTTCTTTCGAGCTCCTGGAGGACTACGCTGGAAAAGGAAATGTCTTCAAATAACAACTACACAGAAGCATTCTCAGAAACTTCTTTGTGATGAGTGCATTCAACTCACAGACTTGAACCTTCCTTTTGAAAGAGCAGTTTTGAAACACTCTTTTTGTAGAATCTGCATGTGGATATTTGGAGCGCTTTGAGGCCTATGCTGGGAAATGAAATATCTTCTCCTAAAAACTAGACAGAAGCATTCTCAGAAACTTCTGTGTGATGAGTGCATTCAACTCACAGACTTGAACATTGCTTTTGATAGAGCAGTCTGGAAACACTCCTTTTTAAAATCTGCAAGTGTTCATTTGGAGCGCTTTGAGGCCTATCCTGGAAAAGGAAATATCTTCACATAATAACTAGACAGAAGCATTCTCAGAAACTTCTTTGTGATGACTGCATTCTACTCACAGAGTTGAACCTTCTTTGTCATAGAAGAGTTGTCAAACTCTCTTTTTGTAGAATCTGCAAGTGCACATTTGGAACGGTTGGAGGCCAACGCTGGAAAAGGAAACATCCTCACATAGAAACTAGACAGAAGCATTCTCAGAAACTTGCTTGTGACGAGTGTATTCAACTCACAGACTTGAACCTTTCTTTTGAAAGAGCAGTTTTGGAACACTCTTTTTGTAGAATCTGATAGTGTATCTTTGGAGCGCTGTGAGGCCTATGCTGGGAAATGAAATATCTTCACCTAAAAACTAGACGGAAGCATTCTCCGAAACTTCTGTGTGATGAGTGCATTCAACTCACAGACTTGAACGTTCCTTTTTATAGAACAGTTTTGAAACACTCCTTTTGTAGAATCTGCAAGTGTTTATTGGAGCGCTTGGAGTCCTATGCTGGAAAAGGAAATGTCTTCAAATAACAACTACACAGAAGCATTCTCCGAAACTTCTTTGTGATGAGTGCATTCAACTCACAGACTTGAACCTTGCTTTTGAAAGAGCAGTTTTGAAACACTCTTTTTGTAGAATCTGCAACTGGATATTTGGAGCGCTTTGAGGCCTATGCTGGGAAATGAAATATCTTCTCCTAAAAACTAGACAGAAGCATTCTCAGAAACTTCTGTGTGATGAGTGCATTCAACTCACAGACTTGAACATTGCTTTTGATAGAGCAGTTTGGAAACACTCCTTTTGTAAAATCTGCAAGTGTTTATTTGGAGCGCTTTGAGGCCTATCCTGGAAAAGGAAATACCTTCACATAATAACTAGACAGAAGCATTCTCAGAAACTTCTTTGTGATGAGTGCATTCTACTCACAGAGTTGAACCTTCTTTGTGATAGAAGAGTTTTCAAACTCTCTTTTTGTAGAATCTGCAAGTGCACATTTGGA
The DNA here is from genome assembly GCF_028885625.2 of Pongo pygmaeus. Classification (NCBI taxonomy): domain Eukaryota; kingdom Metazoa; phylum Chordata; class Mammalia; order Primates; family Hominidae; genus Pongo; species Pongo pygmaeus. The sequence goes on from NC_072392.2 coordinate 40,622,292, forward strand.
ACTGTTGGATGCCAACCCTGGAAAAGGAAACATCCTCACGTAGAAACTAGACAGAAGCATTCTCAGAAACTTGCTTGTGACGAGTGCATTCAACTCACAGACTTGAACCTTTCTTTTGAAAGAGCAGTTTTGGAACACTCTTTTTGTAGAATCTGCTAGTGTATATTTGGAGCGCTGTGAGGCCTATGCTGGGAAATGAAATATCTTCACCTAAAAACTAGACGGAAGCATTCTCCGAAACTTCTGTGTGATGAGTGCATTCAACTCACAGACTTGAACGTTCCTTTTGATAGAACAGTTTTGAAACACTCCTTTTGTAGAATCTGCAAGTGTTTCTTTCGAGCGCTTGGAGGACTACGCTGGAAAAGGAAATGTCTTCAAATAACAACTACACAGAAGCATTCTCAGAAACTTCTTTGTGATGAGTGCATTCAACTCACAGAGTTGAACCTTCCTTTTAAAAGAGCAGTTTTGAAACACTCTTTTTGTAGAATCTGCAAGTGGATATTTGGAGCGCTTTGAGGCCTATGGTGGGAAATGAAATATCTTCTCCTAAAAACTAGACAGAAGCATTCTCAGAAACTTCTGTGTGATGAGTGCATTCAACTCACAGACTTGAAAATTGCTTTTGATAGAGCAGTTTGGAAACACTCCTTTTGTAAAATCTGCAAGTGTTTATTTGGAGCGCTTTGAGGCCTATCCTGGAAAAGGAAATATCTTCACATAATAACTAGACAGAAGCATTCTCAGAAACTTCTTTGTGATAAGTGCATTCTACTCACAGAGTTGAACCTTCTTTGTGATAGAAGAGTTTTCAAACTCTCTTTTTGTAGAATCTGCAAGTGCACATTTGGAACTGTTGGAGGCCAACGCTGGAAAAGGAAACATCCTCACATAGAAACTAGACAGAAGCATTCTCAGAAACCTGCTTGTGACGAGTGCATTCAACTCACAGACTTGAACCTTTCTTTTGAAAGAGCAGTTTTGGAACACTCTTTTTGTAGAATCTGCTAGTGTATATTTGGAGCACTGTGAGGCCTATGCTGGGAAATGAAATATCTTCACCTAAAAACTAGACGGAAGCATTCTCCGAAACTTCTGTGTGATGAGTGCATTCAACTCACAGACTTGAACGTTCCTTTTGATAGAACAGTTTTGAAACACTCCTTTTGTAGAATCTGCAAGTGTTTCTTTCGAGCGCTTGGAGGACTACGCTGTAAAAGGAAATGTCTTCAAATAACAACTACACAGAAGCACTCTCAGAAACTTCTTTGTGATGAGTGCATTCAACTCACAGACTTGAACCTTCCTTTTGAAAGAGCAGTTTTGAAACACTCTTTTTGTAGAATCTGCAAGTGGATATTTGGAGCGCTTTGAGGCCTATGCTGGGAAATGAAATATCTTCTCCTAAAAACTAGACAGAAGCATTCTCAGAAACTTCTGTTTGATGAGTGCATTCAACTCACAGACTTGAACACTGCTTTTGATAGAGCAGTTTGGAAACACTCCTTTTGTAAAATCTGCAAGTGTTTATTTGGAGCGCTTTGAGGCCTATCCTGGAAAAGGAAATATCTTCACATAATAACTAGACAGAAGCCTTCTCAGAAACTTCTTTGTGATGAGTGCATTCTACTCACAGATTTGAACCTTCTTTGTTATAGAAGAGTTTTCAAACTCTCTTTTTGTAGAATCTGCAAGTGCACATTTGGAACTGTTGGAGGCCAACGCTGGAAAAGGAAACATCCTCACGTAGAAACTAGACAGAAGCATTCTCAGAAACTTGCTTGTGACGAGTGCATTCAACTCACAGACTTGAACCTTTCTTTTGAAAGAGCAGTTTTGGAACACTCTTTTTGTAGGATCTGCTAGTGTATATTTGGAGCGCTGTGAGGCCCACGCTGGGAAATGAAATATCTTCACCTAAAAACTAGACGGAAGCATTCTCCGAAACTTCTGTGTGATGAGTGCATTCAACTCACAGACTTGAAAGTTCCTTTTGATAGAACAGTTTTGAAACAATCCTTTTGTAGAATCTGCAAGTGTTTATTTGGAGCGCTTGAAGGCCTATGCTGGAAAAGGAAATGTCTTCAAATAACAACTACACAGAAGCATTCTCAGAAACTTCTTTGTGATGAGTGCATTCAACTCACAGACTTGAACCTTCCTTTTGAAAGAGCAGTTTTGAAACACTCTTTTTGTAGAATCTGCAAGTGGATATTTGGAACGCTTTGAGGCCTACGCTGGGAAATGAAATATCTTCTCCTAAAAACTAGACAGAAGCATTCTCAGAAACTTCTGGGTGATGAGTGCATTCAACTCACAGACTTGAACGTTCCTTTTGATAGAACAGTTTTGAAACACTCCTTTTGTAGAATCTGCAAGTGTTTCTTTCGAGCGCTTGGAGGACTACGCTGGAAAAGGAAATGTCTTCAAATAACAACTACACAGAAGCATTCTCAGAAACTTCTTTGTGATGAGTGCATTCACCTCACAGACTTGAACCTTCCTTTTGAAAGAGCAGTTTTGAAACACTCTTTTTGTAGAATCTGCAAGTGGATATTTGGAGCGCTTGGAGTTCTATGCTGGAAAAGGAAATGTCTTCAAATAACAACTACACAGAAGCATTCTCAGAAACTTCTTTGTGATGAGTGCATTCAACTCACAGACTTGAACCTTTCTTTTGAAAGAGCAGTTTTGGAACACTCTTTTTGTAGAATCTGCTGGTGTATATTTGGAGCGCTTTGAGGCCTATCCTGGAAAAGGAAATATCTTCACGTAATAACTAGACAGAAGCATTCTCAGAAACTTCTTTGTGAGGAGTGCATTCTAGTCACAGACTTGAACGTTCCTTTTGATAGAAGAGTTTTGAAACTCTCCTTTTGTAGAATCTGCAAGTGTTTATTTCGAACGCTTGGAGGCCTATGCTGGAAAAGGAAATGTCTTCAAATAACAACTACACAGAAGCATTCTCAGAAACTTCTTTTTGATGAGTGCATTGAACTCACAGACTTGAACCATCCTTTTGAAAGAGCAGTTTTGAAACACTCTTTTTGTAGAATCTGCAAGTGGATATTTGGAGCGCTTTGAGGCCTATGCTGGGAAATGAAATATCTTCTCCTAAAAACTAGACAGAAGCATTCTCAGAAACTTCTGTGTGATGAGTGCATTCAACTCACAGACTTGAACATTGCTTTTGATAGGGCAGTTTGGAAACACTCCTTTTGTAAAATCTGCAAGTGTTTATTTGGAGCGCTTTGAGGCCTATCCTGGAAAAGGAAATATCTTCACATAATAACTAGACAGAAGCCTTCTCAGAAACTTCTTTGTGATGACTGCATTCTACTCACAGAGTTGAACCTTCTTTGTGATAGAAGAGTTTTCAAACTCTCTTTTTGTAGAATCTGCAAGTGCACATTTGGAACTGTTGGAGGCCAACGCTGGAAAAGGAAACATCCTCACATAGAAACTAGACAGAAGCATTCTCAGAAACCTGCTTGTGACGAGTGCATTCAACTCACAGACTTGAACCTTTCTTTTGAAAGAGCAGTTTTGGAACACTCTTTTTGTAGAATCTGCTAGTGTATATTTGGAGCGCTGTGAGGCCTATGCTGGGAAATGAAATATCTTCACCTAAAAACTAGACGGAAGCATTCTCCGAAACTTCTGTGTGATGAGTGCATTCAACTCACAGACTTGAACGTTCCTTTTGATAGAACAGTTTTGAAACACTCCTTTTGTAGAATCTGCAAGTGTTTCTTTCGAGCGCTTGGAGGACTACGCTGTAAAAGGAAATGTCTTCAAATAACAACTACACAGAAGCACTCTCAGAAACTTCTTTGTGATGAGTGCATTCAACTCACAGACTTGAACCTTCCTTTTGAAAGAGCAGTTTTGAAACACTCTTTTTGTAGAATCTGCAAGTGGATATTTGGAGCGCTTTGAGGCCTATGCTGGGAAATGAAATATCTTCTCCTAAAAACTAGACAGAAGCATTCTCAGAAACTTCTGTTTGATGAGTGCATTCAACTCACAGACTTGAACACTGCTTTTGATAGAGCAGTTTGGAAACACTCCTTTTGTAAAATCTGCAAGTGTTTATTTGGAGCGCTTTGAGGCCTATCCTGGAAAAGGAAATATCTTCACATAATAACTAGACAGAAGCCTTCTCAGAAACTTCTTTGTGATGAGTGCATTCTACTCACAGAGTTGAACCTTCTTTGTGATAGAAGAGTTTTCAAACTCTCTTTTTGTAGAATCTGCAAGTGCACATTTGGAACTGTTGGAGGCCAACGCTGGAAAAGGAAACATCCTCACGTAGAAACTAGACAGAAGCATTCTCAGAAACTTGCTTGTGACGAGTGCATTCAACTCACAGACTTGAACCTTTCTTTTGAAAGAGCAGTTTTGGAACACTCTTTTTGTAGGATCTGCTAGTGTATATTTGGAGCGCTGTGAGGCCCACGCTGGGAAATGAAATATCTTCACCTAAAAACTAGACGGAAGCATTCTCCGAAACTTCTGTGTGATGAGTGCATTCAACTCACAGACTTGAAAGTTCCTTTTGATAGAACAGTTTTGAAACAATCCTTTTGTAGAATCTGCAAGTGTTTATTTGGAGCGCTTGAAGGCCTATGCTGGAAAAGGAAATGTCTTCAAATAACAACTACACAGAAGCATTCTCAGAAACTTCTTTGTGATGAGTGCATTCAACTCACAGACTTGAACCTTCCTTTTGAAAGAGCAGTTTTGAAACACTCTTTTTGTAGAATCTGCAAGTGGATATTTGGAACGCTTTGAGGCCTACGCTGGGAAATGAAATATCTTCTCCTAAAAACTAGACAGAAGCATTCTCAGAAACTTCTGGGTGATGAGTGCATTCAACTCACAGACTTGAACGTTCCTTTTGATAGAACAGTTTTGAAACACTCCTTTTGTAGAATCTGCAAGTGTTTCTTTCGAGCGCTTGGAGGACTACGCTGGAAAAGGAAATGTCTTCAAATAACAACTACACAGAAGCATTCTCAGAAACTTCTTTGTGATGAGTGCATTCACCTCACAGACTTGAACCTTCCTTTTGAAAGAGCAGTTTTGAAACACTCTTTTTGTAGAATCTGCAAGTGGATATTTGGAGCGCTTGGAGTTCTATGCTGGAAAAGGAAATGTCTTCAAATAACAACTACACAGAAGCATTCTCAGAAACTTCTTTGTGATGAGTGCATTCAACTCACAGACTTGAACCTTTCTTTTGAAAGAGCAGTTTTGGAACACTCTTTTTGTAGAATCTGCTGGTGTATATTTGGAGCGCTTTGAGGCCTATCCTGGAAAAGGAAATATCTTCACGTAATAACTAGACAGAAGCATTCTCAGAAACTTCTTTGTGAGGAGTGCATTCTAGTCACAGACTTGAACGTTCCTTTTGATAGAAGAGTTTTGAAACTCTCCTTTTGTAGAATCTGCAAGTGTTTATTTCGAACGCTTGGAGGCCTATGCTGGAAAAGGAAATGTCTTCAAATAACAACTACACAGAAGCATTCTCAGAAACTTCTTTTTGATGAGTGCATTGAACTCACAGACTTGAACCATCCTTTTGAAAGAGCAGTTTTGAAACACTCTTTTTGTAGAATCTGCAAGTGGATATTTGGAGCGCTTTGAGGCCTATGCTGGGAAATGAAATATCTTCTCCTAAAAACTAGACAGAAGCATTCTCAGAAACTTCTGTGTGATGAGTGCATTCAACTCACAGACTTGAACATTGCTTTTGATAGGGCAGTTTGGAAACACTCCTTTTGTAAAATCTGCAAGTGTTTATTTGGAGCGCTTTGAGGCCTATCCTGGAAAAGGAAATATCTTCACATAATAACTAGACAGAAGCCTTCTCAGAAACTTCTTTGTGATGACTGCATTCTACTCACAGAGTTGAACCTTCTTTGTGATAGAAGAGTTTTCAAACTCTCTTTTTGTAGAATCTGCAAGTGCACATTTGGAACTGTTGGAGGCCAACGCTGGAAAAGGAAACATCCTCACATAGAAACTAGACAGAAGCATTCTCAGAAACCTGCTTGTGACGAGTGCATTCAACTCACAGACTTGAACCTTTCTTTTGAAAGAGCAGTTTTGGAACACTCTTTTTGTAGAATCTGCTAGTGTATATTTGGAGCGCTGTGAGGCCTATGCTGGGAAATGAAATATCTTCACCTAAAAACTAGACGGAAGCATTCTCCGAAACTTCTGTGTGATGAGTGCATTCAACTCACAGACTTGAACGTTCCTTTTGATAGAACAGTTTTGAAACACTCCTTTTGTAGAATCTGCAAGTGTTTCTTTCGAGCGCTTGGAGGACTACGCTGTAAAAGGAAATGTCTTCAAATAACAACTACACAGAAGCACTCTCAGAAACTTCTTTGTGATGAGTGCATTCAACTCACAGACTTGAACCTTCCTTTTGAAAGAGCAGTTTTGAAACACTCTTTTTGTAGAATCTGCAAGTGGATATTTGGAGCGCTTTGAGGCCTATGCTGGGAAATGAAATATCTTCTCCTAAAAACTAGACAGAAGCATTCTCAGAAACTTCTGTTTGATGAGTGCATTCAACTCACAGACTTGAACACTGCTTTTGATAGAGCAGTTTGGAAACACTCCTTTTGTAAAATCTGCAAGTGTTTATTTGGAGCGCTTTGAGGCCTATCCTGGAAAAGGAAATATCTTCACATAATAACTAGACAGAAGCCTTCTCAGAAACCTCTTTGTGATGAGTGCATTCTACTCACAGAGTTGAACCTTCTTTGTGATAGAAGAGTTTTCAAACTCTCTTTTTGTAGAATCTGCAAGTGCACATTTGGAACTGTTGGAGGCCAACGCTGGAAAAGGAAACATCCTCACGTAGAAACTAGACAGAAGCATTCTCAGAAACTTGCTTGTGACGAGTGCATTCAACTCACAGACTTGAACCTTTCTTTTGAAAGAGCAGTTTTGGAACACTCTTTTTGTAGGATCTGCTAGTGTATATTTGGAGCGCTGTGAGGCCCACGCTGGGAAATGAAATATCTTCACCTAAAAACTAGACGGAAGCATTCTCCGAAACTTCTGTGTGATGAGTGCATTCAACTCACAGACTTGAAAGTTCCTTTTGATAGAACAGTTTTGAAACAATCCTTTTGTAGAATCTGCAAGTGTTTATTTGGAGCGCTTGAAGGCCTATGCTGGAAAAGGAAATGTCTTCAAATAACAACTACACAGAAGCATTCTCAGAAACTTCTTTGTGATGAGTGCATTCAACTCACAGACTTGAACCTTCCTTTTGAAAGAGCAGTTTTGAAACACTCTTTTTGTAGAATCTGCAAGTGGATATTTGGAACGCTTTGAGGCCTACGCTGGGAAATGAAATATCTTCTCCTAAAAACTAGACAGAAGCATTCTCAGAAACTTCTGGGTGATGAGTGCATTCAACTCACAGACTTGAACGTTCCTTTTGATAGAACAGTTTTGAAACACTCCTTTTGTAGAATCTGCAAGTGTTTCTTTCGAGCGCTTGGAGGACTACGCTGGAAAAGGAAATGTCTTCAAATAACAACTACACAGAAGCATTCTCAGAAACTTCTTTGTGATGAGTGCATTCACCTCACAGACTTGAACCTTCCTTTTGAAAGAGCAGTTTTGAAACACTCTTTTTGTAGAATCTGCAAGTGGATATTTGGAGCGCTTGGAGTTCTATGCTGGAAAAGGAAATGTCTTCAAATAACAACTACACAGAAGCATTCTCAGAAACTTCTTTGTGATGAGTGCATTCAACTCACAGACTTGAACCTTTCTTTTGAAAGAGCAGTTTTGGAACACTCTTTTTGTAGAATCTGCTAGTGTATATTTGGAGCGCTTTGAGGCCTATCCTGGAAAAGGAAATATCTTCACGTAATAACTAGACAGAAGCATTCTCAGAAACTTCTTTGTGAGGAGTGCATTCTAGTCACAGACTTGAACGTTCCTTTTGATAGAAGAGTTTTGAAACTCTCCTTTTGTAGAATCTGCAAGTGTTTATTTCGAACGCTTGGAGGCCTATGCTGGAAAAGGAAATGTCTTCAAATAACAACTACACAGAAGCATTCTCAGAAACTTCTTTTTGATGAGTGCATTGAACTCACAGACTTGAACCATCCTTTTGAAAGAGCAGTTTTGAAACACTCTTTTTGTAGAATCTGCAAGTGGATATTTGGAGCGCTTTGAGGCCTATGCTGGGAAATGAAATATCTTCTCCTAAAAACTAGACAGAAGCATTCTCAGAAACTTCTGTGTGATGAGTGCATTCAACTCACAGACTTGAACATTGCTTTTGATAGGGCAGTTTGGAAACACTCCTTTTGTAAAATCTGCAAGTGTTTATTTGGAGCGCTTTGAGGCCTATCCTGGAAAAGGAAATATCTTCACATAATAACTAGACAGAAGCCTTCTCAGAAACTTCTTTGTGATGACTGCATTCTACTCACAGAGTTGAACCTTCTTTGTGATAGAAGAGTTTTCAAACTCTCTTTTTGTAGAATCTGCAAGTGCACATTTGGAACTGTTGGAGGCCAACGCTGGAAAGGAAACATCCTCACATAGAAACTAGACAGAAGCATTCTCAGAAACTTGCTTGTGACGAGGGCATTCAACTCACAGACTTGAACCTTTCTTTTGAAAGAGCAGTTTTGGAACACTCTTTTGTAGAATCTGCTAGTGTATATTTGGAGCGCTGTGAGGCCTATGCTGGGAAATGAAATATCTTCACCTAAAAACTAGACGGAAGCATTCTCCGAAACTTCTGTGTGATGAGTGCATTCAACTCACAGACGTGAACGGTCCTTTTGATAGAACAGTATTGAAACCCTCCTTTTGTAGAATCTGCAAGTGTTTATTTGGAGCGCTTGCAGTCCTGTGCTGGAAAAGGAAGTGTCTTCAAATAACAACTACACAGAAGCATTCTCAGAAACTTCTTTGTGATGAGTGCATTCAGCTCACAGACTTGAACGATCCTTTTGATAGAACAGTTTTGAAACACTCCTTTTGTAGAATCTGCAAGTGTTTCTTTCGAGCGCTTGGAGGACTATGCTGGAAAAGGAAATGTCTTCAAATAACAACTACACAGAAGCATTCTCAGAAACTTCTTTGTGATGAGTGCATTCAACTCACAGACTTGAACCTTCCTTTTGAAAGAGCAGTTTTGAAACACTCTTTTTGTAGAATCTGCAAGTGGATATTTGGAGCGCTTTGAGGCCTATGCTGGGAAATGAAATATCTTCTCCTAAAAACTAGACAGAAGCATTCTCAGAAACTTCTGTGTGATGAGTGCATTCAACTCACAGACTTGAACATTGCTTTTGATAGAGCAGTTTGGAAACGCTCCTTTTGTAAAATCTGCAAGTGTTCATTTGGAGCGCTTTGAGGCCTATCCTGGAAAAGGAAATATCTTCACATAATAACTAGACAGAAGCATTCTCAGAAACTTCTTTGTGATGAGTGCATTCTACTCACAGAGTTGAACCTTCTTTGTGATAGAAGAGTTTTCAAACTCTCTTTTTGTAGAATCTGCAAGTGCACATTTGGAACTGTTGGAGGCCAACGCTGGAAAAGGAAACATCCTCACATAGAAACTAGACAGAAGCATTCTCAGAAACTTGCTTGTGACGAGTGCATTCAACTCACAGACTTGAACCTTTCTTTTGAAAGAGCAGTTTTGGAACACTCTTTTTGTAGAATCTGATAGTGTATCTTTGGAGCGCTGTGAGGCCTATGCTGGGAAATGAAATATCTTCACCTAAAAACTAGACGGAAGCATTCTCCGAAACTCCTGTGTGATGAGTGCATTCAACTCACAGACTTGAACGTTCCTTTTGATAGAACAGTTTTGAAACACTCCTTTTGTAGAATCTGCAAGTGTTTATTTGGAGCGCTTGGAGTCCTATGCTGGAAAAGGAAATGTCTTCAAATAACAACTACACAGAAGCATTCTCAGAAACTTCTTTGTGATGAGTGCATTCAACTCACAGACTTGAACCTTCCTTTTGAAAGAGCAGTTTTGAAACACTCTTTTTGTAGAATCTGCAACTGGATATTTGGAGCGCTTTGAGGCCTATGCTGGGAAATGAAATATCTTCTCCTAAAAACTAGACAGAAGCATTCTCAGAAACTTCTGTGTGATGAGTGTATTCAACTCACAAACTTGAACATTGCTTTTGATAGAGCAGTTTGGAAACACTCCTTTTGTAAAATCTGCAAGTGTTTATTTGGAGCGCTTTGAGGCCTATCCTGGAAAAGGAAATATCTTCACATAATAACTAGACAGAAGCATTCTCAGAAACTTCTTTGTGATGAGTGCATTCTACTCACAGAGTTGAACCTTCTTTGTGATAGAAGAGTTTTCAAACTCTCTTTTTGTAGAATCTGCAAGTGCACATTTGGAACTGTTGGAGGCCAACGCTGGAAAAGGAAACATCCTCACGTAGAAACTAGACAGAAGCATTCTCAGAAACTTGCTTGTGACGAGTGCATTCAACTCACAGACTTGAACCTTTCTTTTGAAAGAGCAGTTTTGGAACACTCTTTTTGTAGAATCTGCTAGTGTATATTTGGAGCGCTGTGATGCCTATGCTGGGAAATGAAATATCTTCACCTAAAAACTAGACGGAAGCATTCTCAGAAACTTCTGTGTGATGAGTGCATTCAACTCACAGACTTCAACGTTCCTTTTGATACAACAGTTTTGAAACACTGCTTTTGTAGAATCTGCAATTGTTTCTTTCGAGCGCTTGGAGGCCTATGCTGGAAAAGGAAATGTCTTCAAATAACAACTACACAGAAGCATTCTCAGAAACTTCTTTGTGATGAGTGCATTCAACTCACAGACTTGAAACTTCCTTTTGAAAGGGCAGTTTTGAAACACTCTTTTTGTAGAATCTGCAAGTGGATATTTGGAACGCTTTGAGGCCTATGCTGGGAAATGAAATATCTTCTCCTAAAAACTAGACAGAAGCATTCTCAGAAACTTCTGTGTGATGAGTGCATTCAACTCACAGACTTGAACACTGCTTTTGATAGAGCAGTTTGGAAACACTCCTTTTGTAAAATCTGCAAGTGTTTATTTGGAGCGCTTTGAGGCCTATCCTGGAAAAGGAAATATCTTCACATAATAACTAGACAGAAGCATTCTCAGAAACTTCTTTGTGATGAGTGCATTCTACTCACAGAGTTGAACCTTCTTTGTGATAGAAGAGTTTTCAAACTCTCTTTTTGTAGAATCTGCAAGTGCACATTTGGAACTGTTGGAGGCCAACGCTGGAAAAGGAAACATCCTCACGTAGAAACTAGACAGAAGCATTCTCAGAAACTTGCTTGTGACGAGTGCATTCAACTCACAGACTTGAACCTTTCTTTTGAAAGAGCAGTTTTGGAACACTCTTTTTGTAGAATCTGCTAGTGTATATTTGGAGCGCTGTGATGCCTATGCTGGGAAATGAAATATCTTCACCTAAAAACTAGACGGAAGCATTCTCAGAAACTTCTGTGTGATGAGTGCATTCAACTCACAGACTTCAACGTTCCTTTTGATACAAAAGTTTTGAAACACTGCTTTTGTAGAATCTGCAATTGTTTCTTTCGAGCGCTTGGAGGCCTATGCTGGAAAAGGAAATGTCTTCAAATAACAACTACACAGAAGCATTCTCAGAAACTTCTTTGTGATGAGTGCATTCAACTCACAGACTTGAACCTTCCTTTTGAAAGAGCAGTTTTGAAACACTCTTTTTGTAGAATCTGCAAGTGGATATTTGGAGCGCTTTGAGGCCTATGCTGGGAAATGAAATATCTTCTCCTAAAAACTAGACAGAAGCATTCTCAGAAATTTCTGTGTGATGAGTGCATTCAACTCACAGACTTGAACATTGCTTTTGATAGAGCAGTTTGGAAACACTCCTTTTGTAAAATCTGCAAGTGTTTATTTGGAGCGCTTTGAGACCTATCCTGGAAAAGGAAATATCTTCACATAATAACTAGACAGAAGCATTCTCAGAAACTTCTTTGTGATGACTGCATTCTACTCACAGAGTTGAACCTTCTTTGTGATAGAAGAGTTTTCAAACTCTCTTTTTGTAGAATCTGCAAGTGCACATTTGGAACAGTTGGAGGCCAACGCTGGAAAAGGAAACATCCTCACATAGAAACTAGACAGAAGCATTCTCAGAAACTTGCTTGTGACGAGTGCATTCAACTCACAGACTTGAACCTTTCTTTTGAAAGAGCAGTTTTCGAACACTATTTTGTAGAATCTGCTAGTGTATATTTGGAGCTCTGTGAGGCCTATGCTGGGAAATGAAATATCTTCACCTAAAAACTAGACGGAAGCATTCTCCGAAACTTCTGTGTGATGAGTGCATTCAACTCACAGAGGTGAACGGTCCTTTTGATAGAACAGTTTTGAAACACTCCTTTTGTAGAATCTGCAAGTGTTTATTTGGAGCGCTTAGGGACCTATGCTGGAAAAGGAAATGTCTTCAAATAACAACTACACAGAAGCATTCTCAGAAACTTCTTTGTGATGAGTGCATTCAACTCACAGACTTGAACCTTCCTTTTGAAAGAGCAGTTTTGAAACACTCTTTTTGTAGAATCTGCAAGTGGATATTTGGAGCGCTTTGAGGCCTATGCTGGGAAATGAAATATCTTCTCCTAAAAACTAGACAGAAGCATTCTCAGAAATTTCTGTGTGATGAGTGCATTCAACTCACAGACTTGAACATTGCTTTTGATAGAGCAGTTTGGAAACACTCCTTTTGTAAAATCTGCAAGTGTTTATTTGGAGCGCTTTGAGGCCTATCCTGGAAAAGGAAATATCTTCACATAATAACTAGACAGAAGCATTCTCAGAAACTTCTTTGTGATGACTGCATTCTACTCACAGAGTTGAACCTTCTTTGTGATAGAAGAGTTTTCAAACTCTCTTTTTGTAGAATCTGCAAGTGCACATTTGGAACTGTTGGAGGCCAACGCTGGAAAAGGAAACATCCTCACGTAGAAACTAGACAGAAGCATTCTCAGAAACTTGCTTGTGACGAGTGCATTCAACTCACAGACTTGAACCTTTCTTTTGAAAGAACAGTTTTGGAACACTCTTTTTGTAGAATCTGCTAGTGTATATTTGGAGCGCTTTGAGGCCTATGCTGGGAAATGAAATATCTTCACCTAAAAACTAGACGGAAGCATTCTCAGAAACTTCTGTGTGATGAGTGCATTCAACTCACAGACTTCAACGTTCCTTTTGATACAAAAGTTTTGAAACACTGCTTTTGTAGAATCTGCAATTGTTTCTTTCGAGCGCTTGGAGGCCTATGCTGGAAAAGGAAATGTCTTCAAATAACAACTACACAGAAGCATTCTCAGAAACTTCTTTGTGATGAGTGCATTCAACTCACAGACTTGAACCTTCCTTTTGAAAGAGCAGTTTTGAAACACTCTTTTTGTAGAATCTGCAAGTGGATATTTGGAGCACTTTGAGGCCTATGCTGGGAAATGAAATATCTTCTCCTAAAAACTAGACAGAAGCATTCTCAGAAATTTCTGTGTGATGAGTGCATTCAACTCACAGACTTGAACATTGCTTTTGATAGAGCAGTTTGGAAACACTCCTTTTGTAAAATCTGCAAGTGTTTATTTAGAGCGCTTTGAGACCTATCCTGGAAAAGGAAATATCTTCACATAATAACTTGACAGAAGCATTCTCAGAAACTTCTTTGTGATGACTGCATTCTACTCACAGAGTTGAACCTTCTTTGTGATAGAAGAGTTTTCAAACTCTCTTTTTGTAGAATCTGCAAGTGCACATTTGGAACTGTTGGAGGCCAACGCTGGAAAAGGAAACATCCTCACATAGAAACTAGACAGAAGCATTCTCAGAAACCTGCTTGTGACGAGTGCATTCAACTCACAGACTTGAACCTTTCTTTTGAAAGAGCAGTTTTGGAACACTCTTTTTGTAGAATCTGCTAGTGTATATTTGGAGCGCTGTGAGGCCTATGCTGGGAAATGAAATATCTTCACCTAAAAACTAGACGGAAGCATTCTCCGAAACTTCTGTGTGATGAGTGCATTCAACTCACAGACTTGAACGTTCCTTTTGATAGAACAGTTTTGAAACACTCCTTTTGTAGAATCTGCAAGTGTTTCTTTCGAGCGCTTGGAGGACTACGCTGTAAAAGGAAATGTCTTCAAATAACAACTACACAGAAGCACTCTCAGAAACTTCTTTGTGATGAGTGCATTCAACTCACAGACTTGAACCTTCCTTTTGAAAGAGCAGTTTTGAAACACTCTTTTTGTAGAATCTGCAAGTGGATATTTGGAGCGCTTTGAGGCCTATGCTGGGAAATGAAATATCTTCTCCTAAAAACTAGACAGAAGCATTCTCAGAAACTTCTGTTTGATGAGTGCATTCAACTCACAGACTTGAACACTGCTTTTGATAGAGCAGTTTGGAAACACTCCTTTTGTAAAATCTGCAAGTGTTTATTTGGAGCGCTTTGAGGCCTATCCTGGAAAAGGAAATATCTTCACATAATAACTAGACAGAAGCCTTCTCAGAAACTACTTTGTGATGAGTGCATTCTACTCACAGATTTGAACCTTCTTTGTTATAGAAGAGTTTTCAAACTCTCTTTTTGTAGAATCTGCAAGTGCACATTTGGAACTGTTGGAGGCCAACGCTGGAAAAGGAAACATCCTCACGTAGAAACTAGACAGAAGCATTCTCAGAAACTTGCTTGTGACGAGTGCATTCAACTCACAGACTTGAACCTTTCTTTTGAAAGAGCAGTTTTGGAACACTCTTTTTGTAGGATCTGCTAGTGTATATTTGGAGCGCTGTGAGGCCCACGCTGGGAAATGAAATATCTTCACCTAAAAACTAGACGGAAGCATTCTCCGAAACTTCTGTGTGATGAGTGCATTCAACTCACAGACTTGAAAGTTCCTTTTGATAGAACAGTTTTGAAACAATCCTTTTGTAGAATCTGCAAGTGTTTATTTGGAGCGCTTGAAGGCCTATGCTGGAAAAGGAAATGTCTTCAAATAACAACTACACAGAAGCATTCTCAGAAACTTCTTTGTGATGAGTGCATTCAACTCACAGACTTGAACCTTCCTTTTGAAAGAGCAGTTTTGAAACACTCTTTTTGTAGAATCTGCAAGTGGATATTTGGAACGCTTTGAGGCCTACGCTGGGAAATGAAATATCTTCTCCTAAAAACTAGACAGAAGCATTCTCAGAAACTTCTGGGTGATGAGTGCATTCAACTCACAGACTTGAACGTTCCTTTTGATAGAACAGTTTTGAAACACTCCTTTTGTAGAATCTGCAAGTGTTTCTTTCGAGCGCTTGGAGGACTACGCTGGAAAAGGAAATGTCTTCAAATAACAACTACACAGAAGCATTCTCAGAAACTTCTTTGTGATGAGTGCATTCACCTCACAGACTTGAACCTTCCTTTTGAAAGAGCAGTTTTGAAACACTCTTTTTGTAGAATCTGCAAGTGGATATTTGGAGCGCTTGGAGTTCTATGCTGGAAAAGGAAATGTCTTCAAATAACAACTACACAGAAGCATTCTCAGAAACTTCTTTGTGATGAGTGCATTCAACTCACAGACTTGAACCTTTCTTTTGAAAGAGCAGTTTTGGAACACTCTTTTTGTAGAATCTGCTAGTGTATATTTGGAGCGCTTTGAGGCCTATCCTGGAAAAGGAAATATCTTCACGTAATAACTAGACAGAAGCATTCTCAGAAACTTCTTTGTGAGGAGTGCATTCTAGTCACAGACTTGAACGTTCCTTTTGATAGAAGAGTTTTGAAACTCTCCTTTTGTAGAATCTGCAAGTGTTTATTTCGAACGCTTGGAGGCCTATGCTGGAAAAGGAAATGTCTTCAAATAACAACTACACAGAAGCATTCTCAGAAACTTCTTTTTGATGAGTGCATTGAACTCACAGACTTGAACCATCCTTTTGAAAGAGCAGTTTTGAAACACTCTTTTTGTAGAATCTGCAAGTGGATATTTGGAGCGCTTTGAGGCCTATGCTGGGAAATGAAATATCTTCTCCTAAAAACTAGACAGAAGCATTCTCAGAAACTTCTGTGTGATGAGTGCATTCAACTCACAGACTTGAACATTGCTTTTGATAGGGCAGTTTGGAAACACTCCTTTTGTAAAATCTGCAAGTGTTTATTTGGAGCGCTTTGAGGCCTATCCTGGAAAAGGAAATATCTTCACATAATAACTAGACAGAAGCCTTCTCAGAAACTTCTTTGTGATGACTGCATTCTACTCACAGAGTTGAACCTTCTTTGTGATAGAAGAGTTTTCAAACTCTCTTTTTGTAGAATCTGCAAGTGCACATTTGGAACTGTTGGAGGCCAACGCTGGAAAAGGAAACATCCTCACATAGAAACTAGACAGAAGCATTCTCAGAAACCTGCTTGTGACGAGTGCATTCAACTCACAGACTTGAACCTTTCTTTTGAAAGAGCAGTTTTGGAACACTCTTTTTGTAGAATCTGCTAGTGTATATTTGGAGCGCTGTGAGGCCTATGCTGGGAAATGAAATATCTTCACCTAAAAACTAGACGGAAGCATTCTCCGAAACTTCTGTGTGATGAGTGCATTCAACTCACAGACTTGAACGTTCCTTTTGATAGAACAGTTTTGAAACACTCCTTTTGTAGAATCTGCAAGTGTTTCTTTCGAGCGCTTGGAGGACTACGCTGTAAAAGGAAATGTCTTCAAATAACAACTACACAGAAGCACTCTCAGAAACTTCTTTGTGATGAGTGCATTCAACTCACAGACTTGAACCTTCCTTTTGAAAGAGCAGTTTTGAAACACTCTTTTTGTAGAATCTGCAAGTGGATATTTGGAGCGCTTTGAGGCCTATGCTGGGAAATGAAATATCTTCTCCTAAAAACTAGACAGAAGCATTCTCAGAAACTTCTGTTTGATGAGTGCATTCAACTCACAGACTTGAACACTGCTTTTGATAGAGCAGTTTGGAAACACTCCTTTTGTAAAATCTGCAAGTGTTTATTTGGAGCGCTTTGAGGCCTATCCTGGAAAAGGAAATATCTTCACATAATAACTAGACAGAAGCCTTCTCAGAAACTTCTTTGTGATGAGTGCATTCTACTCACAGAGTTGAACCTTCTTTGTGATAGAAGAGTTTTCAAACTCTCTTTTTGTAGAATCTGCAAGTGCACATTTGGAACTGTTGGAGGCCAACGCTGGAAAAGGAAACATCCTCACGTAGAAACTAGACAGAAGCATTCTCAGAAACTTGCTTGTGACGAGTGCATTCAACTCACAGACTTGAACCTTTCTTTTGAAAGAGCAGTTTTGGAACACTCTTTTTGTAGGATCTGCTAGTGTATATTTGGAGCGCTGTGAGGCCCACGCTGGGAAATGAAATATCTTCACCTAAAAACTAGACGGAAGCATTCTCCGAAACTTCTGTGTGATGAGTGCATTCAACTCACAGACTTGAAAGTTCCTTTTGATAGAACAGTTTTGAAACAATCCTTTTGTAGAATCTGCAAGTGTTTATTTGGAGCGTTTGAAGGCCTATGCTGGAAAAGGAAATGTCTTCAAATAACAACTACACAGAAGCATTCTCAGAAACTTCTTTGTGATGAGTGCATTCAACTCACAGACTTGAACCTTCCTTTTGAAAGAGCAGTTTTGAAACACTCTTTTTGTAGAATCTGCAAGTGGATATTTGGAACGCTTTGAGGCCTACGCTGGGAAATGAAATATCTTCTCCTAAAAACTAGACAGAAGCATTCTCAGAAACTTCTGGGTGATGAGTGCATTCAACTCACAGACTTGAACGTTCCTTTTGATAGAACAGTTTTGAAACACTCCTTTTGTAGAATCTGCAAGTGTTTCTTTCGAGCGCTTGGAGGACTACGCTGGAAAAGGAAATGTCTTCAAATAACAACTACACAGAAGCATTCTCAGAAACTTCTTTGTGATGAGTGCATTCACCTCACAGAATTGAACCTTCCTTTTGAAAGAGCAGTTTTGAAACACTCTTTTTGTAGAATCTGCAAGTGGATATTTGGAGCGCTTGGAGTTCTATGCTGGAAAAGGAAATGTCTTCAAATAACAACTACACAGAAGCATTCTCAGAAACTTCTTTGTGATGAGTGCATTCAACTCACAGACTTGAACCTTTCTTTTGAAAGAGCAGTTTTGGAACACTCTTTTTGTAGAATCTGCTAGTGTATATTTGGAGCGCTTTGAGGCCTATCCTGGAAAAGGAAATATCTTCACGTAATAACTAGACAGAAGCATTCTCAGAAACTTCTGTGTGATGAGTGCATTCAACTCACAGACTTGAACACTGCTTTTGATAGAGCAGTTTGGAAACACTCCTTTTGTAAAATCTGCAAGTGTTTATTTGGAGCGCTTTGAGGCCTATCCTGGAAAAGGAAATATCTTCACATAATAACTAGACAGAAGCCTTCTCAGAAACTTCTTTGTGATGAGTGCATTCTACTCACAGAGTTGAACCTTCTTTGTGATAGAAGAGTTTTCAAACTCTATTTTTGTAGAATCTGCAAGTGCACATTTGGAACTGTTGGGGGCCAACGCTGGAAAAGGAAACATCCTCACGTAGAAACTAGACAGAAGCATTCTCAGAAACTTGCTTGTGACGAGTGCATTCAACTCACAGACTTGAACCTTTCTTTTGAAAGAGCAGTTTTGGAACACTCTTTTTGTAGGATCTGCTAGTGTATATTTGGAGCGCTGTGAGGCCCACGCTGGGAAATGAAATATCTTCACCTAAAAACTAGACGGAAGCATTCTCCGAAACTTCTGTGTGATGAGTGCATTCAACTCACAGACTTGAAAGTTCCTTTTGATAGAACAGTTTTGAAACACTCCTTTTGTAGAATCTGCAAGTGTTTATTTGGAGCGCTTGAAGGCCTATGCTGGAAAAGGAAATGTCTTCAAATAACAACTACACAGAAGCATTCTCAGAAACTTCTTTGTGATGAGTGCATTCAACTCACAGACTTGAACCTTCCTTTTGAAAGAGCAGCTTTGAAACACTTTTTGTAGAATCTGCAAGTGGATATTTGGAGCGCTTTGAGGCCTATGCTGGGAAATGAAATATCTTCTCCTAAAAACTAGACAGAAGCATTCTCAGAAACTTCTGTGTGATGAGTGCATTCAACTCACAGACTTGAACACTGCTTTTGATAGAGCAGTTTGGAAACACTCCTTTTGTAAAATCTGCAAGTGTTTATTTGGAGCGCTTTGAGGCCTATCCTGGAAAAGGAAATATCTTCACATAATAACTAGACAGAAGCATTCTCAGAAACTTCTTTGTGATGAGTGCATTCTACTCACAGAGTTGAACCTTCCTTGTGATAGAAGAGTTTTCAAACTCTCTTTTTGTAGAATCTGCAAGTGCACATTTGGAACTGTTGGAGGCCAACGCTGGAAAAGGAAACATCCTCACATAGAAACTAGACAGAAGCATTCTCAGAAACTTGCTTGTGACGAGTGCATTCAACTCACAGACTTGAACCTTTCTTTTGAAAGCGCAGTTTTGGAACACTCTTTTTGTAGAATCTGCTAGTGTATATTTGGAGCGCTGTGAGGCCTATGCTGGGAAATGAAATATCTTCACCTAAAAACTAGACGGAAGCATTCTCCGAAACTTCTGTGTGATGAGTGCATTCAACTCACAGACTTGAACGTTGCTTTTGATAGAACAGTTTTGAAACACTCCTTTTGTAGAATCTGCAAGTGTTTATTTGGAGCGCTTGGGGTCCTGTGCTGCAAAAGGAAATGTCTTCAAATAACAACTACACAGAAGCATTCTCAGAAACTTCTTTGTGATGAGTGCATTCAACTCACAGGCTTGAACCTTCCTTTTGAAAGAGCAGTTTTGAAACACTCTTTTTGTAGAATCTGCAAGTGGATATTTGGAGCGCTTTGAGGCCTATGCTGGGAAATGAAATATCTTCTCCTAAAAACTAGACAGAAGCATTCTCAGAAACTTCTGTGTGATGAGTGCATTCAACTCACAGACTTGAACACTGCTTTTGATAGAGCAGTTTGGAAACACTCCTTTTGTAAAATCTGCAAGTGTTTATTTGGAGCGCTTTGAGGCCTATCCTGGAAAAGGGAATATCTTCACATAATAACTAGACAGAAGCATTCTCAGAAACTTCTTTGTGATGAGTGCATTCTGCTCACAGAGTTGAACCTTCTTTGTGATAGAAGAGTTTTCAAACTCTCTTTTTGTAGAATCTGCAAGTGCACATTTGGAACTGTTGGAGGCCAACGCTGGAAAAGGAAACATTCTCACATAGAAACTAGACAGAAGCATTCTCAGAAACTTGCTGGTGACGAGTGCATTCAACTCACAGACTTGAACCTTTCTTTTGAAAGAGCAGTTTTGGAACACTCTTTTTGTAGAATCTGCTAGTGTATATTTGGAGCGCTGTGAGGCCTATGCTGGGAAATGAAATATCTTCACCTAAAAACTAGACGGAAGCATTCTCCAAAACTTCTGTGTGATGAGTGCATTCAACTCACAGACTTGAAAGTTCCTTTTGATAGAACAGTTTTGAAACACTCCTTTTGTAGGATCTGTAAGTGTTTATTTCGAGCGCTTGGAGGCCTATGCTGGAAAAGGAAATGTCTTCAAATAACAACTACACAGAAGCATTCTCAGATACTTCTTTGTGATGAGTGCATTCAACTCACAGACTTGAACCTTCCTTTTGAAAGAGCAGTTTTGAAACACTCTTTTTGTAGAATCTGCAAGTGGATATTTGGAGCGCTTTGAGGCCTATGCTGGGAAATGAAATAACTTCTCCTAAAAACTAGACAGAAGCATTCTCAGAAACTTCTGTGTGATGAGTGCATTCAACTCACGGACTTGAACATTGCTTTTGATAGAGCAGTTTGGAAACACTCCTTTTGTAAAATCTGCAAGTGTTTATTTGGAGCGCTTTGAGGCCTATCCTGGAAAAGGAAATATCTTCACATAATAACTAGACAGAAGCATTCTCAGAAACTTCTTTGTGATGAGTGCATTCTACTCACAGAGTTGAACCTTCTTTGTGATAGAAGAGTTTTCAAACTCTCTTTTTGTAGAATCTGCAAGTGCACATTTGGAACTGTTGGAGGCCAACGCTGGAAAAGGAAACATCCTCACATAGAAACTAGACAGAAGCATTCTCAGAAACTTGCTTGTGACGAGTGCATTCAACTCACAGACTTGAACCTTTCTTTTGAAAGAGCAGTTTTGGAACACTCTTTTTGTAGAATCTGCTAGTGTTTATTTGGAGCGCTGTGAGGCCTATGCTGGGAAATGAAATATCTTCACCTAAAAACTAGACGGAAGCATTCTCCGAAACTTCTGTGTGATGAGTGCATTCAACTAACAGACTTGAACGTTCCTTTTGATAGAACAGTTTTGAAACACTCCTTTTGTAGAATATGCAAGTGTTTATTTCGAGCGCTGGGAGGCCTACGCGGGAAAAGGAAATGTCCTCAAATAACAACTACACAGAAGCATTCTCAGAAACTTCTTTGTGATGAGTGCATTCAACTCACAGACTTGAACCTTCCTTTTGAAAGAGCAGTTTTGAAACACTCTTTTTGTAGAATCTGCAAGTGGATATTTGGAGCGCTGTGAGGCCTATGCTGGGAAATGAAATATCTTCACCTAAAAACTAGACGGAAGCATTCTCCAAAACTTCTGTGTGATGAGTGCATTCAACTCACAGACTTGAAAGTTCCTTTTGATAGAACAGTTTTGAAACACTCCTTTTGTAGGATCTGTAAGTGTTTATTTCGAGCGCTTGGAGGCCTATGCTGGAAAAGGAAATGTCTTCAAATAACAACTACACAGAAGCATTCTCAGATACTTCTTTGTGATGAGTGCATTCAACTCACAGACTTGAACCTTCCTTTTGAAAGAGCAGTTTTGAAACACTCTTTTTGTAGAATCTGCAAGTGGATATTTGGAGCGCTTTGAGGCCTATGCTGGGAAATGAAATAACTTCTCCTAAAAACTAGACAGAAGCATTCTCAGAAACTTCTGTGTGATGAGTGCATTCAACTCACGGACTTGAACATTGCTTTTGATAGAGCAGTTTGGAAACACTCCTTTTGTAAAATCTGCAAGTGTTTATTTGGAGCGCTTTGAGGCCTATCCTGGAAAAGGAAATATCTTCACATAATAACTAGACAGAAGCATTCTCAGAAACTTCTTTGTGATGAGTGCATTCTACTCACAGAGTTGAACCTTCTTTGTGATAGAAGAGTTTTCAAACTCTCTTTTTGTAGAATCTGCAAGTGCACATTTGGAACTGTTGGAGGCCAACGCTGGAAAAGGAAACATCCTCACATAGAAACTAGACAGAAGCATTCTCAGAAACTTGCTTGTGACGAGTGCATTCAACTCACAGACTTGAACCTTTCTTTTGAAAGAGCAGTTTTGGAACACTCTTTTTGTAGAATCTGCTAGTGTTTATTTGGAGCGCTGTGAGGCCTATGCTGGGAAATGAAATATCTTCACCTAAAAACTAGACGGAAGCATTCTCCGAAACTTCTGTGTGATGAGTGCATTCAACTAACAGACTTGAACGTTCCTTTTGATAGAACAGTTTTGAAACACTCCTTTTGTAGAATATGCAAGTGTTTATTTCGAGCGCTGGGAGGCCTACGCGGGAAAAGGAAATGTCCTCAAATAACAACTACACAGAAGCATTCTCAGAAACTTCTTTGTGATGAGTGCATTCAACTCACAGACTTGAACCTTCCTTTTGAAAGAGCAGTTTTGAAACACTCTTTTTGTAGAATCTACAAGTGGATATTTGGAGCTCTTTGAGGCCTATGCTGGGAAATGAAATATCTTCTCCTAAAAACTAGACAGAAGCATTCTCAGAAACTTCTGTGTGATGAGTGCATTCAACTCACAGACTTGAACATTGCTTTTGATAGAGCAGTTTGGAAACACTCCTTTTGTAAAATCTGCAAGTGTTTATTTGGAGCGCTTTGAGGCCTATCCTGGAAAAGCAAATACCTTCACATAATAACTAGACAGAAGCATTCTCAGAAACTTCTTTGTGATGAGTGCATTCTACTCACAGAGTTGAACCTTCTTTGTGATAGAAGAGTTTTCAAACTCTCTTTTTGTAGAATCTGTAAGTGCACATTTGGAACTGCTGGAGGCCAACGCTGGAAAAGGAAACATCCTCACATAGAAACTAGACAGAAGCATTCTCAGAAACTTGCTTGTGACGAGTGCATTCAACTCACAGACTTGAACCTTTCTTTTGAAAGAGCAGTTTTGGAACACTCTTTTTGTAAAATCTGCTAGTGTATATTAGGAGCGCTGTGAGGCCTATGCTGGGAAATGAAATATCTTCACCTAAAAACTAGACGGAAGCATTCTCCGAAACTTCTGTGTGATGAGTGCATTCAACTCACAGACTTGAACGTTCCTTTTGATAGAACAGTTTTGAAACACTCCTTTTGTAGAATCTGAAAGTGTTTATTTGGAGCGCTTGCAGTCCTATGCTGGAAAAGGAAGTGTCTTCAAATAACAACTACACAGAAGCATTCTCAGAAACTTCTTTGTGATGAGTGCATTCAACTCACAGACTTGAACCTTCCTTTTGAAAGAGCAGTTTTGAAACACTCTTTTTGTAGAATCTGCAAGTGGATATTTGGAGCGCTTTGAGGCCTACGCTGGGAAATGAAATATCTTCTCCTAAAAACTAGAAGGAAGCATTCTCAGTAACCACTGTGTGATGAGTGCATTCAACCCACCGACTTGAACGTTCCTTTTGATAGAACAGTTTTGAAACACTCCTTTTGTAGAATCTGCAAGTGTTTATTTCGAGCGCTTGGAGGACTACGCTGGAAAAGGAAATGTCTTCAAATAACAACTACACAGAAGCATTCTCAGAAACTTCTTTGTGATGAGTGCATTCACCTCACAGACTTGAACCTTCCTTTTGAAAGAGCAGTTTTGAAACACTCTTTTTGTAGAATCTGCAAGTGGATATTTGGAGCGCTTGGAGTTCTCTGCTGGAAAAGGAAATGTCTTCAAATAACAACTACACAGAAGCATTCTCAGAAACTTCTTTGTGATGAGTGCATTCAACTCACAGACTTGAACCTTTCTTTTGAAAGAGCAGTTTTGGAACACTCTTTTTGTAGAATCTGCTAGTGTATATTTGGAGCGCTTTGAGGCCTATCCTGGAAAAGGAAATATCTTCACGTAATAACTAGACAGAAGCATTCTCAGAAACTTCTTTGTGAGGAGTGCATTCTAGTCACAGACTTGAACGTTCCTTTTGATAGAAGAGTTTTGAAACTCTCCTTTTGTAGAATCTGCAAGTGTTTATTTCGAACGCTTGGAGGCCTATGCTGGAAAAGGAAATGTCTTCAAATAACAACTACACAGAAGCATTCTCAGAAACTTCTTTGTGATGAGTGCATTGAACTCACAGACTTGAACCATCCTTTTGAAAGAGCAGTTTTGAAACACTCTTTTTGTAGAATCTGCAAGTGGATATTTGGAGCGCTTTGAGGCCTATGCTGGGAAATGAAATATCTTCTCCTAAAAACTAGACAGAAGCATTCTCAGAAACTTCTGTGTGATGAGTGCATTCAACTCACAGACTTGAACATTGCTTTTGATAGAGCAGTTTGGAAACACTCCTTTTGTAAAATCTGCAAGTGTTTATTTGGAGCGCTTTGAGGCCTATCCTGGAAAAGGAAATATCTTTACATAATAACTAGACAGAAGCATTCTCAGAAACTTCTTTGTGATGACTGCATTCTACTCACAGAGTTGAACCTTCTTTGTGATAGAAGAGTTTTCAAACTCTCTTTTTGTAGAATCTGCAAGTGCACATTTGGAACGGTTGGAGGCCAACGCTGGAAAAGGAAACATCCTCACATAGAAACTAGACAGAAGCATTCTCAGAAACTTGCTTGTGACGAGTGCATTCAACTCACAGACTTGAACCTTTCTTTTGAAAGAGCAGTTTTGGAACACTCTTTTTGTAGAATCTGCTAGTGTATATTTGGAGCGCTGTGAGGCCTATGCTGGGAAATGAAATATCTTCACCTAAAAACTAGACGGAAGCATTCTCCGAAACTTCTGTGTGATGAGTGCATTCAACTCACAGACGTGAACGGTCCTTTTGATAGAACAGTTTTGAAACACTCCTTTTGTAGAATCTGCAAGTGTTTATTTGGAGCGCTTAGAGACCTATGCTGGAAAAGGAAATGTCTTCAAATAACAACTACACAGAAGCCTTCTCAGAAACTTCTTTGTGATGAGTGCATTCAACTCACAGAGTTGAACCTTCCTTTTGAAAGAGCAGTTTTGAAACACTCTTTTTGTAGAATCTGCAAGTGGATATTTGGAGCGCTTTGAGGCCTATGCTGGGAAATGAAATATCTTCTCCTAAAAACTAGACAGAAGCATTCTCAGAAACTTCTGTGTGATGAGTGCATTCAACTCACAGACTTGAACATTGCTTTTGATAGAGCAGTTTGGAAACACTCCTTTTGTAAAATCTGCAAGTGTTTATTTGGAGCGCTTTGAGGCCTATCCTGGAAAAGGAAATATCTTCACATAATAACTAGACAGAAGCATTCTCAGAAACTTGTTTGTGATGAATGCATTCTACTCACAGAGTTGAACCTTCTTTGTGATAGAAGAGTTTTCAAACTCTCTTTTTGTAGAATCTGCAAGTGCACATTTGGAACTGTTGGAGGCCAACGCTGGAAAAGGAAACATCCTCACGTAGAAACTAGACAGAAGCATTCTCAGAAACTTGCTTGTGACGAGTGCATTCAACTCACAGACTTGAACCTTTCTTTTGAAAGAACAGTTTTGGAACACTCTTTTTGTAGAATCTGCTAGTGTATATTTGGAGCGCTTTGAGGCCTATCCTGGAAAAGGAAATATCTTCACGTAATAACTAGACCGAAGCATTCTCAGAAACTTCTTTGTGAGGAGTGCATTCTAGTCACAGACTTGAACGTTCCTTTTGATAGAAGAGTTTTGAAACACTCCTTTTGTAGAATCTGCAAGCGTTTATTTCGAGCGCTTGGAGGCCTATGCTGGAAAAGGAAATGTCTTCAAATAACAAATACACAGAAGCATTCTCAGAAACTTCTTTGTGATGAGTGCATTCAACTCACAGACTTGAACCTTCCTTTTGAAAGAGCAGTTTTGAAACACTCTTTTTGTAGAATCTGCAAGTGTTTATTTGGAGCGCTTTGAGGCCTATGCTGGGAAATGAAATATCTTCTCCTAAAAACTAGACAGAAGCATTCTCAGAAACTTCTGTGTGATGAGTGCATTCAACTCACAGACTTGAACATTGCTTTTGATAGAGCAGTTTGGAAACACTCCTTTTGTAAAATCTGCATGTGTTCATTTGGAGCGCTTTGAGGCCTATCCTGGAAAAGGAAATATCTTCACATAATAACTAGACAGAAGCATTCTCAGAAACTTCTTTGTGATGAGTGCATTCTACTCACAGAGTTGAACCTTCTTTGTGATAGAAGAGTTTTCAAACTCTCTTTTTGTAGAATCTGCAAGTGCACATTTGGAACGGTTGGAGGCCAACGCTGGAAAAGGAATCATCCTCACATAGAAACTAGACAGAAGCATTCTCAAAAACTTGCTTGTGACGAGTGCATTCAACTCACAGACTTGAACCTTTCTTTTGAAAGAGCAGTTTTGGAACACTCTTTTTGTAGAATCTGCTAGTGTATATTTGGAGCGCTGTGAGGCCTTTGCTGGGAAATGAAATATCTTCACCTAAAAACTAGACGGAAGCATTCTCCGAAACTTCTGTGTGATGAGTGCATTCAACTCACAGACTTCAACGTTCCTTTTGATACAACAGTTTTGAAACACTGCTTTTGTAGAATCTGCAATTGTTTCTTTCGAGCGCTTGGAGGCCTATGCTGGAAAAGGAAATGTCTTCAAATAACAACTACACAGAAGCATTCTCAGAAACTTCTTTGTGATGAGTGCATTCAACTCACAGACTTGAACCTTCCTTTTGAAAGAGCAGTTTTGAAACACTCTTTTTGTAGAATCTGCAAGTGGATATTTGGAACGCTTTGAGGCCTATGCTGGGAAATGAAATATCTTCTCCTAAAAACTAGACAGAAGCATTCTCAGAAACTTCTGTGTGATGAGTGCATTCAACTCACAGACTTGAACACTGCTTTTGATAGAGCAGTTTGGAAACACTCCTTTTGTAAAATCTGCAAGTGTTTATTTGGAGCGCTTTGAGGCCTATCCTGGAAAAGGAAATATCTTCACATAATAACTAGACAGAAGCATTCTCAGAAACTTCTTTGTGATGAGTGCATTCTACTCACAGAGTTGAACCTTCTTTGTGATAGAAGAGTTTTCAAACTCTCTTTTTGTAGAATCTGCAAGTGCACATTTGGAACTGTTGGAGGCCAACGCTGGAAAAGGAAACATCCTCACGTAGAAACTAGACACAAGCATTCTCAGAAACTTGCTTGTGACGAGTGCATTCAACTCACAGACTTGAACCTTTCTTTTTAAAGAGCAGTTTTGGAACACTCTTTTTGTAGAATCTGCTAGTGTATATTTGGAGCGCTGTGATGCCTATGCTGGGAAATGAAATATCTTCACCTAAAAACTAGACGGAAGCATTCTCAGAAACTTCTGTGTGATGATTGCATTCAACTCACAGACTTCAACGTTCCTTTTGATACAACAGTTTTGAAACACTGCTTTTGTAGAATCTGCAATTGTTTCTTTCGAGCGCTTGGAGGCCTATGCTGGAAAAGGAAATGTCTTCAAATAACAACTACACAGAAGCATTCTCAGAAACTTCTTTGTGATGAGTGCATTCAACTCACAGACTTGAACCTTCCTTTTGAAAGAGCAGTTTTGAAACACTCTTTTTGTAGAATCTGCAAGTGGATATTTGGAACGCTTTGAGGCCTATGCTGGGAAATGAAATATCTTCTCCTAAAAACTAGACAGAAGCATTCTCAGAAACTTCTGTGTGATGAGTGCATTCAACTCACAGACTTGAACATTGCTTTTGATAGAGCAGTTTGGAAACACTCCTTTTGTAAAATCTGCAAGTGTTTATTTGGAGCGCTTTGAGGCCTATCCTGGAAAAGGAAATATCTTTACATAATAACTAGACAGAAGCATTCTCAGAAACTTCTTTGTGATGACTGCATTCTACTCACAGAGTTGAACCTTCTTTGTGATAGAAGAGTTTTCAAACTCTCTTTTTGTAGAATCTGCAAGTGCACATTTGGAACGGTTGGAGGCCAACGCTGGAAAAGGAAACATCCTCACATAGAAACTAGACAGAAGCATTCTCAGAAACTTGCTTGTGACGAGTGCATTCAACTCACAGACTTGAACCTTTCTTTTGAAAGAGCAGTTTTGGAACACTCTTTTTGTAGAATCTGCTAGTGTATATTTGGAGCGCTGTGAGGCCTATGCTGGGAAATGAAATATCTTCACCTAAAAACTAGACGGAAGCATTCTCCGAAACTTCTGTGTGATGAGTGCATTCAACTCACAGACGTGAACGGTCCTTTTGATAGAACAGTTTTGAAACACTCCTTTTGTAGAATCTGCAAGTGTTTATTTGGAGCGCTTAGAGACCTATGCTGGAAAAGGAAATGTCTTCAAATAACAACTACACAGAAGCCTTCTCAGAAACTTCTTTGTGATGAGTGCATTCAACTCACAGAGTTGAACCTTCCTTTTGAAAGAGCAGTTTTGAAACACTCTTTTTGTAGAATCTGCAAGTGGATATTTGGAGCGCTTTGAGGCCTATGCTGGGAAATGAAATATCTTCTCCTAAAAACTAGACAGAAGCATTCTCAGAAACTTCTGTGTGATGAGTGCATTCAACTCACAGACTTGAACATTGCTTTTGATAGAGCAGTTTGGAAACACTCCTTTTGTAAAATCTGCAAGTGTTTATTTGGAGCGCTTTGAGGCCTATCCTGGAAAAGGAAATATCTTCACATAATAACTAGACAGAAGCATTCTCAGAAACTTGTTTGTGATGAATGCATTCTACTCACAGAGTTGAACCTTCTTTGTGATAGAAGAGTTTTCAAACTCTCTTTTTGTAGAATCTGCAAGTGCACATTTGGAACTGTTGGAGGCCAACGCTGGAAAAGGAAACATCCTCACGTAGAAACTAGACAGAAGCATTCTCAGAAACTTGCTTGTGACGAGTGCATTCAACTCACAGACTTGAACCTTTCTTTTGAAAGAACAGTTTTGGAACACTCTTTTTGTAGAATCTGCTAGTGTATATTTGGAGCGCTTTGAGGCCTATCCTGGAAAAGGAAATATCTTCACGTAATAACTAGACCGAAGCATTCTCAGAAACTTCTTTGTGAGGAGTGCATTCTAGTCACAGACTTGAACGTTCCTTTTGATAGAAGAGTTTTGAAACACTCCTTTTGTAGAATCTGCAAGCGTTTATTTCGAGCGCTTGGAGGCCTATGCTGGAAAAGGAAATGTCTTCAAATAACAAATACACAGAAGCATTCTCAGAAACTTCTTTGTGATGAGTGCATTCAACTCACAGACTTGAACCTTCCTTTTGAAAGAGCAGTTTTGAAACACTCTTTTTGTAGAATCTGCAAGTGTTTATTTGGAGCGCTTTGAGGCCTATGCTGGGAAATGAAATATCTTCTCCTAAAAACTAGACAGAAGCATTCTCAGAAACTTCTGTGTGATGAGTGCATTCAACTCACAGACTTGAACATTGCTTTTGATAGAGCAGTTTGGAAACACTCCTTTTGTAAAATCTGCATGTGTTCATTTGGAGCGCTTTGAGGCCTATCCTGGAAAAGGAAATATCTTCACATAATAACTAGACAGAAGCATTCTCAGAAACTTCTTTGTGATGAGTGCATTCTACTCACAGAGTTGAACCTTCTTTGTGATAGAAGAGTTTTCAAACTCTCTTTTTGTAGAATCTGCAAGTGCACATTTGGAACGGTTGGAGGCCAACGCTGGAAAAGGAATCATCCTCACATAGAAACTAGACAGAAGCATTCTCAAAAACTTGCTTGTGACGAGTGCATTCAACTCACAGACTTGAACCTTTCTTTTGAAAGAGCAGTTTTGGAACACTCTTTTTGTAGAATCTGCTAGTGTATATTTGGAGCGCTGTGAGGCCTTTGCTGGGAAATGAAATATCTTCACCTAAAAACTAGACGGAAGCATTCTCCGAAACTTCTGTGTGATGAGTGCATTCAACTCACAGACTTCAACGTTCCTTTTGATACAACAGTTTTGAAACACTGCTTTTGTAGAATCTGCAATTGTTTCTTTCGAGCGCTTGGAGGCCTATGCTGGAAAAGGAAATGTCTTCAAATAACAACTACACAGAAGCATTCTCAGAAACTTCTTTGTGATGAGTGCATTCAACTCACAGACTTGAACCTTCCTTTTGAAAGAGCAGTTTTGAAACACTCTTTTTGTAGAATCTGCAAGTGGATATTTGGAACGCTTTGAGGCCTATGCTGGGAAATGAAATATCTTCTCCTAAAAACTAGACAGAAGCATTCTCAGAAACTTCTGTGTGATGAGTGCATTCAACTCACAGACTTGAACACTGCTTTTGATAGAGCAGTTTGGAAACACTCCTTTTGTAAAATCTGCAAGTGTTTATTTGGAGCGCTTTGAGGCCTATCCTGGAAAAGGAAATATCTTCACATAATAACTAGACAGAAGCATTCTCAGAAACTTCTTTGTGATGAGTGCATTCTACTCACAGAGTTGAACCTTCTTTGTGATAGAAGAGTTTTCAAACTCTCTTTTTGTAGAATCTGCAAGTGCACATTTGGAACTGTTGGAGGCCAACGCTGGAAAAGGAAACATCCTCACGTAGAAACTAGACACAAGCATTCTCAGAAACTTGCTTGTGACGAGTGCATTCAACTCACAGACTTGAACCTTTCTTTTTAAAGAGCAGTTTTGGAACACTCTTTTTGTAGAATCTGCTAGTGTATATTTGGAGCGCTGTGATGCCTATGCTGGGAAATGAAATATCTTCACCTAAAAACTAGACGGAAGCATTCTCAGAAACTTCTGTGTGATGATTGCATTCAACTCACAGACTTCAACGTTCCTTTTGATACAACAGTTTTGAAACACTGCTTTTGTAGAATCTGCAATTGTTTCTTTCGAGCGCTTGGAGGCCTATGCTGGAAAAGGAAATGTCTTCAAATAACAACTACACAGAAGCATTCTCAGAAACTTCTTTGTGATGAGTGCATTCAACTCACAGACTTGAACCTTCCTTTTGAAAGAGCAGTTTTGAAACACTCTTTTTGTAGAATCTGCAAGTGGATATTTGGAACGCTTTGAGGCCTATGCTGGGAAATGAAATATCTTCTCCTAAAAACTAGACAGAAGCATTCTCAGAAACTTCTGTGTGATGAGTGCATTCAACTCACAGACTTGAACACTGCTTTTGATAGAGCAGTTTGGAAACACTCCTTTTGTAAAATCTGCAAGTGTTTATTTGGAGCGCTTTGAGGCCTATCCTGGAAAAGGAAATATCTTCACATAATAACTAGACAGAAGCATTCTCAGAAACTTCTTTGTGATGACTGCATTCTACTCACAGAGTTGAACCTTCTTTGTGATAGAAGAGTTTTCAAACTCTCTTTTTGTAGAATCTGCAAGTGCACATTTGGAACGGTTGGAGGCCAACGCTGGAAAAGGAAACATCCTCACATAGAAACTAGACAGAAGCAATCTCAGAAACTTGCTTGTGACGAGTGCATTCAACTCACAGACTTGAACCTTTCTTTTGAAAGAGCAGTTTTGGAACACTCTTTTGTAGAATCTGCTAGTGTATATTTGGAGCGCTGTGAGGCCTATGCTGGGAAATGAAATATCTTCACCTAAAAACTAGACGGAAGCATTCTCCGAAACTTCTGTGTGATGAGTGCATTCAACTCACAGACGTGAACGTTCCTTTTGATAGAACAGTTTTGAAACACTCCTATTGTAGAATCTGCAAGTGTTTATTTGGAGCGCTTGGAGTCCTATGCTGGAAAAGGAAATGTCTTCAAATAACAACTACACAGAAGCATTCTCAGAAACTTCTTTGTGATGAGTGCATTCAACTCACAGACTTGAACCTTCCTTTTGAAAGAGCAGTTTTGAAACACTCTTTTTGTAGAATCTGCAAGTGGATATTTGGAGCGCTTTGAGGCCTATGCTGGGAAATGAAATATCTTCTCCTAAAAACTAGACAGAAGCATTCTCAGAAACTTCTGTGTGATGAGTGCATTCAACTCACAGACTTGAACATTGCTTTTGATAGAGCAGTTTGGAAACACTCCTTTTGTAAAATCTGCAAGTGTTTATTTGGAGCGCTTTGAGGCCTATCCTGGAAAAGGAAATATCTTCACATAATAACTAGACAGAAGCATTCTCAGAAACTTCTTTGTGATGACTGCATTCTACTCACAGAGTTGAACCTTCTTTGTGATAGAAGAGTTTTCAAACTCTCTTTTTGTAGAATCTGCAAGTGCACATTTGGAACTGTTGGAGGCCAACGCTGGAAAAGGAAACATCCTCACATAGAAACTAGACAGAAGCATTCTCAGAAACTTGCTTGTGACGAGTGCATTCAACTCACAGACTTGAACCTTTCTTTTGAAAGAGCAGTTTTGGAACACTCTTTTTGTAGAATCTGCTAATGTATATTTGGTGCGCTGTGAGGCCTATGCTGGGAAATGAAATATCTTCACCTAAAAACTAGACGGAAGCATTCTCCGAAACTTCTGTGTGATGAGTGCATTCAACTCACAGACGTGAACGTTCCTTTTGATAGAACAGTATTGAAACCCTCCTTTTGTAGAATCTGCAAGTGTTTATTTGGAGCGCTTGCAGTCCTATGCTGGAAAAGGAAGTGTCTTCAAATAACAACTACACAGAAGCATTCTCAGAAACTTCTTTGTGATGAGTGCATTCAGCTCACAGACTTGAACGATCCTTTTGACAGAACAGTTTTGAAACACTCCTTTTGTAGAATCTGCAAGTGTTTCTTTCGAGCGCTTGGAGGACTACGCTGGAAAAGGAAATGTCTTCAAATAACAACTACACAGAAGCATTCTCAGAAACTTCTTTGTGATGAGTGCATTCAACTCACAGACTTGAACCTTCCTTTTGAAAGAGCAGTTTTGAAACACTCTTTTTGTAGAATCTGCAACTGGATATTTGGAGCGCTTTGAGGCCTATGCTGGGAAATGAAATATCTTCTCCTAAAAACTAGACAGAAGCATTCTCAGAAACTTCTGTGTGATGAGTGCATTCAACTCACAGACTTGAACATTGCTTTTGATAGAGCAGTTTGGAAACACTCCTTTTGTAAAATCTGCAAGTGTTCATTTGGAGCGCTTTGAGGCCTATCCTGGAAAAGGAAATATCTTCACATAATAACTAGACAGAAGCATTCTCAGAAACTTCTTTGTGATGAGTGCATTCTACTCACAGAGTTGAACCTTCTTTGTGATAGAAGAGTTTTCAAACTCTCTTTTTGTAGAATCTGCAAGTGCACATTTGGAACTGTTGGAGGCCAACGCTGGAAAAGGAAACATCCTCACGTAGAAACTAGACACAAGCATTCTCAGAAACTTGCTTGTGACGAGTGCATTCAACTCACAGACTTGAACCTTTCTTTTGAAAGAGCAGTTTTGGAACACTCTTTTTGTAGAATCTGCTAGTGTATATTTGGAGCGCTGTGATGCCTATGCTGGGAAATGAAATATCTTCACCTAAAAACTAGACGGAAGCATTCTCAGAAACTTCTGTGTGATGAGTGCATTCAACTCACAGACTTCAACGTTCCTTTTGATACAACAGTTTTGAAACACTGCTTTTGTAGAATCTGCAATTGTTTCTTTCGAGCGCTTGGAGGCCTATGCTGGAAAAGGAAATGTCTTCAAATAACAACTACACAGAAGCATTCTCAGAAATTTCTTTGTGATGAGTGCATTCAACTCACAGACTTGAACCTTCCTTTTCAAAGAGCAGTTTTGAAACACTCTTTTTGTAGAATCTGCAAGTGGATATTTGGAACGCTTTGAGGCCTATGCTGGGAAATGAAATATCTTCTCCTAAAAACTAGACAGAAGCATTCTCAGAAACTTCTGTGTGATGAGTGCATTCAACTCACAGACTTGAACACTGCTTTTGATAGAGCAGTTTGGAAACACTCCTTTTGTAAAATCTGCAAGTGTTTATTTGGAGCGCTTTGAGGCCTATCCTGGAAAAGGAAATATCTTCACATAATAACTAGACAGAAGCATTCTCAGAAACTTGTTTGTGATGAGTGCATTCTACTCACAGAGTTGAACCTTCTTTGTGATAGAAGAGTTTTCAAACTCTCTTTTTGTAGAATCTGCAAGTGCACATTTGGAACTGTTGGAGGCCAACGCTGGAAAAGGAAACATCCTCACGTAGAAACTAGACAGATGCATTCTCAGAAACTTGCTTGTGACGAGTGCATGCAACTCACAGACTTGAACCTTTCTTTTGAAAGAGCAGTTTTGGAACACTCTTTTTGTAGAATCTGCTAGTGTATATTTGGAGCGCTGTGATGCCTATGCTGGGAAATGAAATATCTTCACCTAAAAACTAGACGGAAGCATTCTCAGAAACTTCTGTGTGATGAGTGCATTCAACTCACGGACTTGAACGTTCCTTTTGATACAACAGTTTTGAAACACTGCTTTTGTAGAATCTGCAATTGTTTCTTTCGAGCGCTTGGAGGCCTATGCTGGAAAAGGAAATGTCTTCAAATAACAACTACACAGAAGCATTCTCAGAAACTTCTTTGTGATGAGTGCATTCAACTCACAGACTTGAACGTTCCTTTTGATAGAACAGTTTTGAAACACTCCTTTTGTAGAATCTGCAAGTGTTTATTTGGAGCGCTTGGAGTCCTATGCTGGAAAAGGAAATGTCTTCAAATAACAACTACACAGAAGCATTCTCCGAAACTTCTTTGTGATGAGTGCATTCAACTCACAGACTTGAACCTTCCTTTTGAAAGAGCAGTTTTGAAACACTCTTTTTGTAGAATCTGCAACTGGATATTTGGAGCGCTTTGAGGCCTATGCTGGGAAATGAAATATCTTCTCCTAAAAACTAGACAGAAGCATTCTCAGAAACTTCTGTGTGATGAGTGCATTCAACTCACAGACTTGAACATTGCTTTTGATAGAGCAGTTTGGAAACACTCCTTTTGTAAAATCTGCAAGTGTTTATTTGGAGCGCTTTGAGGCCTATCCTGGAAAAGGAAATATCTTCACATAATAACTAGACAGAAGCATTCTCAGAAACTTGTTTGTGATGAGTGCATTCTACTCACAGAGTTGAACCTTCTTTGTGATAGAAGAGTTTTCAAACTCTCTTTTTGTAGAATCTGCAAGTGCAAATTTGGAACGGTTGGAGGCCAACCCTGGAAAAGGAAACATCCTCACATAGAAACTAGACAGAAGCATTCTCAGAAACTTGCTTGTGACGAGTGCATTCAATTCACAGACTTGAACCTTTCTTTTGAAAGAGCAGTTTTGGAACACTCTTTTTGTAGAATCTGATAGTGTATCTTTGGAGCGCTGTGAGGCCTATGCTGGGAAATGAAATATCTTCACCTAAAAACTAGACGGAAGCATTCTCCGAAACTTCTGTGTGATGAGTGCATTCAACTCACAGACTTGAACGTTCCTTTTGATAGAACAGTTTTGAAACACTCCTTTTGTAGAATCTGCAAGTGTTTATTTGGAGCGCTTGGAGTCCTATGCTGGAAAAGGAAATGTCTTCAAATAACAACTACACAGAAGCATTCTCCGAAACTTCTTTGTGATGAGTGCATTCAACTCACAGACTTGAACCTTCCTTTTGAAAGAGCAGTTTTGAAACACTCTTTTTGTAGAATCTGCAACTGGATATTTGGAGCACTTTGAGGCCTATGCTGGGAAATGAAATGTCTTCTCCTAAAAACTAGACAGAAGCATTCTCAGAAACTTCTGTGTGATGAGTGCATTCAACTCACAGACTTGAGCATTGCTTTTGATAGAGCAGTTTGGAAACACTCCTTTTGTAAAATCTGCAAGTGTTTATTTGGAGCGCTTTGAGGCCTATCCTGGAAAAGGAAATATCTTCACATAATAACTAGACAGAAGCATTCTCAGAAACTTCTTTGTGATAAGTGCATTCTACTCACAGAGTTGAAGCTTCTTTGTGATAGAAGAGTTTTCAAACTCTCTTTTGGTAGAATCTGCAAGTGCACATTTGGAACTGTTGGATGCCAACCCTGGAAAAGGAAACATCCTCACGTAGAAGCTAGACAGAAGCATTCTCAGAAACTTGCTTGTGACGAGTGCATTCAACTCACAGACTTGAACCTTTCTTTTGAAAGAGCAGTTTTGGAACACTGTTTTTGTAGAATCTGCTAGTGTATATTTGGAGCGCTGTGAGGCCTATGCTGGGAAATGAAATATCTTCACCTAAAAACTAGACGGAAGCATTCTCCGAAACTTCTGTGTGATGAGTGCATTCAACTCACAGACTTGAACGTTCCTTTTGATAGAACAGTTTTGAAACACTCCTTTTGTAGAATCTGCAAGTGTTTCTTTCGAGCGCTTGGAGGACTACGCTGGAAAAGGAAATGTCTTCAAATAACAACTACACAGAAGCATTCTCAGAAACTTCTTTGTGATGAGTGCATTCAACTCACAGAGTTGAACCTTCCTTTTGAAAGAGCAGTTTTGAAACACTCTTTCTGTAGAATCTGCAAGTGGATATGTGGAGCGCTTTGAGGCCTATGCTGGGAAATGAAATATCTTCTCCTAAAAACTAGACAGAAGCATTCTCAGAAACTTCTGTGTGATGAGTGCATTGAACTCACAGACTTGAACATTGCTTTTGATAGAGCAGTTTGGAAACACTCCTTTTGTAAAATCTGCAAGTGTTTATTTGGAGCGATTTGAGGCCTATCCTGGAAAAGGAAATATCTTCACATAATAACTAGACAGAAGCATTCTCAGAAACTTCTTTGTGATAAGTGCATTCTACTCACAGAGTTGAACCTTCTTTGTGATAGAAGAGTTTTCAAACTCTCTTTTTGTAGAATCTGCAAGTGCACATTTGGAACTGTTGGAGGCCAACGCTGGAAAAGGAAACATCCTCACATAGAAACTAGACAGAAGCATTCTCAGAAACTTGCTTGTGACGAGTGCATTCAACTCACAGACTTGAACCTTTCTTTTGAAAGAGCAGTTTTGGAACACTCTTTTTGTAGAATCTGCTAGTGTATATTTGGAGCGCTGTGAGGCCTATGCTGGGAAATGAAATATCTTCACCCAAAAACTAGACGGAAGCATTCTCCGAAACTTCTGTGTGATGAGTGCATTCAACTCACAGACTTGAACGTTCCTTTTGATAGAACAATTTTGAAACACTCCTTTTGTAGAATCTGCAAGTGTTTCTTTCGAGCGCTTGGAGGACTACGCTGTAAAAGGAAATGTCTTCAAATAACAACTACACAGAAGCATTCTCAGAAACTTCTTTGTGATGAGTGCATTCAACTCACAGACTTGAACCTTCCTTTTGAAAGAGCAGTTTTGAAACACTCTTTTTGTAGAATCTGCAAGTGGATATTTGGAGCGCTTTGAGGCCCATGCTGGGAAATGAAATATCTTCTCCTAAAAACTAGACAGAAGCATTCTCAGAAACTTCTGTGTGATGAGTGCATTCAACTCACAGACTTGAACACTGCTTTTGATAGAGCAGTTTGGAAACACTCCTTTTGTAAAATCTGCAAGTGTTTATTTGGAGCGCTTTGAGGCCTATCCTGGAAAAGGAAATATCTTCACATAATAACTAGACAGAAGCCTTCTCAGAAACTTCTTTGTGATGAGTGCATTCTACTCACAGAGTTGAACCTTCTTTGTGATAGAAGAGTTTTCAAACTCTATTTTTGTAGAATCTGCAAGTGCACATTTGGAACTGTTGGGGGCCAACGCTGGAAAAGGAAACATCCTCACGTAGAAACTAGACAGAAGCATTCTCAGAAACTTGCTTGTGACGAGTGCATTCAACTCACAGACTTGAACCTTTCTTTTGAAAGAGCAGTTTTGGAACACTCTTTTTGTAGGATCTGCTAGTGTATATTTGGAGCGCTGTGAGGCCCACGCTGGGAAATGAAATATCTTCACCTAAAAACTAGACGGAAGCATTCTCCGAAACTTCTGTGTGATGAGTGCATTCAACTCACAGACTTGAAAGTTCCTTTTGATAGAACAGTTTTGAAACACTCCTTTTGTAGAATCTGCAAGTGTTTATTTGGAGCGCTTGAAGGCCTATGCTGGAAAAGGAAATGTCTTCAAATAACAACTACACAGAAGCATTCTCAGAAACTTCTTTGTGATGAGTGCATTCAACTCACAGACTTGAACCTTCCTTTTGAAAGAGCAGTTTTGAAACACTCTTTTTGTAGAATCTGCAAGTGGATATTTGGAACGCTTTGAGGCCTATGCTGGGAAATGAAATATCTTCTCCTAAAAACTAGACAGGAGCATTCTCAGAAACTTCTGGGTGATGAGTGCATTCAACTCACAGACTTGAACACTGCTTTTGATAGAGCAGTTTGGAAACACTCCTTTTGTAAAATCTGCAAGTGTTTATTTGGAGCGCTTTGAGGCCTATCCTGGAAAAGGAAATATCTTCACATAATAACTAGACAGAAGCATTCTCAGAAACTTCTTTGTGATGAGTGCATTCTACTCACAGAGTTGAACCTTCTTTGTGATAGAAGAGTTTTCAAACTCTCTTTTTCTAGAATCTGCAAGGGCACATTTGGAACTGTTGGAGGCCAACGCTGGAAAAGGAAACATCCTCACATAGAAACTAGACAGAAGCATTCTCAGAAACTTGCTTGTGACGAGTGCATTCAACTCACAGACTTGAACCTTTCTTTTGAAAGAGCAGTTTTGGAACACTCTTTTTGTAGAATCTGCTAGTGTATATTAGGAGCGCTGTGAGGCCTATGCTGGGAAATGAAATATCTACACCTAAAAACTAGACGGAAGCATTCTCCGAAACTTCTGTGTGATGAGTGCATTCAACTCACAGACTTGAACGTTCCTTTTGATAGAACAGTTTTGAAACACTCCTTTTGTAGAATCTGAAAGTGTTTATTTGGAGCGCTTGCAGTCCTATGCTGGAAAAGGAAGTGTCTTCAAATAACAACTACACAGAAGCATTCTCAGAAACTTCTTTGTGATGAGTGCATTCAACTCACAGACTTGAACCTTCCTTTTGAAAGAGCAGTTTTGAAACACTCTTTTTGTAGAATCTGCAAGTGGATATTTGGAGCGCTTTGAGGCCTACGCTGGGAAATGAAATATCTTCTCCTAAAAACTAAAAGGAAGCATTCTCAGAAACTTCTGTGTGATGAGTGCATTCAACCCACCGACTTGAACGTTCCTTTTGATAGAACAGTTTTGAAACACTCCTTTTGTAGAATCTGCAAGTGTTTCTTTCGAGCGCTTGGAGGACTACGCTGGAAAAGGAAATGTCTTCAAATAACAACTACACAGAAGCATTCTCAGAAACTTCTTTGTGATGAGTGCATTCACCTCACAGACTTGAACCTTCCTTTTGAAAGAGCAGTTTTGAAACACTCTTTTTGTAGAATCTGCAAGTGGATATTTGGAGCGCTTGGAGTTCTATGCTGGAAAAGGAAATGTCTTCAAATAACAACTACACAGAAGCATTCTCAGAAACTTCTTTGTGATGAGTGCATTCAACCCACAGACTTGAACCTTTCTTTTGAAAGAGCAGTTTTGTAACACTCTTTTTGTAGAATCTGCTAGTGTATATTTGGAGCGCTTTGAGGCCTATCCTGGAAAAGGAAATATCTTCACGTAATAACTAGACAGAAGCATTCTCAGAAACTTCTTTGTGAGGAGTGCATTCTAGTCACAGACTTGAACGTTCCTTTTGATAGAAGAGTTTTGAAACTCTCCTTTTGTAGAATCTGCAAGTGTTTATTTCGAACGCTTGGAGGCCTATGCTGGAAAAGGAAATGTCTTCAAATAACAACTACACAGAAGCATTCTCAGAAACTTCTTTGTGATGAGTGCATTGAACTCACAGACTTGAACCATCCTTTTGAAAGAGCAGTTTTGAAACACTCTTTTTGTAGAATCTGCAAGTGGATATTTGGAGCGCTTTGAGGCCTATGCTGGGAAATGAAATATCTTCTCCTAAAAACTAGACAGAAGCATTCTCAGAAACTTCTGTGTGATGAGTGCATTCAACTCACAGACTTGAACATTGCTTTTGATAGATCAGTTTGGAAACACTCCTTTTGTAAAATCTGCAAGTGTTTATTTGGAGCGCTTTGAGGCCTATCCTGGAAAAGGAAATATCTTCACATAATAACTAGACAGAAGCATTCTCAGAAACTTCTTTGTGATGACTGCATTCTACTCACAGAGTTGAACCTTCTTTGTGATAGAAGAGTTTTCAAACTCTCTTTTTGTAGAATCTGCAAGTGCACATTTGGAACTGTTGGAGGCCAACGCTGGAAAAGGAAACATCCTCACATAGAAACTAGACAGAAGCATTCTCAGAAACTTGCTTGTGACGAGTGCATTCAACTCACAGACTTGAACCTTTCTTTTGAAAGAGCAGTTTTGGAACACTCTTTTTGTAGAATCTGCTAGTGTATATTTGGAGCGCTGTGAGGCCTATGCTGGGAAATGAAATATCTTCACCTAAAAACCAGACGGAAGCATTCTCCGAAACTTCTGTGTGATGAGTGCATTCAACTCACAGACGTGAACGGTCCTTTTGATAGAACAGTTTTGAAACACTCCTTTTGTAGAATCTGCAAGTGTTTATTTGGAGCGCTTAGAGACCTAAGCTGGAAAAGGAAATGTCTTCAAATAACAACTACACAGAAGCATTCTCAGAAACTTCTTTGTGATGAGTGCATTCAACTCACAGACTTGAACCTTCCTTTTGAAAGAGCAGTTTTGAAACACTCTTTTTGTAGAATCTGCAAGTGGATATTTGGAGCGCTTTGAGGCCTATGCTGGGAAATGAAATATCTTCTCCTAAAAACTAGACAGAAGCATTCTCAGAAACTTCTGTGTGATGAGTGCATTCAACTCACAGACTTGAACACTGCTTTTGATAGAGCAGTTTGGAAACACTCCTCTTGTAAAATCTGCAAGTGTTTATTTAGAGCGCTTTGAGGCCTATCCTTGAAAAGGAAATATCTTCACATAATAACTAGACAGAAGCCTTCTCAGAAACTTCTTTGTGATGAGTGCATTCTACTCACAGAGTTGAACCTTCTTTGTGATAGAAGAGTTTTCAAACTCTCTTTTTGTAGAATCTCCAAGTGCACATTTGGAACTGTTGGAGGCCAACGCTGGAAAAGGAAACATCCTCACGTAGAAACTAGACAGAAGCATTCTCAGAAACTTGCTTGTGACGAGTGCATTCAACTCACAGACTTGAACCTTTCTTTTGAAAGAGCAGTTTTGGAACACTCTTTTTGTAGGATCTGCTAGTGTATATTTGG
The DNA here is from genome assembly GCF_028885625.2 of Pongo pygmaeus. Classification (NCBI taxonomy): domain Eukaryota; kingdom Metazoa; phylum Chordata; class Mammalia; order Primates; family Hominidae; genus Pongo; species Pongo pygmaeus. Next base: position 40,664,009 of record NC_072392.2, read on the forward strand.
AGCGCTGTGAGGCCTACGCTGGGAAATGAAATACCTTCACCTAAAAACTAGACGGAAGCATTCTCCGAAACTTCTGTGTGATGAGTGCATTCAACTCACAGACTTGAAAGTTCCTTTTGATAGAACAGTTTTGAAACACTCCTTTTGTAGAATCTGCAAGTGTTTATTTGGAGCGCTTGGAGGCCTATGCTGGAAAAGGAAATGTCTTCAAATAACAACTACACAGAAGCATTCTCAGAAACTTCTTTGTGATGAGTGCATTCAACTCACAGACTTGAACCTTCCTTTTGAAAGAGCAGTTTTGAAACACTCTTTTTGTAGAATCTGCAAGTGGATATTTGGAGCGCTTTGAGGCCTATGCTGGGAAATGAAATATCTTCTCCTAAAAACTAGACAGAAGCATTCTCAGAAACTTCTGTGTGATGAGTGCATTCAACTCACAGACTTGAACATTGCTTTTGATAGAGCAGTTTGGAAACACTCCTTTTGTAAAATCTGCAAGTGTTTATTTGGAGCGCTTTGAGGCCTATCCTGGAAAAGGAAATATCTTCACATAATAACTAGACAGAAGCATTCTCAGAAACTTCTTTGTGATGAGTGCATTCTACTCACAGAGTTGAACCTTCTTTGTGATAGAAGAGTTTTCAAACTCTCTTTTTGTAGAATCTGCAAGTGCACATTTGGAACGGTTGGAGGCCAACGCTGGAAAAGGAAACATCCTCACATAGAAACTAGACAGAAGCATTCTCAGAAACTTGCTTGTGACGAGTGCATTCAACTCACAGACTTGAACCTTTCTTTTGAAAGAGCAGTTTTGGAACACTCTTTTTGTAGAATCTGCTAGTGTATATTTGGAGCGCTGTGAGGCCTATGCTGGGAAATGAAATATCTTCACCTAAAAACTAGACGGAAGCATTCTCCGAAACTTCTGTGTGATGAGTGCATTCAACTCACAGACTTGAACGTTCCTTTTGATAGAACAGTTTTGAAACACTCCTTTTCTAGAATCTGCAAGTGTTTCTTTCGAGCGCTTGGAGGACTACGCTGTAAAAGGAAATGTCTTCAAATAACAACTACACAGAAGCATTCTCAGAAACTTCTTTGTGATGAGTGCATTCAACTCACAGACCTGAACCTTCCTTTTGAAAGAGCAGTTTTGAAACACTCTTTTTGTAGAATCTGCAAGTGGATATTTGGAGCGCTTTGAGGCCTATGCTGGGAAATGAAATATCTTCTCCTAAAAACTAGACAGAAGCATTCTCAGAAACTTCTGTGTGATGAGTGCATTCAACTCACAGACTTGAACACTGCTTTTGATAGAGCAGTTTGGAAACACTCCTTTTGTAAAATCTGCAAGTGTTTATTTGGAGCGCTTTGAGGCCTATCCTAGAAAAGGAAATATCTTCACATAATAACTAGACAGAAGCCTTCTCAGAAACTTCTTTGTGATGAGTGCATTCTACTCACAGAGTTGAACCTTCTTTGTGATAGAAGAGTTTTCAAACTCTCTTTTTGTAGAATCTCCAAGTGCACATTTGGAACTGTTGGAGGCCAACGCTGGAAAAGGAAACATCCTCACGTAGAAACTAGACAGAAGCATTCTCAGAAACTTGCTTGTGACGAGTGCATTCAACTCACAGACTTGAACCTTTCTTTTGAAAGAGCAGTTTTGGAACACTCTTTTTGTAGGATCTGCTAGTGTATATTTGGAGCGCTGTGAGGTCCACGCTGGGAAATGAAATATCTTCACCTAAAAACTAGACGGAAGCATTCTCCGAAACTTCTGTGTGATGAGTGCATTCAACTCACAGACTTGAAAGTTCCTTTTGATAGAACAGTTTTGAAACACTCCTTTTGTAGAATCTGCAAGTGTTTATTTGGAGCGCTTGAAGGCCTATGCTGGAAAAGGAAATGTCTTCAAATAACAACTACACAGAAGCATTCTTCGAAACTTCTTTGTGATGAGTGCATTCAACTCACAGACTTGAACCTTCCTTTAGAAAGAGCAGTTTTGAAACACTCTTTTTGTAGAATCTGCAAGTGGATATTTGGAACGCTTTGAGGCCTATGGTGGGAAATGAAATATCTTCTCCTAAAAACTAGACAGAAGCATTCTCAGAAACTTCTGTGTGATGAGTGCATTCAACTCACAGACTTGAACACTGCTTTTGATAGAGCAGTTTGGAAACACTCCTTTTGTAAAATCTGCAAGTGTTTATTTGGAGCGCTTTGAGGCCTATCCTGGAAAGGGAAATATCTTCACATAATAACTAGACAGAAGCATTCTCAGAAACTTCTTTGTGATGAGTGCATTCTACTCACAGAGGTGAACCTTCTTTGTGATAGAAGAGTTTTCAAACTCTCTTTTTGTAGAATCTGCAAGGGCACATTTGGAACTGTTGGAGGCCAACACTGGAAAAGGAAACATCCTCACATAGAAACTAGACAGAAGCATTCTCAGAAACTTGCTTGTGACGAGTGCATTCAACTCACAGACTTGAACCTTTCTTTTGAAAGAGCAGTTTTGGAACACTCTTTTTGTAGAATCTGCTAGTGTATATTAGGAGCGCTGTGAGGCCTATGCTGGGAAATGAAATATCTACACCTAAAAACTAGACGGAAGCATTCTCCGAAACTTCTGTGTGATGAGTGCATTCAACTCACAGACTTGAACGTTCCTTTTGATAGAACAGTTTTGAAACACTCCTTTTGTAGAATCTGAAAGTGTTTATTTGGAGCGCTTGCAGTCCTATGCTGGAAAAGGAAGTGTCTTCAAATAACAACTACACAGAAGCATTCTCAGAAACTTCTTTGTGATGAGTGCATTCAACTCACAGACTTGAACCTTCCTTTTGAAAGAGCAGTTTTGAAACACTCTTTTTGTAGAATCTGCAAGTGGATATTTGGAGCGCTTTGAGGCCTACGCTGGGAAATGAAATATCTTCTCCTAAAAACTAGAAGGAAGCATTCTCAGAAACTTCTGTGTGATGAGTGCATTCAACCCACCGACTTGAACGTTCCTTTTGATAGAACAGTTTTGAAACACTCCTTTTGTAGAATCTGCAAGTGTTTCTTTCGAGCGCTTGGAGGACTACGCTGGAAAAGGAAATGTCTTCAAATAACAACTACACAGAAGCATTCTCAGAAACTTCTTTGTGATGAGTGCATTCACCTCACAGACTTGAACCTTCCTTTTGAAAGAGCAGTTTTGAAACACTCTTTTTGTAGAATCTGCTAGTGTATATTTGGAGCGCTTTGAGGCCTATCCTGGAAAAGGAAATATCTCCACGTAATAACTAGACAGAAGCATTCTCAGAAACTTCTTTGTGAGGAGTGCATTCTAGTCACAGACTTGAACGTTCCTTTTGATAGAAGAGTTTTGAAACTCTCCTTTTGTAGAATCTGCAAGTGTTTATTTCGAACGCTTGGAGGCCTATGCGGGAAAAGGAAATGTCTTCAAATAACAACTACACAGAAGCATTCTCAGAAACTTCTTTGTGATGAGTGCATTGAACTCACAGACTTGAACCATCCTTTTGAAAGAGCAGTTTTGAAACACTCTTTTTGTAGAATCTGCAAGTGGATATTTGGAGCGCTTTGAGGCCTATGCTGGGAAATGAAATATCTTCTCCTAAAAACTAGACAGAAGCATTCTCAGAAACTTCTGTGTGATGAGTGCATTCAACTCACAGACTTGAACATTGCTTTTAATAGAGCAGTTTGGAAACACTCCTTTTCTAAAATCTGCAAGAGTTTATTTGGAGCGCTTTGAGGCCTATCCTGGAAAAGGAAATATCTTCACATAATAACTAGACAGAAGCATTCTCAGAAACTTCTTTGTGATGACTGCATTCTACTCACAGAGTTGAACCTTCTTTGTGATAGAAGAGTTTTCAAACTCTCTTTTTGTAGAATCTGCAAGTGCACATTTGGAACTGTTGGAGGCCAACGCTGGAAAAGGAAACATCCTCACATAGAAACTAGACAGAAGCATTCTCAGAAACTTGCTTGTGACGAGTGCATTCAACTCACAGACTTGAACCTTTCTTTTGAAAGAGCAGTTTTGGAACACTCTTTTTGTAGAATCTGCTAGTGTATATTTGGAGCGCTGGGAGGCCTATGCTGGGAAATGAAATATCTTCACCTAAAAACTAGACGGAAGCATTCTCCGAAACTTCTGTGTGATGAGTGCATTCAACTCACAGACGTGAACGGTCCTTTTGATAGAACAGTTTTGAAACACTCCTTTTGTAGAATCTGCAAGTGTTTATTTGGAGCGCTTAGAGACCTATGCTGGAAAAGGAAATGTCTTCAAATAACAACTACACAGAAGCATTCTCAGAAACTTCTTTGTGATGAGTGCATTCAACTCACAGACTTGAACCTTCCTTTTGAAAGAGCAGTTTTGAAACACTCTTTTTGTAGAATCTGCAAGTGGATATTTGGAGCGCTTTGATGCCTATGCTGGGAAATGAAATATCTTCTCCTAAAAACTAGACAGAAGCATTCTCAGAAACTTCTGTGTGATGAGTGCATTCAACTCACAGACTTGAACATTGCTTTTGATAGAGCAGTTTGGAAACACTCCTTTTGTAAAATCTGCAAGTGTTTATTTGGAGCGCTTTGAGGCCTATCCTGGAAAAGGAAATATCTTCACATAATAACTAGACAGAAGCATTCTCAGAAACTTCTTTGTGATGAGTGCATTCTACTCACAGAGTTGAACCTTCTTTGTGATAGAAGAGTTTTCAACCTCTCTTTTTGTAGAATCTGCAAGTGCACATTTGGAACTGTTGGAGGCCAACGCTGGAAAAGGAAACATCCTCACGTAGAAACTAGACAGAAGCATTCTCAGAAACATGCTTGTGACGAGTGCATTCAACTCACAGACTTGAACCTTTCTTTTGAAAGAGCAGTTTTGGAACACTCTTTTTGTAGGATCTGCTAGTGTATATTTGGAGCGCTGTGAGGCCCACGCTGGGAAATGAAATATCTTCACCTAAAAACTAGACGGAAGCATTCTCCGAAACTTCTGTGTGATGAGTGCATTCAACTCACAGACTTGAAAGTTCCTTTTGATAGAACAGTTTTGAAACACTCCTTTTGTAGAATCTGCAAGTGTTTATTTGGAGCGCTTGAAGGCCTATGCTGGAAAAGGAAATGTCTTCAAATAACAACTACACAGAAGCATTCTCAGAAACTTCTTTGTGATGAGTGCATTCAACTCACAGACTTGAACCTTCCTTTTGAAAGAGCAGTTTTGAAACACTCTTTTTGTAGAATCTGCAAGTGGATATTTGGAACGCTTTGAGGCCTATGCTGGGAAATGAAATATCTTCTCCTAAAAACTAGACAGAAGCATTCTCAGAAACTTCTGTGTGATGAGTGCATTCAACTCACAGACTTGAACACTGCTTTTGATAGAGCAGTTTGGAAACACTCCTTTTGTAAAATCTGCAAGTGTTTATTTGGAGCGCTTTGAGGACTATCCTGGAAAAGGAAATATCTTCACATAATAACTAGACAGAAGCATTCTCAGAAACTTCTTTGTGATGAGTGCATTCTTCTCACAGAGTTGAACCTTCTTTGTGATAGAAGAGTTTTCAAACTCTCTTTCTGTAGAATCTGCAAGGGCACATTTGGAACTGTTGGAGGCCAACGCTGGAAAAGGAAACATCCTCACATAGAAACTAGACAGAAGCATTCTCAGAAACTTGCTTGTGACGAGTGCATTCAACTCACAGACTTGAACCTTTCTTTTGAAAGAGCAGTTTTGGAACACTCTTTTTGTAGAATCTGCTAGTGTATATTAGGAGCGCTGTGAGGCCTATGCTGGGAAATGAAATATCTACACCTAAAAACTAGACGGAAGCATTCTCCGAAACTTCTGTGTGATGAGTGCATTCAACTCACAGACTTGAACGTTCCTTTTGATAGAACAGTTTTGAAACACTCCTTTTGTAGAATCTGAAAGTGTTTATTTGGAGCGCTTGCAGTCCTATGCTGGAAAAGGAAGTGTCTTCAAATAACAACTACACAGAAGCATTCTCAGAAACTTCTTTGTGATGAGTGCATTCAACTCACAGACTTGAACCTTCCTTTTGAAAGAGCAGTTTTGAAACACTCTTTTTGTAGAATCTGCAAGTGGATATTTGGAGCGCTTTGAGGCCTATGCTGGGAAATGAAATATCTTCTCCTAAAAACTAGACAGAAGCATTCTCAGAAACTTCTGTGTGATGAGTGCATTCAACTCACAGACTTGAACATTGCTTTTGATAGAGCAGTTTGGAAACACTCCTTTTGTAAAATCTGCAAGTGTTCATTTGGAGCGCTTTGAGGCCTATCCTGGAAAAGGAAATATCTTCACATAATAACTAGACAGAAGCATTCTCAGAAACTTCTTTGTGATGACTGCATTCTACTCACAGAGTTGAACCTTCTTTGTGATAGAAGAGTTTTCAAACTCTCTTTTTGTAGAATCTGCAAGTGCAAATTTGGAACGGTTGGAGGCCAACACTGGAAAAGGAATCATCCTCACATAGAAACTAGACAGAAGCATTCTCAGAAACTTGCTTGTGACGAGTGCATTCAACTCACAGACTTGAACCTTTCTTTTGAAAGAGCAGTTTTGGAACACTCTTTTTGTAGAATCTGATAGTGTATCTTTGGAGCGCTGTGAGGCCTATGCTGGGAAATGAAATATCTTCACCTAAAAACTAGACGGAAGCATTCTCCGAAACTTCTGTGTGATGAGTGCATTCAACTCACAGACTTGAACGTTCCTTTTGATAGAACAGTTTTGAAACACTCCTTTTGTAGAATCTGCAAGTGTTTATTTGGAGCGCTTGGAGTCCTATGCTGGAAAAGGAAATGTCTTCAAATAACAACTACACAGAAGCATTCTCCGAAACTTCTTTGTGATGAGTGCATTCAACTCACAGACTTGAACCTTCCTTTTGAAAGAGCAGTTTTGAAACACTCTTTTTGTAGAATCTGCAACTGGATATTTGGAGCACTTTGAGGCCTATGCTGGGAAATGAAATGTCTTCTCCTAAAAACTAGACAGAAGCATTCTCAGAAACTTCTGTGTGATGAGTGCATTCAACTCACAGACTTGAACATTGCTTTTGATAGAGCAGTTTGGAAACACTCCTTTTGTAAAATCTGCAAGTGTTTATTTGGAGCGCTTTGAGGCCTATCCTGGAAAAGTAAATATCTTCACATAATAACTAGACAGAAGCATTCTCAGAAACTTCTTTGTGATAAGTGCATTCTACTCACAGAGTTGAACCTTCTTTGTGATAGAAGAGTTTTCAAACTCTCTTTTGGTAGAATCTGCAAGTGCACATTTGGAACGGTTGGATGCCAACCCTGGAAAAGGAAACATCCTCACGTAGAAGCTAGACGGAAGCATTCTCAGAAACTTGCTTGTGACGAGTGCATTCAACTCACAGACTTGAACCTTTCTTTTGAAAGAGCAGTTTTGGAACACTCTTTTTGTAGAATCTGCTAGTGTATATTTGGAGCGCTGTGAGGCCTATGCTGGGAAATGAAATATCTTCACCTAAAAACTAGACGGAAGCATTCTCCGAAACTTCTGTGTGATGAGTGCATTCAACTCACAGACTTGAACGTTCCTTTTGATAGAACAGTTTTGAAACACTCCTTTTGTAGAATCTGCAAGTGTTTCTTTCGAGCGCTTGGAGGACTACGCTGTAAAAGGAAATGTCTTCAAATAACAACTACACAGAAGCATTCTCAGAAACTTCTTTGTGATGAGTGCATTCAACTCACAGACTTGAACCTTCCTTTTGAAAGAGCAGTTTTGAAACACTCTTTTTGTAGAATCTGCAAGTGGATATTTGGAGCGCTTTGAGGCCTATGCTGGGAAATGAAATATCTTCTCCTAAAAACTAGACAGAAGCATTCTCAGAAACTTCTGTGTGATGAGTGCATTCAACTCACAGACTTGAACACTGCTTTTGATAGAGCAGTTTGGAAACACTCCTTTTGTAAAATCTGCAAGTGTTTATTTGGAGCGCTTTGAGGCCTATCCTGGAAAAGGAAATATCTTCACATAATAACTAGACAGAAGCCTTCTCAGAAACTTCTTTGTGATGAGTGCATTCTACTCACAGAGTTGAACCTTCTTTGTGATAGAAGAGTTTTCAAACTCTCTTTTTGTAGAATCTGCAAGTGCACATTTGGAACTGTTGGGGGCCAACGCTGGAAAAGGAAACATCCTCACGTAGAAACTAGACAGAAGCATTCTCAGAAACATGCTTGTGACGAGTGCATTCAACTCACAGACTTGAACCTTTCTTTTGAAAGAGCAGTTTTGGAACACTCTTTTTGTAGGATCTGCTAGTGTATATTTGGAGCGCTGTGAGGCCCACGCTGGGAAATGAAATATCTTCACCTAAAAACTAGACGGAAGCATTCTCCGAAACTTCTGTGTGATGAGTGCATTCAACTCACAGACTTGAAAGTTCCTTTTGATAGAACAGTTTTGAAACACTCCTTTTGTAGAATCTGCAAGTGTTTATTTGGAGCGCTTGAAGGCCTATGCTGGAAAAGGAAATGTCTTCAAATAACAACTACACAGAAGCATTCTCAGAAACTTCTTTGTGATGAGTGCATTCAACTCACAGACTTGAACCTTCCTTTTGAAAGAGCAGTTTTGAAACACTCTTTTTGTAGAATCTGCAAGTGGATATTTGGAACGCTTTGAGGCCTATGCTGGGAAATGAAATATCTTCTCCTAAAAACTAGACAGAAGCATTCTCAGAAACTTCTGTGTGATGAGTGCATTCAACTCACAGACTTGAACACTGCTTTTGATAGAGCAGTTTGGAAACACTCCTTTTGTAAAATCTGCAAGTGTTTATTTGGAGCGCTTTGAGGACTATCCTGGAAAAGGAAATATCTTCACATAATAACTAGACAGAAGCATTCTCAGAAACTTCTTTGTGATGAGTGCATTCTTCTCACAGAGTTGAACCTTCTTTGTGATAGAAGAGTTTTCAAACTCTCTTTCTGTAGAATCTGCAAGGGCACATTTGGAACTGTTGGAGGCCAACGCTGGAAAAGGAAACATCCTCACATAGAAACTAGACAGAAGCATTCTCAGAAACTTGCTTGTGACGAGTGCATTCAACTCACAGACTTGAACCTTTCTTTTGAAAGAGCAGTTTTGGAACACTCTTTTTGTAGAATCTGCTAGTGTATATTAGGAGCGCTGTGAGGCCTATGCTGGGAAATGAAATATCTACACCTAAAAACTAGACGGAAGCATTCTCCGAAACTTCTGTGTGATGAGTGCATTCAACTCACAGACTTGAACGTTCCTTTTGATAGAACAGTTTTGAAACACTCCTTTTGTAGAATCTGAAAGTGTTTATTTGGAGCGCTTGCAGTCCTATGCTGGAAAAGGAAGTGTCTTCAAATAACAACTACACAGAAGCATTCTCAGAAACTTCTTTGTGATGAGTGCATTCAACTCACAGACTTGAACCTTCCTTTTGAAAGAGCAGTTTTGAAACACTCTTTTTGTAGAATCTGCAAGTGGATATTTGGAGCGCTTTGAGGCCTACGCTGGGAAATGAAATATCTTCTCCTAAAAACTAGAAGGAAGCATTCTCAGAAACTTCTGTGTGATGAGTGCATTCAACCCACCGACTTGAACGTTCCTTTTGATAGAACAGTTTTGAAACACTCCTTTTGTAGAATCTGCAAGTGTTTCTTTCGAGCGCTTGGAGGACTACGCTGGAAAAGGAAATGTCTTCAAATAACAACTACACAGAAGCATTCTCAGAAACTTCTTTGTGATGAGTGCATTCACCTCACAGACTTGAACCTTCCTTTTGAAAGAGCAGTTTTGAAACACTCTTTTTGTAGAATCTGCAAGTGGATATTTGGAGCGCTTGGAGTTCTATGCTGGAAAAGGAAATGTCTTCAAATAACAACTACACAGAAGCATTCTCAGAAACTTCTTTGTGATGAGTGCATTCAACTCACGACTTGAACCTTTCTTTTGAAAGAGCAGTTTTGGAACACTCTTTTTGTAGAATCTGCTAGTGTATATTTGGAGCGCTTTGAGGCCTATCCTGGAAAAGGAAATATCTTCACGTAATAACTAGACAGAAGCATTCTCAGAAACTTCTTTGTGAGGAGTGCATTCTAGTCACAGACTTGAACGTTCCTTTTGATAGAAGAGTTTTGAAACTCTCCTTTTGTAGAATCTGCAAGTGTTTATTTCGAACGCTTGGAGGCCTATGCTGGAAAAGGAAATGTCTTCAAATAACAACTACACAGAAGCATTCTCAGAAACTTCTTTGTGATGAGTGCATTGAACTCACAGGCTTGAACCATCCTTTTGAAAGAGCAGTTTTGAAACACTCTTTTTGTAGAATCTGCAAGTGGATATTTGGAGCGCTTTGAGGCCTATGCTGGGAAATGAAATATCTTCTCCTAAAAACTAGACAGAAGCATTCTCAGAAACTTCTGTGTGATGAGTGCATTGAACTCACAGACTTGAACATTGCTTTTGATAGAGCAGTTTGGAAACACTCCTTTTGTAAAATCTGCAAGTGTTTATTTGGAGCGCTTTGAGGCCTATCCTGGAAAAGGAAATATCTTCACATAATAACTAGACAGAAGCATTCTCAGAAACTTCTTTGTGATGACTGCATTCTACTCACAGAGTTGAACCTTCTTTGTGATAGAAGAGTTTTCAAACTCTCTTTTTGTAGAATCTGCAAGTGCACATTTGGAACTGTTGGAGGCCAACCCTGGAAAAGGAAACATCCTCACATAGAAACTAGACAGAAGCATTCTCAGAAACTTGCTTGTGACGAGTGCATTCAACTCACAGACTTGAACCTTTCTTTTGAAAGAGCAGTTTTGGAACACTCTTTTTGTAGAATCTGATAGTGTATCTTTGGAGCGCTGTGAGGCCTATGCTGGGAAATGAAATATCTTCACCTAAAAACTAGACGGAAGCATTCTCCGAAACTTCTGTGTGATGAGTGCATTCAACTCACAGACTTGAACGTTCCTTTTGATAGAACAGTTTTGAAACACTCCTTTTGTAGAATCTGCAAGTGTTTATTTGGAGCGCTTGGAGTCCTATGCTGGAAAAGGAAATGTCTTCAAATAACAACTACACAGAAGCATTCTCCGAAACTTCTTTGTGATGAGTGCATTCAACTCACAGACTTGAACCTTCCTTTTGAAAGAGCAGTTTTGAAACACTCTTTTTGTAGAATCTGCAACTGGATATTTGGAGCACTTTGAGGCCTATGCTGGGAAATGAAATGTCTTCTCCTAAAAACTAGACAGAAGCATTCTCAGAAACTTCTTTGTGATGAGTGCATTCTACTCACAGAGTTGAACCTTCTTTGTGATAGAAGAGTTTTCAAACTCTCTTTTGGTAGAATCTGCAAGTGCACATTTGGAACTGTTGGATGCCAACCCTGGAAAAGGAAACATCCTCACGTAGAAGCTAGACAGAAGCATTCTCAGAAACTTGCTTGTGACGAGTGCATTCAACTCACAGACTTGAACCTTTCTTTTGAAAGAGCAGTTTTGGAACACTCTTTTTGTAGAATCTGCTAGTGTATATTTGGAGCGCTGTGAGGCCTATGCTGGGAAATGAAATATCTTCACCTAAAAACTAGACGGAAGCATTCTCCGAAACTTCTGTGTGATGAGTGCATTCAACTCACAGACTTGAACGTTCCTTTTGATAGAACAGTTTTGAAACACTCCTTTTGTAGAATCTGCAAGTGTTTCTTTCGAGCGCTTGCAGGACTACGCTGGAAAAGGAAATGTCTTCAAATAACAACTACACAGAAGCATTCTCAGAAACTTCTTTGTGATGAGTGCATTCAACTCACAGACTTGAACCTTCCTTTTGAAAGAGCAGTTTTGAAACACTCTTTTTGTAGAATCTGCAAGTGGATATTGGGAGCGCTTTGAGGCCTATGCTGGGAAATGAAATATCTTCTCCTAAAAACTAGACAGAAGCATTCTCAGAAACTTCTGTGTGATGAGTGCATTCAACTCACAGACTTGAACACTGCTTTTGATAGAGCAGTTTGGAAACACTCCTTTTGTAAAATCTGCAAGTGTTTATTTGGAGCGCTTTGAGGCCTATCCTGGAAAAGGAAATATCTTCACATAATAACTAGACAGAAGCCTTCTCAGAAACTTCTTTGTGATGAGTGCATTCTACTCACAGAGTTGAACCTTCTTTGTGATAGAAGAGTTTTCAAACTCTCTTTTTGTAGAATCTGCAAGTGCACATTTGGAACTGTTGGGGGCCAACGCTGGAAAAGGAAACATCCTCACGTAGAAACTAGACAGAAGCATTCTCAGAAACATGCTTGTGACGAATGCATTCAACTCACAGACTTGAACCTTTCTTTTGAAAGAGCAGTTTTGGAACACTCTTTTTGTAGGATCTGCTAGTGTATATTTGGAGCGCTGTGAGGCCCACGCTGGGAAATGAAATATCTTCACCTAAAAACTAGACGGAAGCATTCTCCGAAACTTCTGTGTGATGAGTGCATTCAACTCACAGACTTGAAAGTTCCTTTTGATAGAACAGTTTTGAAACACTCCTTTTGTAGAATCTGCAAGTGTTTATTTGGAGCGCTTGAAGGCCTATGCTGGAAAAGGAAATGTCTTCAAATAACAACTACACAGAAGCATTCTCAGAAACTTCTTTGTGATGAGTGCATTCAACTCACAGACTTGAACCTTCCTTTTGAAAGAGCAGTTTTGAAACACTCTTTTTGTAGAATCTGCAAGTGGATATTTGGAACGCTTTGAGGCCTATGCTGGGAAATGAAATATCTTCTCCTAAAAACTAGACAGAAGCATTCTCAGAAACTTCTGTGTGATGAGTGCATTCAACTCACAGACTTGAACACTGCTTTTGATAGAGCAGTTTGGAAACACTCCTTTTGTAAAATCTGCAAGTGTTTATTTGGAGCGCTTTGAGGCCTATCCTGGAAAAGGAAATATCTTCACATAATAACTAGACAGAAGCATTCTCAGAAACTTCTTTGTGATGAGTGCATTCTTCTCACAGAGTTGAACCTTCTTTGTGATAGAAGAGTTTTCAAACTCTCTTTTTGTAGAATCTGCAAGGGCACATTTGGAACTGTTGGAGGCCAACGCTGGAAAAGGAAACATCCTCACATAGAAACTAGACAGAAGCATTCTCAGAAACTTGCTTGTGACGAGTGCATTCAACTCACAGACTTGAACCTTTCTTTTGAAAGAGCAGTTTTGGAACACTCTTTTTGTAGAATCTGCTAGTGTATATTAGGAGCGCTGTGAGGCCTATGCTGGGAAATGAAATATCTACACCTAAAAACTAGACGGAAGCATTCTCCGAAACTTCTGTGTGATGAGTGCATTCAACTCACAGACTTGAACGTTCCTTTTGATAGAACAGTTTTGAAACACTCCTTTTGTAGAATCTGAAAGTGTTTATTTGGAGCGCTTGCAGTCCTATGCTGGAAAAGGAAGTGTCTTCAAATAACAACTACACAGAAGCATTCTCAGAAACTTCTTTGTGATGAGTGCATTCAACTCACAGACTTGAACCTTCCTTTTGAAAGAGCAGTTTTGAAACACTCTTTTTGTAGAATCTGCAAGTGGATATTTGGAGCGCTTTGAGGCCTACGCTGGGAAATGAAATATCTTCTCCTAAAAACTAGAAGGAAGCATTCTCAGAAACTTCTGTGTGATGAGTGCATTCAACCCACCGACTTGAACGTTCCTTTTGATAGAACAGTTTTGAAACACTCCTTTTGTAGAATCTGCAAGTGTTTCTTTCGAGCGCTTGGAGGACTACGCTGGAAAAGGAAATGTCTTCAAATAACAACTACACAGAAGCATTCTCAGAAACTTCTTTGTGATGAGTGCATTCACCTCACAGACTTGAACCTTCCTTTTGAAAGAGCAGTTTTGAAACACTCTTTTTGTAGAATCTGCAAGTGGATATTTGGAGCGCTTGGAGTTCTATGCTGGAAAAGGAAATGTCTTCAAATAACAACTACACAGAAGCATTCTCAGAAACTTCTTTGTGATGAGTGCATTCAACTCACAGACTTGAACCTTTCTTTTGAAAGAGCAGTTTTGGAACACTCTTTTTGTAGAATCTGCTAGTGTATATTTGGAGCGCTTTGAGGCCTATCCTGGAAAAGGAAATATCTTCACGTAATAACTAGACAGAAGCATTCTCAGAAACTTCTTTGTGAGGAGTGCATTCTAGTTACAGACTTGAACGTTCCTTTTGATAGAAGAGTTTTGAAACTCTCCTTTTGTAGAATCTGCAAGTGTTTATTTCGAACGCTTGGAGGCCTATGCTGGAAAAGGAAATGTCTTCAAATAACAACTACACAGAAGCATTCTCAGAAACTTCTTTGTGATGAGTGCATTGAACTCACAGGCTTGAACCATCCTTTTGAAAGAGCAGTTTTGAAACACTCTTTTTGTAGAATCTGCAAGTGGATATTTGGAGCGCTTTGAGGCCTATGCTGGGAAATGAAATATCTTCTCCTAAAAACTAGACAGAAGCATTCTCAGAAACTTCTGTGTGATGAGTGCATTGAACTCACAGACTTGAACATTGCTTTTGATAGAGCAGTTTGGAAACACTCCTTTTGTAAAATCTGCAAGTGTTTATTTGGAGCGCTTTGAGGCCTATCCTGGAAAAGGAAATATCTTCACATAATAACTAGACAGAAGCATTCTCAGAAACTTCTTTGTGATGACTGCATTCTACTCACAGAGTTGAACCTTCTTTGTGATAGAAGAGTTTTCAAACACTCTTTTTGTAGAATCTGCAAGTGCACATTTGGAACTGTTGGAGGCCAACCCTGGAAAAGGAAACATCCTCACATAGAAACTAGACAGAAGCATTCTCAGAAACTTGCTTGTGACGAGTGCATTCAACTCACAGACTTGAACCTTTCTTTTGAAAGAGCAGTTTTGGAACACTCTTTTTGTAGAATCTGATAGTGTATCTTTGGAGCGCTGTGAGGCCTATGCTGGGAAATGAAATATCTTCACCTAAAAACTAGACGGAAGCATTCTCCGAAACTTCTGTGTGATGAGTGCATTCAACTCACAGACTTGAACGTTCCTTTTGATAGAACAGTTTTGAAACACTCCTTTTGTAGAATCTGCAAGTGTTTATTTGGAGCGCTTGGAGTCCTATGCTGGAAAAGGAAATGTCTTCAAATAACAACTACACAGAAGCATTCTCCGAAACTTCTTTGTGATGAGTGCATTCAACTCACAGACTTGAACCTTCCTTTTGAAAGAGCAGTTTTGAAACACTCTTTTTGTAGAATCTGCAACTGGATATTTGGAGCACTTTGAGGCCTATGCTGGGAAATGAAATGTCTTCTCCTAAAAACTAGACAGAAGCATTCTCAGAAACTTCTTTGTGATGAGTGCATTCTACTCACAGAGTTGAACCTTCTTTGTGATAGAAGAGTTTTCAAACTCTCTTTTGGTAGAATCTGCAAGTGCACATTTGGAACTGTTGGATGCCAACCCTGGAAAAGGAAACATCCTCACGTAGAAGCTAGACAGAAGCATTCTCAGAAACTTGCTTGTGACGAGTGCATTCAACTCACAGACTTGAACCTTTCTTTTGAAAGAGCAGTTTTGGAACACTCTTTTTGTAGAATCTGCTAGTGTATATTTGGAGCGCTGTGAGGCCTATGCTGGGAAATGAAATATCTTCACCTAAAAACTAGACGGAAGCATTCTCCGAAACTTCTGTGTGATGAGTGCATTCAACTCACAGACTTGAACGTTCCTTTTGATAGAACAGTTTTGAAACACTCCTTTTGTAGAATCTGCAAGTGTTTCTTTCGAGCGCTTGCAGGACTACGCTGGAAAAGGAAATGTCTTCAAATAACAACTACACAGAAGCATTCTCAGAAACTTCTTTGTGATGAGTGCATTCAACTCACAGACTTGAACCTTCCTTTTGAAAGAGCAGTTTTGAAACACTCTTTTTGTAGAATCTGCAAGTGGATATTTGGAGCGCTTTGAGGCCTATGCTGGGAAATGAAATATCTTCTCCTAAAAACTAGACAGAAGCATTCTCAGAAACTTCTGTGTGATGAGTGCATTCAACTCACAGACTTGAACACTGCTTTTGATAGAGCAGTTTGGAAACACTCCTTTTGTAAAATCTGCAAGTGTTTATTTGGAGCGCTTTGAGGCCTATCCTGGAAAAGGAAATATCTTCACATAATAACTAGACAGAAGCCTTCTCAGAAACTTCTTTGTGATGAGTGCATTCTACTCACAGAGTTGAACCTTCTTTGTGATAGAAGAGTTTTCAAACTCTCTTTTTGTAGAATCTGCAAGTGCACATTTGGAACTGTTGGGGGCCAACGTTGGAAAAGGAAACATCCTCACGTAGAAACTAGACAGAAGCATTCTCAGAAACATGCTTGTGACGAGTGCATTCAACTCACAGACTTGAACCTTTCTTTTGAAAGAGCAGTTTTGGAACACTCTTTTTGTAGGATCTGCTAGTGTATATTTGGAGCGCTGTGAGGCCCACGCTGGGAAATGAAATATCTTCACCTAAAAACTAGACGGAAGCATTCTCCGAAACTTCTGTGTGATGAGTGCATTCAACTCACAGACTTGAAAGTTCCTTTTGATAGAACAGTTTTGAAACACTCCTTTTGTAGAATCTGCAAGTGTTTATTTGGAGCGCTTGAAGGCCTATGCTGGAAAAGGAAATGTCTTCAAATAACAACTACACAGAAGCATTCTCAGAAACTTCTTTGTGATGAGTGCATTCAACTCACAGACTTGAACCTTCCTTTTGAAAGAGCAGTTTTGAAACACTCTTTTTGTAGAATCTGCAAGTGGATATTTGGAACGCTTTGAGGCCTATGCTGGGAAATGAAATATCTTCTCCTAAAAACTAGACAGAAGCATTCTCAGAAACTTCTGTGTGATGAGTGCATTCAACTCACAGACTTGAACACTGCTTTTGATAGAGCAGTTTGGAAACACTCCTTTTGTAAAATCTGCAAGTGTTTATTTGGAGCGCTTTGAGGCCTATCCTGGAAAAGGAAATATCTTCACATAATAACTAGACAGAAGCATTCTCAGAAACTTCTTTGTGATGAGTGCATTCTTCTCACAGAGTTGAACCTTCTTTGTGATAGAAGAGTTTTCAAACTCTCTTTTTGTAGAATCTGCAAGGGCACATTTGGAACTGTTGGAGGCCAACGCTGGAAAAGGAAACATCCTCACATAGAAACTAGACAGAAGCATTCTCAGAAACTTGCTTGTGACGAGTGCATTCAACTCACAGACTTGAACCTTTCTTTTGAAAGAGCAGTTTTGGAACACTCTTTTTGTAGAATCTGATAGTGTATCTTTGGAGCGCTGTGAGGCCTATGCTGGGAAATGAAATATCTTCACCTAAAAACTAGACGGAAGCATTCTCCGAAACTTCTGTGTGATGAGTGCATTCAACTCACAGACTTGAACGTTCCTTTTGATAGAACAGTTTTGAAACACTCCTTTTGTAGAATCTGCAAGTGTTTATTTGGAGCGCTTGGAGTCCTATGCTGGAAAAGGAAATGTCTTCAAATAACAACTACACAGAAGCATTCTCCGAAACTTCTTTGTGATGAGTGCATTCAACTCACAGACTTGAACCTTCCTTTTGAAAGAGCAGTTTTGAAACACTCTTTTTGTAGAATCTGCAACTGGATATTTGGAGCACTTTGAGGCCTATGCTGGGAAATGAAATGTCTTCTCCTAAAAACTAGACAGAAGCATTCTCAGAAACTTCTGTGTGATGAGTGCATTCAACTCACAGACTTGAACATTGCTTTTGATAGAGCAGTTTGGAAACACTCCTTTTGTAAAATCTGCAAGTGTTTATTTGGAGCGCTTTGAGGCCTATCCTGGAAAAGTAAATATCTTCACATAATAACTAGACAGAAGCATTCTCAGAAACTTCTTTGTGATAAGTGCATTCTACTCACAGAGTTGAACCTTCTTTGTGATAGAAGAGTTTTCAAACTCTCTTTTGGTAGAATCTGCAAGTGCACATTTGGAACGGTTGGATGCCAACCCTGGAAAAGGAAACATCCTCACGTAGAAGCTAGACAGAAGCATTCTCAGAAACTTGCTTGTGACGAGTGCATTCAACTCACAGACTTGAACCTTTCTTTTGAAAGAGCAGTTTTGGAACACTCTTTTTGTAGAATCTGCTAGTGTATATTTGGAGCGCTGTGAGGCCTATGCTGGGAAATGAAATATCTTCACCTAAAAACTAGACGGAAGCATTCTCCGAAACTTCTGTGTGATGAGTGCATTCAACTCACAGACTTGAACGTTCCTTTTGATAGAACAGTTTTGAAACACTCCTTTTGTAGAATCTGCAAGTGTTTCTTTCGAGCGCTTGCAGGACTACGCTGGAAAAGGAAATGTCTTCAAATAACAACTACACAGAAGCATTCTCAGAAACTTCTTTGTGATGAGTGCATTCAACTCACAGAGTTGAACCTTCCTTTTGAAAGAGCAGTTTTGAAACACTCTTTTTGTAGAATCTGCAAGTGGATATGTGGAGCGCTTTGAGGCCTATGCTGGGAAATGAAATATCTTCTCCTAAAAACTAGACAGAAGCATTCTCAGAAACTTCTGTGTGATGAGTGCATTGAACTCACAGACTTGAACATTGCTTTTGATAGAGCAGTTTGGAAACACTCCTTTTGTAAAATCTGCAAGTGTTTATTTGGAGCGATTTGAGGCCTATCCTGGAAAAGGAAATATCTTCACATAATAACTAGACAGAAGCATTCTCAGAAACTTCTTTGTGATAAGTGCATTCTACTCACAGAGTTGAACCTTCTTTGTGATAGAAGAGTTTTCAAACTCTCTTTTTGTAGAATCTGCAAGTGCACATTTGGAACTGTTGGAGGCCAACGCTGGAAAAGGAAACATCCTCACATAGAAACTAGACAGAAGCATTCTCAGAAACTTGCTTGTGACGAGTGCATTCAACTCACAGACTTGAACCTTTCTTTTGAAAGAGCAGTTTTGGAACACTCTTTTTGTAGAATCTGCTAGTGTATATTTGGAGCGCTGTGAGGCCTATGCTGGGAAATGAAATATCTTCACCTAAAAACTAGACGGAAGCATTCTCCGAAACTTCTGTGTGATGAGTGCATTCAACTCACAGACTTGAACGTTCCTTTTGATAGAACAGTTTTGAAACACTCCTTTTGTAGAATCTGCAAGTGTTTCTTTCGAGCGCTTGGAGGACTACGCTGTAAAAGGAAATGTCTTCAAATAACAACTACACAGAAGCATTCTCAGAAACTTCTTTGTGATGAGTGCATTCAACTCACAGACTTGAACCTTCCTTTTGAAAGAGCAGTTTTGAAACACTCTTTTTGTAGAATCTGCAAGTGGATATTTGGAGCGCTTTGAGGCCTATGCTGGGAAATGAAATATCTTCTCCTAAAAACTAGACAGAAGCATTCTCAGAAACTTCTGTGTGATGAGTGCATTCAACTCACAGACTTGAACACTGCTTTTGATAGAGCAGTTTGGAAACACTCCTTTTGTAAAATCTGCAAGTGTTTATTTGGAGCGCTTTGAGGCCTATCCTGGAAAAGGAAATATCTTCACATAATAACTAGACAGAAGCCTTCTCAGAAACTTCTTTGTGATGAGTGCATTCTACTCACAGAGTTGAACCTTCTTTGTGATAGAAGAGTTTTCAAACTCTCTTTTTGTAGAATCTGCAAGTGCACATTTGGAACTGTTGGGGGCCAACGCTGGAAAAGGAAACATCCTCACGTAGAAACTAGACAGAAGCATTCTCAGAAACATGCTTGTGACGAGTGCATTCAACTCACAGACTTGAACCTTTCTTTTGAAAGAGCAGTTTTGGAACACTCTTTTTGTAGGATCTGCTAGTGTATATTTGGAGCGCTGTGAGGCCCACGCTGGGAAATGAAATATCTTCACCTAAAAACTAGACGGAAGCATTCTCCGAAACTTCTGTGTGATGAGTGCATTCAACTCACAGACTTGAAAGTTCCTTTTGATAGAACAGTTTTGAAACACTCCTTTTGTAGAATCTGCAAGTGTTTATTTGGAGCGCTTGAAGGCCTATGCTGGAAAAGGAAATGTCTTCAAATAACAACTACACAGAAGCATTCTCAGAAACTTCTTTGTGATGAGTGCATTCAACTCACAGACTTGAACCTTCCTTTTGAAAGAGCAGTTTTGAAACACTCTTTTTGTAGAATCTGCAAGTGGATATTTTGAACGCTTTGAGGCCTATGCTGGGAAATGAAATATCTTCTCCTAAAAACTAGACAGAAGCATTCTCAGAAACTTCTGTGTGATGAGTGCATTCAACTCACAGACTTGAACACTGCTTTTGATAGAGCAGTTTGGAAACACTCCTTTTGTAAAATCTGCAAGTGTTTATTTGGAGCGCTTTGAGGACTATCCTGGAAAAGGAAATATCTTCACATAATAACTAGACAGAAGCATTCTCAGAAACTTCTTTGTGATGAGTGCATTCTTCTCACAGAGTTGAACCTTCTTTGTGATAGAAGAGTTTTCAAACTCTCTTTTTGTAGAATCTGCAAGGGCACATTTGGAACTGTTGGAGGCCAACGCTGGAAAAGGAAACATCCTCACATAGAAACTAGACAGAAGCATTCTCAGAAACTTGCTTGTGACGAGTGCATTCAACTCACAGACTTGAACCTTTCTTTTGAAAGAGCAGTTTTGGAACACTCTTTTTGTAGAATCTGCTAGTGTATATTAGGAGCGCTGTGAGGCCTATGCTGGGAAATGAAATATCTACACCTAAAAACTAGACGGAAGCATTCTCCGAAACTTCTGTGTGATGAGTGCATTCAACTCACAGACTTGAACGTTCCTTTTGATAGAACAGTTTTGAAACACTCCTTTTGTAGAATCTGAAAGTGTTTATTTGGAGCGCTTGCAGTCCTATGCTGGAAAAGGAAGTGTCTTCAAATAACAACTACACAGAAGCATTCTCAGAAACTTCTTTGTGATGAGTGCATTCAACTCACAGACTTGAACCTTCCTTTTGAAAGAGCAGTTTTGAAACACTCTTTTTGTAGAATCTGCAAGTGGATATTTGGAGCGCTTTGAGGCCTACGCTGGGAAATGAAATATCTTCTCCTAAAAACTAGAAGGAAGCATTCTCAGAAACTTCTGTGTGATGAGTGCATTCAACCCACCGACTTGAACGTTCCTTTTGATAGAACAGTTTTGAAACACTCCTTTTGTAGAATCTGCAAGTGTTTCTTTCGAGCGCTTGGAGGACTACGCTGGAAAAGGAAATGTCTTCAAATAACAACTACACAGAAGCATTCTCAGAAACTTCTTTGTGATGAGTGCATTCAACTCACAGACTTGAACCTTCCTTTTGAAAGAGCAGTTTTGAAACACTCTTTTTGTAGAATCTGCAAGTGGATATTTGGAGCGCTTGGAGTTCTATGCTGGAAAAGGAAATGTCTTCAAATAACAACTACACAGAAGCATTCTCAGAAACTTCTTTGTGATGAGTGCATTCAACTCACGACTTGAACCTTTCTTTTGAAAGAGCAGTTTTGGAACACTCTTTTTGTAGAATCTGCTAGTGTATATTTGGAGCGCTTTGAGGCCTATCCTGGAAAAGGAAATATCTTCACGTAATAACTAGACAGAAGCATTCTCAGAAACTTCTTTGTGAGGAGTGCATTCTAGTCACAGACTTGAACGTTCCTTTTGATAGAAGAGTTTTGAAACTCTCCTTTTGTAGAATCTGCAAGTGTTTATTTCGAACGCTTGGAGGCCTATGCTGGAAAAGGAAATGTCTTCAAATAACAACTACACAGAAGCATTCTCAGAAACTTCTTTGTGATGAGTGCATTGAACTCACAGGCTTGAACCATCCTTTTGAAAGAGCAGTTTTGAAACACTCTTTTTGTAGAATCTGCAAGTGGATATTTGGAGCGCTTTGAGGCCTATGCTGGGAAATGAAATATCTTCTCCTAAAAACTAGACAGAAGCATTCTCAGAAACTTCTGTGTGATGAGTGCATTGAACTCACAGACTTGAACATTGCTTTTGATAGAGCAGTTTGGAAACACTCCTTTTGTAAAATCTGCAAGTGTTTATTTGGAGCGCTTTGAGGCCTATCCTGGAAAAGGAAATATCTTCACATAATAACTAGACAGAAGCATTCTCAGAAACTTCTTTGTGATGACTGCATTCTACTCACAGAGTTGAACCTTCTTTGTGATAGAAGAGTTTTCAAACTCTCTTTTTGTAGAATCTGCAAGTGCACATTTGGAACTGTTGGAGGCCAACCCTGGAAAAGGAAACATCCTCACATAGAAACTAGACAGAAGCATTCTCAGAAACTTGCTTGTGACGAGTGCATTCAACTCACAGACTTGAACCTTTCTTTTGAAAGAGCAGTTTTGGAACACTCTTTTTGTAGAATCTGATAGTGTATCTTTGGAGCGCTGTGAGGCCTATGCTGGGAAATGAAATATCTTCACCTAAAAACTAGACGGAAGCATTCTCCGAAACTTCTGTGTGATGAGTGCATTCAACTCACAGACTTGAACGTTCCTTTTGATAGAACAGTTTTGAAACACTCCTTTTGTAGAATCTGCAAGTGTTTATTTGGAGCGCTTGGAGTCCTATGCTGGAAAAGGAAATGTCTTCAAATAACAACTACACAGAAGCATTCTCCGAAACTTCTTTGTGATGAGTGCATTCAACTCACAGACTTGAACCTTCCTTTTGAAAGAGCAGTTTTGAAACACTCTTTTTGTAGAATCTGCAACTGGATATTTGGAGCACTTTGAGGCCTATGCTGGGAAATGAAATGTCTTCTCCTAAAAACTAGACAGAAGCATTCTCAGAAACTTCTGTGTGATGAGTGCATTCAACTCACAGACTTGAACATTGCTTTTGATAGAGCAGTTTGGAAACACTCCTTTTGTAAAATCTGCAAGTGTTTATTTGGAGCGCTTTGAGGCCTATCCTGGAAAAGTAAATATCTTCACATAATAACTAGACAGAAGCATTCTCAGAAACTTCTTTGTGATAAGTGCATTCTACTCACAGAGTTGAACCTTCTTTGTGATAGAAGAGTTTTCAAACTCTCTTTTGGTAGAATCTGCAAGTGCACATTTGGAACGGTTGGATGCCAACCCTGGAAAAGGAAACATCCTCACGTAGAAGCTAGACAGAAGCATTCTCAGAAACTTGCTTGTGACGAGTGCATTCAACTCACAGACTTGAACCTTTCTTTTGAAAGAGCAGTTTTGGAACACTCTTTTTGTAGAATCTGCTAGTGTATATTTGGAGCGCTGTGAGGCCTATGCTGGGAAATGAAATATCTTCACCTAAAAACTAGACGGAAGCATTCTCCGAAACTTCTGTGTGATGAGTGCATTCAACTCACAGACTTGAACGTTCCTTTTGATAGAACAGTTTTGAAACACTCCTTTTGTAGAATCTGCAAGTGTTTCTTTCGAGCGCTTGCAGGACTACGCTGGAAAAGGAAATGTCTTCAAATAACAACTACACAGAAGCATTCTCAGAAACTTCTTTGTGATGAGTGCATTCAACTCACAGAGTTGAACCTTCCTTTTGAAAGAGCAGTTTTGAAACACTCTTTTTGTAGAATCTGCAAGTGGATATGTGGAGCGCTTTGAGGCCTATGCTGGGAAATGAAATATCTTCTCCTAAAAACTAGACAGAAGCATTCTCAGAAACTTCTGTGTGATGAGTGCATTGAACTCACAGACTTGAACATTGCTTTTGATAGAGCAGTTTGGAAACACTCCTTTTGTAAAATCTGCAAGTGTTTATTTGGAGCGATTTGAGGCCTATCCTGGAAAAGGAAATATCTTCACATAATAACTAGACAGAAGCATTCTCAGAAACTTCTTTGTGATAAGTGCATTCTACTCACAGAGTTGAACCTTCTTTGTGATAGAAGAGTTTTCAAACTCTCTTTTTGTAGAATCTGCAAGTGCACATTTGGAACTGTTGGAGGCCAACGCTGGAAAAGGAAACATCCTCACATAGAAACTAGACAGAAGCATTCTCAGAAACTTGCTTGTGACGAGTGCATTCAACTCACAGACTTGAACCTTTCTTTTGAAAGAGCAGTTTTGGAACACTCTTTTTGTAGAATCTGCTAGTGTATATTTGGAGCGCTGTGAGGCCTATGCTGGGAAATGAAATATCTTCACCTAAAAACTAGACGGAAGCATTCTCCGAAACTTCTGTGTGATGAGTGCATTCAACTCACAGACTTGAACGTTCCTTTTGATAGAACAGTTTTGAAACACTCCTTTTGTAGAATCTGCAAGTGTTTCTTTCGAGCGCTTGGAGGACTACGCTGTAAAAGGAAATGTCTTCAAATAACAACTACACAGAAGCATTCTCAGAAACTTCTTTGTGATGAGTGCATTCAACTCACAGAGTTGAACCTTCCTTTTGAAAGAGCAGTTTTGAAACACTCTTTTTGTAGAATCTGCAAGTGGATATTTGGAGCGCTTTGAGGCCTATGCTGGGAAATGAAATATCTTCTCCTAAAAACTAGACAGAAGCATTCTCAGAAACTTCTGTGTGATGAGTGCATTCAACTCACAGACTTGAACACTGCTTTTGATAGAGCAGTTTGGAAACACTCCTTTTGTAAAATCTGCAAGTGTTTATTTGGAGCGCTTTGAGGCCTATCCTGGAAAAGGAAATATCTTCACATAATAACTAGACAGAAGCCTTCTCAGAAACTTCTTTGTGATGAGTGCATTCTACTCACAGAGTTGAACCTTCTTTGTGATAGAAGAGTTTTCAAACTCTCTTTTTGTAGAATCTGCAAGTGCACATTTGGAACTGTTGGGGGCCAACGCTGGAAAAGGAAACATCCTCACGTAGAAACTAGACAGAAGCATTCTCAGAAACATGCTTGTGACGAGTGCATTCAACTCACAGACTTGAACCTTTCTTTTGAAAGAGCAGTTTTGGAACACTCTTTTTGTATGATCTGCTATTGTATATTTGGAGCGCTGTGAGGCCCACGCTGGGAAATGAAATATCTTCACCTAAAAACTAGACGGAAGCATTCTCCGAAACTTCTGTGTGATGAGTGCATTCAACTCACAGACTTGAAAGTTCCTTTTGATAGAACAGTTTTGAAACACTCCTTTTGTAGAATCTGCAAGTGTTTATTTGGAGCGCTTGAAGGCCTATGCTGGAAAAGGAAATGTCTTCAAATAACAACTACACAGAAGCATTCTCAGAAACTTCTTTGTGATGAGTGCATTCAACTCACAGACTTGAACCTTCCTTTTGAAAGAGCAGTTTTGAAACACTCTTTTTGTAGAATCTGCAAGTGGATATTTTGAACGCTTTGAGGCCTATGCTGGGAAATGAAATATCTTCTCCTAAAAACTAGACAGAAGCATTCTCAGAAACTTCTGTGTGATGAGTGCATTCAACTCACAGACTTGAACACTGCTTTTGATAGAGCAGTTTGGAAACACTCCTTTTGTAAAATCTGCAAGTGTTTATTTGGAGCGCTTTGAGGACTATCCTGGAAAAGGAAATATCTTCACATAATAACTAGACAGAAGCATTCTCAGAAACTTCTTTGTGATGAGTGCATTCTTCTCACAGAGTTGAACCTTCTTTGTGATAGAAGAGTTTTCAAACTCTCTTTTTGTAGAATCTGCAAGGGCACATTTGGAACTGTTGGAGGCCAACGCTGGAAAAGGAAACATCCTCACATAGAAACTAGACAGAAGCATTCTCAGAAACTTGCTTGTGACGAGTGCATTCAACTCACAGACTTGAACCTTTCTTTTGAAAGAGCAGTTTTGGAACACTCTTTTTGTAGAATCTGCTAGTGTATATTAGGAGCGCTGTGAGGCCTATGCTGGGAAATGAAATATCTACACCTAAAAACTAGACGGAAGCATTCTCCGAAACTTCTGTGTGATGAGTGCATTCAACTCACAGACTTGAACGTTCCTTTTGATAGAACAGTTTTGAAACACTCCTTTTGTAGAATCTGAAAGTGTTTATTTGGAGCGCTTGCAGTCCTATGCTGGAAAAGGAAGTGTCTTCAAATAACAACTACACAGAAGCATTCTCAGAAACTTCTTTGTGATGAGTGCATTCAACTCACAGACTTGAACCTTCCTTTTGAAAGAGCAGTTTTGAAACACTCTTTTTGTAGAATCTGCAAGTGGATATTTGGAGCGCTTTGAGGCCTACGCTGGGAAATGAAATATCTTCTCCTAAAAACTAGAAGGAAGCATTCTCAGAAACTTCTGTGTGATGAGTGCATTCAACCCACCGACTTGAACGTTCCTTTTGATAGAACAGTTTTGAAACACTCCTTTTGTAGAATCTGCAAGTGTTTCTTTCGAGCGCTTGGAGGACTACGCTGGAAAAGGAAATGTCTTCAAATAACAACTACACAGAAGCATTCTCAGAAACTTCTTTGTGATGAGTGCATTCACCTCACAGACTTGAACCTTCCTTTTGAAAGAGCAGTTTTGAAACACTCTTTTTGTAGAATCTGCAAGTGGATATTTGGAGCGCTTGGAGTTCTATGCTGGAAAAGGAAATGTCTTCAAATAACAACTACACAGAAGCATTCTCAGAAACTTCTTTTTGATGAGTGCATTCAACTCATGACTTGAACCTTTCTTTTGAAAGAGCAGTTTTGGAACACTCTTTTTGTAGAATCTGCTAGTGTATATTTGGAGCGCTTTGAGGCCTATCCTGGAAAAGGAAATATCTTCACGTAATAACTAGACAGAAGCATTCTCAGAAACTTCTTTGTGAGGAGTGCATTCTAGTCACAGACTTGAACGTTCCTTTTGATAGAAGAGTTTTGAAACTCTCCTTTTGTAGAATTTGCAAGTGTTTATTTCGAACGCTTGGAGGCCTATGCTGGAAAAGGAAATGTCTTCAAATAACAACTACACAGAAGCATTCTCAGAAACTTCTTTGTGATGAGTGCATTGAACTCACAGGCTTGAACCATC
Source organism: Pongo pygmaeus (assembly GCF_028885625.2). Classification (NCBI taxonomy): domain Eukaryota; kingdom Metazoa; phylum Chordata; class Mammalia; order Primates; family Hominidae; genus Pongo; species Pongo pygmaeus. Next base: position 40,691,137 of record NC_072392.2, read on the forward strand.
CTTTTGAAAGAGCAGTTTTGAAACACTCTTTTTGTAGAATCTGCAAGTGGATATTTGGAGCGCTTTGAGGCCTATGCTGGGAAATGAAATATCTTCTCCTAAAAACTAGACAGAAGCATTCTCAGAAACTTCTGTGTGATGAGTGCATTGAACTCACAGACTTGAACATTGCTTTTGATAGAGCAGTTTGGAAACACTCCTTTTGTAAAATCTGCAAGTGTTTATTTGGAGCGCTTTGAGGCCTATCCTGGAAAAGGAAATATCTTCACATAATAACTAGACAGAAGCATTCTCAGAAACTTCTTTGTGATGACTGCATTCTACTCACAGAGTTGAACCTTCTTTGTGATAGAAGAGTTTTCAAACTCTCTTTTTGTAGAATCTGCAAGTGCACATTTGGAACTGTTGGAGGCCAACCCTGGAAAAGGAAACATCCTCACATAGAAACTAGACAGAAGCATTCTCAGAAACTTGCTTGTGACGAGTGCATTCAACTCACAGACTTGAACATTGCTTTTGAAAGAGCAGTTTTGGAACACTCTTTTTGTAGAATCTGATAGTGTATCTTTGGAGCGCTGTGAGGCCTATGCTGGGAAATGAAATATCTTCACCTAAAAACTAGACGGAAGCATTCTCCGAAACTTCTGTGTGATGAGTGCATTCAACTCACAGACTTGAACGTTCCTTTTGATAGAACAGTTTTGAAACACTCCTTTTGTAGAATCTGCAAGTGTTTATTTGGAGCGCTTGGAGTCCTATGCTGGAAAAGGAAATGTCTTCAAATAACAACTACACAGAAGCATTCTCCGAAACTTCTTTGTGATGAGTGCATTCAACTCACAGACTTGAACCTTCCTTTTGAAAGAGCAGTTTTGAAACACTCTTTTTGTAGAATCTGCAACTGGATATTTGGAGCACTTTGAGGCCTATGCTGGGAAATGAAATGTCTTCTCCTAAAAACTAGACAGAAGCATTCTCAGAAACTTCTTTGTGATGAGTGCATTCTACTCACAGAGTTGAACCTTCTTTGTGATAGAAGAGTTTTCAAACTCTCTTTTGGTAGAATCTGCAAGTGCACATTTGGAACTGTTGGATGCCAACCCTGGAAAAGGAAACATCCTCACGTAGAAGCTAGACAGAAGCATTCTCAGAAACTTGCTTGTGACGAGTGCATTCAACTCACAGACTTGAACCTTTCTTTTGAAAGAGCAGTTTTGGAACACTCTTTTTGTAGAATCTGCTAGTGTATATTTGGAGCGCTGTGAGGCCTATGCTGGGAAATGAAATATCTTCACCTAAAAACTAGACGGAAGCATTCTCCGAAACTTCTGTGTGATGAGTGCATTCAACTCACAGACTTGAACGTTCCTTTTGATAGAACAGTTTTGAAACACTCCTTTTGTAGAATCTGCAAGTGTTTCTTTCGAGCGCTTGCAGGACTACGCTGGAAAAGGAAATGTCTTCAAATAACAACTACACAGAAGCATTCTCAGAAACTTCTTTGTGATGAGTGCATTCAACTCACAGACTTGAACCTTCCTTTTGAAAGAGCAGTTTTGAAACACTCTTTTTGTAGAATCTGCAAGTGGATATTGGGAGCGCTTTGAGGCCTATGCTGGGAAATGAAATATCTTCTCCTAAAAACTAGACAGAAGCATTCTCAGAAACTTCTGTGTGATGAGTGCATTCAACTCACAGACTTGAACACTGCTTTTGATAGAGCAGTTTGGAAACACTCCTTTTGTAAAATCTGCAAGTGTTTATTTGGAGCGCTTTGAGGCCTATCCTGGAAAAGGAAATATCTTCACATAATAACTAGACAGAAGCCTTCTCAGAAACTTCTTTGTGATGAGTGCATTCTACTCACAGAGTTGAACCTTCTTTGTGATAGAAGAGTTTTCAAACTCTCTTTTTGTAGAATCTGCAAGTGCACATTTGGAACTGTTGGGGGCCAACGCTGGAAAAGGAAACATCCTCACGTAGAAACTAGACAGAAGCATTCTCAGAAACATGCTTGTGACGAGTGCATTCAACTCACAGACTTGAACCTTTCTTTTGAAAGAGCAGTTTTGGAACACTCTTTTTGTAGGATCTGCTAGTGTATATTTGGAGCGCTGTGAGGCCCACGCTGGGAAATGAAATATCTTCACCTAAAAACTAGACGGAAGCATTCTCCGAAACTTCTGTGTGATGAGTGCATTCAACTCACAGACTTGAAAGTTCCTTTTGATAGAACAGTTTTGAAACACTCCTTTTGTAGAATCTGCAAGTGTTTATTTGGAGCGCTTGAAGGCCTATGCTGGAAAAGGAAATGTCTTCAAATAACAACTACACAGAAGCATTCTCAGAAACTTCTTTGTGATGAGTGCATTCAACTCACAGACTTGAACCTTCCTTTTGAAAGAGCAGTTTTGAAACACTCTTTTTGTAGAATCTGCAAGTGGATATTTGGAACGCTTTGAGGCCTATGCTGGGAAATGAAATATCTTCTCCTAAAAACTAGAGAGAAGCATTCTCAGAAACTTCTGTGTGATGAGTGCATTCAACTCACAGACTTGAACACTGCTTTTGATAGAGCAGTTTGGAAACACTCCTTTTGTAAAATCTGCAAGTGTTTATTTGGAGCGCTTTGAGGCCTATCCTGGAAAAGGAAATATCTTCACATAATAACTAGACAGAAGCATTCTCAGAAACTTCTTTGTGATGAGTGCATTCTTCTCACAGAGTTGAACCTTCTTTGTGATAGAAGAGTTTTCAAACTCTCTTTTTGTAGAATCTGCAAGGGCACATTTGGAACTGTTGGAGGCCAACGCTGGAAAAGGAAACATCCTCACATAGAAACTAGACAGAAGCATTCTCAGAAACTTGCTTGTGACGAGTGCATTCAACTCACAGACTTGAACCTTTCTTTTGAAAGAGCAGTTTTGGAACACTCTTTTTGTAGAATCTGCTAGTGTATATTAGGAGCGCTGTGAGGCCTATGCTGGGAAATGAAATATCTACACCTAAAAACTAGACGGAAGCATTCTCCGAAACTTCTGTGTGATGAGTGCATTCAACTCACAGACTTGAACGTTCCTTTTGATAGAACAGTTTTGAAACACTCCTTTTGTAGAATCTGAAAGTGTTTATTTGGAGCGCTTGCAGTCCTATGCTGGAAAAGGAAGTGTCTTCAAATAACAACTACACAGAAGCATTCTCAGAAACTTCTTTGTGATGAGTGCATTCAACTCACAGACTTGAACCTTCCTTTTGAAAGAGCAGTTTTGAAACACTCTTTTTGTAGAATCTGCAAGTGGATATTTGGAGCGCTTTGAGGCCTACGCTGGGAAATGAAATATCTTCTCCTAAAAACTAGAAGGAAGCATTCTCAGAAACTTCTGTGTGATGAGTGCATTCAACCCACCGACTTGAACGTTCCTTTTGATAGAACAGTTTTGAAACACTCCTTTTGTAGAATCTGCAAGTGTTTCTTTCGAGCGCTTGGAGGACTACGCTGGAAAAGGAAATGTCTTCAAATAACAACTACACAGAAGCATTCTCAGAAACTTCTTTGTGATGAGTGCATTCACCTCACAGACTTGAACCTTCCTTTTGAAAGAGCAGTTTTGAAACACTCTTTTTGTAGAATCTGCAAGTGGATATTTGGAGCGCTTGGAGTTCTATGCTGGAAAAGGAAATGTCTTCAAATAACAACTACACAGAAGCATTCTCAGAAACTTCTTTGTGATGAGTGCATTCAACTCACAGACTTGAACCTTTCTTTTGAAAGAGCAGTTTTGGAACACTCTTTTTGTAGAATCTGCTAGTGTATATTTGGAGCGCTTTGAGGCCTATCCTGGAAAAGGAAATATCTTCACGTAATAACTAGACAGAAGCATTCTCAGAAACTTCTTTGTGAGGAGTGCATTCTAGTTACAGACTTGAACGTTCCTTTTGATAGAAGAGTTTTGAAACTCTCCTTTTGTAGAATCTGCAAGTGTTTATTTCGAACGCTTGGAGGCCTATGCTGGAAAAGGAAATGTCTTCAAATAACAACTACACAGAAGCATTCTCAGAAACTTCTTTGTGATGAGTGCATTGAACTCACAGGCTTGAACCATCCTTTTGAAAGAGCAGTTTTGAAACACTCTTTTTGTAGAATCTGCAAGTGGATATTTGGAGCGCTTTGAGGCCTATGCTGGGAAATGAAATATCTTCTCCTAAAAACTAGACAGAAGCATTCTCAGAAACTTCTGTGTGATGAGTGCATTGAACTCACAGACTTGAACATTGCTTTTGATAGAGCAGTTTGGAAACACTCCTTTTGTAAAATCTGCAAGTGTTTATTTGGAGCGCTTTGAGGCCTATCCTGGAAAAGGAAATATCTTCACATAATAACTAGACAGAAGCATTCTCAGAAACTTCTTTGTGATGACTGCATTCTACTCACAGAGTTGAACCTTCTTTGTGATAGAAGAGTTTTCAAACACTCTTTTTGTAGAATCTGCAAGTGCACATTTGGAGCTGTTGGAGGCCAACCCTGGAAAAGGAAACATCCTCACATAGAAACTAGACAGAAGCATTCTCAGAAACTTGCTTGTGACGAGTGCATTCAACTCACAGACTTGAACCTTTCTTTTGAAAGAGCAGTTTTGGAACACTCTTTTTGTAGAATCTGATAGTGTATCTTTGGAGCGCTGTGAGGCCTATGCTGGGAAATGAAATATCTTCACCTAAAAACTAGACGGAAGCATTCTCCGAAACTTCTGTGTGATGAGTGCATTCAACTCACAGACTTGAACGTTCCTTTTGATAGAACAGTTTTGAAACACTCCTTTTGTAGAATCTGCAAGTGTTTATTTGGAGCGCTTGGAGTCCTATGCTGGAAAAGGAAATGTCTTCAAATAACAACTACACAGAAGCATTCTCAGAAACTTCTTTGTGATGAGTGCATTCAACTCACAGACTTGAACCTTCCTTTTGAAAGAGCAGTTTTGAAACACTCTTTTTGTAGAATCTGCAACTGGATATTTGGAGCACTTTGAGGCCTATGCTGGGAAATGAAATGTCTTCTCCTAAAAACTAGACAGAAGCATTCTCAGAAACTTCTTTGTGATGAGTGCATTCTACTCACAGAGTTGAACCTTCTTTGTGATAGAAGAGTTTTCAAACTCTCTTTTGGTAGAATCTGCAAGTGCACATTTGGAACTGTTGGATGCCAACCCTGGAAAAGGAAACATCCTCACGTAGAAGCTAGACAGAAGCATTCTCAGAAACTTGCTTGTGACGAGTGCATTCAACTCACAGACTTGAACCTTTCTTTTGAAAGAGCAGTTTTGGAACACTCTTTTTGTAGAATCTGCTAGTGTATATTTGGAGCGCTGTGAGGCCTATGCTGGGAAATGAAATATCTTCACCTAAAAACTAGACGGAAGCATTCTCCGAAACTTCTGTGTGATGAGTGCATTCAACTCACAGACTTGAACGTTCCTTTTGATAGAACAGTTTTGAAACACTCCTTTTGTAGAATCTGCAAGTGTTTCTTTCGAGCGCTTGCAGGACTACGCTGGAAAAGGAAATGTCTTCAAATAACAACTACACAGAAGCATTCTCAGAAACTTCTTTGTGATGAGTGCATTCAACTCACAGACTTGAACCTTCCTTTTGAAAGAGCAGTTTTGAAACACTCTTTTTGTAGAATCTGCAAGTGGATATTGGGAGCGCTTTGAGGCCTATGCTGGGAAATGAAATATCTTCTCCTAAAAACTAGACAGAAGCATTCTCAGAAACTTCTGTGTGATGAGTGCATTCAACTCACAGACTTGAACACTGCTTTTGATAGAGCAGTTTGGAAACACTCCTTTTGTAAAATCTGCAAGTGTTTATTTGGAGCGCTTTGAGGCCTATCCTGGAAAAGGAAATATCTTCACATAATAACTAGACAGAAGCCTTCTCAGAAACTTCTTTGTGATGAGTGCATTCTACTCACAGAGTTGAACCTTCTTTGTGATAGAAGAGTTTTCAAACTCTCTTTTTGTAGAATCTGCAAGTGCACATTTGGAACTGTTGGGGGCCAACGCTGGAAAAGGAAACATCCTCACGTAGAAACTAGACAGAAGCATTCTCAGAAACATGCTTGTGACGAGTGCATTCAACTCACAGACTTGAACCTTTCTTTTGAAAGAGCAGTTTTGGAACACTCTTTTTGTAGGATCTGCTAGTGTATATTTGGAGCGCTGTGAGGCCCACGCTGGGAAATGAAATATCTTCACCTAAAAACTAGACGGAAGCATTCTCCGAAACTTCTGTGTGATGAGTGCATTCAACTCACAGACTTGAAAGTTCCTTTTGATAGAACAGTTTTGAAACACTCCTTTTGTAGAATCTGCAAGTGTTTATTTGGAGCGCTTGAAGGCCTATGCTGGAAAAGGAAATGTCTTCAAATAACAACTACACAGAAGCATTCTCAGAAACTTCTTTGTGATGAGTGCATTCAACTCACAGACTTGAACCTTCCTTTTGAAAGAGCAGTTTTGAAACACTCTTTTTGTAGAATCTGCAAGTGGATATTTGGAACGCTTTGAGGCCTATGCTGGGAAATGAAATATCTTCTCCTAAAAACTAGAGAGAAGCATTCTCAGAAACTTCTGTGTGATGAGTGCATTCAACTCACAGACTTGAACACTGCTTTTGATAGAGCAGTTTGGAAACACTCCTTTTGTAAAATCTGCAAGTGTTTATTTGGAGCGCTTTGAGGCCTATCCTGGAAAAGGAAATATCTTCACATAATAACTAGACAGAAGCATTCTCAGAAACTTCTTTGTGATGAGTGCATTCTTCTCACAGAGTTGAACCTTCTTTGTGATAGAAGAGTTTTCAAACTCTCTTTTTGTAGAATCTGCAAGGGCACATTTGGAACTGTTGGAGGCCAACGCTGGAAAAGGAAACATCCTCACATAGAAACTAGACAGAAGCATTCTCAGAAACTTGCTTGTGACGAGTGCATTCAACTCACAGACTTGAACCTTTCTTTTGAAAGAGCAGTTTTGGAACACTCTTTTTGTAGAATCTGCTAGTGTATATTAGGAGCGCTGTGAGGCCTATGCTGGGAAATGAAATATCTACACCTAAAAACTAGACGGAAGCATTCTCCGAAACTTCTGTGTGATGAGTGCATTCAACTCACAGACTTGAACGTTCCTTTTGATAGAACAGTTTTGAAACACTCCTTTTGTAGAATCTGAAAGTGTTTATTTGGAGCGCTTGCAGTCCTATGCTGGAAAAGGAAGTGTCTTCAAATAACAACTACACAGAAGCATTCTCAGAAACTTCTTTGTGATGAGTGCATTCAACTCACAGACTTGAACCTTCCTTTTGAAAGAGCAGTTTTGAAACACTCTTTTTGTAGAATCTGCAAGTGGATATTTGGAGCGCTTTGAGGCCTACGCTGGGAAATGAAATATCTTCTCCTAAAAACTAGAAGGAAGCATTCTCAGAAACTTCTGTGTGATGAGTGCATTCAACCCACCGACTTGAACGTTCCTTTTGATAGAACAGTTTTGAAACACTCCTTTTGTAGAATCTGCAAGTGTTTCTTTCGAGCGCTTGGAGGACTACGCTGGAAAAGGAAATGTCTTCAAATAACAACTACACAGAAGCATTCTCAGAAACTTCTTTGTGATGAGTGCATTCACCTCACAGACTTGAACCTTCCTTTTGAAAGAGCAGTTTTGAAACACTCTTTTTGTAGAATCTGCAAGTGGATATTTGGAGCGCTTGGAGTTCTATGCTGGAAAAGGAAATGTCTTCAAATAACAACTACACAGAAGCATTCTCAGAAACTTCTTTGTGATGAGTGCATTCAACTCACAGACTTGAACCTTTCTTTTGAAAGAGCAGTTTTGGAACACTCTTTTTGTAGAATCTGCTAGTGTATATTTGGAGCGCTTTGAGGCCTATCCTGGAAAAGGAAATATCTTCACGTAATAACTAGACAGAAGCATTCTCAGAAACTTCTTTGTGAGGAGTGCATTCTAGTTACAGACTTGAACGTTCCTTTTGATAGAAGAGTTTTGAAACTCTCCTTTTGTAGAATCTGCAAGTGTTTATTTCGAACGCTTGGAGGCCTATGCTGGAAAAGGAAATGTCTTCAAATAACAACTACACAGAAGCATTCTCAGAAACTTCTTTGTGATGAGTGCATTGAACTCACAGGCTTGAACCATCCTTTTGAAAGAGCAGTTTTGAAACACTCTTTTTGTAGAATCTGCAAGTGGATATTTGGAGCGCTTTGAGGCCTATGCTGGGAAATGAAATATCTTCTCCTAAAAACTAGACAGAAGCATTCTCAGAAACTTCTGTGTGATGAGTGCATTGAACTCACAGACTTGAACATTGCTTTTGATAGAGCAGTTTGGAAACACTCCTTTTGTAAAATCTGCAAGTGTTTATTTGGAGCGCTTTGAGGCCTATCCTGGAAAAGGAAATATCTTCACATAATAACTAGACAGAAGCATTCTCAGAAACTTCTTTGTGATGACTGCATTCTACTCACAGAGTTGAACCTTCTTTGTGATAGAAGAGTTTTCAAACACTCTTTTTGTAGAATCTGCAAGTGCACATTTGGAGCTGTTGGAGGCCAACCCTGGAAAAGGAAACATCCTCACATAGAAACTAGACAGAAGCATTCTCAGAAACTTGCTTGTGACGAGTGCATTCAACTCACAGACTTGAACCTTTCTTTTGAAAGAGCAGTTTTGGAACACTCTTTTTGTAGAATCTGATAGTGTATCTTTGGAGCGCTGTGAGGCCTATGCTGGGAAATGAAATATCTTCACCTAAAAACTAGACGGAAGCATTCTCCGAAACTTCTGTGTGATGAGTGCATTCAACTCACAGACTTGAACGTTCCTTTTGATAGAACAGTTTTGAAACACTCCTTTTGTAGAATCTGCAAGTGTTTATTTGGAGCGCTTGGAGTCCTATGCTGGAAAAGGAAATGTCTTCAAATAACAACTACACAGAAGCATTCTCAGAAACTTCTTTGTGATGAGTGCATTCAACTCACAGACTTGAACCTTCCTTTTGAAAGAGCAGTTTTGAAACACTCTTTTTGTAGAATCTGCAACTGGATATTTGGAGCACTTTGAGGCCTATGCTGGGAAATGAAATGTCTTCTCCTAAAAACTAGACAGAAGCATTCTCAGAAACTTCTTTGTGATGAGTGCATTCTACTCACAGAGTTGAACCTTCTTTGTGATAGAAGAGTTTTCAAACTCTCTTTTGGTAGAATCTGCAAGTGCACATTTGGAACTGTTGGATGCCAACCCTGGAAAAGGAAACATCCTCACGTAGAAGCTAGACAGAAGCATTCTCAGAAACTTGCTTGTGACGAGTGCATTCAACTCACAGACTTGAACCTTTCTTTTGAAAGAGCAGTTTTGGAACACTCTTTTTGTAGAATCTGCTAGTGTATATTTGGAGCGCTGTGAGGCCTATGCTGGGAAATGAAATATCTTCACCTAAAAACTAGACGGAAGCATTCTCCGAAACTTCTGTGTGATGAGTGCATTCAACTCACAGACTTGAACGTTCCTTTTGATAGAACAGTTTTGAAACACTCCTTTTGTAGAATCTGCAAGTGTTTCTTTCGAGCGCTTGCAGGACTACGCTGGAAAAGGAAATGTCTTCAAATAACAACTACACAGAAGCATTCTCAGAAACTTCTTTGTGATGAGTGCATTCAACTCACAGACTTGAACCTTCCTTTTGAAAGAGCAGTTTTGAAACACTCTTTTTGTAGAATCTGCAAGTGGATATTTGGAGCGCTTTGAGGCCTATGCTGGGAAATGAAATATCTTCTCCTAAAAACTAGACAGAAGCATTCTCAGAAACTTCTGTGTGATGAGTGCATTCAACTCACAGACTTGAACACTGCTTTTGATAGAGCAGTTTGGAAACACTCCTTTTGTAAAATCTGCAAGTGTTTATTTGGAGCGCTTTGAGGCCTATCCTGGAAAAGGAAATATCTTCACATAATAACTAGACAGAAGCCTTCTCAGAAACTTCTTTGTGATGAGTGCATTCTACTCACAGAGTTGAACCTTCTTTGTGATAGAAGAGTTTTCAAACTCTCTTTTTGTAGAATCTGCAAGTGCACATTTGGAACTGTTTGGGGGCAACGTTGGAAAAGGAAACATCCTCACGTAGAAACTAGACAGAAGCATTCTCAGAAACATGCTTGTGACGAGTGCATTCAACTCACAGACTTGAACCTTTCTTTTGAAAGAGCAGTTTTGGAACACTCTTTTTGTAGGATCTGCTAGTGTATATTTGGAGCGCTGTGAGGCCCACGCTGGGAAATGAAATATCTTCACCTAAAAACTAGACGGAAGCATTCTCCGAAACTTCTGTGTGATGAGTGCATTCAACTCACAGACTTGAAAGTTCCTTTTGATAGAACAGTTTTGAAACACTCCTTTTGTAGAATCTGCAAGTGTTTATTTGGAGCGCTTGAAGGCCTATGCTGGAAAAGGAAATGTCTTCAAATAACAACTACACAGAAGCATTCTCAGAAACTTCTTTGTGATGAGTGCATTCAACTCACAGACTTGAACCTTCCTTTTGAAAGAGCAGTTTTGAAACACTCTTTTTGTAGAATCTGCAAGTGGATATTTGGAACGCTTTGAGGCCTATGCTGGGAAATGAAATATCTTCTCCTAAAAACTAGACAGAAGCATTCTCAGAAACTTCTGTGTGATGAGTGCATTCAACTCACAGACTTGAACACTGCTTTTGATAGAGCAGTTTGGAAACACTCCTTTTGTAAAATCTGCAAGTGTTTATTTGGAGCGCTTTGAGGCCTATCCTGGAAAAGGAAATATCTTCACATAATAACTAGACAGAAGCATTCTCAGAAACTTCTTTGTGATGAGTGCATTCTTCTCACAGAGTTGAACCTTCTTTGTGATAGAAGAGTTTTCAAACTCTCTTTTTGTAGAATCTGCAAGGGCACATTTGGAACTGTTGGAGGCCAACGCTGGAAAAGGAAACATCCTCACATAGAAACTAGACAGAAGCATTCTCAGAAACTTGCTTGTGACGAGTGCATTCAACTCACAGACTTGAACCTTTCTTTTGAAAGAGCAGTTTTGGAACACTCTTTTTGTAGAATCTGCTAGTGTATATTAGGAGCGCTGTGAGGCCTATGCTGGGAAATGAAATATCTACACCTAAAAACTAGACGGAAGCATTCTCCGAAACTTCTGTGTGATGAGTGCATTCAACTCACAGACTTGAACGTTCCTTTTGATAGAACAGTTTTGAAACACTCCTTTTGTAGAATCTGAAAGTGTTTATTTGGAGCGCTTGCAGTCCTATGCTGGAAAAGGAAGTGTCTTCAAATAACAACTACACAGAAGCATTCTCAGAAACTTCTTTGTGATGAGTGCATTCAACTCACAGACTTGAACCTTCCTTTTGAAAGAGCAGTTTTGAAACACTCTTTTTGTAGAATCTGCAAGTGGATATTTGGAGCGCTTTGAGGCCTACGCTGGGAAATGAAATATCTTCTCCTAAAAACTAGAAGGAAGCATTCTCAGAAACTTCTGTGTGATGAGTGCATTCAACCCACCGACTTGAACGTTCCTTTTGATAGAACAGTTTTGAAACACTCCTTTTGTAGAATCTGCAAGTGTTTCTTTCGAGCGCTTGGAGGACTACGCTGGAAAAGGAAATGTCTTCAAATAACAACTACACAGAAGCATTCTCAGAAACTTCTTTGTGATGAGTGCATTCACCTCACAGACTTGAACCTTCCTTTTGAAAGAGCAGTTTTGAAACACTCTTTTTGTAGAATCTGCAAGTGGATATTTGGAGCGCTTGGAGTTCTATGCTGGAAAAGGAAATGTCTTCAAATAACAACTACACAGAAGCATTCTCAGAAACTTCTTTGTGATGAGTGCATTCAACTCACAGACTTGAACCTTTCTTTTGAAAGAGCAGTTTTGGAACACTCTTTTTGTAGAATCTGCTAGTGTATATTTGGAGCGCTGTGAGGCCTATGCTGGGAAATGAAATATCTTCACCTAAAAACTAGACGGAAGCATTCTCCGAAACTTCTGTGTGATGAGTGCATTCAACTCACAGACTTGAACGTTCCTTTTGATAGAACAGTTTTGAAACACTCCTTTTGTAGAATCTGCAAGTGTTTCTTTCGAGCGCTTGCAGGACTACGCTGGAAAAGGAAATGTCTTCAAATAACAACTACACAGAAGCATTCTCAGAAACTTCTTTGTGATGAGTGCATTCAACTCACAGACTTGAACCTTCCTTTTGAAAGAGCAGTTTTGAAACACTCTTTTTGTAGAATCTGCAAGTGGATATTTGGAGCGCTTTGAGGCCTATGCTGGGAAATGAAATATCTTCTCCTAAAAACTAGACAGAAGCATTCTCAGAAACTTCTGTGTGATGAGTGCATTCAACTCACAGACTTGAACACTGCTTTTGATAGAGCAGTTTGGAAACACTCCTTTTGTAAAATCTGCAAGTGTTTATTTGGAGCGCTTTGAGGCCTATCCTGGAAAAGGAAATATCTTCACATAATAACTAGACAGAAGCCTTCTCAGAAACTTCTTTGTGATGAGTGCATTCTACTCACAGAGTTGAACCTTCTTTGTGATAGAAGAGTTTTCAAACTCTCTTTTTGTAGAATCTGCAAGTGCACATTTGGAACTGTTTGGGGGCAACGTTGGAAAAGGAAACATCCTCACGTAGAAACTAGACAGAAGCATTCTCAGAAACATGCTTGTGACGAGTGCATTCAACTCACAGACTTGAACCTTTCTTTTGAAAGAGCAGTTTTGGAACACTCTTTTTGTAGGATCTGCTAGTGTATATTTGGAGCGCTGTGAGGCCCACGCTGGGAAATGAAATATCTTCACCTAAAAACTAGACGGAAGCATTCTCCGAAACTTCTGTGTGATGAGTGCATTCAACTCACAGACTTGAAAGTTCCTTTTGATAGAACAGTTTTGAAACACTCCTTTTGTAGAATCTGCAAGTGTTTATTTGGAGCGCTTGAAGGCCTATGCTGGAAAAGGAAATGTCTTCAAATAACAACTACACAGAAGCATTCTCAGAAACTTCTTTGTGATGAGTGCATTCAACTCACAGACTTGAACCTTCCTTTTGAAAGAGCAGTTTTGAAACACTCTTTTTGTAGAATCTGCAAGTGGATATTTGGAACGCTTTGAGGCCTATGCTGGGAAATGAAATATCTTCTCCTAAAAACTAGACAGAAGCATTCTCAGAAACTTCTGTGTGATGAGTGCATTCAACTCACAGACTTGAACACTGCTTTTGATAGAGCAGTTTGGAAACACTCCTTTTGTAAAATCTGCAAGTGTTTATTTGGAGCGCTTTGAGGCCTATCCTGGAAAAGGAAATATCTTCACATAATAACTAGACAGAAGCATTCTCAGAAACTTCTTTGTGATGAGTGCATTCTTCTCACAGAGTTGAACCTTCTTTGTGATAGAAGAGTTTTCAAACTCTCTTTTTGTAGAATCTGCAAGGGCACATTTGGAACTGTTGGAGGCCAACGCTGGAAAAGGAAACATCCTCACATAGAAACTAGACAGAAGCATTCTCAGAAACTTGCTTGTGACGAGTGCATTCAACTCACAGACTTGAACCTTTCTTTTGAAAGAGCAGTTTTGGAACACTCTTTTTGTAGAATCTGCTAGTGTATATTAGGAGCGCTGTGAGGCCTATGCTGGGAAATGAAATATCTACACCTAAAAACTAGACGGAAGCATTCTCCGAAACTTCTGTGTGATGAGTGCATTCAACTCACAGACTTGAACGTTCCTTTTGATAGAACAGTTTTGAAACACTCCTTTTGTAGAATCTGAAAGTGTTTATTTGGAGCGCTTGCAGTCCTATGCTGGAAAAGGAAGTGTCTTCAAATAACAACTACACAGAAGCATTCTCAGAAACTTCTTTGTGATGAGTGCATTCAACTCACAGACTTGAACCTTCCTTTTGAAAGAGCAGTTTTGAAACACTCTTTTTGTAGAATCTGCAAGTGGATATTTGGAGCGCTTTGAGGCCTACGCTGGGAAATGAAATATCTTCTCCTAAAAACTAGAAGGAAGCATTCTCAGAAACTTCTGTGTGATGAGTGCATTCAACCCACCGACTTGAACGTTCCTTTTGATAGAACAGTTTTGAAACACTCCTTTTGTAGAATCTGCAAGTGTTTCTTTCGAGCGCTTGGAGGACTACGCTGGAAAAGGAAATGTCTTCAAATAACAACTACACAGAAGCATTCTCAGAAACTTCTTTGTGATGAGTGCATTCACCTCACAGACTTGAACCTTCCTTTTGAAAGAGCAGTTTTGAAACACTCTTTTTGTAGAATCTGCAAGTGGATATTTGGAGCGCTTGGAGTTCTATGCTGGAAAAGGAAATGTCTTCAAATAACAACTACACAGAAGCATTCTCAGAAACTTCTTTGTGATGAGTGCATTCAACTCACAGACTTGAACCTTTCTTTTGAAAGAGCAGTTTTGGAACACTCTTTTTGTAGAATCTGCTAGTGTATATTTGGAGCGCTTTGAGGCCTATCCTGGAAAAGGAAATATCTTCACGTAATAACTAGACAGAAGCATTCTCAGAAACTTCTTTGTGAGGAGTGCATTCTAGTCACAGACTTGAACGTTCCTTTTGATAGAAGAGTTTTGAAACTCTCCTTTTGTAGAATCTGCAAGTGTTTATTTCGAACGCTTGGAGGCCTATGCTGGAAAAGGAAATGTCTTCAAATAACAACTACACAGAAGCATTCTCAGAAACTTCTTTGTGATGAGTGCATTGAACTCACAGACTTGAACCATCCTTTTGAAAGAGCAGTTTTGAAACACTCTTTTTGTAGAATCTGCAAGTGGATATTTGGAGCGCTTTGAGGCCTATGCTGGGAAATGAAATATCTTCTCCTAAAAACTAGACAGAAGCATTCTCAGAAACTTCTGTGTGATGAGTGCATTCAACTCACAGACTTGAACATTGCTTTTGATAGAGCAGTTTGGAAACACTCCTTTTGTAAAATCTGCAAGTGTTTATTTGGAGCGCTTTGAGGCCTATCCTGGAAAAGGAAATATCTTCACATAATAACTAGACAGAAGCATTCTCAGAAACTTCTTTGTGATGACTGCATTCTACTCACAGAGTTGAACCTTCTTTGTGATAGAAGAGTTTTCAAACTCTCTTTTTGTAGAATCTGCAAGTGCACATTTGGAACTGTTGGAGGCCAACGCTGGAAAAGGAAACATCCTCACATAGAAACTAGACAGAAGCATTCTCAGAAACTTGCTTGTGACGAGTGCATTCAACTCACAGACTTGAACCTTTCTTTTGAAAGAGCAGTTTTGGAACACTCTTTTTGTAGAATCTGCTAGTGTATATTTGGAGCGCTGTGAGGCCTATGCTGGGAAATGAAATATCTTCACCTAAAAACTAGACGGAAGCATTCTCCTAAACTTCTGTGTGATGAGTGCATTCAACTCTCAGACGTGAACGGTCCTTTTGATAGAACAGTTTTGAAACACTCCTTTTGTAGAATCTGCAAGTGTTTATTTGGAGCGCTTAGAGACCTATGCTGGAAAAGGAAATGTCTTCAAATAACAACTACACAGAAGCATTCTCAGAAACTTCTTTGTGATGAGTGCATTCAACTCACAGACTTGAACCTTCCTTTTGAAAGAGCAGTTTTGAAACACTCTTTTTGTAGAATCTGCAAGTGGATATTTGGAGCGCTTTGAGGCCTATGCTGGGAAATGAAATATCTTCTCCTAAAAACTAGACAGAAGCATTCTCAGAAACTTCTGTGTGATGAGTGCATTCAACTCACAGACTTGAACATTGCTTTTGATAGAGCAGTTTGGAAACACTCCTTTTGTAAAATCTGCAAGTGTTTATTTGGAGCGCTTTGAGGCCTATCCTGGAAAAGGAAATATCTTCACATAATAACTAGACAGAAGCATTCTCAGAAACTTGTTTGTGATGAGTGCATTCTACTCACAGAGTTGAACCTTCTTTGTGATAGAAGAGTTTTCAAACTCTCTTTTTGTAGAATCTGCAAGTGCACATTTGGAACTGTTGGATGCCAACCCTGGAAAAGGAAACATCCTCACGTAGAAACTAGACAGAAGCATTCTCAGAAACTTGCTTGTGACGAGTGCATTCAACTCACAGACTTGAACCTTTCTTTTGAAAGAGCAGTTTTGGAACACTCTTTTTGTAGAATCTGCTAGTGTATATTTGGAGCGCTGTGAGGCCTATGCTGGGAAATGAAATATCTTCACCTAAAAACTAGACGGAAGCATTCTCCGAAACTTCTGTGTGATGAGTGCATTCAACTCACAGACTTGAACGTTCCTTTTGATAGAACAGTTTTGAAACACTCCTTTTGTAGAATCTGAAAGTGTTTATTTGGAGCGCTTGCAGTCCTATGCTGGAAAAGGAAGTGTCTTCAAATAACAACTACACAGAAGCATTCTCAGAAACTTCTTTGTGATGAGTGCATTCAACTCACAGACTTGAACCTTCCTTTTGAAAGAGCAGTTTTGAAACACTCTTTTTGTAGAATCTGCAAGTGGATATTTGGAGCGCTTTGAGGCCTACGCTGGGAAATGAAATATCTTCTCCTAAAAACTAGAAGGAAGCATTCTCAGAAACTTCTGTGTGATGAGTGCATTCAACCCACCGACTTGAACGTTCCTTTTGATAGAACAGTTTTGAAACACTCCTTTTGTAGAATCTGCAAGTGTTTCTTTCGAGCGCTTGGAGGACTACGCTGGAAAAGGAAATGTCTTCAAATAACAACTACACAGAAGCATTCTCAGAAACTTCTTTGTGATGAGTGCATTCACCTCACAGACTTGAACCTTCCTTTTGAAAGAGCAGTTTTGAAACACTCTTTTTGTAGAATCTGCAAGTGGATATTTGGAGCGCTTGGAGTTCTATGCTGGAAAAGGAAATGTCTTCAAATAACAACTACACAGAAGCATTCTCAGAAACTTCTTTGTGATGAGTGCATTCAACTCACAGACTTGAACCTTTCTTTTGAAAGAGCAGTTTTGGAACACTCTTTTTGTAGAATCTGCTAGTGTATATTTGGAGCGCTTTGAGGCCTATCCTGGAAAAGGAAATATCTTCACGTAATAACTAGACAGAAGCATTCTCAGAAACTTCTTTGTGAGGAGTGCATTCTAGTCACAGACTTGAACGTTCCTTTTGATAGAAGAGTTTTGAAACTCTCCTTTTGTAGAATCTGCAAGTGTTTATTTCGAACGCTTGGAGGCCTATGCTGGAAAAGGAAATGTCTTCAAATAACAACTACACAGAAGCATTCTCAGAAACTTCTTTGTGATGAGTGCATTGAACTCACAGACTTGAACCATCCTTTTGAAAGAGCAGTTTTGAAACACTCTTTTTGTAGAATCTGCAAGTGGATATTTGGAGCGCTTTGAGGCCTATGCTGGGAAATGAAATATCTTCTCCTAAAAACTAGACAGAAGCATTCTCAGAAACTTCTGTGTGATGAGTGCATTCAACTCACAGACTTGAACATTGCTTTTGATAGAGCAGTTTGGAAACACTCCTTTTGTAAAATCTGCAAGTGTTTATTTGGAGCGCTTTGAGGCCTATCCTGGAAAAGGAAATATCTTCACATAATAACTAGACAGAAGCATTCTCAGAAACTTCTTTGTGATGACTGCATTCTACTCACAGAGTTGAACCTTCTTTGTGATAGAAGAGTTTTCAAACTCTCTTTTTGTAGAATCTGCAAGTGCACATTTGGAACTGTTGGAGGCCAACGCTGGAAAAGGAAACATCCTCACATAGAAACTAGACAGAAGCATTCTCAGAAACTTGCTTGTGACGAGTGCATTCAACTCACAGACTTGAACCTTTCTTTTGAAAGAGCAGTTTTGGAACACTCTTTTTGTAGAATCTGCTAGTGTATATTTGGAGCGCTGTGAGGCCTATGCTGGGAAATGAAATATCTTCACCTAAAAACTAGACGGAAGCATTCTCCTAAACTTCTGTGTGATGAGTGCATTCAACTCACAGACGTGAACGGTCCTTTTGATAGAACAGTTTTGAAACACTCCTTTTGTAGAATCTGCAAGTGTTTATTTGGAGCGCTTAGAGACCTATGCTGGAAAAGGAAATGTCTTCAAATAACAACTACACAGAAGCATTCTCAGAAACTTCTTTGTGATGAGTGCATTCAACTCACAGACTTGAACCTTCCTTTTGAAAGAGCAGTTTTGAAACACTCTTTTTGTAGAATCTGCAAGTGGATATTTGGAGCGCTTTGAGGCCTATGCTGGGAAATGAAATATCTTCTCCTAAAAACTAGACAGAAGCATTCTCAGAAACTTCTGTGTGATGAGTGCATTCAACTCACAGACTTGAACATTGCTTTTGATAGAGCAGTTTGGAAACACTCCTTTTGTAAAATCTGCAAGTGTTTATTTGGAGCGCTTTGAGGCCTATCCTGGAAAAGGAAATATCTTCACATAATAACTAGACAGAAGCATTCTCAGAAACTTGTTTGTGATGAGTGCATTCTACTCACAGAGTTGAACCTTCTTTGTGATAGAAGAGTTTTCAAACTCTCTTTTTGTAGAATCTGCAAGTGCACATTTGGAACTGTTGGATGCCAACCCTGGAAAAGGAAACATCCTCACGTAGAAACTAGACAGAAGCATTCTCAGAAACTTGCTTGTGACGAGTGCATTCAACTCACAGACTTGAACCTTTCTTTTGAAAGAGCAGTTTTGGAACACTCTTTTTGTAGAATCTGCTAGTGTATATTTGGAGCGCTGTGAGGCCTATGCTGGGAAATGAAATATCTTCACCTAAAAACTAGACGGAAGCATTCTCCGAAACTTCTGTGTGATGAGTGCATTCAACTCACAGACTTGAACGTTCCTTTTGATAGAACAGTTTTGAAACACTCCTTTTGTAGAATCTGAAAGTGTTTATTTGGAGCGCTTGCAGTCCTATGCTGGAAAAGGAAGTGTCTTCAAATAACAACTACACAGAAGCATTCTCAGAAACTTCTTTGTGATGAGTGCATTCAACTCACAGACTTGAACCTTCCTTTTGAAAGAGCAGTTTTGAAACACTCTTTTTGTAGAATCTGCAAGTGGATATTTGGAGCGCTTTGAGGCCTACGCTGGGAAATGAAATATCTTCTCCTAAAAACTAGAAGGAAGCATTCTCAGAAACTTCTGTGTGATGAGTGCATTCAACCCACCGACTTGAACGTTCCTTTTGATAGAACAGTTTTGAAACACTCCTTTTGTAGAATCTGCAAGTGTTTCTTTCGAGCGCTTGGAGGACTACGCTGGAAAAGGAAATGTCTTCAAATAACAACTACACAGAAGCATTCTCAGAAACTTCTTTGTGATTAGTGCATTCACCTCACAGACTTGAACCTTCCTTTTGAAAGAGCAGTTTTGAAACACTCTTTTTGTAGAATCTGCAAGTGGATATTTGGAGCGCTTGGAGTTCTATGCTGGAAAAGGAAATGTCTTCAAATAACAACTACACAGAAGCATTCTCAGAAACTTCTTTGTGATGAGTGCATTCAACTCACAGACTTGAACCTTTCTTTTGAAAGAGCAGTTTTGGAACACTCTTTTTGTAGAATCTGCTAGTGTATATTTGGAGCGCTTTGAGGCCTATCCTGGAAAAGGAAATATCTTCACGTAATAACTAGACAGAAGCATTCTCAGAAACTTCTTTGTGAGGAGTGCATTCTAGTCACAGACTTGAACGTTCCTTTTGATAGAAGAGTTTTGAAACTCTCCTTTTGTAGAATCTGCAAGTGTTTATTTCGAACGCTTGGAGGCCTATGCTGGAAAAGGAAATGTCTTCAAATAACAACTACACAGAAGCATTCTCAGAAACGTCTTTGTGATGAGTGCATTGAACTCACAGACTTGAACCATCCTTTTGAAAGAGCAGTTTTGAAACACTCTTTTTGTAGAATCTGCAAGTGGATATTTGGAGCGCTTTGAGGCCTATGCTGGGAAATGAAATATCTTCTCCTAAAAACTAGACAGAAGCATTCTCAGAAACTTCTGTGTGATGAGTGCATTCAACTCACAGACTTAAACATTGCTTTTGATAGAGCAGTTTGGAAACACTCCTTTTGTAAAATCTGCAAGTGTTTATTTGGAGCGCTTTGAGGCCTATCCTGGAAAAGGAAATATCTTCACATAATAACTAGACAGAAGCATTCTCAGAAACTTCTTTGTGATGACTGCATTCTACTCACAGAGTTGAACCTTCTTTGTGATAGAAGAGTTTTCAAACTCTCTTTTTGTAGAATCTGCAAGTGCACATTTGGAACTGTTGGAGGCCAACGCTGGAAAAGGAAACATCCTCACATAGAAACTAGACAGAAGCATTCTCAGAAACTTGCTTGTGACGAGTGCATTCAACTCACAGACTTGAACCTTTCTTTTGAAAGAGCAGTTTTGGAACACTCTTTTTGTAGAATCTGCTAGTGTATATTTGGAGCGCTGTGAGGCCTATGCTGGGAAATGAAATATCTTCACCTAAAAACTAGACGGAAGCATTCTCCGAAACTTCTGTGTGATGAGTGCATTCAACTCACAGACGTGAACGGTCCTTTTGATAGAACAGTTTTGAAACACTCCTTTTGTAGAATCTGCAAGTGTTTATTTGGAGCGCTTAGAGACCTATACTGGAAAAGGAAATGTCTTCAAATAACAACTACACAGAAGCATTCTCAGAAACTTCTTTGTGATGAGTGCATTCACCTCACAGACTTGAACCTTCCTTTTGAAAGAGCAGTTTTGAAACACTCTTTTTGTAGAATCTGCAAGTGGATATTTGGAGCGCTTTGAGGCCTATGCTGGGAAATGAAATATCTTCTCCTAAAAACTAGACGGAAGCATTCTCAGAAACTTCTGTGTGATGAGTGCATTCAACTCACAGACTTGAACATTGCTTTTGATAGAGCAGTTTGGAAACACTCCTTTTGTAAAATCTGCAAGTGTTTATTTGGAGCGCTTTGAGGCCTATCCTGGAAAAGGAAATATCTTCACATAATAACTAGACAGAAGCATTCTCAGAAACTAGTTTGTGATGAGTGCATTCTACTCACAGAGTTGAACCTTCTTTGTGATAGAAGAGTTTTCAAACTCTCTTTTTGTAGAATCTGCAAGTGCACATTTGGAACTGTTGGATGCCAACCCTGGAAAAGGAAACATCCTCACGTAGAAACTAGACAGAAGCATTCTCAGAAACTTGCTTGTGACGAGTGCATTCAACTCACAGACTTGAACCTTTCTTTTGAAAGAGCAGTTTTGGAACACTCTTTTTGTAGAATCTGCTAGTGTATATTTGGAGCGCTGTGAGGCCTATGCTGGGAAATGAAATATCTTCACCTAAAAACTAGACGGAAGCATTCTCCGAAACTTCTGTGTGATGAGTGCATTCAACTCACAGACTTGAACGTTCCTTTTGATAGAACAGTTTTGAAACACTCCTTTTGTAGAATCTGAAAGTGTTTATTTGGAGCGCTTGCAGTCCTATGCTGGAAAAGGAAGTGTCTTCAAATAACAACTACACAGAAGCATTCTCAGAAACTTCTTTGTGATGAGTGCATTCAACTCACAGACTTGAACCTTCCTTTTGAAAGAGCAGTTTTGAAACACTCTTTTTGTAGAATCTGCAAGTGGATATTTGGAGCGCTTTGAGGCCTACGCTGGGAAATGAAATATCTTCTCCTAAAAACTAGAAGGAAGCATTCTCAGAAACTTCTGTGTGATGAGTGCATTCAACCCACCGACTTGAACGTTCCTTTTGATAGAACAGTTTTGAAACACTCCTTTTGTAGAATCTGCAAGTGTTTCTTTCGAGCGCTTGGAGGACTACGCTGGAAAAGGAAATGTCTTCAAATAACAACTACACAGAAGCATTCTCAGAAACTTCTTTGTGATTAGTGCATTCACCTCACAGACTTGAACCTTCCTTTTGAAAGAGCAGTTTTGAAACACTCTTTTTGTAGAATCTGCAAGTGGATATTTGGAGCGCTTGGAGTTCTATGCTGGAAAAGGAAATGTCTTCAAATAACAACTACACAGAAGCATTCTCAGAAACTTCTTTGTGATGAGTGCATTCAACTCACAGACTTGAACCTTTCTTTTGAAAGAGCAGTTTTGGAACACTCTTTTTGTAGAATCTGCTAGTGTATATTTGGAGCGCTTTGAGGCCTATCCTGGAAAAGGAAATATCTTCACGTAATAACTAGACAGAAGCATTCTCAGAAACTTCTTTGTGAGGAGTGCATTCTAGTCACAGACTTGAACGTTCCTTTTGACAGAAGAGTTTTGAAACTCTCCTTTTGTAGAATCTGCAAGTGTTTATTTCGAACGCTTGGAGGCCTACGCTGGAAAAGGAAATGTCTTCAAATAACAACTACACAGAAGCATTCTCAGAAACTTCTTTGTGATGAGTGCATTGAACTCACAGACTTGAACCATCCTTTTGAATGAGCAGTTTTGAAACACTCTTTCTGTAGAATCTGCAAGTGGATATTTGGAGCGCTTTGAGGCCTATGCTGGGAAATGAAATATCTTCTCCTAAAAACTAGACAGAAGCATTCTCAGAAACTTCTGTGTGATGAGTGCATTCAACTCACAGACTTGAACATTGCTTTTGATAGAGCAGTTTGGAAACACTCCTTTTGTAAAATCTGCAAGTGTTTATTTGGAGCGCTTTGAGGCCTATCCTGGAAAAGGAAATATCTTCACATAATAACTAGACAGAAGCATTCTCAGAAACTTCTTTGTGATGACTGCATTCTACTCACAGAGTTGAACCTTCTTTGTGATAGAAGAGTTTTCAAACTCTCTTTTTGTAGAATCTGCAAGTGCACATTTGGAACTGTTGGAGGCCAACGCTGGAAAAGGAAACATCGTCACATAGAAACTAGACAGAAGCATTCTCAGAAACTTGCTTGTGACGAGTGCATTCAACTCACAGACTTGAACCTTTCTTTTGAAAGAGCAGTTTTGGAACACTCTTTTTGTAGAATCTGCTAGTGAATATTTGGAGCGCTGTGAGGCCTATGCTGGGAAATGAAATATCTTCACCTAAAAACTAGACGGAAGCATTCTCCGAAACTTCTGTGTGATGAGTGCATTCAACTCACAGACTTGAACGTTCCTTTTGATAGAACAGTATTGAAACCCTCCTTTTGTAGAATCTGCAAGTGTTTATTTGGACCGCTTGCAGTCCTATGCTGGAAAAGGAAGTGTCTTCAAATAACAACTACACAGAAGCATTCTCAGAAACTTCTTTGTGATGAGTGCATTCAACTCACAGACTTGAACCTTCCTTTTGAAAGAGCAGTTTTGAAACACTCTTTTTGTAGAATCTGCAAGTGGATATTTGGAGCGCTTTGAGGCCTATGCTGGGAAATGAAATATCTTCTCCTAAAAACTAGACAGAAGCATTCTCAGAAACTTCTGTGGGATGAGTGCATTCAACTCACAGACTTGAACATTGCTTCTGATAGAGCAGTTTGGAAACACTCCTTTTGTAAAATCTGCAAGTGTTTATTTGGAGCGCTTTAGGCCTATCCTGGAAAAGGAAATATCTTCACATACTAACTAGACAGAAGCATTCTCAGAAACTTGTTTTTGATGAGTGCATTCTACTCACAGAGTTGAAACTTCCTTTTGAAAGAGCAGTTTTGAAACACTCTTTTTGTAGAATCTGCAACTGGATATTTGGAGCGCTTTGAGGCCTATGCTGGGAAATGAAATATCTTCTCCTAAAAACTAGACAGAAGCATTCTCAGAAACTTCTGTGTGATGAGTGCATTCAACTCACAGACTTGAACATTGCTTTTGATAGAGCAGTTTGGAAACACTCCTTTTGTAAAATCTGCAAGTGTTTATTTGGAGCGCTTTGAGGCCTATCCTGGAAAAGGAAGTATCTTCACATAATAACTAGACAGAAGCATTCTCAGAAACTTCTTTGTGATGAGTGCATTCTACTCACAGAGTTGATCCTTCTTTGTGATAGAAGAGTTTTCAAACTCTCTTTTTGTAGAATCTGCAAGTGCACATTTGGAACTGTTGGAGGCCAACGCTGGAAAAGGAAACATCCTCACATAGAAACCAGACAGAAGCATTCTCAGAAACTTGCTTGTGACGAGTGCATTCAACTCACAGACTTGAACCTTTCTTTTGAAAGAGCAGTTTTGGAACACTCTTTTTGTAGAATCTGCTAGTGTATATTTGGAGCGCTGTGAGGCCTATGCTGGGAAATGAAATATCTTCACCTAAAAACTAGACGGAAGCATTCTCCGAAACTTCTGTGTGATGAGTGCATTCAACTCACAGACTTGAACGTTCCTTTTGATAGAACAGTTTTGAAACACTCCTTTTGTAGAATCTGCAAGTGTTTATTTCGAACGCTTGGAGGCCTACGCTGGAAAAGGAAATGTCTTCAAATAACAACTACACAGAAGCATTCTCAGAAACTTCTTTGTGATGAGTGCATTCAACTCACAGACTTGAACCTTCCTTTTGAAAGAGCAGTTTTGAAACACTCTTTTTGTAGAATCTGCAAGTGGATATTTGGAGCGCTTTGAGGCCTATGCTGGGAAATGAAATATCTTCTCCTAAAAACTAGACAGAAGCATTCTCAGAAACTTCTGTGTGATGAGTGTATTCAACTCACAGACTTGAACACTGCTATTGATAGAGCAGTTTGGAAACACTCCTTTTGTAAAATCTGCAAGTGTTTATTTGGAGCGCTTTGAGGCCTATCCTGGAAAAGGAAATATCTTCACATAATGACTAGACAGAAGCATTCTCAGAAACTACTTTGTGATGAGTGCATTCTACTCACAGAGTTGAACCTTCTTTGTGATAGAAGAGTTTTCAAACTCTCTTTTTGTAGAATCTGCAAGTGCACATTTTGAACTGTTGGAGGCCAACGCTGGAAAAGGAAACATCCTCACATAGAAACTAGACAGAAGCATTCTCAGAAACTTGCTTGTGACGAGTACATTCAACTCACAGACTTGAACCTTTCTTTTGAAAGAGCAGTTTTGGAACACTCTTTTTGTAGAATCTGCTAGTGTATATTTGGAGCGCTTTGAGTCCTATCCTGGAAAAGGAAATATCTTCACGTAATAACTAGACAGAAGCATTCTCAGAAACTTCTTTGTGAGGAGTGCATTCTAGTCACAGACTTGAACGTTCCTTTTGATAGAAGAGTTTTGAAACTCTCCTTTTGTAGAATCTGCAAGTGTTTCTTTCGAACGCTTGGAGGCCTATGCTGGAAAAGGAAATGTCTTCAAATAACAACTACACAGAAGCATTCTCAGAAACTTCTTTGTGATGAGTGCATTCAACTCACAGACTTGAACCATCCTTTTGAAAGAGCAGTTTTGAAACACTCTTTTTGTAGAATCTGCAAGTGGATATTTGGAGCGCTTTGAGGCCTATGCTGGGAAATGAAATATCTTCTCCTAAAAACTAGACAGAAGCATTCTCAGAAACTTCTGTGTGATGAGTGCATTCAACTCACAGACTTGAACATTGCTTTTGATAGAGCAGTTTGGAAACACTCCTTTTGTAAAATCTGCAAGTGTTTATTTGGAGCGCTTTGAGGCCTATCCTGGAAAAGGAAATATCTTCACATAATAACTAGACAGAAGCATTCTCAGAAACTTCTTTGTGATGACTGCATTCTACTCACAGAGTTGAACCTTCTTTGTGATAGAAGAGTTTTCAAACTCTCTTTTTGTAGAATCTGCAAGTGCACATTTGGAACTGTTGGAGGCCAACGCTGGAAAAGGAAACATCCTCACATAGAAACTAGACAGAAGCATTCTCAGAAACTTGCTTGTGACGAGTGCATTCAACTCACAGACTTGAACCTTTCTTTTGATAGAGCAGTTTTGGAACACTCTTTTTGTAGAATCTGCTAGTGTATATTTGGAGCGCTGTGAGGCCTATGCTGGGAAATGAAATATCTTCACCTAAAAACTAGACGGAAGCATTCTCCGAAACTTCTGTGTGAAGAGTGCATTCAACTCACAGACTTGAACGTTCCTTTTGATAGAACAGTTTTGAAACACTCCTTCTGTAGAATCTGAAAGTGTTTATTTGGAGCGCTTGCAGTCCTATGCTGGAAAAGGAAGTGTCTTCAAATAACAACTACACAGAAGCATTCTCAGAAACTTCTTTGTGATGAGTGCATTCAACTCACAGACTTGAACCTTCCTTTTGAAAGAGCAGTTTTGAAACACTCTTTTTGTAGAATCTGCAAGTGGATATTTGGAGCGCTTTGAGGCCTACGCTGGGAAATGAAATATCTTCTCCTAAAAACTAGAAGGAAGCATTCTCAGAAACTTCTGTGTGATGAGTGCATTCAACCCACCGACTTGAACGTTCCTTTTGATAGAACAGTTTTGAAACACTCCTTTTGTAGAATCTGCAAGTGTTTCTTTCGAGCGCTTGGAGGACTACGCTGGAAAAGGAAATGTCTTCAAATAACAACTACACAGAAGCATTCTCAGAAACTTCTTTGTGATTAGTGCATTCACCTCACAGACTTGAACCTTCCTTTTGAAAGAGCAGTTTTGAAACACTCTTTTTGTAGAATCTGCAAGTGGATATTTGGAGCGCTTGGAGTTCTATGCTGGAAAAGGAAATGTCTTCAAATAACAACTACACAGAAGCATTCTCAGAAACTTCTTTGTGATGAGTGCATTCAACTCACAGACTTGAACCTTTCTTTTGAAAGAGCAGTTTTGGAACACTCTTTTTGTAGAATCTGCTAGTGTATATTTGGAGCGCTGTGAGGCCTATGCTGGGAAATGAAATATCTTCACCTAAAAACTAGACGGAAGCATTCTCCGAAACTTCTGTGTGATGAGTGCATTCAAATCACAGACTTGAACGTTCCTTTTGATAGAACAGTTTTGAAACACTCCTTTTGTAGAATCTGCAAGTGTTTCTTTCGAGCGCTTGGAGGACTACGCTGTAAAAGGAAATGTCTTCAAATAACAACTACACAGAAGCATTCTCAGAAACTTCTTTGTGATGAGTGCATTCAACTCACAGGCTTGAACCTTCCTTTTGAAAGAGCAGTTTTGAAACACTCTTTTTGTAGAATCTGCAAGTGGATATTTGGAGCGCTTTGAGGCCTATGCTGGGAAATGAAATATCTTCTCCTAAAAACTAGACAGAAGCATTCTCAGAAACTTCTGTGTGATGAGTGCATTCAACTCACAGACTTGAACACTGCTTTTGATAGAGCAGTTTGGAAACACTCCTTTTGTAAAATCTGCAAGTGTTTATTTGGAGCGCTTTGAGGCCTATCCTGGAAAAGGAAATATCTTCACATAATAACTAGACAGAAGCCTTCTCAGAAACTTCTTTGTGATGAGTGCATTCTACTCACAGAGTTGAACCTTCTTTGTGATAGAAGAGTTTTCAAACTCTCTTTTTGTAGAATCTCCAAGTGCACATTTGGAACTGTTGGAGGCCAACGCTGGAAAAGGAAACATCCTCACGTAGAAACTAGACAGAAGCATTCTCAGAAACTTGCTTGTGACGAGTGCATTCAACTCACAGACTTGAACCTTTCTTTTGAAAGAGCAGTTTTGGAACACTCTTTTTGTAGGATCTGCTAGTGTATATTTGGAGCGCTGTGAGGCCTACGCTGGGAAATGAAATACCTTCACCTAAAAACTAGACGGAAGCATTCTCCGAAACTTCTGTGTGATGAGTGCATTCAACTCACAGACTTGAAAGTTCCTTTTGATAGAACAGTTTTGAAACACTCCTTTTGTAGAATCTGCAAGTGTTTATTTGGAGCGCTTGGAGGCCTATGCTGGAAAAGGAAATGTCTTCAAATAACAACTACACAGAAGCATTCTCAGAAACTTCTTTGTGATGAGTGCATTCAACTCACAGACTTGAACCTTCCTTTTGAAAGAGCAGTTTTGAAACACTCTTTTTGTAGAATCTGCAAGTGGATATTTGGAGCGCTTTGAGGCCTATGCTGGGAAATGAAATATCTTCTCCTAAAAACTAGACAGAAGCATTCTCAGAAACTTCTGTGTGATGAGTGCATTCAACTCACAGACTTGAACATTGCTTTTGATAGAGCAGTTTGGAAACACTCCTTTTGTAAAATCTGCAAGTGTTTATTTGGAGCGCTTTGAGGCCTATCCTGGAAAAGGAAATATCTTCACATAATAACTAGACAGAAGCATTCTCAGAAACTTCTTTGTGATGAGTGCATTCTACTCACAGAGTTGAACCTTCTTTGTGATAGAAGAGTTTTCAAACTCTCTTTTTGTAGAATCTGCAAGTGCACATTTGGAACTGTTGGAGGCCAACGCTGGAAAAGGAAACATCCTCACGTAGAAACTAGACAGAAGCATTCTCAGAAACTTGCTTGTGACGAGTGCATTCAACTCACAGACTTGAACCTTTCTTTTGAACGAACAGTTTTGGAACACTCTTTTTGTAGAATCTGCTAGTGTATATTTGGAGCGCTTTGAGACCTATCCTGGAAAAGGAAATATCTTCACGTAATAACTAGACCGAAGCATTCTCAGAAACTTCTTTGTGAGGAGTGCATTCTAGTCACAGACTTGAACGTTCCTTTTGATAGAAGAGTTTTGAAACACTCCTTTTGTAGAATCTGCAAGCGTTTATTTCGAGCGCTTGCAGGACTACGCTGGAAAAGGAAATGTCTTCAAATAACAACTACACAGAAGCATTCTCAGAAACTTCTTTGTGATGAGTGCATTCAACTCACAGACTTGAACCTTCCTTTTGAAAGAGCAGTTTTGAAACACTCTTTTTGTAGAATCTGCAAGTGGATATTTGGAGCGCTTTGAGGCCTACGCTGGGAAATGAAATATCTTCTCCTAAAAACTAGAAGGAAGCATTCTCAGAAACTTCTGTGTGATGAGTGCATTCAACCCACCGACTTGAACGTTCCTTTTGATAGAACAGTTTTGAAACACTCCTTTTGTAGAATCTGCAAGTGTTTCTTTCGAGCGCTTGGAGGACTACGCTGGAAAAGGAAATGTCTTCAAATAACAACTACACAGAAGCATTCTCAGAAACTACTTTGTGATGAGTGCATTCACCTCACAGACTTGAACTTTCCTTTTGAAAGAGCAGTTTTGAAACACTCTTTTTGTAGAATCTGCAAGTGGATATTTGGAGCGCTTGGAGTTCTATGCTGGAAAAGGAAATGTCTTCAAATAACAACTACACAGAAGCATTCTCAGAAACTTCTTTGTGATGAGTGCATTCAACTCACAGACTTGAACCTTTCTTTTGAAAGAGCAGTTTTGGAACACTCTTTTTGTAGAATCTGCTAGTGTATATTTGGAGCGCTTTGAGGCCTATCCTGGAAAAGGAAATATCTTCACGTAATAACTAGACAGAAGCATTCTCAGAAACTTCTTTGTGAGGAGTGCATTCTAGTCACAGACTTGAACGTTCCTTTTGATAGAAGAGTTTTGAAACTCTCCTTTTGTAGAATCTGCAAGTGTTTATTTCGAACGCTTGGAGGCCTATGCTGGAAAAGGAAATGTCTTCAAATAACAACTACACAGAAGCATTCTCAGAAACGTCTTTGTGATGAGTGCATTGAACTCACAGACTTGAACCATCCTTTTGAAAGAGCAGTTTTGAAACACTCTTTTTGTAGAATCTGCAAGTGGATATTTGGAGCGCTTTGAGGCCTATGCTGGGAAATGAAATATCTTCTCCTAAAAACTAGACAGAAGCATTCTCAGAAACTTCTGTGTGATGAGTGCATTCAACTCACAGACTTAAACATTGCTTTTGATAGAGCAGTTTGGAAACACTCCTTTTGTAAAATCTGCAAGTGTTTATTTGGAGCGCTTTGAGGCCTATCCTGGAAAAGGAAATATCTTCACATAATAACTAGACAGAAGCATTCTCAGAAACTTCTTTGTGATGACTGCATTCTACTCACAGAGTTGAACCTTCTTTGTGATAGAAGAGTTTTCAAACTCTCTTTTTGTAGAATCTGCAAGTGCACATTTGGAACTGTTGGAGGCCAACGCTGGAAAAGGAAACATCCTCACATAGAAACTAGACAGAAGCATTCTCAGAAACTTGCTTGTGACGAGTGCATTCAACTCACAGACTTGAACCTTTCTTTTGAAAGAGCAGTTTTGGAACACTCTTTTTGTAGAATCTGCTAGTGTATATTTGGAGCGCTGTGAGGCCTATGCTGGGAAATGAAATATCTTCACCTAAAAACTAGACGGAAGCATTCTCCGAAACTTCTGTGTGATGAGTGCATTCAACTCACAGACGTGAACGGTCCTTTTGATAGAACAGTTTTGAAACACTCCTTTTGTAGAATCTGCAAGTGTTTATTTGGAGCGCTTAGAGACCTATACTGGAAAAGGAAATGTCTTCAAATAACAACTACACAGAAGCATTCTCAGAAACTTCTTTGTGATGAGTGCATTCACCTCACAGACTTGAACCTTCCTTTTGAAAGAGCAGTTTTGAAACACTCTTTTTGTAGAATCTGCAAGTGGATATTTGGAGAGCTTTGAGGCCTATGCTGGGAAATGAAATATCTTCTCCTAAAAACTAGACGGAAGCATTCTCAGAAACTTCTGTGTGATGAGTGCATTCAACTCACAGACTTGAACATTGCTTTTGATAGAGCAGTTTGGAAACACTCCTTTTGTAAAATCTGCAAGTGTTTATTTGGAGCGCTTTGAGGCCTATCCTGGAAAAGGAAATATCTTCACATAATAACTAGACAGAAGCATTCTCAGAAACTTGTTTGTGATGAGTGCATTCTACTCACAGAGTTGAACCTTCTTTGTGATAGAAGAGTTTTCAAACTCTCTTTTTGTAGAATCTGCAAGTGCACATTTGGAACTGTTGGATGCCAACCCTGGAAAAGGAAACATCCTCACGTAGAAACTAGACAGAAGCATTCTCAGAAACTTGCTTGTGACGAGTGCATTCAACTCACAGACTTGAACCTTTCTTTTGAAAGAGCAGTTTTGGAACACTCTTTTTGTAGAATCTGCTAGTGTATATTTGGAGCGCTGTGAGGCCTATGCTGGGAAATGAAATATCTTCACCTAAAAACTAGACGGAAGCATTCTCCGAAACTTCTGTGTGATGAGTGCATTCAACTCACAGACTTGAACGTTCCTTTTGATAGAACAGTTTTGAAACACTCCTTTTGTAGAATCTGAAAGTGTTTATTTGGAGCGCTTGCAGTCCTATGCTGCAAAAGGAAGTGTCTTCAAATAACAACTACACAGAAGCATTCTCAGAAACTTCTTTGTGATGAGTGCATTCAACTCACAGACTTGAACCTTCCTTTTGAAAGAGCAGTTTTGAAACACTCTTTTTGTAGAATCTGCAAGTGGATATTTGGAGCGCTTTGAGGCCTACGCTGGGAAATGAAATATCTTCTCCTAAAAACTAGAAGGAAGCATTCTCAGAAACTTCTGTGTGATGAGTGCATTCAACCCACCGACTTGAACGTTCCTTTTGATAGAACAGTTTTGAAACACTCCTTTTGTAGAATCTGCAAGTGTTTCTTTCGAGCGCTTGGAGGACTACGCTGGAAAAGGAAATGTCTTCAAATAACAACTACACAGAAGCATTCTCAGAAACTTCTTTGTGATTAGTGCATTCACCTCACAGACTTGAACCTTCCTTTTGAAAGAGCAGTTTTGAAACACTCTTTTTGTAGAATCTGCAAGTGGATATTTGGAGCGCTTGGAGTTCTATGCTGGAAAAGGAAATGTCTTCAAATAACAACTACACAGAAGCATTCTCAGAAACTTCTTTGTGATGAGTGCATTCAACTCACAGACTTGAACCTTTCTTTTGAAAGAGCAGTTTTGGAACACTCTTTTTGTAGAATCTGCTAGTGTATATTTGGAGCGCTTTGAGGCCTATCCTGGAAAAGGAAATATCTTCACGTAATAACTAGACAGAAGCATTCTCAGAAACTTCTTTGTGAGGAGTGCATTCTAGTCACAGACTTGAACGTTCCTTTTGACAGAAGAGTTTTGAAACTCTCCTTTTGTAGAATCTGCAAGTGTTTATTTCGAACGCTTGGAGGCCTACGCTGGAAAAGGAAATGTCTTCAAATAACAACTACACAGAAGCATTCTCAGAAACTTCTTTGTGATGAGTGCATTGAACTCACAGACTTGAACCATCCTTTTGAATGAGCAGTTTTGAAACACTCTTTCTGTAGAATCTGCAAGTGGATATTTGGAGCGCTTTGAGGCCTATGCTGGGAAATGAAATATCTTCTCCTAAAAACTAGACAGAAGCATTCTCAGAAACTTCTGTGTGATGAGTGCATTCAACTCACAGACTTGAACATTGCTTTTGATAGAGCAGTTTGGAAACACTCCTTTTGTAAAATCTGCAAGTGTTTATTTGGAGCGCTTTGAGGCCTATCCTGGAAAAGGAAATATCTTCACATAATAACTAGACAGAAGCATTCTCAGAAACTTCTTTGTGATGACTGCATTCTACTCACAGAGTTGAACCTTCTTTGTGATAGAAGAGTTTTCAAACTCTCTTTTTGTAGAATCTGCAAGTGCACATTTGGAACTGTTGGAGGCCAACGCTGGAAAAGGAAACATCGTCACATAGAAACTAGACAGAAGCATTCTCAGAAACTTGCTTGTGACGAGTGCATTCAACTCACAGACTTGAACCTTTCTTTTGAAAGAGCAGTTTTGGAACACTCTTTTTGTAGAATCTGCTAGTGAATATTTGGAGCGCTGTGAGGCCTATGCTGGGAAATGAAATATCTTCACCTAAAAACTAGACGGAAGCATTCTCCGAAACTTCTGTGTGATGAGTGCATTCAACTCACAGACTTGAACGTTCCTTTTGATAGAACAGTATTGAAACCCTCCTTTTGTAGAATCTGCAAGTGTTTATTTGGACCGCTTGCAGTCCTATGCTGGAAAAGGAAGTGTCTTCAAATAACAACTACACAGAAGCATTCTCAGAAACTTCTTTGTGATGAGTGCATTCAACTCACAGACTTGAACGATCCTTTTGATAGAACAGTTTTGAAACACTCCTTTTGTAGAATCTGCAAGTATTTCTTTCGAGCTCTTGGAGGACTACGCTGGAAAAGGAAATGTCTTCAAATAACAACTACACAGAAGCATTCTCAGAAACTTCTTTGTGATGAGTGCATTCAACTCACAGAATTGAACCTTCCTTTTGAAAGAGCAGTTTTGAAACACTCTTTTTGTAGAATCTGCAAGTGGATATTTGGAGCGCTTTGAGGCCTATGCTGGGAAATGAAATATCTTCTCCTAAAAACTAGACAGAAGCATTCTCAGAAACTTCTGTGTGATGAGTGCATTCAACTCACAGACTTGAACATTGCTTTTGATAGAGCAGTTTGGAAACACTCCTTTTGTAAAATCTGCAAGTGTTTATTTGGAGCGCTTTGAGGCCTATCCTGGAAAAGGAAATATCTTCACATAATAACTAGACAGAAGCATTCTCAGAAACTTCTTTGTGATGAGTGCATTCTACTCACAGAGTTGAACCTTCTTTGTGATAGAAGAGTTTTCAAACTCTCTTTTTGTAGAATCTGTAAGTGCACATTTGGAACTGTTGGAGGCCAACGCTGGAAAAGGAAACATCCTCAAATAGAAACTAGACAGAAGAATTCTCAGAAACTTGCTTGTGACGAGTGCATTCAACTCACAGACTTGAACCTTTCTTTTGAAAGAGCAGTTTTGGAACACTCTTTTTGTAGGATCTGCTAGTGTATATTTGGAGCGATGTGAGGCCTATGCTGGGAAATGAAATATCTTCACCTAAAAACTAGACGGAAGCATTCTCCGAAACTTCTGTGTGATGAGGGCATTCAACTCACAGACTTCAACGTTCCTTTTGATAGAACAGTTTTGAAACACTGCTTTTGTAGAATCTGCAAGTGTTTCTTTCGAGCGCTTGGAGGCCTCTGCTGGAAAAGGAAATGTCTTCAAATAACAACTACACAGAAGCATTCTCAGAAACTTCTTTGTGATGAGTGCATTCAACTCACAGACTTGAACCTTCCTTTTGAAAGAGCAGTTTTGAAACACTCTTTTTGTAGAATCTGCAAGTGGATATTTGGAACGCTTTGAGGCCTATGCTGGGAAATGAAATATCTTCTCCTAAAAACTAGACAGAAGCATTCTCAGAAACTTCTGTGTGATGAGTGCATTCAACTCACAGACTTGAACACTGCTTTTGATAGAGCAGTTTGGAAACACTCCTTTTGTAAAATCTGCAAGTGTTTATTTGGAGCGGTTTGAGGCCTATCCTGGAAAAGGAAGTATCTTCACATAATAACTAGACAGAATCATTCTCAGAAACTTCTTTGTGATGACTGCATTCTACTCACAGAGTTGATCCTTCTTTGTGATAGAAGAGTTTTCAAACTCTCTTTTTGTAGAATCTGCAAGTGCACATTTGGAACTTTTGGAGGCCAACGCTGGAAAAGGAAACATCCTCACATAGAAACCAGACAGAAGCATTCTCAGAAACTTGCTTGTGACGAGTGCATTCAACTCACAGACTTGAACCTTTCTTTTGAAAGAGCAGTTTTGGAACACTCTTTTTGTAGAATCTGCTAGTGTATATTTGGAGCGCTGTGAGGCCTATGCTGGGAAATGAAATATCTTCACCTAAAAACTAGACGGAAGCATTCTCCGAAACTTCTGTGTGATGAGTGCATTCAACTCACAGACTTGAACGTTCCTTTTGATAGAACAGTTTTGAAACACTCCTTTTGTAGAATCTGCAAGTGTTTATTTCGAACGCTTGGAGGCCTACGCTGGAAAAGGAAATGTCTTCAAATAACAACTACACAGAAGCATTCTCAGAAACTTCTTTGTGATGAGTGCATTCAACTCACAGACTTGAACCTTCCTTTTGAAAGAGCAGTTTTGAAACACTCTTTTTGTAGAATCTGCAAGTGGATATTTGGAGCGCTTTGAGGCCTATGCTGGGAAATGAAATATCTTCTCCTAAAAACTAGACAGAAGCATTCTCAGAAACTTCTGTGTGATGAGTGCATTCAACTCACAGACTTGAACACTGCTATTGATAGAGCAGTTTGGAAACACTCCTTTTGTAAAATCTGCAAGTGTTTATTTGGAGCGCTTTGAGGCCTATCCTGGAAAAGGAAATATCTTCACATAATAACTAGACAGAAGCATTCTCAGAAACTACTTTGTGATGAGTGCATTCTACTCACAGAGTTGAACCTTCTTTGTGATAGAAGAGTTTTCAAACTCTCTTTTTGTAGAATCTGCAAGTGCACATTTGGAACTGTTGGAGGCCAACGCTGGAAAAGGAAACATCCTCACATAGAAACTAGACAGAAGCATTCTCAGAAACTTGCTTGTGACGAGTACATTCAACTCACAGACTTGAACCTTTCTTTTGAAAGAGCAGTTTTGGAACACTCTTTTTGTAGAATCTGCTAGTGTATATTTGGAGCGCTTTGAGGCCTATCCTGGAAAAGGAAATATCTTCACGTAATAACTAGACAGAAGCATTCTCAGAAACTTCTTTGTGAGGAGTGCATTCTAGTCACAGACTTGAAAGTTCCTTTTGATAGAAGAGTTTTGAAACTCTCCTTTTGTAGAATCTGCAAGTGTTTCTTTCGAACGCTTGGAGGCCTATGCTGGAAAAGGAAATGTCTTCAAATAACAACTACACAGAAGCATTCTCAGAAACTTCTTTGTGATGAGTGCATTGAACTCACAGACTTGAACCATCCTTTTGAAAGAGCAGTTTTGAAACACTCTTTTTGTAGAATCTGCAAGTGGATATTTGGAGCGCTTTGAGGCCTATGCTGGGAAATGAAATATCTTCTCCTAAAAACTAGACCGAAGCATTCTCAGAAACTTCTGTGTGATGAGTGCATTCAACTCACAGACTTGAACATTGCTTTTGATAGAGCAGTTTGGAAACACTCCTTTTGTAAAATCTGCAAGTGTTTATTTGGAGCGCTTTGAGGCCTATCCTGGAAAAGGAAATATCTTCACATAATAACTAGACAGAAGCATTCTCAGAAACCTCTTTGTGATGACTGCATTCTACTCACAGAGTTGAACCTTCTTTGTGATAGAAGAGTTTTCAAACTCTCTTTTTGTAGAATCTGCAAGTGCACATTTGGAACTGTTGGAGGCCAACGCTGGAAAAGGAAACATCCTCACATAGAAACTAGACAGAAGCATTCTCAGAAACTTGCTTGTGACGAGTGCATTCAACTCACAGACTTGAACCTTTCTTTTGAAAGAGCAGTTTTGGAACACTCTTTTTGTAGAATCTGCTAGTGTATATTTGGAGCGCTGTGAGGCCTATGCTGGGAAATGAAATATCTTCACCTAAAAACTAGACGGAAGCATTCTCCGAAACTTCTGTGTGATGAGTGCATTCAACTCACAGACTTGAACGTTCCTTTTGATAGAACAGTTTTGAAACACTCCTTTTGTAGAATCTGCAAGTGTTTATTTGGAGCGCTCGGAGTCCTATGCGGGAAAAAGAAGTGTCTTCAAATAACAACTACACAGAAGCATTCTCAGAAACTTCTTTGTCATGAGTGCATTCAACTCACAGATTTGAACCTTCCTTTTGAAAGAGCAGTTTTGAAACACTCTTTTTGTAGAATCTGCAAGTGGATATTTGGAGCGCTTTGAGGCCTATGCTGGGAAATGAAATATCTTCTCCTAAAAACTAGACAGAAGCATTCTCAGAAACTTCTGTGTGATGAGTGCATTCAACTCACAGACTTGAACACCGCTTTTGATAGACCAGTTTGGAAACACTCCTTTTGTAAAATCTGCAAGTGTTTATTTGGAGCGCTTTGAGGCCTATCCTGGAAAAGGAAATATCTTCACATAATAACTAGACAGAAGCATTCTCAGAAACTTCTTTGTGATGAGTGCATTCTACTCACAGAGTTGAACCTTCTTTGTGATAGAAGAGTTTTCAAACTCTCTTTTTGTAGAATCTGCAAGTGCACATTTGGAACTGTTGGAGGCCAACGCTGGAAAAGGAAACATCCTCACATAGAAACTAGACAGAAGCATTCTCAGAAACTTGCTTGTGACGAGTGCATTCAACTCACAGACTTGAACCTTTCTTTTGAAAGAGCAGTTTTGGAACACTCTTTTTGTAGGATCTGCTAGTGTATATTTGGAGCGCTGTGAGGCCTATGCTGGGAAATGAAATATCTTCACCTAAAAACTAGACGGAAGCATTCTCAGAAACTTCTTTGTGATGACTGCATTCTACTCACAGAGTTGAACCTTCTTTGTGATAGAAGAGTTTTCAAACTCTCTTTTTGTAGAATCTGCAAGTGCACATTTGGAACTGTTGGAGGCCAACGCTGGAAAAGGAAACATCCTCACATAGACACTAGACAGAAGCATTCTCAGAAACTTGCTTGTGACGAGTGCATTCAACTCACAGACTTGAACCTTTCTTTTGAAAGAGCAGTTTTGGAACACTCTTTTTGTAGAATCTGCTAGTGTATATTTGGAGCGCTGTGAGGCCTATGCTGGGAAATGAAATATCTTCACCTAAAAACTAGACGGAAGCATTCTCAGAAACTTCTGTGTGATGAGTGCATTCAACTCACAGACGTGAACGGTCCTTTTGATAGAACAGTTTTGAAACACTCCTTTTGTAGAATCTGCAAGTGTTTATTTGGAGCGCTTGGAGTCCTATGCTGGAAAAGGAAGTGTCTTCAAATAACAACTACACAGAAGCATTCTCAGAAACTTCTTTGTGATGAGTGCATTCAACTCACAGACTTGAACCTTCCTTTTGAAAGAGCAGTTTTGAAACACTCTTTTTGTAGAATCTGCAAGTGGATATTTGGAGCGCTTTGAGGCCTATGCTGGGAAATGAAATATCTTCTCCTAAAAACTAGACAGAAGCATTCTCAGAAACTTCTGTGTGATGAGTGCATTCAACTAACAGACTTGAACATTGCTTTTGATAGAGCAGTTTGGAAACACTCCTTTTGTAAAATCTGCAAGTGTTTATTTGGAGCGCTTTGAGGCCCATCCTGGAAAAGGAAATATCTTCACATAATAACTAGACAGAAGTATTCTCAGAAACTTCTTTGAGATGACTGCATTCTACTCACAGAGTTGAACCTTCTTTGTGATAGAAGAGTTTTCAAACTCTCTTTTTGTAGAATCTGCAAGTGCACATTTGGAACTGTTGGAGGCCAACGCTGGAAAAGGAAACATCCTCACATAGAAACTAGACAGAAGCATTCTCAGAAACTTGCTTGTGACGAGTATATTGAACTCACAGACTTGAACCTTTCTTTTGAAAGAGCAGTTTTGGAACACTCTTTTTGTAGAATCTGCTAGTGTATATTTGGAGCGCTTTGAGGCCTATCCTGGAAAAGGAAATATCTTCACGTAATAACTAGACAGAAGCATTCTCAGAAACTTCTTTGTGAGGAGTGCATTCTAGTCACAGACTTGAACGTTCCTTTTGATAGAAGAGTTTTGAAACTCTCTTTTTGTAGAATCTGCAAGTGTTTCTTTCGAACGCTTGGAGGCCTATGCTGGAAAAGGAAATGTCTTCAAATAACAACTACACAGAAGCATTCTCAGAAACTTCTTTGTGATGAGTGCATTGAACTCACAGACTTGAACCATCCTTTTGAAAGAGCAGTTTTGAAACACTCTTTTTGTAGAATCTGCAAGTGGATATTTGGAGCGCTTTGAGGCCTATGCTGGGAAATGAAATATCTTCTCCTAAAAACTAGACAGAAGCATTCTCAGAAACTTCTGTGTGATGAGTGCATTCAACTCACAGACTTGAACATTGCTTTTGATAGAGCAGTTTGGAAACACTCCTTTTGTAAAATCTGCAAGTGTTTATTTGGAGCGCTTTGAGGCCTATCCTGGAAAAGGAAATATCTTCACATAATAACTAGACAGAAGCATTCTCAGAAACTTCTTTGTGATGACTGCATTCTACTCACAGAGTTGAACCTTCTTTGTGATAGAAGAGTTTTCAAACTCTCTTTTTGTAGAATCTGCAAGTGCACATTTGGAACTGTTGGAGGCCAACGCTGGAAAAGGAAACATCCTCACATAGAAACTAGACAGAAGCATTCTCAGAAACTTGCTTGTGACGAGTGCATTCAACTCACAGACTTGAACCTTTCTTTTGAAAGAGCAGTTTTGGAACACTCTTTTTGTAGAATCTGCTAGTGTATATTTGGAGCGCTGTGAGGCCTATGCTGGGAAATGAAATATCTTCACCTAAAAACTAGACGGAAGCATTCTCCGAAACTTCTGTGTGATGAGTGCATTCAACTCACAGACTTGAACGTTCCTTTTGATAGAACAGTTTTGAAACACTCCTTTTGTAGAATCTGCAAGTGTTTATTTGGAGCGCTCGGAGTCCTATGCGGGAAAAAGAAGTGTCTTCAAATAACAACTACACAGAAGCATTCTCAGAAACTTCTTTGTCATGAGTGCATTCAACTCACAGATTTGAACCTTCCTTTTGAAAGAGCAGTTTTGAAACACTCTTTTTGTAGAATCTGCAAGTGGATATTTGGAGCGCTTTGAGGCCTATGCTGGGAAATGAAATATCTTCTCCTAAAAACTAGACAGAAGCATTCTCAGAAACTTCTGTGTGATGAGTGCATTCAACTCACAGACTTGAACACTGCTTTTGATAGACCAGTTTGGAAACACTCCTTTTGTAAAATCTGCAAGTGTTTATTTGGAGCGCTTTGAGGCCTATCCTGGAAAAGGAAATATCTTCACATAATAACTAGACAGAAGCATTCTCAGAAACTTCTTTGTGATGAGTGCATTCTACTCACAGAGTTGAACCTTCTTTGTGATAGAAGAGTTTTCAAACTCTCTTTTTGTAGAATCTGCAAGTGCACATTTGGAACTGTTAGAGGCCAACGCTGGAAAAGGAAACATCCTCACATAGAGACTAGACAGAAGCATTCTCAGAAACTTGCTTGTGACGAGTGCATTCAACTCACAGACTTGAACCTTTCTTTTGAAAGAGCAGTTTTGGAACACTCTTTTTGTAGGATCTGCTAGTGTATATTTGGAGGGCTGTGAGGCCTATGCTGGGAAATGAAATATCTTCACCTAAAAACTAGACGGAAGCATTCTCAGAAACTTCTTTGTGATGACTGCATTCTACTCACAGAGTTGAACCTTCTTTGTGATAGAAGAGTTTTCAAACTCTCTTTTTGTAGAATCTGCAAGTGCACATTTGGAACTGTTGCAGGCCAACGCTGGAAAAGGAAACATCCTCACATAGAAACTAGACAGAAGCATTCTCAGAAACTTGCTTGTGACGAGTGCATTCAACTCACAGACTTGAACCTTTCTTTTGAAAGAGCAGTTTTGGAACACTCTTTTTGTAGAATCTGCTAGTGTATATTTGGAGCGCTGTGAGGCCTATGCTGGGAAATGAAATATCTTCACCTAAAAACTAGACGGAAGCATTCTCCGAAAATTCTGTGTGAAGAGTGCATTCAACTCACAGACTTGAACGTTCCTTTTGATAGAAGAGTTTTGAAACTCTCTTTTTGTAGAATCTGCAAGTGTTTCTTTCGAACGCTTGGAGGCCTATGCTGGAAAAGGAAATGTCTTCAAATAACAACTACACAGAAGCATTCTCAGAAACTTCTTTGTGATGAGTGCATTGAACTCACAGACTTGAACCATCCTTTTGAAAGAGCAGTTTTGAAACACTCTTTTTGTAGAATCTGCAAGTGGATATTTGGAGCGCTTTGAGGCCTATGCTGGGAAATGAAATATCTTCTCCTAAAAACTAGACAGAAGCATTCTCAGAAACTTCTGTGTGATGAGTGCATTCAACTCACAGACTTGAACATTGCTTTTGATAGAGCAGTTTGGAAACACTCCTTTTGTAAAATCTGCAAGTGTTTATTTGGAGCGCTTTGAGGCCTATCCTGGAAAAGGAAATATCTTCACATAATAACTAGACAGAAGCATTCTCAGAAACTTCTTTGTGATGACTGCATTCTACTCACAGAGTTGAACCTTCTTTGTGATAGAAGAGTTTTCAAACTCTCTTTTTGTAGAATCTGCAAGTGCACATTTGGAACTGTTGGAGGCCAACGCTGGAAAAGGAAACATCCTCACATAGAAACTAGACAGAAGCATTCTCAGAAACTTGCTTGTGACGAGTGCATTCAACTCACAGACTTGAACCTTTCTTTTGAAAGAGCAGTTTTGGAACACTCTTTTTGTAGAATCTGCTAGTGTATATTTGGAGCGCTGTGAGGCCTATGCTGGGAAATGAAATATCTTCACCTAAAAACTAGACGGAAGCATTCTCCGAAACTTCTGTGTGATGAGTGCATTCAACTCACAGACTTGAACGTTCCTTTTGATAGAACAGTTTTGAAACACTCCTTTTGTAGAATCTGCAAGTGTTTATTTGGAGCGCTCGGAGTCCTATGCGGGAAAAAGAAGTGTCTTCAAATAACAACTACACAGAAGCATTCTCAGAAACTTCTTTGTCATGAGTGCATTCAACTCACAGATTTGAACCTTCCTTTTGAAAGAGCAGTTTTGAAACACTCTTTTTGTAGAATCTGCAAGTGGATATTTGGAGCGCTTTGAGGCCTATGCTGGGAAATGAAATATCTTCTCCTAAAAACTAGACAGAAGCATTCTCAGAAACTTCTGTGTGATGAGTGCATTCAACTCACAGACTTGAACACTGCTTTTGATAGACCAGTTTGGAAACACTCCTTTTGTAAAATCTGCAAGTGTTTATTTGGAGCGCTTTGAGGCCTATCCTGGAAAAGGAAATATCTTCACATAATAACTAGACAGAAGCATTCTCAGAAACTTCTTTGTGATGAGTGCATTCTACTCACAGAGTTGAACCTTCTTTGTGATAGAAGAGTTTTCAAACTCTCTTTTTGTAGAATCTGCAAGTGCACATTTGGAACTGTTAGAGGCCAACGCTGGAAAAGGAAACATCCTCACATAGAGACTAGACAGAAGCATTCTCAGAAACTTGCTTGTGACGAGTGCATTCAACTCACAGACTTGAACCTTTCTTTTGAAAGAGCAGTTTTGGAACACTCTTTTTGTAGGATCTGCTAGTGTATATTTGGAGGGCTGTGAGGCCTATGCTGGGAAATGAAATATCTTCACCTAAAAACTAGACGGAAGCATTCTCAGAAACTTCTTTGTGATGACTGCATTCTACTCACAGAGTTGAACCTTCTTTGTGATAGAAGAGTTTTCAAACTCTCTTTTTGTAGAATCTGCAAGTGCACATTTGGAACTGTTGCAGGCCAACGCTGGAAAAGGAAACATCCTCACATAGAAACTAGACAGAAGCATTCTCAGAAACTTGCTTGTGACGAGTGCATTCAACTCACAGACTTGAACCTTTCTTTTGAAAGAGCAGTTTTGGAACACTCTTTTTGTAGAATCTGCTAGTGTATATTTGGAGCGCTGTGAGGCCTATGCTGGGAAATGAAATATCTTCACCTAAAAACTAGACGGAAGCATTCTCCGAAAATTCTGTGTGAAGAGTGCATTCAACTCACAGACTTGAACGTTCCTTTTGATAGAACAGTTTTGAAACACTCCTTCTGTAGAATCTGCCAGTGTTTATTTCGAGCGCTTGGAGGCCTATGCTGGAAAAGGAAATGTCTTCAAATAACAACTACACAGAAGCATTCTCAGAAACTTCTTTGTGATGAGTGCATTCAACTCACAGACTTGAACCTTCCTTTTGAAAGAGCAGTTTTGAAACACTCTTTTTGTAGAATCTGCAAGTGGATATTTGGAGCGCTTTGAGGCCTATGCTGGGAAATGAAATATCTTCTCCTAAAAACTAGACAGAAGCATTCTCAGAAACTTCTGTGGGATGAGTGCATTCAACTCACAGACTTGAACATTGCTTTTGATAGAGCAGTTTGGAAACACTCCTTTTGTAAAATCTGCAAGTGTTTATTTGGAGCGCTTTAGGCCTATCCTGGAAAAGGAAATATCTTCACATAATAACTAGACAGAAGCATTCTCAGAAACTTGTTTTTGATGAGTGCATTCTACTCACAGAGTTGAACCTTCTTTGTGATAGAAGAGTTTTCAAACTCTCTTTTTGTAGAATCTGCAAGTGCACATTTGGAACTGTTGGAGGCCAACGCTGGAAAAGGAAACATCCTCACATAGAAACCAGACAGAAGCATTCTCAGAAACTTGCTTGTGACGAGTGCATTCAACTCACAGCCTTGAAACTTTCTTTTGAAAGAGCAGTTTTGGAACACTCTTTTTGTAGAATCTGCTAGTGTATATTTGGAGCGCTGTGAGGCCTATGCTGGGAAATGAAATATCTTCACCTAAAAA
Organism: Pongo pygmaeus; assembly: GCF_028885625.2. NCBI lineage: Eukaryota > Metazoa > Chordata > Mammalia > Primates > Hominidae > Pongo > Pongo pygmaeus. The sequence goes on from NC_072392.2 coordinate 40,734,674, forward strand.
CTAGACGTAAGCATTCTCCGAAACTTCTGTGTGATGAGTGCATTCAACTCACAGACGTGAACGTTCCTTTTGATAGAACAGTTTTGAAACACTCCTTTTGTAGGATCTGCAAGTCTTTATTTCGAGCGCTTGGAGGCCTATGCTGGAAAAGGAAATGTCTTCAAATAACAACTACACAGAAGCATTCTCAGAAACTTCTTTGTGATGAGTGCATTCAACTCACAGGCTTGAACCTTCCTTTTGAAAGAGCAGTTTTGAAACACTCTTTTTGTAGAATCTGCAAGTGGATATTTGGAGCGCTTTGAGGCCTATGCTGGGAAATGAAATATCTTCTCCTAAAAACTAGACAGAAGCATTCTCAGAAACTTCTGTGTGATGAGTGCATTCAACTCACAGACTTGAACATTGCTTTTGATAGAGCAGTTTGGAAACACTCCTTTTGTAAAATCTGCAAGTGTTTCTTTGGAGCGCTTTGAGGCCTATCCTGGAAAAGGAAATATCTTCACATAATAACTAGACAGAAGCATTCTCAGAAACTTCTTTGTGATGACTGCATTCTACTCACAGAGTTGAACCTTCTTTGTGATAGAAGAGTTTTCAAACTCTCTTTTTGTAGAATCTGCAAGGGCACATTTGGAACTGTTGGAGGCCAACGCTGGAAAAGGAAACATCCTCACATAGAAACTAGACAGAAGCATTCTCAGAAACTTGCTTGTGACGAGTGCATTCAACTCGCAGACTTGAACCTTTCTTTTGAAAGAGCAGTTTTGGAACACTCTCTTTGTAGAATCTGCTAGTGTATATTTGGAGCGCTGTGAGGCCTACGCTGGGAAATGAAATATCTTCACCTAAAAACTAGACGGAAGCATTCTCAGAAACTTCTGTGTGATGAGTGCATTCAACTCACAGACTTGAACGTTCCTTTTGATAGAACAGTTTTGAAACACTCCTTTTGTAGAATCTGCAAGTGTTTATTTGGAGCGCTTGGAGTCCTATGCTGGAAAAGGAAGTGTCTTCAAATAACAACTACACAGAAGCATTCTCAGAAACTTCTTTGTGATGAGTGCATTCAACTCACAGACTTGAACCTTCCTTTTGAAAGAGCAGTTTTGAAACAGTCTTTTTCTAGAATCTGCAAGTGGATATTTGGAGCGCTTTGAGGCCTATCCTGGAAAAGGAAATATCTTCTCCTAAAAACTAGACAGAAGCATTCTCAGAAACTTCTGTGGGATGAGTGCATTCAACTCACAGACTTGAACGTTCCTTTTGATAGAACAGTTTTGAAACACTCCTTTTGTAGAATCTGCAAGTGTTTCTTTCGAGCGCTTGGAGGCCTACGCTGGAAAAGGAAATGTCTTCAAATAACAACTACACAGAAGCATTCTCAGAAACTTCTTTGTGATGAGTGCATTCAACTCACAGGCTTGAACCTTCCTTTTGAAAGAGCAGTTTTGAAACACTCTTTTTGTAGAATCTGCAAGTGGATATTTGGAGCGCTTTGAGGCCTATGTTGGGAAACGAAATATCTTCTCCTAAAAACTAGACAGAAGCATTCTCAGAAACTTCTGTGTGATGAGTGCATTCAACTCACAGACTTGAACATTGCTTTTGATAGAGCAGTTTGGAAACACTCCTTTTGTAAAATCTGCAAGTGTTTCTTTGGAGCGCTTTGAGGCCTATCCTGGAAAAGGAAATATCTTCACATAATAACTAGACAGAAGCATTCTCAGAAACTTCTTTGTGATGACTGCATTCTACTCACAGAGTTGAACCTTCTTTGTGATAGAAGAGTTTTCAAACTCTCTTTTTGTAGAATCTGCAAGGGCACATTTGGAACTGTTGCAGGCCAACGCTGGAAAAGGAAACATCCTCACATAGAAACTAGACAGAAGCATTCTCAGAAACTTGCTTGTGACGAGTGCATTCAACTCACAGACTTGAACCTTTCTTTTGAAAGAGCAGTTTTGGAACACTCTCTTTGTAGAATCTGCTAGTGTATATTTGGAGCGCTGTGAGGCCTACGCTGGGAAATGAAATATCTTCACCTAAAAACTAGACGGAAGCATTCTCAGAAACTTCTGTGTGATGAGTGCATTCAACTCACAGACTTGAACATTGCTTTTGATAGAGCAGTTTGGAAACACTCCTTTTGTAAAATCTGCAAGTGTTTATTTGGAGCGCTTTAGGCCTATCCTGGAAAAGGAAATATCTTCACATAATAACTAGACAGAAGCATTCTCAGAAACTTGTTTGTGATGAGTGCATTCTACTCACAGAGTTGAACCTTCTTTGTGATAGAAGAGTTTTCAAACTCTCTTTTTGTAGAATCTGCAAGTGCACATTTGCAACTGTTGGAGGCCAACGCTGGAAAAGGAAACATCCTCACATAGAAACCAGACAGAAGCATTCTCAGAAACTTGCTTGTGACGAGTGCATTCAACTCACAGCCTTGAACCTTTCTTTTGAAAGAGCAGTTTTGGAACACTCTTTTTGTAGAATCTGCTAGTGTATATTTGGAGCGCTTTGAGGCCTATCCTGGAAAAGGAAATATCTTCACGTAATAACTAGACAGAAGCATTCTCAGAAACTTCTTTGTGAGGAGTGCATTCTAGTCACAGTCTTGAACGTTCCTTTTGATAGAACAGTTTTGAAACACTCCTTTTGTGGAATCTGCAAGCGTTTATTTCGAGCGCTTGGAGGCCTATGCTGGAAAAAGAAATGTCTTCAAATAACAAATACACAGAAGCATTCTCAGAAACTTCTTTGTGATGAGTGCATTCAACTCACAGACTTGAACCTTCCTTTTGAAAGAGCAGTTTTGAAACACTCTTTTTGTAGAATCTGCAAGTGGATATTTGGAGCGCTTTGAGGCCTATGATGGGAAATGAAATATCTTCTCCTAAAAACTAGACAGAAGCATTCTCAGAAACTTCTGTGTGATGAGTGCATTCAACTCACAGACTTGAACATTGCTTTTGATAGAGCAGTTTGGAAACACTCCTTTTGTAAAATCTGCAAGTGTTTCTTTGGAGCGCTTTGAGGCCTATCCTGGAAAAGGAAATATCTTCACATAATAACTAGACAGAAGCATTCTCAGAAACTTCTTTGTGATGACTGCATTCTACTCACAGAGTTGAACCTTCTTTGTGATAGAAGAGTTTTCAAACTCTCTTTTTGTAGAATCTGCAAGTGCACATTTGGAACTGTTGGAGGCCAACGCTGGAAAAGGAAACATCCTCACATAGAAACTAGACAGAAGCATTCTCAGAAACTTGCTTGTGACGAGTGCATTCAACTCGCAGACTTGAACCTTTCTTTTGAAAGAGCAGTTTTGGAACACTCTTTTTGTAGGATCTGCTAGTGTATATTTGGAGCGCTGTGAGGCCCATGCTGGGAAATGAAATATCTTCACCTAAAAACTAGACGGAAGCATTCTCAGAAACTTCTTTGTGATGACTGCATTCTACTCACAGAGTTGAACCTTCTTTGTGATAGAAGAGTTTTCAAACTCTCTTTTTGTAGAATCTGCAAGTGCACATTTGGAACTGTTGGAGGCCAACGCTGGAAAAGGAAACATCCTCACATAGAAACCAGACAGAAGCATTCTCCGAAACTTGCTTGTGACGAGTGCATTCAACTCACAGCCTTGAACCTTTCTTTTGAAAGAGCAGTTTTGGAACACTCTTTTTGTAGAATCTGCTAGTGTATATTTGGAGCGCTTGGAGGCCTATCCTGGAAAAGGAAATATCTTCACGTAATAACTAGACAGAAGCATTCTCAGAAACTTCTTTGTGAGGAGTGCATTCTAGTCACAGTCTTGAACGTTCCTTTTGATAGAACAGTTTTGAAACACTCCTTTTGTAAAATCTGCAAGTGTTTCTTTGGAGCGCTTTGAGGCCTATCCTGGAAAAGGAAATATCTTCACATAATAACTAGACAGAAGCATTCTCAGAAACTTCTTTGTGATGACTGCATTCTACTCACAGAGTTGAACCTTCTTTGTGATAGAAGAGTTTTCAAACTCTCTTTTTGTAGAATCTGCAAGTGCACATTTGGAACTGTTGGAGGCCAACGCTGGAAAAGGAAACATCCTCACATAGAAACTAGACAGAAGCATTCTCAGAAACATGCTTGTGACGAGTGCATTCAACTCACAGACTTGAACCTTTCTTTTGAAAGAGCAGTTTTGGAACACTCTTTTTGTAGAATCTGCTAGTGTATATTTGGAGCGCTGTGAGGCCTATGCTGGGAAATGAAATATCTTCACCTAAAAACTAGACGGAAGCATTCTCCGAAACTTCTGTGTGATGAGTGCATTCAACTCACAGACTTGAAAGTTCCCTTTGATAGAACAGTTTTGAAACACTCCTTTTGTAGAATCTGCAAGTGTTTATTTGGAGCGCTCGGAGTCCTATGCGGGAAAAAGAAGTGTCTTCAAATAACAACTACACAGAAGCATTCTCAGAAACTTCTTTGTGATGAGTGCATTCAACTCACAGACTTGAAACTTCCTTTTGAAAGAGCAGTTTTGAAACACTCTTTTTGTAGAATCTGCAAGTGGATATTTGGAGCGCATTGAGGCCTATGCTGGGAAATGAAATATCTTCTCCTAAAAACTAGACAGAAGCATTCTCAGAATCTTCTGTGTGATGAGTGTATTCAACTCACAGACTTGAACACTGCTTTTGATAGAGCAGTTTGGAAACACTCCTTTTGTAAAATCTGCAAGTGTTTATTTGGAGCGCTTTGAGGCCTATCCTGGAAAAGGAAATATCTTCACATAATAACTAGACAGAAGCATTCTCAGAAACTTCTTTGTGATGAGTGCATTCTACTCACAGAGTTGAACCTTCTTTGTGATAGAAGAGTTTTCAAACTCTCTTTTTGTAGAATCTGCAAGTGCACATTTGGAACTGTTGGAGGCCAACGCTGGAAAAGGAAACATCCTCACATAGAAACTAGACAGAAGCATTCTCAGAAACTTGCTTGTGACGAGTGCATTCAACTCACAGACGTGAACCTTTCTTTTGAAAGAGCAGACTTGGAACACTCTTTTTGTAGGATCTGCTAGTGTATATTTGGAGCGCTGTGAGGCCTATGCTGGGAAATGAAATATCTTCACCTAAAAACTAGACGGAAGCATTCTCCGAAACTTCTGTGTGATGAGTGCATTCAACTCACAGACTTCAACGTTCCTTTTGATAGAACAGTTTTGAAACACTGCTTTTGTAGAATCTGCAAGTGTTTCTTTCGAGCGCTTGGAGGCCTGTGCTGGAAAAGGAAATGTCTTCAAATAACAACTACACAGAAGCATTCTCAGAAACTTCTTTGTGATGAGTGCATTCAACTCACAGACTTGAACCTTCCTTTTGAAAGAGCAGTTTTGAAACACTCTTTTTGTAGAATCTGCAAGTGGATATTTGGAGCGCTTTGAGGCCTATGCTGGGAAATGAAATATCTTCTCCTAAAAACTAGACAGAAGCATTCTCAGAAACTTCTGTGTGATGAGTGCATTCAACTAACAGACTTGAACATTGCTTTTGATAGATCAGTTTGGAAACACTCCTTTTGTAAAATCTGCAAGTGTTTATTTGGAGCGCTTTGAGGCCTATCCTGGAAAAGGAAATATCTTCACATAATAACTAGACAGAAGTATTCTCAGAAACTTCTTTGTGATGACTGCATTCTACTCACAGAGTTGAACCTTCTTTGTGATAGAAGAGTTTTCAAACTCTCTTTTTGTAGAATCTGCAAGTGCACATTTGGAACTGTTGGAGGCCAACGCTGGAAAAGGAAACATCCTCACATAGAAACTAGACAGAAGCATTCTCAGAAACTTGCTTGTGACGAGTGCATTCAACTCACAGACTTGAACCTTTCTTTTGAAAGAGCAGTTTTGGAACACTCTCTTTGTAGAATCTGCTAGTGTATATTTGGAGCGCTGTGAGGCCTACGCTGGGAAATGAAATATCTTCACCTAAAAACTAGACGGAAGCATTCTCCGAAACTTCAGTGTGATGAGTACATTCAACTCACAGACTTGAACGTTCCTTTTGATAGAACAGTTTTGAAACACTCCTTTTGTAGAATCTGCAAGTGTTTATTTGGAGCGCTTGGAGTCCTATGCTGGAAAAGGAAGTGTCTTCAAATAACAACTACACAGAAGCATTCTCAGAAACTTCTTTGTGATGAGTGCATTCAACTCACAGACTTGAACCTTCCTTTTGAAAGAGCAGTTTTGAAACACTCTTTTTGTAGAATCTGCAAGTGGATATTTGGAGCGCTTTGAGGCCTATGCTGGGAAATGAAATATCTTCTCCTAAAAACTAGACAGAAGCATTCTCAGAAACTTCTGTGTGATGAGTGCATTCAACTCACAGACTTGAACGTTCCTTTTGTTAGAACAGTTTTGAAACACTCCTTTTGTAGAATCTGCAAGTGTTTCTTTCGAGCGCTTGGAGGCCTACGCTGGAAAAGGAAATGTCTTCAAATAACAACTACACAGAAGCATTCTCAGAAACTTCTTCGTGATGAGTGCATTCAACTCACAGAGTTGAACCTTCCTTTTGAAAGAGCAGTTTTGAAACACTCTTTTTGTAGAATCTGCAAGTGGATATTTGTAGCGCTTTGAATCCTATGCTGGGAAATGAAATATCTTCTCCTAAAAACTAGACAGAAGCATTCTCAGAAACTTCTGTGTGATGAGTGCATTCAACTCACAGACTTGAACATTGCTTTTGATAGAGCAGTTTGGAAACACTCCTTTTGTAAAATCTGCAAGTGTTTATTTGGAGCGCTTTGAGGCCTATCCTGGAAAAGGAAATATCTTCACATAATAACCAGACAGAAGCATTCTCAGAAACTTCTTTGTGATGAGTGCATTCTACTCACAGAGTTGAACCTTCTTTGTGATAGAAGAGTTTTCAAACTCTCTTTTTGTAGAATCTGCAAGTGCACATTTGGAACTGTTGGAGGCCAACGCTGGAAAAGGAAACATCCTCACATAGAAACTAGACAGAAGCATTCTCAGAAACTTGCTTGTGACGAGTGCATTCAACTCACAGACTTGAACCTTTCTTTTGAAAGAGCAGTTTTGGAACACTCTTTTTGTAGAATCTGCTAGTGTATATTTGGAGCGCTGTGAGGCCTATGCTGGGAAATGAAATATCTTCACCTAAAAACTAGACGGAAGCATTCTCCGAAACTTCTGTGTGATGAGTGCATTCAACTCACAGACTTGAACGTTCCTTTTGATAGAACAGTTTTGAAACACTCCTTTTGTAGAATCTGGAAGTGTTTCTTTCGAGCGCTTGGAGGACTACGCTGTAAAAGGAAATGTCTTCAAATAACAACTACACAGAAGCATTCTCAGAAACTTCTTTGTGATGAGTGCATTCAACTCACAGAGTTGAACCTTCCTTTTGAAAGAGCAGTTTTGAAACACTCTTTTTGTAGAATCTGCAAGTGGATATTTGGAGCGCTTTGAGGCCTATGCTGGGAAATGAAATATCTTCTCCTAAAAACTAGACAGAAGCATTCTCAGAAACTTCTGTGTGATGAGTGCATTGAACTCACAGACTTGAACATTGCTTTTGATAGAGCAGTTTGGAAACACTCCTTTTGTAAAATCTGCAAGTGTTTATTTGGAGCGCTTTGAGGCCTATCCTGGAAAAGGAAATATCTTCACATAATAACTAGACAGAAGCATTCTCAGAAACTTCTTTGTGGTGAGTGCATTCTACTCACAGAGTTGAACCTTCTTTGTGATAGAAGAGTTTTCAAACTCTCTTTTTGTAGAATCTGTAAGTGCACATTTGGAACTATTGGAGGCCAACGCTGGAAAAGGAAACATCCTCAGGTAGAAACTAGACAGAAGCATTCTCAGAAACTTGCTTGTGGCGAGTGCATTCAACTCACAGACTTGAACCTTTCTTTTGAAAGAGCAGTTTTGGAACACTCTTTTTGTAGGATCTACTAGTGTATATTTGGAGCGCTGTGAGGCGAATGCTGGGAAATGAAATATCTTCACCTAAAAACTAGACGGAAGCATTCTCCGAAACTTCTGTGTGATGAGTGCATTCAACTCACAGACTTGAACGTTCCTTTTGATAGAACAGTTTTCAAACACTCCTTTTTTAGAATCTGGAAGTGTTTCCTTCGAGCGCTTGGCGGACTACGCTGTAAAAGGAAATGTCTTCAAATAACAACTACACAGAAGCATTCTCAGAAACTTCTTTGTGATGAGTGCATTCAACTCACAGACTTGAACCTTCCTTTTGAAAGAGCAGTTTTGAAACACTCTTTTTGTAGAATCTGCAAGTGGATATTTGGAGCGCTTTGAGGCCTATGCTGGGAAATGAAATATCTTCTCCTAAAAACTAGACAGAAGCATTCTCAGAAACTTCTGTGTGATGAGTGCATTCAACTCACAGACTTGAACAATGCTTTTGATAGAGCAGTTTGGAAACACTCCTTTTGTAGAATCTGCAAGTGTTTATTTGGAGCGCTTTGAGGCCTAAGCTGGAAAAGGAAATGTCTTCAAATAACGACACAGAAGCATTCTCAGAAACTTCTTTGTGATGAGTGCATTCTACTCACAGAGTTGAACCTTCTTTGTGATAGAAGAGTTTTCAAACTCTCTTTTTGTAGAATCTGCAAGTGCACATTTGGAACTGTTGGAGGCCAACGCTGGAAAAGGAAACATCCTCACATCGAAACTAGACAGAAGCATTCTCAGAAACTTGCTTGTGACGAGTGCATTCAACTCACAGACTTGAACCTTTCTTTTGAAAGAGCAGTTTTGGAACACTCTTTTTGTAGAATCTGCTAGTGTATATTTGGAGCGCTGTGAGGCCTATGCTGGGAAATGAAATATCTTCACCTAAAAACTAGACGGAAGCATTCTCCGAAACTTCTGTGTGATGAGGGCATTCAACTCACAGACTTGAACGTTCCTTTTGATAGAACAGTTTTGAAACACTCCTTTTGTAGAATCTGCAAGTGTTTCTTTGAAGCGCTTGGTGTCCTATGCTGGAAAAGGAAATGTCTTCAAATAACAACTACACAGAAGCATTCTCAGAAACTTCTTTGTGATGAGTGCATTCAACTCACAGACTTGAACCTTCCTTTTGAAAGAGCAGTTTTGAAACACTCTTTTTGTAGAATCTGCAAGTGGATATTTGGAGCGCTTTGAGGCCTATGCTGGGAAATGAAATATCTTGTCCTAAAAACTAGACAGAAGCATTCTCAGAAACTTCTGTGTGATGAGTGCATTCAACTCACAAACTTGAACATTGCTTTTGAAAGAGCAGTTTGGAAACACTCCTTTTGTAAAATCTGCAAGTGTTTATTTGGAGCGCTTTGAGGCCTATCCTGGAAAAGGAAATATCTTCACATAATAACTAGACAGAAGCATTCTCAGAAACTTCTTTGTGATGAGTGCATTCTACTCACAGACTTGAACGTTCCTTTTGATACAACAGTTTTGAAACACTCCTTTTGTAGAATCTGCAAGTGTTTATTTCGAGCGCTTGGAGGCCTATGCTGGAAAAGGAAATGTCTTCAAATAACAACTACACAGAAGCATTCTCAGAAACTTCTTGGTGATGAGTGCATTCACCTCACAGACTTGAACCTTCCTTTTGAAAGAGCAGTTTTGAAACACTCTTTTTGTAGAATCTGCAAGTGGATATTTGGAGCGCTTTGAGGCCTATGCTGGGAAATGAAATATCTTCTCCTTAAAACTAGACAGAAGCATTCTCAGAAACTTCTGTGTGATGAGTGCATTCAACTCACAGACTTGAACACTGCTTTTGATAGAGCAGTTTGGAAACTGTCCTTTTGTAAAATCTGCAAGTGTTTATTTGGAGCGCTTTGAGGCCTATCCTGGAAAAGGAAATATCTTCACATAATAACTAGACAGAAGCATTCTCAGAAACTTCTTTGTGATGAGTGCATTCTACTCACAGAGTTGAACCTTCTTTGTGATAGAAGAGTTTTCAAACTCTCTTTTTGTAGAATCTGCAAGTTCACATTTGGAACTGTTGGAGGCCAATGCTGGAAAAGGAAACATCCTCACATAGAAACTAGACAGAAGAATTCTCAGAAACTTGCTTGTGACGAGTGCATTCAACCCACAGACTTGAACCTTTCTTTTGAAAGAGCAGTTTTGGAACACTCATTTGTAGAATCTGCTAGTGTATATTTGGAGCGCTGTGAGGCCTATGCTGGGAAATGAAATATCTTCACCTAAAAACTAGACGGAAGCATTCTCCGAAACTTCTGTGTGATGAGTGCATTCAACTCGCAGACGTGAACATTCCTATTGATAGAACAGTTTTGAAACACTCCTTTTGTAGAATCTGCAAGTGTTTATTTGGAGCGCTTGTAGGCCTATGCTGGAAAAGGAAATGTCTTCAAATAACTACACAGAAGCATTCTCAGAAACTTCTTTGTGATGAGTGCATTCAACTCACAGACTTGAACCTTCCTTTTGAAAGAGCAGTTTTGAAACACTCTTTTTGTAGAATCTGCAAGTGGATATTTGGAGCGCTTTGAGGCCTATGCTGGGAAATGAAATATCTTCTCCTAAAAACTAGACAGAAGCATTCTCAGAAACTTCTGTGTGATGAGTGCATTCAACTCACAGACTTGAACAATGCTTTTGATAGAGCAGTTTGGAAACACTCCTTTTGTAAAATCTGCAAGTGTTTATTTGGAGCGCTTTGAGGCCTATCCTGGAAAAGGAAATATCTTCACATAATAACTAGACAGAAGCCTTCTCAGAAACTTCTTTGTGATGAGTGCATTCTACTCACAGAGTTGAACCTTCTTTGTGATAGAAGAGTTTTCAAACTCTCTTTTTGTAGAATCTGCAAGTGCACATTTGGAACTGTTGGAGGCCAACGCTGGAAAAGGAAACATCCTCAAATAGAAACTAGACAGAAGCATTCTCAGAAACTTGCTGGTGACGAGTGCATTCAACTCACAGACTTGAACCTTTCTTTTGAAAGAGCAGTTTTGGAACACTCTTTTTGTAGGATCTGCTAGTGTATATTTGGAGCGCTGTGAGGCCTGCGCTGGGAAATGAAATATCTTCACCTAAAAACTAGACGGAAGTATTCTCCGAAACTTCTGTGTGATGAGTGCATTCAACTCACAGACTTGAAAGTTCCTTTTGATAGAACAGTTTTGAAACACTCCTTTTGTAGAATCTGCAAGTGTTTATTTCGAGAGCTTGGAGGCCTATGCTGGAAAAGGAAATGTCTTCAAATAACAACTACACAGAAGCATTCTCAGAAACTTCTTTGTGATGAGTGCATTCAACTCACAGACTTGAACCTTCCTTTTGAAAGAGCAGTTTTGAAACACTCTTTTTGTAGAATCTGCAAGTGGATATTTGGAGCGCTTTGAGGCCTATGCTGGCAAATGAAATATCTTCTCCTAAAAACTAGACAGAAGCATTCTCAGAAACTTCTGTGTGATGAGTGCATTCAACTCACAGACTTGAACACTGCTTTTGATAGAGCAGTTTGGAAACACTCCTTTTGTAAAATCTGCAAGTGTTTATTTGGAGCGCTTTGAGGCCTATCCTGGAAAAGGAAATATCTTCACATAATAACTAGATAGAAGCATTCTCAGAAACTTCTTGGTGATGAGTGCATTCTACTCACAGAGTTGAACCTTCTTTGTGATAGAAGAGTTTTCAAACTCTCTTTTTGTAGAATCTGCAAGTGCACATTTGGAACTGATGGAGGCCAACGCTGGAAAAGGAAACAACCTCAAATAGAAACTAGACAGAAGCATTCTCAGAAACTTGCTTGTGACGAGTGCATTCAACTCACAGACTTGAACCTTTCTTTTGAAAGAGCAGTTTTGGAACACTCTTTTTGTAGAATCTGCTAGTGTATATTTGGAGCGCTGTGAGGCCTATGCTGGGAAATGAAATATCTTCACCCAAAAACTAGACGGAAGCATTCTCCGAAACTTCTGTGTGATGAGTGCATTCAACTCACAGACTTGAACGTTCCTTTTGATAGAACAGTTTTGAAACACTCCTTTTGTAGAATATGCAAGTGTTTATTTCCAGCGCTTGGAGGCCTACGCTGGAAAAGGAAATGTCTTCAAATAACAACTACACAGAAGAATTCTCAGAAACTTCTTTGTGATGAGTGCATTCAACTCACAGACTTGAACCTTCCTTTTGAAAGAGCAGTTTTGAAACCCTCTTTTTGTAGAATCTGCAAGTAGATATTTGGAGCGCTTTGAAGCCTATGCTGGGAAATGAAATATCTTCTCCTAAAAACTAGACAGAAGCATTCTCAGAAACTTCTGTGTGATGAGTGCATTCAACTCACAGACTTGAACATTGCTTTTGATAGAGCAGTTTGGAAACACTCCTTTTGTAAAATCTGCAAGTGTTTATTTGGAGCGCTTTGAGGCCTATCCTGGAAAAGGAAATATCTTCACATAATAACTAGACAGAAGCATTCTCAGAAACTTCTTTGTGATGAGTGCATTCTACTCACAGAGTTGAACCTTCTTTGTGATAGAAGAGTTTTCAAACTCTCTTTTTGTAAATCTGTAAGTGCACATTTGGAACTGTTGGAGGCCAAAGCTGGAAAAGGAAACATCCTCAGGTAGAAACTAGACAGAAGCATTCTCAGAAACTTGCTTGTGACGAGTGCATTCAACTCACAGACTTGAACCTTTCTTTTGAAAGAGCAGTTTTGGAACACTCTTTTTGTAGAATCTGCAAGTGGATATTTGGAGCGCTTGGAGTTCTATGCTGGAAAAGGAAATGTCTTTAAATAACAACTACACAGAAGCATTCTCAGAAGCTTCTTTGTGATGAGTGCATTCAACTCACAGACTTGGACCTTCCTTTTGAAAGAGCAGCTTTGAAACACTCTTTTTGTAGAATCTGCAAGAGGATATTTGGAGCGCCTTCAGGCCTATGCTGGGAAATGAAATATCTTCTCCTAAAAACTAGACAGAAGCATTCTCAGAAACTTCTGTGTGATGAGTGCATTCAACTCACAGACTTGAACACTGCTTTTGATGGAGCAGTTTGGAAACACTCCTTTTGTAGAATCTGCAAGTGTTTATTTGGAGCGCTTGGAGTCCTATGCTGGAAAAGGAAATGTCTTCAAATAACTACACAGAAGCATTCTCAGAAACTTCTTTGTGATGAGTGCATTCTACTCACAGAGTTGAACCTTCTTTGTGATAGAAGAGTTTTCAAACTCTCTTTTTGTAGAATCTGCAAGTGCACATTTGGAACTGTTGGAGGCCAACGCTGGAAAAGGAAACATCCTCACATAGAAACTAGACAGAAGCATTCCCAGAAACTTGCTTGTGACGAGTGCATTCAACTCACAGACTTGAACCTTTCTTTTGAAAGAGCATTTTTGGAACACTCTTTTTGTAGAATCTGCTAGTGTATATTTGGAGCGCTGTGAGGCCTATGCTGGGAAATGAAATATCTTCACCTAAAAACTAGACGGAAGCATTCTCAGAAACTTCTGTGTGATGAGTGCATTCAACTCACAGACTTGAACGTTCCTTTTGATACAACAGTTTTGAAACACTCCTTTTGTAGAATCTGCAAGTGTTTCTTTCGAGTGCTTGGAGGCCTATGCTGGAAAAGGAAATGTCTTCAAATAACAACTACACAGAAGCATTCTCAGAAACTTCTTTGTGATGAGTGTATTCAACTCACAGAGTTGAACCTTCCTTTTGAAAGAGCAGTTTTGAAACACTCTTTTTGTAGAATCTGCAAGTGGATATTTGGAGCACTTTGAATCCTATGCTGGGAAATGAAATATCTTCTCCTAAAAACTAGACAGAAGCATTCTCAGAAACTTCTGTGTGATGAGTGCATTCAACTCACAGACTTGAACACTGCTTTTGATAGAGCAGTTTGGAAACACTCCTTTTGTAAAATCTGCAAGTGTTTATTTGGAGCGCTTTGAGGCCTATCCTGGAAAAGGAAATATCTTCACATAATAACTAGACAGAAGCATTCTCAGAAACTTCTTTGTGATGAGTGCATTCTACTCACAGAGTTGAACCTTCTTTGTGATAGAAGAGTTTTCAAACTCTCTTTTTGTAGAATCTGCATGTGCACATTTGGAACTGTTGGAGGCCAACGCTGGAAAAGGAAACATCATCACATAGAAACTAGACAGAAGCATTCCCAGAAACTTGCTTGTGACGAGTGCATTCAACTCACAGACTTGAACCTTTCTTTTGAAAGAGCAGTTTTGGAACACTCTTTTGTAGAATCTGCTAGTGTATATTTGGAGCGCTGTGAGGCCTATGCTGGGAAATGAAATATCTTCACCTAAAAACTAGACGGAAGCATTCTCCGAAACTTCTGTGTGATGAGTGCATTCAACTCGCAGACGTGAACATTCCTATTGATAGAACAGTTTTGAAACACTCCTTATGTAGAATCTGCAAGTGTTTATTTGGAGCGCTTGTAGGCCTATGCTGGAAAAGGAAATGTCTTCAAATAACGACACAGAAGCATTCTCAGAAACTTCTTTGTGATGAGTGCATTCTACTCACAGAGTTGAACCTTCTTTGTGATAGAAGAGTTTTCAAACTCTCTTTTTGTAGAATCTGCAAGTGCACATTTGGAACTGTTGGAGGCCAACGCTGGAAAAGGAAACATCCTCACATCGAAACTAGACAGAAGCATTCTCAGAAACTTGCTTGTGACGAGTGCATTCAACTCACAGACTTGAACCTTTCTTTTGAAAGAGCAGTTTTGGAACACTCTTTTTGTAGAATCTGCTAGTGTATATTTGGAGCGCTGTGAGGCCTATGCTGGGAAATGAAATATCTTCACCTAAAAACTAGACGGAAGCATTCTCCGAAACTTCTGTGTGATGAGTGCATTCAACTCAAAGACTTGAACGTTCCTTTTGATAGAACAGTTTTGAAACACTCCTTTTGTAGAATCTGCAAGTGTTTCTTTGAAGCGCTTGGTGTCCTATGCTGGAAAAGGAAATGTCTTCAAATAACAACTACACAGAAGCATTCTCAGAAACTTCTTTGTGATGAGTGCATTGAACTCACAGACTTGAACCTTCCTTTTGAAAGAGCAGTTTTGAAACACTCTTTTTGTAGAATCTGCAAGTGGATATTTGGAGCGCTTTGAGGCCTATGCTGGGAAATGAAATATCTTCTCCTAAAAACTAGACAGAAGCATTCTCAGAAACTTCTGTGTGATGAGTGCCTTCAACTCACAAACTTGAACATTGCTTTTGAAAGAGCAGTTTGGAAACACTCCTTTTGTAAAATCTGCAAGTGTTTATTTGGAGCGCTTTGAGGCCTATCCTGGAAAAGGAAATATCTTCACATAATAACTAGACAGAAGCATTCTCAGAAACTTCTTTGTGATGAGTGCATTCTACTCACAGACTTGAACGTTCCTTTTGATACAACAGTTCTGAAACACTCCTTTTGTAGAATCTGCAAGTGTTTATTTCGAGCGCTTGGAGGCCTATGCTGGAAAAGGAAATGTCTTCAAATAACAACTACACAGAAGCATTCTCAGAAACTTCTTTGTGATGAGTGCATTCACCTCACAGACTTGAACCTTCCTTTTGAAAGAGCAGTTTTGAAACACTCTTTTTGTAGAATCTGCAAGTGGATATTTGGAGCGCTTTGAGGCCTATGCTGGGAAATGAAATATCTTCTCCTTAAAACTAGACAGAAGCATTCTCAGAAACTTCTGTGTGATGAGTGCATTCAAGTCACAGACTTGAACACTGCTTTTGATAGAGCAGTTTGGAAACTGTCCTTTTTTAAAATCTGCAAGTGTTTATTTGGAGCGCTTTGAGGCCTATCCTGGAAAAGGAAATATCTTCACATAATAACTAGACAGAAGCATTCTCAGAAACTTCTTTGTGATGAGTGCATTCTACTCACAGAGTTGAACCTTCTTTGTGATAGAAGAGTTTTCAAACTCTCTTTTTTAGAATCTGCAAGTGCACATTTGGAACTGTTGGAGGCCAATGCTGGAAAAGGAAACATCCTCACATAGAAACTAGACAGAAGAATTCTCAGAAACTTGCTTGTGACGAGTGCATTCAACTCACAGACTTGAACCTTTCTTTTGAAAGAGCAGTTTTGGAACACTCATTTGTAGAATCTGCTAGTGTATATTTGGAGCGCTGTGAGGCCTATGCTGGGAAATGAAATATCTTCACCTAAAAACTAGACGGAAGCATTCTCCGAAACTTCTGTGTGATGAGTGCATTCAACTCGCAGACGTGAACATTCCTATTGATAGAACAGTTTTGAAACACTCCTTTTGTAGAATCTGCAAGTGTTTATTTGGAGCGCTTGTAGGCCTATGCTGGAAAAGGAAATGTCTTCAAATAACTACACAGAAGCATTCTCAGAAACTTCTTTGTGATGAGTGCATTCAACTCACAGACTTGAACCTTCCTTTTGAAAGAGCAGTTTTGAAACACTCTTTTTGTAGAATCTGCAAGTGGATATTTGGAGCGCTTTGAGGCCTATGCTGGGAAATGAAATATCTTCTCCTAAAAACTAGACAGAAGCATTCTCAGAAACTTCTGTGTGATGAGTGCATTCAACTCACAGACTTGAACAATGCTTTTGATAGAGCAGTTTGGAAACACTCCTTTTGTAAAATCTGCAAGTGTTTATTTGGAGCGCTTTGAGGCCTATCCTGGAAAAGGAAATATCTTCACATAATAACTAGACAGAAGCCTTCTCAGAAACTTCTTTGTGATGAGTGCATTCTACTCACAGAGTTGAACCTTCTTTGTGATAGAAGAGTTTTCAAACTCTCTTTTTGTAGAATCTGCAAGTGCACATTTGGAACTGTTGGAGGCCAACGCTGGAAAAGGAAACATCCTCACGTAGAAACTAGACAGAAGCATTCTCAGAAACTTGCTTGTGACGAGTGCATTCAACTCACAGACTTGAACCTTTCTTTTGAAAGAGCAGTTTTGGAACACTCTTTTTGTAGGATCTGCTAGTGTATATTTGGAGCGCTGTGAGGCCTACGCTGGGAAATGAAATATCTTCACCTAAAAACTAGACGGAAGCATTCTCCGAAACTTCTGTGTGATGAGTGCATTCAACTCACAGACTTGAACGTTCCTTTTGATAGAACAGTTTTGAAACCCTCCTTTTGTAGAATCTGCAAGTGTTTATTTCGAGCGCTTGGAGGCCTACGCTGGAAAAGGAAATGTCTTCAAATAACAACTACACAGAAACATTCTCAGAAACTTCTTTGTGATGAGTGCATTCAACTCACAGACTTGAACCTTCCTTTTGAAAGAGCAGTTTTGAAACACTCTTTTTGTAGAATCTGCAAGTGGATATTTGGAGCGCTTTGAGGCCTATGCTGGGAAATGAAATATCTTCTCCTAAAAACTAGACAGAAGCATTCTCAGAAACTTCTGTGTGATTAGTGCATTCAACTCACAGACTTGAACACTGCTTTTGATTGAGCAGTTTGGAAACACTCCTTTTGTAAAATCTGCAAGTGTTTATTTGGAGCGCTTTGAGGCCTATCCTGGAAAAGGAAATATCTTCACATAATAACTAGACAGAAGCATTCTCAGAAACTTCTTGGTGATGAGTGCATTCTACTCACAGAGTTGAACCTTCTTTGTGATAGAAGAGTTTTCAAACTCTCTTTTTGTAGAATCTGCAAGTGCACATTTGGAACTGTTGGAGGCCAACGCTGGAAAAGGAAACATCCTCAAATAGAAACTAGACAGAAGCATTCTCAGAAACTTGCTGGTGACGAGTGCATTCAACTCACAGACTTGAACCTTTCTTTTGAAAGAGCAGTTTTGGAACACTCTTTTTGTAGGATCTGCTAGTGTATATTTGGAGCGCTGTGAGGCCTGCGCTGGGAAATGAAATATCTTCACCTAAAAACTAGACGGAAGAATTCTCCGAAACTTCTGTGTGATGAGTGCATTCAACTCACAGACTTGAAAGTTCCTTTTGATAGAACAGTTTTGAAACACTCCTTTTGTAGAATCTGCAAGTGTTTATTTCGAGAGCTTGGAGGCCTATGCTGGAAAAGGAAATGTCTTCAAATAACAACTACACAGAAGCATTCTCAGAAACTTCTTTGTGATGAGTGCATTCAACTCACAGACTTGAACCTTCCTTTTGAAAGAGCAGTTTTGAAACACTCTTTTTGTAGAATCTGCAAGTGGATATTTGGAGCGCTTTGAGGCCTATGCTGGGAAATGAAATATCTTCTCCTAAAAACTAGACAGAAGCATTCTCAGAAACTTCTGTGTGATGAGTGCATTCAACTCACAAACTTGAACATTGCTTTTGAAAGAGCAGTTTGGAAACACTCCTTTTGTAAAATCTGCAAGTGTTTATTTGGAGCGCTTTGAGGCCTATCCTGGAAAAGGAAATATCTTCACATAATAACTAGACAGAAGCATTCTCAGAAACTTCTTTGTGATGAGTGCATTCTACTCACAGACTTGAACGTTCCTTTTGATACAACAGTTTTGAAACACTCCTTTTGTAGAATCTGCAAGTGTTTATTTCGAGCGCTTGGAGGCCTATGCTGGAAATGTCTTCAAATAACAACTACACAGAAGCATTCTCAGAAACTTCTTTGTGATGAGTGCATTCAACTCACAGACTTGAACCTTCCTTTTGAAAGAGCAGTTTTGAAACACTCTTTTTGTAGAATCTGCAAGTGGATATTTGGAGCGCTTTGAGGCCTATGCTGGGAAATGAAATATCTTCTCCTTAAAACTAGACAGAAGCATTCTCAGAAACTTCTGTGTGATGAGTGCATTCAACTCACAGACTTGAACACTGCTTTTGATAGAGCAGTTTGGAAACACTCCTTTTGTAAAATCTGCAAGTGTTTATTTGGAGCGCTTTGAGGCCTATCTTGGAAAAGGAAATATCTTCACATAATAACTAGACAGAAGCATTCTCAGAAACTTCTTTGTGATGAGTGCATTCTACTCACAGAGCTGAAACTTCTTTGTGATAGAAGAGTTTTCAAACTCTCTTTTTGTAGAATCTGCAAGTGCACATTTGGAACTGTTGGTGGCCAACGCTGGAAAAGGAAACATCCTCACATAGAAACTAGACAGAAGCATTCTCAGAAACTTGCTTGTGACGAGTGCATTCAACTCACAGAATTGAACCTTTCTTTTGAAAGAGCAGTTTTGGAACACTCTTTTTGTAGAATCTGCTAGTGTATATTTGGAGCGCTGTGAGGCCTATGCTGGGAAATGAAATATCTTCACCTAAAAACTAGACGGAAGCATTCTCCGAAACTTCTGTGTTATGAGTGCATTCAACTCACAGACGTGAACGATCCTATTGATAGAAGAGTTTTGAAACACTCCTTTTGTAGAATCTGCAAGTGTTTATTTGGAGCGCTTGGAGTCCTATGCTGGAAAAGGAAATGTCTTCAAATAACAACTACACAGAAGCATTCTCAGAAACTTCTTTGTGATGAGTGCATTCAACTCACAGACTTGAACCTTCCTTTTGAAAGAGTAGTTTTGAAACACTCTTTTTCTAGAATCTGCAAGTGGATATTTGGAGCGCTTTGATTTCTATGCTGGGAAATGAAATATCTTCTCCTAAAAACTAGACTGAAGCATTCTCAGAAACTTCTGTGTGATGAGTGCATTCAACTCACAGACTTGAACACTGCTTTTGATAGAGCAGTTTGGAAACACTCCTTTTGTAAAATCTGCAAGTGTTTATTTGGAGCGCTTTGAGGCCTATCCTGGAAAAGGAAATATCTTCACATAATAACTAGACAGAAGCATTCTCAGAAATTTCTTTGTGATGAGTGCATTCTACTCACAGAGTTGAACCTTCTTTGTGATGGTAGAGTTTTCAAACTCTCTTTCTGTAGAATCTGCAAGTGCACATTTGGAACTGTTGGAGGCCAACGCTGGAAAAGGAAACATCCTCACATAGAAACTAGACAGAAGCATTCTCAGAAACTTGCTTGTGACGATTGCATTCAACTCACAGACTTGAACTTTTCTTTTGAAAGAGCAGTTTTGGAACACTCTTTTTGTAGAATCTGCTAATGTATATTTGGAGCGCTGTGAGGCCTATGCTGGGAAATGAAATATCTTCACCTAAAAACTAGACGGAAGCATTCTCCGAAACTTCTGTGTAATGAGTGCATTCAACTCACAGACTTGAACGTTCCTTTTGATACAACAGTTTTGAAACACTCCTTTTGTAGAATCTCCAAGTCTCTATTTCCAGCGCTTGTAGGCCTATGCTGGAAAAGGAAATGTCTTCAAATAACAACTACACAGAAGCATTCTCAGAAACTTCTTTGTGATGAGTGCATTCAACTCACAGACTTGAACCTTCCTTTTGAAAGAGCAGTTTTGAAACACTCTTTTTGTAGAATCTGCAAGTGGATATTTGGAGCGCTTTGAGGCCTATGCTGGGAAATGAAATATCTTCTCCTAAAAACTAGACAGAAGCATTCTCAGAAACTTCTGTGTGATGAGTGCATTCAACTCACAGACTTGAACAATGCTTTTGATAGAGCAGTTTGGAAACACTCCTTTTGTAAAATCTGCAAGTGTTTATTTGGAGCGCTTTGAGGCCTATCCTGGAAAAGGAATTATCTACACATAATAACTAGACAGAAGCCTTCTCAGAAACTTCTTTGTGATGAGTGCATTCTACTCACAGAGTTGAACCTTCTTTGTGATAGAAGAGTTTTCAAACTCTCTTTTTGTAGAATCTGCAAGTGCACATTTGGAACTGTTGGAGGCCAACGCTGGAAAAGGAAACATCCTCACGTAGAAACTAGACAGAAGCATTCTCAGAAACTTGCTTGTGACGAGTGCATTCAACTCACAGACTTGAACCTTTCTTTTGAAAGAGCAGTTTTGGAACACTCTTTTTGTAGGATCTGCTAGTGTATATTTGGAGCGCTGTGAGGCCTACGCTGGGAAATGAAATATCTTCACCTAAAAACTAGACGGAAGCATTCTCCGAAACTTCTGTGTGATGAGTGCATTCAACTCACAGACTTGAACGTTCCTTTTGATAGAACAGTTTTGAAACCCTCCTTTTGTAGAATCTGCAAGTGTTTATTTCGAGAGTTTGGAGGCCTATGCTGGAAAAAGAAATGTCTTCAAATAACAACTACACAGAAGCATTCTCAGAAACTTCTTTGTGATGAGTGCATTCAACTCACAGACTTGAACCTTCCTTTTGAAAGAGCAGTTTTGAAACACTCTTTTTGTAGAATCTGCAAGTGGATATTTGGAGCGCTTTGAGGCCTATGCTGGCAAATGAAATATCTTCTCCTAAAAACTAGACAGAAGCATTCTCAGAAACTTCTGTGTGATGAGTGCATTCAACTCACAGACTTGAACACTGCTTTTGATAGAGCAGTTTGGAAACACTCCTTTTGTAAAATCTGCAAGTGTTTATTTGGAGCGCTTTGAGGCCTATCCTGGAAAAGGAAATATCTTCACATAATAACTAGACAGAAGCATTCTCAGAAACTTCTTGGTGATGAGTGCATTCTACTCACAGAGTTGAACCTTCTTTGTGATAGAAGAGTTTTCAAACTCTCTTTTTGTAGAATCTGCAAGTGCACATTTGGAACTGTTGGAGGCCAACGCTGGAAAAGGAAACAACCTCAAATAGAAACTAGACAGAAGCATTCTCAGAAACTTGCTTGTGACGAGTGCATTCAACTCACAGACTTGAACCTTTCTTTTGAAAGAGCAGTTTTGGAACACTCTTTTTGTAGAATCTGCTAGTGTATATTTGGAGCGCTGTGAGGCCTATGCTGGGAAATGAAATATCTTCACCTAAAAACTAGACGGAAGCATTCTCCGAAACTTCTGTGTGATGAGTGCATTCAACTCACAGACTTGAACGTTCCTTTTGATAGAACAGTTTTGAAACACTCCTTTTGTAGAATATGCAAGTGTTTATTTCGAGCGCTTGGAGGCCTACGCTGGAAAAGGAAATGTCTTCAAATAACAACTACACAGAAGCATTCTCAGAAACTTCTTTGTGATGAGTGCATTCAACTCACAGACTTGAACCTTCCTTTTGAAAGAGCAGTTTTGAAACACTCTTTTTGTAGAATCTGCAAGTGGATATTTGGAGCGCTTTGAGGCCTATGCTGGGAAATGAAATATCTTCTCCTAAAAACTAGACAGAAGCATTCTCAGAAACTTCTGTGTGATGAGTGCATTCAACTCACAGACTTGAACATTGCTTTTGATAGAGCAGTTTGGAAACACTCCTTTTGTAAAATCTGCAAGTGTTTATTTGGAGCGCTTTGAGGCCTATCCTGGAAAAGGAAATATCTTCACATAATAACTAGACAGAAGAATTCTCAGAAACTTCTTTGTGATGAGTGCATTCTACTCACAGAGTTGAACCTTCTTTGTGATAGAAGAGTTTTCAAACTCTCTTTTTGTAAATCTGTAAGTGCACATTTGGAACTGTTGGAGGCCAAAGCTGGAAAAGGAAACATCCTCAGGTAGAAACTAGACAGAAGCATTCTCAGAAACTTGCTTGTGACGAGTGCATTCAACTCACAGACTTGAACCTTTCTTTTGAAAGAGCAGTTTTGGAACACTCTTTTTGTAGAATCTGCAAGTGGATATTTGGAGCGCTTGGAGTTCTATGCTGGAAAAGGAAATGTCTTTAAATAACAACTACACAGAAGCATTCTCAGAAACTTCTTTGTGATGAGTGCATTCAACTCACAGACTTGGACCTTCCTTTTGAAAGAGCAGCTTTGAAACACTCTTTTTGTAGAATCTGCAAGAGGATATTTGGAGCGCCTTGCGGCCTATGCTGGGAAATGAAATATCTTCTCCTAAAAACTAGACAGAAGCATTCTCAGAAACTTCTGTGTGATGAGTGCATTCAACTCACAGACTTGAACACTGCTTTTGATGGAGCAGTTTGGAAACACTCCTTTTGTAGAATCTGCAAGTGTTTATTTGGAGCGCTTGGAGTCCTATGCTGGAAAAGGAAATGTCTTCAAATAACTACACAGAAGCATTCTCAGAAACTTCTTTGTGATGAGTGCATTCTACTCACAGAGTTGAACCTTCTTTGTGATAGAAGAGTTTTCAAACTCTCTTTTTGTAGAATCTGCAAGTGCACATTTGGAACTGTTGGAGGCCAACGCTGGAAAAGGAAACATCCTCACATAGAAACTAGACAGAAGCATTCCCAGAAACTTGCTTGTGACGAGTGCATTCAACTCACAGACTTGAACCTTTCTTTTGAAAGAGCATTTTTGGAACACTCTTTTTGTAGAATCTGCTAGTGTATATTTGGAGCGCTGTGAGGCCTATGCTGGGAAATGAAATATCTTCACCTAAAAACTAGACGGAAGCATTCTCAGAAACTTCTGTGTGATGAGTGCATTCAACTCACAGACTTGAACGTTCCTTTTGATACAACAGTTTTGAAACACTCCTTTTGTAGAATCTGCAAGTGTTTCTTTCGAGTGCTTGGAGGCCTATGCTGGAAAAGGAAATGTCTTCAAATAACAACTACACAGAAGCATTCTCAGAAACTTCTTTGTGATGAGTGTATTCAACTCACAGAGTTGAACCTTCCTTTTGAAAGAGCAGTTTTGAAACACTCTTTTTGTAGAATCTGCAAGTGGATATTTGGAGCACTTTGAATCCTATGCTAGGAAATGAAATATCTTCTCCTAAAAACTAGACAGAAGCATTCTCAGAAACTTCTGTGTGATGAGTGCATTCAACTCACAGACTTGAACACTGCTTTTGATAGAGCAGTTTGGAAACACTCCTTTTGTAAAATCTGCAAGTGTTTATTTGGAGCGCTTTGAGGCCTATCCTGGAAAAGGAAATATCTTCACATAATAACTAGACAGAAGCATTCTCAGAAACTTCTTTGTGATGAGTGCATTCTACTCACAGAGTTGAACCTTCTTTGTGATAGAAGAGTTTTCAAACTCTCTTTTTGTAGAATCTGCATGTGCACATTTGGAACTGTTGGAGGCCAACGCTGGAAAAGGAAACATCATCACATAGAAACTAGACAGAAGCATTCCCAGAAACTTGCTTGTGACGAGTGCATTCAACTCACAGACTTGAACCTTTCTTTTGAAAGAGCAGTTTTGGAACACTCTTTTGTAGAATCTGCTAGTGTATATTTGGAGCGCTGTGAGGCCTATGCTGGGAAATGAAATATCTTCACCTAAAAACTAGACGGAAGCATTCTCCGAAACTTCTGTGTGATGAGTGCATTCAACTCGCAGACGTGAACATTCCTATTGATAGAACAGTTTTGAAACACTCCTTTTGTAGAATCTGCAAGTGTTTATTTGGAGCGCTTGTAGGCCTATGCTGGAAAAGGAAATGTCTTCAAATAACGACACAGAAGCATTCTCAGAAACTTCTTTGTGATGAGTGCATTCTACTCACAGAGTTGAACCTTCTTTGTGATAGAAGAGTTTTCAAACTCTCTTTTTGTAGAATCTGCAAGTGCACATTTGGAACTGTTGGAGGCCAACGCTGGAAAAGGAAACATCCTCACATCGAAACTAGACAGAAGCATTCTCAGAAACTTGCTTGTGACGAGTGCATTCAACTCACAGACTTGAACCTTTCTTTTGAAAGAGCAGTTTTGGAACACTCTTTTTGTAGAATCTGCTAGTGTATATTTGGAGCGCTGTGAGGCCTATGAAGGGAAATGAAATATCTTCACCTAAAAACTAGACGGAAGCATTCTCCGAAACTTCTGTGTGATGAGTGCATTCAACTCACAGACTTGAACGTTCCTTTTGATAGAACAGATTTGAAACACTCCTTTTGTAGAATCTGCAAGTGTTTCTTTGAAGCGCTTGGTGTCCTATGCTGGAAAAGGAAATGTCTTCAAATAACAACTACACAGAAGCATTCTCAGAAACTTCTTTGTGATGAGTGCATTCAACTCACAGACTTGAACCTTCCTTTTGAAAGAGCAGTTTTGAAACACTCTTTTTGTAGAATCTGCAAGTGGATATTTGGAGCGCTTTGAGGCCTAAGCTGGGAAATGAAATATCTTCTCCTAAAAACTAGACAGAAGCATTCTCAGAAACTTCTGTGTGATGAGTGCCTTCAACTCACAAACTTGAACATTGCTTTTGAAAGAGCAGTTTGGAAACACTCCTTTTGTAAAATCTGCAAGTGTTTATTTGGAGCGCTTTGAGGCCTATCCTGGAAAAGGAAATATCTTCACATAATAACTAGACAGAAGCATTCTCAGAAACTTCTTTGTGATGAGTGCATTCTACTCACAGACTTGAACGTTCCTTTTGATACAACAGTTTTGAAACACTCCTTTTGTAGAATCTGCAAGTGTTTATTTCGAGCGCTTGGAGGCCTATGCTGGAAAAGGAAATGTCTTCAAATAACAACTACACAGAAGCATTCTCAGAAACTTCTTTGTGATGAGTGCATTCACCTCACAGACTTGAACCTTCCTTTTGAAAGAGCAGTTTTGAAACACTCTTTTTGTAGAATCTGCAAGTGGATATTTGGAGCGCTTTGAGGCCTATGCTGGGAAATGAAATATCTTCTCCTTAAAACTAGACAGAAGCATTCTCAGAAACTTCTGTGTGATGAGTGCATTCAAGTCACAGACTTGAACACTGCTTTTGATAGAGCAGTTTGGAAACTGTCCTTTTGTAAAATCTGCAAGTGTTTATTTGGAGCGCTTTGAGGCCTATCCTGGAAAAGGAAATATCTTCACATAATAACTAGACAGAAGCATTCTCAGAAACTTCTTTGTGATGAGTGCATTCTACTCACAGAGTTGAACCTTCTTTGTGATAGAAGAGTTTTCAAACTCTCTTTTTGTAGAATCTGCAAGTGCACATTTGGAACTGTTGGAGGCCAATGCTGGAAAAGGAAACATCCTCACATAGAAACTAGACAGAAGAATTCTCAGAAACTTGCTTGTGACGAGTGCATTCAACTCACAGACTTGAACCTTTCTTTTGAAAGAGCAGTTTTGGAACACTCATTTGTAGAATCTGCTAGTGTATATTTGGAGCGCTGTGAGGCCTATGCTGGGAAATGAAATATCTTCACCTAAAAACTAGACGGAAGCATTCTCCGAAACTTCTGTGTGATGAGTGCATTCAACTCGCAGACGTGAACATTCCTATTGATAGAACAGTTTTGAAACACTCCTTTTGTAGAATCTGCAAGTGTTTATTTGGAGCGCTTGTAGGCCTACGCTGGAAAAGGAAATGTCTTCAAATAACTACACAGAAGCATTCTCAGAAACTTCTTTGTGATGAGTGCATTCAACTCACAGACTTGAACCTTCCTTTTGCAAGAGCAGTTTTTAAACACTCTTTTTGTAGAATCTGCAAGTGGATATTTAGAGCGCTTTGAGGCCTATGCTGGGAAATGAAATAACTTCTCCTAAAAACTAGACAGAAGCATTCTCAGAAACTTCTGTGTGATGAGTGCATTCAACTCACAAACTTGAACATTGCTTTTGAAAGAGCAGTTTGGAAACACTCCTTTTGTAAAATCTGCAAGTGTTTATTTGGAGCGCTTTGAGGCCTATCCTGGAAAAGGAAATATCTTCACATAATAACTAGACAGAAGCATTCTCAGAAACTTCTTTGTGATGAGTGCATTCTACTCACAGACTTGAACGTTCCTTTTGATACAACAGTTTTGAAACACTCCTTTTGTAGAATCTGCAAGTGTTTATTTCGAGCGCTTGGAGGCCTATGCTGGAAAAGGAAATGTCTTCAAATAACAACTACACAGAAGCATTCTCAGAAACTTCTTTGTGATGAGTGCATTCACCTCACAGACTTGAACCTTCCTTTTGAAAGAGCAGTTTTGAAACACTCTTTTTGTAGAATCTGCAAGTGGATATTTGGAGCGCTTTGAGGCCTATGCTGGGAAATGAAATATCTTCTCCTTAAAACTAGACAGAAGCATTCTCAGAAACTTCTGTGTGATGAGTGCATTCAAGTCACAGACTTGAACACTGCTTTTGATAGAGCAGTTTGGAAACTGTCCTTTTGTAAAATCTGCAAGTGTTTATTTGGAGCGCTTTGAGGCCTATCCTGGAAAAGGAAATATCTTCACATAATAACTAGACAGAAGCATTCTCAGAAACTTCTTTGTGATGAGTGCATTCTACTCACAGAGTTGAACCTTCTTTGTGATAGAAGAGTTTTCAAACTCTCTTTTTGTAGAATCTGCAAGTGCACATTTGGAACTGTTGGAGGCCAATGCTGGAAAAGGAAACATCCTCACATAGAAACTAGACAGAAGAATTCTCAGAAACTTGCTTGTGACGAGTGCATTCAACTCACAGACTTGAACCTTTCTTTTGAAAGAGCAGTTTTGGAACACTCATTTGTAGAATCTGCTAGTGTATATTTGGAGCGCTGTGAGGCCTATGCTGGGAAATGAAATATCTTCACCTAAAAACTAGACGGAAGCATTCTCCGAAACTTCTGTGTGATGAGTGCATTCAACTCGCAGACGTGAACATTCCTATTGATAGAACAGTTTTGAAACACTCCTTTTGTAGAATCTGCAAGTGTTTATTTGGAGCGCTTGTAGGCCTACGCTGGAAAAGGAAATGTCTTCAAATAACTACACAGAAGCATTCTCAGAAACTTCTTTGTGATGAGTGCATTCAACTCACAGACTTGAACCTTCCTTTTGCAAGAGCAGTTTTTAAACACTCTTTTTGTAGAATCTGCAAGTGGATATTTAGAGCGCTTTGAGGCCTATGCTGGGAAATGAAATAACTTCTCCTAAAAACTAGACAGAAGCATTCTCAGAAACTTCTGTGTGATGAGTGCATTCAACTCACAAACTTGAACATTGCTTTTGAAAGAGCAGTTTGGAAACACTCCTTTTGTAAAATCTGCAAGTGTTTATTTGGAGCGCTTTGAGGCCTATCCTGGAAAAGGAAATATCTTCACATAATAACTAGACAGAAGCATTCTCAGAAACTTCTTTGTGATGAGTGCATTCTACTCACAGACTTGAACGTTCCTTTTGATACAACAGTTTTGAAACACTCCTTTTGTAGAATCTGCAAGTGTTTATTTCGAGCGCGTGGAGGCCTATGCTGGAAAAGGAAATGTCTTCAAATAAAAACTACACAGAAGCATTCTCAGAAACTTCTTTGTGATGAGTGCATTCACCTCACAGACTTGAACCTTCCTTTTGAAAGAGCAGTTTTCAAACACTCTTTTTGTAGAATCTGCAAGTGGATATTTGGAGCGCTTTGAGGCCTATGCTGGGAAATGAAATATCTTCTCCTAAAAACTAGACAGAAGCATTCTCAGAAACTTCTGTGTGATGAGTGCATTCAACTCACAGACTTGAACACTGCTTTTGATAGAGCAGTTTGGAAACACTCCTTTTGTAAAATCTGCAAGTGTTTATTTGGAGCGCTTTGAGGCCTATCCTGGAAAAGGAAATATCTTCACATAATAACTAGACAGAAGCATTCTCAGAAATTTCTTTGTGATGAGTGCATTCTACTCACAGAGTTGAACCTTCTTTGTGATGGTAGAGTTTTCAAACTCTCTTTCTGTAGAATCTGCAAGTGCACATTTGGAACTGTTGGAGGCCAACGCTGGAAAAGGAAACATCCTCACATAGAAACTAGACAGAAGCATTCTCAGAAACTTGCTTGTGACGATTGCATTCAACTCACAGACTTGAACTTTTCTTTTGAAAGAGCAGTTTTGGAACACTCTTTTTGTAGAATCTGCTAATGTATATTTGGAGCGCTGTGAGGCCTATGCTGGGAAATGAAATATCTTCACCTAAAAACTAGACGGAAGCATTCTCCGAAACTTCTGTGTGATGAGTGCATTCAACTCACAGACTTGAACGTTCCTTTTGATACAACAGTTTTGAAACACTCCTTTTGTAGAATCTCCAAGTCTCTATTTCCAGCGCTTGTAGGCCTATGCTGGAAAAGGAAATGTCTTCAAATAACAACTACACAGAAGCATTCTCAGAAACTTCTTTGTGATGAGTGCATTCAACTCACAGACTTGAACCTTCCTTTTGAAAGAGCAGTTTTGAAACACTCTTTTTGTAGAATCTGCAAGTGGATATTTGGAGCGCTTTGAGGCCTATGCTGGGAAATGAAATATCTTCTCCTAAAAACTAGACAGAAGCATTCTCAGAAACTTCTGTGTGATGAGTGCATTCAACTCACAGACTTGAACAATGCTTTTGATAGAGCAGTTCGGAAACACTCCTTTTGTAAAATCTGCAAGTGTTTATTTGGAGCGCTTTGAGGCCTATCCTGGAAAAGGAAATATCTTCACATAATAACTAGACAGAAGCCTTCTCAGAAACTTCTTTGTGATGAGTGCATTCTACTCACAGAGTTGAACCTTCTTTGTGATAGAAGAGTTTTCAAACTCTCTTTTTGTAGAATCTGCAAGTGCACATTTGGAACTGTTGGAGGCCAACGCTGGAAAAGGAAACATCCTCACGTAGAAACTAGACAGAAGCATTCTCAGAAACTTGCTTGTGACGAGTGCATTCAACTCACAGACTTGAACCTTTCTTTTGAAAGAGCAGTTTTGGAACACTCTTTTTGTAGGATCTGCTAGTGTATATTTGGAGCGCTGTGAGGCCTACGCTGGGAAATGAAATATCTTCACCTAAAAACTAGACGGAAGCATTCTCCGAAACTTCTGTGTGATGAGTGCATTCAACTCACAGACTTGAACGTTCCTTTTGATAGAACAGTTTTGAAACCCTCCTTTTGTAGAATCTGCAAGTGTTTATTTCGAGCGCTTGGAGGCCTACGCTGGAAAAGGAAATGTCTTCAAATAACAACTACACAGAAGCATTCTCAGAAACTTCTTTGTGATGAGTGCATTCAACTCACAGACTTGAACCTTCCTTTTGAAAGAGCAGTTTTGAAACACTCTTTTTGTAGAATCTGCAAGTGGATATTTGGAGCGCTTTGAGGCCTATGCTGGGAAATGAAATATCTTGTCCTAAAAACTAGACAGAAGCATTCTCAGAAACTTCTGTGTGATTAGTGCATTCAACTCAGAGACTTGAACACTGCTTTTGATTGAGCAGTTTGGAAACACTCCTTTTGTAAAATCTGCAAGTGTTTATTTGGAGCGCTTTGAGGCCTATCCTGGAAAAGGAAATATCTTCACATAATAACTAGACAGAAGCATTCTCAGAAACTTCTTGGTGATGAGTGCATTCTACTCACAGAGTTGAACCTTCTTTGTGATAGAAGAGTTTTCAAACTCTCTTTTTGTAGAATCTGCAAGTGCACATTTGGAACTGTTGGAGGCCAACGCTGGAAAAGGAAACATCCTCAAATAGAAACTAGACAGAAGCATTCTCAGAAACTTGCTGGTGACGAGTGCATTCAACTCACAGACTTGAACCTTTCTTTTGAAAGAGCAGTTTTGGAACACTCTTTTTGTAGGATCTGCTAGTGTATATTTGGAGCGCTGTGAGGCCTGCGCTGGGAAATGAAATATCTTCACCTAAAAACTAGACGGAAGTATTCTCCGAAACTTCTGTGTGATGAGTGCATTCAACTCACAGACTTGAAAGTTCCTTTTGATAGAACAGTTTTGAAACCCTCCTTTTGTAGAATCTGCAAGTGTTTATTTCGAGAGTTTGGAGGCCTATGCTGGAAAAAGAAATGTCTTCAAATAACAACTACACAGAAGCATTCTCAGAAACTTCTTTGTGATGAGTGCATTCAACTCACGGACTTGAACCTTCCTTTTGAAAGAGCAGTTTTGAAACACTCTTTTTGTAGAATCTGCAAGTGGATATTTGGAGCGCTTTGAGGCCTATGCTGGCAAATGAAATATCTTCTCCTAAAAACTAGACAGAAGCATTCTCAGAAACTTCTGTGTGATGAGTGCATTCAACTCACAGACTTGAACACTGCTTTTGATAGAGCAGTTTGGAAACACTCCTTTTGTAAAATCTGCAAGTGTTTATTTGGAGCGCTTTGAGGCCTATCCTGGAAAAGGAAATATCTTCACATAATAACTAGACAGAAGCATTCTCAGAAACTTCTTGGTGATGAGTGCATTCTACTCACAGAGTTGAACCTTCTTTGTGATAGAAGAGTTTTCAAACTCTCTTTTTGTAGAATCTGCAAGTGCACATTTGGAACTGTTGGAGGCCAACGCTGGAAAAGGAAACAACCTCAAATAGAAACTAGACAGAAGCATTCTCAGAAACTTGCTTGTGACGAGTGCATTCAACTCACAGACTTGAACCTTTCTTTTGAAAGAGCAGTTTTGGAACACTCTTTTTGTAGAATCTGCTAGTGTATATTTGGAGCGCTGTGAGGCCTATGCTGGGAAATGAAATATCTTCACCTAAAAACTAGACGGAAGCATTCTCCGAAACTTCTGTGTGATGAGTGCATTCAACTCACAGACTTGAACGTTCCTTTTGATAGAACAGTTTTGAAACACTCCTTTTGTAGAATATGCAAGTGTTTATTTCGAGCGCTTGGAGGCCTACGCTGGAAAAGGAAATGTCTTCAAATAACAACTACACAGAAGCATTCTCAGAAACTTCTTTGTGATGAGTGCATTCAACTCACAGACTTGAACCTTCCTTTTGAAAGAGCAGTTTTGAAACACTCTTTTTGTAGAATCTGCAAGTGGATATTTGGAGCGCTTTGAGGCCTATGCTGGGAAATGAAATATCTTCTCCTAAAAACTAGACAGAAGCATTCTCAGAAACTTCTGTGTGATGAGTGCATTCAACTCACAGACTTGAACATTGCTTTTGATAGAGCAGTTTGGAAACACTCCTTTTGTAAAATCTGCAAGTGTTTATTTGGAGCGCTTTGAGGCCTATCCTGGAAAAGGAAATATCTTCACATAATAACTAGACAGAAGAATTCTCAGAAACTTCTTTGTGATGAGTGCATTCTACTCACAGAGTTGAACCTTCTTTGTGATAGAAGAGTTTTCAAACTCTCTTTTTGTAAATCTGTAAGTGCACATTTGGAACTGTTGGAAGCCAAAGCTGGAAAAGGAAACATCCTCAGGTAGAAACTAGACAGAAGCATTCTCAGAAACTTGCTTGTGACGAGTGCATTCAACTCACAGACTTGAACCTTTCTTTTGAAAGAGCAGTTTTGGAACACTCTTTTTGTAGAATCTGCAAGTGGATATTTGGAGCGCTTGGAGTTCTATGCTGGAAAAGGAAATGTCTTTAAATAACAACTACACAGAAGCATTCTCAGAAACTTCTTTGTGATGAGTGCATTCAACTCACAGACTTGGACCTTCCTTTTGAAAGAGCAGCTTTGAAACACTCTTTTTGTAGAATCTGCAAGAGGATATTTGGAGCGCCTTGCGGCCTATGCTGGGAAATGAAATATCTTCTCCTAAAAACTAGACAGAAGCATTCTCAGAAACTTCTGTGTGATGAGTGCATTCAACTCACAGACTTGAACACTGCTTTTGATGGAGCAGTTTGGAAACACTCCTTTTGTAGAATCTGCAAGTGTTTATTTGGAGCGCTTGGAGTCCTATGCTGGAAAAGGAAATGTCTTCAAATAACTACACAGAAGCATTCTCAGAAACTTCTTTGTGATGAGTGCATTCTACTCACAGAGTTGAACCTTCTTTGTGATAGAAGAGTTTTCAAACTCTCTTTTTGTAGAATCTGCAAGTGCACATTTGGAACTGTTGGAGGCCAACGCTGGAAAAGGAAACATCCTCACATAGAAACTAGACAGAAGCATTCCCAGAAACTTGCTTGTGACGAGTGCATTCAACTCACAGACTTGAACCTTTCTTTTGAAAGAGCATTTTTGGAACACTCTTTTTGTAGAATCTGCTAGTGTATATTTGGAGCGCTGTGAGGCCTATGCTGGGAAATGAAATATCTTCACCTAAAAACTAGACGGAAGCATTCTCAGAAACTTCTGTGTGATGAGTGCATTCAACTCACAGACTTGAACGTTCCTTTTGATACAACAGTTTTGAAACACTCCTTTTGTAGAATCTGCAAGTGTTTCTTTCGAGTGCTTGGAGGCCTATGCTGGAAAAGGAAATGTCTTCAAATAACAACTACACAGAAGCATTCTCAGAAACTTCTTTGTGATGAGTGTATTCAACTCACAGAGTTGAACCTTCCTTTTGAAAGAGCAGTTTTGAAACACTCTTTTTGTAGAATCTGCAAGTGGATATTTGGAGCACTTTGAATCCTATGCTGGGAAATGAAATATCTTCTCCTAAAAACTAGACAGAAGCATTCTCAGAAACTTCTGTGTGATGAGTGCATTCAACTCACAGACTTGAACACTGCTTTTGATAGAGCAGTTTGGAAACACTCCTTTTGTAAAATCTGCAAGTGTTTATTTGGAGCGCTTTGAGGCCTATCCTGGAAAAGGAAATATCTTCACATAATAACTAGACAGAAGCATTCTCAGAAACTTCTTTGTGATGAGTGCATTCTACTCACAGAGTTGAACCTTCTTTGTGATAGAAGAGTTTTCAAACTCTCTTTTTGTAGAATCTGCATGTGCACATTTGGAACTGTTGGAGGCCAACGCTGGAAAAGGGAACATCATCACATAGAAACTAGACAGAAGCATTCCCAGAAACTTTCTTGTGACGAGTGCATTCAACTCACAGACTTGAACCTTTCTTTTGAAAGAGCAGTTTTGGAACACTCTTTTGTAGAATCTGCTAGTGTATATTTGGAGCGCTGTGAGGCCTATGCTGGGAAATGAAATATCTTCACCTAAAAACTAGACGGAAGCATTCTCCGAAACTTCTGTGTGATGAGTGCATTCAACTCGCAGACGTGAACATTCCTATTGATAGAACAGTTTTGAAACACTCCTTTTATAGAATCTGCAAGTGTTTATTTGGAGCGCTTGTAGGCCTATGCTGGAAAAGGAAATGTCTTCAAATAACGACACAGAAGCATTCTCAGAAACTTCTTTGTGATGAGTGCATTCAACTCACAGACTTGAACCTTCCTTTTGAAAGAGCAGTTTTGAAACACTCTTTTTGTAGAATCTGCAAGTGGATATTTGGAGCGCTTTGAGGCCTATGCTGGGAAATGAAATATCTTCTCCTAAAAACTAGACAGAAGCATTCTCAGAAACTTCTGTGTGATGAGTGCCTTCAACTCACAAACTTGAACATTGCTTTTGAAAGAGCAGTTTGGAAACACTCCTTTTGTAAAATCTGCAAGTGTTTATTTGGAGCGCTTTGAGGCCTATCCTGGAAAAGGAAATATCTTCACATAATAACTAGACAGAAGCATTCTCAGAAACTTCTTTGTGATGAGTGCATTCTACTCACAGACTTGAACGTTCCTTTTGATACAACAGTTTTGAAACACTCCTTTTGTAGAATCTGCAAGTGTTTATTTCGAGCGCTTGGAGGCCTATGCTGGAAAAGGAAATGTCTTCAAATAACAACTACACAGAAGCATTCTCAGAAACTTCTTTGTGATGAGTGCATTCACCTCACAGACTTGAACCTTCCTTTTGAAAGAGCAGTTTTGAAACACTCTTTTTGTAGAATCTGCAAGTGGATATTTGGAGCGCTTTGAGGCCTATGCTGGGAAATGAAATATCTTCTCCTTAAAACTAGACAGAAGCATTCTCAGAAACTTCTGTGTGATGAGTGCATTCAAGTCACAGACTTGAACACTGCTTTTGATAGAGCAGTTTGGAAACTGTCCTTTTGTAAAATCTGCAAGTGTTTATTTGGAGCGCTTTGAGGCCTATCCTGGAAAAGGAAATATCTTCACATAATAACTAGACAGAAGCATTCTCAGAAACTTCTTTGTGATGAGTGCATTCTACTCACAGAGTTGAACCTTCTTTGTGATAGAAGAGTTTTCAAACTCTCTTTTTGTAGAATCTGCAAGTGCACATTTGGAACTGTTGGAGGCCAATGCTGGAAAAGGAAACATCCTCACATAGAAACTAGACAGAAGAATTCTCAGAAACTTGCTTGTGACGAGTGCATTCAACTCACAGACTTGAACCTTTCTTTTGAAAGAGCAGTTTTGGAACACTCATTTGTAGAATCTGCTAGTGTATATTTGGAGCGCTGTGAGGCCTATGCTGGGAAATGAAATATCTTCACCTAAAAACTAGACGGAAGCATTCTCCGAAACTTCTGTGTGATGAGTGCATTCAACTCGCAGACGTGAACATTCCTATTGATAGAACAGTTTTGAAACACTCCTTTTGTAGAATCTGCAAGTGTTTATTTGGAGCGCTTGTAGGCCTACGCTGGAAAAGGAAATGTCTTCAAATAACTACACAGAAGCATTCTCAGAAACTTCTTTGTGATGAGTGCATTCAACTCACAGACTTGAACCTTCCTTTTGAAAGAGCAGTTTTTAAACACTCTTTTTGTAGAATCTGCAAGTGGATATTTAGAGCGCTTTGAGGCCTATGCTGGGAAATGAAATAACTTCTCCTAAAAACTAGACAGAAGCATTCTCAGAAACTTCTGTGTGATGAGTGCATTCAACTCACAAACTTGAACATTGCTTTTGAAAGAGCAGTTTGGAAACACTCCTTTTGTAAAATCTGCAAGTGTTTATTTGGAGCGCTTTGAGGCCTATCCTGGAAAAGGAAATATCTTCACATAATAACTAGACAGAAGCATTCTCAGAAACTTCTTTGTGATGAGTGCATTCTACTCACAGACTTGAACGTTCCTTTTGATACAACAGTTTTGAAACACTCCTTTTGTAGAATCTGCAAGTGTTTATTTCGAGCGCTTGGAGGCCTATGCTGGAAAAGGAAATGTCTTCAAATAAAAACTACACAGAAGCATTCTCAGAAACTTCTTTGTGATGAGTGCATTCACCTCACAGACTTGAACCTTCCTTTTGAAAGAGCAGTTTTCAAACACTCTTTTTGTAGAATCTGCAAGTGGATATTTGGAGCGCTTTGAGGCCTATGCTGGGAAATGAAATATCTTCTCCTAAAAACTAGACAGAAGCATTCTCAGAAACTTCTGTGTGATGAGTGCATTCAACTCACAGACTTGAACACTGCTTTTGATAGAGCAGTTTGGAAACACTCCTTTTGTAAAATCTGCAAGTGTTTATTTGGAGCGCTTTGAGGCCTATCCTGGAAAAGGAAATATCTTCACATAATAACTAGACAGAAGCATTCTCAGAAACTTCTTTGTGATGAGTGCATTCTACTCACAGAGTTGAACCTTCTTTGTGATAGAAGAGTTTTCAAACTCTCTTTTTGTAGAATCTGCATGTGCATATTTGGAACTGTTGGAGGCCAACGCTGGAAAAGGAAACATCCTCACATAGAAACTAGACAGAAGCATTCTCAGAAACTTGCTTGTGACGACTGCATTCAACTCACAGACTTGAACCTTCCTTTTGAAAGAGCAGTTTTGGAACACTCTTTTTGTAGAATCTGCTAGTGTATATTTGGAGCGCTGTGAGGCCTATGCTGGGAAATGAAATATCTTCACCTAAAAACTAGACGGAAGCATTCTACGAAACTTCTGTGTGATGAGTGCATTCAACTCGCAGACGTGAACATTCCTATTGATAGAACAGTTTTGAAACACTCCTTTTGTAGAATCTGCAAGTGTTTATTTGGAGCGCTTGTATGCCTATGCTGGAAAAGGAAATGTCTTCAAATAACTACACAGAAGCATTCTCAGAAACTTCTTTGTGATGAGTGCATTCTACTCACAGAGTTGAACCTTCTTTGTGATAGAAGAGTTTTCAAACTCTCTTTTTGTAGGATCTGCAAGTGAACATTTGGAACTGTTGGAGGCCAACGCTGGAGAAGGAAACATCCTCACATAGAAACCAGACAGAAGCATTCTCAGAAACTTGCTTGTGACGAGTGCATTCAACTCACAGACTTGAACCTTTCTTTTGAAAGAGCAGTTTTGGAACACTCTTTTTGTAGAATCTGCTAGTGTATATTTGGAGCGCTGTGAGGCCTATGCTGGGAAATGAAATATCTTCACCTAAAAACTAGACGGAAGCATTCTCCGAAACTTCTGTGTGATGAGTGCATTCAACTCACAGACTTGAACGTTCCTTTTGATAGAACAGTTTTGAAACACTCCTTTCGTAGAATTTGCAAGTGTTTCTTTGAAGCGCTTGGTGTCCTATGCTGTAAAAGGAAATGTCTTCAAATAACAACTACACAGAAGCATTCTCAGAAACTTCTTTGTGATGAGTGCATTCAACTCACAGACTTGAACCTTCCTTTTGAAAGAGCAGTTTTGAAACACTCTTTTTGTAGAATCTGCAAGTGGATATTTGGAGCGCTTTGAGGCCTATGCTGGGAAATGAAATATCTTCTCCTAAAAACTAGACAGAAGCATTCTCAGAAACTTCTGTGTGATGAGTGCATTCAACTCACAAACTTGAACATTGCTTTTGAAAGAGCAGTTTGGAAACACTCCTTTTGTAAAATCTGCAAGTGTTTATTTGGAGCGCTTTGAGGCCTATCCTGGAAAAGGAAATATCTTCACATAATAACTAGACAGAAGCATTCTCAGAAACTTCTTTGTGATGAGTGCATTCTACTCACAGACTTGAACGTTCCTTTTGATACAACAGTTTTGAAACACTCCTTTTGTAGAATCTGCAAGTGTTTATTTCGAGCGCTTGGAGGCCTATGCTGGAAATGTCTTCAAATAACAACTACACAGAAGCATTCTCAGAAACTTCTTTGTGATGAGTGCATTCAACTCACAGACTTGAACCTTCCTTTTGAAAGAGCAGTTTTGAAACACTCTTTTTGTAGAATCTGCAAGTGGATATTTGGAGCGCTTTGAGGCCTATGCTGGGAAATGAAATATCTTCTCCTTAAAACTAGACAGAAGCATTCTCAGAAACTTCTGTGTGATGAGTGCATTCAACTCACAGACTTGAACACTGCTTTTGATAGAGCAGTTTGGAAACACTCCTTTTGTAAAATCTGCAAGTGTTTATTTGGAGCGCTTTGAGGCCTATCTTGGAAAAGGAAATATCTTCACATAATAACTAGACAGAAGCATTCTCAGAAACTTCTTTGTGATGAGTGCATTCTACTCACAGAGCTGAAACTTCTTTGTGATAGAAGAGTTTTCAAACTCTCTTTTTGTAGAATCTGCAAGTGCACATTTGGAACTGTTGGTGGCCAACGCTGGAAAAGGAAACATCCTCACATAGAAACTAGACAGAAGCATTCTCAGAAACTTGCTTGTGACGAGTGCATTCAACTCACAGAATTGAACCTTTCTTTTGAAAGAGCAGTTTTGGAACACTCTTTTTGTAGAATCTGCTAGTGTATATTTGGAGCGCTGTGAGGCCTATGCTGGGAAATGAAATATCTTCACCTAAAAACTAGACGGAAGCATTCTCCGAAACTTCTGTGTTATGAGTGCATTCAACTCACAGACGTGAACGATCCTATTGATAGAAGAGTTTTGAAACACTCCTTTTTTAGAATCTGCAAGTGTTTATTTGGAGCGCTTGGAGTCCTATGCTGGAAAAGGAAATGTCTTCAAATAACAACTACACAGAAGCATTCTCAGAAACTTCTTTGTGATGAGTGCATTCAACTCACAGACTTGAACCTTCCTTTTGAAAGAGTAGTTTTGAAACACTCTTTTTCTAGAATCTGCAAGTGGATATTTGGAGCGCTTTGATTTCTATGCTGGGAAATGAAATATCTTCTCCTAAAAACTAGACTGAAGCATTCTCAGAAACTTCTGTGTGATGAGTGCATTCAACTCACAGACTTGAACACTGCTTTTGATAGAGCAGTTTGGAAACACTCCTTTTGTAAAATCTGCAAGTGTTTATTTGGAGCGCTTTGAGGCCTATCCTGGAAAAGGAAATATCTTCACATAATAACTAGACAGAAGCATTCTCAGAAATTTCTTTGTGATGAGTGCATTCTACTCACAGAGTTGAACCTTCTTTGTGATGGTAGAGTTTTCAAACTCTCTTTCTGTAGAATCTGCAAGTGCACATTTGGAACTGTTGGAGGCCAACGCTGGAAAAGGAAACATCCTCACATAGAAACTAGACAGAAGCATTCTCAGAAACTTGCTTGTGACGATTGCATTCAACTCACAGACTTGAACTTTTCTTTTGAAAGAGCAGTTTTGGAACACTCTTTTTGTAGAATCTGCTAATGTATATTTGGAGCGCTGTGAGGCCTATGCTGGGAAATGAAATATCTTCACCTAAAAACTAGACGGAAGCATTCTCCGAAACTTCTGTGTGATGAGTGCATTCAACTCACAGACTTGAACGTTCCTTTTGATACAACAGTTTTGAAACACTCCTTTTGTAGAATCTCCAAGTCTCTCTTTCCAGCGCTTGTAGGCCTATGCTGGAAAAGGAAATGTCTTCAAATAACAACTACACAGAAGCATTCTCAGAAACGTCTTTGTGATGAGTGCATTCAACTCACAGACTTGAACCTTCCTTTTGAAAGAGCAGTTTTGAAACACTCTTTTTGTAGAATCTGCAAGTGGATATTTGGAGCGCTTTGAGGCCTATGCTGGGAAATGAAATATCTTCTCCTAAAAACTAGACAGAAGCATTCTCAGAAACTTCTGTGTGATGAGTGCATTCAACTCACAGACTTGAACAATGCTTTTGATAGAGCAGTTTGGAAACACTCCTTTTGTAAAATCTGCAAGTGTTTATTTGGAGCGCTTTGAGGCCTATCCTGGAAAAGGAAATATCTTCACATAATAACTAGACAGAAGCCTTCTCAGAAACTTCTTTGTGATGAGTGCATTCTACTCACAGAGTTGAACCTTCTTTGTGATAGAAGAGTTTTCAAACTCTCTTTTTGTAGAATCTGCAAGTGCACATTTGGAACTGTTGGAGGCCAACGCTGGAAAAGGAAACATCCTCACGTAGAAACTAGACAGAAGCATTCTCAGAAACTTGCTTGTGACGAGTGCATTCAACTCACAGACTTGAACCTTTCTTTTGAAAGAGCAGTTTTGGAACACTCTTTTTGTAGGATCTGCTAGTGTATATTTGGAGCGCTGTGAGGCCTACGCTGGGAAATGAAATATCTTCACC
Source organism: Pongo pygmaeus (assembly GCF_028885625.2). Lineage (NCBI taxonomy): Eukaryota > Metazoa > Chordata > Mammalia > Primates > Hominidae > Pongo > Pongo pygmaeus. Next base: position 40,774,789 of record NC_072392.2, read on the forward strand.
TAAAAACTAGACGGAAGCATTCTCCGAAACTTCTGTGTGATGAGTGCATTCAACTCACAGACTTGAACGTTCCTTTTGATAGAACAGTTTTGAAACCCTCCTTTTGTAGAATCTGCAAGTGTTTATTTCCAGCGCTTGGAGGCCTACGCTGGAAAAGGAAATGTCTTCAAATAACAACTACACAGAAGAATTCTCAGAAACTTCTTTGTGATGAGTGCATTCAACTCACAGACTTGAACCTTCCTTTTGAAAGAGCAGTTTTGAAACCCTCTTTTTGTAGAATCTGCAAGTAGATATTTGGAGCGCTTTGAAGCCTATGCTGGGAAATGAAATATCTTCTCCTAAAAACTAGACAGAAGCATTCTCAGAAACTTCTGTGTGATGAGTGCATTCAACTCACAGACTTGAACATTGCTTTTGATAGAGCAGTTTGGAAACACTCCTTTTGTAAAATCTGCAAGTGTTTATTTGGAGCGCTTTGAGGCCTATCCTGGAAAAGGAAATATCTTCACATAATAACTAGACAGAAGCATTCTCAGAAACTTCTTTGTGATGAGTGCATTCTACTCACAGAGTTGAACCTTCTTTGTGATAGAAGAGTTTTCAAACTCTCTTTTTGTAAATCTGTAAGTGCACATTTGGAACTGTTGGAGGCCAAAGCTGGAAAAGGAAACATCCTCAGGTAGAAACTAGACAGAAGCATTCTCAGAAACTTGCTTGTGACGAGTGCATTCAACTCACAGACTTGAACCTTTCTTTTGAAAGAGCAGTTTTGGAACACTCTTTTTGTAGAATCTGCAAGTGGATATTTGGAGCGCTTGGAGTTCTATGCTGGAAAAGGAAATGTCTTTAAATAACAACTACACAGAAGCATTCTCAGAAGCTTCTTTGTGATGAGTGCATTCAACTCACAGACTTGGACCTTCCTTTTGAAAGAGCAGCTTTGAAACACTCTTTTTGTAGAATCTGCAAGAGGATATTTGGAGCGCCTTCAGGCCTATGCTGGGAAATGAAATATCTTCTCCTAAAAACTAGACAGAAGCATTCTCAGAAACTTCTGTGTGATGAGTGCATTCAACTCACAGACTTGAACACTGCTTTTGATGGAGCAGTTTGGAAACACTCCTTTTGTAGAATCTGCAAGTGTTTATTTGGAGCGCTTGGAGTCCTATGCTGGAAAAGGAAATGTCTTCAAATAACTACACAGAAGCATTCTCAGAAACTTCTTTGTGATGAGTGCATTCTACTCACAGAGTTGAACCTTCTTTGTGATAGAAGAGTTTTCAAACTCTCTTTTTGTAGAATCTGCAAGTGCACATTTGGAACTGTTGGAGGCCAACGCTGGAAAAGGAAACATCCTCACATAGAAACTAGACAGAAGCATTCCCAGAAACTTGCTTGTGACGAGTGCATTCAACTCACAGACTTGAACCTTTCTTTTGAAAGAGCATTTTTGGAACACTCTTTTTGTAGAATCTGCTAGTGTATATTTGGAGCGCTGTGAGGCCTATGCTGGGAAATGAAATATCTTCACCTAAAAACTAGACGGAAGCATTCTCAGAAACTTCTGTGTGATGAGTGCATTCAACTCACAGACTTGAACGTTCCTTTTGATACAACAGTTTTGAAACACTCCTTTTGTAGAATCTGCAAGTGTTTCTTTCGAGTGCTTGGAGGCCTATGCTGGAAAAGGAAATGTCTTCAAATAACAACTACACAGAAGCATTCTCAGAAACTTCTTTGTGATGAGTGTATTCAACTCACAGAGTTGAACCTTCCTTTTGAAAGAGCAGTTTTGAAACACTCTTTTTGTAGAATCTGCAAGTGGATATTTGGAGCACTTTGAATCCTATGCTGGGAAATGAAATATCTTCTCCTAAAAACTAGACAGAAGCATTCTCAGAAACTTCTGTGTGATGAGTGCATTCAACTCACAGACTTGAACACTGCTTTTGATAGAGCAGTTTGGAAACACTCCTTTTGTAAAATCTGCAAGTGTTTATTTGGAGCGCTTTGAGGCCTATCCTGGAAAAGGAAATATCTTCACATAATAACTAGACAGAAGCATTCTCAGAAACTTCTTTGTGATGAGTGCATTCTACTCACAGAGTTGAACCTTCTTTGTGATAGAAGAGTTTTCAAACTCTCTTTTTGTAGAATCTGCATGTGCACATTTGGAACTGTTGGAGGCCAACGCTGGAAAAGGAAACATCATCACATAGAAACTAGACAGAAGCATTCCCAGAAACTTGCTTGTGACGAGTGCATTCAACTCACAGACTTGAACCTTTCTTTTGAAAGAGCAGTTTTGGAACACTCTTTTGTAGAATCTGCTAGTGTATATTTGGAGCGCTGTGAGGCCTATGCTGGGAAATGAAATATCTTCACCTAAAAACTAGACGGAAGCATTCTCCGAAACTTCTGTGTGATGAGTGCATTCAACTCGCAGACGTGAACATTCCTATTGATAGAACAGTTTTGAAACACTCCTTATGTAGAATCTGCAAGTGTTTATTTGGAGCGCTTGTAGGCCTATGCTGGAAAAGGAAATGTCTTCAAATAACGACACAGAAGCATTCTCAGAAACTTCTTTGTGATGAGTGCATTCTACTCACAGAGTTGAACCTTCTTTGTGATAGAAGAGTTTTCAAACTCTCTTTTTGTAGAATCTGCAAGTGCACATTTGGAACTGTTGGAGGCCAACGCTGGAAAAGGAAACATCCTCACATCGAAACTAGACAGAAGCATTCTCAGAAACTTGCTTGTGACGAGTGCATTCAACTCACAGACTTGAACCTTTCTTTTGAAAGAGCAGTTTTGGAACACTCTTTTTGTAGAATCTGCTAGTGTATATTTGGAGCGCTGTGAGGCCTATGCTGGGAAATGAAATATCTTCACCTAAAAACTAGACGGAAGCATTCTCCGAAACTTCTGTGTGATGAGTGCATTCAACTCAAAGACTTGAACGTTCCTTTTGATAGAACAGTTTTGAAACACTCCTTTTGTAGAATCTGCAAGTGTTTCTTTGAAGCGCTTGGTGTCCTATGCTGGAAAAGGAAATGTCTTCAAATAACAACTACACAGAAGCATTCTCAGAAACTTCTTTGTGATGAGTGCATTGAACTCACAGACTTGAACCTTCCTTTTGAAAGAGCAGTTTTGAAACACTCTTTTTGTAGAATCTGCAAGTGGATATTTGGAGCGCTTTGAGGCCTATGCTGGGAAATGAAATATCTTCTCCTAAAAACTAGACAGAAGCATTCTCAGAAACTTCTGTGTGATGAGTGCCTTCAACTCACAAACTTGAACATTGCTTTTGAAAGAGCAGTTTGGAAACACTCCTTTTGTAAAATCTGCAAGTGTTTATTTGGAGCGCTTTGAGGCCTATCCTGGAAAAGGAAATATCTTCACATAATAACTAGACAGAAGCATTCTCAGAAACTTCTTTGTGATGAGTGCATTCTACTCACAGACTTGAACGTTCCTTTTGATACAACAGTTCTGAAACACTCCTTTTGTAGAATCTGCAAGTGTTTATTTCGAGCGCTTGGAGGCCTATGCTGGAAAAGGAAATGTCTTCAAATAACAACTACACAGAAGCATTCTCAGAAACTTCTTTGTGATGAGTGCATTCACCTCACAGACTTGAACCTTCCTTTTGAAAGAGCAGTTTTGAAACACTCTTTTTGTAGAATCTGCAAGTGGATATTTGGAGCGCTTTGAGGCCTATGCTGGGAAATGAAATATCTTCTCCTTAAAACTAGACAGAAGCATTCTCAGAAACTTCTGTGTGATGAGTGCATTCAAGTTACAGACTTGAACACTGCTTTTGATAGAGCAGTTTGGAAACTGTCCTTTTTTAAAATCTGCAGGTGTTTATTTGGAGCGCTTTGAGGCCTATCCTGGAAAAGGAAATATCTTCACATAATAACTAGACAGAAGCATTCTCAGAAACTTCTTTGTGATGAGTGCATTCTACTCACAGAGTTGAACCTTCTTTGTGATAGAAGAGTTTTCAAACTCTCTTTTTTAGAATCTGCAAGTGCACATTTGGAACTGTTGGAGGCCAATGCTGGAAAAGGAAACATCCTCACATAGAAACTAGACAGAAGAATTCTCAGAAACTTGCTTGTGACGAGTGCATTCAACTCACAGACTTGAACCTTTCTTTTGAAAGAGCAGTTTTGGAACACTCATTTGTAGAATCTGCTAGTGTATATTTGGAGCGCTGTGAGGCCTATGCTGGGAAATGAAATATCTTCACCTAAAAACTAGACGGAAGCATTCTCCGAAACTTCTGTGTGATGAGTGCATTCAACTCGCAGACGTGAACATTCCTATTGATAGAACAGTTTTGAAACACTCCTTTTGTAGAATCTGCAAGTGTTTATTTGGAGCGCTTGTAGGCCTACGCTGGAAAAGGAAATGTCTTCAAATAACTACACAGAAGCATTCTCAGAAACTTCTTTGTGATGAGTGCATTCAACTCACAGACTTGAACCTTCCTTTTGCAAGAGCAGTTTTTAAACACTCTTTTTGTAGAATCTGCAAGTGGATATTTAGAGCGCTTTGAGGCCTATGCTGGGAAATGAAATAACTTCTCCTAAAAACTAGACAGAAGCATTCTCAGAAACTTCTGTGTGATGAGTGCATTCAACTCACAAACTTGAACATTGCTTTTGAAAGAGCAGTTTGGAAACACTCCTTTTGTAAAATCTGCAAGTGTTTATTTGGAGCGCTTTGAGGCCTATCCTGGAAAAGGAAATATCTTCACATAATAACTAGACAGAAGCATTCTCAGAAACTTCTTTGTGATGAGTGCATTCTACTCACAGACTTGAACGTTCCTTTTGATACAACAGTTTTGAAACACTCCTTTTGTAGAATCTGCAAGTGTTTATTTCGAGCGCTTGGAGGCCTATGCTGGAAAAGGAAATGTCTTCAAATAAAAACTACACAGAAGCATTCTCAGAAACTTCTTTGTGATGAGTGCATTCACCTCACAGACTTGAACCTTCCTTTTGAAAGAGCAGTTTTCAAACACTCTTTTTGTAGAATCTGCAAGTGGATATTTGGAGCGCTTTGAGGCCTATGCTGGGAAATGAAATATCTTCTCCTAAAAACTAGACAGAAGCATTCTCAGAAACTTCTGTGTGATGAGTGCATTCAACTCACAGACTTGAACACTGCTTTTGATAGAGCAGTTTGGAAACACTCCTTTTGTAAAATCTGCAAGTGTTTATTTGGAGCGCTTTGAGGCCTATCCTGGAAAAGGAAATATCTTCACATAATAACTAGACAGAAGCATTCTCAGAAATTTCTTTGTGATGAGTGCATTCTACTCACAGAGTTGAACCTTCTTTGTGATGGTAGAGTTTTCAAACTCTCTTTCTGTAGAATCTGCAAGTGCACATTTGGAACTGTTGGAGGCCAACGCTGGAAAAGGAAACATCCTCACATAGAAACTAGACAGAAGCATTCTCAGAAACTTGCTTGTGACGATTGCATTCAACTCACAGACTTGAACTTTTCTTTTGAAAGAGCAGTTTTGGAACACTCTTTTTGTAGAATCTGCTAATGTATATTTGGAGCGCTGTGAGGCCTATGCTGGGAAATGAAATATCTTCACCTAAAAACTAGACGGAAGCATTCTCCGAAACTTCTGTGTGATGAGTGCATTCAACTCACAGACTTGAACGTTCCTTTTGATACAACAGTTTTGAAACACTCCTTTTGTAGAATCTCCAAGTCTCTATTTCCAGCGCTTGTAGGCCTATGCTGGAAAAGGAAATGTCTTCAAATAACAACTACACAGAAGCATTCTCAGAAACTTCTTTGTGATGAGTGCATTCAACTCACAGACTTGAACCTTCCTTTTGAAAGAGCAGTTTTGAAACACTCTTTTTGTAGAATCTGCAAGTGGATATTTGGAGCGCTTTGAGGCCTATGCTGGGAAATGAAATATCTTCTCCTAAAAACTAGACAGAAGCATTCTCAGAAACTTCTGTGTGATGAGTGCATTCAACTCACAGACTTGAACAATGCTTTTGATAGAGCAGTTCGGAAACACTCCTTTTGTAAAATCTGCAAGTGTTTATTTGGAGCGCTTTGAGGCCTATCCTGGAAAAGGAAATATCTTCACATAATAACTAGACAGAAGCCTTCTCAGAAACTTCTTTGTGATGAGTGCATTCTACTCACAGAGTTGAACCTTCTTTGTGATAGAAGAGTTTTCAAACTCTCTTTTTGTAGAATCTGCAAGTGCACATTTGGAACTGTTGGAGGCCAACGCTGGAAAAGGAAACATCCTCACGTAGAAACTAGACAGAAGCATTCTCAGAAACTTGCTTGTGACGAGTGCATTCAACTCACAGACTTGAACCTTTCTTTTGAAAGAGCAGTTTTGGAACACTCTTTTTGTAGGATCTGCTAGTGTATATTTGGAGCGCTGTGAGGCCTACGCTGGGAAATGAAATATCTTCACCTAAAAACTAGACGGAAGCATTCTCCGAAACTTCTGTGTGATGAGTGCATTCAACTCACAGACTTGAACGTTCCTTTTGATAGAACAGTTTTGAAACCCTCCTTTTGTAGAATCTGCAAGTGTTTATTTCGAGCGCTTGGAGGCCTACGCTGGAAAAGGAAATGTCTTCAAATAACAACTACACAGAAGCATTCTCAGAAACTTCTTTGTGATGAGTGCATTCAACTCACAGACTTGAACCTTCCTTTTGAAAGAGCAGTTTTGAAACACTCTTTTTGTAGAATCTGCAAGTGGATATTTGGAGCGCTTTGAGGCCTATGCTGGGAAATGAAATATCTTGTCCTAAAAACTAGACAGAAGCATTCTCAGAAACTTCTGTGTGATTAGTGCATTCAACTCAGAGACTTGAACACTGCTTTTGATTGAGCAGTTTGGAAACACTCCTTTTGTAAAATCTGCAAGTGTTTATTTGGAGCGCTTTGAGGCCTATCCTGGAAAAGGAAATATCTTCACATAATAACTAGACAGAAGCATTCTCAGAAACTTCTTGGTGATGAGTGCATTCTACTCACAGAGTTGAACCTTCTTTGTGATAGAAGAGTTTTCAAACTCTCTTTTTGTAGAATCTGCAAGTGCACATTTGGAACTGTTGGAGGCCAACGCTGGAAAAGGAAACATCCTCAAATAGAAACTAGACAGAAGCATTCTCAGAAACTTGCTGGTGACGAGTGCATTCAACTCACAGACTTGAACCTTTCTTTTGAAAGAGCAGTTTTGGAACACTCTTTTTGTAGGATCTGCTAGTGTATATTTGGAGCGCTGTGAGGCCTGCGCTGGGAAATGAAATATCTTCACCTAAAAACTAGACGGAAGTATTCTCCGAAACTTCTGTGTGATGAGTGCATTCAACTCACAGACTTGAAAGTTCCTTTTGATAGAACAGTTTTGAAACCCTCCTTTTGTAGAATCTGCAAGTGTTTATTTCGAGAGTTTGGAGGCCTATGCTGGAAAAAGAAATGTCTTCAAATAACAACTACACAGAAGCATTCTCAGAAACTTCTTTGTGATGAGTGCATTCAACTCACGGACTTGAACCTTCCTTTTGAAAGAGCAGTTTTGAAACACTCTTTTTGTAGAATCTGCAAGTGGATATTTGGAGCGCTTTGAGGCCTATGCTGGCAAATGAAATATCTTCTCCTAAAAACTAGACAGAAGCATTCTCAGAAACTTCTGTGTGATGAGTGCATTCAACTCACAGACTTGAACACTGCTTTTGATAGAGCAGTTTGGAAACACTCCTTTTGTAAAATCTGCAAGTGTTTATTTGGAGCGCTTTGAGGCCTATCCTGGAAAAGGAAATATCTTCACATAATAACTAGACAGAAGCATTCTCAGAAACTTCTTGGTGATGAGTGCATTCTACTCACAGAGTTGAACCTTCTTTGTGATAGAAGAGTTTTCAAACTCTCTTTTTGTAGAATCTGCAAGTGCACATTTGGAACTGTTGGAGGCCAACGCTGGAAAAGGAAACAACCTCAAATAGAAACTAGACAGAAGCATTCTCAGAAACTTGCTTGTGACGAGTGCATTCAACTCACAGACTTGAACCTTTCTTTTGAAAGAGCAGTTTTGGAACACTCTTTTTGTAGAATCTGCTAGTGTATATTTGGAGCGCTGTGAGGCCTATGCTGGGAAATGAAATATCTTCACCTAAAAACTAGACGGAAGCATTCTCCGAAACTTCTGTGTGATGAGTGCATTCAACTCACAGACTTGAACGTTCCTTTTGATAGAACAGTTTTGAAACACTCCTTTTGTAGAATATGCAAGTGTTTATTTCGAGCGCTTGGAGGCCTACGCTGGAAAAGGAAATGTCTTCAAATAACAACTACACAGAAGCATTCTCAGAAACTTCTTTGTGATGAGTGCATTCAACTCACAGACTTGAACCTTCCTTTTGAAAGAGCAGTTTTGAAACACTCTTTTTGTAGAATCTGCAAGTGGATATTTGGAGCGCTTTGAGGCCTATGCTGGGAAATGAAATATCTTCTCCTAAAAACTAGACAGAAGCATTCTCAGAAACTTCTGTGTGATGAGTGCATTCAACTCACAGACTTGAACATTGCTTTTGATAGAGCAGTTTGGAAACACTCCTTTTGTAAAATCTGCAAGTGTTTATTTGGAGCGCTTTGAGGCCTATCCTGGAAAAGGAAATATCTTCACATAATAACTAGACAGAAGAATTCTCAGAAACTTCTTTGTGATGAGTGCATTCTACTCACAGAGTTGAACCTTCTTTGTGATAGAAGAGTTTTCAAACTCTCTTTTTGTAAATCTGTAAGTGCACATTTGGAACTGTTGGAAGCCAAAGCTGGAAAAGGAAACATCCTCAGGTAGAAACTAGACAGAAGCATTCTCAGAAACTTGCTTGTGACGAGTGCATTCAACTCACAGACTTGAACCTTTCTTTTGAAAGAGCAGTTTTGGAACACTCTTTTTGTAGAATCTGCAAGTGGATATTTGGAGCGCTTGGAGTTCTATGCTGGAAAAGGAAATGTCTTTAAATAACAACTACACAGAAGCATTCTCAGAAACTTCTTTGTGATGAGTGCATTCAACTCACAGACTTGGACCTTCCTTTTGAAAGAGCAGCTTTGAAACACTCTTTTTGTAGAATCTGCAAGAGGATATTTGGAGCGCCTTGCGGCCTATGCTGGGAAATGAAATATCTTCTCCTAAAAACTAGACAGAAGCATTCTCAGAAACTTCTGTGTGATGAGTGCATTCAACTCACAGACTTGAACACTGCTTTTGATGGAGCAGTTTGGAAACACTCCTTTTGTAGAATCTGCAAGTGTTTATTTGGAGCGCTTGGAGTCCTATGCTGGAAAAGGAAATGTCTTCAAATAACTACACAGAAGCATTCTCAGAAACTTCTTTGTGATGAGTGCATTCTACTCACAGAGTTGAACCTTCTTTGTGATAGAAGAGTTTTCAAACTCTCTTTTTGTAGAATCTGCAAGTGCACATTTGGAACTGTTGGAGGCCAACGCTGGAAAAGGAAACATCCTCACATAGAAACTAGACAGAAGCATTCCCAGAAACTTGCTTGTGACGAGTGCATTCAACTCACAGACTTGAACCTTTCTTTTGAAAGAGCATTTTTGGAACACTCTTTTTGTAGAATCTGCTAGTGTATATTTGGAGCGCTGTGAGGCCTATGCTGGGAAATGAAATATCTTCACCTAAAAACTAGACGGAAGCATTCTCAGAAACTTCTGTGTGATGAGTGCATTCAACTCACAGACTTGAACGTTCCTTTTGATACAACAGTTTTGAAACACTCCTTTTGTAGAATCTGCAAGTGTTTCTTTCGAGTGCTTGGAGGCCTATGCTGGAAAAGGAAATGTCTTCAAATAACAACTACACAGAAGCATTCTCAGAAACTTCTTTGTGATGAGTGTATTCAACTCACAGAGTTGAACCTTCCTTTTGAAAGAGCAGTTTTGAAACACTCTTTTTGTAGAATCTGCAAGTGGATATTTGGAGCACTTTGAATCCTATGCTGGGAAATGAAATATCTTCTCCTAAAAACTAGACAGAAGCATTCTCAGAAACTTCTGTGTGATGAGTGCATTCAACTCACAGACTTGAACACTGCTTTTGATAGAGCAGTTTGGAAACACTCCTTTTGTAAAATCTGCAAGTGTTTATTTGGAGCGCTTTGAGGCCTATCCTGGAAAAGGAAATATCTTCACATAATAACTAGACAGAAGCATTCTCAGAAACTTCTTTGTGATGAGTGCATTCTACTCACAGAGTTGAACCTTCTTTGTGATAGAAGAGTTTTCAAACTCTCTTTTTGTAGAATCTGCATGTGCACATTTGGAACTGTTGGAGGCCAACGCTGGAAAAGGGAACATCATCACATAGAAACTAGACAGAAGCATTCCCAGAAACTTTCTTGTGACGAGTGCATTCAACTCACAGACTTGAACCTTTCTTTTGAAAGAGCAGTTTTGGAACACTCTTTTGTAGAATCTGCTAGTGTATATTTGGAGCGCTGTGAGGCCTATGCTGGGAAATGAAATATCTTCACCTAAAAACTAGACGGAAGCATTCTCCGAAACTTCTGTGTGATGAGTGCATTCAACTCGCAGACGTGAACATTCCTATTGATAGAACAGTTTTGAAACACTCCTTTTATAGAATCTGCAAGTGTTTATTTGGAGCGCTTGTAGGCCTATGCTGGAAAAGGAAATGTCTTCAAATAACGACACAGAAGCATTCTCAGAAACTTCTTTGTGATGAGTGCATTCAACTCACAGACTTGAACCTTCCTTTTGAAAGAGCAGTTTTGAAACACTCTTTTTGTAGAATCTGCAAGTGGATATTTGGAGCGCTTTGAGGCCTATGCTGGGAAATGAAATATCTTCTCCTAAAAACTAGACAGAAGCATTCTCAGAAACTTCTGTGTGATGAGTGCCTTCAACTCACAAACTTGAACATTGCTTTTGAAAGAGCAGTTTGGAAACACTCCTTTTGTAAAATCTGCAAGTGTTTATTTGGAGCGCTTTGAGGCCTATCCTGGAAAAGGAAATATCTTCACATAATAACTAGACAGAAGCATTCTCAGAAACTTCTTTGTGATGAGTGCATTCTACTCACAGACTTGAACGTTCCTTTTGATACAACAGTTTTGAAACACTCCTTTTGTAGAATCTGCAAGTGTTTATTTCGAGCGCTTGGAGGCCTATGCTGGAAAAGGAAATGTCTTCAAATAACAACTACACAGAAGCATTCTCAGAAACTTCTTTGTGATGAGTGCATTCACCTCACAGACTTGAACCTTCCTTTTGAAAGAGCAGTTTTGAAACACTCTTTTTGTAGAATCTGCAAGTGGATATTTGGAGCGCTTTGAGGCCTATGCTGGGAAATGAAATATCTTCTCCTTAAAACTAGACAGAAGCATTCTCAGAAACTTCTGTGTGATGAGTGCATTCAAGTCACAGACTTGAACACTGCTTTTGATAGAGCAGTTTGGAAACTGTCCTTTTGTAAAATCTGCAAGTGTTTATTTGGAGCGCTTTGAGGCCTATCCTGGAAAAGGAAATATCTTCACATAATAACTAGACAGAAGCATTCTCAGAAACTTCTTTGTGATGAGTGCATTCTACTCACAGAGTTGAACCTTCTTTGTGATAGAAGAGTTTTCAAACTCTCTTTTTGTAGAATCTGCAAGTGCACATTTGGAACTGTTGGAGGCCAATGCTGGAAAAGGAAACATCCTCACATAGAAACTAGACAGAAGAATTCTCAGAAACTTGCTTGTGACGAGTGCATTCAACTCACAGACTTGAACCTTTCTTTTGAAAGAGCAGTTTTGGAACACTCATTTGTAGAATCTGCTAGTGTATATTTGGAGCGCTGTGAGGCCTATGCTGGGAAATGAAATATCTTCACCTAAAAACTAGACGGAAGCATTCTCCGAAACTTCTGTGTGATGAGTGCATTCAACTCGCAGACGTGAACATTCCTATTGATAGAACAGTTTTGAAACACTCCTTTTGTAGAATCTGCAAGTGTTTATTTGGAGCGCTTGTAGGCCTACGCTGGAAAAGGAAATGTCTTCAAATAACTACACAGAAGCATTCTCAGAAACTTCTTTGTGATGAGTGCATTCAACTCACAGACTTGAACCTTCCTTTTGAAAGAGCAGTTTTTAAACACTCTTTTTGTAGAATCTGCAAGTGGATATTTAGAGCGCTTTGAGGCCTATGCTGGGAAATGAAATAACTTCTCCTAAAAACTAGACAGAAGCATTCTCAGAAACTTCTGTGTGATGAGTGCATTCAACTCACAAACTTGAACATTGCTTTTGAAAGAGCAGTTTGGAAACACTCCTTTTGTAAAATCTGCAAGTGTTTATTTGGAGCGCTTTGAGGCCTATCCTGGAAAAGGAAATATCTTCACATAATAACTAGACAGAAGCATTCTCAGAAACTTCTTTGTGATGAGTGCATTCTACTCACAGACTTGAACGTTCCTTTTGATACAACAGTTTTGAAACACTCCTTTTGTAGAATCTGCAAGTGTTTATTTCGAGCGCTTGGAGGCCTATGCTGGAAAAGGAAATGTCTTCAAATAAAAACTACACAGAAGCATTCTCAGAAACTTCTTTGTGATGAGTGCATTCACCTCACAGACTTGAACCTTCCTTTTGAAAGAGCAGTTTTCAAACACTCTTTTTGTAGAATCTGCAAGTGGATATTTGGAGCGCTTTGAGGCCTATGCTGGGAAATGAAATATCTTCTCCTAAAAACTAGACAGAAGCATTCTCAGAAACTTCTGTGTGATGAGTGCATTCAACTCACAGACTTGAACACTGCTTTTGATAGAGCAGTTTGGAAACACTCCTTTTGTAAAATCTGCAAGTGTTTATTTGGAGCGCTTTGAGGCCTATCCTGGAAAAGGAAATATCTTCACATAATAACTAGACAGAAGCATTCTCAGAAACTTCTTTGTGATGAGTGCATTCTACTCACAGAGTTGAACCTTCTTTGTGATAGAAGAGTTTTCAAACTCTCTTTTTGTAGAATCTGCATGTGCATATTTGGAACTGTTGGAGGCCAACGCTGGAAAAGGAAACATCCTCACATAGAAACTAGACAGAAGCATTCTCAGAAACTTGCTTGTGACGACTGCATTCAACTCACAGACTTGAACCTTCCTTTTGAAAGAGCAGTTTTGGAACACTCTTTTTGTAGAATCTGCTAGTGTATATTTGGAGCGCTGTGAGGCCTATGCTGGGAAATGAAATATCTTCACCTAAAAACTAGACGGAAGCATTCTACGAAACTTCTGTGTGATGAGTGCATTCAACTCGCAGACGTGAACATTCCTATTGATAGAACAGTTTTGAAACACTCCTTTTGTAGAATCTGCAAGTGTTTATTTGGAGCGCTTGTATGCCTATGCTGGAAAAGGAAATGTCTTCAAATAACTACACAGAAGCATTCTCAGAAACTTCTTTGTGATGAGTGCATTCTACTCACAGAGTTGAACCTTCTTTGTGATAGAAGAGTTTTCAAACTCTCTTTTTGTAGGATCTGCAAGTGAACATTTGGAACTGTTGGAGGCCAACGCTGGAGAAGGAAACATCCTCACATAGAAACCAGACAGAAGCATTCTCAGAAACTTGCTTGTGACGAGTGCATTCAACTCACAGACTTGAACCTTTCTTTTGAAAGAGCAGTTTTGGAACACTCTTTTTGTAGAATCTGCTAGTGTATATTTGGAGCGCTGTGAGGCCTATGCTGGGAAATGAAATATCTTCACCTAAAAACTAGACGGAAGCATTCTCCGAAACTTCTGTGTGATGAGTGCATTCAACTCACAGACTTGAACGTTCCTTTTGATAGAACAGTTTTGAAACACTCCTTTCGTAGAATTTGCAAGTGTTTCTTTGAAGCGCTTGGTGTCCTATGCTGTAAAAGGAAATGTCTTCAAATAACAACTACACAGAAGCATTCTCAGAAACTTCTTTGTGATGAGTGCATTCAACTCACAGACTTGAACCTTCCTTTTGAAAGAGCAGTTTTGAAACACTCTTTTTGTAGAATCTGCAAGTGGATATTTGGAGCGCTTTGAGGCCTATGCTGGGAAATGAAATATCTTCTCCTAAAAACTAGACAGAAGCATTCTCAGAAACTTCTGTGTGATGAGTGCATTCAACTCACAAACTTGAACATTGCTTTTGAAAGAGCAGTTTGGAAACACTCCTTTTGTAAAATCTGCAAGTGTTTATTTGGAGCGCTTTGAGGCCTATCCTGGAAAAGGAAATATCTTCACATAATAACTAGACAGAAGCATTCTCAGAAACTTCTTTGTGATGAGTGCATTCTACTCACAGACTTGAACGTTCCTTTTGATACAACAGTTTTGAAACACTCCTTTTGTAGAATCTGCAAGTGTTTATTTCGAGCGCTTGGAGGCCTATGCTGGAAATGTCTTCAAATAACAACTACACAGAAGCATTCTCAGAAACTTCTTTGTGATGAGTGCATTCAACTCACAGACTTGAACCTTCCTTTTGAAAGAGCAGTTTTGAAACACTCTTTTTGTAGAATCTGCAAGTGGATATTTGGAGCGCTTTGAGGCCTATGCTGGGAAATGAAATATCTTCTCCTTAAAACTAGACAGAAGCATTCTCAGAAACTTCTGTGTGATGAGTGCATTCAACTCACAGACTTGAACACTGCTTTTGATAGAGCAGTTTGGAAACACTCCTTTTGTAAAATCTGCAAGTGTTTATTTGGAGCGCTTTGAGGCCTATCTTGGAAAAGGAAATATCTTCACATAATAACTAGACAGAAGCATTCTCAGAAACTTCTTTGTGATGAGTGCATTCTACTCACAGAGCTGAAACTTCTTTGTGATAGAAGAGTTTTCAAACTCTCTTTTTGTAGAATCTGCAAGTGCATATTTGGAACTGTTGGTGGCCAACGCTGGAAAAGGAAACATCCTCACGTAGAAACTAGACAGAAGCATTCTCAGAAACTTGCTTGTGACGAGTGCATTCAACTCACAGAATTGAACCTTTCTTTTGAAAGAGCAGTTTTGGAACACTCTTTTTGTAGAATCTGCTAGTGTATATTTGGAGCGCTGTGAGGCCTATGCTGGGAAATGAAATATCTTCACCTAAAAACTAGACGGAAGCATTCTCCGAAACTTCTGTGTTATGAGTGCATTCAACTCACAGACGTGAACGATCCTATTGATAGAAGAGTTTTGAAACACTCCTTTTTTAGAATCTGCAAGTGTTTATTTGGAGCGCTTGGAGTCCTATGCTGGAAAAGGAAATGTCTTCAAATAACAACTACACAGAAGCATTCTCAGAAACTTCTTTGTGATGAGTGCATTCAACTCACAGACTTGAACCTTCCTTTTGAAAGAGTAGTTTTGAAACACTCTTTTTCTAGAATCTGCAAGTGGATATTTGGAGCGCTTTGATTTCTATGCTGGGAAATGAAATATCTTCTCCTAAAAACTAGACTGAAGCATTCTCAGAAACTTCTGTGTGATGAGTGCATTCAACTCACAGACTTGAACACTGCTTTTGATAGAGCAGTTTGGAAACACTCCTTTTGTAAAATCTGCAAGTGTTTATTTGGAGCGCTTTGAGGCCTATCCTGGAAAAGGAAATATCTTCACATAATAACTAGACAGAAGCATTCTCAGAAATTTCTTTGTGATGAGTGCATTCTACTCACAGAGTTGAACCTTCTTTGTGATGGTAGAGTTTTCAAACTCTCTTTCTGTAGAATCTGCAAGTGCACATTTGGAACTGTTGGAGGCCAACGCTGGAAAAGGAAACATCCTCACATAGAAACTAGACAGAAGCATTCTCAGAAACTTGCTTGTGACGATTGCATTCAACTCACAGACTTGAACTTTTCTTTTGAAAGAGCAGTTTTGGAACACTCTTTTTGTAGAATCTGCTAATGTATATTTGGAGCGCTGTGAGGCCTATGCTGGGAAATGAAATATCTTCACCTAAAAACTAGACGGAAGCATTCTCCGAAACTTCTGTGTGATGAGTGCATTCAACTCACAGACTTGAACGTTCCTTTTGATACAACAGTTTTGAAACACTCCTTTTGTAGAATCTCCAAGTCTCTCTTTCCAGCGCTTGTAGGCCTATGCTGGAAAAGGAAATGTCTTCAAATAACAACTACACAGAAGCATTCTCAGAAACGTCTTTGTGATGAGTGCATTCAACTCACAGACTTGAACCTTCCTTTTGAAAGAGCAGTTTTGAAACACTCTTTTTGTAGAATCTGCAAGTGGATATTTGGAGCGCTTTGAGGCCTATGCTGGGAAATGAAATATCTTCTCCTAAAAACTAGACAGAAGCATTCTCAGAAACTTCTGTGTGATGAGTGCATTCAACTCACAGACTTGAACAATGCTTTTGATAGAGCAGTTTGGAAACACTCCTTTTGTAAAATCTGCAAGTGTTTATTTGGAGCGCTTTGAGGCCTATCCTGGAAAAGGAAATATCTTCACATAATAACTAGACAGAAGCCTTCTCAGAAACTTCTTTGTGATGAGTGCATTCTACTCACAGAGTTGAACCTTCTTTGTGATAGAAGAGTTTTCAAACTCTCTTTTTGTAGAATCTGCAAGTGCACATTTGGAACTGTTGGAGGCCAACGCTGGAAAAGGAAACATCCTCACGTAGAAACTAGACAGAAGCATTCTCAGAAACTTGCTTGTGACGAGTGCATTCAACTCACAGACTTGAACCTTTCTTTTGAAAGAGCAGTTTTGGAACACTCTTTTTGTAGGATCTGCTAGTGTATATTTGGAGCGCTGTGAGGCCTACGCTGGGAAATGAAATATCTTCACCTAAAAACTAGACGGAAGCATTCTCCGAAACTTCTGTGTGATGAGTGCATTCAACTCACAGACTTGAACGTTCCTTTTGATAGAACAGTTTTGAAACCCTCCTTTTGTAGAATCTGCAAGTGTTTATTTCCAGCGCTTGGAGGCCTACGCTGGAAAAGGAAATGTCTTCAAATAACAACTACACAGAAGAATTCTCAGAAACTTCTTTGTGATGAGTGCATTCAACTCACAGACTTGAACCTTCCTTTTGAAAGAGCAGTTTTGAAACCCTCTTTTTGTAGAATCTGCAAGTAGATATTTGGAGCGCTTTGAAGCCTATGCTGGGAAATGAAATATCTTCTCCTAAAAACTAGACAGAAGCATTCTCAGAAACTTCTGTGTGATGAGTGCATTCAACTCACAGACTTGAACATTGCTTTTGATAGAGCAGTTTGGAAACACTCCTTTTGTAAAATCTGCAAGTGTTTATTTGGAGCGCTTTGAGGCCTATCCTGGAAAAGGAAATATCTTCACATAATAACTAGACAGAAGCATTCTCAGAAACTTCTTTGTGATGAGTGCATTCTACTCACAGAGTTGAACCTTCTTTGTGATAGAAGAGTTTTCAAACTCTCTTTTTGTAAATCTGTAAGTGCACATTTGGAACTGTTGGAGGCCAAAGCTGGAAAAGGAAACATCCTCAGGTAGAAACTAGACAGAAGCATTCTCAGAAACTTGCTTGTGACGAGTGCATTCAACTCACAGACTTGAACCTTTCTTTTGAAAGAGCAGTTTTGGAACACTCTTTTTGTAGAATCTGCAAGTGGATATTTGGAGCGCTTGGAGTTCTATGCTGGAAAAGGAAATGTCTTTAAATAACAACTACACAGAAGCATTCTCAGAAGCTTCTTTGTGATGAGTGCATTCAACTCACAGACTTGGACCTTCCTTTTGAAAGAGCAGCTTTGAAACACTCTTTTTGTAGAATCTGCAAGAGGATATTTGGAGCGCCTTCAGGCCTATGCTGGGAAATGAAATATCTTCTCCTAAAAACTAGACAGAAGCATTCTCAGAAACTTCTGTGTGATGAGTGCATTCAACTCACAGACTTGAACACTGCTTTTGATGGAGCAGTTTGGAAACACTCCTTTTGTAGAATCTGCAAGTGTTTATTTGGAGCGCTTGGAGTCCTATGCTGGAAAAGGAAATGTCTTCAAATAACTACACAGAAGCATTCTCAGAAACTTCTTTGTGATGAGTGCATTCTACTCACAGAGTTGAACCTTCTTTGTGATAGAAGAGTTTTCAAACTCTCTTTTTGTAGAATCTGCAAGTGCACATTTGGAACTGTTGGAGGCCAACGCTGGAAAAGGAAACATCCTCACATAGAAACTAGACAGAAGCATTCCCAGAAACTTGCTTGTGACGAGTGCATTCAACTCACAGACTTGAACCTTTCTTTTGAAAGAGCATTTTTGGAACACTCTTTTTGTAGAATCTGCTAGTGTATATTTGGAGCGCTGTGAGGCCTATGCTGGGAAATGAAATATCTTCACCTAAAAACTAGACGGAAGCATTCTCAGAAACTTCTGTGTGATGAGTGCATTCAACTCACAGACTTGAACGTTCCTTTTGATACAACAGTTTTGAAACACTCCTTTTGTAGAATCTGCAAGTGTTTCTTTCGAGTGCTTGGAGGCCTATGCTGGAAAAGGAAATGTCTTCAAATAACAACTACACAGAAGCATTCTCAGAAACTTCTTTGTGATGAGTGTATTCAACTCACAGAGTTGAACCTTCCTTTTGAAAGAGCAGTTTTGAAACACTCTTTTTGTAGAATCTGCAAGTGGATATTTGGAGCACTTTGAATCCTATGCTGGGAAATGAAATATCTTCTCCTAAAAACTAGACAGAAGCATTCTCAGAAACTTCTGTGTGATGAGTGCATTCAACTCACAGACTTGAACACTGCTTTTGATAGAGCAGTTTGGAAACACTCCTTTTGTAAAATCTGCAAGTGTTTATTTGGAGCGCTTTGAGGCCTATCCTGGAAAAGGAAATATCTTCACATAATAACTAGACAGAAGCATTCTCAGAAACTTCTTTGTGATGAGTGCATTCTACTCACAGAGTTGAACCTTCTTTGTGATAGAAGAGTTTTCAAACTCTCTTTTTGTAGAATCTGCATGTGCACATTTGGAACTGTTGGAGGCCAACGCTGGAAAAGGAAACATCATCACATAGAAACTAGACAGAAGCATTCCCAGAAACTTGCTTGTGACGAGTGCATTCAACTCACAGACTTGAACCTTTCTTTTGAAAGAGCAGTTTTGGAACACTCTTTTGTAGAATCTGCTAGTGTATATTTGGAGCGCTGTGAGGCCTATGCTGGGAAATGAAATATCTTCACCTAAAAACTAGACGGAAGCATTCTCCGAAACTTCTGTGTGATGAGTGCATTCAACTCGCAGACGTGAACATTCCTATTGATAGAACAGTTTTGAAACACTCCTTATGTAGAATCTGCAAGTGTTTATTTGGAGCGCTTGTAGGCCTATGCTGGAAAAGGAAATGTCTTCAAATAACGACACAGAAGCATTCTCAGAAACTTCTTTGTGATGAGTGCATTCTACTCACAGAGTTGAACCTTCTTTGTGATAGAAGAGTTTTCAAACTCTCTTTTTGTAGAATCTGCAAGTGCACATTTGGAACTGTTGGAGGCCAACGCTGGAAAAGGAAACATCCTCACATCGAAACTAGACAGAAGCATTCTCAGAAACTTGCTTGTGACGAGTGCATTCAACTCACAGACTTGAACCTTTCTTTTGAAAGAGCAGTTTTGGAACACTCTTTTTGTAGAATCTGCTAGTGTATATTTGGAGCGCTGTGAGGCCTATGCTGGGAAATGAAATATCTTCACCTAAAAACTAGACGGAAGCATTCTCCGAAACTTCTGTGTGATGAGTGCATTCAACTCAAAGACTTGAACGTTCCTTTTGATAGAACAGTTTTGAAACACTCCTTTTGTAGAATCTGCAAGTGTTTCTTTGAAGCGCTTGGTGTCCTATGCTGGAAAAGGAAATGTCTTCAAATAACAACTACACAGAAGCATTCTCAGAAACTTCTTTGTGATGAGTGCATTGAACTCACAGACTTGAACCTTCCTTTTGAAAGAGCAGTTTTGAAACACTCTTTTTGTAGAATCTGCAAGTGGATATTTGGAGCGCTTTGAGGCCTATGCTGGGAAATGAAATATCTTCTCCTAAAAACTAGACAGAAGCATTCTCAGAAACTTCTGTGTGATGAGTGCCTTCAACTCACAAACTTGAACATTGCTTTTGAAAGAGCAGTTTGGAAACACTCCTTTTGTAAAATCTGCAAGTGTTTATTTGGAGCGCTTTGAGGCCTATCCTGGAAAAGGAAATATCTTCACATAATAACTAGACAGAAGCATTCTCAGAAACTTCTTTGTGATGAGTGCATTCTACTCACAGACTTGAACGTTCCTTTTGATACAACAGTTCTGAAACACTCCTTTTGTAGAATCTGCAAGTGTTTATTTCGAGCGCTTGGAGGCCTATGCTGGAAAAGGAAATGTCTTCAAATAACAACTACACAGAAGCATTCTCAGAAACTTCTTTGTGATGAGTGCATTCACCTCACAGACTTGAACCTTCCTTTTGAAAGAGCAGTTTTGAAACACTCTTTTTGTAGAATCTGCAAGTGGATATTTGGAGCGCTTTGAGGCCTATGCTGGGAAATGAAATATCTTCTCCTTAAAACTAGACAGAAGCATTCTCAGAAACTTCTGTGTGATGAGTGCATTCAAGTTACAGACTTGAACACTGCTTTTGATAGAGCAGTTTGGAAACTGTCCTTTTTTAAAATCTGCAGGTGTTTATTTGGAGCGCTTTGAGGCCTATCCTGGAAAAGGAAATATCTTCACATAATAACTAGACAGAAGCATTCTCAGAAACTTCTTTGTGATGAGTGCATTCTACTCACAGAGTTGAACCTTCTTTGTGATAGAAGAGTTTTCAAACTCTCTTTTTTAGAATCTGCAAGTGCACATTTGGAACTGTTGGAGGCCAATGCTGGAAAAGGAAACATCCTCACATAGAAACTAGACAGAAGAATTCTCAGAAACTTGCTTGTGACGAGTGCATTCAACTCACAGACTTGAACCTTTCTTTTGAAAGAGCAGTTTTGGAACACTCATTTGTAGAATCTGCTAGTGTATATTTGGAGCGCTGTGAGGCCTATGCTGGGAAATGAAATATCTTCACCTAAAAACTAGACGGAAGCATTCTCCGAAACTTCTGTGTGATGAGTGCATTCAACTCGCAGACGTGAACATTCCTATTGATAGAACAGTTTTGAAACACTCCTTTTGTAGAATCTGCAAGTGTTTATTTGGAGCGCTTGTAGGCCTATGCTGGAAAAGGAAATGTCTTCAAATAACTACACAGAAGCATTCTCAGAAACTTCTTTGTGATGAGTGCATTCAACTCACAGACTTGAACCTTCCTTTTGGAAGAGCAGTTTTGAAACACTCTTTTTGTAGAATCTGCAAGTGGATATTTGGAGCGCTTTGAGGCCTATGCTGGGAAATGAAATATCTTCTCCTAAAAACTAGACAGAAGCATTCTCAGAAACTTCTGTGTGATGAGTGCATTCAACTCACAGACTTGAACAATGCTTTTGATAGAGCAGTTTGGAAACACTCCTTTTGTAAAATCTGCAAGTGTTTATTTGGAGCGCTTTGAGGCCTATCCTGGAAAAGGAAATATCTTCACATAATAACTAGACAGAAGCCTTCTCAGAAACTTCTTTGTGATGAGTGCATTCTACTCACAGAGTTGAACCTTCTTTGTGATAGAAGAGTTTTCAAACTCTCTTTTTGTAGAATCTGCAAGTGCACATTTGGAACTGTTGGAGGCCAACGCTGGAAAAGGAAACATCCTCACGTAGAAACTAGACAGAAGCATTCTCAGAAACTTGCTTGTGACGAGTGCATTCAACTCACAGACTTGAACCTTTCTTTTGAAAGAGCAGTTTTGGAACACTCTTTTTGTAGGATCTGCTAGTGTATATTTGGAGCGCTGTGAGGCCTACGCTGGGAAATGAAATATCTTCACCTAAAAACTAGACGGAAGCATTCTCCGAAACTTCTGTGTGATGAGTGCATTCAACTCACAGACTTGAACGTTCCTTTTGATAGAACAGTTTTGAAACCCTCCTTTTGTAGAATCTGCAAGTGTTTATTTCGAGCGCTTGGAGGCCTACGCTGGAAAAGGAAATGTCTTCAAATAACAACTACACAGAAACATTCTCAGAAACTTCTTTGTGATGAGTGCATTCAACTCACAGACTTGAACCTTCCTTTTGAAAGAGCAGTTTTGAAACACTCTTTTTGTAGAATCTGCAAGTGGATATTTGGAGCGCTTTGAGGCCTATGCTGGGAAATGAAATATCTTCTCCTAAAAACTAGACAGAAGCATTCTCAGAAACTTCTGTGTGATTAGTGCATTCAACTCACAGACTTGAACACTGCTTTTGATTGAGCAGTTTGGAAACACTCCTTTTGTAAAATCTGCAAGTGTTTATTTGGAGCGCTTTGAGGCCTATCCTGGAAAAGGAAATATCTTCACATAATAACTAGACAGAAGCATTCTCAGAAACTTCTTGGTGATGAGTGCATTCTACTCACAGAGTTGAACCTTCTTTGTGATAGAAGAGTTTTCAAACTCTCTTTTTGTAGAATCTGCAAGTGCACATTTGGAACTGTTGGAGGCCAACGCTGGAAAAGGAAACATCCTCAAATAGAAACTAGACAGAAGCATTCTCAGAAACTTGCTGGTGACGAGTGCATTCAACTCACAGACTTGAACCTTTCTTTTGAAAGAGCAGTTTTGGAACACTCTTTTTGTAGGATCTGCTAGTGTATATTTGGAGCGCTGTGAGGCCTGCGCTGGGAAATGAAATATCTTCACCTAAAAACTAGACGGAAGAATTCTCCGAAACTTCTGTGTGATGAGTGCATTCAACTCACAGACTTGAAAGTTCCTTTTGATAGAACAGTTTTGAAACACTCCTTTTGTAGAATCTGCAAGTGTTTATTTCGAGAGCTTGGAGGCCTATGCTGGAAAAGGAAATGTCTTCAAATAACAACTACACAGAAGCATTCTCAGAAACTTCTTTGTGATGAGTGCATTCAACTCACAGACTTGAACCTTCCTTTTGAAAGAGCAGTTTTGAAACACTCTTTTTGTAGAATCTGCAAGTGGATATTTGGAGCGCTTTGAGGCCTATGCTGGGAAATGAAATATCTTCTCCTAAAAACTAGACAGAAGCATTCTCAGAAACTTCTGTGTGATGAGTGCATTCAACTCACAGACTTGAACACTGCTTTTGATAGAGCAGTTTGGAAACACTCCTTTTGTAAAATCTGCAAGTGTTTATTTGGAGCGCTTTGAGGCCTATCCTGGAAAAGGAAATATCTTCACATAATAACTAGACAGAAGCATTCTCAGAAACTTCTTGGTGATGAGTGCATTCTACTCACAGAGTTGAACCTTCTTTGTGATAGAAGAGTTTTCAAACTCTCTTTTTGTAGAATCTGCAAGTGCACATTTGGAACTGTTGGAGGCCAACGCTGGAAAAGGAAACAACCTCAAATAGAAACTAGACAGAAGCATTCTCAGAAACTTGCTTGTGACGAGTGCATTCAACTCACAGACTTGAACCTTTCTTTTGAAAGAGCAGTTTTGGAACACTCTTTTTGTAGAATCTGCTAGTGTATATTTGGAGCGCTGTGAGGCCTATGCTGGGAAATGAAATATCTTCACCTAAAAACTAGACGGAAGCATTCTCCGAAACTTCTGTGTGATGAGTGCATTCAACTCACAGACTTGAACGTTCCTTTTGATAGAACAGTTTTGAAACACTCCTTTTGTAGAATATGCAAGTGTTTATTTCGAGCGCTTGGAGGCCTACGCTGGAAAAGGAAATGTCTTCAAATAACAGCTACACAGAAGCATTCTCAGAAACTTATTTGTGATGAGTGCATTCAACTCACAGACTTGAACCTTCCTTTTGAAAGAGCAGTTTTGAAACACTCTTTTTGTAGAATCTGCAAGTGGATATTTGGAGCGCTTTGAGGCCTATGCTGGGAAATGAAATATCTTCTCCTAAAAACTAGACAGAAGCATTCTCAGAAACTTCTGTGTGATGAGTGCATTCAACTCACAGACTTGAACATTGCTTTTGATAGAGCAGTTTGGAAACACTCCTTTTGTAAAATCTGCAAGTGTTTATTTGGAGCGCTTTGAGGCCTATCCTGGAAAAGGAAATATCTTCACATAATAACTAGACAGAAGAATTCTCAGAAACTTCTTTGTGATGAGTGCATTCTACTCACAGAGTTGAACCTTCTTTGTGATAGAAGAGTTTTCAAACTCTCTTTTTGTAAATCTGTAAGTGCACATTTGGAACTGTTGGAGGCCAAAGCTGGAAAAGGAAACATCCTCAGGTAGAAACTAGACAGAAGCATTCTCAGAAACTTGCTTGTGACGAGTGCATTCAACTCACAGACTTGAACCTTTCTTTTGAAAGAGCAGTTTTGGAACACTCTTTTTGTAGAATCTGCAAGTGGATATTTGGAGCGCTTGGAGTTCTATGCTGGAAAAGGAAATGTCTTTAAATAACAACTACACAGAAGCATTCTCAGAAACTTCTTTGTGATGAGTGCATTCAACTCACAGACTTGGACCTTCCTTTTGAAAGAGCAGCTTTGAAACACTCTTTTTGTAGAATCTGCAAGAGGATATTTGGAGCGCCTTGCGGCCTATGCTGGGAAATGAAATATCCTCTCCTAAAAACTAGACAGAAGCATTCTCAGAAACTTCTGTGTGATGAGTGCATTCAACTCACAGACTTGAACACTGCTTTTGATGGAGCAGTTTGGAAACACTCCTTTTGTAGAATCTGCAAGTGTTTATTTGGAGCGCTTGGAGTCCTATGCTGGAAAAGGAAATGTCTTCAAATAACTACACAGAAGCATTCTCAGAAACTTCTTTGTGATGAGTGCATTCTACTCACAGAGTTGAACCTTCTTTGTGATAGAAGAGTTTTCAAACTCTCTTTTTGTAGAATCTGCAAGTGCACATTTGGAACTGTTGGAGGCCAACGCTGGAAAAGGAAACATCCTCACATAGAAACTAGACAGAAGCATTCCCAGAAACTTGCTTGTGACGAGTGCATTCAACTCACAGACTTGAACCTTTCTTTTGAAAGAGCATTTTTGGAACACTCTTTTTGTAGAATCTGCTAGTGTATATTTGGAGTGCTGTGAGGCCTATGCTGGGAAATGAAATATCTTCACCTAAAAACTAGACGGAAGCATTCTCAGAAACTTCTGTGTGATGAGTGCATTCAACTCACAGGCTTGAACGTTCCTTTTGATACAACAGTTTTGAAACACTCCTTTTGTAGAATCTGCAAGTGTTTCTTTCGAGTGCTTGGAGGCCTATGCTGGAAAAGGAAATGTCTTCAAATAACAACTACAGAGAAGCATTCTCAGAAACTTCTTTGTGATGAGTGTATTCAACTCACAGAGTTGAACCTTCCTTTTGAAAGAGCAGTTTTGAAACACTCTTTTTGTAGAATCTGCAAGTGGATATTTGGAGCACTTTGAATCCTATGCTGGGAAATGAAATATCTTCTCCTAAAAACTAGACAGAAGCATTCTCAGAAACTTCTGTGTGATGAGTGCATTCAACTCACAGACTTGAACACTGCTTTTGATAGAGCAGTTTGGAAACACTCCTTTTGTAAAATCTGCAAGTGTTTATTTGGAGCGCTTTGAGGCCTATCCTGGAAAAGGAAATATCTTCACATAATAACTAGACAGAAGCATTCTCAGAAACTTCTTTGTGATGAGTGCATTCTACTCACAGAGTTGAACCTTCTTTGTGATAGAAGAGTTTTCAAACTCTCTTTTTGTAGAATCTGCATGTGCACATTTGGAACTGTTGGAGGCCAACGCTGGAAAAGGAAACATCATCACATAGAAACTAGACAGAAGCATTCCCAGAAACTTGCTTGTGACGAGTGCATTCAACTCACAGACTTGAACCTTTCTTTTGAAAGAGCAGTTTTGGAACACTCTTTTGTAGAATCTGCTAGTGTATATTTGGAGCGCTGTGAGGCCTATGCTGGGAAATGAAATATCTTCACCTAAAAACTAGACGGAAGCATTCTCCGAAACTTCTGTGTGATGAGTGCATTCAACTCGCAGACGTGAACATTCCTATTGATAGAACAGTTTTGAAACACTCCTTTTGTAGAATCTGCAAGTGTTTATTTGGAGCGCTTGTAGGCCTATGCTGGAAAAGGAAATGTCTTCAAATAACGACACAGAAGCATTCTCAGAAACTTCTTTGTGATGAGTGCATTCTACTCACAGAGTTGAACCTTCTTTGTGATAGAAGAGTTTTCAAACTCTCTTTTTGTAGAATCTGCAAGTGCACATTTGGAACTGTTGGAGGCCAACGCTGGAAAAGGAAACATCCTCACATCGAAACTATACAGAAGCATTCTCAGAAACTTGCTTGTGACGAGTGCATTCAACTCACAGACTTGAACCTTTCTTTTGAAAGAGCAGTTTTGGAACACTCTTTTTGTAGAATCTGCTAGTGTATATTTGGAGCGCTGTGAGGCCTATGAAGGGAAATGAAATATCTTCACCTAAAAACTAGACGGAAGCATTCTCCGAAACTTCTGTGTGATGAGTGCATTCAACTCACAGACTTGAACGTTCCTTTTGATAGAACAGTTTTGAAACACTCCTTTTGTAGAATCTGCAAGTGTTTCTTTGAAGCGCTTGGTGTCCTATACTGGAAAAGGAAATGTCTTCAAATAACAACTACACAGAAGCATTCTCAGAAACTTCTTTGTGATGAGTGCATTCAACTCACAGACTTGAACCTTCCTTTTGAAAGAGCAGTTTTGAAACACTCTTTTTGTAGAATCTGCAAGTGGATATTTGGAGCGCTTTGAGGCCTATGCTGGGAAATGAAATATCTTCTCCTAAAAACTAGACAGAAGCATTCTCAGAAACTTCTGTGTGATGAGTGCCTTCAACTCACAAACTTGAACATTGCTTTTGAAAGAGCAGTTTGGAAACACTCCTTTTGTAAAATCTGCAAGTGTTTATTTGGAGCGCTTTGAGGCCTATCCTGGAAAAGGAAATATCTTCACATAATAACTAGACAGAAGCATTCTCAGAAACTTCTTTGTGATGAGTTCATTCTACTCACAGACTTGAACGTTCCTTTTGATACAACAGTTTTGAAACACTCCTTTTGTAGAATCTGCAAGTGTTTATTTCGAGCGCTTGGAGGCCTATGCTGGAAAAGGAAATGTCTTCAAATAACAACTACACAGAAGTATTCTCAGAAACTTCTTTGTGATGAGTGCATTCACCTCACAGACTTGAACCTTCCTTTTGAAAGAGCAGTTTTGAAACACTCTTTTTGTAGAATCTGCAAGTGGATATTTGGAGCGCTTTGAGGCCTATGCTGGGAAATGAAATATCTTCTCCTTAAAACTAGACAGAAGCATTCTCAGAAACTTCTGTGTGATGAGTGCATTCAAGTCACAGACTTGAACACTGCTTTTGATAGAGCAGTTTGGAAACTGTCCTTTTGTAAAATCTGCAAGTGTTTATTTGGAGCGCTTTGAGGCCTATCCTGGAAAAGGAAATATCTTCACATAATAACTAGACAGAAGCATTCTCAGAAACTTCTTTGTGATGAGTGCATTCTACTCACAGAGTTGAACCTTCTTTGTGATAGAAGAGTTTTCAAACTCTCTTTTTGTAGAATCTGCAAGTGCACATTTGGAACTGTTGGAGGCCAATGCTGGAAAAGGAAACATCCTCACATAGAAACTAGACAGAAGAATTCTCAGAAACTTGCTTGTGACGAGTGCATTCAACTCACAGACTTGAACCTTTCTTTTGAAAGAGCAGTTTTGGAACACTCATTTGTAGAATCTGCTAGTGTATATTTGGAGCGCTGTGAGGCCTATGCTGGGAAATGAAATATCTTCACCTAAAAACTAGACGGAAGCATTCTCCGAAACTTCTGTGTGATGAGTGCATTCAACTCGCAGACGTGAACATTCCTATTGATAGAACAGTTTTGAAACACTCCTTTTGTAGAATCTGCAAGTGTTTATTTGGAGCGCTTGTAGGCCTACGCTGGAAAAGGAAATGTCTTCAAATAACTACACAGAAGCATTCTCAGAAACTTCTTTGTGATGAGTGCATTCAACTCACAGACTTGAACCTTCCTTTTGAAAGAGCAGTTTTTAAACACTCTTTTTGTAGAATCTGCAAGTGGATATTTGGAGCGCTTTGAGGCCTATGCTGGGAAATGAAATAACTTCTCCTAAAAACTAGACAGAAGCATTCTCAGAAACTTCTGTGTGATGAGTGCATTCAACTCACAAACTTGAACATTGCTTTTGAAAGAGCAGTTTGGAAACACTCCTTTTGTAAAATCTGCAAGTGTTTATTTGGAGCGCTTTGAGGCCTATCCTGGAAAAGGAAATATCTTCACATAATAACTAGACAGAAGCATTCTCAGAAACTTCTTTGTGATGAGTGCATTCTACTCACAGAGTTGAACCTTCTTTGTGATAGAAGAGTTTTCAAACTCTCTTTTTGTAGAATCTGCATGTGCATATTTGGAACTGTTGGAGGCCAACGCTGGAAAAGGAAACATCCTCACATAGAAACTAGACAGAAGCATTCTCAGAAACTTGCTTGTGACGACTGCATTCAACTCACAGACTTGAACCTTCCTTTTGAAAGAGCAGTTTTGGAACACTCTTTTTGTAGAATCTGCTAGTGTATATTTGGAGCGCTGTGAGGCCTATGCTGGGAAATGAAATATCTTCACCTAAAAACTAGACGGAAGCATTCTACGAAACTTCTGTGTGATGAGTGCATTCAACTCGCAGACGTGAACATTCCTATTGATAGAACAGTTTTGAAACACTCCTTTTGTAGAATCTGCAAGTGTTTATTTGGAGCGCTTGTATGCCTATGCTGGAAAAGGAAATGTCTTCAAATAACTACACAGAAGCATTCTCAGAAACTTCTTTGTGATGAGTGCATTCTACTCACAGAGTTGAACCTTCTTTGTGATAGAAGAGTTTTCAAACTCTCTTTTTGTAGGATCTGCAAGTGAACATTTGGAACTGTTGGAGGCCAACGCTGGAAAAGGAAACATCCTCACATAGAAACTAGACAGAAGCATTCTCAGAAACTTGCTTGTGACGAGTGCATTCAACTCACAGACTTGAACCTTTCTTTTGAAAGAGCAGTTTTGGAACACTCTTTTTGTAGAATCTGCTAGTGTATATTTGGAGCGCTGTGAGGCCTATGCTGGGAAATGAAATATCTTCACCTAAAAACTAGACGGAAGCATTCTCCGAAACTTCTGTGTGATGAGTGCATTCAACTCACAGACTTGAACGTTCCTTTTGATAGAACAGTTTTGAAACACTCCTTTCGTAGAATTTGCAAGTGTTTCTTTGAAGCGCTTGGTGTCCTATGCTGTAAAAGGAAATGTCTTCAAATAACAACTACACAGAAGCATTCTCAGAAACTTCTTTGTGATGAGTGCATTCAACTCACAGACTTGAACCTTCCTTTTGAAAGAGCAGTTTTGAAACACTCTTTTTGTAGAATCTGCAAGTGGATATTTGGAGCGCTTTGAGGCCTATGCTGGGAAATGAAATATCTTCTCCTAAAAACTAGACAGAAGCATTCTCAGAAACTTCTGTGTGATGAGTGCATTCAACTCACAAACTTGAACATTGCTTTTGAAAGAGCAGTTTGGAAACACTCCTTTTGTAAAATCTGCAAGTGTTTATTTGGAGCGCTTTGAGGCCTATCCTGGAAAAGGAAATATCTTCACATAATAACTAGACAGAAGCATTCTCAGAAACTTCTTTGTGATGAGTGCATTCTACTCACAGACTTGAACGTTCCTTTTGATACAACAGTTTTGAAACACTCCTTTTGTAGAATCTGCAAGTGTTTATTTCGAGCGCTTGGAGGCCTATGCTGGAAATGTCTTCAAATAACAACTACACAGAAGCATTCTCAGAAACTTCTTTGTGATGAGTGCATTCAACTCACAGACTTGAACCTTCCTTTTGAAAGAGCAGTTTTGAAACACTCTTTTTGTAGAATCTGCAAGTGGATATTTGGAGCGCTTTGAGGCCTATGCTGGGAAATGAAATATCTTCTCCTTAAAACTAGACAGAAGCATTCTCAGAAACTTCTGTGTGATGAGTGCATTCAACTCACAGACTTGAACACTGCTTTTGATAGAGCAGTTTGGAAACACTCCTTTTGTAAAATCTGCAAGTGTTTATTTGGAGCGCTTTGAGGCCTATCTTGGAAAAGGAAATATCTTCACATAATAACTAGACAGAAGCATTCTCAGAAACTTCTTTGTGATGAGTGCATTCTACTCACAGAGCTGAAACTTCTTTGTGATAGAAGAGTTTTCAAACTCTCTTTTTGTAGAATCTGCAAGTGCACATTTGGAACTGTTGGTGGCCAACGCTGGAAAAGGAAACATCCTCACATAGAAACTAGACAGAAGCATTCTCAGAAACTTGCTTGTGACGAGTGCATTCAACTCACAGAATTGAACCTTTCTTTTGAAAGAGCAGTTTTGGAACACTCTTTTTGTAGAATCTGCTAGTGTATATTTGGAGCGCTGTGAGGCCTATGCTGGGAAATGAAATATCTTCACCTAAAAACTAGACGGAAGCATTCTCCGAAACTTCTGTGTTATGAGTGCATTCAACTCACAGACGTGAACGATCCTATTGATAGAAGAGTTTTGAAACACTCCTTTTGTAGAATCTGCAAGTGTTTATTTGGAGCGCTTGGAGTCCTATGCTGGAAAAGGAAATGTCTTCAAATAACAACTACACAGAAGCATTCTCAGAAACTTCTTTGTGATGAGTGCATTCAACTCACAGACTTGAACCTTCCTTTTGAAAGAGTAGTTTTGAAACACTCTTTTTCTAGAATCTGCAAGTGGATATTTGGAGCGCTTTGATTTCTATGCTGGGAAATGAAATATCTTCTCCTAAAAACTAGACTGAAGCATTCTCAGAAACTTCTGTGTGATGAGTGCATTCAACTCACAGACTTGAACACTGCTTTTGATAGAGCAGTTTGGAAACACTCCTTTTGTAAAATCTGCAAGTGTTTATTTGGAGCGCTTTGAGGCCTATCCTGGAAAAGGAAATATCTTCACATAATAACTAGACAGAAGCATTCTCAGAAATTTCTTTGTGATGAGTGCATTCTACTCACAGAGTTGAACCTTCTTTGTGATGGTAGAGTTTTCAAACTCTCTTTCTGTAGAATCTGCAAGTGCACATTTGGAACTGTTGGAGGCCAACGCTGGAAAAGGAAACATCCTCACATAGAAACTAGACAGAAGCATTCTCAGAAACTTGCTTGTGACGATTGCATTCAACTCACAGACTTGAACTTTTCTTTTGAAAGAGCAGTTTTGGAACACTCTTTTTGTAGAATCTGCTAATGTATATTTGGAGCGCTGTGAGGCCTATGCTGGGAAATGAAATATCTTCACCTAAAAACTAGACGGAAGCATTCTCCGAAACTTCTGTGTAATGAGTGCATTCAACTCACAGACTTGAACGTTCCTTTTGATACAACAGTTTTGAAACACTCCTTTTGTAGAATCTCCAAGTCTCTATTTCCAGCGCTTGTAGGCCTATGCTGGAAAAGGAAATGTCTTCAAATAACAACTACACAGAAGCATTCTCAGAAACTTCTTTGTGATGAGTGCATTCAACTCACAGACTTGAACCTTCCTTTTGAAAGAGCAGTTTTGAAACACTCTTTTTGTAGAATCTGCAAGTGGATATTTGGAGCGCTTTGAGGCCTATGCTGGGAAATGAAATATCTTCTCCTAAAAACTAGACAGAAGCATTCTCAGAAACTTCTGTGTGATGAGTGCATTCAACTCACAGACTTGAACAATGCTTTTGATAGAGCAGTTTGGAAACACTCCTTTTGTAAAATCTGCAAGTGTTTATTTGGAGCGCTTTGAGGCCTATCCTGGAAAAGGAATTATCTACACATAATAACTAGACAGAAGCCTTCTCAGAAACTTCTTTGTGATGAGTGCATTCTACTCACAGAGTTGAACCTTCTTTGTGATAGAAGAGTTTTCAAACTCTCTTTTTGTAGAATCTGCAAGTGCACATTTGGAACTGTTGGAGGCCAACGCTGGAAAAGGAAACATCCTCACGTAGAAACTAGACAGAAGCATTCTCAGAAACTTGCTTGTGACGAGTGCATTCAACTCACAGACTTGAACCTTTCTTTTGAAAGAGCAGTTTTGGAACACTCTTTTTGTAGGATCTGCTAGTGTATATTTGGAGCGCTGTGAGGCCTACGCTGGGAAATGAAATATCTTCACCTAAAAACTAGACGGAAGCATTCTCCGAAACTTCTGTGTGATGAGTGCATTCAACTCACAGACTTGAACGTTCCTTTTGATAGAACAGTTTTGAAACCCTCCTTTTGTAGAATCTGCAAGTGTTTATTTCGAGAGTTTGGAGGCCTATGCTGGAAAAAGAAATGTCTTCAAATAACAACTACACAGAAGCATTCTCAGAAACTTCTTTGTGATGAGTGCATTCAACTCACAGACTTGAACCTTCCTTTTGAAAGAGCAGTTTTGAAACACTCTTTTTGTAGAATCTGCAAGTGGATATTTGGAGCGATTTGAGGCCTATGCTGGCAAATGAAATATCTTCTCCTAAAAACTAGACAGAAGCATTCTCAGAAACTTCTGTGTGATGAGTGCATTCAACTCACAGACTTGAACACTGCTTTTGATAGAGCAGTTTGGAAACACTCCTTTTGTAAAATCTGCAAGTGTTTATTTGGAGCGCTTTGAGGCCTATCCTGGAAAAGGAAATATCTTCACATAATAACTAGACAGAAGCATTCTCAGAAACTTCTTGGTGATGAGTGCATTCTACTCACAGAGTTGAACCTTCTTTGTGATAGAAGAGTTTTCAAACTCTCTTTTTGTAGAA
Organism: Pongo pygmaeus; assembly: GCF_028885625.2. Taxonomy (NCBI): domain Eukaryota; kingdom Metazoa; phylum Chordata; class Mammalia; order Primates; family Hominidae; genus Pongo; species Pongo pygmaeus. Next base: position 40,807,835 of record NC_072392.2, read on the forward strand.
TCTGCAAGTGCACATTTGGAACTGTTGGAGGCCAACGCTGGAAAAGGAAACAACCTCAAATAGAAACTAGACAGAAGCATTCTCAGAAACTTGCTTGTGACGAGTGCATTCAACTCACAGACTTGAACCTTTCTTTTGAAAGAGCAGTTTTGGAACACTCTTTTTGTAGAATCTGCTAGTGTATATTTGGAGCGCTGTGAGGCCTATGCTGGGAAATGAAATATCTTCACCTAAAAACTAGACGGAAGCATTCTCCGAAACTTCTGTGTGATGAGTGCATTCAACTCACAGACTTGAACGTTCCTTTTGATAGAACAGTTTTGAAACACTCCTTTTGTAGAATATGCAAGTGTTTATTTCGAGCGCTTGGAGGCCTACGCTGGAAAAGGAAATGTCTTCAAATAACAACTACACAGAAGCATTCTCAGAAACTTCTTTGTGATGAGTGCATTCAACTCACAGACTTGAACCTTCCTTTTGAAAGAGCAGTTTTGAAACACTCTTTTTGTAGAATCTGCAAGTGGATATTTGGAGCGCTTTGAGGCCTATGCTGGGAAATGAAATATCTTCTCCTAAAAACTAGACAGAAGCATTCTCAGAAACTTCTGTGTGATGAGTGCATTCAACTCACAGACTTGAACATTGCTTTTGATAGAGCAGTTTGGAAACACTCCTTTTGTAAAATCTGCAAGTGTTTATTTGGAGCGCTTTGAGGCCTATCCTGGAAAAGGAAATATCTTCACATAATAACTAGACAGAAGAATTCTCAGAAACTTCTTTGTGATGAGTGCATTCTACTCACAGAGTTGAACCTTCTTTGTGATAGAAGAGTTTTCAAACTCTCTTTTTGTAAATCTGTAAGTGCACATTTGGAACTGTTGGAGGCCAAAGCTGGAAAAGGAAACATCCTCAGGTAGAAACTAGACAGAAGCATTCTCAGAAACTTGCTTGTGACGAGTGCATTCAACTCACAGACTTGAACCTTTCTTTTGAAAGAGCAGTTTTGGAACACTCTTTTTGTAGAATCTGCAAGTGGATATTTGGAGCGCTTGGAGTTCTATGCTGGAAAAGGAAATGTCTTTAAATAACAACTACACAGAAGCATTCTCAGAAACTTCTTTGTGATGAGTGCATTCAACTCACAGACTTGGACCTTCCTTTTGAAAGAGCAGCTTTGAAACACTCTTTTTGTAGAATCTGCAAGAGGATATTTGGAGCGCCTTGCGGCCTATGCTGGGAAATGAAATATCTTCTCCTAAAAACTAGACAGAAGCATTCTCAGAAACTTCTGTGTGATGAGTGCATTCAACTCACAGACTTGAACACTGCTTTTGATGGAGCAGTTTGGAAACACTCCTTTTGTAGAATCTGCAAGTGTTTATTTGGAGCGCTTGGAGTCCTATGCTGGAAAAGGAAATGTCTTCAAATAACTACACAGAAGCATTCTCAGAAACTTCTTTGTGATGAGTGCATTCTACTCACAGAGTTGAACCTTCTTTGTGATAGAAGAGTTTTCAAACTCTCTTTTTGTAGAATCTGCAAGTGCACATTTGGAACTGTTGGAGGCCAACGCTGGAAAAGGAAACATCCTCACATAGAAACTAGACAGAAGCATTCCCAGAAACTTGCTTGTGACGAGTGCATTCAACTCACAGACTTGAACCTTTCTTTTGAAAGAGCATTTTTGGAACACTCTTTTTGTAGAATCTGCTAGTGTATATTTGGAGCGCTGTGAGGCCTATGCTGGGAAATGAAATATCTTCACCTAAAAACTAGACGGAAGCATTCTCAGAAACTTCTGTGTGATGAGTGCATTCAACTCACAGACTTGAACGTTCCTTTTGATACAACAGTTTTGAAACACTCCTTTTGTAGAATCTGCAAGTGTTTCTTTCGAGTGCTTGGAGGCCTATGCTGGAAAAGGAAATGTCTTCAAATAACAACTACACAGAAGCATTCTCAGAAACTTCTTTGTGATGAGTGTATTCAACTCACAGAGTTGAACCTTCCTTTTGAAAGAGCAGTTTTGAAACACTCTTTTTGTAGAATCTGCAAGTGGATATTTGGAGCACTTTGAATCCTATGCTAGGAAATGAAATATCTTCTCCTAAAAACTAGACAGAAGCATTCTCAGAAACTTCTGTGTGATGAGTGCATTCAACTCACAGACTTGAACACTGCTTTTGATAGAGCAGTTTGGAAACACTCCTTTTGTAAAATCTGCAAGTGTTTATTTCGAGCGCTTTGAGGCCTATCCTGGAAAAGGAAATATCTTCACATAATAACTAGACAGAAGCATTCTCAGAAACTTCTTTGTGATGAGTGCATTCTACTCACAGAGTTGAACCTTCTTTGTGATAGAAGAGTTTTCAAACTCTCTTTTTGTAGAATCTGCATGTGCACATTTGGAACTGTTGGAGGCCAACGCTGGAAAAGGAAACATCATCACATAGAAACTAGACAGAAGCATTCCCAGAAACTTGCTTGTGACGAGTGCATTCAACTCACAGACTTGAACCTTTCTTTTGAAAGAGCAGTTTTGGAACACTCTTTTGTAGAATCTGCTAGTGTATATTTGGAGCGCTGTGAGGCCTATGCTGGGAAATGAAATATCTTCACCTAAAAACTAGACGGAAGCATTCTCCGAAACTTCTGTGTGATGAGTGCATTCAACTCGCAGACGTGAACATTCCTATTGATAGAACAGTTTTGAAACACTCCTTTTGTAGAATCTGCAAGTGTTTATTTGGAGCGCTTGTAGGCCTATGCTGGAAAAGGAAATGTCTTCAAATAACGACACAGAAGCATTCTCAGAAACTTCTTTGTGATGAGTGCATTCTACTCACAGAGTTGAACCTTCTTTGTGATAGAAGAGTTTTCAAACTCTCTTTTTGTAGAATCTGCAAGTGCACATTTGGAACTGTTGGAGGCCAACGCTGGAAAAGGAAACATCCTCACATCGAAACTAGACAGAAGCATTCTCAGAAACTTGCTTGTGACGAGTGCATTCAACTCACAGACTTGAACCTTTCTTTTGAAAGAGCAGTTTTGGAACACTCTTTTTGTAGAATCTGCTAGTGTATATTTGGAGCGCTGTGAGGCCTATGAAGGGAAATGAAATATCTTCACCTAAAAACTAGACGGAAGCATTCTCCGAAACTTCTGTGTGATGAGTGCATTCAACTCACAGACTTGAACGTTCCTTTTGATAGAACAGATTTGAAACACTCCTTTTGTAGAATCTGCAAGTGTTTCTTTGAAGCGCTTGGTGTCCTATGCTGGAAAAGGAAATGTCTTCAAATAACAACTACACAGAAGCATTCTCAGAAACTTCTTTGTGATGAGTGCATTCAACTCACAGACTTGAACCTTCCTTTTGAAAGAGCAGTTTTGAAACACTCTTTTTGTAGAATCTGCAAGTGGATATTTGGAGCGCTTTGAGGCCTAAGCTGGGAAATGAAATATCTTCTCCTAAAAACTAGACAGAAGCATTCTCAGAAACTTCTGTGTGATGAGTGCCTTCAACTCACAAACTTGAACATTGCTTTTGAAAGAGCAGTTTGGAAACACTCCTTTTGTAAAATCTGCAAGTGTTTATTTGGAGCGCTTTGAGGCCTATCCTGGAAAAGGAAATATCTTCACATAATAACTAGACAGAAGCATTCTCAGAAACTTCTTTGTGATGAGTGCATTCTACTCACAGACTTGAACGTTCCTTTTGATACAACAGTTTTGAAACACTCCTTTTGTAGAATCTGCAAGTGTTTATTTCGAGCGCTTGGAGGCCTATGCTGGAAAAGGAAATGTCTTCAAATAACAACTACACAGAAGCATTCTCAGAAACTTCTTTGTGATGAGTGCATTCACCTCACAGACTTGAACCTTCCTTTTGAAAGAGCAGTTTTGAAACACTCTTTTTGTAGAATCTGCAAGTGGATATTTGGAGCGCTTTGAGGCCTATGCTGGGAAATGAAATATCTTCTCCTTAAAACTAGACAGAAGCATTCTCAGAAACTTCTGTGTGATGAGTGCATTCAAGTCACAGACTTGAACACTGCTTTTGATAGAGCAGTTTGGAAACTGTCCTTTTGTAAAATCTGCAAGTGTTTATTTGGAGCGCTTTGAGGCCTATCCTGGAAAAGGAAATATCTTCACATAATAACTAGACAGAAGCATTCTCAGAAACTTCTTTGTGATGAGTGCATTCTACTCACAGAGTTGAACCTTCTTTGTGATAGAAGAGTTTTCAAACTCTCTTTTTGTAGAATCTGCAAGTGCACATTTGGAACTGTTGGAGGCCAATGCTGGAAAAGGAAACATCCTCACATAGAAACTAGACAGAAGAATTCTCAGAAACTTGCTTGTGACGAGTGCATTCAACTCACAGACTTGAACCTTTCTTTTGAAAGAGCAGTTTTGGAACACTCATTTGTAGAATCTGCTAGTGTATATTTGGAGCGCTGTGAGGCCTATGCTGGGAAATGAAATATCTTCACCTAAAAACTAGACGGAAGCATTCTCCGAAACTTCTGTGTGATGAGTGCATTCAACTCGCAGACGTGAACATTCCTATTGATAGAACAGTTTTGAAACACTCCTTTTGTAGAATCTGCAAGTGTTTATTTGGAGCGCTTGTAGGCCTACGCTGGAAAAGGAAATGTCTTCAAATAACTACACAGAAGCATTCTCAGAAACTTCTTTGTGATGAGTGCATTCAACTCACAGACTTGAACCTTCCTTTTGCAAGAGCAGTTTTTAAACACTCTTTTTGTAGAATCTGCAAGTGGATATTTAGAGCGCTTTGAGGCCTATGCTGGGAAATGAAATAACTTCTCCTAAAAACTAGACAGAAGCATTCTCAGAAACTTCTGTGTGATGAGTGCATTCAACTCACAAACTTGAACATTGCTTTTGAAAGAGCAGTTTGGAAACACTCCTTTTGTAAAATCTGCAAGTGTTTATTTGGAGCGCTTTGAGGCCTATCCTGGAAAAGGAAATATCTTCACATAATAACTAGACAGAAGCATTCTCAGAAACTTCTTTGTGATGAGTGCATTCTACTCACAGACTTGAACGTTCCTTTTGATACAACAGTTTTGAAACACTCCTTTTGTAGAATCTGCAAGTGTTTATTTCGAGCGCTTGGAGGCCTATGCTGGAAAAGGAAATGTCTTCAAATAACAACTACACAGAAGCATTCTCAGAAACTTCTTTGTGATGAGTGCATTCACCTCACAGACTTGAACCTTCCTTTTGAAAGAGCAGTTTTGAAACACTCTTTTTGTAGAATCTGCAAGTGGATATTTGGAGCGCTTTGAGGCCTATGCTGGGAAATGAAATATCTTCTCCTTAAAACTAGACAGAAGCATTCTCAGAAACTTCTGTGTGATGAGTGCATTCAAGTCACAGACTTGAACACTGCTTTTGATAGAGCAGTTTGGAAACTGTCCTTTTGTAAAATCTGCAAGTGTTTATTTGGAGCGCTTTGAGGCCTATCCTGGAAAAGGAAATATCTTCACATAATAACTAGACAGAAGCATTCTCAGAAACTTCTTTGTGATGAGTGCATTCTACTCACAGAGTTGAACCTTCTTTGTGATAGAAGAGTTTTCAAACTCTCTTTTTGTAGAATCTGCAAGTGCACATTTGGAACTGTTGGAGGCCAATGCTGGAAAAGGAAACATCCTCACATAGAAACTAGACAGAAGAATTCTCAGAAACTTGCTTGTGACGAGTGCATTCAACTCACAGACTTGAACCTTTCTTTTGAAAGAGCAGTTTTGGAACACTCATTTGTAGAATCTGCTAGTGTATATTTGGAGCGCTGTGAGGCCTATGCTGGGAAATGAAATATCTTCACCTAAAAACTAGACGGAAGCATTCTCCGAAACTTCTGTGTGATGAGTGCATTCAACTCGCAGACGTGAACATTCCTATTGATAGAACAGTTTTGAAACACTCCTTTTGTAGAATCTGCAAGTGTTTATTTGGAGCGCTTGTAGGCCTACGCTGGAAAAGGAAATGTCTTCAAATAACTACACAGAAGCATTCTCAGAAACTTCTTTGTGATGAGTGCATTCAACTCACAGACTTGAACCTTCCTTTTGCAAGAGCAGTTTTTAAACACTCTTTTTGTAGAATCTGCAAGTGGATATTTAGAGCGCTTTGAGGCCTATGCTGGGAAATGAAATAACTTCTCCTAAAAACTAGACAGAAGCATTCTCAGAAACTTCTGTGTGATGAGTGCATTCAACTCACAAACTTGAACATTGCTTTTGAAAGAGCAGTTTGGAAACACTCCTTTTGTAAAATCTGCAAGTGTTTATTTGGAGCGCTTTGAGGCCTATCCTGGAAAAGGAAATATCTTCACATAATAACTAGACAGAAGCATTCTCAGAAACTTCTTTGTGATGAGTGCATTCTACTCACAGACTTGAACGTTCCTTTTGATACAACAGTTTTGAAACACTCCTTTTGTAGAATCTGCAAGTGTTTATTTCGAGCGCTTGGAGGCCTATGCTGGAAAAGGAAATGTCTTCAAATAAAAACTACACAGAAGCATTCTCAGAAACTTCTTTGTGATGAGTGCATTCACCTCACAGACTTGAACCTTCCTTTTGAAAGAGCAGTTTTCAAACACTCTTTTTGTAGAATCTGCAAGTGGATATTTGGAGCGCTTTGAGGCCTATGCTGGGAAATGAAATATCTTCTCCTAAAAACTAGACAGAAGCATTCTCAGAAACTTCTGTGTGATGAGTGCATTCAACTCACAGACTTGAACACTGCTTTTGATAGACCAGTTTGGAAACACTCCTTTTGTAAAATCTGCAAGTGTTTATTTGGAGCGCTTTGAGGCCTATCCTGGAAAAGGAAATATCTTCACATAATAACTAGACAGAAGCATTCTCAGAAATTTCTTTGTGATGAGTGCATTCTACTCACAGAGTTGAACCTTCTTTGTGATGGTAGAGTTTTCAAACTCTCTTTCTGTAGAATCTGCAAGTGCACATTTGGAACTGTTGGAGGCCAACGCTGGAAAAGGAAACATCCTCACATAGAAACTAGACAGAAGCATTCTCAGAAACTTGCTTGTGACGATTGCATTCAACTCACAGACTTGAACTTTTCTTTTGAAAGAGCAGTTTTGGAACACTCTTTTTGTAGAATCTGCTAATGTATATTTGGAGCGCTGTGAGGCCTATGCTGGGAAATGAAATATCTTCACCTAAAAACTAGACGGAAGCATTCTCCGAAACTTCTGTGTGATGAGTGCATTCAACTCACAGACTTGAACGTTCCTTTTGATACAACAGTTTTGAAACACTCCTTTTGTAGAATCTCCAAGTCTCTATTTCCAGCGCTTGTAGGCCTATGCTGGAAAAGGAAATGTCTTCAAATAACAACTACACAGAAGCATTCTCAGAAACTTCTTTGTGATGAGTGCATTCAACTCACAGACTTGAACCTTCCTTTTGAAAGAGCAGTTTTGAAACACTCTTTTTGTAGAATCTGCAAGTGGATATTTGGAGCGCTTTGAGGCCTATGCTGGGAAATGAAATATCTTCTCCTAAAAACTAGACAGAAGCATTCTCAGAAACTTCTGTGTGATGAGTGCATTCAACTCACAGACTTGAACAATGCTTTTGATAGAGCAGTTCGGAAACACTCCTTTTGTAAAATCTGCAAGTGTTTATTTGGAGCGCTTTGAGGCCTATCCTGGAAAAGGAAATATCTTCACATAATAACTAGACAGAAGCCTTCTCAGAAACTTCTTTGTGATGAGTGCATTCTACTCACAGAGTTGAACCTTCTTTGTGATAGAAGAGTTTTCAAACTCTCTTTTTGTAGAATCTGCAAGTGCACATTTGGAACTGTTGGAGGCCAACGCTGGAAAAGGAAACATCCTCACGTAGAAACTAGACAGAAGCATTCTCAGAAACTTGCTTGTGACGAGTGCATTCAACTCACAGACTTGAACCTTTCTTTTGAAAGAGCAGTTTTGGAACACTCTTTTTGTAGGATCTGCTAGTGTATATTTGGAGCGCTGTGAGGCCTACGCTGGGAAATGAAATATCTTCACCTAAAAACTAGACGGAAGCATTCTCCGAAACTTCTGTGTGATGAGTGCATTCAACTCACAGACTTGAACGTTCCTTTTGATAGAACAGTTTTGAAACCCTCCTTTTGTAGAATCTGCAAGTGTTTATTTCGAGCGCTTGGAGGCCTACGCTGGAAAAGGAAATGTCTTCAAATAACAACTACACAGAAGCATTCTCAGAAACTTCTTTGTGATGAGTGTATTCAACTCACAGACTTGAACCTTCCTTTTGAAAGAGCAGTTTTGAAACACTCTTTTTGTAGAATCTGCAAGTGGATATTTGGAGCGCTTTGAGGCCTATGCTGGGAAATGAAATATCTTGTCCTAAAAACTAGACAGAAGCATTCTCAGAAACTTCTGTGTGATTAGTGCATTCAACTCAGAGACTTGAACACTGCTTTTGATTGAGCAGTTTGGAAACACTCCTTTTGTAAAATCTGCAAGTGTTTATTTGGAGCGCTTTGAGGCCTATCCTGGAAAAGGAAATATCTTCACATAATAACTAGACAGAAGCATTCTCAGAAACTTCTTGGTGATGAGTGCATTCTACTCACAGAGTTGAACCTTCTTTGTGATAGAAGAGTTTTCAAACTCTCTTTTTGTAGAATCTGCAAGTGCACATTTGGAACTGTTGGAGGCCAACGCTGGAAAAGGAAACATCCTCAAATAGAAACTAGACAGAAGCATTCTCAGAAACTTGCTGGTGACGAGTGCATTCAACTCACAGACTTGAACCTTTCTTTTCAAAGAGCAGTTTTGGAACACTCTTTTTGTAGGATCTGCTAGTGTATATTTGGAGCGCTGTGAGGCCTGCGCTGGGAAATGAAATATCTTCACCTAAAAACTAGACGGAAGTATTCTCCGAAACTTCTGTGTGATGAGTGCATTCAACTCACAGACTTGAAAGTTCCTTTTGATAGAACAGTTTTGAAACCCTCCTTTTGTAGAATCTGCAAGTGTTTATTTCGAGAGTTTGGAGGCCTATGCTGGAAAAAGAAATGTCTTCAAATAACAACTACACAGAAGCATTCTCAGAAACTTCTTTGTGATGAGTGCATTCAACTCACGGACTTGAACCTTCCTTTTGAAAGAGCAGTTTTGAAACACTCTTTTTGTAGAATCTGCAAGTGGATATTTGGAGCGCTTTGAGGCCTATGCTGGCAAATGAAATATCTTCTCCTAAAAACTAGACAGAAGCATTCTCAGAAACTTCTGTGTGATGAGTGCATTCAACTCACAGACTTGAACACTGCTTTTGATAGAGCAGTTTGGAAACACTCCTTTTGTAAAATCTGCAAGTGTTTATTTGGAGCGCTTTGAGGCCTATCCTGGAAAAGGAAATATCTTCACATAATAACTAGACAGAAGCATTCTCAGAAACTTCTTGGTGATGAGTGCATTCTACTCACAGAGTTGAACCTTCTTTGTGATAGAAGAGTTTTCAAACTCTCTTTTTGTAGAATCTGCAAGTGCACATTTGGAACTGTTGGAGGCCAACGCTGGAAAAGGAAACAACCTCAAATAGAAACTAGACAGAAGCATTCTCAGAAACTTGCTTGTGACGAGTGCATTCAACTCACAGACTTGAACCTTTCTTTTGAAAGAGCAGTTTTGGAACACTCTTTTTGTAGAATCTGCTAGTGTATATTTGGAGCGCTGTGAGGCCTATGCTGGGAAATGAAATATCTTCACCTAAAAACTAGACGGAAGCATTCTCCGAAACTTCTGTGTGATGAGTGCATTCAACTCACAGACTTGAACGTTCCTTTTGATAGAACAGTTTTGAAACACTCCTTTTGTAGAATATGCAAGTGTTTATTTCGAGCGCTTGGAGGCCTACGCTGGAAAAGGAAATGTCTTCAAATAACAACTACACAGAAGCATTCTCAGAAACTTCTTTGTGATGAGTGCATTCAACTCACAGACTTGAACCTTCCTTTTGAAAGAGCAGTTTTGAAACACTCTTTTTGTAGAATCTGCAAGTGGATATTTGGAGCGCTTTGAGGCCTATGCTGGGAAATGAAATATCTTCTCCTAAAAACTAGACAGAAGCATTCTCAGAAACTTCTGTGTGATGAGTGCATTCAACTCACAGACTTGAACATTGCTTTTGATAGAGCAGTTTGGAAACACTCCTTTTGTAAAATCTGCAAGTGTTTATTTGGAGCGCTTTGAGGCCTATCCTGGAAAAGGAAATATCTTCACATAATAACTAGACAGAAGAATTCTCAGAAACTTCTTTGTGATGAGTGCATTCTACTCACAGAGTTGAACCTTCTTTGTGATAGAAGAGTTTTCAAACTCTCTTTTTGTAAATCTGTAAGTGCACATTTGGAACTGTTGGAGGCCAAAGCTGGAAAAGGAAACATCCTCAGGTAGAAACTAGACAGAAGCATTCTCAGAAACTTGCTTGTGACGAGTGCATTCAACTCACAGACTTGAACCTTTCTTTTGAAAGAGCAGTTTTGGAACACTCTTTTTGTAGAATCTGCAAGTGGATATTTGGAGCGCTTGGAGTTCTATGCTGGAAAAGGAAATGTCTTTAAATAACAACTACACAGAAGCATTCTCAGAAACTTCTTTGTGATGAGTGCATTCAACTCACAGACTTGGACCTTCCTTTTGAAAGAGCAGCTTTGAAACACTCTTTTTGTAGAATCTGCAAGAGGATATTTGGAGCGCCTTGCGGCCTATGCTGGGAAATGAAATATCTTCTCCTAAAAACTAGACAGAAGCATTCTCAGAAACTTCTGTGTGATGAGTGCATTCAACTCACAGACTTGAACACTGCTTTTGATGGAGCAGTTTGGAAACACTCCTTTTGTAGAATCTGCAAGTGTTTATTTGGAGCGCTTGGAGTCCTATGCTGGAAAAGGAAATGTCTTCAAATAACTACACAGAAGCATTCTCAGAAACTTCTTTGTGATGAGTGCATTCTACTCACAGAGTTGAACCTTCTTTGTGATAGAAGAGTTTTCAAACTCTCTTTTTGTAGAATCTGCAAGTGCACATTTGGAACTGTTGGAGGCCAACGCTGGAAAAGGAAACATCCTCACATAGAAACTAGACAGAAGCATTCCCAGAAACTTGCTTGTGACGAGTGCATTCAACTCACAGACTTGAACCTTTCTTTTGAAAGAGCATTTTTGGAACACTCTTTTTGTAGAATCTGCTAGTGTATATTTGGAGCGCTGTGAGGCCTATGCTGGGAAATGAAATATCTTCACCTAAAAACTAGACGGAAGCATTCTCAGAAACTTCTGTGTGATGAGTGCATTCAACTCACAGACTTGAACGTTCCTTTTGATACAACAGTTTTGAAACACTCCTTTTGTAGAATCTGCAAGTGTTTCTTTCGAGTGCTTGGAGGCCTATGCTGGAAAAGGAAATGTCTTCAAATAACAACTACACAGAAGCATTCTCAGAAACTTCTTTGTGATGAGTGTATTCAACTCACAGTGTTGAACCTTCCTTTTGAAAGAGCAGTTTTGAAACACTCTTTTTGTAGAATCTGCAAGTGGATATTTGGAGCACTTTGAATCCTATGCTGGGAAATGAAATATCTTCTCCTAAAAACTAGACAGAAGCATTCTCAGAAACTTCTGTGTGATGAGTGCATTCAACTCACAGACTTGAACACTGCTTTTGATAGAGCAGTTTGGAAACACTCCTTTTGTAAAATCTGCAAGTGTTTATTTGGAGCGCTTTGAGGCCTATCCTGGAAAAGGAAATATCTTCACATAATAACTAGACAGAAGCATTCTCAGAAACTTCTTTGTGATGAGTGCATTCTACTCACAGAGTTGAACCTTCTTTGTGATAGAAGAGTTTTCAAACTCTCTTTTTGTAGAATCTGCATGTGCACATTTGGAACTGTTGGAGGCCAACGCTGGAAAAGGAAACATCATCACATAGAAACTAGACAGAAGCATTCCCAGAAACTTGCTTGTGACGAGTGCATTCAACTCACAGACTTGAACCTTTCTTTTGAAAGAGCAGTTTTGGAACACTCTTTTGTAGAATCTGCTAGTGTATATTTGGAGCGCTGTGAGGCCTATGCTGGGAAATGAAATATCTTCACCTAAAAACTAGACGGAAGCATTCTCCGAAACTTCTGTGTGATGAGTGCATTCAACTCGCAGACGTGAACATTCCTATTGATAGAACAGTTTTGAAACACTCCTTTTGTAGAATCTGCAAGTGTTTATTTGGAGCGCTTGTAGGCCTATGCTGGAAAAGGAAATGTCTTCAAATAACGACACAGAAGCATTCTCAGAAACTTCTTTGTGATGAGTGCATTCAACTCACAGACTTGAACCTTCCTTTTGAAAGAGCAGTTTTGAAACACTCTTTTTGTAGAATCTGCAAGTGGATATTTGGAGCGCTTTGAGGCCTATGCTGGGAAATGAAATATCTTCTCCTAAAAACTAGACAGAAGCATTCTCAGAAACTTCTGTGTGATGAGTGCCTTCAACTCACAAACTTGAACATTGCTTTTGAAAGAGCAGTTTGGAAACACTCCTTTTGTAAAATCTGCAAGTGTTTATTTGGAGCGCTTTGAGGCCTATCCTGGAAAAGGAAATATCTTCACATAATAACTAGACAGAAGCATTCTCAGAAACTTCTTTGTGATGAGTGCATTCTACTCACAGACTTGAACGTTCCTTTTGATACAACAGTTTTGAAACACTCCTTTTGTAGAATCTGCAAGTGTTTATTTCGAGCGCTTGGAGGCCTATGCTGGAAAAGGAAATGTCTTCAAATAACAACTACACAGAAGCATTCTCAGAAACTTCTTTGTGATGAGTGCATTCACCTCACAGACTTGAACCTTCCTTTTGAAAGAGCAGTTTTGAAACACTCTTTTTGTAGAATCTGCAAGTGGATATTTGGAGCGCTTTGAGGCCTATGCTGGGAAATGAAATATCTTCTCCTTAAAACTAGACAGAAGCATTCTCAGAAACTTCTGTGTGATGAGTGCATTCAAGTCACAGACTTGAACACTGCTTTTGATAGAGCAGTTTGGAAACTGTCCTTTTGTAAAATCTGCAAGTGTTTATTTGGAGCGCTTTGAGGCCTATCCTGGAAAAGGAAATATCTTCACATAATAACTAGACAGAAGCATTCTCAGAAACTTCTTTGTGATGAGTGCATTCTACTCACAGAGTTGAACCTTCTTTGTGATAGAAGAGTTTTCAAACTCTCTTTTTGTAGAATCTGCAAGTGCACATTTGGAACTGTTGGAGGCCAATGCTGGAAAAGGAAACATCCTCACATAGAAACTAGACAGAAGAATTCTCAGAAACTTGCTTGTGACGAGTGCATTCAACTCACAGACTTGAACCTTTCTTTTGAAAGAGCAGTTTTGGAACACTCATTTGTAGAATCTGCTAGTGTATATTTGGAGCGCTGTGAGGCCTATGCTGGGAAATGAAATATCTTCACCTAAAAACTAGACGGAAGCATTCTCCGAAACTTCTGTGTGATGAGTGCATTCAACTCGCAGACGTGAACATTCCTATTGATAGAACAGTTTTGAAACACTCCTTTTGTAGAATCTGCAAGTGTTTATTTGGAGCGCTTGTAGGCCTACGCTGGAAAAGGAAATGTCTTCAAATAACTACACAGAAGCATTCTCAGAAACTTCTTTGTGATGAGTGCATTCAACTCACAGACTTGAACCTTCCTTTTGAAAGAGCAGTTTTTAAACACTCTTTTTGTAGAATCTGCAAGTGGATATTTAGAGCGCTTTGAGGCCTATGCTGGGAAATGAAATAACTTCTCCTAAAAACTAGACAGAAGCATTCTCAGAAACTTCTGTGTGATGAGTGCATTCAACTCACAAACTTGAACATTGCTTTTGAAAGAGCAGTTTGGAAACACTCCTTTTGTAAAATCTGCAAGTGTTTATTTGGAGCGCTTTGAGGCCTATCCTGGAAAAGGAAATATCTTCACATAATAACTAGACAGAAGCATTCTCAGAAACTTCTTTGTGATGAGTGCATTCTACTCACAGACTTGAACGTTCCTTTTGATACAACAGTTTTGAAACACTCCTTTTGTAGAATCTGCAAGTGTTTATTTCGAGCGCTTGGAGGCCTATGCTGGAAAAGGAAATGTCTTCAAATAAAAACTACACAGAAGCATTCTCAGAAACTTCTTTGTGATGAGTGCATTCACCTCACAGACTTGAACCTTCCTTTTGAAAGAGCAGTTTTCAAACACTCTTTTTGTAGAATCTGCAAGTGGATATTTGGAGCGCTTTGAGGCCTATGCTGGGAAATGAAATATCTTCTCCTAAAAACTAGACAGAAGCATTCTCAGAAACTTCTGTGTGATGAGTGCATTCAACTCACAGACTTGAACACTGCTTTTGATAGAGCAGTTTGGAAACACTCCTTTTGTAAAATCTGCAAGTGTTTATTTGGAGCGCTTTGAGGCCTATCCTGGAAAAGGAAATATCTTCACATAATAACTAGACAGAAGCATTCTCAGAAACTTCTTTGTGATGAGTGCATTCTACTCACAGAGTTGAACCTTCTTTGTGATAGAAGAGTTTTCAAACTCTCTTTTTGTAGAATCTGCATGTGCATATTTGGAACTGTTGGAGGCCAACGCTGGAAAAGGAAACATCCTCACATAGAAACTAGACAGAAGCATTCTCAGAAACTTGCTTGTGACGACTGCATTCAACTCACAGACTTGAACCTTCCTTTTGAAAGAGCAGTTTTGGAACACTCTTTTTGTAGAATCTGCTAGTGTATATTTGGAGCGCTGTGAGGCCTATGCTGGGAAATGAAATATCTTCACCTAAAAACTAGACGGAAGCATTCTACGAAACTTCTGTGTGATGAGTGCATTCAACTCGCAGACGTGAACATTCCTATTGATAGAACAGTTTTGAAACACTCCTTTTGTAGAATCTGCAAGTGTTTATTTGGAGCGCTTGTATGCCTATGCTGGAAAAGGAAATGTCTTCAAATAACTACACAGAAGCATTCTCAGAAACTTCTTTGTGATGAGTGCATTCTACTCACAGAGTTGAACCTTCTTTGTGATAGAAGAGTTTTCAAACTCTCTTTTTGTAGGATCTGCAAGTGAACATTTGGAACTGTTGGAGGCCAACGCTGGAGAAGGAAACATCCTCACATAGAAACCAGACAGAAGCATTCTCAGAAACTTGCTTGTGACGAGTGCATTCAACTCACAGACTTGAACCTTTCTTTTGAAAGAGCAGTTTTGGAACACTCTTTTTGTAGAATCTGCTAGTGTATATTTGGAGCGCTGTGAGGCCTATGCTGGGAAATGAAATATCTTCACCTAAAAACTAGACGGAAGCATTCTCCGAAACTTCTGTGTGATGAGTGCATTCAACTCACAGACTTGAACGTTCCTTTTGATAGAACAGTTTTGAAACACTCCTTTCGTAGAATTTGCAAGTGTTTCTTTGAAGCGCTTGGTGTCCTATGCTGTAAAAGGAAATGTCTTCAAATAACAACTACACAGAAGCATTCTCAGAAACTTCTTTGTGATGAGTGCATTCAACTCACAGACTTGAACCTTCCTTTTGAAAGAGCAGTTTTGAAACACTCTTTTTGTAGAATCTGCAAGTGGATATTTGGAGCGCTTTGAGGCCTATGCTGGGAAATGAAATATCTTCTCCTAAAAACTAGACAGAAGCATTCTCAGAAACTTCTGTGTGATGAGTGCATTCAACTCACAAACTTGAACATTGCTTTTGAAAGAGCAGTTTGGAAACACTCCTTTTGTAAAATCTGCAAGTGTTTATTTGGAGCGCTTTGAGGCCTATCCTGGAAAAGGAAATATCTTCACATAATAACTAGACAGAAGCATTCTCAGAAACTTCTTTGTGATGAGTGCATTCTACTCACAGACTTGAACGTTCCTTTTGATACAACAGTTTTGAAACACTCCTTTTGTAGAATCTGCAAGTGTTTATTTCGAGCGCTTGGAGGCCTATGCTGGAAATGTCTTCAAATAACAACTACACAGAAGCATTCTCAGAAACTTCTTTGTGATGAGTGCATTCAACTCACAGACTTGAACCTTCCTTTTGAAAGAGCAGTTTTGAAACACTCTTTTTGTAGAATCTGCAAGTGGATATTTGGAGCGCTTTGAGGCCTATGCTGGGAAATGAAATATCTTCTCCTTAAAACTAGACAGAAGCATTCTCAGAAACTTCTGTGTGATGAGTGCATTCAACTCACAGACTTGAACACTGCTTTTGATAGAGCAGTTTGGAAACACTCCTTTTGTAAAATCTGCAAGTGTTTATTTGGAGCGCTTTGAGGCCTATCTTGGAAAAGGAAATATCTTCACATAATAACTAGACAGAAGCATTCTCAGAAACTTCTTTGTGATGAGTGCATTCTACTCACAGAGCTGAAACTTCTTTGTGATAGAAGAGTTTTCAAACTCTCTTTTTGTAGAATCTGCAAGTGCACATTTGGAACTGTTGGTGGCCAACGCTGGAAAAGGAAACATCCTCACATAGAAACTAGACAGAAGCATTCTCAGAAACTTGCTTGTGACGAGTGCATTCAACTCACAGAATTGAACCTTTCTTTTGAAAGAGCAGTTTTGGAACACTCTTTTTGTAGAATCTGCTAGTGTATATTTGGAGCGCTGTGAGGCCTATGCTGGGAAATGAAATATCTTCACCTAAAAACTAGACGGAAGCATTCTCCGAAACTTCTGTGTTATGAGTGCATTCAACTCACAGACGTGAACGATCCTATTGATAGAAGAGTTTTGAAACACTCCTTTTTTAGAATCTGCAAGTGTTTATTTGGAGCGCTTGGAGTCCTATGCTGGAAAAGGAAATGTCTTCAAATAACAACTACACAGAAGCATTCTCAGAAACTTCTTTGTGATGAGTGCATTCAACTCACAGACTTGAACCTTCCTTTTGAAAGAGTAGTTTTGAAACACTCTTTTTCTAGAATCTGCAAGTGGATATTTGGAGCGCTTTGATTTCTATGCTGGGAAATGAAATATCTTCTCCTAAAAACTAGACTGAAGCATTCTCAGAAACTTCTGTGTGATGAGTGCATTCAACTCACAGACTTGAACACTGCTTTTGATAGAGCAGTTTGGAAACACTCCTTTTGTAAAATCTGCAAGTGTTTATTTGGAGCGCTTTGAGGCCTATCCTGGAAAAGGAAATATCTTCACATAATAACTAGACAGAAGCATTCTCAGAAATTTCTTTGTGATGAGTGCATTCTACTCACAGAGTTGAACCTTCTTTGTGATGGTAGAGTTTTCAAACTCTCTTTCTGTAGAATCTGCAAGTGCACATTTGGAACTGTTGGAGGCCAACGCTGGAAAAGGAAACATCCTCACATAGAAACTAGACAGAAGCATTCTCAGAAACTTGCTTGTGACGATTGCATTCAACTCACAGACTTGAACTTTTCTTTTGAAAGAGCAGTTTTGGAACACTCTTTTTGTAGAATCTGCTAATGTATATTTGGAGCGCTGTGAGGCCTATGCTGGGAAATGAAATATCTTCACCTAAAAACTAGACGGAAGCATTCTCCGAAACTTCTGTGTGATGAGTGCATTCAACTCACAGACTTGAACGTTCCTTTTGATACAACAGTTTTGAAACACTCCTTTTGTAGAATCTCCAAGTCTCTCTTTCCATCGCTTGTAGGCCTATGCTGGAAAAGGAAATGTCTTCAAATAACAACTACACAGAAGCATTCTCAGAAACTTCTTTGTGATGAGTGCATTCAACTCACAGACTTGAACCTTCCTTTTGAAAGAGCAGTTTTGAAACACTCTTTTTGTAGAATCTGCAAGTGGATATTTGGAGCGCTTTGAGGCCTATGCTGGGAAATGAAATATCTTCTCCTAAAAACTAGACAGAAGCATTCTCAGAAACTTCTGTGTGATGAGTGCATTCAACTCACAGACTTGAACAATGCTTTTGATAGAGCAGTTTGGAAACACTCCTTTTGTAAAATCTGCAAGTGTTTATTTGGAGCGCTTTGAGGCCTATCCTGGAAAAGGAAATATCTTCACATAATAACTAGACAGAAGCCTTCTCAGAAACTTCTTTGTGATGAGTGCATTCTACTCACAGAGTTGAACCTTCTTTGTGATAGAAGAGTTTTCAAACTCTCTTTTTGTAGAATCTGCAAGTGCACATTTGGAACTGTTGGAGGCCAACGCTGGAAAAGGAAACATCCTCACGTAGAAACTAGACAGAAGCATTCTCAGAAACTTGCTTGTGACGAGTGCATTCAACTCACAGACTTGAACCTTTCTTTTGAAAGAGCAGTTTTGGAACACTCTTTTTGTAGGATCTGCTAGTGTATATTTGGAGCGCTGTGAGGCCTACGCTGGGAAATGAAATATCTTCACCTAAAAACTAGACGGAAGCATTCTCCGAAACTTCTGTGTGATGAGTGCATTCAACTCACAGACTTGAACGTTCCTTTTGATAGAACAGTTTTGAAACCCTCCTTTTGTAGAATCTGCAAGTGTTTATTTCGAGCGCTTGGAGGCCTACGCTGGAAAAGGAAATGTCTTCAAATAACAACTACACAGAAGCATTCTCAGAAACTTCTTTGTGATGAGTGCATTCAACTCACAGACTTGAACCTTCCTTTTGAAAGAGCAGTTTTGAAACACTCTTTTTGTAGAATCTGCAAGTGGATATTTGGAGCGCTTTGAGGCCTATGCTGGGAAATGAAATATCTTGTCCTAAAAACTAGACAGAAGGATTCTCAGAAACTTCTGTGTGATTAGTGCATTCAACTCACAGACTTGAACACTGCTTTTGATTGAGCAGTTTGGAAACACTCCTTTTGTAAAATCTGCAAGTGTTTATTTGGAGCGCTTTGAGGCCTATCCTGGAAAAGGAAATATCTTCACATAATAACTAGACAGAAGCATTCTCAGAAACTTCTTGGTGATGAGTGCATTCTACTCACAGAGTTGAACCTTCTTTGTGATGGAAGAGTTTTCAAACTCTCTTTTTGTAGAATCTGCAAGTGCACATTTGGAACTGTTGGAGGCCAACGCTGGAAAAGGAAACAACCTCAAATAGAAACTAGACAGAAGCATTCTCAGAAACTTGCTTGTGACGAGTGCATTCAACTCACAGACTTGAACCTTTCTTTTGAAAGAGCAGTTTTGGAACACTCTTTTTGTAGAATCTGCTAGTGTATATTTGGAGCGCTGTGAGGCCTATGCTGGGAAATGAAATATCTTCACCTAAAAACTAGACGGAAGCATTCTCCGAAACTTCTGTGTGATGAGTGCATTCAACTCACAGACTTGAACGTTCCTTTTGATAGAACAGTTTTGAAACACTCCTTTTGTAGAATATGCAAGTGTTTATTTCGAGCGCTTGGAGGCCTACGCTGGAAAAGGAAATGTCTTCAAATAACAACTACACAGAAGCATTCTCAGAAACTTCTTTGTGATGAGTGCATTCAACTCACAGACTTGAACCTTCCTTTTGAAAGAGCAGTTTTGAAACACTCTTTTTGTAGAATCTGCAAGTGGATATTTGGAGCGCTTTGAGGCCTATGCTGGGAAATGAAATATCTTCTCCTAAAAACTAGACAGAAGCATTCTCAGAAACTTCTGTGTGATGAGTGCATTCAACTCACAGACTTGAACATTGCTTTTGATAGAGCAGTTTGGAAACACTCCTTTTGTAAAATCTGCAAGTGTTTATTTGGAGCGCTTTGAGGCCTATCCTGGAAAAGGAAATATCTTCACATAATAACTAGACAGAAGCATTCTCAGAAACTTCTTTGTGATGAGTGCATTCTACTCACAGAGTTGAACCTTCTTTGTGATAGAAGAGTTTTCAAACTCTCTTTTTGTAAATCTGTAAGTGCACATTTGGAACTGTTGGAGGCCAAAGCTGGAAAAGGAAACATCCTCAGGTAGAAACTAGACAGAAGCATTCTCAGAAACTTGCTTGTGACGAGTGCATTCAACTCACAGACTTGAACCTTTCTTTTGAAAGAGCAGTTTTGGAACACTCTTTTTGTAGAATCTGCAAGTGGATATTTGGAGCGCTTGGAGTTCTATGCTGGAAAAGGAAATGTCTTTAAATAACAACTACACAGAAGCATTCTCAGAAACTTCTTTGTGATGAGTGCATTCAACTCACAGACTTGGACCTTCCTTTTGAAAGAGCAGCTTTGAAACACTCTTTTTGTAGAATCTGCAAGAGGATATTTGGAGCGCCTTGCGGCCTATGCTGGGAAATGAAATATCTTCTCCTAAAAACTAGACAGAAGCATTCTCAGAAACTTCTGTGTGATGAGTGCATTCAACTCACAGACTTGAACACTGCTTTTGATGGAGCAGTTTGGAAACACTCCTTTTGTAGAATCTGCAAGTGTTTATTTGGAGCGCTTGGAGTCCTATGCTGGAAAAGGAAATGTCTTCAAATAACTACACAGAAGCATTCTCAGAAACTTCTTTGTGATGAGTGCATTCTACTCACAGAGTTGAACCTTCTTTGTGATAGAAGAGTTTTCAAACTCTCTTTTTGTAGAATCTGCAAGTGCACATTTGGAACTGTTGGAGGCCAACGCTGGAAAAGGAAACATCCTCACATAGAAACTAGACAGAAGCATTCCCAGAAACTTGCTTGTGACGAGTGCATTCAACTCACAGACTTGAACCTTTCTTTTGAAAGAGCATTTTTGGAACACTCTTTTTGTAGAATCTGCTAGTGTATATTTGGAGCGCTGTGAGGCCTATGCTGGGAAATGAAATATCTTCACCTAAAAACTAGACGGAAGCATTCTCAGAAACTTCTGTGTGATGAGTGCATTCAACTCACAGACTTGAACGTTCCTTTTGATACAACAGTTTTGAAACACTCCTTTTGTAGAATCTGCAAGTGTTTCTTTCGAGTGCTTGGAGGCCTATGCTGGAAAAGGAAATGTCTTCAAATAACAACTACACAGAAGCATTCTCAGAAACTTCTTTGTGATGAGTGTATTCAACTCACAGAGTTGAACCTTCCTTTTGAAAGAGCAGTTTTGAAACACTCTTTTTGTAGAATCTGCAAGTGGATATTTGGAGCACTTTGAATCCTATGCTGGGAAATGAAATATCTTCTCCTAAAAACTAGACAGAAGCATTCTCAGAAACTTCTGTGTGATGAGTGCATTCAACTCACAGACTTGAACACTGCTTTTGATAGAGCAGTTTGGAAACACTCCTTTTGTAAAATCTGCAAGTGTTTATTTGGAGCGCTTTGAGGCCTATCCTGGAAAAGGAAATATCTTCACATAATAACTAGACAGAAGCATTCTCAGAAACTTCTTTGTGATGAGTGCATTCTACTCACAGAGTTGAACCTTCTTTGTGATAGAAGAGTTTTCAAACTCTCTTTTTGTAGAATCTGCATGTGCACATTTGGAACTGTTGGAGGCCAACGCTGGAAAAGGAAACATCATCACATAGAAACTAGACAGAAGCATTCCCAGAAACTTGCTTGTGACGAGTGCATTCAACTCACAGACTTGAACCTTTCTTTTGAAAGAGCAGTTTTGGAACACTCTTTTGTAGAATCTGCTAGTGTATATTTGGAGCGCTGTGAGGCCTATGCTGGGAAATGAAATATCTTCACCTAAAAACTAGACGGAAGCATTCTCCGAAACTTCTGTGTGATGAGTGCATTCAACTCGCAGACGTGAACATTCCTATTGATAGAACAGTTTTGAAACACTCCTTTTGTAGAATCTGCAAGTGTTTATTTGGAGCGCTTGTAGGCCTATGCTGGAAAAGGAAATGTCTTCAAATAACGACACAGAAGCATTCTCAGAAACTTCTTTGTGATGAGTGCATTCAACTCACAGACTTGAACCTTCCTTTTGAAAGAGCAGTTTTGAAACACTCTTTTTGTAGAATCTGCAAGTGGATATTTGGAGCGCTTTGAGGCCTATGCTGGGAAATGAAATATCTTCTCCTAAAAACTAGACAGAAGCATTCTCAGAAACTTCTGTGTGATGAGTGCCTTCAACTCACAAACTTGAACATTGCTTTTGAAAGAGCAGTTTGGAAACACTCCTTTTGTAAAATCTGCAAGTGTTTATTTGGAGCGCTTTGAGGCCTATCCTGGAAAAGGAAATATCTTCACATAATAACTAGACAGAAGCATTCTCAGAAACTTCTTTGTGATGAGTGCATTCTACTCACAGACTTGAACGTTCCTTTTGATACAACAGTTTTGAAACACTCCTTTTGTAGAATCTGCAAGTGTTTATTTCGAGCGCTTGGAGGCCTATGCTGGAAAAGGAAATGTCTTCAAATAAAAACTACACAGAAGCATTCTCAGAAACTTCTTTGTGATGAGTGCATTCACCTCACAGAATTGAACCTTCCTTTTGAAAGAGCAGTTTTGAAACACTCTTTTTGTAGAATCTGCAAGTGGATATTTGGAGCGCTTTGAGGCCTATGCTGGGAAATGAAATATCTTCTCCTTAAAACTAGACAGAAGCATTCTCAGAAACTTCTGTGTGATGAGTGCATTCAAGTCACAGACTTGAACACTGCTTTTGATAGAGCAGTTTGGAAACTGTCCTTTTGTAAAATCTGCAAGTGTTTATTTGGAGCGCTTTGAGGCCTATCCTGGAAAAGGAAATATCTTCACATAATAACTAGACAGAAGCATTCTCAGAAACTTCTTTGTGATGAGTGCATTCTACTCACAGAGTTGAACCTTCTTTGTGATAGAAGAGTTTTCAAACTCTCTTTTTGTAGAATCTGCAAGTGCACATTTGGAACTGTTGGAGGCCAATGCTGGAAAAGGAAACATCCTCACATAGAAACTAGACAGAAGAATTCTCAGAAACTTGCTTGTGACGAGTGCATTCAACTCACAGACTTGAACCTTTCTTTTGAAAGAGCAGTTTTGGAACACTCATTTGTAGAATCTGCTAGTGTATATTTGGAGCGCTGTGAGGCCTATGCTGGGAAATGAAATATCTTCACCTAAAAACTAGACGGAAGCATTCTCCGAAACTTCTGTGTGATGAGTGCATTCAACTCGCAGACGTGAACATTCCTATTGATAGAACAGTTTTGAAACACTCCTTTTGTAGAATCTGCAAGTGTTTATTTGGAGCGCTTGTAGGCCTACGCTGGAAAAGGAAATGTCTTCAAATAACTACACAGAAGCATTCTCAGAAACTTCTTTGTGATGAGTGCATTCAACTCACAGACTTGAACCTTCCTTTTGAAAGAGCAGTTTTTAAACACTCTTTTTGTAGAATCTGCAAGTGGATATTTAGAGCGCTTTGAGGCCTATGCTGGGAAATGAAATAACTTCTCCTAAAAACTAGACAGAAGCATTCTCAGAAACTTCTGTGTGATGAGTGCATTCAACTCACAAACTTGAACATTGCTTTTGAAAGAGCAGTTTGGAAACACTCCTTTTGTAAAATCTGCAAGTGTTTATTTGGAGCGCTTTGAGGCCTATCCTGGAAAAGGAAATATCTTCACATAATAACTAGACAGAAGCATTCTCAGAAACTTCTTTGTGATGAGTGCATTCTACTCACAGACTTGAACGTTCCTTTTGATACAACAGTTTTGAAACACTCCTTTTGTAGGATCTGCAAGTGTTTATTTCGAGCGCTTGGAGGCCTATGCTGGAAAAGGAAATGTCTTCAAATAAAAACTACACAGAAGCATTCTCAGAAACTTCTTTGTGATGAGTGCATTCACCTCACAGACTTGAACCTTCCTTTTGAAAGAGCAGTTTTCAAACACTCTTTTTGTAGAATCTGCAAGTGGATATTTGGAGCGCTTTGAGGCCTATGCTGGGAAATGAAATATCTTCTCCTAAAAACTAGACAGAAGCATTCTCAGAAACTTCTGTGTGATGAGTGCATTCAACTCACAGACTTGAACACTGCTTTTGATAGAGCAGTTTGGAAACACTCCTTTTGTAAAATCTGCAAGTGTTTATTTGGAGCGCTTTGAGGCCTATCCTGGAAAAGGAAATATCTTCACATAATAACTAGACAGAAGCATTCTCAGAAACTTCTTTGTGATGAGTGCATTCTACTCACAGAGTTGAACCTTCTTTGTGATAGAAGAGTTTTCAAACTCTCTTTTTGTAGAATCTGCATGTGCATATTTGGAACTGTTGGAGGCCAACGCTGGAAAAGGAAACATCCTCACATAGAAACTAGACAGAAGCATTCTCAGAAACTTGCTTGTGACGACTGCATTCAACTCACAGACTTGAACCTTCCTTTTGAAAGAGCAGTTTTGGAACACTCTTTTTGTAGAATCTGCTAGTGTATATTTGGAGCGCTGTGAGGCCTATGCTGGGAAATGAAATATCTTCACCTAAAAACTAGACGGAAGCATTCTACGAAACTTCTGTGTGATGAGTGCATTCAACTCGCAGACGTGAACATTCCTATTGATAGAACAGTTTTGAAACACTCCTTTTGTAGAATCTGCAAGTGTTTATTTGGAGCGCTTGTATGCCTATGCTGGAAAAGGAAATGTCTTCAAATAACTACACAGAAGCATTCTCAGAAACTTCTTTGTGATGAGTGCATTCTACTCACAGAGTTGAACCTTCTTTGTGATAGAAGAGTTTTCAAACTCTCTTTTTGTAGGATCTGCAAGTGAACATTTGGAACTGTTGGAGGCCAACGCTGGAGAAGGAAACATCCTCACATAGAAACCAGACAGAAGCATTCTCAGAAACTTGCTTGTGACGAGTGCATTCAACTCACAGACTTGAACCTTTCTTTTGAAAGAGCAGTTTTGGAACACTCTTTTTGTAGAATCTGCTAGTGTATATTTGGAGCGCTGTGAGGCCTATGCTGGGAAATGAAATATCTTCACCTAAAAACTAGACGGAAGCATTCTCCGAAACTTCTGTGTGATGAGTGCATTCAACTCACAGACTTGAACGTTCCTTTTGATAGAACAGTTTTGAAACACTCCTTTCGTAGAATTTGCAAGTGTTTCTTTGAAGCGCTTGGTGTCCTATGCTGTAAAAGGAAATGTCTTCAAATAACAACTACACAGAAGCATTCTCAGAAACTTCTTTGTGATGAGTGCATTCAACTCACAGACTTGAACCTTCCTTTTGAAAGAGCAGTTTTGAAACACTCTTTTTGTAGAATCTGCAAGTGGATATTTGGAGCGCTTTGAGGCCTATGCTGGGAAATGAAATATCTTCTACTAAAAACTAGACAGAAGCATTCTCAGAAACTTCTGTGTGATGAGTGCATTCAACTCACAAACTTGAACATTGCTTTTGAAAGAGCAGTTTGGAAACACTCCTTTTGTAAAATCTGCAAGTGTTTATTTGGAGCGCTTTGAGGCCTATCCTGGAAAAGGAAATATCTTCACATAATAACTAGACAGAAGCATTCTCAGAAACTTCTTTGTGATGAGTGCATTCTACTCACAGACTTGAACGTTCCTTTTGATACAACAGTTTTGAAACACTCCTTTTGTAGAATCTGCAAGTGTTTATTTCGAGCGCTTGGAGGCCTATGCTGGAAATGTCTTCAAATAACAACTACACAGAAGCATTCTCAGAAACTTCTTTGTGATGAGTGCATTCAACTCACAGACTTGAACCTTCCTTTTGAAAGAGCAGTTTTGAAACACTCTTTTTGTAGAATCTGCAAGTGGATATTTGGAGCGCTTTGAGGCCTATGCTGGGAAATGAAATATCTTCTCCTTAAAACTAGACAGAAGCATTCTCAGAAACTTCTGTGTGATGAGTGCATTCAACTCACAGACTTGAACACTGCTTTTGATAGAGCAGTTTGGAAACACTCCTTTTGTAAAATCTGCAAGTGTTTATTTGGAGCGCTTTGAGGCCTATCTTGGAAAAGGAAATATCTTCACATAATAACTAGACAGAAGCATTCTCAGAAACTTCTTTGTGATGAGTGCATTCTACTCACAGAGCTGAAACTTCTTTGTGATAGAAGAGTTTTCAAACTCTCTTTTTGTAGAATCTGCAAGTGCACATTTGGAACTGTTGGTGGCCAACGCTGGAAAAGGAAACATCCTCACATAGAAACTAGACAGAAGCATTCTCAGAAACTTGCTTGTGACGAGTGCATTCAACTCACAGAATTGAACCTTTCTTTTGAAAGAGCAGTTTTGGAACACTCTTTTTGTAGAATCTGCTAGTGTATATTTGGAGCGCTGTGAGGCCTATGCTGGGAAATGAAATATCTTCACCTAAAAACTAGACGGAAGCATTCTCCGAAACTTCTGTGTTATGAGTGCATTCAACTCACAGACGTGAACGATCCTATTGATAGAAGAGTTTTGAAACACTCCTTTTTTAGAATCTGCAAGTGTTTATTTGGAGCGCTTGGAGTCCTATGCTGGAAAAGGAAATGTCTTCAAATAACAACTACACAGAAGCATTCTCAGAAACTTCTTTGTGATGAGTGCATTCAACTCACAGACTTGAACCTTCCTTTTGAAAGAGTAGTTTTGAAACACTCTTTTTCTAGAATCTGCAAGTGGATATTTGGAGCGCTTTGATTTCTATGCTGGGAAATGAAATATCTTCTCCTAAAAACTAGACTGAAGCATTCTCAGAAACTTCTGTGTGATGAGTGCATTCAACTCACAGACTTGAACACTGCTTTTGATAGAGCAGTTTGGAAACACTCCTTTTGTAAAATCTGCAAGTGTTTATTTGGAGCGCTTTGAGGCCTATCCTGGAAAAGGAAATATCTTCACATAATAACTAGACAGAAGCATTCTCAGAAATTTCTTTGTGATGAGTGCATTCTACTCACAGAGTTGAACCTTCTTTGTGATGGTAGAGTTTTCAAACTCTCTTTCTGTAGAATCTGCAAGTGCACATTTGGAACTGTTGGAGGCCAACGCTGGAAAAGGAAACATCCTGACATAGAAACTAGACAGAAGCATTCTCAGAAACTTGCTTGTGACGATTGCATTCAACTCACAGACTTGAACTTTTCTTTTGAAAGAGCAGTTTTGGAACACTCTTTTTGTAGAATCTGCTAATGTATATTTGGAGCGCTGTGAGGCCTATGCTGGGAAATGAAATATCTTCACCTAAAAACTAGACGGAAGCATTCTCCGAAACTTCTGTGTGATGAGTGCATTCAACTCACAGACTTGAACGTTCCTTTTGATACAACAGTTTTGAAACACTCCTTTTGTAGAATCTCCAAGTCTCTATTTCCAGCGCTTGTAGGCCTATGCTGGAAAAGGAAATGTCTTCAAATAACAACTACACAGAAGCATTCTCAGAAACTTCTTTGTGATGAGTGCATTCAACTCAGAGACTTGAACCTTCCTTTTGAAAGAGCAGTTTTGAAACACTCTTTTTGTAGAATCTGCAAGTGGATATTTGGAGCGCTTTGAGGCCTATGCTGGGAAATGAAATATCTTCTCCTAAAAACTAGACAGAAGCATTCTCAGAAACTTCTGTGTGATGAGTGCATTCAACTCACAGACTTGAACAATGCTTTTGATAGAGCAGTTTGGAAACACTCCTTTTGTAAAATCTGCAAGTGTTTATTTGGAGCGCTTTGAGGCCTATCCTGGAAAAGGAAATATCTTCACATAATAACTAGACAGAAGCCTTCTCAGAAACTTCTTTGTGATGAGTGCATTCTACTCACAGAGTTGAACCTTCTTTGTGATAGAAGAGTTTTCAAACTCTCTTTTTGTAGAATCTGCAAGTGCACATTTGGAACTGTTGGAGGCCAACGCTGGAAAAGGAAACATCCTGACGTAGAAACTAGACAGAAGCATTCTCAGAAACTTGCTTGTGACGAGTGCATTCAACTCACAGACTTGAACCTTTCTTTTGAAAGAGCAGTTTTGGAACACTCTTTTTGTAGGATCTGCTAGTGTATATTTGGAGCGCTGTGAGGCCTACGCTGGGAAATGAAATATCTTCACCTAAAAACTAGACGGAAGCATTCTCCGAAACTTCTGTGTGATGAGTGCATTCAACTCACAGACTTGAACGTTCCTTTTGATAGAACAGTTTTGAAACCCTCCTTTTGTAGAATCTGCAAGTGTTTATTTCGAGCGCTTGGAGGCCTACGCTGGAAAAGGAAATGTCTTCAAATAACAACTACACAGAAGCATTCTCAGAAACTTCTTTGTGATGAGTGCATTCAACTCACAGACTTGAACCTTCCTTTTGAAAGAGCAGTTTTGAAACACTCTTTTTGTAGAATCTGCAAGTGGATATTTGGAGCGCTTTGAGGCCTATGCTGGGAAATGAAATATCTTGTCCTAAAAACTAGACAGAAGCATTCTCAGAAACTTCTGTGTGATTAGTGCATTCAACTCACAGACTTGAACACTGCTTTTGATTGAGCAGTTTGGAAACACTCCTTTTGTAAAATCTGCAAGTGTTTATTTGGAGCGCTTTGAGGCCTATCCTGGAAAAGGAAATATCTTCACATAATAACTAGACAGAAGCATTCTCAGAAACTTCTTGGTGATGAGTGCATTCTACTCACAGAGTTGAACCTTCTTTGTGATAGAAGAGTTTTCAAACTCTCTTTTTGTAGAATCTGCAAGTGCACATTTGGAACTGTTGGAGGCCAACGCTGGAAAAGGAAACATCCTCAAATAGAAACTAGACAGAAGCATTCTCAGAAACTTGCTGGTGACGAGTGCATTCAACTCACAGACTTGAACCTTTCTTTTGAAAGAGCAGTTTTGGAACACTCTTTTTGTAGGATCTGCTAGTGTATATTTGGAGCGCTGTGAGGCCTGCGCTGGGAAATGAAATATCTTCACCTAAAAACTAGACGGAAGTATTCTCCGAAACTTCTGTGTGATGAGTGCATTCAACTCACAGACTTGAAAGTTCCTTTTGATAGAACAGTTTTGAAACACTCCTTTTGTAGAATCTGCAAGTGTTTATTTCGAGAGTTTGGAGGCCTATGCTGGAAAAAGAAATGTCTTCAAATAACAACTACACAGAAGCATTCTCAGAAACTTCTTTGTGATGAGTGCATTCAACTCACAGACTTGAACGTTCCTTTTGATAGAACAGTTTTGAAACACTCCTTTTGTAGAATATGCAAGTGTTTATTTCGAGCGCTTGGAGGCCTACGCTGGAAAAGGAAATGTCTTCAAATAACAACTACACAGAAGCATTCTCAGAAACTTCTTTGTGATGAGTGCATTCAACTCACAGACTTGAACCTTCCTTTTGAAAGAGCAGTTTTGAAACACTCTTTTTGTAGAATCTGCAAGTGGATATTTGGAGCGCTTTGAGGCCTATGCTGGGAAATGAAATATCTTCTCCTAAAAACTAGACAGAAGCATTCTCAGAAACTTCTGTGTGATGAGTGCATTCAACTCACAGACTTGAACATTGCTTTTGATAGAGCAGTTTGGAAACACTCCTTTTGTAAAATCTGCAAGTGTTTATTTGGAGCGCTTTGAGGCCTATCCTGGAAAAGGAAATATCTTCACATAATAACTAGACAGAAGCATTCTCAGAAACTTCTTTGTGATGAGTGCATTCTACTCACAGAGTTGAACCTTCTTTGTGATAGAAGAGTTTTCAAACTCTCTTTTTGTAAATCTGTAAGTGCACATTTGGAACTGTTGGAGGCCAAAGCTGGAAAAGGAAACATCCTCAGGTAGAAACTAGACAGAAGCATTCTCAGAAACTTGCTTGTGACGAGTGCATTCAACTCACAGACTTGAACCTTTCTTTTGAAAGAGCAGTTTTGGAACACTCTTTTTGTAGAATCTGCAAGTGGATATTTGGAGCGCTTGGAGTTCTATGCTGGAAAAGGAAATGTCTTTAAATAACAACTACACAGAAGCATTCTCAGAAACTTCTTTGTGATGAGTGCATTCAACTCACAGACTTGGACCTTCCTTTTGAAAGAGCAGCTTTGAAACACTCTTTTTGTAGAATCTGCAAGAGGATATTTGGAGCGCCTTGCGGCCTATGCTGGGAAATGAAATATCTTCTCCTAAAAACTAGACAGAAGCATTCTCAGAAACTTCTGTGTGATGAGTGCATTCAACTCACAGACTTGAACACTGCTTTTGATGGAGCAGTTTGGAAACACTCCTTTTGTAGAATCTGCAAGTGTTTATTTGGAGCGCTTGGAGTCCTATGCTGGAAAAGGAAATGTCTTCAAATAACTACACAGAAGCATTCTCAGAAACTTCTTTGTGATGAGTGCATTCTACTCACAGAGTTGAACCTTCTTTGTGATAGAAGAGTTTTCAAACTCTCTTTTTGTAGAATCTGCAAGTGCACATTTGGAACTGTTGGAGGCCAACGCTGGAAAAGGAAACATCCTCACATAGAAACTAGACAGAAGCATTCCCAGAAACTTGCTTGTGACGAGTGCATTCAACTCACAGACTTGAACCTTTCTTTTGAAAGAGCATTTTTGGAACACTCTTTTTGTAGAATCTGCTAGTGTATATTTGGAGCGCTGTGAGGCCTATGCTGGGAAATGAAATATCTTCACCTAAAAACTAGACGGAAGCATTCTCAGAAACTTCTGTGTGATGAGTGCATTCAACTCACAGACTTGAACGTTCCTTTTGATACAACAGTTTTGAAACACTCCTTTTGTAGAATCTGCAAGTGTTTCTTTCGAGTGCTTGGAGGCCTATGCTGGAAAAGGAAATGTCTTCAAATAACAACTACACAGAAGCATTCTCAGAAACTTCTTTGTGATGAGTGTATTCAACTCACAGAGTTGAACCTTCCTTTTGAAAGAGCAGTTTTGAAACACTCTTTTTGTAGAATCTGCAAGTGGATATTTGGAGCACTTTGAATCCTATGCTGGGAAATGAAATATCTTCTCCTAAAAACTAGACAGAAGCATTCTCAGAAACTTCTGTGTGATGAGTGCATTCAACTCACAGACTTGAACACTGCTTTTGATAGAGCAGTTTGGAAACACTCCTTTTGTAAAATCTGCAAGTGTTTATTTGGAGCGCTTTGAGGCCTATCCTGGAAAAGGAAATATCTTCACATAATAACTAGACAGAAGCATTCTCAGAAACTTCTTTGTGATGAGTGCATTCTACTCACAGAGTTGAACCTTCTTTGTGATAGAAGAGTTTTCAAACTCTCTTTTTGTAGAATCTGCATGTGCACATTTGGAACTGTTGGAGGCCAACGCTGGAAAAGGAAACATCATCACATAGAAACTAGACAGAAGCATTCCCAGAAACTTGCTTGTGACGAGTGCATTCAACTCACAGACTTGAACCTTTCTTTTGAAAGAGCAGTTTTGGAACACTCTTTTGTAGAATCTGCTAGTGTATATTTGGAGCGCTGTGAGGCCTATGCTGGGAAATGAAATATCTTCACCTAAAAACTAGACGGAAGCATTCTCCGAAACTTCTGTGTGATGAGTGCATTCAACTCGCAGACGTGAACATTCCTATTGATAGAACAGTTTTGAAACACTCCTTTTGTAGAATCTGCAAGTGTTTATTTGGAGCGCTTGTAGGCCTATGCTGGAAAAGGAAATGTCTTCAAATAACGACACAGAAGCATTCTCAGAAACTTCTTTGTGATGAGTGCATTCTACTCACAGAGTTGAACCTTCTTTGTGATAGAAGAGTTTTCAAACTCTCTTTTTGTAGAATCTGCAAGTGCACATTTGGAACTGTTGGAGGCCAACGCTGGAAAAGGAAACATCCTCACATCGAAACTAGACAGAAGCATTCTCAGAAACTTGCTTGTGACGAGTGCATTCAACTCACAGACTTGAACCTTTCTTTTGAAAGAGCAGTTTTGGAACACTCTTTTTGTAGAATCTGCTAGTGTATATTTGGAGCGCTGTGAGGCCTATGAAGGGAAATGAAATATCTTCACCTAAAAACTAGACGGAAGCATTCTCCGAAACTTCTGTGTGATGAGTGCATTCAACTCACAGACTTGAACGTTCCTTTTGATAGAACAGTTTTGAAACACTCCTTTTGTAGAATCTGCAAGTGTTTCTTTGAAGCGCTTGGTGTCCTATGCTGGAAAAGGAAATGTCTTCAAATAACAACTACACAGAAGCATTCTCAGAAACTTCTTTGTGATGAGTGCATTCAACTCACAGACTTGAACCTTCCTTTTGAAAGAGCAGTTTTGAAACACTCTTTTTGTAGAATCTGCAAGTGGATATTTGGAGCGCTTTGAGGCCTATGCTGGGAAATGAAATATCTTCTCCTAAAAACTAGACAGAAGCATTCTCAGAAACTTCTTTGTGATGAGTGCCTTCAACTCACAAACTTGAACATTGCTTTTGAAAGAGCAGTTTGGAAACACTCCTTTTGTAAAATCTGCAAGTGTTTATTTGGAGCGCTTTGAGGCCTATCCTGGAAAAGGAAATATCTTCACATAATAACTAGACAGAAGCATTCTCAGAAACTTCTTTGTGATGAGTGCATTCTACTCACAGACTTGAACGTTCCTTTTGATACAACAGTTTTGAAACACTCCTTTTGTAGAATCTGCAAGTGTTTATTTCGAGCGCTTGGAGGCGTATGCTGGAAAAGGAAATGTCTTCAAATAACAACTACACAGAAGCATTCTCAGAAACTTCTTTGTGATGAGTGCATTCACCTCACAGACTTGAACCTTCCTTTTGAAAGAGCAGTTTTGAAACACTCTTTTTGTAGAATCTGCAAGTGGATATTTGGAGCGCTTTGAGGCCTATGCTGGGAAATGAAATATCTTCTCCTTAAAACTAGACAGAAGCATTCTCAGAAACTTCTGTGTGATGAGTGCATTCAAGTCACAGACTTGAACACTGCTTTTGATAGAGCAGTTTGGAAACTGTCCTTTTGTAAAATCTGCAAGTGTTTATTTGGAGCGCTTTGAGGCCTATCCTGGAAAAGGAAATATCTTCACATAATAACTAGACAGAAGCATTCTCAGAAACTTCTTTGTGATGAGTGCATTCTACTCACAGAGTTGAACCTTCTTTGTGATAGAAGAGTTTTCAAACTCTCTTTTTGTAGAATCTGCAAGTGCACATTTGGAACTGTTGGAGGCCAATGCTGGAAAAGGAAACATCCTCACATAGAAACTAGACAGAAGAATTCTCAGAAACTTGCTTGTGACGAGTGCATTCAACTCACAGACTTGAACCTTTCTTTTGAAAGAGCAGTTTTGGAACACTCATTTGTAGAATCTGCTAGTGTATATTTGGAGCGCTGTGAGGCCTATGCTGGGAAATGAAATATCTTCACCTAAAAACTAGACGGAAGCATTCTCCGAAACTTCTGTGTGATGAGTGCATTCAACTCGCAGACGTGAACATTCCTATTGATAGAACAGTTTTGAAACACTCCTTTTGTAGAATCTGCAAGTGTTTATTTGGAGCGCTTGTAGGCCTACGCTGGAAAAGGAAATGTCTTCAAATAACTACACAGAAGCATTCTCAGAAACTTCTTTGTGATGAGTGCATTCAACTCACAGACTTGAACCTTCCTTTTGAAAGAGCAGTTTTGAAACACTCTTTTTGTAGAATCTGCAAGTGGATATTTAGAGCGCTTTGAGGCCTATGCTGGGAAATGAAATAACTTCTCCTAAAAACTAGACAGAAGCATTCTCAGAAACTTCTGTGTGATGAGTGCATTCAACTCACAAACTTGAACATTGCTTTTGAAAGAGCAGTTTGGAAACACTCCTTTTGTAAAATCTGCAAGTGTTTATTTGGAGCGCTTTGAGGCCTATCCTGGAAAAGGAAATATCTTCACATAATAACTAGACAGAAGCATTCTCAGAAACTTCTTTGTGATGAGTGCATTCTACTCACAGACTTGAACGTTCCTTTTGATACAACAGTTTTGAAACACTCCTTTTGTAGAATCTGCAAGTGTTTATTTCGAGCGCTTGGAGGCCTATGCTGGAAATGTCTTCAAATAACAACTACACAGAAGCATTCTCAGAAACTTCTTTGTGATGAGTGCATTCAACTCACAGACTTGAACCTTCCTTTTGAAAGAGCAGTTTTGAAACACTCTTTTTGTAGAATCTGCAAGTGGATATTTGGAGCGCTTTGAGGCCTATGCTGGGAAATGAAATATCTTCTCCTTAAAACTAGACAGAAGCATTCTCAGAAACTTCTGTGTGATGAGTGCATTCAACTCACAGACTTGAACACTGCTTTTGATAGAGCAGTTTGGAAACACTCCTTTTGTAAAATCTGCAAGTGTTTATTTGGAGCGCTTTGAGGCCTATCTTGGAAAAGGAAATATCTTCACATAATAACTAGACAGAAGCATTCTCAGAAACTTCTTTGTGATGAGTGCATTCTACTCACAGAGCTGAAACTTCTTTGTGATAGAAGAGTTTTCAAACTCTCTTTTTGTAGAATCTGCAAGTGCACATTTGGAACTGTTGGTGGCCAACGCTGGAAAAGGAAACATCCTCACATAGAAACTAGACAGAAGCATTCTCAGAAACTTGCTTGTGACGAGTGCATTCAACTCACAGAATTGAACCTTTCTTTTGAAAGAGCAGTTTTGGAACACTCTTTTTGTAGAATCTGCTAGTGTATATTTGGAGCGCTGTGAGGCCTATGCTGGGAAATGAAATATCTTCACCTAAAAACTAGACGGAAGCATTCTCCGAAACTTCTGTGTTATGAGTGCATTCAACTCACAGACGTGAACGATCCTATTGATAGAAGAGTTTTGAAACACTCCTTTTGTAGAATCTGCAAGTGTTTATTTGGAGCGCTTGGAGTCCTATGCTGGAAAAGGAAATGTCTTCAAATAACAACTACACAGAAGCATTCTCAGAAACTTCTTTGTGATGAGTGCATTCAACTCACAGACTTGAACCTTCCTTTTGAAAGAGTAGTTTTGAAACACTCTTTTTCTAGAATCTGCAAGTGGATATTTGGAGCGCTTTGATTTCTATGCTGGGAAATGAAATATCTTCTCCTAAAAACTAGACTGAAGCATTCTCAGAAACTTCTGTGTGATGAGTGCATTCAACTCACAGACTTGAACACTGCTTTTGATAGAGCAGTTTGGAAACACTCCTTTTGTAAAATCTGCAAGTGTTTATTTGGAGCGCTTTGAGGCCTATCCTGGAAAAGGAAATATCTTCACATAATAACTAGACAGAAGCATTCTCACAAATTTCTTTGTGATGAGTGCATTCTACTCACAGAGTTGAACCTTCTTTGTGATGGTAGAGTTTTCAAACTCTCTTTCTGTAGAATCTGCAAGTGCACATTTGGAACTGTTGGAGGCCAACGCTGGAAAAGGAAACATCCTCACATAGAAACTAGACAGAAGCATTCTCAGAAACTTGCTTGTGACGATTGCATTCAACTCACAGACTTGAACTTTTCTTTTGAAAGAGCAGTTTTGGAACACTCTTTTTGTAGAATCTGCTAATGTATATTTGGAGCGCTGTGAGGCCTATGCTGGGAAATGAAATATCTTCACCTAAAAACTAGACGGAAGCATTCTCCGAAACTTCTGTGTGATGAGTGCATTCAACTCACAGACTTGAACGTTCCTTTTGATACAACAGTTTTGAAACACTCCTTTTGTAGAATCTCCAAGTCTCTATTTCCAGCGCTTGTAGGCCTATGCTGGAAAAGGAAATGTCTTCAAATAACAACTACACAGAAGCATTCTCAGAAACTTCTTTGTGATGAGTGCATTCAACTCACAGACTTGAACCTTCCTTTTGAAAGAGCAGTTTTGAAACACTCTTTTTGTAGAATCTGCAAGTGGATATTTGGAGCGCTTTGAGGCCTATGCTGGGAAATGAAATATCTTCTCCTAAAAACTAGACAGAAGCATTCTCAGAAACTTCTGTGTGATGAGTGCATTCAACTCACAGACTTGAACATTGGTTTTGATAGAGCAGTTTGGAAACACTCCTTTTGTAAAATCTGCAAGTGTTTATTTGGAGCGCTTTGAGGCCTATCCTGGAAAAGGAAATATCTTCACATAATAACTAGACAGAAGCATTCTCAGAAACTTCTTTGTGATGAGTGCATTCTACTCACAGAGTTGAACCTTCTTTGTGATAGAAGAGTTTTCAAACACTCTTTTTGTAGAATCTGCAAGTGCACATTTGGAACTGTTGGAGGCCAACGCTGGAAAAGGAAACATCCTCATAAAGAAACTAGACAGAAGCATTCTCAGAAACTTGCTTGTGACGAGTGCATTCAACTCACAGACTTGAATCTTTCTTTTGAAAGAGCAGTTTTGGAGCACTCTTTTTGTAGAATCTGCTAGTGTATATTTGGAGCGCTGTGAGGCCTATGCTGGGAAATGAAATATCTTCACCTAAAAACTAGACGGAAGCATTCTCCGAAACTTCTGTGTGATGAGCGCATTCAACTCGCAGACGTGAACATTCCTATTGATAGAACAGTTTTGAAACACTCCTTTTGTAGAATCTGCAAGTGTTTATTTGGAGCGCTTGTAGGCCTATGCTGGGAAAGGAAATGTCTTCAAATAACTACACAGAAGCATTCTCAGAAACTTCTTTGGATGAGTGCATTCTACTCACAGAGTTGAACCTTCTTTGTGATAGAAGAGTTTTCAAACTCTCTTTTTGTAGAATCTGCAAGTGCACATTTTGAACTGTTGGAGGCCAA
Organism: Pongo pygmaeus; assembly: GCF_028885625.2. Lineage (NCBI taxonomy): Eukaryota > Metazoa > Chordata > Mammalia > Primates > Hominidae > Pongo > Pongo pygmaeus. The sequence goes on from NC_072392.2 coordinate 40,844,555, forward strand.
CGCTGGAAAAGGAAACATCCTCACATAGAAACTAGACAGAAGCATTCTCAGAAACTTGCTTGTGACGAGTGGATTCAACTCACAGACTTGAACCTTTCTTTTGAAAGAGCAGTTTTGGAACACACTTTTTGTAGGATCTGCTAGTGTATATTTGGAGCGCTGTGAGGCCTATGCTGGGAAATGAAATATCTTCACCTAAAAACTAGACGGAAGCATTCTCAGAAACTTCTTTGTGATGACTGCATTCTACTCACAGAGTTGAACCTTCTTTGTGATAGAAGAGTTTTCAAACTCTCTTTTTGTAGAATCTGCAAGTGCACATTTGGAACTGTTGGAGGCCAACGCTGGAAAAGGAAACATCCTCACATAGAAACTAGACAGAAGCATTCTCAGAAACTTGCTTGTGACGAGTGCATTCAACTCACAGACTTGAACCTTTCTTTTGAAAGAGCAGTTTTGGAACACTCTTTTTGTAGAATCTCATAGTGCATTTTTGGAGCGCTGTGAGGCCTATGCTGGGAAATGAAATATCTTCACCTAAAAACTAGACGGAAGCATTCTCCGAAACTTCTGTGTGATGAGTGCATTCAACTCACAGACTTGAACGTTCCTTTTGATAGAACAGTTTTGAAACACTCCTTTTGTAGAATCTGCAAGTGTTTATTTGGAGCGCTTGGAGTCCTATGCTGGAAAAGGAAATGTCTTCAAATAACAACTACACAGAAGCATTCTCAGAAACTTCTTTGTGATGAGTGCATTCAACTCACAGAGTTGAACCTTCCTTTTGAAAGAGCAGTTTTGAAACACTCTTTTTGTAGAATCTGCAAGTGGATATTTGGAGTGCTTTGAGGCCTATGCTGGGAAATGAAATATCTTCTCCTAAAAACTAGACAGAAGCATTCTCAGAAACTTCTGTGTGATGAGTGCATTCAACTCACAGACTTGAACATTGCTTTTGATAGAGCAGTTTGGAAACACTCCTTTTGTAAAATCTGCAAGTGTTTATTTGGAGCGCTTTGAGGCCTATCCTGGAAAAGGAAATATCTTCACATAATAACTAGACAGAAGCATTCTCAGAAACTTCTTTGTGGTGAGTGCATTCTACTCACAGAGTTGAACCTTCTTTGTGATGGAAGAGTTTTCAAACTCTCTTTTTGTAGAATCTGTAAGTGCACATTTGGAACTGTTGGAGGCCAACGCTGGAAAAGGAAACATCCTCAGGTAGAAACTAGACAGAAGCATTCTCAGAAACTTGCTTGTGACGAGTGCATTCAACTCACAGACTTGAACCTTTCTTTTGAAAGAGCAGTTTTGGAACACTCTTTTTGTAGGATCTGCTAGTGTATATTTGGAGCGCTGTGAGGCCAATGCTGGGAAATGAAATATCTTCACCTAAAAACTAGACGGAAGAATTCTCCGAAACTTCTGTGTGATGAGTGCATTCAACTCACAGACTTCAACGTTCCTTTTGATACAACGGTTGTGAAACACTGCTTTTGTAGAATCTGCAAGTGTTTCTTTCGAGCGCTTGGAGGCCTATGCTGGAAAAGGAAATGTCTTCAAATAACAACTACACAGAAGCATTCTCAGAAACTTCTTTGTGATGAGTGCATTCAACTCACAGTCTTGAACCTTCCTTTTGAAAGAGCAGTTTTGAAACACTCTTTTTGTAGAATCTGCAAGTGGATATTTGGAGCGCTTTGAGGCCTATGCTGGGAAATGAAATATCTTCACCTAAAAACTAGACGGAAGCATTCTCCGAAACTTCTGTGTGATGAGTGCATTCAACTCACAGACTTGAACGTTCCTTTTGATATAACAGTTTTGAAACACTCCTTTTGTAGAATCTGCAAGTGTTTATTTGGAGCGCTTGCAGTCCTATGCTGGAAAAGGAAGTGTCTTCAAATAACAACTACACAGAAGCATTCTCAGAAACTTCTTTGTGATGAGTGCATTCACCTCACAGACTTGAACCTTCCTTTTGAAAGAGCAGTTTTGAAACACTCTTTTTGTAGAATCTGCAAGTGGATATTTGGAGAGCTTGGAGTTCTATGCTGGAAAAGGAAATGTCTTTAAATAACAACTACACAGAAGCATTCTCAGAAACTTCTTTGTGATGAGTGCATTCAACTCACAGACTTGGACCTTCCTTTTGAAAGAGCAGCTTTGAAACACTCTTTTTGTAGAATCTGCAAGAGGATATTTGGAGCGCCTTGAGGCCTATGCTGGCAAATGAAATATCTTCTCCTAAAAACTAGACAGAAGCATTCTCAGAAACTTCTCTGTGATGAGTGCATTCAACTCACAGACTTGAACACTGCTTTTGATAGAGCAGTTTGGAAACACTCCTTTTGTAGAATCTGCAAGTGTTTATTTGGAGCGCCTGGAGTCCTATGCCGGAAAAGGAAATGTCTTCAAATAACTACACAGAAGCATTCTCAGAAACTTCTTTGTGATGAGTGCATTCTACTCACATAGTTGAACCTTCTTTGTGATAGAAGAGTTTTCAAACTCTCTTTTTGTAGAATCTGCAAGTGCACATTTGGAACTGTTGGAGGCCAACGCTGGAAAAGGAAACATCCTCACATAGAAACTAGACAGAAGCATTCTCAGAAACTTGCTTGTAACGAGTGCATTCAACTCACAGACTTGAACCTTTCTTTTGAAAGAGCAGTTTTGGAACACTCTTTTTGTAGAATCTGCTAGTGTATATTTGGAGCGCTGTGAGGCCTATGCTGGGAAATGAACTATCTTCACCTAAAAACTAGACGGAAGCATTCTCAGAAACTTCTGTGTGATGGGTGCATTCAACTCAGAGACTTGAACGTTCCTTTTGATACAACAGTTTTGAAACACTCCTTTTGTAGAATCTCCAAGTGTTTCTTTCGAGTGCTTGGAGGCCTATGCTGGAAAAGGAAATGTCTTCAAATAACAACTACACAGAAGCATTCTCAGAACCTTCTTTGTGATGAGTGTATTCAACTCACAGAGTTGAACCTTCCTTTTGAAAGAGCAGTTTTGAAACACTCTTTTTGTAGAATCTGCAAGTGGATATTTGGAGCACTTTGAATCCTATGCTGGGAAATGAAATATCTTCTCCTAAAAACTAGACAGAAGCATTCTCAGAAACTTCTGTGTGATGAGTGCATTCAACTCACAGACTTGAACACTGCTTTTGATAGAGCAGTTTGGAAACACTCCTTTTGTAAAATCTGCAAGTGTTTATTTGGAGCGCTTTGAGGCCTATCCTGGAAAAGGAAATATCTTCACATAATAACTAGACAGAAGCATTCTCAGAAACTTCTTTGTGATGAGTGCATTCTACTCACAGAGTTGAAGCTTCTTTGTGATAGAAGAGTTTTCAAACTCTCTTTTTGTAGAAGCTGCAAGTGCACATTTGGAACTGTTGGAGGCCAACGCTGGAAAAGGAAATATCCTCACATAGAAACTAGACAGAAGCATTCTCAGAAACTTGCTGGTGACGAGTGCATTCAACTCACAGACTTGAACCTTTCTTTTGAAAGAGCAGTTTTGGAACACTCTTTTTGTAGAATCTGCTAGTGTATATTTGGAGCGCTGTGAGGCCTATGCTGGGAAATGAAATATCTTCACCTAAAAACTAGACGGAAGCATTCTCCGAAACTTCTGTGTGATGAGTGCATTCAACTCACAGACTTGAACGTTCCTTTTGATAGAACAGTTTTGAAACACTCCTTTTGTAGAATCTGGAAGTGTTTCTTTCGAGCGCTTGGAGGACTACGCTGTAAAAGGAAATGTATTCAAATAACAACTACACAGAAGCATTCTCAGAAACTTCTTTGTGATGAGTGCATTCAACTCACAGACTTGAACCTTCCTTTTGAAAGAGCAGTTTTGAAACACTCTTTTTGTAGAATCTGCAAGTGGATATTTGGAGCGCTTTGAGGCCTATGCTGGGAAATGAAATATCTTCTCCTAAAAACTAGACAGAAGCATTCTCAGAAACTTCTGTGTGATGACTGCATTCAACTCACAGACTTGAACATTGCTTTTGATAGAGCAGTTTGGAAACACTCCTTTTGTAAAATCTGCAAGTGTTTATTTGGAGCGCTTTGAGGCCTATCCTGGAAAAGGAAATATCTTCACATAATAACTAGACAGAAGCATTCTAAGAAACTTCTTGGTGATGAGTGCATTCTACTCACAGAGTTGAACCTTCTTTGTGATAGAAGAGTTTTCAAACTCTCTTTTTGTAGAATCTGCAAGTGCACATTTGGAACTGTTGGAGGCCAACGATGGAAAAGGAAACAACCTCAAATAGAAACTAGACAGAAGCATTCTCAGAAACTTGCTTGTGACGAGTGCATTCAACTCACAGACTTGAACCTTTCTTTTGAAACAGCAGTTTTGGAACACTCTTTTTGTAGGATCTGCTAGTGTATATTTGGAGCGCTGTGAGGCCTACGCTGGGAAATGAAATATCTTCACCTAAAAACTAGACGGAAGCATTCTCCGAAACTTCTCTGTGATGAGTGCATTCAACTCACAGACTTGAACGTTCCTTTTGATAGAACAGTTTTGAAACCCTCCTTTTGTAGAATCTGCAAGTGTTTATTTCGAGCGCTTGGAGGCCTACGCTGGAAAAGGAAATGTCTTCAAATAACAACTACACAGAAGCATTCTCAGAAACTTCTTTGTGATGAGTGCATTCAACTCACAGACTTGAACCTTCCTTTTGAAAGAGCAGTTTTGAAACACTCTTTTTGTAGAATCTGCAAGTGGATATTTGGAGCGCTTTGAGGCCTATGCTGGGAAATGAAATATCTTCTCCTAAAAACTAGACAGAAGCATTCTCAGAAACTTCTGTGTGATGAGTGCATTCAACTCACAGACTTGAACATTGCTTTTGATAGAGCAGTTTGGAAACACTCCTTTTGTAAAATCTGCAAGTGTTTATTTGGAGCGCTTTGAGGCCTATCCTGGAAAAGGAAATATCTTCACATAATAACTAGACAGAAGCATTCTAAGAAACTTCTTGGTGATGAGTGCATTCTACTCACAGAGTTGAACCTTCTTTGTGATAGAAGAGTTTTCAAACTCTCTTTTTGTAGAATCTGCAAGTGCACATTTGGAACTGTTGGAGGCCAACGCTGGAAAAGGAAACAACCTCAAATAGAAACTAGACAGAAGCATTCTCAGAAACTTGCTTGTGACGAGTGCATTCAACTCACAGACTTGAACCTTTCTTTTGAAAGAGCAGTTTTGGAACACTCTTTTTGTAGGATCTGCTAGTGTATATTTGGAGCGCTGTGAGGCCTACGCTGGGAAATGAAATATCTTCACCTAAAAACTAGACGGAAGCATTCTCCGAAACTTCTCTGTGATGAGTGCATTCAACTCACAGACTTGAACGTTCCTTTTGATAGAACAGTTTTGAAACACTCCTTTTGTAGAATCTGCAAGTGTTTATTTCGAGCGCTTGGAGGCCTACGCTGGAAAAGGAAATGTCTTCAAATAACAACTACACAGAAGCATTCTCAGAAACTTCTTTGTGATGAGTGCATTCAACTCACAGACTTGAACCTTCCTTTTGAAAGAGCAGTTTTGAAACACTCTTTTTGTAGAATCTGCAAGTGGATATTTGGAGTGCTTTGAGGCCTATGCTGGGAAATGAAATATCTTCTCCTAAAAACTAGACAGAAGCATTCTCAGAAACTTCTGTGTGATGAGTGCATTCAACTCACAGACTTGAACACTGCTTTTGATAGAGCAGTTTGGAAACACTCCTTTTGTAAAATCTGCAAGTGTTTATTTGGGGCGCTTTGAGGCCTATCCTGGAAAAGGAAATATCTTCACATAATAACTAGACAGAAGCATTCTCAGAAACTTCTTTGTGATGAGTGCATTCTACTCACAGAGTTGAACCTTCTTTGTGATAGAAGAGTTTTCAAACTCTCTTTTTGTAGAATCTGCAAGGGCACATTTGGAACTGTTGGAGGCCAACGCTGGAAAAGGAAACATCCTCACGTAGAAACTAGACAGAAGCATTCTCAGAAACTTGCTTGTGACGAGTGCATTCAACTCACAGACTTGAACCTTTCTTTTGAAAGAGCAGTTTTGGAACACTCTTTTTGTAGAATCTGCCAGTGTATATTTGGAGCGCTGGGATGCCTATGCTGGGAAATGAAATATCTTCACCTAAAAACTAGACGGAAGCATTCTCAGAAACTTCTGTGTGATGAGTGCATTCAACTCACAGACTTCAACGTTCCTTTTGATACAACAGTTTTGAAACACTGCTTTTGTAGAATCTGCAATTGTTTCTTTCGAGCGCTTGGAGGCCTATGCTGGAAAAGGAAATGTCTTCAAATAACAACTACACAGAAGCATTCTCAGAAACTTCTTTGTGATGAGTGCATTCAACTCACAGACTTGAACCTTCCTTTTGAAAGAGCCGTTTTGAAACACTCTTTTTGTAGAATCTGCAAGTGGATATTTGGAACGCTTTGAGGCCTATGCTGGGAAATGAAATATCTTCTCCTAAAAACTAGACAGAAGCATTCTCAGAAACTTCTGTGTGATGAGTGCATTCAACTCACAGACTTGAACACTGCTTTTGATAGAGCAGTTTGGAAACACTCCTTTTGTAAAATCTGCAAGTGTTTATTTGGAACGCTTTGAGGCCTATCCTGGAAAAGGAAATATCTTCACATAATAACTAGACAGAAGCATTCTCAGAAACTTCTTTGTGATGAGTGCATTCTACTCACAGAGTTGAACCTTCTTTGTGATAGAAGAGTTTTCAAACTCTCTTTTTGTAGAATCTGCAAGGGCACATTTGGAACTGTTGGAGGCCAACGCTGGAAAAGGAAACATCCTCACATAGAAACTAGACAGAAGCATTCTCATAAACTTGCTTGTGACGAGTGCATTCAACTCACAGACTTGAACCTTTCTTTTGAAAGAGCAGTTTTGGAACACTCTTTTTGTAGAATCTGCTAGTGTATATTTGGAGCGCTGTGAGGCCTATGCTGGGAAATGAAATATCTTCACCTAAAAACTAGACGGAAGCATTCTCCGAAACTTCTGTGTGATGAGTGCATTCAACTCACAGACTTGAACGTTCCTTTTGATAGAACAGTTTTGAAACCCTCCTTTTGTATTATCTGCAAGTGTTTATTTGGAGCGCTTGCAGTCCTATGCTGGAAAAGGAAGTGTCTTCAAATAACAACTACACAGAAGCATTCTCAGAAACTTCATTGTGATGAGTGCATTCACCTCACAGACTTGAACCTTCCTTTTGAAAGAGCAGTTTTGAAACACTCTTTTTGTAGAATCTGCAAGTGGATATTTGGAGCGCTTGGAGTTCTATGCTGGAAAAGGAAATGTCTTTAAATAACAACTACACAGAAGCATTCTCAGAAACTTCTTTGTGATGAGTGCATTCAACTCACAGACTTGGACCTTCCTTTTGAAAGAGCAGCTTTGAAACACTCTTTTTGTAGAATCTGCAAGAGGATATTTGGAGCGCCTTGAGGCCTATGCTGGGAAATGAAATATCTTCTCCTAAAAACTAGACAGAAGCATTCTCAGAAACTTCTCTGTGATGAGTGCATTCAACTCACAGACTTGAACACTGCTTTTGATAGAGCAGTTTGGAAACACTCCTTTTGTAGAATCTGCAAGTGTTTATTTGGAGCGCTTGGAGTCCTATGCTGGAAAAGGAAATATCTTCAAATAACTACACAGAAGCATTCTCAGAAACTTCTTTGTGATGAGTGCATTCTACTCACATAGTTGAACCTTCTTTGTGATAGAAGAGTTTTCAAACTCTCTTTTTGTAGAATCTGCAAGTGCACATTTGGAACTGTTGGAGGCCAACGCTGGAAAAGGAAACATCCTCACATAGAAACTAGACAGAAGCATTCTCAGAAACTTGCTTGTAACGAGTGCATTCAACTCACAGACTTGAACCTTTCTTTTGAAAGAGCAGTTTTGGAACACTCTTTTTGTAGAATCTGCTAGTGTATATTTGGAGCGCTGTGAGGCCTATGCTGGGAAATGAAGTATCTTCACCTAAAAACTAGACGGAAGCATTCTCAGAAACTTCTGTGTGATGAGTGCATTCAACTCAGAGACTTGAACGTTCCTTTTGATAGAACAGTTTTGAAACACTCCTTTTGTAGAATCTGCAAGTGTTTCTTTCGAGTGCTTGGAGGCCTATGCTGGAAAAGGAAATGTCTTCAAATAACAACTACACAGAAGCATTCTCAGAAACTTCTTTGTGATGAGTGTATTCAACTCACAGACTTGAACCTTCCTTTTGAAAGAGCAGTTTTGAAACACTCTTTTTGTAGAATCTGCAAGTGGATATTTGGAGCACTTTGAATCCTATGCTGGGAAATGAAATATCTTCTCCTAAAAACTAGACAGAAGCATTCTCAGAAACTTCTGTGTGATGAGTGCATTCATCTCACAGACTTGAACACTGCTTTTGATAGAGCAGTTTGGAAACACTCCTTTTGTAAAATCTGCAAGTGTTTATTTGGAGCGCTTTGAGGCCTATCCTGGAAAAGGAAATATCTTCACATAATAACTAGACAGAAGCATTCTCAGAAACTTCTTTGTGATGAGTGCATTCTACTCACAGAGTTGAACCTTTTTGTGATAGAAGAGTTTTCAAACTCTCTTTTTGTAGAATCTGCAAGTGCACATTTGGAACTGTTGGAGGCCAACGCTGGAAAAGGAAATATCCTCACATAGAAACTAGACAGAAGCATTCTCAGAAACTTGCTTGTGACGAGTGCATTCAACTCACAGACTTGAACCTTTCTTTTGAAAGAGCAGTTTTGGAACACTCTTTTTGTAGAATCTGCTAGTGTATATTTGGAGCGCTGTGAGGCCTATGCTGGGAAATGAAATATCTTCACCTAAAAACTAGACGGAAGCATTCTCCGAAACTTCTGTGTGATGAGTGCATTCAACTCACAGACTTGAACGTTCCTTTTGATAGAACAGTTTTGAAACACTCCTTTTGTAGAATCTGGAAGTGTTTCTTTCGAGCGCTTGGAGGACTACGCTGTAAAAGGAAATGTATTCAAATAACAACTACACAGAAGCATTCTCAGAAACTTCTTTGTGATGAGTGCATTCAACTCACAGACTTGAACCTTCCTTTTGAAAGAGCAGTTTTGAAACACTCTTTTTGTAGAATCTGCAAGTGGATATTTGGAGCGCTTTGAGGCCTATGCTGGGAAATGAAATATCTTCTCCTAAAAACTAGACAGAAGCATTCTCAGAAACTTCTGTGTGATGAGTGCATTCAACTCACAGACTTGAACAATGCTTTTGATAGAGCAGTTTGGAAACACTCCTTTTGTAAAATCTGCAAGTGTTTATTTGGAGCGCTTTGGGGCCTATCCTGGAAAAGGAAATATCTTCACATAATAACTAGACAGAAGCCTTCTCAGAAACTTCTTTGTGATGAGTGCATTCTACTCACAGAGTTGAACCTTCTTTGTGATAGAAGAGTTTTCAAACTCTCTTTTTGTAGAATCTGCAAGTGCACATTTGGAACTGTTGGAGGCCAACGCTGGAAAAGGAAACATCCTCACGTAGAAACTAGACAGAAGCATTCTCAGAAACTTGCTTGTGACGAGTGCATTCAACTCACAGACTTGAACCTTTCTTTTGAAAGAGAAGTTTTGGAACACTCTTTTTGTAGGATCTGCTAGTGTATATTTGGAGCGCTGTGAGGCCTACGCTGGGAAATGAAATATCTTCACCTAAAAACTAGACGGAAGCATTCTCCGAAACTTCTGTGTGATGAGTGCATTCAACTCACAGACTTGAACGTTCCTTTTGATAGAACAGTTTTGAAACCCTCCTTTTGTAGAATCTGCAAGTGTTTATTTCGAGCGCTTGGAGGCCTACGCTGGAAAAGGAAATGTCTTCAAATAACAACTACACAGAAGCATTCTCAGAAACTTCTTTGTGATGAGTGCATTCAACTCACAGACTTGAACCTTCCTTTTGAAAGAGCAGTTTTGAAACACTCTTTTTGTAGAATCTGCAAGTGGATATTTGGAGCGCTTTGAGGCCTATGCTGGGAAATGAAATATCTTCTCCTAAAAACTAGACAGAAGCATTCTCAGAAACTTCTGTGTGATGAGTGCATTCAACTCACAGACTTGAACATTGCTTTTGATAGAGCAGTTTGGAAACACTCCTTTTGTAAAATCTGCAAGTGTTTATTTGGAGCGCTTTGAGGCCTATCCTGGAAAAGGAAATATCTTCACATAATAACTAGACAGAAGCATTCTAAGAAACTTCTTGGTGATGAGTGCATTCTACTCACAGAGTTGAACCTTCTTTGTGATAGAAGAGTTTTCAAACTCTCTTTTTGTAGAATCTGCAAGTGCACATTTGGAACTGTTGGAGGCCAACGCTGGAAAAGGAAACAACCTCAAATAGAAACTAGACAGAAGCATTCTCAGAAACTTGCTTGTGACGAGTGCATTCAACTCAAAGACTTGAACCTTTCTTTTGAAAGAGCAGTTTTGGAACACTCTTTTTGTAGGATCTGCTAGTGTATATTTGGAGCGCTGTGAGGCCTACGCTGGGAAATGAAATATCTTCACCTAAAAACTAGACGGAAGCATTCTCCGAAACTTCTCTGTGATGAGTGCATTCAACTCACAGACTTGAACGTTCCTTTTGATAGAACAGTTTTGAAACACTCCTTTTGTAGAATCTGCAAGTGTTTATTTCGAGCGCTTGGAGGCCTACGCTGGAAAAGGAAATGTCTTCAAATAACAACTACACAGAAGCATTCTCAGAAACTTCTTTGTGATGAGTGCATTCAACTCACAGACTTGAACCTTCCTTTTGAAAGAGCAGTTTTGAAACACTCTTTTTGTAGAATCTGCAAGTGGATATTTGGAGCGCTTTGAGGCCTATGCTGGGAAATGAAATATCTTCTCCTAAAAACTAGACAGAAGCATTCTCAGAAACTTCTGTGTGATGAGTGCATTCAACTCACAGACTTGAACACTGCTTTTGATAGAGCAGTTTGGAAACACTCCTTTTGTAAAATCTGCAAGTGTTTATTTGGGGCGCTTTGAGGCCTATCCTGGAAAAGGAAATATCTTCACATAATAACTAGACAGAAGCATTCTCAGAAACTTCTTTGTGATGAGTGCATTCTACTCACAGAGTTGAACCTTCTTTGTGATAGAAGAGTTTTCAAACTCTCTTTTTGTAGAATCTGCAAGGGCACATTTGGAACTGTTGGAGGCCAACGCTGGAAAAGGAAACATCCTCACGTAGAAACTAGACAGAAGCATTCTCAGAAACTTGCTTGTGACGAGTGCATTCAACTCACAGACTTGAACCTTTCTTTTGAAAGAGCAGTTTTGGAACACTCTTTTTGTAGAATCTGCCAGTGTATATTTGGAGCGCTGGGATGCCTATGCTGGGAAATGAAATATCTTCACCTAAAAACTAGACGGAAGCATTCTCAGAAACTTCTGTGTGATGAGTGCATTCAACTCACAGACTTCAACGTTCCTTTTGATACAACAGTTTTGAAACACTGCTTTTGTAGAATCTGCAATTGTTTCTTTCGAGCGCTTGGAGGCCTATGCTGGAAAAGGAAATGTCTTCAAATAACAACTACACAGAAGCATTCTCAGAAACTTCTTTGTGATGAGTGCATTCAACTCACAGACTTGAACCTTCCTTTTGAAAGAGCAGTTTTGAAACACTCTTTTTGTAGAATCTGCAAGTGGATATTTGGAACGCTTTGAGGCCTATGCTGGGAAATGAAATATCTTCTCCTAAAAACTAGACAGAAGCATTCTCAGAAACTTCTGTGTGATGAGTGCATTCAACTCACAGACTTGAACACTGCTTTTGATAGAGCAGTTTGGAAACACTCCTTTTGTAAAATCTGCAAGTGTTTATTTGGAGCGCTTTGAGGCCTATCCTGGAAAAGGAAATATCTTCACATAATAACTAGACAGAAGCATTCTCAGAAACTTCTTTGTGATGAGTGCATTCCACTCACAGAGTTGAACCTTCTTTGTGATAGAAGAGTTTTCAAACTCTCTTTTTGTAGAATCTGCAAGGGCACATTTGGAACTGTTGGAGGCCAACGCTGGAAAAGGAAACATCCTCACATAGAAACTAGACAGAAGCATTCTCATAAACTTGCTTGTGACGAGTGCATTCAACTCACAGACTTGAACCTTTCTTTTGAAAGAGCAGTTTTGGAACACTCTTTTTGTAGAATCTGCTAGTGTATATTTGGAGCGCTGTGAGGCCTATGCTGGGAAATGAAATATCTTCACCTAAAAACTAGACGGAAGCATTCTCCGAAACTTCTGTGTGATGAGTGCATTCAACTCACAGACTTGAACGTTCCTTTTGATAGAACAGTTTTGAAACCCTCCTTTTGTATTATCTGCAAGTGTTTATTTGGAGCGCTTGCAGTCCTATGCTGGAAAAGGAAGTGTCTTCAAATAACAACTACACAGAAGCATTCTCAGAAACTTCTTTGTGATGAGTGCATTCACCTCACAGACTTGAACCTTCCTTTTGAAAGAGCAGTTTTGAAACACTCTTTTTGTAGAATCTGCAAGTGGATATTTGGAGCGCTTGGAGTTCTATGCTGGAAAAGGAAATGTCTTTAAATAACAACTACACAGAAGCATTCTCAGAAACTTCTTTGTGATGAGTGCATTCAACTCACAGACTTGGACCTTCCTTTTGAAAGAGCAGCTTTGAAACACTCTTTTTGTAGAATCTGCAAGAGGATATTTGGAGCGCCTTGAGGCCTATGCTGGGAAATGAAATATCTTCTCCTAAAAACTAGACAGAAGCATTCTCAGAAACTTCTCTGTGATGAGTGCATTCAACTCACAGACTTGAACACTGCTTTTGATAGAGCAGTTTGGAAACACTCCTTTTGTAGAATCTGCAAGTGTTTATTTGGAGCGCTTGGAGTCCTATGCTGGAAAAGGAAATGTCTTCAAATAACTACACAGAAGCATTCTCAGAAACTTCTTTGTGATGAGTGCATTCTACTCACATAGTTGAACCTTCTTTGTGATAGAAGAGTTTTCAAACTCTCTTTTTGTAGAATCTGCAAGTGCACATTTGGAACTGTTGGAGGCCAACGCTGGAAAAGGAAACATCCTCACATAGAAACTAGACAGAAGCATTCTCAGAAACTTGCTTGTAACGAGTGCATTCAACTCACAGACTTGAACCTTTCTTTTGAAAGAGCAGTTTTGGAACACTCTTTTTGTAGAATCTGCTAGTGTATATTTGGAGCGCTGTGAGGCCTATGCTGGGAAATGAAGTATCTTCACCTAAAAACTAGACGGAAGCATTCTCAGAAACTTCTGTGTGATGAGTGCATTCAACTCAGAGACTTGAACGTTCCTTTTGATACAACAGTTTTGAAACACTCCTTTTGTAGAATCTGCAAGTGTTTCTTTCGAGTGCTTGGAGGCCTATGCTGGAAAAGGAAATGTCTTCAAATAACAACTACACAGAAGCATTCTCAGAAACTTCTTTGTGATGAGTGTATTCAACTCACAGAGTTGAACCTTCCTTTTGAAAGAGCAGTTTTGAAACACTCTTTTTGTAGAATCTGCAAGTGGATATTTGGAGCACTTTGAATCCTATGCTGGGAAATGAAATATCTTCTCCTAAAAACTAGACAGAAGCATTCTCAGAAACTTCTGTGTGATGAGTGCATTCAACTCACAGACTTGAACACTGCTTTTGATAGAGCAGTTTGGAAACACTCCTTTTGTAAAATCTGCAAGTGTTTATTTGGAGCGCTTTGAGGCCTATCCTGGAAAAGGAAATATCTTCACATAATAACTAGACAGAAGCATTCTCAGAAACTTCTTTGTGATGAGTGCATTCTACTCACAGAGTTGAACCTTCTTTGTGATAGAAGAGTTTTCAAACTCTCTTTTTGTAGAATCTGCAAGTGCACATTTGGAACTGTTGGAGGCCAACGCTGGAAAAGGAAATATCCTCACATAGAAACTAGACAGAAGCATTCTCAGAAACTTGCTTGTGACGAGTGCATTCAACTCACAGACTTGAACCTTTCTTTTGAAAGAGCAGTTTTGGAACACTCTTTTTGTAGAATCTGCTAGTGTATATTTGGAGCGCTGTGAGGCCTATGCTGGGAAATGAAATATCTTCACCTAAAAACTAGACGGAAGCATTCTCCGAAACTTCTGTGTGATGAGTGCATTCAACTCACAGACTTGAACGTTCCTTTTGATAGAACAGTTTTGAAACACTCCTTTTGTAGAATCTGGAAGTGTTTCTTTCGAGCGCTTGGAGGACTACGCTGTAAAAGGAAATGTATTCAAATAACAACTACACAGAAGCATTCTCAGAAACTTCTTTGTGATGAGTGCATTCAACTCACAGACTTGAACCTTCCTTTTGAAAGAGCAGTTTTGAAACACTCTTTTTGTAGAATCTGCAAGTGGATATTTGGAGCGCTTTGAGGCCTATGCTGGGAAATGAAATATCTTCTCCTAAAAACTAGACAGAAGCATTCTCAGAAACTTCTGTGTGATGAGTGCATTCAACTCGCAGACTTGAACAATGCTTTTGATAGAGCAGTTTGGAAACACTCCTTTTGTAAAATCTGCAAGTGTTTATTTGGAGCGCTTTGAGGCCTATCCTGGAAAAGGAAATATCTTCACATAATAACTAGACAGAAGCCTTCTCAGAAACTTCTTTGTGATGAGTGCATTCTACTCACAGAGTTGAACCTTCTTTGTGATAGAAGAGTTTTCAAACTCTCTTTTTGTAGAATCTGCAAGTGCACATTTGGAACTGTTGGAGGCCAACGCTGGAAAAGGAAACATCCTCACGTAGAAACTAGACAGAAGCATTCTCAGAAACTTGCTTGTGACGAGTGCATTCAACTCACAGACTTGAACCTTTCTTTTGAAAGAGAAGTTTTGGAACACTCTTTTTATAGGATCTGCTAGTGTATATTTGGAGCGCTGTGAGGCCTACGCTGGGAAATGAAATATCTTCACCTAAAAACTAGACGGAAGCATTCTCCGAAACTTCTGTGTGATGAGTGCATTCAACTCACAGACTTGAACGTTCCTTTTGATAGAACAGTTTTGAAACCCTCCTTTTGTAGAATCTGCAAGTGTTTATTTCGAGCGCTTGGAGGCCTACGCTGGAAAAGGAAATGTCTTCAAATAACAACTACACAGAAGCATTCTCAGAAACTTCTTTGTGATGAGTGCATTCAACTCACAGACTTGAACCTTCCTTTTGAAAGAGCAGTTTTGAAACACTCTTTTTGTAGAATCTGCAAGTGGATATTTGGAGCGCTTTGAGGCCTATGCTGGGAAATGAAATATCTTCTCCTAAAAACTAGACAGAAGCATTCTCAGAAACTTCTGTGTGATGAGTGCATTCAACTCACAGACTTGAACATTGCTTTTGATAGAGCAGTTTGGAAACACTCCTTTTGTAAAATCTGCAAGTGTTTATTTGGAGCGCTTTGAGGCCTATCCTGGAAAAGGAAATATCTTCACATAATAACTAGACAGAAGCATTCTAAGAAACTTCTTGGTGATGAGTGCATTCTACTCACAGAGTTGAACCTTCTTTGTGATAGAAGAGTTTTCAAACTCTCTTTTTGTAGAATCTGCAAGTGCACATTTGGAACTGTTGGAGGCCAACGCTGGAAAAGGAAACAACCTCAAATAGAAACTAGACAGAAGCATTCTCAGAAACTTGCTTGTGACGAGTGCATTCAACTCACAGACTTGAACCTTTCTTTTGAAAGAGCAGTTTTGGAACACTCTTTTTGTAGGATCTGCTAGTGTATATTTGGAGCGCTGTGAGGCCTACGCTGGGAAATGAAATATCTTCACCTAAAAACTAGACGGAAGCATTCTCCGAAACTTCTCTGTGATGAGTGCATTCAACTCACAGACTTGAACGTTCCTTTTGATAGAACAGTTTTGAAACCCTCCTTTTGTAGAATCTGCAAGTGTTTATTTCGAGCGCTTGGAGGCCTACGCTGGAAAAGGAAATGTCTTCAAATAACAACTACACAGAAGCATTCTCAGAAACTTCTTTGTGATGAGTGCATTCAACTCACAGACTTGAACCTTCCTTTTGAAAGAGCAGTTTTGAAACACTCTTTTTGTAGAATCTGCAAGTGGATATTTGGAGCGCTTTGAGGCCTATGCTGGGAAATGAAATATCTTCTCCTAAAAACTACACAGAAGCATTCTCAGAAACTTCTGTGTGATTAGTGCATTCAACTCACAGACTTGAACACTGCTTTTGATAGAGCAGTTTGGAAACACTCCTTTTGTAAAATCTGCAAGTGTTTATTTGGAGCGCTTTGAGGCCTATCCTGGAAAAGGAAATATCTTCACATAATAACTAGACAGAAGCATTCTCAGAAACTTCTTGGTGATGAGTGCATTCTACTCACAGAGTTGAACCTTCTTTGTGATAGAAGAGTTTTCAAACTCTCTTTTTGTAGAATCTGCAAGTGCACATTTGGAACTGTTGGAGGCCAACGCTGGAAAAGGAAACATCCTCAAATAGAAACTAGACAGAAGCATTCTCAGAAACTTGCTGGTGACGAGTGCATTCAACTCACAGACTTGAACCTTTCTTTCGAAAGAGCAGTTTTGGAACACTCTTTTTGTAGGATCTGCTAGTGTATATTTGGAGCGCTGTGAGGCCTGCGCTGGGAAATGAAATATCTTCACCTAAAAACTAGACGGAAGTATTCTCCGAAACTTCTGTGTGATGAGTGCATTCAACTCACAGACTTGAAAGTTCCTTTCGATAGAACAGTTTTGAAACCCTCCTTTTGTAGAATCTGCAAGTGTTTATTTCGAGAGCTTGGAGGCCTATGCTGGAAAAGGAAATGTCTTCAAATAACAACTACACAGAAGCATTCTCAGAAACTTCTTTGTGATGAGTGCATTCAACTCACAGACTTGAACCTTCCTTTTGAAAGAGCAGTTTTGAAACACTCTTTTTGTAGAATCTGCAAGTGGATATTTGGAGCGCTTTGAGGCCTATGCTGGCAAATGAAATATCTTCTCCTAAAAACTAGACAGAAGCATTCTCAGAAACTTCTGTGTGATGAGTGCATTCAACTCACAGACTTGAACACTGCTTTTGATAGAGCAGTTTGGAAACACTCCTTTTGTAAAATCTGCAAGTGTTTATTTGGAGCGCTTTGAGGCCTATCCTGGAAAAGGAAATATCTTCACATAATAACTAGACAGAAGCATTCTCAGAAACTTCTTGGTGATGAGTGCATTCTACTCACAGAGTTGAACCTTCTTTGTGATAGAAGAGTTTTCAAACTCTCTTTTTGTAGAATCTGCAAGTGCACATTTGGAACTGTTGGAGGCCAACGCTGGAAAAGGAAACAACCACAAATAGAAACTAGACAGAAGCATTCTCAGAAACTTGCTTGTGACGAGTGCATTCAACTCACAGACTTGAACCTTTCTTTTGAAAGAGCAGTTTTGGAACACTCTTTTTGTAGAATCTGCTAGTGTATATTTGGAGCGCTGTGAGGCCTATGCTGGGAAATGAAATATCTTCACCTAAAAACTAGACGGAAGCATTCTCCGAAACTTCTGTGTGATGAGTGCATTCAACTCACAGACTTGAACGTTCCTTTTGATAGAACAGTTTTGAAACACTCCTTTTGTAGAATCTGGAAGTGTTTCTTTCGAGCGCTTGGAGGACTACGCTGTAAAAGGAAATGTATTCAAATAACAACTACACAGAAGCATTCTCAGAAACTTCTTTGTGATGAGTGCATTCAACTCACAGGCTTGAACCTTCCTTTTGAAAGAGCAGTTTTGAAACACTCTTTTTGTAGAATCTGCAAGTGGATATTTGGAGCGCTTTGAGGCCTATGCTGGGAAATGAAATATCTTCTCCTAAAAACTAGACAGAAGCATTCTCAGAAACTTCTGTGTGATGAGTGCATTCAACTCACAGACTTGAACAATGCTTTTGATAGAGCAGTTTGGAAACACTCCTTTTGTAAAATCTGCAAGTGTTTATTTGGAGCGCTTTGAGGCCTATCCTGGAAAAGGAAATATCTTCACATAATAACTAGACAGAAGCCTTCTCAGAAACTTCTTTGTGATGAGTGCATTCTACTCACAGAGTTGAACCTTCTTTGTGATAGAAGAGTTTTCAAACTCTCTTTTTGTAGAATCTGCAAGTGCACATTTGGAACTGTTGGAGGCCAACGCTGGAAAAGGAAACATCCTCACATAGAAACTAGACAGAAGCATTCTCAGAAACTTGTTTGTGACGAGTGCATTCAACTCACAGACTTGAACCTTTCTTTTGAAAGAGCAGTTTTGGAACACTCTTTTTGTAGAATCTGCTAGTGTATATTTGGAGCGCTGTGAGGCCTATGCTGGGAAATGAAATATCTTCACCTAAAAACTAGACGGAAGCATTCTGCGAAACTTCTGTGTGATGAGTGCATTCAACTCACAGACTTGAACGTTCCTTTTGATAGAACAGTTTGGAAACACTCCTTTTGTAGAATCTGCAAGTGTTTACTTCGAACGCTTGGAGGCCTACGCTGGAAAAGGAAATGTCTTCAAATAACAACTACACAGAAGCATTCTCAGAAACTTCTTTGTGATGAGTGCATTCAACTCACAGACTTGAACCTTCCTTTTGAAAGAGCAGTTTTGAAACACTCTTTTTGTAGAATCTGCAAGTGGATATTTGTAGTGCTTTGTGGCCTATGCTGGGAAATGAAATATCTTCTACTAAAAACTAGACAGAAGCATTCTCAGAAACTTCTGTGTGATGAGTGCATTCAACTCACAGACTTGAACATTGCTTTTGATAGAGCAGTTTGGACACACTCCTTTTGTAAAATCTGCAAGTGCTTATTTGGAGCGCTTTGAGGCCTATCCTGGAAAAGGAAATATCTTCACATAATAACTAGACAGAAGCATTCTCAGAAACTTCTTTGTGATGAGTGCATTCTACTCACAGAGTTGAACCTTCTTTGTGATAGAAGAGTTTTCAAACTCTCTTTTTGTAGAATCTGCAAGTGCACATTTGGAACTGTTGGAGGCCAACCCTGGAAAAGGAAACATCCTCACGTAGAAACTAGACAGAAGCATTCTCATAAACTTGCTTGTGACGAGTGCATTCAACTCACAGACTTGAACCTTTCTTTTGAAAGAGCAGTTTTGGAACACTCTTTTTGTAGAATCTGCTAGTGTATAGTTGGAGCGCTGTGAGGCCTATGCTGGGAAATGAAATATCTTCACCTAAAAACTAGACGGAAGCATTCTCCGAAACTTCTGTGTGATGAGTGCATTCAACTCACAGACTTGAACGTTCCTTTTGATAGAACAGTTTTGAAACACTCCTTTTGTAGAATCTGCAAGTGTTTCTTTCGAGCGCTTGGAGGCCTACGCTGGAAAAGGAAATGTCTTCAAATAACAACTACACAGAAGCATTCTCAGAAACTTCTTTGTGATGAGTGCATTCAACTCACAGACTTGAACCTTCCTTTTGAAAGAGCAGTTTTGAAACACTCTTTTTGTAGAATCTGCAAGTGGATATTTGGAGCGCTTTGAGGCCTATGCTGGGAAATGAAATATCTTCTCCTAAAAACTAGACAGAAGCATTCTCAGAAACTTCTGTGTGATGAGTGCATTCAACTCACAGACTTGAACACTGCTTTTGATAGAGCAGTTTGGAAACACTCCTTTTGTAAAATCTGCAAGTGTTTATTTGGAGCGCTTTGAGGCCTATCCTGGAAAAGGAAATATCTTCACATAATAACTAGACAGAAGCATTCTCAGAAACTTCTTGGTGATGAGTGCATTCTACTCACAGAGTTGAACCTTCTTTGTGATAGAAGAGTTTTCAAACTCTCTTTTTGTAGAATCTGCAAGTGCACATTTGGAACTGTTGGAGGCCAACGCTGGAAAAGGAAACATCCTCAAATAGAAACTAGACAGAAGCATTCTCAGAAACTTGCTGGTGACGAGTGCATTCAACTCACAGACTTGAACCTTTCTTTTGAAAGAGCAGTTTTGGAACACTCTTTTTGTAGGATCTGCTAGTGTATATTTGGAGCGCTGTGAGGCCTGCGCTGGGAAATGAAATATCTTCACCTAAAAACTAGACGGAAGTATTCTCCGAAACTTCTGTGTGATGAGTGCATTCAACTCACAGACTTGAAAGTTCCTTTTGATAGAACAGTTTTGAAACCCTCCTTTTGTAGAATCTGCAAGTGTTTATTTCGAGAGCTTGGAGGCCTATGCTGGAAAAGGAAATGTCTTCAAATAACAACTACACAGAAGCATTCTCAGAAACTTCTTTGTGATGAGTGCATTCAACTCACAGACTTGAACCTTCCTTTTGAAAGAGCAGTTTTGAAACACTCTTTTTGTAGAATCTGCAAGTGGATATTTGGAGCGCTTTGAGGCCTATGCTGGCAAATGAAATATCTTCTCCTAAAAACTAGACAGAAGCATTCTCAGAAACTTCTGTGTGATGAGTGCATTCAACTCACAGACTTGAACACTGCTTTTGATAGAGCAGTTTGGAAACACTCCTTTTGTAAAATCTGCAAGTGTTTATTTGGAGCGCTTTGAGGCCTATCCTGGAAAAGGAAATATCTTCACATAATAACTAGACAGAAGCATTCTCAGAAACTTCTTGGTGATGAGTGCATTCTACTCACAGAGTTGAACCTTCTTTGTGATAGAAGAGTTTTCAAACTCTCTTTTTGTAGAATCTGCAAGTGCACATTTGGAACTGTTGGAGGCCAACGCTGGAAAAGGAAACATCCTCACGTAGAAACTAGACAGAAGCATTCTCATAAACTTGCTTGTGACGAGTGCATTCAACTCACAGACTTGAACCTTTCTTTTGAAAGAGCAGTTTTGGAACACTCTTTTTGTAGAATCTGCTAGTGTATATTTGGAGCGCTGTGAGGCCTACGCTGGGAAATGAAATATCTTCACCTAAAAACTAGACGGAAGCATTCTCCGAAACTTCTGTGTGATGAGTGCATTCAACTCACAGACTTGAACGTTCCTTTTGATAGAACAGTTTTGAAACCCTCCTTTTGTAGAATCTGCAAGTGTTTATTTCGAGCGCTTGGAGGCCTACGCTGGAAAAGGAAATGTCTTCAAATAACAACTACACAGAAGCATTCTCAGAAACTTCTTTGTGATGAGTGCATTCAACTCACAGACTTGAACCTTCCTTTTGAAAGAGCAGTTTTGAAACACTCTTTTTGTAAAATCTGCAAGTGGATATTTGGAGCGCTTTGAGGCCTATGCTGGGAAATGAAATATCTTCTCCTAAAAACTAGACAGAAGCATTCTCAGAAACTTCTGTGTGATGAGTGCATTCAACTCACAGACTTGAACACTGCTTTTGATAGAGCAGTTTGGAAACACTCCTTTTGTAAAATCTGCAAGTGTTTATTTGGAGCGCTTTGAGGCCTATCCTGGAAAAGGAAATATCTTCACATAATAACTAGACAGAAGCATTCTCAGAAACTTCTTGGTGATGAGTGCATTCTACTCACAGAGTTGAACCTTCTTTGTGATAGAAGAGTTTTCAAACTCTCTTTTTGTAGAATCTGCAAGGGCACATTTGGAACTGTTGGAGGCCAACGCTGGAAAAGGAAACAACCTCACATAGAAACTAGACAGAAGCATTCTCAGAAACTTGCTTGCGACGAGTGCATTCAACTCACAGACTTGAACCTTTCTTTTGAAAGAGCAGTTTTGGAACACTCTTTTTGTAGAATCTGCCAGTGTATATTTGGAGCGGTGTGATGCCTATGCTGGGAAATGAAATATCTTCACCTAAAAACTAGACGGAAGCATTCTCAGAAACTTCTGTGTGATGAGTGCATTCAACTCACAGACTTCAACGTTCCTTTTGACACAACAGTTTTGAAACACTGCTTTTGTAGAATCTGCAATTGTTTCTTTCGAGCGCTTGGAGGCCTATGCTGGAAAAGGAAATGTCTTCAAATAACAACTACACAGAAGCATTCTCAGAAACTTCTTTGTGATGAGTGCATTCAACTCATAGACTTGAACCTTCCTTTTGAAAGAGGAGTTTTGAAACACTCTTTTTGTAGAATCTGCAAGTGGATATTTGGAACGCTTTGAGGCCTATGCTGGGAAATGAAATATCTTCTCCTGAAAACTAGACAGAAGCATTCTCAGAAACTTCTGTGTGATGAGTGCATTCAACTCACAGACTTGAACACTGCTTTTGATAGAGCAGTTTGGAAACACTCCTTTTGTAAAATCTGCAAGTGTTTATTTGGAGCTCTTTGAGGCCTATCCTGGAAAAGGAAATATCTTCACATAATAACTAGACAGAAGCATTCTCAGAAACTTCTTGGTGATGAGTGCATTCTACTCACAGAGTTGAACCTTCTTTGTGATAGAAGAGTTTTCAAACTCTCTTTTTGTAGAATCTGCAAGGGCACATTTGGAACTGTTGGAGGCCAACGCTGGAAAAGGAAACATCCTCACATAGAAACTAGACAGAAGCATTCTCAGAAACTTGCTTGTGACGAGTGCATTCAACTCACAGACTTGAACATTTCTTTTGAAAGAGCAGTTTTGGAACACTCTTTTTGTAGAATCTGCTAGTGTATATTTGGAGCGCTGTGAGGCCTATGCTGGGAAATGAAATATCTTCACCTAAAAACTAGACGGAAGCATTCTCCGAAACTTCTGTGTGATGAGTGCATTCAACTCACAGACTTGAACGTTCCTTTTGATAGAACAGTTTTGAAACACTCCTTTTGTAGAATCTGCAAGTGTTTACTTCGAACGCTTGGAGGCCTACGCTGGAAAAGGAAATGTCTTCAAATAACAACTACACAGAAGCATTCTCAGAAACTTCTTTGTGATGAGTGCATTCAACTCACAGACTTGAACCTTCCTTTTGAAAGAGCAGTTTTGAAACACTCTTTTTGTAGAATCTGCAAGTGGATATTTGGAGCGCTTTGAGGCCTATGCTGGG
Organism: Pongo pygmaeus; assembly: GCF_028885625.2. Taxonomy (NCBI): domain Eukaryota; kingdom Metazoa; phylum Chordata; class Mammalia; order Primates; family Hominidae; genus Pongo; species Pongo pygmaeus. Next base: position 40,867,637 of record NC_072392.2, read on the forward strand.
AAATGAAATATCTTCTACTAAAAACTAGACAGAAGCATTCTCAGAAACTTCTGTGTGATGAGTGCATTCAACTCACAGACTTGAACATTGCTTTTGATAGAGCAGTTTGGACACACTCCTTTTGTAAAATCTGCAAGTGTTTATTTGGAGCGCTTTGAGGCCTATCCTGGAAAAGGAAATATCTTCACATAATAACTAGACAGAAGCATTCTCAGAAACTTCTTTGTGATGAGTGCATTCTACTCACAGAGTTGAACCTTCTTTGTGATAGAAGAGTTTTCAAACTCTCTTTTTGTAGAATCTGCAAGTGCACATTTGGAACTGTTGGAGGCCAACCCTGGAAAAGGAAACATCCTCACGTAGAAACTAGACAGAAGCATTCTCATAAACTTGCTTGTGACGAGTGCATTCAACTCACAGACTTGAACCTTTCTTTTGAAAGAGCAGTTTTGGAACACTCTTTTTGTAGAATCTGCTAGTGTATATTTGGAGCGCTGTGAGGCCTATGCTGGGAAATGAAATATCTTCACCTAAAAACTAGACGGAAGCATTCTCCGAAACTTCTGTGTGATGAGTGCATTCAACTCACAGACTTGAACGTTCCTTTTGATAGAACAGTTTTGAAACACTCCTTTTGTAGAATCTGCAAGTGTTTCTTTCGAGCGCTTGGAGGCCTACGCTGGAAAAGGAAATGTCTTCAAATAACAACTACACAGAAGCATTCTCAGAAACTTCTTTGTGATGAGTGCATTCAACTCACAGACTTGAACCTTCCTTTTGAAAGAGCAGTTTTGAAACACTCTTTTTGTAGAATCTGCAAGTGGATATTTGGAGCGCTTTGAGGCCTATGCTGGGAAATGAAATATCTTCTCCTAAAAACTAGACAGAAGCATTCTCAGAAACTTCTGTGTGATGAGTGCATTCAACTCACAGACTTGAACATTGCTTTTGATAGAGCAGTTTGGAGACACTCCTTTTGTAAAATCTGCAAGTGTTTATTTGGAGCGCTTTGAGGCCTATCCTGGAAAAGGAAATATCTTCACATAATAACTAGACAGAAGCCTTCTCAGAAACTTCTTTGTGATGAGTGCATTCTACTCACAGAGTTGAACCTTCTTTGTGATAGAAGAGTTTTCAAACTCTCTTTTTGTAGAATCTGCAAGTGCACATTTGGAACTGTTGGAGGCCAACGCTGGAAAAGGAAACATCCTCACGTAGAAACTAGACAGAAGCATTCTCAGAAACTTGCTTGTGACGAGTGCATTCAACTCACAGACTTGAACCTTTCTTTTGAAAGAGCAGTTTTGGAACACTCTTTTTGTAGGATCTGCTAGTGTATATTTGGAGCGCTGTGAGGCCTACGCTGGGAAATGAAATATCTTCACCTAAAAACTAGACGGAAGCATTCTCCGAAACTTCTGTGTGATGAGTGCATTCAACTCACAGACTTGAACGTTCCTTTTGATAGAACAGTTTTGAAACCCTCCTTTTGTAGAATCTGCAAGTGTTTATTTCGAGCGCTTGGAGGCCTACGCTGGAAAAGGAAATGTCTTCAAATAACAACTACACAGAAGCATTCTCAGAAACTTCTTTGTGATGAGTGCATTCAACTCACAGACTTGAACCTTCCTTTTGAAAGAGCAGTTTTGAAACACTCTTTTTGTAGAATCTGCAAGTGGATATTTGGAGCGCTTTGAGGCCTATGCTGGCAAATGAAATATCTTCTCCTAAAAACTAGACAGAAGCATTCTCAGAAACTTCTGTGTGATGAGTGCATTCATCTCACAGACTTGAACACTGCTTTTGATAGAGCAGTTTGGAAACACTCCTTTTGTAAAATCTGCAAGTGTTTATTTGGAGCGCTTTGAGGCCTATCCTGGAAAAGGAAATATCTTCACATAATAACTAGACAGAAGCATTCTCAGAAACTTCTTGGTGATGAGTGCATTCTACTCACAGAGTTGAACCTTCTTTGTGATAGAAGAGTTTTCAAACTCTCTTTTTGTAGAATCTGCAAGTGCACATTTGGAACTGTTGGAGGCCAACGCTGGAAAAGGAAACATCCTCAAATAGAAACTAGACAGAAGCATTCTCAGAAACTTGCTGGTGACGAGTGCATTCAACTCACAGACTTGAACCTTTCTTTTGAAAGAGCAGTTTTGGAACACTCTTTTTGTAGGATCTGCTAGTGTATATTTGGAGCGCTGTGAGGCCTGCGCTGGGAAATGAAATATCTTCACCTAAAAACTAGACGGAAGTATTCTCCGAAACTTCTGTGTGATGAGTGCATTCAACTCACAGACTTGAAAGTTCCTTTTGATAGAACAGTTTTGAAACACTCCTTTTGTAGAATCTGCAAGTGTTTATTTCGAGAGCTTGGAGGCCTATGCTGGAAAAGGAAATGTCTTCAAATAACAACTACACAGAAGCATTCTCAGAAACTTCTTTGTGATGAGTGCATTCAACTCACAGACTTGAACCTTCCTTTTGAAAGAGCAGTTTTGAAACACTCTTTTTGTAGAATCTGCAAGTGGATATTTGGAGCGCTTTGAGGCCTATGCTGGGAAATGAAATATCTTCTCCTAAAAACTAGACAGAAGCATTCTCAGAAACTTCTGTGTGATGAGTGCATTCAACTCACAGACTTGAACACTGCTTTTGATAGAGCAGTTTGGAAACACTCCTTTTGTAAAATCTGCAAGTGTTTATTTGGAGCGCTTTGAGGCCTATCCTGGAAAAGGAAGTATCTTCACATAATAACTAGACAGAAGCATTCTCAGAAACTTCTTGGTGATGAGTGCATTCTACTCACAGAGTTGAACCTTCTTTGTGATAGAAGAGTTTTCAAACTCTCTTTTTGTAGAATCTGCAAGTGCACATTTGGAACTGTTGGAGGCCAACCCTGGAAAAGGAAACATCCTCACGTAGAAACTAGACAGAAGCATTCTCATAAACTTGCTTGTGACGAGTGCATTCAACTCACAGACTTGAACCTTTCTTTTGAAAGAGCAGTTTTGGAACACTCTTTTTGTAGAATCTGCTAGTGTATATTTGGAGCGCTGTGAGGCCTATGCTGGGAAATGAAATATCTTCACCTAAAAACTAGACGGAAGCATTCTCCGAAACTTCTGTGTGATGAGTGCATTCAACTCACAGACTTGAACGTTCCTTTTGATAGAACAGTTTTGAAACACTCCTTTTGTAGAATCTGCAAGTGTTTATTTCGAGCGCTTGGAGGTCTACGCTGGAAAAGGAAATGTCTTCAAATAACAACTACACAGAAGCATTCTCAGAAACTTCTTTGTGATGAGTGCATTCAACTCACAGAGTTGAACCTTCCTTTTGAAAGAGCAGTTTTGAAACACTCTTTTTGTAGAATCTGCAAGTGGATATTTGGAGCGCTTTGAGGCCTATGCTGGGAAATGAAATATCTTCTCCTAAAAACTAGACAGAAGCATTCTCAGAAACTTCTGTGTGATGAGTGCATTCAACTCACAGACTTGAACATTGCTTTTGATAGAGCAGTTTGGAAACACTCCTTTTGTAAAATCTGCAAGTGTTTATTTGGAGCGCTTTGAGGCCTATCCTGGAAAAGGAAATATCTTCACAAAATAACTAGACAGAAGCATTCTCAGAAACTTCTTTGTGATAAGTGCATTCTACTCACAGAGTTGAACCTTCTTTGTGATAGAAGAGTTTTCAAACTCTCTTTTTGTAGAATCTGCAAGTGCACATTTGGAACTGTTGGAGGCCAACGCTGGAAAAGGAAACATCCTCACATAGAAATTAGACAGAAGCATTCTCAGAAACTTGCTTGTGACGAGTGCATTCAACTCACAGACTTGAACCTTTCTTTTGAAAGAGCAGTTTTGGAACACTCTTTTTGTAGAATCTGCTAGTGTATATTTGGAGCGCTGTGAGGCCTATGCTGGGAAATGAAATATCTTCACCTAAAAACTAGACGGAAGCATTCTCCGAAACTTCTGTGTGATGAGTGCATTCAACTCACAGACTTGAACGTTCCTTTTGATAGAACAGTTTTGAAACACTCCTTTTGTAGAATCTGGAAGTGTTTCTTTCGAGCGCTTGGAGGACTACGCTGTAAAAGGAAATGTATTCAAATAACAACTACACGGAAGCATTCTCAGAAACTTCTTTGTGATGAGTGCATTCAACTCACAGACTTGAACCTTCCTTTTGAAAGAGCAGTTTTGAAACACTCTTTTTGTAGAATCTGCAAGTGGATATTTGGAGCGCTTTGAGGCCTATGCTGGGAAATGAAATATCTTCTCCTAAAAACTAGACAGAAGCATTCTCAGAAACTTCTGTGTGATGAGTGCATTCAACTCACAGACTTGAACAATGCTTTTGATAGAGCAGTTTGGAAACACTCCTTTTGTAAAATCTGCAAGTGTTTATTTGGAGCGCTTTGAGGCCTATCCTGGAAAAGGAAATATCTTCACATAATAACTAGACAGAAGCCTTCTCAGAAACTTCTTTGTGATGAGTGCATTCTACTCACAGAGTTGAACCTTCTTTGTGATAGAAGAGTTTTCAAACTCTCTTTTTGTAGAATCTGCAAGTGCACATTTGGAACTGTTGGAGGCCAACGCTGGAAAAGGAAACATCCTCACGTAGAAACTAGACAGAAGCATTCTCAGAAACTTGCTTGTGACGAGTGCATTCAACTCACAGACTTGAACCTTTCTTTTGAAAGAGCAGTTTTGGAACACTCTTTTTGTAGGATCTGCTAGTGTATATTTGGAGCGCTGTGAGGCCTACGCTGGGAAATGAAATATCTTCACCTAAAAACTAGACGGAAGCATTCTCCGAAACTTCTGTGTGATGAGTGCATTCAACTCACAGACTTGAACGTTCCTTTTGATAGAACAGTTTTGAAACCCTCCTTTTGTAGAATCTGCAAGTGTTTATTTCGAGCGCTTGGAGGCCTACGCTGGAAAAGGAAATGTCTTCAAATAACAACTACACAGAAGCATTCTCAGAAACTTCTTTGTGATGAGTGCATTCAACTCACAGACTTGAACCTTCCTTTTGAAAGAGCAGTTTTGAAACACTCTTTTTGTAGAATCTGCAAGTGGATATTTGGAGCGCTTTGAGGCCTATGCTGGGAAATGAAATATCTTCTCCTAAAAACTAGACAGAAGCATTCTCAGAAACTTCTGTGTGATGAGTGCATTCAACTCACAGACTTGAACACTGCTTTTGATAGAGCAGTTTGGAAACACTCCTTTTGTAAAATCTGCAAGTGTTTATTTGGAGCGCTTTGAGGCCTATCCTGGAAAAGGAAATATCTTCACATAATAACTAGACAGAAGCATTCTCAGAAACTTCTTGGTGATGAGTGCATTCTACTCACAGAGTTGAACCTTCTTTGTGATAGAAGAGTTTTCAAACTCTCTTTTTGTAGAATCTGCAAGTGCACATTTGGAACTGTTGGAGGCCAACGCTGGAAAAGGAAACATCCTCAAATAGAAACTAGACAGAAGCATTCTCAGAAACTTGCTGGTGACGAGTGCATTCAACTCACAGACTTGAACCTTTCTTTTGAAAGAGCAGTTTTGGAACACTCTTTTTGTAGGATCTGCTAGTGTATATTTGGAGCGCTGTGAGGCCTGCGCTGGGAAATGAAATATCTTCACCTAAAAACTAGACGGAAGTATTCTCCGAAACTTCTGTGTGATGAGTGCATTCAACCCACAGACTTGAAAGTTCCTTTTGATAGAACAGTTTTGAAACACTCCTTTTGTAGAATCTGCAAGTGTTTATTTCGAGAGCTTGGAGGCCTATGCTGGAAAAGGAAATGTCTTCAAATAACAACTACACAGAAGCATTCTCAGAAACTTCTTTGTGATGAGTGCATTCAACTCACAGACTTGAACCTTCCTTTTGAAAGAGCAGTTTTGAAACACTCTTTTTGTAGAATCTGCAAGTGGATATTTGGAGCGCTTTGAGGCCTATGCTGGCAAATGAAACATCTTCTCCTAAAAACTAGACAGAAGCATTCTCAGAAACTTCTGTGTGATGAGTGCATTCAACTCACAGACTTGAACACTGCTTTTGATAGAGCAGTTTGGAAACACTCCTTTTGTAAAATCTGCAAGTGTTTATTTGGAGCACTTTGAGGCCTATCCTGGAAAAGGAAATATCTTCACATAATAACTAGACAGAAGCATTCTCAGAAACTTCTTGGTGATGAGTGCATTCTACTCACAGAGTTGAACCTTCTTTGTGATAGAAGAGTTTTCAAACTCTCTTTTTGTAGAATCTGCAAGTGCACATTTGGAACTGTTGGAGGCCAACCCTGGAAAAGGAAACATCCTCACGTAGAAACTAGACAGAAGCATTCTCATAAACTTGCTTGTGACGAGTGCATTCAACTCACAGACTTGAACCTTTCTTTTGAAAGAGCAGTTTTGGAACACTCTTTTTGTAGAATCTGCTAGTGTATATTTGGAGCGCTGTGAGGCCTATGCTGGGAAATGAAATATCTTCACCTAAAAACTAGACGGAAGCATTCTCCGAAACTTCTGTGTGATGAGTGCATTCAACTCACAGACTTGAACGTTCCTTTTGATAGAACAGTTTTGAAACACTCCTTTTGTAGAATCTGCAAGTGTTTATTTCGAGCGCTTGGAGGACTACGCTGGAAAAGGAAATGTCTTCAAATAACAACTACACAGAAGCATTCTCAGAAACTTCTTTGTGATGAGTGCATTCAACTCACAGAGTTGAACCTTCCTTTTGAAAGAGCAGTTTTGAAACACTCTTTTTGTAGAATCTGCAAGTGGATATTTGGAGCGCTTTGAGGCCTATGCTGGGAAATGAAATATCTTCTCCTAAAAACTAGACAGAAGCATTCTCAGAAACTTCTGTGTGATGAGTGCATTCAACTCACAGACTTGAACATTGCTTTTGATAGAGCAGTTTGGAAACACTCCTTTTGTAAAATCTGCAAGTGTTTATTTGGAGCGCTTTGAGGCCTATCCTGGAAAAGGAAATATCTTCACAAAATAACTAGACAGAAGCATTCTCAGAAACTTCTTTGTGATAAGTGCATTCTACTCACAGAGTTGAACCTTCTTTGTGATAGAAGAGTTTTCAAACTCTCTTTTTGTAGAATCTGCAAGTGCACATTTGGAACTGTTGGAGGCCAACGCTGGAAAAGGAAACATCCTCACATAGAAACTAGACAGAAGCATTCTCAGAAACTTGCTTGTGACGAGTGCATTCAACTCACAGACTTGAACCTTTCTTTTGAAAGAGCAGTTTTGGAACACTCTTTTTGTAGAATCTGCTAGTGTATATTTGGAGCGCTGTGAGGCCTATGCTGGGAAATGAAATATCTTCACCTAAAAACTAGATGGAAGCATTCTCCGAAACTTCTGTGTGATTAGTGCATTCAACTCACAGACTTGAACGTTCCTTTTGATAGAACAGTTTTGAAACACTCCTTTTGTAGAATCTGGAAGTGTTTCTTTCGAGCGCTTGGAGGACTACGCTGTAAAAGGAAATGTATTCAAATAACAACTACACGGAAGCATTCTCAGAAACTTCTTTGTGATGAGTGCATTCAACTCACAGACTTGAACCTTCCTTTTGAAAGAGCAGTTTTGAAACACTCTTTTTGTAGAATCTGCAAGTGGATATTTGGAGCGCTTTGAGGCCTATGCTGGGAAATGAAATATCTTCTCCTAAAAACTAGACAGAAGCATTCTCAGAAACTTCTGTGTGATGAGTGCATTCAACTCACAGACTTGAACAATGCTTTTGATAGAGCAGTTTGGAAACACTCCTTTTGTAAAATCTGCAAGTGTTTATTTGGAGCGCTTTGAGGCCTATCCTGGAAAAGGAAATATCTTCACATAATAACTAGACAGAAGCCTTCTCAGAAACTTCTTTGTGATGAGTGCATTCTACTCACAGAGTTGAACCTTCTTTGTGATAGAAGAGTTTTCAAACTCTCTTTTTGTAGAATCTGCAAGTGCACATTTGGAACTGTTGGAGGCCAACGCTGGAAAAGGAAACATCCTCACGTAGAAACTAGACAGAAGCATTCTCAGAAACTTGCTTGTGACGAGTGCATTCAACTCACAGACTTGAACCTTTCTTTTGAAAGAGCAGTTTTGGAACACACTTTTTGTAGGATCTGCTAGTGTATATTTGGAGCGCTGTGAGGCCTACGCTGGGAAATGAAATATCTTCACCTAAAAACTAGACGGAAGCATTCTCCGAAACTTCTGTGTGATGAGTGCATTCAACTCACAGACTTGAACGTTCCTTTTGATAGAACAGTTTTGAAACCCTCCTTTTGTAGAATCTGCAAGTGTTTATTTCGAGCGCTTGGAGGCCTACGCTGGAAAAGGAAATGTCTTCAAATAACAACTACACAGAAGCATTCTCAGAAACTTCTTTGTGATGAGTGCATTCAACTCACAGACTTGAACCTTCCTTTTGAAAGAGCAGTTTTGAAACACTCTTTTTGTAGAATCTGCAAGTGGATATTTGGAGCGCTTTGAGGCCTATGCTGGGAAATGAAATATCTTCTCCTAAAAACTAGACAGAAGCATTCTCAGAAACTTCTGTGTGATGAGTGCATTCAACTCACAGACTTGAACACTGCTTTTGATAGAGCAGTTTGGAAACACTCCTTTTGTAAAATCTGCAAGTGTTTATTTGGAGCGCTTTGAGGCCTATCCTGGAAAAGGAAATATCTTCACATAATAACTAGACAGAAGCATTCTCAGAAACTTCTTGGTGATGAGTGCATTCTACTCACAGAGTTGAACCTTCTTTGTGATAGAAGAGTTTTCAAACTCTCTTTTTGTAGAATCTGCAAGTGCACATTTGGAACTGTTGGAGGCCAACGCTGGAAAAGGAAACATCCTCAAATAGAAACTAGACAGAAGCATTCTCATAAACTTGCTTGTGACGAGTGCATTCAACTCACAGACTTGAACCTTTCTTTTGAAAGAGCAGTTTTGGAACACTCTTTTTGTAGAATCTGCTAGTGTATATTTGGAGCGCTGTGAGGCCTACGCTGGGAAATGAAATATCTTCACCTAAAAACTAGACGGAAGCATTCTCCGAAACTTCTGTGTGATGAGTGCATTCAACTCACAGACTTGAACGTTCCTTTTGATAGAACAGTTTTGAAACACTCCTTTTGTAGAATCTGCAAGTGTTTCTTTCGAGCGCTTGGAGGACTACGCTGGAAAAGGAAATGTCTTCAAATAACAACTACACAGAAGCATTCTCAGAAACTTCTTTGTGATGAGTGCATTCAACTCACAGAGTTGAACCTTCCTTTTGAAAGAGCAGTTTTGAAACACTCTTTTTGTAGTATCTGCAAGTGGATATTTGGAGCGCTTTGAGGCCTATGCTGGGAAATGAAATATCTTCTCCTAAAAACTAGACAGAAGCATTCTCAGAAACTTCTGTGTGATGAGTGCATTCAACTCACAGACTTGAACATTGCTTTTGATAGAGCAGTTTGGAAACACTCCTTTTGTAAAATCTGCAAGTGTTTATTTGGAGCGCTTTGAGGCCTATCCTGGAAAAGGAAATATCTTCACAAAATAACTAGACAGAAGCATTCTCAGAAACTTCTTTGTGATAAGTGCATTCTACTCACAGAGTTGAACCTTCTTTGTGATAGAAGAGTTTTCAAACTCTCTTTTTCTAGAATCTGCAAGTGCACATTTGGAACTGTTGGAGGCCAACGCTGGAAAAGGAAACATCCTCACATAGAAACTAGACAGAAGCATTCTCAGAAACTTGCTTGTGACGAGTGCATTCAACTCACAGATTTGAACCTTTCTTTTGAAAGAGCAGTTTTGGAACAGTCTTTTTGTAGAATCTGCTAGTGTATATTTGGAGCGCTGTGAGGCCTATGCTGGGAAATGAAATATCTTCACCTAAAAACTAGACGGAAGCATTCTCCGAAACTTCTGTGTGATGAGTGCATTCAACTCACAGACTTGAACGTTCCTTTTGATAGAACAGTTTTGAAACACTCCTTTTGTAGAATCTGGAAGTGTTTCTTTCGAGCGCTTGGAGGACTACGCTGTAAAAGGAAATGTATTCAAATAACAACTACACGGAAGCATTCTCAGAAACTTCTTTGTGATGAGTGCATTCAACTCACAGACTTGAACCTTCATTTTGAAAGAGCAGTTTTGAAACACTCTTTTTGTAGAATCTGCAAGTGGATATTTGGAGCGCTTTGAGGCCTATGCTGGGAAATGAAATATCTTCTCCTAAAAACTAGACAGAAGCATTCTCAGAAACTTCTGTGTGATGAGTGCATTCAACTCACAGACTTGAACAATGCTTTTGATAGAGCAGTTTGGAAACACTCCTTTTGTAAAATCTGCAAGTGTTTATTTGGAGCGCTTTGAGGCCTATCCTGGAAAAGGAAATATCTTCACATAATAACTAGACAGAAGCCTTCTCAGAAACTTCTTTGTGATGAGTGCATTCTACTCACAGAGTTGAACCTTCTTTGTGATAGAAGAGTTTTCAAACTCTCTTTTTGTAGAATCTGCAAGTGCACATTTGGAACTGTTGGAGGCCAACGCTGGAAAAGGAAACATCCTCACGTAGAAACTAGACAGAAGCATTCTCAGAAACTTGCTTGTGACGAGTGCATTCAACTCACAGACTTGAACCTTTCTTTTGAAAGAGCAGTTTTGGAACACTCTTTTTGTAGGATCTGCTAGTGTATATTTGGAGCGCTGTGAGGCCTACGCTGGGAAATGAAATATCTTCACCTAAAAACTAGACGGAAGCATTCTCCGAAACTTCTGTGTGATGAGTGCATTCAACTCACAGACTTGAACGTTCCTTTTGATAGAACAGTTTTGAAACCCTCCTTTTGTAGAATCTGCAAGTGTTTATTTCGAGCGCTTGGAGGCCTACGCTGGAAAAGGAAATCTCTTCAAATAACAACTACACAGAAGCATTCTCAGAAACTTCTTTGGGATGAGTGCATTCAACTCACAGACTTGAACCTTCCTTTTGAAAGAGCAGTTTTGAAACACTCTTTTTGTAGAATCTGCAAGTGGATATTTGGAGCGCTTTGAGGCCTATGCTGGGAAATGAAATATCTTCTCCTAAAAACTAGACAGAAGCATTCTCAGAAACTTCTGTGTGATGAGTGCATTCAACTCACAGACTTGAACACTGCTTTTGATAGAGCAGTTTGGAAACACTCCTTTTGTAAAATCTGCAAGTGTTTATTTGGAGCGCTTTGAGGCCTATCCTGGAAAAGGAAATATCTTCACATAATAACTAGACAGAAGCCTTCTCAGAAACTTCTTTGTGATGAGTGCATTCTACTCACAGAGTTGAACCTTCTTTGTGATAGAAGAGTTTTCAAACTCTCTTTTTGTAGAATCTGCAAGTGCACATTTGGAACTGTTGGAGGCCAACGCTGGAAAAGGAAACATCCTCAAATAGAAACTAGACAGAAGCATTCTCAGAAACTTGCTGGTGACGAGTGCATTCAACTCACAGACTTGAACCTTTCTTTTGAAAGAGCAGTTTTGGAACACTCTTTTTGTAGGATCTGCTAGTGTATATTTGGAGCACTGTGAGGCCTGCGCTGGGAAATGAAATATCTTCACCTAAAAACTAGACGGAAGTATTCTCCGAAACTTCTGTGTGATGAGTGCATTCAACTCACAGACTTGAAAGTTCCTTTTGATAGAACAGTTTTGAAACACTCCTTTTGTAGAATCTGCAAGTGTTTATTTCGAGAGCTTGGAGAACTACGCTGGAAAAGGAAATGTCTTCAAATAACAACTACACAGAAGCATTCTCAGAAACTTCTTTGTGATGAGTGCATTCAACTCACAGACTTGAACCTTCCTTTTGAAAGAGCAGTTTTGAAACACTCTTTTTGTAGAATCTGCAAGTGGATATTTGGAGCGCTTTGAGGCCTATGCTGGCAAATGAAATATCTTCTCCTAAAAACTAGACAGAAGCATTCTCAGAAACTTCTGTGTGATGAGTGCATTCAACTCACAGACTTGAACACTGCTTTTGATAGAGCAGTTTGGAAACACTCCTTTTGTAAAATCTGCAAGTGTTTATTTGGAGCGCTTTGAGGCCTATCCTGGAAAAGGAAATATCTTCACATAATAACTAGACAGAAGCATTCTCAGAAACTTCTTGGTGATGAGTGCATTCTACTCACAGAGTTGAACCTTCTTTGTGATAGAAGAGTTTTCAAACTCTCTTTTTGTAGAATCTGCAAGTGCACATTTGGAACTGTTGGAGGCCAACCCTGGAAAAGGAAACATCCTCACGTAGAAACTAGACAGAAGCATTCTCATAAACTTGCTTGTGACGAGTGCATTCAACTCACAGACTTGAACCTTTCTTTTGAAAGAGCAGTTTTGGAACACTCTTTTTGTAGAATCTGCTAGTGTATATTTGGAGCGCTGTGAGGCCTATGCTGGGAAATGAAATATCTTCACCTAAAAACTAGACGGAAGCATTCTCCGAAACTTCTGTGTGATGAGTGCATTCAACTCACAGACTTGAACGTTCCTTTTGATAGAACAGTTTTGAAACACTCCTTTTGTAGAATCTGCAAGTGTTTCTTTCGAGCGCTTGGAGGACTACGCTGGAAAAGGAAATGTCTTTAAATAACAACTACACAGAAGCATTCTCAGAAACTTCTTTGTGATGAGTGCATTCAACTCACAGAGTTGAACCTTCATTTTCAAAGAGCAGTTTTGAAACACTCTTTTTGTAGAATCTGCAAGTGGATATTTGGAGCGCTTTGAGGCCTATGCTGGGAAATGAAATATCTTCTCCTAAAAACTAGACAGAAGCATTCTCAGAAACTTCTGTGTGATGAGTGCATTCAACTCACAGACTTGAACATTGCTTTTGATAGAGCAGTTTGGAAACACTCCTTTTGTAAAATCTGCAAGTGTTTATTTGGAGCGCTTTGAGGCCTATCCTGGAAAAGGAAATATCTTCACAAAATAACTAGACAGAAGCATTCTCAGAAACTTCTTTGTGATAAGTGCATTCTACTCACAGAGTTGAACCTTCTTTGTGATAGAAGAGTTTTCAAACTCTCTTTTTGTAGAATCTGCAAGTGCACATTTGGAACTGTTGGAGGCCAACGCTGGAAAAGGAAACATCCTCACATAGAAACTAGACAGAAGCATTCTCAGAAACTTGCTTGTGACGAGTGCATTCAACTCACAGACTTGAACCTTTCTTTTGAAAGAGCAGTTTTGGAACACTCTTTTTGTAGAATCTGCTAGTGTATATTTGGAGCGCTGTGAGGCCTATGCTGGGAAATGAAATATCTTCACCTAAAAACTAGACGGAAGCATTCTCCGAAACTTCTGTGTGATGAGTGCATTCAACTCACAGACTTGAACGTTCCTTTTGATAGAACAGTTTTGAAACACTCCTTTTGTAGAATCTGCAAGTGTGTCTTTCGAGCGCTTGGAGGACTACGCTGTAAAAGGAAATGTATTCAAATAACAACTACACGGAAGCATTCTCAGAAACTTCTTTGTGATGAGTGCATTCAACTCACAGACTTGAACCTTCCTTTTGAAAGAGCAGTTTTGAAACACTCTTTTTGTAGAATCTGCAAGTGGATATTTGGAGCGCTTTGAGGCCTATGCTGGGAAATGAAATATCTTCTCCTAAAAACTAGACAGAAGCATTCTCAGAAACTTCTGTGTGATGAGTGCATTCAACTCACAGACTTGAACAATGCTTTTGATAGAGCAGTTTGGAAACACTCCTTTTGTAAAATCTGCAAGTGTTTATTTGGAGCGCTTTGAGGCCTATCCTGGAAAAGGAAATATCTTCACATAATAACTAGACAGAAGCCTTCTCAGAAACTTCTTTGTGATGAGTGCATTCTACTCACAGAGTTGAACCTTCTTTGTGATAGAAGAGTTTTCAAACTCTCTTTTTGTAGAATCTGCAAGTGCACATTTGGAACTGTTGGAGGCCAACGCTGGAAAAGGAAACATCCTCACGTAGAAACCAGACAGAAGCATTCTCAGAAACTTGCTTGTGACGAGTGCATTCAACTCACAGACTTGAACCTTTCTTTTGAAAGAGCAGTTTTGGAACACTCTTTTTGTAGGATCTGCTAGTGTATATTTGGAGCGCTGTGAGACCTACGCTGGGAAATGAAATATCTTCACCTAAAAACTAGACGGAAGCATTCTCCGAAACTTCTGTGTGATGAGTGCATTCAACTCACAGACTTGAACGTTCCTTTTGATAGAACAGTTTTGAAACCCTCCTTTTGTAGAATCTGCAAGTGTTTATTTCGAGCGCTTGGAGGCCTACGCTGGAAAAGGAAATGTCTTCAAATAACAACTACACAGAAGCATTCTCAGAAACTTCTTTGTGATGAGTGCATTCAACTCACAGACTTGAACCTTCCTTTTGAAAGAGCAGTTTTGAAACACTCTTTTTGTAGAATCTGCAAGTGGATATTTGGAGCGCTTTGAGGCCTATGCTGGGAAATGAAATATCTTCTCCTAAAAACTAGACAGAAGCATTCTCAGAAACTTCTGTGTGATTAGTGCATTCAACTCACAGACTTGAACACTGCTTTTGATAGAGCAGTTTGGAAACACTCCTTTTGTAAAATCTGCAAGTGTTTATTTGGAGCGCTTTGAGGCCTATCCTGGAAAAGGAAATATCTTCACATAATAACTAGACAGAAGCATTCTCAGAAACTTCTTGGTGATGAGTGCATTCTACTCACAGAGTTGAACCTTCTTTGTGATAGAAGAGTTTTCAAACTCTCTTTTTGTAGAATCTGCAAGTGCACATTTGGAACTGTTGGAGGCCAACGCTGGAAAAGGAAACAACCTCAAATAGAAACTAGACAGAAGCATTCTCAGAAACTTGCTGGTGACGAGTGCATTCAACTCACAGACTTGAACCTTTCTTTTGAAAGAGCAGTTTTGGAACACTCTTTTTGTAGGATCTGCTAGTGTATATTTGGAGCGCTGTGAGGCCTGCGCTGGGAAATGAAATATCTTCACCTAAAAACTAGACGGAAGTATTCTCCGAAACTTCTGTGTGATGAGTGCATTCAGCTCACAGACTTGAACGTTCCTTTTGATAGAACAGTTTTGAAACACTCCTTTTGTAGAATCTGGAAGTGTTTCTTTCGAGCGCTTGGAGGACTACGCTGTAAAAGGAAATGTATTCAAATAACAACTACACAGAAGCATTCTCAGAAACTTCTTTGTGATGAGTGCATTCAACTCACAGACTTGAACCTTCCTTTTGAAAGAGCAGTTTTGAAACACTCTTTTTGTAGAATCTGCAAGTGGATATTTGGAGCGCTTTGAGGCCTATGCTGGGAAATGAAATATCATCTCCTAAAAACTAGACAGAAGCATTCTCAGAAACTTCTGTGTGATGAGTGCATTCAACTCACAGACTTGAACAATGCTTTTGATAGAGCAGTTTGGAAACACTCCTTTTGTAAAATCTGCAAGTGTTTATTTGGAGCGCTTTGAGGCCTATCCTGGAAAAGGAAATATCTTCACATAATAACTAGACAGAAGCATTCTCAGAAACTTCTTGGTGATGAGTGCATTCTACTCACAGAGTTGAACCTTCTTTGTGATAGAAGAGTTTTCAAACTCTCTTTTTGTAGAATCTGCAAGGGCACATTTGGAACTGTTGGAGGCCAACGCTGGAAAAGGAAACATCCTCACATAGAAACTAGACAGAAGCATTCTCAGAAACTTGCTTGTGACGAGTGCATTCAACTCACAGACTTGAACCTTTCTTTTGAAAGAGCAGTTTTGGAACACTCTTTTTGTAGAATCTGCTAGTGTATATTTGGAGCGCTGTGAGGCCTATGCTGGGAAATGAAATATCTTCACCTAAAAACTAGACGGAAGCATTCTCCGAAACTTCTGTGTGATGAGTGCATTCAACTCACAGACTTGAACGTTCCTTTTGATAGAACAGTTTTGAAACACTCCTTTTGTAGAATCTGCAAGTGTTTATTTGGAGCGCTTGCAGTCCTATGCTGGAAAAGGAAGTGTCTTCAAATAACAACTACACAGAAGCATTCTCAGAAACTTCTTTGTGATGAGTGCATTCACCTCACAGACTTGAACCTTCCTTTTGAAAGAGCAGTTTTGAAACACTCTTTTTGTAGAATCTGCAAGTGGATATTTGGAGCGCTTGGAGTTCTATGCTGGGAAATGAAATATCTTCTCCTAAAAACTAGACAGAAGCATTCTCAGAAACTTCTGTGTGATGAGTGCATTCAACTCACAGACTTGAACAATGCTTTTGATAGAGCAGTTTGGAAACACTCCTTTTGTAAAATCTGCAAGTGTTTATTTGGAGCGCTTTGAGGCCTATCCTGGAAAAGGAAATATCTTCACATAATAACTAGACAGAAGCCTTCTCAGAAACTTCTTTGTGATGAGTGCATTCTACTCACAGAGTTGAACCTTCTTTGTGATAGAAGAGTTTTCAAACTCTCTTTTTGTAGAATCTGCAAGTGCACATTTGGAACTGTTGGAGGCCAACGCTGGAAAAGGAAACATCCTCACGTAGAAACTAGACAGAAGCATTCTCAGAAACTTGCTTGTGACGAGTGCATTCAACTCACAGACTTGAACCTTTCTTTTGAAAGAGCAGTTTTGGAACACTCTTTTTGTAGGATCTGCTAGTGTATATTTGGAGCGCTGTGAGGCCTACGCTGGGAAATGAAATATCTTCACCTAAAAACTAGACGGAAGCATTCTGCGAAACTTCTCTGTGATGAGTGCATTCAACTCACAGACTTGAACGTTCCTTTTGATAGAACAGTTTTGAAACCCTCCTTTTGTAGAATCTGCAAGTGTTTATTTCGAGCGCTTGGAGGCCTACGCTGGAAAAGGAAATGTCTTCAAATAACAACTACACAGAAGCATTCTCAGAAACTTCTTTGTGATGAGTGCATTCAACTCACAGACTTGAACCTTCCTTTTGAAAGAGCAGTTTTGAAACACTCTTTTTGTAGAATCTGCAAGTGGATATTTGGAGCGCTTTGAGGCCTATGCTGGGAAATGAAATATCTTCTCCTAAAAACTAGACAGAAGCATTCTCAGAAACTTCTGTGTGATGAGTGCATTCAACTCACAGACTTGAACATTGCTTTTGATAGAGCAGTTTGGAAACACTCCTTTTGTAAAATCTGCAAGTGTTTATTTGGAGCGCTTTGAGGCCTATCCTGGAAAAGGAAATATCTTCACATAATAACTAGACAGAAGCATTCTCAGAAACTTCTTGGTGATGAGTGCATTCTACTCACAGAGTTGAACCTTCTTTGTGATAGAAGAGTTTTCAAACTCTCTTTTTGTAGAATCTGCAAGTGCACATTTGGAACTGTTGGAGGCCAACGCTGGAAAAGGAAACAACCTCAAATAGAAACTAGACAGAAGCATTCTCAGAAACTTGCTTGTGACGAGTGCATTCAACTCACAGACTTGAACCTTTCTTTTGAAAGAGCAGTTTTGGAACACTCTTTTTGTAGGATCTGCTAGTGTATATTTGGAGCGCTGTGAGGCCTACGCTGGGAAATGAAATATCTTCACCTAAAAACTAGACGGAAGCATTCTCCGAAACTTCTGTGTGATGAGTGCATTCAACTCACAGACTTGAACGTTCCTTTTGATAGAACAGTTTTGAAACCCTCCTTTTGTAGAATCTGCAAGTGTTTATTTCGAGCGCTTGGAGGCCTACGCTGGAAAAGGAAATGTCTTCAAATAACAACTACACAGAAGCATTCTCAGAAACTTCTTTGTGATGAGTGCATTCAACTCACAGACTTGAACCTTCCTTTTGAAAGAGCAGTTTTGAAACACTCTTTTTGTAGAATCTGCAAGTGGATATTTGGAGCGCTTTGAGGCCTATGCTGGGAAATGAAATATCTTCTCCTAAAAACTAGACAGAAGCATTCTCAGAAACTTCTGTGTGATGAGTGCATTCAACTCACAGACTTGAACACTGCTTTTGATAGAGCAGTTTGGAAACACTCCTTTTGTAAAATCTGCAAGTGTTTATTTGGAGCGCTTTGAGGCCTATCCTGGAAAAGGAAATATCTTCACATAATAACTAGACAGAAGCATTCTCAGAAACTTCTTTGTGATGAGTGCATTCTACTCACAGAGTTGAACCTTCTTTGTGATAGAAGAGTTTTCAAACTCTCTTTTTGTAGAATCTGCAAGGGCACATTTGGAACTGTTGGAGGCCAACGCTGGAAAAGGAAACATCCTCACATAGAAACTAGACAGAAGCATTCTCAGAAACTTGCTTGTGACGAGTGCATTCAACTCACAGACTTGAACCTTTCTTTTGAAAGATCAGTTTTGGAACACACTTTTTGTAGGATCTGCTAGTGTATATTTGGAGCGCTGTGAGGCCTACGCTGGGAAATGAAATATCTTCACCTAAAAACTAGACGGAAGCATTCTCCGAAACTTCTGTGTGATGAGTGCATTCAACTCACAGACTTGAACGTTCCTTTTGATAGAACAGTTTTGAAACCCTCCTTTTGTAGAATCTGCAAGTGTTTATTTCGAGCGCTTGGAGGCCTACGCTGGAAAAGGAAATGTCTTCAAATAACAACTACACAGAAGCATTCTCAGAAACTTCTTTGTGATGAGTGCATTCAACTCACAGACTTGAACCTTCCTTTTGAAAGAGCAGTTTTGAAACACTCTTTTTGTAGAATCTGCAAGTGGATATTTGGAGCGCTTTGAGGCCTATGCTGGGAAATGAAATATCTTCTCCTAAAAACTAGACAGAAGCATTCTCAGAAACTTCTGTGTGATGAGTGCATTCAACTCACAGACTTGAACACTGCTTTTGATAGAGCAGTTTGGAAACACTCCTTTTGTAAAATCTGCAAGTGTTTATTTGGAGCGCTTTGAGGCCTATCCTGGAAAAGGAAATATCTTCACATAATAACTAGACAGAAGCATTCTCAGAAACTTCTTTGTGATGAGTGCATTCTACTCACAGAGTTGAACCTTCTTTGTGATAGAAGAGTTTTCAAACTCTCTTTTTGTAGAATCTGCAAGGGCACATTTGGAACTGTTGGAGGCCAACGCTGGAAAAGGAAACATCCTCACATAGAAACTAGACAGAAGCATTCTCAGAAACTTGCTTGTGACGAGTGCATTCAACTCACAGACTTGAACCTTTCTTTTGAAAGATCAGTTTTGGAACACACTTTTTGTAGGATCTGCTAGTGTATATTTGGAGCGCTGTGAGGCCTACGCTGGGAAATGAAATATCTTCACCTAAAAACTAGACGGAAGCATTCTCCGAAACTTCTGTGTGATGAGTGCATTCAACTCACAGACTTGAACGTTCCTTTTGATAGAACAGTTTTGAAACCCTCCTTTTGTAGAATCTGCAAGTGTTTATTTCGAGCGCTTGGAGGCCTACGCTGGAAAAGGAAATGTCTTCAAATAACAACTACACAGAAGCATTCTCAGAAACTTCTTTGTGATGAGTGCATTCAACTCACAGACTTGAACCTTCCTTTTGAAAGAGCAGTTTTGAAACACTCTTTTTGTAGAATCTGCAAGTGGATATTTGGAGCGCTTTGAGGCCTATGCTGGGAAATGAAATATCTTCTCCTAAAAACTAGACAGAAGCATTCTCAGAAACTTCTGTGTGATGAGTGCATTCAACTCACAGACTTGAACACTGCTTTTGATAGAGCAGTTTGGAAAGACTCCTTTTGTAAAATCTGCAAGTGTTTATTTGGAGCGCTTTGAGGCCTATCCTGGAAAAGGAAATATCTTCACATAATAACTAGACAGAAGCATTCTCAGAAACTTCTTGGTGATGAGTGCATTCTACTCACAGAGTTGAACCTTCTTTGTGATAGAAGAGTTTTCAAACTCTCTTTTTGTAGAATCTGCAAGTGCACATTTGGAACTGTTGGAGGCCAACGCTGGAAAAGGAAACATCCTCAAATAGAAACTAGACAGAAGCATTCTCATAAACTTGCTTGTGACGAGTGCATTCAACTCACAGACTTGAACCTTTCTTTTGAAAGAGCAGTTTTGGAACACTCTTTTTGTAGAATCTGCTAGTGTATATTTGGAGCGCTGTGAGGCCTATGCTGGGAAATGAAATATCTTCACCTAAAAACTAGACGGAAGCATTCTCCGAAACTTCTGTGTGATGAGTGCATTCAACTCACAGACTTGAACGTTCCTTTTGATAGAACAGTTTTGAAACACTCCTTTTGTAGAATCTGCAAGTGTTTCTTTCGAGCGCTTGGAGGACTACGCTGGAAAAGGAAATGTCTTCAAATAACAACTACACAGAAGCATTCTCAGAAACTTCTTTGTGATGAGTGCATTCAACTCACAGAGTTGAACCTTCCTTTTCAAAGAGCAGTTTTGAAACACTCTTTTTGTAGAATCTGCAAGTGGATATTTGGAGCGCTTTGAGGCCTATGCTGGGAAATGAAATATCTTCTCCTAAAAACTAGACAGAAGCATTCTCAGAAACTTCTGTGTGATGAGTGCATTCAACTCACAGACTTGAACATTGCTTTTGATAGAGCAGTTTGGAAACACTCCTTTTGTAAAATCTGCAAGTGTTTATTTGGAGCGCTTTGAGGCCTATCCTGGAAAAGGAAATATCTTCACAAAATAACTAGACAGAAGCATTCTCAGAAACTTCTTTGTGATAAGTGCATTCTACTCACAGAGTTGAACCTTCTTTGTGATAGAAGAGTTTTCAAACTCTCTTTTTGTAGAATCTGCAAGTGCACATTTGGAACTGTTGGAGGCCAACGCTGGAAAAGGAAACATCCTCACATAGAAACTAGACAGAAGCATTCTCAGAAACTTGCTTGTGACGAGTGCATTCAACTCACAGACTTGAACCTTTCTTTTGAAAGAGCAGTTTTGGAACACTCTTTTTGTAGAATCTGCTAGTGTATATTTGGAGCGCTGTGAGGCCTATGCTGGGAAATGAAATATCTTCACCTAAAAACTAGACGGAAGCATTCTCCGAAACTTCTGTGTGATGAGTGCATTCAACTCACAGACTTGAACGTTCCTTTTGATAGAACAGTTTTGAAACACTCCTTTTGTAGAATCTGCAAGTGTTTCTTTCGAGCGCTTGGAGGACTACGCTGGAAAAGGAAATGTCTTCAAATAACAACTACACAGAAGCATTCTCAGAAACTTCTTTGTGATGAGTGCATTCAACTCACTGAGTTGAACCTTCCTTTTGAAAGAGCAGTTTTGAAACACTCTTTTTGTAGAATCTGCAAGTGGATATTTGGAGCGCTTTGAGGCCTATGCTGGGAAATGAAATATCTTCTCCTAAAAACTAGACAGAAGCATTCTCAGAAACTTCTGTGTGATGAGTGCATTCAACTCACAGACTTGAACATTGCTTTTGATAGAGCAGTTTGGAAACACTCCTTTTGTAAAATCTGCAAGTGTTTATTTGGAGCGCTTTGAGGCCTATCCTGGAAAAGGAAATATCTTCACAAAATAACTAGACAGAATCATTCTCAGAAACTTCTTTGTGATAAGTGCATTCTACTCACAGAGTTGAACCTTCTTTGTGATAGAAGAGTTTTCAAACTCTCTTTTTGTAGAATCTCAAGTGCACATTTGGAACTGTTGGAGGCCAACGCTGGAAAAGGAAACATCCTCACATAGAAACTAGACAGAAGCACTCTCAGAAACTTGCTTGTGACGAGTGCATTCAACTCACAGACTTGAACCTTTCTTTTGAAAGAGCAGTTTTGGAACACTCTTTTTGTAGAATCTGCTAGTGTATATTTGGAGCGCTGTGAGGCCTATGCTGGGAAATGAAATATCTTCACCTAAAAACTAGACGGAAGCATTCTCCGAAACTTCTGTGTGATGAGTGCATTCAACTCACAGACTTGAACGTTCCTTTTGATAGAACAGTTTTGAAACACTCCTTTTGTAGAATCTGGAAATGTTTCTTTCGAGCGCTTGGAGGACTACGCTGTAAAAGGAAATGTATTCAAATAACAACTACACGGAAGCATTCTCAGAAACTTCTTTGTGATGAGTGCATTCAACTCACAGACTTGAACCTTCCTTTTGAAAGAGCAGTTTTGAAACACTCTTTTTGTAGAATCTGCAAGTGGATATTTGGAGCGCTTTGAGGCCTATGCTGGGAAATGAAATATCTTCTCCTAAAAACTAGACAGAAGCATTCTCAGAAACTTCTGTGTGATGAGTGCATTCAACTCACAGACTTGAACAATGCTTTTGATAGAGCAGTTTGGAAACACTCCTTTTGTAAAATCTGCAAGTGTTTATTTGGAGCGCTTTGAGGCCTATCCTGGAAAAGGAAATATCTTCACATAATAACTAGACAGAAGCCTTCTCAGAAACTTCTTTGTGATGAGTGCATTCTACTCACAGAGTTGAACCTTCTTTGTGATAGAAGAGTTTTCAAACTCTCTTTTTGTAGAATCTGCAAGTGCACATTTGGAACTGTTGGAGGCCAACGCTGGAAAAGGAAACATCCTCACGTAGAAACTAGACAGAAGCATTCTCAGAAACTTGCTTGTGACGAGTGCATTCAACTCACAGACTTGAACCTTTCTTTTGAAAGAGCAGTTTTGGAACACTCTTTTTGTAGGATCTGCTAGTGTATATTTGGAGCGCTGTGAGGCCTACGCTGGGAAATGAAATATCTTCACCTAAAAACTAGACGGAAGCATTCTCCGAAACTTCTGTGTGATGAGTGCATTCAACTCACAGACTTGAACGTTCCTTTTGATAGAACAGTTTTGAAACCCTCCTTTTGTAGAATCTGCAAGTGTTTATTTCGAGCGCTTGGAGGCCTACGCTGGAAAAGGAAATGTCTTCAAATAACAACTACACAGAAGCATTCTCAGAAACTTCTTTGTGATGAGTGCATTCAACTCACAGACTTGAACCTTCCTTTTGAAAGAGCAGTTTTGAAACACTCTTTTTGTAGAATCTGCAAGTGGATATTTGGAGCGCTTTGAGGCCTATGCTGGGAAATGAAATATCTTCTCCTAAAAACTAGACAGAAGCATTCTCAGAAACTTCTGTGTGATTAGTGCATTCAACTCACAGACTTGAACACTGCTTTTGATAGAGCAGTTTGGAAACACCCCTTTTGTAAAATCTGCAAGTGTTTATTTGGAGCGCTTTGAGGCCTATCCTGGAAAAGGAAATATCTTCACATAATAACTAGACAGAAGCATTCTCAGAAACTTCTTGGTGATGAGTGCATTCTACTCACAGAGTTGAACCTTCTTTGTGATAGAAGAGTTTTCAAACTCTCTTTTTGTAGAATCTGCAAGTGCACATTTGGAACTGTTGGAGGCCAACGCTGGAAAAGGAAACAACCTCAAATAGAAACTAGACAGAAGCATTCTCAGAAACTTGCTGGTGACGAGTGCATTCAACTCACAGACTTGAACCTTTCTTTTGAAAGAGCAGTTTTGGAACACTCTTTTTGTAGGATCTGCTAGTGTATATTTGGAGCGCTGTGAGGCCTGCGCTGGGAAATGAAATATCTTCACCTAAAAACTAGACGGAAGTATTCTCCGAAACTTCTGTGTGATGAGTGCATTCAACTCACAGACTTGAAAGTTCCTTTTGATAGAACAGTTTTGAAACACTCCTTTTGTAGAATCTGCAAGTGTTTATTTCGAGAGCTTGGAGGCCTATGCTGGAAAAGGAAATGTCTTCAAATAACAACTACACAGAAGCATTCTCAGAAACTTCTTTGTGATGAGTGCATTCAACTCACAGACTTGAACCTTCCTTTTGAAAGAGCAGTTTTGAAACACTCTTTTTGTAGAATCTGCAAGTGGATATTTGGAGCGCTTTGAGGCCTATGCTGGCAAATGAAATATCTTCTCCTAAAAACTAGACAGAAGCATTCTCAGAAACTTCTGTGTGATGAGTGCATTCAACTCACAGACTTGAACACTGCTTTTGATAGAGCAGTTTGGAAACACTCCTTTTGTAAAATCTGCAAGTGTTTATTTGGAGCGCTTTGAGGCCTATCCTGGAAAAGGAAATATCTTCACATAATAACTAGACAGAAGCATTCTCAGAAACTTCTTGGTGATGAGTGCATTCTACTCACAGAGTTGAACCTTCTTTGTGATAGAAGAGTTTTCAAACTCTCTTTTTGTAGAATCTGCAAGTGCACATTTGGAACTGTTGGAGGCCAACGCTGGAAAAGGAAACAACCTCAAATAGAAACTAGACAGAAGCATTCTCAGAAACTTGCTTGTGACGAGTGCATTCAACTCACAGACTTGAACCTTTCTTTTGAAAGAGCAGTTTTGGAACACTCCTTTTGTAGAATCTGCTAGTGTATATTTGGAGCGCTGTGAGGCCTATGCTGGGAAATGAAATGTCTTCACCTAAAAACTAGACGGAAGCATTCTCCGAAACTTCTGTGTGATGAGTGCATTCAACTCACAGACTTGAACGTTCCTTTTGATAGAACAGTTTTGAAACACTCCTTTTGTAGAATCTGGAAGTGTTTCTTTCGAGCGCTTGGAGGACTACGCTGTAAAAGGAAATGTATTCAAATAACAACTACACAGAAGCATTCTCAGAAACTTCTTTGTGATGAGTGCATTCAACTCACAGACTTGAACCTTCCTTTTGAAAGAGCAGTTTTGAAACACTCTTTTTGTAGAATCTGCAAGTGGATATTTGGAGCGCTTTGAGGCCTATGCTGGGAAATGAAATATCATCTCCTAAAAACTAGACAGAAGCATTCTCAGAAACTTCTGTGTGATGAGTGCATTCAACTCACAGACTTGAACAATGCTTTTGATAGAGCAGTTTGGAAACACTCCTTTTGTAAAATCTGCAAGTGTTTATTTGGAGCGCTTTGAGGCCTATCCTGGAAAAGGAAATATCTTCACATAATAACTAGACAGAAGCATTCTCAGAAACTTCTTTGTGATGAGTGCATTCTACTCACAGAGTTGAACCTTCTTTGTGATAGAAGAGTTTTCAAACTCTCTTTTTGTAGAATCTGCAAGGGCACATTTGGAACTGTTGGAGGCCAACGCTGGAAAAGGAAACATCCTCACATAGAAACTAGACAGAAGCATTCTCATAAACTTGCTTGTGACGAGTGCATTCAACTCACAGACTTGAACCTTTCTTTTGAAAGAGCAGTTTTGGAACACTCTTTTTGTAGAATCTGCTAGTGTATATTTGGAGCGCTGTGAGGCCTACGCTGGGAAATGAAATATCTTCACCTAAAAACTAGACGGAAGCATTCTCCGAAACTTCTCTGTGATGAGTGCATTCAACTCACAGACTTGAACGTTCCTTTTGATAGAACAGTTTTGAAACCCTCCTTTTGTAGAATCTGCAAGTGTTTATTTCGAGCGCTTGGAGGCCTACGCTGGAAAAGGAAATGTCTTCAAATAACAACTACACAGAAGCATTCTCAGAAACTTCTTTGTGATGAGTGCATTCAACTCACAGACTTGAACCTTCCTTTTGAAAGAGCAGTTTTGAAACACTCTTTTTGTAGAATCTGCAAGTGGATATTTGGAGCGCTTTGAGGCCTATGCTGGGAAATGAAATATCTTCTCCTAAAAACTAGACAGAAGCATTCTCAGAAACTTCTGTGTGATGAGTGCATTCAACTCACAGACTTGAACATTGCTTTTGATAGAGCAGTTTGGAAACACTCCTTTTGTAAAATCTGCAAGTGTTTATTTGGAGCGCTTTGAGGCCTATCCTGGAAAAGGAAATATCTTCACATAATAACTAGACAGAAGCATTCTCAGAAACTTCTTGGTGATGAGTGCATTCTACTCACAGAGTTGAACCTTCTTTGTGATAGAAGAGTTTTCAAACTCTCTTTTTGTAGAATCTGCAAGTGCACATTTGGAACTGTTGGAGGCCAACGCTGGAAAAGGAAACAACCTCAAATAGAAACTAGACAGAAGCATTCTCAGAAACTTGCTTGTGACGAGTGCATTCAACTCACAGACTTGAACCTTTCTTTTGAAAGAGCAGTTTTGGAACACTCTTTTTGTAGGATCTGCTAGTGTATATTTGGAGCGCTGTGAGGCCTACGCTGGGAAATGAAATATCTTCACCTAAAAACTAGACGGAAGCATTCTCCGAAACTTCTGTGTGATGAGTGCATTCAACTCACAGACTTGAACGTTCCTTTTGATAGAACAGTTTTGAAACCCTCCTTTTGTAGAATCTGCAAGTGTTTATTTCGAGCGCTTGGAGGCCTACGCTGGAAAAGGAAATGTCTTCAAATAACAACTACACAGAAGCATTCTCAGAAACTTCTTTGTGATGAGTGCATTCAACTCACAGACTTGAACCTTCCTTTTGAAAGAGCAGTTTTGAAACACTCTTTTTGTAGAATCTGCAAGTGGATATTTGGAGCGCTTTGAGGCCTATGCTGGGAAATGAAATATCTTCTCCTAAAAACTAGACAGAAGCATTCTCAGAAACTTCTGTGTGATGAGTGCATTCAACTCACAGACTTGAACACTGCTTTTGATAGAGCAGTTTGGAAACACTCCTTTTGTAAAATCTGCAAGTGTTTATTTGGAGCGCTTTGAGGCCTATCCTGGAAAAGGAAATATCTTCACATAATAACTAGACAGAAGCATTCTCAGAAACTTCTTTGTGATGAGTGCATTCTACTCACAGAGTTGAACCTTCTTTGTGATAGAAGAGTTTTCAAACTCTCTTTTTGTAGAATCTGCAAGGGCACATTTGGAACTGTTGGAGGCCAACGCTGGAAAAGGAAACATCCTCACATAGAAACTAGACAGAAGCATTCTCAGAAACTTGCTTGTGACGAGTGCATTCAACTCACAGACTTGAACCTTTCTTTTGAAAGAGCAGTTTTGGAACACTCTTTTTGTAGAATCTGCTAGTGTATATTTGGAGCGCTGTGAGGCCTATGCTGGGAAATGAAATATCTTCACCTAAAAACTAGACGGAAGCATTCTCCGAAACTTCTGTGTGATGAGTGCATTCAACTCACAGACTTGAACGTTCCTTTTGATAGAACAGTTTTGAAACACTCCTTTTGTAGAATCTGCAAGTGTTTCTTTCGAGCGCTTGGAGGACTACGCTGGAAAAGGAAATGTCTTCAAATAACAACTACACAGAAGCATTCTCAGAAACTTCTTTGTGATGAGTGCATTCAACTCACAGAGTTGAACCTTCCTTTTGAAAGAGCAGTTTTGAAACACTCTTTTTGTAGAATCTGCAAGTGGATATTTGGAGCGCTTTGAGGCCTATGCTGGGAAATGAAATATCTTCTCCTAAAAACTAGACAGAAGCATTCTCAGAAACTTCTGTGTGATGAGTGCATTCAACTCACAGACTTGAACATTGCTTTTGATAGAGCAGTTTGGAAACACTCCTTTTGTAAAATCTGCAAGTGTTTATTTGGAGCGCTTTGAGGCCTATCCTGGAAAAGGAAATATCTTCACAAAATAACTAGACAGAAGCATTCTCAGAAACTTCTTTGTGATAAGTGCATTCTACTCACAGAGTTGAACCTTCTTTGTGATAGAAGAGTTTTCAAACTCTCTTTTTCTAGAATCTGCAAGTGCACATTTGGAACTGTTGGAGGCCAACGCTGGAAAAGGAAACATCCTCACATAGAAACTAGACAGAAGCATTCTCAGAAACTTGCTTGTGACGAGTGCATTCAACTCACAGATTTGAACCTTTCTTTTGAAAGAGCAGTTTTGGAACACTCTTTTTGTAGAATCTGCTAGTGTATATTTGGAGCGCTGTGAGGCCTATGCTGGGAAATGAAATATCTTCACCTAAAAACTAGACGGAAGCATTCTCCGAAACTTCTGTGTGATGAGTGCATTCAACTCACAGACTTGAACGTTCCTTTTGATAGAACAGTTTTGAAACACTCCTTTTGTAGAATCTGGAAGTGTTTCTTTCGAGCGCTTGGAGGACTACGCTGTAAAAGGAAATGTATTCAAATAACAACTACACGGAAGCATTCTCAGAAACTTCTTTGTGATGAGTGCATTCAACTCACAGACTTGAACCTTCCTTTTGAAAGAGCAGTTTTGAAACACTCTTTTTGTAGAATCTGCAAGTGGATATTTGGAGCGCTTTGAGGCCTATGCTGGGAAATGAAATATCTTCTCCTAAAAACTAGACAGAAGCATTCTCAGAAACTTCTGTGTGATGAGTGCATTCAACTCACAGACTTGAACAATGCTTTTGATAGAGCAGTTTGGAAACACTCCTTTTGTAAAATCTGCAAGTGTTTATTTGGAGCGCTTTGAGGCCTATCCTGGAAAAGGAAATATCTTCACATAATAACTAGACAGAAGCATTCTCAGAAACTTCTTTGTGATGAGTGCATTCTACTCACAGAGTTGAACCTTCTTTGTGATAGAAGAGTTTTCAAACTCTCTTTTTGTAGAATCTGCAAGTGCACATTTGGAACTGTTGGAGGCCAACGCTGGAAAAGGAAATATCCTCACATAGAAACTAGACAGAAGCATTCTCAGAAACTTGCTTGTGACGAGTGCATTCAACTCACAGACTTGAACCTTTCTTTTGAAAGAGCAGTTTTGGAACACTCTTTTTGTAGAATCTGCTAGTGTATATTTGGAGCGCTTTGAGGCCTATGCTGGGAAATGAAATATCTTCTCCTAAAAACTAGACAGAAGCATTCTCAGAAACTTCTGTGTGATGAGTGCATTCAACTCACAGACTTGAACAATGCTTTTGATAGAGCAGTTCGGAAACACTCCTTTTGTAAAATCTGCAAGTGTTTATTTGGAGCGCTTTGAGGCCTATCCTGGAAAAGGAAATATCTTCACATAATAACTAGACAGAAGCCTTCTCAGAAACTTCTTTGTGATGAGTGCATTCTACTCACAGAGTTGAACCTTCTTTGTGATAGAAGAGTTTTCAAACTCTCTTTTTGTAGAATCTGCAAGTGCACATTTGGAACTGTTGGAGGCCAACGCTGGAAAAGGAAACATCCTCACGTAGAAACTAGACAGAAGCATTCTCAGAAACTTGCTTGTGACGAGTGCATTCAACTCACAGACTTGAACCTTTCTTTTGAAAGAGCAGTTTTGGAACACTCTTTTTGTAGGATCTGCTAGTGTATATTTGGAGCGCTGTGAGGCCTACGCTGGGAAATGAAATATCTTCACCTAAAAACTAGACGGAAGCATTCTCCGAAACTTCTGTGTGATGAGTGCATTCAACTCACAGACTTGAACGTTCCTTTTGATAGAACAGTTTTGAAACCCTCCTTTTGTAGAATCTGCAAGTGTTTATTTCGAGCGCTTGGAGGCCTACGCTGGAAAAGGAAATGTCTTCAAATAACAACTACACAGAAGCATTCTCAGAAACTTCTTTGTGATGAGTGCATTCAACTCACAGACTTGAACCTTCCTTTTGAAAGAGCAGTTTTGAAACACTCTTTTTGTAGAATCTGCAAGTGGATATTTGGAGCGCTTTGAGGCCTATGCTGGGAAATGAAATATCTTCTCCTAAAAACTAGACAGAAGCATTCTCAGAAACTTCTGTGTGATGAGTGCATTCAACTCACAGACTTGAACACTGCTTTTGATAGAGCAGTTTGGAAACACTCCTTTTGTAAAATCTGCAAGTGTTTATTTGGAGCGCTTTGAGGCCTATCCTGGAAAAGGAAATATCTTCACATAATAACTAGACAGAAGCATTCTCAGAAACTTCTTTGTGATGAGTGCATTCTACTCACAGAGTTGAACCTTCTTTGTGATAGAAGAGTTTTCAAACTCTCTTTTTGTAGAATCTGCAAGTGCACATTTGGAACTGTTGGAGGCCAACGCTGGAAAAGGAAACATCCTCAAATAGAAACTAGACAGAAGCATTCTCAGAAACTTGCTGGTGACGAGTGCATTCAACTCACAGACTTGAACCTTTCTTTTGAAAGAGCAGTTTTGGAACACTCTTTTTGTAGGATCTGCTAGTGTATATTTGGAGCACTGTGAGGCCTGCGCTGGGAAATGAAATATCTTCACCTAAAAACTAGACGGAAGTATTCTCCGAAACTTCTGTGTGATGAGTGCATTCAACTCACAGACTTGAAAGTTCCTTTTGATAGAACAGTTTTGAAACACTCCTTTTGTAGAATCTGCAAGTGTTTATTTCGAGAGCTTGGAGAACTATGCTGGAAAAGGAAATGTCTTCAAATAACAACTACACAGAAGCATTCTCAGAAACTTCTTTGTGATGAGTGCATTCAACTCACAGACTTGAACCTTCCTTTTGAAAGAGCAGTTTTGAAACACTCTTTTTGTAGAATCTGCAAGTGGATATTTGGAGCGCTTTGAGGCCTATGCTGGCAAATGAAATATCTTCTCCTAAAAACTAGACAGAAGCATTCTCAGAAACTTCTGTGTGATGAGTGCATTCAACTCACAGACTTGAACACTGCTTTTGATAGAGCAGTTTGGAAACACTCCTTTTGTAAAATCTGCAAGTGTTTATTTGGAGCGCTTTGAGGCCTATCCTGGAAAAGGAAATATCTTCACATAATAACTAGACAGAAGCATTCTCAGAAACTTCTTGGTGATGAGTGCATTCTACTCACAGAGTTGAACCTTCTTTGTGATAGAAGAGTTTTCAAACTCTCTTTTTGTAGAATCTGCAAGTGCACATTTGGAACTGTTGGAGGCCAACCCTGGAAAAGGAAACATCCTCACGTAGAAACTAGACAGAAGCATTCTCATAAACTTGCTTGTGACGAGTGCATTCAACTCACAGACTTGAACCTTTCTTTTGAAAGAGCAGTTTTGGAACACTCTTTTTGTAGAATCTGCTAGTGTATATTTGGAGCGCTGTGAGGCCTATGCTGGGAAATGAAATATCTTCACCTAAAAACTAGACGGAAGCATTCTCCGAAACTTCTGTGTGATGAGTGCATTCAACTCACAGAGTTGAACGTTCCTTTTGATAGAACAGTTTTGAAACACTCCTTTTGTAGAATCTGCAAGTGTTTCTTTCGAGCGCTTGGAGGACTACGCTGGAAAAGGAAATGTCTTCAAATAACAACTACACAGAAGCATTCTCAGAAACTTCTTTGTGATGAGTGCATTCAACTCACAGAGTTGAACCTTCATTTTCAAAGAGCAGTTTTGAAACACTCTTTTTGTAGAATCTGCAAGTGGATATTTGGAGCGCTTTGAGGCCTATGCTGGGAAATGAAATATCTTCTCCTAAAAACTAGACAGAAGCATTCTCAGAAACTTCTGTGTGATGAGTGCATTCAACTCACAGACTTGAACATTGCTTTTGATAGAGCAGTTTGGAAACACTCCTTTTGTAAAATCTGCAAGTGTTTATTTGGAGCGCTTTGAGGCCTATCCTGGAAAAGGAAATATCTTCACAAAATAACTAGACAGAAGCATTCTCAGAAACTTCTTTGTGATAAGTGCATTCTACTCACAGAGTTGAACCTTCTTTGTGATAGAAGAGTTTTCAAACTCTCTTTTTGTAGAATCTGCAAGTGCACATTTGGAACTGTTGGAGGCCAACGCTGGAAAAGGAAACATCCTCACATAGAAACTAGACAGAAGCATTCTCAGAAACTTGCTTGTGACGAGTGCATTCAACTCACAGACTTGAACCTTTCTTTTGAAAGAGCAGTTTTGGAACACTCTTTTTGTAGAATCTGCTAGTGTATTTTTGGAGCGCTGTGAGGCCTATGCTGGGAAATGAAATATCTTCACCTAAAAACTAGACGGAAGCATTCTCCGAAACTTCTGTGTGATGAGTGCATTCAACTCACAGACTTGAACGTTCCTTTTGATAGAACAGTTTTGAAACACTCCTTTTGTAGAATCTGCAAGTGTTTCTTTCGAGCGCTTGGAGGACTACGCTGTAAAAGGAAATGTATTCAAATAACAACTACACGGAAGCATTCTCAGAAACTTCTTTGTGATGAGTGCATTCAACTCACAGACTTGAACCTTCCTTTTGAAAGAGCAGTTTTGAAACACTCTTTTTGTAGAATCTGCAAGTGGATATTTGGAGCGCTTTGAGGCCTATGCTGGGAAATGAAATATCTTCTCCTAAAAACTAGACAGAAGCATTCTCAGAAACTTCTGTGTGATGAGTGCATTCAACTCACAGACTTGAACAATGCTTTTGATAGAGCAGTTTGGAAACACTCCTTTTGTAAAATCTGCAAGTGTTTATTTGGAGCGCTTTGAGGCCTATCCTGGAAAAGGAAATATCTTCACATAATAACTAGACAGAAGCCTTCTCAGAAACTTCTTTGTGATGAGTGCATTCTACTCACAGAGTTGAACCTTCTTTGTGATAGAAGAGTTTTCAAACTCTCTTTTTGTAGAATCTGCAAGTGCACATTTGGAACTGTTGGAGGCCAACGCTGGAAAAGGAAACATCCTCACGTAGAAACTAGACAGAAGCATTCTCAGAAACTTGCTTGTGACGAGTGCATTCAACTCACAGACTTGAACCTTTCTTTTGAAAGAGCAGTTTTGGAACACTCTTTTTGTAGGATCTGCTAGTGTATATTTGGAGCGCTGTGAGGCCTACGCTGGGAAATGAAATATCTTCACCTAAAAACTAGACGGAAGCATTCTCCGAAACTTCTGTGTGATGAGTGCATTCAACTCACAGACTTGAACGTTCCTTTTGATAGAACAGTTTTGAAACCCTCCTTTTGTAGAATCTGCAAGTGTTTATTTCGAGCGCTTGGAGGCCTACGCTGGAAAAGGAAATGTCTTCAAATAACAACTACACAGAAGCATTCTCAGAAACTTCTTTGTGATGAGTGCATTCAACTCACAGACTTGAACCTTCCTTTTGAAAGAGCAGTTTTGAAACACTCTTTTTGTAGAATCTGCAAGTGGATATTTGGAGCGCTTTGAGGCCTATGCTGGGAAATGAAATATCTTCTCCTAAAAACTAGACAGAAGCATTCTCAGAAACTTCTGTGTGATTAGTGCATTCAACTCACAGACTTGAACACTGCTTTTGATAGAGCAGTTTGGAAACACTCCTTTTGTAAAATCTGCAAGTGTTTATTTGGAGCGCTTTGAGGCCTATCCTGGAAAAGGAAATATCTTCACATAATAACTAGACAGAAGCATTCTCAGAAACTTCTTGGTGATGAGTGCATTCTACTCACAGAGTTGAACCTTCTTTGTGATAGAAGAGTTTTCAAACTCTCTTTTTGTAGAATCTGCAAGTGCACATTTGGAACTGTTGGAGGCCAACGCTGGAAAAGGAAACAACCTCAAATAGAAACTAGACAGAAGCATTCTCAGAAACTTGCTGGTGACGAGTGCATTCAACTCACAGACTTGAACCTTTCTTTTGAAAGAGCAGTTTTGGAACACTCTTTTTGTAGGATCTGCTAGTGTATATTTGGAGCGCTGTGAGGCCTGCGCTGGGAAATGAAATATCTTCACCTAAAAACTAGACGGAAGTATTCTCCGAAACTTCTGTGTGATGAGTGCATTCAACTCACAGACTTGAAAGTTCCTTTTGATAGAACAGTTTTGAAACACTCCTTTTGTAGAATCTGCAAGTGTTTATTTCGAGAGCTTGGAGGCCTATGCTGGAAAAGGAAATGTCTTCAAATAACAACTACACAGAAGCATTCTCAGAAACTTCTTTGTGATGAGTGCATTCAACTCACAGACTTGAACCTTCCTTTTGAAAGAGCAGTTTTGAAACACTCTTTTTGTAGAATCTGCAAGTGGATATTTGGAGCGCTTTGAGGCCTATGCTGGCAAATGAAATATCTTCTCCTAAAAACTAGACAGAAGCATTCTCAGAAACTTCTGTGTGATGAGTGCATTCAACTCACAGACTTGAACACTGCTTTTGATAGAGCAGTTTGGAAACACTCCTTTTGTAAAATCTGCAAGTGTTTATTTGGAGCGCTTTGAGGCCTATCCTGGAAAAGGAAATATCTTCACATAATAACTAGACAGAAGCATTCTCAGAAACTTCTTTGTGATGAGTGCATTCTACTCACAGAGTTGAACCTTCTTTGTGATAGAAGAGTTTTCAAACTCTCTTTTTGTAGAATCTGCAAGTGCACATTTGGAACTGTTGGAGGCCAACGCTGGAAAAGGAAACATCCTCAAATAGAAACTAGACAGAAGCATTCTCAGAAACTTGCTGGTGACGAGTGCATTCAACTCACAGACTTGAACCTTTCTTTTGAAAGAGCAGTTTTGGAACACTCTTTTTGTAGGATCTGCTAGTGTATATTTGGAGCACTGTGAGGCCTGCGCTGGGAAATGAAATATCTTCACCTAAAAACTAGACGGAAGTATTCTCCGAAACTTCTGTGTGATGAGTGCATTCAACTCACAGACTTGAAAGTTCCTTTTGATAGAACAGTTTTGAAACACTCCTTTTGTAGAATCTGCAAGTGTTTATTTCGAGAGCTTGGAGAACTATGCTGGAAAAGGAAATGTCTTCAAATAACAACTACACAGAAGCATTCTCAGAAACTTCTTTGTGATGAGTGCATTCAACTCACAGACTTGAACCTTCCTTTTGAAAGAGCAGTTTTGAAACACTCTTTTTGTAGAATCTGCAAGTGGATATTTGGAGCGCTTTGAGGCCTATGCTGGCAAATGAAATATCTTCTCCTAAAAACTAGACAGAAGCATTCTCAGAAACTTCTGTGTGATGAGTGCATTCAACTCACAGACTTGAACACTGCTTTTGATAGAGCAGTTTGGAAACACTCCTTTTGTAAAATCTGCAAGTGTTTATTTGGAGCGCTTTGAGGCCTATCCTGGAAAAGGAAATATCTTCACATAATAACTAGACAGAAGCATTCTCAGAAACTTCTTGGTGATGAGTGCATTCTACTCACAGAGTTGAACCTTCTTTGTGATAGAAGAGTTTTCAAACTCTCTTTTTGTAGAATCTGCAAGTGCACATTTGGAACTGTTGGAGGCCAACCCTGGAAAAGGAAACATCCTCACGTAGAAACTAGACAGAAGCATTCTCATAAACTTGCTTGTGACGAGTGCATTCAACTCACAGACTTGAACCTTTCTTTTGAAAGAGCAGTTTTGGAACACTCTTTTTGTAGAATCTGCTAGTGTATATTTGGAGCGCTGTGAGGCCTATGCTGGGAAATGAAATATCTTCACCTAAAAACTAGACGGAAGCATTCTCCGAAACTTCTGTGTGATGAGTGCATTCAACTCACAGAGTTGAACGTTCCTTTTGATAGAACAGTTTTGAAACACTCCTTTTGTAGAATCTGCAAGTGTTTCTTTCGAGCGCTTGGAGGACTACGCTGGAAAAGGAAATGTCTTCAAATAACAACTACACAGAAGCATTCTCAGAAACTTCTTTGTGATGAGTGCATTCAACTCACAGAGTTGAACCTTCATTTTCAAAGAGCAGTTTTGAAACACTCTTTTTGTAGAATCTGCAAGTGGATATTTGGAGCGCTTTGAGGCCTATGCTGGGAAATGAAATATCTTCTCCTAAAAACTAGACAGAAGCATTCTCAGAAACTTCTGTGTGATGAGTGCATTCAACTCACAGACTTGAACATTGCTTTTGATAGAGCAGTTTGGAAACACTCCTTTTGTAAAATCTGCAAGTGTTTATTTGGAGCGCTTTGAGGCCTATCCTGGAAAAGGAAATATCTTCACAAAATAACTAGACAGAAGCATTCTCAGAAACTTCTTTGTGATAAGTGCATTCTACTCACAGAGTTGAACCTTCTTTGTGATAGAAGAGTTTTCAAACTCTCTTTTTGTAGAATCTGCAAGTGCACATTTGGAACTGTTGGAGGCCAACGCTGGAAAAGGAAACATCCTCACATAGAAACTAGACAGAAGCATTCTCAGAAACTTGCTTGTGACGAGTGCATTCAACTCACAGACTTGAACCTTTCTTTTGAAAGAGCAGTTTTGGAACACTCTTTTTGTAGAATCTGCTAGTGTATTTTTGGAGCGCTGTGAGGCCTATGCTGGGAAATGAAATATCTTCACCTAAAAACTAGACGGAAGCATTCTCCGAAACTTCTGTGTGATGAGTGCATTCAACTCACAGACTTGAACGTTCCTTTTGATAGAACAGTTTTGAAACACTCCTTTTGTAGAATCTGCAAGTGTTTCTTTCGAGCGCTTGGAGGACTACGCTGTAAAAGGAAATGTATTCAAATAACAACTACACGGAAGCATTCTCAGAAACTTCTTTGTGATGAGTGCATTCAACTCACAGACTTGAACCTTCCTTTTGAAAGAGCAGTTTTGAAACACTCTTTTTGTAGAATCTGCAAGTGGATATTTGGAGCGCTTTGAGGCCTATGCTGGGAAATGAAATATCTTCTCCTAAAAACTAGACAGAAGCATTCTCAGAAACTTCTGTGTGATGAGTGCATTCAACTCACAGACTTGAACAATGCTTTTGATAGAGCAGTTTGGAAACACTCCTTTTGTAAAATCTGCAAGTGTTTATTTGGAGCGCTTTGAGGCCTATCCTGGAAAAGGAAATATCTTCACATAATAACTAGACAGAAGCCTTCTCAGAAACTTCTTTGTGATGAGTGCATTCTACTCACAGAGTTGAACCTTCTTTGTGATAGAAGAGTTTTCAAACTCTCTTTTTGTAGAATCTGCAAGTGCACATTTGGAACTGTTGGAGGCCAACGCTGGAAAAGGAAACATCCTCACGTAGAAACTAGACAGAAGCATTCTCAGAAACTTGCTTGTGACGAGTGCATTCAACTCACAGACTTGAACCTTTCTTTTGAAAGAGCAGTTTTGGAACACTCTTTTTGTAGGATCTGCTAGTGTATATTTGGAGCGCTGTGAGGCCTACGCTGGGAAATGAAATATCTTCACCTAAAAACTAGACGGAAGCATTCTCCGAAACTTCTGTGTGATGAGTGCATTCAACTCACAGACTTGAACGTTCCTTTTGATAGAACAGTTTTGAAACCCTCCTTTTGTAGAATCTGCAAGTGTTTATTTCGAGCGCTTGGAGGCCTACGCTGGAAAAGGAAATGTCTTCAAATAACAACTACACAGAAGCATTCTCAGAAACTTCTTTGTGATGAGTGCATTCAACTCACAGACTTGAACCTTCCTTTTGAAAGAGCAGTTTTGAAACACTCTTTTTGTAGAATCTGCAAGTGGATATTTGGAGCGCTTTGAGGCCTATGCTGGGAAATGAAATATCTTCTCCTAAAAACTAGACAGAAGCATTCTCAGAAACTTCTGTGTGATTAGTGCATTCAACTCACAGACTTGAACACTGCTTTTGATAGAGCAGTTTGGAAACACTCCTTTTGTAAAATCTGCAAGTGTTTATTTGGAGCGCTTTGAGGCCTATCCTGGAAAAGGAAATATCTTCACATAATAACTAGACAGAAGCATTCTCAGAAACTTCTTGGTGATGAGTGCATTCTACTCACAGAGTTGAACCTTCTTTGTGATAGAAGAGTTTTCAAACTCTCTTTTTGTAGAATCTGCAAGTGCACATTTGGAACTGTTGGAGGCCAACGCTGGAAAAGGAAACAACCTCAAATAGAAACTAGACAGAAGCATTCTCAGAAACTTGCTGGTGACGAGTGCATTCAACTCACAGACTTGAACCTTTCTTTTGAAAGAGCAGTTTTGGAACACTCTTTTTGTAGGATCTGCTAGTGTATATTTGGAGCGCTGTGAGGCCTGCGCTGGGAAATGAAATATCTTCACCTAAAAACTAGACGGAAGTATTCTCCGAAACTTCTGTGTGATGAGTGCATTCAACTCACAGACTTGAAAGTTCCTTTTGATAGAACAGTTTTGAAACACTCCTTTTGTAGAATCTGCAAGTGTTTATTTCGAGAGCTTGGAGGCCTATGCTGGAAAAGGAAATGTCTTCAAATAACAACTACACAGAAGCATTCTCAGAAACTTCTTTGTGATGAGTGCATTCAACTCACAGACTTGAACCTTCCTTTTGAAAGAGCAGTTTTGAAACACTCTTTTTGTAGAATCTGCAAGTGGATATTTGGAGCGCTTTGAGGCCTATGCTGGCAAATGAAATATCTTCTCCTAAAAACTAGACAGAAGCATTCTCAGAAACTTCTGTGTGATGAGTGCATTCAACTCACAGACTTGAACACTGCTTTTGATAGAGCAGTTTGGAAACACTCCTTTTGTAAAATCTGCAAGTGTTTATTTGGAGCGCTTTGAGGCCTATCCTGGAAAAGGAAATATCTTCACATAATAACTAGACAGAAGCATTCTCAGAAACTTCTTGGTGATGAGTGCATTCTACTCACAGAGTTGAACCTTCTTTGTGATAGAAGAGTTTTCAAACTCTCTTTTTGTAGAATCTGCAAGTGCACATTTGGAACTGTTGGAGGCCAACGCTGGAAAAGGAAACAACCTCAAATAGAAACTAGACAGAAGCATTCTCAGAAACTTGCTTGTGACGAGTGCATTCAACTCACAGACTTGAACCTTTCTTTTGAAAGAGCAGTTTTGGAACACTCCTTTTGTAGAATCTGCTAGTGTATATTTGGAGCGCTGTGAGGCCTATGCTGGGTAATGAAATATCTTCACCTAAAAACTAGACGGAAGCATTCTCCGAAACTTCTGTGTGATGAGTGCATTCAACTCACAGACTTGAACGTTCCTTTTGATAGAACAGTTTTGAAACACTCCTTTTGTAGAATCTGGAAGTGTTTCTTTCGAGCGCTTGGAGGACTACGCTGTAAAAGGAAATGTATTCAAATAACAACTACACAGAAGCATTCTCAGAAACTTCTTTGTGATGAGTGCATTCAACTCACAGACTTGAACCTTCCTTTTGAAAGAGCAGTTTTGAAACACTCTTTTTGTAGAATCTGCAAGTGGATATTTGGAGCGCTTTGAGGCCTATGCTGGGAAATGAAATATCATCTCCTAAAAACTAGACAGAAGCATTCTCAGAAACTTCTGTGTGATGAGTGCATTCAACTCACAGACTTGAACAATGCTTTTGATAGAGCAGTTTGGAAACACTCCTTTTGTAAAATCTGCAAGTGTTTATTTGGAGCGCTTTGAGGCCTATCCTGGAAAAGGAAATATCTTCACATAATAACTAGACAGAAGCATTCTCAGAAACTTCTTTGTGATGAGTGCATTCTACTCACAGAGTTGAACCTTCTTTGTGATAGAAGAGTTTTCAAACTCTCTTTTTGTAGAATCTGCAAGGGCACATTTGGAACTGTTGGAGGCCAACGCTGGAAAAGGAAACATCCTCACATAGAAACTAGACAGAAGCATTCTCATAAACTTGCTTGTGACGAGTGCATTCAACTCACAGACTTGAACCTTTCTTTTGAAAGAGCAGTTTTGGAACACTCTTTTTGTAGAATCTGCTAGTGTATATTTGGAGCGCTGTGAGGCCTATGCTGGGAAATGAAATATCTTCACCTAAAAACTAGACGGAAGCATTCTCCGAAACTTCTGTGTGATGAGTGCATTCAACTCACAGACTTGAACGTTCCTTTTGATAGAACAGTTTTGAAACACTCCTTTTGTAGAATCTGCAAGTGTTTATTTGGAGCGCTTGCAGTCCTATGCTGGAAAAGGAAGTGTCTTCAAATAACAACTACACAGAAGCATTCTCAGAAACTTCTTTGTGATGAGTGCATTCACCTCACAGACTTGAACCTTCCTTTTGAAAGAGCAGTTTTGAAACACTCTTTTTGTAGAATCTGCAAGTGGATATTTGGAGCGCTTGGAGTTCTATGCTGGGAAATGAAATATCTTCTCCTAAAAACTAGACAGAAGCATTCTCAGAAACTTCTGTGTGATGAGTGCATTCAACTCACAGACTTGAACAATGCTTTTGATAGAGCAGTTTGGAAACACTCCTTTTGTAAAATCTGCAAGTGTTTATTTGGAGCGCTTTGAGGCCTATCCTGGAAAAGGAAATATCTTCACATAATAACTAGACAGAAGCCTTCTCAGAAACTTCTTTGTGATGAGTGCATTCTACTCACAGAGTTGAACCTTCTTTGTGATAGAAGAGTTTTCAAACTCTCTTTTTGTAGAATCTGCAAGTGCACATTTGGAACTGTTGGAGGCCAACGCTGGAAAAGGAAACATCCTCACGTAGAAACTAGACAGAAGCATTCTCAGAAACTTGCTTGTGACGAGTGCATTCAACTCACAGACTTGAACCTTTCTTTTGAAAGAGCAGTTTTGGAACACTCTTTTTGTAGGATCTGCTAGTGTATATTTGGAGCGCTGTGAGGCCTACGCTGGGAAATGAAATATCTTCACCTAAAAACTAGACGGAAGCATTCTCCGAAACTTCTCTGTGATGAGTGCATTCAACTCACAGACTTGAACGTTCCTTTTGATAGAACAGTTTTGAAACCCTCCTTTTGTAGAATCTGCAAGTGTTTATTTCGAGCGCTTGGAGGACTACGCTGGAAAAGGAAATGTCTTCAAATAACAACTACACAGAAGCATTCTCAGAAACTTCTTTGTGATGAGTGCATTCAACTCACAGAGTTGAACCTTCCTTTTGAAAGAGCAGTTTTGAAACACTCTTTTTGTAGAATCTGCAAGTGGATATTTGGAGCGCTTTGAGGCCTATGCTGGGAAATGAAATATCTTCTCCTAAAAACTAGACAGAAGCATTCTCAGAAACTTCTGTGTGATGAGTGCATTCAACTCACAGACTTGAACATTGCTTTTGATAGAGCAGTTTGGAAACACTCCTTTTGTAAAATCTGCAAGTGTTTATTTGGAGCGCTTTGAGGCCTATCCTGGAAAAGGAAATATCTTCACAAAATAACTAGACAGAAGCATTCTCAGAAACTTCTTTGTGATAAGTGCATTCTACTCACAGAGTTGAACCTTCTTTGTGATAGAAGAGTTTTCAAACTCTCTTTTTGTAGAATCTGCAAGTGCACATTTGGAACTGTTGGAGGCCAACGCTGGAAAAGGAAACATCCTCACATAGAAACTAGACAGAAGCATTCTCAGAAACTTGCTTGTGACGAGTGCATTCAACTCACAGACTTGAACCTTTCTTTTGAAAGAGCAGTTTTGGAACACTCTTTTTGTAGAATCTGCTAGTGTATATTTGGAGCGCTGTGAGGCCTATGCTGGGAAATGAAATATCTTCACCTAAAAACTAGACGGAAGCATTCTCCGAAACTTCTGTGTGATGAGTGCATTCAACTCACAGACTTGAACGTTCCTTTTGATAGAACAGTTTTGAAACACTCCTTTTGTAGAATCTGCAAGTGTTTCTTTCGAGCGCTTGGAGGACTACGCTGGAAAAGGAAATGTCTTCAAATAACAACTACACAGAAGCATTCTCAGAAACTTCTTTGTGATGAGTGCATTCAACTCACAGAGTTGAACCTTCCTTTTGAAAGAGCAGTTTTGAAACACTCTTTTTGTAGAATCTGCAAGTGGATATTTGGAGCGCTTTGAGGCCTATGCTGGGAAATGAAATATCTTCTCCTAAAAACTAGACAGAAGCATTCTCAGAAACTTCTGTGTGATGAGTGCATTCAACTCACAGACTTGAACATTGCTTTTGATAGAGCAGTTTGGAAACACTCCTTTTGTAAAATCTGCAAGTGTTTATTTGGAGCGCTTTGAGGCCTATCCTGGAAAAGGAAATATCTTCACAAAATAACTAGACAGAATCATTCTCAGAAACTTCTTTGTGATAAGTGCATTCTACTCACAGAGTTGAACCTTCTTTGTGATAGAAGAGTTTTCAAACTCTCTTTTTGTAGAATCTCAAGTGCACATTTGGAACTGTTGGAGGCCAACGCTGGAAAAGGAAACATCCTCACATAGAAACTAGACAGAAGCATTCTCAGAAACTTGCTTGTGACGAGTGCATTCAACTCACAGACTTGAACCTTTCTTTTGAAAGAGCAGTTTTGGAACACTCTTTTTGTAGAATCTGCTAGTGTATATTTGGAGCGCTGTGAGGCCTATGCTGGGAAATGAAATATCTTCACCTAAAAACTAGACGGAAGCATTCTCCGAAACTTCTGTGTGATGAGTGCATTCAACTCACAGACTTGAACGTTCCTTTTGATAGAACAGTTTTGAAACACTCCTTTTGTAGAATCTGGAAGTGTTTCTTTCGAGCGCTTGGAGGACTACGCTGTAAAAGGAAATGTATTCAAATAACAACTACACGGAAGCATTCTCAGAAACTTCTTTGTGATGAGTGCATTCAACTCACAGACTTGAACCTTCCTTTTGAAAGAGCAGTTTTGAAACACTCTTTTTGTAGAATCTGCAAGTGGATATTTGGAGCGCTTTGAGGCCTATGCTGGGAAATGAAATATCTTCTCCTAAAAACTAGACAGAAGCATTCTCAGAAACTTCTGTGTGATGAGTGCATTCAACTCACAGACTTGAACAATGCTTTTGATAGAGCAGTTTGGAAACACTCCTTTTGTAAAATCTGCAAGTGTTTATTTGGAGCGCTTTGAGGCCTATCCTGGAAAAGGAAATATCTTCACATAATAACTAGACAGAAGCCTTCTCAGAAACTTCTTTGTGATGAGTGCATTCTACTCACAGAGTTGAACCTTCTTTGTGATAGAAGAGTTTTCAAACTCTCTTTTTGTAGAATCTGCAAGTGCACATTTGGAACTGTTGGAGGCCAACGCTGGAAAAGGAAACATCCTCACGTAGAAACTAGACAGAAGCATTCTCAGAAACTTGCTTGTGACGAGTGCATTCAACTCACAGACTTGAACCTTTCTTTTGAAAGAGCAGTTTTGGAACACTCTTTTTGTAGGATCTGCTAGTGTATATTTGGAGCGCTGTGAGGCCTACGCTGGGAAATGAAATATCTTCACCTAAAAACTAGACGGAAGCATTCTCCGAAACTTCTGTGTGATGAGTGCATTCAACTCACAGACTTGAACGTTCCTTTTGATAGAACAGTTTTGAAACCCTCCTTTTGTAGAATCTGCAAGTGTTTATTTCGAGCGCTTGGAGGCCTACGCTGGAAAAGGAAATGTCTTCAAATAACAACTACACAGAAGCATTCTCAGAAACTTCTTTGTGATGAGTGCATTCAACTCACAGACTTGAACCTTCCTTTTGAAAGAGCAGTTTTGAAACACTCTTTTTGTAGAATCTGCAAGTGGATATTTGGAGCGCTTTGAGGCCTATGCTGGGAAATGAAATATCTTCTCCTAAAAACTAGAC
Organism: Pongo pygmaeus; assembly: GCF_028885625.2. Classification (NCBI taxonomy): domain Eukaryota; kingdom Metazoa; phylum Chordata; class Mammalia; order Primates; family Hominidae; genus Pongo; species Pongo pygmaeus. The sequence continues at coordinate 40,910,928 of NC_072392.2, forward strand.
AGAAGCATTCTCAGAAACTTCTGTGTGATTAGTGCATTCAACTCACAGACTTGAACACTGCTTTTGATAGAGCAGTTTGGAAACACTCCTTTTGTAAAATCTGCAAGTGTTTATTTGGAGCGCTTTGAGGCCTATCCTGGAAAAGGAAATATCTTCACATAATAACTAGACAGAAGCATTCTCAGAAACTTCTTGGTGATGAGTGCATTCTACTCACAGAGTTGAACCTTCTTTGTGATAGAAGAGTTTTCAAACTCTCTTTTTGTAGAATCTGCAAGTGCACATTTGGAACTGTTGGAGGCCAACGCTGGAAAAGGAAACAACCTCAAATAGAAACTAGACAGAAGCATTCTCAGAAACTTGCTGGTGACGAGTGCATTCAACTCACAGACTTGAACCTTTCTTTTGAAAGAGCAGTTTTGGAACACTCTTTTTGTAGGATCTGCTAGTGTATATTTGGAGCGCTGTGAGGCCTGCGCTGGGAAATGAAATATCTTCACCTAAAAACTAGACGGAAGTATTCTCCGAAACTTCTGTGTGATGAGTGCATTCAACTCACAGACTTGAAAGTTCCTTTTGATAGAACAGTTTTGAAACACTCCTTTTGTAGAATCTGCAAGTGTTTATTTCGAGAGCTTGGAGGCCTATGCTGGAAAAGGAAATGTCTTCAAATAGCAACTACACAGAAGCATTCTCAGAAACTTCTTTGTGATGAGTGCATTCAACTCACAGACTTGAACCTTCCTTTTGAAAGAGCAGTTTTGAAACACTCTTTTTGTAGAATCTGCAAGTGGATATTTGGAGCGCTTTGAGGCCTATGCTGGCAAATGAAATATCTTCTCCTAAAAACTAGACAGAAGCATTCTCAGAAACTTCTGTGTGATGAGTGCATTCAACTCACAGACTTGAACACTGCTTTTGATAGAGCAGTTTGGAAACACTCCTTTTGTAAAATCTGCAAGTGTTTATTTGGAGCGCTTTGAGGCCTATCCTGGAAAAGGAAATATCTTCACATAATAACTAGACAGAAGCATTCTCAGAAACTTCTTGGTGATGAGTGCATTCTACTCACAGAGTTGAACCTTCTTTGTGATAGAAGAGTTTTCAAACTCTCTTTTTGTAGAATCTGCAAGTGCACATTTGGAACTGTTGGAGGCCAACGCTGGAAAAGGAAACAACCTCAAATAGAAACTAGACAGAAGCATTCTCAGAAACTTGCTTGTGACGAGTGCATTCAACTCATAGACTTGAACCTTTCTTTTGAAAGAGCAGTTTTGGAACACTCCTTTTGTAGAATCTGCTAGTGTATATTTGGAGCGCTGTGAGGCCTATGCTGGGAAATGAAATATCTTCACCTAAAAACTAGACGGAAGCATTCTCCGAAACTTCTGTGTGATGAGTGCATTCAACTCACAGACTTGAACGTTCCTTTTGATAGAACAGTTTTGAAACACTCCTTTTGTAGAATCTGGAAGTGTTTCTTTCGAGCGCTTGGAGGACTACGCTGTAAAAGGAAATGTATTCAAATAACAACTACACAGAAGCATTCTCAGAAACTTCTTTGTGATGAGTGCATTCAACTCACAGACTTGAACCTTCCTTTTGAAAGAGCAGTTTTGAAACACTCTTTTTGTAGAATCTGCAAGTGGATATTTGGAGCGCTTTGAGGCCTATGCTGGGAAATGAAATATCATCTCCTAAAAACTAGACAGAAGCATTCTCAGAAACTTCTGTGTGATGAGTGCATTCAACTCACAGACTTGAACAATGCTTTTGATAGAGCAGTTTGGAAACACTCCTTTTGTAAAATCTGCAAGTGTTTATTTGGAGCGCTTTGAGGCCTATCCTGGAAAAGGAAATATCTTCACATAATAACTAGACAGAAGCATTCTCAGAAACTTCTTTGTGATGAGTGCATTCTACTCACAGAGTTGAACCTTCTTTGTGATAGAAGAGTTTTCAAACTCTCTTTTTGTAGAATCTGCAAGGGCACATTTGGAACTGTTGGAGGCCAACGCTGGAAAAGGAAACATCCTCACATAGAAACTAGACAGAAGCATTCTCATAAACTTGCTTGTGACGAGTGCATTCAACTCACAGACTTGAACCTTTCTTTTGAAAGAGCAGTTTTGGAACACTCTTTTTGTAGAATCTGCTAGTGTATATTTGGAGCGCTGTGAGGCCTACGCTGGGAAATGAAATATCTTCACCTAAAAACTAGACGGAAGCATTCTCCGAAACTTCTCTGTGATGAGTGCATTCAACTCACAGACTTGAACGTTCCTTTTGATAGAACAGTTTTGAAACCCTCCTTTTGTAGAATCTGCAAGTGTTTATTTCGAGCGCTTGGAGGCCTACGCTGGAAAAGGAAATGTCTTCAAATAACAACTACACAGAAGCATTCTCAGAAACTTCTTTGTGATGAGTGCATTCAACTCACAGACTTGAACCTTCCTTTTGAAAGAGCAGTTTTGAAACACTCTTTTTGTAGAATCTGCAAGTGGATATTTGGAGCGCTTTGAGGCCTATGCTGGGAAATGAAATATCTTCTCCTAAAAACTAGACAGAAGCATTCTCAGAAACTTCTGTGTGATGAGTGCATTCAACTCACAGACTTGAACACTGCTTTTGATAGAGCAGTTTGGAAACACTCCTTTTGTAAAATCTGCAAGTGTTTATTTGGAGCGCTTTGAGGCCTATCCTGGAAAAGGAAATATCTTCACATAATAACTAGACAGAAGCATTCTCAGAAACTTCTTGGTGATGAGTGCATTCTACTCACAGAGTTGAACCTTCTTTGTGATAGAAGAGTTTTCAAACTCTCTTTTTGTAGAATCTGCAAGTGCACATTTGGAACTGTTGGAGGCCAACGCTGGAAAAGGAAACAACCTCAAATAGAAACTAGACAGAAGCATTCTCAGAAACTTGCTTGTGACGAGTGCATTCAACTCATAGACTTGAACCTTTCTTTTGAAAGAGCAGTTTTGGAACACTCCTTTTGTAGAATCTGCTAGTGTATATTTGGAGCGCTGTGAGGCCTATGCTGGGAAATGAAATATCTTCACCTAAAAACTAGACGGAAGCATTCTCCGAAACTTCTGTGTGATGAGTGCATTCAACTCACAGACTTGAACGTTCCTTTTGATAGAACAGTTTTGAAACACTCCTTTTGTAGAATCTGGAAGTGTTTCTTTCGAGCGCTTGGAGGACTACGCTGTAAAAGGAAATGTATTCAAATAACAACTACACAGAAGCATTCTCAGAAACTTCTTTGTGATGAGTGCATTCAACTCACAGACTTGAACCTTCCTTTTGAAAGAGCAGTTTTGAAACACTCTTTTTGTAGAATCTGCAAGTGGATATTTGGAGCGCTTTGAGGCCTATGCTGGGAAATGAAATATCATCTCCTAAAAACTAGACAGAAGCATTCTCAGAAACTTCTGTGTGATGAGTGCATTCAACTCACAGACTTGAACAATGCTTTTGATAGAGCAGTTTGGAAACACTCCTTTTGTAAAATCTGCAAGTGTTTATTTGGAGCGCTTTGAGGCCTATCCTGGAAAAGGAAATATCTTCACATAATAACTAGACAGAAGCATTCTCAGAAACTTCTTTGTGATGAGTGCATTCTACTCACAGAGTTGAACCTTCTTTGTGATAGAAGAGTTTTCAAACTCTCTTTTTGTAGAATCTGCAAGGGCACATTTGGAACTGTTGGAGGCCAACGCTGGAAAAGGAAACATCCTCACATAGAAACTAGACAGAAGCATTCTCATAAACTTGCTTGTGACGAGTGCATTCAACTCACAGACTTGAACCTTTCTTTTGAAAGAGCAGTTTTGGAACACTCTTTTTGTAGAATCTGCTAGTGTATATTTGGAGCGCTGTGAGGCCTACGCTGGGAAATGAAATATCTTCACCTAAAAACTAGACGGAAGCATTCTCCGAAACTTCTCTGTGATGAGTGCATTCAACTCACAGACTTGAACGTTCCTTTTGATAGAACAGTTTTGAAACCCTCCTTTTGTAGAATCTGCAAGTGTTTATTTCGAGCGCTTGGAGGCCTACGCTGGAAAAGGAAATGTCTTCAAATAACAACTACACAGAAGCATTCTCAGAAACTTCTTTGTGATGAGTGCATTCAACTCACAGACTTGAACCTTCCTTTTGAAAGAGCAGTTTTGAAACACTCTTTTTGTAGAATCTGCAAGTGGATATTTGGAGCGCTTTGAGGCCTATGCTGGGAAATGAAATATCTTCTCCTAAAAACTAGACAGAAGCATTCTCAGAAACTTCTGTGTGATGAGTGCATTCAACTCACAGACTTGAACACTGCTTTTGATAGAGCAGTTTGGAAACACTCCTTTTGTAAAATCTGCAAGTGTTTATTTGGAGCGCTTTGAGGCCTATCCTGGAAAAGGAAATATCTTCACATAATAACTAGACAGAAGCATTCTCAGAAACTTCTTGGTGATGAGTGCATTCTACTCACAGAGTTGAACCTTCTTTGTGATAGAAGAGTTTTCAAACTCTCTTTTTGTAGAATCTGCAAGTGCACATTTGGAACTGTTGGAGGCCAACGCTGGAAAAGGAAACAACCTCAAATAGAAACTAGACAGAAGCATTCTCAGAAACTTGCTGGTGACGAGTGCATTCAACTCACAGACTTGAACCTTTCTTTTGAAAGAGCAGTTTTGGAACACTCTTTTTGTAGGATCTGCTAGTGTATATTTGGAGCGCTGTGAGGCCTGCGCTGGGAAATGAAATATCTTCACCTAAAAACTAGACGGAAGTATTCTCCGAAACTTCTGTGTGATGAGTGCATTCAACTCACAGACTTGAAAGTTCCTTTTGATAGAACAGTTTTGAAACACTCCTTTTGTAGAATCTGCAAGTGTTTATTTCGAGAGCTTGGAGGCCTATGCTGGAAAAGGAAATGTCTTCAAATAGCAACTACACAGAAGCATTCTCAGAAACTTCTTTGTGATGAGTGCATTCAACTCACAGACTTGAACCTTCCTTTTGAAAGAGCAGTTTTGAAACACTCTTTTTGTAGAATCTGCAAGTGGATATTTGGAGCGCTTTGAGGCCTATGCTGGCAAATGAAATATCTTCTCCTAAAAACTAGACAGAAGCATTCTCAGAAACTTCTGTGTGATGAGTGCATTCAACTCACAGACTTGAACACTGCTTTTGATAGAGCAGTTTGGAAACACTCCTTTTGTAAAATCTGCAAGTGTTTATTTGGAGCGCTTTGAGGCCTATCCTGGAAAAGGAAATATCTTCACATAATAACTAGACAGAAGCATTCTCAGAAACTTCTTGGTGATGAGTGCATTCTACTCACAGAGTTGAACCTTCTTTGTGATAGAAGAGTTTTCAAACTCTCTTTTTGTAGAATCTGCAAGTGCACATTTGGAACTGTTGGAGGCCAACGCTGGAAAAGGAAACAACCTCAAATAGAAACTAGACAGAAGCATTCTCAGAAACTTGCTTGTGACGAGTGCATTCAACTCATAGACTTGAACCTTTCTTTTGAAAGAGCAGTTTTGGAACACTCCTTTTGTAGAATCTGCTAGTGTATATTTGGAGCGCTGTGAGGCCTATGCTGGGAAATGAAATATCTTCACCTAAAAACTAGACGGAAGCATTCTCCGAAACTTCTGTGTGATGAGTGCATTCAACTCACAGACTTGAACGTTCCTTTTGATAGAACAGTTTTGAAACACTCCTTTTGTAGAATCTGGAAGTGTTTCTTTCGAGCGCTTGGAGGACTACGCTGTAAAAGGAAATGTATTCAAATAACAACTACACAGAAGCATTCTCAGAAACTTCTTTGTGATGAGTGCATTCAACTCACAGACTTGAACCTTCCTTTTGAAAGAGCAGTTTTGAAACACTCTTTTTGTAGAATCTGCAAGTGGATATTTGGAGTGCTTTGAGGCCTATGCTGGGAAATGAAATATCATCTCCTAAAAACTAGACAGAAGCATTCTCAGAAACTTCTGTGTGATGAGTGCATTCAACTCACAGACTTGAACAATGCTTTTGATAGAGCAGTTTGGAAACACTCCTTTTGTAAAATCTGCAAGTGTTTATTTGGAGCGCTTTGAGGCCTATCCTGGAAAAGGAAATATCTTCACATAATAACTAGACAGAAGCATTCTCAGAAACTTCTTTGTGATGAGTGCATTCTACTCACAGAGTTGAACCTTCTTTGTGATAGAAGAGTTTTCAAACTCTCTTTTTGTAGAATCTGCAAGGGCACATTTGGAACTGTTGGAGGCCAACGCTGGAAAAGGAAACATCCTCACATAGAAACTAGACAGAAGCATTCTCAGAAACTTGCTTGTGACGAGTGCATTCAACTCACAGACTTGAACCTTTCTTTTGAAAGAGCAGTTTTGGAACACTCTTTTTGTAGAATCTGCTAGTGTATATTTGGAGCGCTGTGAGGCCTACGCTGGGAAATGAAATATCTTCACCTAAAAACTAGACGGAAGCATTCTCCGAAACTTCTCTGTGATGAGTGCATTCAACTCACAGACTTGAACGTTCCTTTTGATAGAACAGTTTTGAAACCCTCCTTTTGTAGAATCTGCAAGTGTTTATTTCGAGCGCTTGGAGGCCTACGCTGGAAAAGGAAATGTCTTCAAATAACAACTACACAGAAGCATTCTCAGAAACTTCTTTGTGATGAGTGCATTCAACTCACAGACTTGAACCTTCCTTTTGAAAGAGCAGTTTTGAAACACTCTTTTTGTAGAATCTGCAAGTGGATATTTGGAGCGCTTTGAGGCCTATGCTGGGAAATGAAATATCTTCTCCTAAAAACTAGACAGAAGCATTCTCAGAAACTTCTGTGTGATGAGTGCATTCAACTCACAGACTTGAACATTGCTTTTGATAGAGCAGTTTGGAAACACTCCTTTTGTAAAATCTGCAAGTGTTTATTTGGAGCGCTTTGAGGCCTATCCTGGAAAAGGAAATATCTTCACATAATAACTAGACAGAAGCATTCTCAGAAACTTCTTGGTGATGAGTGCATTCTACTCACAGAGTTGAACCTTCTTTGTGATAGAAGAGTTTTCAAACTCTCTTTTTGTAGAATCTGCAAGTGCACATTTGGAACTGTTGGAGGCCAACGCTGGAAAAGGAAACAACCTCAAATAGAAACTAGACAGAAGCATTCTCAGAAACTTGCTTGTGACGAGTGCATTCAACTCACAGACTTGAACCTTTCTTTTGAAAGAGCAGTTTTGGAACACTCTTTTTGTAGGATCTGCTAGTGTATATTTGGAGCGCTGTGAGGCCTACGCTGGGAAATGAAATATCTTCACCTAAAAACTAGACGGAAGCATTCTCCGAAACTTCTGTGTGATGAGTGCATTCAACTCACAGACTTGAACGTTCCTTTTGATAGAACAGTTTTGAAACCCTCCTTTTGTAGAATCTGCAAGTGTTTATTTCGAGCGCTTGGAGGCCTACGCTGGAAAAGGAAATGTCTTCAAATAACAACTACACAGAAGCATTCTCAGAAACTTCTTTGTGATGAGTGCATTCAACTCACAGACTTGAACCTTCCTTTTGAAAGAGCAGTTTTGAAACACTCTTTTTGTAGAATCTGCAAGTGGATATTTGGAGCGCTTTGAGGCCTATGCTGGGAAATGAAATATCTTCTCCTAAAAACTAGACAGAAGCATTCTCAGAAACTTCTGTGTGATGAGTGCATTCAATTCACAGACTTGAACACTGCTTTTGATAGAGCAGTTTGGAAACACTCCTTTTGTAAAATCTGCAAGTGTTTATTTGGAGCGCTTTGAGGCCTATCCTGGAAAAGGAAATATCTTCACATAATAACTAGACAGAAGCATTCTCAGAAACTTCTTTGTGATGAGTGCATTCTACTCACAGAGTTGAACCTTCTTTGTGATAGAAGAGTTTTCAAACTCTCTTTTTGTAGAATCTGCAAGGGCACATTTGGAACTGTTGGAGGCCAACGCTGGAAAAGGAAACATCCTCACATAGAAACTAGACAGAAGCATTCTCAGAAACTTGCTTGTGACGAGTGCATTCAACTCACAGACTTGAACCTTTCTTTTGAAAGAGCAGTTTTGGAACACTCTTTTTGTAGAATCTGCTAGTGTATATTTGGAGCGCTGTGAGGCCTATGCTGGGAAATGAAATATCTTCACCTAAAAACTAGACGGAAGCATTCTCCGAAACTTCTGTGTGATGAGTGCATTCAACTCACAGACTTGAACGTTCCTTTTGATAGAACAGTTTTGAAACACTCCTTTTGTAGAATCTGCAAGTGTTTCTTTCGAGCGCTTGGAGGACTACGCTGGAAAAGGAAATGTCTTCAAATAACAACTACACAGAAGCATTCTCAGAAACTTCTTTGTGATGAGTGCATTCAACTCACAGAGTTGAACCTTCCTTTTGAAAGAGCAGTTTTGAAACACTCTTTTTGTAGAATCTGCAAGTGGATATTTGGAGCGCTTTGAGGCCTATGCTGGGAAATGAAATATCTTCTCCTAAAAACTAGACAGAAGCATTCTCAGAAACTTCTGTGTGATGAGTGCATTCAACTCACAGACTTGAACATTGCTTTTGATAGAGCAGTTTGGAAACACTCCTTTTGTAAAATCTGCAAGTGTTTATTTGGAGCGCTTTGAGGCCTATCCTGGAAAAGGAAATATCTTCACAAAATAACTAGACAGAAGCATTCTCAGAAACTTCTTTGTGATAAGTGCATTCTACTCACAGAGTTGAACCTTCTTTGTGATAGAAGAGTTTTCAAACTCTCTTTTTCTAGAATCTGCAAGTGCACATTTGGAACTGTTGGAGGCCAACGCTGGAAAAGGAAACATCCTCACATAGAAACTAGACAGAAGCATTCTCAGAAACTTGCTTGTGACGAGTGCATTCAACTCACAGATTTGAACCTTTCTTTTGAAAGAGCAGTTTTGGAACACTCTTTTTGTAGAATCTGCTAGTGTATATTTGGAGCGCTGTGAGGCCTATGCTGGGAAAAGAAATATCTTCACCTAAAAACTAGACGGAAGCATTCTCCGAAACTTCTGTGTGATGAGTGCATTCAACTCACAGACTTGAACGTTCCTTTTGATAGAACAGTTTTGAAACACTCCTTTTGTAGAATCTGCAAGTGTTTCTTTCGAGCGCTTGGAGGACTACGCTGTAAAAGGAAATGTATTCAAATAACAACTACACGGAAGCATTCTCAGAAACTTCTTTGTGATGAGTGCATTCAACTCACAGACTTGAACCTTCCTTTTGAAAGAGCAGTTTTGAAACACTCTTTTTGTAGAATCTGCAAGTGGATATTTGGAGCGCTTTGAGGCCTATGCTGGGAAATGAAATATCTTCTCCTAAAAACTAGACAGAAGCATTCTCAGAAACTTCTGTGTGATGAGTGCATTCAACTCACAGACTTGAACAATGCTTTTGATAGAGCAGTTTGGAAACACTCCTTTTGTAAAATCTGCAAGTGTTTATTTGGAGCGCTTTGAGGCCTATCCTGGAAAAGGAAATATCTTCACATAATAACTAGACAGAAGCCTTCTCAGAAACTTCTTTGTGATGAGTGCATTCTACTCACAGAGTTGAACCTTCTTTGTGATAGAAGAGTTTTCAAACTCTCTTTTTGTAGAATCTGCAAGTGCACATTTGGAACTGTTGGAGGCCAACGCTGGAAAAGGAAACATCCTCACGTAGAAACTAGACAGAAGCATTCTCAGAAACTTGCTTGTGACGAGTGCATTCAACTCACAGACTTGAACCTTTCTTTTGAAAGAGCAGTTTTGGAACACTCTTTTTGTAGGATCTGCTAGTGTATATTTGGAGCGCTGTGAGGCCTACGCTGGGAAATGAAATATCTTCACCTAAAAACTAGACGGAAGCATTCTCCGAAACTTCTGTGTGATGAGTGCATTCAACTCACAGACTTGAACGTTCCTTTTGATAGAACAGTTTTGAAACCCTCCTTTTGTAGAATCTGCAAGTGTTTATTTCGAGCGCTTGGAGGCCTACGCTGGAAAAGGAAATGTCTTCAAATAACAACTACACAGAAGCATTCTCAGAAACTTCTTTGTGATGAGTGCATTCAACTCACAGACTTGAACCTTCCTTTTGAAAGAGCAGTTTTGAAACACTCTTTTTGTAGAATCTGCAAGTGGATATTTGGAGCGCTTTGAGGCCTATGCTGGGAAATGAAATATCTTCTCCTAAAAACTAGACAGAAGCATTCTCAGAAACTTCTGTGTGATGAGTGCATTCAACTCACAGACTTGAACACTGCTTTTGATAGAGCAGTTTGGAAACACTCCTTTTGTAAAATCTGCAAGTGTTTATTTGGAGCGCTTTGAGGCCTATCCTGGAAAAGGAAATATCTTCACATAATAACTAGACAGAAGCATTCTCAGAAACTTCTTTGTGATGAGTGCATTCTACTCACAGAGTTGAACCTTCTTTGTGATAGAAGAGTTTTCAAACTCTCTTTTTGTAGAATCTGCAAGTGCACATTTGGAACTGTTGGAGGCCAACGCTGGAAAAGGAAACATCCTCAAATAGAAACTAGACAGAAGCATTCTCAGAAACTTGCTGGTGACGAGTGCATTCAACTCACAGACTTGAACCTTTCTTTTGAAAGAGCAGTTTTGGAACACTCTTTTTGTAGGATCTGCTAGTGTATATTTGGAGCACTGTGAGGCCTGCGCTGGGAAATGAAATATCTTCACCTAAAAACTAGACGGAAGTATTCTCCGAAACTTCTGTGTGATGAGTGCATTCAACTCACAGACTTGAAAGTTCCTTTTGATAGAACAGTTTTGAAACACTCCTTTTGTAGAATCTGCAAGTGTTTATTTCGAGAGCTTGGAGGCCTATGCTGGAAAAGGAAATGTCTTCAAATAGCAACTACACAGAAGCATTCTCAGAAACTTCTTTGTGATGAGTGCATTCAACTCACAGACTTGAACCTTCCTTTTGAAAGAGCAGTTTTGAAACACTCTTTTTGTAGAATCTGCAAGTGGATATTTGGAGCGCTTTGAGGCCTATGCTGGCAAATGAAATATCTTCTCCTAAAAACTAGACAGAAGCATTCTCAGAAACTTCTGTGTGATGAGTGCATTCAACTCACAGACTTGAACACTGCTTTTGATAGAGCAGTTTGGAAACACTCCTTTTGTAAAATCTGCAAGTGTTTATTTGGAGCGCTTTGAGGCCTATCCTGGAAAAGGAAATATCTTCACATAATAACTAGACAGAAGCATTCTCAGAAACTTCTTGGTGATGAGTGCATTCTACTCACAGAGTTGAACCTTCTTTGTGATAGAAGAGTTTTCAAACTCTCTTTTTGTAGAATCTGCAAGTGCACATTTGGAACTGTTGGAGGCCAACGCTGGAAAAGGAAACAACCTCAAATAGAAACTAGACAGAAGCATTCTCAGAAACTTGCTTGTGACGAGTGCATTCAACTCATAGACTTGAACCTTTCTTTTGAAAGAGCAGTTTTGGAACACTCCTTTTGTAGAATCTGCTAGTGTATATTTGGAGCGCTGTGAGGCCTATGCTGGGAAATGAAATATCTTCACCTAAAAACTAGACGGAAGCATTCTCCGAAACTTCTGTGTGATGAGTGCATTCAACTCACAGACTTGAACGTTCCTTTTGATAGAACAGTTTTGAAACACTCCTTTTGTAGAATCTGGAAGTGTTTCTTTCGAGCGCTTGGAGGACTACGCTGTAAAAGGAAATGTATTCAAATAACAACTACACAGAAGCATTCTCAGAAACTTCTTTGTGATGAGTGCATTCAACTCACAGACTTGAACCTTCCTTTTGAAAGAGCAGTTTTGAAACACTCTTTTTGTAGAATCTGCAAGTGGATATTTGGAGCGCTTTGAGGCCTATGCTGGGAAATGAAATATCATCTCCTAAAAACTAGACAGAAGCATTCTCAGAAACTTCTGTGTGATGAGTGCATTCAACTCACAGACTTGAACAATGCTTTTGATAGAGCAGTTTGGAAACACTCCTTTTGTAAAATCTGCAAGTGTTTATTTGGAGCGCTTTGAGGCCTATCCTGGAAAAGGAAATATCTTCACATAATAACTAGACAGAAGCATTCTCAGAAACTTCTTTGTGATGAGTGCATTCTACTCACAGAGTTGAACCTTCTTTGTGATAGAAGAGTTTTCAAACTCTCTTTTTGTAGAATCTGCAAGGGCACATTTGGAACTGTTGGAGGCCAACGCTGGAAAAGGAAACATCCTCACATAGAAACTAGACAGAAGCATTCTCATAAACTTGCTTGTGACGAGTGCATTCAACTCACAGACTTGAACCTTTCTTTTGAAAGAGCAGTTTTGGAACACTCTTTTTGTAGAATCTGCTAGTGTATATTTGGAGCGCTGTGAGGCCTACGCTGGGAAATGAAATATCTTCACCTAAAAACTAGACGGAAGCATTCTCCGAAACTTCTCTGTGATGAGTGCATTCAACTCACAGACTTGAACGTTCCTTTTGATAGAACAGTTTTGAAACCCTCCTTTTGTAGAATCTGCAAGTGTTTATTTCGAGCGCTTGGAGGCCTACGCTGGAAAAGGAAATGTCTTCAAATAACAACTACACAGAAGCATTCTCAGAAACTTCTTTGTGATGAGTGCATTCAACTCACAGACTTGAACCTTCCTTTTGAAAGAGCAGTTTTGAAACACTCTTTTTGTAGAATCTGCAAGTGGATATTTGGAGCGCTTTGAGGCCTATGCTGGGAAATGAAATATCTTCTCCTAAAAACTAGACAGAAGCATTCTCAGAAACTTCTGTGTGATGAGTGCATTCAACTCACAGACTTGAACACTGCTTTTGATAGAGCAGTTTGGAAACACTCCTTTTGTAAAATCTGCAAGTGTTTATTTGGAGCGCTTTGAGGCCTATCCTGGAAAAGGAAATATCTTCACATAATAACTAGACAGAAGCATTCTCAGAAACTTCTTGGTGATGAGTGCATTCTACTCACAGAGTTGAACCTTCTTTGTGATAGAAGAGTTTTCAAACTCTCTTTTTGTAGAATCTGCAAGTGCACATTTGGAACTGTTGGAGGCCAACGCTGGAAAAGGAAACAACCTCAAATAGAAACTAGACAGAAGCATTCTCAGAAACTTGCTTGTGACGAGTGCATTCAACTCATAGACTTGAACCTTTCTTTTGAAAGAGCAGTTTTGGAACACTCCTTTTGTAGAATCTGCTAGTGTATATTTGGAGCGCTGTGAGGCCTATGCTGGGAAATGAAATATCTTCACCTAAAAACTAGACGGAAGCATTCTCCGAAACTTCTGTGTGATGAGTGCATTCAACTCACAGACTTGAACGTTCCTTTTGATAGAACAGTTTTGAAACACTCCTTTTGTAGAATCTGGAAGTGTTTCTTTCGAGCGCTTGGAGGACTACGCTGTAAAAGGAAATGTATTCAAATAACAACTACACAGAAGCATTCTCAGAAACTTCTTTGTGATGAGTGCATTCAACTCACAGACTTGAACCTTCCTTTTGAAAGAGCAGTTTTGAAACACTCTTTTTGTAGAATCTGCAAGTGGATATTTGGAGCGCTTTGAGGCCTATGCTGGGAAATGAAATATCATCTCCTAAAAACTAGACAGAAGCATTCTCAGAAACTTCTGTGTGATGAGTGCATTCAACTCACAGACTTGAACAATGCTTTTGATAGAGCAGTTTGGAAACACTCCTTTTGTAAAATCTGCAAGTGTTTATTTGGAGCGCTTTGAGGCCTATCCTGGAAAAGGAAATATCTTCACATAATAACTAGACAGAAGCATTCTCAGAAACTTCTTTGTGATGAGTGCATTCTACTCACAGAGTTGAACCTTCTTTGTGATAGAAGAGTTTTCAAACTCTCTTTTTGTAGAATCTGCAAGGGCACATTTGGAACTGTTGGAGGCCAACGCTGGAAAAGGAAACATCCTCACATAGAAACTAGACAGAAGCATTCTCATAAACTTGCTTGTGACGAGTGCATTCAACTCACAGACTTGAACCTTTCTTTTGAAAGAGCAGTTTTGGAACACTCTTTTTGTAGAATCTGCTAGTGTATATTTGGAGCGCTGTGAGGCCTACGCTGGGAAATGAAATATCTTCACCTAAAAACTAGACGGAAGCATTCTCCGAAACTTCTCTGTGATGAGTGCATTCAACTCACAGACTTGAACGTTCCTTTTGATAGAACAGTTTTGAAACCCTCCTTTTGTAGAATCTGCAAGTGTTTATTTCGAGCGCTTGGAGGCCTACGCTGGAAAAGGAAATGTCTTCAAATAACAACTACACAGAAGCATTCTCAGAAACTTCTTTGTGATGAGTGCATTCAACTCACAGACTTGAACCTTCCTTTTGAAAGAGCAGTTTTGAAACACTCTTTTTGTAGAATCTGCAAGTGGATATTTGGAGCGCTTTGAGGCCTATGCTGGGAAATGAAATATCTTCTCCTAAAAACTAGACAGAAGCATTCTCAGAAACTTCTGTGTGATGAGTGCATTCAACTCACAGACTTGAACACTGCTTTTGATAGAGCAGTTTGGAAACACTCCTTTTGTAAAATCTGCAAGTGTTTATTTGGAGCGCTTTGAGGCCTATCCTGGAAAAGGAAATATCTTCACATAATAACTAGACAGAAGCATTCTCAGAAACTTCTTGGTGATGAGTGCATTCTACTCACAGAGTTGAACCTTCTTTGTGATAGAAGAGTTTTCAAACTCTCTTTTTGTAGAATCTGCAAGTGCACATTTGGAACTGTTGGAGGCCAACGCTGGAAAAGGAAACAACCTCAAATAGAAACTAGACAGAAGCATTCTCAGAAACTTGCTGGTGACGAGTGCATTCAACTCACAGACTTGAACCTTTCTTTTGAAAGAGCAGTTTTGGAACACTCTTTTTGTAGGATCTGCTAGTGTATATTTGGAGCGCTGTGAGGCCTGCGCTGGGAAATGAAATATCTTCACCTAAAAACTAGACGGAAGTATTCTCCGAAACTTCTGTGTGATGAGTGCATTCAACTCACAGACTTGAAAGTTCCTTTTGATAGAACAGTTTTGAAACACTCCTTTTGTAGAATCTGCAAGTGTTTATTTCGAGAGCTTGGAGGCCTATGCTGGAAAAGGAAATGTCTTCAAATAGCAACTACACAGAAGCATTCTCAGAAACTTCTTTGTGATGAGTGCATTCAACTCACAGACTTGAACCTTCCTTTTGAAAGAGCAGTTTTGAAACACTCTTTTTGTAGAATCTGCAAGTGGATATTTGGAGCGCTTTGAGGCCTATGCTGGCAAATGAAATATCTTCTCCTAAAAACTAGACAGAAGCATTCTCAGAAACTTCTGTGTGATGAGTGCATTCAACTCACAGACTTGAACACTGCTTTTGATAGAGCAGTTTGGAAACACTCCTTTTGTAAAATCTGCAAGTGTTTATTTGGAGCGCTTTGAGGCCTATCCTGGAAAAGGAAATATCTTCACATAATAACTAGACAGAAGCATTCTCAGAAACTTCTTGGTGATGAGTGCATTCTACTCACAGAGTTGAACCTTCTTTGTGATAGAAGAGTTTTCAAACTCTCTTTTTGTAGAATCTGCAAGTGCACATTTGGAACTGTTGGAGGCCAACGCTGGAAAAGGAAACAACCTCAAATAGAAACTAGACAGAAGCATTCTCAGAAACTTGCTTGTGACGAGTGCATTCAACTCATAGACTTGAACCTTTCTTTTGAAAGAGCAGTTTTGGAACACTCCTTTTGTAGAATCTGCTAGTGTATATTTGGAGCGCTGTGAGGCCTATGCTGGGAAATGAAATATCTTCACCTAAAAACTAGACGGAAGCATTCTCCGAAACTTCTGTGTGATGAGTGCATTCAACTCACAGACTTGAACGTTCCTTTTGATAGAACAGTTTTGAAACACTCCTTTTGTAGAATCTGGAAGTGTTTCTTTCGAGCGCTTGGAGGACTACGCTGTAAAAGGAAATGTATTCAAATAACAACTACACAGAAGCATTCTCAGAAACTTCTTTGTGATGAGTGCATTCAACTCACAGACTTGAACCTTCCTTTTGAAAGAGCAGTTTTGAAACACTCTTTTTGTAGAATCTGCAAGTGGATATTTGGAGTGCTTTGAGGCCTATGCTGGGAAATGAAATATCATCTCCTAAAAACTAGACAGAAGCATTCTCAGAAACTTCTGTGTGATGAGTGCATTCAACTCACAGACTTGAACAATGCTTTTGATAGAGCAGTTTGGAAACACTCCTTTTGTAAAATCTGCAAGTGTTTATTTGGAGCGCTTTGAGGCCTATCCTGGAAAAGGAAATATCTTCACATAATAACTAGACAGAAGCATTCTCAGAAACTTCTTTGTGATGAGTGCATTCTACTCACAGAGTTGAACCTTCTTTGTGATAGAAGAGTTTTCAAACTCTCTTTTTGTAGAATCTGCAAGGGCACATTTGGAACTGTTGGAGGCCAACGCTGGAAAAGGAAACATCCTCACATAGAAACTAGACAGAAGCATTCTCAGAAACTTGCTTGTGACGAGTGCATTCAACTCACAGACTTGAACCTTTCTTTTGAAAGAGCAGTTTTGGAACACTCTTTTTGTAGAATCTGCTAGTGTATATTTGGAGCGCTGTGAGGCCTACGCTGGGAAATGAAATATCTTCACCTAAAAACTAGACGGAAGCATTCTCCGAAACTTCTCTGTGATGAGTGCATTCAACTCACAGACTTGAACGTTCCTTTTGATAGAACAGTTTTGAAACCCTCCTTTTGTAGAATCTGCAAGTGTTTATTTCGAGCGCTTGGAGGCCTACGCTGGAAAAGGAAATGTCTTCAAATAACAACTACACAGAAGCATTCTCAGAAACTTCTTTGTGATGAGTGCATTCAACTCACAGACTTGAACCTTCCTTTTGAAAGAGCAGTTTTGAAACACTCTTTTTGTAGAATCTGCAAGTGGATATTTGGAGCGCTTTGAGGCCTATGCTGGGAAATGAAATATCTTCTCCTAAAAACTAGACAGAAGCATTCTCAGAAACTTCTGTGTGATGAGTGCATTCAACTCACAGACTTGAACATTGCTTTTGATAGAGCAGTTTGGAAACACTCCTTTTGTAAAATCTGCAAGTGTTTATTTGGAGCGCTTTGAGGCCTATCCTGGAAAAGGAAATATCTTCACATAATAACTAGACAGAAGCATTCTCAGAAACTTCTTGGTGATGAGTGCATTCTACTCACAGAGTTGAACCTTCTTTGTGATAGAAGAGTTTTCAAACTCTCTTTTTGTAGAA
The DNA here is from genome assembly GCF_028885625.2 of Pongo pygmaeus. NCBI lineage: Eukaryota > Metazoa > Chordata > Mammalia > Primates > Hominidae > Pongo > Pongo pygmaeus. The sequence goes on from NC_072392.2 coordinate 40,928,298, forward strand.
TCTGCAAGTGCACATTTGGAACTGTTGGAGGCCAACGCTGGAAAAGGAAACAACCTCAAATAGAAACTAGACAGAAGCATTCTCAGAAACTTGCTTGTGACGAGTGCATTCAACTCACAGACTTGAACCTTTCTTTTGAAAGAGCAGTTTTGGAACACTCTTTTTGTAGGATCTGCTAGTGTATATTTGGAGCGCTGTGAGGCCTACGCTGGGAAATGAAATATCTTCACCTAAAAACTAGACGGAAGCATTCTCCGAAACTTCTGTGTGATGAGTGCATTCAACTCACAGACTTGAACGTTCCTTTTGATAGAACAGTTTTGAAACCCTCCTTTTGTAGAATCTGCAAGTGTTTATTTCGAGCGCTTGGAGGCCTACGCTGGAAAAGGAAATGTCTTCAAATAACAACTACACAGAAGCATTCTCAGAAACTTCTTTGTGATGAGTGCATTCAACTCACAGACTTGAACCTTCCTTTTGAAAGAGCAGTTTTGAAACACTCTTTTTGTAGAATCTGCAAGTGGATATTTGGAGCGCTTTGAGGCCTATGCTGGGAAATGAAATATCTTCTCCTAAAAACTAGACAGAAGCATTCTCAGAAACTTCTGTGTGATGAGTGCATTCAATTCACAGACTTGAACACTGCTTTTGATAGAGCAGTTTGGAAACACTCCTTTTGTAAAATCTGCAAGTGTTTATTTGGAGCGCTTTGAGGCCTATCCTGGAAAAGGAAATATCTTCACATAATAACTAGACAGAAGCATTCTCAGAAACTTCTTTGTGATGAGTGCATTCTACTCACAGAGTTGAACCTTCTTTGTGATAGAAGAGTTTTCAAACTCTCTTTTTGTAGAATCTGCAAGGGCACATTTGGAACTGTTGGAGGCCAACGCTGGAAAAGGAAACATCCTCACATAGAAACTAGACAGAAGCATTCTCAGAAACTTGCTTGTGACGAGTGCATTCAACTCACAGACTTGAACCTTTCTTTTGAAAGAGCAGTTTTGGAACACTCTTTTTGTAGAATCTGCTAGTGTATATTTGGAGCGCTGTGAGGCCTATGCTGGGAAATGAAATATCTTCACCTAAAAACTAGACGGAAGCATTCTCCGAAACTTCTGTGTGATGAGTGCATTCAACTCACAGACTTGAACGTTCCTTTTGATAGAACAGTTTTGAAACACTCCTTTTGTAGAATCTGCAAGTGTTTCTTTCGAGCGCTTGGAGGACTACGCTGGAAAAGGAAATGTCTTCAAATAACAACTACACAGAAGCATTCTCAGAAACTTCTTTGTGATGAGTGCATTCAACTCACAGAGTTGAACCTTCCTTTTGAAAGAGCAGTTTTGAAACACTCTTTTTGTAGAATCTGCAAGTGGATATTTGGAGCGCTTTGAGGCCTATGCTGGGAAATGAAATATCTTCTCCTAAAAACTAGACAGAAGCATTCTCAGAAACTTCTGTGTGATGAGTGCATTCAACTCACAGACTTGAACATTGCTTTTGATAGAGCAGTTTGGAAACACTCCTTTTGTAAAATCTGCAAGTGTTTATTTGGAGCGCTTTGAGGCCTATCCTGGAAAAGGAAATATCTTCACAAAATAACTAGACAGAATCATTCTCAGAAACTTCTTTGTGATAAGTGCATTCTACTCACAGAGTTGAACCTTCTTTGTGATAGAAGAGTTTTCAAACTCTCTTTTTGTAGAATCTCAAGTGCACATTTGGAACTGTTGGAGGCCAACGCTGGAAAAGGAAACATCCTCACATAGAAACTAGACAGAAGCATTCTCAGAAACTTGCTTGTGACGAGTGCATTCAACTCACAGACTTGAACCTTTCTTTTGAAAGAGCAGTTTTGGAACACTCTTTTTGTAGAATCTGCTAGTGTATATTTGGAGCGCTGTGAGGCCTATGCTGGGAAATGAAATATCTTCACCTAAAAACTAGACGGAAGCATTCTCCGAAACTTCTGTGTGATGAGTGCATTCAACTCACAGACTTGAACGTTCCTTTTGATAGAACAGTTTTGAAACACTCCTTTTGTAGAATCTGGAAGTGTTTCTTTCGAGCGCTTGGAGGACTACGCTGTAAAAGGAAATGTATTCAAATAACAACTACACGGAAGCATTCTCAGAAACTTCTTTGTGATGAGTGCATTCAACTCACAGACTTGAACCTTCCTTTTGAAAGAGCAGTTTTGAAACACTCTTTTTGTAGAATCTGCAAGTGGATATTTGGAGCGCTTTGAGGCCTATGCTGGGAAATGAAATATCTTCTCCTAAAAACTAGACAGAAGCATTCTCAGAAACTTCTGTGTGATGAGTGCATTCAACTCACAGACTTGAACAATGCTTTTGATAGAGCAGTTTGGAAACACTCCTTTTGTAAAATCTGCAAGTGTTTATTTGGAGCGCTTTGAGGCCTATCCTGGAAAAGGAAATATCTTCACATAATAACTAGACAGAAGCCTTCTCAGAAACTTCTTTGTGATGAGTGCATTCTACTCACAGAGTTGAACCTTCTTTGTGATAGAAGAGTTTTCAAACTCTCTTTTTGTAGAATCTGCAAGTGCACATTTGGAACTGTTGGAGGCCAACGCTGGAAAAGGAAACATCCTCACGTAGAAACTAGACAGAAGCATTCTCAGAAACTTGCTTGTGACGAGTGCATTCAACTCACAGACTTGAACCTTTCTTTTGAAAGAGCAGTTTTGGAACACTCTTTTTGTAGGATCTGCTAGTGTATATTTGGAGCGCTGTGAGGCCTACGCTGGGAAATGAAATATCTTCACCTAAAAACTAGACGGAAGCATTCTCCGAAACTTCTGTGTGATGAGTGCATTCAACTCACAGACTTGAACGTTCCTTTTGATAGAACAGTTTTGAAACCCTCCTTTTGTAGAATCTGCAAGTGTTTATTTCGAGCGCTTGGAGGCCTACGCTGGAAAAGGAAATGTCTTCAAATAACAACTACACAGAAGCATTCTCAGAAACTTCTTTGTGATGAGTGCATTCAACTCACAGACTTGAACCTTCCTTTTGAAAGAGCAGTTTTGAAACACTCTTTTTGTAGAATCTGCAAGTGGATATTTGGAGCGCTTTGAGGCCTATGCTGGGAAATGAAATATCTTCTCCTAAAAACTAGACAGAAGCATTCTCAGAAACTTCTGTGTGATGAGTGCATTCAACTCACAGACTTGAACACTGCTTTTGATAGAGCAGTTTGGAAACACTCCTTTTGTAAAATCTGCAAGTGTTTATTTGGAGCGCTTTGAGGCCTATCCTGGAAAAGGAAATATCTTCACATAATAACTAGACAGAAGCATTCTCAGAAACTTCTTGGTGATGAGTGCATTCTACTCACAGAGTTGAACCTTCTTTGTGATAGAAGAGTTTTCAAACTCTCTTTTTGTAGAATCTGCAAGTGCACATTTGGAACTGTTGGAGGCCAACGCTGGAAAAGGAAACAACCTCAAATAGAAACTAGACAGAAGCATTCTCAGAAACTTGCTGGTGACGAGTGCATTCAACTCACAGACTTGAACCTTTCTTTTGAAAGAGCAGTTTTGGAACACTCTTTTTGTAGGATCTGCTAGTGTATATTTGGAGCGCTGTGAGGCCTGCGCTGGGAAATGAAATATCTTCACCTAAAAACTAGACGGAAGTATTCTCCGAAACTTCTGTGTGATGAGTGCATTCAACTCACAGACTTGAAAGTTCCTTTTGATAGAACAGTTTTGAAACACTCCTTTTGTAGAATCTGCAAGTGTTTATTTCGAGAGCTTGGAGGCCTATGCTGGAAAAGGAAATGTCTTCAAATAGCAACTACACAGAAGCATTCTCAGAAACTTCTTTGTGATGAGTGCATTCAACTCACAGACTTGAACCTTCCTTTTGAAAGAGCAGTTTTGAAACACTCTTTTTGTAGAATCTGCAAGTGGATATTTGGAGCGCTTTGAGGCCTATGCTGGCAAATGAAATATCTTCTCCTAAAAACTAGACAGAAGCATTCTCAGAAACTTCTGTGTGATGAGTGCATTCAACTCACAGACTTGAACACTGCTTTTGATAGAGCAGTTTGGAAACACTCCTTTTGTAAAATCTGCAAGTGTTTATTTGGAGCGCTTTGAGGCCTATCCTGGAAAAGGAAATATCTTCACATAATAACTAGACAGAAGCATTCTCAGAAACTTCTTGGTGATGAGTGCATTCTACTCACAGAGTTGAACCTTCTTTGTGATAGAAGAGTTTTCAAACTCTCTTTTTGTAGAATCTGCAAGTGCACATTTGGAACTGTTGGAGGCCAACGCTGGAAAAGGAAACAACCTCAAATAGAAACTAGACAGAAGCATTCTCAGAAACTTGCTTGTGACGAGTGCATTCAACTCATAGACTTGAACCTTTCTTTTGAAAGAGCAGTTTTGGAACACTCCTTTTGTAGAATCTGCTAGTGTATATTTGGAGCGCTGTGAGGCCTATGCTGGGAAATGAAATATCTTCACCTAAAAACTAGACGGAAGCATTCTCCGAAACTTCTGTGTGATGAGTGCATTCAACTCACAGACTTGAACGTTCCTTTTGATAGAACAGTTTTGAAACACTCCTTTTGTAGAATCTGGAAGTGTTTCTTTCGAGCGCTTGGAGGACTACGCTGTAAAAGGAAATGTATTCAAATAACAACTACACAGAAGCATTCTCAGAAACTTCTTTGTGATGAGTGCATTCAACTCACAGACTTGAACCTTCCTTTTGAAAGAGCAGTTTTGAAACACTCTTTTTGTAGAATCTGCAAGTGGATATTTGGAGCGCTTTGAGGCCTATGCTGGGAAATGAAATATCATCTCCTAAAAACTAGACAGAAGCATTCTCAGAAACTTCTGTGTGATGAGTGCATTCAACTCACAGACTTGAACAATGCTTTTGATAGAGCAGTTTGGAAACACTCCTTTTGTAAAATCTGCAAGTGTTTATTTGGAGCGCTTTGAGGCCTATCCTGGAAAAGGAAATATCTTCACATAATAACTAGACAGAAGCATTCTCAGAAACTTCTTTGTGATGAGTGCATTCTACTCACAGAGTTGAACCTTCTTTGTGATAGAAGAGTTTTCAAACTCTCTTTTTGTAGAATCTGCAAGGGCACATTTGGAACTGTTGGAGGCCAACGCTGGAAAAGGAAACATCCTCACATAGAAACTAGACAGAAGCATTCTCATAAACTTGCTTGTGACGAGTGCATTCAACTCACAGACTTGAACCTTTCTTTTGAAAGAGCAGTTTTGGAACACTCTTTTTGTAGAATCTGCTAGTGTATATTTGGAGCGCTGTGAGGCCTACGCTGGGAAATGAAATATCTTCACCTAAAAACTAGACGGAAGCATTCTCCGAAACTTCTCTGTGATGAGTGCATTCAACTCACAGACTTGAACGTTCCTTTTGATAGAACAGTTTTGAAACCCTCCTTTTGTAGAATCTGCAAGTGTTTATTTCGAGCGCTTGGAGGCCTACGCTGGAAAAGGAAATGTCTTCAAATAACAACTACACAGAAGCATTCTCAGAAACTTCTTTGTGATGAGTGCATTCAACTCACAGACTTGAACCTTCCTTTTGAAAGAGCAGTTTTGAAACACTCTTTTTGTAGAATCTGCAAGTGGATATTTGGAGCGCTTTGAGGCCTATGCTGGGAAATGAAATATCTTCTCCTAAAAACTAGACAGAAGCATTCTCAGAAACTTCTGTGTGATGAGTGCATTCAACTCACAGACTTGAACACTGCTTTTGATAGAGCAGTTTGGAAACACTCCTTTTGTAAAATCTGCAAGTGTTTATTTGGAGCGCTTTGAGGCCTATCCTGGAAAAGGAAATATCTTCACATAATAACTAGACAGAAGCATTCTCAGAAACTTCTTGGTGATGAGTGCATTCTACTCACAGAGTTGAACCTTCTTTGTGATAGAAGAGTTTTCAAACTCTCTTTTTGTAGAATCTGCAAGTGCACATTTGGAACTGTTGGAGGCCAACGCTGGAAAAGGAAACAACCTCAAATAGAAACTAGACAGAAGCATTCTCAGAAACTTGCTTGTGACGAGTGCATTCAACTCATAGACTTGAACCTTTCTTTTGAAAGAGCAGTTTTGGAACACTCCTTTTGTAGAATCTGCTAGTGTATATTTGGAGCGCTGTGAGGCCTATGCTGGGAAATGAAATATCTTCACCTAAAAACTAGACGGAAGCATTCTCCGAAACTTCTGTGTGATGAGTGCATTCAACTCACAGACTTGAACGTTCCTTTTGATAGAACAGTTTTGAAACACTCCTTTTGTAGAATCTGGAAGTGTTTCTTTCGAGCGCTTGGAGGACTACGCTGTAAAAGGAAATGTATTCAAATAACAACTACACAGAAGCATTCTCAGAAACTTCTTTGTGATGAGTGCATTCAACTCACAGACTTGAACCTTCCTTTTGAAAGAGCAGTTTTGAAACACTCTTTTTGTAGAATCTGCAAGTGGATATTTGGAGCGCTTTGAGGCCTATGCTGGGAAATGAAATATCATCTCCTAAAAACTAGACAGAAGCATTCTCAGAAACTTCTGTGTGATGAGTGCATTCAACTCACAGACTTGAACAATGCTTTTGATAGAGCAGTTTGGAAACACTCCTTTTGTAAAATCTGCAAGTGTTTATTTGGAGCGCTTTGAGGCCTATCCTGGAAAAGGAAATATCTTCACATAATAACTAGACAGAAGCATTCTCAGAAACTTCTTTGTGATGAGTGCATTCTACTCACAGAGTTGAACCTTCTTTGTGATAGAAGAGTTTTCAAACTCTCTTTTTGTAGAATCTGCAAGGGCACATTTGGAACTGTTGGAGGCCAACGCTGGAAAAGGAAACATCCTCACATAGAAACTAGACAGAAGCATTCTCATAAACTTGCTTGTGACGAGTGCATTCAACTCACAGACTTGAACCTTTCTTTTGAAAGAGCAGTTTTGGAACACTCTTTTTGTAGAATCTGCTAGTGTATATTTGGAGCGCTGTGAGGCCTACGCTGGGAAATGAAATATCTTCACCTAAAAACTAGACGGAAGCATTCTCCGAAACTTCTCTGTGATGAGTGCATTCAACTCACAGACTTGAACGTTCCTTTTGATAGAACAGTTTTGAAACCCTCCTTTTGTAGAATCTGCAAGTGTTTATTTCGAGCGCTTGGAGGCCTACGCTGGAAAAGGAAATGTCTTCAAATAACAACTACACAGAAGCATTCTCAGAAACTTCTTTGTGATGAGTGCATTCAACTCACAGACTTGAACCTTCCTTTTGAAAGAGCAGTTTTGAAACACTCTTTTTGTAGAATCTGCAAGTGGATATTTGGAGCGCTTTGAGGCCTATGCTGGGAAATGAAATATCTTCTCCTAAAAACTAGACAGAAGCATTCTCAGAAACTTCTGTGTGATGAGTGCATTCAACTCACAGACTTGAACACTGCTTTTGATAGAGCAGTTTGGAAACACTCCTTTTGTAAAATCTGCAAGTGTTTATTTGGAGCGCTTTGAGGCCTATCCTGGAAAAGGAAATATCTTCACATAATAACTAGACAGAAGCATTCTCAGAAACTTCTTGGTGATGAGTGCATTCTACTCACAGAGTTGAACCTTCTTTGTGATAGAAGAGTTTTCAAACTCTCTTTTTGTAGAATCTGCAAGTGCACATTTGGAACTGTTGGAGGCCAACGCTGGAAAAGGAAACAACCTCAAATAGAAACTAGACAGAAGCATTCTCAGAAACTTGCTGGTGACGAGTGCATTCAACTCACAGACTTGAACCTTTCTTTTGAAAGAGCAGTTTTGGAACACTCTTTTTGTAGGATCTGCTAGTGTATATTTGGAGCGCTGTGAGGCCTGCGCTGGGAAATGAAATATCTTCACCTAAAAACTAGACGGAAGTATTCTCCGAAACTTCTGTGTGATGAGTGCATTCAACTCACAGACTTGAAAGTTCCTTTTGATAGAACAGTTTTGAAACACTCCTTTTGTAGAATCTGCAAGTGTTTATTTCGAGAGCTTGGAGGCCTATGCTGGAAAAGGAAATGTCTTCAAATAGCAACTACACAGAAGCATTCTCAGAAACTTCTTTGTGATGAGTGCATTCAACTCACAGACTTGAACCTTCCTTTTGAAAGAGCAGTTTTGAAACACTCTTTTTGTAGAATCTGCAAGTGGATATTTGGAGCGCTTGGAGTTCTATGCTGGGAAATGAAATATCTTCTCCTAAAAACTAGACAGAAGCATTCTCAGAAACTTCTGTGTGATGAGTGCATTCAACTCACAGACTTGAACAATGCTTTTGATAGAGCAGTTTGGAAACACTCCTTTTGTAAAATCTGCAAGTGTTTATTTGGAGCGCTTTGAGGCCTATCCTGGAAAAGGAAATATCTTCACATAATAACTAGACAGAAGCCTTCTCAGAAACTTCTTTGTGATGAGTGCATTCTACTCACAGAGTTGAACCTTCTTTGTGATAGAAGAGTTTTCAAACTCTCTTTTTGTAGAATCTGCAAGTGCACATTTGGAACTGTTGGAGGCCAACGCTGGAAAAGGAAACATCCTCACGTAGAAACTAGACAGAAGCATTCTCAGAAACTTGCTTGTGACGAGTGCATTCAACTCACAGACTTGAACCTTTCTTTTGAAAGAGCAGTTTTGGAACACTCTTTTTGTAGGATCTGCTAGTGTATATTTGGAGCGCTGTGAGGCCTACGCTGGGAAATGAAATATCTTCACCTAAAAACTAGACGGAAGCATTCTCCGAAACTTCTCTGTGATGAGTGCATTCAACTCACAGACTTGAACGTTCCTTTTGATAGAACAGTTTTGAAACCCTCCTTTTGTAGAATCTGCAAGTGTTTATTTCGAGCGCTTGGAGGCCTACGCTGGAAAAGGAAATGTCTTCAAATAACAACTACACAGAAGCATTCTCAGAAACTTCTTTGTGATGAGTGCATTCAACTCACAGACTTGAACCTTCCTTTTGAAAGAGCAGTTTTGAAACACTCTTTTTGTAGAATCTGCAAGTGGATATTTGGAGCGCTTTGAGGCCTATGCTGGGAAATGAAATATCTTCTCCTAAAAACTAGACAGAAGCATTCTCAGAAACTTCTGTGTGATGAGTGCATTCAACTCACAGACTTGAACATTGCTTTTGATAGAGCAGTTTGGAAACACTCCTTTTGTAAAATCTGCAAGTGTTTATTTGGAGCGCTTTGAGGCCTATCCTGGAAAAGGAAATATCTTCACATAATAACTAGACAGAAGCATTCTCAGAAACTTCTTGGTGATGAGTGCATTCTACTCACAGAGTTGAACCTTCTTTGTGATAGAAGAGTTTTCAAACTCTCTTTTTGTAGAATCTGCAAGTGCACATTTGGAACTGTTGGAGGCCAACGCTGGAAAAGGAAACAACCTCAAATAGAAACTAGACAGAAGCATTCTCAGAAACTTGCTTGTGACGAGTGCATTCAACTCACAGACTTGAACCTTTCTTTTGAAAGAGCAGTTTTGGAACACTCTTTTTGTAGGATCTGCTAGTGTATATTTGGAGCGCTGTGAGGCCTACGCTGGGAAATGAAATATCTTCACCTAAAAACTAGACGGAAGCATTCTCCGAAACTTCTGTGTGATGAGTGCATTCAACTCACAGACTTGAACGTTCCTTTTGATAGAACAGTTTTGAAACCCTCCTTTTGTAGAATCTGCAAGTGTTTATTTCGAGCGCTTGGAGGCCTACGCTGGAAAAGGAAATGTCTTCAAATAACAACTACACAGAAGCATTCTCAGAAACTTCTTTGTGATGAGTGCATTCAACTCACAGACTTGAACCTTCCTTTTGAAAGAGCAGTTTTGAAACACTCTTTTTGTAGAATCTGCAAGTGGATATTTGGAGCGCTTTGAGGCCTATGCTGGGAAATGAAATATCTTCTCCTAAAAACTAGACAGAAGCATTCTCAGAAACTTCTGTGTGATGAGTGCATTCAACTCACAGACTTGAACACTGCTTTTGATAGAGCAGTTTGGAAACACTCCTTTTGTAAAATCTGCAAGTGTTTATTTGGAGCGCTTTGAGGCCTATCCTGGAAAAGGAAATATCTTCACATAATAACTAGACAGAAGCATTCTCAGAAACTTCTTTGTGATGAGTGCATTCTACTCACAGAGTTGAACCTTCTTTGTGATAGAAGAGTTTTCAAACTCTCTTTTTGTAGAATCTGCAAGGGCACATTTGGAACTGTTGGAGGCCAACGCTGGAAAAGGAAACATCCTCACATAGAAACTAGACAGAAGCATTCTCAGAAACTTGCTTGTGACGAGTGCATTCAACTCACAGACTTGAACCTTTCTTTAGAAAGAGCAGTTTTGGAACACACTTTTTGTAGGATCTGCTAGTGTATATTTGGAGCGCTGTGAGGCCTACGCTGGGAAATGAAATATCTTCACCTAAAAACTAGACGGAAGCATTCTCCGAAACTTCTGTGTGATGAGTGCATTCAACTCACAGACTTGAACGTTCCTTTTGATAGAACAGTTTTGAAACCCTCCTTTTGTAGAATCTGCAAGTGTTTATTTCGAGCGCTTGGAGGCCTACGCTGGAAAAGGAAATGTCTTCAAATAACAACTACACAGAAGCATTCTCAGAAACTTCTTTGTGATGAGTGCATTCAACTCACAGACTTGAACCTTCCTTTTGAAAGAGCAGTTTTGAAACACTCTTTTTGTAGAATCTGCAAGTGGATATTTGGAGCGCTTTGAGGCCTATGCTGGGAAATGAAATATCTTCTCCTAAAAACTAGACAGAAGCATTCTCAGAAACTTCTGTGTGATGAGTGCATTCAACTCACAGACTTGAACACTGCTTTTGATAGAGCAGTTTGGAAACACTCCTTTTGTAAAATCTGCAAGTGTTTATTTGGAGCGCTTTGAGGCCTATCCTGGAAAAGGAAATATCTTCACATAATAACTAGACAGAAGCATTCTCAGAAACTTCTTGGTGATGAGTGCATTCTACTCACAGAGTTGAACCTTCTTTGTGATAGAAGAGTTTTCAAACTCTCTTTTTGTAGAATCTGCAAGTGCACATTTGGAACTGTTGGAGGCCAACGCTGGAAAAGGAAACATCCTCAAATAGAAACTAGACAGAAGCATTCTCATAAACTTGCTTGTGACGAGTGCATTCAACTCACAGACTTGAACCTTTCTTTTGAAAGAGCAGTTTTGGAACACTCTTTTTGTAGAATCTGCTAGTGTATATTTGGAGCGCTGTGAGGCCTATGCTGGGAAATGAAATATCTTCACCTAAAAACTAGACGGAAGCATTCTCCGAAACTTCTGTGTGATGAGTGCATTCAACTCACAGACTTGAACGTTCCTTTTGATAGAACAGTTTTGAAACACTCCTTTTGTAGAATCTGCAAGTGTTTCTTTCGAGCGCTTGGAGGACTACGCTGGAAAAGGAAATGTCTTCAAATAACAACTACACAGAAGCATTCTCAGAAACTTCTTTGTGATGAGTGCATTCAACTCACAGAGTTGAACCTTCCTTTTGAAAGAGCAGTTTTGAAACACTCTTTTTGTAGAATCTGCAAGTGGATATTTGGAGCGCTTTGAGGCCTATGCTGGGAAATGAAATATCTTCTCCTAAAAACTAGACAGAAGCATTCTCAGAAACTTCTGTGTGATGAGTGCATTCAACCCACAGACTTGAACATTGCTTTTGATAGAGCAGTTTGGAAACACTCCTTTTGTAAAATCTGCAAGTGTTTATTTGGAGCGCTTTGAGGCCTATCCTGGAAAAGGAAATATCTTCACAAAATAACTAGACAGAAGCATTCTCAGAAACTTCTTTGTGATAAGTGCATTCTACTCACAGAGTTGAACCTTCTTTGTGATAGAAGAGTTTTCAAACTCTCTTTTTGTAGAATCTGCAAGTGCACATTTGGAACTGTTGGAGGCCAACGCTGGAAAAGGAAACATCCTCACATAGAAACTAGACAGAAGCATTCTCAGAAACTTGCTTGTGACGAGTGCATTCAACTCACAGATTTGAACCTTTCTTTTGAAAGAGCAGTTTTGGAACACTCTTTTTGTAGAATCTGCTAGTGTATATTTGGAGCGCTGTGAGGCCTATGCTGGGAAATGAAATATCTTCACCTAAAAACTAGACGGAAGCATTCTCCGAAACTTCTGTGTGATGAGTGCATTCAACTCACAGACTTGAACGTTCCTTTTGATAGAACAGTTTTGAAACACTCCTTTTGTAGAATCTGGAAGTGTTTCTTTCGAGCGCTTGGAGGACTACGCTGTAAAAGGAAATGTATTCAAATAACAACTACACGGAAGCATTCTCAGAAACTTCTTTGTGATGAGTGCATTCAACTCACAGACTTGAACCTTCCTTTTGAAAGAGCAGTTTTGAAACACTCTTTTTGTAGAATCTGCAAGTGGATATTTGGAGCGCTTTGAGGCCTATGCTGGGAAATGAAATATCTTCTCCTAAAAACTAGACAGAAGCATTCTCAGAAACTTCTGTGTGATGAGTGCATTCAACTCACAGACTTGAACAATGCTTTTGATAGAGCAGTTTGGAAACACTCCTTTTGTAAAATCTGCAAGTGTTTATTTGGAGCGCTTTGAGGCCTATCCTGGAAAAGGAAATATCTTCACATAATAACTAGACAGAAGCCTTCTCAGAAACTTCTTTGTGATGAGTGCATTCTACTCACAGAGTTGAACCTTCTTTGTGATAGAAGAGTTTTCAAACTCTCTTTTTGTAGAATCTGCAAGTGCACATTTGGAACTGTTGGAGGCCAACGCTGGAAAAGGAAACATCCTCACGTAGAAACTAGACAGAAGCATTCTCAGAAACTTGCTTGTGACGAGTGCATTCAACTCACAGACTTGAACCTTTCTTTTGAAAGAGCAGTTTTGGAACACTCTTTTTGTAGGATCTGCTAGTGTATATTTGGAGCGCTGTGAGGCCTACGCTGGGAAATGAAATATCTTCACCTAAAAACTAGACGGAAGCATTCTCCGAAACTTCTCTGTGATGAGTGCATTCAACTCACAGACTTGAACGTCCCTTTTGATAGAACAGTTTTGAAACCCTCCTTTTGTAGAATCTGCAAGTGTTTATTTCGAGCGCTTGGAGGCCTACGCTGGAAAAGGAAATGTCTTCAAATAACAACTACACAGAAGCATTCTCAGAAACTTCTTTGTGATGAGTGCATTCAACTCACAGACTTGAACCTTCCTTTTGAAAGAGCAGTTTTGAAACACTCTTTTTGTAGAATCTGCAAGTGGATATTTGGAGCGCTTTGAGGCCTATGCTGGGAAATGAAATATCTTCTCCTAAAAACTAGACAGAAGCATTCTCAGAAACTTCTGTGTGATGAGTGCATTCAACTCACAGACTTGAACACTGCTTTTGATAGAGCAGTTTGGAAACACTCCTTTTGTAAAATCTGCAAGTGTTTATTTGGAGCGCTTTGAGGCCTATCCTGGAAAAGGAAATATCTTCACATAATAACTAGACAGAAGCATTCTCAGAAACTTCTTTGTGATGAGTGCATTCTACTCACAGAGTTGAACCTTCTTTGTGATAGAAGAGTTTTCAAACTCTCTTTTTGTAGAATCTGCAAGTGCACATTTGGAACTGTTGGAGGCCAACGCTGGAAAAGGAAACAACCTCAAATAGAAACTAGACAGAAGCATTCTCAGAAACTTGCTGGTGACGAGTGCATTCAACTCACAGACTTGAACCTTTCTTTTGAAAGAGCAGTTTTGGAACACTCTTTTTGTAGGATCTGCTAGTGTATATTTGGTGCGCTGTGAGGCCTGCGCTGGGAAATGAAATATCTTCACCTAAAAACTAGACGGAAGTATTCTCCGAAACTTCTGTGTGATGAGTGCATTCAACTCACAGACTTGAAAGTTCCTTTTGATAGAACAGTTTTGAAACACTCCTTTTGTAGAATCTGCAAGTGTTTATTTCGAGCGCTTGGAGGCCTATGCTGGAAAAGGAAATGTCTTCAAATAACAACTACACAGAAGCATTCTCAGAAACTTCTTTGTGATGAGTGCATTCAACTCACAGACTTGAACCTTCCTTTTGAAAGAGCAGTTTTGAAACACTCTTTTTGTAGAATCTGCAAGTGGATATTTGGAGCGCTTTGAGGCCTGTGCTGGCAAATGAAATATCTTCTCCTAAAAACTAGACAGAAGCATTCTCAGAAACTTCTGTGTGATGAGTGCATTCAACTCACAGACTTGAACACTGCTTTTGATAGAGCAGTTTGGAAACACTCCTTTTGTAAAATCTGCAAGTGTTTATTTGGAGCGCTTTGAGGCCTATCCTGGAAAAGGAAATATCTTCACATAATAACTAGACAGAAGCATTCTCAGAAACTTCTTGGTGATGAGTGCATTCTACTCACAGAGTTGAACCTTCTTTGTGATAGAAGAGTTTTCAAACTCTCTTTTTGTAGAATCTGCAAGTGCACATTTGGAACTGTTGGAGGCCAACGCTGGAAAAGGAAACAACCTCAAATAGAAACTAGACAGAAGCATTCTCAGAAACTTGCTTGTGACGAGTGCATTCAACTCACAGACTTGAACCTTTCTTTTGAAAGAGCAGTTTTGGAACACTCCTTTTGTAGAATCTGCTAGTGTATATTTGGAGCGCTGTGAGGCCTATGCTGGGTAATGAAATATCTTCACCTAAAAACTAGACGGAAGCATTCTCCGAAACTTCTGTGTGATGAGTGCATTCAACTCACAGACTTGAACGTTCCTTTTGATAGAACAGTTTTGAAACACTCCTTTTGTAGAATCTGGAAGTGTTTCTTTCGAGCGCTTGGAGGACTACGCTGTAAAAGGAAATGTATTCAAATAACAACTACACAGAAGCATTCTCAGAAACTTCTTTGTGATGAGTGCATTCAACTCACAGACTTGAACCTTCCTTTTGAAAGAGCAGTTTTGAAACACTCTTTTTGTAGAATCTGCAAGTGGATATTTGGAGCGCTTTGAGGCCTATGCTGGGAAATGAAATATCATCTCCTAAAAACTAGACAGAAGCATTCTCAGAAACTTCTGTGTGATGAGTGCATTCAACTCACAGACTTGAACAATGCTTTTGATAGAGCAGTTTGGAAACACTCCTTTTGTAAAATCTGCAAGTGTTTATTTGGAGCGCTTTGAGGCCTATCCTGGAAAAGGAAATATCTTCACATAATAACTAGACAGAAGCATTCTCAGAAACTTCTTTGTGATGAGTGCATTCTACTCACAGAGTTGAACCTTCTTTGTGATAGAAGAGTTTTCAAACTCTCTTTTTGTAGAATCTGCAAGGGCACATTTGGAACTGTTGGAGGCCAACGCTGGAAAAGGAAACATCCTCACATAGAAACTAGACAGAAGCATTCTCATAAACTTGCTTGTGACGAGTGCATTCAACTCACAGACTTGAACCTTTCTTTTGAAAGAGCAGTTTTGGAACACTCTTTTTGTAGAATCTGCTAGTGTATATTTGGAGCGCTGTGAGGCCTATGCTGGGAAATGAAATATCTTCACCTAAAAACTAGACGGAAGCATTCTCCGAAACTTCTGTGTGATGAGTGCATTCAACTCACAGACTTGAACGTTCCTTTTGATAGAACAGTTTTGAAACACTCCTTTTGTAGAATCTGCAAGTGTTTATTTGGAGCGCTTGCAGTCCTATGCTGGAAAAGGAAGTGTCTTCAAATAACAACTACACAGAAGCATTCTCAGAAACTTCTTTGTGATGAGTGCATTCACCTCACAGACTTGAACCTTCCTTTTGAAAGAGCAGTTTTGAAACACTCTTTTTGTAGAATCTGCAAGTGGATATTTGGAGCGCTTGGAGTTCTATGCTGGGAAATGAAATATCTTCTCCTAAAAACTAGACAGAAGCATTCTCAGAAACTTCTGTGTGATGAGTGCATTCAACTCACAGACTTGAACAATGCTTTTGATAGAGCAGTTTGGAAACACTCCTTTTGTAAAATCTGCAAGTGTTTATTTGGAGCGCTTTGAGGCCTATCCTGGAAAAGGAAATATCTTCACATAATAACTAGACAGAAGCCTTCTCAGAAACTTCTTTGTGATGAGTGCATTCTACTCACAGAGTTGAACCTTCTTTGTGATAGAAGAGTTTTCAAACTCTCTTTTTGTAGAATCTGCAAGTGCACATTTGGAACTGTTGGAGGCCAACGCTGGAAAAGGAAACATCCTCACGTAGAAACTAGACAGAAGCATTCTCAGAAACTTGCTTGTGACGAGTGCATTCAACTCACAGACTTGAACCTTTCTTTTGAAAGAGCAGTTTTGGAACACTCTTTTTGTAGGATCTGCTAGTGTATATTTGGAGCGCTGTGAGGCCTACGCTGGGAAATGAAATATCTTCACCTAAAAACTAGACGGAAGCATTCTCCGAAACTTCTCTGTGATGAGTGCATTCAACTCACAGACTTGAACGTTCCTTTTGATAGAACAGTTTTGAAACCCTCCTTTTGTAGAATCTGCAAGTGTTTATTTCGAGCGCTTGGAGGCCTACGCTGGAAAAGGAAATGTCTTCAAATAACAACTACACAGAAGCATTCTCAGAAACTTCTTTGTGATGAGTGCATTCAACTCACAGACTTGAACCTTCCTTTTGAAAGAGCAGTTTTGAAACACTCTTTTTGTAGAATCTGCAAGTGGATATTTGGAGCGCTTTGAGGCCTATGCTGGGAAATGAAATATCTTCTCCTAAAAACTAGACAGAAGCATTCTCAGAAACTTCTGTGTGATGAGTGCATTCAACTCACAGACTTGAACATTGCTTTTGATAGAGCAGTTTGGAAACACTCCTTTTGTAAAATCTGCAAGTGTTTATTTGGAGCGCTTTGAGGCCTATCCTGGAAAAGGAAATATCTTCACATAATAACTAGACAGAAGCATTCTCAGAAACTTCTTGGTGATGAGTGCATTCTACTCACAGAGTTGAACCTTCTTTGTGATAGAAGAGTTTTCAAACTCTCTTTTTGTAGAATCTGCAAGTGCACATTTGGAACTGTTGGAGGCCAACGCTGGAAAAGGAAACAACCTCAAATAGAAACTAGACAGAAGCATTCTCAGAAACTTGCTTGTGACGAGTGCATTCAACTCACAGACTTGAACCTTTCTTTTGAAAGAGCAGTTTTGGAACACTCTTTTTGTAGGATCTGCTAGTGTATATTTGGAGCGCTGTGAGGCCTACGCTGGGAAATGAAATATCTTCACCTAAAAACTAGACGGAAGCATTCTCCGAAACTTCTGTGTGATGAGTGCATTCAACTCACAGACTTGAACGTTCCTTTTGATAGAACAGTTTTGAAACCCTCCTTTTGTAGAATCTGCAAGTGTTTATTTCGAGCGCTTGGAGGCCTACGCTGGAAAAGGAAATGTCTTCAAATAACAACTACACAGAAGCATTCTCAGAAACTTCTTTGTGATGAGTGCATTCAACTCACAGACTTGAACCTTCCTTTTGAAAGAGCAGTTTTGAAACACTCTTTTTGTAGAATCTGCAAGTGGATATTTGGAGCGCTTTGAGGCCTATGCTGGGAAATGAAATATCTTCTCCTAAAAACTAGACAGAAGCATTCTCAGAAACTTCTGTGTGATGAGTGCATTCAACTCACAGACTTGAACACTGCTTTTGATAGAGCAGTTTGGAAACACTCCTTTTGTAAAATCTGCAAGTGTTTATTTGGAGCGCTTTGAGGCCTATCCTGGAAAAGGAAATATCTTCACATAATAAATAGACAGAAGCATTCTCAGAAACTTCTTTGTGATGAGTGCATTCTACTCACAGAGTTGAACCTTCTTTGTGATAGAAGAGTTTTCAAACTCTCTTTTTGTAGAATCTGCAAGTGCACATTTGGAACTGTTGGAGGCCAACGCTGGAAAAGGAAACATCCTCACATAGAAACTAGACAGAAGCATTCTCAGAAACTTGCTTGTGACGAGTGCATTCAACTCACAGACTTGAACCTTTCTTTAGAAAGAGCAGTTTTGGAACACACTTTTTGTAGGATCTGCTAGTGTATATTTGGAGCGCTGTGAGGCCTACGCTGGGAAATGAAATATCTTCACCTAAAAACTAGACGGAAGCATTCTCCGAAACTTCTGTGTGATGAGTGCATTCAACTCACAGACTTGAACGTTCCTTTTGATAGAACAGTTTTGAAACCCTCCTTTTGTAGAATCTGCAAGTGTTTATTTCGAGCGCTTGGAGGCCTACGCTGGAAAAGGAAATGTCTTCAAATAACAACTACACAGAAGCATTCTCAGAAACTTCTTTGTGATGAGTGCATTCAACTCACAGACTTGAACCTTCCTTTTGAAAGAGCAGTTTTGAAACACTCTTTTTGTAGAATCTGCAAGTGGATATTTGGAGCGCTTTGAGGCCTATGCTGGGAAATGAAATATCTTCTCCTAAAAACTAGACAGAAGCATTCTCAGAAACTTCTGTGTGATGAGTGCATTCAACTCACAGACTTGAACACTGCTTTTGATAGAGCAGTTTGGAAACACTCCTTTTGTAAAATCTGCAAGTGTTTATTTGGAGCGCTTTGAGGCCTATCCTGGAAAAGGAAATATCTTCACATAATAACTAGACAGAAGCATTCTCAGAAACTTCTTGGTGATGAGTGCATTCTACTCACAGAGTTGAACCTTCTTTGTGATAGAAGAGTTTTCAAACTCTCTTTTTGTAGAATCTGCAAGTGCACATTTGGAACTGTTGGAGGCCAACGCTGGAAAAGGAAACATCCTCAAATAGAAACTAGACAGAAGCATTCTCATAAACTTGCTTGTGACGAGTGCATTCAACTCACAGACTTGAACCTTTCTTTTGAAAGAGCAGTTTTGGAACACTCTTTTTGTAGAATCTGCTAGTGTATATTTGGAGCGCTGTGAGGCCTATGCTGGGAAATGAAATATCTTCACCTAAAAACTAGACGGAAGCATTCTCCGAAACTTCTGTGTGATGAGTGCATTCAACTCACAGACTTGAACGTTCCTTTTGATAGAACAGTTTTGAAACACTCCTTTTGTAGAATCTGCAAGTGTTTCTTTCGAGCGCTTGGAGGACTACGCTGGAAAAGGAAATGTCTTCAAATAACAACTACACAGAAGCATTCTCAGAAACTTCTTTGTGATGAGTGCATTCAACTCACAGAGTTGAACCTTCCTTTTGAAAGAGCAGTTTTGAAACACTCTTTTTGTAGAATCTGCAAGTGGATATTTGGAGCGCTTTGAGGCCTATGCTGGGAAATGAAATATCTTCTCCTAAAAACTAGACAGAAGCATTCTCAGAAACTTCTGTGTGATGAGTGCATTCAACCCACAGACTTGAACATTGCTTTTGATAGAGCAGTTTGGAAACACTCCTTTTGTAAAATCTGCAAGTGTTTATTTGGAGCGCTTTGAGGCCTATCCTGGAAAAGGAAATATCTTCACAAAATAACTAGACAGAAGCATTCTCAGAAACTTCTTTGTGATAAGTGCATTCTACTCACAGAGTTGAACCTTCTTTGTGATAGAAGAGTTTTCAAACTCTCTTTTTGTAGAATCTGCAAGTGCACATTTGGAACTGTTGGAGGCCAACGCTGGAAAAGGAAACATCCTCACATAGAAACTAGACAGAAGCATTCTCAGAAACTTGCTTGTGACGAGTGCATTCAACTCACAGATTTGAACCTTTCTTTTGAAAGAGCAGTTTTGGAACACTCTTTTTGTAGAATCTGCTAGTGTATATTTGGAGCGCTGTGAGGCCTATGCTGGGAAATGAAATATCTTCACCTAAAAACTAGACGGAAGCATTCTCCGAAACTTCTGTGTGATGAGTGCATTCAACTCACAGACTTGAACGTTCCTTTTGATAGAACAGTTTTGAAACACTCCTTTTGTAGAATCTGGAAGTGTTTCTTTCGAGCGCTTGGAGGACTACGCTGTAAAAGGAAATGTATTCAAATAACAACTACACGGAAGCATTCTCAGAAACTTCTTTGTGATGAGTGCATTCAACTCACAGACTTGAACCTTCCTTTTGAAAGAGCAGTTTTGAAACACTCTTTTTGTAGAATCTGCAAGTGGATATTTGGAGCGCTTTGAGGCCTATGCTGGGAAATGAAATATCTTCTCCTAAAAACTAGACAGAAGCATTCTCAGAAACTTCTGTGTGATGAGTGCATTCAACTCACAGACTTGAACAATGCTTTTGATAGAGCAGTTTGGAAACACTCCTTTTGTAAAATCTGCAAGTGTTTATTTGGAGCGCTTTGAGGCCTATCCTGGAAAAGGAAATATCTTCACATAATAACTAGACAGAAGCCTTCTCAGAAACTTCTTTGTGATGAGTGCATTCTACTCACAGAGTTGAACCTTCTTTGTGATAGAAGAGTTTTCAAACTCTCTTTTTGTAGAATCTGCAAGTGCACATTTGGAACTGTTGGAGGCCAACGCTGGAAAAGGAAACATCCTCACGTAGAAACTAGACAGAAGCATTCTCAGAAACTTGCTTGTGACGAGTGCATTCAACTCACAGACTTGAACCTTTCTTTTGAAAGAGCAGTTTTGGAACACTCTTTTTGTAGGATCTGCTAGTGTATATTTGGAGCGCTGTGAGGCCTACGCTGGGAAATGAAATATCTTCACCTAAAAACTAGACGGAAGCATTCTCCGAAACTTCTCTGTGATGAGTGCATTCAACTCACAGACTTGAACGTCCCTTTTGATAGAACAGTTTTGAAACCCTCCTTTTGTAGAATCTGCAAGTGTTTATTTCGAGCGCTTGGAGGCCTACGCTGGAAAAGGAAATGTCTTCAAATAACAACTACACAGAAGCATTCTCAGAAACTTCTTTGTGATGAGTGCATTCAACTCACAGACTTGAACCTTCCTTTTGAAAGAGCAGTTTTGAAACACTCTTTTTGTAGAATCTGCAAGTGGATATTTGGAGCGCTTTGAGGCCTATGCTGGGAAATGAAATATCTTCTCCTAAAAACTAGACAGAAGCATTCTCAGAAACTTCTGTGTGATGAGTGCATTCAACTCACAGACTTGAACACTGCTTTTGATAGAGCAGTTTGGAAACACTCCTTTTGTAAAATCTGCAAGTGTTTATTTGGAGCGCTTTGAGGCCTATCCTGGAAAAGGAAATATCTTCACATAATAACTAGACAGAAGCATTCTCAGAAACTTCTTTGTGATGAGTGCATTCTACTCACAGAGTTGAACCTTCTTTGTGATAGAAGAGTTTTCAAACTCTCTTTTTGTAGAATCTGCAAGTGCACATTTGGAACTGTTGGAGGCCAACGCTGGAAAAGGAAACAACCTCAAATAGAAACTAGACAGAAGCATTCTCAGAAACTTGCTTGTGACGAGTGCATTCAACTCACAGACTTGAACCTTTCTTTTGAAAGAGCAGTTTTGGAACACTCTTTTTGTAGGATCTGCTAGTGTATATTTGGAGCGCTGTGAGGCCTGCGCTGGGAAATGAAATATCTTCACCTAAAAACTAGACGGAAGTATTCTCCGAAACTTCTGTGTGATGAGTGCATTCAACTCACAGACTTGAAAGTTCCTTTTGATAGAACAGTTTTGAAACACTCCTTTTGTAGAATCTGCAAGTGTTTATTTCGAGAGCTTGGAGGCCTATGCTGGAAAAGGAAATGTCTTCAAATAACAACTACACAGAAGCATTCTCAGAAACTTCTTTGTGATGAGTGCATTCAACTCACAGACTTGAACCTTCCTTTTGAAAGAGCAGTTTTGAAACACTCTTTTTGTAGAATCTGCAAGTGGATATTTGGAGCGCTTTGAGGCCTATGCTGGCAAATGAAATATCTTCTCCTAAAAACTAGACAGAAGCATTCTCAGAAACTTCTGTGTGATGAGTGCATTCAACTCACAGACTTGAACACTGCTTTTGATAGAGCAGTTTGGAAACACTCCTTTTGTAAAATCTGCAAGTGTTTATTTGGAGCGCTTTGAGGCCTATCCTGGAAAAGGAAATATCTTCACATAATAACTAGACAGAAGCATTCTCAGAAACTTCTTGGTGATGAGTGCATTCTACTCACAGAGTTGAACCTTCTTTGTGATAGAAGAGTTTTCAAACTCTCTTTTTGTAGAATCTGCAAGGGCACATTTGGAACTGTTGGAGGCCAACGCTGGAAAAGGAAACATCCTCACATAGAAACTAGACAGAAGCATTCTCATAAACTTCCTTGTGACGAGTGCATTCAACTCACAGACTTGAACCTTTCTTTTGAAAGAGCAGTTTTGGAACACTCTTTTTGTAGAATCTGCTAGTGTATATTTGGAGCGCTGTGAGGCCTATGCTGGGAAATGAAATATCTTCACCTAAAAACTAGACGGAAGCATTCTCCGAAACTTCTGTGTGATGAGTGCATTCAACTCACAGACTTGAACGTTCCTTTTGATAGAACAGTTTTGAAACACTCCTTTTGTAGAATCTGCAAGTGTTTATTTGGAGCGCTTGCAGTCCTATGCTGGAAAAGGAAGTGTCTTCAAATAACAACTACACAGAAGCATTCTCAGAAACTTCTTTGTGATGAGTGCATTCACCTCACAGACTTGAACCTTCCTTTTGAAAGAGCAGTTTTGAAACACTCTTTTTGTAGAATCTGCAAGTGGATATTTGGAGCGCTTGGAGTTCTATGCTGGGAAATGAAATATCTTCTCCTAAAAACTAGACAGAAGCATTCTCAGAAACTTCTGTGTGATGAGTGCATTCAACTCACAGACTTGAACAATGCTTTTGATAGAGCAGTTTGGAAACACTCCTTTTGTAAAATCTGCAAGTGTTTATTTGGAGCGCTTTGAGGCCTATCCTGGAAAAGGAAATATCTTCACATAATAACTAGACAGAAGCCTTCTCAGAAACTTCTTTGTGATCAGTGCATTCTACTCACAGAGTTGAACCTTCTTTGTGATAGAAGAGTTTTCAAACTCTCTTTTTGTAGAATCTGCAAGTGCACATTTGGAACTGTTGGAGGCCAACGCTGGAAAAGGAAACATCCTCACGTAGAAACTAGACAGAAGCATTCTCAGAAACTTGCTTGTGACGAGTGCATTCAACTCACAGACTTGAACCTTTCTTTTGAAAGAGCAGTTTTGGAACACTCTTTTTGTAGGATCTGCTAGTGTATATTTGGAGCGCTGTGAGGCCTACGCTGGGAAATGAAATATCTTCACCTAAAAACTAGACGGAAGCATTCTCCGAAACTTCTCTGTGATGAGTGCATTCAACTCACAGACTTGAACGTTCCTTTTGATAGAACAGTTTTGAAACCCTCCTTTTGTAGAATCTGCAAGTGTTTATTTCGAGCGCTTGGAGGCCTACGCTGGAAAAGGAAATGTCTTCAAATAACAACTACACAGAAGCATTCTCAGAAACTTCTTTGTGATGAGTGCATTCAACTCACAGACTTGAACCTTCCTTTTGAAAGAGCAGTTTTGAAACACTCTTTTTGTAGAATCTGCAAGTGGATATTTGGAGCGCTTTGAGGCCTATGCTGGGAAATGAAATATCTTCTCCTAAAAACTAGACAGAAGCATTCTCAGAAACTTCTGTGTGATGAGTGCATTCAACTCACAGACTTGAACATTGCTTTTGATAGAGCAGTTTGGAAACACTCCTTTTGTAAAATCTGCAAGTGTTTATTTGGAGCGCTTTGAGGCCTATCCTGGAAAAGGAAATATCTTCACATAATAACTAGACAGAAGCATTCTCAGAAACTTCTTGGTGATGAGTGCATTCTACTCACAGAGTTGAACCTTCTTTGTGATAGAAGAGTTTTCAAACTCTCTTTTTGTAGAATCTGCAAGTGCACATTTGGAACTGTTGGAGGCCAACGCTGGAAAAGGAAACAACCTCAAATAGAAACTAGACAGAAGCATTCTCAGAAACTTGCTTGTGACGAGTGCATTCAACTCACAGACTTGAACCTTTCTTTTGAAAGAGCAGTTTTGGAACACTCTTTTTGTAGGATCTGCTAGTGTATATTTGGAGCGCTGTGAGGCCTACGCTGGGAAATGAAATATCTTCACCTAAAAACTAGACGGAAGCATTCTCCGAAACTTCTGTGTGATGAGTGCATTCAACTCACAGACTTGAACGTTCCTTTTGATAGAACAGTTTTGAAACCCTCCTTTTGTAGAATCTGCAAGTGTTTATTTCGAGCGCTTGGAGGCCTACGCTGGAAAAGGAAATGTCTTCAAATAACAACTACACAGAAGCATTCTCAGAAACTTCTTTGTGATGAGTGCATTCAACTCACAGACTTGAACCTTCCTTTTGAAAGAGCAGTTTTGAAACACTCTTTTTGTAGAATCTGCAAGTGGATATTTGGAGCGCTTTGAGGCCTATGCTGGGAAATGAAATATCTTCTCCTAAAAACTAGACAGAAGCATTCTCAGAAACTTCTGTGTGATGAGTGCATTCAACTCACAGACTTGAACACTGCTTTTGATAGAGCAGTTTGGAAACACTCCTTTTGTAAAATCTGCAAGTGTTTATTTGGAGCGCTTTGAGGCCTATCCTGGAAAAGGAAATATCTTCACATAATAACTAGACAGAAGCATTCTCAGAAACTTCTTTGTGATGAGTGCATTCTACTCACAGAGTTGAACCTTCTTTGTGATAGAAGAGTTTTCAAACTCTCTTTTTGTAGAATCTGCAAGGGCACATTTGGAACTTTTGGAGGCCAACGCTGGAAAAGGAAACATCCTCACATAGAAACTAGACAGAAGCATTCTCAGAAACTTGCTTGTGACGAGTGCATTCAACTCACAGACTTGAACCTTTCTTTTGAAAGAGCAGTTTTGGAACACACTTTTTGTAGGATCTGCTAGTGTATATTTGGAGCGCTGTGAGGCCTACGCTGGGAAATGAAATATCTTCACCTAAAAACTAGACGGAAGCATTCTCCGAAACTTCTGTGTGATGAGTGCATTCAACTCACAGACTTGAACGTTCCTTTTGATAGAACAGTTTTGAAACCCTCCTTTTGTAGAATCTGCAAGTGTTTATTTCGAGCGCTTGGATGCCTATGCTGGAAAAGGAAATGTCTTCAAATAACAACTACACAGAAGCATTCTCAGAAACT
The DNA here is from genome assembly GCF_028885625.2 of Pongo pygmaeus. NCBI lineage: Eukaryota > Metazoa > Chordata > Mammalia > Primates > Hominidae > Pongo > Pongo pygmaeus. The sequence goes on from NC_072392.2 coordinate 40,953,525, forward strand.
TCTTTGTGATGAGTGCATTCAACTCACAGACTTGAACCTTCCTTTTGAAAGAGCAGTTTTGAAACACTCTTTTTGTAGAATCTGCAAGTGGATATTTGGAGCGCTTTGAGGCCTATGCTGGGAAATGAAATATCTTCTCCTAAAAACTAGACAGAAGCATTCTCAGAAACTTCTGTGTGATTAGTGCATTCAACTCACAGACTTGAACACTGCTTTTGATAGAGCAGTTTGGAAACACTCCTTTTGTAAAATCTGCAAGTGTTTATTTGGAGCGCTTTGAGGCCTATCCTGGAAAAGGAAATATCTTCACATAATAACTAGACAGAAGCATTCTCAGAAACTTCTTGGTGATGAGTGCATTCTACTCACAGAGTTGAACCTTCTTTGTGATAGAAGAGTTTTCAAACTCTCTTTTTGTAGAATCTGCAAGTGCACATTTGGAACTGTTGGAGGCCAACGCTGGAAAAGGAAACATCCTCAAATAGAAACTAGACAGAAGCATTCTCATAAACTTGCTTGTGACGAGTGCATTCAACTCACAGACTTGAACCTTTCTTTTGAAAGAGCAGTTTTGGAACACTCTTTTTGTAGAATCTGCTAGTGTATATTTGGAGCGCTGTGAGGCCTATGCTGGGAAATGAAATATCTTCACCTAAAAACTAGACGGAAGCATTCTCCGAAACTTCTGTGTGATGAGTGCATTCAACTCACAGACTTGAACGTTCCTTTTGATAGAACAGTTTTGAAACACTCCTTTTGTAGAATCTGCAAGTGTTTCTTTCGAGCGCTTGGAGGACTACGCTGGAAAAGGAAATGTCTTCAAATAACAACTACACAGAAGCATTCTCAGAAACTTCTTTGTGATGAGTGCATTCAACTCACAGAGTTGAACCTTCCTTTTGAAAGAGCAGTTTTGAAACACTCTTTTTGTAGAATCTGCAAGTGGATATTTGGAGCGCTTTGAGGCCTATGCTGGGAAATGAAATATCTTCTCCTAAAAACTAGACAGAAGCATTCTCAGAAACTTCTGTGTGATGAGTGCATTCAACTCACAGACTTGAACATTGCTTTTGATAGAGCAGTTTGGAAACACTCCTTTTGTAAAATCTGCAAGTGTTTATTTGGAGCGCTTTGAGGCCTATCCTGGAAAAGGAAATATCTTCACAAAATAACTAGACAGAAGCATTCTCAGAAACTTCTTTGTGATAAGTGCATTCTACTCACAGAGTTGAACCTTCTTTGTGATAGAAGAGTTTTCAAACTCTCTTTTTGTAGAATCTGCAAGTGCACATTTGGAACTGTTGGAGGCCAACGCTGGAAAAGGAAACATCCTCACATAGAAACTAGACAGAAGCATTCTCAGAAACTTGCTTGTGACGAGTGCATTCAACTCACAGATTTGAACCTTTCTTTTGAAAGAGCAGTTTTGGAACACTCTTTTTGTAGAATCTGCTAGTGTATATTTGGAGCGCTGTGAGGCCTATGCTGGGAAATGAAATATCTTCACCTAAAAACTAGACGGAAGCATTCTCCGAAACTTCTGTGTGATGAGTGCATTCAACTCACAGACTTGAACGTTCCTTTTGATAGAACAGTTTTGAAACACTCCTTTTGTAGAATCTGGAAGTGTTTCTTTCGAGCGCTTGGAGGCCTACGCTGTAAAAGGAAATGTATTCAAATAACAACTACACGGAAGCATTCTCAGAAACTTCTTTGTGATGAGTGCATTCAACTCACAGACTTGAACCTTCCTTTTGAAAGAGCAGTTTTGAAACACTCTTTTTGTAGAATCTGCAAGTGGATATTTGGAGCGCTTTGAGGCCTATGCTGGGAAATGAAATATCTTCTCCTAAAAACTAGACAGAAGCATTCTCAGAAACTTCTGTGTGATGAGTGCATTCAACTCACAGACTTGAACAATGCTTTTGATAGAGCAGTTTGGAAACACTCCTTTTGTAAAATCTGCAAGTGTTTATTTGGAGCGCTTTGAGGCCTATCCTGGAAAAGGAAATATCTTCACATAATAACTAGACAGAAGCCTTCTCAGAAACTTCTTTGTGATGAGTGCATTCTACTCACAGAGTTGAACCTTCTTTGTGATAGAAGAGTTTTCAAACTCTCTTTTTGTAGAATCTGCAAGTGCACATTTGGAACTGTTGGAGGCCAACGCTGGAAAAGGAAACATCCTCACGTAGAAACTAGACAGAAGCATTCTCAGAAACTTGCTTGTGACGAGTGCATTCAACTCACAGACTTGAACCTTTCTTTTGAAAGAGCAGTTTTGGAACACTCTTTTTGTAGGATCTGCTAGTGTATATTTGGAGCGCTGTGAGGCCTACGCTGGGAAATGAAATATCTTCACCTAAAAACTAGACGGAAGCATTCTCCGAAACTTCTCTGTGATGAGTGCATTCAACTCACAGACTTGAACGTTCCTTTTGATAGAACAGTTTTGAAACCCTCCTTTTGTAGAATCTGCAAGTGTTTATTTCGAGCGCTTGGAGGCCTACGCTGGAAAAGGAAATGTCTTCAAATAACAACTACACAGAAGCATTCTCAGAAACTTCTTTGTGATGAGTGCATTCAACTCACAGACTTGAACCTTCCTTTTGAAAGAGCAGTTTTGAAACACTCTTTTTGTAGAATCTGCAAGTGGATATTTGGAGCGCTTTGAGGCCTATGCTGGGAAATGAAATATCTTCTCCTAAAAACTAGACAGAAGCATTCTCAGAAACTTCTGTGTGATGAGTGCATTCAACTCACAGACTTGAACACTGCTTTTGATAGAGCAGTTTGGAAACACTCCTTTTGTAAAATCTGCAAGTGTTTATTTGGAGCGCTTTGAGGCCTATCCTGGAAAAGGAAATATCTTCACATAATAACTAGACAGAAGCATTCTCAGAAACTTCTTTGTGATGAGTGCATTCTACTCACAGAGTTGAACCTTCTTTGTGATAGAAGAGTTTTCAAACTCTCTTTTTGTAGAATCTGCAAGTGCACATTTGGAACTGTTGGAGGCCAACGCTGGAAAAGGAAACATCCTCAAATAGAAACTAGACAGAAGCATTCTCAGAAACTTGCTGGTGACGAGTGCATTCAACTCACAGACTTGAACCTTTCTTTTGAAAGAGCAGTTTTGGAACACTCTTTTTGTAGGATCTGCTAGTGTATATTTGGAGCACTGTGAGGCCTGCGCTGGGAAATGAAATATCTTCACCTAAAAACTAGACGGAAGTATTCTCCGAAACTTCTGTGTGATGAGTGCATTCAACTCACAGACTTGAAAGTTCCTTTTGATAGAACAGTTTTGAAACACTCCTTTTGTAGAATCTGCAAGTGTTTATTTCGAGAGCTTGGAGAACTATGCTGGAAAAGGAAATGTCTTCAAATAACAACTACACAGAAGCATTCTCAGAAACTTCTTTGTGATGAGTGCATTCAACTCACAGACTTGAACCTTCCTTTTGAAAGAGCAGTTTTGAAACACTCTTTTTGTAGAATCTGCAAGTGGATATTTGGAGCGCTTTGAGGCCTATGCTGGCAAATGAAATATCTTCTCCTAAAAACTAGACAGAAGCATTCTCAGAAACTTCTGTGTGATGAGTGCATTCAACTCACAGACTTGAACACTGCTTTTGATAGAGCAGTTTGGAAACACTCCTTTTGTAAAATCTGCAAGTGTTTATTTGGAGCGCTTTGAGGCCTATCCTGGAAAAGGAAATATCTTCACATAATAACTAGACAGAAGCATTCTCAGAAACTTCTTTGTGATGAGTGCATTCTACTCACAGAGTTGAACCTTCTTTGTGATAGAAGAGTTTTCAAACTCTCTTTTTGTAGAATCTGCAAGGGCACATTTGGAACTTTTGGAGGCCAACGCTGGAAAAGGAAACATCCTCACATAGAAACTAGACAGAAGCATTCTCAGAAACTTGCTTGTGACGAGTGCATTCAACTCACAGACTTGAACCTTTCTTTTGAAAGAGCAGTTTTGGAACACACTTTTTGTAGGATCTGCTAGTGTATATTTGGAGCGCTGTGAGGCCTACGCTGGGAAATGAAATATCTTCACCTAAAAACTAGACGGAAGCATTCTCCGAAACTTCTGTGTGATGAGTGCATTCAACTCACAGACTTGAACGTTCCTTTTGATAGAACAGTTTTGAAACCCTCCTTTTGTAGAATCTGCAAGTGTTTATTTCGAGCGCTTGGAGGCCTATGCTGGAAAAGGAAATGTCTTCAAATAACAACTACACAGAAGCATTCTCAGAAACTTCTTTGTGATGAGTGCATTCAACTCACAGACTTGAACCTTCCTTTTGAAAGAGCAGTTTTGAAACACTCTTTTTGTAGAATCTGCAAGTGGATATTTGGAGCGCTTTGAGGCCTATGCTGGGAAATGAAATATCTTCTCCTAAAAACTAGACAGAAGCATTCTCAGAAACTTCTGTGTGATGAGTGCATTCAACTCACAGACTTGAACAATGCTTTTGATAGAGCAGTTTGGAAACACTCCTTTTGTAAAATCTGCAAGTGTTTATTTGGAGCGCTTTGAGGCCTATCCTGGAAAAGGAAATATCTTCACATAATAACTAGACAGAAGCCTTCTCAGAAACTTCTTTGTGATGAGTGCATTCTACTCACAGAGTTGAACCTTCTTTGTGATAGAAGAGTTTTCAAACTCTCTTTTTGTAGAATCTGCAAGTGCACATTTGGAACTGTTGGAGGCCAACGCTGGAAAAGGAAACATCCTCACGTAGAAACTAGACAGAAGCATTCTCAGAAACTTGCTTGTGACGAGTGCATTCAACTCACAGACTTGAACCTTTCTTTTGAAAGAGCAGTTTTGGAACACTCTTTTTGTAGGATCTGCTAGTGTATATTTGGAGCGCTGTGAGGCCTACGCTGGGAAATGAAATATCTTCACCTAAAAACTAGACGGAAGCATTCTCCGAAACTTCTGTGTGATGAGTGCATTCAACTCACAGACTTGAACGTTCCTTTTGATAGAACAGTTTTGAAACCCTCCTTTTGTAGAATCTGCAAGTGTTTATTTCGAGCGCTTGGAGGCCTACGCTGGAAAAGGAAATGTCTTCAAATAACAACTACACAGAAGCATTCTCAGAAACTTCTTTGTGATGAGTGCATTCAACTCACAGACTTGAACCTTCCTTTTGAAAGAGCAGTTTTGAAACACTCTTTTTGTAGAATCTGCAAGTGGATATTTGGAGCGCTTTGAGGCCTATGCTGGGAAATGAAATATCTTCTCCTAAAAACTAGACAGAAGCATTCTCAGAAACTTCTGTGTGATTAGTGCATTCAACTCACAGACTTGAACACTGCTTTTGATAGAGCAGTTTGGAAACACTCCTTTTGTAAAATCTGCAAGTGTTTATTTGGAGCGCTTTGAGGCCTATCCTGGAAAAGGAAATATCTTCACATAATAACTAGACAGAAGCATTCTCAGAAACTTCTTGGTGATGAGTGCATTCTACTCACAGAGTTGAACCTTCTTTGTGATAGAAGAGTTTTCAAACTCTCTTTTTGTAGAATCTGCAAGTGCACATTTGGAACTGTTGGAGGCCAACGCTGGAAAAGGAAACAACCTCAAATAGAAACTAGAGAGAAGCATTCTCAGAAACTTGCTGGTGACGAGTGCATTCAACTCACAGACTTGAACCTTTCTTTTGAAAGAGCAGTTTTGGAACACTCTTTTTGTAGGATCTGCTAGTGTATATTTGGAGCGCTGTGAGGCCTGCGCTGGGAAATGAAATATCTTCACCTAAAAACTAGACGGAAGTATTCTCCGAAACTTCTGTGTGATCAGTGCATTCAACTCACAGACTTGAAAGTTCCTTTTGATAGAACAGTTTTGAAACACTCCTTTTGTAGAATCTGCAAGTGTTTATTTCGAGAGCTTGGAGGCCTATGCTGGAAAAGGAAATGTCTTCAAATAACAACTACACAGAAGCATTCTCAGAAACTTCTTTGTGATGAGTGCATTCAACTCACAGACTTGAACCTTCCTTTTGAAAGAGCAGTTTTGAAACACTCTTTTTGTAGAATCTGCAAGTGGATATTTGGAGCGCTTTGAGGCCTATGCTGGCAAATGAAATATCTTCTCCTAAAAACTAGACAGAAGCATTCTCAGAAACTTCTGTGTGATGAGTGCATTCAACTCACAGACTTGAACAATGCTTTTGATAGAGCAGTTTGGAAACACTCCTTTTGTAAAATCTGCAAGTGTTTATTTGGAGCGCTTTGAGGCCTATCCTGGAAAAGGAAATATCTTCACATAATAACTAGACAGAAGCATTCTCAGAAACTTCTTGGTGATGAGTGCATTCTACTCACAGAGTTGAACCTTCTTTGTGATAGAAGAGTTTTCAAACTCTCTTTTTGTAGAATCTGCAAGTGCACATTTGGAACTGTTGGAGGCCAACGCTGGAAAAGGAAACAACCTCAAATAGAAACTAGACAGAAGCATTCTCAGAAACTTGCTTGTGACGAGTGCATTCAACTCACAGACTTGAACCTTTCTTTTGAAAGAGCAGTTTTGGAACACTCCTTTTGTAGAATCTGCTAGTGTATATTTGGAGCGCTGTGAGGCCTATGCTGGGAAATGAAATATCTTCACCTAAAAACTAGACGGAAGCATTCTCCGAAACTTCTGTGTGATGAGTGCATTCAACTCACAGACTTGAACGTTCCTTTTGATAGAACAGTTTTGAAACACTCCTTTTGTAGAATCTGGAAGTGTTTCTTTCGAGCGCTTGGAGGACTACGCTGTAAAAGGAAATGTATTCAAATAACAACTACACAGAAGCATTCTCAGAAACTTCTTTGTGATGAGTGCATTCAACTCACAGACTTGAACCTTCCTTTTGAAAGAGCAGTTTTGAAACACTCTTTTTGTAGAATCTGCAAGTGGATATTTGGAGCGCTTTGAGGCCTATGCTGGGAAATGAAATATCATCTCCTAAAAACTAGACAGAAGCATTCTCAGAAACTTCTGTGTGATGAGTGCATTCAACTCACAGACTTGAACAATGCTTTTGATAGAGCAGTTTGGAAACACTCCTTTTGTAAAATCTGCAAGTGTTTATTTGGAGCGCTTTGAGGCCTATCCTGGAAAAGGAAATATCTTCACATAATAACTAGACAGAAGCATTCTCAGAAACTTCTTTGTGATGAGTGCATTCTACTCACAGAGTTGAACCTTCTTTGTGATAGAAGAGTTTTCAAACTCTCTTTTTGTAGAATCTGCAAGGGCACATTTGGAACTGTTGGAGGCCAACGCTGGAAAAGGAAACATCCTCACATAGAAACTAGACAGAAGCATTCTCAGAAACTTGCTTGTGACGAGTGCATTCAACTCACAGACTTGAACCTTTCTTTTGAAAGAGCAGTTTTGGAACACTCTTTTTGTAGAATCTGCTAGTGTATATTTGGAGCGCTGTGAGGCCTATGCTGGGAAATGAAATATCCTCACCTAAAAACTAGACGGAAGCATTCTCCGAAACTTCTGTGTGATGAGTGCATTCAACTCACAGACTTGAACGTTCCTTTTGATAGAACAGTTTTGAAACACTCCTTTTGTAGAATCTGGAAGTGTTTCTTTCGAGCGCTTGGAGGACTACGCTGTAAAAGGAAATGTATTCAAATAACAACTACACAGAAGCATTCTCAGAAACTTCTTTGTGATGAGTGCATTCAACTCACAGACTTGAACCTTCCTTTTGAAAGAGCAGTTTTGAAACACTCTTTTTGTAGAATCTGCAAGTGGATATTTGGAGCGCTTTGAGGCCTATGCTGGGAAATGAAATATCTTCTCCTAAAAACTAGACAGGAGCATTCTCAGAAACTTCTGTGTGATGAGTGCATTCAACTCACAGACTTGAACAATGCTTTTGATAGAGCAGTTTGGAAACACTCCTTTTGTAAAATCTGCAAGTGTTTATTTGGAGCGCTTTGAGGCCTATCCTGGAAAAGGAAATATGTTCACATAATAACTAGACAGAAGCCTTCTCAGAAACTTCTTTGTGATGAGTGCATTCTACTCACAGAGTTGAACCTTCTTTGTGATAGAAGAGTTTTCAAACTCTCTTTTTGTAGAATCTGCAAGTGCACATTTGGAACTGTTGGAGGCCAACGCTGGAAAAGGAAACATCCTCACGTAGAAACTAGACAGAAGCATTCTCAGAAACTTGCTTGTGACGAGTGCATTCAACTCACAGACTTGAACCTTTCTTTTGAAAGAGCAGTTTTGGAACACTCTTTTTGTAGGATCTGCTAGTGTATATTTGGAGCGCTGTGAGGCCTATGCTGGGAAATGAAATATCTTCACCTAAAAACTAGACGGAAGCATTCTCCGAAACTTCTGTGTGATGAGTGCATTCAACTCACAGACTTGAACGTTCCTTTTGATAGAACAGTTTTGAAACACTCCTTTTGTAGAATCTGGAAGTGTTTCTTTCGAGCGCTTGGAGGACTACGCTGTAAAAGGAAATGTATTCAAATAACAACTACACAGAAGCATTCTCAGAAACTTCTTTGTGATGAGTGCATTCAACTCACAGACTTGAACCTTCCTTTTGAAAGAGCAGTTTTGAAACACTCTTTTTGTAGAATCTGCAAGTGGATATTTGGAGCGCTTTGAGGCCTATGCTGGGAAATGAAATATCTTCTCCTAAAAACTAGACAGAAGCATTCTCAGAAACTTCTGTGTGATGAGTGCATTCAACTCACAGACTTGAACAATGCTTTTGATAGAGCAGTTTGGAAACACTCCTTTTGTAAAATCTGCAAGTGTTTATTTGGAGCGCTTTGAGGCCTATCCTGGAAAAGGAAATATGTTCACATAATAACTAGACAGAAGCCTTCTCAGAAACTTCTTTGTGATGAGTGCATTCTACTCACAGAGTTGAACCTTCTTTGTGATAGAAGAGTTTTCAAACTCTCTTTTTGTAGAATCTGCAAGTGCACATTTGGAACTGTTGGAGGCCAACGCTGGAAAAGGAAACATCCTCACGTAGAAACTAGACAGAAGCATTCTCAGAAACTTGCTTGTGACGAGTGCATTCAACTCACAGACTTGAACCTTTCTTTTGAAAGAGCAGTTTTGGAACACTCTTTTTGTAGGATCTGCTAGTGTATATTTGGAGCGCTGTGAGGCCTACGCTGGGAAATGAAATATCTTCACCTAAAAACTAGACGGAAGCATTCTCCGAAACTTCTCTGTGATGAGTGCATTCAACTCACAGACTTGAACGTTCCTTTTGATAGAACAGTTTTGAAACCCTCCTTTTGTAGAATCTGCAAGTGTTTATTTCGAGCGCTTGGAGGCCTACGCTGGAAAAGGAAATGTCTTCAAATAACAACTACACAGAAGCATTCTCAGAAACTTCTTTGTGATGAGTGCATTCAACTCACAGACTTGAACCTTCCTTTTGAAAGAGCAGTTTTGAAACACTCTTTTTGTAGAATCTGCAAGTGGATATTTGGAGCGCTTTGAGGCCTATGCTGGGAAATGAAATATCTTCTCCTAAAAACTAGACAGAAGCATTCTCAGAAACTTCTGTGTGATGAGTGCATTCAACTCACAGACTTGAACATTGCTTTTGATAGAGCAGTTTGGAAACACTCCTTTTGTAAAATCTGCAAGTGTTTATTTGGAGCGCTTTGAGGCCTATCCTGGAAAAGGAAATATCTTCACATAATAACTAGACAGAAGCCTTCTCAGAAACTTCTTTGTGATGAGTGCATTCTACTCACAGAGTTGAACCTTCTTTGTGATAGAAGAGTTTTCAAACTCTCTTTTTGTAGAATCTGCAAGTGCACATTTGGAACTGTTGGAGGCCAACGCTGGAAAAGGAAACATCCTCACGTAGAAACTAGACAGAAGCATTCTCAGAAACTTGCTTGTGACGAGTGCATTCAACTCACAGACTTGAACCTTTCTTTTGAAAGAGCAGTTTTGGAACACTCTTTTTGTAGAATCTGCTAGTGTATATTTGGAGCGCTGTGATGCCTATGCTGGGAAATGAAATATCTTCACCTAAAAACAAGACGGAAGCATTCTCAGAAACTTCTGTGTGATGAGTGCATTCAACTCACAGACTTCAACGTTCCTTTTGATACAACAGTTTTGAAACACTGCTTTTGTAGAATCTGCAATTGTTTCTTTTGAGCGCTTGGAGGCCTATGCTGGAAAAGGAAATGTCTTCAAATAACAACAACACAGAAGCATTCTCAGAAACTTCTTTGTGATGAGTGCATTCAACTCACAGACTTGAACCTTCCTTTTGAAAGAGCAGTTTTGAAACACTCTTTTTGTAGAATCTGCAAGTGGATATTTGGAACGCTTTGAGGCCTATGCTGGGAAATGAAATATCTTCTCCTAAAAACTAGACAGAAGCATTCTCAGAAACTTCTGTGTGATGAGTGCATTCAACTCACAGACTTGAACACTGCTTTTGATAGAGCAGTTTGGAAACACTCCTTTTGTAAAATCTGCAAGTGTTTATTTGGAGCGCTTTGAGGTATATCCTGGAAAAGGAAATATCTTCACATAATAACTAGACAGAAGCATTCTCAGAAACTTCTTTGTGATGAGTGCATTCTACTCACAGAGTTGAACCTTCTTTGTGATAGAAGAGTTTTCAAACTCTCTTTTTGTAGAATCTGCAAGGGCACATTTGGAACTGTTGGAGGCCAACGCTGGAAAAGGAAACATCCTCACATAGAAACTAGACAGAAGCATTCTCATAAACTTGCTTGTGACGAGTGCATTCAACTCACAGACTTGAACCTTTCTTTTGAAAGAGCAGTTTTGGAACACTCTTTTTGTAGAATCTGCTAGTGTATATTTGGAGCGCTGTGAGGCCTATGCTGGGAAATGAAATATCTTCACCTAAAAACTAGACGGAAGCATTCTCCGAAACTTCTGTGTGATGAGTGCATTCAACTCACAGACTTGAACGTTCCTTTTGATAGAACAGTTTTGAAACACTCCTTTTGTAGAATCTGCAAGTGTTTATTTGGAGCGCTTGCAGTCCTATGCTGGAAAAGGAAGTGTCTTCAAATAACAACTACACAGAAGCATTCTCAGAAACTTCTTTGTGATGAGTGCATTCACCTCACAGACTTGAACCTTCCTTTTGAAAGAGCAGTTTTGAAACACTCTTTTTGTAGAATCTGCAAGTGGATATTTGGAGCGCTTGGAGTTCTATGCTGGAAAAGGAAATGTCTTTAAATAACAACTACACAGAAGCATTCTCAGAAACTTCTTTGTGATGAGTGCATTCAACTCACAGACTTGGACCTTCCTTTTGAAAGAGCAGCTTTGAAACACTCTTTTTGTAGAATCTGCAAGAGGATATTTGGAGCGCCTTGAGGCCTATGCTGGGAAATGAAATATCTTCTCCTAAAAACTAGACAGAAGCATTCTCAGAAACTTCTGTGTGATGAGTGCATTCAACTCACAGACTTGAACACTGCTTTTGATAGAGCAGTTTGGAAACACTCCTTTTGTAAAATCTGCAAGTGTTTATTTGGAGCGCTTTGAGGCCTATCCTGGAAAAGGAAATATCTTCACATAATAACTAGACAGAAGCCTTCTCAGAAACTTCTTTGTGATGAGTGCATTCTACTCACAGAGTTGAACCTTCTTTGTGATAGAAGAGTTTTCAAACTCTCTTTTTGTAGAATCTGCAAGTGCACATTTGGAACTGTTGGAGGCCAACGCTGGAAAAGGAAACATCCTCACATAGAAACTAGACAGAAGCATTCTCAGAAACTTGCTTGTGACGAGTGCATTCAACTCACAGACTTGAACCTTTCTTTTCAAAGAGCAGTTTTGGAACACTCTTTTTGTAGAATCTGCTAGTGTATATTTGGAGCGCTGTGAGGTCTATGCTGGGAAATGAAATATCTTCACCTAAAAACTAGACGGAAGCATTCTCCGAAACTTCTGTGTGATGAGTGCATTCAACTCACAGACTTGAACGTTCCTTTTGATAGAACAGTTTTGAAACACTCCTTTTGTAGAATCTGGAAGTGTTTCTTTCGAGCGCTTGGAGGACTACGCTGTAAAAGGAAATGTATTCAAATAACAACTACACGGAAGCATTCTCAGAAACTTCTTTGTGATGAGTGCATTCAACTCACAGACTTGAACCTTCCTTTTGAAAGAGCAGTTTTGAAACACTCTTTTTGTAGAATCTGCAAGTGGATATTTGGAGCGCTTTGAGGCCTATGCTGGGAAATGAAATATCTTCTCCTAAAAACTAGACAGAAGCATTCTCAGAAACTTCTGTGTGATGAGTGCATTCAACTCACAGACTTGAACAATGCTTTTGATAGAGCAGTTTGGAAACACTCCTTTTGTAAAATCTGCAAGTGTTTATTTGGAGCGCTTTGAGGCCTATCCTGGAAAAGGAAATAACTTCACATAATAACTAGACAGAAGCCTTCTCAGAAACTTCTTTGTGATGAGTGCATTCTACTCACAGAGTTGAACCTTCTTTGTGATAGAAGAGTTTTCAAACTCTCTTTTTGTAGAATCTGCAAGTGCACATTTGGAACTGTTGGAGGCCAACGCTGGAAAAGGAAACATCCTCACGTAGAAAGTAGACAGAAGCATTCTCAGAAACTTGCTTGTGACGAGTGCATTCAACTCACAGACTTGAACCTTTCTTTTGAAAGAGCAGTTTTGGAACACTCTTTTTGTAGGATCTGCTAGTGTATATTTGGAGCGCAGTGAGGCCTACGCTGGGAAATGAAATATCTTCACCTAAAAACTAGACGGAAGCATTCTCCGAAACTTCTGTGTGGTGAGTGCATTCAACTCACAGACTTGAACGTTCCTTTTGATAGAACAGTTTTGAAACCCTCCTTTTGTAGAATCTGCAAGTGTTTATTTCGAGCGCTTGGAGGCCTACGCTGGAAAAGGAAATGTCTTCAAATAACAACTACACAGAAGCATTCTCAGAAACTTCTTTGTGATGAGTGCATTCAACTCACAGACTTGAACCTTCCTTTTGAAAGAGCAGTTTTGAAACACTCTTTTTGTAGAATCTGCAAGTGGATATTTGGAGCGCTTTGAGGCCTATGCTGGGAAATGAAATATCTTCTCCTAAAAACTAGACAGAAGCATTCTCAGAAACTTCTGTGTGATTAGTGCATTCAACTCACAGACTTGAACACTGCTTTTGATAGAGCAGTTTGGAAACACTCCTTTTGTAAAATCTGCAAGTGTTTATTTGGAGCGCTTTGAGGCCTATCCTGGAAAAGGAAATATCTTCACATAATAACTAGACAGAAGCATTCTCAGAAACTTCTTGGTGATGAGTGCATTCTACTCACAGAGTTCAACCTTCTTTGTGATAGAAGAGTTTTCAAACTCTCTTTTTGTAGAATCTGCAAGTGCACATTTGGAACTGTTGGAGGCCAACGCTGGAAAAGGAAACAACCTCAAATAGAAACTAGACAGAAGCATTCTCAGAAACTTGCTGGTGACGAGTGCATTCAACTCACAGACTTGAACCTTTCTTTTGAAAGAGCAGTTTTGGAACACTCTTTTTGTAGGATCTGCTAGTGTATATTTGGAGCGCTGTGAGGCCTGCGCTGGGAAATGAAATATCTTCACCTAAAAACTAGACGGAAGTATTCTCCGAAACTTCTGTGTGATGAGTGCATTCAACTCACAGACTTGAAAGTTCCTTTTGATAGAACAGTTTTGAAACACTCCTTTTGTAGAATCTGCAAGTGTTTATTTCGAGAGCTTGGAGGCCTATGCTGGAAAAGGAAATGTCTTCAAATAACAACTACACAGAAGCATTCTCAGAAACTTCTTTGTGATGAGTGCATTCAACTCACAGACTTGAACCTTCCTTTTGAAAGAGCAGTTTTGAAACACTCTTTTTGTAGAATCTGCAAGTGGATATTTGCAGCGCTTTGAGGCCTATGCTGGCAAATGAAATATCTTCTCCTAAAAACTAGACAGAAGCATTCTCAGAAACTTCTGTGTGATGAGTGCATTCAACTCACAGACTTGAACACTGCTTTTGATAGAGCAGTTTGGAAACACTCCTTTTGTAAAATCTGCAAGTGTTTATTTGGAGCGCTTTGAGGCCTATCCTGGAAATGGAAATATCTTCACATAATAACTAGACAGAAGCATTCTCAGAAACTTCTTGGTGATGAGTGCATTCTACTCACAGAGTTGAACCTTCTTTGTGATAGAAGAGTTTTCAAACTCTCTTTTTGTAGAATCTGCAAGTGCACATTTGGAACTGTTGGAGGCCAACGCTGGAAAAGGAAACAACCTCAAATAGAAACTAGACAGAAGCATTCTCAGAAACTTGCTTGTGACGAGTGCATTCAACTCACAGACTTGAACCTTTCTTTTGAAAGAGCAGTTTTGGAACACTCCTTTTGTAGAATCTGCTAGTGTATATTTGGAGCGCTGTGAGGCCTATGCTGGGAAATGAAATATCTTCACCTAAAAACTAGACGGAAGCATTCTCCGAAACTTCTGTGTGATGAGTGCATTCAACTCACAGACTTGAACGTTCCTTTTGATAGAACAGTTTTGAAACCCTCCTTTTGTAGAATCTGGAAGTGTTTCTTTCGAGCGCTTGGAGGACTACGCTGGAAAAGGAAATGTATTCAAATAACAACTACACAGAAGCATTCTCAGAAACTTCTTTGTGATGAGTGCATTCAACTCACAGACTTGAACCTTCCTTTTGAAAGAGCAGTTTTGAAACACTCTTTTTGTAGAATCTGCAAGTGGATATTTGGAGCGCTTTGAGGCCTATGCTGGGAAATGAAATATCTTCTCCTAAAAACTAGACAGAAGCATTCTCAGAAACTTCTGTGTGATGAGTGCATTCAACTCACAGACTTGAACAATGCTTTTGATAGAGCATTTTGGAAACACTCCTTTTGTAAAATCTGCAAGTGTTTATTTGGAGCGCTTTGAGGCCTATCCTGGAAAAGGAAATATCTTCACATAATAACTAGACAGAAGCATTCTCAGAAACTTCTTTGTGATGAGTGCATTCTACTCACAGAGTTGAACCTTCTTTGTGATAGAAGAGTTTTCAAACTCTCTTTTTGTAGAATCTGCAAGGGCACATTTGGAACTGTTGGAGGCCAACGCTGGAAAAGGAAACATCCTCACATAGAAACTAGACAGAAGCATTCTCATAAACTTGCTTGTGACGAGTGCATTCAACTCACAGACTTGAACCTTTCTTTTGAAAGAGCAGTTTTGGAACACTCTTTTTGTAGAATCTGCTAGTGTATATTTGGAGCGCTGTGAGGCCTATGCTGGGAAATGAAATATCTTCACCTAAAAACTAGACGGAAGCATTCTCCGAAACTTCTGTGTGATGAGTGCATTCAACTCACAGACTTGAACGTTCCTTTTGATAGAACAGTTTTGAAACACTCCTTTTGTAGAATCTGCAAGTGTTTATTTGGAGCGCTTGCAGTCCTATGCTGGAAAAGGAAGTGTCTTCAAATAACAACTACACAGAAGCATTCTCAGAAACTTCTTTGTGATGAGTGCATTCACCTCACAGACTTGAACCTTCCTTTTGAAAGAGCAGTTTTGAAACACTCTTTTTGTAGAATCTGCAAGTGGATATTTGGAGCGCTTGGAGTTCTATGCTGGAAAAGGAAATGTCTTTAAATAACAACTACACAGAAGCATTCTCAGAAACTTCTTTGTGATGAGTGCATTCGACTCACAGACTTGGACCTTCCTTTTGAAAGAGCAGTTTTGAAACACTCTTTTTGTAGAATCTGCAAGTGGATATTTGGAGCGCTGTGAGGCCTATGCTGGGAAATGAAATATCTTCACCTAAAAACTAGACGGAAGCATTCTCCGAAACTTCTGTGTGATGAGTGCATTCAACTCACAGACTTGAACGTTCCTTTTGATAGAACAGTTTTGAAACACTCCTTTTGTAGAATCTGCAAGTGTTTATTTGGAGCGCTTGCAGTCCTATGCTGGAAAAGGAAGTGTCTTCAAATAACAACTACACAGAAGCATTCTCAGAAACTTCTTTGTGATGAGTGCATTCACCTCACAGACTTGAACCTTCCTTTTGAAAGAGCAGTTTTGAAACACTCTTTTTGTAGAATCTGCAAGTGGATATTTGGAGCGCTTGGAGTTCTATGCTGGAAAAGGAAATGTCTTTAAATAACAACTACACAGAAGCATTCTCAGAAACTTCTTTGTGATGAGTGCATTCAACTCACAGACTTGGACCTTCCTTTTGAAAGAGCAGTTTTGAAACACTCTTTTTGTAGAATCTGCAAGTGGATATTTGGAGCGCTTTGAGGCCTATGCTATGAAATGAAATATCTTCTCCTAAAAACTAGACAGAAGCATTCTCAGAAACTTCTGTGTGATGAGTGCATTCAACTCACAGACTTGAACATTGCTTTTGATAGAGCAGTTTGGAAACACTCCTTTTGTAAAATCTGCAAGTGTTTATTTGGAGCGCTTTGAGGCCTATCCTGGAAAAGGAAATATCTTCACATAATAACTAGACAGAAGCATTCTAAGAAACTTCTTGGTGATGAGTGCATTCTACTCACAGAGTTGAACCTTCTTTGTGATAGAAGAGTTTTCAAACTCTCTTTTTGTAGAATCTGCAAGTGCACATTTGGAACTGTTGGAGGCCAACGCTGGAAAAGGAAACAACCTCAAATAGAAACTAGACAGAAGCATTCTCAGAAACTTGCTTGTGACGAGTGCATTCAACTCACAGACTTGAACCTTTCTTTTGAAAGAGCAGTTTTGGAACACTCTTTTTGTAGGATCTGCTAGTGTATATTTGGAGCGCTGTGAGGCCTACGCTGGGAAATGAAATATCTTCACCTAAAAACTAGACGGAAGCATTCTCTGAAACTTCTCTGTGATGAGTGCATTCAACTCACAGACTTGAACGTTCCTTTTGATAGAACAGTTTTGAAACCCTCCTTTTGTAGAATCTGCAAGTGTTTATTTCGAGCGCTTGGAGGCCTACGCTGGAAAAGGAAATGTCTTCAAATAACAACTACACAGAAGCATTCTCAGAAACTTCTTTGTGATGAGTGCATTCAACTCACAGACTTGAACCTTCCTTTTGAAAGAGCAGTTTTGAAACACTCTTTTTGTAGAATCTGCAAGTGGATATTTGGAGCGCTTTGAGGCCTATGCTGGGAAATGAAATATCTTCTCCTAAAAACTAGACAGAAGCATTCTCAGAAACTTCTGTGTGATTAGTGCATTCAACTCACAGACTTGAACACTGCTTTTGATAGAGCAGTTTGGAAACACTCCTTTTGTAAAATCTGCAAGTGTTTATTTGGAGCGCTTTGAGGCCTATCCTGGAAAAGGAAATATCTTCACATAATAACTAGACAGAAGCATTCTCAGAAACTTCTTGGTGATGAGTGCATTCTACTCACAGAGTTGAACCTTCTTTGCGATAGAAGAGTTTTCAAACTCTCTTTTTGTAGAATCTGCAAGTGCACATTTGGAACTGTTGGAGGCCAACGCTGGAAAAGGAAACATCCTCACGTAGAAACTAGACAGAAGCATTCTCATAAACTTGCTTGTGACGAGTGCATTCAACTCACAGACTTGAACCTTTCTTTTGAAAGAGCAGTTTTGGAACACTCTTTTTGTAGAATCTGCTAGTGTATATTTGGAGCGCTGTGAGGCCTATGCTGGGAAATGAAATATCTTCACCTAAAAACTAGACGGAAGCATTCTCCGAAACTTCTGTGTGATGAGTGCATTCAACTCACAGACTTGAACGTTCCTTTTGATAGAACAGTTTTGAAACACTCCTTTTGTAGAATCTGCAAGTGTTTCTTTCGAGCGCTTGGAGGACTACGCTGGAAAAGGAAATGTCTTCAAATAACAACTACACAGAAGCATTCTCAGAAACTTCTTTGTGATGAGTGCATTCAACTCACAGAGTTGAACCTTCCTTTTGAAAGAGCAGTTTTGAAACACTCTTTTTGTAGAATCTGCAAGTGGATATTTGGAGCGCTTTGAGGCCTATGCTGGGAAATGAAATATCTTCTCCTAAAAACTAGACAGAATCATTCTCAGAAACTTCTGTGTGATGAGTGCATTCAACTCACAGACTTGAACATTGCTTTTGATAGAGCAGTTTGGAAACACTCCTTTTGTAAAATCTGCAAGTGTTTATTTGGAGCGCTTTGAGGCCTATCCTGGAAAAGGAAATATCTTCACAAAATAACTAGACAGAAGCATTCTCAGAAACTTCTTTGTGATAAGTGCATTCTACTCACAGAGTTGAACCTTCTTTGTGATAGAAGAGTTTTCAAACTCTCTTTTTGTAGAATCTGCAAGTGCACATTTGGAACTGTTGGAGGCCAACGCTGGAAAAGGAAACATCCTCACATAGAAACTAGACAGAAGCATTCTCAGAAACTTGCTTGTGACGAGTGCATTCAACTCACAGACTTGAACCTTTCTTTTGAAAGAGCAGTTTTGGAACACTCTTTTTGTAGAATCTGCTAGTGTATATTTGGAGCGCTGTGAGGCCTATGCTGGGAAATGAAATATCTTCACCTAAAAACTAGACGGAAGCATTCTCCGAAACTTCTGTGTGATGAGTGCATTCAACTCACAGACTTGAACGTTCCTTTTGATAGAACAGTTTTGAAACACTCCTTTTGTAGAATCTGGAAGTGTTTCTTTCGAGCGCTTGGAGGACTACGCTGTAAAAGGAAATGTATTCAAATAACAACTACACGGAAGCATTCTCAGAAACTTCTTTGTGATGAGTGCATTCAACTCACAGACTTGAACCTTCCTTTTGAAAGAGCAGTTTTGAAACACTCTTTTTGTAGAATCTGCAAGTGGATATTTGGAGCGCTTTGAGGCCTATGCTGGGAAATGAAATATCTTCTCCTAAAAACTAGACAGAAGCATTCTCAGAAACTTCTGTGTGATGAGTGCATTCAACTCACAGACTTGAACAATGCTTTTGATAGAGCAGTTTGGAAACACTCCTTTTGTAAAATCTGCAAGTGTTTATTTGGAGCGCTTTGAGGCCTATCCTGGAAAAGGAAATATCTTCACATAATAACTAGACAGAAGCCTTCTCAGAAACTTCTTTGTGATGAGTGCATTCTACTCACAGAGTTGAACCTTCTTTGTGATAGAAGAGTTTTCAAACTCTCTTTTTGTAGAATCTGCAAGTGCACATTTGGAACTGTTGGAGGCCAACGCTGGAAAAGGAAACATCCTCACGTAGAAACTAGACAGAAGCATTCTCAGAAACTTGCTTGTGACGAGTGCATTCAACTCACAGACTTGAACCTTTCTTTTGAAAGAGCAGTTTTGGAACACTCTTTTTGTAGGATCTGCTAGTGTATATTTGGAGCGCTGTGAGGCCTACGCTGGGAAATGAAATATCTTCACCTAAAAACTAGACGGAAGCATTCTCCGAAACTTCTGTGTGATGAGTGCATTCAACTCACAGACTTGAACGTTCCTTTTGATAGAACAGTTTTGAAACCCTCCTTTTGTAGAATCTGCAAGTGTTTATTTCGAGCGCTTGGAGGCCTACGCTGGAAAAGGAAATGTCTTCAAATAACAACTACACAGAAGCATTCTCAGAAACTTCTTTGTGATGAGTGCATTCAACTCACAGACTTGAACCTTCGTTTTGAAAGAGCAGTTTTGAAACACTCTTTTTGTAGAATCTGCAAGTGGATATTTGGAGCGCTTTGAGGCCTATGCTGGGAAATGAAATATCTTCTCCTAAAAACTAGACAGAAGCATTCTCAGAAACTTCTGTGTGATTAGTGCATTCAACTCACAGACTTGAACACTGCTTTTGATAGAGCAGTTTGGAAACACTCCTTTTGTAAAATCTGCAAGTGTTTATTTGGAGCGCTTTGAGGCCTATCCTGGAAAAGGAAATATCTTCACATAATAACTAGACAGAAGCATTCTCAGAAACTTCTTGGTGATGAGTGCATTCTACTCACAGAGTTGAACCTTCTTTGTGATAGAAGAGTTTTCAAACTCTCTTTTTGTAGAATCTGCAAGTGCACATTTGGAACTGTTGGAGGCCAACGCTGGAAAAGGAAACATCCTCAAATAGAAACTAGACAGAAGCATTCTCAGAAACTTGCTGGTGACGAGTGCATTCAACTCACAGACTTGAACCTTTCTTTTGAAAGAGCAGTTTTGGAACACTCTTTTTGTAGGATCTGCTAGTGTATATTTGGAGCGCTGTGAGGCCTGCGCTGGGAAATGAAATATCTTCACCTAAAAACTAGACGGAAGTATTCTCCGAAACTTCTGTGTGATGAGTGCATTCAACTCACAGACTTGAAAGTTCCTTTTGATAGAACAGTTTTGAAACACTCCTTTTGTAGAATCTGCAAGTGTTTATTTCCAGAGCTTGGAGGCCTATGCTGGAAAAGGAAATGTCTTCAAATAACAACTACACAGAAGCATTCTCAGAAACTTCTTTGTGATGAGTGCATTCAACTCACAGACTTGAACCTTCCTTTTGAAAGAGCAGTTTTGAAACACTCTTTTTGTAGAATCTGCAAGTGGATATTTGGAGCGCTTTGAGGCCTATGCTGGCAAATGAAATATCTTCTCCTAAAAACTAGACAGAAGCATTCTCAGTAACTTCTGTGTGATGAGTGCATTCAACTCACAGACTTGAACACTGCTTTTGATAGAGCAGTTTGGAAACACTCCTTTTGTAAAATCTGCAAGTGTTTATTTGGAGCGCTTTGAGGCCTATCCTGGAAAAGGAAATATCTTCACATAATAACTAGACAGAAGCATTCTCAGAAACTTCTTGGTGATGAGTGCATTCTACTCACAGAGTTGAACCTTCTTTGTGATAGAAGAGTTTTCAAACTCTCTTTTTGTAGAATCTGCAAGTGCACATTTGGAACTGTTGGAGGCCAACGCTGGAAAAGGAAACATCCTCACGTAGAAACTAGACAGAAGCATTCTCAGAAACTTGCTTGTGACGAGTGCATTCAACTCACAGACTTGAACCTTTCTTTTGAAAGAGCAGTTTTGGAACACTCTTTTTGTAAGATCTGCTAGTGTATATTTGGAGCGCTGTGAGGCCTACGCTGGGAAATGAAATATCTTCACCTAAAAACTAGACGGAAGCATTCTCCGAAACTTCTGTGTGATGAGTGCATTCAACTCACAGACTTGAACGTTCCTTTTGATAGAACAGTTTTGAAACCCTCCTTTTGTAGAATCTGCAAGTGTTTATTTCGAGCGCTTGGAGCCCTACGCTGGAAAAGGAAATGTCTTCAAATAACAACTACACAGAAGCATTCTCAGAAACTTCTTTGTGATGAGTGCATTCAACTCACAGACTTGAACCTTCCTTTTGAAAGAGCAGTTTTGAAACACTCTTTTTGTAGAATCTGCAAGTGGATATTTGGAGCGATTTGAGGCCTATGCTGGGAAATGAAATATCTTCTCCTAAAAACTAGACAGAAGCATTCTCAGAAACTTCTGTGTGATTAGTGCATTCAACTCACAGACTTGAACACTGCTTTTGATAGAGCAGTTTGGAAACACTCCTTTTGTAAAATCTGCAAGTGTTTATTTGGAGCGCTTTGAGGCCTATCCTGGAAAAGGAAATATCTTCACATAATAACTAGACAGAAGCATTCTCAGAAACTTCTTGGTGATGAGTGCATTCTACACACAGAGTTGAACCTTCTTTGTGATAGAAGAGTTTTCAAACTCTCTTTTTGTAGAATCTGCAAGTGCACATTTGGAACTGTTGGAGGCCAACGCTGGAAAAGGAAACATCCTCAAATAGAAACTAGACAGAAGCATTCTCAGAAACTTGCTGGTGACGAGTGCATTCAACTCACAGACTTGAACCTTTCTTTTGAAAGAGCAGTTTTGGAACACTCTTTTTGTAGGATCTGCTAGCGTATATTTGGAGCGCTGTGAGGCCTTCGCTGGGAAATGAAATATCTTCACCTAAAAACTAGACGGAAGTATTCTGCGAAACTTCTGTGTGATGAGTGCATTCAACTCACAGACTTGAAAGTTCCTTTTGATAGAACAGTTTTGAAACACTCCTTTTGTAGAATCTGCAAGTGTTTATTTCGAGAGCTTGGAGGCCTATGCTGGAAAAGGAAATGTCTTCAAATAACAACTACACAGAAGCATTCTCAGAAACTTCTTTGTGATGAGTGCATTCAACTCACAGACTTGAACCTTCCTTTTGAAAGAGCAGTTTTGAAACACTCTTTTTGTAGAATCTGCAAGTGGATATTTGGAGCGCTTTGAGGCCTATGCTGGGAAATGAAATATCTTCTCCTAAAAACTAGACAGAAGCATTCTCAGAACCTTCTTTGTGATGAGTGCATTCAACTCACAGACTTGAACAATGCTTTTGATAGAGCAGTTTGGAAACACTCCCTTTGTAAAATCTGCAAGTGTTTATTTGGAGCGCTTTGAGGCCTATCCTGGAAAAGGAAATATCTTCACATAATAACTAGACAGAAGCCTTCTCAGAAACTTCTTTGTGATGAGTGCATTCTACTCACAGAGTTGAACCTTCTTTGTGATAGAAGAGTTTTCAAACTCTCTTTTTGTAGAATCTGCAAGTGCACATTTGGAACTGTTGGAGGCCAACGCTGGAAAAGGAAACATCCTCACGTAGAAACTAGACAGAAGCATTCTCAGAAACTTGCTTGTGACGAGTGCATTCAACTCACAGACTTGAACCTTTCTTTTGAAAGAGCAGTTTTGGAACACTCTTTTTGTAAGATCTGCTAGTGTATATTTGGAGCGCTGTGAGGCCTACGCTGGGAAATAAAATATCTTCACCTAAAAACTAGACGGAAGCATTCTCCGAAACTTCTGTGTGATGAGTGCATTCAACTCACAGACTTGAACGTTCCTTTTGATAGAACAGTTTTGAAACCCTCCTTTTGTAGAATCTGCAAGTGTTTATTTCGAGCGCTTGGAGGCCTACGCTGGAAAAGGAAATGTCTTCAAATAACAACTACACAGAAGCATTCTCAGAAACTTCTTTGTGATGAGTGCATTCAACTCACAGACTTGAACCTTCCTTTTGAAAGAGCAGTTTTGAAACACTCTTTTTGTAGAATCTGCAAGTGGATATTTGGAGCGCTTTGAGTCCTATGCTGGGAAATGAAATATCTTCTCCTAAAAACTAGACAGAAGCATTCTCAGAAACTTCTGTGTGATGAGTGCATTCAACTCACAGACTTGAACATTGCTTTTGATAGAGCAGTTTGGAAACACTCCTTTTGTAAAATCTGCAAGTGTTTATTTGGAGCGCTTTGAGGCCTATCCTGGAAAAGGAAATATCTTCACATAATAACTAGACAGAAGCATTCTCAGAAACTTCTTTGTGATGAGTGCATTCTACTCACAGAGCTGAACCTTCTTTGTGATAGAAGAGTTTTCAAACTCTCTTTTTGTAGAATCTGCAAGTGCACATTTGGAACTGTTGGTGGCCAACGCTGGAAAAGGAAACATCCTCACATAGAAACTAGACAGAAGCATTCTCAGAAACTTGCTTGTGACGAGTGCATTCAACTCACAGACTTGAACCTTTCTTTTGAAAGAGCAGTTTTGGAACACTCTTTTTGTAGAATCTGCTAGTGTATATTTGGAGCGCTGTGAGGCCTATGCTGGGAAATGAAATATCTTCACCTAAAAACTAGACGGAGGCATTCTCAGAAACTTCTGTGTGATGAGTGCATTCAACTCACAGACTTGAACGTTCCTTTTGATAGAACAGTTTTGAAACACTCCTTTTGTAGAATCTGCAAGTGTTTCTTTGGAGCGCTTGGAGTCCTATGCTGGAAAAGGAAATGTCTTCAAATAACAACTACACAGAAGCATTCTCAGAAACTTCTTTGTGATGAGTGCATTCAACTCACAGACTTGAACCTTCCTTTTGAAAGAGCAGTTTTGAAACACTCTTTCTGTAGAATCTGCAAGTGGATATTTGGAGCGCTTTGAGGCCTATGCTGGGAAATGAAATATCTTCTCCTAAAAACTAGACAGAGCATTCTCAGAAACATCTGTGTGATGAGTGCATTCAACTCACAAACTTGAACATTGCTTTTGAAAGAGCAGTTTGGAAACACTCCTTTTGTAAAATCTGCAAGTGTTTATTTGGAGCGCTTTGAGGCCTATCCTGGAAAAGGAAATATCTTCACATAATAACTAGACAGAAGCATTCTCAGAAACTTCTTTGTGATGAGTTCATTCTACTCACAGACTTGAACGTTCCTTTTGATACAACAGTTTTGAAACACTCCTTTTGTAGAATCTGCAAGTGTTTATTTGGAGCGCTTTGAGGCCTATCCTGGAAAAGGAAATATCTTCACATAATAACTAGACAGAAGCATTCTCAGAAACTTCTTTGGATGAGTGCATTCTACTCACAGAGTTGAACCTTCTTTGTGATAGAAGAGTTTTCAAACTCTCTTTTTGTAGAATCTGCAAGTGCACATTTGGAACTGTTGGAGGCCAACGCTGGAAAAGGAAACATCCTCACATAGAAACTAGACAGAAGCATTCTCAGAAACTTGCTTGTGACGAGTGCATTCAACTCACAGACTTGAACCTTTCTTTTGAAAGAGCAGTTTTGGAACACTCTTTTTGTAGAATCTGCTAGTGTATATTTGGAGCGCTGTGAGGCCTATGCTGGGAAATGAAATATCTTCACCTAAAAACTAGACGGAAGCATTCTCCGAAACTTCTGTGTGGTGAGTGCATTCAACTCGCAGACGTGAACATTCCTATTGATAGAACACTTTTGAAACACTCCTTTTGTAGAATCTGCAAGTGTTTATTTGGAGCGCTTGTAGGCCTACGCTGGGAAAGGAAATGTCTTCAAATAACTACACAGAAGCATTCTCAGAAACTTCTTTGTGATGAGTGCATTCTACTCACAGAGTTGAACCTTCTTTGTGATAGAAGAGTTTTCAAACTCTCTTTTTGTAGAATCTGCAAGTGCACATTTGGAACTGTTGGAGGCCAACGCTGGAAAAGGAAACATCCTCACATAGAAACTAGACAGAAGCATTCTCAGAAACTTGCTTGTGACGAGTGCATTCAACTCACAGACTTGAACCTTTCTTTTGAAAGAGCAGTTTTGGAACACTCTTTTTGTAGAATCTGCTGGTGTATACTTGGAGAGCTGTGAGGCCTATGCTGGGAAATGAAATATCTTCACCTAAAAACTAGACGGAAGCATTCTCCGAAACTTCTGTGTGATGAGTGCATTCAACTCACAGACTTGAACTTTCCTTTTGATAGAACACTTTTGAAACACTCCTTTTGTAGAATCTGCAAGTGTTTTTTGAAGGGCTTGGAGTCCTATGCTGGAAAAGGAAATGTCTTCAAATAACAACTACACAGAAGCATTCTCAGAAACTTCTTTGTGATGAGTGCATTCAACTCACAGACTTGAATCTTCCTTTTGAAAGAGCAGTTTTGAAACCCTCTTTTTGTAGAATCTGCAAGTGGATATTTGGAGCGCTTTGATTCCTCTGCTGGGAAATGAAATATCTTCTCCTAAAAACTAGACAGAAGCATTCTCAGAAACTTCTGTGTGATGAGTGCATTCATCTCACAGACTTGAACACTGCTTTTGATAGAGCAGTTTGGAAACACTCCTTTTGTAAAATCTGCAAGTGTTTATTTGGAGCGCTTTGAGGCCTATCCTGGAAAAGGAAATATCTTCATATAATAACTAGACAGAAGCATTCTCAGAAACTTCTTTGTGATGAGTGCATTCTACTCACAGAGTTGAACCTTCTTTGTGATGGTAGAGTTTTCAAACTCTCTTTTTGTAGAATCTGCAAGTGCACATTTGGAACTGTTGGAGGCCAACGCTGGAAAAGGAATCATCCTCACATAGAAACTAGACAGAAGCATTCTCAGAAACTTGCTTGTGACGATTGCATTCAACTCACAGACTTGAACCTTTCTTTTGAAAGAGCAGTTTTGGAACACTCTTTTTGTAGAATCTGCTAATGTATATTTGGAGCGCTGTGAGGCCTATGCTGGGAAATGAAATATATTCACCTAAAAATTAGACGGAAGCATTCTCCGAAACTTCTGTGTGATGAGTGCATTCAACTCACAGACTTGAACGTTCCTTTTGATAGAACAGTTTTGAAACACTCCTTTTGTAGAATCTGCAAGTGTTTCTTTGAAGCGCTTGGAGTCCTATGCTGGAAAAGGAATTGTCTTCAAATAAGAACTACACAGAAGCATTCTCAGAAACTTCTTTGTGATGAGTGCATTCAACTCACAGACTTGAACCTTCCTTTTGAAAGAGCAGTTTTGAAACACTCTTTCTGTAGAATCTGCAAGTGGATATTTGGAGCGCTTTGAGGCCTATGCTGGGAAATGAAATATCTTCTCCTAAAAACTAGACAGAGCATTCTCAGAAACTTCTGTGTGATGAGTGCATTCAACTCACAAACTTGAACATTGCTTTTGAAAGAGCAGTTTGGAAACACTCCTTTTGTAAAATCTGCAAGTGTTTATTTGGAGCGCTTTGAGGCCTATCCTGGAAAAGGAAATATCTTCACATAATAACTAGACAGAAGCATTCTCAGAAACTTCTTTGTGATGAGTTCATTCTACTCACAGACTTGAACGTTCCTTTTGATACAACAGTTTTGAAACACTCCTTTTGTAGAATCTGCAAGTGTTTATTTCGAGCGCTTGGAGGCCTATGCTGGAAAAGGAAATGTCTTCAAATAACAACTACACAGAAGCATTCTCAGAAACTTCTTTGTGATGAGTGCATTCAACTCACAGACTTGAACCTTCCTTTTGAAAGAGCAGTTTTGAAACACTCTTTTTGTAGAATCTGCAAGTGGATATTCGGAGCGCTTTGAGGCCTATGCTGGGAAATGAAATATCTTCTCCTAAAAACTAGACAGAAGCATTCTCAGAAACTTCTGTGTGATGAGTGCATTCAACTCACAGACTTGAACACTGCTTTTGATAGAGCAGTTTGGAAACACTCCTTTTGTAAAATCTGCAAGTGTTTATTTGGAGTGCATTGAGGCCTATCCTGGAAAAGGAATTATCTTCACATAATAACTAGACAGAAGCATTCTCAGAAACTTCTTTGTGATGAGTGCATTCTACTCACAGAGTTGAACCTTCTTTGTGATAGAAGAGTTTTCAAACTCTCTTTTTGTAGAATCTGCAAGTGCACTTTTGGAACTGTTGGAGGCCAACGCTGGAAAAGGAAACATCCTCACATAGAAACTAGACAGAAGCATTCTCAGAAACTTGCTTGTGACGAGTGCATTCAACTCACAGACTTGAACCTTTCTTTTGAAAGAGCAGTTTTGGAACACTCTTTTTGTAGAATCTGCTAGTGTATATTTGGAGCGCTGTGGGGCCTATGCTGGGAAATGAAATATCTTCACCTAAAAACTAGACGGAATCATTCTCAGAAACTTCTGTGTGATGAGTGCATTCAACTCACAGACTTGAACCTTCCTTTTGAAAGAGCAGTTTTGAAACACTCTTTTTGTAGAATCTGCAAGTGGATATTTGGAGCGCTTTGACGCCTATGCTGGGAAATGAAATATCTTCTCCTAAAAACTAGACAGAAGCATTCTCAGAAACTTCTTTGTGATGAGTGCATTCAACTCACAGACTTGAACACTGCTTTTGATAGAGCAGTTTGGAAACACTCCTTTTGTAAAATCTGCAAGTGTTTATTTGGAGCGCTTTGAGGCCTATCCTGGAAAAGGAAATATCTTCACATAATAACTAGACAGAAGCATTCTCAGAAACTTCTTTGTGATGAGTTCATTCTACTCACAGACTTGAACGTTCCTTTTGATACAACAGTTTTGAAACACTCCTTTTGTAGAATCTGCAAGTGTTTATTTGGAGCGCTTTGAGGCCTATCCTGGAAAAGGAAATATCTTCACATAATAACTAGACAGAAGCATTCTCAGAAACTTCTTTGGATGAGTGCATTCTACTCACAGAGTTGAACCTTCTTTGTGATAGAAGAGTTTTCAAACTCTCTTTTTGTAGAATCTGCAAGTGCACATTTGGAACTGTTGGAGGCCAACGCTGGAAAAGGAAACACCCTCACATAGAAACTAGACAGAAGCATTCTCAGAAACTTGCTTGTGACGAGTGCATTCAACTCACAGACTTGAACCTTTCTTTTGAAAGAGCAGTTTTGGAACACTCTTTTTGTAGAATCTGCTAGTGTATATTTGGAGCGCTGTGAGGCCTATGCTGGGAAATGAAATATCTTCACCTAAAAACTAGACGGAAGCATTCTCCGAAACTTCTGTGTGATGAGTGCATTCAACTCGCAGACGTGAACATTCCTATTGATAGAACACTTTTGAAACACTCCTTTTGTAGAATCTGCAAGTGTTTATTTGGAGCGCTTGTAGGCCTACGCTGGGAAAGGAAATGTCTTCAAATAACTACACAGAAGCATTCTCAGAAACTTCATTTTGATGAGTGCATTCTACTCACAGAGTTGAACCTTCTTTGTGATAGAAGAGTTTTCAAACTCTCTTTTTGTAGAATCTGCAAGTGCACATTTGGAACTGTTGGAGGCCAACGCTGGAAAAGGAAACATCCTCACATAGAAACTAGACAGAAGCATTCTCAGAAACTTGCTTGTGACGAGTGCATTCAACTCACAGACTTGAACCTTTCTTTTGAAGGAGCAGTTTTGGAACACTCTTTTTGTAGAATCTGCTGGTGTATACTTGGAGCGCTGTGAGGCCTATGCTGGGAAATGAAATATCTTCACCTAAAAACTAGACGGAAGCATTCTCCGAAACTTCTGTGTGATGAGTGCATTCAACTCACAGACTTGAACTTTCCTTTTGATAGAACACTTTTGAAACACTCCTTTTGTAGAATCTGCAAGTGTTTTTTGAAGGGCTTGGAGTCCTATGCTGGAAAAGGAAATGTCTTCAAATAACAACTACACAGAAGCATTCTCAGAAACTTCTTTGTGATGAGTGCATTCAACTCACAGACTTGAATCTTCCTTTTGAAAGAGCAGTTTTGAAACACTCTTTTTGTAGAATCTGCAAGTGGATATTTGGAGCGCTTTGATTCCTCCGCTGGGAAATGAAATATCTTCTCCTAAAAACTAGACAGAAGCATTCTCAGAAACTTCTGTGTGATGAGTGCATTCATCTCACAGACTTGAACACTGCTTTTGATAGAGCAGTTTGGAAACACTCCTTTTGTAAAATCTGCAAGTGTTTATTTGGAGCGCTTTAAGGCCTATCCTGGAAAAGGAAATATCTTCATATAATAACTAGACAGAAGCATTCTCAGAAACTTCTTTGTGATGAGTGCATTCTACTCACAGAGTTGAACCCTCTTTGTGATGGTAGAGTTTTCAAACTCTCTTTTTGTAGAATCTGCAAGTGCACATTTGGAACTGTTGGAGGCCAACGCTGGAAAAGGAAACATCCTCACATAGAAACTAGACAGAAGCATTCTCAGAAACTTGCTTGTGACGATTGCATTCAACTCACAGACTTGAACCTTTCTTTTGAAAGAGCAGTTTTGGAACACTCTTTTTGTAGAATCTGCTAATGTATATTTGGAGCGCTGTGAGGCCTATGCTGGGAAATGAAATATATTCACCTAAAAATTAGACGGAAGCATTCTCCGAAACTTCTGTGTGATGATTGCATTCAACTCACAGACTTGAACGTTCCTTTTGATAGAACAGTT
Organism: Pongo pygmaeus; assembly: GCF_028885625.2. Taxonomy (NCBI): domain Eukaryota; kingdom Metazoa; phylum Chordata; class Mammalia; order Primates; family Hominidae; genus Pongo; species Pongo pygmaeus. The sequence goes on from NC_072392.2 coordinate 40,983,325, forward strand.
TTGAAACACTCCTTTTGTAGAATCTGCAAGTGTTTCTTTGAAGCGCTTGGAGTCCTATGCTGGAAAAGGAATTGTCTTCAAATAAGAACTACACAGAAGCATTCTCAGAAACTTCTTTGTGATGAGTGCATTCAACTCACAGACTTGAACCTTCCTTTTGAAAGAGCAGTTTTGAAACACTCTTTCTGTAGTATCTGCAAGTGGATATTTGGAGCGCTTTGAGGCCTATGCTGGGAAATGAAATATCTTCTCCTAAAAACTAGACAGAGCATTCTCAGAAACTTCTGTGTGATGAGTGCATTCAACTCACAAACTTGAACATTGCTTTTGAAAGAGCAGTTTGGAAACACTCCTTTTGTAAAATCTGCAAGTGTTTATTTGGAGCGCTTTGAGGCCTATCCTGGAAAAGGAAATGTCTTCACATAATAACTAGACAGAAGCATTCTCAGAAACTTCTTTGTGATGAGTTCATTCTACTCACAGACTTCAACGTTCTATTTGATACAACAGTTTTGAAACACTCCTTTTGTAGAATCTGCAAGTGTTTATTTCGAGTGCTTGGAGGCCTATGCTGGAAAAGGAAATGTCTTCAAATAACAACTACACAGAAGCATTCTCAGAAACTTCTTTGTGATGAGTGCATTCAACTCACAGACTTGAACCTTCCTTTTGAAAGAGCAGTTTTGAAACACTCTTTTTGTAGAATCTGCAAGTGGATATTTGGAGCGCTTTGAGGCCTATGCTGGGAAATGAAATATCTTCTCCTAAAAACTAGACAGAAGCATTCTCAGAAACTTCTGTGTGATTAGTGCATTCAACTCACAGACTTGAACACTGCTTTTGATAGAGCAGTTTGGAAACACTCCTTTTGTAAAATCTGCAAGTGTTTATTTGGAGCGCATTGAGGCCTATCCTGGAAAAGGAATTATCTTCACATAATAACTAGACAGAAGCATTCTCAGAAACTTCTTTGTGATGAGTGCATTCTACTCACAGAGTTGAACCTTCTTTGTGATAGAAGAGTTTTCAAACTCTCTTTTTGTAGAATCTGCAAGTGCACTTTTGGAACTGTTGGAGGCCAACGCTGGAAAAGGAAACATCCTCACATAGAAACTAGACAGAAGCATTCTCAGAAACTTGCTTGTGACGAGTGCATTCAACTCACAGACTTGAACCTTTCTTTTGAAAGAGCAGTTTTGGAACACTCTTTTTGTAGAATCTGCTAGTGTATATTTGGAGCGCTGTGAGGCCTACGCTGGGAAATGAAATATCTTCACCTAAAAACTAGACGGAATCATTCTCAGAAACTTCTGTGTGATGAGTGCATTCAACTCACAGACTTGAACGTTCCTTTTGATAGAACAGTTTTGAAACACTCCTTTTGTAGAATCTGCAAGTGTTTCTTTCGAGTGCTTGGAGGCCTATGCTGGAAAAGGAAATGTCTTCAAATAACAACTACACAGAAGCATTCTCAGAAACTTCTTTGTGATGAGTGCACTCAACTCACAGACTTGAACCTTCCTTTTGAAAGAGCAGTTTTGAAACACTCTTTTTGTAGAATCTGCAAGTGGATATTTGGAGCGCTTTGAGGCCTATGCTGGGATATGAAATATCTCTCCTAAAAAGTAGACAGAAGCATTCTCAGAAACTTCTGTGTGATGAGTGCATTCAACTCACAGACTTGAACATTGCTTTTGATAGAGCAGTTTGGAAACACTCCTTTTGTAAAATCTGCAAGTGTTTATTTGGAGCGCTTTGAGGCCTATCCTGGAAAAGGAAATATCTTCACATAATAATTAGACAGAAGCATTCTCAGAAACTTCTTTGGATGAGTGCATTCTACTCACAGTGATGAACCTTCTTTGTGATAGAAGAGTTTTCAAACTTTCTTTTTGTAGAATCTGCAAGTGCACATTTGGAACTGTTGGAGGCCAACGCTGGAAAAGGAAACATCCTCACATAGAAACTAGACAGAAGCATTCTCAGAAACTTGCTTGTGACGAGTGCATTCAACTCACAGACTTGAACCTTTCTTTTGAAAGAGCAGTTTTGGAGCACTCTTTTTGTAGAATCTGCTAGTGTATACTTGGAGCGCTGTGAGGCCTATGCTGGGAAATGAAATATCTTCACCTAAAAACTAGACGGAGGCATTCTCAGAAACTTCTTTGTGATGAGTGCATTCAACTCACAGACTTGAACCTTCCTTTTGAAAGAGCAGTTTTGAAACACTCTTTTTGTAGAATCTGCAAGTGGATATTTGGAGCGCTTTGACGCCTACGCTGGGAAATGAAATATCTTCTCCTAAAAACTAGACAGAAGCATTCTCAGAAACTTCTTTGTGATGAGTGCATTCAACTCACAGACTTGAACACTGCTTTTGATAGAGCAGTTTGGAAACACTCCTTTTGTAAAATCTGCAAGTGTTTATTTGGAGCGCTTTGAGGCCTATCCTGGAAAAGGAAATATCTTCACATAATAACTAGACAGAAGCATTCTCAGAAACTTCTTTGTGATGAGTGCATTCTACTCACAGAGTTGAACCTTCTGTGTGATGGAAGAGTTTTCAAACTCTCTTTTTGTAGAATCTGCAAGTGCACATTTGGAACTGTTGGAGGCCAACGCTGGAAAAGGAAACATCCTCACATAGAAACTAGACAGAAGCATTCTCAGAAATTTGCTTGTGACGAGTGCATTCAACTCACAGACTTGAACTTTTCTTTTGAAAGAGCAGTTTTGGAACACTCTTTTTGTAGAATCTGCTAGTGTATATTTGGAGCGCTGTGAGGCCTATGCTGGGAAATGAAATATCTCCACCTAAAAACTAGACGGATGCATTCTCAGAAAACTCTGGGTGATGAGTGCATTCAACTCACAGACTTGAACGTTCCTTTTGATAGAACAGTTTTGAAACACTCCTTTTGTAGAATCTGCAAGTCTTTATTTCGAGCGCTTGGAGGCCTATGCTGGAAAAGGAAATGACTTCAAATAACAACTACACAGAAGCATTCTCAGAAACTTCTTTGTGATGAGCGCATTCAACTCACAGACTTGAACCTTCCTTTTCAAAGAGCAGCTTTGAAACACTCTTTTTGTAGAATTTGCAAGTGGATATTTGGAGCGCTTTGAGGCCTATGCTGGGAAATGAAATATCTTCTCCTAAAAACTAGACAGAAGCAATCTCAGAAACTTCTGTGTGATGAGTGCATTCAACTCACTGACTTGAACATTGCTTTTGATAGAGCAGTTTGGAAACACTCCTTTTGTAAAATCTGCAAGTGTTTATTTGGAGCGCTTTGAGGCCTATCCTGGAAAAGGAAATATCTTCACATAATAAGTAGACAGAAGCATTCTCAGAAACTTCTTTGTGATGAGTGCATTCTACTCACAGAGCTGAACCTTCTTTGTGATAGAAGAGTTTTCAAACTCTCTTTTTGTAGAATCTGCAAGTGCACATTTGGAACTGTTGGAGGCCAACGCTGGAAAAGGAAATATCCTCACATAGAAACTAGACAGAAGCATTCTCAGAAACTTGCTTGTGACGAGTGCATTCAACTCACAGACTTGAACCTTTCTTTTGAAAGAGGAGTTTTGGAACACTCTTTTTGTAGAATCTGCTAGTGTATATTTGGAGCGCTGTGAGGCCTATGCTGGGAAATGAAATATCTTCACCTAAAAACTAGACGGAAGCATTCTCAGAAACTTCTGTGTGATGAGTGCAGTCAACTCAGAGACTTGAACCTTCCTTTTGATAGAACAGTTTTGAAACACTCCTTTTGTAGAATCTGCAAGTGTTTATTTCGAGTGCTTGGAGGCCTATGCTGGAAAAGGAAATGTCTTCAAATAACAACTACACAGAAGCATTCTCAGAAACTTCTTTGTGATGAGTGCATTCAACTCACAGACTTGAACCTTCCTTTTGAAAGAGCAGCTTTGAAACACTCTTTTTGTAGAATCTGCAAGTGGATATTTGGAGCGCTTTGAGGCCTATGTTGGGAAATGAAATATTTTCTCCTAAAAACTAGACAGAAGCATTCTCAGAAACTTCTGTGTGATGAGTGCATTCAACTCACAGACTTGAACACTGCTTTTGATAGAGCAGTTTGGAAACACTCCTTTTGTAAAATCTGCAAGTGTTTATTTGGAGCGCTTTGAGGCCTATCCTGGAAAAGGAAATATCTTCACATAATAACTAGACCGAAGCATTCTCAGAAACTACTTTGTGATGAGTGCATTCTACTCACAGAGTTGAACCTTCTTTGTGATAGAAGAGTTTTCAAACTCTCTTTTTGTAGAATCTGCAAGTGCACATTTGGAACTGTTGGAGGCCAACGCTGGAAAAGGAAATATCCTCACATAGAAACTAGACAGAAGCATTCTCAGAAACTTGCTTGTGACAAGTGCATTCAACTCACAGACTTGAACCTTTCTTTTGAAAGAGCAGTTTTGGAACACTCTTTTTGTAGAATCTGCTAGTGTATATTTGGAGCGCTGTGAGGCCTATGCTGGGAAATGAAATATCTTCACCTAAAAACTAGACGGAAGCATTCTCAGAAACTTCTGTGTGATGAGTGCATTCAACTCACAGACTTGAATGTTCGTTTTGATAGAACAGTTTTGAAACACTCCTTTTGTAGAATCTGCAAGTGTTTATTTCGAGTGCTTGGAGGCCTATGCTGGAAAAGGAAATGTCTTCAAATAACAACTACACAGAAGCATTCTCAGAAACTTCTTTGTGATGAGTGCCTTCAACTCACAGACTTGAACCTTCCTTTTGAAAGAGCAGTTTTGAAACACTCTTTTTGTAGAATCTGCAAGTGGATATTTGGAGCGCTTTGAGGCCTATGCTGTGATATGAAATATCTTCTCCTAAAAACTAGACAGAAGCATTCTCAGAAACTTCTGTATGATGAGTGCATTCAACTCACAGACTTGAACATTGCTTTTGATAGAGCAGTTTGGAAACACTCCTTTTGTAAAATCTGCAAGTGTTTATTTGGAGCGCTTTGAGGGCTATCCTGGAAAAGGAAATATCGTCACATAATAACTAGACAGAAGCATTCTCAGAAACTTCTTTGTGATGAGTGCATTCTACTCACGGAGTTGAACTTTCTTTGTGATAGAAGAGTTTTCAATCTCTCTTTCTGTAGAATCTGCAAGTGCACATTTGGAACTGTTGGACGCCAACGCTGGAAAAGGAAACATCCTCACATAGAAACTAGACAGAAGCATTCTCAGAAACTTGCTTGTGACGAGTGCATTCAACTCACAGACTTGAACCTTTCTTTTGAAAGAGCAGTTTTGGAACACTCCTTTTGTAGGATCTGCTAGTGTATATTTGGAGCACTGTGAGGCCTATGCTGGGAAATGAAATATCTCCACCTAAAACTAGACGGAAGCATTCTCCGAAACTTCTGTGTGATGAGTACATTCAACTCACAGACTTGAACGTTCCTTTTGATAGAACAGTTTTGAAACACTCCTTTTGTAGAATCTGCAAGTGTTTATTTCGAGTGCTTGGAGGCCTATGCTGGAAAAGGAAATGTCTTCAAATAACAACTACACAGAAGCATTCTCAGAAACTTATTTGTGATGAGTGCATTCAACTCACAGACTTGAACCTTCCTTTTGAAAGAGCAGTTTTGAAACACTCTTTTTGTAGAATCTGCAAGTGGATATTTGGAGCGCTTTGAGTCCTATGCTGGGATATGAAATATCTTCTCCTAAAAACTAGACAGAAGCATTCTCAGAAACTTCTGTGTGATGAGTGCATTCAACTCACAGACTTGAACATTGCTTTTGATAGAGCAGTTTGGAAACACTCCTTTTGTAAAATCTGCAAGTGTTTATTTGGAGCGCTTTGAGGCCTATCCTGGAAAAGGAAATATCTTCACATAATAACTAGACAGAAGCATTCTCAGAAACTTCTTTGTGATGAGTGCATTCTACTCACAGAGCTGAACCTTCTTTGTGATAGAAGAGTTTTCAACCTCTCTTTTTGTAGAATCTGCAAGTGCACATTTGGAACTGTTGGAGGCCAACGCTGGAAAAGGAAACATCCTCACATAGAAACTAGACAGAAGCATTCTCAGAAACTTGCTTGTGACGAGTGCATTCAACTCACAGACTTGAAACTTTCTTTTGAAAGAGCAGTTTTGGAACACTCTTTTTGTAGAATCTGCTAGTGTATATTTGGAGCGCTGTGAGGCCAATGATGGGAAATGAAATATCTTCACCTAAAAACTAGAAGGAAGCATTCTCAGAAACTTCTGTGTGATGAGTGCATTCAACTCACAGACTTGAATGTTCGTTTTGATAGAACAGTTTTGAAACACTCCTTTTGTAGAATCTGCAAGTGTTTATTTCGAGTGCTTGGAGGCCTATGCTGGAAAAGGAAATGTCTTCAAATAACAACTACACAGAAGCATTCTCAGAAACTTCTTTGTGATGAGTGCATTCAACTCACAGACTTGAACCTTCCTTTTGAAAGAGCAGTTTTGAAACACTCTTTTTGTAGAATCTGTAAGTGGATATTTGGAGCGCTTTGAGGCCTATGCTGGGATATGAAATATCTTCTCCTAAAAACTAGACAGAAGCATTCTCAGAAACTTCTGTATGATGAGTGCATTCAACTCACAGACTTGAACATTGCTTTTGATAGAGCAGTTTGGAAACACTCCTTTTGTAAAATCTGCAAGTGTTTATTTGGAGCGCTTTGAGGCCTATCCTGGAAAAGGAATTATCGTCACATAATAACTAGACAGATGCATTCTCAGAAACTTCTTTGTGATGAGTGCATTCTACTCACGGAGTTGAACCTTCTTTGTGATAGAAGAGTTTTCAATCTCTCTTTCTGTAGAATCTGCAAGTGCACATTTGGAACTGTTGGACGCCAACGCTGGAAAAGGAAACATCCTCACATAGAAACTAGACAGAAGCATTCTCAGAAACTTGCTTGTGACGAGTGCATTCAACTCACAGACTTGAACCTTTCTTTTGAAAGAGCAGTTTTGGAACACTCTTTTTGAAGAATCTGCTAGTGTATATTTGGAACGCTGAGAGGCCTATGCTGGGAAATGAAATATCTTCACCTAAAAACTAGACGGAAGCATTCTCAGAAACTTCTGTGTGATGAGTGCATTCAACTCACAGACTTGAACGTTCCTTTTTATAGAACAGTTTTGAAACACTCCTTTTGTAGAATCTGCAAGTGTTTCTTTTGAGCGCTTGGAGACCTATGCTGGAAAAGGAAATGTCTTCAAATAACAACTACACAGAAGCATTCTCAGAAACTTCTTTGTGATGAGTGCATTCAACTCACAGACATGAACCTTCCTTTTGAAAGAGCAGCTTTGAAACACTCTTTTTGTAGAATCTGCAAGTGGATATTTGGAGCGCTTTGAGGCCTATGCTGGGAAATGAAATATTTTCTCCTAAAAACTAGACAGAAGCATTCTCAGAAACTTCTGTGTGATGAGTGCATTCAACTCACAGACTTGAACACTGCTTTTGATAGAGCAGTTTGGAAACACTCCTTTTGTAAAATCTGCAAGTGTTTATTTGGAGCGCTTTGAGGCCTATCCTGGAAAAGGAAATATCTTCACATAATAACTAGACCGAAGCATTCTCAGAAACTACTTTGTGATGAGTGCATTCTACTCACAGAGTTGAACCTTCTTTGTGATAGAAGAGTTTTCAAACTCTCTTTTTGTAGAATCTGCAAGTGCACATTTGGAACTGTTGGAGGCCAACGCTGGAAAGGAAACATCCTCACGTAGAAACTAGACAGAAGCATTCTCAGAAATTTGCTTGTGACGAGTGCATTCAACTCACAGACTTGAAGCTTTCTTTTGAAAGAGCAGTTTTGGAACACTCCTTTTGTAGGATCTGCTAGTGTATATTTGGAGCGCTGTGAGGCCTATGCTGGGAAATGAAATATCTCCACCTAAAACTAGACGGAAGCATTCTCCGAAACTTCTGTGTGATGAGTGCATTCAACCCACGGACTTGAACGTTCCTTTCGATAGAACAGTTTTGAAACACTCCTTTTGTAGAATCTGCAAGTGTTTATTTCGAGTGCTTGGAGGCCTATGCTGGAAAAGGAAATGTCTTCAAATAACAACTACACAGAAGCATTCTCAGAAACTTCTTTGTGATGAGTGCATTCAACTCACAGACTTGAACCTTCCTTTTGAAAGAGCAGCTTTGAAACACTCTTTTTGTAGAATCTGCAAGTGGATATTTGGAGCGCTTTGTGGCCTATGCTGGGAAATGAAATATTTTCTCCTAAAAACTAGACAGAAGCATTCTCAGAAACTTCTGTGTGATGAGTGCATTCAACTCACAGACTTGAACACTGCTTTTGATAGAGCAGTTTGGAAACACTCCTTTTGTAAAATCTGCAAGTGTTTCTTTGGAGCGCTTTGAGGCCTATCCTGGAAAAGGAAATATCTTCACATAATAACTAGACCCAAGCATTCTCAGAAACTACTTTGTGATGAGTGCATTCTACTCACAGAGTTGAACCTTCTTTGTGATAGAAGAGTTTTGAAACTCTCTTTTTGTAGAATCTGCAAGTGCACATTTGGAACTGTTGGAGGCCAACGCTGGAAAAGGAAACATCCTCACATAGAAACTAGACAGAAGCATTCTCAGAAACTTGCTTGTGACGACTGCATTCAACTCACAGACTTGAACTTTTCTTTTGAAAGAGCAGTTTTGGAACACTCTTTTTGTAGAACCTGCTAATGTATATTTGGAGCGCTGTGAGGCCTATGCTGGGAAATGAAATATCTTCACCTAAAAACTAGACGGAAGCATTCTCCGAAACTTCTGTGTGATGAGTGCATTCAACTCACAGACTTGAACGTTCCTTTTGATACAACAGTTTTGAAACACTCCTTTTGTAGAATCTCCAAGTCTCTATTTCCAGCGCTTGTAGGCCTATGCTGGAAAAGGAAATGTCTTCAAATAACAACTACACAGAAGCATTCTCAGAAACTTCTTTGTGATGAGTGCATTCAACTCACAGACTTGAACCTTCCTTTTGAAAGAGCAGTTTTGAAACACTCTTTCTGTAGAATCTGCAAGTGGATATTTGGAGCGCTTTGAGGCCTATGCTGGGAAATGAAATATCTTCTCCTAAAAACTAGACAGAGCATTCTCAGAAACTTCTGTGTGATGAGTGCATTCAACTCCCAGACTTGAACATTGCTTTTGAAAGAGCAGTTTGGAAACACTCCTTTTGTAAAATCTGCAAGTGTTTATTTGGAGCGCTTTGAGGCCTATCCTGGAAAAGGAAATATCTTCACATAATAACTAGACAGAAGCATTCTCAGAAACTTCTTTGTGATGAATTCATTCTACTCACAGACTTGAACGTTCCTTTTGATACAACAGTTTTGAAACACTCCTTTTGTAGAATCTGCAACTGTTTATTTCGAGCGCTTGGAGGCCTATGCTGGAAAAGGAAATGTCTTCAAATAACAACTACACAGAAGCATTCTCAGAAACTTCTTTGTGATGAGTGCATTCAACTCACAGACCTGAACCTTCCTTTTGAAAGAGCAGTTTTGAAACACTCTTTTTGTAGAATCTGCAAGTGGATATTTGGAGCGCTTTGACGCCTATGCTGGGAAATGAAATATCTTCTCCTAAAAACTAGACAGAAGCATTCTCAGAAACTTCTGTGTGATGAGTGCATTCAACTCACAGACTTGAACACTGCTTTTGATAGAGCAGTTTGGAAACACTCCTTTTGTAAAATCTGCAAGTGTTTATTTGGAGCGCTTTGAGGCCTATCCTGGAAAAGGAAATATCTTCACATAATAACTAGACAGAAGCATTCTCAGAAACTTCTTTGTGATGAGTGCATTCTACTCACAGAGTTGAACCTTCTGTGTGATGGAAGAGTTTTCAAACTCTCTTTTTGTAGAATCTGCAAGTGCACATTTGGAACTGTTGGAGGCCAACGCTGGAAAAGGAAACATCCTCACATAGAAACTAGACAGAAGCATTCTCAGAAATTTGCTTGTGACGAGTGCATTCAACTCACAGACTTGAACTTTTCTTTTGAAAGAGCAGTTTTGGAACACTCTTTTTGTAGAATCTGCTAGTGTATATTTGGAGCGCTGTGAGGCCTATGCTGGGAAATGAAATATCTTCACCTAAAAACTAGACGGAACCATTCTCAGAAAACTCTGGGTGATGAGTGCATTCAACTCACAGACTTGAACGTTCCTTTTGATAGAACAGTTTTGAAACACTCCTTTTGTAGAATCTGCAAGTCTTTATTTCGAGCGCTTGGAGGCCTATGCTGGAAAAGGAAATGACTTCAAATAACAACTACACAGAAGCATTCTCAGAAACTTCTTTGTGATGAGCGCATTCAACACACAGACTTGAACCTTCCTTTTAAAGAGCAGCTTTGAAACACTCTTTTTGTAGAATTTGCAAGTGGATATTTGGAGCGCTTTGAGGCCTATGCTGGGAAATGAAATATCTTCTCCTAAAAACTAGACAGAAGCAATCTCAGAAACTTCTGTGTGATGAGTGCATTCAACTCACAGACTTGAACATTGCTTTTGATAGAGCAGTTTGGAAACACTCCTTTTGTAAAATCTGCAAGTGTTTATTTGGAGCGCTTTGAGGCCTATCCTGGAAAAGGAAATATCTTCACATAATAACTAGACAGAAGCATTCTCAGAAACTTCTTTGTGATGAGTGCATTCTACTCACAGAGTTGAACCTTCTTTGTGATAGAAGAGTTTTCAAACTCTCTTTTTGTAGAATCTGCAAGTGCACATTTGGAACTGTTGGAGGCCAACGCTGGAAAAGGAAACATCCTCACGTAGAAACTAGACAGAAGCATTCTCATAAACTTGCTTGTGACGAGTGCATTCAACTCACAGACTTGAACCTTTCTTTTGAAAGAGCAGTTTTGGAACACTCTTTTTGTAGAATCTGCTAGTGTATATTTGGAGCGCTGTGAGGCCTGCGCTGGGAAATGAAATATCTTCACCTAAAAACTAGACGGAAGCATTCTCCGAAACTTCTGTGTGATGAGTGCATTCAACTCACAGACTTGAACGTTCCTTTTGATAGAACAGTTTTGAAACACTCCTTTTGTAGAATCTGCAAGTGTTTCTTTCGAGCGCTTGGAGGACTACGCTGGAAAAGGAAATGTCTTCAAATAACAACTACACAGAAGCATTCTCAGAAACTTCTTTGTGATGAGTGCATTCAACTCACAGAGTTGAACCTTCCTTTTGAAAGAGCAGTTTTGAAACACTCTTTTTGTAGAATCTGCAAGTGGATATTTGGAGCGCTTTGAGGCCTATGCTGGGAAATGAAATATCTTCTCCTAAAAACTAGACAGAAGCATTCTCAGAAACTTCTGTGTGATGAGTGCATTCAACTCACAGACTTGAACATTGCTTTTGATAGAGCAGTTTGGAAACACTCCTTTTGTAAAATCTGCAAGTGTTTATTTGGAGCGCTTTGAGGCCTATCCTGGAAAAGGAAATATCTTCACAAAATAACTAGACAGAAGCATTCTCAGAAACTTCTTTGTGATAAGTGCATTCTACTCACAGAGTTGAACCTTCTTTGTGATAGAAGAGTTTTCAAACTCTCTTTTTGTAGAATCTGCAAGTGCACAATTGGAACTGTTGGAGGCCAACGCTGGAAAAGGAAACATCCTCACATAGAAACTAGACAGAAGCATTCTCAGAAACTTGCTTGTGACGAGTGCATTCAACTTACAGACTTGAACCTTTCTTTTGAAAGAGCAGTTTTGGAACACTCTTTTTGTAGAATCTGCTAGTGTATATTTGGAGCGCTGTGAGGCCTATGCTGGGAAATGAAATATCTTCACCTAAAAACTAGACGGAAGCATTCTCCGAAACTTCTGTGTGATGAGTGCATTCAACTCACAGACTTGAACGTTCCTTTTGATAGAACAGTTTTGAAACACTCCTTTTGTAGAATCTGGAAGTGTTTCTTTCGAGCGCTTGGAGGACTACGCTGTAAAAGGAAATGTATTCAAATAACAACTACAAGGAAGCATTCTCAGAAACTTCTTTGTGATGAGTGCATTCAACTCACAGACTTGAACCTTCCTTTTGAAAGAGCAGTTTTGAAACACTCTTTTTGTAGAATCTGCAAGTGGATATTTGGAGCGCTTTGAGGCCTATGCTGGGAAATGAAATATCTTCTCCTAACAACTAGACAGAAGCATTCTCAGAAACTTCTGTGTGATGAGTGCATTCAACTCACAGACTTGAACAATGCTTTTGATAGAGCAGTTTGGAAACACTCCTTTTGTAAAATCTGCAAGTGTTTATTTGGAGCGCTTTGAGGCCTATCCTGGAAAAGGAAATATCTTCACATAATAACTAGACAGAAGCCTTCTCAGAAACTTCTTTGTGATGAGTGCATTCTACTCACGGAGTTGAACCTTCTTTGTGATAGAAGAGTTTTCAAACTCTCTTTTTGTAGAATCTACAAGTGCACATTTGGAACTGTTGGAGGCCAACGCTGGAAAAGGAAACATCCTCACGTAGAAACTAGACAGAAGCATTCTCAGAAACTTGCTTGTGACGAGTGCATTCAACTCACAGACTTGAACCTTTCTTTTGAAAGAGCAGTTTTGGAACACTCTTTTTGTAGGATCTGCTAGTGTATATTTGGAGCGCTGTGAGGCCTACGCTGGGAAATGAAATATCTTCACCTAAAAACTAGACGGAAGCATTCTCCGAAACTTCTGTGTGATGAGTGCATTCAACTCACAGACTTGAACGTTCCTTTTGATAGAACAGTTTTGAAACCCTCCTTTTGTAGAATCTGCAAGTGTTTATTTCGAGCGCTTGGAGGCCTATGCTGGAAAAGGAAATGTCTTCAAATAACAACTACACAGAAGCATTCTCAGAAACTTCTTTGTGATGAGTGCATTCAACTCACAGACTTGAACCTTCCTTTTGAAAGAGCAGTTTTGAAACACTCTTTTTGTAGAATCTGCAAGTGGATATTTGGAGCGCTTTGAGGCCTATGCTGGGAAATGAAATATCTTCTCCTAAAAACTAGACAGAAGCATTCTCAGAAACTTCTGTGTGATTAGTGCATTCAACTCACAGACTTGAACACTGCTTTTGATAGAGCAGTTGGGAAACACTCCTTTTGTAAAATCTGCAAGTGTTTATTTGGAGCGCTTTGAGGCCTATCCTGGAAAAGGAAATATCTTCACATAATAACTAGACAGAAGCATTCTCAGAAACTTCTTGGTGATGAGTGCATTCTACTCACAGAGTTGAACCTTCTTTGTGATACAAGAGTTTTCAAACTCTCTTTTTGTAGAATCTGCAAGTGCACATTTGGAACTGTTGGAGGCCAACGCTGGAAAAGGAAACAACCTCAAATAGAAACTAGACAGAAGCATTCTCAGAAACTTGCTGGTGACGAGTGCATTCAACTCACAGACTTGAACCTTTCTTTTGAAAGAGCAGTTTTGGAACACTCTTTTTGTAGGATCTGCTAGTGTATATTTGGAGCGCTGTGAGGCCTGCGCTGGGAAATGAAATATCTTCACCTAAAAACTAGACGGAAGTATTCTCCGAAACTTCTGTGTGATGAGTGCATTCAACTCACAGACTTGAAAGTTCCTTTTGATAGAACAGTTTTGAAACACTCCTTTTGTAGAATCTGCAAGTGTTTATTTCGAGAGCTTGGAGGCCTATGCTGGAAAAGGAAATGTCTTCAAATAACAACTACACAGAAGCATTCTCAGAAACTTCTTTGTGATGAGTGCATTCAACTCACAGACTTGAACCTTCCTTTTGAAAGAGCAGTTTTGAAACACTCTTTTTGTAGAATCTGCAAGTGGATATTTGGAGCGCTTTGAGGCCTATGCTGGCAAATGAAATATCTTCTCCTAAAAACTAGACAGAAGCATTCTCAGAAACTTCTGTGTGATGAGTGCATTCAACTCACAGACTTGAACACTGCTTTTGATAGAGCAGTTTGGAAACACTCCTTTTGTAAAATCTGCAAGTGTTTATTTGGAGCGCTTTGAGGCCTATCCTGGAAATGGAAATATCTTCACATAATATCTAGACAGAAGCATTCTCAGAAACTTCTTGGTGATGAGTGCATTCTACTCACAGAGTTGAACCTTCTTTGTGATAGAAGAGTTTTCAAACTCTCTTTTTGTAGAATCTGCAAGTGCACATTTGGAACTCTTGGAGGCCAACGCTGGAAAAGGAAACATCCTCACATAGAAACTAGACAGAAGCATTCTCATAAACTTGCTTGTGACGAGTGCATTCAACTCACAGACTTGAACCTTTCTTTTGAAAGAGCAGTTTTGGAACACTCTTTTTGTAGAATCTGCTAGTGTATATTTGGAGGGCTGTGAGGCCTATGCTGGGAAATGAAATATCTTCACCTAAAAACTAGACGGAAGCATTCTCCGAAACTTCTGTGTGATGAGTGCATTCAACTCACAGACTTGAACGTTCCTTTTGATAGAACAGTTTTGAAACACTCCTTTTGTAGAATCTGCAAGTGTTTATTTGGAGCGCTTGCAGTCCTATGCTGGAAAAGGAAGTGTCTTCAAATAACAACTACACAGAAGCATTCTCAGAAACTTCTTTGTGATGAGTGCATTCACCTCACAGACTTGAACCTTCCTTTTGAAAGAGCAGTTTTGAAACACTCTTTTTGTAGAATCTGCAAGTGGATATTTGGAGCGCTTGGAGTTCTATGCTGGAAAAGGAAATGTCTTTAAATAACAACTACACAGAAGCATTCTCAGAAACTTCTTTGTGATGAGTGCATTCAACTCACAGACTTGGACCTTCCTTTTGAAAGAGCAGTTTTGAAACACTCTTTTTGTAGAATCTGCAAGTGGATATTTGGAGCGCTTTGAGGCCTATGCTGGGAAATGAAATATCTTCTCCTAAAAACTAGACAGAAGCATTCTCAGAAACTTCTGTGTGATTAGTGCATTCAACTCACAGACTTGAACACTGCTTTTGATAGAGCAGTTTGGAAACACTCCTTTTGTAAAATCTGCAAGTGTTTATTTGGAGCGCTTTGAGGCCTATCCTGGAAAAGGAAATATCTTCACATAATAACTAGACAGAAGCATTCTCAGAAACTTCTTGGTGATGAGTGCATTCTACTCACAGAGTTGAACCTTCTTTGTGATAGAAGAGTTTTCAAACTCTCTTTTTGTAGAATCTGCAAGTGCACATTTGGAACTGTTGGAGGCCAACGCTGGAAAAGGAAACATCCTCAAATAGAAACTACACAGAAGCATTCTCAGAAACTTGCTGGTGACGAGTGCATTCAACTCACAGACTTGAACCTTTCTTTTGAAAGAGCAGTTTTGGAACACTCTTTTTGTAGGATCTGCTAGTGTATATTTGGAGCGCTGTGAGGCCTGCGCTGGGAAATGAAATATCTTCACCTAAAAACTAGACGGAAGCATTCTCCGAAACTTCTGTGTGATGAGTGCATTCAACTCACAGACTTGAAAGTTCCTTTTGATACAACAGTTTTGAAACACTCCTTTTGTAGAATCTGCAAGTGTTTATTTCGAGCGCTTGGAGGCCTATGCTGGAAAAGGAAATGTCTTCAAATAACAACTACACAGAAGCATTCTCAGAAACTTCTTTGTGATGAGTGCATTCAACTCACAGACTTGAACCTTCCTTTTGAAAGAGCAGTTTTGAAACACTCTTTTTGTAGAATCTGCAAGTGGATATTTGGAGCGCTTTGAGGCCTATGCTGGGAAATGAAATATCTTCTCCTAAAAACTAGACAGAAGCATTCTCAGAAACTTCTGTGTGATGAGTGCATTCAACTCACAGACTTGAACACTGCTTTTGATAGAGCAGTTTGGAAACACTCCTTTTGTAAAATCTGCAAGTGTTTATTTGGAGCGCTTTGAGGCCTATCCTGGAAAAGGAAATATCTTCACATAATATCTAGACAGAAGCATTCTCAGAAACTTCTTGGTGATGAGTGCATTCTACTCACAGAGTTGAACCTTCTTTGTGATAGAAGAGTTTTCAAACTCTCTTTTTGTAGAATCTGCAAGTGCACATTTGGAACTGTTGGAGGCCAACGCTGGAAAAGGAAATATCCTCACATAGAAACTAGACAGAAGCATTCTCAGAAACTTGCTTGTGACAAGTGCATTCAACTCACAGACTTGAACCTTTCTTTTGAAAGAGCAGTTTTGGAACACTCTTTTTGTAGAATCTGCTAGTGTATATTTGGAGCGCTGTGAGGCCTATGCTGGGAAATGAAATATCTTCACCTAAAAACTAGACGGAAGCATTCTCAGAAACTTCTGTGTGATGAGTGCATTCAACTCACAGACTTGAATGTTCGTTTTGATAGAACAGTTTTGAAACACTCCTTTTGTAGAATCTGCAAGTGTTTATTTCGAGTGCTTGGAGGCCAATGCTGGAAAAGGAAATGTCTTCAAATAACAACTACACAGAAGCATTCTCAGAAACTTCTTTGTGATGAGTGCATTCAACTCACAGACTTGAACCTTCCTTTTGAAAGAGCAGTTTTGAAACACTCTTTTTGTAGAATCTGCAAGTGGATATTTGGAGCGCTTTGAGGCCTATGCTGGGATATGAAATATCTTCTCCTAAAAACTAGACAGAAGCATTCTCAGAAACTTCTGTATGATGAGTGCATTCAACTCACAGACTTGAACATTGCTTTTGATAGAGCAGTTTGGAAACACTCCTTTTGTAAAATCTGCAAGTGTTTATTTGGAGCGCTTTGAGGGCTATCCTGGAAAAGGAAATATCGTCACATAATAACTAGACAGAAGCATTCTCAGAAACTTCTTTGTGATGAGTGCATTCTACTCACGGAGTTGAACTTTCTTTGTGATAGAAGAGTTTTCAATCTCTCTTTCTGTAGAATCTGCAAGTGCACATTTGGAACTGTTGGACGCCAACGCTGGAAAAGGAAACATCCTCACATAGAAACTAGACAGAAGCATTCTCAGAAACTTGCTTGTGACGAGTGCATTCAACTCACAGACTTGAACCTTTCTTTTGAAAGAGCAGTTTTGGAACACTCCTTTTGTAGGATCTGCTAGTGTATATTTGGAGCACTGTGAGGCCTATGCTGGGAAATGAAATATCTCCACCTAAAACTAGACGGAAGCATTCTCTGAAACTTCTGTGTGATGAGTACATTCAACTCACAGACTTGAACGTTCCTTTTGATAGAACAGTTTTGAAACACTCCTTTTGTAGAATCTGCAAGTGTTTATTTCGAGTGCTTGGAGGCCTATGCTGGAAAAGGAAATGTCTTCAAATAACAACTACACAGAAGCATTCTCAGAAACTTATTTGTGATGAGTGCATTCAACTCACAGACTTGAACCTTCCTTTTGAAAGAGCAGTTTTGAAACACTCTTTTTGTAGAATCTGCAAGTGGATATTTGGAGCGCTTTGAGTCCTATGCTGGGATATGAAATATCTTTTCCTAAAAACTAGACAGAAGCATTCTCAGAAACTTCTGTGTGATGAGTGCATTCAACTCACAGACTTGAACATTGCTTTTGATAGAGCAGTTTGGAAACACTCCTTTTGTAAAATCTGCAAGTGTTTATTTGGAGCGCTTTGAGGCCTATCCTGGAAAAGGAAATATCTTCACATAATAACTAGACAGAAGCATTCTCAGAAACTTCTTTGTGATGAGTGCATTCTACTCACAGAGCTGAACCTTCTTTGTGATAGAAGAGTTTTCAACCTCTCTTTTTGTAGAATCTGCAAGTGCACATTTGGAACTGTTGGAGGCCAACGCTGGAAAAGGAAACATCCTCACATAGAAACTAGACAGAAGCATTCTCAGAAACTTGCTTGTGACGAGTGCATTCAACTCACAGACTTGAACCTTTCTTTTGAAAGAGCAGTTTTGGAACACTCTTTTTGTAGAATCTGCTAGTGTATATTTGGAGCGCTGTGAGGCCAATGCTGGGAAATGAAATATCTTCACCTAAAAACTAGAAGGAAGCATTCTCAGAAACTTCTGTGTGATGAGTGCATTCAACTCACAGACTTGAATGTTCGTTTTGATAGAACAGTTTTGAAACACTCCTTTTGTAGAATCTGCAAGTGTTTATTTCGAGTGCTTGGCGGCCTATGCTGGAAAAGGAAATGTCTTCAAATAACAACTACACAGAAGCATTCTCAGAAACTTCTTTGTGATGAGTGCATTCAACTCACAGACTTGAACCTTCCTTTTGAAAGAGCAGTTTTGAAACACTCTTTTTGTAGAATCTGTAAGTGGATATTTGGAGCGCTTTGAGGCCTATGCTGGGATATGAAATATCTTCTCCTAAAAACTAGACAGAAGCATTCTCAGAAACTTCTGTATGATGAGTGCATTCAACTCACAGACTTGAACATTGCTTTTGATAGAGCAGTTTGGAAACACTCCTTTTGTAAAATCTGCAAGTGTTTATTTGGAGCGCTTTGAGGGCTATCCTGGAAAAGGAAATATCGTCACATAATAACTAGACAGATGCATTCTCAGAAACTTCTTTGTGATGAGTGCATTCTACTCACGGAGTTGAACCTTCTTTGTGATAGAAGAGTTTTCAATCTCTCTTTTTGTAGAATCTGCAAGTGCACATTTGGAACTGTTGGACGCCAACGCTGGAAAAGGAAACATCCTCACATAGAAACTAGACAGAAGCATTCTCAGAAACTTGCTTGTGACGAGTGCATTCAACTCACAGACTTGAACCTTTCTTTTGAAAGAGCAGTTTTGGAACACTCTTTTTGAAGAATCTGCTAGTGTATATTTGGAACGCTGAGAGGCCTATGCTGGGAAATGAAATATCTTCACCTAAAAACTAGACGGAAGCATTCTCAGAAACTTCTGTGTGATGAGTGCATTCAACTCACAGACTTGAACGTTCCTTTTTATAGAACAGTTTTGAAACACTCCTTTTGTAGAATCTGCAAGTGTTTCTTTCGAGCGCTTGGAGGCCTATGCTGGAAAAGGAAATGTCTTCAAATAACAACTACACAGAAGCATTCTCAGAAACTTCTTTGTGATGAGTGCATTCAACTCACAGACATGAACCTTCCTTTTGAAAGAGCAGCTTTGAAACACTCTTTTTGTAGAATCTGCAAGTGGATATTTGGAGCGCTTTGAGGCCTATGCTGGGAAATGAAATATTTTCTCCTAAAAACTAGACAGAAGCATTCTCAGAAACTTCTGTGTGATGAGTGCATTCAACTCACAGACTTGAACACTGCTTTTGATAGAGCAGTTTGGAAACACTCCTTTTGTAAAATCTGCAAGTGTTTATTTGGAGCGCTTTGAGGCCTATCCTGGAAAAGGAAATATCTTCACATAATAACTAGACCGAAGCATTCTCAGAAACTACTTTGTGATGAGTGCATTCTACTCACAGAGTTGAACCTTCTTTGTGATAGAAGAGTTTTCAAACTCTCTTTTTGTAGAATCTGCAAGTGCACATTTGGAACTGTTGGAGGCCAACGCTGGAAAGGAAACATCCTCACGTAGAAACTAGACAGAAGCATTCTCAGAAATTTGCTTGTGACGAGTGCATTCAACTCACAGACTTGAAGCTTTCTTTTGAAAGAGCAGTTTTGGAACACTCCTTTTGTAGGATCTGCTAGTGTATATTTGGAGCGCTGTGAGGCCTATGCTGGGAAATGAAATATCTCCACCTAAAACTAGACGGAAGCATTCTCCGAAACTTCTGTGTGATGAGTGCATTCAACTCACGGACTTGAACGTTCCTTTTGATAGAACAGTTTTGAAACACTCCTTTTGTAGAATCTGCAAGTGTTTATTTCGAGTGCTTGGAGGCCTATGCTGGAAAAGGAAATGTCTTCAAATAACAACTACACAGAAGCATTCTCAGAAACTTCTTTGTGATGAGTGCATTCAACTCACAGACTTGAACCTTCCTTTTGAAAGAGCAGCTTTGAAACACTCTTTTTGTAGAATCTGCAAGTGGATATTTGGAGCGCTTTGTGGCCTATGCTGGGAAATGAAATATTTTCTCCTAAAAACTAGACAGAAGCATTCTCAGAAACTTCTGTGTGATGAGTGCATTCAACTCACAGACTTGAACACTGCTTTTGATAGAGCAGTTTGGAAACACTCCTTTTGTAAAATCTGCAAGTGTTTCTTTGGAGCGCTTTGAGGCCTATCCTGGAAAAGGAAATATCTTCACATAATAACTAGACCGAAGCATTCTCAGAAACTACTTTGTGATGAGTGCATTCTACTCACAGAGTTGAACCTTCTTTGTGATAGAAGAGTTTTGAAACTCTCTTTTTGTAGAATCTGCAAGTGCACATTTGGAACTGTTGGAGGCCAACGCTGGAAAAGGAAACATCCTCACATAGAAACTAGACAGAAGCATTCTCAGAAACTTGCTTGTGACGACTGCATTCAACTCACAGACTTGAACTTTTCTTTTGAAAGAGCAGTTTTGGAACACTCTTTTTGTAGAATCTGCTAATGTATATTTGGAGCGCTGTGAGGCCTATGCTGGGAAATGAAATACCTTCACCTAAAAACTAGACGGAAGCATTCTCCGAAACTTCTGTGTGATGAGTGCATTCAACTCACAGACTTGAACGTTCCTTTTGATACAACAGTTTTGAAACACTCCTTTTGTAGAATCTCCAAGTCTCTATTTCCAGCGCTTGTAGGCCTATGCTGGAAAAGGAAATGTCTTCAAATAACAACTACACAGAAGCATTCTCAGAAACTTCTTTGTGATGAGTGCATTCAACTCACAGACTTGAACCTTCCTTTTGAAAGAGCAGTTTTGAAACACTCTTTCTGTAGAATCTGCAAGTGGATATTTGGAGCGCTTTGAGGCCTATGCTGGGAAATGAAATATCTTCTCCTAAAAACTAGACAGAGCATTCTCAGAAACTTCTGTGTGATGAGTGCATTCAACTCACAGACTTGAACATTGCTTTTGAAAGAGCAGTTTGGAAACACTCCTTTTGTAAAATCTGCAAGTGTTTATTTGGAGCGCTTTGAGGCCTATCCTGGAAAAGGAAATATCTTCACATAATAACTAGACAGAAGCATTCTCAGAAACTTCTTTGTGATGAGTGCATTCTACTCACAGAGTTGAACCTTCTTTGTGATAGAAGAGTTTTCAAACTCTCTTTTTGTAGAATCTGCAAGTGCACATTTGGAACTGTTGGAGGCCAACGCTGGAAAAGGAAACATCCTCACTTAAAAACTAGACAGAAGCATTCTCAGAAACTTGCTTCTGACGAGTGCATTCAACTCACAGACTTGAACTTTTCTTTTGAAAGAGCAGTTTTGGAACACTCTTTTTGTAGAATCTGCTAGTGTATATTTGGAGCGCTGTGAGGCCTATGCTGGGAAATGAAATATCTTCACCTAAAAACTAGACGGAAGCAATCTCCGAAACTTCTGTGTGATGAGTGCATTCAACTCACAGACTTGAACGTTCCTTTTGATAGAACAGTTTTGAAACACTCCTTTTGTAGAATCTGCAAGTGTTTATTTCGAGTGCTTGGGGGTCTATGCTGGAAAAGGAAATGTCTTCAAATAACAAGTACACAGAAGCATTCTCAGAAACTTCTTTGTGATGAGTGCCTTCAACACACGGACTTGAACCTTCCTTTTGAAAGAGCAGTTTTGAAACACTCTTTTTGTAGAATCTGCAAGTGGATATTTGGAGCGCTTTGGGGCCTATGCTGGGAAATGAAATATCTTCTCCTAAAAACTAGACAGAAGCATTCTCAGAAACTTCTGTGTGATGAGTGCATTCAACTCACAGATTTGAACACTGCTTTTGATAGAGCAGTTTGGAAACACTCCTTTTGTAAAATCTGCAAGTGTTTATTTGGAGCGCTTTGAGGCCTATCCTGGAAAAGGAAATATCTTCACATAATAACTAGACAGAAGCATTCTCAGAAACTTCTTTGTGATGAGTGCATTCTACTCACAGAGCTGAACCTTCTTTGTGATAGAAGAGTTTTCAAACTCTCTTTTTGTAGAATCTGCAAGTGCACATTTGGAACTGTTGGAGGCCAACGCTGGAAAAGGAAACATCCTCACATAGAAACTAGACAGAAGCATTCTCAGAAACTTGCTTGTGACGAGTGCATTCAACTCACAGACTTGAACCTTTCTTTTGAAAGAGCAGTTTTGGAACACTCTTTTTGTAGAATCTGCTAGTGTATATTTGGAGCGCTGTGAGGCCTATGCTGGGAAATGAAATATCTTCACCTAAAAACTAGACGGAAGCATTCTCCGAAACTTCTGTGTGATGAGTGCATTCAACTGACAGACTTGAACGTTCCTTTTGACAGAACAGTTTTGAAACACTCCTTTTGTAGAATCTGCAAGTGTTTATTTCGAACGCTTGGAGGCCTACACTGGAAAAGGAAATGTCTTCAAATAACAACTACACAGAAGCATTCTCAGAAACTTCTTTGTGATGAGTGCATTCAACTCACAGACTTGAACCTTCCTTTTGAAAGAGCAGTTTTGAAACACTCTTTTTGTAGAATCTGCAAGTGGATATTTGTAGCGCTTTGAGGCCTATGCTGGGAAATGAAATATCTTCTACTAAAAACTAGACAGAAGCATTCTCAGAAACTTCTGTGTGATGAGTGCATTCAACTCACAGACTTGAACATTGCTTTTGATAGAGCAGTTTGGACACACTCCTTTTGTAAAATCTGCAAGTGTTTATTTGGAGCGCTTAGAGGCCTATCCTGGAAAAGGAAATATCTTCACATAATAACTAGACAGAAGCATTCTCAGAAACTTCTTTGTGATGAGTGCATTCTACTCACAGAGTTGAACCTTCTTTGTGATAGAAGAGTTTTCAAACTCTCTTTTTGTAAAATCTGCAAGTGCACATTTGGAACTGTTGGAGGCCAACCCTGGAAAAGGAAACATCCTCACGTAGAAACTAGACAGAAGCATTCTCATAAACTTGCTTGTGACGAGTGCATTCAACTCACAGACTTGAACCTTTCTTTTGAAAGAGCAGTTTTGGAACACTCTTTTTGTAGAATCTCCTAGTGTATATTTGGAGCGCTGTGAGGCCTATGCTGGGAAATGAAATATCTTCACCTAAAAACTAGACGGAAGCATTCTCCGAAACTTCTGTGTGATGAGTGCATTCAACTCACAGACTTGAACGTTCCTTTTGATAGAACAGTTTTGAAACACTCCTTTTGTAGAATCTGCAAGTGTTTCTTTCGAGCGCTTGGAGGACTACGCTGGAAAAGGAAATGTCTTCAAATAACAACTACACAGAAGCATTCTCAGAAACTTCTTTGTGATGAGTGCATTCAACTCACAGAGTTGAACCTTCCTTTTGAAAGAGCAGTTTTGAAACACTCTTTTTGTAGAATCTGCAAGTGGATATTTGGAGCGCTTTGAGGCCTATGCTGGGAAATGAAATATCTTCTCCTAAAAACTAGACAGAAGCATTCTCAGAAACTTCTGTGTGATGAGTACATTCAACTCACAGACTTGAACATTGCTTTTGATAGAGCAGTTTGGAAACACTCCTTTTGTAAAATCTGCAAGTGTTTATTTGGAGCGCTTTGAGGCCTATCCTGGAAAAGGAAATATCTTCACAAAATAACTAGACAGAAGCATTCTCAGAAACTTCTTTGTGATAAGTGCATTCTACTCACAGAGTTGAACCTTCTTTGTGATAGAAGAGTTTTCAAACTCTCTTTTTGTAGAATCTGCAAGTGCACATTTGGAACTGTTGGAGGCCAACGCTGGAAAAGGAAACATCCTCACATAGAAACTAGACAGAAGCATTCTCAGAAACTTGCTTGTGACGAGTGCATTCAACTCACAGACTTGAACCTTTCTTTTGAAAGAGCAGTTTTGGAACACTCTTTTTGTAGAATCTGCTAGTGTATATTTGGAGCGCTGTGAGGCCTATGCTGGGAAATGAAATATCTTCACCTAAAAACTAGACGGAAGCATTCTCCGAAACTTCTGTGTGATGAGTGCATTCAACTCACAGACTTGAACGTTCCTTTTGATAGAACAGTTTTGAAACACTCCTTTTGTAGAATCTGGAAGTGTTTCTTTCGAGCGCTTGGAGGACTACGCTGTAAAAGGAAATGTATTCAAATAACAACTACACGGAAGCATTCTCAGAAACTTCTTTGTGATGAGTGCATTCAACTCACAGACTTGAACGTTCCTTTTGATAGAACAGTTTTGAAACCCTCCTTTTGTAGAATCTGCAAGTGTTCATTTCGAGCGCTTGGAGGCCTACGCTGGAAAAGGAAATGTCTTCAAATAACAACTACACAGAAGCATTCTCAGAAACTTCTTTGTGATGAGTGCATTCAACTCACAGACTTGAACCTTCCTTTTGAAAGAGCAGTTTTGAAACACTCTTTTTGTAGCATCTGCAAGTGGATATTTGGAGCGCTTTGAGGCCTATGCTGGGAAATGAAATATCTTCTCCTAAAAACTAGACAGAAGCATTCTCAGAAACTTCTGTGTGATGAGTGCATTCAACTCACAGACTTGAACACTGCTTTTGATAGAGCAGTTTGGAAACACTCCTTTTGTAAAATCTGCAAGTGTTTATTTGGAGCGCTTTGAGGCCTATCCTGGAAAAGGAAATATCTTCACATAATAACTAGACAGAAGCATTCTCAGAAACTTCTTGGTGATGAGTGCATTCTACTCACAGAGTTGAACCTTCTTTGTGATAGAAGAGTTTTCAAACTCTCTTTTTGTAGAATCTGCAAGTGCACATTTGGAACTGTTGGAGGCCAACGCTGGAAAAGGAAACATCCTCAAATAGAAACTAGACAGAAGCATTCTCAGAAACTTGCTGGTGACGAGTGCATTCAACTCACAGACTTGAACCTTTCTTTTGAAAGAGCAGTTTTGGAACACTCTTTTTGTAGGATCTGCTAGTGTATATTTGGAGCGCTGTGAGGCCTGCGCTGGGAAATGAAATATCTTCACCTAAAAACTAGACGGAAGTATTCTCCGAAACTTCTGTGTGATGAGTGCATTCAACTCACAGACTTGAAAGTTCCTTTTGATAGAACAGTTTTGAAACACTCCTTTTGTAGAATCTTCAAGTGTTTATTTCGAGAGCTTGGAGGCCTATGCTGGAAAAGGAAATGTCTTCAAATAACAACTACACAGAAGCATTCTCAGAAACTTCTTTGTGATGAGTGCATTCAACTCACAGACTTGAACCTTCCTTTGAAAGAGCAGTTTTGAAACACTCTTTTTGTAGAATCTGCAAGTGGATATTTGGAGCGCTTTGAGGCCTATGCTGGCAAATGAAATATCTTCTCCTAAAAACTAGACAGAAGCATTCTCAGAAACTTCTGTGTGATGAGTGCATTCAACTCACAGACTTGAACACTGCTTTTGATAGAGTAGTTTGGAAACACTCCTTTTGTAAAATCTGCAAGTGTTTATTTGGAGCGCTTTGAGGCCTATCCTGGAAAAGGAAATATCTTCACATAATAACTAGACAGAAGCATTCTCAGAAACTTCTTGGTGATGAGTGCATTCTACTCACAGAGTTGAACCTTCTTTGTGATAGAAGAGTTTTCAAACTCTCTTTTTGTAGAATCTGCAAGTGCACATTTGGAACTGTTGGAGGCCAACCCTGGAAAAGGAAACATCCTCACGTAGAAACTAGACAGAAGCATTCTCATAAACTTGCTTGTGACGAGTGCATTCAACTCACAGACTTGAACCTTTCTTTTGAAAGAGCAGTTTTGGAACACTCTTTTTGTAGAATCTGCTAGTGTATATTTGGAGCGCTGTGAGGCCTATGCTGGGAAATGAAATATCTTCACCTAAAAACTAGACGGAAGCATTCTCCGAAACTTCTGTGTGATGAGTGCATTCAACTCACAGACTTGAACGTTCCTTTTGATAGAACAGTTTTGAAACACTCCTTTTGTAGAATCTGCAAGTGTTTCTTTCGAGCGCTTGGAGGACTACGCTGGAAAAGGAAATGTCTTCAAATAACAACTACACAGAAGCATTCTCAGAAACTTCTTTGTGATGAGTGCATTCAACTCACAGAGTTGAACCTTCCTTTTGAAAGAGCAGTTTTGAAACACTCTTTTTGTAGAATCTGCAAGTGGATATTTGGAGCGCTTTGAGGCCTATGCTGGGAAATGAAATATCTTCTCCTAAAAACTAGACAGAAGCATTCTCAGAAACTTCTGTGTGATGAGTGCATTCAACTCACAGACTTGAACATTGCTTTTGATAGAGCAGTTTGGAAACACTCCTTTTGTAAAATCTGCAAGTGTTTATTTGGAGCGCTTTGAGGCCTATCCTGGAAAAGGAAATATCTTCACAAAATAACTAGACAGAAGCATTCTCAGAATCTTCTTTGTGATAAGTGCATTCTACTCACAGAGTTGAACCTTCTTTGTGATAGAAGAGTTTTCAAACTCTCTTTTTGTAGAATCTGCAAGTGCACAATTGGAACTGTTGGAGGCCAACGCTGGAAAAGGAAACATCCTCACATAGAAACTAGACAGAAGCATTCTCAGAAACTTGCTTGTGACGAGTGCATTCAACTCACAGACTTGAACCTTTCTTTTGAAAGAGCAGTTTTGGAACACTCTTTTTGTAGAATCTGCTAGTGTATATTTGGAGCGCTGTGAGGCCTATGCCTGGAAATGAAATATCTTCACCTAAAAACTAGACGGAAGCATTCTCCGAAACTTCTGTGTGATGAGTGCATTCAACTCACAGACTTGAACGTTCCTTTTGATAGAACAGTTTTGAAACACTCCTTTTGTAGAATCTGGAAGTGTTTCTTTCGAGCGCTTGGAGGACTACGCTGTAAAAGGAAATGTATTCAAATAACAACTACACGGAAGCATTCTCAGAAACTTCTTTGTGATGAGTGCATTCAACTCACAGACTTGAACCTTCCTTTTGAAAGAGCAGTTTTGAAACACTCTTTTTGTAGAATCTGCAAGTGGATATTTGGAGCGCTTTGAGGCCTATGCTGGGAAATGAAATATCTTCTCCTAAAAACTAGACAGAAGCATTCTCAGAAACTTCTGTGTGATGAGTGCATTCAACTCACAGACTTGAACAATGCTTTTGATAGAGCAGTTTGGAAACACTCCTTTTGTAAAATCTGCAAGTGTTTATTTGGAGCGCTTTGAGGCCTATCCTGGAAAAGGAAATATCTTCACATAATAACTAGACAGAAGCCTTCTCAGAAACTTCTTTGTGATGAGTGCATTCTACTCACAGAGTTGAACCTTCTTTGTGATAGAAGAGTTTTCAAACTCTCTTTTTGTAGAATCTGCAAGTGCACATTTGGAACTGTTGGAGGCCAACGCTGGAAAAGGAAACATCCTCACGTAGAAACTAGACAGAAGCATTCTCAGAAACTTGCTTGTGACGAGTGCATTCAACTCACAGACTTGAACCTTTCTTTTGAAAGAGCAGTTTTGGAACACTCTTTTTGTAGGATCTGCTAGTGTATATTTGGAGCGCTGTGAGGCCTACGCTGGGAAATGAAATATCTTCACCTAAAAACTAGACGGAAGCATTCTCCGAAACTTCTGTGTGATGAGTGCATTCAACTCACAGACTTGAACGTTCCTTTTGATAGAACAGTTTTGAAACCCTCCTTTTGTAGAATCTGCAAGTGTTTATTTCGAGCGCTTGGAGGCCTACGCTGGAAAAGGAAATGTCTTCAAATAACAACTACACAGAAGCATTCTCAGAAACTTCTTTGTGATGAGTGCATTCAACTCACAGACTTGAACCTTCCTTTTGAAAGAGCAGTTTTGAAACACTCTTTTTGTAGAATCTGCAAGTGGATATTTGGAGCGCTTTGAGGCCTGTGCTGGGATATGAAATATCTTCTCCTAAAAACTAGACAGAAGCATTCTCAGAAACTTCTGTATGATGAGTGCATTCAACTCACAGACTTGAACATTGCTTTTGATAGAGCAGTTTGGAAACACTCCTTTTGTAAAATCTGCAAGTGTTTATTTGGAGCGCTTTGAGGGCTATCCTGGAAAAGGAAATATCGTCACATAATAACTAGACAGAAGCATTCTCAGAAACTTCTTTGTGATGAGTGCATTCTACTCACGGAGTTGAACTTTCTTTGTGATAGAAGAGTTTTCAATCTCTCTTTCTGTAGAATCTGCAAGTGCACATTTGGAACTGTTGGACGCCAACGCTGGAAAAGGAAACATCCTCACATAGAAACTAGACAGAAGCATTCTCAGAAACTTGCTTGTGACGAGTGCATTCAACTCACAGACTTGAACCTTTCTTTTGAAAGAGCAGTTTTGGAACACTCCTTTTGTAGGATCTGCTAGTGTATATTTGGAGCACTGTGAGGCCTATGCTGGGAAATGAAATATCTCCACCTAAAACTAGACGGAAGCATTCTCCGAAACTTCTGTGTGATGAGTACATTCAACTCACAGACTTGAACGTTCCTTTTGATAGAACAGTTTTGAAACACTCCTTTTGTAGAATCTGCAAGTGTTTATTTCGAGTGCTTGGAGGCCTATGCTGGAAAAGGAAATGTCTTCAAATAACAACTACACAGAAGCATTCTCAGAAACTTATTTGTGATGAGTGCATTCAACTCACAGACTTGAACCTTCCTTTTGAAAGAGCAGTTTTGAAACACTCTTTTTGTAGAATCTGCAAGTGGATATTTGGAGCGCTTTGAGTCCTATGCTGGGATATGAAATATCTTCTCCTAAAAACTAGACAGAAGCATTCTCAGAAACTTCTGTGTGATGAGTGCATTCAACTCACAGACTTGAACATTGCTTTTGATAGAGGAGTTTGGAAACACTCCTTTTGTAAAATCTGCAAGTGTTTATTTGGAGCGCTTTGAGGCCTATCCTGGAAAAGGAAATATCTTCACATAATAACTAGACAGAAGCATTCTCAGAAACTTCTTTGTGATGAGTGCATTCTACTCACAGAGCTGAACCTTCTTTGTGATAGAAGAGTTTTCAACCTCTCTTTTTGTAGAATCTGCAAGTGCACATTTGGAACTGTTGGAGTCCAACGCTGGAAAAGGAAACATCCTCACATAGAAACTAGACAGAAGCATTCTCAGAAACTTGCTTGTGACGAGTGCATTCAACTCACAGACTTGAAACTTTCTTTTGAAAGAGCAGTTTTGGAACACTCTTTTTGTAGAATCTGCTAGTGTATATTTGGAGCGCTGTGAGGCCAATGATGGGAAATGAAATATCTTCACCTAAAAACTAGAAGGAAGCATTCTCAGAAACTTCTGTGTGATGAGTGCATTCAACTCACAGACTTGAATGTTCGTTTTGATAGAACAGTTTTGAAACACTCCTTTTGTAGAATCTGCAAGTGTTTATTTCGAGTGCTTGGAGGCCTATGCTGGAAAAGGAAATGTCTTCAAATAACAACTACACAGAAGCATTCTCAGAAACTTCTTTGTGATGAGTGCATTCAACTCACAGACTTGAACCTTCCTTTTGAAAGAGCAGTTTTGAAACACTCTTTTTGTAGAATCTGTAAGTGGATATTTGGAGCGCTTTGAGGCCTATGCTGGGATATGAAATATCTTCTCCTAAAAACTAGACAGAAGCATTCTCAGAAACTTCTGTATGATGAGTGCATTCAACTCACAGACTTGAACATTGCTTTTGATAGAGCAGTTTGGAAACACTCCTTTTTTAAAATCTGCAAGTGTTTATTTGGAGCGCTTTGAGGGCTATCCTGGAAAAGGAATTATCGTCACATAATAACTAGACAGATGCATTCTCAGAAACTTCTTTGTGATGAGTGCATTCTACTCACGGAGTTGAACCTTCTTTGTGATAGAAGAGTTTTCAATCTCTCTTTCTGTAGAATCTGCAAGTGCACATTTGGAACTGTTGGACGCCAACGCTGGAAAAGGAAACATCCTCACATAGAAACTAGACAGAAGCATTCTCAGAAACTTGCTTGTGACGAGTGCATTCAACTCACAGACTTGAACCTTTCTTTTGAAAGAGCAGTTTTGGAACACTCTTTTTGAAGAATCTGCTAGTGTATATTTGGAACGCTGAGAGGCCTATGCTGGGAAATGAAATATCTTCACCTAAAAACTAGACGGAAGCATTCTCAGAAACTTCTGTGTGATGAGTGCATTCAACTCACAGACTTGAACGTTCCTTTTTATAGAACAGTTTTGAAACACTCCTTTTGTAGAATCTGCAAGTGTTTCTTTTGAGCGCTTGGAGACCTATGCTGGAAAAGGAAATGTCTTCAAATAACAACTACACAGAAGCATTCTCAGAAACTTCTTTGTGATGAGTGCATTCAACTCACAGACATGAACCTTCCTTTTGAAAGAGCAGCTTTGAAACACTCTTTTTGTAGAATCTGCAAGTGGATATTTGGAGCGCTTTGAGGCCTATGCTGGGAAATGAAATATTTTCTCCTAAAAACTAGACAGAAGCATTCTCAGAAACTTCTGTGTGATGAGTGCATTCAACTCACAGACTTGAACACTGCTTTTGATAGAGCAGTTTGGAAACACTCCTTTTGTAAAATCTGCAAGTGTTTATTTGGAGCGCTTTGAGGCCTATCCTGGAAAAGGAAATATCTTCACATAATAACTAGACCGAAGCATTCTCAGAAACTACTTTGTGATGAGTGCATTCTACTCACAGAGTTGAACCTTCTTTGTGATAGAAGAGTTTTCAAACTCTCTTTTTGTAGAATCTGCAAGTGCACATTTGGAACTGTTGGAGGCCAACGCTGGAAAGGAAACATCCTCACGTAGAAACTAGACAGAAGCATTCTCAGAAATTTGCTTGTGACGAGTGCATTCAACTCACAGACTTGAAGCTTTCTTTTGAAAGAGCAGTTTTGGAACACTCCTTTTGTAGGATCTGCTAGTGTATATTTGGAGCGCTGTGAGGCCTATGCTGGGAAATGAAATATCTCCACCTAAAACTAGACGGAAGCATTCTCCGAAACTTCTGTGTGATGAGTGCATTCAACCCACGGACTTGAACGTTCCTTTCGATAGAACAGTTTTGAAACACTCCTTTTGTAGAATCTGCAAGTGTTTATTTCGAGTGCTTGGAGGCCTATGCTGGAAAAGGAAATGTCTTCAAATAACAACTACACAGAAGCATTCTCAGAAACTTCTTTGTGATGAGTGCATTCAACTCACAGACTTGAACCTTCCTTTTGAAAGAGCAGCTTTGAAACACTCTTTTTGTAGAATCTGCAAGTGGATATTTGGAGCGCTTTGTGGCCTATGCTGGGAAATGAAATATTTTCTCCTAAAAACTAGACAGAAGCATTCTCAGAAACTTCTGTGTGATGAGTGCATTCAACTCAGAGACTTGAACACTGCTTTTGATAGAGCAGTTTGGAAACACTCCTTTTGTAAAATCTGCAAGTGTTTCTTTGGAGCGCTTTGAGGCCTATCCTGGAAAAGGAAATATCTTCACATAATAACTAGACCGAAGCATTCTCAGAAACTACTTTGTGATGAGTGCATTCTACTCACAGAGTTGAACCTTCTTTGTGATAGAAGAGTTTTGAAACTCTCTTTTTGTAGAATCTGCAAGTGCACATTTGGAACTGTTGGAGGCCAACGCTGGAAAAGGAAACATCCTCACATAGAAACTAGACAGAAGCATTCTCAGAAACTTGCTTGTGACGACTGCATTCAACTCACAGACTTGAACTTTTCTTTTGAAAGAGCAGTTTTGGAACACTCTTTTTGTAGAATCTGCTAATGTATATTTGGAGCGCTGTGAGGCCTATGCTGGGAAATGAAATATCTTCACCTAAAAACTAGACGGAAGCATTCTCCGAAACTTCTGTGTGATGAGTGCATTCAACTCACAGACTTGAACGTTCCTTTTGATACAACAGTTTTGAAACACTCCTTTTGTAGAATCTCCAAGTCTCTATTTCCAGCGCTTGTAGGCCTATGCTGGAAAAGGAAATGTCTTCAAATAACAACTACACAGAAGCATTCTCAGAAACTTCTTTGTGATGAGTGCATTCAACTCACAGACTTGAACCTTCCTTTTGAAAGAGCAGTTTTGAAACACTCTTTCTGTAGAATCTGCAAGTGGATATTT
Source organism: Pongo pygmaeus (assembly GCF_028885625.2). NCBI lineage: Eukaryota > Metazoa > Chordata > Mammalia > Primates > Hominidae > Pongo > Pongo pygmaeus. The sequence continues at coordinate 41,015,496 of NC_072392.2, forward strand.
GGAGCGCTTTGAGGCCTATGCTGGGAAATGAAATATCTTCTCCTAAAAACTAGACAGAGCATTCTCAGAAACTTCTGTGTGATGAGTGCATTCAACTCCCAGACTTGAACATTGCTTTTCAAAGAGCAGTTTGGAAACACTCCTTTTGTAAAATCTGCAAGTGTTTATTTGGAGCGCTTTGAGGCCTATCCTGGAAAAGGAAATATCTTCACATAATAACTAGACAGAAGCATTCTCAGAAACTTCTTTGTGATGAATTCATTCTACTCACAGACTTGAACGTTCCTTTTGATACAACAGTTTTGAAACACTCCTTTTGTAGAATCTGCAACTGTTTATTTCGAGCGCTTGGAGGCCTATGCTGGAAAAGGAAATGTCTTCAAATAACAACTACACAGAAGCATTCTCAGAAACTTCTTTGTGATGAGTGCATTCAACTCACAGACCTGAACCTTCCTTTTGAAAGAGCAGTTTTGAAACACTCTTTTTGTAGAATCTGCAAGTGGATATTTGGAGCGCTTTGACGCCTATGCTGGGAAATGAAATATCTTCTCCTAAAAACTAGACAGAAGCATTCTCAGAAACTTCTGTGTGATGAGTGCATTCAACTCACAGACTTGAACACTGCTTTTGATAGAGCAGTTTGGAAACACTCCTTTTGTAAAATCTGCAAGTGTTTATTTGGAGCGCTTTGAGGCCTATCCTGGAAAAGGAAATATCTTCACATAATAACTAGACAGAAGCATTCTCAGAAACTTCTTTGTGATGAGTGCATTCTACTCACAGAGTTGAACCTTCTGTGTGATGGAAGAGTTTTCAAACTCTCTTTTTGTAGAATCTGCAAGTGCACATTTGGAACTGTTGGAGGCCAACGCTGGAAAAGGAAACATCCTCACATAGAAACTAGACAGAAGCATTCTCAGAAATTTGCTTGTGACGAGTGCATTCAACTCACAGACTTGAACTTTTCTTTTGAAAGAGCAGTTTTGGAACACTCTTTTTGTAGAATCTGCTAGTGTATATTTGGAGCGCTGTGAGGCCTATGCTGGGAAATGAAATATCTTCACCTAAAAACTAGACGGAAGCATTCTCCGAAACTTCTGTGTGATGAGTGCATTCAACTCACAGACTTGAACGTTCCTTTTGATAGAACAGTTTTGAAACACTCCTTTTGTAGAATCTGGAAGTGTTTCTTTCGAGCGCTTGGAGGACTACGCTGTAAAAGGAAATGTATTCAAATAACAACTACAAGGAAGCATTCTCAGAAACTTCTTTGTGATGAGTGCATTCAACTCACAGACTTGAACCTTCCTTTTGAAAGAGCAGTTTTGAAACACTCTTTTTGTAGAATCTGCAAGTGGATATTTGGAGCGCTTTGAGGCCTATGCTGGGAAATGAAATATCTTCTCCTAAAAACTAGACAGAAGCATTCTCAGAAACTTCTGTGTGATGAGTGCATTCAACTCACAGACTTGAACAATGCTTTTGATAGAGCAGTTTGGAAACACTCCTTTTGTAAAATCTGCAAGTGTTTATTTGGAGCGCTTTGAGGCCTATCCTGGAAAAGGAAATATCTTCACATAATAACTAGACAGAAGCCTTCTCAGAAACTTCTTTGTGATGAGTGCATTCTACTCACGGAGTTGAACCTTCTTTGTGATAGAAGAGTTTTCAAACTCTCTTTTTGTAGAATCTACAAGTGCACATTTGGAACTGTTGGAGGCCAACGCTGGAAAAGGAAACATCCTCACGTAGAAACTAGACAGAAGCATTCTCAGAAACTTGCTTGTGACGAGTGCATTCAACTCACAGACTTGAACCTTTCTTTTGAAAGAGCAGTTTTGGAACACTCTTTTTGTAGGATCTGCTAGTGTATATTTGGAGCGCTGTGAGGCCTACGCTGGGAAATGAAATATCTTCACCTAAAAACTAGACGGAAGCATTCTCCGAAACTTCTGTGTGATGAGTGCATTCAACTCACAGACTTGAACGTTCCTTTTGATAGAACAGTTTTGAAACCCTCCTTTTGTAGAATCTGCAAGTGTTTATTTCGAGCGCTTGGAGGCCTATGCTGGAAAAGGAAATGTCTTCAAATAACAACTACACAGAAGCATTCTCAGAAACTTCTTTGTGATGAGTGCATTCAACTCACAGACTTGAACCTTCCTTTTGAAAGAGCAGTTTTGAAACACTCTTTTTGTAGAATCTGCAAGTGGATATTTGGAGCGCTTTGAGGCCTATGCTGGGAAATGAAATATCTTCTCCTAAAAACTAGACAGAAGCATTCTCAGAAACTTCTGTGTGATTAGTGCATTCAACTCACAGACTTGAACACTGCTTTTGATAGAGCAGTTGGGAAACACTCCTTTTGTAAAATCTGCAAGTGTTTATTTGGAGTGCTTTGAGGCCTATCCTGGAAAAGGAAATATCTTCACATAATAACTAGACAGAAGCATTCTCAGAAACTTCTTGGTGATGAGTGCATTCTACTCACAGAGTTGAACCTTCTTTGTGATACAAGAGTTTTCAAACTCTCTTTTTGTAGAATCTGCAAGTGCACATTTGGAACTGTTGGAGGCCAACGCTGGAAAAGGAAACAACCTCAAATAGAAACTAGACAGAAGCATTCTCAGAAACTTGCTGGTGACGAGTGCATTCAACTCACAGACTTGAACCTTTCTTTTGAAAGAGCAGTTTTGGAACACTCTTTTTGTAGGATCTGCTAGTGTATATTTGGAGCGCTGTGAGGCCTGCGCTGGGAAATGAAATATCTTCACCTAAAAACTAGACGGAAGTATTCTCCGAAACTTCTGTGTGATGAGTGCATTCAACTCACAGACTTGAAAGTTCCTTTTGATAGAACAGTTTTGAAACACTCCTTTTGTAGAATCTGCAAGTGTTTATTTCGAGAGCTTGGAGGCCTATGCTGGAAAAGGAAATGTCTTCAAATAACAACTACACAGAAGCATTCTCAGAAACTTCTTTGTGATGAGTGCATTCAACTCACAGACTTGAACCTTCCTTTTGAAAGAGCAGTTTTGAAACACTCTTTTTGTAGAATCTGCAAGTGGATATTTGGAGCGCTTTGAGGCCTATGCTGGCAAATGAAATATCTTCTCCTAAAAACTAGACAGAAGCATTCTCAGAAACTTCTGTGTGATGAGTGCATTCAACTCACAGACTTGAACACTGCTTTTGATAGAGCAGTTTGGAAACACTCCTTTTGTAAAATCTGCAAGTGTTTATTTGGAGCGCTTTGAGGCCTATCCTGGAAATGGAAATATCTTCACATAATATCTAGACAGAAGCATTCTCAGAAACTTCTTGGTGATGAGTGCATTCTACTCACAGAGTTGAACCTTCTTTGTGATAGAAGAGTTTTCAAACTCTCTTTTTGTAGAATCTGCAAGTGCACATTTGGAACTCTTGGAGGCCAACGCTGGAAAAGGAAACATCCTCACATAGAAACTAGACAGAAGCATTCTCATAAACTTGCTTGTGACGAGTGCATTCAACTCACAGACTTGAACCTTTCTTTTGAAAGAGCAGTTTTGGAACACTCTTTTTGTAGAATCTGCTAGTGTATATTTGGAGCGCTGTGAGGCCTATGCTGGGAAATGAAATATCTTCACCTAAAAACTAGACGGAAGCATTCTCCGAAACTTCTGTGTGATGAGTGCATTCAACTCACAGACTTGAACGTTCCTTTTGATAGAACAGTTTTGAAACACTCCTTTTGTAGAATCTGCAAGTGTTTATTTGGAGCGCTTGCAGTCCTATGCTGGAAAAGGAAGTGTCTTCAAATAACAACTACACAGAAGCATTCTCAGAAACTTCTTTGTGATGAGTGCATTCACCTCACAGACTTGAACCTTCCTTTTGAAAGAGCAGTTTTGAAACACTCTTTTTGTAGAATCTGCAAGTGGATATTTGGAGCGCTTGGAGTTCTATGCTGGAAAAGGAAATGTCTTTAAATAACAACTACACAGAAGCATTCTCAGAAACTTCTTTGTGATGAGTGCATTCAACTCACAGACTTGGACCTTCCTTTTGAAAGAGCAGTTTTGAAACACTCTTTTTGTAGAATCTGCAAGTGGATATTTGGAGCGCTTTGAGGCCTATGCTGGGAAATGAAATATCTTCTCCTAAAAACTAGACAGAAGCATTCTCAGAAACTTCTGTGTGATTAGTGCATTCAACTCACAGACTTGAACACTGCTTTTGATAGAGCAGTTTGGAAACACTCCTTTTGTAAAATCTGCAAGTGTTTATTTGGAGCGCTTTGAGGCCTATCCTGGAAAAGGAAATATCTTCACATAATAACTAGACAGAAGCATTCTCAGAAACTTCTTGGTGATGAGTGCATTCTACTCACAGAGTTGAACCTTCTTTGTGATAGAAGAGTTTTCAAACTCTCTTTTTGTAGAATCTGCAAGTGCACATTTGGAACTGTTGGAGGCCAACGCTGGAAAAGGAAACATCCTCAAATAGAAACTACACAGAAGCATTCTCAGAAACTTGCTGGTGACGAGTGCATTCAACTCACAGACTTGAACCTTTCTTTTGAAAGAGCAGTTTTGGAACACTCTTTTTGTAGGATCTGCTAGTGTATATTTGGAGCGCTGTGAGGCCTGCGCTGGGAAATGAAATATCTTCACCTAAAAACTAGACGGAAGCATTCTCCGAAACTTCTGTGTGATGAGTGCATTCAACTCACAGACTTGAAAGTTCCTTTTGATACAACAGTTTTGAAACACTCCTTTTGTAGAATCTGCAAGTGTTTATTTCGAGCGCTTGGAGGCCTATGCTGGAAAAGGAAATGTCTTCAAATAACAACTACACAGAAGCATTCTCAGAAACTTCTTTGTGATGAGTGCATTCAACTCACAGACTTGAACCTTCCTTTTGAAAGAGCAGTTTTGAAACACTCTTTTTGTAGAATCTGCAAGTGGATATTTGGAGCGCTTTGAGGCCTATGCTGGGAAATGAAATATCTTCTCCTAAAAACTAGACAGAAGCATTCTCAGAAACTTCTGTGTGATGAGTGCATTCAACTCACAGACTTCAACACTGCTTTTGATAGAGCAGTTTGGAAACACTCCTTTTGTAAAATCTGCAAGTGTTTATTTGGAGCGCTTTGAGGCCTATCCTGGAAAAGGAAATATCTTCACATAATAACTAGACAGAAGCATTCTCAGAAACTTCTTGGTGATGAGTGCATTCTACTCACAGAGTTGAACCTTCTTTGTGATAGAAGAGTTTTCAAACTCTCTTTTTGTAGAATCTGCAAGGGCACATTTGGAACTGTTGGAGGCCAACGCTGGAAAAGGAAACATCCTCACATAGAAACTAGACAGAAGCATTCTCAGAAACTTGCTTGTGACGAGTGCATTCAACTCACAGACTTGAACCTTTCTTTTGAAAGAGCAGTTTTGGAACACTCTTTTTGTAGAATCTGCCAGTGTATATTTGGAGCGGTGTGATGCCTATGCTGGGAAATGAAATATCTTCACCTAAAAACTAGACGGAAGCATTCTCAGAAACTTCTGTGTGATGAGTGCATTCAACTCACAGACTTCAACGTTCCTTTTGATACAACAGTTTTGAAACACTGCTTTTGTACAATCTGCAAGTGTTTATTTCGAGCGCTTGGGGGTCTATGCTGGAAAAGGAAATGTCTTCAAATAACAACTACACAGAAGCATTCTCAGAAACTTCTTTGTGATGAGTGCCTTCAACTCACAGACTTGAACCTTCCTTTTGAAAGAGCAGTTTTGAAACACTCTTTTTGTAGAATCTGCAAGTGGATATTTGGAGCGCTTTGAGGCCTCTGCTGGGCAATGGAGTATCTTCTCCTAAAAACTAGACAGAAGCATTCTCAGAAACTTCTGTGTGATGAGTGCATTCAACTCACATACTTGAACATTGCTTTTGATAGAGCAGTTTGGAAACACTCCTTTTGTAAAATCTGCAAGTGTTTATTTGGAGCGCTTTGAGGCCTATCCTGGAAAAGGAAATATCTTCACATAATAACTAGACAGAAGCATTCTCAGAAACTTCTTTGTGATGAGTGCATTCTACTCACAGAGTTGAACCTTCTTTGTGATAGAAGAGTTTTCAAACTCTCTTTTTGTAGAATCTGCAAGTGCACATTTGGAACTGTTGGAGGCCAACGCTGGAAAAGGAAACATCCTCACTTAAAAACTAGACAGAAGCATTCTCAGAAACTTGCTTCTGACGAGTGCATTCAACTCACAGACTTGAACTTTTCTTTGAAAGAGCAGTTTTGGAACACTCTTTTTGTAGAATCTGCTAGTGTATATTTGGAGCGCTGTGAGGCCTATGCTGGGAAATGAAATATCTTCACCTAAAAACTAGACGGAAGCAATCTCTGAAACTTCTGTGTGATGAGTGCATTCAACTCACAGACTTGAACGTTCCTTTTGATAGAACAGTTTTGAAACACTCCTTTTGTAGAATCTGCAAGTGTTTATTTCGAGTGCTTGGGGGTCTATGCTGGAAAAGGAAATGTCTTCAAATAACAAGTACACAGAAGCATTCTCAGAAACTTCTTTGTGATGAGTGCCTTCAACACACGGACTTGAACCTTCCTTTTGAAAGAGCAGTTTTGAAACACTCTTTTTGTAGAATCTGCAAGTGGATATTTGGAGCGCTTTGGGGCCTATGCTGGGAAATGAAATATCTTCTCCTAAAAACTAGACAGAAGCATTCTCAGAAACTTCTGTGTGATGAGTGCATTCAACTCACAGATTTGAACACTGCTTTTGATAGAGCAGTTTGGAAACACTCCTTTTGTAAAATCTGCAAGTGTTTATTTGGAGCGCTTTGAGGCCTATCCTGGAAACGGAAATATCTTCACATAATAACTAGACAGAAGCATTCTCAGAAACTTCTTTGTGATGAGTGCATTCTACTCACAGAGCTGAACCTTCTTTGTGATAGAAGAGTTTTCAAACTCTCTTTTTGTAGAATCTGCAAGTGCACATTTGGAACTGTTGGAGGCCAACGCTGGAAAAGGAAACATCCTCACATAGAAACTAGACAGAAGCATTCTCAGAAACTTGCTTGTGACGAGTGCATTCAACTCACAGACTTGAACCTTTCTTTTGAAAGAGCAGTTTTGGAACACTCTTTTTGTAGAATCTGCTAGTGTATATTTGGAGCGCTGTGAGGCCTATGCTGGGAAATGAAATATCTTCACCTAAAAACTAGACGGAAGCATTCTCCGAAACTTCTGTGTGATGAGTGCATTCAACTGACAGACTTGAACGTTCCTTTTGACAGAACAGTTTTGAAACACTCCTTTTGTAGAATCTGCAAGTGTTTATTTCGAACGCTTGGAGGCCTACGCTGGAAAAGGAAATGTCTTCAAATAACAACTACACAGAAGCATTCTCAGAAACTTCTTTGTGATGAGTGCATTCAACTCACAGACTTGAACCTTCCTTTTGAAAGAGCAGTTTTGAAACACTCTTTTTGTAGAATCTGCAAGTGGATATTTGTAGCGCTTTGAGGCCTATGCTGGGAAATGAAATATCTTCTACTAAAAACTAGACAGAAGCATTCTCAGAAACTTCTGTGTGATGAGTGCATTCAACTCACAGACTTGAACATTGCTTTTGATAGAGCAGTTTGGACACACTCCTTTTGTAAAATCTGCAAGTGTTTATTTGGAGCGCTTAGAGGCCTATCCTGGAAAAGGAAATATCTTCACATAATAACTAGACAGAAGCATTCTCAGAAACTTCTTTGTGATGAGTGCATTCTACTCACAGAGTTGAACCTTCTTTGTGATAGAAGAGTTTTCAAACTCTCTTTTTGTAAAATCTGCAAGTGCACATTTGGAACTGTTGGAGGCCAACCCTGGAAAAGGAAACATCCTCACGTAGAAACTAGACAGAAGCATTCTCATAAACTTGCTTGTGACGAGTGCATTCAACTCACAGACTTGAACCTTTCTTTTGAAAGAGCAGTTTTGGAACACTCTTTTTGTAGAATCTCCTAGTGTATATTTGGAGCGCTGTGAGGCCTATGCTGGGAAATGAAATATCTTCACCTAAAAACTAGACGGAAGCATTCTCAGAAACTTCTGTGTGGTGAGTGCATTCAACTCACAGACTTGAACGTTCCTTTTGATAGAACAGTTTTGAAACACTCCTTTTGTAGAATCTGCAAGTGTTTCTTTCGAGCGCTTGGAGGACTACGCTGGAAAAGGAAATGTCTTCAAATAACAACTACACAGAAGCATTCTCAGAAACTTCTTTGTGATGAGTGCATTCAACTCACAGAGTTGAACCTTCCTTTTGAAAGAGCAGTTTTGAAACACTCTTTTTGTAGAATCTGCAAGTGGATATTTGGAGCGCTTTGAGGCCTATGCTGGGAAATGAAATATCTTCTCCTAAAAACTAGACAGAAGCATTCTCAGAAACTTCTGTGTGATGAGTGCATTCAACTCACAGACTTGAACATTGCTTTTGATAGAGCAGTTTGGAAACACTCCTTTTGTAAAATCTGCAAGTGTTTATTTGGAGCGCTTTGAGGCCTATCCTGGAAAAGGAAATATCTTCACAAAATAACTAGACAGAAGCATTCTCAGAAACTTCTTTGTGATAAGTGCATTCTACTCACAGAGTTGAACCTTCTTTGTGATAGAAGAGTTTTCAAACTCTCTTTTTGTAGAATCTGCAAGTGCACATTTGGAACTGTTGGAGGCCAACGCTGGAAAAGGAAACATCCTCACATAGAAACTAGACAGAAGCATTCTCAGAAACTTGCTTGTGACGAGTGCATTCAACTCACAGACTTGAACCTTTCTTTTGAAAGAGCAGTTTTGGAACACTCTTTTTGTAGAATCTGCTAGTGTATATTTGGAGCGCTGTGAGGCCTATGCTGGGAAATGAAATATCTTCACCTAAAAACTAGACGGAAGCATTCTCCGAAACTTCTGTGTGATGAGTGCATTCAACTCACAGACTTGAACGTTCCTTTTGATAGAACAGTTTTGAAACACTCCTTTTGTAGAATCTGGAAGTGTTTCTTTCGAGCGCTTGGAGGACTACGCTGTAAAAGGAAATGTATTCAAATAACAACTACACGGAAGCATTCTCAGAAACTTCTTTGTGATGAGTGCATTCAACTCACAGACTTGAACGTTCCTTTTGATAGAACAGTTTTGAAACCCTCCTTTTGTAGAATCTGCAAGTGTTTATTTCGAGCGCTTGGAGGCCTACGCTGGAAAAGGAAATGTCTTCAAATAACAACTACACAGAAGCATTCTCAGAAACTTCTTTGTGATGAGTGCATTCAACTCACAGACTTGAACCTTCCTTTTGAAAGAGCAGTTTTGAAACACTCTTTTTGTAGAATCTGCAAGTGGATATTTGGAGCGCTTTGAGGCCTATGCTGGGAAATGAAATATCTTCTCCTAAAAACTAGACAGAAGCATTCTCAGAAACTTCTGTGTGATGAGTGCATTCAACTCACAGACTTGAACACTGCTTTTGATAGAGCAGTTTGGAAACACTCCTTTTGTAAAATCTGCAAGTGTTTATTTGGAGCGCTTTGAGGCCTATCCTGGAAAAGGAAATATCTTCACATAATAACTAGACAGAAGCATTCTCAGAAACTTCTTGGTGATGAGTGCATTCTACTCACAGAGTTGAACCTTCTTTGTGATAGAAGAGTTTTCAAACTCTCTTTTTGTAGAATCTGCAAGTGCACATTTGGAACTGTTGGAGGCCAACGCTGGAAAAGGAAACATCCTCAAATAGAAACTAGACAGAAGCATTCTCAGAAACTTGCTGGTGACGAGTGCATTCAACTCACAGACTTGAACCTTTCTTTTGAAAGAGCAGTTTTGGAACACTCTTTTTGTAGGATCTGCTAGTGTATATTTGGAGCGCTGTGAGGCCTGCGCTGGGAAATGAAATATCTTCACCTAAAAACTAGACGGAAGTATTCTCCGAAACTTCTGTGTGATGAGTGCATTCAACTCACAGACTTGAAAGTTCCTTTTGATAGAACAGTTTTGAAACACTCCTTTTGTAGAATCTTCAAGTGTTTATTTCGAGAGCTTGGAGGCCTATGCTGGAAAAGGAAATGTCTTCAAATAACAACTACACAGAAGCATTCTCAGAAACTTCTTTGTGATGAGTGCATTCAACTCACAGACTTGAACCTTCCTTTGAAAGAGCAGTTTTGAAACACTCTTTTTGTAGAATCTGCAAGTGGATATTTGGAGCGCTTTGAGGCCTATGCTGGCAAATGAAATATCTTCTCCTAAAAACTAGACAGAAGCATTCTCAGAAACTTCTGTGTGATGAGTGCATTCAACTCACAGACTTGAACACTGCTTTTGATAGAGTAGTTTGGAAACACTCCTTTTGTAAAATCTGCAAGTGTTTATTTGGAGCGCTTTGAGGCCTATCCTGGAAAAGGAAATATCTTCACATAATAACTAGACAGAAGCATTCTCAGAAACTTCTTGGTGATGAGTGCATTCTACTCACAGAGTTGAACCTTCTTTGTGATAGAAGAGTTTTCAAACTCTCTTTTTGTAGAATCTGCAAGTGCACATTTGGAACTGTTGGAGGCCAACCCTGGAAAAGGAAACATCCTCACGTAGAAACTAGACAGAAGCATTCTCATAAACTTGCTTGTGACGAGTGCATTCAACTCACAGACTTGAACCTTTCTTTTGAAAGAGCAGTTTTGGAACACTCTTTTTGTAGAATCTGCTAGTGTATATTTGGAGCGCTGTGAGGCCTATGCTGGGAAATGAAATATCTTCACCTAAAAACTAGACGGAAGCATTCTCCGAAACTTCTGTGTGATGAGTGCATTCAACTCACAGACTTGAACGTTCCTTTTGATAGAACAGTTTTGAAACACTCCTTTTGTAGAATCTGCAAGTGTTTCTTTCGAGCGCTTGGAGGACTACGCTGGAAAAGGAAATGTCTTCAAATAACAACTACACAGAAGCATTCTCAGAAACTTCTTTGTGATGAGTGCATTCAACTCACAGAGTTGAACCTTCCTTTTGAAAGAGCAGTTTTGAAACACTCTTTTTGTAGAATCTGCAAGTGGATATTTGGAGCGCTTTGAGGCCTATGCTGGGAAATGAAATATCTTCTCCTAAAAACTAGACAGAAGCATTCTCAGAAACTTCTGTGTGATGAGTGCATTCAACTCACAGACTTGAACATTGCTTTTGATAGAGCAGTTTGGAAACACTCCTTTTGTAAAATCTGCAAGTGTTTATTTGGAGCGCTTTGAGGCCTATCCTGGAAAAGGAAATATCTTCACAAAATAACTAGACAGAAGCATTCTCAGAAACTTCTTTGTGATAAGTGCATTCTACTCACAGAGTTGAACCTTCTTTGTGATAGAAGAGTTTTCAAACTCTCTTTTTGTAGAATCTGCAAGTGCACATTTGGAACTGTTGGAGGCCAACGCTGGAAAAGGAAACATCCTCACATAGAAACTAGACAGAAGCATTCTCAGAAACTTGCTTGTGACGAGTGCATTCAACTCACAGACTTGAACCTTTCTTTTGAAAGAGCAGTTTTGGAACACTCTTTTTGTAGAATCTGCTAGTGTATATTTGGAGCGCTGTGAGGCCTATGCTGGGAAATGAAATATCTTCACCTAAAAACTAGACGGAAGCATTCTCCGAAACTTCTGTGTGATGAGTGCATTCAACTCACAGACTTGAACGTTCCTTTTGATAGAACAGTTTTGAAACACTCCTTTTGTAGAATCTGGAAGTGTTTCTTTCGAGCGCTTGGAGGACTACGCTGTAAAAGGAAATGTATTCAAATAACAACTACACGGAAGCATTCTCAGAAACTTCTTTGTGATGAGTGCATTCAACTCACAGACTTGAACCTTCCTTTTGAAAGAGCAGTTTTGAAACACTCTTTTTGTAGAATCTGCAAGTGGATATTTGGAGCGCTTTGAGGCCTATGCTGGGAAATGAAATATCTTCTCCTAAAAACTAGACAGAAGCATTCTCAGAAACTTCTGTGTGATGAGTGCATTCAACTCACAGACTTGAACAATGCTTTTGATAGAGCAGTTTGGAAACACTCCTTTTGTAAAATCTGCAAGTGTTTATTTGGAGCGCTTTGAGGCCTATCCTGGAAAAGGAAATATCTTCACATAATAACTAGACAGAAGCCTTCTCAGAAACTTCTTTGTGATGAGTGCATTCTACTCACAGAGTTGAACCTTCTTTGTGATAGAAGAGTTTTCAAACTCTCTTTTTGTAGAATCTGCAAGTGCACATTTGGAACTGTTGGAGGCCAACGCTGGAAAAGGAAACATCCTCACGTAGAAACTAGACAGAAGCATTCTCAGAAACTTGCTTGTGACGAGTGCATTCAACTCACAGACTTGAACCTTTCTTTTGAAAGAGCAGTTTTGGAACACTCTTTTTGTAGGATCTGCTAGTGTATATTTGGAGCGCTGTGAGGCCTACGCTGGGAAATGAAATATCTTCACCTAAAAACTAGACGGAAGCATTCTCCGAAACTTCTGTGTGATGAGTGCATTCAACTCACAGACTTGAACGTTCCTTTTGATAGAACAGTTTTGAAACCCTCCTTTTGTAGAATCTGCAAGTGTTTATTTCGAGCGCTTGGAGGCCTACGCTGGAAAAGGAAATGTCTTCAAATAACAACTACACAGAAGCATTCTCAGAAACTTCTTTGTGATGAGTGCATTCAACTCACAGACTTGAACCTTCCTTTTGAAAGAGCAGTTTTGAAACACTCTTTTTGTAGAATCTGCAAGTGGATATTTGGAGCGCTTTGAGGCCTATGCTGGGAAATGAAATATCTTCTCCTAAAAACTAGACAGAAGCATTCTCAGAAACTTCTGTGTGATTAGTGCATTCAACTCACAGACTTGAACACTGCTTTTGATAGAGCAGTTTGGAAACACTCCTTTTGTAAAATCTGCAAGTGTTTATTTGGAGCGCTTTGAGGCCTATCCTGGAAAAGGAAATATCTTCACATAATAACTAGACAGAAGCACTCTCAGAAACTTCTTGGTGATGAGTGCATTCTACTCACAGAGTTGAACCTTCTTTGTGATAGAAGAGTTTTCAAACTCTCTTTTTGTAGAATCTGCAAGTGCACATTTGGAACTGTTGGAGGCCAACGCTGGAAAAGGAAACATCCTCAAATAGAAACTAGACAGAAGCATTCTCAGAAACTTGCTGGTGACGAGTGCATTCAACTCACAGACTTGAACCTTTCTTTTGAAAGAGCAGTTTTGGAACACTCTTTTTGTAGGATCTGCTAGTGTATATTTGGAGCGCTGTGAGGCCTGCGCTGGGAAATGAAATATCTTCACCTAAAAACTAGACAGAAGTATTCTCCGAAACTTCTGTGTGATGAGTGCATTCAACTCACAGACTTGAAAGTTCCTTTTGATAGAACAGTTTTGAAACACTCCTTTTGTAGAATCTGCAAGTGTTTATTTCGAGAGCTTGGAGGCCTATGCTGGAAAAGGAAATGTCTTCAAATAACAACTACACAGAAGCATTCTCAGAAACTTCTTTGTGATGAGTGCATTCAACTCACAGACTTGAACCTTCCTTTTGAAAGAGCAGTTTTGAAACACTCTTTTTGTAGAATCTGCAAGTGGATATTTGGAGCGCTTTGAGGCCTATGCTGGCAAATGAAATATCTTCTCCTAAAAACTAGACAGAAGCATTCTCAGAAACTTCTGTGTGATGAGTGCATTCAACTCACAGACTTGAACAATGCTTTTGATAGAGCAGTTTGGAAACCCTCCTTTTGTAAAATCTGCAAGTGTTTATTTGGAGCGCTTTGAGGCCTATCCTGGAAAAGGAAATATCTTCACAAAATAACTAGACAGAAGCATTCTCAGAAACTTCTTTGTGATAAGTGCATTCTACTCACAGAGTTGAACCTTCTTTGTGATAGAAGAGTTTTCAAACTCTCTTTTTGTAGAATCTGCAAGTGCACATTTGGAACTGTTGGAGGCCAACGCTGGAAAAGGAAACATCCTCACATAGAAACTAGACAGAAGCATTCTCAGAAACTTGCTTGTGACGAGTGCATTCAACTCACAGACTTGAACCTTTCTTTTGAAAGAGCAGTTTTGGAACACTCTTTTTGTAGAATCTGCTAGTGTATATTTGGAGCGCTGTGAGGCCTATGCTGGGAAATGAAATATCTTCACCTAAAAACTAGACGGAAGCATTCTCCGAAACTTCTGTGTGATGAGTGCATTCAACTCACAGACTTGAACGTTCCTTTTGATAGAACAGTTTTGAAACACTCCTTTTGTAGAATCTGGAAGTGTTTCTTTCGAGCGCTTGGAGGACTACGCTGTAAAAGGAAATGTATTCAAATAACAACTACACGGAAGCATTCTCAGAAACTTCTTTGTGATGAGTGCATTCAACTCACAGACTTGAACCTTCCTTTTGAAAGAGCAGTTTTGAAACACTCTTTTTGTAGAATCTGCAAGTGGATATTTGGAGCGCTTTGAGGCCTATGCTGGGAAATGAAATATCTTCTCCTAAAAACTAGACAGAAGCATTCTCAGAAACTTCTGTGTGATGAGTGCATTCAACTCACAGACTTGAACAATGCTTTTGATAGAGCAGTTTGGAAACACTCCTTTTGTAAAATCTGCAAGTGTTTATTTGGAGCGCTTTGAGGCCTATCCTGGAAAAGGAAATATCTTCACATAATAACTAGACAGAAGCCTTCTCAGAAACTTCTTTGTGATGAGTGCATTCTACTCACAGAGTTGAACCTTCTTTGTGATAGAAGAGTTTTCAAACTCTCTTTTTGTAGAATCTGCAAGTGCACATTTGGAACTGTTGGAGGCCAACGCTGGAAAAGGAAACATCCTCACGTAGAAACTAGACAGAAGCATTCTCAGAAACTTGCTTGTGACGAGTGCATTCAACTCACAGACTTGAACCTTTCTTTTGAAAGAGCAGTTTTGGAACACTCTTTTTGTAGGATCTGCTAGTGTATATTTGGAGCGCTGTGAGGCTTACGCTGGGAAATGAAATATCTTCACCTAAAAACTAGACGGAAGCATTCTCCGAAACTTCTGTGTGATGAGTGCATTCAACTCACAGACTTGAACGTTCCTTTTGATAGAACAGTTTTGAAACCCTCCTTTTGTAGAATCTGCAAGTGTTTATTTCGAGCGCTTGGAGGCCTACGCTGGAAAAGGAAATGTCTTCAAATAACAACTACACAGAAGCATTCTCAGAAACTTCTTTGTGATGAGTACATTCAACTCACAGACTTGAACCTTCCTTTTGAAAGAGCAGTTTTGAAACACTCTTTTTGTAGAATCTGCAAGTGGATATTTGGAGCGCTTTGAGGCCTATGCTGGGAAATGAAATATCTTCTCCTAAAAACTAGACAGAAGCATTCTCAGAAACTTCTGTGTGATTAGTGCATTCAACTCACAGACTTGAACACTGCTTTTGATAGAGCAGTTTGGAAACACTCCTTTTGTAAAATCTGCAAGTGTTTATTTGGAGCGCTTTGAGGCCTATCCTGGAAAAGGAAATATCTTCACATAATAACTAGACAGAAGCATTCTCAGAAACTTCTTGGTGATGAGTGCATTCTACTCACAGAGTTGAACCTTCTTTGTGATAGAAGAGTTTTCAAACTCTCTTTTTGTAGAATCTGCAAGTGCACATTTGGAACTGTTGGAGGCCAACGCTGGAAAAGGAAACATCCTCAAATAGAAACTAGACAGAAGCATTCTCAGAAACTTGCTGGTGACGAGTGCATTCAACTCACAGACTTGAACCTTTCTTTTGAAAGAGCAGTTTTGGAACACTCTTTTTGTAGGATCTGCTAGTGTATATTTGGAGCGCTGTGAGGCCTGCGCTGGGAAATGAAATATCTTCACCTAAAAACTAGACAGAAGTATTCTCCGAAACTTCTGTGTGATGAGTGCATTCAACTCACAGACTTGAAAGTTCCTTTTGATAGAACAGTTTTGAAACACTCCTTTTGTAGAATCTGCAAGTGTTTATTTCGAGAGCTTGGAGGCCTATGCTGGAAAAGGAAATGTCTTCAAATAACAACTACACAGAAGCATTCTCAGAAACTTCTTTGTGATGAGTGCATTCAACTCACAGACTTGAACCTTCCTTTTGAAAGAGCAGTTTTGAAACACTCTTTTTGTAGAATCTGCAAGTGGATATTTGGAGCGCTTTGAGGCCTATGCTGGCAAATGAAATATCTTCTCCTAAAAACTAGACAGAAGCATTCTCAGAAACTTCTGTGTGATGAGTGCATTCAACTCACAGACTTGAACAATGCTTTTGATAGAGCAGTTTGGAAACCCTCCTTTTGTAAAATCTGCAAGTGTTTATTTGGAGCGCTTTGAGGCCTATCCTGGAAAAGGAAATATCTTCACATAATAACTAGACAGAAGCATTCTCAGAAACTTCTTGGTGATGAGTGCATTCTACTCACAGAGTTGAACCTTCTTTGTGATAGAAGAGTTTTCAAACTCTCTTTTTGTAGAATCTGCAAGTGCACATTTGGAACTGTTGGAGGCCAACGCTGGAAAAGGAAACATCCTCACGTAGAAACTAGACAGAAGCATTCTCAGAAACTTGCTTGTGACGAGTGCATTCAACTCACAGACTTGAACCTTTCTTTTGAAAGAGCAGTTTTGGAACACTCTTTTTGTAAGATCTGCTAGTGTATATTTGGAGCGCTGTGAGGCCTACGCTGGGAAATGAAATATCTTCACCTAAAAACTAGACGGAAGCATTCTCCGAAACTTCTGTGTGATGAGTGCATTCAACTCACAGACTTGAACGTTCCTTTTGATAGAACAGTTTTGAAACCCTCCTTTTGTAGAATCTGCAAGTGTTTATTTCGAGCGCTTGGAGGCCTACGCTGGAAAAGGAAATGTCTTCAAATAACAACTACACAGAAGCATTCTCAGAAACTTCTTTGTGATGAGTGCATTCAACTCACAGACTTGAACCTTCCTTTTGAAAGAGCAGTTTTGAAACACTCTTTTTGTAGAATCTGCAAGTGGATATTTGGAGCGCTTTGAGGCCTATGCTGGGAAATGAAATATCTTCTCCTAAAAACTAGACAGAAGCATTCTCAGAAACTTCTGTGTGATTAGTGCATTCAACTCACAGACTTGAACACTGCTTTTGATAGAGCAGTTTGGAAACACTCCTTTTGTAAAATCTGCAAGTGTTTATTTGGAGCGCTTTGAGGCCTATCCTGGAAAAGGAAATATCTTCACATAATAACTAGACAGAAGCATTCTCAGAAACTTCTTGGTGATGAGTGCATTCTACTCACAGAGTTGAACCTTCTTTGTGATAGAAGAGTTTTCAAACTCTCTTTTTGTAGAATCTGCAAGTGCACATTTGGAACTGTTGGAGGCCAACGCTGGAAAAGGAAACATCCTCAAATAGAAACTAGACAGAAGCATTCTCAGAAACTTGCTGGTGACGAGTGCATTCAACTCACAGACTTGAACCTTTCTTTTGAAAGAGCAGTTTTGGAACACTCTTTTTGTAGGATCTGCTAGTGTATATTTGGAGCGCTGTGAGGCCTTCGCTGGGAAATGAAATATCTTCACCTAAAAACTAGACGGAAGTATTCTCCGAAACTTCTGTGTGATGAGTGCATTCAACTCACAGACTTGAAAGTTCCTTTTGATAGAACAGTTTTGAAACACTCCTTTTGTAGAATCTGCAAGTGTTTATTTCGAGAGCTTGGAGGCCTATGCTGGAAAAGGAAATGTCTTCAAATAACAACTACACAGAAGCATTCTCAGAAACTTCTTTGTGATGAGTGCATTCAACTCACAGACTTGAACCTTCCTTTTGAAAGAGCAGTTTTGAAACACTCTTTTTGTAGAATCTGCAAGTGGATATTTGGAGCGCTTTGAGGCCTATGCTGGGAAATGAAATATCTTCTCCTAAAAACTAGACAGAAGCATTCTCAGAAACTTCTTTGTGATGAGTGCATTCAACTCACAGACTTGAACAATGCTTTTGATAGAGCAGTTTGGAAACACTCCTTTTGTAAAATCTGCAAGTGTTTATTTGGAGCGCTTTGAGGCCTATCCTGGAAAAGGAAATATCTTCACATAATAACTAGACAGAAGCCTTCTCAGAAACTTCTTTGTGATGAGTGCATTCTACTCACAGAGTTGAACCTTCTTTGTGATAGAAGAGTTTTCAAACTCTCTTTTTGTAGAATCTGCAAGTGCACATTTGGAACTGTTGGAGGCCAACGCTGGAAAAGGAAACATCCTCACACAGAAACTAGACAGAAGCATTCTCAGAAACTTGCTTGTGACGAGTGTATTCAACTCACAGACTTGAACCTTTCTTTTGAAAGAGCAGTTTTGGAACACTCTTTTTGTAAGATCTGCTAGTGTATATTTGGAGCGCTGTGAGGCCTACGCTGGGAAATGAAATATCTTCACCTAAAAACTAGACGGAAGCATTCTCCGAAACTTCTGTGTGATGAGTGCATTCAACTCACAGACTTGAACGTTCCTTTTGATAGAACAGTTTTGAAACCCTGCTTTTGTAGAATCTGCAAGTGTTTATTTCGAGCGCTTGGAGGCCTACGCTGGAAAAGGAAATGTCTTCAAATAACAACTACACAGAAGCATTCTCAGAAACTTCTTTGTGATGAGTGCATTCAACTCACAGACTTGAACCTTCCTTTTGAAAGAGCAGTTTTGAAACACTCTTTTTGTAGAATCTGCAAGTGGATATTTGGAGCGCTTTGAAGCCTATGCTGGGAAATGAAATATCTTCTCCTAAAAACTAGACAGAAGCATTCTCAGAAACTTCTGTGTGATGAGTGCATTCAACTCACAGACTTGAACATTGCTTTTGATAGAGCAGTTTGGAAACACTCCTTTTGTAAAATCTGCAAGTGTTTATTTGGAGCGCTTTGAGGCCTATCCTGGAAAAGGAAATATCTTCACATAATAACTAGACCGAAGCATTCTCAGAAACTTCTTTGTGATGAGTGCATTCTACTCACAGAGCTGAACCTTCTTTGTGATAGAAGAGTTTTCAAACTCTCTTTTTGTAGAATCTGCAAGTGCACATTTGGAACTGTTGGTGGCCAACGCTGGAAAAGGAAACATCCTCACATAGAAACTAGACAGAAGCATTCTCAGAAACTTGCTTGTGACGAGTGCATTCAACTCACAGACTTGAACCTTTCTTTTGAAAGAGCAGTTTTGGAACACTCTTTTTGTAGAATCTGCTAGTGTATATTTGGAGCGCTGTGAGGCCTATGCTGGGAAATGAAATATCTTCACCTAAAAACTAGACGGAGGCATTCTCAGAAACTTCTGTGTGATGAGTGCATTCAACTCACAGACTTGAACGTTCCTTTTGATAGAACAGTTTTGAAACACTCCTTTTGTAGAATCTGCAAGTGTTTCTTTGGAGCGCTTGGAGTCCTATGCTGGAAAAGGAAATGTCTTCAAATAACAACTACACAGAAGCATTCTCAGAAACTTCTTTGTGATGAGTGCATTCAACTCACAGACTTGAACCTTCCTTTTGAAAGAGCAGTTTTGAAACACTCTTTCTGTAGAATCTGCAAGTGGATATTTGGAGCGCTTTGAGGCCTATGCTGGGAAATGAAATATCTTCTCCTAAAAACTAGACAGAGCATTCTCAGAAACATCTGTGTGATGAGTGCATTCAACTCACAAACTTGAACATTGCTTTTGAAAGAGCAGTTTGGAAACACTCCTTTTGTAAAATCTGCAAGTGTTTATTTGGAGCGCTTTGAGGCCTATCCTGGAAAAGGAAATATCTTCACATAATAACTAGACAGAAGCATTCTCAGAAACTTCTTGGTGATGAGTTCATTCTACTCACAGACTTGAACGTTCCTTTTGATACAACAGTTTTGAAACACTCCTTTTGTAGAATCTGCAAGTGTTTATTTGGAGCGCTTTGAGGCCTATCCTGGAAAAGGAAATATCTTCACATAATAACTAGACAGAAGCATTCTCAGAAACTTCTTTGGATGAGTGCATTCTACTCACAGAGTTGAACCTTCTTTGTGATAGAAGAGTTTTCAAAATCTCTTTTTGTAGAATCTGCAAGTGCACATTTGGAACTGTTGGAGGCCAACGCTGGAAAAGGAAACATCCTCACATAGAAACTAGACAGAAGCATTCTCAGAAACTTGCTTGTGACGAGTGCATTCAACTCACAGACTTGAACCTTTCTTTTGAAAGAGCAGTTTTGGAACCCTCTTTTTGTAGAATCTGCTAGTGTATATTTGGAGCGCTGTGAGGCCTATGCTGGGAAATGAAATATCTTCACCTAAAAACTAGACGGAAGCATTCTCCGAAACTTCTGTGTGATGAGTGCATTCAACTCGCAGACGTGAACATTCCTATTGATAGAACACTTTTGAAACACTCCTTTTGTACAATCTGCAAGTGTTTATTTGGAGCGCTTGTAGGCCTACGCTGGGAAAGGAAATGTCTTCAAATAACTACACAGAAGCATTCTCAGAAACTTCTTTGTGATGAGTGCATTCAACTCACAGACTTGAACCTTCCTTTTGAAAGAGCAGTTTTGAAACACTCTTTCTGTAGAATCTGCAAGTGGATATTTGGAGCGCTTTGAGGCCTATGCTGGGAAATGAAATATCTTCTCCTAAAAACTAGACAGAGCATTCTCAGAAACTTCTGTGTGATGAGTGCATTCAACTCACAAACTTGAACATTGCTTTTGAAAGAGCAGTTTGGAAACACTCCTTTTGTAAAATCTGCAAGTGTTTATTTGGAGCGCTTTGAGGCCTATCCTGGAAAAGGAAATATCTTCACATAATAACTAGACAGAAGCATTCTCAGAAACTTCTTTGTGATGAGTTCATTCTACTCACAGACTTGAACGTTCCTTTTGATACAACAGTTTTGAAACACTCCTTTTGTAGAATCTGCAAGTGTTTATTTCGAGCGCTTGGAGGCCTATGCTGGAAAAGGAAATGTCTTCAAATAACAACTACACAGAAGCATTCTCAGAAACTTCTTTGTGATGAGTGCATTCAACTCACAGACTTGAACCTTCCTTTTGAAAGAGCAGTTTTGAAACACTCTTTTTGTAGAATCTGCAAGTGGATATTCGGAGCGCTTTGAGGCCTATGCTGGGAAATGAAATATCTTCTCCTAAAAACTAGACAGAAGCATTCTCAGAAACTTCTGTGTGATGAGTGCATTCAACTCACAGAGTTGAACACTGCTTTTGATAGAGCAGTTTGGAAACACTCCTTTTGTAAAATCTGCAAGTGTTTATTTGGAGCGCATTGAGGCCTATCCTGGAAAAGGAATTATCTTCACATAATAACTAGACAGAAGCATTCTCAGAAACTTCTTTGTGATGAGTGCATTCTACTCACAGAGTTGAACCTTCTTTGTGATAGAAGAGTTTTCAAACTCTCTTTTTGTAGAATCTGCAAGTGCACTTTTGGAACTGTTGGAGGCCAACGCTGGAAAAGGAAACACCCTCACATAGAAAGTAGACAGAAGCATTCTCAGAAACTTGCTTGTGACGAGTGCATTCAACTCACAGACTTGAACCTTTCTTTTGAAAGAGCAGTTTTGGAACACTCTTTTTGTAGAATCTGCTAGTGTATATTTGGAGCGCTGTGAGGCCTATGCTGGGAAATGAAATATCTTCACCTAAAAACTAGACGGAATCATTCTCAGAAACTTCTGTGTGATGAGTGCATTCAACTCACAGACTTGAACGTTCCTTTTGATAGAACAGTTTTGAAACACTCCTTTTGTAGAATCTGCAAGTGTTTCTTTCGAGTGCTTGGAGGCCTATGCTGGAAAAGGAAATGTCTTCAAATAACAACTACACAGAAGCATTCTCAGAAACTTCTTTGTGATGAGTGCACTCAACTCACAGACTTGAACCTTCCTTTTGAAAGAGCAGTTTTGAAACACTCTTTTTGTAGAATCTGCAAGTGGATATTTGGAGCGCTTTGAGGCCTATGCTGGGATATGAAATATCTCTCCTAAAAACTAGACAGAAGCATTCTCAGAAACTTCTGTGTGATGAGTGCATTCAACTCACAGACTTGAACATTGCTTTTGATAGAGCAGTTTGGAAACACTCCTTTTGTAAAATCTGCAAGTGTTTATTTGGAGCGCTTTGAGGCCTATCCTGGAAAAGGAAATATCTTCACATAATAATTAGACAGAAGCATTCTCAGAAACTTCTTTGGATGAGTGCATTCTACTCACAGTGATGAACCTTCTTTGTGATAGAAGAGCTTTCAAACTTTCTTTTTGTAGAATCTGCAAGTGCACATTTGGAACTGTTGGAGGCCAACGCTGGAAAAGGAAACATCCTCACATAGAAACTAGACAGAAGCATTCTCAGAAACTTGCTTGTGACGAGTGCATTCAACTCACAGACTTGAACCTTTCTTTTGAAAGAGCAGTTTTGGAGCACTCTTTTTGTAGAATCTGCTAGTGTATACTGGGAGCGCTGTGAGGCCTATGCTGGGAAATGAAATATCTTCACCTAAAAACTAGACGGAGGCATTCTCAGAAACTTCTTTGTGATGAGTGCATTCAACTCACAGACTTGAACCTTCCTTTTGAAAGAGCAGTTTTGAAACACTCTTTTTGTAGAATCTGCAAGTGGATATTTGGAGCGCTTTGACGCCTATGCTGGGAAATGAAATATCTTCTCCTAAAAACTAGACAGAAGCATTCTCAGAAACTTCTTTGTGATGAGTGCATTCAACTCACAGACTTGAACACTGCTTTTGATAGAGCAGTTTGGAAACACTCCTTTTGTAAAATCTGCAAGTGTTTATTTGGAGCGCTTTGAGGCCTATCCTGGAAAAGGAAATATCTTCACATAATAACTAGACAGAAGCATTCTCAGAAACTTCTTTGTGATGAGTTCATTCTACTCACAGACTTGAACGTTCCTTTTGATACAACAGTTTTGAAACACTCCTTTTGTAGAATCTGCAAGTGTTTATTTGGAGCGCTTTGAGGCCTATCCTGGAAAAGGAAATATCTTCACATAATAACTAGACAGAAGCATTCTCAGAAACTTCTTTGGATGAGTGCATTCTACTCACAGAGTTGAACCTTCTTTGTGATAGAAGAGTTTTCAAACTCTCTTTTTGTAGAATCTGCAAGTGCACATTTGGAACTGTTGGAGGCCAACGCTGGAAAAGGAAACATCCTCACATAGAAACTAGACAGAAGCATTCTCAGAAACTTGCTTGTGACGAGTGCATTCAACTCACAGACTTGAACCTTTCTTTTGAAAGAGCAGTTTTGGAACACTCTTTTTGTAGAATCTGCTAGTGTATATTTGGAGCGCTGTGAGGCCTATGCTGGGAAATGAAATATCTTCACCTAAAAACTAGACGGAAGCATTCTCCGAAACTTCTGTGTGATGAGTGCATTCAACTCGCAGACGTGAACATTCCTATTGATAGAACACTTTTGAAACACTCCTTTTGTAGAATCTGCAAGTGTTTATTTGGAGCGCTTGTAGGCCTACGCTGGGAAAGGAAATGTCTTCAAATAACTACACAGAAGCATTCTCAGAAACTTCTTTTTGATGAGTGCATTCTACTCACAGAGTTGAACCTTCTTTGTGATAGAAGAGTTTTCAAACTCTCTTTTTGTAGAATCTGCAAGTGCACATTTGGAACTGTTGGAGGCCAACGCTGGAAAAGGAAACATCCTCACATAGAAACTAGACAGAAGCATTCTCAGAAACTTGCTTGTGACGAGTGCATTCAACTCACAGACTTGAACCTTTCTTTTGAAGGAGCAGTTTTGGAACACTCTTTTTGTAGAATCTGCTGGTGTATACTTGGAGCGCTGTGAGGCCTATGCTGGGAAATGAAATATCTTCACCTAAAAACTAGACGGAAGCATTCTCCGAAACTTCTGTGTGATGAGTGCATTCAACTCACAGACTTGAACTTTCCTTTTGATAGAACACTTTTGAAACACTCCTTTTGTAGAATCTGCAAGTGTTTTTTGAAGGGCTTGGAGTCCTATGCTGGAAAAGGAAATGTCTTCAAATAACAACTACACAGAAGCATTCTCAGAAACTTCTTTGTGATGAGTGCATTCAACTCACAGACTTGAATCTTCCTTTTGAAAGAGCAGTTTTGAAACACTCTTTTTGTAGAATCTGCAAGTGGATATTTGGAGCGCTTTGATTCCTCTGCTGGGAAATGAAATATCTTCTCCTAAAAACTAGACAGAAGCATTCTCAGAAACTTCTGTGTGATGAGTGCATTCATCTCACAGACTTGAACACTGCTTTTGATAGAGCAGTTTGGAAACACTCCTTTTGTAAAATCTGCAAGTGTTTATTTGGAGCGCTTTGAGGCCTATCCTGGAAAAGGAAATATCTTCATATAATAACTAGACAGAAGCATTCTCAGAAACTTCTTTGTGATGAGTGCATTCTACTCACAGAGTTGAACCTTCTTTGTGATGGTAGAGTTTTCAAACTCTCTTTTTGTAGAATCTGCAAGTGCACATTTGGAACTGTTGGAGGCCAACGCTGGAAAAGGAAACATCCTCACATAGAAACTAGACAGAAGCATTCTCAGAAACTTGCTTGTGACGATTGCATTCAACTCACAGACTTGAACCTTTCTTTTGAAAGAGCAGTTTTGGAACACTCTTTTTGTAGAATCTGCTAATGTATATTTGGAGCGCTGTGAGGCCTATGCTGGGAAATGAAATATATTCACCTAAAAATTAGACGGAAGCATTCTCCGAAACTTCTGTGTGATGAGTGCATTCAACTCACAGACTTGAACGTTCCTTTTGATAGAACAGTTTTGAAACACTCCTTTTGTAGAATCTGCAAGTGTTTCTTTGAAGCGCTTGGAGTCCTATGCTGGAAAAGGAATTGTCTTCAAATAAGAACTACACAGAAGCATTCTCAGAAACTTCTTTGTGATGAGTGCATTCAACTCACAGACTTGAACCTTCCTTTTGAAAGAGCAGTTTTGAAACACTCTTTCTGTAGAATCTGCAAGTGGATATTTGGAGCGCTTTGAGGCCTATGCTGGGAAATGAAATATCTTCTACTAAAAACTAGACAGAGCATTCTCAGAAACTTCTGTGTGATGAGTGCATTCAACTCACAAACTTGAACATTGCTTTTGAAAGAGCAGTTTGGAAACACTCCTTTTGTAAAATCTGCAAGTGTTTATTTGGAGCGCTTTGAGGCCTATCCTGGAAAAGGAAATATCTTCACATAATAACTAGACAGAAGCATTCTCAGAAACTTCTTTGTGATGAGTTCATTCTACTCACAGACTTGAACGTTCCTTTTGATACAACAGTTTTGAAACACTCCTTTTGTAGAATCTGCAAGTGTTTATTTCGAGCGCTTGGAGGCCTATGCTGGAAAAGGAAATGTCTTCAAATAACAACTACACAGAAGCATTCTCAGAAACTTCTTTGTGATGAGTGCATTCAACTCACAGACTTGAACCTTCCTTTTGAAAGAGCAGTTTTGAAACACTCTTTTTGTAGAATCTGCAAGTGGATATTTGGAGCGCTTTGAGGCCTACGCTGGGAAATGAAATATCTTCTCCTAAAAACTAGACAGAAGCATTCTCAGAAACTTCTGTGTGATTAGTGCATTCAACTCACAGACTTGAACACTGCTTTTGATAGAGCAGTTTGGAAACACTCCTTTTGTAAAATCTGCAAGTGTTTATTTGGAGCGCATTGAGGCCTATCCTGGAAAAGGAATTATCTTCACATAATAACTAGACAGAAGCATTCTCAGAAACTTCTTTGTGATGAGTGCATTCTACTCACAGAGTTGAACCTTCTTTGTGATAGAAGAGTTTTCAAACTCTCTTTTTGTAGAATCTGCAAGTGCACTTTTGGAACTGTTGAAGGCCAACGCTGGAAAAGGAAACATCCTCACATAGAAACTAGACAGAAGCATTCTCAGAAACTTGCTTGTGACGAGTGCATTCAACTCACAGACTTGAACCTTTCTTTTGAAAGAGCAGTTTTGGAACACTCTTTTTGTAGAATCTGCTAGTGTATATTTGGAGCGCTGTGAGGCCTATGCTGGGAAATGAAATATCTTCACCTAAAAACTAGACGGAATCATTCTCAGAAACTTCTGTGTGATGAGTGCATTCAACTCACAGACTTGAACGTTCCTTTTGATACAACAGTTTTGAAACACTCCTTTTGTAGAATCTGCAAGTGTTTCTTTCGAGTGCTTGGAGGCCTATGCTGGAAAAGGAAATGTCTTCAAATAACAACTACACAGAAGCATTCTCAGAAACTTCTTTGTGATGAGTGCACTCAACTCACAGACTAGAACCTTTCTTTTGAAAGAGCAGTTTTGAAACACTCTTTTTGTAGAATCTGCAAGTGGATATTTGGAGCGCTTTGAGGCCTATGCTGGGATATGAAATATCTCTCCTAAAAAGTAGACAGAAGCATTCTCAGAAACTTCTGTGTGATGAGTGCATTCAACTCACAGACTTGAACATTGCTTTTGATAGAGCAGTTTGGAAACACTACTTTTGTAAAATCTGCAAGTGTTTATTTGGAGCGCTTTGAGGCCTATCCTGGAAAAGGAAATATCTTCACATAATAATTAGACAGAAGCATTCTCAGAAACTTCTTTGGATGAGTGCATTCTACTCACAGTGATGAACCTTCTTTGTGATAGAAGAGTTTTCAAACTTTCTTTTTGTAGAATCTGCAAGTGCACATTTGGAACTGTTGGAGGCCAACGCTGGAAAAGGAAACATCCTCACATAGAAACTAGACAGAAGCATTCTCAGAAACTTGCTTGTGACGAGTGCATTCAACTCACAGACTTGAACCTTTCTTTTGGAAGAGCAGTTTTGGAGCACTCTTTTTGTAGAATCTGCTAGTGTATACTTGGAGCGCTGTGAGGCCTATGCTGGGAAATGAAATATCTTCACCTAAAAACTAGACGGAGGCATTCTCAGAAACTTCTTTGTGATGAGTGCATTCAACTCACAGACTTGAACCTTCCTTTTGAAAGAGCAGTTTTGAAACACTCTTTTTGTAGAATCTGCAAGTGGATATTTGGAGCGCTTTGACGCCTACGCTGGGAAATGAAATATCTTCTCCTAAAAACTAGACAGAAGCATTCTCAGAAACTTCTTTGTGATGAGTGCATTCAACTCACAGACTTGAACACTGCTTTTGATAGAGCAGTTTGGAAACACTCCTTTTGTAAAATCTGCAAGTGTTTATTTGGAGCGCTTTGAGGCCTATCCTGGAAAAGGAAATATCTTCACATAATAACTAGACAGAAGCATTCTCAGAAACTTCTTTGTGATGAGTGCATTCTACTCACAGAGTTGAACCTTCTGTGTGATGGAAGAGTTTTCAAACTCTCTTTTTGTAGAATCTGCAAGTGCACATTTGGAACTGTTGGAGGCCAACGCTGGAAAAGGAAACATCCTCACATAGAAACTAGACAGAAGCATTCTCAGAAATTTGCTTGTGACGAGTGCATTCAACTCACAGACTTGAACTTTTCTTTTGAAAGAGCAGTTTTGGAACACTCTTTTTGTAGAATCTGCTAGTGTATATTTGGAGCGCTGTGAGGCCTATGCTGGGAAATGAAATATCTTCACCTAAAAACTAGACGGAAGCATTCTCAGAAAACTCTGGGTGATGAGTGCATTCAACTCACAGACTTGAAAGTTCCTTTTGATAGAACAGTTTTGAAACACTCCTTTTGTAGAATCTGCAAGTCTTTATTTCGAGCGCTTGGAGGCCTATGCTGGAAAAGGAAATGACTTCAAATAACAACTACACAGAAGCATTCTCAGAAACTTCTTTGTGATGAGCGCATTCAACTCACAGACTTGAACCTTCCTTTTCAAAGAGCAGCTTTGAAACACTCTTTTTGTAGAATTTGCAAGTGGATATTTGGAGCGCTTTGAGGCCTATGCTGGGAAATGAAATATCTTCTCCTAAAAACTAGACAGAAGCAATCTCAGAAACTTCTGTGTGATGAGTGCATTCAACTCACTGACTTGAACATTGCTTTTGATAGAGCAGTTTGGAAACACTCCTTTTGTAAAATCTGCAAGTGTTTATTTGGAGCGCTTTGAGGCCTATCCTGGAAAAGGAAATATCTTCACATAATAAGTAGACAGAAGCATTCTCAGAAACTTCTTTGTGATGAGTGCATTCTACTCACAGAGCTGAACCTTCTTTGTGATAGAAGAGTTTTCAAACTCTCTTTTTGTAGAATCTGCAAGTGCACATTTGGAACTGTTGGAGGCCAACGCTGGAAAAGGAAACATCCTCACATAGAAACTAGACAGAAGCATTCTCAGAAACTTGCTTGTGACGAGTGCATTCAACTCACAGACTTGAACCTTTCTTTTGAAAGAGGAGTTTTGGAACACTCTTTTTGTAGAATCTGCTAGTGTATATTTGGAGCGCTGTGAGGCCTATGCTGGGAAATGAAATATCTTCACCTAAAAACTAGACGGAAGCATTCTCAGAAACTTCTGTGTGATGAGTGCATTCAACTCAGAGACTTGAACCTTCCTTTTGATAGAACAGTTTTGAAACACTCCTTTTGTAGAATCTGCAAGTGTTTATTTCGAGTGCTTGGAGGCCTATGCTGGAAAAGGAAATGTCTTCAAATAACAACTACACAGAAGCATTCTCAGAAACTTCTTTGTGATGAGTGCATTCAACTCACAGACTTGAACCTTCCTTTTGAAAGAGCAGCTTTGAAACACTCTTTTTGTAGAATCTGCAAGTGGATATTTGGAGCGCTTTGAGGCCTATGCTGGGAAATGAAATATTTTCTCCTAAAAACTAGACAGAAGCATTCTCAGAAACTTCTGTGTGATGAGTGCATTCAACTCACAGACTTGAACACTGCTTTTGATAGAGCAGTTTGGAAACACTCCTTTTGTAAAATCTGCAAGTGTTTATTTGGAGCGCTTTGAGGCCTATCCTGGAAAAGGAAATATCTTCACATAATAACTAGACCGAAGCATTCTCAGAAACTACTTTGTGATGAGTGCATTCTACTCACAGAGTTGAACCTTCTTTGTGATAGAAGAGTTTTCAAACTCTCTTTTTGTAGAATCTGCAAGTGCACATTTGGAACTGTTGGAGGCCAACGCTGGAAAAGGAAATATCCTCACATAGAAACTAGACAGAAGCATTCTCAGAAACTTGCTTGTGACAAGTGCATTCAACTCACAGACTTGAACCTTTCTTTTGAAAGAGCAGTTTTGGAACACTCTTTTTGTAGAATCTGCTAGTGTATATTTGGAGCGCTGTGAGGCCTATGCTGGGAAATGAAATATCTTCACCTAAAAACTAGACGGAAGCATTCTCAGAAACTTCTGTGTGATGAGTGCATTCAACTCACAGACTTGAATGTTCGTTTTGATAGAACAGTTTTGAAACACTCCTTTTGTAGAATCTGCAAGTGTTTATTTCGAGTGCTTGGAGGCCTATGCTGGAAAAGGAAATGTCTTCAAATAACAACTACACAGAAGCATTCTCAGAAACTTCTTGGTGATGAGTGCATTCAACTCACAGACTTGAACCTTCCTTTTGAAAGAGCAGTTTTGAAACACTCTTTTTGTAGAATCTGCAAGTGGATATTTGGAGCGCTTTGAGGCCTATGCTGGGATATGAAATATCTTCTCCTAAAAACTAGACAGAAGCATTCTCAGAAACTTCTGTATGATGAGTGCATTCAACTCACAGACTTGAACATTGCTTTTGATAGAGCAGTTTGGAAACACTCCTTTTGTAAAATCTGCAAGTGTTTATTTGGAGCGCTTTGAGGGCTATCCTGGAAAAGGAAATATCGTCACATAATAACTAGACAGAAGCATTCTCAGAAACTTCTTTGTGATGAGTGCATTCTACTCACGGAGTTGAACTTTCTTTGTGATAGAAGAGTTTTCAATCTCTCTTTCTGTAGAATCTGCAAGTGCACATTTGGAACTGTTGGACGCCAACGCTGGAAAAGGAAACATCCTCACATAGAAACTAGACAGAAGCATTCTCAGAAACTTGCTTGTGACGAGTGCATTCAACTCACAGACTTGAACCTTTCTTTTGAAAGAGCAGTTTTGGAACACTCCTTTTGTAGGATCTGCTAGTGTATATTTGGAGCACTGTGAGGCCTATGCTGGGAAATGAAATATCTCCACCTAAAACTAGACGGAAGCATTCTCCGAAACTTCTGTGTGATGAGTACATTCAACTCACAGACTTGAACGTTCCTTTTGATAGAACAGTTTTGAAACACTCCTTTTGTAGAATCTGCAAGTGTTTATTTCGAGTGCTTGGAGGCCTATGCTGGAAAAGGAAATGTCTTCAAATAACAACTACACAGAAGCATTCTCAGAAACTTATTTGTGATGAGTGCATTCAACTCACAGACTTGAACCTTCCTTTTGAAAGAGCAGTTTTGAAACACTCTTTTTGTAGAATCTGCAAGTGGATATTTGGAGCGCTTTGAGTCCTATGCTGGGATATGAAATATCTTCTCCTAAAAACTAGACAGAAGCATTCTCAGAAACTTCTGTGTGATGAGTGCATTCAACTCACAGACTTGAACATTGCTTTTGATAGAGCAGTTTGGAAACACTCCTTTTGTAAAATCTGCAAGTGTTTATTTGGAGCGCTTTGAGGCCTATCCTGGAAAAGGAAATATCTTCACATAATAACTAGACAGAAGCATTCTCAGAAACTTCTTTGTGATGAGTGCATTCTACTCACAGAGCTGAACCTTCTTTGTGATAGAAGAGTTTTCAACCTCTCTTTTTGTAGAATCTGCAAGTGCACATTTGGAACTGTTGGAGGCCAACGCTGGAAAAGGAAACATCCTCACATAGAAACTAGACAGAAGCATTCTCAGAAACTTGCTTGTGACGAGTGCATTCAACTCACAGACTTGAACCTTTCTTTTGAAAGAGCAGTTTTGGAACACTCTTTTTGTAGAATCTGCTAGTGTATATTTGGAGCGCTGTGAGGCCAATGCTGGGAAGTGAAATATCTTCACCTAAAAACTAGAAGGAAGCATTCTCAGAAACTTCTGTGTGATGAGTGCATTCAACTCACAGACTTGAATGTTCGTTTTGATAGAACAGTTTTGAAACACTCCTTTTGTAGAATCTGCAAGTGTTTATTTCGAGTGCTTGGAGGCCTATGCTGGAAAAGGAAATGTCTTCAAATAACAACTACACAGAAGCATTCTCAGAAACTTCTTTGTGATGAGTGCATTCAACTCACAGACTTGAACCTTCCTTTTGAAAGAGCAGTTTTGAAACACTCTTTTTGTAGAATCTGTAAGTGGATATTTGGAGCGCTTTGAGGCCTATGCTGGGATATGAAATATCTTCTCCTAAAAACTAGACAGAAGCATTCTCAGAAACTTCTGTATGATGAGTGCATTCAACTCACAGACTTGAACATTGCTTTTGATAGAGCAGTTTGGAAACACTCCTTTTGTAAAATCTGCAAGTGTTTATTTGGAGCGCTTTGAGGCCTATCCTGGAAAAGGAAATATCTTCACATAATAACTAGACAGAAGCATTCTCAGAAACTTCTTGGTGATGAGTGCATTCTACTCACAGAGTTGAACCTTCTTTGTGATAGAAGAGTTTTCAAACTCTCTTTTTGTAGAATCTGCAAGTGCACATTTGGAACTGTTGGAGGCCAACGCTGGAAAGGAAACATCCTCACATAAAAACTAGACAGAAGCATTCTCAGAAATTTGCTTGTGACGAGTGCATTCAACTCACAGACTTGAAGCTTTCTTTTGAAAGAGCAGTTTTGGAACACTCCTTTTGTAGGATCTGCTAGTGTATATTTGGAGCGCTGTGAGGCCTATGCTGGGAAATGAAATATCTCCACCTAAAACTAGACGGAAGCATTCTCCGAAACTTCTGTGTGATGAGTGCATTCAACTCACGGACTTGAACGTTCCTTTTGATAGAACAGTTTTGAAACACTCCTTTTGTAGAATCTGCAAGTGTTTATTTCGAGTGCTTGGAGGCCTATGCTGGAAAAGGAAATGTCTTCAAATAACAACTACACAGAAGCATTCTCAGAAACTTCTTTGTGATGAGTGCACTCAACTCACAGACTTGAACCTTCCTTTTGAAAGAGCAGCTTTGAAACACTCTTTTTGTAGAATCTGCAAGTGGATATTTGGAGCGCTTTGTGGCCTATGCTGGGAAATGAAATATTTTCTCCTAAAAACTAGACAGAAGCATTCTCAGAAACTTCTGTGTGATGAGTGCATTCAACTCACAGACTTGAACACTGCTTTTGATAGAGCAGTTTGGAAACACTCCTTTTGTAAAATCTGCAAGTGTTTCTTTGGAGCGCTTTGAGGCCTATCCTGGAAAAGGAAATATCTTCACATAATAACTAGACCGAAGCATTCTCAGAAACTACTTTGTGATGAGTGCATTCTACTCACAGAGTTGAACCTTCTTTGTGATAGAAGAGTTTTGAAACTCTCTTTTTGTTGAATCTGCAAGTGCACATTTGGAACTGTTGGAGGCCAACGCTGGAAAAGGAAACATCCTCACATAGAAACTAGACAGAAGCATTCTCAGAAACTTGCTTGTGACGACTGCATTCAACTCACAGACTTGAACTTTTCTTTTGAAAGAGCAGTTTTGGAACACTCTTTTTGTAGAATCTGCTAATGTATATTTGGAGCGCTGTGAGGCCTATGCTGGGAAATGAAATACCTTCACCTAAAAACTAGACGGAAGCATTCTCAGAAACTTCTTTGTGATGAGTTCATTCTACTCACAGACTTGAACGTTCCTTTTGATACAACAGTTTTGAAACACTCCTTTTGTAGAATCTGCAAGTGTTTATTTCGAGCGCTTGGAGGCCTATGCTGGAAAAGGAAATGTCTTCAAATAACAACTACACAGAAGCATTCTCAGAAACTTCTTTGTGATGAGTGCATTCAACTCACAGACCTGAACCTTCCTTTTGAAAGAGCAGTTTTGAAACACTCTTTTTGTAGAATCTGCAAGTGGATATTTGGAGCGCTTTGACGCCTATGCTGGGAAATGAAATATCTTCTCCTAAAAACTAGACAGAAGCATTCTCAGAAACTTCTGTGTGATGAGTGCATTCAACTCACAGATTTGAACACTGCTTTTGATAGAGCAGTTTGGAAACACTCCTTTTGTAAAATCTGCAAGTGTTTATTTGGAGCGCTTTGAGGCCTATCCTGGAAAAGGAAATATCTTCACATAATAACTAGACAGAAGCATTCTCAGAAACTTCTTTGTGATGAGTGCATTCTACTCACAGAGTTGAACCTTCTGTGTGATGGAAGAGTTTTCAAACTCTCTTTTTGTAGAATCTGCAAGTGCACATTTGGAACTGTTGGAGGCCAACGCTGGAAAAGGAAACATCCTCACATAGAAACTAGACAGAAGCATTCTCAGAAATTTGCTTGTGACGAGTGCATTCAACTCACAGACTTGAACTTTTCTTTTGAAAGAGCAGTTTTGGAACACTCTTTTTGTAGAATCTGCTAGTGTATATTTGGAGCGCTGTGAGGCCTATGCTGGGAAATGAAATATCTTCACCTAAAAACTAGACGGAAGCATTCTCAGAAAATTCTGGGTGATGAGTGCATTCAACTCACAGACTTGAACGTTCCTTTTGATAGAACAGTTTTGAAACACTCCTTTTGTAGAATCTGCAAGTCTTTATTTCGAGCGCTTGGAGGCCTATGCTGGAAAAGGAAATGACTTCAAATAACAACTACACAGAAGCATTCTCAGAAACTTCTTTGTGATGAGCGCATTCAACTCACAGACTTGGACCTTCCTTTTAAAGAGCAACTTTGAAACACTCTTTTTGTAGAATTTGCAAGTGGATATTTGGAGCGCTTTGAGGCCTATGCTGGGAAATGAAATATCTTCTCCTAAAAACTAGACAGAAGCAATCTCAGAAACTTCTGTGTGATGAGTGCATTCAACTCACAGACTTGAACATTGCTTTTGATAGAGCAGTTTGGAAACACTCCTTTTGTAAAATCTGCAAGTGTTTATTTGGAGCGCTTTGAGGCCTATCCTGGAAAAGGAAATATCTTCACATAATAAGTAGACAGAAGCATTCTCAGAAACTTCTTTGTGATGAGTGCATTCTACTCACAGAGCTGAACCTTCTTTGTGATAGAAGAGTTTTCAAACTCTCTTTTTGTAGAATCTGCAAGTGCACATTTGGAACTGTTGGAGGCCAACGCTGGAAAAGGAAACATCCTCACATAGAAACTAGACAGAAGCATTCTCAGAAACTTGCTTGTGACGAGTGCATTCAACTCACAGACTTGAACCTTTCTTTTGAAAGAGCAGTTTTGGAACACTCTTTTTGTAGAATCTGCTAGTGTATATTTGGAGCGCTGTGAGGCCAATGCTGGGAAATGAAATATCTTCACCTAAAAACTAGACGGAAGCATTCTCAGAAACTTCTGTGTGATGAGTGCATTCAAATCACAGACTTGAATGTTCGTTTTGATAGAACAGTTTTGAAACACTCCTTTTGTAGAATCTGCAAGTGTTTATTTCGAGTGCTTGGCGGCCTATGCTGGAAAAGGAAATGTCTTCAAATAACAACTACACAGAAGCATTCTCAGAAACTTCTTTGTGATGAGTGCATTCAACTCACAGACATGAACCTTCCTTTTGAAAGAGCAGCTTTGAAACACTCTTTTTGTAGAATCTGCAAGTGGATATTTGGAGCGCTTTGAGGCCTATGCTGGGAAATGAAATATTTTCTCCTAAAAACTAGACAGAAGCATTCTCAGAAACTTCTGTGTGATGAGTGCATTCAACTCACAGACTTGAACACTGCTTTTGATAGAGCAGTTTGGAAACACTCCTTTTGTAAAATCTGCAAGTGTTTATTTGGAGCGCTTTGAGGCCTATCCTGGAAAAGGAAATATCTTCACATAATAACTAGACCGAAGCATTCTCAGAATCTACTTTTTGATGAGTGCATTCTACTCACAGAGTTGAACCTTCTTTGTGATAGAAGAGTTTTCAAACTCTCTTTTTGTAGAATCTGCAAGTGCACATTTGGAACTGTTGGAGGCCAATGCTGGAAAAGGAAATATCCTCACATAGAAACTAGACAGAAGCATTCTCAGAAAGTTGCTTGGACGAGTGCATTCAACTCACAGACTTGAACCTTTCTTTTGAAAGAGCAGTTTTGGAACACTCTTTTTGTAGAATCTGCTAGTGTATATTTGGAGCGCTGTGAGGCCTATGCTGGGAAATGAAATATCTTCACCTAAAAACTAGACGGAATCATTCTCATAAACTTCTGTGTGATGAGTGCATTCAACTCACAGACTTGAACGTTCCTTTTGATAGAACAGTTTTGAAACACTCCTTTTGTACAATCTGCAAGTGTTTATTTCGAGCGCTTGGGGGTCTATGCTGGAAAAGGAAATGTCTTCAAATAACAACTACACAGAAGCATTCTCAGAAACTTCTTTGTGATGAGTGCCTTCAACTCACAGACTTGAACCTTCCTTTTGAAAGAGCAGTTTTGAAACACTCTTTTTGTAGAATCTGAAAGTGGATATTTGGAGCGCTTTGAGGCCTATGCTGGGAAATGAAATATCTTCTCCTAAAAACTAGACAGAAGCATTCTCAGAAACTTCTGTGTGATGAGTGCATTCAACTCACAGACTTGAACATTGCTTTTGATAGAGCAGTTTGGAAACACTCCTTTTGTAAAATCTGCAAGTGTTTATTTGGAGCGCTTTGAGGCCTATCCTGGAAAAGGAAATATCTTCACATAATAACTAGACAGAAGCATTCTCAGAAACTTCTTTGGATGAGTGCATTCTACTCACAGAGTTGAACCTTCTTTGGGATAGAAGAGTTTTCAAACTCTCTTTTTGTAGAATCTGCAAGTGCACATTTGGAACTGTTGGAGGCCAACGCTGGAAAAGGAAACATCCTCACATAGAAACTAGACAGAAGCATTCTCAGAAACTTGCTTGTGACGAGTGTATTCAACTCACAGACTTGAACCTTTCTTTTGAAAGAGCAGTTTTGGAACACTCTTTTTGTAGAGTCTGCTAGTGTATATTTGGAGCGCTGTGAGGCCTATGCTGGGAAATGAAATATCGTCACCTAAAAACTAGACGGAAGCATTCTCAGAAACTTCTGTGTGATGAGTGCATTCAAATCACAGACTTGAACGTTCCTTTTGATAGAACAGTTTTGAAACACTCCTTTTGAAGAATCTGCAAGTGTTTCTTTGAAGCGCTTGGAGTCCTATGCTGGAAAAGGAATTGTCTTCAAATAAGAACTACACAGAAGCATTCTCAGAAACTTCTTTGTGATGAGTGCATTCA
The DNA here is from genome assembly GCF_028885625.2 of Pongo pygmaeus. Lineage (NCBI taxonomy): Eukaryota > Metazoa > Chordata > Mammalia > Primates > Hominidae > Pongo > Pongo pygmaeus. The sequence continues at coordinate 41,051,989 of NC_072392.2, forward strand.
ACACACAGACTTGAACCTTCCTTTTGAAAGAGCAGTTTTGAAACACTCTTTTTGTAGAATCTGCAAGTGGATATTTGGAGCGCTTTGAGGCCTATGCTGGGAAATGAAATATCTTCTCCTAAAAACTAGACAGAAGCATTCTCAGAAACTTCTGTGTGATGAGTGCATTCAACTCAAAAACTTGAACATTGCTTTTGAAAGAGCAGTTTGGAAACACTCCTTTTGTAAAATCTGCAAGTGTTTATTTGGAGCGCTTTGAGGCCTATCCTGGAAAAGGAAATATCTTCACATAATAACTAGACAGAAGCATTCTCAGAAACTTCTTTGTGATGAGTGCATTCTACTCACAGACTTGAACGTTCCTTTTGATACAACAGTTTTGAAACACTCCTTTTGTAGAATCTGCAAGTGTTTATTTCGAGCGCTTGGAGGCCTATGCTGGAAAAGGAAATGTCTTCAAATAACAACTACACAGAAGCATTCTCAGAAACTTCTTTGTGATGAGTGCATTCAACTCACAGACTTGAACCTTTCTTTTGAAAGAGTAGTTTTGAAACACTCTTTTTCTAGAATCTGCAAGTGGATATTTGAAGCGCTTTGATTTCTATGCTGGGAAATGAAATATCTTCTCCTAAAAACTAGACTGAAGCATTCTCAGAAACTTCTGTGTGATGAGTGCATTCAACTCACAGACTTGAACACTGCTTTTGATAGAGCAGTTTGGAAACACTCCTTTTGTAAAATCTGCAAGTGTTTATTTGGAGCGCTTTGAGGCCTATCCTGGAAAAGGAAATATCTTCACATAATAACTAGACAGAAGCATTCTCAGAAATTTCTTTGTGATGAGTGCATTCTACTCACAGAGTTGAACCTTCTTTGTGATGGTAGAGTTTTCAAACTCTCTGTAGAATCTGCAAGTGCACATTTGGAACTGTTGGAGGCCAACGCTGGAAAAGGAAACATCCTCACATAGAAACTAGACAGAAGCATTCTCAGAAACTTGCTTGTGACGATTGCATTCAACTCACAGACTTGAACTTTTCTTTTGAAAGAGCAGTTTTGGAACATTCTTTTTGTAGAATCTGCTAATGTATATTTGGAGCGCTGTGAGGCCTATGCTGGGAAATGAAATATCTTCACCTAAAAACTAGACGGAAGCATTCTCCGAAACTTCTGTGTGATGAGTGCATTCAACTCACAGACTTGAACGTTCCTTTTGATACAACAGTTTTGAAACACTCCTTTTGTAGAATCTCCAAGTCTCTATTTCCAGCGCTTGGAGGCCTATGCTGGAAAAGGAAATGTCTTCAAATAACAACTACACAGAAGCATTCTCAGAAACTTCTTTGTGATGAGTGCATTCAACTCACAGACTTGAACCTTCCTTTTGAAAGAGCAGTTTTGAAACACTCTTTTTGTAGAATCTGCAAGTGGATATTTGGAGCGCTTTGAGGCCTATGCTGGGAAATGAAATATCTTCTCCTAAAAACTAGACATAAGCATTCTCAGAAACTTCTGTGTGATGAGTGCATTCAACTCACAGACTTTAACATTGGTTTTGACAGAGCAGTTTGGAAACACTCCTTTTGTAAAATCTGCAAGTGTTTATTTGGAGCGCTTTGAGGCCTATCCTGGAAAAGGAAATATCTTCACATAATAAATAGACAGAAGCATTCTCAGAAACTTCTTTGTGATGAGTGCATTCTACTCACAGAGTTGAACCTTCTTTGTGATAGAAGAGTTTTCAAACACTCTTTTTGTAGAATCTGCAAGTGCACATTTGGAACTGTTGGAGGCCAACGCTGGAAAAGGAAACATCCTCATATAGAAACTAGACAGAAGCATTCTCAGAAACTTGCTTGTGACGAGTGCATTCAACTCACAGACTTGAACCTTTCTTTTGAAAGAGCAGTTTTGGAGCACTCTTTTTGTAGAATCTGGTAGTGTATATTTGGAGCGCTGTGAGGCCTATGCTGGGAAATGAAATATCTTCACCTAAAAACTAGACGGAGGCATTCTCAGAAACTTCTGTGTGATGAGTGCATTCAACTCACAGACTTGAACGTTCCTTTTGATAGAACAGTTTTGAAACACTCCTTTTGTAGAATCTGCAAGTGTTTCTTTGGAGCGCTTGGAGTCCTATGCTGGAAAAGGAAATGTCTTCAAATAACAACTACACAGAAGCATTCTCAGAAACTTCTTTGTGATGAGTGCATTCAACTCACAGACTTGAACCTTCCTTTTGAAAGAGCAGTTTTGAAACACTCTTTCTGTAGAATCTGCAAGTGGATATTTGGAGCGCTTTGAGGCCTATGTTGGGAAATGAAATATCTTCTCCTAAAAACTAGACAGAGCATTCTCAGAAACTTCTGTGTGATGAGTGCATTCAACTCACAAACTTGAACATAGCTTTTGAAAGAGCAGTTTGGAAACACTCCTTTTGTAAAATCTGCAAGTGTTTATTTGGAGCGCTTTGAGGCCTATCCTGGAAAAGGAAATATCTTCACATAATAACTAGACAGAAGCATTCTCAGAAACTTCTTTGTGATGAGTTCATTCTACTCACAGACTTGAACGTTCCTTTTGATACAACAGTTTTGAAACACTCCTTTTGTAGAATCTGCAAGTGTTTATTTCGAGCGCTTGGAGGCCTTTGCTGGAAAAGGAAATGTCTTCAAATAACAACTACACAGAAGCATTCTCAGAAACTACTTTGTGATGAGCGCATTCAACTCACAGACTTGAAACTTCCTTTTGAAAGAGCAGTTTTGGAACACTCTTTTTGTAGAATCTGCTAGTGTATATTTGGAGCGCTGTGAGGCCTATGCTGGGAAATGAAATATCTTCACCTAAAAACTAGACGGAAGCATTCTCCGAAACTTCTGTGTGATGAGTGCATTCAACTCACAGACTTGAACGTTCCTTTTGATAGAACAGTTTGGAAACACTCCTTTTGTAGAATCTGCAAGTGTTTACTTCGAACGCTTGGAGGCCTACGCTGGAAAAGGAAATGTCTTCAAATAACAACTACACAGAAGCATTCTCAGAAACTTCTTTGTGATGAGTGCATTCAACTCACAGACTTGAACCTTCCTTTTGAAAGAGCAGTTTTGAAACACTCTTTTTGTAGAATCTGCAAGTGGATATTTGTAGTGCTTTGAGGCCTATGCTGGGAAATGGAATATCTTCTACTAAAAACTAGACAGAAGCATTCTCAGAAACTTCTGTGTGATGAGTGCATTCAATTCACAGACTTGAACATTGCTTTTGATAGAGCAGTTTGGACACAGTCCTTTTGTAAAATCTGCAAGTGTTTATTTGGAGCGCTTTGAGGCCTATCCTGGAAAAGGAAATATCTTCACATAATAACTAGACAGAAGCATTCTCAGAAACTTCTTTGTGATGAGTGCATTCTACTCACAGAGTTGAACCTTCTTTGTGATAGAAGAGTTTTCAAACTCTCTTTTTGTAGAATCTGCAAGTGCACATTTGGAACTGTTGGAGGCCAACGCTGGAAAAGGAAACATCCTCACATAGAAACTAGACAGAAGCATTCTCAGAAACTTGCTTGTGACGAGTGCATTCAACTCACAGACTTGAACCTTTCTTTTGAAAGAGCAGTTTTGGAACACTCTTTTTGTAGAATCTGCTAGTGTATATTTGGAGCGCTGTGAGGCCAATGCTGGGAAATGAAATATCTTCACCTAAAAACTAGACGGAAGCATTCTCAGAAACTTCTGTGTGATGAGTGCATTCAAATCACAGACTTGAATGTTCGTTTTGATAGAACAGTTTTGAAACACTCCTTTTGTAGAATCTGCAAGTGTTTATTTCGAGTGCTTGGCGGCCTATGCTGGAAAAGGAAATGTCTTCAAATAACAACTACACAGAAGCATTCTCAGAAACTTCTTTGTGATGAGTGCATTCAACTCACAGACTTGAACCTTCCTTTTGAAAGAGCAGTTTTGAAACACTCTTTTTGTAGAATCTGTAAGTGGATATTTGGAGCGCTTTGAGGCCTATGCTGGGATATGAAATATCTTCTCCTAAAAACTAGACAGAAGCATTCTCAGAAACTTCTGTATGATGAGTGCATTCAACTCACAGACTTGAACATTGCTTTTGATAGAGCAGTTTGGAAACACTCCTTTTGTAAAATCTGCAAGTGTTTATTTGGAGCGCTTTGAGGGCTATCCTGGAAAAGGAATTATCGTCACATAATAACTAGACAGAAGCATTCTCAGAAACTTCTTTGTGATGAGTGCATTCTACTCACGGAGTTGAACCTTCTTTGTGATAGAAGAGTTTTCAATCTCTCTTTCTGTAGAATCTGCAAGTGCACATTTGGAACTGTTGGACGCCAACGCTGGAAAAGGAAACATCCTCACATAGAAACTAGACAGAAGCATTCTCAGAAACTTGCTTGTGACGAGTGCATTCAACTCACAGACTTGAATCTTTCTTTTGAAAGAGCAGTTTTGGAACACTCTTTTTGTAGAATCTGCTAGTGTATATTTGGAGCGCTGAGAGGCCTATGCTGGGAAATGAAATATCTTCACCTAAAAACTAGACGGAATCATTCTCAGAAACTTCTGTGTGATGAGTGCATTCAACTCACAGACTTGAACGTTCCTTTTTATAGAACAGTTTTGAAACACTCCTTTTGTAGAATCTGCAAGTGTTTCTTTCTAGTGCTTGGAGGCCTATGCTGGAAAAGGAAATGTCTTCAAATAACAACTACACAGAAGCATTCTCAGAAACTTCTTTGTGATGAGTGCATTCAACTCACAGACATGAACCTTCCTTTTGAAAGAGCAGCTTTGAAACACTCTTTTTGTAGAATCTGCAAGTGGATATTTGGAGCGCTTTGAGGCCTATGCTGGGAAATGAAATATTTTCTCCTAAAAACTAGACAGAAGCATTCTCAGAAACTTCTGTGTGATGAGTGCATTCAACTCACAGACTTGAACACTGCTTTTGATAGAGCAGTTTGGAAACACTCCTTTTGTAAAATCTGCAAGTGTTTATTTGGAGCGCTTTGAGGCCTAACCTGGAAAAGGAAATATCTTCACATAATAACTAGACCGAAGCATTCTCAGAATCTACTTTTTGATGAGTGCATTCTACTCACAGAGTTGAACCTTCTTTGTGATAGAAGAGTTTTCAAACTCTCTTTTTGTAGAATCTGCAAGTGCACATTTGGAACTGTTGGAGGCCAATGCTGGAAAAGGAAATATCCTCACATAGAAACTAGACAGAAGCATTCTCAGAATGTTGCTTGGACGAGTGCATTCAACTCACAGACTTGAACCTTTCTTTTGAAAGAGCAGTTTTGGAACACTCTTTTTGTAGAATCTGCTAGTGTATATTTGGAGCGCTGTGAGGCCTATGCTGGGAAATGAAATATCTTCACCTAAAAACTAGACGGAATCATTCTCAGAAACTTCTGTGTGATGAGTGCATTCAACTCACAGACTTGAACGTTCCTTTTGATAGAACAGTTTTGAAACACTCCTTTTGTACAATCTGCAAGTGTTTATTTCGAGCGCTTGGGGGTCTATGCTGGAAAAGGAAATGTCTTCAAATAACAACTACACAGAAGCATTCTCAGAAACTTCTTTGTCATGAGTGCCTTCAACTCACAGACTTGAACCTTCCTTTTGAAAGAGCAGTTTTGAAACACTCTTTTTGTAGAATCTGAAAGTGGATATTTGGAGCGCTTTGAGGCCTATGCTGGGAAATGAAATATCTTCTCCTAAAAACTAGACAGAAGCATTCTCAGAAACTTCTGTGTGATGAGTGCATTCAACTCACAGACTTGAACATTGCTTTTGATAGAGCAGTTTGGAAACACTCCTTTTGTAAAATCTGCAAGTGTTTATTTGGAGCGCTTTGAGGCCTATCCTGGAAAAGGAAATATCTTCACATAATAACTAGACAGAAGCATTCTCAGAAACTTCTTTGGATGAGTGCATTCTACTCACAGAGTTGAACCTTCTTTGGGATAGAAGAGTTTTCAAACTCTCTTTTTGTAGAATCTGCAAGTGCACATTTGGAACTGTTGGAGGCCAACGCTGGAAAAGGAAACATCCTCACATAGAAACTAGACAGAAGCATTCTCAGAAACTTGCTTGTGACGAGTGTATTCAACTCACAGACTTGAACCTTTCTTTTGAAAGAGCAGTTTTGGAACACTCTTTTTGTAGAGTCTGCTAGTGTATATTTGGAGCGCTGTGAGGCCTATGCTGGGAAATGAAATATCGTCACCTAAAAACTAGACGGAAGCATTCTCAGAAACTTCTGTGTGATGAGTGCATTCAAATCACAGACTTGAACGTTCCTTTTGATAGAACAGTTTTGAAACACTCCTTTTGAAGAATCTGCAAGTGTTTCTTTGAAGCGCTTGGAGTCCTATGCTGGAAAAGGAATTGTCTTCAAATAAGAACTACACAGAAGCATTCTCAGAAACTTCTTTGTGATGAGTGCATTCAACACACAGACTTGAACCTTCCTTTTGAAAGAGCAGTTTTGAAACACTCTTTTTGTAGAATTTGCAAGTGGATATTTGGAGCGCTTTGAGGCCTATGCTGGGAAATGAAATATCTTCTCCTAAAAACTAGACAGAAGCATTCTCAGAAACTTCTGTGTGATGAGTGCATTCAACTCAAAAACTTGAACATTGCTTTTGAAAGAGCAGTTTGGAAACACTCCTTTTGTAAAATCTGCAAGTGTTTATTTGGAGCGCTTTGAGGCCTATCCTGGAAAAGGAAATATCTTCACATAATAACTAGACAGAAGCATTCTCAGAAACTTCTTTGTGATGAGTGCATTCTACTCACAGACTTGAACGTTCCTTTTGATACAACAGTTTTGAAACACTCCTTTTGTAGAATCTGCAAGTGTTTATTTCGAGCGCTTGGAGGCCTATGCTGGAAAAGGAAATGTCTTCAAATAACAACTACACAGAAGCATTCTCAGAAACTTCTTTGTGATGAGTGCATTCAACTCACAGACTTGAACCTTTCTTTTGAAAGAGTAGTTTTGAAACACTCTTTTTCTAGAATCTGCAAGTGGATATTTGGAGCGCTTTGATTTCTATGCTGGGAAATGAAATATCTTCTCCTAAAAACTAGACTGAAGCATTCTCAGAAACTTCTGTGTGATGAGTGCATTCAACTCACAGACTTGAACACTGCTTTTGATAGAGCAGTTTGGAAACACTCCTTTTGTAAAATCTGCAAGTGTTTATTTGGAGCGCTTTGAGGCCTATCCTGGAAAAGGAAATATCTTCACATAATAACTAGACAGAAGCATTCTCAGAAATTTCTTTGTGATGAGTGCATTCTACTCACAGAGTTGAACCTTCTTTGTGATGGTAGAGTTTTCAAACTCTCTGTAGAATCTGCAAGTGCACATTTGGAACTGTTGGAGGCCAACGCTGGAAAAGGAAACATCCTCACATAGAAACTAGACAGAAGCATTCTCAGAAACTTGCTTGTGACGATTGCATTCAACTCACAGACTTGAACTTTTCTTTTGAAAGAGCAGTTTTGGAACATTCTTTTTGTAGAATCTGCTAATGTATATTTGGAGCGCTGTGAGGCCTATGCTGGGAAATGAAATATCTTCACCTAAAAACTAGACGGAAGCATTCTCCGAAACTTCTGTGTGATGAGTGCATTCAACTCACAGACTTGAACGTTCCTTTTGATAGAACAGTTTTGAAACACTCCTTTTGTAGAATCTGCAAGTGTTTCTTTGGAGCGCTTGGAGTCCTATGCTGGAAAAGGAAATGTCTTCAAATAACAACTACACAGAAGCATTCTCAGAAACTTCTTTGTGATGAGTGCATTCAACTCACAGACTTGAACCTTCCTTTTGAAAGAGCAGTTTTGAAACACTCTTTCTGTAGAATCTGCAAGTGGATATTTGGAGCGCTTTGAGGCCTATGCTGGGAAATGAAATATCTTCTCCTAAAAACTAGACAGAGCATTCTCAGAAACATCTGTGTGATGAGTGCATTCAACTCACAAACTTGAACATTGCTTTTGAAAGAGCAGTTTGGAAACACTCCTTTTGTAAAATCTGCAAGTGTTTATTTGGAGCGCTTTGAGGCCTATCCTGGAAAAGGAAATATCTTCACATAATAACTAGACAGAAGCATTCTCAGAAACTTCTTGGTGATGAGTTCATTCTACTCACAGACTTGAACGTTCCTTTTGATACAACAGTTTTGAAACACTCCTTTTGTAGAATCTGCAAGTGTTTATTTGGAGCGCTTTGAGGCCTATCCTGGAAAAGGAAATATCTTCACATAATAACTAGACAGAAGCATTCTCAGAAACTTCTTTGGATGAGTGCATTCTACTCACAGAGTTGAACCTTCTTTGTGATAGAAGAGTTTTCAAAATCTCTTTTTGTAGAATCTGCAAGTGCACATTTGGAACTGTTGGAGGCCAACGCTGGAAAAGGAAACATCCTCACATAGAAACTAGACAGAAGCATTCTCAGAAACTTGCTTGTGACGAGTGCATTCAACTCACAGACTTGAACCTTTCTTTTGAAAGAGCAGTTTTGGAACCCTCTTTTTGTAGAATCTGCTAGTGTATATTTGGAGCGCTGTGAGGCCTATGCTGGGAAATGAAATATCTTCACCTAAAAACTAGACGGAAGCATTCTCCGAAACTTCTGTGTGATGAGTGCATTCAACTCGCAGACGTGAACATTCCTATTGATAGAACACTTTTGAAACACTCCTTTTGTACAATCTGCAAGTGTTTATTTGGAGCGCTTGTAGGCCTACGCTGGGAAAGGAAATGTCTTCAAATAACTACACAGAAGCATTCTCAGAAACTTCTTTGTGATGAGTGCATTCAACTCACAGACTTGAACCTTCCTTTTGAAAGAGCAGTTTTGAAACACTCTTTCTGTAGAATCTGCAAGTGGATATTTGGAGCGCTTTGAGGCCTATGCTGGGAAATGAAATATCTTCTCCTAAAAACTAGACAGAGCATTCTCAGAAACTTCTGTGTGATGAGTGCATTCAACTCACAAACTTGAACATTGCTTTTGAAAGAGCAGTTTGGAAACACTCCTTTTGTAAAATCTGCAAGTGTTTATTTGGAGCGCTTTGAGGCCTATCCTGGAAAAGGAAATATCTTCACATAATAACTAGACAGAAGCATTCTCAGAAACTTCTTTGTGATGAGTTCATTCTACTCACAGACTTGAACGTTCCTTTTGATACAACAGTTTTGAAACACTCCTTTTGTAGAATCTGCAAGTGTTTATTTCGAGCGCTTGGAGGCCTATGCTGGAAAAGGAAATGTCTTCAAATAACAACTACACAGAAGCATTCTCAGAAACTTCTTTGTGATGAGTGCATTCAACTCACAGACTTGAACCTTCCTTTTGAAAGAGCAGTTTTGAAACACTCTTTTTGTAGAATCTGCAAGTGGATATTCGGAGCGCTTTGAGGCCTATGCTGGGAAATGAAATATCTTCTCCTAAAAACTAGACAGAAGCATTCTCAGAAACTTCTGTGTGATGAGTGCATTCAACTCACAGAGTTGAACACTGCTTTTGATAGAGCAGTTTGGAAACACTCCTTTTGTAAAATCTGCAAGTGTTTATTTGGAGCGCATTGAGGCCTATCCTGGAAAAGGAATTATCTTCACATAATAACTAGACAGAAGCATTCTCAGAAACTTCTTTGTGATGAGTGCATTCTACTCACAGAGTTGAACCTTCTTTGTGATAGAAGAGTTTTCAAACTCTCTTTTTGTAGAATCTGCAAGTGCACTTTTGGAACTGTTGGAGGCCAACGCTGGAAAAGGAAACACCCTCACATAGAAAGTAGACAGAAGCATTCTCAGAAACTTGCTTGTGACGAGTGCATTCAACTCACAGACTTGAACCTTTCTTTTGAAAGAGCAGTTTTGGAACACTCTTTTTGTAGAATCTGCTAGTGTATATTTGGAGCGCTGTGAGGCCTATGCTGGGAAATGAAATATCTTCACCTAAAAACTAGACGGAATCATTCTCAGAAACTTCTGTGTGATGAGTGCATTCAACTCACAGACTTGAACGTTCCTTTTGATAGAACAGTTTTGAAACACTCCTTTTGTAGAATCTGCAAGTGTTTCTTTCGAGTGCTTGGAGGCCTATGCTGGAAAAGGAAATGTCTTCAAATAACAACTACACAGAAGCATTCTCAGAAACTTCTTTGTGATGAGTGCACTCAACTCACAGACTTGAACCTTCCTTTTGAAAGAGCAGTTTTGAAACACTCTTTTTGTAGAATCTGCAAGTGGATATTTGGAGCGCTTTGAGGCCTATGCTGGGATATGAAATATCTCTCCTACAAACTAGACAGAAGCATTCTCAGAAACTTCTGTGTGATGAGTGCATTCAACTCACAGACTTGAACATTGCTTTTGATAGAGCAGTTTGGAAACACTCCTTTTGTAAAATCTGCAAGTGTTTATTTGGAGCGCTTTGAGGCCTATCCTGGAAAAGGAAATATCTTCACATAATAATTAGACAGAAGCATTCTCAGAAACTTCTTTGGATGAGTGCATTCTACTCACAGTGATGAACCTTCTTTGTGATAGAAGAGCTTTCAAACTTTCTTTTTGTAGAATCTGCAAGTGCACATTTGGAACTGTTGGAGGCCAACGCTGGAAAAGGAAACATCCTCACATAGAAACTAGACAGAAGCATTCTCAGAAACTTGCTTGTGACGAGTGCATTCAACTCACAGACTTGAACCTTTCTTTTGACAGAGCAGTTTTGGAGCACTCTTTTTGTAGAATCTGCTAGTGTATACTGGGAGCGCTGTGAGGCCTATGCTGGGAAATGAAATATCTTCACCTAAAAACTAGACGGAGGCATTCTCAGAAACTTCTTTGTGATGAGTGCATTCAACTCACAGACTTGAACCTTCCTTTTGAAAGAGCAGTTTTGAAACACTCTTTTTGTAGAATCTGCAAGTGGATATTTGGAGCGCTTTGACGCCTATGCTGGGAAATGAAATATCTTCTCCTAAAAACTAGACAGAAGCATTCTCAGAAACTTCTTTGTGATGAGTGCATTCAACTCACAGACTTGAACACTGCTTTTGATAGAGCAGTTTGGAAACACTCCTTTTGTAAAATCTGCAAGTGTTTATTTGGAGCGCTTTGAGGCCTATCCTGGAAAAGGAAATATCTTCACATAATAACTAGACAGAAGCATTCTCAGAAACTTCTTTGTGATGAGTTCATTCTACTCACAGACTTGAACGTTCCTTTTGATACAACAGTTTTGAAACACTCCTTTTGTAGAATCTGCAAGTGTTTATTTGGAGCGCTTTGAGGCCTATCCTGGAAAAGGAAATATCTTCACATAATAACTAGACAGAAGCATTCTCAGAAACTTCTTTGGATGAGTGCATTCTACTCACAGAGTTGAACCTTCTTTGTGATAGAAGAGTTTTCAAACTCTCTTTTTGTAGAATCTGCAAGTGCACATTTGGAACTGTTGGAGGCCAACGCTGGAAAAGGAAACATCCTCACATAGAAACTAGACAGAAGCATTCTCAGAAACTTGCTTGTGACGAGTGCATTCAACTCACAGACTTGAACCTTTCTTTTGAAAGAGCAGTTTTGGAACACTCTTTTTGTAGAATCTGCTAGTGTATATTTGGAGCGCTGTGAGGCCTATGCTGGGAAATGAAATATCTTCACCTAAAAACTAGACGGAAGCATTCTCCGAAACTTCTGTGTGATGAGTGCATTCAACTCGCAGACGTGAACATTCCTATTGATAGAACACTTTTGAAACACTCCTTTTGTAGAATCTGCAAGTGTTTATTTGGAGCGCTTGTAGGCCTACGCTGGGAAAGGAAATGTCTTCAAATAACTACACAGAAGCATTCTCAGAAACTTCTTTTTGATGAGTGCATTCTACTCACAGAGTTGAACCTTCTTTGTGATAGAAGAGTTTTCAAACTCTCTTTTTGTAGAATCTGCAAGTGCACATTTGGAACTGTTGGAGGCCAACGCTGGAAAAGGAAACATCCTCACATAGAAACTAGACAGAAGCATTCTCAGAAACTTGCTTGTGACGAGTGCATTCAACTCACAGACTTGAACCTTTCTTTTGAAGGAGCAGTTTTGGAACACTCTTTTTGTAGAATCTGCTGGTGTATACTTGGAGCGCTGTGAGGCCTATGCTGGGAAATGAAATATCTTCACCTAAAAACTAGACGGAAGCATTCTCCGAAACTTCTGTGTGATGAGTGCATTCAACTCACAGACTTGAACTTTCCTTTTGATAGAACACTTTTGAAACACTCCTTTTGTAGAATCTGCAAGTGTTTTTTGAAGGGCTTGGAGTCCTATGCTGGAAAAGGAAATGTCTTCAAATAACAACTACACAGAAGCATTCTCAGAAACTTCTTTGTGATGAGTGCATTCAACTCACAGACTTGAATCTTCCTTTTGAAAGAGCAGTTTTGAAACACTCTTTTTGTAGAATCTGCAAGTGGATATTTGGAGCGCTTTGATTCCTCTGCTGGGAAATGAAATATCTTCTCCTAAAAACTAGACAGAAGCATTCTCAGAAACTTCTGTGTGATGAGTGCATTCATCTCACAGACTTGAACACTGCTTTTGATAGAGCAGTTTGGAAACACTCCTTTTGTAAAATCTGCAAGTGTTTATTTGGAGCGCTTTGAGGCCTATCCTGGAAAAGGAAATATCTTCATATAATAACTAGACAGAAGCATTCTCAGAAACTTCTTTGTGATGAGTGCATTCTACTCACAGAGTTGAACCTTCTTTGTGATGGTAGAGTTTTCAAACTCTCTTTTTGTAGAATCTGCAAGTGCACATTTGGAACTGTTGGAGGCCAACGCTGGAAAAGGAAACATCCTCACATAGAAACTAGACAGAAGCATTCTCAGAAACTTGCTTGTGACGATTGCATTCAACTCACAGACTTGAACCTTTCTTTTGAAAGAGCAGTTTTGGAACATTCTTTTTGTAGAATCTGCTAATGTATATTTGGAGCGCTGTGAGGCCTATGCTGGGAAATGAAATATATTCACCTAAAAATTAGACGGAAGCATTCTCCGAAACTTCTGTGTGATGAGTGCATTCAACTCACAGACTTGAACGTTCCTTTTGATAGAACAGTTTTGAAACACTCCTTTTGTAGAATCTGCAAGTGTTTCTTTGAAGCGCTTGGAGTCCTATGCTGGAAAAGGAATTGTCTTCAAATAAGAACTACACAGAAGCATTCTCAGAAACTTCTTTGTGATGAGTGCATTCAACTCACAGACTTGAACCTTCCTTTTGAAAGAGCAGTTTTGAAACACTCTTTCTGTAGAATCTGCAAGTGGATATTTGGAGCGCTTTGAGGCCTATGCTGGGAAATGAAATATCTTCTACTAAAAACTAGACAGAGCATTCTCAGAAACTTCTGTGTGATGAGTGCATTCAACTCACAAACTTGAACATTGCTTTTGAAAGAGCAGTTTGGAAACACTCCTTTTGTAAAATCTGCAAGTGTTTATTTGGAGCGCTTTGAGGCCTATCCTGGAAAAGGAAATATCTTCACATAATAACTAGACAGAAGCATTCTCAGAAACTTCTTTGTGATGAGTTCATTCTACTCACAGACTTGAACGTTCCTTTTGATACAACAGTTTTGAAACACTCCTTTTGTAGAATCTGCAAGTGTTTATTTCGAGCGCTTGGAGGCCTATGCTGGAAAAGGAAATGTCTTCAAATAACAACTACACAGAAGCATTCTCAGAAACTTCTTTGTGATGAGTGCATTCAACTCACAGACTTGAACCTTCCTTTTGAAAGAGCAGTTTTGAAACACTCTTTTTGTAGAATCTGCAAGTGGATATTTGGAGCGCTTTGAGGCCTACGCTGGGAAATGAAATATCTTCTCCTAAAAACTAGACAGAAGCATTCTCAGAAACTTCTGTGTGATTAGTGCATTCAACTCACAGACTTGAACACTGCTTTTGATAGAGCAGTTTGGAAACACTCCTTTTGTAAAATCTGCAAGTGTTTATTTGGAGCGCATTGAGGCCTATCCTGGAAAAGGAATTATCTTCACATAATAACTAGACAGAAGCATTCTCAGAAACTTCTTTGTGATGAGTGCATTCTACTCACAGAGTTGAACCTTCTTTGTGATAGAAGAGTTTTCAAACTCTCTTTTTGTAGAATCTGCAAGTGCACTTTTGGAACTGTTGAAGGCCAACGCTGGAAAAGGAAACATCCTCACATAGAAACTAGACAGAAGCATTCTCAGAAACTTGCTTGTGACGAGTGCATTCAACTCACAGACTTGAACCTTTCTTTTGAAAGAGCAGTTTTGGAACACTCTTTTTGTAGAATCTGCTAGTGTATATTTGGAGCGCTGTGAGGCCTATGCTGGGAAATGAAATATCTTCACCTAAAAACTAGACGGAATCATTCTCAGAAACTTCTGTGTGATGAGTGCATTCAACTCACAGACTTGAACGTTCCTTTTGATACAACAGTTTTGAAACACTCCTTTTGTAGAATCTGCAAGTGTTTCTTTCGAGTGCTTGGAGGCCTATGCTGGAAAAGGAAATGTCTTCAAATAACAACTACACAGAAGCATTCTCAGAAACTTCTTTGTGATGAGTGCACTCAACTCACAGACTAGAACCTTTCTTTTGAAAGAGCAGTTTTGAAACACTCTTTTTGTAGAATCTGCAAGTGGATATTTGGAGCGCTTTGAGGCCTATGCTGGGATATGAAATATCTCTCCTAAAAAGTAGACAGAAGCATTCTCAGAAACTTCTGTGTGATGAGTGCATTCAACTCACAGACTTGAACATTGCTTTTGATAGAGCAGTTTGGAAACACTACTTTTGTAAAATCTGCAAGTGTTTATTTGGAGCGCTTTGAGGCCTATCCTGGAAAAGGAAATATCTTCACATAATAATTAGACAGAAGCATTCTCAGAAACTTCTTTGGATGAGTGCATTCTACTCACAGTGATGAACCTTCTTTGTGATAGAAGAGTTTTCAAACTTTCTTTTTGTAGAATCTGCAAGTGCACATTTGGAACTGTTGGAGGCCAACGCTGGAAAAGGAAACATCCTCACATAGAAACTAGACAGAAGCATTCTCAGAAACTTGCTTGTGACGAGTGCATTCAACTCACAGACTTGAACCTTTCTTTTGGAAGAGCAGTTTTGGAGCACTCTTTTTGTAGAATCTGCTAGTGTATACTTGGAGCGCTGTGAGGCCTATGCTGGGAAATGAAATATCTTCACCTAAAAACTAGACGGAGGCATTCTCAGAAACTTCTTTGTGATGAGTGCATTCAACTCACAGACTTGAACCTTCCTTTTGAAAGAGCAGTTTTGAAACACTCTTTTTGTAGAATCTGCAAGTGGATATTTGGAGCGCTTTGACGCCTACGCTGGGAAATGAAATATCTTCTCCTAAAAACTAGACAGAAGCATTCTCAGAAACTTCTTTGTGATGAGTGCATTCAACTCACAGACTTGAACACTGCTTTTGATAGAGCAGTTTGGAAACACTCCTTTTGTAAAATCTGCAAGTGTTTATTTGGAGCGCTTTGAGGCCTATCCTGGAAAAGGAAATATCTTCACATAATAACTAGACAGAAGCATTCTCAGAAACTTCTTTGTGATGAGTGCATTCTACTCACAGAGTTGAACCTTCTGTGTGATGGAAGAGTTTTCAAACTCTCTTTTTGTAGAATCTGCAAGTGCACATTTGGAACTGTTGGAGGCCAACGCTGGAAAAGGAAACATCCTCACATAGAAACTAGACAGAAGCATTCTCAGAAATTTGCTTGTGACGAGTGCATTCAACTCACAGACTTGAACTTTTCTTTTGAAAGAGCAGTTTTGGAACACTCTTTTTGTAGAATCTGCTAGTGTATATTTGGAGCGCTGTGAGGCCTATGCTGGGAAATGAAATATCTTCACCTAAAAACTAGACGGAAGCATTCTCAGAAAACTCTGGGTGATGAGTGCATTCAACTCACAGACTTGAAAGTTCCTTTTGATAGAACAGTTTTGAAACACTCCTTTTGTAGAATCTGCAAGTCTTTATTTCGAGCGCTTGGAGGCCTATGCTGGAAAAGGAAATGACTTCAAATAACAACTACACAGAAGCATTCTCAGAAACTTCTTTGTGATGAGCGCATTCAACTCACAGACTTGAACCTTCCTTTTCAAAGAGCAGCTTTGAAACACTCTTTTTGTAGAATTTGCAAGTGGATATTTGGAGCGCTTTGAGGCCTATGCTGGGAAATGAAATATCTTCTCCTAAAAACTAGACAGAAGCAATCTCAGAAACTTCTGTGTGATGAGTGCATTCAACTCACTGACTTGAACATTGCTTTTGATAGAGCAGTTTGGAAACACTCCTTTTGTAAAATCTGCAAGTGTTTATTTGGAGCGCTTTGAGGCCTATCCTGGAAAAGGAAATATCTTCACATAATAAGTAGACAGAAGCATTCTCAGAAACTTCTTTGTGATGAGTGCATTCTACTCACAGAGCTGAACCTTCTTTGTGATAGAAGAGTTTTCAAACTCTCTTTTTGTAGAATCTGCAAGTGCACATTTGGAACTGTTGGAGGCCAACGCTGGAAAAGGAAACATCCTCACATAGAAACTAGACAGAAGCATTCTCAGAAACTTGCTTGTGACGAGTGCATTCAACTCACAGACTTGAACCTTTCTTTTGAAAGAGGAGTTTTGGAACACTCTTTTTGTAGAATCTGCTAGTGTATATTTGGAGCGCTGTGAGGCCTATGCTGGGAAATGAAATATCTTCACCTAAAAACTAGACGGAAGCATTCTCAGAAACTTCTGTGTGATGAGTGCATTCAACTCAGAGACTTGAACCTTCCTTTTGATAGAACAGTTTTGAAACACTCCTTTTGTAGAATCTGCAAGTGTTTATTTCGAGTGCTTGGAGGCCTATGCTGGAAAAGGAAATGTCTTCAAATAACAACTACACAGAAGCATTCTCAGAAACTTCTTTGTGATGAGTGCATTCAACTCACAGACTTGAACCTTCCTTTTGAAAGAGCAGCTTTGAAACACTCTTTTTGTAGAATCTGCAAGTGGATATTTGGAGCGCTTTGAGGCCTATGCTGGGAAATGAAATATTTTCTCCTAAAAACTAGACAGAAGCATTCTCAGAAACTTCTGTGTGATGAGTGCATTCAACTCACAGACTTGAACACTGCTTTTGATAGAGCAGTTTGGAAACACTCCTTTTGTAAAATCTGCAAGTGTTTATTTGGAGCGCTTTGAGGCCTATCCTGGAAAAGGAAATATCTTCACATAATAACTAGACCGAAGCATTCTCAGAAACTACTTTGTGATGAGTGCATTCTACTCACAGAGTTGAACCTTCTTTGTGATAGAAGAGTTTTCAAACTCTCTTTTTGTAGAATCTGCAAGTGCACATTTGGAACTGTTGGAGGCCAACGCTGGAAAAGGAAATATCCTCACATAGAAACTAGACAGAAGCATTCTCAGAAACTTGCTTGTGACAAGTGCATTCAACTCACAGACTTGAACCTTTCTTTTGAAAGAGCAGTTTTGGAACACTCTTTTTGTAGAATCTGCTAGTGTATATTTGGAGCGCTGTGAGGCCTATGCTGGGAAATGAAATATCTTCACCTAAAAACTAGACGGAAGCATTCTCAGAAACTTCTGTGTGATGAGTGCATTCAACTCACAGACTTGAATGTTCGTTTTGATAGAACAGTTTTGAAACACTCCTTTTGTAGAATCTGCAAGTGTTTATTTCGAGTGCTTGGAGGCCTATGCTGGAAAAGGAAATGTCTTCAAATAACAACTACACAGAAGCATTCTCAGAAACTTCTTGGTGATGAGTGCATTCAACTCACAGACTTGAACCTTCCTTTTGAAAGAGCAGTTTTGAAACACTCTTTTTGTAGAATCTGCAAGTGGATATTTGGAGCGCTTTGAGGCCTATGCTGGGATATGAAATATCTTCTCCTAAAAACTAGACAGAAGCATTCTCAGAAACTTCTGTATGATGAGTGCATTCAACTCACAGACTTGAACATTGCTTTTGATAGAGCAGTTTGGAAACACTCCTTTTGTAAAATCTGCAAGTGTTTATTTGGAGCGCTTTGAGGGCTATCCTGGAAAAGGAAATATCGTCACATAATAACTAGACAGAAGCATTCTCAGAAACTTCTTTGTGATGAGTGCATTCTACTCACGGAGTTGAACTTTCTTTGTGATAGAAGAGTTTTCAAACTCTCTTTTTGTAGAATCTGCAAGTGCACATTTGGAACTGTTGGAGGCCAACGCTGGAAAGGAAACATCCTCACATAAAAACTAGACAGAAGCATTCTCAGAAATTTGCTTGTGACGAGTGCATTCAACTCACAGACTTGAAGCTTTCTTTTGAAAGAGCAGTTTTGGAACACTCCTTTTGTAGGATCTGCTAGTGTATATTTGGAGCGCTGTGAGGCCTATGCTGGGAAATGAAATATCTCCACCTAAAACTAGACGGAAGCATTCTCCGAAACTTCTGTGTGATGAGTGCATTCAACTCACGGACTTGAACGTTCCTTTTGATAGAACAGTTTTGAAACACTCCTTTTGTAGAATCTGCAAGTGTTTATTTCGAGTGCTTGGAGGCCTATGCTGGAAAAGGAAATGTCTTCAAATAACAACTACACAGAAGCATTCTCAGAAACTTCTTTGTGATGAGTGCACTCAACTCACAGACTTGAACCTTCCTTTTGAAAGAGCAGCTTTGAAACACTCTTTTTGTAGAATCTGCAAGTGGATATTTGGAGCGCTTTGTGGCCTATGCTGGGAAATGAAATATTTTCTCCTAAAAACTAGACAGAAGCATTCTCAGAAACTTCTGTGTGATGAGTGCATTCAACTCACAGACTTGAACACTGCTTTTGATAGAGCAGTTTGGAAACACTCCTTTTGTAAAATCTGCAAGTGTTTCTTTGGAGCGCTTTGAGGCCTATCCTGGAAAAGGAAATATCTTCACATAATAACTAGACCGAAGCATTCTCAGAAACTACTTTGTGATGAGTGCATTCTACTCACAGAGTTGAACCTTCTTTGTGATAGAAGAGTTTTGAAACTCTCTTTTTGTTGAATCCGCAAGTGCACATTTGGAACTGTTGGAGGCCAACGCTGGAAAAGGAAACATCCTCACATAGAAACTAGACAGAAGCATTCTCAGAAACTTGCTTGTGACGACTGCATTCAACTCACAGACTTGAACTTTTCTTTTGAAAGAGCAGTTTTGGAACACTCTTTTTGTAGAATCTGCTAATGTATATTTGGAGCGCTGTGAGGCCTATGCTGGGAAATGAAATACCTTCACCTAAAAACTAGACGGAAGCATTCTCAGAAACTTCTTTGTGATGAGTTCATTCTACTCACAGACTTGAACGTTCCTTTTGATACAACAGTTTTGAAACACTCCTTTTGTAGAATCTGCAAGTGTTTATTTCGAGCGCTTGGAGGCCTATGCTGGAAAAGGAAATGTCTTCAAATAACAACTACACAGAAGCATTCTCAGAAACTTCTTTGTGATGAGTGCATTCAACTCACAGACCTGAACCTTCCTTTTGAAAGAGCAGTTTTGAAACACTCTTTTTGTAGAATCTGCAAGTGGATATTTGGAGCGCTTTGACGCCTATGCTGGGAAATGAAATATCTTCTCCTAAAAACTAGACAGAAGCATTCTCAGAAACTTCTGTGTGATGAGTGCATTCAACTCACAGATTTGAACACTGCTTTTGATAGAGCAGTTTGGAAACACTCCTTTTGTAAAATCTGCAAGTGTTTATTTGGAGCGCTTTGAGGCCTATCCTGGAAAAGGAAATATCTTCACATAATAACTAGACAGAAGCATTCTCAGAAACTTCTTTGTGATGAGTGCATTCTACTCACAGAGTTGAACCTTCTGTGTGATGGAAGAGTTTTCAAACTCTCTTTTTGTAGAATCTGCAAGTGCACATTTGGAACTGTTGGAGGCCAACGCTGGAAAAGGAAACATCCTCACATAGAAACTAGACAGAAGCATTCTCAGAAATTTGCTTGTGACGAGTGCATTCAACTCACAGACTTGAACTTTTCTTTTGAAAGAGCAGTTTTGGAACACTCTTTTTGTAGAATCTGCTAGTGTATATTTGGAGCGCTGTGAGGCCTATGCTGGGAAATGAAATATCTTCACCTAAAAACTAGACGGAAGCATTCTCAGAAAATTCTGGGTGATGAGTGCATTCAACTCACGGACTTGAACGTTCCTTTTGATAGAACAGTTTTGAAACACTCCTTTTGTAGAATCTGCAAGTCTTTATTTCGAGCGCTTGGAGGCCTATGCTGGAAAAGGAAATGACTTCAAATAACAACTACACAGAAGCATTCTCAGAAACTTCTTTGTGATGAGCGCATTCAACTCACAGACTTGGACCTTCCTTTTAAAGAGCAACTTTGAAACACTCTTTTTGTAGAATTTGCAAGTGGATATTTGGAGCGCTTTGAGGCCTATGCTGGGAAATGAAATATCTTCTCCTAAAAACTAGACAGAAGCAATCTCAGAAACTTCTGTGTGATGAGTGCATTCAACTCACAGACTTGAACATTGCTTTTGATAGAGCAGTTTGGAAACACTCCTTTTGTAAAATCTGCAAGTGTTTATTTGGAGCGCTTTGAGGCCTATCCTGGAAAAGGAAATATCTTCACATAATAAGTAGACAGAAGCATTCTCAGAAACTTCTTTGTGATGAGTGCATTCTACTCACAGAGCTGAACCTTCTTTGTGATAGAAGAGTTTTCAAACTCTCTTTTTGTAGAATCTGCAAGTGCACATTTGGAACTGTTGGAGGCCAACGCTGGAAAAGGAAACATCCTCACATAGAAACTAGACAGAAGCATTCTCAGAAACTTGCTTGTGACGAGTGCATTCAACTCACAGACTTGAACCTTTCTTTTGAAAGAGCAGTTTTGGAACACTCTTTTTGTAGAATCTGCTAGTGTATATTTGGAGCGCTGTGAGGCCAATGCTGGGAAATGAAATATCTTCACCTAAAAACTAGACGGAAGCATTCTCAGAAACTTCTGTGTGATGAGTGCATTCAAATCACAGACTTGAATGTTCGTTTTGATAGAACAGTTTTGAAACACTCCTTTTGTAGAATCTGCAAGTGTTTATTTCGAGTGCTTGGCGGCCTATGCTGGAAAAGGAAATGTCTTCAAATAACAACTACACAGAAGCATTCTCAGAAACTTCTTTGTGATGAGTGCATTCAACTCACAGACATGAACCTTCCTTTTGAAAGAGCAGCTTTGAAACACTCTTTTTGTAGAATCTGCAAGTGGATATTTGGAGCGCTTTGAGGCCTATGCTGGGAAATGAAATATTTTCTCCTAAAAACTAGACAGAAGCATTCTCAGAAACTTCTGTGTGATGAGTGCATTCAACTCACAGACTTGAACACTGCTTTTGATAGAGCAGTTTGGAAACACTCCTTTTGTAAAATCTGCAAGTGTTTATTTGGAGCGCTTTGAGGCCTATCCTGGAAAAGGAAATATCTTCACATAATAACTAGACCGAAGCATTCTCAGAATCTACTTTTTGATGAGTGCATTCTACTCACAGAGTTGAACCTTCTTTGTGATAGAAGAGTTTTCAAACTCTCTTTTTGTAGAATCTGCAAGTGCACATTTGGAACTGTTGGAGGCCAATGCTGGAAAAGGAAATATCCTCACATAGAAACTAGACAGAAGCATTCTCAGAAAGTTGCTTGGACGAGTGCATTCAACTCACAGACTTGAACCTTTCTTTTGAAAGAGCAGTTTTGGAACACTCTTTTTGTAGAATCTGCTAGTGTATATTTGGAGCGCTGTGAGGCCTATGCTGGGAAATGAAATATCTTCACCTAAAAACTAGACGGAATCATTCTCATAAACTTCTGTGTGATGAGTGCATTCAACTCACAGACTTGAACGTTCCTTTTGATAGAACAGTTTTGAAACACTCCTTTTGTACAATCTGCAAGTGTTTATTTCGAGCGCTTGGGGGTCTATGCTGGAAAAGGAAATGTCTTCAAATAACAACTACACAGAAGCATTCTCAGAAACTTCTTTGTGATGAGTGCCTTCAACTCACAGACTTGAACCTTCCTTTTGAAAGAGCAGTTTTGAAACACTCTTTTTGTAGAATCTGAAAGTGGATATTTGGAGCGCTTTGAGGCCTATGCTGGGAAATGAAATATCTTCTCCTAAAAACTAGACAGAAGCATTCTCAGAAACTTCTGTGTGATGAGTGCATTCAACTCACAGACTTGAACATTGCTTTTGATAGAGCAGTTTGGAAACACTCCTTTTGTAAAATCTGCAAGTGTTTATTTGGAGCGCTTTGAGGCCTATCCTGGAAAAGGAAATATCTTCACATAATAACTAGACAGAAGCATTCTCAGAAACTTCTTTGGATGAGTGCATTCTACTCACAGAGTTGAACCTTCTTTGGGATAGAAGAGTTTTCAAACTCTCTTTTTGTAGAATCTGCAAGTGCACATTTGGAACTGTTGGAGGCCAACGCTGGAAAAGGAAACATCCTCACATAGAAACTAGACAGAAGCATTCTCAGAAACTTGCTTGTGACGAGTGTATTCAACTCACAGACTTGAACCTTTCTTTTGAAAGAGCAGTTTTGGAACACTCTTTTTGTAGAGTCTGCTAGTGTATATTTGGAGCGCTGTGAGGCCTATGCTGGGAAATGAAATATCGTCACCTAAAAACTAGACGGAAGCATTCTCAGAAACTTCTGTGTGATGAGTGCATTCAAATCACAGACTTGAACGTTCCTTTTGATAGAAGAGTTTTGAAACACTCCTTTTGAAGAATCTGCAAGTGTTTCTTTGAAGCGCTTGGAGTCCTATGCTGGAAAAGGAATTGTCTTCAAATAAGAACTACACAGAAGCATTCTCAGAAACTTCTTTGTGATGAGTGCATTCAACACACAGACTTGAACCTTCCTTTTGAAAGAGCAGTTTTGAAACACTCTTTTTGTAGAATCTGCAAGTGGATATTTGGAGCGCTTTGAGGCCTATGCTGGGAAATGAAATATCTTCTCCTAAAAACTAGACAGAAGCATTCTCAGAAACTTCTGTGTGATGAGTGCATTCAACTCAAAAACTTGAACATTGCTTTTGAAAGAGCAGTTTGGAAACACTCCTTTTGTAAAATCTGCAAGTGTTTATTTGGAGCGCTTTGAGGCCTATCCTGGAAAAGGAAATATCTTCACATAATAACTAGACAGAAGCATTCTCAGAAACTTCTTTGTGATGAGTGCATTCTACTCACAGACTTGAACGTTCCTTTTGATACAACAGTTTTGAAACACTCCTTTTGTAGAATCTGCAAGTGTTTATTTCGAGCGCTTGGAGGCCTATGCTGGAAAAGGAAATGTCTTCAAATAACAACTACACAGAAGCATTCTCAGAAACTTCTTTGTGATGAGTGCATTCAACTCACAGACTTGAACCTTTCTTTTGAAAGAGTAGTTTTGAAACACTCTTTTTCTAGAATCTGCAAGTGGATATTTGAAGCGCTTTGATTTCTATGCTGGGAAATGAAATATCTTCTCCTAAAAACTAGACTGAAGCATTCTCAGAAACTTCTGTGTGATGAGTGCATTCAACTCACAGACTTGAACACTGCTTTTGATAGAGCAGTTTGGAAACACTCCTTTTGTAAAATCTGCAAGTGTTTATTTGGAGCGCTTTGAGGCCTATCCTGGAAAAGGAAATATCTTCACATAATAACTAGACAGAAGCATTCTCAGAAATTTCTTTGTGATGAGTGCATTCTACTCACAGAGTTGAACCTTCTTTGTGATGGTAGAGTTTTCAAACTCTCTGTAGAATCTGCAAGTGCACATTTGGAACTGTTGGAGGCCAACGCTGGAAAAGGAAACATCCTCACATAGAAACTAGACAGAAGCATTCTCAGAAACTTGCTTGTGACGATTGCATTCAACTCACAGACTTGAACTTTTCTTTTGAAAGAGCAGTTTTGGAACATTCTTTTTGTAGAATCTGCTAATGTATATTTGGAGCGCTGTGAGGCCTATGCTGGGAAATGAAATATCTTCACCTAAAAACTAGACGGAAGCATTCTCCGAAACTTCTGTGTGATGAGTGCATTCAACTCACAGACTTGAACGTTCCTTTTGATACAACAGTTTTGAAACACTCCTTTTGTAGAATCTCCAAGTCTCTATTTCCAGCGCTTGGAGGCCTATGCTGGAAAAGGAAATGTCTTCAAATAACAACTACACAGAAGCATTCTCAGAAACTTCTTTGTGATGAGTGCATTCAACTCACAGACTTGAACCTTCCTTTTGAAAGAGCAGTTTTGAAACACTCTTTTTGTAGAATCTGCAAGTGGATATTTGGAGCGCTTTGAGGCCTATGCTGGGAAATGAAATATCTTCTCCTAAAAACTAGACATAAGCATTCTCAGAAACTTCTGTGTGATGAGTGCATTCAACTCACAGACTTTAACATTGGTTTTGACAGAGCAGTTTGGAAACACTCCTTTTGTAAAATCTGCAAGTGTTTATTTGGAGCGCTTTGAGGCCTATCCTGGAAAAGGAAATATCTTCACATAATAAATAGACAGAAGCATTCTCAGAAACTTCTTTGTGATGAGTGCATTCTACTCACAGAGTTGAACCTTCTTTGTGATAGAAGAGTTTTCAAACACTCTTTTTGTAGAATCTGCAAGTGCACATTTGGAACTGTTGGAGGCCAACGCTGGAAAAGGAAACATCCTCATATAGAAACTAGACAGAAGCATTCTCAGAAACTTGCTTGTGACGAGTGCATTCAACTCACAGACTTGAACCTTTCTTTTGAAAGAGCAGTTTTGGAGCACTCTTTTTGTAGAATCTGCTAGTGTATATTTGGAGCGCTGTGAGGCCTATGCTGGGAAATGAAATATCTTCACCTAAAAACTAGACGGAGGCATTCTCAGAAACTTCTGTGTGATGAGTGCATTCAACTCACAGACTTGAACGTTCCTTTTGATAGAACAGTTTTGAAACTCTCCTTTTGTAGAATCTGCAAGTGTTTCTTTGGAGCGCTTGGAGTCCTATGCTGGAAAAGGAAATGTCTTCAAATAACAACTACACAGAAGCATTCTCAGAAACTTCTTTGTGATGAGTGCATTCAACTCACAGACTTGAACCTTCCTTTTGAAAGAGCAGTTTTGAAACACTCTTTCTGTAGAATCTGCAAGTGGATATTTGGAGCGCTTTGAGGCCTATGTTGGGAAATGAAATATCTTCTCCTAAAAACTAGACAGAGCATTCTCAGAAACTTCTGTGTGATGAGTGCATTCAACTCACAAACTTGAACATAGCTTTTGAAAGAGCAGTTTGGAAACACTCCTTTTGTAAAATCTGCAAGTGTTTATTTGGAGCGCTTTGAGGCCTATCCTGGAAAAGGAAATATCTTCACATAATAACTAGACAGAAGCATTCTCAGAAACTTCTTTGTGATGAGTTCATTCTACTCACAGACTTGAACGTTCCTTTTGATACAACAGTTTTGAAACACTCCTTTTGTAGAATCTGCAAGTGTTTATTTCGAGCGCTTGGAGGCCTTTGCTGGAAAAGGAAATGTCTTCAAATAACAACTACACAGAAGCATTCTCAGAAACTACTTTGTGATGAGCGCATTCAACTCACAGACTTGAAACTTCCTTTTGAAAGAGCAGTTTTGGAACACTCTTTTTGTAGAATCTGCTAGTGTATATTTGGAGCGCTGTGAGGCCTATGCTGGGAAATGAAATATCTTCACCTAAAAACTAGACGGAAGCATTCTCCGAAACTTCTGTGTGATGAGTGCATTCAACTCACAGACTTGAACGTTCCTTTTGATAGAACAGTTTGGAAACACTCCTTTTGTAGAATCTGCAAGTGTTTACTTCGAACGCTTGGAGGCCTACGCTGGAAAAGGAAATGTCTTCAAATAACAACTACACAGAAGCATTCTCAGAAACTTCTTTGTGATGAGTGCATTCAACTCACAGACTTGAACCTTCCTTTTGAAAGAGCAGTTTTGAAACACTCTTTTTGTAGAATCTGCAAGTGGATATTTGTAGTGCTTTGAGGCCTATGCTGGGAAATGGAATATCTTCTACTAAAAACTAGACAGAAGCATTCTCAGAAACTTCTGTGTGATGAGTGCATTCAATTCACAGACTTGAACATTGCTTTTGATAGAGCAGTTTGGACACAGTCCTTTTGTAAAATCTGCAAGTGTTTATTTGGAGCGCTTTGAGGCCTATCCTGGAAAAGGAAATATCTTCACATAATAACTAGACAGAAGCATTCTCAGAAACTTCTTTGTGATGAGTGCATTCTACTCACAGAGTTGAACCTTCTTTGTGATAGAAGAGTTTTCAAACTCTCTTTTTGTAGAATCTGCAAGTGCACATTTGGAACTGTTGGAGGCCAACGCTGGAAAAGGAAACATCCTCACATAGAAACTAGACAGAAGCATTCTCAGAAACTTGCTTGTGACGAGTGCATTCAACTCACAGACTTGAACCTTTCTTTTGAAAGAGCAGTTTTGGAACACTCTTTTTGTAGAATCTGCTAGTGTATATTTGGAGCGCTGTGAGGCCAATGCTGGGAAATGAAATATCTTCACCTAAAAACTAGACGGAAGCATTCTCAGAAACTTCTGTGTGATGAGTGCATTCAAATCACAGACTTGAATGTTCGTTTTGATAGAACAGTTTTGAAACACTCCTTTTGTAGAATCTGCAAGTGTTTATTTCGAGTGCTTGGCGGCCTATGCTGGAAAAGGAAATGTCTTCAAATAACAACTACACAGAAGCATTCTCAGAAACTTCTTTGTGATGAGTGCATTCAACTCACAGACTTGAACCTTCCTTTTGAAAGAGCAGTTTTGAAACACTCTTTTTGTAGAATCTGTAAGTGGATATTTGGAGCGCTTTGAGGCCTATGCTGGGATATGAAATATCTTCTCCTAAAAACTAGACAGAAGCATTCTCAGAAACTTCTGTATGATGAGTGCATTCAACTCACAGACTTGAACATTGCTTTTGATAGAGCAGTTTGGAAACACTCCTTTTGTAAAATCTGCAAGTGTTTATTTGGAGCGCTTTGAGGGCTATCCTGGAAAAGGAATTATCGTCACATAATAACTAGACAGAAGCATTCTCAGAAACTTCTTTGTGATGAGTGCATTCTACTCACGGAGTTGAACCTTCTTTGTGATAGAAGAGTTTTCAATCTCTCTTTCTGTAGAATCTGCAAGTGCACATTTGGAACTGTTGGACGCCAACGCTGGAAAAGGAAACATCCTCACATAGAAACTAGACAGAAGCATTCTCAGAAACTTGCTTGTGACGAGTGCATTCAACTCACAGACTTGAATCTTTCTTTTGAAAGAGCAGTTTTGGAACACTCTTTTTGTAGAATCTGCTAGTGTATATTTGGAGCGCTGAGAGGCCTATGCTGGGAAATGAAATATCTTCACCTAAAAACTAGACGGAATCATTCTCAGAAACTTCTGTGTGATGAGTGCATTCAACTCACAGACTTGAACGTTCCTTTTTATAGAACAGTTTTGAAACACTCCTTTTGTAGAATCTGCAAGTGTTTCTTTCTTGTGCTTGGAGGCCTATGCTGGAAAAGGAAATGTCTTCAAATAACAACTACACAGAAGCATTCTCAGAAACTTCTTTGTGATGAGTGCATTCAACTCACAGACATGAACCTTCCTTTTGAAAGAGCAGCTTTGAAACACTCTTTTTGTAGAATCTGCAAGTGGATATTTGGAGCGCTTTGAGGCCTATGCTGGGAAATGAAATATTTTCTCCTAAAAACTAGACAGAAGCATTCTCAGAAACTTCTGTGTGATGAGTGCATTCAACTCACAGACTTGAACACTGCTTTTGATAGAGCAGTTTGGAAACACTCCTTTTGTAAAATCTGCAAGTGTTTATTTGGAGCGCTTTGAGGCCTAACCTGGAAAAGGAAATATCTTCACATAATAACTAGACCGAAGCATTCTCAGAATCTACTTTTTGATGAGTGCATTCTACTCACAGAGTTGAACCTTCTTTGTGATAGAAGAGTTTTCAAACTCTCTTTTTGTAGAATCTGCAAGTGCACATTTGGAACTGTTGGAGGCCAATGCTGGAAAAGGAAATATCCTCACATAGAAACTAGACAGAAGCATTCTCAGAATGTTGCTTGGACGAGTGCATTCAACTCACAGACTTGAACCTTTCTTTTGAAAGAGCAGTTTTGGAACACTCTTTTTGTAGAATCTGCTAGTGTATATTTGGAGCGCTGTGAGGCCTATGCTGGGAAATGAAATATCTTCACCTAAAAACTAGACGGAATCATTCTCAGAAACTTCTGTGTGATGAGTGCATTCAACTCACAGACTTGAACGTTCCTTTTGATAGAACAGTTTTGAAACACTCCTTTTGTACAATCTGCAAGTGTTTATTTCGAGCGCTTGGGGGTCTATGCTGGAAAAGGAAATGTCTTCAAATAACAACTACACAGAAGCATTCTCAGAAACTTCTTTGTCATGAGTGCCTTCAACTCACAGACTTGAACCTTCCTTTTGAAAGAGCAGTTTTGAAACACTCTTTTTGTAGAATCTGAAAGTGGATATTTGGAGCGCTTTGAGGCCTATGCTGGGAAATGAAATATCTTCTCCTAAAAACTAGACAGAAGCATTCTCAGAAACTTCTGTGTGATGAGTGCATTCAACTCACAGACTTGAACATTGCTTTTGATAGAGCAGTTTGGAAACACTCCTTTTGTAAAATCTGCAAGTGTTTATTTGGAGCGCTTTGAGGCCTATCCTGGAAAAGGAAATATCTTCACATAATAACTAGACAGAAGCATTCTCAGAAACTTCTTTGGATGAGTGCATTCTACTCACAGAGTTGAACCTTCTTTGGGATAGAAGAGTTTTCAAACTCTCTTTTTGTAGAATCTGCAAGTGCACATTTGGAACTGTTGGAGGCCAACGCTGGAAAAGGAAACATCCTCACATAGAAACTAGACAGAAGCATTCTCAGAAACTTGCTTGTGACGAGTGTATTCAACTCACAGACTTGAACCTTTCTTTTGAAAGAGCAGTTTTGGAACACTCTTTTTGTAGAGTCTGCTAGTGTATATTTGGAGCGCTGTGAGGCCTATGCTGGGAAATGAAATATCGTCACCTAAAAACTAGACGGAAGCATTCTCAGAAACTTCTGTGTGATGAGTGCATTCAAATCACAGACTTGAACGTTCCTTTTGATAGAACAGTTTTGAAACACTCCTTTTGAAGAATCTGCAAGTGTTTCTTTGAAGCGCTTGGAGTCCTATGCTGGAAAAGGAATTGTCTTCAAATAAGAACTACACAGAAGCATTCTCAGAAACTTCTTTGTGATGAGTGCATTCAACACACAGACTTGAACCTTCCTTTTGAAAGAGCAGTTTTGAAACACTCTTTTTGTAGAATTTGCAAGTGGATATTTGGAGCGCTTTGAGGCCTATGCTGGGAAATGAAATATCTTCTCCTAAAAACTAGACAGAAGCATTCTCAGAAACTTCTGTGTGATGAGTGCATTCAACTCAAAAACTTGAACATTGCTTTTGAAAGAGCAGTTTGGAAACACTCCTTTTGTAAAATCTGCAAGTGTTTATTTGGAGCGCTTTGAGGCCTATCCTGGAAAAGGAAATATCTTCACATAATAACTAGACAGAAGCATTCTCAGAATCTTCTTTGTGATGAGTGCATTCTACTCACAGACTTGAACGTTCCTTTTGATACAACAGTTTTGAAACACTCCTTTTGTAGAATCTGCAAGTGTTTATTTCGAGCGCTTGGAGGCCTATGCTGGAAAAGGAAATGTCTTCAAATAACAACTACACAGAAGCATTCTCAGAAACTTCTTTGTGATGAGTGCATTCAACTCACAGACTTGAACCTTTCTTTTGAAAGAGTAGTTTTGAAACACTCTTTTTCTAGAATCTGCAAGTGGATATTTGGAGCGCTTTGATTTCTATGCTGGGAAATGAAATATCTTCTCCTAAAAACTAGACTGAAGCATTCTCAGAAACTTCTGTGTGATGAGTGCATTCAACTCACAGACTTGAACACTGCTTTTGATAGAGCAGTTTGGAAACACTCCTTTTGTAAAATCTGCAAGTGTTTATTTGGAGCGCTTTGAGGCCTATCCTGGAAAAGGAAATATCTTCACATAATAACTAGACAGAAGCATTCTCAGAAATTTCTTTGTGATGAGTGCATTCTACTCACAGAGTTGAACCTTCTTTGTGATGGTAGAGTTTTCAAACTCTCTGTAGAATCTGCAAGTGCACATTTGGAACTGTTGGAGGCCAACGCTGGAAAAGGAAACATCCTCACATAGAAACTAGACAGAAGCATTCTCAGAAACTTGCTTGTGACGATTGCATTCAACTCACAGACTTGAACTTTTCTTTTGAAAGAGCAGTTTTGGAACATTCTTTTTGTAGAATCTGCTAATGTATATTTGGAGCGCTGTGAGGCCTATGCTGGGAAATGAAATATCTTCACCTAAAAACTAGACGGAAGCATTCTCCGAAACTTCTGTGTGATGAGTGCATTCAACTCACAGACTTGAACGTTCCTTTTGATACAACAGTTTTGAAACACTCCTTTTGTAGAATCTCCAAGTCTCTATTTCCAGCGCTTGTAGGCCTATGCTGGAAAAGGAAATGTCTTCAAATAACAACTACACAGAAGCATTCTCAGAAACTTCTTTGTGATGAGTGCATTCAACTCACAGACTTGAACCTTCCTTTTGAAAGAGCAGTTTTGAAACACTCTTTTTGTAGAATCTGCAAGTGGATATTTGGAGCGCTTTGAGGCCTATGCTGGGAAATGAAATATCTTCTCCTAAAAACTAGACATAAGCATTCTCAGAAACTTCTGTGTGATGAGTGCATTCAACTCACAGACTTTAACATTGGTTTTGATAGAGCAGTTTGGAAACACTCCTTTTGTAAAATCTGCAAGTGTTTATTTGGAGCGCTTTGAGGCCTATCCTGGAAAAGGAAATATCTTCACATAATAAATAGACAGAAGCATTCTCAGAAACTTCTTTGTGATGAGTGCATTCTACTCACAGAGTTGAACCTTCTTTGTGATAGAAGAGTTTTCAAACACTCTTTTTGTAGAATCTGCAAGTGCACATTTGGAACTGTTGGAGGCCAACGCTGGAAAAGGAAACATCCTCATATAGAAACTAGACAGAAGCATTCTCAGAAACTTGCTTGTGACGAGTGCATTCAACTCACAGACGTGAACCTTTCTTTTGAAAGAGCAGTTTTGGAGCACTCTTTTTGTAGAATCTGCTAGTGTATATTTGGAGCGCTGTGAGGCCTATGCTGGGAAATGAAATATCTTCACCTAAAAACTAGACGGAGGCATTCTCAGAAACTTCTGTGTGATGAGTGCATTCAACTCACGGACTTGAACGTTCCTTTTGATAGAACAGTTTTGAAACAGTCCTTTTGTAGAATCTGCAAGTGTTTCTTTGGAGCGCTTGGAGTCCTATGCTGGAAAAGGAAATGTCTTCAAATAACAACTACACAGAAGCATTCTCAGAAACTTCTTTGTGATGAGTGCATTCAACTCACAGACTTGAACCTTCCTTTTGAAAGAGCAGTTTTGAAACACTCTTTCTGTAGAATCTGCAAGTGGATATTTGGAGCGCTTTGAGGCCTATGCTGGGAAATGAAATATCTTCTCCTAAAAACTAGACAGAGCATTCTCAGAAACTTCTGTGTGATGAGTGCATTCAACTCACAAACTTGAACATAGCTTTTGAAAGAGCAGTTTGGAAACACTCCTTTTGTAAAATCTGCAAGTGTTTATTTGGAGCGCTTTGAGGCCTATCCTGGAAAAGGAAATATCTTCACATAATAACTAGACAGAAGCATTCTCAGAAACTTCTTTGTGATGAGTTCATTCTACTCACAGACTTGAACGTTCCTTTTGATACAACAGTTTTGAAACACTCCTTTTGTAGAATCTGCAAGTGTTTATTTCGAGCGCTTGGAGGCCTTTGCTGGAAAAGGAAATGTCTTCAAATAACAACTACACAGAAGCATTCTCAGAAACTACTTTGTGATGAGCGCATTCAACTCACAGACTTGAAACTTCCTTTTGAAAGAGCAGTTTTGGAACACTCTTTTTGTAGAATCTGCTAGTGTATATTTGGAGCGCTGTGAGGCCTATGCTGGGAAATGAAATATCTTCACCTAAAAACTAGACGGAAGCATTCTCCGAAACTTCTGTGTGATGAGTGCATTCAACTCACAGACTTGAACGTTCCTTTTGATAGAACAGTTTGGAAACACTCCTTTTGTAGAATCTGCAAGTGTTTACTTCGAACGCTTGGAGGCCTACGCTGGAAAAGGAAATGTCTTCAAATAACAACTACACAGAAGCATTCTCAGAAACTTCTTTGTGATGAGTGCATTCAACTCACAGACTTGAACCTTCCTTTTGAAAGAGCAGTTTTGAAACACTCTTTTTGTAGAATCTGCAAGTGGATATTTGTAGTGCTTTGAGGCCTATGCTGGGAAATGAAATATCTTCTACTAAAAACTAGACAGAAGCATTCTCAGAAACTTCTGTGTGATGAGTGCATTCAATTCACAGACTTGAACATTGCTTTTGATAGAGCAGTTTGGACACACTCCTTTTGTAAAATCTGCAAGTGTTTATTTGGAGCGCTTTGAGGCCTATCCTGGAAAAGGAAATATCTTCACATAATAACTAGACAGAAGCATTCTCAGAAACTTCTTTGTGATGAGTGCATTCTACTCACAGAGTTGAACCTTCTTTGTGATAGAAGAGTTTTCAAACTCTCTTTTTGTAGAATCTGCAAGTGCACATTTGGAACTGTTGGAGGCCAACCCTGGAAAAGGAAACATCCTCACGTAGAAACTAGACAGAAGCATTCTCATAAACTTGCTTGTGACGAGTGCATTCAACTCACAGACTTGAACCTTTCTTTTGAAAGAGCAGTTTTGGAACACTCTTTTTGTAGAATCTGCTAGTGTATAGTTGGAGCGCTGTGAGGCCTATGCTGGGAAATGAAATATCTTCACCTAAAAACTAGACGGAAGCATTCTCCGAAACTTCCGTGTGATGAGTGCATTCAACTCACAGACTTGAACGTTCCTTTTGATAGAACAGTTTTGAAACACTCCTTTTGTAGAATCTGCAAGTGTTTATTTCGAGCGCTTGGAGGACTACGCTGGAAAAGGAAATGTCTTCAAATAACAACTACACAGAAGCATTCTCAGAAACTTCTTTGTGATGAGTGCATTCAACTCACAGAGTTGAGCCTTCCTTTTGAAAGAGCAGTTTTGAAACACTCTTTTTGTAGAATGTGCAAGTGGATATTTGGAGCGCTTTGAGGCCTATGCTGGGAAATGAAATATCTTCTCCTAAAAACTAGACAGAAGCATTCTCAGAAACTTCTGTGTGATGAGTGCATTCAACTCACAGACTTGAACATTGCTTTTGATAGAGCAGTTTGGAAACACTCCTTTTGTAAAATCTGCAAGTGTTTATTTGGAGCGCTTTGAGGCCTATCCTGGAAAAGGAAATATCTTCACAAAATAACTAGACAGAAGCATTCTCAGAAACTTCTTTGTGATAAGTGCATTCTACTCACAGAGTTGAACCTTCTTTGTGATAGAAGAGTTTTCAAACTCTCTTTTTGTAGAATCTGCAAGTGCACATTTGGAACTGTTGGAGGCCAACGCTGGAAAAGGAAACATCCTCACATAGAAACTAGACAGAAGCATTCTCAGAAACTTGCTTGTGACGAGTGCATTCAACTCACAGACTTGAACCTTTCTTTTGAAAGAGCAGTTTTGGAACACTCTTTTTGTAGAATCTGCTAGTGTATATTTGGAGCGCTGTGAGGCCTATGCTGGGAAATGAAATATCTTCACCTAAAAACTAGACGGAAGCATTCTCCGAAACTTCTGTGTGATGAGTGCATTCATCTCACAGACTTGAAGGTTCCTTTTGATAGAACAGTTTTGAAACCCTCCTTTTGTAGAATCTGCAAGTGTTTATTTCGAGCGCTTGGAGGCCTACGCTGGAAAAGGAAATGTCTTCAAATAACAACTACACAGAAGCATTCCCAGAAACTTCTTTGTGATGAGTGCATTCAACTCACAGACTTGAACCTTCCTTTTGAAAGAGCAGTTTTGAAACACTCTTTTTGTAGAATCTGCAAGTGGATATTTGGAGCGCTTTGAGGCCTATGCTGGGAAATGAAATATCTTCTCCTAAAAACTAGACAGAAGCATTCTCAGAAACTTCTGTGTGATGAGTGCATTCAACTCACAGACTTGAACACTGCTTTTGATAGAGCAGTTTGGAAACACTCCTTTTGTAAAATCTGCAAGTGTTTATTTGGAGCGCTTTGAGGCCTATCCTGGAAAAGGAAATATCTTCACATAATATCTAGACAGAAGCATTCTCAGAAACTTCTTGGTGATGAGTGCATTCTACTCACAGAGTTGAACCTTCTTTGTGATAGAAGAGTTTTCAAACTCTCTTTTTGTAGAATCTGCAAGTGCACATTTGGAACTGTTGGAGGCCAACGCTGGAAAAGGAAATATCCTCACATAGAAACTAGACAGAAGCATTCTCAGAAACTTGCTTGTGACAAGTGCATTCAACTCACAGACTTGAACCTTTCTTTTGAAAGAGCAGTTTTGGAACACTCTTTTTGTAGAATCTGCTAGTGTATATTTGGAGCGCTGTGAGGCCTATGCTGGGAAATGAAATATCTTCACCTAAAAACTAGACGGAAGCATTCTCAGAAACTTCTGTGTGATGAGTGCATTCAACTCACAGACTTGAATGTTCGTTTTGATAGAACAGTTTTGAAACACTCCTTTTGTAGAATCTGCAAGTGTTTTTTGAAGGGCTTGGAGTCCTATGCTGGAAAAGGAAATGTCTTCAAATAACAACTACACAGAAGCATTCTCAAAAACTTCTTTGTGATGAGTGCATTCAACTCACAGACTTGAATCTTCCTTTTGAAAGAGCAGTTTTGAAACCCTCTTTTTGTAGAATCTGCAAGTGGATATTTGGAGCGCTTTGATTCCTCTGCTGGGAAATGAAATATCTTCTCCTAAAAACTAGACAGAAGCATTCTCAGAAACTTCTGTGTGATGAGTGCATTCATCTCACAGACTTGAACACTGCTTTTGATAGAGCAG
Organism: Pongo pygmaeus; assembly: GCF_028885625.2. Lineage (NCBI taxonomy): Eukaryota > Metazoa > Chordata > Mammalia > Primates > Hominidae > Pongo > Pongo pygmaeus. The sequence continues at coordinate 41,087,376 of NC_072392.2, forward strand.
TTTGGAAACACTCCTTTTGTAAAATCTGCAAGTGTTTATTTGGAGCGCTTTGAGGCCTATCCTGGAAAAGGAAATATCTTCACATAATAATTAGACAGAAGCATTCTCAGAAACTTCTTTGGATGAGTGCATTCTACTCACAGTGATGAACCTTCTTTGTGATAGAAGAGCTTTCAAACTTTCTTTTTGTAGAATCTGCAAGTGCACATTTGGAACTGTTGGAGGCCAACGCTGGAAAAGGAAACATCCTCACATAGAAACTAGACAGAAGCATTCTCAGAAACTTGCTTGTGACGAGTGCATTCAACTCACAGACTTGAACCTTTCTTTTGAAAGAGCAGTTTTGGAGCACTCTTTTTGTAGAATCTGCTAGTGTATACTGGGAGCGCTGTGAGGCCTATGCTGGGAAATGAAATATCTTCACCTAAAAACTAGACGGAGGCATTCTCAGAAACTTCTTTGTGATGAGTGCATTCAACTCACAGACTTGAACCTTCCTTTTGAAAGAGCAGTTTTGAAACACTCTTTTTGTAGAATCTGCAAGTGGATATTTGGAGCGCTTTGACGCCTATGCTGGGAAATGAAATATCTTCTCCTAAAAACTAGACAGAAGCATTCTCAGAAACTTCTTTGTGATGAGTGCATTCAACTCACAGACTTGAACACTGCTTTTGATAGAGCAGTTTGGAAACACTCCTTTTGTAAAATCTGCAAGTGTTTATTTGGAGCGCTTTGAGGCCTATCCTGGAAAAGGAAATATCTTCACATAATAACTAGACAGAAGCATTCTCAGAAACTTCTTTGTGATGAGTTCATTCTACTCACAGACTTGAACGTTCCTTTTGATACAACAGTTTTGAAACACTCCTTTTGTAGAATCTGCAAGTGTTTATTTGGAGCGCTTTGAGGCCTATCCTGGAAAAGGAAATATCTTCACATAATAACTAGACAGAAGCATTCTCAGAAACTTCTTTGGATGAGTGCATTCTACTCACAGAGTTGAACCTTCTTTGTGATAGAAGAGTTTTCAAACTCTCTTTTTGTAGAATCTGCAAGTGCACATTTGGAACTGTTGGAGGCCAACGCTGGAAAAGGAAACATCCTCACATAGAAACTAGACAGAAGCATTCTCAGAAACTTGCTTGTGACGAGTGCATTCAACTCACAGACTTGAACCTTTCTTTTGAAAGAGCAGTTTTGGAACACTCTTTTTGTAGAATCTGCTAGTGTATATTTGGAGCGCTGTGAGGCCTATGCTGGGAAATGAAATATCTTCACCTAAAAACTAGACGGAAGCATTCTCCGAAACTTCTGTGTGATGAGTGCATTCAACTCGCAGACGTGAACATTCCTATTGATAGAACACTTTTGAAACACTCCTTTTGTAGAATCTGCAAGTGTTTATTTGGAGCGCTTGTAGGCCTACGCTGGGAAAGGAAATGTCTTCAAATAACTACACAGAAGCATTCTCAGAAACTTCTTTTTGATGAGTGCATTCTACTCACAGAGTTGAACCTTCTTTGTGATAGAAGAGTTTTCAAACTCTCTTTTTGTAGAATCTGCAAGTGCACATTTGGAACTGTTGGAGGCCAACGCTGGAAAAGGAAACATCCTCACATAGAAACTAGACAGAAGCATTCTCAGAAACTTGCTTGTGACGAGTGCATTCAACTCACAGACTTGAACCTTTCTTTTGAAGGAGCAGTTTTGGAACACTCTTTTTGTAGAATCTGCTGGTGTATACTTGGAGCGCTGTGAGGCCTATGCTGGGAAATGAAATATCTTCACCTAAAAACTAGACGGAAGCATTCTCCGAAACTTCTGTGTGATGAGTGCATTCAACTCACAGACTTGAACTTTCCTTTTGATAGAACACTTTTGAAACACTCCTTTTGTAGAATCTGCAAGTGTTTTTTGAAGGGCTTGGAGTCCTATGCTGGAAAAGGAAATGTCTTCAAATAACAACTACACAGAAGCATTCTCAGAAACTTCTTTGTGATGAGTGCATTCAACTCACAGACTTGAATCTTCCTTTTGAAAGAGCAGTTTTGAAACACTCTTTTTGTAGAATCTGCAAGTGGATATTTGGAGCGCTTTGATTCCTCTGCTGGGAAATGAAATATCTTCTCCTAAAAACTAGACAGAAGCATTCTCAGAAACTTCTGTGTGATGAGTGCATTCATCTCACAGACTTGAACACTGCTTTTGATAGAGCAGTTTGGAAACACTCCTTTTGTAAAATCTGCAAGTGTTTATTTGGAGCGCTTTGAGGCCTATCCTGGAAAAGGAAATATCTTCATATAATAACTAGACAGAAGCATTCTCAGAAACTTCTTTGTGATGAGTGCATTCTACTCACAGAGTTGAACCTTCTTTGTGATGGTAGAGTTTTCAAACTCTCTTTTTGTAGAATCTGCAAGTGCACATTTGGAACTGTTGGAGGCCAACGCTGGAAAAGGAAACATCCTCACATAGAAACTAGACAGAAGCATTCTCAGAAACTTGCTTGTGACGATTGCATTCAACTCACAGACTTGAACCTTTCTTTTGAAAGAGCAGTTTTGGAACACTCTTTTTGTAGAATCTGCTAATGTATATTTGGAGCGCTGTGAGGCCTATGCTGGGAAATGAAATATATTCACCTAAAAATTAGACGGAAGCATTCTCCGAAACTTCTGTGTGATGAGTGCATTCAACTCACAGACTTGAACGTTCCTTTTGATAGAACAGTTTTGAAACACTCCTTTTGTAGAATCTGCAAGTGTTTCTTTGAAGCGCTTGGAGTCCTATGCTGGAAAAGGAATTGTCTTCAAATAAGAACTACACAGAAGCATTCTCAGAAACTTCTTTGTGATGAGTGCATTCAACTCACAGACATGAACCTTCCTTTTGAAAGAGCAGTTTTGAAACACTCTTTCTGTAGAATCTGCAAGTGGATATTTGGAGCGCTTTGAGGCCTATGCTGGGAAATGAAATATCTTCTACTAAAAACTAGACAGAGCATTCTCAGAAACTTCTGTGTGATGAGTGCATTCAACTCACAAACTTGAACATTGCTTTTGAAAGAGCAGTTTGGAAACACTCCTTTTGTAAAATCTGCAAGTGTTTATTTGGAGCGCTTTGAGGCCTATCCTGGAAAAGGAAATATCTTCACATAATAACTAGACAGAAGCATTCTCAGAAACTTCTTTGTGATGAGTTCATTCTACTCACAGACTTGAACGTTCCTTTTGATACAACAGTTTTGAAACACTCCTTTTGTAGAATCTGCAAGTGTTTATTTCGAGCGCTTGGAGGCCTATGCTGGAAAAGGAAATGTCTTCAAATAACAACTACACAGAAGCATTCTCAGAAACTTCTTTGTGATGAGTGCATTCAACTCACAGACTTGAACCTTCCTTTTGAAAGAGCAGTTTTGAAACACTCTTTTTGTAGAATCTGCAAGTGGATATTTGGAGCGCTTTGAGGCCTACGCTGGGAAATGAAATATCTTCTCCTAAAAACTAGACAGAAGCATTCTCAGAAACTTCTGTGTGATTAGTGCATTCAACTCACAGACTTGAACACTGCTTTTGATAGAGCAGTTTGGAAACACTCCTTTTGTAAAATCTGCAAGTGTTTATTTGGAGCGCATTGAGGCCTATCCTGGAAAAGGAATTATCTTCACATAATAACTAGACAGAAGCATTCTCAGAAACTTCTTTGTGATGAGTGCATTCTACTCACAGAGTTGAACCTTCTTTGTGATAGAAGAGTTTTCAAACTCTCTTTTTGTAGAATCTGCAAGTGCACTTTTGGAACTGTTGAAGGCCAACGCTGGAAAAGGAAACATCCTCACATAGAAACTAGACAGAAGCATTCTCAGAAACTTGCTTGTGACGAGTGCATTCAACTCACAGACTTGAACCTTTCTTTTGAAAGAGCAGTTTTGGAACACTCTTTTTGTAGAATCTGCTAGTGTATATTTGGAGCGCTGTGAGGCCTATGCTGGGAAATGAAATATCTTCACCTAAAAACTAGACGGAATCATTCTCAGAAACTTCTGTGTGATGAGTGCATTCAACTCACAGACTTGAACGTTCCTTTTGATACAACAGTTTTGAAACACTCCTTTTGTAGAATCTGCAAGTGTTTCTTTCGAGTGCTTGGAGGCCTATGCTGGAAAAGGAAATGTCTTCAAATAACAACTACACAGAAGCATTCTCAGAAACTTCTTTGTGATGAGTGCACTCAACTCACAGACTAGAACCTTTCTTTTGAAAGAGCAGTTTTGAAACACTCTTTTTGTAGAATCTGCAAGTGGATATTTGGAGCGCTTTGAGGCCTATGCTGGGATATGAAATATCTCTCCTAAAAAGTAGACAGAAGCATTCTCAGAAACTTCTGTGTGATGAGTGCATTCAACTCACAGACTTGAACATTGCTTTTGATAGAGCAGTTTGGAAACACTACTTTTGTAAAATCTGCAAGTGTTTATTTGGAGCGCTTTGAGGCCTATCCTGGAAAAGGAAATATCTTCACATAATAATTAGACAGAAGCATTCTCAGAAACTTCTTTGGATGAGTGCATTCTACTTACAGTGATGAACCTTCTTTGTGATAGAAGAGTTTTCAAACTTTCTTTTTGTAGAATCTGCAAGTGCACATTTGGAACTGTTGGAGGCCAACGCTGGAAAAGGAAACATCCTCACATAGAAACTAGACAGAAGCATTCTCAGAAACTTGCTTGTGACGAGTGCATTCAACTCACAGACTTGAACCTTTCTTTTGAAAGAGCAGTTTTGGAGCACTCTTTTTGTAGAATCTGCTAGTGTATACTTGGAGCGCTGTGAGGCCTATGCTGGGAAATGAAATATCTTCACCTAAAAACTAGACGGAGGCATTCTCAGAAACTTCTTTGTGATGAGTGCATTCAACTCACAGACTTGAACCTTCCTTTTGAAAGAGCAGTTTTGAAACACTCTTTTTGTAGAATCTGCAAGTGGATATTTGGAGCGCTTTGACGCCTACGCTGGGAAATGAAATATCTTCTCCTAAAAACTAGACAGAAGCATTCTCAGAAACTTCTTTGTGATGAGTGCATTCAACTCACAGACTTGAACACTGCTTTTGATAGAGCAGTTTGGAAACACTCCTTTTGTAAAATCTGCAAGTGTTTCTTTGGAGCGCTTTGAGGCCTATCCTGGAAAAGGAAATATCTTCACATAATAACTAGACAGAAGCATTCTCAGAAACTTCTTTGTGATGAGTGCATTCTACTCACAGAGTTGAACCTTCTGTGTGATGGAAGAGTTTTCAAACTCTCTTTTTGTAGAATCTGCAAGTGCACATTTGGAACTGTTGGAGGCCAACGCTGGAAAAGGAAACATCCTCACATAGAAACTAGACAGAAGCATTCTCAGAAATTTGCTTGTGACGAGTGCATTCAACTCACAGACTTGAACTTTTCTTTTGAAAGAGCAGTTTTGGAACACTCTTTTTGTAGAATCTGCTAGTGTATATTTGGAGCGCTGTGAGGCCTATGCTGGGAAATGAAATATCTTCACCTAAAAACTAGACGGAAGCATTCTCAGAAAACTCTGGGTGATGAGTGCATTCAACTCACAGACTTGAAAGTTCCTTTTGATAGAACAGTTTTGAAACACTCCTTTTGTAGAATCTGCAAGTCTTTATTTCGAGCGCTTGGAGGCCTATGCTGGAAAAGGAAATGACTTCAAATAACAACTACACAGAAGCATTCTCAGAAACTTCTTTGTGATGAGCGCATTCAACTCACAGACTTGAACCTTCCTTTTCAAAGAGCAGCTTTGAAACACTCTTTTTGTAGAATTTGCAAGTGGATATTTGGAGCGCTTTGAGGCCTATGCTGGGAAATGAAATATCTTCTCCTAAAAACTAGACAGAAGCAATCTCAGAAACTTCTGTGTGATGAGTGCATTCAACTCACTGACTTGAACATTGCTTTTGATAGAGCAGTTTGGAAACACTCCTTTTGTAAAATCTGCAAGTGTTTATTTGGAGCGCTTTGAGGCCTATCCTGGAAAAGGAAATATCTTCACATAATAAGTAGACAGAAGCATTCTCAGAAACTTCTTTGTGATGAGTGCATTCTACTCACAGAGCTGAACCTTCTTTGTGATAGAAGAGTTTTCAAACTCTCTTTTTGTAGAATCTGCAAGTGCACATTTGGAACTGTTGGAGGCCAACGCTGGAAAAGGAAACATCCTCACATAGAAACTAGACAGAAGCATTCTCAGAAACTTGCTTGTGACGAGTGCATTCAACTCACAGACTTGAACCTTTCTTTTGAAAGAGGAGTTTTGGAACACTCTTTTTGTAGAATCTGCTAGTGTATATTTGGAGCGCTGTGAGGCCTATGCTGGGAAATGAAATATCTTCACCTAAAAACTAGACGGAAGCATTCTCAGAAACTTCTGTGTGATGAGTGCATTCAACTCAGAGACTTGAACCTTCCTTTTGATAGAACAGTTTTGAAACACTCCTTTTGTAGAATCTGCAAGTGTTTATTTCGAGTGCTTGGAGGCCTATGCTGGAAAAGGAAATGTCTTCAAATAACAACTACACAGAAGCATTCTCAGAAACTTCTTTGTGATGAGTGCATTCAACTCACAGACTTGAACCTTCCTTTTGAAAGAGCAGCTTTGAAACACTCTTTTTGTAGAATCTGCAAGTGGATATTTGGAGCGCTTTGAGGCCTATGCTGGGAAATGAAATATTTTCTCCTAAAAACTAGACAGAAGCATTCTCAGAAACTTCTGTGTGATGAGTGCATTCAACTCACAGACTTGAACACTGCTTTTGATAGAGCAGTTTGGAAACACTCCTTTTGTAAAATATGCAAGTGTTTATTTGGAGCGCTTTGAGGCCTATCCTGGAAAAGGAAATATCTTCACATAATAACTAGACCGAAGCATTCTCAGAAACTACTTTGTGATGAGTGCATTCTACTCACAGAGTTGAACCTTCTTTGTGATAGAAGAGTTTTCAAACTCTCTTTTTGTAGAATCTGCAAGTGCACATTTGGAACTGTTGGAGGCCAACGCTGGAAAAGGAAATATCCTCACATAGAAACTAGACAGAAGCATTCTCAGAAACTTGCTTGTGACAAGTGCATTCAACTCACAGACTTGAACCTTTCTTTTGAAAGAGCAGTTTTGGAACACTCTTTTTGTAGAATCTGCTAGTGTATATTTGGAGCGCTGTGAGGCCTATGCTGGGAAATGAAATATCTTCACCTAAAAACTAGACGGAAGCATTCTCAGAAACTTCTGTGTGATGAGTGCATTCAACTCACAGACTTGAATGTTCGTTTTGATAGAACAGTTTTGAAACACTCCTTTTGTAGAATCTGCAAGTGTTTATTTCGAGTGCTTGGAGGCCTATGCTGGAAAAGGAAATGTCTTCAAATAACAACTACACAGAAGCATTCTCAGAAACTTCTTTGTGATGAGTGCATTCAACTCACAGACTTGAACCTTCCTTTTGAAAGAGCAGTTTTGAAACACTCTTTTTGTAGAATCTGTAAGTGGATATTTGGAGCGCTTTGAGGCCTATGCTGGGATATGAAATATCTTCTCCTAAAAACTAGACAGAAGCATTCTCAGAAACTTCTGTATGATGAGTGCATTCAACTCACAGACTTGAACATTGCTTTTGATAGAGCAGTTTGGAAACACTCCTTTTGTAAAATCTGCAAGTGTTTATTTGGAGCGCTTTGAGGCCTATCCTGGAAAAGGAAATATCTTCACATAATAACTAGACAGAAGCATTCTCAGAAACTTCTTGGTGATGAGTGCATTCTACTCACAGAGTTGAACCTTCTTTGTGATAGAAGAGTTTTCAAACTCTCTTTTTGTAGAATCTGCAAGTGCACATTTGGAACTGTTGGAGGCCAACGCTGGAAAGGAAACATCCTCACATAAAAACTAGACAGAAGCATTCTCAGAAATTTGCTTGTGACGAGTGCATTCAACTCACAGACTTGAAGCTTTCTTTTGAAAGAGCAGTTTTGGAACACTCCTTTTGTAGGATCTGCTAGTGTATATTTGGAGCGCTGTGAGGCCTATGCTGGGAAATGAAATATCTCCACCTAAAACTAGACGGAAGCATTCTCCGAAACTTCTGTGTGATGAGTGCATTCAACTCACGGACTTGAACGTTCCTTTTGATAGAACAGTTTTGAAACACTCCTTTTGTAGAATCTGCAAGTGTTTATTTCGAGTGCTTGGAGGCCTATGCTGGAAAAGGAAATGTCTTCAAATAACAACTACACAGAAGCATTCTCAGAAACTTCTTTGTGATGAGTGCACTCAACTCACAGACTTGAACCTTCCTTTTGAAAGAGCAGCTTTGAAACACTCTTTTTGTAGAATCTGCAAGTGGATATTTGGAGCGCTTTGTGGCCTATGCTGGGAAATGAAATATTTTCTCCTAAAAACTAGACAGAAGCATTCTCAGAAACTTCTGTGTGATGAGTGCATTCAACTCACAGACTTGAACACTGCTTTTGATAGAGCAGTTTGGAAACACTCCTTTTGTAAAATCTGCAAGTGTTTCTTTGGAGCGCTTTGAGGCCTATCCTGGAAAAGGAAATATCTTCACATAATAACTAGACCGAAGCATTCTCAGAAACTACTTTGTGATGAGTGCATTCTACTCACAGAGTTGAACCTTCTTTGTGATAGAAGAGTTTTGAAACTCTCTTTTTGTTGAATCTGCAAGTGCACATTTGGAACTGTTGGAGGCCAACGCTGGAAAAGGAAACATCCTCACATAGAAACTAGACAGAAGCATTCTCAGAAACTTGCTTGTGACGACTGCATTCAACTCACAGACTTGAACTTTTCTTTTGAAAGAGCAGTTTTGGAACACTCTTTTTGTAGAATCTGCTAATGTATATTTGGAGCGCTGTGAGGCCTATGCTGGGAAATGAAATACCTTCACCTAAAAACTAGACGGAAGCATTCTCAGAAACTTCTTTGTGATGAGTTCATTCTACTCACAGACTTGAACGTTCCTTTTGATACAACAGTTTTGAAACACTCCTTTTGTAGAATCTGCAAGTGTTTATTTCGAGCGCTTGGAGGCCTATGCTGGAAAAGGAAATGTCTTCAAATAACAACTACACAGAAGCATTCTCAGAAACTTCTTTGTGATGAGTGCATTCAACTCACAGACCTGAACCTTCCTTTTGAAAGAGCAGTTTTGAAACACTCTTTTTGTAGAATCTGCAAGTGGATATTTGGAGCGCTTTGACGCCTATGCTGGGAAATGAAATATCTTCTCCTAAAAACTAGACAGAAGCATTCTCAGAAACTTCTGTGTGATGAGTGCATTCAACTCACAGATTTGAACACTGCTTTTGATAGAGCAGTTTGGAAACACTCCTTTTGTAAAATCTGCAAGTGTTTATTTGGAGCGCTTTGAGGCCTATCCTGGAAAAGGAAATATCTTCACATAATAACTAGACAGAAGCATTCTCAGAAACTTCTTTGTGATGAGTGCATTCTACTCACAGAGTTGAACCTTCTGTGTGATGGAAGAGTTTTCAAACTCTCTTTTTGTAGAATCTGCAAGTGCACATTTGGAACTGTTGGAGGCCAACGCTGGAAAAGGAAACATCCTCACATAGAAACTAGACAGAAGCATTCTCAGAAATTTGCTTGTGACGAGTGCATTCAACTCACAGACTTGAACTTTTCTTTTGAAAGAGCAGTTTTGGAACACTCTTTTTGTAGAATCTGCTAGTGTATATTTGGAGCGCTGTGAGGCCTATGCTGGGAAATGAAATATCTTCACCTAAAAACTAGACGGAAGCATTCTCAGAAAATTCTGGGTGATGAGTGCATTCAACTCACAGACTTGAACGTTCCTTTTGATAGAACAGTTTTGAAACACTCCTTTTGTAGAATCTGCAAGTCTTTATTTCGAGCGCTTGGAGGCCTATGCTGGAAAAGGAAATGACTTCAAATAACAACTACACAGAAGCATTCTCAGAAACTTCTTTGTGATGAGCGCATTCAACTCACAGACTTGGACCTTCCTTTTAAAGAGCAACTTTGAAACACTCTTTTTGTAGAATTTGCAAGTGGATATTTGGAGCGCTTTGAGGCCTATGCTGGGAAATGAAATATCTTCTCCTAAAAACTAGACAGAAGCAATCTCAGAAACTTCTGTGTGATGAGTGCATTCAACTCACAGACTTGAACATTGCTTTTGATAGAGCAGTTTGGAAACACTCCTTTTGTAAAATCTGCAAGTGTTTATTTGGAGCGCTTTGAGGCCTATCCTGGAAAAGGAAATATCTTCACATAATAAGTAGACAGAAGCATTCTCAGAAACTTCTTTGTGATGAGTGCATTCTACTCACAGAGCTGAACCTTCTTTGTGATAGAAGAGTTTTCAAACTCTCTTTTTGTAGAATCTGCAAGTGCACATTTGGAACTGTTGGAGGCCAACGCTGGAAAAGGAAACATCCTCACATAGAAACTAGACAGAAGCATTCTCAGAAACTTGCTTGTGACGAGTGCATTCAACTCACAGACTTGAACCTTTCTTTTGAAAGAGCAGTTTTGGAACACTCTTTTTGTAGAATCTGCTAGTGTATATTTGGAGCGCTGTGAGGCCAATGCTGGGAAATGAAATATCTTCACCTAAAAACTAGACGGAAGCATTCTCAGAAACTTCTGTGTGATGAGTGCATTCAAATCACAGACTTGAATGTTCGTTTTGATAGAACAGTTTTGAAACACTCCTTTTGTAGAATCTGCAAGTGTTTATTTCGAGTGCTTGGCGGCCTATGCTGGAAAAGGAAATGTCTTCAAATAACAACTACACAGAAGCATTCTCAGAAACTTCTTTGTGATGAGTGCATTCAACTCACAGACTTGAACCTTCCTTTTGAAAGAGCAGTTTTGAAACACTCTTTTTGTAGAATCTGTAAGTGGATATTTGGAGCGCTTTGAGGCCTATGCTGGGATATGAAATATCTTCTCCTAAAAACTAGACAGAAGCATTCTCAGAAACTTCTGTATGATGAGTGCATTCAACTCACAGACTTGAACATTGCTTTTGATAGAGCAGTTTGGAAACACTCCTTTTGTAAAATCTGCAAGTGTTTATTTGGAGCGCTTTGAGGGCTATCCTGGAAAAGGAATTATCGTCACATAATAACTAGACAGAAGCATTCTCAGAAACTTCTTTGTGATGAGTGCATTCTACTCACGGAGTTGAACCTTCTTTGTGATAGAAGAGTTTTCAATCTCTCTTTCTGTAGAATCTGCAAGTGCACATTTGGAACTGTTGGACGCCAACGCTGGAAAAGGAAACATCCTCACATAGAAACTAGACAGAAGCATTCTCAGAAACTTGCTTGTGACGAGTGCATTCAACTCACAGACTTGAATCTTTCTTTTGAAAGAGCAGTTTTGGAACACTCTTTTTGTAGAATCTGCTAGTGTATATTTGGAGCGCTGAGAGGCCTATGCTGGGAAATGAAATATCTTCACCTAAAAACTAGACGGAAGCATTCTCAGAAACTTCTGTGTGATGAGTGCATTCAACTCACAGACTTGAACGTTCCTTTTTATAGAACAGTTTTGAAACACTCCTTTTGTAGAATCTGCAAGTGTTTCTTTCTAGTGCTTGGAGGCCTATGCTGGAAAAGGAAATGTCTTCAAATAACAACTACACAGAAGCATTCTCAGAAACTTCTTTGTGATGAGTGCATTCAACTCACAGACATGAACCTTCCTTTTGAAAGAGCAGCTTTGAAACACTCTTTTTGTAGAATCTGCAAGTGGATATTTGGAGCGCTTTGAGGCCTATGCTGGGAAATGAAATATTTTCTCCTAAAAACTAGACAGAAGCATTCTCAGAAACTTCTGTGTGATGAGTGCATTCAACTCACAGACTTGAACACTGCTTTTGATAGAGCAGTTTGGAAACACTCCTTTTGTAAAATCTGCAAGTGTTTATTTGGAGCGCTTTGAGGCCTATCCTGGAAAAGGAAATATCTTCACATAATAACTAGACCGAAGCATTCTCAGAATCTACTTTTTGATGAGTGCATTCTACTCACAGAGTTGAACCTTCTTTGTGATAGAAGAGTTTTCAAACTCTCTTTTTGTAGAATCTGCAAGTGCACATTTGGAACTGTTGGAGGCCAATGCTGGAAAAGGAAATATCCTCACATAGAAACTAGACAGAAGCATTCTCAGAAAGTTGCTTGGACGAGTGCATTCAACTCACAGACTTGAACCTTTCTTTTGAAAGAGCAGTTTTGGAACATTCTTTTTGTAGAATCTGCTAGTGTATATTTGGAGCGCTGTGAGGCCTATGCTGGGAAATGAAATATCTTCACCTAAAAACTAGACGGAATCATTCTCATAAACTTCTGTGTGATGAGTGCATTCAACTCACAGACTTGAACGTTCCTTTTGATAGAACAGTTTTGAAACACTCCTTTTGTACAATCTGCAAGTGTTTATTTCGAGCGCTTGGGGGTCTATGCTGGAAAAGGAAATGTCTTCAAATAACAACTACACAGAAGCATTCTCAGAAACTTCTTTGTGATGAGTGCCTTCAACTCACAGACTTGAACCTTCCTTTTGAAAGAGCAGTTTTGAAACACTCTTTTTGTAGAATCTGAAAGTGGATATTTGGAGCGCTTTGAGGCCTATGCTGGGAAATGAAATATCTTCTCCTAAAAACTAGACAGAAGCATTCTCAGAAACTTCTGTGTGATGAGTGCATTCAACTCACAGACTTGAACATTGCTTTTGATAGAGCAGTTTGGAAACACTCCTTTTGTAAAATCTGCAAGTGTTTATTTGGAGCGCTTTGAGGCCTATCCTGGAAAAGGAAATATCTTCACATAATAACTAGACAGAAGCATTCTCAGAAACTTCTTTGGATGAGTGCATTCTACTCACAGAGTTGAACCTTCTTTGGGATAGAAGAGTTTTCAAACTCTCTTTTTGTAGAATCTGCAAGTGCACATTTGGAACTGTTGGAGGCCAACGCTGGAAAAGGAAACATCCTCACATAGAAACTAGACAGAAGCATTCTCAGAAACTTGCTTGTGACGAGTGTATTCAACTCACAGACTTGAACCTTCCTTTTGAAAGAGCAGTTTTGGAACACTCTTTTTGTAGAGTCTGCTAGTGTATATTTGGAGCGCTGTGAGGCCTATGCTGGGAAATGAAATATCGTCACCTAAAAACTAGACGGAAGCATTCTCAGAAACTTCTGTGTGATGAGTGCATTCAAATCACAGACTTGAACGTTCCTTTTGATAGAACAGTTTTGAAACACTCCTTTTGAAGAATCTGCAAGTGTTTCTTTGAAGCGCTTGGAGTCCTATGCTGGAAAAGGAATTGTCTTCAAATAAGAACTACACAGAAGCATTCTCAGAAACTTCTTTGTGATGAGTGCATTCAACACACAGACTTGAACCTTCCTTTTGAAAGAGCAGTTTTGAAACACTCTTTTTGTAGAATCTGCAAGTGGATATTTGGAGCGCTTTGAGGCCTATGCTGGGAAATGAAATATCTTCTCCTAAAAACTAGACAGAAGCATTCTCAGAAACTTCTGTGTGATGAGTGCATTCAACTCAAAAACTTGAACATTGCTTTTGAAAGAGCAGTTTGGAAACACTCCTTTTGTAAAATCTGCAAGTGTTTATTTGGAGCGCTTTGAGGCCTATCCTGGAAAAGGAAATATCTTCACATAATAACTAGACAGAAGCATTCTCAGAAACTTCTTTGTGATGAGTGCATTCTACTCACAGACTTGAACGTTCCTTTTGATACAACAGTTTTGAAACACTCCTTTTGTAGAATCTGCAAGTGTTTATTTCGAGCGCTTGGAGGCCTATGCTGGAAAAGGAAATGTCTTCAAATAACAACTACACAGAAGCATTCTCAGAAACTTCTTTGTGATGAGTGCATTCAACTCACAGACTTGAACCTTTCTTTTGAAAGAGTAGTTTTGAAACACTCTTTTTCTAGAATCTGCAAGTGGATATTTGAAGCGCTTTGATTTCTATGCTGGGAAATGAAATATCTTCTCCTAAAAACTAGACTGAAGCATTCTCAGAAACTTCTGTGTGATGAGTGCATTCAACTCACAGACTTGAACACTGCTTTTGATAGAGCAGTTTGGAAACACTCCTTTTGTAAAATCTGCAAGTGTTTATTTGGAGCGCTTTGAGGCCTATCCTGGAAAAGGAAATATCTTCACATAATAACTAGACAGAAGCATTCTCAGAAATTTCTTTGTGATGAGTGCATTCTACTCACAGAGTTGAACCTTCTTTGTGATGGTAGAGTTTTCAAACTCTCTGTAGAATCTGCAAGTGCACATTTGGAACTGTTGGAGGCCAACGCTGGAAAAGGAAACATCCTCACATAGAAACTAGACAGAAGCATTCTCAGAAACTTGCTTGTGACGATTGCATTCAACTCACAGACTTGAACTTTTCTTTTGAAAGAGCAGTTTTGGAACATTCTTTTTGTAGAATCTGCTAATGTATATTTGGAGCGCTGTGAGGCCTATGCTGGGAAATGAAATATCTTCACCTAAAAACTAGACGGAAGCATTCTCCGAAACTTCTGTGTGATGAGTGCATTCAACTCACAGACTTGAACGTTCCTTTTGATACAACAGTTTTGAAACACTCCTTTTGTAGAATCTCCAAGTCTCTATTTCCAGCGCTTGGAGGCCTATGCTGGAAAAGGAAATGTCTTCAAATAACAACTACACAGAAGCATTCTCAGAAACTTCTTTGTGATGAGTGCATTCAACTCACAGACTTGAACCTTCCTTTTGAAAGAGCAGTTTTGAAACACTCTTTTTGTAGAATCTGCAAGTGGATATTTGGAGCGCTTTGAGGCCTATGCTGGGAAATGAAATATCTTCTCCTAAAAACTAGACATAAGCATTCTCAGAAACTTCTGTGTGATGAGTGCATTCAACTCACAGACTTTAACATTGGTTTTGACAGAGCAGTTTGGAAACACTCCTTTTGTAAAATCTGCAAGTGTTTATTTGGAGCGCTTTGAGGCCTATCCTGGAAAAGGAAATATCTTCACATAATAAATAGACAGAAGCATTCTCAGAAACTTCTTTGTGATGAGTGCATTCTACTCACAGAGTTGAACCTTCTTTGTGATAGAAGAGTTTTCAAACACTCTTTTTGTAGAATCTGCAAGTGCACATTTGGAACTGTTGGAGGCCAACGCTGGAAAAGGAAACATCCTCATATAGAAACTAGACAGAAGCATTCTCAGAAACTTGCTTGTGACGAGTGCATTCAACTCACAGACTTGAACCTTTCTTTTGAAAGAGCAGTTTTGGAGCACTCTTTTTGTAGAATCTGCTAGTGTATATTTGGAGCGCTGTGAGGCCTATGCTGGGAAATGAAATATCTTCACCTAAAAACTAGACGGAGGCATTCTCAGAAACTTCTGTGTGATGAGTGCATTCAACTCACAGACTTGAACGTTCCTTTTGATAGAACAGTTTTGAAACACTCCTTTTGTAGAATCTGCAAGTGTTTCTTTGGAGCGCTTGGAGTCCTATGCTGGAAAAGGAAATGTCTTCAAATAACAACTACACAGAAGCATTCTCAGAAACTTCTTTGTGATGAGTGCATTCAACTCACAGACTTGAACCTTCCTTTTGAAAGAGCAGTTTTGAAACACTCTTTCTGTAGAATCTGCAAGTGGATATTTGGAGCGCTTTGAGGCCTATGTTGGGAAATGAAATATCTTCTCCTAAAAACTAGACAGAGCATTCTCAGAAACTTCTGTGTGATGAGTGCATTCAACTCACAAACTTGAACATAGCTTTTGAAAGAGCAGTTTGGAAACACTCCTTTTGTAAAATCTGCAAGTGTTTATTTGGAGCGCTTTGAGGCCTATCCTGGAAAAGGAAATATCTTCACATAATAACTAGACAGAAGCATTCTCAGAAACTTCTTTGTGATGAGTTCATTCTACTCACAGACTTGAACGTTCCTTTTGATACAACAGTTTTGAAACACTCCTTTTGTAGAATCTGCAAGTGTTTATTTCGAGCGCTTGGAGGCCTTTGCTGGAAAAGGAAATGTCTTCAAATAACAACTACACAGAAGCATTCTCAGAAACTACTTTGTGATGAGCGCATTCAACTCACAGACTTGAAACTTCCTTTTGAAAGAGCAGTTTTGGAACACTCTTTTTGTAGAATCTGCTAGTGTATATTTGGAGCGCTGTGAGGCCTATGCTGGGAAATGAAATATCTTCACCTAAAAACTAGACGGAAGCATTCTCCGAAACTTCTGTGTGATGAGTGCATTCAACTCACAGACTTGAACGTTCCTTTTGATAGAACAGTTTGGAAACACTCCTTTTGTAGAATCTGCAAGTGTTTACTTCGAACGCTTGGAGGCCTACGCTGGAAAAGGAAATGTCTTCAAATAACAACTACACAGAAGCATTCTCAGAAACTTCTTTGTGATGAGTGCATTCAACTCACAGACTTGAACCTTCCTTTTGAAAGAGCAGTTTTGAAACACTCTTTTTGTAGAATCTGCAAGTGGATATTTGTAGTGCTTTGAGGCCTATGCTGGGAAATGGAATATCTTCTACTAAAAACTAGACAGAAGCATTCTCAGAAACTTCTGTGTGATGAGTGCATTCAATTCACAGACTTGAACATTGCTTTTGATAGAGCAGTTTGGACACAGTCCTTTTGTAAAATCTGCAAGTGTTTATTTGGAGCGCTTTGAGGCCTATCCTGGAAAAGGAAATATCTTCACATAATAACTAGACAGAAGCATTCTCAGAAACTTCTTTGTGATGAGTGCATTCTACTCACAGAGTTGAACCTTCTTTGTGATAGAAGAGTTTTCAAACTCTCTTTTTGTAGAATCTGCAAGTGCACATTTGGAACTGTTGGAGGCCAACGCTGGAAAAGGAAACATCCTCACATAGAAACTAGACAGAAGCATTCTCAGAAACTTGCTTGTGACGAGTGCATTCAACTCACAGACTTGAACCTTTCTTTTGAAAGAGCAGTTTTGGAACACTCTTTTTGTAGAATCTGCTAGTGTATATTTGGAGCGCTGTGAGGCCAATGCTGGGAAATGAAATATCTTCACCTAAAAACTAGACGGAAGCATTCTCAGAAACTTCTGTGTGATGAGTGCATTCAAATCACAGACTTGAATGTTCGTTTTGATAGAACAGTTTTGAAACACTCCTTTTGTAGAATCTGCAAGTGTTTATTTCGAGTGCTTGGCGGCCTATGCTGGAAAAGGAAATGTCTTCAAATAACAACTACACAGAAGCATTCTCAGAAACTTCTTTGTGATGAGTGCATTCAACTCACAGACTTGAACCTTCCTTTTGAAAGAGCAGTTTTGAAACACTCTTTTTGTAGAATCTGTAAGTGGATATTTGGAGCGCTTTGAGGCCTATGCTGGGATATGAAATATCTTCTCCTAAAAACTAGACAGAAGCATTCTCAGAAACTTCTGTATGATGAGTGCATTCAACTCACAGACTTGAACATTGCTTTTGATAGAGCAGTTTGGAAACACTCCTTTTGTAAAATCTGCAAGTGTTTATTTGGAGCGCTTTGAGGGCTATCCTGGAAAAGGAATTATCGTCACATAATAACTAGACAGAAGCATTCTCAGAAACTTCTTTGTGATGAGTGCATTCTACTCACGGAGTTGAACCTTCTTTGTGATAGAAGAGTTTTCAATCTCTCTTTCTGTAGAATCTGCAAGTGCACATTTGGAACTGTTGGACGCCAACGCTGGAAAAGGAAACATCCTCACATAGAAACTAGACAGAAGCATTCTCAGAAACTTGCTTGTGACGAGTGCATTCAACTCACAGACTTGAATCTTTCTTTTGAAAGAGCAGTTTTGGAACACTCTTTTTGTAGAATCTGCTAGTGTATATTTGGAGCGCTGAGAGGCCTATGCTGGGAAATGAAATATCTTCACCTAAAAACTAGACGGAATCATTCTCAGAAACTTCTGTGTGATGAGTGCATTCAACTCACAGACTTGAACGTTCCTTTTTATAGAACAGTTTTGAAACACTCCTTTTGTAGAATCTGCAAGTGTTTCTTTCTAGTGCTTGGAGGCCTATGCTGGAAAAGGAAATGTCTTCAAATAACAACTACACAGAAGCATTCTCAGAAACTTCTTTGTGATGAGTGCATTCAACTCACAGACATGAACCTTCCTTTTGAAAGAGCAGCTTTGAAACACTCTTTTTGTAGAATCTGCAAGTGGATATTTGGAGCGCTTTGAGGCCTATGCTGGGAAATGAAATATTTTCTCCTAAAAACTAGACAGAAGCATTCTCAGAAACTTCTGTGTGATGAGTGCATTCAACTCACAGACTTGAACACTGCTTTTGATAGAGCAGTTTGGAAACACTCCTTTTGTAAAATCTGCAAGTGTTTATTTGGAGCGCTTTGAGGCCTAACCTGGAAAAGGAAATATCTTCACATAATAACTAGACCGAAGCATTCTCAGAATCTACTTTTTGATGAGTGCATTCTACTCACAGAGTTGAACCTTCTTTGTGATAGAAGAGTTTTCAAACTCTCTTTTTGTAGAATCTGCAAGTGCACATTTGGAACTGTTGGAGGCCAATGCTGGAAAAGGAAATATCCTCACATAGAAACTAGACAGAAGCATTCTCAGAATGTTGCTTGGACGAGTGCATTCAACTCACAGACTTGAACCTTTCTTTTGAAAGAGCAGTTTTGGAACACTCTTTTTGTAGAATCTGCTAGTGTATATTTGGAGCGCTGTGAGGCCTATGCTGGGAAATGAAATATCTTCACCTAAAAACTAGACGGAATCATTCTCAGAAACTTCTGTGTGATGAGTGCATTCAACTCACAGACTTGAACGTTCCTTTTGATAGAACAGTTTTGAAACACTCCTTTTGTACAATCTGCAAGTGTTTATTTCGAGCGCTTGGGGGTCTATGCTGGAAAAGGAAATGTCTTCAAATAACAACTACACAGAAGCATTCTCAGAAACTTCTTTGTCATGAGTGCCTTCAACTCACAGACTTGAACCTTCCTTTTGAAAGAGCAGTTTTGAAACACTCTTTTTGTAGAATCTGAAAGTGGATATTTGGAGCGCTTTGAGGCCTATGCTGGGAAATGAAATATCTTCTCCTAAAAACTAGACAGAAGCATTCTCAGAAACTTCTGTGTGATGAGTGCATTCAACTCACAGACTTGAACATTGCTTTTGATAGAGCAGTTTGGAAACACTCCTTTTGTAAAATCTGCAAGTGTTTATTTGGAGCGCTTTGAGGCCTATCCTGGAAAAGGAAATATCTTCACATAATAACTAGACAGAAGCATTCTCAGAAACTTCTTTGGATGAGTGCATTCTACTCACAGAGTTGAACCTTCTTTGGGATAGAAGAGTTTTCAAACTCTCTTTTTGTAGAATCTGCAAGTGCACATTTGGAACTGTTGGAGGCCAACGCTGGAAAAGGAAACATCCTCACATAGAAACTAGACAGAAGCATTCTCAGAAACTTGCTTGTGACGAGTGTATTCAACTCACAGACTTGAACCTTTCTTTTGAAAGAGCAGTTTTGGAACACTCTTTTTGTAGAGTCTGCTAGTGTATATTTGGAGCGCTGTGAGGCCTATGCTGGGAAATGAAATATCGTCACCTAAAAACTAGACGGAAGCATTCTCAGAAACTTCTGTGTGATGAGTGCATTCAAATCACAGACTTGAACGTTCCTTTTGATAGAACAGTTTTGAAACACTCCTTTTGAAGAATCTGCAAGTGTTTCTTTGAAGCGCTTGGAGTCCTATGCTGGAAAAGGAATTGTCTTCAAATAAGAACTACACAGAAGCATTCTCAGAAACTTCTTTGTGATGAGTGCATTCAACACACAGACTTGAACCTTCCTTTTGAAAGAGCAGTTTTGAAACACTCTTTTTGTAGAATTTGCAAGTGGATATTTGGAGCGCTTTGACGCCTATGCTGGGAAATGAAATATCTTCTCCTAAAAACTAGACAGAAGCATTCTCAGAAACTTCTGTGTGATGAGTGCATTCAACTCAAAAACTTGAACATTGCTTTTGAAAGAGCAGTTTGGAAACACTCCTTTTGTAAAATCTGCAAGTGTTTATTTGGAGCGCTTTGAGGCCTATCCTGGAAAAGGAAATATCTTCACATAAAAACTAGACAGAAGCATTCTCAGAAACTTCTTTGTGATGAGTGCATTCTACTCACAGACTTGAACGTTCCTTTTGATACAACAGTTTTGAAACACTCCTTTTGTAGAATCTGCAAGTGTTTATTTCGAGCGCTTGGAGGCCTATGCTGGAAAAGGAAATGTCTTCAAATAACAACTACACAGAAGCATTCTCAGAAACTTCTTTGTGATGAGTGCATTCAACTCACAGACTTGAACCTTTCTTTTGAAAGAGTAGTTTTGAAACACTCTTTTTCTAGAATCTGCAAGTGGATATTTGGAGCGCTTTGATTTCTATGCTGGGAAATGAAATATCTTCTCCTAAAAACTAGACTGAAGCATTCTCAGAAACTTCTGTGTGATGAGTGCATTCAACTCACAGACTTGAACACTGCTTTTGATAGAGCAGTTTGGAAACACTCCTTTTGTAAAATCTGCAAGTGTTTATTTGGAGCGCTTTGAGGCCTATCCTGGAAAAGGAAATATCTTCACATAATAACTAGACAGAAGCATTCTCAGAAATTTCTTTGTGATGAGTGCATTCTACTCACAGAGTTGAACCTTCTTTGTGATGGTAGAGTTTTCAAACTCTCTGTAGAATCTGCAAGTGCACATTTGGAACTGTTGGAGGCCAACGCTGGAAAAGGAAACATCCTCACATAGAAACTAGACAGAAGCATTCTCAGAAACTTGCTTGTGACGATTGCATTCAACTCACAGACTTGAACTTTTCTTTTGAAAGAGCAGTTTTGGAACATTCTTTTTGTAGAATCTGCTAATGTATATTTGGAGCGCTGTGAGGCCTATGCTGGGAAATGAAATATCTTCACCTAAAAACTAGACGGAAGCATTCTCCGAAACTTCTGTGTGATGAGTGCATTCAACTCACAGACTTGAACGTTCCTTTTGATACAACAGTTTTGAAACACTCCTTTTGTAGAATCTCCAAGTCTCTATTTCCAGCGCTTGTAGGCCTATGCTGGAAAAGGAAATGTCTTCAAATAACAACTACACAGAAGCATTCTCAGAAACTTCTTTGTGATGAGTGCATTCAACTCACAGACTTGAACCTTCCTTTTGAAAGAGCAGTTTTGAAACACTCTTTTTGTAGAATCTGCAAGTGGATATTTGGAGCGCTTTGAGGCCTATGCTGGGAAATGAAATATCTTCTCCTAAAAACTAGACATAAGCATTCTCAGAAACTTCTGTGTGATGAGTGCATTCAACTCACAGACTTTAACATTGGTTTTGATAGAGCAGTTTGGAAACACTCCTTTTGTAAAATCTGCAAGTGTTTATTTGGAGCGCTTTGAGGCCTATCCTGGAAAAGGAAATATCTTCACATAATAAATAGACAGAAGCATTCTCAGAAACTTCTTTGTGATGAGTGCATTCTACTCACAGAGTTGAACCTTCTTTGTGATAGAAGAGTTTTCAAACACTCTTTTTGTAGAATCTGCAAGTGCACATTTGGAACTGTTGGAGGCCAACGCTGGAAAAGGAAACATCCTCATATAGAAACTAGACAGAAGCATTCTCAGAAACTTGCTTGTGACGAGTGCATTCAACTCACAGACGTGAACCTTTCTTTTGAAAGAGCAGTTTTGGAGCACTCTTTTTGTAGAATCTGCTAGTGTATATTTGGAGCGCTGTGAGGCCTATGCTGGGAAATGAAATATCTTCACCTAAAAACTAGACGGAGGCATTCTCAGAAACTTCTGTGTGATGAGTGCATTCAACTCACGGACTTGAACGTTCCTTTTGATAGAACAGTTTTGAAACAGTCCTTTTGTAGAATCTGCAAGTGTTTCTTTGGAGCGCTTGGAGTCCTATGCTGGAAAAGGAAATGTCTTCAAATAACAACTACACAGAAGCATTCTCAGAAACTTCTTTGTGATGAGTGCATTCAACTCACAGACTTGAACCTTCCTTTTGAAAGAGCAGTTTTGAAACACTCTTTCTGTAGAATCTGCAAGTGGATATTTGGAGCGCTTTGAGGCCTATGCTGGGAAATGAAATATCTTCTCCTAAAAACTAGACAGAGCATTCTCAGAAACTTCTGTGTGATGAGTGCATTCAACTCACAAACTTGAACATAGCTTTTGAAAGAGCAGTTTGGAAACACTCCTTTTGTAAAATCTGCAAGTGTTTATTTGGAGCGCTTTGAGGCCTATCCTGGAAAAGGAAATATCTTCACATAATAACTAGACAGAAGCATTCTCAGAAACTTCTTTGTGATGAGTTCATTCTACTCACAGACTTGAACGTTCCTTTTGATACAACAGTTTTGAAACACTCCTTTTGTAGAATCTGCAAGTGTTTATTTCGAGCGCTTGGAGGCCTTTGCTGGAAAAGGAAATGTCTTCAAATAACAACTACACAGAAGCATTCTCAGAAACTACTTTGTGATGAGCGCATTCAACTCACAGACTTGAAACTTCCTTTTGAAAGAGCAGTTTTGGAACACTCTTTTTGTAGAATCTGCTAGTGTATATTTGGAGCGCTGTGAGGCCTATGCTGGGAAATGAAATATCTTCACCTAAAAACTAGACGGAAGCATTCTCCGAAACTTCTGTGTGATGAGTGCATTCAACTCACAGACTTGAACGTTCCTTTTGATAGAACAGTTTGGAAACACTCCTTTTGTAGAATCTGCAAGTGTTTACTTCGAACGCTTGGAGGCCTACGCTGGAAAAGGAAATGTCTTCAAATAACAACTACACAGAAGCATTCTCAGAAACTTCTTTGTGATGAGTGCATTCAACTCACAGACTTGAACCTTCCTTTTGAAAGAGCAGTTTTGAAACACTCTTTTTGTAGAATCTGCAAGTGGATATTTGTAGTGCTTTGAGGCCTATGCTGGGAAATGAAATATCTTCTACTAAAAACTAGACAGAAGCATTCTCAGAAACTTCTGTGTGATGAGTGCATTCAATTCACAGACTTGAACATTGCTTTTGATAGAGCAGTTTGGACACACTCCTTTTGTAAAATCTGCAAGTGTTTATTTGGAGCGCTTTGAGGCCTATCCTGGAAAAGGAAATATCTTCACATAATAACTAGACAGAAGCATTCTCAGAAACTTCTTTGTGATGAGTGCATTCTACTCACAGAGTTGAACCTTCTTTGTGATAGAAGAGTTTTCAAACTCTCTTTTTGTAGAATCTGCAAGTGCACATTTGGAACTGTTGGAGGCCAACCCTGGAAAAGGAAACATCCTCACGTAGAAACTAGACAGAAGCATTCTCATAAACTTGCTTGTGACGAGTGCATTCAACTCACAGACTTGAACCTTTCTTTTGAAAGAGCAGTTTTGGAACACTCTTTTTGTAGAATCTGCTAGTGTATAGTTGGAGCGCTGTGAGGCCTATGCTGGGAAATGAAATATCTTCACCTAAAAACTAGACGGAAGCATTCTCCGAAACTTCCGTGTGATGAGTGCATTCAACTCACAGACTTGAACGTTCCTTTTGATAGAACAGTTTTGAAACACTCCTTTTGTAGAATCTGCAAGTGTTTCTTTCGAGCGCTTGGAGGACTACGCTGGAAAAGGAAATGTCTTCAAATAACAACTACACAGAAGCATTCTCAGAAACTTCTTTGTGATGAGTGCATTCAACTCACAGAGTTGAGCCTTCCTTTTGAAAGAGCAGTTTTGAAACACTCTTTTTGTAGAATGTGCAAGTGGATATTTGGAGCGCTTTGAGGCCTATGCTGGGAAATGAAATATCTTCTCCTAAAAACTAGACAGAAGCATTCTCAGAAACTTCTGTGTGATGAGTGCATTCAACTCACAGACTTGAACATTGCTTTTGATAGAGCAGTTTGGAAACACTCCTTTTGTAAAATCTGCAAGTGTTTATTTGGAGCGCTTTGAGGCCTATCCTGGAAAAGGAAATATCTTCACAAAATAACTAGACAGAAGCATTCTCAGAAACTTCTTTGTGATAAGTGCATTCTACTCACAGAGTTGAACCTTCTTTGTGATAGAAGAGTTTTCAAACTCTCTTTTTGTAGAATCTGCAAGTGCACATTTGGAACTGTTGGAGGCCAACGCTGGAAAAGGAAACATCCTCACATAGAAACTAGACAGAAGCATTCTCAGAAACTTGCTTGTGACGAGTGCATTCAACTCACAGACTTGAACCTTTCTTTTGAAAGAGCAGTTTTGGAACACTCTTTTTGTAGAATCTGCTAGTGTATATTTGGAGCGCTGTGAGGCCTATGCTGGGAAATGAAATATCTTCACCTAAAAACTAGACGGAAGCATTCTCCGAAACTTCTGTGTGATGAGTGCATTCAACTCACAGACTTGAAGGTTCCTTTTGATAGAACAGTTTTGAAACCCTCCTTTTGTAGAATCTGCAAGTGTTTATTTCGAGCGCTTGGAGGCCTACGCTGGAAAAGGAAATGTCTTCAAATAACAACTACACAGAAGCATTCCCAGAAACTTCTTTGTGATGAGTGCATTCAACTCACAGACTTGAACCTTCCTTTTGAAAGAGCAGTTTTGAAACACTCTTTTTGTAGAATCTGCAAGTGGATATTTGGAGCGCTTTGAGGCCTATGCTGGGAAATGAAATATCTTCTCCTAAAAACTAGACAGAAGCATTCTCAGAAACTTCTGTGTGATGAGTGCATTCAACTCACAGACTTGAACACTGCTTTTGATAGAGCAGTTTGGAAACACTCCTTTTGTAAAATCTGCAAGTGTTTATTTGGAGCGCTTTGAGGCCTATCCTGGAAAAGGAAATATCTTCACATAATATCTAGACAGAAGCATTCTCAGAAACTTCTTGGTGATGAGTGCATTCTACTCACAGAGTTGAACCTTCTTTGTGATAGAAGAGTTTTCAAACTCTCTTTTTGTAGAATCTGCAAGTGCACATTTGGAACTGTTGGAGGCCAACGCTGGAAAAGGAAATATCCTCACATAGAAATTAGACAGAAGCATTCTCAGAAACTTGCTTGTGACAAGTGCATTCAACTCACAGACTTGAACCTTTCTTTTGAAAGAGCAGTTTTGGAACACTCTTTTTGTAGAATCTGCTAGTGTATATTTGGAGCGCTGTGAGGCCTATGCTGGGAAATGAAATATCTTCACCTAAAAACTAGACGGAAGCATTCTCAGAAACTTCTGTGTGATGAGTGCATTCAACTCACAGACTTGAATGTTCGTTTTGATAGAACAGTTTTGAAACACTCCTTTTGTAGAATCTGCAAGTGTTTATTTCGAGTGCTTGGAGGCCAATGCTGGAAAAGGAAATGTCTTCAAATAACAACTACACAGAAGCATTCTCAGAAACTTCTTTGTGATGAGTGCATTCAACTCACAGACTTGAACCTTCCTTTTGAAAGAGCAGTTTTGAAACACTCTTTTTGTAGAATCTGCAAGTGGATATTTGGAGCGCTTTGAGGCCTATGCTGGGATATGAAATATCTTCTCCTAAAAACTAGACAGAAGCATTCTCAGAAACTTCTGTATGATGAGTACATTCAACTCACAGACTTGAACATTGCTTTTGATAGAGCAGTTTGGAAACACTCCTTTTGTAAAATCTGCAAGTGTTTATTTGGAGCGCTTTGAGGGCTATCCTGGAAAAGGAAATATCGTCACATAATAACTAGACAGAAGCATTCTCAGAAACTTCTTTGTGATGAGTGCATTCTACTCACGGAGTTGAACTTTCTTTGTGATAGAAGAGTTTTCAATCTCTCTTTCTGTAGAATCTGCAAGTGCACATTTGGAACTGTTGGACGCCAACGCTGGAAAAGGAAACATCCTCACATAGAAACTAGACAGAAGCATTCTCAGAAACTTGCTTGTGACGAGTGCATTCAACTCACAGACTTGAACCTTTCTTTTGAAAGAGCAGTTTTGGAACACTCCTTTTGTAGGATCTGCTAGTGTATATTTGGAGCACTGTGAGGCCTATGCTGGGAAATGAAATATCTCCACCTAAAACTAGACGGAAGCATTCTCTGAAACTTCTGTGTGATGAGTACATTCAACTCACAGACTTGAACGTTCCTTTTGATAGAACAGTTTTGAAACACTCCTTTTGTAGAATCTGCAAGTGTTTATTTCGAGTGCTTGGAGGCCTATGCTGGAAAAGGAAATGTCTTCAAATAACAACTACACAGAAGCATTCTCAGAAACTTATTTGTGATGAGTGCATTCAACTCACAGACTTGAACCTTCCTTTTGAAAGAGCAGTTTTGAAACACTCTTTTTGTAGAATCTGCAAGTGGATATTTGGAGCGCTTTGAGTCCTATGCTGGGATATGAAATATCTTTTCCTAAAAACTAGACAGAAGCATTCTCAGAAACTTCTGTGTGATGAGTGCATTCAACTCACAGACTTGAACATTGCTTTTGATAGAGCAGTTTGGAAACACTCCTTTTGTAAAATCTGCAAGTGTTTATTTGGAGCGCTTTGAGGCCTATCCTGGAAAAGGAAATATCTTCACATAATAACTAGACAGAAGCATTCTCAGAAACTTCTTTGTGATGAGTGCATTCTACTCACAGAGTTGAACCTTCTTTGTGATAGAAGAGTTTTCAAACTCTCTTTTTGTAGAATCTGCAAGTGCACATTTGGAACTGTTGGAGGCCAACCCTGGAAAAGGAAACATCCTCACGTAGAAACTAGACAGAAGCATTCTCATAAACTTGCTTGTGACGAGTGCATTCAACTCACAGACTTGAACCTTTCTTTTGAAAGAGCAGTTTTGGAACACTCTTTTTGTAGAATCTGCTAGTGTATAGTTGGAGCGCTGTGAGGCCTATGCTGGGAAATGAAATATCTTCACCTAAAAACTAGACGGAAGCATTCTCCGAAACTTCCGTGTGATGAGTGCATTCAACTCACAGACTTGAACGTTCCTTTTGATAGAACAGTTTTGAAACACTCCTTTTGTAGAATCTGCAAGTGTTTCTTTCGAGCGCTTGGAGGACTACGCTGGAAAAGGAAATGTCTTCAAATAACAACTACACAGAAGCATTCTCAGAAACTTCTTTGTGATGAGTGCATTCAACTCACAGAGTTGAGCCTTCCTTTTGAAAGAGCAGTTTTGAAACACTCTTTTTGTAGAATGTGCAAGTGGATATTTGGAGCGCTTTGAGGCCTATGCTGGGAAATGAAATATCTTCTCCTAAAAACTAGACAGAAGCATTCTCAGAAACTTCTGTGTGATGAGTGCATTCAACTCACAGACTTGAACATTGCTTTTGATAGAGCAGTTTGGAAACACTCCTTTTGTAAAATCTGCAAGTGTTTATTTGGAGCGCTTTGAGGCCTATCCTGGAAAAGGAAATATCTTCACAAAATAACTAGACAGAAGCATTCTCAGAAACTTCTTTGTGATAAGTGCATTCTACTCACAGAGTTGAACCTTCTTTGTGATAGAAGAGTTTTCAAACTCTCTTTTTGTAGAATCTGCAAGTGCACATTTGGAACTGTTGGAGGCCAACGCTGGAAAAGGAAACATCCTCACATAGAAACTAGACAGAAGCATTCTCAGAAACTTGCTTGTGACGAGTGCATTCAACTCACAGACTTGAACCTTTCTTTTGAAAGAGCAGTTTTGGAACACTCTTTTTGTAGAATCTGCTAGTGTATATTTGGAGCGCTGTGAGGCCTATGCTGGGAAATGAAATATCTTCACCTAAAAACTAGACGGAAGCATTCTCCGAAACTTCTGTGTGATGAGTGCATTCAACTCACAGACTTGAAGGTTCCTTTTGATAGAACAGTTTTGAAACCCTCCTTTTGTAGAATCTGCAAGTGTTTATTTCGAGCGCTTGGAGGCCTACGCTGGAAAAGGAAATGTCTTCAAATAACAACTACACAGAAGCATTCCCAGAAACTTCTTTGTGATGAGTGCATTCAACTCACAGACTTGAACCTTCCTTTTGAAAGAGCAGTTTTGAAACACTCTTTTTGTAGAATCTGCAAGTGGATATTTGGAGCGCTTTGAGGCCTATGCTGGGAAATGAAATATCTTCTCCTAAAAACTAGACAGAAGCATTCTCAGAAACTTCTGTGTGATGAGTGCATTCAACTCACAGACTTGAACACTGCTTTTGATAGAGCAGTTTGGAAACACTCCTTTTGTAAAATCTGCAAGTGTTTATTTGGAGCGCTTTGAGGCCTATCCTGGAAAAGGAAATATCTTCACATAATATCTAGACAGAAGCATTCTCAGAAACTTCTTGGTGATGAGTGCATTCTACTCACAGAGTTGAACCTTCTTTGTGATAGAAGAGTTTTCAAACTCTCTTTTTGTAGAATCTGCAAGTGCACATTTGGAACTGTTGGAGGCCAACGCTGGAAAAGGAAATATCCTCACATAGAAACTAGACAGAAGCATTCTCAGAAACTTGCTTGTGACAAGTGCATTCAACTCACAGACTTGAACCTTTCTTTTGAAAGAGCAGTTTTGGAACACTCTTTTTGTAGAATCTGCTAGTGTATATTTGGAGCGCTGTGAGGCCTATGCTGGGAAATGAAATATCTTCACCTAAAAACTAGACGGAAGCATTCTCAGAAACTTCTGTGTGATGAGTGCATTCAACTCACAGACTTGAATGTTCGTTTTGATAGAACAGTTTTGAAACACTCCTTTTGTAGAATCTGCAAGTGTTTATTTCGAGTGCTTGGAGGCCAATGCTGGAAAAGGAAATGTCTTCAAATAACAACTACACAGAAGCATTCTCAGAAACTTCTTTGTGATGAGTGCATTCAACTCACAGACTTGAACCTTCCTTTTGAAAGAGCAGTTTTGAAACACTCTTTTTGTAGAATCTGCAAGTGGATATTTGGAGCGCTTTGAGGCCTATGCTGGGATATGAAATATCTTCTCCTAAAAACTAGACAGAAGCATTCTCAGAAACTTCTGTATGATGAGTGCATTCAACTCACAGACTTGAACATTGCTTTTGATAGAGCAGTTTGGAAACACTCCTTTTGTAAAATCTGCAAGTGTTTATTTGGAGCGCTTTGAGGGCTATCCTGGAAAAGGAAATATCGTCACATAATAACTAGACAGAAGCATTCTCAGAAACTTCTTTGTGATGAGTGCATTCTACTCACGGAGTTGAACTTTCTTTGTGATAGAAGAGTTTTCAATCTCTCTTTCTGTAGAATCTGCAAGTGCACATTTGGAACTGTTGGACGCCAACGCTGGAAAAGGAAACATCCTCACATAGAAACTAGACAGAAGCATTCTCAGAAACTTGCTTGTGACGAGTGCATTCAACTCACAGACTTGAACCTTTCTTTTGAAAGAGCAGTTTTGGAACACTCCTTTTGTAGGATCTGCTAGTGTATATTTGGAGCACTGTGAGGCCTATGCTGGGAAATGAAATATCTCCACCTAAAACTAGACGGAAGCATTCTCTGAAACTTCTGTGTGATGAGTACATTCAACTCACAGACTTGAACGTTCCTTTTGATAGAACAGTTTTGAAACACTCCTTTTGTAGAATCTGCAAGTGTTTATTTCGAGTGCTTGGAGGCCTATGCTGGAAAAGGAAATGTCTTCAAATAACAACTACACAGAAGCATTCTCAGAAACTTATTTGTGATGAGTGCATTCAACTCACAGACTTGAACCTTCCTTTTGAAAGAGCAGTTTTGAAACACTCTTTTTGTAGAA
Source organism: Pongo pygmaeus (assembly GCF_028885625.2). Taxonomy (NCBI): domain Eukaryota; kingdom Metazoa; phylum Chordata; class Mammalia; order Primates; family Hominidae; genus Pongo; species Pongo pygmaeus. Next base: position 41,117,297 of record NC_072392.2, read on the forward strand.
TCTGCAAGTGGATATTTGGAGCGCTTTGAGTCCTATGCTGGGATATGAAATATCTTTTCCTAAAAACTAGACAGAAGCATTCTCAGAAACTTCTGTGTGATGAGTGCATTCAACTCACAGACTTGAACATTGCTTTTGATAGAGCAGTTTGGAAACACTCCTTTTGTAAAATCTGCAAGTGTTTATTTGGAGCGCTTTGAGGCCTATCCTGGAAAAGGAAATATCTTCACATAATAACTAGACAGAAGCATTCTCAGAAACTTCTTTGTGATGAGTGCATTCTACTCACAGAGCTGAACCTTCTTTGTGATAGAAGAGTTTTCAACCTCTCTTTTTGTAGAATCTGCAAGTGCACATTTGGAACTGTTGGAGGCCAACGCTGGAAAAGGAAACATCCTCACATAGAAACTAGACAGAAGCATTCTCAGAAACTTGCTTGTGACGAGTGCATTCAACTCACAGACTTGAACCTTTCTTTTGAAAGAGCAGTTTTGGAACACTCTTTTTGTAGAATCTGCTAGTGTATATTTGGAGCGCTGTGAGGCCAATGCTGGGAAATGAAATATCTTCACCTAAAAACTAGAAGGAAGCATTCTCAGAAACTTCTGTGTGATGAGTGCATTCAACTCACAGACTTGAATGTTCGTTTTGATAGAACAGTTTTGAAACACTCCTTTTGTAGAATCTGCAAGTGTTTATTTCGAGTGCTTGGCGGCCTATGCTGGAAAAGGAAATGTCTTCAAATAACAACTACACAGAAGCATTCTCAGAAACTTCTTTGTGATGAGTGCATTCAACTCACAGACTTGAACCTTCCTTTTGAAAGAGCAGTTTTGAAACACTCTTTTTGTAGAATCTGTAAGTGGATATTTGGAGCGCTTTGAGGCCTATGCTGGGATATGAAATATCTTCTCCTAAAAACTAGACAGAAGCATTCTCAGAAACTTCTGTATGATGAGTGCATTCAACTCACAGACTTGAACATTGCTTTTGATAGAGCAGTTTGGAAACACTCCTTTTGTAAAATCTGCAAGTGTTTATTTGGAGCGCTTTGAGGGCTATCCTGGAAAAGGAAATATCGTCACATAATAACTAGACAGATGCATTCTCAGAAACTTCTTTGTGATGAGTGCATTCTACTCACGGAGTTGAACCTTCTTTGTGATAGAAGAGTTTTCAATCTCTCTTTTTGTAGAATCTGCAAGTGCACATTTGGAACTGTTGGACGCCAACGCTGGAAAAGGAAACATCCTCACATAGAAACTAGACAGAAGCATTCTCAGAAACTTGCTTGTGACGAGTGCATTCAACTCACAGACTTGAACCTTTCTTTTGAAAGAGCAGTTTTGGAACACTCTTTTTGAAGAATCTGCTAGTGTATATTTGGAACGCTGAGAGGCCTATGCTGGGAAATGAAATATCTTCACCTAAAAACTAGACGGAAGCATTCTCAGAAACTTCTGTGTGATGAGTGCATTCAACTCACAGACTTGAACGTTCCTTTTTATAGAACAGTTTTGAAACACTCCTTTTGTAGAATCTGCAAGTGTTTCTTTCGAGCGCTTGGAGGCCTATGCTGGAAAAGGAAATGTCTTCAAATAACAACTACACAGAAGCATTCTCAGAAACTTCTTTGTGATGAGTGCATTCAACTCACAGACATGAACCTTCCTTTTGAAAGAGCAGCTTTGAAACACTCTTTTTGTAGAATCTGCAAGTGGATATTTGGAGCGCTTTGAGGCCTATGCTGGGAAATGAAATATTTTCTCCTAAAAACTAGACAGAAGCATTCTCAGAAACTTCTGTGTGATGAGTGCATTCAACTCACAGACTTGAACACTGCTTTTGATAGAGCAGTTTGGAAACACTCCTTTTGTAAAATCTGCAAGTGTTTATTTGGAGCGCTTTGAGGCCTATCCTGGAAAAGGAAATATCTTCACATAATAACTAGACCGAAGCATTCTCAGAAACTACTTTGTGATGAGTGCATTCTACTCACAGAGTTGAACCTTCTTTGTGATAGAAGAGTTTTCAAACTCTCTTTTTGTAGAATCTGCAAGTGCACATTTGGAACTGTTGGAGGCCAACGCTGGAAAGGAAACATCCTCACGTAGAAACTAGACAGAAGCATTCTCAGAAATTTGCTTGTGACGAGTGCATTCAACTCACAGACTTGAAGCTTTCTTTTGAAAGAGCAGTTTTGGAACACTCCTTTTGTAGGATCTGCTAGTGTATATTTGGAGCGCTGTGAGGCCTATGCTGGGAAATGAAATATCTCCACCTAAAACTAGACGGAAGCATTCTCCGAAACTTCTGTGTGATGAGTGCATTCAACTCACGGACTTGAACGTTCCTTTTGATAGAACAGTTTTGAAACACTCCTTTTGTAGAATCTGCAAGTGTTTATTTCGAGTGCTTGGAGGCCTATGCTGGAAAAGGAAATGTCTTCAAATAACAACTACACAGAAGCATTCTCAGAAACTTCTTTGTGATGAGTGCATTCAACTCACAGACTTGAACCTTCCTTTTGAAAGAGCAGCTTTGAAACACTCTTTTTGTAGAATCTGCAAGTGGATATTTGGAGCGCTTTGTGGCCTATGCTGGGAAATGAAATATTTTCTCCTAAAAACTAGACAGAAGCATTCTCAGAAACTTCTGTGTGATGAGTGCATTCAACTCACAGACTTGAACACTGCTTTTGATAGAGCAGTTTGGAAACACTCCTTTTGTAAAATCTGCAAGTGTTTCTTTGGAGCGCTTTGAGGCCTATCCTGGAAAAGGAAATATCTTCACATAATAACTAGACCGAAGCATTCTCAGAAACTACTTTGTGATGAGTGCATTCTACTCACAGAGTTGAACCTTCTTTGTGATAGAAGAGTTTTGAAACTCTCTTTTTGTAGAATCTGCAAGTGCACATTTGGAACTGTTGGAGGCCAACGCTGGAAAAGGAAACATCCTCACATAGAAACTAGACAGAAGCATTCTCAGAAACTTGCTTGTGACGACTGCATTCAACTCACAGACTTGAACTTTTCTTTTGAAAGAGCAGTTTTGGAACACTCTTTTTGTAGAATCTGCTAATGTATATTTGGAGCGCTGTGAGGCCTATGCTGGGAAATGAAATACCTTCACCTAAAAACTAGACGGAAGCATTCTCCGAAACTTCTGTGTGATGAGTGCATTCAACTCACAGACTTGAACGTTCCTTTTGATACAACAGTTTTGAAACACTCCTTTTGTAGAATCTCCAAGTCTCTATTTCCAGCGCTTGTAGGCCTATGCTGGAAAAGGAAATGTCTTCAAATAACAACTACACAGAAGCATTCTCAGAAACTTCTTTGTGATGAGTGCATTCAACTCACAGACTTGAACCTTCCTTTTGAAAGAGCAGTTTTGAAACACTCTTTCTGTAGAATCTGCAAGTGGATATTTGGAGCGCTTTGAGGCCTATGCTGGGAAATGAAATATCTTCTCCTAAAAACTAGACAGAGCATTCTCAGAAACTTCTGTGTGATGAGTGCATTCAACTCACAGACTTGAACATTGCTTTTGAAAGAGCAGTTTGGAAACACTCCTTTTGTAAAATCTGCAAGTGTTTATTTGGAGCGCTTTGAGGCCTATCCTGGAAAAGGAAATATCTTCACATAATAACTAGACAGAAGCATTCTCAGAAACTTCTTTGTGATGAGTTCATTCTACTCACAGACTTGAACGTTCCTTTTGATACAACAGTTTTGAAACACTCCTTTTGTAGAATCTGCAAGTGTTTATTTCGAGCGCTTGGAGGCCTATGCTGGAAAAGGAAATGTCTTCAAATAACAACTACACAGAAGCATTCTCAGAAACTTATTTGTGATGAGTGCATTCAACTCACAGACTTGAACTTTTCTTTTGAAAGAGCAGTTTTGGAACACTCTTTTTTTAGAATCTGCTAGTGTATATTTGGAGCGCTGTGAGGCCTATGCTGGGAAATGAAATATCTTCACCTAAAAACTAGACGGAAGCATTCTCAGAAAATTCTGGGTGATGAGTGCATTCAACTCACAGACTTGAACGTTCCTTTTGATAGAACAGTTTTGAAACACTCCTTTTGTAGAATCTGCAAGTCTTTATTTCGAGCGCTTGGAGGCCTATGCTGGAAAAGGAAATGACTTCAAATAACAACTACACAGAAGCATTCTCAGAAACTTCTTTGTGATGAGCGCATTCAACTCACAGACTTGGACCTTCCTTTTAAAGAGCAGCTTTGAAACACTCTTTTTGTAGAATTTGCAAGTGGATATTTGGAGCGCTTTGAGGCCTATGCTGGGAAATTAAATATCTTCTCCTAAAAACTAGACAGAAGCAATCTCAGAAACTTCTGTGTGATGAGTGCATTCAACTCACAGACTTGAACATTGCTTTTGATAGAGCAGTTTGGAAACACTCCTTTTGTAAAATCTGCAAGTGTTTATTTGGAGCGCTTTGAGGCCTATCCTGGAAAAGGAAATAACTTCACATAATAAGTAGACAGAAGCATTCTCAGAAACTTCTTTGTGATGAGTGCATTCTACTCACAGAGCTGAACCTTCTTTGTGATAGAAGAGTTTTCAAACTCTCTTTTTGTAGAATCTGCAAGTGCACATTTGGAACTGTTGGAGGCCAACGCTGGAAAAGGAAACATCCTCACATAGAAACTAGACAGAAGCATTCTCAGAAACTTGCTTGTGACGAGTGCATTCAACTCACAGACTTGAACCTTTCTTTTGAAAGAGCAGTTTTGGAACACTCTTTTTGTAGAATCTGCTAGTGTATATTTGGAGCGCTGTGAGGCCAATGCTGGGAAATGAAATATCTTCACCTAAAAACTAGACGGAAGCATTCTCAGAAACTTCTGTGTGATGAGTGCATTCAAATCACAGACTTGAATGTTCGTTTTGATAGAACAGTTTTGAAACACTCCTTTTGTAGAATCTGCAAGTGTTTATTTCGAGTGCTTGGCGGCCTATGCTGGAAAAGGAAATGTCTTCAAATAACAACTACACAGAAGCATTCTCAGAAACTTCTTTGTGATGAGTGCATTCAACTCACAGACTTGAACCTTCCTTTTGAAAGAGCAGTTTTGAAACACTCTTTTTGTAGAATCTGTAAGTGGATATTTGGAGCGCTTTGAGGCCTATGCTGGGATATGAAATATCTTCTCCTAAAAACTAGACAGAAGCATTCTCAGAAACTTCTGTATGATGAGTGCATTCAACTCACAGACTTGAACATTGCTTTTGATAGAGCAGTTTGGAAACACTCCTTTTGTAAAATCTGCAAGTGTTTATTTGGAGCGCTTTGAGGGCTATCCTGGAAAAGGAATTATCGTCACATAATAACTAGACAGAAGCATTCTCAGAAACTTCTTTGTGATGAGTGCATTCTACTCACGGAGTTGAACCTTCTTTGTGATAGAAGAGTTTTCAATCTCTCTTTCTGTAGAATCTGCAAGTGCACATTTGGAACTGTTGGACGCCAACGCTGGAAAAGGAAACATCCTCACATAGAAACTAGACAGAAGCATTCTCAGAAACTTGCTTGTGACGAGTGCATTCAACTCACAGACTTGAATCTTTCTTTTGAAAGAGCAGTTTTGGAACACTCTTTTTGTAGAATCTGCTAGTGTATATTTGGAGCGCTGAGAGGCCTATGCTGGGAAATGAAATATCTTCACCTAAAAACTAGACGGAAGCATTCTCAGAAACTTCTGTGTGATGAGTGCATTCAACTCACAGACTTGAACGTTCCTTTTTATAGAACAGTTTTGAAACACTCCTTTTGTAGAATCTGCAAGTGTTTCTTTCTAGTGCTTGGAGGCCTATGCTGGAAAAGGAAATGTCTTCAAATAAAAACTACACAGAAGCATTCTCAGAAACTTCTTTGTGATGAGTGCATTCAACTCACAGACTTGAACCTTCCTTTTGAAAGAGCAGCTTTGAAACACTCTTTTTGTAGAATCTGCAAGTGGATATTTGGAGCGCTTTGAGGCCTATGCTGGGAAATGAAATATTTTCTCCTAAAAACTAGACAGAAGCATTCTCAGAAACTTCTGTGTGATGAGTGCATTCAACTCACAGACTTGAACACTGCTTTTGATAGAGCAGTTTGGAAACACTCCTTTTGTAAAATCTGCAAGTGTTTATTTGGAGCGCTTTGAGGCCTATCCTGGAAAAGGAAATATCTTCACATAATAACTAGACCGAAGCATTCTCAGAATCTACTTTTTGATGAGTGCATTCTACTCACAGAGTTGAACCTTCTTTGTGATAGAAGAGTTTTCAAACTCTCTTTTTGTAGAATCTGCAAGTGCACATTTGGAACTGTTGGAGGCCAACGCTGGAAAAGGAAACATCCTCACATAGAAACTAGACAGAAGCATTCTCAGAAACTTGCTTGTGACGACTGCATTCAACTCACAGACTTGAACTTTTCTTTTGAAAGAGCAGTTTTGGAACACTCTTTTTGTAGAATCTCCTAATGTATATTTGGAGCGCTGTGAGGCCTATGCTGGGAAATGAAATACCTTCACCTAAAAACTAGACGGAAGCATTCTCCGAAACTTCTGTGTGATGAGTGCATTCAACTCACAGACTTGAACGTTCCTTTTGATACAACAGTTTTGAAACACTCCTTTTGTAGAATCTCCAAGTCTCTATTTCCAGCGCTTGTAGGCCTATGCTGGAAAAGGAAATGTCTTCAAATAACAACTACACAGAAGCATTCTCAGAAACTTCTTTGTGATGAGTGCATTCAACTCACAGACTTGAACCTTCCTTTTGAAAGAGCAGTTTTGAAACACTCTTTCTGTAGAATCTGCAAGTGGATATTTGGAGCGCTTTGAGGCCTATGCTGGGAAATGAAATATCTTCTCCTAAAAACTAGACAGAGCATTCTCAGAAACTTCTGTGTGATGAGTGCATTCAACTCACAGACTTGAACATTGCTTTTGAAAGAGCAGTTTGGAAACACTCCTTTTGTAAAATCTGCAAGTGTTTATTTGGAGCGCTTTGAGGCCTATCCTGGAAAAGGAAATATCTTCACATAATAACTAGACAGAAGCATTCTCAGAAACTTCTTTGTGATGAGTTCATTCTACTCACAGACTTGAACGTTCCTTTTGATACAACAGTTTTGAAACACTCCTTTTGTAGAATCTGCAAGTGTTTATTTCGAGCGCTTGGAGGCCTATGCTGGAAAAGGAAATGTCTTCAAATAACAACTACACAGAAGCATTCTCAGAAACTTATTTGTGATGAGTGCATTCAACTCACAGACTTGAACTTTTCTTTTGAAAGAGCAGTTTTGGAACACTCTTTTTTTAGAATCTGCTAGTGTATATTTGGAGCGCTGTGAGGCCTATGCTGGGAAATGAAATATCTTCACCTAAAAACTAGACGGAAGCATTCTCAGAAAATTCTGGGTGATGAGTGCATTCAACTCACAGACTTGAACGTTCCTTTTGATAGAACAGTTTTGAAACACTCCTTTTGTAGAATCTGCAAGTCTTTATTTCGAGCGCTTGGAGGCCTATGCTGGAAAAGGAAATGACTTCAAATAACAACTACACAGAAGCATTCTCAGAAACTTCTTTGTGATGAGCGCATTCAACTCACAGACTTGGACCTTCCTTTTAAAGAGCAGCTTTGAAACACTCTTTTTGTAGAATTTGCAAGTGGATATTTGGAGCGCTTTGAGGCCTATGCTGGGAAATTAAATATCTTCTCCTAAAAACTAGACAGAAGCAATCTCAGAAACTTCTGTGTGATGAGTGCATTCAACTCACAGACTTGAACATTGCTTTTGATAGAGCAGTTTGGAAACACTCCTTTTGTAAAATCTGCAAGTGTTTATTTGGAGCGCTTTGAGGCCTATCCTGGAAAAGGAAATAACTTCACATAATAAGTAGACAGAAGCATTCTCAGAAACTTCTTTGTGATGAGTGCATTCTACTCACAGAGCTGAACCTTCTTTGTGATAGAAGAGTTTTCAAACTCTCTTTTTGTAGAATCTGCAAGTGCACATTTGGAACTGTTGGAGGCCAACGCTGGAAAAGGAAACATCCTCACATAGAAACTAGACAGAAGCATTCTCAGAAACTTGCTTGTGACGAGTGCATTCAACTCACAGACTTGAACCTTTCTTTTGAAAGAGCAGTTTTGGAACACTCTTTTTGTAGAATCTGCTAGTGTATATTTGGAGCGCTGTGAGGCCAATGCTGGGAAATGAAATATCTTCACCTAAAAACTAGACGGAAGCATTCTCAGAAACTTCTGTGTGATGAGTGCATTCAAATCACAGACTTGAATGTTCGTTTTGATAGAACAGTTTTGAAACACTCCTTTTGTAGAATCTGCAAGTGTTTATTTCGAGTGCTTGGCGGCCTATGCTGGAAAAGGAAATGTCTTCAAATAACAACTACACAGAAGCATTCTCAGAAACTTCTTTGTGATGAGTGCATTCAACTCACAGACTTGAACCTTCCTTTTGAAAGAGCAGTTTTGAAACACTCTTTTTGTAGAATCTGTAAGTGGATATTTGGAGCGCTTTGAGGCCTATGCTGGGATATGAAATATCTTCTCCTAAAAACTAGACAGAAGCATTCTCAGAAACTTCTGTATGATGAGTGCATTCAACTCACAGACTTGAACATTGCTTTTGATAGAGCAGTTTGGAAACACTCCTTTTGTAAAATCTGCAAGTGTTTATTTGGAGCGCTTTGAGGGCTATCCTGGAAAAGGAATTATCGTCACATAATAACTAGACAGAAGCATTCTCAGAAACTTCTTTGTGATGAGTGCATTCTACTCACGGAGTTGAACCTTCTTTGTGATAGAAGAGTTTTCAATCTCTCTTTCTGTAGAATCTGCAAGTGCACATTTGGAACTGTTGGACGCCAACGCTGGAAAAGGAAACATCCTCACATAGAAACTAGACAGAAGCATTCTCAGAAACTTGCTTGTGACGAGTGCATTCAACTCACAGACTTGAATCTTTCTTTTGAAAGAGCAGTTTTGGAACACTCTTTTTGTAGAATCTGCTAGTGTATATTTGGAGCGCTGAGAGGCCTATGCTGGGAAATGAAATATCTTCACCTAAAAACTAGACGGAAGCATTCTCAGAAACTTCTGTGTGATGAGTGCATTCAACTCACAGACTTGAACGTTCCTTTTTATAGAACAGTTTTGAAACACTCCTTTTGTAGAATCTGCAAGTGTTTCTTTCTAGTGCTTGGAGGCCTATGCTGGAAAAGGAAATGTCTTCAAATAAAAACTACACAGAAGCATTCTCAGAAACTTCTTTGTGATGAGTGCATTCAACTCACAGACTTGAACCTTCCTTTTGAAAGAGCAGCTTTGAAACACTCTTTTTGTAGAATCTGCAAGTGGATATTTGGAGCGCTTTGAGGCCTATGCTGGGAAATGAAATATTTTCTCCTAAAAACTAGACAGAAGCATTCTCAGAAACTTCTGTGTGATGAGTGCATTCAACTCACAGACTTGAACACTGCTTTTGATAGAGCAGTTTGGAAACACTCCTTTTGTAAAATCTGCAAGTGTTTATTTGGAGCGCTTTGAGGCCTATCCTGGAAAAGGAAATATCTTCACATAATAACTAGACCGAAGCATTCTCAGAATCTACTTTTTGATGAGTGCATTCTACTCACAGAGTTGAACCTTCTTTGTGATAGAAGAGTTTTCAAACTCTCTTTTTGTAGAATCTGCAAGTGCACATTTGGAACTGTTGGAGGCCAATGCTGGAAAAGGAAATATCCTCACATAGAAACTAGACAGAAGCATTCTCAGAAAGTTGCTTGGACGAGTGCATTCAACTCACAGACTTGAACCTTTCTTTTGAAAGAGCAGTTTTGGAACACTCTTTTTGTAGAATCTGCTAGTGTATATTTGGAGCGCTGTGAGGCCTATGCTGGGAAATGAAATATCTTCACCTAAAAACTAGACGGAATCATTCTCAGAAACTTCTGTGTGATGAGTGTATTCAACTCACAGACTTGAACGTTCCTTTTGATAGAACAGTTTTGAAACACTCCTTTTGTACAATCTGCAAGTGTTTATTTCGAGCGCTTGGGGGTCTATGCTGGAAAAGGAAATGTCTTCAAATAACAACTACACAGAAGCATTCTCAGAAACTTCTTTGTGATGAGTGCCTTCAACTCACAGACTTGAACCTTCCTTTTGAAAGAGCAGTTTTGAAACACTCTTTTTGTAGAATCTGAAAGTGGATATTTGGAGCGCTTTGAGGCCTATGCTGGGAAATGAAATATCTTCTCCTAAAAACTAGACAGAAGCATTCTCAGAAACTTCTGTGTGATGAGTGCATTCAACTCACAGACTTGAACATTGCTTTTGATAGAGCAGTTTGGAAACACTCCTTTTGTAAAATCTGCAAGTGTTTATTTGGAGCGCTTTGAGGCCTATCCTGGAAAAGGAAATATCTTCACATAATAACTAGACAGAAGCATTCTCAGAAACTTCTTTGGATGAGTGCATTCTACTCACAGAGTTGAACCTTCTTTGGGATAGAAGAGTTTTCAAACTCTCTTTTTGTAGAATCTGCAAGTGCACATTTGGAACTGTTGGAGGCCAACGCTGGAAAAGGAAACATCCTCACATAGAAACTAGACAGAAGCATTCTCAGAAACTTGCTTGTGACGAGTGTATTCAACTCACAGACTTGAACCTTTCTTTTGAAAGAGCAGTTTTGGAACACTCTTTTTGTAGGGTCTGCTAGTGTATATTTGGAGCGCTGTGAGGCCTATGCTGGGAAATGAAATATCGTCACCTAAAAACTAGACGGAAGCATTCTCAGAAACTTCTGTGTGATGAGTGCATTCAAATCACAGACTTGAACGTTCCTTTTGATAGAACAGTTTTGAAACACTCCTTTTGTAGAATCTGCAAGTGTTTCTTTGAAGCGCTTGGAGTCCTATGCTGGAAAAGAATTGTCTTCAAATAAGAACTACACAGAAGCATTCTCAGAAACTTCTTTGTGATGAGTGCATTCAACACACAGACTTGAACCTTCCTTTTGAAAGAGCAGTTTTGAAACACTCTTTTTGTAGAATCTGCAAGTGGATATTTGGAGCGCTTTGAGGCCTATGCTGGGAAATGAAATATCTTCTCCTAAAAACTAGACAGAAGCATTCTCAGAAACTTCTGTGTGATGAGTGCATTCAACTCAAAAACTTGAACATTGCTTTTGAAAGAGCAGTTTGGAAACACTCCTTTTGTAAAATCTGCAAGTGTTTATTTGGAGCGCTTTGAGGCCTATCCTGGAAAAGGAAATATCTTCACATAATAACTAGACAGAAGCATTCTCAGAAACTTCTTTGTGATGAGTGCATTCTACTCACAGACTTGAACGTTCCTTTTGATACAACAGTTTTGAAACACTCCTTTTGTAGAATCTGCAAGTGTTTATTTCGAGCGCTTGGAGGCCTATGCTGGAAAAGGAAATGTCTTCAAATAACAACTACACAGAAGCATTCTCAGAAACTTCTTTGTGATGAGTGCATTCAACTCACAGACTTGAACCTTCCTTTTGAAAGAGCAGTTTTGAAACACTCTTTTTGTAGAATCTGCAAGTGGATATTTGGAGCGCTTTGAGGCCTATGCTGGGAAATGAAATATCTTCTCCTAAAAACTAGACATAAGCATTCTCAGAAACTTCTGTGTGATGAGTGCATTCAACTCACAGACTTTAACATTGGTTTTGATAGAGCAGTTTGGAAACACTCCTTTTGTAAAATCTGCAAGTGTTTATTTGGAGGGCTTTGAGGCCTATCCTGGAAAAGGAAATATCTTCACATAATAAATAGACAGAAGCATTCTCAGAAACTTCTTTGTGATGAGTGCATTCTACTCACAGAGTTGAACCTTCTTTGTGATAGAAGAGTTTTCAAACACTCTTTTTGTAGAATCTGCAAGTGCACATTTGGAACTGTTGGAGGCCAACGCTGGAAAAGGAAACATCCTCATATAGAAACTAGACAGAAGCATTCTCAGAAACTTGCTTGTGACGAGTGCATTCAACTCACAGACTTGAACCTTTCTTTTGAAAGAGCAGTTTTGGAGCACTCTTTTTGTAGAATCTGCTAGTGTATATTTGGAGCGCTGTGAGGCCTATGCTGGGAAATGAAATATCTTCACCTAAAAACTAGACGGAGGCATTCTCAGAAACTTCTGTGTGATGAGTGCATTCAACTCACAGACTTGAACGTTCCTTTTGATAGAACAGTTTTGAAACACTCCTTTTGTAGAATCTGCAAGTGTTTCTTTGGAGCGCTTGGAGTCCTATGCTGGAAAAGGAAATGTCTTCAAATAACAACTACACAGAAGCATTCTCAGAAACTTCTTTGTGATGAGTGCATTCAACTCACAGACTTGAACCTTCCTTTTGAAAGAGCAGTTTTGAAACACTCTTTCTGTAGAATCTGCAAGTGGATATTTGGAGCGCTTTGAGGCCTATGCTGGGAAATGAAATATCTTCTCCTAAAAACTAGACAGAGCATTCTCAGAAACTTCTGTGTGATGAGTGCATTCAACTCACAAACTTGAACATAGCTTTTGAAAGAGCAGTTTGGAAACACTCCTTTTTTAAAATCTGCAAGTGTTTATTTGGAGCGCTTTGAGGCCTATCCTGGAAAAGGAAATATCTTCACATAATAACTAGACAGAAGCATTCTCAGAAACTTCTTTGTGATGAGTTCATTCTACTCACAGACTTGAACGTTCCTTTTGATACAACAGTTTTGAAACACTCCTTTTGTAGAATCTGCAAGTGTTTATTTCGAGCGCTTGGAGGCCTTTGCTGGAAAAGGAAATGTCTTCAAATAACAACTACACAGAAGCATTCTCAGAAACTACTTTGTGATGAGCGCATTCAACTCACAGACTTGAAACTTCCTTTTGAAAGAGCAGTTTTGGAACACTCTTTTTGTAGAATCTGCTAGTGTATATTTGGAGCGCTGTGAGGCCTATGCTGGGAAATGAAATATCTTCACCTAAAAACTAGACGGAAGCATTCTCCGAAACTTCTGTGTGATGAGTGCATTCAACTCACAGACTTGAACGTTCCTTTTGATAGAACAGTTTGGAAACACTCCTTTTGTAGAATCTGCAAGTGTTTACTTCGAACGCTTGGAGGCCTACGCTGGAAAAGGAAATGTCTTCAAATAAAAACTACACAGAAGCATTCTCAGAAACTTCTTTGTGATGAGTGCATTCAACTCACAGACTTGAACCTTCCTTTTGAAAGAGCAGTTTTGAAACACTCTTTTTGTAGAATCTGCAAGTGGATATTTGTAGTGCTTTGAGGCCTATGCTGGGAAATGAAATATCTTCTACTAAAAACTAGACAGAAGCATTCTCAGAAACTTCTGTGTGATGAGTGCATTCAACTCACAGACTTGAACATTGCTTTTGATAGAGCAGTTTGGACACACTCCTTTTGTAAAATCTGCAAGTGTTTATTTGGAGCGCTTTGAGGCCTATCCTGGAAAAGGAAATATCTTCACATAATAACTAGACAGAAGCATTCTCAGAAACTTCTTTGTGATGAGTGCATTCTACTCACAGAGTTGAACCTTCTTTGTGATAGAAGAGTTTTCAAACTCTCTTTTTGTAGAATCTGCAAGTGCACATTTGGAACTGTTGGAGGCCAACCCTGGAAAAGGAAACATCCTCACGTAGAAACTAGACAGAAGCATTCTCATAAACTTGCTTGTGACGAGTGCATTCAACTCACAGACTTGAACCTTTCTTTTGAAAGAGCAGTTTTGGAACACTCTTTTTGTAGAATCTGCTAGTGTATAGTTGGAGCGCTGTGAGGCCTATGCTGGGAAATGAAATATCTTCACCTAAAAACTAGACGGAAGCATTCTCCGAAACTTCCGTGTGATGAGTGCATTCAACTCACAGACTTGAACGTTCCTTTTGATAGAACAGTTTTGAAACACTCCTTTTGTAGAATCTGCAAGTGTTTCTTTCGAGCGCTTGGAGGACTACGCTGGAAAAGGAAATGTCTTCAAATAAAAACTACACAGAAGCATTCTCAGAAACTTCTTTTTGATGAGTGCATTCAACTCACAGAGTTGAGCCTTCCTTTTGAAAGAGCAGTTTTGAAACACTCTTTTTGTAGAATGTGCAAGTGGATATTTGGAGCGCTTTGAGGCCTATGCTGGGAAATGAAATATCTTCTCCTAAAAACTAGACAGAAGCATTCTCAGAAACTTCTGTGTGATGAGTGCATTCAACTCACAGACTTGAACATTGCTTTTGATAGACCAGTTTGGAAACACTCCTTTTGTAAAATCTGCAAGTGTTTATTTGGAGCGCTTTGAGGCCTATCCTGGAAAAGGAAATATCTTCACAAAATAACTAGACAGAAGCATTCTCAGAAACTTCTTTGTGATAAGTGCATTCTACTCACAGAGTTGAACCTTCTTTGTGATAGAAGAGTTTTCAAACTCTCTTTTTGTAGAATCTGCAAGTGCACATTTGGAACTGTTGGAGGCCAACGCTGGAAAAGGAAACATCCTCACATAGAAACTAGACAGAAGCATTCTCAGAAACTTGCTTGTGACGAGTGCATTCAACTCACAGACTTGAACCTTTCTTTTGAAAGAGCAGTTTTGGAACACTCTTTTTGTAGAATCTGCTAGTGTATATTTGGAGCGCTGTGAGGCCTATGCTGGGAAATGAAATATCTTCACCTAAAAACTAGACGGAAGCATTCTCCGAAACTTCTGTGTGATGAGTGCATTCAACTCACAGACTTGAAGGTTCCTTTTGATAGAACAGTTTTGAAACAATCCTTTTGTAGAATCTGCAAGTGTTTCTTTCGAGCGCTTGGAGGACTACGCTGTAAAAGGAAATGTATTCAAATAACAACTACACGGAAGCATTCTCAGAAACTTCTTTGTGATGAGTGCATTCAACTCACAGACTTGAACCTTCCTTTTGAAAGAGCAGTTTTGAAACACTCTTTTTGTAGAATCTGCAAGTGGATATTTGGAGCGCTTTGAGGCCTATGCTGGGAAATGAAATATCTTCTCCTAAAAACTAGACAGAAGCATTCTCAGAAACTTCTGTGTGATGAGTGCATTCAACTCACAGACTTGAACAATGCTTTTGATAGAGCAGTTTGGAAACACTCCTTTTGTAAAATCTGCAAGTGTTTATTTGGAGCGCTTTGAGGCCTATCCTGGAAAAGGAAATATCTTCACATAATAACTAGACAGAAGCCTTCTCAGAAACTTCTTTGTGATGAGTGCATTCTACTCACAGAGTTGAACCTTCTTTGTGATAGAAGAGTTTTCAAACTCTCTTTTTGTAGAATCTGCAAGTGCACATTTGGAACTGTTGGAGGCCAACGCTGGAAAAGGAAACATCCTCACGTAGAAACTAGACAGAAGCATTCTCAGAAACTTGCTTGTGACGAGTGCATTCAACTCACAGACTTGAACCTTTCTTTTGAAAGAGCAGTTTTGGAACACTCTTTTTGTAGGATCTGCTAGTGTATATTTGGAGCGCTGTGAGGCCTACGCTGGGAAATCAAATATCTTCACCTAAAAACTAGACGGAAGCATTCTCCGAAACTTCTGTGTGATGAGTGCATTCAACTCACAGACTTGAACGTTCCTTTTGATAGAACAGTTTTGAAACCCTCCTTTTGTAGAATCTGCAAGTGTTTATTTCGAGCGCTTGGAGGCCTACGCTGGAAAAGGAAATGTCTTCAAATAACAACTACACAGAAGCATTCCCAGAAACTTCTTTGTGATGAGTGCATTCAACTCACAGACTTGAACCTTCCTTTTGAAAGAGCAGTTTTGAAACACTCTTTTTGTAGAATCTGCAAGTGGATATTTGGAGCGCTTTGAGGCCTATGCTGGGAAATGAAATATCTTCTCCTAAAAACTAGACAGAAGCATTCTCAGAAACTTCTGTGTGATGAGTGCATTCAACTCACAGACTTGAACACTGCTTTTGATAGAGCAGTTTGGAAACACTCCTTTTGTAAAATCTGCAAGTGTTTATTTGGAGCGCTTTGAGGCCTATCCTGGAAAAGGAAATATCTTCACATAATAACTAGACAGAAGCATTCTCAGAAACTTCTTGGTGATGAGTGCATTCTACTCACAGAGTTGAACCTTCTTTGTGATAGAAGAGTTTTCAAACTCTCTTTTTGTAGAATCTGCAAGTGCACATTTGGAACTGTTGGAGGCCAACGCTGGAAAAGGAAACATCCTCAAATAGAAACTAGACAGAAGCATTCTCAGAAACTTGCTGGTGACGAGTGCATTCAACTCACAGACTTGAACCTTTCTTTTGAAAGAGCAGTTTTGGAACACTCTTTTTGTAGGATCTGCTAGTGTATATTTGGAGCGCTGTGAGGCCTGCGCTGGGAAATGAAATATCTTCACCTAAAAACTAGACGGAAGTATTCTCCGAAACTTCTGTGTGATGAGTGCATTCAACTCACAGACTTGAAAGTTCCTTTTGATAGAACAGTTTTGAAACACTCCTTTTGTAGAATCTGCAAGTGTTTATTTCGAGAGCTTGGAGGCCTATGCTGGAAAAGGAAATGTCTTCAAATAACAACTACACAGAAGCATTCTCAGAAACTTCTTTGTGATGAGTGCATTCAACTCACAGACTTGAACCTTCCTTTTGAAAGAGCAGTTTTGAAACACTCTTTTTGTAGAATCTGCAAGTGGATATTTGGAGCGCTTTGAGGCCTATGCTGGCAAATGAAATATCTTCTCCTAAAAACTAGACAGAAGCATTCTCAGAAACTTCTGTGTGATGAGTGCATTCAACTCACAGACTTTAACATTGGTTTTGATAGAGCAGTTTGGAAACACTCCTTTTGTAAAATCTGCAAGTGTTTATTTGGAGCGCTTTGAGGCCTATCCTGGAAAAGGAAATATCTTCACATAATAACTAGACAGAAGCATTCTCAGAAACTTCTTGGTGATGAGTGCATTCTACTCACAGAGTTGAACCTTCTTTGTGATAGAAGAGTTTTCAAACTCTCTTTTTGTAGAATCTGCAAGTGCACATTTGGAACTGTTGGAGGCCAACCCTGGAAAAGGAAACATCCTCACGTAGAAACTAGACAGAAGCATTCTCATAAACTTGCTTGTGACGAGTGCATTCAACTCACAGACTTGAACCTTTCTTTTGAAAGAGCAGTTTTGGAACACTCTTTTTGTAGAATCTGCTAGTGTATATTTGGAGCGCTGTGAGGCCTACGCTGGGAAATGAAATATCTTCACCTAAAAACTAGACGGAAGCATTCTCCGAAACTTCTGTGTGATGAGTGCATTCAACTCACAGACTTGAACGTTCCTTTTGATAGAACAGTTTTGAAACACTCCTTTTGTAGAATCTGCAAGTGTTTCTTTCGAGCGCTTGGAGGACTACGCTGGAAAAGGAAATGTCTTCAAATAACAACTACACAGAAGCATTCTCAGACACTTCTTTGTGATGAGTGCATTCAACTCACAGAGTTGAACCTTCCTTTTGAAAGAGCAGTTTTGAAACACTCTTTTTGTAGAATCTGCAAGTGGATATTTGGAGCGCTTTGAGGCCTATGCTGGGAAATGAAATATCTTCTCCTAAAAACTAGACAGAAGCATTCTCAGAAACTTCTGTGTGATGAGTGCATTCAACTCACAGACTTGAACATTGCTTTTGATAGAGCAGTTTGGAAACACTCCTTTTGTAAAATCTGCAAGTGTTTATTTGGAGCGCTTTGAGGCCTATCCTGGAAAAGGAAATATCTTCACAAAATTACTAGACAGAAGCATTCTCAGAAACTTCTTTGTGATAAGTGCATTCTACTCACAGAGTTGAACCTTCTTTGTGATAGAAGAGTTTTCAAACTCTCTTTTTGTAGAATCTGCAAGGGCACATTTGGAACTGTTGGAGGCCAACGCTGGAAAAGGAAACATCCTCACATAGAAACTAGACAGAAGCATTCTCAGAAACTTGCTTGTGACGAGTGCATTCAACTCACAGACTTGAACCTTTCTTTTGAAAGAGCAGTTTTGGAACACTCTTTTTGTAGAATCTGCTAGTGTATATTTGGAGCGCTGTGAGGCCTATGCTGGGAAATGAAATATCTTCACCTAAAAACTAGACGGAAGCATTCTCCGAAACTTCTGTGTGATGAGTGCATTCAACTCACAGACTTGAACGTTCCTTTTGATAGAACAGTTTTGAAACACTCCTTTTGTAGAATCTGGAAGTGTTTCTTTCGAGCGCTTGGAGGACTACGCTGTAAAAGGAAATGTATTCAAATAACAACTACACGGAAGCATTCTCAGAAACTTCTTTGTGATGAGTGCATTCAACTCACAGACTTGAACCTTCCTTTTGAAAGAGCAGTTTTGAAACACTCTTTTTGTAGAATCTGCAAGTGGATATTTGGAGCGCTTTGAGGCCTATGCTGGGAAATGAAATATCTTCTCCTAAAAACTAGACAGAAGCATTCTCAGAAACTTCTGTGTGATGAGTGCATTCAACTCACAGACTTGAACAATGCTTTTGATAGAGCAGTTTGGAAACACTCCTTTTGTAAAATCTGCAAGTGTTTATTTGGAGCGCTTTGAGGCCTATCCTGGAAAAGGAAATATCTTCACATAATAACTAGACAGAAGCCTTCTCAGAAACTTCTTTGTGATGAGTGCATTCTACTCACAGAGTTGAACCTTCTTTGTGATAGAAGAGTTTTCAAACTCTCTTTTTGTAGAATCTGCAAGTGCACATTTGGAACTGTTGGAGGCCAACGCTGGAAAAGGAAACATCCTCACGTAGAAACTAGACAGAAGCATTCTCAGAAACTTGCTTGTGACGAGTGCATTCAACTCACAGACTTGAACCTTTCTTTTGAAAGAGCAGTTTTGGAACACTCTTTTTGTAGGATCTGCTAGTGTATATTTGGAGCGCTGTGAGGCCTACGCTGGGAAATGAAATATCTTCACCTAAAAACTAGACGGAAGCATTCTCCGAAACTTCTGTGTGATGAGTGCATTCAACTCACAGACTTGAACGTTCCTTTTGATAGAACAGTTTTGAAACCCTCCTTTTGTAGAATCTGCAAGTGTTTATTTCGAGCGCTTGGAGGCCTATGCTGGAAAAGGAAGTGTCTTCAAATAACAACTACACAGAAGCATTCTCAGAAACTTCTTTGTGATGAGTGCATTCAACTGACAGACATGAACCTTGCTTTTGAAAGAGCAGCTTTGAAACACTCTTTTTGTAGAATCTGCAAGTGGATATTTGGAGCGCTTTGAGGCCTATGCTGGGAAATGAAATATCTTCTCCTAAAAACTAGACAGAAGCATTCTCAGAAACTTCTGTGTGATGAGTGCATTCAACTCACAGGCTTGAACACTGCTTTTGATAGAGCAGTTTGGAAACACTCCTTTTGTAAAATCTGCAAGTGTTTATTTGGAGCGCTTTGAGGCCTATCCTGGAAAAGGAAATATCTTCACATAATAACTAGACAGAAGCATTCTCAGAAACTTCTTGGTGATGAGTGCATTCTACTCACAGAGTTGAACCTTCTTTGTGATAGAAGAGTTTTCAAACTCTCTTTTTGTAGAATCTGCAAGGGCACATTTGGAACTGTTGGAGGCCAACGCTGGAAAAGGAAACATCCTCACATAGAAACTAGACAGAAGCATTCTCAGAAACTTGCTTGTGACAAGTGCATTCAACTCACAGACTTGAACCTTTCTTTTGAAAGAGCAGTTTTGGAACACTCTTTTTGTAGAATCTGCCAGTGTATATTTGGAGCGGTGTGATGCCTATGCTGGGAAATGAAATATCTTCACCTAAAAACTAGACGGAAGCATTCTCAGAAACTTCTGTGTGATGAGTGCATTCAACTCACAGACTTCAACGTTCCTTTTGATACAACAGTTTTGAAACACTGCTTTTGTAGAATCTGCAATTGTTTCTTTCGAGCGCTTGGAGGCCTATGCTGGAAAAGGAAATGTCTTCAAATAACAACTACACAGAAGCATTCTCAGAAACTTCTTTGTGATGAGTGCATTCAACTCACAGACTTGAACCTTCCTTTTGAAAGAGCAGTTTTGAAACACTCTTTTTGTAGAATCTGCAAGTGGATATTTGGAACGCTTTGAGGCCTATGCTGGGAAATGAAATATCTTCTCCTGAAAACTAGACAGAAGCATTCTCAGAAACTTCTGTGTGATGAGTGCATTCAACTCACAGACTTGAACACTGCTTTTGATAGAGCAGTTTGGAAACACTCCTTTTGTAAAATCTGCAAGTGTTTATTTGGAGCTCTTTGAGGCCTATCCTGGAAAAGGAAATATCTTCACATAATAACTAGACAGAAGCATTCTCAGAAACTTCTTGGTGATGAGTGCATTCTACTCACAGAGTTGAACCTTCTTTGTGATAGAAGAGTTTTCAAACTCTCTTTTTGTAGAATCTGCAAGGGCACATTTGGAACTGTTGGAGGCCAACGCTGGAAAAGGAAACATCCTCACATAGAAACTAGACAGAAGCATTCTCAGAAACTTGCTTGTGACGAGTGCATTCAACTCACAGACTTGAACATTTCTTTTGAAAGAGCAGTTTTGGAACACTCTTTTTGTAGAATCTGCTAGTGTATATTTGGTGCGCTGTGAGGCCTATGCTGGGAAATGAAATATCTTCACCTAAAAACTAGACGGAAGCATTCTCCGAAACTTCTGTGTGATGAGTGCATTCAACTCACAGACTTAAACGTTCCTTTTGATAGAACAGTTTTGAAACACTCCTTTTGTAGAATCTGCAAGTGTTTACTTCGAACGCTTGGAGGCCTACGCTGGAAAAGGAAATGTCTTCAAATAACAACTACACAGAAGCATTCTCAGAAACTTCTTTGTGATGACTGCATTCAACTCACAGACTTCAACCTTCCTTTTGAAAGAGCAGTTTTGAAACACTCTTTTTGTAGAATCTGCAAGTGGATATTTGTAGTGCTTTGAGGCCTATGCTGGGAAATGAAATATCTTCTACTAAAAACTAGACAGAAGCATTCTCAGAAACTTCTGTGTGATGAGTGCATTCAACTCACAGACTTGAACATTGCTTTTGATAGAGCAGTTTGGACACACTCCTTTTGTAAAATCTGCAAGTGTTTATTTGGAGCGCTTTGAGGCCTATCCTGGAAAAGGAAATATCTTCACATAATAACTAGACAGAAGCATTCTCAGAAACTTCTTTGTGATGAGTGCATTCTACTCACAGAGTTGAACCTTCTTTGTGATAGAAGAGTTTTCAAACTCTCTTTTTGTAGAATCTGCAAGTGCACATTTGGAACTGTTGGAGGCCAACCCTGGAAAAGGAAACATCCTCACGTAGAAACTAGACAGAAGCATTCTCATAAACTTGCTTGTGACGAGTGCATTCAACTCACAGACTTGAACCTTTCTTTTGAAAGAGCAGTTTTGGAACACTCTTTTTGTAGAATCTGCTAGTGTATATTTGGAGCGCTGTGAGGCCTATGCTGGGAAATGAAATATCTTCACCTAAAAACTAGACGGAAGCATTCTCCGAAACTTCTGTGTGATGAGTGCATTCAACTCACAGACTTGAACGTTCCTTTTGATAGAACAGTTTTGAAACACTCCTTTTGTAGAATCTGCAAGTGTTTCTTTCGAGCGCTTGGAGGACTACGCTGGAAAAGGAAATGTCTTCAAATAACAACTACACAGAAGCATTCTCAGAAACTTCTTTGTGATGAGTGCATTCAACTCACAGACTTGAACCTTCCTTTTGAAAGAGCAGTTTTGAAACACTCTTTTTGTAGAATCTGCAAGTGGATATTTGGAGCGCTTTGAGGCCTATGCTGGGAAATGAAATATCTTCTCCTAAAAACTAGACGGAAGCATTCTCCGAAACTTCTGTGTGATGAGTGCATTCAACTCGCAGACGTGAACATTCCTATTGATAGAACACTTTTGAAACACTCCTTTTGTAGAATCTGCAAGTGTTTATTTGGAGCGCTTGTAGGCCTACGCTGGGAAAGGAAATGTCTTCAAATAACTACACAGAAGCATTCTCAGAAACTTCTTTGTGATGAGTGCATTCTACTCACAGAGTTGAACCTTCTTTGTGATAGAAGAGTTTTCAAACTCTCTTTTTGTAGAATCTGCAAGTGCACATTTGGAACTGTTGGAGGCCAACGCTGGAAAAGGAAACATCCTCACATAGAAACTAGACAGAAGCATTCTCAGAAACTTGCTTGTGACGAGTGCATTCAACTCACAGACTTGAACCTTTCTTTTGAAAGAGCAGTTTTGGAACACTCTTTTTGTAGAATCTGCTGGTGTATACTTGGAGCGCTGTGAGGCCTATGCTGGGAAATGAAATATCTTCACCTAAAAACTAGACGGAAGCATTCTCCGAAACTTCTGTGTGATGAGTGCGTTCAACTCACAGACTTGAACTTTCCTTTTGATAGAACACTTTTGAAACACTCCTTTTGTAGAATCTGCAAGTGTTTATTTGGAGCGCTTGTAGGCCTACGCTGGGAAAGGAAATGTCTTCAAATAACTACACAGAAGCATTCTCAGAAACTTCTTTGTGATGAGTGCATTCTACTCACAGAGTTGAACCTTCTTTGTGATAGAAGAGTTTTCAAACTCTCTTTTTGTAGAATCTGCAAGTGCACATTTGGAACTGTTGGAGGCCAACGCTGGAAAAGGAAACATCCTCACATAGAAACTAGACAGAAGCATTCTCAGAAACTTGCTTGTGACGAGTGCATTCAACTCACAGACTTGAACCTTTCTTTTGAAAGAGCAGTTTTGGAACACTCTTTTTGTAGAATCTGCTGGTGTATACTTGGAGCGCTGTGAGGCCTATGCTGGGAAATGAAATATCTTCACCTAAAAACTAGACGGAAGCATTCTCCGAAACTTCTGTGTGATGAGTGCGTTCAACTCACAGACTTGAACTTTCCTTTTGATAGAACACTTTTGAAACACTCCTTTTGTAGAATCTGCAAGTGTTTTTTGAAGGGCTTGGAGTCCTATGCTGGAAAAGGAAATGTCTTCAAATAACAACTACACAGAAGCATTCTCAGAAACTTCTTTGTGATGAGTGCATTCAACTCACAGACTTGAATCTTCCTTTTGAAAGAGCAGTTTTGAAACCCTCTTTTTGTAGAATCTGCAAGTGGATATTTGGAGCGCTTTGATTCCTCTGCTGGGAAATGAAATATCTTCTCCTAAAAACTAGACAGAAGCATTCTCAGAAACTTCTGTGTGATGAGTGCATTCATCTCACAGACTTGAACACTGCTTTTGATAGAGCAGTTTGGAAACACTCCTTTTGTAAAATCTGCAAGTGTTTATTTGGAGCGCTTTGAGGCCTATCCTGGAAAAGGAAATATCTTCATATAATAACTAGACAGAAGCATTCTCAGAAACTTCTTTGTGATGAGTGCATTCTACTCACAGAGTTGAACCTTCTTTGTGATGGTAGAGTTTTCAAACTCTCTTTTTGTAGAATCTGCAAGTGCACATTTGGAACTGTTGGAGGCCAACGCTGGAAAAGGAATCATCCTCACATAGAAACTAGACAGAAGCATTCTCAGAAACTTGCTTGTGACGATTGCATTCAACTCACAGACTTGAACCTTTCTTTTGAAAGAGCAGTTTTGGAACACTCTTTTTGTAGAATCTGCTAATGTATATTTGGAGCGCTGTGAGGCCTATGCTGGGAAATGAAATATATTCACCTAAAAATTAGACGGAAGCATTCTCCGAAACTTCTGTGTGATGAGTGCATTCAACTCACAGACTTGAACGTTCCTTTTGATAGAACAGTTTTGAAACACTCCTTTTGTAGAATCTGCAAGTGTTTATTTCGAGAGCTTGGAGGCCTATGCTGGAAAAGGAAATGTCTTCAAATAACAACTACACAGAAGCATTCTCAGAAACTTCTTTGTGATGAGTGCATTCAACTCACAGACTTGAACCTTCCTTTTGAAAGAGCAGTTTTGAAACACTCTTTTTGTAGAATCTGCAAGTGGATATTTGGAGCGCTTTGAGGCCTATGCTGGCAAATGAAATATCTTCTCCTAAAAACTAGACAGAAGCATTCTCAGAAACTTCTGTGTGATGAGTGCATTCAACTCACAGACTTTAACATTGGTTTTGATAGAGCAGTTTGGAAACACTCCTTTTGTAAAATCTGCAAGTGTTTATTTGGAGCGCTTTGAGGCCTATCCTGGAAAAGGAAATATCTTCACATAATAACTAGACAGAAGCATTCTCAGAAACTTCTTGGTGATGAGTGCATTCTACTCACAGAGTTGAACCTTCTTTGTGATAGAAGAGTTTTCAAACTCTCTTTTTGTAGAATCTGCAAGTGCACATTTGGAACTGTTGGAGGCCAACCCTGGAAAAGGAAACATCCTCACGTAGAAACTAGACAGAAGCATTCTCATAAACTTGCTTGTGACGAGTGCATTCAACTCACAGACTTGAACCTTTCTTTTGAAAGAGCAGTTTTGGAACACTCTTTTTGTAGAATCTGCTAGTGTATATTTGGAGCGCTGTGAGGCCTACGCTGGGAAATGAAATATCTTCACCTAAAAACTAGACGGAAGCATTCTCCGAAACTTCTGTGTGATGAGTGCATTCAACTTACAGACTTGAACGTTCCTTTTGATAGAACAGTTTTGAAACACTCCTTTTGTAGAATCTGCAAGTGTTTCTTTCGAGCGCTTGGAGGACTACGCTGGAAAAGGAAATGTCTTCAAGTAACAACTACACAGAAGCATTCTCAGACACTTCTTTGTGATGAGTGCATTCAACTCACAGAGTTGAACCTTCCTTTTGAAAGAGCAGTTTTGAAACACTCTTTTTGTAGAATCTGCAAGTGGATATTTGGATCGCTTTGAGGCCTATGCTGGGAAATGAAATATCTTCTCCTAAAAACTAGACAGAAGCATTCTCAGAAACTTCTGTGTGATGAGTGCATTCAACTCACAGACTTGAACATTGCTTTTGATAGAGCAGTTTGGAAACACTCCTTTTGTAAAATCTGCAAGTGTTTATTTGGAGCGCTTTGAGGCCTATCCTGGAAAAGGAAATATCTTCACAAAATTACTAGACAGAAGCATTCTCAGAAACTTCTTTGTGATAAGTGCATTCTACTCACAGAGTTGAACCTTCTTTGTGATAGAAGAGTTTTCAAACTCTCTTTTTGTAGAATCTGCAAGGGCACATTTGGAACTGTTGGAGGCCAACGCTGGAAAAGGAAACATCCTCACATAGAAACTAGACAGAAGCATTCTCAGAAACTTGCTTGTGACGAGTGCATTCAACTCACAGACTTGAACCTTTCTTTTGAAAGAGCAGTTTTGGAACACTCTTTTTGTAGAATCTGCTAGTGTATATTTGGAGCGCTGTGAGGCCTATGCTGGGAAATGAAATATCTTCACCTAAAAACTAGACGGAAGCATTCTCCGAAACTTCTGTGTGATGAGTGCATTCAACTCACAGACTTGAACGTTCCTTTTGATAGAACAGTTTTGAAACACTCCTTTTGTAGAATCTGGAAGTGTTTCTTTCGAGCGCTTGGAGGACTACGCTGTAAAAGGAAATGTATTCAAATAACAACTACACGGAAGCATTCTCAGAAACTTCTTTGTGATGAGTGCATTCAACTCACAGACTTGAACCTTCCTTTTGAAAGAGCAGTTTTGAAACACTCTTTTTGTAGAATCTGCAAGTGGATATTTGGAGCGCTTTGAGGCCTATGCTGGGAAATGAAATATCTTCTCCTAAAAACTAGACAGAAGCATTCTCAGAAACTTCTGTGTGATGAGTGCATTCAACTCACAGACTTGAACAATGCTTTTGATAGAGCAGTTTGGAAACACTCCTTTTGTAAAATCTGCAAGTGTTTATTTGGAGCGCTTTGAGGCCTATCCTGGAAAAGGAAATATCTTCACATAATAACTAGACAGAAGCCTTCTCAGAAACTTCTTTGTGATGAGTGCATTCTACTCACAGAGTTGAACCTTCTTTGTGATAGAAGAGTTTTCAAACTCTCTTTTTGTAGAATCTGCAAGTGCACATTTGGAACTGTTGGAGGCCAACGCTGGAAAAGGAAACATCCTCACGTAGAAACTAGACAGAAGCATTCTCAGAAACTTGCTTGTGACGAGTGCATTCAACTCACAGACTTGAACCTTTCTTTTGAAAGAGCAGTTTTGGAACACTCTTTTTGTAGGATCTGCTAGTGTATATTTGGAGCGCTGTGAGGCCTACGCTGGGAAATGAAATATCTTCACCTAAAAACTAGACGGAAGCATTCTCCGAAACTTCTGTGTGATGAGTGCATTCAACTCACAGACTTGAACATTCCTTTTGATAGAACAGTTTTGAAACCCTCCTTTTGTAGAATCTGCAAGTGTTTATTTCGAGCGCTTGGAGGCCTATGCTGGAAAAGGAAGTGTCTTCAAATAACAACTACACAGAAGCATTCTCAGAAACTTCTTTGTGATGAGTGCATTCAACTGACAGACATGAACCTTCCTTTTGAAAGAGCAGCTTTGAAACACTCTTTTTGTAGAATCTGCAAGTGGATATTTGGAGCGCTTTGAGGCCTATGCTGGGAAATGAAATATCTTCTCCTAAAAACTAGACAGAAGCATTCTCAGAAACTTCTGTGTGATGAGTGCATTCAACTCACAGACTTGAACACTGCTTTTGATAGAGCAGTTTGGAAACACTCCTTTTGTAAAATCTGCAAGTGTTTATTTGGAGCGCTTTGAGGCCTATCCTGGAAAAGGAAATATCTTCACATAATAACTAGACAGAAGCATTCTCAGAAACTTCTTGGTGATGAGTGCATTCTACTCACAGAGTTGAACCTTCTTTGTGATAGAAGAGTTTTCAAACTCTCTTTTTGTAGAATCTGCAAGGGCACATTTGGAACTGTTGGAGGCCAACGCTGGAAAAGGAAACATCCTCACATAGAAACTAGACAGAAGCATTCTCAGAAACTTGCTTGTGACAAGTGCATTCAACTCACAGACTTGAACCTTTCTTTTGAAAGAGCAGTTTTGGAACACTCTTTTTGTAGAATCTGCCAGTGTATATTTGGAGCGGTGTGATGCCTATGCTGGGAAATGAAATATCTTCACCTAAAAACTAGACGGAAGCATTCTCAGAAACTTCTGTGTGATGAGTGCATTCAACTCACAGACTTCAACGTTCCTTTTGATACAACAGTTTTGAAACACTGCTTTTGTAGAATCTGCAATTGTTTCTTTCGAGCGCTTGGAGGCCTATGCTGGAAAAGGAAATGTCTTCAAATAACAACTACACAGAAGCATTCTCAGAAACTTCTTTGTGATGAGTGCATTCAACTCACAGACTTGAACCTTCCTTTTGAAAGAGCAGTTTTGAAACACTCTTTTTGTAGAATCTGCAAGTGGATATTTGGAACGCTTTGAGGCCTATGCTGGGAAATGAAATATCTTCTCCTGAAAACTAGACAGAAGCATTCTCAGAAACTTCTGTGTGATGAGTGCATTCAACTCACAGACTTGAACACTGCTTTTGATAGAGCAGTTTGGAAACACTCCTTTTGTAAAATCTGCAAGTGTTTATTTGGAGCTCTTTGAGGCCTATCCTGGAAAAGGAAATATCTTCACATAATAACTAGACAGAAGCATTCTCAGAAACTTCTTGGTGATGAGTGCATTCTACTCACAGAGTTGAACCTTCTTTGTGATAGAAGAGTTTTCAAACTCTCTTTTTGTAGAATCTGCAAGGGCACATTTGGAACTGTTGGAGGCCAACGCTGGAAAAGGAAACATCCTCACATAGAAACTAGACAGAAGCATTCTCAGAAACTTGCTTGTGACGAGTGCATTCAACTCACAGACTTGAACATTTCTTTTGAAAGAGCAGTTTTGGAACACTCTTTTTGTAGAATCTGCTAGTGTATATTTGGTGCGCTGTGAGGCCTATGCTGGGAAATGAAATATCTTCACCTAAAAACTAGACGGAAGCATTCTCCGAAACTTCTGTGTGATGAGTGCATTCAACTCACAGACTTAAACGTTCCTTTTGATAGAACAGTTTTGAAACACTCCTTTTGTAGAATCTGCAAGTGTTTACTTCGAACGCTTGGAGGCCTACGCTGGAAAAGGAAATGTCTTCAAATAACAACTACACAGAAGCATTCTCAGAAACTTCTTTGTGATGAGTGCATTCAACTCACAGACTTCAACCTTCCTTTTGAAAGAGCAGTTTTGAAACACTCTTTTTGTAGAATCTGCAAGTGGATATTTGTAGTGCTTTGAGGCCTATGCTGGGAAATGAAATATCTTCTACTAAAAACTAGACAGAAGCATTCTCAGAAACTTCTGTGTGATGAGTGCATTCAACTCACAGACTTGAACATTGCTTTTGATAGAGCAGTTTGGACACACTCCTTTTGTAAAATCTGCAAGTGTTTATTTGGAGCGCTTTGAGGCCTATCCTGGAAAAGGAAATATCTTCACATAATAACTAGACAGAAGCATTCTCAGAAACTTCTTTGTGATGAGTGCATTCTACTCACAGAGTTGAACCTTCTTTGTGATAGAAGAGTTTTCAAACTCTCTTTTTGTAGAATCTGCAAGTGCACATTTGGAACTGTTGGAGGCCAACCCTGGAAAAGGAAACATCCTCACGTAGAAACTAGACAGAAGCATTCTCATAAACTTGCTTGTGACGAGTGCATTCAACTCACAGACTTGAACCTTTCTTTTGAAAGAGCAGTTTTGGAACACTCTTTTTGTAGAATCTGCTAGTGTATATTTGGAGCGCTGTGAGGCCTATGCTGGGAAATGAAATATCTTCACCTAAAACCTAGACGGAAGCATTCTCCGAAACTTCTGTGTGATGAGTGCATTCAACTCACAGACTTGAACGTTCCTTTTGATAGAACAGTTTTGAAACACTCCTTTTGTAGAATCTGCAAGTGTTTCTTTCGAGCGCTTGGAGGACTACGCTGGAAAAGGAAATGTCTTCAAATAACAACTACACAGAAGCATTCTCAGAAACTTCTTTGTGATGAGTGCATTCAACTCACAGAGTTGAACCTTCCTTTTGAAAGAGCAGTTTTGAAACACTCTTTTTGTAGAATCTGCAAGTGGATATTTGGAGCGCTTTGAGGCCTATGCTGGGAAATGAAATATCTTCTCCTAAAAACTAGACAGAAGCATTCTCAGAAACTTCTGTGTGATGAGTGCATTCAACTCACAGACTTGAACATTGCTTTTGATAGAGCAGTTTGGAGACACTCCTTTTGTAAAATCTGCAAGTGTTTATTTGGAGCGCTTTGAGGCCTATCCTGGAAAAGGAAATATCTTCACATAATAACTAGACAGAAGCCTTCTCAGAAACTTCTTTGTGATGAGTGCATTCTACTCACAGAGTTGAACCTTCTTTGTGATAGAAGAGTTTTCAAACTCTCTTTTTGTAGAATCTGCAAGTGCACATTTGGAACTGTTGGAGGCCAACGCTGGAAAAGGAAACATCCTCACGTAGAAACTAGACAGAAGCATTCTCAGAAACTTGCTTGTGACGAGTGCATTCAACTCACAGACTTGAACCTTTCTTTTGAAAGAGCAGTTTTGGAACACTCTTTTTGTAGGATCTGCTAGTGTATATTTGGAGCGCTGTGAGGCCTACGCTGGGAAATGAAATATCTTCACCTAAAAACTAGACGGAAGCATTCTCCGAAACTTCTGTGTGATGAGTGCATTCAACTCACAGACTTGAACGTTCCTTTTGATAGAACAGTTTTGAAACCCTCCTTTTGTAGAATCTGCAAGTGTTTATTTCGAGCGCTTGGAGGCCTACGCTGGAAAAGGAAATGTCTTCAAATAACAACTACACAGAAGCATTCTCAGAAACTTCTTTGTGATGAGTGCATTCAACTCACAGACTTGAACCTTCCTTTTGAAAGAGCAGTTTTGAAACACTCTTTTTGTAGAATCTGAAAGTGGATATTTGGAGCGCTTTGAGGCCTATGCTGGGAAATGAAATATCTTCTCCTAAAAACTAGACAGAAGCATTCTCAGAAACTTCTGTGTGATGAGTGCATTCAACTCACAGACTTGAACATTGCTTTTGATAGAGCAGTTTGGAAACACTCCTTTTGTAAAATCTGCAAGTGTTTATTTGGAGCGCTTTGAGGCCTATCCTGGAAAAGGAAATATCTTCACATAATAACTAGACAGAAGCATTCTCAGAAACTTCTTTGTGATGAGTGCATTCTACTAACAGAGCTGAACCTTCTTTGTGATAGAAGAGTTTTCAAACTCTCTTTTTGTAGAATCTGCAAGTGCACATTTGGAACTGTTGGTGGCCAACGCTGGAAAAGGAAACATCCTCACATAGAAACTAGACAGAAGCATTCTCAGAAACTTGCTTGTGACGAGTGCATTCAACTCACAGACTTGAACCTTTCTTTTGAAAGAGCAGTTTTGGAACACTCTTTTTGTAGAATCTGCTAGTGTATATTTGGAGCGCTGTGAGGCCTATGCTGGGAAATGGAATATCTTCACCTAAAAACTAGACGGAGGCATTCTCAGAAACTTCTGTGTGATGAGTGCATTCAACTCACAGACTTGAACGTTCCTTTTGATAGAACAGTTTTGAAACACTCCTTTTGTAGAATCTGCAAGTGTTTCTTTGGAGCGCTTGGAGTCCTATGCTGGAAAAGGAAATGTCTTCAAATAACAACTACACAGAAGCATTCTCAGAAACTTCTTTGTGATGAGTGCATTCAACTCACAGACTTGAACCTTCCTTTTGAAAGAGCAGTTTTGAAACACTCTTTCTGTAGAATCTGCAAGTGGATATTTGGAGCGCTTTGAGGCCTATGCTGGGAAATGAAATATCTTCTCCTAAAAACTAGACAGAGCATTCTCAGAAACATCTGTGTGATGAGTGCATTCAACTCACAAACTTGAACATTGCTTTTGAAAGAGCAGTTTGGAAACACTCCTTTTGTAAAATCTGCAAGTGTTTATTTGGAGCGCTTTGAGGCCTATCCTGGAAAAGGAAATATCTTCACATAATAACTAGACAGAAGCATTCTCAGAAACTTCTTTGTGATGAGTTCATTCTACTCACAGACTTGAACGTTCCTTTTGATACAACAGTTTTGAAACACTCCTTTTGTAGAATCTGCAAGTGTTTATTTGGAGCGCTTTGAGGCCTATCCTGGAAAAGGAAATATCTTCACATAATAACTAGACAGAAGCATTCTCAGAAACTTCTTTGGATGAGTGCATTCTACTCACAGAGTTGAACCTTCTTTGTGATAGAAGAGTTTTCAAACTCTCTTTTTGTAGAATCTGCAAGTGCACATTTGGAACTGTTGGAGGCCAACGCTGGAAAAGGAAACATCCTCACATAGAAACTAGACAGAAGCATTCTCAGAAACTTGCTTGTGACGAGTGCATTCAACTCACAGACTTGAACCTTTCTTTTGAAAGAGCAGTTTTGGAACACTCTTTTTGTAGAATCTGCTAGTGTATATTTGGAGCGCTGTGAGGCCTATGCTGGGAAATGAAATATCTTCACCTAAAAACTAGACGGAAGCATTCTCCGAAACTTCTGTGTGATGAGTGCATTCAACTCGCAGACGTGAACATTCCTATTGATAGAACACTTTTGAAACACTCCTTTTGTAGAATCTGCAAGTGTTTATTTGGAGCGCTTGTAGGCCTACGCTGGGAAAGGAAATGTCTTCAA
The DNA here is from genome assembly GCF_028885625.2 of Pongo pygmaeus. Classification (NCBI taxonomy): domain Eukaryota; kingdom Metazoa; phylum Chordata; class Mammalia; order Primates; family Hominidae; genus Pongo; species Pongo pygmaeus. Next base: position 41,149,143 of record NC_072392.2, read on the forward strand.
ATAACTACACAGAAGCATTCTCAGAAACTTCTTTGTGATGAGTGCATTCTACTCACAGAGTTGAACCTTCTTTGTGATAGAAGAGGTTTCAAACTCTCTTTTTGTAGAATCTGCAAGTGCACATTTGGAACTGTTGGAGGCCAACGCTGGAAAAGGAAACATCCTCACATAGAAACTAGACAGAAGCATTCTCAGAAACTTGCTTGTGACGAGTGCATTCAACTCACAGACTTGAACCTTTCTTTTGAAGGAGCAGTTTTGGAACACTCTTTTTGTAGAATCTGCTGGTGTATACTTGGAGCGCTGTGAGGCCTATGCTGGGAAATGAAATATCTTCACCTAAAAACTAGACGGAAGCATTCTCCGAAACTTCTGTGTGATGAGTGCTTTCAACTCACAGACTTGAACTTTCCTTTTGATAGAACACTTTTGAAACACTCCTTTTGTAGAATCTGCAAGTGTTTTTTCAAGGGCTTGGAGTCCTATGCTGGAAAAGGAAATGTCTTCAAATAACAACTACACAGAAGCATTCTCAGAAACTTCTTTGTGATGAGTGCATTCAACTCACAGACTTGAATCTTCCTTTTGAAAGAGCAGTTTTGAAACACTCTTTTTGTAGAATCTGCAAGTGGATATTTGGAGCGCTTTGATTCCTCTGCTGGGAAATGAAATATCTTCTCCTAAAAACTAGACAGAAGCATTCTCAGAAACTTCTGTGTGATGAGTGCATTCAACTCACAGTCTTGAACACTGCTTTTGATAGAGCAGTTTGGAAACACTCCTTTTGTAAAATCTGCAAGTGTTTATTTGGAGCGCTTTGAGGCCTATCCTGGAAAAGGAAATATCTTCACATAATAACTAGACAGAAGCATTCTCAGAAACTTCTTGGTGATGAGTGCATTCTACTCACAGAGTTGAACCTTCTTTGTGATAGAAGAGTTTTCAAACTCTCTTTTTGTAGAATCTGCAAGTGCACATTTGGAACTGTTGGAGGCCAACGCTGGAAAAGGAAACATCCTCACGTAGAAACTAGACAGAAGCATTCTCAGAAACTTGCTTGTGACGAGTGCATTCAACTCACAGACTTGAACCTTTCTTTTGAAAGAGCAGTTTTGGAACACTCTTTTTGTAAGATCTGCTAGTGTATATTTGGAGCGCTGTGAGGCCTATGCTGGGAAATGAAATATCTTCACCTAAAAACTAGACGGAAGTATTCTCCGAAACTTCTGTGTGATGAGTGCATTCAACTCACAGACTTGAACGTTCCTTTTGATAGAACAGTTTTGAAACCCTCCTTTTGTAGAATCTGCAAGTGTTTATTTCGAGCGCTTGGAGGCCTACGCTGGAAAAGGAAATGTCTTCAAATAACAACTACACAGAAGCATTCTCAGAAACTTCTTTGTGATGAGTGCATTCAACTCACAGACTTGAACCTTCCTTTTGAAAGAGCAGTTTTGAAACACTCTTTTTGTAGAATCTGCAAGTGGATATTTGGAGCGCTTTGAGGCCTATGCTGGGAAATGAAATATCTTCTCCTAAAAACTAGACAGAAGCATTCTCAGAAACTTCTGTGTGATTAGTGCATTCAACTCACAGACTTGAACACTGCTTTTGATAGAGCAGTTTGGAAACACTCCTTTTGTAAAATCTGCAAGTGTTTATTTGGAGCGCTTTGAGGCCTATCCTGGAAAAGGAAATATCTTCACATAATAACTAGACAGAAGCATTCTCAGAAACTTCTTGGTGATGACTGCATTCTGCTCACAGAGTTGAACCTTCTTTGTGATAGAAGAGTTTTCAAACTCTCTTTTTGTAGAATCTGCAAGTGCACATTTGGAACTGTTGGAGGCCAACGCTGGAAAAGGAAACATCCTCAAATAGAAACTAGACAGAAGCATTCTCAGAAACTTGCTGGTGACGAGTGCATTCAACTCACAGACTTGAACCTTTCTTTTGAAAGAGCAGTTTTGGAACACTCTTTTTGTAGGATCTGCTAGTGTATATTTGGAGCGCTGTGAGGAATTCGCTGGGAAATGAAATATCTTCACCTAAAAACTAGACGGAAGTATTCTCCGAAACTTCTGTGTGATGAGTGCATTCAACTCACAGACTTGAAAGTTCCTTTTGATAGAACAGTTTTGAAACACTCCTTTTGTAGAATCTGCAAGTGTTTATTTCGAGAGCTTGGAGGCCTATGCTGGAAAAGGAAATGTCTTCAAATAACAACTACACAGAAGCATTCTCAGAAACTTCTTTGTGATGAGTGCATTCAACTCACAGACTTGAACCTTCCTTTTGAAAGAGCAGTTTTGAAACACTCTTTTTGTAGAATCTGCAAGTGGATATTTGGAGCGCTTTGAGGCCTATGCTGGGAAATGAAATATCTTCTCCTAAAAACTAGACAGAAGCATTCTCAGAAACTTCTTTGTGATGAGTGCATTCAACTCACAGACTTGAACAATGCTTTTGATAGAGCAGTTTGGAAACACTCCTTTTGTAAAATCTGCAAGTGTTTATTTGGAGCGCTTTGAGGCCTATCCTGGAAAAGGAAATATCTTCACATAATAACTAGACAGAAGCCTTCTCAGAAACTTCTTTGTGATGAGTGCATTCTACTCACAGAGTTGAACCTTCTTTGTGATAGAAGAGTTTTCAAACTCTCTTTTTGTAGAATCTGCAAGTGCACATTTGGAACTGTTGGAGGCCAACGCTGGAAAAGGAAACATCCTCACGTAGAAACTAGACAGAAGCATTCTCAGAAACTTGCTTGTGACGAGTGCATTCAACTCACAGACTTGAACCTTTCTTTTGAAAGAGCAGTTTTGGAACACTCTTTTTGTAAGATCTGCTAGTGTATATTTGGAGCGCTGTGAGGCCTACGCTGGGAAATGAAATATCTTCACCTAAAAACTAGACGGAAGCATTCTCCGAAACTTCTGTGTGATGAGTGCATTCAACTCACAGACTTGAACGTTCCTTTTGATAGAACAGTTTTGAAACCCTCCTTTTGTAGAATCTGCAAGTGTTTATTTCGAGCGCTTGGAGGCCTACGCTGGAAAAGGAAATGTCTTCAAATAACAACTACACAGAAGCATTCTCAGAAACTTCTTTGTGATGAGTGCATTCAACTCACAGACTTGAACCTTCCTTTTGAAAGAGCAGTTTTGAAACACTCTTTTTGTAGAATCTGCAAGTGGATATTTGGAGCGCTTTGAGGCCTATGCTGGGAAATGAAATATCTTCTCCTAAAAACTAGACAGAAGCATTCTCAGAAACTTCTGTGTGATGAGTGCATTCAACTCACAGACTTGAACATTGCTTTTGATAGAGCAGTTTGGAAACACTCCTTTTGTAAAATCTGCAAGTGTTTATTTGGAGCGCTTTGAGGCCTATCCTGGAAAAGGAAATATCTTCACATAATAACTAGACAGAAGCATTCTCAGAAACTTCTTTGTGATGAGTGCATTCTACTCACAGAGCTGAACCTTCTTTGTGATAGAAGAGTTTTCAAACTCTCTTTTTGTAGAATCTGCAAGTGCACATTTGGAACTGTTGGTGGCCAACGCTGGAAAAGGAAACATCCTCACATAGAAACTAGACAGAAGGATTCTCAGAAACTTGCTTGTGACGAGTGCATTCAACTCACAGACTTGAACCTTTCTTTTGAAAGAGCAGTTTTGGAACACTCTTTTTGTAGAATCTGCTAGTGTATATTTGGAGCGCTGTGAGGCCTATGCTGGGAAATGAAATATCTTCACCTAAAAACTAGACGGAGGCATTCTCAGAAACTTCTGTGTGATGAGTGCATTCAACTCACAGACTTGAACGTTCCTTTTGATAGAACAGTTTTGAAACACTCCTTTTGTAGAATCTGCAAGTGTTTCTTTGGAGCGCTTGGAGTCCTATGCTGGAAAAGGAAATGTCTTCAAATAACAACTACACAGAAGCATTCTCAGAAACTTCTTTGTGATGAGTGCATTCAACTCACAGACTTGAACCTTCCTTTTGAAAGAGCAGTTTTGAAACACTCTTTCTGTAGAATCTGCAAGTGGATATTTGGAGCGCTTTGAGGCCTATGCTGGGAAATGAAATATCTTCTCCTAAAAACTAGACAGAGCATTCTCAGAAACATCTGTGTGATGAGTGCATTCAACTCACAAACTTGAACATTGCTTTTGAAAGAGCAGTTTGGAAACACTCCTTTTGTAAAATCTGCAAGTGTTTATTTGGAGCGCTTTGAGGCCTATCCTGGAAAAGGAAATATCTTCACATAATAACTAGACAGAAGCATTCTCAGAAACTTCTTTGTGATGAGTTCATTCTACTCACAGACTTGAACGTTCCTTTTGATACAACAGTTTTGAAACACTCCTTTTGTAGAATCTGCAAGTGTTTATTTGGAGCGCTTTGAGGCCTATCCTGGAAAAGGAAATATCTTCACATAATAACTAGACAGAAGCATTCTCAGAAACTTCTTTGGATGAGTGCATTCTACTCACAGAGTTGAACCTTCTTTGTGATAGAAGAGTTTTCAAACTCTCTTTTTGTAGAATCTGCAAGTGCACATTTGGAACTGTTGGAGGCCAACGCTGGAAAAGGAAACATCCTCACATAGAAACTAGACAGAAGCATTCTCAGAAACTTGCTTGTGACGAGTGCATTCAACTCACAGACTTGAACCTTTCTTTTGAAAGAGCAGTTTTGGAACACTCTTTTTGTAGAATCTGCTAGTGTATATTTGGAGCGCTGTGAGGCCTATGCTGGGAAATGAAATATCTTCACCTAAAAACTAGACGGAAGCATTCTCCGAAACTTCTGTGTGATGAGTGCATTCAACTCGCAGACGTGAACATTCCTATTGATAGAACACTTTTGAAACACTCCTTTTGTAGAATCTGCAAGTGTTTATTTGGAGCGCTTGTAGGCCTACGCTGGGAAAGGAAATGTCTTCAAATAACTACACAGAAGCATTCTCAGAAACTTCTTTGTGATGAGTGCATTCTACTCACAGAGTTGAACCTTCTTTGTGATAGAAGAGTTTTCAAACTCTCTTTTTGTAGAATCTGCAAGTGCACATTTGGAACTGTTGGAGGCCAACGCTGGAAAAGGAAACATCCTCACATAGAAACTAGACAGAAGCATTCTCAGAAACTTGCTTGTGACGAGTGCATTCAACTCACAGACTTGAACCTTTCTTTTGAAAGAGCAGTTTTGGAACACTCTTTTTGTAGAATCTGCTGGTGTATACTTGGAGCGCTGTGAGGCCTATGCTGGGAAATGAAATATCTTCACCTAAAAACTAGACGGAAGCATTCTCCGAAACTTCTGTGTGATGAGTGCGTTCAACTCACAGACTTGAACTTTCCTTTTGATAGAACACTTTTGAAACACTCCTTTTGTAGAATCTGCAAGTGTTTTTTGAAGGGCTTGGAGTCCTATGCTGGAAAAGGAAATGTCTTCAAATAACAACTACACAGAAGCATTCTCAGAAACTTCTTTGTGATGAGTGCATTCAACTCACAGACTTGAATCTTCCTTTTGAAAGAGCAGTTTTGAAACCCTCTTTTTGTAGAATCTGCAAGTGGATATTTGGAGCGCTTTGATTCCTCTGCTGGGAAATGAAATATCTTCTCCTAAAAACTAGACAGAAGCATTCTCAGAAACTTCTGTGTGATGAGTGCATTCATCTCACAGACTTGAACACTGCTTTTGATAGAGCAGTTTGGAAACACTCCTTTTGTAAAATCTGCAAGTGTTTATTTGGAGCGCTTTGAGGCCTATCCTGGAAAAGGAAATATCTTCATATAATAACTAGACAGAAGCATTCTCAGAAACTTCTTTGTGATGAGTGCATTCTACTCACAGAGTTGAACCTTCTTTGTGATGGTAGAGTTTTCAAACTCTCTTTTTGTAGAATCTGCAAGTGCACATTTGGAACTGTTGGAGGCCAACGCTGGAAAAGGAATCATCCTCACATAGAAACTAGACAGAAGCATTCTCAGAAACTTGCTTGTGACGATTGCATTCAACTCACAGACTTGAACCTTTCTTTTGAAAGAGCAGTTTTGGAACACTCTTTTTGTAGAATCTGCTAATGTATATTTGGAGCGCTGTGAGGCCTATGCTGGGAAATGAAATATATTCACCTAAAAATTAGACGGAAGCATTCTCCGAAACTTCTGTGTGATGAGTGCATTCAACTCACAGACTTGAACGTTCCTTTTGATAGAACAGTTTTGAAACACTCCTTTTGTAGAATCTGCAAGTGTTTCTTTGAAGCGCTTGGAGTCCTATGCTGGAAAAGGAATTGTCTTCAAATAAGAACTACACAGAAGCATTCTCAGAAACTTCTTTGTGATGAGTGCATTCAACTCACAGACTTGACCCTTCCTTTTGAAAGAGCAGTTTTGAAACACTCTTTCTGTAGAATCTGCAAGTGGATATTTGGAGCGCTTTGAGGCCTATGCTGGGAAATGAAATATCTTCTCCTAAAAACTAGACAGAGCATTCTCAGAAACTTCTGTGTGATGAGTGCATTCAACTCACAAACTTGAACATTGCTTTTGAAAGAGCAGTTTGGAAACACTCCTTTTGTAAAATCTGCAAGTGTTTATTTGGAGCGCTTTGAGGCCTATACTGGAAAAGGAAATATCTTCACATAATAACTAGACAGAAGCATTCTCAGAAACTTCTTTGTGATGAGTTCATTCTACTCACAGACTTGAACGTTCCTTTTGATACAACAGTTTTGAAACACTCCTTTTGTAGAATCTGCAAGTCTTTATTTCGAGCGCTTGGAGGCCTATGCTGGAAAAGGAAATGTCTTCAAATAACAACTACACAGAAGCATTCTCAGAAACTTCTTTGTGATGAGTGGATTCAACTCACAGACTTGAATCTTCCTTTTGAAAGAGCAGTTTTGAAACACTCTTTTTGTAGAATCTGCAAGTGGATATTTGGAGCGCTTTGATTCCTCTGCTGGGAAATGAAATATCTTCTCCTAAAAACTAGACAGAAGCATTCTCAGAAACTTCTGTGTGATGAGTGCATTCATCTCACAGACTTGAACACTGCTTTTGATAGAGCAGTTTGGAAACACTCCTTTTGTAAAATCTGCAAGTGTTTATTTGGAGCGCTTTGAGGCCTATCCTGGAAAAGGAAATATCTTCATATAATAACTAGACAGAAGCATTCTCAGAAACTTCTTTGTGATGAGTGCATTCTACTCACGGAGTTGAACCTTCTTTGTGATGGTAGAGTTTTCAAACTCTCTTTTTGTAGAATCTGCAAGTGCACATTTGGAACTGATGGAGGCCAACGCTGGAAAAGGAAACATCCTCACATAGAAACTAGACAGAAGCATTCTCAGAAACTTGCTTGTGACGATTGCATTCAACTCACAGACTTGAACCTTTCTTTTGAAAGAGCAGTTTTGGAACACTCTTTTTGTAGAATCTGCTAATGTATATTTGGAGCGCTGTGAGGCCTATGCTGGGAAATGAAATATATTCACCTAAAAATTAGACGGAAGCATTCTCCGAAACTTCTGTGTGATGAGTGCATTCAACTCACAGACTTGAACGTTCCTTTTGATAGAACAGTTTTGAAACACTCCTTTTGTAGAATCTGCAAGTGTTTCTTTGAAGCGCTTGGAGTCCTATGCTGGAAAAGGAATTGTCTTCAAATAAGAACTACACAGAAGCATTCTCAGAAACTTCTTTGTGATGAGTGCATTCAACTCACAAACTTGAACATTGCTTTTGAAAGAGCAGTTTGGAAACACTCCTTTTGTAAAATCTGCAAGTGTTTATTTGGAGCGCTTTGAGGCCTATCCTGGAAAAGGAAATATCTTCACATAATAACTAGACAGAAGCATTCTCAGAAACTTCTTTGTGATGAGTTCATTCTACTCACAGACTTGAACGTTCCTTTTGATACAACAGTTTTGAAACACTCCTTTTGTAGAATCTGCAAGTGTTTATTTCGAGCGCTTTGAGGCCTATGCTGGAAAAGGAAATGTCTTCAAATAACAACTACACAGAAGCATTCTCAGAAACTTCTTTGTGATGAGTGCATTCAACTCACAGACTTGAACCTTCCTTTTGAAAGAGCAGTTTTGAAACACTCTTTTTGTAGAATCTGCAAGTGGATATTTGGAGCGCTTTGAGGCCTATGCTGGGAAATGAAATATCTTCTCCTAAAAACTAGACAGAAGCATTCTCAGAAACTTCTGTGTGATGAGTGCATTCAACTCACAGACTTGAACACTGCTTTTGATAGAGAAGTTTGGAAACACTCCTTTTGTAAAATCTGCAAGTGTTTATTTGGAGCGCATTGAGGCCTATCCTGGAAAAGGAATTATCTTCACATAATAACTAGACAGAAGCATTCTCAGAAACTTCTTTGTGATGAGTGCATTCTACTCACAGAGTTGAACCTTCTTTGTGATAGAAGAGTTTTCAAACTCTCTTTTTGTAGAATCTGCAAGTGCACTTTTGGAACTGCTGGAGGCCAACGCTGGAAAAGGAAACATCCTCACATAGAAACTAGACAGAAGCATTCTCAGAAACTTGCTTGTGACGAGTGCATTCAACTCACAGACTTGAACCTTTCTTTTGAAAGAGCAGTTTTGGAGCACTCTTTTTGTAGAATCTGCTAGTGTATATTTGGAGCGCTGTGAGGCCTATGCTGGGAAATGAAATATCTTCACCTAAAAACTAGACGGAATCATTCTCAGAAACTTCTGTGTGATGAGTGCATTCAACTCACAGACTTGAACGTTCCTTTTGATAGAACAGTTTTGAAACACTCCTTTTGTAGAATCTGCAAGTGTTTCTTTCGAGTGCTTGGAGGCCTATGCTGGAAAAGGAAATGTCTTCAAATAACAACTACACAGAAGCATTCTCAGAAACTTCTTTGTGATGAGTGCACTCAACTCACAGACTTGAACCTTCCTTTTGAAAGAGCAGTTTTGAAACACTCTTTTTGTAGAATCTGCAAGTGGATATTTGGAGCGCTTTGAGGCCTATGCTGGGATATGAAATATCTCTCCTAAAAAGTAGACAGAAGCATTCTCAGAAACTTCTGTGTGATGAGTGCATTCAACTCACAGACTTGAACATTGCTTTTGATAGAGCAGTTTGGAAACACTCCTTTTGTAAAATCTGCAAGTGTTTATTTGGAGCGCTTTGAGGCCTATCCTGGAAAAGGAAATATCTTCACATAATAATTAGACAGAAGCATTCTCAGAAACTTCTTTGGATGAGTGCATTCTACTCACAGTGATGAACCTTCTTTGTGATAGAAGAGTTTTCAAACTTTCTTTTTGTAGAATCTGCAAGTGCACATTTGGAACTGTTGGAGGCCAACGCTGGAAAAGGAAACATCCTCACATAGAAACTAGACAGAAGCATTCTCAGAAACTTGCTTGTGACGAGTGCATTCAACTCACAGACTTGAACATTTCTTTTGAAAGAGCAGTTTTGGAGCACTCTTTTTGTAGAATCTGCTAGTGTATACTTGGAGCGCTGTGAGGCCTATGCTGGGAAATGAAATATCTTCACCTAAAAACTAGACGGAGGCATTCTCAGAAACTTCTTTGTGATGAGTGCATTCAACTCACAGACTTGAACCTTCCTTTTGAAAGAGCAGTTTTGAAACACTCTTTTTGTAGAATCTGCAAGTGGATATTTTGAGCGCTTTGACGCCTACGCTGGGAAATGAAATTTCTTCTCCTAAAAACTAGACAGAAGCATTCTCAGAAACTTCTTTGTGATGAGTGCATTCAACTCACAGACTTGAACACTGCTTTTGATAGAGCAGTTTGGAAACACTCCTTTTGTAAAATCTGCAAGTGTTTATTTGGAGCGCTTTGAGGCCTATCCTGGAAAAGGAAATATCTTCACATAATAACTAGACAGAAGCATTCTCAGAAACTTCTTTGTGATGAGTGCATTCTACTCACAGAGTTGAACCTTCTGTGTGATGGAAGAGTTTTCAAACTCTCTTTTTGTAGAATCTGCAAGTGCACATTTGGAACTGTTGGAGGCCAACGCTGGAAAAGGAAACATCCTCACATAGAAACTAGACAGAAGCATTCTCAGAAATTTGCTTGTGACGAGTGCATTCAACTCACAGACTTGAACTTTTCTTTTGAAAGAGCAGTTTTGGAACACTCTTTTTGTAGAATCTGCTAGTGTATATTTGGAGCGCTGTGAGGCCTATGCTGTGAAATGAAATATCTTCACCTAAAAACTAGACGGAAGCATTCTCAGAAAACTCTGGGTGATGAGTGCATTCAACTCACAGACTTGAACGTTCCTTTTGATAGAACAGTTTTGAAACACTCCTTTTGTAGAATCTGCAAGTCTTTATTTCGAGCGCTTGGAGGCCTATGCTGGAAAAGGAAATGACTTCAAATAACAACTACACAGAAGCATTCTCAGAAACTTCTTTGTGATGAGCGCATTCAACTCACAGACTTGAACCTTCCTTTTCAAAGAGCAGCTTTGAAACACTCTTTTTGTAGAATTTACAAGTGGATATTTGGAGCGCTTTGAGGTCTATGCTGGGAAATGAAATATCTTCTCCTAAAAACTAGACAGAAGCAATCTCAGAAACTTCTGTGTGATGAGTGCATTCAACTCACTGACTTGAACATTGCTTTTGATAGAGCAGTTTGGAAACACTCCTTTTGTAAAATCTGCAAGTGTTTATTTGGAGCGCTTTGAGGCCTATCCTGGAAAAGGAAATATCTTCACATAATAAGTAGACAGAAGCATTCTCAGAAACTTCTTTGGATGAGTGCATTCTACTCACAGAGTTGAACCTTCTTTGTGATAGAAGAGTTTTCAAACTCTCTTTTTGTAGAATCTGCAAGTGCACATTTGGAACTGTTGGAGGCCAACGCTGGAAAAGGAAACATCCTCACATAGAAACTAGACAGAAGCATTCTCAGAAACTTGCTTGTGACGAGTGCATTCAACTCACAGACTTGAACCTTTCTTTTGAAAGAGCAGTTTTGGAACACTCTTTTTGTAGAATCTGCTAGTGTATATTTGGAGCGCTGTGAGGCCTATGCTGGGAAATGAAATATCTTCACCTAAAAACTAGACGGAAGCATTCTCCGAAACTTCTGTGTGATGAGTGCATTCAACTCGCAGACGTGAACATTCCTATTGATAGAACACTTTTGAAACACTCCTTTTGTAGAATCTGCAAGTGTTTATTTGGAGCGCTTGTAGGCCTACGCTGGGAAAGGAAATGTCTTCAAATAACTACACAGAAGCATTCTCAGAAACTTCTTTGTGATGAGTGCATTCTACTCACGGAGTTGAACCTTCTTTGTGATAGAAGAGTTTTCAAACTCTCTTTTTGTAGAATCTGCAAGTGCACATTTGGAACTGTTGGAGGCCAACGCTGGAAAAGGAAACATCCTCACATAGAAACTAGACAGAAGCATTCTCAGAAACTTGCTTGTGACGAGTGCATTCAACTCACAGACTTGAACCTTTCTTTTGAAAGAGCAGTTTTGGAACACTCTTTTTGTAGAATCTGCTGGTGTATACTTGGAGCGCTGTGAGGCCTATGCTGGGAAATGAAATATCTTCACCTAAAAACTAGACGGAAGCATTCTCCGAAACTTCTGTGTGATGAGTGCGTTCAACTCACAGACTTGAACTTTCCTTTTGATAGAACACTTTTGAAACACTCCTTTTGTAGAATCTGCAAGTGTTTTTTGAAGGGCTTGGAGTCCTATGCTGGAAAAGGAAATGTCTTCAAATAACAACTACACAGAAGCATTCTCAGAAACTTCTTTGTGATGAGTGCATTCAACTCACAGACTTGAATCTTCCTTTTGAAAGAGCAGTTTTGAAACCCTCTTTTTGTAGAATCTGCAAGTGGATATTTGGAGCGCTTTGATTCCTCTGCTGGGAAATGAAATATCTTCTCCTAAAAACTAGACAGAAGCATTCTCAGAAACTTCTGTGTGATGAGTGCATTCATCTCACAGACTTGAACACTGCTTTTGATAGAGCAGTTTGGAAACACTCCTTTTGTAAAATCTGCAAGTGTTTATTTGGAGCGCTTTGAGGCCTATCCTGGAAAAGGAAATATCTTCATATAATAACTAGACAGAAGCATTCTCAGAAACTTCTTTGTGATGAGTGCATTCTACTCACAGAGTTGAACCTTCTTTGTGATGGTAGAGTTTTCAAACTCTCTTTTTGTAGAATCTGCAAGTGCACATTTGGAACTGTTGGAGGCCAACGCTGGAAAAGGAATCATCCTCACATAGAAACTAGACAGAAGCATTCTCAGAAACTTGCTTGTGACGATTGCATTCAACTCACAGACTTGAACCTTTCTTTTGAAAGAGCAGTTTTGGAACACTCTTTTTGTAGAATCTGCTAATGTATATTTGGAGCGCTGTGAGGCCTATGCTGGGAAATGAAATATATTCACCTAAAAATTAGACGGAAGCATTCTCCGAAACTTCTGTGTGATGAGTGCATTCAACTCACAGACTTGAACGTTCCTTTTGATAGAACAGTTTTGAAACACTCCTTTTGTAGAATCTGCAAGTGTTTCTTTGAAGCGCTTGGAGTCCTATGCTGGAAAAGGAATTGTCTTCAAATAAGAACTACACAGAAGCATTCTCAGAAACTTCTTTGTGATGAGTGCATTCAACTCACAGACTTGACCCTTCCTTTTGAAAGAGCAGTTTTGAAACACTCTTTCTGTAGAATCTGCAAGTGGATATTTGGAGCGCTTTGAGGCCTATGCTGGGAAATGAAATATCTTCTCCTAAAAACTAGACAGAGCATTCTCAGAAACTTCTGTGTGATGAGTGCATTCAACTCACAAACTTGAACATTGCTTTTGAAAGAGCAGTTTGGAAACACTCCTTTTGTAAAATCTGCAAGTGTTTATTTGGAGCGCTTTGAGGCCTATACTGGAAAAGGAAATATCTTCACATAATAACTAGACAGAAGCATTCTCAGAAACTTCTTTGTGATGAGTTCATTCTACTCACAGACTTGAACGTTCCTTTTGATACAACAGTTTTGAAACACTCCTTTTGTAGAATCTGCAAGTCTTTATTTCGAGCGCTTGGAGGCCTATGCTGGAAAAGGAAATGTCTTCAAATAACAACTACACAGAAGCATTCTCAGAAACTTCTTTGTGATGAGTGGATTCAACTCACAGACTTGAACCTTCCTTTTGAAAGAGCAGTTTTGAAACACTCTTTTTGTAGAATCTGCAAGTGGATATTCGGAGCGCTTTGAGGCCTATGCTGGGAAATGAAATATCTTCTCCTAAAAACTAGACAGAAGCATTCTCAGAAACTTCTGTGTGATGAGTGCATTCAACTCGCAGACGTGAACATTCCTATTGATAGAACACTTTTGAAACACTCCTTTTGTAGAATCTGCAAGTGTTTATTTGGAGCGCTTGTAGGCCTACGCTGGGAAAGGAAATGTCTTCAAATAACTACACAGAAGCATTCTCAGAAACTTCTTTTTGATGAGTGCATTCTACTCACAGAGTTGAACCTTCTTTGTGATAGAAGAGTTTTCAAACTCTCTTTTTGTAGAATCTGCAAGTGCACATTTGGAACTGTTGGAGGCCAACGCTGGAAAAGGAAACATCCTCACATAGAAACTAGACAGAAGCATTCTCAGAAACTTGCTTGTGACGAGTGCATTCAACTCACAGACTTGAACCTTTCTTTTGAAGGAGCAGTTTTGGAACACTCTTTTTGTAGAATCTGCTGGTGTATACTTGGAGCGCTGTGAGGCCTATGCTGGGAAATGAAATATCTTCACCTAAAAACTAGACGGAAGCATTCTCCGAAACTTCTGTGTGATGAGTGCATTCAACTCACAGACTTGAACTTTCCTTTTGATAGAACACTTTTGAAACACTCCTTTTGTAGAATCTGCAAGTGTTTTTTGAAGGGCTTGGAGTCCTATGCTGGAAAAGGAAATGTCTTCAAATAACAACTACACAGAAGCATTCTCAGAAACTTCTTTGTGATGAGTGCATTCAACTCACAGACTTGAATCTTCCTTTTGAAAGAGCAGTTTTGAAACACTCTTTTTGTAGAATCTGCAAGTGGATATTTGGAGCGCTTTGATTCCTCTGCTGGGAAATGAAATATCTTCTCCTAAAAACTAGACAGAAGCATTCTCAGAAACTTCTGTGTGATGAGTGCATTCATCTCACAGACTTGAACACTGCTTTTGATAGAGCAGTTTGGAAACACTCCTTTTGTAAAATCTGCAAGTGTTTATTTGGAGCGCTTTGAGGCCTATCCTGGAAAAGGAAATATCTTCATATAATAACTAGACAGAAGCATTCTCAGAAACTTCTTTGTGATGAGTGCATTCTACTCACGGAGTTGAACCTTCTTTGTGATGGTAGAGTTTTCAAACTCTCTTTTTGTAGAATCTGCAAGTGCACATTTGGAACTGATGGAGGCCAACGCTGGAAAAGGAATCATCCTCACATAGAAACTAGACAGAAGCATTCTCAGAAACTTGCTTGTGACGATTGCATTCAACTCACAGACTTGAACCTTTCTTTTGAAAGAGCAGTTTTGGAACACTCTTTTTGTAGAATCTGCTAATGTATATTTGGAGCGCTGTGAGGCCTATGCTGGGAAATGAAATATATTCACCTAAAAATTAGACGGAAGCATTCTCCGAAACTTCTGTGTGATGAGTGCATTCAACTCACAGACTTGAACGTTCCTTTTGATAGAACAGTTTTGAAACACTCCTTTTGTAGAATCTGCAAGTGTTTCTTTGAAGCGCTTGGAGTCCTATGCTGGAAAAGGAATTGTCTTCAAATAAGAACTACACAGAAGCATTCTCAGAAACTTCTTTGTGATGAGTGCATTCAACTCACAGACTTGAACCTTCCTTTTGAAAGAGCAGTTTTGAAACACTCTTTCTGTAGAATCTGCAAGTGGATATTTGGAGCGCTTTGAGGCCTAAGCTGGGAAATGAAATATCTTCTCCTAAAAACTAGACAGAGCATTCTCAGAAACTTCTGTGTGATGAGTGCATTCAACTCACAAACTTGAACATTGCTTTTGAAAGAGCAGTTTGGAAACACTCCTTTTGTAAAATCTGCAAGTGTTTATTTGGAGCGCTTTGAGGCCTATCCTGGAAAAGGAAATATCTTCACATAATAACTAGACAGAAGCATTCTCAGAAACTTCTTTGTGATGAGTTCATTCTACTCACAGACTTGAACGTTCCTTTTGATACAACAGTTTTGAAACACTCCTTTTGTAGAATCTGCAAGTGTTTATTTCGAGCGCTTTGAGGCCTATGCTGGAAAAGGAAATGTCTTCAAATAACAACTACACAGAAGCATTCTCAGAAACTTCTTTGTGATGAGTGCATTCAACTCACAGACTTGAACCTTCCTTTTGAAAGAGCAGTTTTGAAACACTCTTTTTGTAGAATCTGCAAGTGGATATTTGGAGCGCTTTGAGGCCTATGCTGGGAAATGAAATATCTTCTCCTAAAAACTAGACAGAAGCATTCTCAGAAACTTCTGTGTGATGAGTGCATTCAACTCACAGACTTGAACACTGCTTTTGATAGAGAAGTTTGGAAACACTCCTTTTGTAAAATCTGCAAGTGTTTATTTGGAGCGCATTGAGGCCTATCCTGGAAAAGGAATTATCTTCACATAATAACTAGACAGAAGCATTCTCAGAAACTTCTTTGTGATGAGTGCATTCTACTCACAGAGTTGAACCTTCTTTGTGATAGAAGAGTTTTCAAACTCTCTTTTTGTAGAATCTGCAAGTGCACTTTTGGAACTGCTGGAGGCCAACGCTGGAAAAGGAAACATCCTCACATAGAAACTAGACAGAAGCATTCTCAGAAACTTGCTTGTGACGAGTGCATTCAACTCACAGACTTGAACCTTTCTTTTGAAAGAGCAGTTTTGGAGCACTCTTTTTGTAGAATCTGCTAGTGTATATTTGGAGCGCTGTGAGGCCTATGCTGGGAAATGAAATATCTTCACCTAAAAACTAGACGGAATCATTCTCAGAAACTTCTGTGTGATGAGTGCATTCAACTCACAGACTTGAACGTTCCTTTTGATAGAACAGTTTTGAAACACTCCTTTTGTAGAATCTGCAAGTGTTTCTTTCGAGTGCTTGGAGGCCTACGCTGGAAAAGGAAATGTCTTCAAATAACAACTACACAGAAGCATTCTCAGAAACTTCTTTGTGATGAGTGCACTCAACTCACAGACTTGAACCTTCCTTTTGAAAGAGCAGTTTTGAAACACTCTTTTTGTAGAATCTGCAAGTGGATATTTGGAGCGCTTTGAGGCCTATGCTGGGATATGAAATATCTCTCCTAAAAAGTAGACAGAAGCATTCTCAGAAACTTCTGTGTGATGAGTGCATTCAACTCACAGACTTGAACATTGCTTTTGATAGAGCAGTTTGGAAACACTCCTTTTGTAAAATCTGCAAGTGTTTATTTGGAGCGCTTTGAGGCCTATCCTGGAAAAGGAAATATCTTCACATAATAATTAGACAGAAGCATTCTCAGAAACTTCTTTGGATGAGTGCATTCTACTCACAGTGATGAACCTTCTTTGTGATAGAAGAGTTTTCAAACTTTCTTTTTGTAGAATCTGCAAGTGCACATTTGGAACTGTTGGAGGCCAACGCTGGAAAAGGAAACATCCTCACATAGAAACTAGACAGAAGCATTCTCAGAAACTTGCTTGTGACGAGTGCATTCAACTCACAGACTTGAACATTTCTTTTGAAAGAGCAGTTTTGGAGCACTCTTTTTGTAGAATCTGCTAGTGTATACTTGGAGCGCTGTGAGGCCTATGCTGGGAAATGAAATATCTTCACCTAAAAACTAGACGGAGGCATTCTCAGAAACTTCTTTGTGATGAGTGCATTCAACTCACAGACTTGAACCTTCCTTTTGAAAGAGCAGTTTTGAAACACTCTTTTTGTAGAATCTGCAAGTGGATATTTTGAGCGCTTTGACGCCTACGCTGGGAAATGAAATTTCTTCTCCTAAAAACTAGACAGAAGCATTCTCAGAAACTTCTTTGTGATGAGTGCATTCAACTCACAGACTTGAACACTGCTTTTGATAGAGCAGTTTGGAAACACTCCTTTTGTAAAATCTGCAAGTGTTTATTTGGAGCGCTTTGAGGCCTATCCTGGAAAAGGAAATATCTTCACATAATAACTAGACAGAAGCATTCTCAGAAACTTCTTTGTGATGAGTGCATTCTACTCACAGAGTTGAACCTTCTGTGTGATGGAAGAGTTTTCAAACTCTCTTTTTGTAGAATCTGCAAGTGCACGTTTGGAACTGTTGGAGGCCAACGCTGGAAAAGGAAACATCCTCACATAGAAACTAGACAGAAGCATTCTCAGAAATTTGCTTGTGACGAGTGCATTCAACTCACAGACTTGAACTTTTCTTTTGAAAGAGCAGTTTTGGAACACTCTTTTTGTAGAATCTGCTAGTGTATATTTGGAGCGCTGTGAGGCCTATGCTGTGAAATGAAATATCTTCACCTAAAAACTAGACGGAAGCATTCTCAGAAAACTCTGGGTGATGAGTGCATTCAACTCACAGACTTGAACGTTCCTTTTGATAGAACAGTTTTGAAACACTCCTTTTGTAGAATCTGCAAGTCTTTATTTCGAGCGCTTGGAGGCCTATGCTGGAAAAGGAAATGACTTCAAATAACAACTACACAGAAGCATTCTCAGAAACTTCTTTGTGATGAGCGCATTCAACTCACAGACTTGAACCTTCCTTTTCAAAGAGCAGCTTTGAAACACTCTTTTTGTAGAATTTACAAGTGGATATTTGGAGCGCTTTGAGGTCTATGCTGGGAAATGAAATATCTTCTCCTAAAAACTAGACAGAAGCAATCTCAGAAACTTCTGTGTGATGAGTGCATTCAACTCACTGACTTGAACATTGCTTTTGATAGAGCAGTTTGGAAACACTCCTTTTGTAAAATCTGCAAGTGTTTATTTGGAGCGCTTTGAGGCCTATCCTGGAAAAGGAAATATCTTCACATAATAAGTAGACAGAAGCATTCTCAGAAACTTCTTTGTGATGAGTGCATTCTACTCACAGAGCTGAACCTTCTTTGTGATAGAAGAGTTTTCAAACTCTCTTTTTGTAGAATCTGCAAGTGCACATTTGGAACTGTTGGAGGCCAACGCTGGAAAAGGAAACATCCTCACATAGAAACTAGACAGAAGCATTCTCAGAAACTTGCTTGTGACGAGTGCATTCAACTCACAGACTTGAACCTTTCTTTTGAAAGAGGAGTTTTGGAACACTCTTTTTGTAGAATCTGCTAGTGTATATTTGGAGCGCTGTGAGGCCTATGCTGGGAAATGAAATATCTTCACCTAAAAACTAGACGGAAGCATTCTCAGAAACTTCTGTGTGATGAGTGCATTCAACTCAGAGACTTGAACCTTCCTTTTGATAGAACAGTTTTGAAACACTCCTTTTGTAGAATCTGCAAGTGTTTATTTCGAGTGCTTGGAGGCCTATGCTGGAAAAGGAAATGTCTTCAAATAACAACTACACAGAAGCATTCTCAGAAACTTCTTTGTGATGAGTGCATTCAACTCACAGACTTGAACCTTCCTTTTGAAAGAGCAGCTTTGAAACACTCTTTTTGTAGAATCTGCAAGTGGATATTTGGAGCGCTTTGAGGCCTATGCTGGGAAATGACATATTTTCTCCTAAAAACTAGACAGAAGCATTCTCAGAAACTTCTGTGTGATGAGTGCATTCAACTCACAGACTTGAACACTGCTTTTGATAGGGCAGTTTGGAAACACTCCTTTTGTAAAATCTGCAAGTGTTTATTTGGAGCGCTTTGAGGCCTATCCTGGAAAAGGAAATATCTTCACATAATAACTAGACCGAAGCATTCTCAGAAACTACTTTGTGATGAGTGCATTCTACTCACAGAGTTGAACCTTCTTTGTGATAGAAGAGTTTTCAAACTCTCTTTTTGTAGAATCTGCAAGTGCACATTTGGAACTGTTGGAGGCCAACGCTGGAAAAGGAAATATCCTCACATAGAAACTAGACAGAAGCATTCTCAGAAACTTGCTTGTGACAAGTGCATTCAACTCACAGACTTGAACCTTTCTTTTGAAAGAGCAGTTTTGGAACACTCTTTTTGTAGAATCTGCTAGTGTATATTTGGAGCGCTGTGAGGCCTATGCTGGGAAATGAAATATCTTCACCTAAAAACTAGACGGAAGCATTCTCAGAAACTTCTGTGTGATGAGTTCATTCAACTCACAGACTTGAAAGTTCCTTTTGATAGAACAGTTTGGAAACACTCCTTTTGTAGAATCTGCAAGTGTTTATTTCGAGTGCTTGGAGGCCTATGCTGGAAAAGGAAATGTCTTCAAATAACAACTACACAGAAGCATTCTCAGAAACTCCTTTGTGATGAGTGCATTCAACTCACAGACTTGAACCTTCCTTTTGAAAGAGCAGCTTTGAAACACTCTTTTTGTAGAATCTGCAAGTGGATATTTGGAGCGCTTTGAGGCCTATGCTGGGATATGAAATATCTTCTCCTAAAAACTAGACAGAAGCATTCTCAGAAACTTCTGTGTGATGAGTGCATTCAACTCACAGACTTGAACATTGCTTTTGATAGAGCAGTTTGGAAACACTCCTTTTGTAAAATCTGCAAGCGTTTATTTGGAGCGCTTTGAGGCCTATCCTGGAAAAGGAAATATCTTCACATAATAACTAGACAGAAGCATTCTCAGAAACTTCTTTGGATGACTGCATTCTACTCACAGAGTTGAACCTTCTTTCTGATACAAGAGTTTTCAAACTCTCTTTTTGTAGAATCTGCAAGTGCACATTTGGAACTGTTGGAGGCCAACGCTGGAAAAGGAAACATCCTCAAATAGAAACTAGACAGAAGCATTCTCAGAAACTTGCTGGTGACGAGTGCATTCAACTCACAGACTTGAACCTTTCTTTTGAAAGAGCAGTTTTGGAACACTCTTTTTGTAGGATCTGCTAGTGTATATTTGGAGCGCTGTGAGGCCTGCGCTGGGAAATGAAATATCTTCACCTAAAAACTAGACGGAAGTATTCTCCGAAACTTCTGTGTGATGAGTGCATTCAACTCACAGACTTGAAAGTTCCTTTTGATAGAACAGTTTTGAAACACTCCTTTTGTAGAATCTGCAAGTGTTTATTTCGAGAGCTTGGAGGCCTATGCTGGAAAAGGAAATGTCTTCAAATAACAACTACACAGAAGCATTCTCAGAAACTTCTTTGTGATGAGTGCATTCAACTCACAGACTTGAACCTTCCTTTTGAAAGAGCAGTTTTGAAACACTCTTTTTGTAGAATCTGCAAGTGGATATTTGGAGCGCTTTGAGGCCTATGCTGGCAAATGAAATATCTTCTCCTAAAAACTAGACAGAAGCATTCTCAGAAACTTCTGTGTGATGAGTGCATTCAACTCACAGACTTGAACACTGCTTTTGATAGAGCAGTTTGGAAACACTCCTTTTGTAAAATCTGCAAGTGTTTATTTGGAGCGCTTTGAGGCCTATCCTGGAAAAGGAAATATCTTCACATAATAACTAGACAGAAGCATTCTCAGAAACTTCTTGGTGATGAGTGCATTCTACTCACAGAGTTGAACCTTCTTTGTGATAGAAGAGTTTTCAAACTCTCTTTTTGTAGAATCTGCAAGTGCACATTTGGAACTGTTGGAGGCCAACCCTGGAAAAGGAAACATCCTCACGTAGAAACTAGACAGAAGCATTCTCATAAACTTGCTTGTGACGAGTGCATTCAACTCACAGACTTGAACCTTTCTTTTGAAAGAGCAGTTTTGGAACACTCTTTTTGTAGAATCTGCTAGTGTATATTTGGAGCGCTGTGAGGCCTACGCTGGGAAATGAAATATCTTCACCTAAAAACTAGACGGAAGCATTCTCCGAAACTTCTGTGTGATGAGTGCATTCAACTCACAGACTTGAACGTTCCTTTTGATAGAACAGTTTTGAAACACTCCTTTTGTAGAATCTGCAAGTGTTTCTTTCGAGCGCTTGGAGGACTACGCTGGAAAAGGAAATGTCTTCAAATAACAACTACACAGAAGCATTCTCAGACACTTCTTTGTGATGAGTGCATTCAACTCACAGAGTTGAACCTTCCTTTTGAAAGAGCAGTTTTGAAACACTCTTTTTGTAGAATCTGCAAGTGGATATTTGGAGCGCTTTGAGGCCTATGCTGGGAAATGAAATATCTTCTCCTAAAAACTAGACAGAAGCATTCTCAGAAACTTCTGTGTGATGAGTGCATTCAACTCACAGACTTGAACATTGCTTTTGATAGAGCAGTTTGGAAACACTCCTTTTGTAAAATCTGCAAGTGTTTATTTGGAGCGCTTTGAGGCCTATCCTGGAAAAGGAAATATCTTCACAAAATTACTAGACAGAAGCATTCTCAGAAACTTCTTTGTGATAAGTGCATTCTACTCACAGAGTTGAACCTTCTTTGTGATAGAAGAGTTTTCAAACTCTCTTTTTGTAGAATCTGCAAGGGCACATTTGGAACTGTTGGAGGCCAACGCTGGAAAAGGAAACATCCTCACATAGAAACTAGACAGAAGCATTCTCAGAAACTTGCTTGTGACGAGTGCATTCAACTCACAGACTTGAACCTTTCTTTTGAAAGAGCAGTTTTGGAACACTCTTTTTGTAGAATCTGCTAGTGTATATTTGGAGCGCTGTGAGGCCTATGCTGGGAAATGAAATATCTTCACCTAAAAACTAGACGGAAGCATTCTCCGAAACTTCTGTGTGATTAGTGCATTCAACTCACAGACTTGAACGTTCCTTTTGATAGAACAGTTTTGAAACACTCCTTTTGTAGAATCTGGAAGTGTTTCTTTCGAGCGCTTGGAGGACTACGCTGTAAAAGGAAATGTATTCAAATAACAACTACACGGAAGCATTCTCAGAAACTTCTTTGTGATGAGTGCATTCAACTCACAGACTTGAACCTTCCTTTTGAAAGAGCAGTTTTGAAACACTCTTTTTGTAGAATCTGCAAGTGGATGTTTGGAGCGCTTTGAGGCCTATGCTGGGAAATGAAATATCTTCTCCTAAAAACTAGACAGAAGCATTCTCAGAAACTTCTGTGTGATGAGTGCATTCAACTCACAGACTTGAACAATGCTTTTGATAGAGCAGTTTGGAAACACTCCTTTTGTAAAATCTGCAAGTGTTTATTTGGAGCGCTTTGAGGCCTATCCTGGAAAAGGAAATATCTTCACATAATAACTAGACAGAAGCCTTCTCAGAAACTTCTTTGTGATGAGTGCATTCTACTCACAGAGTTGAACCTTCTTTGTGATAGAAGAGTTTTCAAACTCTCTTTTTGTAGAATCTGCAAGTGCACATTTGGAACTGTTGGAGGCCAACGCTGGAAAAGGAAACATCCTCACGTAGAAACTAGACAGAAGCATTCTCAGAAACTTGCTTGTGACGAGTGCATTCAACTCACAGACTTGAACCTTTCTTTTGAAAGAGCAGTTTTGGAACACTCTTTTTGTAGGATCTGCTAGTGTATATTTGGAGCGCTGTGAGGCCTACGCTGGGAAATGAAATATCTTCACCTAAAAACTAGACGGAAGCATTCTCCGAAACTTCTGTGTGATGAGTGCATTCAACTCACAGACTTGAACGTTCCTTTTGATAGAACAGTTTTGAAACCCTCCTTTTGTAGAATCTGCAAGTGTTTATTTCGAGCGCTTGGAGGCCTACGCTGGAAAAGGAAATGTCTTCAAATAACAACTACACAGAAGCATTCTCAGAAACTTCTTTGTGATGAGTGCATTCAACTCACAGACTTGAACCTTCCTTTTGAAAGAGCAGTTTTGAAACACTCTTTTTGTAAAATCTGCAAGTGGATATTTGGAGCGCTTTGAGGCCTATGCTGGGAAATGAAATATCTTCTCCTAAAAACTAGACAGAAGCATTCTCAGAAACTTCTGTGTGATGAGTGCATTCAACTCACAGACTTGAACACTGCTTTTGATAGAGCAGTTTGGAAACACTCCTTTTGTAAAATCTGCAAGTGTTTATTTGGAGCGCTTTGAGGCCTATCCTGGAAAAGGAAATATCTTCACATAATAACTAGACAGAAGCATTCTCAGAAACTTCTTGGTGATGAGTGCATTCTACTCACAGAGTTGAACCTTCTTTGTGATAGAAGAGTTTTCAAACTCTCTTTTTGTAGAATCTGCAAGGGCACATTTGGAACTGTTGGAGGCCAACGCTGGAAAAGGAAACATCCTCACATAGAAACTAGACAGAAGCATTCTCAGAAACTTGCTTGTGACAAGTGCATTCAACTCACAGACTTGAACCTTTCTTTTGAAAGAGCAGTTTTGGAACACTCTTTTTGTAGAATCTGCCAGTGTATATTTGGAGCGGTGTGATGCCTATGCTGGGAAATGAAATATCTTCACCTAAAAACTAGACGGAAGCATTCTCAGAAACTTCTGTGTGATGAGTGCATTCAACTCACAGACTTCAACGTTCCTTTTGATACAACAGTTTTGAAACACTGCTTTTGTAGAATCTGCAATTGTTTCTTTCGAGCGCTTGGAGGCCTATGCTGGAAAAGGAAATGTCTTCAAATAACAACTACACAGAAGCATTCTCAGAAACTTCTTTGTGATGAGTGCATTCAACTCACAGACTTGAACCTTCCTTTTGAAAGAGCAGTTTTGAAACTCTCTTTTTGTAGAATCTGCAAGTGGATATTTGGAACGCTTTGAGGCCTATGCTGGGAAATGAAATATCTTCTCCTGAAAACTAGACAGAAGCATTCTCAGAAACTTCTGTGTGATGAGTGCATTCAACTCACAGACTTGAACACTGCTTTTGATAGAGCAGTTTGGAAACACTCCTTTTGTAAAATCTGCAAGTGTTTATTTGGAGCTCTTTGAGGCCTATCCTGGAAAAGGAAATATCTTCACATAATAACTAGACAGAAGCATTCTCAGAAACTTCTTGGTGATGAGTGCATTCTACTCACAGAGTTGAACCTTCTTTGTGATAGAAGAGTTTTCAAACTCTCTTTTTGTAGAATCTGCAAGGGCACATTTGGAACTGTTGGAGGCCAACGCTGGAAAAGGAAACATCCTCACATAGAAACTAGACAGAAGCATTCTCAGAAACTTGCTTGTGACGAGTGCATTCAACTCACAGACTTGAACATTTCTTTTGAAAGAGCAGTTTTGGAACACTCTTTTTGTAGAATCTGCTAGTGTATATTTGGTGCGCTGTGAGGCCTATGCTGGGAAATGAAATATCTTCACCTAAAAACTAGACGGAAGCATTCTCCGAAACTTCTGTGTGATGAGTGCATTCAACTCACAGACTTAAACGTTCCTTTTGATAGAACAGTTTTGAAACACTCCTTTTGTAGAATCTGCAAGTGTTTACTTCGAACGCTTGGAGGCCTACGCTGGAAAAGGAAATGTCTTCAAATAACAACTACACAGAAGCATTCTCAGAAACTTCTTTGTGATGAGTGCATTCAACTCACAGACTTCAACCTTCCTTTTGAAAGAGCAGTTTTGAAACACTCTTTTTGTAGAATCTGCAAGTGGATATTTGTAGTGCTTTGAGGCCTATGCTGGGAAATGAAATATCTTCTACTAAAAACTAGACAGAAGCATTCTCAGAAACTTCTGTGTGATGAGTGCATTCAACTCACAGACTTGAACATTGCTTTTGATAGAGCAGTTTGGACACACTCCTTTTGTAAAATCTGCAAGTGTTTATTTGGAGCGCTTTGAGGCCTATCCTGGAAAAGGAAATATTTTCACATAATAACTAGACAGAAGCATTCTCAGAAACTTCTTTGTGATGAGTGCATTCTACTCACAGAGTTGAACCTTCTTTGTGATAGAAGAGTTTTCAAACTCTCTTTTTGTAGAATCTGCAAGTGCACATTTGGAACTGTTGGAGGCCAACCCTGGAAAAGGAAACATCCTCACGTAGAAACTAGACAGAAGCATTCTCATAAACTTGCTTGTGACGAGTGCATTCAACTCACAGACTTGAACCTTTCTTTTGAAAGAGCAGTTTTGGAACACTCTTTTTGTAGAATCTGCTAGTGTATATTTGGAGCGCTGTGAGGCCTATGCTGGGAAATGAAATATCTTCACCTAAAAACTAGACGGAAGCATTCTCCGAAACTTCTGTGTGATGAGTGCATTCAACTCACAGACTTGAACGTTCCTTTTGATAGAACAGTTTTGAAACACTCCTTTTGTAGAATCTGCAAGTGTTTCTTTCGAGCGCTTGGAGGACTACGCTGGAAAAGGAAATGTCTTCAAATAACAACTACACAGAAGCATTCTCAGAAACTTCTTTGTGATGAGTGCATTCAACTCACAGAGTTGAACCTTCCTTTTGAAAGAGCAGTTTTGAAACACTCTTTTTGTAGAATCTGCAAGTGGATATTTGGAGCGCTTTGAGGCCTATGCTGGGAAATGAAATATCTTCTCCTAAAAACTAGACAGAAGCATTCTCAGAAACTTCTGTGTGATGAGTGCATTCAACTCACAGACTTGAACATTGCTTTTGATAGAGCAGTTTGGAGACACTCCTTTTGTAAAATCTGCAAGTGTTTATTTGGAGCGCTTTGAGGCCTATCCTGGAAAAGGAAATATCTTCACATAATAACTAGACAGAAGCCTTCTCAGAAACTTCTTTGTGATGAGTGCATTCTACTCACAGAGTTGAACCTTCTTTGTGATAGAAGAGTTTTCAAACTCTCTTTTTGTAGAATCTGCAAGTGCACATTTGGAACTGTTGGAGGCCAACGCTGGAAAAGGAAACACCCTCACGTAGAAACTAGACAGAAGCATTCTCAGAAACTTGCTTGTGACGAGTGCATTCAACTCACAGACTTGAACCTTTCTTTTGAAAGAGCAGTTTTGGAACACTCTTTTTGTAGGATCTGCTAGTGTATATTTGGAGCGCTGTGAGGCCTACGCTGGGAAATGAAATATCTTCACCTAAAAACTAGACGGAAGCATTCTCCGAAACTTCTGTGTGATGAGTGCATTCAACTCACAGACTTGAACGTTCCTTTTGATAGAACAGTTTTGAAACCCTCCTTTTGTAGAATCTGCAAGTGTTTATTTCGAGCGCTTGGAGGCCTACGCTGGAAAAGGAAATGTCTTCAAATAACAACTACACAGAAGCATTCTCAGAAACTTCTTTGTGATGAGTGCATTCAACTCACAGACTTGAACCTTCCTTTTGAAAGAGCAGTTTTGAAACACTCTTTTTGTAGAATCTGAAAGTGGATATTTGGAGCGCTTTGAGGCCTATGCTGGGAAATGAAATATCTTCTCCTAAAAACTAGACAGAAGCATTCTCAGAAACTTCTGTGTGATGAGTGCATTCAACTCACAGACTTGAACATTGCTTTTGATAGAGCAGTTTGGAAACACTCCTTTTGTAAAATCTGCAAGTGTTTATTTGGAGCGCTTTGAGGCCTATCCTGGAAAAGGAAATATCTTCACATAATAACTAGACAGAAGCATTCTCAGAAACTTCTTGGTGATGAGTGCATTCTACTCACAGAGTTGAACCTTCTTTGTGATAGAAGAGTTTTCAAACTCTCTTTTTGTAGAATCTGCAAGGGCACATTTGGAACTGTTGGAGGCCAACGCTGGAAAAGGAAACATCCTCACATAGAAACTAGACAGAAGCATTCTCAGAAACTTGCTTGTGACGAGTGCATTCAACTCACAGACTTGAACATTTCTTTTGAAAGAGCAGTTTTGGAACACTCTTTTTGTAGAATCTGCTAGTGTATATTTGGTGCGCTGTGAGGCCTATGCTGGGAAATGAAATATCTTCACCTAAAAACTAGACGGAAGCATTCTCCGAAACTTCTGTGTGATGAGTGCATTCAACTCACAGACTTAAACGTTCCTTTTGATAGAACAGTTTTGAAACACTCCTTTTGTAGAATCTGCAAGTGTTTACTTCGAACGCTTGGAGGCCTACGCTGGAAAAGGAAATGTCTTCAAATAACAACTACACAGAAGCATTCTCAGAAACTTCTTTGTGATGAGTGCATTCAACTCACAGACTTCAACCTTCCTTTTGAAAGAGCAGTTTTGAAACACTCTTTTTGTAGAATCTGCAAGTGGATATTTGTAGTGCTTTGAGGCCTATGCTGGGAAATGAAATATCTTCTACTAAAAACTAGACAGAAGCATTCTCAGAAACTTCTGTGTGATGAGTGCATTCAACTCACAGACTTGAACATTGCTTTTGATAGAGCAGTTTGGACACACTCCTTTTGTAAAATCTGCAAGTGTTTATTTGGAGCGCTTTGAGGCCTATCCTGGAAAAGGAAATATTTTCACATAATAACTAGACAGAAGCATTCTCAGAAACTTCTTTGTGATGAGTGCATTCTACTCACAGAGTTGAACCTTCTTTGTGATAGAAGAGTTTTCAAACTCTCTTTTTGTAGAATCTGCAAGTGCACATTTGGAACTGTTGGAGGCCAACCCTGGAAAAGGAAACATCCTCACGTAGAAACTAGACAGAAGCATTCTCATAAACTTGCTTGTGACGAGTGCATTCAACTCACAGACTTGAACCTTTCTTTTGAAAGAGCAGTTTTGGAACACTCTTTTTGTAGAATCTGCTAGTGTATATTTGGAGCGCTGTGAGGCCTATGCTGGGAAATGAAATATCTTCACCTAAAAACTAGACGGAAGCATTCTCCGAAACTTCTGTGTGATGAGTGCATTCAACTCACAGACTTGAACGTTCCTTTTGATAGAACAGTTTTGAAACACTCCTTTTGTAGAATCTGCAAGTGTTTCTTTCGAGCGCTTGGAGGACTACGCTGGAAAAGGAAATGTCTTCAAATAACAACTACACAGAAGCATTCTCAGAAACTTCTTTGTGATGAGTGCATTCAACTCACAGAGTTGAACCTTCCTTTTGAAAGAGCAGTTTTGAAACACTCTTTTTGTAGAATCTGCAAGTGGATATTTGGAGCGCTTTGAGGCCTATGCTGGGAAATGAAATATCTTCTCCTAAAAACTAGACAGAAGCATTCTCAGAAACTTCTGTGTGATGAGTGCATTCAACTCACAGACTTGAACATTGCTTTTGATAGAGCAGTTTGGAGACACTCCTTTTGTAAAATCTGCAAGTGTTTATTTGGAGCGCTTTGAGGCCTATCCTGGAAAAGGAAATATCTTCACATAATAACTAGACAGAAGCCTTCTCAGAAACTTCTTTGTGATGAGTGCATTCTACTCACAGAGTTGAACCTTCTTTGTGATAGAAGAGTTTTCAAACTCTCTTTTTGTAGAATCTGCAAGTGCACATTTGGAACTGTTGGAGGCCAACGCTGGAAAAGGAAACACCCTCACGTAGAAACTAGACAGAAGCATTCTCAGAAACTTGCTTGTGACGAGTGCATTCAACTCACAGACTTGAACCTTTCTTTTGAAAGAGCAGTTTTGGAACACTCTTTTTGTAGGATCTGCTAGTGTATATTTGGAGCGCTGTGAGGCCTACGCTGGGAAATGAAATATCTTCACCTAAAAACTAGACGGAAGCATTCTCCGAAACTTCTGTGTGATGAGTGCATTCAACTCACAGACTTGAACGTTCCTTTTGATAGAACAGTTTTGAAACCCTCCTTTTGTAGAATCTGCAAGTGTTTATTTCGAGCGCTTGGAGGCCTACGCTGGAAAAGGAAATGTCTTCAAATAACAACTACACAGAAGCATTCTCAGAAACTTCTTTGTGATGAGTGCATTCAACTCACAGACTTGAACCTTCCTTTTGAAAGAGCAGTTTTGAAACACTCTTTTTGTAGAATCTGAAAGTGGATATTTGGAGCGCTTTGAGGCCTATGCTGGGAAATGAAATATCTTCTCCTAAAAACTAGACAGAAGCATTCTCAGAAACTTCTGTGTGATGAGTGCATTCAACTCACAGACTTGAACATTGCTTTTGATAGAGCAGTTTGGAAACACTCCTTTTGTAAAATCTGCAAGTGTTTATTTGGAGCGCTTTGAGGCCTATCCTGGAAAAGGAAATATCTTCACATAATAACTAGACAGAAGCATTCTCAGAAACTTCTTTGTGATGAGTGCATTCTACTAACAGAGCTGAACCTTCTTTGTGATAGAAGAGTTTTCAAACTCTCTTTTTGTAGAATCTGCAAGTGCACATTTGGAACTGTTGGTGGCCAACGCTGGAAAAGGAAACATCCTCACATAGAAACTAGACAGAAGCATTCTCAGAAACTTGCTTGTGACGAGTGCATTCAACTCACAGACTTGAACCTTTCTTTTGAAAGAGCAGTTTTGGAACACTCTTTTTGTAGAATCTGCTAGTGTATATTTGGAGCGCTGTGAGGCCTATGCTGGGAAATGGAATATCTTCACCTAAAAACTAGACGGAGGCATTCTCAGAAACTTCTGTGTGATGAGTGCATTCAACTCACAGACTTGAACGTTCCTTTTGATAGAACAGTTTTGAAACACTCCTTTTGTAGAATCTGCAAGTGTTTCTTTGGAGCGCTTGGAGTCCTATGCTGGAAAAGGAAATGTCTTCAAATAACAACTACACAGAAGCATTCTCAGAAACTTCTTTGTGATGAGTGCATTCAACTCACAGACTTGAACCTTCCTTTTGAAAGAGCAGTTTTGAAACACTCTTTCTGTAGAATCTGCAAGTGGATATTTGGAGCGCTTTGAGGCCTATGCTGGGAAATGAAATATCTTCTCCTAAAAACTAGACAGAGCATTCTCAGAAACATCTGTGTGATGAGTGCATTCAACTCACAAACTTGAACATTGCTTTTGAAAGAGCAGTTTGGAAACACTCCTTTTGTAAAATCTGCAAGTGTTTATTTGGAGCGCTTTGAGGCCTATCCTGGAAAAGGAAATATCTTCACATAATAACTAGACAGAAGCATTCTCAGAAACTTCTTTGTGATGAGTTCATTCTACTCACAGACTTGAACGTTCCTTTTGATACAACAGTTTTGAAACACTCCTTTTGTAGAATCTGCAAGTGTTTATTTGGAGCGCTTTGAGGCCTATCCTGGAAAAGGAAATATCTTCACATAATAACTAGACAGAAGCATTCTCAGAAACTTCTTTGGATGAGTGC
Source organism: Pongo pygmaeus (assembly GCF_028885625.2). Lineage (NCBI taxonomy): Eukaryota > Metazoa > Chordata > Mammalia > Primates > Hominidae > Pongo > Pongo pygmaeus. The sequence goes on from NC_072392.2 coordinate 41,179,429, forward strand.
ATTCTACTCACAGAGTTGAACCTTCTTTGTGATAGAAGAGTTTTCAAACTCTCTTTTTGTAGAATCTGCAAGTGCACATTTGGAACTGTTGGAGGCCAACGCTGGAAAAGGAAACATCTTCACATAGAAACTAGACAGAAGCATTCTCAGAAACTTGCTTGTGACGAGTGCATTCAACTCACAGACTTGAACCTTTCTTTTGAAAGAGCAGTTTTGGAACACTCTTTTTGTAGAATCTGCTAGTGTATATTTGGAGCGCTGTGAGGCCTATGCTGGGAAATGAAATATCTTCACCTAAAAACTAGACGGAAGCATTCTCCGAAACTTCTGTGTGATGAGTGCATTCAACTCGCAGACGTGAACATTCCTATTGATAGAACACTTTTGAAACACTCCTTTTGTAGAATCTGCAAGTGTTTATTTGGAGCGCTTGTAGGCCTACGCTGGGAAAGGAAATGTCTTCAAATAACTACACAGAAGCATTCTCAGAAACTTCTTTGTAATGAGTGCATTCTACTCACAGAGTTGAACCTTCTTTGTGATAGAAGAGTTTTCAAACTCTCTTTTTGTAGAATCTGCAAGTGCACATTTGGAACTGTTGGAGGCCAACGCTGGAAAAGGAAACATCCTCACATAGAAACTAGACAGAAGCATTCTCAGAAACTTGCTTGTGACGAGTGCATTCAACTCACAGACTTGAACCTTTCTTTTGAAAGAGCAGTTTTGGAACACTCTTTTTGTAGAATCTGCTGGTGTATACTTGGAGCGCTGTGAGGCCTATGCTGGGAAATGAAATATCTTCACCTAAAAACTAGACGGAAGCATTCTCCGAAACTTCTGTGTGATGAGTGCGTTCAACTCACAGACTTGAACTTTCCTTTTGATAGAACACTTTTGAAACACTCCTTTTGTAGAATCTGCAAGTGTTTATTTGGAGCGCTTGTAGGCCTACGCTGGGAAAGGAAATGTCTTCAAATAACTACACAGAAGCATTCTCAGAAACTTCTTTGTGATGAGTGCATTCTACTCACAGAGTTGAACCTTCTTTGTGATAGAAGAGTTTTCAAACTCTCTTTTTGTAGAATCTGCAAGTGCACATTTGGAACTGTTGGAGGCCAACGCTGGAAAAGGAAACATCCTCACATAGAAACTAGACAGAAGCATTCTCAGAAACTTGCTTGTGACGAGTGCATTCAACTCACAGACTTGAACCTTTCTTTTGAAAGAGCAGTTTTGGAACACTCTTTTTGTAGAATCTGCTGGTGTATACTTGGAGCGCTGTGAGGCCTATGCTGGGAAATGAAATATCTTCACCTAAAAACTAGACGGAAGCATTCTCCGAAACTTCTGTGTGATGAGTGCGTTCAACTCACAGACTTGAACTTTCCTTTTGATAGAACACTTTTGAAACACTCCTTTTGTAGAATCTGCAAGTGTTTTTTGAAGGGCTTGGAGTCCTATGCTGGAAAAGGAAATGTCTTCAAATAACAACTACACAGAAGCATTCTCAGAAACTTCTTTGTGATGAGTGCATTCAACTCACAGACTTGAATCTTCCTTTTGAAAGAGCAGTTTTGAAACCCTCTTTTTGTAGAATCTGCAAGTGGATATTTGGAGCGCTTTGATTCCTCTGCTGGGAAATGAAATATCTTCTCCTAAAAACTAGACAGAAGCATTCTCAGAAACTTCTGTGTGATGAGTGCATTCATCTCACAGACTTGAACACTGCTTTTGATAGAGCAGTTTGGAAACACTCCTTTTGTAAAATCTGCAAGTGTTTATTTGGAGCGCTTTGAGGCCTATCCTGGAAAAGGAAATATCTTCATATAATAACTAGACAGAAGCATTCTCAGAAACTTCTTTGTGATGAGTGCATTCTACTCACAGAGTTGAACCTTCTTTGTGATGGTAGAGTTTTCAAACTCCCTTTTTGTAGAATCTGCAAGTGCACATTTGGAACTGTTTTAGGCCAACGCTGGAAAAGGAATCATCCTCACATAGAAACTAGACAGAAGCATTCTCAGAAACTTGCTTGTGACGATTGCATTCAACTCACAGACTTGAACCTTTCTTTTGAAAGAGCAGTTTTGGAACACTCTTTTTGTAGAATCTGCTAATGTATATTTGGAGCGCTGTGAGGCCTATGCTGGGAAATGAAATATATTCACCTAAAAATTAGACGGAAGCATTCTCCGAAACTTCTGTGTGATGAGTGCATTCAACTCACAGACTTGAACGTTCCTTTTGATAGAACAGTTTTGAAACACTCCTTTTGTAGAATCTGCAAGTGTTTTTTGAAGCGCTTGGAGTCCTATGCTGGAAAAGGAATTGTCTTCAAATAAGAACTACACAGAAGCATTCTCAGAAACTTCTTTGTGATGAGTGCATTCAACTCACAGACTTGAACCTTCCTTTTGAAAGAGCAGTTTTGAAACACTCTTTCTGTAGAATCTGCAAGTGGATATTTGGAGCGCTTTGAGGCCTATGCTGGAAAATGAAATATCTTCTCCTAAAAACTAGACAGAGCATTCTCAGAAACTTCTGTGTGATGAGTGCATTCAACTCACAAACTTGAACATTGCTTTTGAAAGAGCAGTTTGGAAACACTCCTTTTGTAAAATCTGCAAGTGTTTATTTGGAGCGCTTTGAGGCCTATCCTGGAAAAGGAAATATCTTCACATAATAACTAGACAGAAGCATTCTCAGAAACTTCTTTGTGATGAGTTCATTCTACTCACAGACTTGAACGTTCCTTTTGATACAACAGTTTTGAAACACTCCTTTTGTAGAATCTGCAAGTGTTTATTTCGAGCGCTTGGAGGCCTATGCTGGAAAAGGAAATGTCTTCAAATAACAACTACACAGAAGCATTCTCAGAAACTTCTTTGTGATGAGTGGATTCAACTCACAGACTTGAACCTTCCTTTTGAAAGAGCAGTTTTGAAACACTCTTTTTTTAGAATCTGCAAGTGGATATTCGGAGCGCTTTGAGGCCTATGCTGGGAAATGAAATAACTTCTCCTAAAAACTAGACAGAAGCATTCTCAGAAACTTCTGTGTGATGAGTGCATTCAACTCACAGACTTGAACACTGCTTTTGATAGAGCAGTTTGGAAACACTCCTTTTGTAAAATCTGCAAGTGTTTATTTGGAGCGCATTGAGGCCTATCCTGGAAAAGGAATTATCTTCACATAATAACTAGACAGAAGCATTCTCAGAAACTTCTTTGTGATGAGTTTATTCTACTCACAGAGTTGAACCTTCTTTGTGATAGAAGAGTTTTCAAACTCTCTTTTTGTAGAATCTGCAAGTGCACTTTTGGAACTGTTGGAGGCCAACGCTGGAAAAGGAATCATCCTCACATAGAAACTAGACAGAAGCATTCTCAGAAACTTGCTTGTGACGAGTGCATTCAACTCACAGACTTGAACCTTTCTTTTGAAAGAGCAGTTTTGGAACACTCTTTTTGTAGGATCTGCTAGTGTATATTTGGAGCGCTGTGAGGCCTATGCTGGGAAATGAAATATCTTCACCTAAAAACTAGACGGAATCATTCTCAGAAACTTCTGTGTGATGAGTGCATTCAACTCACAGACTTGAACGTTCCTTTTGATAGAACAGTTTTGAAACACTCCTTTTGTAGAATCTGCAAGTGTTTATTTCGAGTGCTTGGAGGCCTATGCTGGAAAAGGAAATGTCTTCAAATAACAACTACACAGAAGCATTCTCAGAAACTTATTTGTGATGAGTGCACTCAACTCACAGACTTGAACCTTCCTTTTGAAAGAGCAGTTTTGAAACACTCTTTTTGTAGAATCTGCAAGTGGATATTTGGAGCGCTTTGAGGCCTATGCTGGGATATGAAATATCTCTCCTAAAAACTAGACAGAAGCATTCTCAGAAACTTCTGTGTGATGAGTGCATTCAACTCACAGACTTGAACATTGCTTTTGATAGAGCAGTTTGGAAACACTCCTTTTGTAAAATCTGCAAGTGTTTATTTGGAGCGCTTTGAGGCCTATCCTGGAAAAGGAAATATCTTCACATAATAATTAGACAGAAGCATTCTCAGAAACTTCTTTGGATGAGTGCATTCTACTCACAGTGATGAACCTTCTTTGTGATAGAAGAGTTTTCAAACTTTCTTTTTGTAGAATCTGCAAGTGCACATTTGGAACTGTTGGAGGCCAACGCTGGAAAAGGAAACATCTTCACATAGAAACTAGACAGAAGCATTCTCAGAAACTTGCTTGTGACGAGTGCATTCAACTCACAGACTTGAACCTTTCTTTTGAAAGAGCAGTTTTGGAACACTCTTTTTGTAGAATCTGCTAGTGTATATTTGGAGCGCTGTGAGGCCTATGCTGGGAAATGAAATATCTTCACCTAAAAACTAGACGGAAGCATTCTCCGAAACTTCTGTGTGATGAGTGCATTCAACTCGCAGACGTGAACATTCCTATTGATAGAACACTTTTGAAACACTCCTTTTGTAGAATCTGCAAGTGTTTATTTGGAGCGCTTGTAGGCCTACGCTGGGAAAGGAAATGTCTTCAAATAACTACACAGAAGCATTCTCAGAAACTTCTTTGTGATGAGTGCATTCTACTCACAGAGTTGAACCTTCTTTGTGATAGAAGAGTTTTCAAACTCTCTTTTTGTAGAATCTGCAAGTGCACATTTGGAACTGTTGGAGGCCAACGCTGGAAAAGGAAACATCCTCACATAGAAACTAGACAGAAGCATTCTCAGAAACTTGCTTGTGACGAGTGCATTCAACTCACAGACTTGAACCTTTCTTTTGAAAGAGCAGTTTTGGAACACTCTTTTTGTAGAATCTGCTGGTGTATACTTGGAGCGCTGTGAGGCCTATGCTGGGAAATGAAATATCTTCACCTAAAAACTAGACGGAAGCATTCTCCGAAACTTCTGTGTGATGAGTGCGTTCAACTCACAGACTTGAACTTTCCTTTTGATAGAACACTTTTGAAACACTCCTTTTGTAGAATCTGCAAGTGTTTATTTGGAGCGCTTGTAGGCCTACGCTGGGAAAGGAAATGTCTTCAAATAACTACACAGAAGCATTCTCAGAAACTTCTTTGTGATGAGTGCATTCTACTCACAGAGTTGAACATTCTTTGTGATAGAAGAGTTTTCAAACTCTCTTTTTGTAGAATCTGCAAGTGCACATTTGGAACTGTTGGAGGCCAACGCTGGAAAAGGAAACATCCTCACATAGAAACTAGACAGAAGCATTCTCAGAAACTTGCTTGTGACGAGTGCATTCAACTCACAGACTTGAACCTTTCTTTTGAAAGAGCAGTTTTGGAACACTCTTTTTGTAGAATCTGCTGGTGTATACTTGGAGCGCTGTGAGGCCTATGCTGGGAAATGAAATATCTTCACCTAAAAACTAGACGGAAGCATTCTCCGAAACTTCTGTGTGATGAGTGCGTTCAACTCACAGACTTGAACTTTCCTTTTGGTAGAACACTTTTGAAACACTCCTTTTGTAGAATCTGCAAGTGTTTTTTGAAGGGCTTGGAGTCCTATGCTGGAAAAGGAAATGTCTTCAAATAACAACTACACAGAAGCATTCTCAGAAACTTCTTTGTGATGAGTGCATTCAACTCACAGACTTGAATCTTCCTTTTGAAAGAGCAGTTTTGAAACCCTCTTTTTGTAGAATCTGCAAGTGGATATTTGGAGCGCTTTGATTCCTCTGCTGGGAAATGAAATATCTTCTCCTAAAAACTAGACAGAAGCATTCTCAGAAACTTCTGTGTGATGAGTGCATTCATCTCACAGACTTGAACACTGCTTTTGATAGAGCAGTTTGGAAACACTCCTTTTGTAAAATCTGCAAGTGTTTATTTGGAGCGCTTTGAGGCCTATCCTGGAAAAGGAAATATCTTCATATAATAACTAGACAGAAGCATTCTCAGAAACTTCTTTGTGATGAGTGCATTCTACTCACAGAGTTGAACCTTCTTTGTGATGGTAGAGTTTTCAAACTCTCTTTTTGTAGAATCTGCAAGTGCACATTTGGAACTGTTGGAGGCCAACGCTGGAAAAGGAATCATCCTCACATAGAAACTAGACAGAAGCATTCTCAGAAACTTGCTTGTGACGATTGCATTCAACTCACAGACTTGAACCTTTCTTTTGAAAGAGCAGTTTTGGAACACTCTTTTTGTAGAATCTGCTAATGTATATTTGGAGCGCTGTGAGGCCTATGCTGGGAAATGAAATATATTCACCTAAAAATTAGACGGAAGCATTCTCCGAAACTTCTGTGTGATGAGTGCATTCAACTCACAGACTTGAACGTTCCTTTTGATAGAACAGTTTTGAAACACTCCTTTTGTAGAATCTGCAAGTGTTTTTTGAAGCGCTTGGAGTCCTATGCTGGAAAAGGAATTGTCTTCAAATAAGAACTACACAGAAGCATTCTCAGAAACTTCTTTGTGATGAGTGCATTCAACTCACAGACTTGAACCTTCCTTTTGAAAGAGCAGTTTTGAAACACTCTTTCTGTAGAATCTGCAAGTGGATATTTGGAGCGCTTTGAGGCCTATGCTGGAAAATGAAATATCTTCTCCTAAAAACTAGACAGAGCATTCTCAGAAACTTCTGTGTGATGAGTGCATTCAACTCACAAACTTGAACATTGCTTTTGAAAGAGCAGTTTGGAAACACTCCTTTTGTAAAATCTGCAAGTGTTTATTTGGAGCGCTTTGAGGCCTATCCTGGAAAAGGAAATATCTTCACATAATAACTAGACAGAAGCATTCTCAGAAACTTCTTTGTGATGAGTTCATTCTACTCACAGACTTGAACGTTCCTTTTGATACAACAGTTTTGAAACACTCCTTTTGTAGAATCTGCAAGTGTTTATTTCGAGCGCTTGGAGGCCTATGCTGGAAAAGGAAATGTCTTCAAATAACAACTACACAGAAGCATTCTCAGAAACTTCTTTGTGATGAGTGGATTCAACTCACAGACTTGAACCTTCCTTTTGAAAGAGCAGTTTTGAAACACTCTTTTTTTAGAATCTGCAAGTGGATATTCGGAGCGCTTTGAGGCCTATGCTGGGAAATGAAATAACTTCTCCTAAAAACTAGACAGAAGCATTCTCAGAAACTTCTGTGTGATGAGTGCATTCAACTCACAGACTTGAACACTGCTTTTGATAGAGCAGTTTGGAAACACTCCTTTTGTAAAATCTGCAAGTGTTTATTTGGAGCGCATTGAGGCCTATCCTGGAAAAGGAATTATCTTCACATAATAACTAGACAGAAGCATTCTCAGAAACTTCTTTGTGATGAGTGCATTCTACTCACAGAGTTGAACCTTCTTTGTGATAGAAGAGTTTTCAAACTCTCTTTTTGTAGAATCTGCAAGTGCACTTTTGGAACTGTTGGAGGCCAACGCTGGAAAAGGAATCATCCTCACATAGAAACTAGACAGAAGCATTCTCAGAAACTTGCTTGTGACGAGTGCATTCAACTGACAGACTTGAACCTTTCTTTTGAAAGAGCAGTTTTGGAACACTCTTTTTGTAGGATCTGCTAGTGTATATTTGGAGCGCTGTGAGGCCTATGCTGGGAAATGAAATATCTTCACCTAAAAACTAGACGGAATCATTCTCAGAAACTTCTGTGTGATGAGTGCATTCAACTCACAGACTTGAACGTTCCTTTTGATAGAACAGTTTTGAAACACTCCTTTTGTAGAATCTGCAAGTGTTTCTTTCGAGTGCTTGGAGGCCTATGCTGGAAAAGGAAATGTCTTCAAATAACAACTACACAGAAGCATTCTCAGAAACTTATTTGTGATGAGTGCACTCAACTCACAGACTTGAACCTTCCTTTTGAAAGAGCAGTTTTGAAACACTCTTTTTGTAGAATCTGCAAGTGGATATTTGGAGCGCTTTGAGGCCTATGCTGGGATATGAAATATCTCTCCTAAAAACTAGACAGAAGCATTCTCAGAAACTTCTGTGTGATGAGTGCATTCAACTCACAGACTTGAACATTGCTTTTGATAGAGCAGTTTGGAAACACTCCTTTTGTAAAATCTGCAAGTGTTTATTTGGAGCGCTTTGAGGCCTATCCTGGAAAAGGAAATATCTTCACATAATAATTAGACAGAAGCATTCTCAGAAACTTCTTTGGATGAGTGCATTCTACTCACAGTGATGAACCTTCTTTGTGATAGAAGAGTTTTCAAACTTTCTTTTTGTAGAATCTGCAAGTGCACATTTGGAACTGTTGGAGGCCAACGCTGGAAAAGGAAACATCCTCACATAGAAACTAGACAGAAGCATTCTCAGAAACTTGCTTGTGACGAGTGCATTCAACTCACAGACTTGAACCTTTCTTTTGAAAGAGCAGTTTTGGAGCACTCTTTTTGTAGAATCTGCTAGTGTATACTTGGAGCGCTGTGAGGCCTATGCTGGGAAATGAAATATCTTCACCTAAAAACTAGACGGAGGCATTCTCAGAAACTTCTTTGTGATGAGTGCATTCAACTCACAGACTTGAACCTTCCTTTTGAAAGAGCAGTTTTGAAACACTCTTTTTGTAGAATCTGCAAGTGGATATTTGGAGCGCTTTGACGCCTATGCTGGGAAATGAAATATCTTCTCCTAAAAACTAGACAGAAGCATTCTCAGAAACTTCTTTGTGATGAGTGCATTCAACTCACAGACTTGAACACTGCTTTTGATAGAGCAGTTTGGAAACACTCCTTTTGTAAAATCTGCAAGTGTTTATTTGGAGCGCTTTGAGGCCTATCCTGGAAAAGGAAATATCTTCACATAATAACTAGACAGAAGCATTCTCAGAAACTTCTTTGTGATGAGTTCATTCTACTCACAGACTTGAACGTTCCTTTTGATACAACAGTTTTGAAACACTCCTTTTGTAGAATCTGCAAGTGTTTATTTGGAGCGCTTTGAGGCCTATCCTGGAAAAGGAAATATCTTCACATAATAACTAGACAGAAGCATTCTCAGAAACTTCTTTGGATGAGTGCATTCTACTCACAGAGTTGAACCTTCTTTGTGATAGAAGAGTTTTCAAACTCTCTTTTTGTAGAATCTGCAAGTGCACATTTGGAACTGTTGGAGGCCAACGCTGGAAAAGGAAACATCCTCACATAGAAACTAGACAGAAGCATTCTCAGAAACTTGCTTGTGACGAGTGCATTCAACTCACAGACTTGAACCTTTCTTTTGAAAGAGCAGTTTTGGAACACTCTTTTTGTAGAATCTGCTAGTGTATATTTGGAGCGCTGTGAGGCATATGCTGGGAAATGAAATATCTTCACCTAAAAACTAGACGGAAGCATTCTCCGAAACTTCTGTGTGATGAGTGCATTCAACTCGCAGACGTGAACATTCCTATTGATAGAACACTTTTGAAACACTCCTTTTGTAGAATCTGCAAGTGTTTATTTGGAGCGCTTGTAGGCCTACGCTGGGAAAGGAAATGTCTTCAAATAACTACACAGAAGCATTCTCAGAAACTTCTTTTTGATGAGTGCATTCTACTCAGAGTTGAACCTTCTTTGTGATAGAAGAGTTTTCAAACTCTCTTTTTGTAGAATCTGCAAGTGCACATTTGGAACTGTTGGAGGCCAACGCTGGAAAAGGAAACATCCTCACATAGAAACTAGACAGAAGCATTCTCAGAAACTTGCTTGTGACGAGTGCATTCAACTCACAGACTTGAACCTTTCTTTTGAAGGAGCAGTTTTGGAACACTCTTTTTGTAGAATCTGCTGGTGTATACTTGGAGCGCTGTGAGGCCTATGCTGGGAAATGAAATATCTTCACCTAAAAACTAGACGGAAGCATTCTCCGAAACTTCTGTGTGATGAGTGCATTCAACTCACAGACTTGAACTTTCCTTTTGATAGAACACTTTTGAAACACTCCTTTTGTAGAATCTGCAAGTGTTTTTTCAAGGGCTTGGAGTCCTATGCTGGAAAAGGAAATGTCTTCAAATAACAACTACACAGAAGCATTCTCAGAAACTTCTTTGTGATGAGTGCATTCAACTCACAGACTTGAATCTTCCTTTTGAAAGAGCAGTTTTGAAACACTCTTTTTGTAGAATCTGCAAGTGGATATTTGGAGCGCTTTGATTCCTCTGCTGGGAAATGAAATATCTTCTCCTAAAAACTAGACAGAAGCATTCTCAGAAACTTCTGTGTGATGAGTGCATTCAACTCACAGTCTTGAACACTGCTTTTGATAGAGCAGTTTGGAAACACTCCTTTTGTAAAATCTGCAAGTGTTTATTTGGAGCGCTTTGAGGCCTATCCTGGAAAAGGAAATATCTTCACATAATAACTAGACAGAAGCATTCTCAGAAACTTCTTGGTGATGAGTGCATTCTACTCACAGAGTTGAACCTTCTTTGTGATAGAAGAGTTTTCAAACTCTCTTTTTGTAGAATCTGCAAGTGCACATTTGGAACTGTTGGAGGCCAACGCTGGAAAAGGAAACATCCTCACGTAGAAACTAGACAGAAGCATTCTCAGAAACTTGCTTGTGACGAGTGCATTCAACTCACAGACTTGAACCTTTCTTTTGAAAGAGCAGTTTTGGAACACTCTTTTTGTAAGATCTGCTAGTGTATATTTGGAGCGCTGTGAGGCCTATGCTGGGAAATGAAATATCTTCACCTAAAAACTAGACGGAAGCATTCTCCGAAACTTCTGTGTGATGAGTGCATTCAACTCACAGACTTGAACGTTCCTTTTGATAGAACAGTTTTGAAACCCTCCTTTTGTAGAATCTGCAAGTGTTTATTTCGAGCGCTTGGAGGCCTACGCTGGAAAAGGAAATGTCTTCAAATAACAACTACACAGAAGCATTCTCAGAAACTTCTTTGTGATGAGTGCATTCAACTCACAGACTTGAACCTTCCTTTTGAAAGAGCAGTTTTGAAACACTCTTTTTGTAGAATCTGCAAGTGGATATTTGGAGCGCTTTGAGGCCTATGCTGGGAAATGAAATATCTTCTCCTAAAAACTAGACAGAAGCATTCTCAGAAACTTCTGTGTGATTAGTGCATTCAACTCACAGACTTGAACACTGCTTTTGATAGAGCAGTTTGGAAACACTCCTTTTGTAAAATCTGCAAGTGTTTATTTGGAGCGCTTTGAGGCCTATCCTGGAAAAGGAAATATCTTCACATAATAACTAGACAGAAGCATTCTCAGAAACTTCTTGGTGATGAGTGCATTCTGCTCACAGAGTTGAACCTTCTTTGTGATAGAAGAGTTTTCAAACTCTCTTTTTGTAGAATCTGCAAGTGCACATTTGGAACTGTTGGAGGCCAACGCTGGAAAAGGAAACATCCTCAAATAGAAACTAGACAGAAGCATTCTCAGAAACTTGCTGGTGACGAGTGCATTCAACTCACAGACTTGAACCTTTCTTTTGAAAGAGCAGTTTTGGAACACTCTTTTTGTAGGATCTGCTAGTGTATATTTGGAGCGCTGTGAGGAATTCGCTGGGAAATGAAATATCTTCACCTAAAAACTAGACGGAAGTATTCTCCGAAACTTCTGTGTGATGAGTGCATTCAACTCACAGACTTGAAAGTTCCTTCTGATAGAACAGTTTTGAAACACTCCTTTTGTAGAATCTGCAAGTGTTTATTTCGAGAGCTTGGAGGCCTATGCTGGAAAAGGAAATGTCTTCAAATAACAACTACACAGAAGCATTCTCAGAAACTTCTTTGTGATGAGTGCATTCAACTCACAGACTTGAACCTTCCTTTTGAAAGAGCAGTTTTGAAACACTCTTTTTGTAGAATCTGCAAGTGGATATTTGGAGCGCTTTGAGGCCTATGCTGGGAAATGAAATATCTTCTCCTAAAAACTAGACAGAAGCATTCTCAGAAACTTCTTTGTGATGAGTGCATTCAACTCACAGACTTGAACAATGCTTTTGATAGAGCAGTTTGGAAACACTCCTTTTGTAAAATCTGCAAGTGTTTATTTGGAGCGCTTTGAGGCCTATCCTGGAAAAGGAAATATCTTCACATAATAACTAGACAGAAGCCTTCTCAGAAACTTCTTTGTGATGAGTGCATTCTACTCACAGAGTTGAACCTTCTTTGTGATAGAAGAGTTTTCAATCTCTCTTTTTGTAGAATCTGCAAGTGCACATTTGGAACTGTTGGAGGCCAACGCTGGAAAAGGAAACATCCTCACGTAGAAACTAGACAGAAGCATTCTCAGAAACTTGCTTGTGACGAGTGCATTCAACTCACAGACTTGAACCTTTCTTTTGAAAGAGCAGTTTTGGAACACTCTTTTTGTAAGATCTGCTAGTGTATATTTGGAGCGCTGTGAGGCCTACGCTGGGAAATGAAATATCTTCACCTAAAAACTAGACGGAAGCATTCTCCGAAACTTCTGTGTGATGAGTGCATTCAACTCACAGACTTGAACGTTCCTTTTGATAGAACAGTTTTGAAACCCTCCTTTTGTAGAATCTGCAAGTGTTTATTTCGAGCGCTTGGAGGCCTACGCTGGAAAAGGAAATGTCTTCAAATAACAACTACACAGAAGCATTCTCAGAAACTTCTTTGTGATGAGTGCATTCAACTCACAGACTTGAACCTTCCTTTTGAAAGAGCAGTTTTGAAACACTCTTTTTGTAGAATCTGCAAGTGGATATTTGGAGCGCTTTGAGGCCTATGCTGGGAAATGAAATATCTTCTCCTAAAAACTAGACAGAAGCATTCTCAGAAACTTCTGTGTGATGAGTGCATTCAACTCACAGACTTGAACATTGCTTTTGATAGAGCAGTTTGGAAACACTCCTTTTGTAAAATCTGCAAGTGTTTATTTGGAGCGCTTTGAGGCCTATCCTGGAAAAGGAAATATCTTCACATAATAACTAGACAGAAGCATTCTCAGAAACTTCTTTGTGATGAGTGCATTCTACTCACAGAGCTGAACCTTCTTTGTGATAGAAGAGTTTTCAAACTCTCTTTTTGTAGAATCTGCAAGTGCACATTTGGAACTGTTGGTGGCCAACGCTGGAAAAGGAAACATCCTCACATAGAAACTAGACAGAAGGATTCTCAGAAACTTGCTTGTGACGAGTGCATTCAACTCACAGACTTGAACCTTTCTTTTGAAAGAGCAGTTTTGGAACACTCTTTTTGTAGAATCTGCTAGTGTATATTTGGAGCGCTGTGAGGCCTATGCTGGGAAATGAAATATCTTCACCTAAAAACTAGACGGAGGCATTCTCAGAAACTTCTGTGTGATGAGTGCATTCAACTCACAGACTTGAACGTTCCTTTTGATAGAACAGTTTTGAAACACTCCTTTTGTAGAATCTGCAAGTGTTTCTTTGGAGCGCTTGGAGTCCTATGCTGGAAAAGGAAATGTCTTCAAATAACAACTACACAGAAGCATTCTCAGAAACTTCTTTGTGATGAGTGCATTCAACTCATAGACTTGAACCTTCCTTTTGAAAGAGCAGTTTTGAAACACTCTTTCTGTAGAATCTGCAAGTGGATATTTGGAGCGCTTTGAGGCCTATGCTGGGAAATGAAATATCTTCTCCTAAAAACTAGACAGAGCATTCTCAGAAACATCTGTGTGATGAGTGCATTCAACTCACAAACTTGAACATTGCTTTTGAAAGAGCAGTTTGGAAACACTCCTTTTGTAAAATCTGCAAGTGTTTATTTGGAGCGCTTTGAGGCCTATCCTGGAAAAGGAAATATCTTCACATAATAACTAGACAGAAGCATTCTCAGAAACTTCTTTGTGATGAGTTCATTCTACTCACAGACTTGAACGTTCCTTTTGATACAACAGTTTTGAAACACTCCTTTTGTAGAATCTGCAAGTGTTTATTTGGAGCGCTTTGAGGCCTATCCTGGAAAAGGAAATATCTTCACATAATAACTAGACAGAAGCATTCTCAGAAACTTCTTTGGATGAGTGCATTCTACTCACAGAGTTGAACCTTCTTTGTGATAGAAGAGTTTTCAAACTCTCTTTTTGTAGAATCTGCAAGTGCACATTTGGAACTGTTGGAGGCCAACGCTGGAAAAGGAAACATCCTCACATAGAAACTAGACAGAAGCATTCTCAGAAACTTGCTTGTGACGAGTGCATTCAACTCACAGACTTGAACCTTTCTTTTGAAAGAGCAGTTTTGGAACACTCTTTTTGTAGAATCTGCTAGTGTATATTTGGAGCGCTGTGAGGCCTATGCTGGGAAATGAAATATCTTCACCTAAAAACTAGACGGAAGCATTCTCCGAAACTTCTGTGTGATGAGTGCATTCAACTCGCAGACGTGAACATTCCTATTGATAGAACACTTTTGAAACACTCCTTTTGTAGAATCTGCAAGTGTTTATTTGGAGCGCTTGTAGGCCTACGCTGGGAAAGGAAATGTCTTCAAATAACTACACAGAAGCATTCTCAGAAACTTCTTTGTGATGAGTGCATTCTACTCACAGAGTTGAACCTTCTTTGTGATAGAAGAGTTTTCAAACTCTCTTTTTGTAGAATCTGCAAGTGCACATTTGGAACTGTTGGAGGCCAACGCTGGAAAAGGAAACATCCTCACATAGAAACTAGACAGAAGCATTCTCAGAAACTTGCTTGTGACGAGTGCATTCAACTCACAGACTTGAACCTTTCTTTTGAAAGAGCAGTTTTGGAACACTCTTTTTGTAGAATCTGCTGGTGTATACTTGGAGCGCTGTGAGGCCTATGCTGGGAAATGAAATATCTTCACCTAAAAACTAGACGGAAGCATTCTCCGAAACTTCTGTGTGATGAGTGCGTTCAACTCACAGACTTGAACTTTCCTTTTGATAGAACACTTTTGAAACACTCCTTTTGTAGAATCTGCAAGTGTTTTTTGAAGGGCTTGGAGTCCTATGCTGGAAAAGGAAATGTCTTCAAATAACAACTACACAGAAGCATTCTCAGAAACTTCTTTGTGATGAGTGCATTCAACTCACAGACTTGAATCTTCCTTTTGAAAGAGCAGTTTTGAAACCCTCTTTTTGTAGAATCTGCAAGTGGATATTTGGAGCGCTTTGATTCCTCTGCTGGGAAATGAAATATCTTCTCCTAAAAACTAGACAGAAGCATTCTCAGAAACTTCTGTGTGATGAGTGCATTCATCTCACAGACTTGAACACTGCTTTTGATAGAGCAGTTTGGAAACACTCCTTTTGTAAAATCTGCAAGTGTTTATTTGGAGCGCTTTGAGGCCTATCCTGGAAAAGGAAATATCTTCATATAATAACTAGACAGAAGCATTCTCAGAAACTTCTTTGTGATGAGTGCATTCTACTCACAGAGTTGAACCTTCTTTGTGATGGTAGAGTTTTCAAACTCTCTTTTTGTAGAATCTGCAAGTGCACATTTGGAACTGTTGGAGGCCAACGCTGGAAAAGGAATCATCCTCACATAGAAACTAGACAGAAGCATTCTCAGAAACTTGCTTGTGACGATTGCATTCAACTCACAGACTTGAACCTTTCTTTTGAAAGAGCAGTTTTGGAACACTCTTTTTGTAGAATCTGCTAATGTATATTTGGAGCGCTGTGAGGCCTATGCTGGGAAATGAAATATATTCACCTAAAAATTAGACGGAAGCATTCTCCGAAACTTCTGTGTGATGAGTGCATTCAACTCACAGACTTGAACGTTCCTTTTGATAGAACAGTTTTGAAACACTCCTTTTGTAGAATCTGCAAGTGTTTCTTTGAAGCGCTTGGAGTCCTATGCTGGAAAAGGAATTGTCTTCAAATAAGAACTACACAGAAGCATTCTCAGAAACTTCTTTGTGATGAGTGCATTCAACTCACAGACTTGACCCTTCCTTTTGAAAGAGCAGTTTTGAAACACTCTTTCTGTAGAATCTGCAAGTGGATATTTGGAGCGCTTTGAGGCCTATGCTGGGAAATGAAATATCTTCTCCTAAAAACTAGACAGAGCATTCTCAGAAACTTCTGTGTGATGAGTGCATTCAACTCACAAACTTGAACATTGCTTTTGAAAGAGCAGTTTGGAAACACTCCTTTTGTAAAATCTGCAAGTGTTTATTTGGAGCGCTTTGAGGCCTATACTGGAAAAGGAAATATCTTCACATAATAACTAGACAGAAGCATTCTCAGAAACTTCTTTGTGATGAGTTCATTCTACTCACAGACTTGAACGTTCCTTTTGATACAACAGTTTTGAAACACTCCTTTTGTAGAATCTGCAAGTCTTTATTTCGAGCGCTTGGAGGCCTATGCTGGAAAAGGAAATGTCTTCAAATAACAACTACACAGAAGCATTCTCAGAAACTTCTTTGTGATGAGTGGATTCAACTCACAGACTTGAACCTTCCTTTTGAAAGAGCAGTTTTGAAACACTCTTTTTGTAGAATCTGCAAGTGGATATTCGGAGCGCTTTGAGGCCTATGCTGGGAAATGAAATATCTTCTCCTAAAAACTAGACAGAAGCATTCTCAGAAACTTCTGTGTGATGAGTGCATTCAACTCGCAGACGTGAACATTCCTATTGATAGAACACTTTTGAAACACTCCTTTTGTAGAATCTGCAAGTGTTTATTTGGAGCGCTTGTAGGCCTACGCTGGGAAAGGAAATGTCTTCAAATAACTACACAGAAGCATTCTCAGAAACTTCTTTTTGATGAGTGCATTCTACTCACAGAGTTGAACCTTCTTTGTGATAGAAGAGTTTTCAAACTCTCTTTTTGTAGAATCTGCAAGTGCACATTTGGAACTGTTGGAGGCCAACGCTGGAAAAGGAAACATCCTCACATAGAAACTAGACAGAAGCATTCTCAGAAACTTGCTTGTGACGAGTGCATTCAACTAACAGACTTGAACCTTTCTTTTGAAGGAGCAGTTTTGGAACACTCTTTTTGTAGAATCTGCTGGTGTATACTTGGAGCGCTGTGAGGCCTATGCTGGGAAATGAAATATCTTCACCTAAAAACTAGATGGAAGCATTCTCCGAAACTTCTGTGTGATGAGTGCATTCAACTCACAGACTTGAACTTTCCTTTTGATAGAACACTTTTGAAACACTCCTTTTGTAGAATCTGCAAGTGTTTTTTGAAGGGCTTGGAGT
This sequence comes from Pongo pygmaeus, assembly GCF_028885625.2. NCBI lineage: Eukaryota > Metazoa > Chordata > Mammalia > Primates > Hominidae > Pongo > Pongo pygmaeus. The sequence goes on from NC_072392.2 coordinate 41,196,584, forward strand.
CCTATGCTGGAAAAGGAAATGTCTTCAAATAACAACTACACAGAAGCATTCTCAGAAACTTCTTTGTGATGAGTGCATTCAACTCACAGACTTGAATCTTCCTTTTGAAAGAGCAGTTTTGAAACACTCTTTTTGTAGAATCTGCAAGTGGATATTTGGAGCGCTTTGATTCCTCTGCTGGGAAATGAAATATCTTCTCCTAAAAACTAGACAGAAGCATTCTCAGAAACTTCTGTGTGATGAGTGCATTCAACTCACAGACTTGAACGTTCCTTTTGATAGAACAGTTTTGAAACACTCCTTTTGTAGAATCTGCAAGTGTTTCTTTGAAGCGCTTGGAGTCCTATGCTGGAAAAGGAATTGTCTTCAAATAAGAACTACACAGAAGCATTCTCAGAAACTTCTTTGTGATGAGTGCATTCAACTCACAGACTTGAACCTTCCTTTTGAAAGAGCAGTTTTGAAACACTCTTTCTGTAGAATCTGCAAGTGGATATTTGGAGCGCTTTGAGGCCTATGCTGGGAAATGAAATATCTTCTCCTAAAAACTAGACAGAGCATTCTCAGAAACTTCTGTGTGATGAGTGCATTCAACTCACAAACTTGAACATTGCTTTTGAAAGAGCAGTTTGGAAACACTCCTTTTGTAAAATCTGCAAGTGTTTATTTGGAGCGCTTTGAGGCCTATCCTGGAAAAGGAAATATCTTCACATAATAACTAGACAGAAGCATTCTCAGAAACTTCTTTGTGATGAGTTCATTCTACTCACAGACTTGAACGTTCCTTTTGATACAACAGTTTTGAAACACTCCTTTTGTAGAATCTGCAAGTGTTTATTTCGAGCGCTTTGAGGCCTATGCTGGAAAAGGAAATGTCTTCAAATAACAACTACACAGAAGCATTCTCAGAAACTTCTTTGTGATGAGTGCATTCAACTCACAGACTTGAACCTTCCTTTTGAAAGAGCAGTTTTGAAACACTCTTTTTGTAGAATCTGCAAGTGGATATTTGGAGCGCTTTGAGGCCCATGCTGGGAAATGAAATATCTTCTCCTAAAAACTAGACAGAAGCATTCTCAGAAACTTCTGTGTGATGAGTGCATTCAACTCACAGACTTGAACACTGCTTTTGATAGAGAAGTTTGGAAACACTCCTTTTGTAAAATCTGCAAGTGTTTATTTGGAGCGCATTGAGGCCTATCCTGGAAAAGGAATTATCTTCACATAATAACTAGACAGAAGCATTCTCAGAAACTTCTTTGTGATGAGTGCATTCTACTCACAGAGTTGAACCTTCTTTGTGATAGAAGAGTTTTCAAACTCTCTTTTTGTAGAATCTGCAAGTGCACTTTTGGAACTGCTGGAGGCCAACGCTGGAAAAGGAAACATCCTCACATAGAAACTAGACAGAAGCATTCTCAGAAACTTGCTTGTGACGAGTGCATTCAACTCACAGACTTGAACCTTTCTTTTGAAAGAGCAGTTTTGGAGCACTCTTTTTGTAGAATCTGCTAGTGTATATTTGGAGCGCTGTGAGGCCTATGCTGGGAAATGAAATATCTTCACCTAAAAACTAGACGGAATCATTCTCAGAAACTTCTGTGTGATGAGTGCATTCAACTCACAGACTTGAACGTTCCTTTTGATAGAACAGTTTTGAAACACTCCTTTTGTAGAATCTGCAAGTGTTTCTTTCGAGTGCTTGGAGGCCTATGCTGGAAAAGGAAATGTCTTCAAATAACAACTACACAGAAGCATTCTCAGAAACTTCTTTGTGATGAGTGCACTCAACTCACAGACTTGAACCTTCCTTTTGAAAGAGCAGTTTTGAAACACTCTTTTTGTAGAATCTGCAAGTGGATATTTGGAGCGCTTTGAGGCCTATGCTGGGATATGAAATATCTCTCCTAAAAAGTAGACAGAAGCATTCTCAGAAACTTCTGTGTGATGAGTGCATTCAACTCACAGACTTGAACATTGCTTTTGATAGAGCAGTTTGGAAACACTCCTTTTGTAAAATCTGCAAGTGTTTATTTGGAGCGCTTTGAGGCCTATCCTGGAAAAGGAAATATCTTCACATAATAATTAGACAGAAGCATTCTCAGAAACTTCTTTGGATGAGTGCATTCTACTCACAGTGATGAACCTTCTTTGTGATAGAAGAGATTTCAAACTTTCTTTTTGTAGAATCTGCAAGTGCACATTTGGAACTGTTGGAGGCCAACGCTGGAAAAGGAAACAACCTCACATAGAAACTAGACAGAAGCATTCTCAGAAACTTGCTTGTGACGAGTGCATTCAACTCACAGACTTGAACATTTCTTTTGAAAGAGCAGTTTTGGAGCACTCTTTTTGTAGAATCTGCTAGTGTATACTTGGAGCGCTGTGAGGCCTATGCTGGGAAATGAAATATCTTCACCTAAAAACTAGACGGAGGCATTCTCAGAAACTTCTTTGTGATGAGTGCATTCAACTCACAGACTTGAACCTTCCTTTTGAAAGAGCAGTTTTGAAACACTCTTTTTGTAGAATCTGCAAGTGGATATTTTGAGCGCTTTGACGCCTACGCTGGGAAATGAAATTTCTTCTCCTAAAAACTAGACAGAAGCATTCTCAGAAACTTCTTTGTGATGAGTGCATTCAACTCACAGACTTGAACACTGCTTTTGATAGAGCAGTTTGGAAACACTCCTTTTGTAAAATCTGCAAGTGTTTATTTGGAGCGCTTTGAGGCCTATCCTGGAAAAGGAAATATCTTCACATAATAACTAGACAGAAGCATTCTCAGAAACTTCTTTGTGATGAGTGCATTCTACTCACAGAGTTGAACCTTCTGTGTGATGGAAGAGTTTTCAAACTCTCTTTTTGTAGAATCTGCAAGTGCACATTTGGAACTGTTGGAGGCCAACGGTGGAAAAGGAAACATCCTCACATAGAAACTAGACAGAAGCATTCTCAGAAATTTGCTTGTGACGAGTGCATTCAACTCACAGACTTGAACTTTTCTTTTGAAAGAGCAGTTTTGGAACACTCTTTTTGTAGAATCTGCTAGTGTATATTTGGAGCGCTGTGAGGCCTATGCTGTGAAATGAAATATCTTCACCTAAAAACTAGACGGAAGCATTCTCAGAAAACTCTGGGTGATGAGTGCATTCAACTCACAGACTTGAAAGTTCCTTTTGATAGAACAGTTTTGAAACACTCCTTTTGTAGAATCTGCAAGTCTTTATTTCGAGCGCTTGGAGGCCTATGCTGGAAAAGGAAATGACTTCAAATAACAACTACACAGAAGCATTCTCAGAAACTTCTTTGTGATGAGCGCATTCAACTCACAGACTTGAACCTTCCTTTTCAAAGAGCAGCTTTGAAACACTCTTTTTGTAGAATTTACAAGTGGATATTTGGAGCGCTTTGAGGTCTATGCTGGGAAATGAAATATCTTCTCCTAAAAACTAGACAGAAGCAATCTCAGAAACTTCTGTGTGATGAGTGCATTCAACTCACTGACTTGAACATTGCTTTTGATAGAGCAGTTTGGAAACACTCCTTTTGTAAAATCTGCAAGTGTTTATTTGGAGCGCTTTGAGGCCTATCCTGGAAAAGGAAATATCTTCACATAATAAGTAGACAGAAGCATTCTCAGAAACTTCTTTGTGATGAGTGCATTCTACTCACAGAGCTGAACCTTCTTTGTGATAGAAGAGTTTTCAAACTCTCTTTTTGTAGAATCTGCAAGTGCACATTTGGAACTGTTGGAGGCCAACGCTGGAAAAGGAAACATCCTCACATAGAAACTAGACAGAAGCATTCTCAGAAACTTGCTTGTGACGAGTGCATTCAACTCACAGACTTGAACCTTTCTTTTGAAAGAGGAGTTTTGGAACACTCTTTTTGTAGAATCTGCTAGTGTATATTTGGAGCGCTGTGAGGCCTATGCTGGGAAATGAAATATCTTCACCTAAAAACTAGACGGAGGCATTCTCAGAAACTTCTGTGTGATGAGTGCATTCAACTCACAGACTTGAACGTTCCTTTTGATAGAACAGTTTTGAAACACTCCTTTTGTAGAATCTGCAAGTGTTTCTTTGGAGCGCTTGGAGTCCTATGCTGGAAAAGGAAATGTCTTCAAATAACAACTACACAGAAGCATTCTCAGAAACTTCTTTGTGATGAGTGCATTCAACTCACAGACTTGAACCTTCCTTTTGAAAGAGCAGTTTTGAAACACTCTTTCTGTAGAATCTGCAAGTGGATATTTGGAGCGCTTTGAGGCCTATGCTGGGAAATGAAATATCTTCTCCTAAAAACTAGACAGAGCATTCTCAGAAACATCTGTGTGATGAGTGCATTCAACTCACAAACTTGAACATTGCTTTTGAAAGAGCAGTTTGGAAACACTCCTTTTGTAAAATCTACAAGTGTTTATTTGGAGCGCTTTGAGGCCTATCCTGGAAAAGGAAATATCTTCACATAATAACTAGACAGAAGCATTCTCAGAAACTTCTTTGTGATGAGTTCATTCTACTCACAGACTTGAACGTTCCTTTTGATACAACAGTTTTGAAACACTCCTTTTGTAGAATCTGCAAGTGTTTATTTGGAGTGCTTTGAGGCCTATCCTGGAAAAGGAAATATCTTCACATAATAACTAGACAGAAGCATTCTCAGAAACTTCTTTGGATGAGTGCATTCTACTCACAGAGTTGAACCTTCTTTGTGATAGAAGAGTTTTCAAACTCTCTTTTTGTAGAATCTGCAAGTGCACATTTGGAACTGTTGGAGGCCAACGCTGGAAAAGGAAACATCCTCACATAGAAACTAGACAGAAGCATTCTCAGAAACTTGCTTGTGACGAGTGCATTCAACTCACAGACTTGAACCTTTCTTTTGAAAGAGCAGTTTTGGAACACTCTTTTTGTAGAATCTGCTAGTGTATATTTGGAGCGCTGTGAGGCCTATGCTGGGAAATGAAATATCTTCACCTAAAAACTAGACGGAAGCATTCTCCGAAACTTCTGTGTGATGAGTGCATTCAACTCGCAGACGTGAACATTCCTATTGATAGAACACTTTTGAAACACTCCTTTTGTAGAATCTGCAAGTGTTTATTTGGAGCGCTTGTAGGCCTACGCTGGGAAAGGAAATGTCTTCAAATAACTACACAGAAGCATTCTCAGAAACTTCTTTGTGATGAGTGCATTCTACTCACAGAGTTGAACCTTCTTTGTGATAGAAGAGTTTTCAAACTCTCTTTTTGTAGAATCTGCAAGTGCACATTTGGAACTGTTGGAGGCCAACGCTGGAAAAGGAAACATCCTCACATAGAAACTAGACAGAAGCATTCTCAGAAACTTGCTTGTGACGAGTGCATTCAACTCACAGACTTGAACCTTTCTTTTGAAAGAGCAGTTTTGGAACACTCTTTTTGTAGAATCTGCTGGTGTATACTTGGAGCGCTGTGAGGCCTATGCTGGGAAATGAAATATCTTCACCTAAAAACTAGACGGAAGCATTCTCCGAAACTTCTGTGTGATGAGTGCGTTCAACTCACAGACTTGAACTTTCCTTTTGATAGAACACTTTTGAAACACTCCTTTTGTAGAATCTGCAAGTGTTTTTTGAAGGGCTTGGAGTCCTATGCTGGAAAAGGAAATGTCTTCAAATAACAACTACACAGAAGCATTCTCAGAAACTTCTTTGTGATGAGTGCATTCAACTCACAGACTTGAATCTTCCTTTTGAAAGAGCAGTTTTGAAACCCTCTTTTTGTAGAATCTGCAAGTGGATATTTGGAGCGCTTTGATTCCTCTGCTGGGAAATGAAATATCTTCTCCTAAAAACTAGACAGAAGCATTCTCAGAAACTTCTGTGTGATGAGTGCATTCATCTCACAGACTTGAACACTGCTTTTGATAGAGCAGTTTGGAAACACTCCTTTTGTAAAATCTGCAAGTGTTTATTTGGAGCGCTTTGAGGCCTATCCTGGAAAAGGAAATATCTTCATATAATAACTAGACAGAAGCATTCTCAGAAACTTCTTTGTGATGAGTGCATTCTACTCACAGAGTTGAACCTTCTTTGTGATGGTAGAGTTTTCAAACTCTCTTTTTGTAGAATCTGCAAGTGCACATTTGGAACTGTTGGAGGCCAACGCTGGAAAAGGAATCATCCTCACATAGAAACTAGACAGAAGCATTCTCAGAAACTTGCTTGTGACGATTGCATTCAACTCACAGACTTGAACCTTTCTTTTGAAAGAGCAGTTTTGGAACACTCTTTTTGTAGAATCTGCTAATGTATATTTGGAGCGCTGTGAGGCCTATGCTGGGAAATGAAATATATTCACCTAAAAATTAGACGGAAGCATTCTCCGAAACTTCTGTGTGATGAGTGCATTCAACTCACAGACTTGAACGTTCCTTTTGATAGAACAGTTTTGAAACACTCCTTTTGTAGAATCTGCAAGTGTTTCTTTGAAGCGCTTGGAGTCCTATGCTGGAAAAGGAATTGTCTTCAAATAAGAACTACACAGAAGCATTCTCAGAAACTTCTTTGTGATGAGTGTATTCAACTCACAGACTTGACCCTTCCTTTTGAAAGAGCAGTTTTGAAACACTCTTTCTGTAGAATCTGCAAGTGGATATTTGGAGCGCTTTGAGGCCTATGCTGGGAAATGAAATATCTTCTCCTAAAAACTAGACAGAGCATTCTCAGAAACTTCTGTGTGATGAGTGCATTCAACTCACAAACTTGAACATTGCTTTTGAAAGAGCAGTTTGGAAACACTCCTTTTGTAAAATCTGCAAGTGTTTATTTGGAGCGCTTTGAGGCCTATACTGGAAAAGGAAATATCTTCACATAATAACTAGACAGAAGCATTCTCAGAAACTTCTTTGTGATGAGTTCATTCTACTCACAGACTTGAACGTTCCTTTTGATACAACAGTTTTGAAACACTCCTTTTGTAGAATCTGCAAGTCTTTATTTCGAGCGCTTGGAGGCCTATGCTGGAAAAGGAAATGTCTTCAAATAACAACTACACAGAAGCATTCTCAGAAACTTCTTTGTGATGAGTGGATTCAACTCACAGACTTGAACCTTCCTTTTGAAAGAGCAGTTTTGAAACACTCTTTTTGTAGAATCTGCAAGTGGATATTCGGAGCGCTTTGAGGCCTATGCTGGGAAATGAAATATCTTCTCCTAAAAACTAGACAGAAGCATTCTCAGAAACTTCTGTGTGATGAGTGCATTCAACTCGCAGACGTGAACATTCCTATTGATAGAACACTTTTGAAACACTCCTTTTGTAGAATCTGCAAGTGTTTATTTGGAGCGCTTGTAGGCCTACGCTGGGAAAGGAAATGTCTTCAAATAACTACACAGAAGCATTCTCAGAAACTTCTTTTTGATGAGTGCATTCTACTCACAGAGTTGAACCTTCTTTGTGATAGAAGAGTTTTCAAACTCTCTTTTTGTAGAATCTGCAAGTGCACATTTGGAACTGTTGGAGGCCAACGCTGGAAAAGGAAACATCCTCACATAGAAACTAGACAGAAGCATTCTCAGAAACTTGCTTGTGACGAGTGCATTCAACTCACAGACTTGAACCTTTCTTTTGAAGGAGCAGTTTTGGAACACTCTTTTTGTAGAATCTGCTGGTGTATACTTGGAGCGCTGTGAGGCCTATGCTGGGAAATGAAATATCTTCACCTAAAAACTAGACGGAAGCATTCTCCGAAACTTCTGTGTGATGAGTGCATTCAACTCACAGACTTGAACTTTCCTTTTGATAGAACACTTTTGAAACACTCCTTTTGTAGAATCTGCAAGTGTTTTTTGAAGGGCTTGGAGTCCTATGCTGGAAAAGGAAATGTCTTCAAATAACAACTACACAGAAGCATTCTCAGAAACTTCTTTGTGATGAGTGCATTCAACTCACAGACTTGAATCTTCCTTTTGAAAGAGCAGTTTTGAAACACTCTTTTTGTAGAATCTGCAAGTGGATATTTGGAGCGCTTTGATTCCTCTGCTGGGAAATGAAATATCTTCTCCTAAAAACTAGACAGAAGCATTCTCAGAAACTTCTGTGTGATGAGTGCATTCATCTCACAGACTTGAACACTGCTTTTGATAGAGCAGTTTGGAAACACTCCTTTTGTAAAATCTGCAAGTGTTTATTTGGAGCGCTTTGAGGCCTATCCTGGAAAAGGAAATATCTTCATATAATAACTAGACAGAAGCATTCTCAGAAACTTCTTTGTGATGAGTGCATTCTACTCACGGAGTTGAACCTTCTTTGTGATGGTAGAGTTTTCAAACTCTCTTTTTGTAGAATCTGCAAGTGCACATTTGGAACTGATGGAGGCCAACGCTGGAAAAGGAAACATCCTCACATAGAAACTAGACAGAAGCATTCTCAGAAACATGCTTGTGACGATTGCATTCAACTCACAGACTTGAACCTTTCTTTTGAAAGAGCAGTTTTGGAACACTCTTTTTGTAGAATCTGCTAATGTATATTTGGAGCGCTGTGAGGCCTATGCTGGGAAATGAAATATATTCACCTAAAAATTAGACGGAAGCATTCTCCGAAACTTCTGTGTGATGAGTGCATTCAACTCACAGACTTGAACGTTCCTTTTGATAGAACAGTTTTGAAACACTCCTTTTGTAGAATCTGCAAGTGTTTCTTTGAAGCGCTTGGAGTCCTATGCTGGAAAAGGAATTGTCTTCAAATAAGAACTACACAGAAGCATTCTCAGAAACTTCTTTGTGATGAGTGCATTCAACTCACAGACTTGAACCTTCCTTTTGAAAGAGCAGTTTTGAAACACTCTTTCTGTAGAATCTGCAAGTGGATATTTGGAGCGCTTTGAGGCCTATGCTGGGAAATGAAATATCTTCTCCTAAAAACTAGACAGAGCATTCTCAGAAACTTCTGTGTGATGAGTGCATTCAACTCACAAACTTGAACATTGCTTTTGAAAGAGCAGTTTGGAAACACTCCTTTTGTAAAATCTGCAAGTGTTTATTTGGAGCGCTTTGAGGCCTATCCTGGAAAAGGAAATATCTTCACATAATAACTAGACAGAAGCATTCTCAGAAACTTCTTTGTGATGAGTTCATTCTACTCACAGACTTGAACGTTCCTTTTGATACAACAGTTTTGAAACACTCCTTTTGTAGAATCTGCAAGTGTTTATTTCGAGCGCTTTGAGGCCTATGCTGGAAAAGGAAATGTCTTCAAATAACAACTACACAGAAGCATTCTCAGAAACTTCTTTGTGATGAGTGCATTCAACTCACAGACTTGAACCTTCCTTTTGAAAGAGCAGTTTTGAAACACTCTTTTTGTAGAATCTGCAAGTGGATATTTGGAGCGCTTTGAGGCCTATGCTGGGAAATGAAATATCTTCTCCTAAAAACTAGACAGAAGCATTCTCAGAAACTTCTGTGTGATGAGTGCATTCAACTCACAGACTTGAACACTGCTTTTGATAGAGAAGTTTGGAAACACTCCTTTTGTAAAATCTGCAAGTGTTTATTTGGAGCGCATTGAGGCCTATCCTGGAAAAGGAATTATCTTCACATAATAACTAGACAGAAGCATTCTCAGAAACTTCTTTGTGATGAGTGCATTCTACTCACAGAGTTGAACCTTCTTTGTGATAGAAGAGTTTTCAAACTCTCTTTTTGTAGAATCTGCAAGTGCACTTTTGGAACTGCTGGAGGCCAACGCTGGAAAAGGAAACATCCTCACATAGAAACTAGACAGAAGCATTCTCAGAAACTTGCTTGTGACGAGTGCATTCAACTCACAGACTTGAACCTTTCTTTTGAAAGAGCAGTTTTGGAGCACTCTTTTTGTAGAATCTGCTAGTGTATATTTGGAGCGCTGTGAGGCCTATGCTGGGAAATGAAATATCTTCACCTAAAAACTAGACGGAATCATTCTCAGAAACTTCTGTGTGATGAGTGCATTCAACTCACAGACTTGAACGTTCCTTTTGATAGAACAGTTTTGAAACACTCCTTTTGTAGAATCTGCAAGTGTTTCTTTCGAGTGCTTGGAGGCCTATGCTGGAAAAGGAAATGTCTTCAAATAACAACTACACAGAAGCATTCTCAGAAACTTCTTTGTGATGAGTGCACTCAACTCACAGACTTGAACCTTCCTTTTGAAAGAGCAGTTTTGAAACACTCTTTTTGTAGAATCTGCAAGTGGATATTTGGAGCGCTTTGAGGCCTATGCTGGGATATGAAATATCTCTCCTAAAAAGTAGACAGAAGCATTCTCAGAAACTTCTGTGTGATGAGTGCATTCAACTCACAGACTTGAACATTGCTTTTGATAGAGCAGTTTGGAAACACTCCTTTTGTAAAATCTGCAAGTGTTTATTTGGAGCGCTTTGAGGCCTATCCTGGAAAAGGAAATATCTTCACATAATAATTAGACAGAAGCATTCTCAGAAACTTCTTTGGATGAGTGCATTCTACTCACAGTGATGAACCTTCTTTGTGATAGAAGAGTTTTCAAACTTTCTTTTTGTAGAATCAGCAAGTGCACATTTGGAACTGTTGGAGGCCAACGCTGGAAAAGGAAACATCCTCACATAGAAACTAGACAGAAGCATTCTCAGAAACTTGCTTGTGACGAGTGCATTCAACTCACAGACTTGAACATTTCTTTTGAAAGAGCAGTTTTGGAGCACTCTTTTTGTAGAATCTGCTAGTGTATACTTGGAGCGCTGTGAGGCCTATGCTGGGAAATGAAATATCTTCACCTAAAAACTAGACGGAGGCATTCTCAGAAACTTCTTTGTGATGAGTGCATTCAACTCACAGACTTGAACCTTCCTTTTGAAAGAGCAGTTTTGAAACACTCTTTTTGTAGAATCTGCAAGTGGATATTTTGAGCGCTTTGACGCCTACGCTGGGAAATGAAATTTCTTCTCCTAAAAACTAGACAGAAGCATTCTCAGAAACTTCTTTGTGATGAGTGCATTCAACTCACAGACTTGAACACTGCTTTTGATAGAGCAGTTTGGAAACACTCCTTTTGTAAAATCTGCAAGTGTTTATTTGGAGCGCTTTGAGGCCTATCCTGGAAAAGGAAATATCTTCACATAATAACTAGACAGAAGCATTCTCAGAAACTTCTTTGTGATGAGTGCATTCTACTCACAGAGTTGAACCTTCTGTGTGATGGAAGAGTTTTCAAACTCTCTTTTTGTAGAATCTGCAAGTGCACATTTGGAACTGTTGGAGGCCAACGCTGGAAAAGGAAACATCCTCACATAGAAACTAGACAGAAGCATTCTCAGAAATTTGCTTGTGACGAGTGCATTCAACTCACAGACTTGAACTTTTCTTTTGAAAGAGCAGTTTTGGAACACTCTTTTTGTAGAATCTGCTAGTGTATATTTGGAGCGCTGTGAGGCCTATGCTGTGAAATGAAATATCTTCACCTAAAAACTAGACGGAAGCATTCTCAGAAAACTCTGGGTGATGAGTGCATTCAACTCACAGACTTGAACGTTCCTTTTGATAGAACAGTTTTGAAACACTCCTTTTGTAGAATCTGCAAGTCTTTATTTCGAGCGCTTGGAGGCCTATGCTGGAAAAGGAAATGACTTCAAATAACAACTACACAGAAGCATTCTCAGAAACTTCTTTGTGATGAGCGCATTCAACTCACAGACTTGAACCTTCCTTTTCAAAGAGCAGCTTTGAAACACTCTTTTTGTAGAATTTACAAGTGGATATTTGGAGCGCTTTGAGGTCTATGCTGGGAAATGAAATATCTTCTCCTAAAAACTAGACAGAAGCAATCTCAGAAACTTCTGTGTGATGAGTGCATTCAACTCACTGACTTGAACATTGCTTTTGATAGAGCAGTTTGGAAACACTCCTTTTGTAAAATCTGCAAGTGTTTATTTGGAGCGCTTTGAGGCCTATCCTGGAAAAGGAAATATCTTCACATAATAAGTAGACAGAAGCATTCTCAGAAACTTCTTTGTGATGAGTGCATTCTACTCACAGAGCTGAACCTTCTTTGTGATAGAAGAGTTTTCAAACTCTCTTTTTGTAGAATCTGCAAGTGCACATTTGGAACTGTTGGAGGCCAACGCTGGAAAAGGAAACATCCTCACATAGAAACTAGACAGAAGCATTCTCAGAAACTTGCTTGTGACGAGTGCATTCAACTCACAGACTTGAACCTTTCTTTTGAAAGAGGAGTTTTGGAACACTCTTTTTGTAGAATCTGCTAGTGTATATTTGGAGCGCTGTGAGGCCTATGCTGGGAAATGAAATATCTTCACCTAAAAACTAGACGGAAGCATTCTCAGAAACTTCTGTGTGATGAGTGCATTCAACTCAGAGACTTGAACCTTCCTTTTGATAGAACAGTTTTGAAACACTCCTTTTGTAGAATCTGCAAGTGTTTATTTCGAGTGCTTGGAGGCCTATGCTGGAAAAGGAAATGTCTTCAAATAACAACTACACAGAAGCATTCTCAGAAACTTCTTTGTGATGAGTGCATTCAACTCACAGACTTGAACCTTCCTTTTGAAAGAGCAGCTTTGAAACACTCTTTTTGTAGAATCTGCAAGTGGATATTTGGAGCGCTTTGAGGCCTATGCTGGGAAATGACATATTTTCTCCTAAAAACTAGACAGAAGCATTCTCAGAAACTTCTGTGTGATGAGTGCATTCAACTCACAGACTTGAACACTGCTTTTGATAGGGCAGTTTGGAAACACTCCTTTTGTAAAATCTGCAAGTGTTTATTTGGAGCGCTTTGAGGCCTATCCTGGAAAAGGAAATATCTTCACATAATAACTAGACCGAAGCATTCTCAGAAACTACTTTGTGATGAGTGCATTCTACTCACAGAGTTGAACCTTCTTTGTGATAGAAGAGTTTTCAAACTCTCTTTTTGTAGAATCTGCAAGTGCACATTTGGAACTGTTGGAGGCCAACGCTGGAAAAGGAAATATCCTCACATAGAAACTAGACAGAAGCATTCTCAGAAACTTGCTTGTGACAAGTGCATTCAACTCACAGACTTGAACCTTTCTTTTGAAAGAGCAGTTTTGGAACACTCTTTTTGTAGAATCTGCTAGTGTATATTTGGAGCGCTGTGAGGCCTATGCTGGGAAATGAAATATCTTCACCTAAAAACTAGACGGAAGCATTCTCAGAAACTTCTGTGTGATGAGTTCATTCAACTCACAGACTTGAAAGTTCCTTTTGATAGAACAGTTTGGAAACACTCCTTTTGTAGAATCTGCAAGTGTTTATTTCGAGTGCTTGGAGGCCTATGCTGGAAAAGGAAATGTCTTCAAATAACAACTACACAGAAGCATTCTCAGAAACTCCTTTGTGATGAGTGCATTCAACTCACAGACTTGAACCTTCCTTTTGAAAGAGCAGCTTTGAAACACTCTTTTTGTAGAATCTGCAAGTGGATATTTGGAGCGCTTTGAGGCCTATGCTGGGATATGAAATATCTTCTCCTAAAAACTAGACAGAAGCATTCTCAGAAACTTCTGTGTGATGAGTGCATTCAACTCACAGACTTGAACATTGCTTTTGATAGAGCAGTTTGGAAACACTCCTTTTGTAAAATCTGCAAGCGTTTATTTGGAGCGCTTTGAGGCCTATCCTGGAAAAGGAAATATCTTCACATAATAACTAGACAGAAGCATTCTCAGAAACTTCTTTGGATGACTGCATTCTACTCACAGAGTTGAACCTTCTTTCTGATACAAGAGTTTTCAAACTCTCTTTTTGTAGAATCTGCAAGTGCACATTTGGAACTGTTGGAGGCCAACGCAGGCAAAGGAAACATCCTTCACATAGAAACTAGACAGAAGCATTCTCAGAAACTTGCTTGTGACGAGTGCATTCAACTCACAGACTTGAATCTTTCTTTTGAAAGAGCAGTTTTGGAACACTCTTTTTGTAGAATCTGCTAGTGTATATTTGGAGCGCTGTGAGGCCTATGCTGGGAAATGAAATATCTTCACCTAAAAACTAGACGGAAGCATTCTCAGAAACTTCTGTGTGATGAGTGCATTCAACTCACAGACTTGAACGTTTCTTTTGATAGAACAGTTTTGAAACACTTCTTTTGTAGAATCTGCAAGTCTTTATTTCGAGTGCTTTGAGGCCTATGCTGGAAAAGGAAATGTCTTCAAATAACAACTACACAGAAGCATTCTCAGAAACTTCTTTGTGATGAGTGCCTTCAACTCACAGACTTGAACCTTCCTTTTGAAAGAGCAGTTTTGAAACACTCTTTTTGTAGAATCTGCAAGTGGATATTTGGAGTGCTTTGAGGCCTATGCTGGGAAATGAAATATCTTCTCCTAAAAACTAGACAGAAGCATTCTCAGAAACTTCTGTGTGATGAGTGCATTCAACTCACAGACTTGAACACTGCTTTTGATAGAGCAGTTTGGAAACACTCCTTTTGTAAAATCTGCAAGTGTTTATTTGGAGCGCTTTGAGGCCTATCCTGGAAAAGGAAATATCTTCACATAATAACTAGACGGAAGCATTCTCAGAAACTTCTTTGTGATGAGTGCATTCTACTCACTGAGCTGAACCTTCTTTGTGATAGAAGAATTTTCAAACTCTCTTTTTGTAGAATCTGCAAGTGCACATTTGGAACTGTTGGAGGCCAACGCTGGAAAAGGAAACATCCTCACATAGAAACTAGACAGAAGCATTCTCAGAAACTTGCTTGTGACGAGTGCATTCAACTCACAGACTTGAACCTTTCTTTTGGAAGAGCAGTTTTGGAACACTCTTTTTGTAGAATCTGCTAGTGTATATTTGGAGCGCTGTGAGGCCTATGCTGGGAAATGAAATATCTTCACCTAAAAACTAGACGGAAGCATTCTCAGAAACTTCTGTGTGATGAGTGCATTCAACACACAGACTTGAATGTTCCTTTTGATAGAACAGTTTTGAAACACTCCTTTTGTACAATCTGCAAGTGTTTATTTCGAGTGCTTGGAGGCCTATGCTGGAAAAGGAAATGTCTTCAAATAACAACTACACAGAAGCATTCTCAGAAACTTCTTTGTGATGAGTGCATTCAACTCACAGACTTGAACCTTCCTTTTGAAAGAGCAGCTTTGAAACACTCTTTTTGTAGAATCTGCAAGTAGATATTTGGAGCGCTTTGAGGCCTATGCTGGGAAATGGAGTATCTTCTCCTAAAAACTAGACAGAAGCATTCTCAGAAACTTCTGTGTGATGAGTGCATTCAACTCACAGACTTGAACATTGCTTTTGATAGAGCAGTTTGGAAACACTCCTTTTGTAAAATCTGCAAGTGTTTATTTGGAGCGCTTTGAGGCCTATCCTGGAAAAGGAAATATCTTCACATAATAACTAGACAGAAGCATTCTCGGAAACTTCTTTGTGATGAGTGCATTCTACTCACAGAGCTGAACCTTCTTTGTGATAGAAGAGTTTTCAAACTCTCTTTTTGTAGAATCTGCAAGTGCACATTTGGAACTGTTGGAGGCCAACGCTGGAAAAGGAAACATCCTCACATAGAAACTAGACAGAAGCATTCTCAGAAACTTGCTTGTGACGAGTGCATTCAACTCACAGACTTGAACCTTTCTTTTGAAAGAGCAGTTTTGGAACACTCTTTTTGTAGAATCTGCTAGTGTATATTTGGAGCGCTCTGAGGCCAATGCTGGGAAATGAAATATCTTCACCTAAAAACTAGACGGAAGCATTCTCAGAAACTTCTGTGTGATGAGTGCATTCAACTCACAGACTTGAATGTTCGTTTTGATAGAACAGTTTTGAAACACTCCTTTTGTAGAATCTGCAAGTGTTTATTTCGAGTGCTTGGAGGCCTATGCTGGAAAAGGAAATGTCTTCAAATAACAACTACACAGAAGCATTCTCAGAAACTTCTTTGTGATGAGTGCATTCAACTCACAGACTTGAACCTTCCTTTTGAAAGAGCAGTTTTGAAACACTCTTTTTGTAGAATCTGCAAGTGGATTTTTGGAGCGCTTTGAGGCCTATGCTGGGATATGAAATATCTTCTCCTAAAAACTAGACAGAAGCATTCTCAGAAACTTCTGTATGATGAGTGCATTCAACTCACAGACTTGAACATTGCTTTTGATAGAGCAGTTTGGAAACACTCCTTTTGTAAAATCTGCAAGTGTTTATTTGGAGCGCTTTGAGGGCTATCCTGGAAAAGGAAATATCGTCACATAATAACTAGACAGAAGCATTCTCAGAAACTTCTTTGTGATGAGTACATTCTACTCACGGAGTTGAACTTTCTTTGTGATAGAAGAGTTTTCAATCTCTCTTTCTGTAGAATCTGCAAGTGCACATTTGGAACTGTTGGACGCCAACGCTGGAAAAGGAAACATCCTCACATAGAAACTAGACAGAAGCATTCTCAGAAACTTGCTTGTCACGAGTGCATTCAACTCACAGACTTGAACCTTTCTTTTGAAAGAGCAGTTTTGGAACACTCCTTTTGTAGGATCTGCTAGTGTATATTTGGAGCACTGTGAGGCCTATGCTGGGAAATGAAATATCTCCACCTAAAACTAGACGGAAGCATTCTCCGAAACTTCTGTGTGATGAGTACATTCAACTCACAGACTTGAACGTTCCTTTTGATAGAACAGTTTTGAAACACTCCTTTTGTAGAATCTGCAAGTGTTTATTTCGAGTGCTTGGAGGCCTATGCTGGAAAAGGAAATGTCTTCAAATAACAACTACACAGAGGCATTCTCAGAAACTTATTTGTGATGAGTGCATTCAACTCACAGACTTGAACCTTCCTTTTGAAAGAGCAGTTTTGAAACACTCTTTTTGTAGAATCTGCAAGTGGATATTTGGAGCGCTTTGAGTCCTATGCTGGGATATGAAATATCTTCTCCTAAAAACTAGACAGAAGCATTCTCAGAAACTTCTATGTGATGAGTGCATTCAACTCACAGACTTGAACATTGCTTTTGATAGAGCAGTTTGGAAACACTCCTTTTGTAAAATCTGCAAGTGTTTATTTGGAGCGCTTTGAGGCCTATCCTGGAAAAGGAAATATCTTCACATAATAACTAGACAGAAGCATTCTCAGAAACTTCTTTGTGATGAGTGCATTCTACTCACAGAGCTGAACCTTCTTTGTGATAGAAGAGTTTTCAACCTCTCTTTTTGTAGAATCTGCAAGTGCACATTTGGAACTGTTGGAGGCCAACGCTGGAAAAGGAAACATCCTCACATAGAAACTAGACAGAAGCATTCTCAGAAACTTGCTTGTGACGAGTGCATTCAACTCACAGACTTGAACCTTTCTTTTGAAAGAGCAGTTTTGGAACACTCTTTTTGCAGAATCTGCTAGTGTATATTTGGAGCGCTGTGAGGCCAATGCTGGGAAATGAAATATCTTCACCTAAAAACTAGAAGGAAGCATTCTCAGAAACTTCTGTGTGATGAGTGCATTCAACTCACAGACTTGAATGTTCGTTTTGATAGAACAGTTTTGAAACACTCCTTTTGTAGAATCTGCAAGTGTTTATTTCGAGTGCTTGGAGGCCTATGCTGGAAAAGGAAATGTCTTCAAATAACAACTACACAGAAGCATTCTCAGAAACTTCTTTGTGATGAGTGCATTCAACTCACAGACTTGAACCTTCCTTTTGAAAGAGCAGTTTTGAAACACTCTTTTTGTAGAATCTGTAAGTGGATATTTGGAGCGCTTTGAGGCCTATGCTGGGATATGAAATATCTTCTCCTAAAAACTAGACAGAAGCATTCTCAGAAACTTCTGTATGATGAGTGCATTCAACTCACAGACTTGAACATTGCTTTTGATAGAGCAGTTTGGAAACACTCCTTTTGTAAAATCTGCAAGTGTTTATTTGGAGCGCTTTGAGGGCTATCCTGGAAAAGGAAATATCGTCACATAATAACTACACAGATGCATTCTCAGAAACTTCTTTGTGATGAGTGCATTCTACTCACGGAGTTGAACCTTCTTTGTGATAGAAGAGTTTTCAATCTCTCTTTCTGTAGAATCTGCAAGTGCACATTTGGAACTGTTGGACGCCAACGCTGGAAAAGGAAACATCCTCACATAGAAACTAGACAGAAGCATTCTCAGAAACTTGCTTGTGACGAGTGCATTCAACTCACAGACTTGAACCTTTCTTTTGAAAGAGCAGTTTTGGAACACTCTTTTTGAAGAATCTGCTAGTGTATATTTGGAACGCTGAGAGGCCTATGCTGGGAAATGAAATATCTTCACCTAAAAACTAGACGGAAGCATTCTCAGAAACTTCTGTGTGATGAGTGCATTCAACTCACAGACTTGAACGTTCCTTTTTATAGAACAGTTTTGAAACACTCCTTTTGTAGAATCTGCAAGTGTTTCTTTCGAGCGCTTGGAGGCCTATGCTGGAAAAGGAAATGTCTTCAAATAACAACTACACAGAAGCATTCTCAGAAACTTCTTTGTGATGAGTGCATTCAACTCACAGACATGAACCTTCCTTTTGAAAAAGCAGCTTTGAAACACTCTTTTTGTAGAATCTGCAAGTGGATATTTGGAGCGCTTTGAGGCCTATGCTGGGAAATGAAATATTTTCTCCTAAAAACTAGACAGAAGCATTCTCAGAAACTTCTGTGTGATGAGTGCATTCAACTCACAGACTTGAACACTGCTTTTGATAGAGCAGTTTGGAAACACTCCTTTTGTAAAATCTGCAAGTGTTTATTTGGAGCGCTTTGAGGCCTATCCTGGAAAAGGAAATATCTTCACATAATAACTAGACCGAAGCATTCTCAGAAACTACTTTGTGATGAGTGCATTCTACTCACAGAGTTGAACCTTCTTTGTGATAGAAGAGTTTTCAAACTCTCTTTTTGTAGAATCTGCAAGTGCACATTTGGAACTGTTGGAGGCCAACGCTGGAAAGGAAACATCCTCACGTAGAAACTAGACAGAAGCATTCTCAGAAATTTGCTTGTGACGAGTGCATTCAACTCACAGACTTGAAGCTTTCTTTTGAAAGAGCAGTTTTGGAACACTCCTTTTGTAGGATCTGCTAGTGTATATTTGGAGCGCTGTGAGGCCTATGCTGGGAAATGAAATATCTCCACCTAAAACTAGACGGAAGCATTCTCCGAAACTTCTGTGTGATGAGTGCATTCAACTCACGGACTTGAACGTTCCTTTTGATAGAACAGTTTTGAAACACTCCTTTTGTAGAATCTGCAAGTGTTTATTTCGAGCGCTTGGAGGCCTATGCTGGAAAAGGAAATGTCTTCAAATAACAACTACACAGAAGCATTCTCAGAAACTTCTTTGTGATGAGTGCATTCAACTCACAGACTTGAACCTTCCTTTTGAAAGAGCAGCTTTGAAACACTCTTTTTGTAGAATCTGCAAGTGGATATTTGGAGCGCTTTGTGGCCTATGCTGGGAAATGAAATATTTTCTCCTAAAAACTAGACAGAAGCATTCTCAGAAACTTCTGTGTGATGAGTGCATTCAACTCACAGACTTGAACACTGCTTTTGGTAGAGCAGTTTGGAAACACTCCTTTTGTAAAATCTGCAAGTGTTTATTTGGAGCGCTTTGAGGCCTATCCTGGAAAAGGAAATATCTTCACATAATAACTAGACCGAAGCATTCTCAGAAACTACTTTGTGATGAGTGCATTCTACTCACAGAGTTGAACCTTCTTTGTGATAGAAGAGTTTTGAAACTCTCTTTTTGTAGAATCTGCAAGTGCACATTTGGAACTGTTGGAGGCCAACGCTGGAAAAGGAAACATCCTCACATAGAAACTAGACAGAAGCATTCTCAGAAACTTGCTTGTGACGAGTGCATTCAACTCACAGACTTGAACCTTTCTTTTGAAAGAGCAGTTTTGGAACACTCTTTTTGTAGAATCTGCTAGTGTATATTTGGAGCGCTGTGAGGCCAATGCTGGGAAATGAAATATCTTCACCTAAAAACTAGACGGAAGCATTCTCAGAAACTTCTGTGTGATGAGTGCATTCAAATCACAGACTTGAATGTTCGTTTTGATAGAACAGTTTTGAAACACTCCTTTTGTAGAATCTGCAAGTGTTTATTTCGAGTGCTTGGCGGCCTATGCTGGAAAAGGAAATGTCTTCAAATAACAACTACACAGAAGCATTCTCAGAAACTTCTTTGTGATGAGTGCATTCAACTCACAGACTTGAACCTTCCTTTTGAAAGAGCAGTTTTGAAACACTCTTTTTGTAGAATCTGTAAGTGGATATTTGGAGCGCTTTGAGGCCTATGCTGGGATATGAAATATCTTCTCCTAAAAACTAGACAGAAGCATTCTCAGAAACTTCTGTATGATGAGTGCATTCAACTCACAGACTTGAACATTGCTTTTGATAGAGCAGTTTGGAAACACTCCTTTTGTAAAATCTGCAAGTGTTTATTTGGAGCGCTTTGTGGGCTATCCTGGAAAAGGAATTATCGTCACATAATAACTAGACAGAAGCATTCTCAGAAACTTCTTTGTGATGAGTGCATTCTACTCACGGAGTTGAACCTTCTTTGTGATAGAAGAGTTTTCAATCTCTCTTTCTGTAGAATCTGCAAGTGCACATTTGGAACTGTTGGACGCCAACGCTGGAAAAGGAAACATCCTCACATAGAAACTAGACAGAAGCATTCTCAGAAACTTGCTTGTGACGAGTGCATTCAACTCACAGACTTGAATCTTTCTTTTGAAAGAGCAGTTTTGGAACACTCTTTTTGCAGAATCTGCTAGTGTATATTTGGAGCGCTGAGAGGCCTATGCTGGGAAATGAAATATCTTCACCTAAAAACTAGACGGAAGCATTCTCAGAAACTTCTGTGTGATGAGTGCATTCAACTCACAGACTTGAACGTTCCTTTTTATAGAACAGTTTTGAAACACTCCTTTTGTAGAATCTGCAAGTGTTTCTTTCGAGTGCTTGGAGGCCTATGCTGGAAAAGGAAATGTCTTCAAATAACAACTACACAGAAGCATTCTCAGAAACTTCTTTGTGATGAGTGCATTCAACTCACAGACATGAACCTTCCTTTTGAAAGAGCAGCTTTGAAACACTCTTTTTGTAGAATCTGCAAGTGGATATTTGGAGCGCTTTGAGGCCTATGCTGGGAAATGAAATATTTTCTCCTAAAAACTAGACAGAAGCATTCTCAGAAACTTCTGTGTGATGAGTGCATTCAACTCACAGACTTGAACACTGCTTTTGATAGAGCAGTTTGGAAACACTCCTTTTGTAAAATCTGCAAGTGTTTATTTGGAGCGCTTTGAGGCCTATCCTGGAAAAGGAAATATCTTCACATAATAACTAGACAGAAGCATTCTCAGAATCTACTTTTTGATGAGTGCATTCTACTCACAGAGTTGAACCTTCTTTGTGATAGAAGAGTTTTCAAACTCTCTTTTTGTAGAATCTGCAAGTGCACATTTGGAACTGTTGGAGGCCAATGCTGGAAAAGGAAATATCCTCACATAGAAACTAGACAGAAGCATTCTCAGAAAGTTGCTTGGACGAGTGCATTCAACTCACAGACTTGAACCTTTCTTTTGAAAGAGCAGTTTTGGAACACTCTTTTTGTAGAATCTGCTAGTGTATATTTGGAGCGCTGTGAGGCCTATGCTGGGAAATGAAATATCTTCACCTAAAAACTAGACGGAATCATTCTCAGAAACTTCTGTCTGATGAGTGCATTCAACTCACAGACTTGAACGTTCCTTTTGATAGAACAGTTTTGAAACACTCCTTTTGTACAATCTGCAAGTGTTTATTTCGAGCGCTTGGGGGTCTATGCTGGAAAAGGAAATGTCTTCAAATAACAACTACACAGAAGCATTCTCAGAAACTTCTTTGTGATGAGTGCCTTCAACTCACAGACTTGAACCTTCCTTTTGAAAGAGCAGTTTTGAAACACTCTTTTTGTAGAATCTGAAAGTGGATATTTGGAGCGCTTTGAGGCCTATGCTGGGAAATGAAATATCTTCTCCTAAAAACTAGACAGAAGCATTCTCAGAAACTTCTGTGTGATGAGTGCATTCAACTCACAGACTTGAACATTGCTTTTGATAGAGCAGTTTGGAAACACTCCTTTTGTAAAATCTGCAAGTGTTTATTTGGAGCGCTTTGAGGCCTATCCTGGAAAAGGAAATATCTTCACATAATAACTAGACAGAAGCATTCTCAGAAACTTCTTTGGATGAGTGCATTCTACTCACAGAGTTGAACCTTCTTTGGGATAGAAGAGTTTTCAAACTCTCTTTTTGTAGAATCTGCAAGTGCACATTTGGAACTGTTGGAGGCCAACGCTGGAAAAGGAAACATCCTCACATAGAAACTAGACAGAAGCATTCTCAGAAACTTGCTTGTGACGAGTGTATTCAACTCACAGACGTGAACCTTTCTTTTGAAAGAGCAGTTTTGGAACACTCTTTTTGTAGAATCTGCTAGTGTATATTTGGAGCGCTGTGAGGCCTATGCTGGGAAATGAAATATCTTCACCTAAAAACTAGACGGAAGCATTCTCAGAAACTTCTGTGTGATGAGTGCATTCAAATCACAGACTTGAACGTTCCTTTTGATAGAACAGTTTTGAAACACTCCTTTTGTAGAATCTGCAAGTGTTTCTTTGAAGCGCTTGGAGTCCTATGCTGGAAAAGGAATTGTCTTCAAATAAGAACTACACAGAAGCATTCTCAGAAACTTCTTTGTGATGAGTGCATTCAACTCACAGACTTGAACCTTCCTTTTGAAAGAGCAGTTTTGAAACACTCTTTTTGTAGAATCTGCAAGTGGATATTTGGAGCGCTTTGAGGCCTATGCTGGGAAATGAAATATCTTCTCCTAAAAACTAGACAGAAGCATTCTCAGAAACTTCTGTGTGATGAGTGCATTCAACTCAAAAACTTGAACATTGCTTTTGAAAGAGCAGTTTGGAAACACTCCTTTTGTAAAATCTGCAAGTGTTTATTTGGAGCGCTTTGAGGCCTATCCTGGAAAAGGAAATATCTTCACATAATAACTAGACAGAAGCATTCTCAGAAACTTCTTTGTGATGAGTGCATTCTACTCACAGACTTGAACGTTCCTTTTGATACAACAGTTTTGAAACACTCCTTTTGTAGAATCTGCAAGTGTTTATTTCGAGCGCTTGGAGGCCTATGCTGGAAAAGGAAATGTCTTCAAATAACAACTACACAGAAGCATTCTCAGAAACTTCTTTGTGATGAGTGCATTCAACTCACAGACTTGAACCTTCCTTTTGAAAGAGTAGTTTTGAAACACTCTTTTTCTAGAATCTGCAAGTGGATATTTGGAGCGCTTTGATTTCTATGCTGGGA
The DNA here is from genome assembly GCF_028885625.2 of Pongo pygmaeus. NCBI lineage: Eukaryota > Metazoa > Chordata > Mammalia > Primates > Hominidae > Pongo > Pongo pygmaeus. The sequence continues at coordinate 41,220,001 of NC_072392.2, forward strand.
AATGAAATATCTTCTCCTAAAAACTAGACTGAAGCATTCTCAGAAACTTCTGTGTGATGAGTGCATTCAACTCACAGACTTGAACACTGCTTTTGATAGAGCAGCTTGGAAACACTCCTTTTGTAAAATCTGCAAGTGTTTATTTGGAGCGCTTTGAGGCCTATCCTGGAAAAGGAAATATCTTCACATAATAACTAGACAGAAGCATTCTCAGAAATTTCTTTGTGATGAGTGCATTCTACTCACAGAGTTGAACCTTCTTTGTGATGGTAGAGTTTTCAAACTCTCTTTCTGTAGGATCTGCAAGTGCACATTTGGAAATGTTGGAGGCCAACGCTGGAAAAGGAAACATCCTCACATAGAAACTAGACAGAAGCATTCTCAGAAACTTGCTTGTGACGATTGCATTCAACTCACAGACTTGAACTTTTGTTTTGAAAGAGCAGTTTTGGAACACTCTTTTTGTAGAATCTGCTAATGTATATTTGGAGCGCTGTGAGGCCTATGCTGGGAAATGAAATATCTTCACCTAAAAACTAGACGGAAGCATTCTCAGAAACTTCTGTGTGATGAGTGCATTCAACTCACAGACTTGAACGTTCCTTTTGATAGAACAGTTTTGAAACACTCCTTTTGTAGAATCTGCAAGTGTTTATTTCGAGTGCTTGGAGGCCTATGCTGGAAAAGGAAATGTCTTCAAATAACAACTACACAGAAGCATTCTCAGAAACTTCTTTGTGATGAGTGCATTCAACTCACAGACTTGAACCTTCCTTTTGAAAGAGCAGCTTTGAAACACTCTTTTTGTAGAATCTGCAAGTGGATATTTGGAGCGCTTTGAGGCCTATGCTGGGAAATGAAATATTTTCTCCTAAAAACTAGACAGAAGCATTCTCAGAAACTTCTGTGTGACGAGTGCATTCAACTCACAGACTTGAACATTGCTTTTGATAGAGCAGTTTGGAAACACTCCTTTTGTAAAATCTGCAAGTGTTTATTTGGAGCGCTTTGAGGCCTATCCTGGAAAAGGAAATATCTTCACATAATAACTAGACAGAAGCATTCTCAGAAACTTCTTTGTGATGAGTGCATTCTACTCACGGAGTTGAACCTTCTTTGTGATAGAAGAGTTTTCAATCTCTCTTTCTGTAGAATCTGCAAGTGCACATTTGGAACTGTTGGACGCCAACGCTGGAAAAGGAAACATCCTCACATAGAAACTAGACAGAAGCATTCTCAGAAACTTGCTTGTGACGAGTGTATTCAACTCACAGACTTGAACCTTTCTTTTGAAAAGCAGTTTTGGAACACTCTTTTTGTAGAATCTGCTAGTGTATATTTGGAGCGCTGAGAGGCCTATGCTGGGAAATGAAATATCTTCACCTAAAAACTAGACGGAAGCATTCTCAGAAACTTCTGTGTGATGAGTGCATTCAACTCACAGACTTGAACGTTCCTTATTATAGAACAGTTTTGAAACACTCCTTTTGTAGAATCTGCAAGTGTTTCTTTCGAGTGCTTGGAGGCCTATGCTGGAAAAGGAAATGTCTTCAAATAACAACTACACAGAAGCATTCTCAGAAACTTCTTTGTGATGAGTGCATTCAACTCACAGACATGAACCTTCCTTTTGAAAGAGCAGCTTTGAAACACTCTTTTTGTAGAATCTGAAAGTGGATATTTGGAGCGCTTTGAGGCCTATGCTGGGAAATGAAATATTTTCTCCTAAAAACTAGACAGAAGCATTCTCAGAAACTTCTGTGTGATGAGTGCATTCAACTCACAGACTTGAACACTGCTTTTGATAGAGCAGTTTGGAAACACTCCTTTTGTAAAATCTGCAAGTGTTTATTTGGAGCGCTTTGAGGCCTATCCTGGAAAAGGAAATATCTTCACATAATAACTAGACAGAAGCATTCTCAGAAACTTCTTTGTGATGAGTGCATTCTACTCACTGAGCTGAACCTTCTTTGTGATAGAAGAGTTTTCAAACTCTCTTTTTGTAGAATCTGCAAGTGCACATTTGGAACTGTTGGAGGCCAACGCTGGAAAAGGAAACATCCTCACATAGAAACTAGACAGAAGCATTCTCAGAAACTTGCTTGTGACGAGTGCATTCAACTCACAGACTTGAACCTTTCTTTTGAAAGAGCAGTTTTGGAACACTCTTTTTGTAGAATCTGCTAGTGTATATTTGGAGCGCTGTGAGGCCTATGCTGGGAAATGAAATATCTTCACCTAAAAACTAGACGGAAGCGTTCTGAGAAACTTCTGTGTGATGAGTGCATTCAACTCACAGACTTGAACGTTCCTTTTTATAGAACAGTTTTGAAACACTCCTTTTGTAGAATCTGCAAGTGTTTCTTTCGAGTGCTTGGAGGCCTATGCTGGAAAAGGAAATGTCTTCAAATAACAACTACACAGAAGCATTCTCAGAAACTTCTTTGTGATGAGTGCATTCAACTCACAGACTTGAACCTTCCTTTTGAAAGAGCAGTTTTGAAACACTCTTTTTGGAGAATCTGCAAGTGGATATTTGGAGCGCTTTGAGGCCTATGCTGGGAAATGAAATATCTCCTAAAAACTAGACAGAAGCATTCTCAGAAACTTCTGTGTGATGAGTGCATTCAACTCACAGTCTTGAACACTGCTTTTGATAGAGCAGTTTGGAAACACTCCTTTTGTAAAATCTGCAAGTGTTTATTTGGAGCGCATTGAGGCCTATCCTGGAAAAGGAAATATCTTCACATAATAACTAGACAGAAGCATTCTCAGAAACTTCTTTGTGATGAGTGCATTCTACTCACAGAGTTGAACCTTCTTTGTGATAGAAGAGTTTTCAAACTCTCTTTTTGTAGAATCTGCAAGTGCACATTTGGAACTGTTGGAGGCCAACGCTGGAAAAGGAAACATCCTCACTTAGAAACTAGACAGAAGCATTCTCAGAAACTTGCTTGTGACGAGTGCATTCAACTCACAGACTTGAAGCTTTCTTTTGAAAGAGCAGTTTTGGAACACTCTTTTTGTAGAATCTGCTAGTGTATATTTGGAGCGCTGTGAGGCCTATGCTGGGAAATGAAATAACTTCAACTAAAAACTAGACGGAAGCATTCTCAGAAACTTCTGTGTGATGAGTGCATTCAACTCACAGACTTGAATGTTCCTTTTGATAGAACAGTTTTGAAACACTCCTTTTGTACAATCTGCAAGTGTTTATTTCGAGTGCTTGGAGGCCTATGCTGGAAAAGGTAATGTCTTCAAATAACAACTACACAGAAGCATTCTCAGAAACTTCTTTGTGATGAGTGCATTCAACTCACAGACTTGAACCTTCCTTTTGAAAGAGCAGCTTTGAAACACTCTTTTTGTAGAATCTGCAAGTGGATATTTGGAGCGCTTTGAGGCCTATGCTGGGAAATGGAGTATCTTCTCCTAAAAACTAGACAGAAGCATTCTCAGAAACTTCTGTGTGATGAGTGCATTCAACTCACAGACTTGAACGTTCCTTTTGATAGAACAGTTTTGAAACACTCCTTTTGTAGAATCTGCAAGTGTTTATTTCGAGTGCTTGGAGGCCTATGCTGGAAAAGGAAGTGTCTTCAAATAACAACTACACAGAAGCATTCTCAGAAACTTCTTTGTGATGAGTGCATTCAACTGACAGACATGAACCTTCCTTTTGAAAGAGCAGCTTTGAAACACTCTTTTTGTAGAATCTGCAAGTGGATATTTGGAGCGCTTTGAGGCCTATGCTGGGAAATGAAATATTTTCTCCTAAAAACTAGACAGAAGCATTCTCAGAAACTTCTGTGTGATGAGTGCATTCACCTCACAGACTTGAACACTGCTTTTGATAGAGCAGTTTGGAAACACTCCTTTTGTAAAATCTGCAAGTGTTTATTTGGAGCGCTTTGAGGCCTATCCTGGAAAAGGAAATATCGTCACATAATAACTAGACCGAAGCATTCTCAGAAACTTCTTTGTGATGAGTGCATTCTACTCACAGAGTTGAACCTTCTTTGTGATAGAAGAGTTTTCAAACTCTCTTTTTGTAGAATCTGCAAGTGCACATTTGGAACTGTTGGAGGCCAACGCTGGAAAGGAAACATCCTCACGTAGAAACTAGACAGAAGAATTCTCAGAAATTTGCTTGCGACGAGTGCATTCAACTCACAGACTTGAACCTTTCTTTTGAAAGAGCAGTTTTGGAACTCTCCTTTTGTAGGATCTGCTAGTGTATATTTGGAGCGCTGTGAGGCCTATGCTGGGAAATGAAATATCTCCACCTAAAACTAGACGGAAGCATTCTCCGAAACTTCTGTGTGATGAGTGCATTCAACTCACAGACTTGAACGTTCCTTTTGATAGAACAGTTTTGAAACACTCCTTTTGTAGAATCTGCAAGTGTTTATTTCGAGTGCTTGGAGGCCTATGCTGGAAAAGGAAATGTCTTCAAATAACAACTACACAGAAGCATTCTCAGAAACTTCTTTGTGATGAGTGCATTCAACTCACAGACTTGAACCTTCCTTTTGAAAGAGCAGTTTTGAAACACTCTTTTTGTAGAATCTGCAAGTGGATATTTGGAGCGCTTTGAGGCCTATGCTGGGATATGAAATATCTTCTCCTAAAAACTAGACAGAAGCATTCTCAGAAACTTCTGTGTGATGAGTGTATTCAACTCACAGACTTGAACATTGCTTTTGATAGAGCAGTTTGGAAACACTCCTTTTGTAAAATCTGCAAGTGTTTATTTGGAGCGCTTTGAGGCCTATCCTGGAAAAGGAAATATCTTCACATAATAACTAGACAGAAGCATTCTCAGAAACTTCTTTGGAAGAGTGCATTCTACTCACAGAGTTGAACCTTCTTTCTGATACAAGAGTTTTCAAACTCTCTTTTTGTAGAATCTGCAAGTGCACATTTGGAACTGTTGGAGGCCAACGCAGGAAAAGGAAACATCCTCACATAGAAACTAGACAGAAGCATTCTCAGAAACTTGCTTGTGACGAGTGCATTCAACTCACAGACTTGAATCTTTCTTTTGAAAGAGCAGTTTTGGAACACTCTTTTTGTACAATCTGCTAGTGTATATTTGGAGCGCTGTGAGGCCTATGCTGGGAAATGAAATATCTTCACCTAAAAACTAGACGGAAGCATTCTCAGAAACTTCTGTGTGATGAGTGCATTCAACTCACAGACTTGAACGTTCCTTTTGATAGAACAGTTTTGAAACACTTCTTTTGTAGAATCTGCAAGTCTTTATTTCGAGTGCTTCGAGGCCTATGCTGGAAAAGGAAATGTCTTCAAATAACAACTACACAGAAGCATTCTCAGAAACTTCTTTGTGATGAGTGCCTTCAACTCACAGACTTGAACCTTCCTTTTGAAAGAGCAGTTTTGAAACACTCTTTTTGTAGAATCTGCAAGTGGATATTTGGAGTGCTTTGAGGCCTATGCTGGGAAATGAAATATCTTCTCCTAAAAACTAGACAGAAGCATTCTCAGAAACTTCTGTGTGATGAGTGCATTCAACTCACAGACTTGAACACTGCTTTTGATAGAGCAGTTTGGAAACACTCCTTTTGTAAAATCTGCAAGTGTTTATTTGGAGCGCTTTGAGGCCTATCCTGGAAAAGGAAATATCTTCACATAATAACTAGACAGAAGCATTCTCAGAAACTTCTTTGTGATGAGTGCATTCTACTCACTGAGCTGAACCTTCTTTGTGATAGAAGAGTTTTCAAACTCTCTTTTTGTAGAATCTGCAAGTGCACATTTGGAACTGTTGGAGGCCAACGCTGGAAAAGGAAACATCCTCACATAGAAACTAGACAGAAGCATTCTCAGAAACTTGCTTGTGACGAGTGCATTCAACTCACAGACTTGAACCTTTCTTTTGAAAGAGCAGTTTCGGAACACTCTTTTTGTAGAATCTGCTAGTGTATATTTGGAGCGCTGTGAGGCCTATGCTGGGAAATGAAATATCTTCACCTAAAAACTAGACGGAAGCGTTCTGAGAAACTTCTGTGTGATGAGTGCATTCAACTCACACACTTGAACGTTCCTTTTTATAGAACAGTTTTGAAACACTCCTTTTGTAGAATCTGCAAGTGTTTCTTTCGAGTGCTTTGAGGCCTATGCTGGAAAAGGAAATGTCTTCAAATAACAACTACACAGAAGCATTCTCAGAAACTTCTTTGTGATGAGTGCATTCAACTCACAGACTTGAACCTTCCTTTTGAAAGAGCAGTTTTGAAACACTCTTTTTGGAGAATCTGCAAGTGGATATTTGGAGCGCTTTGAGGCCTATGCTGGGAAATGAAATATCTTCTCCTAAAAACTAGACAGAAGCATTCTCAGAAACTTCTGTGTGATGAGTGCATTCAACTCACACACTTGAACATTGCTTTTGATAGAGCAGTTTGGAAACACTCCTTTTGTAAAATCCGCAAGTGTTTATTTGGAGCGCTTTGAGGCCTATCCTGGAAAAGGAAATATCTTCACATAATAACTAGACAGAAGCATTCTCAGAAACTTCTTTGGATGAGTGCATTCTACTCACAGAGTTGAACCTTCTTTGTGATAGAAGAGTTTTCAAACTCTCTTTTTGTAAAATCTGCAAGTGCACATTTGGAACTGTTGGAGGCCAACGCTGGAAAAGGAAACATCCTCACATAGAAACTACACAGAAGCATTCTCAGAAACTTGCTTGTGACGAGTGCATTCAACTCACAGACTTGAACTTTTCTTTTGAAAGAGCAGTTTTGGAGCACTCTTTTTGTAGGATCTGCTAGTGTATATTTGGAGCGCTGTGAGGCCTACGCTGGGAAATGAAATATCTTCACCTAAAAACTAGACGGAGGCATTCTCAGAAACTTCTTTGTGATGAGTGCATTCAACTCACAGACTTGAACCTTCCTTTTGAAAGAGCAGTTTTGAAACACTCTTTTTGTAGAATCTGCAAGTGGATATTTGGAGCGCTTTGACGCCTATGCTGGGAAATGAAATATCTTCTCCTAAAAACTAGACAGAAGCATTCTCAGAAACTTCTGCGTGATGAGTGCATTCAACTCACAGACTTGAACACTGCTTTTGATAGAGCAGTTTGGAAACACTCCTTTTGTAAAATCTGCAAGTGTTTATTTGGAGCGCTTTGAGGCCTATCCTGGAAAAGGAAATATCTTCACATAATAACTAGACAGAAGCATTCTCAGAAACTTCTTTGTGATGAGTGCATTCTACTCACAGAGTTGAACCTTCTGTGTGATGGAAGAGTTTTCAAACTCTCTTTTTGTAGAATCTGCAAGTGCACATTTGGAACTGTTGGAGGCCAACGCTGGAAAAGGAAACATCCTCACATAGAAACTAGACAGAAGCATTCTCAGAAATTTGCTTGTGACGAGTGCATTCATCTCACAGACTTGAACTTTTCTTTTGAAAGAGCAGTTTTGGAACACTCTTTTTGTAGAATCTGCTAGTGTATATTTGGAGCGCTGTGAGGCCTATGCTGGGAAATGAAATATCTTCACCTAAAAACTAGACGGAAGCATTCTCAGAAAACTCTGGGTGATGAGTGCATTCAACTCACAGACTTGAACGTTCCTTTTGATAGAACAGTTTTGAAACACTCCTTTTGTAGAATCTGCAAGTCTTTATTTCGAGCGCTTGGAGGCCTAAGCTGGAAAAGGAAATGACTTCAAATAACAACTACACAGAAGCATTCTCAGAAACTTCTTTGTGATGAGCGCATTCAACTCACAAACTTGAACCTTCCTTTTCAAAGAGCTGCTTTGAAACACTCTTTTTGTAGAATTTGCAAGTGGATATTTGGAGCGCTTTGAGGTCTATGCTGGGAAATGAAATATCTTCTCCTAAAAACTAGACAGAAGCAATCTCAGAAACTTCTGTGTGATGAGTGCATTCAACTCACAGACTTGAACATTGCTTTTGATAGAGCAGTTTGGAAACACTCCTTTTGTAAAATCTGCAAGTGTTTATTTGGAGCGCTTTGAGGCCTATCCTGGAAAAGGAAATATCTTCACATAATGACTAGACAGAAGCATTCTCAGAAACTTCTTTGTGATGAGTGCATTCTACTCACAGAGCTGAACCTTCTTTGTGATAGAAGAGTTTTCAAACTCTCTTTTTGTAGAATCTGCAAGTGCACATTTGGAACTGTTGGAGGCCAACGCTGGAAAAGGAAACATCCTCACATAGAAACTAGACAGAAGCATTCTCAGAAACTTGCTTGTGACGAGTGCATTCAACTCACAGACTTGAACCTTTCTTTTGAAAGAGCAGTTTTGGAACACTCTTTTTGTAGAATCTGCTAGTGTATATTTGGAGCGCTGTGAGGCCTATGCTGGGAAATGAAATATCTTCACCTAAAAACTAGACGGAAGCATTCTCAGAAACTTCTGTGTGATGAGTGCATTCAACTCACAGACTTGAACGTTCCTTTTGATAGAACAGTTTTGAAACACTCCTTTTGTAGAATCTGCAAGTGTTTATTTCGAGTGCTTGGAGGCCTATGCTGGAAAAGGAAATGTCTTCAAATAACAACTACACAGAAGCATTCTCAGAAACTTCTTTGTGATGAGTGCATTCAACTCACAGACTTGAACCTTCCTTTTGAAAGAGCAGCTTTGAAACACTCTTTTTGTAGAATCTGCAAGTGGATATTTGGAGCGCTTTGAGGCCTATGCTGGGAAATGAAATATTTTCTCCTAAAAACTAGACAGAAGCATTCTCAGAAACTTCTGTGTGATGAGTGCATTCAACTCACAGACTTGAACACTGCTTTTGATAGAGCAGTTTGGAAACACTCCTTTTGTAAAATCTGCAAGTGTTTATTTGGAGCGCTTTGAGGCCTATCCTGGAAAAGGAAATATCTTCACATAATAACTAGACCGAAGCATTCTCAGAAACTAATTTGTGATGAGTGCATTCTACTCACAGAGTTGAACCTTCTTTGTGATAGAAGAGTTTTCAAACTCTCTTTTTGTAGAATCTGCAAGTGCACATTTGGAACTGTTGTAGGCCAACGCTGGAAAAGGACATATCCTCACATAGAAACTAGACAGAAGCATTCTCAGAAACTTGCTTGGGACAAGTGCATTCAACTCACAGACTTGAACCTTTCTTTTGAAAGAGCAGTTTTGGAACACTCTTTTTGTAGAATCTGCTAGTGTATATTTGGAACGCTGTGAGGCCTATGCTGGGAAATGAAATATCTTCACCTAAAAACTAGACGGAAGCATTCTGAGAAACTTCTGTGTGATGAGTTCATTCAACTCACAGACTTGAAAGTTCCTTTTGATAGAACAGTTTGGAAACACTCCTTTTGTAGAATCTGCAAGTGTTTATTTCGAGTGCTTGGAGGCCTATGCTGGAAAAGGAAATGTCTTCAAATAACAACTACACAGAAGCATTCTCAGAAACTTATTTGTGATGAGTGCATTCAACTCACAGACTTGAACCTTCCTTTTGAAAGAGCAGTTTTGAAACACTCTTTTTGTAGAATCTGCAAGTGGATATTTGGAGCGCTTTGAGGCCTATGCTGGGATATGAAATATCTTCTCCTAAAAACTAGACAGAAGCATTCTCAGAAACTTCTGTGTGATGAGTGCATTCAACTCACAGACTTGAACATTGCTTTTGATAGAGCAGTTTGGAAACACTCCTTTTGTAAAATCTGCAAGTGTTTATTTGGAGCGCTTTGAGGCCTATCCTGGAAAAGGAAATATCTTCACATAATAACTAGACAGAAGCATTCTCAGAAACTTCTTTGGATGAGTGCATTCTACTCACAGAGTTGAACCTTCTTTCTGATACAAGAGTTTTCAAACTCTCTTTTTGTAGAATCTGCAAGTGCACATTTGGAACTGTTGGAGGCCAACGCAGGAAAAGGAAACATCCTCACATAGAAACTAGACAGAAGCATTCTCAGAAACTTGCTTGTGACGAGTGCATTCAACTCACAGACTTGAATCTTTCTTTTGAAAGAGCAGTTTTGGAACACTCTTTTTGTAGAATCTGCTAGTGTATATTTGGAGCGCTGTGAGGCCTATGCTGGGAAATGAAATATCTTCACCTAAAAACTAGACGGAAGCATTCTCAGAAAACTCTGGGTGATGAGTGCATTCAACTCACAGACTTGAACGTTCCTTTTGATAGAACAGTTTTGAAACACTCCTTTTGTAGAATCTGCAAGTCTTTATTTCGAGCGCTTGGAGGCCTATGCTGGAAAAGGAAATGACTTCAAATAACAACTACACAGAAGCATTCTCAGAAACTTCTTTGTGATGAGCGCATTCAACTCACAGACTTGAACCTTCCTTTTCAAAGAGCAGCTTTGAAACACTCTTTTTGCAGAATTTGCAAGTGGATATTTGGAGCGCTTTGAGGCCTATGCTGGGAAATGAAATATCTTCTCCTAAAAACTAGACAGAAGCAATCTCAGAAACTTCTGTGTGATGAGTGCATTCAACTCACAGACTTGAACATTGCTTTTGATAGAGCAGTTTGGAAACACTCCTTTTGTAAAATCTGCAAGTGTTTATTTGGAGCGCTTTGAGGCCTATCCTGGAAAAGGAAATATCTTCACATAATAAGTAGACAGAAGCATTCTCAGAAACTTCTTTGTGATGAGTGCATTCTACTCACAGAGCTGAACCTTCTTTGTGATAGAAGAGTTTTCAAACTCTCTTTTTGTAGAATCTGCAAGTGCACATTTGGAACTGTTGGAGGCCAACGCTGGAAAAGGAAACATCCTCACATAGAAACTAGACAGAAGCATTCTCAGAAACTTGCTTGTGACGAGTGCATTCAACTCACAGACTTGAACCTTTCTTTTGAAAGAGCAGTTTTGGAACACTCTTTTTGTAGAATCTCCTAGTGTATATTTGGAGCGCTGTGAGGCCTATGCTGGGAAATGAAATATCTTCACCTAAAAACTAGACGGAAGCATTCTCAGAAACTTCTGTGTGATGAGTTCATTCAACTCACAGACTTGAAAGTTCCTTTTGATAGAACAGTTTGGAAACACTCCTTTTGTAGAATCTGCAAGTGTTTATTTCGAGTGCTTGGAGGCCTATGCTGGAAAAGGAAATGTCTTCAAATAACAACTACACAGAAGCATTCTCAGAAACTTATTTGTGATGAGTGCATTCAACTCACAGACTTGAACCTTCCTTTTGAAAGAGCAGTTTTGAAACACTCTTTTTGTAGAATCTGCAAGTGGATATTTGGAGCGCTTTGAGGCCTATGCTGGGATATGAAATATCTTCTCCTAAAAACTAGACAGAAGCATTCTCAGAAACTTCTGTGTGATGAGTGCATTCAACTCACAGACTTGAACATTGCTTTTGATAGAGCAGTTTGGAAACACTCCTTTTGTAAAATCTGCAAGTGTTTATTTGGAGCGCTTTGAGGCCTATCCTGGAAAAGGAAATATCTTCACATAATAACTAGACAGAAGCATTCTCAGAAACTTCTTTGGATGAGTGCATTCTACTCACAGAGTTGAACCTTCTTTCTGATACAAGAGTTTTCAAACTCTCTTTTTGTAGAATCTGCAAGTGCACATTTGGAACTGTTGGAGGCCAACGCAGGAAAAGGAAACATCCTCACATAGAAACTAGACAGAAGCATTCTCAGAAACTTGCTTGTGACGAGTGCATTCATCTCACAGACTTGAATCTTTCTTTTGAAAGAGCAGTTTTGGAACACTCTTTTTGTAGAATCTGCTAGTGTATATTTGGAGCGCTGTGAGGCCTATGCTGGGAAATGAAATATCTTCACCTAAAAACTAGACGGAAGCATTCTCAGAAACTTCTGTGTGATGAGTGCATTCAACTCACAGACTTGAACGTTTCTTTTGATAGAACAGTTTTGAAACACTTCTTTTGTAGAATCTGCAAGTCTTTATTTCGAGTGCTTTGAGGCCTATGCTGGAAAAGGAAATGTCTTCAAATAACAACTACACAGAAGCATTCTCAGAAACTTCTTTGTGATGAGTGCCTTCAACTCACAGACTTGAACCTTCCTTTTGAAAGAGCAGTTTTGAAACACTCTTTTTGTAGAATCTGCAAGTGGATATTTGGAGCGCTTTGAGGCCTATGCTGGGAAATGGAGTATCTTCTCCTAAAAACTAGACAGAAGCATTCTCAGAAACTTCTGTGTGATGAGTGCATTCAACTCACAGACTTGAACATTGCTTTTGATAGAGCAGTTTGGAAACACTCCTTTTGTAAAATCTGCAAGTGTTTATTTGGAGCGCTTTGAGACCTATCCTAGAAAAGGAAATATCTTCACATAATAACTAGACAGAAGCATTCTCAGAAACTTCTTTGTGATGAGTGCATTCTACTCACGGAGTTGAACCTTCTTTGTGATAGAAGAGTTTTCAATCTCTCTTTTTGTAGAATCTGCAAGTGCACATTTGGAACTGTTGGAGGCCAACGCTGGAAAGGAAACATCCTCACGTAGAAACTAGACAGAAGCATTCTCAGAAATTTGCTTGTGACGAGTGCATTCAACTCACAGACTTGAAGCTTTCTTTTGAAAGAGCAGTTTTGGAACACTCCTTTTGTAGGATCTGCTAGTGTATATTTGGAGCGCTGTGAGGCCTATGCTGGGAAATGAAATATCTCCACCTAAAACTAGACGGAAGCATTCTCCGAAACTTCTGTGTGATGAGTGCATTCAACTCACAGACTTGAACGTTCCTTTTGATAGAACAGTTTTGAAACACTCCTTTTGTAGAATCTGCAAGTGTTTATTTCGAGTGCTTGGAGGCCTATGCTGGAAAAGGAAATGTCTTCAAATAACAACTACACAGAAGCATTCTCAGAAACTTATTTGTGATGAGAGCATTCAACTCACAGACTTGAAGCTTCCTTTTGAAAGAGCAGTTTTGAAACACTCTTTTTGTAGAATCTGCAAGTGGATATTTGGAGCGCTTTGAGTCCTATGCTGGGATATGAAATATCTTCTCCTAAAAACTAGACAGAAGCATTCTCAGAAACTTCTGTGTGATGAGTGCATTCAACTCACAGACTTGAACATTGCTTTTGATAGAGCAGTTTGGAAACACTCCTTTTGTAAAATCTGCAAGTGTTTATTTGGAGCGCTTTGAGGCCTATCCTGGAAAAGGAAATATCTTCACATAATAACTAGACAGAAGCATTCTCAGAAACTTCTGTATGATGAGTGCATTCAACTCACAGACTTGAACATTGCTTTTGATAGAGCAGTTTGGAAACACTCCTTTTGTAAAATCTGCAAGTGTTTATTTGGAGCGCTTTGAGGCCTATCCTGGAAAAGGAAATATCGTCACATAATAACTAGACAGAAGCATTCTCAGAAACTTCTTTGTGATGAGTGCATTCTACTCACGGAGTTGAACCTTCTTTGTGATAGAAGAGTTTTCAATCTCTCTTTCTGTAGAATCTGCAAGTGCACATTTGGAACTGTTGGACGCCAACGCTGGAAAAGGAAACATCCTCACATACAAACTAGACAGAAGCATTCTCAGAAACTTGCTTGTGACGAGTGCATTCAACTCACAGACTTGAACCTTTCTTTTGAAAGAGCAGTTTTGGAACACTCTTTTTGTAGAATCTGCTAGTGTATATTTGGAGCGCTGAGAGGCCTATGCTGGGAAATGAAATATCTTCACCTAAAAACTAGACGGAAGCATTCTCAGAAACTTCTGTGTGATGAGTGCATTCAACTCACAGACTTGAACGTTCCTTTTTATAGAACAGTTTTGAAACACTCCTTTTGTAGAATCTGCAAGTGTTTCTTTCGAGTACTTGGAGGCCTATGCTGGAAAAGGAAATGTCTTCAAATAACAACTACACAGAAGCATTCTCAGAAACTTCTTTGTGATGAGTGCATTCAACTCACAGACATGAACCTTCCTTTTGAAAGAGCAGCTTTGAAACACTCTTTTTGTAGAATCTGCAAGTGGATATTTGGAGCGCTTTGAGGCCTATGCTGGGAAATGAAATATTTTCTCCTAAAAACTAGACAGAAGCATTCTCAGAAACTTCTGTGTGATGAGTGCATTCACCTCACAGACTTGAACACTGCTTTTGATAGAGCAGTTTGGAAACACTCCTTTTGTAAAATCTGCAAGTGTTTATTTGGAGCGCTTTGAGGCCTATCCTGGAAAAGGAAATATCTTCACATAATAACTAGACCGAAGCATTCTCAGAAACTACTTTGTGATGAGTGCATTCTACTCACAGAGTTGAACCTTCTTTGTGATAGAAGAGTTTTGAAACTCTCTTTTTGCAGAATCTGCAAGTGCACATTTGGAACTGTTGGAGGCCAACGCTGGAAAGGAAACATCCTCACGTAGAAACTAGACAGAAGAATTCTCAGAAATTTGCTTGTGACGAGTGCATTCAACTCACAGACTTGAAGCTTTCTTTTGAAAGAGCAGTTTTGGAACACTCCTTTTGTAGGATCTGCTAGTGTATATTTGGAGCGCTGTGAGGCCTATGCTGGGAAATGATATATCTCCACCTAAAACTAGACGGAAGCATTCTCCGAAACTTCTGTGTGATGAGTGCATTCAACTCACAGACTTGAAGGTTCCTTTTGATAGAACAGTTTTGAAACACTCCTTTTGTAGAATCTGCAAGTGTTTATTTCGAGTGCTTGGAGGCCTATGCTGGAAAAGGAAATGTCTTCAAATAACAACTACACAGAAGCATTCTCAGAAACTTATTTGTGATGAGTGCATTCAACTCACAGACTTGAACCTTCCTTTTGAAAGAGCAGTTTTGAAACACTCTTTTTGTAGAATCTGCAAGTGGATATTTGGAGCGCTTTGAGGCATATGCTGGGATATGAAATATCTTCTCCTAAAAACTAGACAGAAGCATTCTCAGAAACTTCTGTATGAGGAGTGCATTCAACTCACAGACTTGAACATTGCTTTTGATAGAGTAGTTTGGAAACACTCCTTTTGTAAAATCTGCAAGTGTTTATTTGGAGCGCTTTGAGGCCTATCCTGGAAAAGGAAATATCTTCACATAAGAACTAGACAGAAGCATTCTCAGAAACTTCTTTGGATGAGTGCATTCTACTCACAGAGTTGAACCTTCTTTCTGATACAAGAGTTTTCAAACTCTCTTTTTGTAGAATCTGCAAGTGCACATTTGGAACTGTTGGAGGCCAACGCAGGAAAAGGAAACATCCTCACATAGAAACTAGACAGAAGCATTCTCAGAAACTTGCTTGTGACGAGTGCATTCAACTCACAGACTTGAATCATTCTTTTGAAAGAGCAGTTTTGGAACACTCTTTTTGTAGAATCTGCTAGTGTATATTTGGAGCGCTGTGAGGCCTATGCTGGGAAATGAAATATCTTCACCTAAAAACTAGACGGAAGCATTCTCAGAAACTTCTGTGTGATGAGTGCATTCAACTCACAGACTTGAACGTTCCTTTTGATAGAACAGTTTTGAAACACTTCTTTTGTAGAATCTGCAAGTCTTTATTTCGAGTGCTTTGAGGCCTATGCTGGAAAAGGAAATGTCTTCAAATAACAACTACACAGAAGCATTCTCAGAAACTTCTTTGTGATGAGTGCCTTCAACTCACAGACTTGAACCTTCCTTTTGAAAAAGCAGTTTTGAAACACTCTTTTTGTAGAATCTGCAAGTGGATATTTGGAGTGCTTTGAGGCCTATGCTGGGAAATGAAATGTCTTCTCCTAAAAACTAGACAGAAGCATTCTCAGAAACTTCTGTGTGATGAGTGCATTCAACTCACAGACTTGAACACTGCTTTTGATAGAGCAGTTTGGAAACACTCCTTTTGTAAAATCTGCAAGTGTTTATTTGGAGCGCTTTGAGGCCTATCCTGGAAAAGGAAATATCTTCACATAATAACTAGACCGAAGCATTCTCAGAAACTACTTTGTGATGAGTGCATTCTACTCACAGAGTTGAACCTTCTTTGTGATAGAAGAGTTTTCAAACTCTCTTTTTGTAGAATCTGCAAGTGCACATTTGGAACTGTTGGAGGCCAACGCTGGAAAAGGACATATCCTCACATAGAAACTAGACAGAAGCATTCTCAGAAACTTGCTTGGGACAAGTGCATTCAACTCACAGACTTGAACCTTTCTTTTGAAAGAGCAGTTTTGGAACACTCTTTTTGTAGAATCTGCTAGTGTATATTTGGAACGCTGTGAGGCCTATGCTGGGAAATGAAATATCTTCACCTAAAAACTAGACGGAAGCATTCTGAGAAACTTCTGTGTGATGAGTTCATTCAACTCACAGACTTGAAAGTTCCTTTTGATAGAACAGTTTGGAAACACTCCTTTTGTAGAATCTGCAAGTGTTTATTTCGAGTGCTTGGAGGCCTATGCTGGAAAAGGAAATGTCTTCAAATAACAACTACACAGAAGCATTCTCAGAAACTTATTTGTGATGAGTGCATTCAACTCACAGACTTGAACCTTCCTTTTGAAAGAGCAGTTTTGAAACACTCTTTTTGTAGAATCTGCAAGTGGATATTTGGAGCGCTTTGAGGCCTATGCTGGGATATGAAATATCTTCTCCTAAAAACTAGACAGAAGCATTCTCAGAAACTTCTGTGTGATGAGTGCATTCAACTCACAGACTTGAACATTGCTTTTGATAGAGCAGTTTGGAAACACTCCTTTTGTAAAATCTGCAAGTGTTTATTTGGAGCGCTTTGAGGCCTATCCTGGAAAAGGAAATATCTTCACATAATAACTAGACAGAAGCATTCTCAGAAACTTCTTTGGATGAGTGCATTCTACTCACAGAGTTGAACCTTCTTTCTGATACAAGAGTTTTCAAACTCTCTTTTTGTAGAATCTGCAAGTGCACATTTGGAACTGTTGGAGGCCAACGCAGGAAAAGGAAACATCCTCACATAGAAACTAGACAGAAGCATTCTCAGAAACTTGCTTGTGACGAGTGCATTCAACTCACAGACTTGAATCTTTCTTTTGAAAGAGCAGTTTTGGAACACTCTTTTTGTAGAATCTGCTAGTGTATATTTGGAGCGCTGTGAGGCCTATGCTGGGAAATGAAATATCTTCACCTAAAAACTAGACGGAAGCATTCTCAGAAAACTCTGGGTGATGAGTGCATTCAACTCACAGACTTGAACGTTCCTTTTGATAGAACAGTTTTGAAACACTCCTTTTGTAGAATCTGCAAGTCTTTATTTCGAGCGCTTGGAGGCCTATGCTGGAAAAGGAAATGACTTCAAATAACAACTACACAGAAGCATTCTCAGAAACTTCTTTGTGATGAGCGCATTCAACTCACAGACTTGAACCTTCCTTTTCAAAGAGCAGCTTTGAAACACTCTTTTTGCAGAATTTGCAAGTGGATATTTGGAGCGCTTTGAGGCCTATGCTGGGAAATGAAATATCTTCTCCTAAAAACTAGACAGAAGCAATCTCAGAAACTTCTGTGTGATGAGTGCATTCAACTCACAGACTTGAACATTGCTTTTGATAGAGCAGTTTGGAAACACTCCTTTTGTAAAATCTGCAAGTGTTTATTTGGAGCGCTTTGAGGCCTATCCTGGAAAAGGAAATATCTTCACATAAGAACTAGACAGAAGCATTCTCAGAAACTTCTTTGGATGAGTGCATTCTACTCACAGAGCTGAACCTTCTTTCTGATACAAGAGTTTTCAAACTCTCTTTTTGTAGAATCTGCAAGTGCACATTTGGAACTGTTGGAGGCCAACGCAGGAAAAGGAAACATCCTCACATAGAAACTAGACAGAAGCATTCTCAGAAACTTGCTTGTGACGAGTGCATTCAACTCACAGACTTGAATCATTCTTTTGAAAGAGCAGTTTTGGAACACTCTTTTTGTAGAATCTGCTAGTGTATATTTGGAGCGCTGTGAGGCCTATGCTGGGAAATGAAATATCTTCACCTAAAAACTAGACGGAAGCATTCTCAGAAACTTCTGTGTGATGAGTGCATTCAACTCACAGACTTGAACGTTCCTTTTGATAGAACAGTTTTGAAACACTTCTTTTGTAGAATCTGCAAGTCTTTATTTCGAGTGCTTTGAGGCCTATGCTGGAAAAGGAAATGTCTTCAAATAACAACTACACAGAAGCATTCTCAGAAACTTCTTTGTGATGAGTGCCTTCAACTCACAGACTTGAACCTTCCTTTTGAAAAAGCAGTTTTGAAACACTCTTTTTGTAGAATCTGCAAGTGGATATTTGGAGTGCTTTGAGGCCTATGCTGGGAAATGAAATATCTTCTCCTAAAAACTAGACAGAAGCATTCTCAGAAACTTCTGTGTGATGAGTGCATTCAACTCACAGACTTGAACACTGCTTTTGATAGAGCAGTTTGGAAACACTCCTTTTGTAAAATCTGCAAGTGTTTATTTGGAGCGCTTTGAGGCCTATCCTGGAAAAGGAAATATCTTCACATAATAACTAGACCGAAGCATTCTCAGAAACTACTTTGTGATGAGTGCATTCTACTCACAGAGTTGAACCTTCTTTGTGATAGAAGAGTTTTCAAACTCTCTTTTTGTAGAATCTGCAAGTGCACATTTGGAACTGTTGGAGGCCAACGCTGGAAAAGGACATATCCTCACATAGAAACTAGACAGAAGCATTCTCAGAAACTTGCTTGGGACAAGTGCATTCAACTCACAGACTTGAACCTTTCTTTTGAAAGAGCAGTTTTGGAACACTCTTTTTGTAGAATCTGCTAGTGTATATTTGGAACGCTGTGAGGCCTATGCTGGGAAATGAAATATCTTCACCTAAAAACTAGACGGAAGCATTCTGAGAAACTTCTGTGTGATGAGTTCATTCAACTCACAGACTTGAAAGTTCCTTTTGATAGAACAGTTTGGAAACACTCCTTTTGTAGAATCTGCAAGTGTTTATTTCGAGTGCTTGGAGGCCTATGCTGGAAAAGGAAATGTCTTCAAATAACAACTACACAGAAGCATTCTCAGAAACTTATTTGTGATGAGTGCATTCAACTCACAGACTTGAACCTTCCTTTTGAAAGAGCAGTTTTGAAACACTCTTTTTGTAGAATCTGCAAGTGGATATTTGGAGCGCTTTGAGGCCTATGCTGGGATATGAAATATCTTCTCCTAAAAACTAGACAGAAGCATTCTCAGAAACTTCTGTGTGATGAGTGCATTCAACTCACAGACTTGAACACTGCTTTTGATAGAGCAGTTTGGAAACACTCCTTTTGTAAAATCTGCAAGTGTTTATTTGGAGCGCTTTGAGGCCTATCCTGGAAAAGGAAATATCTTCACATAATAACTAGACAGAAGCATTCTCAGAAACTTCTTTGGATGAGTGCATTCTACTCACAGAGTTGAACCTTCTTTCTGATACAAGAGTTTTCAAACTCTCTTTTTGTAGAATCTGCAAGTGCACATTTGGAACTGTTGGAGGCCAACGCAGGAAAAGGAAACATCCTCACATAGAAACTAGACAGAAGCATTCTCAGAAACTTGCTTGTGACGAGTGCATTCATCTCACAGACTTGAATCTTTCTTTTGAAAGAGCAGTTTTGGAACACTCTTTTTGTAGAATCTGCTAGTGTATATTTGGAGCGCTGTGAGGCCTATGCTGGGAAATGAAATATCTTCACCTAAAAACTAGACGGAAGCATTCTCAGAAACTTCTGTGTGATGAGTGCATTCAACTCACAGACTTGAACGGTTCTTTTGATAGAACAGTTTTGAAACACTTCTTTTGTAGAATCTGCAAGTCTTTATTTCGAGTGCTTTGAGGCCTATGCTGGAAAAGGAAATGTCTTCAAATAACAACTACACAGAAGCATTCTCAGAAACTTCTTTGTGATGAGTGCCTTCAACTCACAGACTTGAACCTTCCTTTTGAAAGAGCAGTTTTGAAACACTCTTTTTGTAGAATCTGCAAGTGGATATTTGGAGCGCTTTGAGGCCTATGCTGGGAAATGGAGTATCTTCTCCTAAAAACTAGACAGAAGCATTCTCAGAAACTTCTGTGTGATGAGTGCATTCAACTCACAGACTTGAACATTGCTTTTGATAGAGCAGTTTGGAAACACTCCTTTTGTAAAATCTGCAAGTGTTTATTTGGAGCGCTTTGAGACCTATCCTAGAAAAGGAAATATCTTCACATAATAACTAGACAGAAGCATTCTCAGAAACTTCTTTGTGATGAGTGCATTCTACTCACGGAGTTGAACCTTCTTTGTGATAGAAGAGTTTTCAATCTCTCTTTTTGTAGAATCTGCAAGTGCACATTTGGAACTGTTGGAGGCCAACGCTGGAAAGGAAACATCCTCACGTAGAAACTAGACAGAAGCATTCTCAGAAATTTGCTTGTGACGAGTGCATTCAACTCACAGACTTGAAGCTTTCTTTTGAAAGAGCAGTTTTGGAACACTCCTTTTGTAGGATCTGCTAGTGTATATTTGGAGCGCTGTGAGGCCTATGCTGGGAAATGAAATATCTCCACCTAAAACTAGACGGAAGCATTCTCCGAAACTTCTGTGTGATGAGTGCATTCAACTCACAGACTTGAACGTTCCTTTTGATAGAACAGTTTTGAAACACTCCTTTTGTAGAATCTGCAAGTGTTTATTTCGAGTGCTTGGAGGCCTATGCTGGAAAAGGAAATGTCTTCAAATAACAACTACACAGAAGCATTCTCAGAAACTTATTTGTGATGAGAGCATTCAACTCACAGACTTGAAGCTTCCTTTTGAAAGAGCAGTTTTGAAACACTCTTTTTGTAGAATCTGCAAGTGGATATTTGGAGCGCTTTGAGTCCTATGCTGGGATATGAAATATCTTCTCCTAAAAACTAGACAGAAGCATTCTCAGAAACTTCTGTGTGATGAGTGCATTCAACTCACAGACTTGAAAATTGCTTTTGATAGAGCAGTTTGGAAACACTCCTTTTGTAAAATCTGCAAGTGTTTATTTGGAGCGCTTTGAGGCCTATCCTGGAAAAGGAAATATCTTCACATAATAACTAGACAGAAGCATTCTCAGAAACTTCTGTATGATGAGTGCATTCAACTCACAGACTTGAACATTGCTTTTGATAGAGCAGTTTGGAAACACTCCTTTTGTAAAATCTGCAAGTGTTTATTTGGAGCGCTTTGAGGCCTATCCTGGAAAAGGAAATATCGTCACATAATAACTAGACAGAAGCATTCTCAGAAACTTCTTTGTGATGAGTGCATTCTACTCACGGAGTTGAACCTTCTTTGTGATAGAAGAGTTTTCAATCTCTCTTTCTGTAGAATCTGCAAGTGCACATTTGGAACTGTTGGACGCCAACGCTGGAAAAGGAAACATCCTCACATACAAACTAGACAGAAGCATTCTCAGAAACTTGCTTGTGACGAGTGCATTCAACTCACAGACTTGAACCTTTCTTTTGAAAGAGCAGTTTTGGAACACTCTTTTTGTAGAATCTGCTAGTGTATATTTGGAGCGCTGAGAAGCCTATGCTGGGAAATGAAATATCTTCACCTAAAAACTAGACGGAAGCATTCTCAGAAACTTCTGTGTGATGAGTGCATTCAACTCACAGACTTGAACGTTCCTTTTTATAGAACAGTTTTGAAACACTCCTTTTGTAGAATCTGCAAGTGTTTCTTTCGAGTACTTGGAGGCCTATGCTGGAAAAGGAAATGTCTTCAAATAACAACTACACAGAAGCATTCTCAGAAACTTCTTTGTGATGAGTGCATTCAACTCACAGACATGAACCTTCCTTTTGAAAGAGCAGCTTTGAAACACTCTTTTTGTAGAATCTGCAAGTGGATATTTGGAGCGCTTTGAGGCCTATGCTGGGAAATGAAATATTTTCTCCTAAAAACTAGACAGAAGCATTCTCAGAAACTTCTGTGTGATGAGTGCATTCACCTCACAGACTTGAACACTGCTTTTGATAGAGCAGTTTGGAAACACTCCTTTTGTAAAATCTGCAAGTGTTTATTTGGAGCGCTTTGAGGCCTATCCTGGAAAAGGAAATATCTTCACATAATAACTAGACCGAAGCATTCTCAGAAACTACTTTGTGATGAGTGCATTCTACTCACAGAGTTGAACCTTCTTTGTGATAGAAGAGTTTTGAAACTCTCTTTTTGCAGAATCTGCAAGTGCACATTTGGAACTGTTGGAGGCCAACGCTGGAAAGGAAACATCCTCACGTAGAAACTAGACAGAAGAATTCTCAGAAATTTGCTTGTGACGAGTGCATTCAACTCACAGACTTGAAGCTTTCTTTTGAAAGAGCAGTTTTGGAACACTCCTTTTGTAGGATCTGCTAGTGTATATTTGGAGCGCTGTGAGGCCTATGCTGGGAAATGATATATCTCCACCTAAAACTAGACGGAAGCATTCTCCGAAACTTCTGTGTGATGAGTGCATTCAACTCACAGACTTGAAGGTTCCTTTTGATAGAACAGTTTTGAAACACTCCTTTTGTAGAATCTGCAAGTGTTTATTTCGAGTGCTTGGAGGCCTATGCTGGAAAAGGAAATGTCTTCAAATAACAACTACACAGAAGCATTCTCAGAAACTTATTTGTGATGAGTGCATTCAACTCACAGACTTGAACCTTCCTTTTGAAAGAGCAGTTTTGAAACACTCTTTTTGTAGAATCTGCAAGTGGATATTTGGAGCGCTTTGAGGCATATGCTGGGATATGAAATATCTTCTCCTAAAAACTAGACAGAAGCATTCTCAGAAACTTCTGTATGAGGAGTGCATTCAACTCACAGACTTGAACATTGCTTTTGATAGAGTAGTTTGGAAACACTCCTTTTGTAAAATCTGCAAGTGTTTATTTGGAGCGCTTTGAGGCCTATCCTGGAAAAGGAAATATCTTCACATAAGAACTAGACAGAAGCATTCTCAGAAACTTCTTTGGATGAGTGCATTCTACTCACAGAGTTGAACCTTCTTTCTGATACAAGAGTTTTCAAACTCTCTTTTTGTAGAATCTGCAAGTGCACATTTGGAACTGTTGGAGGCCAACGCAGGAAAAGGAAACATCCTCACATAGAAACTAGACAGAAGCATTCTCAGAAACTTGCTTGTGACGAGTGCATTCAACTCACAGACTTGAATCATTCTTTTGAAAGAGCAGTTTTGGAACACACTTTTTGTAGAATCTGCTAGTGTATATTTGGAGCGCTGTGAGGCCTATGCTGGGAAATGAAATATCTTCACCTAAAAACTAGACGGAAGCATTCTCAGAAACTTCTGTGTGATGAGTGCATTCAACTCACAGACTTGAAAGTTCCTTTTGATAGAACAGTTTTGAAACACTTCTTTTGTAGAATCTGCAAGTCTTTATTTCGAGTGCTTTGAGGCCTATGCTGGAAAAGGAAATGTCTTCAAATAACAACTACACAGAAGCATTCTCAGAAACTTCTTTGTGATGAGTGCCTTCAACTCACAGACTTGAACCTTCCTTTTGAAAAAGCAGTTTTGAAACACTCTTTTTGTAGAATCTGCAAGTGGATATTTGGAGTGCTTTGAGGCCTATGCTGGGAAATGAAATATCTTCTCCTAAAAACTAGACAGAAGCATTCTCAGAAACTTCTGTGTGATGAGTGCATTCAACTCACAGACTTGAACACTGCTTTTGATAGAGCAGTTTGGAAACACTCCTTTTGTAAAATCTGCAAGTGTTTATTTGGAGCGCTTTGAGGCCTATCCTGGAAAAGGAAATATCTTCACATAATAACTAGACAGAAGCATTCTCAGAAACTTCTTTGTGATGAGTGCATTCTACTCACTGAGCTGAACCTTCTTTGTGATAGAAGAGTTTTCAAACTCTCTTTTTGTAGAATCTGCAAGTGCACATTTGGAACTGTTGGAGGCCAACGCTGGAAAAGGAAACATCCTCACATAGAAACTAGACAGAAGCATTCTCAGAAACTTGCTTGTGACGAGTGCATTCAACTCACAGACTTGAACCTTTCTTTTGAAAGAGCAGTTTTGGAACACTCTTTTTGTAGAATCTGCTAGTGTATATTTGGAGCGCTGTGAGGCCTATGCTGGGAAATGAAATATCTTCACCTAAAAACTAGACGGAAGCGTTCTGAGAAACTTCTGTGTGATGAGTGCATTCAACTCACAGACTTGAACGTTCCTTTTTATAGAACAGTTTCGAAACACTCCTTTTGTAGAATCTGCAAGTGTTTCTTTAGAGTGCTTGGAGGCCTATGCTGGAAAAGGAAATGTCTTCAAATAACAACTACACAGAAGCATTCTCAGAAACTTCTTTGTGATGAGTGCATTCAACTCACAGACTTGAACCTTCCTTTTGAAAGAGCAGTTTTGAAACACTCTTTTTGGAGAATCTGCAAGTGGATATTTGGAGCGCTTTGAGGCCTATGCTGGGAAATGAAATATCTTCTCCTAAAAACTAGACAGAAGCATTCTCAGAAACTTCTGTGTGATGAGTGCATTCAACTCACAGTCTTGAACACTGCTTTTGATAGAGCAGTTTGGAAACACTCCTTTTGTAAAATCTGCAAGTGTTTATTTGGAGCGCATTGAGGCCTATCCTGGAAAAGGAAATATCTTCACATAATAACTAGACAGAAGCATTCTCAGAAACTTCTTTGTGATGAGTGCATTCTACTCACAGAGTTGAACCTTCTTTGTGATAGAAGAGTTTTCAAACTCTCTTTTTGTAGAATCTGCAAGTGCACATTTGGAACTTTTGGAGGCCAACGCTGGAAAAGGAAACATCCTCACTTAGAAACTAGACAGAAGCATTCTCAGAAACTTGCTTGTGACGAGTGCATTCAACTCACAGACTTGAAGCTTTCTTTTGAAAGAGCAGTTTTGGAACACTCTTTTTGTAGAATCTGCTAGTGTATATTTGGAGCGCTGTGAGGCCTATGCTGGGAAATGAAATAACTTCAACTGAAAACTAGACGGAAGCATTCTCAGAAACTTCTGTGTGATGAGTGCATTCAACTCACAGACTTGAATGTTCCTTTTGATAGAACAGTTTTGAAACACTCCTTTTGTACAATCTGCAAGTGTTTATTTCGAGTGCTTGGAGGCCTATGCTGGAAAAGGTAATGTCTTCAAATAACAACTACACAGAAGCATTCTCAGAAACTTCTTTGTGATGAGTGCATTCAACTCACAGACTTGAACCTTCCTTTTGAAAGAGCAGCTTTGAAACACTCTTTTTGTAGAATCTGCAAGTGGATATTTGGAGCGCTTTGAGGCCTATGCTGGGAAATGGAGTATCTTCTCCTAAAAACTAGACAGAAGCATTCTCAGAAACTTCTGTGTGATGAGTGCATTCAACTCACAGACTTGAACGTTCCTTTTTATAGAACAGTTTTGAAACACTCCTTTTGTAGAATCTGCAAGTGTTTCTTTCGTGTGCTTGGAGGCCTATGCTGGAAAAGGAAATGTCTTCAAATAACAACTAGACAGAAGCATTCTCAGAAACTTCTGTGTGATGAGTGCATTCAACTCACAGACTTCAACATTGCTTTTGATAGAGCAGTTTGGAAACACTCCTTTTGTAAAATCTGCAAGTGTTTATTTGGAGCGCTATGAGGCCTATCCTGGAAAAGGAAATATCGTCACATAATAACTAGACAGAAGCATTCTCAGAAACTTCTTTGTGATGAGTGCATTCTACTCACAGAGTTGAACCTTCTTTGTGATAGAAGAGTTTTCAAACTCTCTTTTTGTAGAATCTGCAAGTGCACATTTGGAACTGTTGGAGGCCAACGCTGGAAAGGAAACATCCTCACGTAGAAACTAGACAGAAGCATTCTCAGAAATTTGCTTGTGACGAGTGCATTCAACTCACAGACTTGAAGCTTTCTTTTGAAAGAGCAGTTTTGGAACACTCCTTTTGTAGGATCTGCTAGTGTATATTTGGAGCGCTGTGAGGCCTATGCTGGGAAATGAAATATCTCCACCTAAAACTAGACGGAAGCATTCTCCGAAACTTCTGTGTGATGAGTGCATTCAACTCACAGACTTGAACGTTCCTTTTGATAGAACAGTTTTGAAACACTCCTTTTGTAGAATCTGCAAGTGTTTATTTCGAGTGCTTGGAGGCCTATCCTGGAAAAGGAAATGTCTTCAAATAACAACTACACAGAAGCATTCTCAGAAACTTCTTTGTGATGAGTGCATTCAACTCACAGACTTGAACCTTCCTTTTGAAAGAGCAGTTTTGAAACACTCTTTTTGTAGAATCTGCAAGTGGATATTTGGAGCGCTTTGAGTCCTATGCTGGGATATGAAATATCTTCTCCTAAAAACTAGACAGAAGCATTCTCAGAAACTTCTGTGTGATGAGTGCATTCAACTCACGGACTTGAACATTGCTTTTGATAGAGCAGTTTGGAAACACTCCTTTTGTAAAATCTGCAAGTGTTTATTTGGAGCGCTTTGAGGCCTATCCTGGAAAAGGAAATATCTTCACATAATAACTAGACAGAAGCATTCTCAGAAACTTCTTTGTGATGAGTGCATTCTACTCACAGAGCTGAACCTTCTTTGTGATAGAAGAGTTTTCAAACTCTCTTTTTGTAGAATCTGCAAGTGCACATTTGGAACTGTTGGAGGCCAACGCTGGAAAAGGAAACATCCTCACATAGAAACTAGACAGAAGCATTCTCAGAAACTTGCTTGTGACGAGTGCATTCAACTCACAGACTTGAACCTTTCTTTTGAAAGAGCAGTTTTGGAACACTCTTTTTGTAGAATCTGCTAGTGTATATTTGGAGCGCTGTGAGGCCAATGCTGGGAAATGAAATATCTTCACCTAAAAACTAGACGGAAGCATTCTCAGAAACTTCTGTGTGATGAGTGCATTCAACTCACAGACTTGAATGTTCGTTTTGATAGAACAGTTTTGAAACACTCCTTTTGTAGAATCTGCAAGTGTTTATTTCGAGTGCTTGGAGGCCTATGCTGGAAAAGGAAATGTCTTCAAATAATAACTACACAGAAGCATTCTCAGAAACTTCTTTGTGATGAGTGCATTCAACTCACAGACTTGAACCTTCCTTTTGAAAGAGCAGTTTTGAAACACTCTTTTTGTAGAATCTGCAAGTGGATATTTGGAGCGCTTTGAGGCCTATGCTGGGATATGAAATATCTTCTCCTAAAAACTAGACAGAAGCATTCTCAGAAACTTCTGTATGATGAGTGCATTCAACTCACAGACTTGAACATTGCTTTTGATAGAGCAGTTTGGAAACACTCCTTTTGTAAAATCTGCAAGTGTTTATTTGGAGCACTTTGAGGGCTATCCTGGAAAAGGAAATATCGTCACATAATAACTAGACAGAAGCATTCTCAGAAACTTCTTTGTTATGAGTGCATTCTACTCACGGAGTTGAACCTTCTTTGTGATAGAAGAGTTTTCAATCTCTCTTTCTGTAGAATCTGCAAGTGCACATTTGGAACTTTTGGACGCCAACGCTGGAAAAGGAAACATCCTCACATAGAAACTAGACAGAAGCATTCTCAGAAACTTGCTTGTGACGAGTGCATTCAGCTCACAGACTTGAACCTTTCTTTTGAAAGAGCAGTTTTGGAACACTCTTTTTGTAGAATCTGCTAGTGTATATTTGGAGCGCTGTGAGGCCTATGCTGGGAAATGAAATAACTTCAACTAAAAACTAGACGGAAGCATTCTCAGAAACTTCTGTGTGATGAGTGCATTCAACTCACAGACTTGAATGTTCCTTTTGATAGAACAGTTTTGAAACACTCCTTTTGTACAATCTGCAAGTGTTTATTTCGAGTGCTTGGAGGCCTATGCTGGAAAAGGTAATGTCTTCAAATAACAACTACACAGAAGCATTCTCAGAAACTTCTTTGTGATGAGTGCATTCAACTCACAGACTTGAACCTTCCTTTTGAAAGAGCAGCTTTGAAACACTCTTTTTGTAGAATCTGCAAGTGGATATTTGGAGCGCTTTGAGGCCTATGCTGGGAAATGGAGTATCTTCTCCTAAAAACTAGACAGAAGCATTCTCAGAAACTTCTGTGTGATGAGTGCATTCAACTCACAGACTTTAACCTTCCTTTTTATAGAACAGTTTTGAAACACTCCTTTTGTAGAATCTGCAAGTGTTTCTTTCGTGTGCTTGGAGGCCTATGCTGGAAAAGGAAATGTCTTCAAATAACAACTAGACAGAAGCATTCTCAGAAACTTCTGTGTGATGAGTGCATTCAACTCACAGACTTGAACATTGCTTTTGATAGAGCAGTTTGGAAACACTCCTTTTGTAAAATCTGCAAGTGTTTATTTGGAGCGCTTTGAGGCCTATCCTGGAAAAGGAAATATCGTCACATAATAACTAGACAGAAGCATTCTCAGAAACTTCTTTGTGATGAGTGCATTCTACTCACAGAGTTGAACCTTCTTTGTGATAGAAGAGTTTTCAAACTCTCTTTTTGTAGAATCTGCAAGTGCACATTTGGAACTGTTGGAGGCCAACGCTGGAAAGGAAACATCCTCACGTAGAAACTAGACAGAAGCATTCTCAGAAATTTGCTTGTGACGAGTGCATTCAACTCACAGACTTGAAGCTTTCTTTTGAAAGAGCAGTTTTGGAACACTCCTTTTGTAGGATCTGCTAGTGTATATTTGGAGCGCTGTGAGGCCTATGCTGGGAAATGAAATATCTCCACCTAAAACTAGACGGAAGCATTCTCCGAAACTTCTGTGTGATGAGTGCATTCAACTCACAGACTTGAACGTTCCTTTTGATAGAACAGTTTTGAAACACTCCTTTTGTAGAATCTGCAAGTGTTTATTTCGAGTGCTTGGAGGCCTATCCTGGAAAAGGAAATGTCTTCAAATAACAACTACACAGAAGCATTCTCAGAAACTTATTTGTGATGAGTGCATTCAACTCACAGACTTGAACCTTCCTTTTGAAAGAGCAGTTTTGAAACACTCTTTTTGTAGAATCTGCAAGTGGATATTTGGAGCGCTTTGAGTCCTATGCTGGGATATGAAATATCTTCTCCTAAAAACTAGACAGAAGCATTCTCAGAAACTTCTGTGTGATGAGTGCATTCAACTCACAGACTTGAACATTGCTTTTGATAGAGCAGTTTGGAAACACTCCTTTTGTAAAATCTGCAAGTGTTTATTTGGAGCGCTTTGAGGCCTATCCTGGAAAAGGAAATATCTTCACATAATAACTAGACAGAAGCATTCTCAGAAACTTCTTTGTGATGAGTGCATTCTACTCACAGAGCTGAACCTTCTTTGTGATAGAAGAGTTTTCAAACTCTCTTTTTGTAGAATCTGCAAGTGCACATTTGGAACTGTTGGAGGCCAACGCTGGAAAAGGAAACATCCTCACATAGAAACTAGACAGAAGCATTCTCAGAAACTTGCTTGTGACGAGTGCATTCAACTCACAGACTTGAACCTTTCTTTTGAAAGAGCAGTTTTGGAACACTCTTTTTGTAGAATCTGCTAGTGTATATTTGGAGCGCTGTGAGGCCAATGCTGGGAAATGAAATATCTTCACCTAAAAACTAGACGGAAGCATTCTCAGAAACTTCTGTGTGATGAGTGCATTCAACTCACAGACTTGAATGTTCGTTTTGATAGAACAGTTTTGAAACACTCCTTTTGTAGAATCTGCAAGTGTTTATTTCGAGTGCTTGGAGGCCTATGCTGGAAAAGGAAATGTCTTCAAATAATAACTACACAGAAGCATTCTCAGAAACTTCTTTGTGATGAGTGCATTCAACTCACAGACTTGAACCTTCCTTTTGAAAGAGCAGTTTTGAAACACTCTTTTTGTAGAATCTGCAAGTGGATATTTGGAGCGCTTTGAGGCCTATGCTGGGATATGAAATATCTTCTCCTAAAAACTAGACAGAAGCATTCTCAGAAACTTCTGTATGATGAGTGCATTCAACTCACAGACTTGAACATTGCTTTTGATAGAGCAGTTTGGAAACACTCCTTTTGTAAAATCTGCAAGTGTTTATTTGGAGCGCTTTGAGGGCTATCCTGGAAAAGGAAATATCGTCACATAATAACTAGACAGAAGCATTCTCAGAAACTTCTTTGTGATGAGTGCATTCTACTCACGGAGTTGAACCTTCTTTGTGATAGAAGAGTTTTCAATCTCTCTTTCTGTAGAATCTGCAAGTGCACATTTGGAACTGTTGGACGCCAACGCTGGAAAAGGAAACATCCTCACATAGAAACTAGACAGAAGCATTCTCAGAAACTTGCTTGTGACGAGTGCATTCAGCTCACAGACTTGAACCTTTCTTTTGAAAGAGCAGTTTTGGAACACTCTTTTTGTAGAATCTGCTAGTGTATATTTGGAGCGCTGTGAGGCCTATGCTGGGAAATGAAATAACTTCAACTAAAAACTAGACGGAAGCATTCTCAGAAACTTCTGTGTGATGAGTGCATTCAACTCACAGACTTGAATGTTCCTTTTGATAGAACAGTTTTGAAACACTCCTTTTGTACAATCTGCAAGTGTTTATTTCGAGTGCTTGGAGGCCTATGCTGGAAAAGGTAATGTCTTCAAATAACAACTACACAGAAGCATTCTCAGAAACTTCTTTGTGATGAGTGCATTCAACTCACAGACTTGAACCTTCCTTTTGAAAGAGCAGCTTTGAAACACTCTTTTTGTAGAATCTGCAAGTGGATATTTGGAGCGCTTTGAGGCCTATGCTGGGAAATGGAGTATCTTCTCCTAAAAACTAGACAGAAGCATTCTCAGAAACTTCTGTGTGATGAGTGCATTCAACTCACAGACTTGAACGTTCCTTTTTATAGAACAGTTTTGAAACACTCCTTTTGTAGAATCTGCAAGTGTTTCTTTCGTGTGCTTGGAGGCCTATGCTGGAAAAGGAAATGTCTTCAAATAACAACTAGACAGAAGCATTCTCAGAAACTTCTGTGTGATGAGTGCATTCAACTCACAGACTTGAACATTGCTTTTGATAGAGCAGTTTGGAAACACTCCTTTTGTAAAATCTGCAAGTGTTTATTTGGAGCGCTTTGAGGCCTATCCTGGAAAAGGAAATATCGTCACATAATAACTAGACAGAAGCATTCTCAGAAACTTCTTTGTGATGAGTGCATTCTACTCACAGAGTTGAACCTTCTTTGTGATAGAAGAGTTTTCAAACTCTCTTTTTGTAGAATCTGCAAGTGCACATTTGGAACTGTTGGAGGCCAACGCTGGAAAGGAAACATCCTCACGTAGAAACTAGACAGAAGCATTCTCAGAAATTTGCTTGTGACGAGTGCATTCAACTCACAGACTTGAAGCTTTCTTTTGAAAGAGCAGTTTTGGAACACTCCTTTTGTAGGATCTGCTAGTGTATATTTGGAGCGCTGTGAGGCCTATGCTGGGAAATGAAATATCTCCACCTAAAACTAGACGGAAGCATTCTCCGAAACTTCTGTGTGATGAGTGCATTCAACTCACAGACTTGAACGTTCCTTTTGATAGAACAGTTTTGAAACACTCCTTTTGTAGAATCTGCAAGTGTTTATTTCGAGTGCTTGGAGGCCTATCCTGGAAAAGGAAATGTCTTCAAATAACAACTACACAGAAGCATTCTCAGAAACTTATTTGTGATGAGTGCATTCAACTCACAGACTTGAACCTTCCTTTTGAAAGAGCAGTTTTGAAACACTCTTTTTGTAGAATCTGCAAGTGGATATTTGGAGCGCTTTGAGTCCTATGCTGGGATATGAAATATCTTCTCCTAAAAACTAGACAGAAGCATTCTCAGAAACTTCTGTGTGATGAGTGCATTCAACTCACAGACTTGAACATTGCTTTTGATAGAGCAGTTTGGAAACACTCCTTTTGTAAAATCTGCAAGTGTTTATTTGGAGCGCTTTGAGGCCTATCCTGGAAAAGGAAATATCTTCACATAATAACTAGACAGAAGCATTCTCAGAAACTTCTTTGTGATGAGTGCATTCTACTCACAGAGCTGAACCTTCTTTGTGATAGAAGAGTTTTCAAACTCTCTTTTTGTAGAATCTGCAAGTGCACATTTGGAACTGTTGGAGGCCAACGCTGGAAAAGGAAACATCCTCACATAGAAACTAGACAGAAGCATTCTCAGAAACTTGCTTGTGACGAGTGCATTCAACTCACAGACTTGAACCTTTCTTTTGAAAGAGCAGTTTTGGAACACTCTTTTTGTAGAATCTGCTAGTGTATATTTGGAGCGCTGTGAGGCCAATGCTGGGAAATGAAATATCTTCACCTAAAAACTAGACGGAAGCATTCTCAGAAACTTCTGTGTGATGAGTGCATTCAACTCACAGACTTGAATGTTCGTTTTGATAGAACAGTTTTGAAACACTCCTTTTGTAGAATCTGCAAGTGTTTATTTCGAGTGCTTGGAGGCCTATGCTGGAAAAGGAAATGTCTTCAAATAATAACTACACAGAAGCATTCTCAGAAACTTCTTTGTGATGAGTGCATTCAACTCACAGACTTGAACCTTCCTTTTGAAAGAGCAGTTTTGAAACACTCTTTTTGTAGAATCTGCAAGTGGATATTTGGAGCGCTTTGAGGCCTATGCTGGGATATGAAATATCTTCTCCTAAAAACTAGACAGAAGCATTCTCAGAAACTTCTGTATGATGAGTGCATTCAACTCACAGACTTGAACATTGCTTTTGATAGAGCAGTTTGGAAACACTCCTTTTGTAAAATCTGCAAGTGTTTATTTGGAGCGCTTTGAGGGCTATCCTGGAAAAGGAAATATCGTCACATAATAACTAGACAGAAGCATTCTCAGAAACTTCTTTGTGATGAGTGCATTCTACTCACGGAGTTGAACCATCTTTGTGATAGAAGAGTTTTCAATCTCTCTTTCTGTAGAATCTGCAAGTGCACATTTGGAACTGTTGGACGCCAACGCTGGAAAAGGAAACATCCTCACATAGAAACTAGACAGAAGCATTCTCAGAAACTTGCTTGTGACGAGTGCATTCAGCTCACAGACTTGAACCTTTCTTTTGAAAGAGCAGTTTTGGAACACTCTTTTTGTAGAATCTGCTAGTGTATATTTGGAGCGCTGTGAGGCCTATGCTGGGAAATGAAATAACTTCAACTAAAAACTAGACGGAAGCATTCTCAGAAACTTCTGTGTGATGAGTGCATTCAACTCACAGACTTGAATGTTCCTTTTGATAGAACAGTTTTGAAACACTCCTTTTGTACAATCTGCAAGTGTTTATTTCGAGTGCTTGGAGGCCTATGCTGGAAAAGGTAATGTCTTCAAATAACAACTACACAGAAGCATTCTCAGAAACTTCTTTGTGATGAGTGCATTCAACTCACAGACTTGAACCTTCCTTTTGAAAGAGCAGCTTTGAAACACTCTTTTTGTAGAATCTGCAAGTGGATATTTGGAGCGCTTTGAGGCCTATGCTGGGAAATGGAGTATCTTCTCCTAAAAACTAGACAGAAGCATTCTCAGAAACTTCTGTGTGATGAGTGCATTCAACTCACAGACTTGAACGTTCCTTTTTATAGAACAGTTTTGAAACACTCCTTTTGTAGAATCTGCAAGTGTTTCTTTCGTGTGCTTGGAGGCCTATGCTGGAAAAGGAAATGTCTTCAAATAACAACTAGACAGAAGCATTCTCAGAAACTTCTGTGTGATGAGTGCATTCAACTCACAGACTTGAACATTGCTTTTGATAGAGCAGTTTGGAAACACTCCTTTTGTAAAATCTGCAAGTGTATATTTGGAGCGCTTTGAGGCCTATCCTGGAAAAGGAAATATCGTCACATAATAACTAGACAGAAGCATTCTCAGAAACTTCTTTGTGATGAGTGCATTCTACTCACACAGTTGAACCTTCTTTGTGATAGAAGAGTTTTCAAACTCTCTTTTTGTAGAATCTGCAAGTGCACATTTGGAACTGTTGGAGGCCAACGCTGGAAAGGAAACATCCTCAAGTAGAAACTAGACAGAAGCATTCTCAGAAATTTGCTTGTGACGAGTGCATTCAACTCACAGACTTGAAGCTTTCTTTTGAAAGAGCAGTTTTGGAACACTCCTTTTGTAGGATCTGCTAGTGTATATTTGGAGCGCTGTGAGGCCTATGCTGGGAAATGAAATATCTCCACCTAAAACTAGACGGAAGCATTCTCCGAAACTTCTGTGTGATGAGTGCATTCAACTCACAGACTTGAACGTTCCTTTTGATAGAACAGTTTTGAAACACTCCTTTTGTAGAATCTGCAAGTGTTTATTTCGAGTGCTTGGAGGCCTATCCTGGAAAAGGAAATGTCTTCAAATAACAACTACACAGAAGCATTCTCAGAAACTTATTTGTGATGAGTGCATTCAACTCACAGACTTGAACCTTCCTTTTGAAAGAGCAGTTTTGAAACACTCTTTTTGTAGAATCTGCAAGTGGATATTTGGAGCGCTTTGAGTCCTATGCTGGGATATGAAATATCTTCTCCTAAAAACTAGACAGAAGCATTCTCAGAAACTTCTGTGTGATGAGTGCATTCAACTCACAGACTTGAACATTGCTTTTGATAGAGCAGTTTGGAAACACTCCTTTTGTAAAATCTGCAAGTGTTTATTTGGAGCGCTTTGAGGCCTATCCTGGAAAAGGAAATATCTTCACATAATAACTAGACAGAAGCATTCTCAGAAACTTCTTTGTGATGAGTGCATTCTACTCACAGAGCTGAACCTTCTTTGTGATAGAAGAGTTTTCAAACTCTCTTTTTGTAGAATCTGCAAGTGCACATTTGGAACTGTTGGAGGCCAACGCTGGAAAAGGAAACATCCTCACATAGAAACTAGACAGAAGCATTCTCAGAAACTTGCTTGTGACGAGTGCATTCAACTCACAGACTTGAACCTTTCTTTTGAATGAGCAGTTTTGGAACACTCTTTTTGTAGAATCTGCTAGTGTATATTTGGAGCGCTGTGAGGCCAATGCTGGGAAATGAAATATCTTCACCTAAAAACTAGACGGAAGCATTCTCAGAAACTTCTGTGTGATGAGTGCATTCAACTCACAGACTTGAATGTTCGTTTTGATAGAACAGTTTTGAAACACTCCTTTTGTAGAATCTGCAAGTGTTTATTTCGAGTGCTTCGAGGCCTATGCTGGAAAAGGAAATGTCTTCAAATAATAACTACACAGAAGCATTCTCAGAAACTTCTTTGTGATGAGTGCATTCAACTCACAGACTTGAACCTTCCTTTTGAAAGAGCAGTTTTGAAACACTCTTTTTGTAGAATCTGCAAGTGGATATTTGGAGCGCTTTGAGGCCTATGCTGGGATATGAAATATCTTCTCCTAAAAACTAGACAGAAGCATTCTCAGAAACTTCTGTATGATGAGTGCATTCAACTCACAGTCTTGAACATTGCTTTTGATAGAGCAGTTTGGAAACACTCCTTTTGTAAAATCTGCAAGTGTTTATTTGGAGCGCTTTGTGGGCTATCCTGGAAAAGGAAATATCGTCACATAATAACTAGACAGAAGCATTCTCAGAAACTTCTTTGTGATGAGTGCATTCTACTCACGGAGTTGAACCTTCTTTGTGATAGAAGAGTTTTCAATCTCTCTTTCTGTAGAATCTGCAAGTGCACATTTGGAACTGTTGGACGCCAACGCTGGAAAAGGAAACATCCTCACATAGAAACTAGACAGAAGCATTCTCAGAAACTTGCTTGTGACGAGTGCATTCAGCTCACAGACTTGAACCTTTCTTTTGAAAGAGCAGTTTTGGAACACTCTTTTTGTAGAATCTGCTAGTGTATATTTGGAGCGCTGTGAGGCCTATGCTGGGAAATGAAATATCTTCACCTAAAAACTAGACGGAAGCATTCTCAGAAACTTCTGTGTGATGAGTGCATTCAACTCACAGACTTGAACGTTTCTTTTGATAGAACAGTTTTGAAACACTTCTTTTGTAGAATCTGCAAGTCTTTATTTCGAGTGCTTTGAGGCCTATGCTGGAAAAGGAAATGTCTTCAAATAACAACTACACAGAAGCATTCTCAGAAACTTCTTTGTGATGAGTGCCTTCAACTCACAGATTTGAACCTTCCTTTTGAAAGAGCAGTTTTGAAACACTCTTTTTGTAGAATCTGCAAGTGGATATTTGGAGCGCTTTGAGGCCTATGCTGGGAAATGGAGTATCTTCTCCTAAAAACTAGACAGAAGCATTCTCAGAAACTTCTGTGTGATGAGTGCATTCAACTCACAGACTTGAACATTGCTTTTGATAGAGCAGTTTGGAAACACTCCTTTTGTAAAATCTGCAAGTGTTTATTTGGAGCGCTTTGAGACCTATCCTAGAAAAGGAAATATCTTCACATAATAACTAGACAGAAGCATTCTCAGAAACTTCTTTGTGATGAGTGCATTCTACTCACGGAGTTGAACCTTCTTTGTGATAGAAGAGTTTTCAATCTCTCTTTCTGTAGAATCTGCAAGTGCTCATTTGGGACTGTTGGACGCCAACGCTGGAAAAGGAAACATCCTCACATAGAAACTAGACAGAAGCATTCTCAGAAACTTGCTTGTGACGAGTGCATTCAACTCACAGACTTGAACCTTTCTTTTGAAAGAGCAGTTTTGGTACACTCTTTTTGTAGAATCTGCTAGTGTATATTTGGAGCGCTGAGAGGCCTATGCTGGGAAATGAAATATCTTCACCTAAAAACTAGACGGAAGCATTCTCAGAAACTTCTGTGTGATGAGTGCATTCAACTCACAGACTTGAACGTTCCTTTTTATAGAACAGTTTTGAAACACTCCTTTTGTAGAATCTGCAAGTGTTTCTTTCGAGTGCTTGGAGGCCTATGCTGGAAAAGGAAATGTCTTCAAATAACAACTACACAGAAGCATTCTCAGAAACTTCTTTGTGATGAGTGCATTCAACTCACAGACATGAACCTTCCTTTTGAAAGAGCAGCTTTGAAACACTCTTTTTGTAGAATCTGCAAGTGGATATTTGGAGCGCTTTGAGGCCTATGCTGGGAAATGAAATATTTTCTCCTAAAAACTAGACAGAAGCATTCTCAGAAACTTCTGTGTGATGAGTGCATTCAACTCACAGACTTGAACACTGCTTTTGATAGAGCAGTTTGGAAACACTCCTTTTGTAAAATCTGCAAGTGTTTATTTGGAGCGCTTTGAGGCCTATCCTGGAAAAGGAAATATCTTCATATAATAACTAGACCGAAGCATTCTCAGAAACTACTTTGTGATGAGTGCATTCTACTCACAGAGTTGAACCTTCTTTGTGATAGAAGAGTTTTCAAACTCTCTTTTTGTAGAATCTGCAAGTGCACATTTGGAACTGTTGGAGGCCAACGCTGGAAAAGGAAATATCCTCACATAGAAACTAGACAGAAGCATTCTCAGAAACTTGCTTGTGACAAGTGCATTCAACTCACAGACTTGAACCTTTCTTTTGAAAGAGCAGTTTTGGAACACTCTTTTTGTAGAATCTGCTAGTGTATATTTGGAGCGCTGTGAGGCCTATGCTGGGAAATGAAATTCCTTCACCTAAAAACTAGACGGAAGCATTCTCAGAAACTTCTGTGTGATGAGTTCATTCAACTCACGGACTTGAAAGTTCCTTTTGATAGAACAGTTTGGAAACACTCCTTTTGTAGAATCTGCAAGTGTTTATTTCGAGTGCTTGGAGGCCCATGCTGGAAAAGGAAATGTCTTCAAATAACAACTACACAGAAGCATTCTCAGAAACTCCTTTGTGATGAGTGCATTCAACTCACAGACTTGAACCTTCCTTTTGAAAGAGCAGCTTTGAAACACTCTTTTTGTAGAATCTGCAAGTGGATATTTGGAGCGCTTTGAGGCCTATGCTGGGATATGAAATATCTTCTCCTAAAAACTAGACAGAAGCATTCTCAGAAACTTCTGTGTGATGAGTGCATTCAACTCA
The DNA here is from genome assembly GCF_028885625.2 of Pongo pygmaeus. Lineage (NCBI taxonomy): Eukaryota > Metazoa > Chordata > Mammalia > Primates > Hominidae > Pongo > Pongo pygmaeus. The sequence continues at coordinate 41,258,006 of NC_072392.2, forward strand.
CAGACTTGAACATTGCTTTTGATAGAGCAGTTTGGAAACACTCCTTTTGTAAAATCTGCAAGTGTTTATTTGGAGCGCTTTGAGGCCTATCCTAGAAAAGGAAATATCGTCACATAATAACTAGACAGAAGCATTCTCAGAAACTTCTTTGTGATGAGTGCATTCTACTCACAGAGTTGAACCTTCTTTGTGATAGAAGAGTTTTCAAACTCTCTTTTTGTAGCATCTGCAAGTGCACATTTGGAACTGTTGGAGGCCAACGCTGGAAAGGAAACATCCTCACGTAGAAACTAGACAGAAGCATTCTCAGAAATTTGCTTGTGACGAGTGCATTCAACTCACAGACTTGAAGCTTTCTTTTGAAAGAGCAGTTTTGGAACACTCCTTTTGTAGGATCTGCTAGTGTATATTTGGAGCGCTGTGAGGCCTATGCTGGGAAATGAAATATCTCCACCTAAAACTAGACGGAAGCATTCTCCGAAACTTCTGTGTGATGAGTGCATTCAACTCACAGACTTGAACGTTCCTTTTGATAGAACAGTTTTGAAACACTCCTTTTGTAGAATCTGCAAGTGTTTATTTCGAGTGCTTGGAGGCCTATGCTGGAAAAGGAAATGTCTTCAAATAACAACTACACAGAAGCATTCTCAGAAACTTATTTGTGATGAGAGCATTCAACTCACAGACTTGAACCTTCCTTTTGAAAGAGCAGTTTTGAAACACTCTTTTTGTAGAATCTGCAAGTGGATATTTGGAGCGCTTTGAGTCCTATGCTGGGATATGAAATATCTTCTCCTAAAAACTAGACAGAAGCATTCTCAGAAACTTCTGTGTGATGAGTGCATTCAACTCACAGACTTGAACATTGCTTTTGATAGAGCAGTTTGGAAACACTCTTTTGTAAAATCTGCAAGTGTTTATTTGGAGCGCTTTGAGGCCTATCCTGGAAAAGGAAATATCTTCACATAATAACTAGACAGAAGCATTCTCAGAAACTTCTTTGTGATGAGTGCATTCTACTCACAGAGCTGAACTTTCTTTGTGATAGAAGAGTTTTCAAACTCTCTTTTTGTAGAATCTGCAAGTGCACATTTGGAACTGTTGGAGGCCAACGCTGGAAAAGGAAACATCCTCACATAGAAACTAGACAGAAGCATTGTCAGAAACTTGCTTGTGACGAGTGCATTCAGCTCACAGACTTGAACCTTTCTTTTGAAAGAGCAGTTTTGGAACACTCTTTTTGTAGAATCTGCTAGTGTATATTTGGAGCGCTGTGAGGCCTATGCTGGGAAATGAAATATCTTCACCTAAAAACTAGACGGAAGCATTCTCAGAAACTTCTGTGTGATGAGTGCATTCAACTCACAGACTTGAACGTTCCTTTTGATAGAACAGTTTTGAAACACTCCTTTTGTAGAATCTGCAAGTGTTTATTTCGAGTGCTTGGAGGCCTATGCTGGAAAAGGAAATGTCTTCAAATAACAACTACACAGAAGCATTCTCAGAAACTTATTTGTGATGAGAGCATTCAACTCACAGACTTGAACCTTCCTTTTGAAAGAGCAGTTTTGAAACACTCTTTTTGTAGAATCTGCAAGTGGATATTTGGAGCGCTTTGAGTCCTATGCTGGGATATGAAATATCTTCTCCTAAAAACTAGACAGAAGCATTCTCAGAAACTTCTGTGTGATGAGTGCATTCAACTCACAGACTTGAACATTGCTTTTGATAGAGCAGTTTGGAAACACTCTTTTGTAAAATCTGCAAGTGTTTATTTGGAGCGCTTTGAGGCCTATCCTGGAAAAGGAAATATCTTCACATAATAACTAGACAGAAGCATTCTCAGAAACTTCTTTGTGATGAGTGCATTCTACTCACAGAGCTGAACCTTCTTTGTGATAGAAGAGTTTTCAAACTCTCTTTTTGTAGAATCTGCAAGTGCACATTTGGAACTGTTGGAGGCCAACGCTGGAAAAGGAAACATCCTCACATAGAAACTAGACAGAAGCATTGTCAGAAACTTGCTTGTGACGAGTGCATTCAGCTCACAGACTTGAACCTTTCTTTTGAAAGAGCAGTTTTGGAACACTCTTTTTGTAGAATCTGCTAGTGTATATTTGGAGCGCTGTGAGGCCTATGCTGGGAAATGAAATATCTTCACCTAAAAACTAGACGGAAGCATTCTCAGAAACTTCTGTGTGATGAGTGCATTCAACTCACAGACTTGAACGTTTCTTTTGATAGAACAGTTTTGAAACACTTCTTTTGTAGAATCTGCAAGTCTTTATTTCGAGTGCTTTGAGGCCTATGCTGGAAAAGGAAATGTCTTCAAATAACAACTACACAGAAGCATTCTCAGAAACTTCTTTGTGATGAGTGCCTTCAACTCACAGACTTGAACCTTCCTTTTGAAAGAGCAGTTTTGAAACACTCTTTTTGTAGAATCTGCAAGTGGATATTTGGAGCGCTTTGAGGCCTATGCTGGGAAATGGAGTATCTTCTCCTAAAAACTAGACAGAAGCATTCTCAGAAACTTCTGTGTGATGAGTGCATTCAACTCACAGACTTGAACATTGCTTTTGATAGAGCAGTTTGGAAACACTCCTTTTGTAAAATCTGCAAGTGTTTATTTGGAGCGCTTTGAGACCTATCCTAGAAAAGGAAATACCTTCACATAATAACTAGACAGAAGCATTCTCAGAAACTTCTTTGTGATGAGTGCATTCTACTCACGGAGTTGAACCTTCTTTGTGATAGAAGAGTTTTCAATCTCTCTTTCTGTAGAATCTGCAAGTGCTCATTTGGGACTGTTGGACGCCAACGCTGGAAAAGGAAACATCCTCACATAGAAACTAGACAGAAGCATTCTCAGAAACTTGCTTGTGACGAGTGCATTCAACTCACAGACTTGAACCTTTCTTTTGAAAGAGCAGTTTTGGTACACTCTTTTTGTAGAATCTGCTAGTGTATATTTGGAGCGCTGAGAGGCCTATGCTGGGAAATGAAATATCTTCACCTAAAAACTATACGGAAGCATTCTCAGAAACTTCTGTGTGATGAGTGCATTCAACTCACAGACTTGAACGTTCCTTTTTATAGAACAGTTTTGAAACACTCCTTTTGTAGAATCTGCAAGTGTTTCTTTCGAGTGCTTGGAGGCCTATGCTGGAAAAGGAAATGTCTTCAAATAACAACTACACAGAAGCATTCTCAGAAACTTCTTTGTGATGAGTGCATTCAACTCACAGACATGAACCTTCCTTTTGAAAGAGCAGCTTTGAAACACTCTTTTTGTAGAATCTGCAAGTGGATATTTGGAGCGCTTTGAGGCCTATGCTGGGAAATGAAATATTTTCTCCTAAAAACTAGACAGAAGCATTCTCAGAAACTTCTGTGTGATGAGTGCATTCAACTCACAGACTTGAACACTGCTTTTGATAGAGCAGTTTGGAAACACTCCTTTTGTAAAATCTGCAAGTGTTTATTTGGAGCGCTTTGAGGCCTATCCTGGAAAAGGAAATATCTTCATATAATAACTAGACCGAAGCATTCTCAGAAACTACTTTGTGATGAGTGCATTCTACTCACAGAGTTGAACCTTCTTTGTGATAGAAGAGTTTTCAAACTCTCTTTTTGTAGAATCTGCAAGTGCACATTTGGAACTGTTGGAGGCCAACGCTGGAAAAGGAAATATCCTCACATAGAAACTAGACAGAAGCATTCTCAGAAACTTGCTTGTGACAAGTGCATTCAACTCACAGACTTGAACCTTTCTTTTGAAAGAGCAGTTTTGGAACACTCTTTTTGTAGAATCTGCTAGTGTATATTTGGAGCGCTGTGAGGCCTATGCTGGGAAATGAAATTCCTTCACCTAAAAACTAGACGGAAGCATTCTCAGAAACTTCTGTGTGATGAGTTCATTCAACTCACGGACTTGAAAGTTCCTTTTGATAGAACAGTTTGGAAACACTCCTTTTGTAGAATCTGCAAGTGTTTATTTCGAGTGCTTGGAGGCCCATGCTGGAAAAGGAAATGTCTTCAAATAACAACTACACAGAAGCATTCTCAGAAACTCCTTTGTGATGAGTGCATTCAACTCACAGACTTGAACCTTCCTTTTGAAAGAGCAGCTTTGAAACACTCTTTTTGTAGAATCTGCAAGTGGATATTTGGAGCGCTTTGAGGCCTATGCTGGGATATGAAATATCTTCTCCTAAAAACTAGACAGAAGCATTCTCAGAAACTTCTGTGTGATGAGTGCATTCAACTCACAGACTTGAACATTGCTTTTGATAGAGCAGTTTGGAAACACTCCTTTTGTAAAATCTGCAAGTGTTTATTTGGAGCGCTTTGAGGCCTATCCTGGAAAAGGAAATATCGTCACATAATAACTAGACAGAAGCATTCTCAGAAACTTCTTTGTGATGAGTGCATTCTACTCACAGAGTTGAACCTTCTTTGTGATAGAAGAGTTTTCAAACTCTCTTTTTGTAGAATCTGCAAGTGCACATTTGGAACTGTTGGAGGCCAACGCTGGAAAGGAAACATCCTCACGTAGAAACTAGACAGAAGCATTCTCAGAAATTTGCTTGTGACGAGTGCATTCAACTCACAGACTTGAAGCTTTCTTTTGAAAGAGCAGTTTTGGAACACTCCTTTTGTAGGATCTGCTAGTGTATATTTGGAGCGCTGTGAGGCCTATGCTGGGAAATGAAATATCTCCACCTAAAACTAGACGGAAGCATTCTCCGAAACTTCTGTGTGATGAGTGCATTCAACTCACAGACTTGAACGTTCCTTTTGATAGAACAGTTTTGAAACACTCCTTTTGTAGAATCTGCAAGTGTTTATTTCGAGTGCTTGGAGGCCTATCCTGGAAAAGGAAATGTCTTCAAATAACAACTACACAGAAGCATTCTCAGAAACTTATTTGTGATGAGTGCATTCAACTCACAGACTTGAACCTTCCTTTTGAAAGAGCAGTTTTGAAACACTCTTTTTGTAGAATCTGCAAGTGGATATTTGGAGCGCTTTGAGTCCTATGCTGGGATATGAAATATCTTCTCCTAAAAACTAGACAGAAGCATTCTCAGAAACTTCTGTGTGATGAGTGCATTCAACTCACAGACTTGAACATTGCTTTTGATAGAGCAGTTTGGAAACACTCCTTTTGTAAAATCTGCAAGTGTTTATTTGGAGCGCTTTGAGGCCTATCCTGGAAAAGGAAATATCTTCACATAATAACTAGACAGAAGCATTCTCAGAAACTTCTTTGTGATGAGTGCATTCTACTCACAGAGCTGAACCTTCTTTGTGATAGAAGAGTTTTCAAACTCTCTTTTTGTAGAATCTGCAAGTGCACATTTGGAACTGTTGGAGGCCAACGCTGGAAAAGGAAACATCCTCACATAGAAACTAGACAGAAGCATTCTCAGAAACTTGCTTGTGACGAGTGCATTCAACTCACAGACTTGAACCTTTCTTTTGAAAGAGCAGTTTTGGAACACTCTTTTTGTAGAATCTGCTAGTGTATATTTGGAGCGCTGTGAGGCCAATGCTGGGAAATGAAATATCTTCACCTAAAAACTAGACGGAAGCATTCTCAGAAACTTCTGTGTGATGAGTGCATTCAACTCACAGACTTGAATGTTCGTTTTGATAGAACAGTTTTGAAACACTCCTTTTGTAGAATCTGCAAGTGTTTATTTCGAGTGCTTGGAGGCCTATGCTGGAAAAGGAAATGTCTTCAAATAATAACTACACAGAAGCATTCTCAGAAACTTCTTTGTGATGAGTGCATTCAACTCACAGACTTGAACCTTCCTTTTGAAAGAGCAGTTTTGAAACACTCTTTTTGTAGAATCTGCAAGTGGATATTTGGAGCGCTTTGAGGCCTATGCTGGGATATGAAATATCTTCTCCTAAAAACTAGACAGAAGCATTCTCAGAAACTTCTGTATGATGAGTGCATTCAACTCACAGACTTGAACATTGCTTTTGATAGAGCAGTTTGGAAACACTCCTTTTGTAAAATCTGCAAGTGTTTATTTGGAGCGCTTTGAGGGCTATCCTGGAAAAGGAAATATCGTCACATAATAACTAGACAGAAGCATTCTCAGAAACTTCTTTGTGATGAGTGCATTCTACTCACGGAGTTGAACCTTCTTTGTGATAGAAGAGTTTTCAATCTCTCTTTCTGTAGAATCTGCAAGTGCACATTTGGAACTGTTGGACGCCAACGCTGGAAAAGGAAACATCCTCACATAGAAACTAGACAGAAGCATTCTCAGAAACTTGCTTGTGACGAGTGCATTCAGCTCACAGACTTGAACCTTTCTTTTGAAAGAGCAGTTTTGGAACACTCTTTTTGTAGAATCTGCTAGTGTATATTTGGAGCGCTGTGAGGCCTATGCTGGGAAATGAAATAACTTCAACTAAAAACTAGACGGAAGCATTCTCAGAAACTTCTGTGTGATGAGTGCATTCAACTCACAGACTTGAATGTTCCTTTTGATAGAACAGTTTTGAAACACTCCTTTTGTACAATCTGCAAGTGTTTATTTCGAGTGCTTGGAGGCCTATGCTGGAAAAGGTAATGTCTTCAAATAACAACTACACAGAAGCATTCTCAGAAACTTCTTTGTGATGAGTGCATTCAACTCACAGACTTGAACCTTCCTTTTGAAAGAGCAGCTTTGAAACACTCTTTTTGTAGAATCTGCAAGTGGATATTTGGAGCGCTTTGAGGCCTATGCTGGGAAATGGAGTATCTTCTCCTAAAAACTAGACAGAAGCATTCTCAGAAACTTCTGTGTGATGAGTGCATTCAACTCACAGACTTGAACGTTCCTTTTTATAGAACAGTTTTGAAACACTCCTTTTGTAGAATCTGCAAGTGTTTCTTTCGTGTGCTTGGAGGCCTATGCTGGAAAAGGAAATGTCTTCAAATAACAACTAGACAGAAGCATTCTCAGAAACTTCTGTGTGATGAGTGCATTCAACTCACAGACTTGAACATTGCTTTTGATAGAGCAGTTTGGAAACACTCCTTTTGTAAAATCTGCAAGTGTTTATTTGGAGCGCTTTGAGGCCTATCCTGGAAAAGGAAATATCGTCACATAATAACTAGACAGAAGCATTCTCAGAAACTTCTTTGTGATGAGTGCATTCTACTCACAGAGTTGAACCTTCTTTGTGATAGAAGAGTTTTCAAACTCTCTTTTTGTAGAATCTGCAAGTGCACATTTGGAACTGTTGGAGGCCAACGCTGGAAAGGAAACATCCTCACGTAGAAACTAGACAGAAGCATTCTCAGAAATTTGCTTGTGACGAGTGCATTCAACTCACAGACTTGAAGCTTTCTTTTGAAAGAGCAGTTTTGGAACACTCCTTTTGTAGGATCTGCTAGTGTATATTTGGAGCGCTGTGAGGCCTATGCTGGGAAATGAAATATCTCCACCTAAAACTAGACGGAAGCATTCTCCGAAACTTCTGTGTGATGAGTGCATTCAACTCACAGACTTGAACGTTCCTTTTGATAGAACAGTTTTGAAACACTCCTTTTGTAGAATCTGCAAGTGTTTATTTCGAGTGCTTGGAGGCCTATCCTGGAAAAGGAAATGTCTTCAAATAACAACTACACAGAAGCATTCTCAGAAACTTATTTGTGATGAGTGCATTCAACTCACAGACTTGAACCTTCCTTTTGAAAGAGCAGTTTTGAAACACTCTTTTTGTAGAATCTGCAAGTGGATATTTGGAGCGCTTTGAGTCCTATGCTGGGATATGAAATATCTTCTCCTAAAAACTAGACAGAAGCATTCTCAGAAACTTCTGTGTGATGAGTGCATTCAACTCACAGACTTGAACATTGCTTTTGATAGAGCAGTTTGGAAACACTCCTTTTGTAAAATCTGCAAGTGTTTATTTGGAGCGCTTTGAGGCCTATCCTGGAAAAGGAAATATCTTCACATAATAACTAGACAGAAGCATTCTCAGAAACTTCTTTGTGATGAGTGCATTCTACTCACAGAGCTGAACCTTCTTTGTGATAGAAGAGTTTTCAAACTCTCTTTTTGTAGAATCTGCAAGTGCACATTTGGAACTGTTGGAGGCCAACGCTGGAAAAGGAAACATCCTCACATAGAAACTAGACAGAAGCATTCTCAGAAACTTGCTTGTGACGAGTGCATTCAACTCACAGACTTGAACCTTTCTTTTGAAAGAGCAGTTTTGGAACACTCTTTTTGTAGAATCTGCTAGTGTATATTTGGAGCGCTGTGAGGCCAATGCTGGGAAATGAAATATCTTCACCTAAAAACTAGACGGAAGCATTCTCAGAAACTTCTGTGTGATGAGTGCATTCAACTCACAGACTTGAATGTTCGTTTTGATAGAACAGTTTTGAAACACTCCTTTTGTAGAATCTGCAAGTGTTTATTTCGAGTGCTTGGAGGCCTATGCTGGAAAAGGAAATGTCTTCAAATAATAACTACACAGAAGCATTCTCAGAAACTTCTTTGTGATGAGTGCATTCAACTCACAGACTTGAACCTTCCTTTTGAAAGAGCAGTTTTGAAACACTCTTTTTGTAGAATCTGCAAGTGGATATTTGGAGCGCTTTGAGGCCTATGCTGGGATATGAAATATCTTCTCCTAAAAACTAGACAGAAGCATTCTCAGAAACTTCTGTATGATGAGTGCATTCAACTCACAGACTTGAACATTGCTTTTGATAGAGCAGTTTGGAAACACTCCTTTTGTAAAATCTGCAAGTGTTTATTTGGAGCGCTTTGAGGGCTATCCTGGAAAAGGAAATATCGTCACATAATAACTAGACAGAAGCATTCTCAGAAACTTCTTTGTGATGAGTGCATTCTACTCACGGAGTTGAACCTTCTTTGTGATAGAAGAGTTTTCAATCTCTCTTTCTGTAGAATCTGCAAGTGCACATTTGGAACTGTTGGACGCCAACGCTGGAAAAGGAAACATCCTCACATAGAAACTAGACAGAAGCATTCTCAGAAACTTGCTTGTGACGAGTGCATTCAGCTCACAGACTTGAACCTTTCTTTTGAAAGAGCAGTTTTGGAACACTCTTTTTGTAGAATCTGCTAGTGTATATTTGGAGCGCTGTGAGGCCTATGCTGGGAAATGAAATAACTTCAACTAAAAACTAGACGGAAGCATTCTCAGAAACTTCTGTGTGATGAGTGCATTCAACTCACAGACTTGAATGTTCCTTTTGATAGAACAGTTTTGAAACACTCCTTTTGTACAATCTGCAAGTGTTTATTTCGAGTGCTTGGAGGCCTATGCTGGAAAAGGTAATGTCTTCAAATAACAACTACACAGAAGCATTCTCAGAAACTTCTTTGTGATGAGTGCATTCAACTCACAGACTTGAACCTTCCTTTTGAAAGAGCAGCTTTGAAACACTCTTTTTGTAGAATCTGCAAGTGGATATTTGGAGCGCTTTGAGGCCTATGCTGGGAAATGGAGTATCTTCTCCTAAAAACTAGACAGAAGCATTCTCAGAAACTTCTGTGTGATGAGTGCATTCAACTCACAGACTTGAACGTTCCTTTTTATAGAACAGTTTTGAAACACTCCTTTTGTAGAATCTGCAAGTGTTTCTTTCGTGTGCTTGGAGGCCTATGCTGGAAAAGGAAATGTCTTCAAATAACAACTAGACAGAAGCATTCTCAGAAACTTCTGTGTGATGAGTGCATTCAACTCACAGACTTGAACATTGCTTTTGATAGAGCAGTTTGGAAACACTCCTTTTGTAAAATCTGCAAGTGTTTATTTGGAGCGCTTTGAGGCCTATCCTGGAAAAGGAAATATCGTCACATAATAACTAGACAGAAGCATTCTCAGAAACTTCTTTGTGATGAGTGCATTCTACTCACAGAGTTGAACCTTCTTTGTGATAGAAGAGTTTTCAAACTCTCTTTTTGTAGAATCTGCAAGTGCACATTTGGAACTGTTGGAGGCCAACGCTGGAAAGGAAACATCCTCACGTAGAAACTAGACAGAAGCATTCTCAGAAATTTGCTTGTGACGAGTGCATTCAACTCACAGACTTGAAGCTTTCTTTTGAAAGAGCAGTTTTGGAACACTCCTTTTGTAGGATCTGCTAGTGTATATTTGGAGCGCTGTGAGGCCTATGCTGGGAAATGAAATATCTCCACCTAAAACTAGACGGAAGCATTCTCCGAAACTTCTGTGTGATGAGTGCATTCAACTCACAGACTTGAACGTTCCTTTTGATAGAACAGTTTTGAAACACTCCTTTTGTAGAATCTGCAAGTGTTTATTTCGAGTGCTTGGAGGCCTATCCTGGAAAAGGAAATGTCTTCAAATAACAACTACACAGAAGCATTCTCAGAAACTTATTTGTGATGAGTGCATTCAACTCACAGACTTGAACCTTCCTTTTGAAAGAGCAGTTTTGAAACACTCTTTTTGTAGAATCTGCAAGTGGATATTTGGAGCGCTTTGAGTCCTATGCTGGGATATGAAATATCTTCTCCTAAAAACTAGACAGAAGCATTCTCAGAAACTTCTGTGTGATGAGTGCATTCAACTCACAGACTTGAACATTGCTTTTGATAGAGCAGTTTGGAAACACTCCTTTTGTAAAATCTGCAAGTGTTTATTTGGAGCGCTTTGAGGCCTATCCTGGAAAAGGAAATATCTTCACATAATAACTAGACAGAAGCATTCTCAGAAACTTCTTTGTGATGAGTGCATTCTACTCACAGAGCTGAACCTTCTTTGTGATAGAAGAGTTTTCAAACTCTCTTTTTGTAGAATCTGCAAGTGCACATTTGGAACTGTTGGAGGCCAACGCTGGAAAAGGAAACATCCTCACATAGAAACTAGACAGAAGCATTCTCAGAAACTTGCTTGTGACGAGTGCATTCAACTCACAGACTTGAACCTTTCTTTTGAAAGAGCAGTTTTGGAACACTCTTTTTGTAGAATCTGCTAGTGTATATTTGGAGCGCTGTGAGGCCAATGCTGGGAAATGAAATATCTTCACCTAAAAACTAGACGGAAGCATTCTCAGAAACTTCTGTGTGATGAGTGCATTCAACTCACAGACTTGAATGTTCGTTTTGATAGAACAGTTTTGAAACACTCCTTTTGTAGAATCTGCAAGTGTTTATTTCGAGTGCTTGGAGGCCTATGCTGGAAAAGGAAATGTCTTCAAATAATAACTACACAGAAGCATTCTCAGAAACTTCTTTGTGATGAGTGCATTCAACTCACAGACTTGAACCTTCCTTTTGAAAGAGCAGTTTTGAAACACTCTTTTTGTAGAATCTGCAAGTGGATATTTGGAGCGCTTTGAGGCCTATGCTGGGATATGAAATATCTTCTCCTAAAAACTAGACAGAAGCATTCTCAGAAACTTCTGTATGATGAGTGCATTCAACTCACAGACTTGAACATTGCTTTTGATAGAGCAGTTTGGAAACACTCCTTTTGTAAAATCTGCAAGTGTTTATTTGGAGCGCTTTGTGGGCTATCCTGGAAAAGGAAATATCGTCACATAATAACTAGACAGAAGCATTCTCAGAAACTTCTTTGTGATGAGTGCATTCTACTCACGGAGTTGAACCTTCTTTGTGATAGAAGAGTTTTCAATCTCTCTTTCTGTAGAATCTGCAAGTGCACATTTGGAACTGTTGGACGCCAACGCTGGAAAAGGAAACATCCTCACATAGAAACTAGACAGAAGCATTCTCAGAAACTTGCTTGTGACGAGTGCATTCAGCTCACAGACTTGAACCTTTCTTTTGAAAGAGCAGTTTTGGAACACTCTTTTTGTAGAATCTGCTAGTGTATATTTGGAGCGCTGTGAGGCCTATGCTGGGAAATGAAATATCTTCACCTAAAAACTAGACGGAAGCATTCTCAGAAACTTCTGTGTGATGAGTGCATTCAACTCACAGACTTGAACGTTTCTTTTGATAGAACAGTTTTGAAACACTTCTTTTGTAGAATCTGCAAGTCTTTATTTCGAGTGCTTTGAGGCCTATGCTGGAAAAGGAAATGTCTTCAAATAACAACTACACAGAAGCATTCTCAGAAACTTCTTTGTGATGAGTGCCTTCAACTCACAGACTTGAACCTTCCTTTTGAAAGAGCAGTTTTGAAACACTCTTTTTGTAGAATCTGCAAGTGGATATTTGGAGCGCTTTGAGGCCTATGCTGGGAAATGGAGTATCTTCTCCTAAAAACTAGACAGAAGCATTCTCAGAAACTTCTGTGTGATGAGTGCATTCAACTCACAGACTTGAACATTGCTTTTGATAGAGCAGTTTGGAAACACTCCTTTTGTAAAATCTGCAAGTGTTTATTTGGAGCGCTTTGAGACCTATCCTAGAAAAGGAAATATCTTCACATAATAACTAGACAGAAGCATTCTCAGAAACTTCTTTGTGATGAGTGCATTCTACTCACGGAGTTGAACCTTCTTTGTGATAGAAGAGTTTTCAATCTCTCTTTCTGTAGAATCTGCAAGTGCTCATTTGGGACTGTTGGACGCCAACGCTGGAAAAGGAAACATCCTCACATAGAAACTAGACAGAAGCATTCTCAGAAACTTGCTTGTGACGAGTGCATTCAACTCACAGACTTGAACCTTTCTTTTGAAAGAGCAGTTTTGGTACACTCTTTTTGTAGAATCTGCTAGTGTATATTTGGAGCGCTGAGAGGCCTATGCTGGGAAATGAAATATCTTCACCTAAAAACTAGACGGAAGCATTCTCAGAAACTTCTGTGTGATGAGTGCATTCAACTCACAGACTTGAACGTTCCTTTTTATAGAACAGTTTTGAAACACTCCTTTTGTAGAATCTGCAAGTGTTTCTTTCGAGTGCTTGGAGGCCTATGCTGGAAAAGGAAATGTCTTCAAATAACAACTACACAGAAGCATTCTCAGAAACTTCTTTGTGATGAGTGCATTCAACTCACAGACATGAACCTTCCTTTTGAAAGAGCAGCTTTGAAACACTCTTTTTGTAGAATCTGCAAGTGGATATTTGGAGCGCTTTGAGGCCTATGCTGGGAAATGAAATATTTTCTCCTAAAAACTAGACAGAAGCATTCTCAGAAACTTCTGTGTGATGAGTGCATTCAACTCACAGACTTGAACACTGCTTTTGATAGAGCAGTTTGGAAACACTCCTTTTGTAAAATCTGCAAGTGTTTATTTGGAGCGCTTTGAGGCCTATCCTGGAAAAGGAAATATCTTCATATAATAACTAGACCGAAGCATTCTCAGAAACTACTTTGTGATGAGTGCATTCTACTCACAGAGTTGAACCTTCTTTGTGATAGAAGAGTTTTCAAACTCTCTTTTTGTAGAATCTGCAAGTGCACATTTGGAACTGTTGGAGGCCAACGCTGGAAAAGGAAATATCCTCACATAGAAACTAGACAGAAGCATTCTCAGAAACTTGCTTGTGACAAGTGCATTCAACTCACAGACTTGAACCTTTCTTTTGAAAGAGCAGTTTTGGAACACTCTTTTTGCAGAATCTGCTAGTGTATATTTGGAGCGCTGTGAGGCCTATGCTGGGAAATGAAATTCCTTCACCTAAAAACTAGACGGAAGCATTCTCAGAAACTTCTGTGTGATGAGTTCATTCAACTCACGGACTTGAAAGTTCCTTTTGATAGAACAGTTTGGAAACACTCCTTTTGTAGAATCTGCAAGTGTTTATTTCGAGTGCTTGGAGGCCCATGCTGGAAAAGGAAATGTCTTCAAATAACAACTACACAGAAGCATTCTCAGAAACTCCTTTGTGATGAGTGCATTCAACTCACAGACTTGAACCTTCCTTTTGAAAGAGCAGCTTTGAAACACTCTTTTTGTAGAATCTGCAAGTGGATATTTGGAGCGCTTTGAGGCCTATGCTGGGATATGAAATATCTTCTCCTAAAAACTAGACAGAAGCATTCTCAGAAACTTCTGTGTGATGAGTGCATTCAACTCACAGACTTGAACATTGCTTTTGATAGAGCAGTTTGGAAACACTCCTTTTGTAAAATCTGCAAGTGTTTATTTGGAGCGCTTTGAGGCCTATCCTAGAAAAGGAAATATCGTCACATAATAACTAGACAGAAGCATTCTCAGAAACTTCTTTGTGATGAGTGCATTCTACTCACAGAGTTGAACCTTCTTTGTGATAGAAGAGTTTTCAAACTCTCTTTTTGTAGAATCTGCAAGTGCACATTTGGAACTGTTGGAGGCCAACGCTGGAAAGGAAACATCCTCACGTAGAAACTAGACAGAAGCATTCTCAGAAATTTGCTTGTGACGAGTGCATTCAACTCACAGACTTGAAGCTTTCTTTTGAAAGAGCAGTTTTGGAACACTCCTTTTGTAGGATCTGCTAGTGTATATTTGGAGCGCTGTGAGGCCTATGCTGGGAAATGAAATATCTCCACCTAAAACTAGACGGAAGCATTCTCCGAAACTTCTGTGTGATGAGTGCATTCAACTCACAGACTTGAACGTTCCTTTTGATAGAACAGTTTTGAAACACTCCTTTTGTAGAATCTGCAAGTGTTTATTTCGAGTGCTTGGAGGCCTATGCTGGAAAAGGAAATGTCTTCAAATAACAACTACACAGAAGCATTCTCAGAAACTTATTTGTGATGAGAGCATTCAACTCACAGACTTGAACCTTCCTTTTGAAAGAGCAGTTTTGAAACACTCTTTTTGTAGAATCTGCAAGTGGATATTTGGAGCGCTTTGAGTCCTATGCTGGGATATGAAATATCTTCTCCTAAAAACTAGACAGAAGCATTCTCAGAAACTTCTGTGTGATGAGTGCATTCAACTCACAGACTTGAACATTGCTTTTGATAGAGCAGTTTGGAAACACTCTTTTGTAAAATCTGCAAGTGTTTATTTGGAGCGCTTTGAGGCCTATCCTGGAAAAGGAAATATCTTCACATAATAACTAGACAGAAGCATTCTCAGAAACTTCTTTGTGATGAGTGCATTCTACTCACAGAGCTGAACCTTCTTTGTGATAGAAGAGTTTTCAAACTCTCTTTTTGTAGAATCTGCAAGTGCACATTTGGAACTGTTGGAGGCCAACGCTGGAAAAGGAAACATCCTCACATAGAAACTAGACAGAAGCATTGTCAGAAACTTGCTTGTGACGAGTGCATTCAGCTCACAGACTTGAACCTTTCTTTTGAAAGAGCAGTTTTGGAACACTCTTTTTGTAGAATCTGCTAGTGTATATTTGGAGCGCTGTGAGGCCTATGCTGGGAAATGAAATATCTTCACCTAAAAACTAGACGGAAGCATTCTCAGAAACTTCTGTGTGATGAGTGCATTCAACTCACAGACTTGAACGTTCCTTTTGATAGAACAGTTTTGAAACACTCCTTTTGTAGAATCTGCAAGTGTTTATTTCGAGTGCTTGGAGGCCTATGCTGGAAAAGGAAATGTCTTCAAATAACAACTACACAGAAGCATTCTCAGAAACTTATTTGTGATGAGAGCATTCAACTCACAGACTTGAACCTTCCTTTTGAAAGAGCAGTTTTGAAACACTCTTTTTGTAGAATCTGCAAGTGGATATTTGGAGCGCTTTGAGTCCTATGCTGGGATATGAAATATCTTCTCCTAAAAACTAGACAGAAGCATTCTCAGAAACTTCTGTGTGATGAGTGCATTCAACTCACAGACTTGAACATTGCTTTTGATAGAGCAGTTTGGAAACACTCTTTTGTAAAATCTGCAAGTGTTTATTTGGAGCGCTTTGAGGCCTATCCTGGAAAAGGAAATATCTTCACATAATAACTAGACAGAAGCATTCTCAGAAACTTCTTTGTGATGAGTGCATTCTACTCACAGAGCTGAACCTTCTTTGTGATAGAAGAGTTTTCAAACTCTCTTTTTGTAGAATCTGCAAGTGCACATTTGGAACTGTTGGAGGCCAACGCTGGAAAAGGAAACATCCTCACATAGAAACTAGACAGAAGCATTCTCAGAAACTTGCTTGTGACGAGTGCATTCAACTCACAGACTTGAACCTTTCTTTTGAAAGAGCAGTTTTGGAACACTCTTTTTGTAGAATCTGCTAGTGTATATTTGGAGCGCTGTGAGGCCAATGCTGGGAAATGAAATATCTTCACCTAAAAACTAGACGGAAGCATTCTCAGAAACTTCTGTGTGATGAGTGCATTCAACTCACAGACTTGAATGTTCGTTTTGATAGAACAGTTTTGAAACACTCCTTTTGTAGAATCTGCAAGTGTTTATTTCGAGTGCTTGGAGGCCTATGCTGGAAAAGGAAATGTCTTCAAATAATAACTACACAGAAGCATTCTCAGAAACTTCTTTGTGATGAGTGCATTCAACTCACAGACTTGAACCTTCCTTTTGAAAGAGCAGTTTTGAAACACTCTTTTTGTAGAATCTGCAAGTGGATATTTGGAGCGCTTTGAGGCCTATGCTGGGATATGAAATATCTTCTCCTAAAAACTAGACAGAAGCATTCTCAGAAACTTCTGTATGATGAGTGCATTCAACTCACAGACTTGAACATTGCTTTTGATAGAGCAGTTTGGAAACACTCCTTTTGTAAAATCTGCAAGTGTTTATTTGGAGCGCTTTGAGGGCTATCCTGGAAAAGGAAATATCGTCACATAATAACTAGACAGAAGCATTCTCAGAAACTTCTTTGTGATGAGTGCATTCTACTCACGGAGTTGAACCTTCTTTGTGATAGAAGAGTTTTCAATCTCTCTTTCTGTAGAATCTGCAAGTGCACATTTGGAACTGTTGGACGCCAACGCTGGAAAAGGAAACATCCTCACATAGAAACTAGACAGAAGCATTCTCAGAAACTTGCTTGTGACGAGTGCATTCAGCTCACAGACTTGAACCTTTCTTTTGAAAGAGCAGTTTTGGAACACTCTTTTTGTAGAATCTGCTAGTGTATATTTGGAGCGCTGTGAGGCCTATGCTGGGAAATGAAATAACTTCAACTAAAAACTAGACGGAAGCATTCTCAGAAACTTCTGTGTGATGAGTGCATTCAACTCACAGACTTGAATGTTCCTTTTGATAGAACAGTTTTGAAACACTCCTTTTGTACAATCTGCAAGTGTTTATTTCGAGTGCTTGGAGGCCTATGCTGGAAAAGGTAATGTCTTCAAATAACAACTACACAGAAGCATTCTCAGAAACTTCTTTGTGATGAGTGCATTCAACTCACAGACTTGAACCTTCCTTTTGAAAGAGCAGCTTTGAAACACTCTTTTTGTAGAATCTGCAAGTGGATATTTGGAGCGCTTTGAGGCCTATGCTGGGAAATGGAGTATCTTCTCCTAAAAACTAGACAGAAGCATTCTCAGAAACTTCTGTGTGATGAGTGCATTCAACTCACAGACTTGAACGTTCCTTTTTATAGAACAGTTTTGAAACACTCCTTTTGTAGAATCTGCAAGTGTTTCTTTCGTGTGCTTGGAGGCCTATGCTGGAAAGGGAAATGTCTTCAAATAACAACTAGACAGAAGCATTCTCAGAAACTTCTGTGTGATGAGTGCATTCAACTCACAGACTTGAACATTGCTTTTGATAGAGCAGTTTGGAAACACTCCTTTTGTAAAATCTGCAAGTGTTTATTTGGAGCGCTTTGAGGCCTATCCTGGAAAAGGAAATATCGTCACATAATAACTAGACAGAAGCATTCTCAGAAACTTCTTTGTGATGAGTGCATTCTACTCACAGAGTTGAACCTTCTTTGTGATAGAAGAGTTTTCAAACTCTCTTTTTGTAGAATCTGCAAGTGCACATTTGGAACTGTTGGAGGCCAACGCTGGAAAGGAAACATCCTCACGTAGAAACTAGACAGAAGCATTCTCAGAAATTTGCTTGTGACGAGTGCATTCAACTCACAGACTTGAAGCTTTCTTTTGAAAGAGCAGTTTTGGAACACTCCTTTTGTAGGATCTGCTAGTGTATATTTGGAGCGCTGTGAGGCCTATGCTGGGAAATGAAATATCTCCACCTAAAACTAGACGGAAGCATTCTCCGAAACTTCTGTGTGATGAGTGCATTCAACTCACAGACTTGAACGTTCCTTTTGATAGAACAGTTTTGAAACACTCCTTTTGTAGAATCTGCAAGTGTTTATTTCGAGTGCTTGGAGGCCTATCCTGGAAAAGGAAATGTCTTCAAATAACAACTACACAGAAGCATTCTCAGAAACTTATTTGTGATGAGTGCATTCAACTCACAGACTTGAACCTTCCTTTTGAAAGAGCAGTTTTGAAACACTCTTTTTGTAGAATCTGCAAGTGGATATTTGGAGCGCTTTGAGTCCTATGCTGGGATATGAAATATCTTCTCCTAAAAACTAGACAGAAGCATTCTCAGAAACTTCTGTGTGATGAGTGCATTCAACTCACAGACTTGAACATTGCTTTTGATAGAGCAGTTTGGAAACACTCCTTTTGTAAAATCTGCAAGTGTTTATTTGGAGCGCTTTGAGGCCTATCCTGGAAAAGGAAATATCTTCACATAATAACTAGACAGAAGCATTCTCAGAAACTTCTTTGTGATGAGTGCATTCTACTCACAGAGCTGAACCTTCTTTGTGATAGAAGAGTTTTCAAACTCTCTTTTTGTAGAATCTGCAAGTGCACATTTGGAACTGTTGGAGGCCAACGCTGGAAAAGGAAACATCCTCACATAGAAACTAGACAGAAGCATTCTCAGAAACTTGCTTGTGACGAGTGCATTCAACTCACAGACTTGAACCTTTCTTATGAATGAGCAGTTTTGGAACACTCTTTTTGTAGAATCTGCTAGTGTATATTTGGAGCGCTGTGAGGCCAATGCTGGGAAATGAAATATCTTCACCTAAAAACTAGACGGAAGCATTCTCAGAAACTTCTGTGTGATGAGTGCATTCAACTCACAGACTTGAATGTTCGTTTTGATAGAACAGTTTTGAAACACTCCTTTTGTAGAATCTGCAAGTGTTTATTTCGAGTGCTTCGAGGCCTATGCTGGAAAAGGAAATGTCTTCAAATAATAACTACACAGAAGCATTCTCAGAAACTTCTTTGTGATGAGTGCATTCAACTCACAGACTTGAACCTTCCTTTTGAAAGAGCAGTTTTGAAACACTCTTTTTGTAGAATCTGCAAGTGGATATTTGGAGCGCTTTGAGGCCTATGCTGGGATATGAAATATCTTCTCCTAAAAACTAGACAGAAGCATTCTCAGAAACTTCTGTATGATGAGTGCATTCAACTCACAGACTTGAACATTGCTTTTGATAGAGCAGTTTGGAAACACTCCTTTTGTAAAATCTGCAAGTGTTTATTTGGAGCGCTTTGTGGGCTATCCTGGAAAAGGAAATATCGTCACATAATAACTAGACAGAAGCATTCTCAGAAACTTCTTTGTGATGAGTGCATTCTACTCACGGAGTTGAACCTTCTTTGTGATAGAAGAGTTTTCAATCTCTCTTTCTGTAGAATCTGCAAGTGCACATTTGGAACTGTTGGACGCCAACGCTGGAAAAGGAAACATCCTCACATAGAAACTAGACAGAAGCATTCTCAGAAACTTGCTTGTGACGAGTGCATTCAGCTCACAGACTTGAACCTTTCTTTTGAAAGAGCAGTTTTGGAACACTCTTTTTGTAGAATCTGCTAGTGTATATTTGGAGCGCTGTGAGGCCTATGCTGGGAAATGAAATATCTTCACCTAAAAACTAGACGGAAGCATTCTCAGAAACTTCTGTGTGATGAGTGCATTCAACTCACAGACTTGAACGTTTCTTTTGATAGAACAGTTTTGAAACACTTCTTTTGTAGAATCTGCAAGTCTTTATTTCGAGTGCTTTGAGGCCTATGCTGGAAAAGGAAATGTCTTCAAATAACAACTACACAGAAGCATTCTCAGAAACTTCTTTGTGATGAGTGCCTTCAACTCACAGACTTGAACCTTCCTTTTGAAAGAGCAGTTTTGAAACACTCTTTTTGTAGAATCTGCAAGTGGATATTTGGAGCGCTTTGAGGCCTATGCTGGGAAATGGAGTATCTTCTCCTAAAAACTAGACAGAAGCATTCTCAGAAACTTCTGTGTGATGAGTGCATTCAACTCACAGACTTGAACATTGCTTTTGATAGAGCAGTTTGGAAACACTCCTTTTGTAAAATCTGCAAGTGTTTATTTGGAGCGCTTTGAGACCTATCCTAGAAAAGGAAATATCTTCACATAATAACTAGACAGAAGCATTCTCAGAAACTTCTTTGTGATGAGTGCATTCTACTCACGGAGTTGAACCTTCTTTGTGATAGAAGAGTTTTCAATCTCTCTTTCTGTAGAATCTGCAAGTGCTCATTTGGGACTGTTGGACGCCAACGCTGGAAAAGGAAACATCCTCACATAGAAACTAGACAGAAGCATTCTCAGAAACTTGCTTGTGACGAGTGCATTCAACTCACAGACTTGAACCTTTCTTTTGAAAGAGCAGTTTTGGTACACTCTTTTTGTAGAATCTGCTAGTGTATATTTGGAGCGCTGAGAGGCCTATGCTGGGAAATGAAATATCTTCACCTAAAAACTAGACGGAAGCATTCTCAGAAACTTCTGTGTGATGAGTGCATTCAACTCACAGACTTGAACGTTCCTTTTTATAGAACAGTTTTGAAACACTCCTTTTGTAGAATCTGCAAGTGTTTCTTTCGAGTGCTTGGAGGCCTATGCTGGAAAAGGAAATGTCTTCAAATAACAACTACACAGAAGCATTCTCAGAAACTTCTTTGTGATGAGTGCATTCAACTCACAGACATGAACCTTCCTTTTGAAAGAGCAGCTTTGAAACACTCTTTTTGTAGAATCTGCAAGTGGATATTTGGAGCGCTTTGAGGCCTATGCTGGGAAATGAAATATTTTCTCCTAAAAACTAGACAGAAGCATTCTCAGAAACTTCTGTGTGATGAGTGCATTCAACTCACAGACTTGAACACTGCTTTTGATAGAGCAGTTTGGAAACACTCCTTTTGTAAAATCTGCAAGTGTTTATTTCGAGCGCTTTGAGGCCTATCCTGGAAAAGGAAATATCTTCATATAATAACTAGACCGAAGCATTCTCAGAAACTACTTTGTGATGAGTGCATTCTACTCACAGAGTTGAACCTTCTTTGTGATAGAAGAGTTTTCAAACTCTCTTTTTGTAGAATCTGCAAGTGCACATTTGGAACTGTTGGAGGCCAACGCTGGAAAAGGAAATATCCTCACATAGAAACTAGACAGAAGCATTCTCAGAAACTTGCTTGTGACAAGTGCATTCAACTCACAGACTTGAACCTTTCTTTTGAAAGAGCAGTTTTGGAACACTCTTTTTGTAGAATCTGCTAGTGTATATTTGGAGCGCTGTGAGGCCTATGCTGGGAAATGAAATTCCTTCACCTAAAAACTAGACGGAAGCATTCTCAGAAACTTCTGTGTGATGAGTTCATTCAACTCACGGACTTGAAAGTTCCTTTTGATAGAACAGTTTGGAAACACTCCTTTTGTAGAATCTGCAAGTGTTTATTTCGAGTGCTTGGAGGCCCATGCTGGAAAAGGAAATGTCTTCAAATAACAACTACACAGAAGCATTCTCAGAAACTCCTTTGTGATGAGTGCATTCAACTCACAGACTTGAACCTTCCTTTTGAAAGAGCAGCTTTGAAACACTCTTTTTGTAGAATCTGCAAGTGGATATTTGGAGCGCTTTGAGGCCTATGCTGGGATATGAAATATCTTCTCCTAAAAACTAGACAGAAGCATTCTCAGAAACTTCTGTGTGATGAGTGCATTCAACTCACAGACTTGAACATTGCTTTTGATAGAGCAGTTTGGAAACACTCCTTTTGTAAAATCTGCAAGTGTTTATTTGGAGCGCTTTGAGGCCTATCCTGGAAAAGGAAATATCGTCACATAATAACTAGACAGAAGCATTCTCAGAAACTTCTTTGTGATGAGTGCATTCTACTCACAGAGTTGAACCTTCTTTGTGATAGAAGAGTTTTCAAACTCTCTTTTTGTAGAATCTGCAAGTGCACATTTGGAACTGTTGGAGGCCAACGCTGGAAAGGAAACATCCTCACGTAGAAACTAGACAGAAGCATTCTCAGAAATTTGCTTGTGACGAGTGCATTCAACTCACAGACTTGAAGCTTTCTTTTGAAAGAGCAGTTTTGGAACACTCCTTTTGTAGGATCTGCTAGTGTATATTTGGAGCGCTGTGAGGCCTATGCTGGGAAATGAAATATCTCCACCTAAAACTAGACGGAAGCATTCTCCGAAACTTCTGTGTGATGAGTGCATTCAACTCACAGACTTGAACGTTCCTTTTGATAGAACAGTTTTGAAACACTCCTTTTGTAGAATCTGCAAGTGTTTATTTCGAGTGCTTGGAGGCCTATGCTGGAAAAGGAAATGTTTTCAAATAACAACTACACAGAAGCATTCTCAGAAACTTATTTGTGATGAGAGCATTCAACTCACAGACTTGAACCTTCCTTTTGAAAGAGCAGTTTTGAAACACTCTTTTTGTAGAATCTGCAAGTGGATATTTGGAGCGCTTTGAGTCCTATGCTGGGATATGAAATATCTTCTCCTAAAAACTAGACAGAAGCATTCTCAGAAACTTCTGTGTGATGAGTGCATTCAACTCACAGACTTGAACATTGCTTTTGATAGAGCAGTTTGGAAACACTCTTTTGTAAATTCTGCAAGTGTTTATTTGGAGCGCTTTGAGGCCTATCCTGGAAAAGGAAATATCTTCACATAATAACTAGACAGAAGCATTCTCAGAAACTTCTTTGTGATGAGTGCATTCTACTCACAGAGCTGAACCTTCTTTGTGATAGAAGAGTTTTCAAACTCTCTTTTTGTAGAATCTGCAAGTGCACATTTGGAACTGTTGGAGGCCAACGCTGGAAAAGGAAACATCCTCACATAGAAACTAGACAGAAGCATTGTCAGAAACTTGCTTGTGACGAGTGCATTCAGCTCACAGACTTGAACATTTCTTTTGAAAGAGCAGTTTTGGAACACTCTTTTTATAGAATCTGCTAGTGTATATTTGGAGCCCTGTGAGGCCAATGCTGGGAAATGAAATATCTTCACCTAAAAACTAGACGGAAGCATTCTCAGAAACTTCTGTGTGATGAGTGCATTCAACTAACAGACTTGAATGTTCGTTTTGATAGAACAGTTTTGAAACACTCCTTTTGTAGAATGTGCAAGTGTTTATTTCGAGTGCTTGGAGGCCTATGCTGGAAAAGGAAATGTCTTCAAATAACAACTACACAGAAGCATTCTCAGAAACTTCTTTGGGATGAGTGCATTCAACTCACAGACTTGAACCTTCCTTTTGAAAGAGCAGTTTTGAAACACTCTTTTTGTAGAATCTGCAAGTGGATATTTGGAGCGCTTTGAGGCCTATGCTGGGATATGAAATATCTTCTCCTAAAAACTAGACAGAAGCATTCTCAGAAACTTCTGTATGATGAGTGCATTCAACTCATAGACTTGAACATTGCTTTTGATAGAGCAGTTTGGAAACACTCCTTTTGTAAAATCTGCAAGTGTTTATTTGGAGCGCTTTGAGGCCCATCCTGGAAAAGGAAATATCGTCACATAATAACTAGACAGAAGCATTCTCAGAAACTTCTTTGTGATGAGTGCATTCTACTCACGGAGTTGAACCTTCTTTGTGATAGAAGAGTTTTCAATCTCTCTTTCTGTAGAATCTGGAAGTGCACATTTGGAACTGTTGGACGCCAACGCTGGAAAAGGAAACATCCTCACATAGAAACTAGACAGAAGCATTCTCAGAAACTTGCTTGTGACGAGTGCATTCAACTCACAGACTTCAACCTTTCTTTTGAAAGAGCAGTTTTGGAACACTCTTTTTGTAGAATCTGCTAGTGTATATTTGGAGCGCTGAGAGGCCTATGCTGGGAAATGAAATATCTTCACCTAAAAACTAGACGGAAGCATTCTCAGAAACTTCTGTGTGATGAGTGCATTCAACTCACAGACTTGAACGTTCCTTTTTATAGAGCAGTTTTGAAACACTCCTTTTGTAGAATCTGCAAGTGTTTCTTTCGAGTACTTGGAGGCCTATGCTGGAAAAGGAAATGTCTTCAAATAACAACTACACAGAAGCATTCTCAGAAACTTCTTTGTGATGAGTGCATTCAACTCACAGACATGAACCTTCCTTTTGAAAGAGCAGCTTTGAAACACTCTTTTTGTAGAATCTGCAAGGGGATATTTGGAGCGCTTTGAGGCCTATGCTGGGAAATGAAATATTTTCTCCTAAAAACTAGACAGAAGCATTCTCAGAAACTTCTGTGTGATGAGTGCATTCACCTCACAGACTTGAACACTGCTTTTGATAGAGCAGTTTGGAAACACTCCTTTTGTAAAATCTGCAAGTGTTTATTTGGAGCGCTTTGAGGCCTATCCTGGAAAAGGAAATATCTTCACATAATAACTAGACCGAAGCATTCTCAGAAACTTCTTTGTGATGAGTGCATTCTACTCACAGAGTTGAACCTTCTTTGTGATAGAAGAGTTTTGAAACTCTCTTTTTGTAGAATCTGCAAGTGCACATTTGGAACTGTTGGAGGCCAACGCTGGAAAGGAAACATCCTCACGTAGAAACTAGACAGAAGCATTCTCAGAAATTTGCTTGTGACGAGTGCATTCAACTCACAGACTTGAAGCTTTCTTTTGAAAGAGCAGTTTTGGAACACTCCTTTTGTAGGATCTGCTAGTGTATATTTGGAGCGCTGTGAGGCCTATGCTGGGAAATGAAATATCTCCACCTAAAACTAGACGGAAGCATTCTCCGAAACTTCTGTGTGATGAGTGCATTCAACTCACAGACTTGAACGTTCCTTTTGATAGAACAGTTTTGAAACACTCCTTTTGTAGAATCTGCAAGTGTTTATTTCGAGTGCTTGGAGGCCCATCCTGGAAAAGGAAATGTCTTCAAATAACAACTACACAGAAGCATTCTCAGAAACTTATTTGTGATGAGTGCATTCAACTCACAGACTTGAACCTTCCTTTTGAAAGAGCAGTTTTGAAACACTCTTTTTGTAGAATCTGCAAGTGGATATTTGGAGCGCTTTGAGTCCTATGCTGGGATATGAAATATCTTCTCCTAAAAACTAGACAGAAGCATTCTCAGAAACTTCTGTGTGATGAGTGCATTCAACTCACAGACTTGAACATTGCTTTTGATAGAGCAGTTTGGAAACACTCCTTTTGTAAAATCTGCAAGTGTTTATTTGGAGCGCTTTGAGGCCTATCCTGGAAAAGGAAATATCTTCACATAATAACTAGACAGAAGCATTCTCAGAAACTTCTTTGTGATGAGTGCATTCTACTCACAGAGCTGAACCTTCTTTGTGATAGAAGAGTTTTCAAACTCTCTTTTTGTAGAATCTGCAAGTGCACATTTGGAACTGTTGGAGGCCAACGCTGGAAAAGGAAACATCCTCACATAGAAACTAGACAGAAGCATTCTCAGAAACTTGCTTGTGACGAGTGCATTCAACTCACAGACTTGAACCTTTCTTTTGAAAGAGCAGTTTTGGAACACTCTTTTTGTAGAATCTGCTAGTGTATATTTGGAGCGCTGTGAGGCCAATGCTGGGAAATGAAATATCTTCACCTAAAAACTAGACGGAAGCATTCTCAGAAACTTCTGTGTGATGAGTGCATTCAACTCACAGACTTGAATGTTCGTTTTGATAGAACAGTTTTGAAACACTCCTTTTGTAGAATCTGCAAGTGTTTATTTCGAGTGCTTGGAGGCCTATGCTGGAAAAGGAAATGTCTTCAAATAATAACTACACAGAAGCATTCTCAGAAACTTCTTTGTGATGAGTGCATTCAACTCACAGACTTGAACCTTCCTTTTGAAAGAGCAGTTTTGAAACACTCTTTTTGTAGAATCTGCAAGTGGATATTTGGAGCGCTTTGAGGCCTATGCTGGGATATGAAATATCTTCTCCTAAAAACTAGACAGAAGCATTCTCAGAAACTTCTGTATGATGAGTGCATTCAACTCACAGACTTGAACATTGCTTTTGATAGAGCAGTTTGGAAACACTCCTTTTGTAAAATCTGCAAGTGTTTATTTGGAGCGCTTTGAGGGCTATCCTGGAAAAGGATATATCGTCACATAATAACTAGACAGAAGCATTCTCAGAAACTTCTTTGTGATGAGTGCATTCTACTCACGGAGTTGAACCTTCTTTGTGATAGAAGAGTTTTCAATCTCTCTTTCTGTAGAATCTGCAAGTGCACATTTGGAACTGTTGGACGCCAACGCTGGAAAAGGAAACATCCTCACATAGAAACTAGACAGAAGCATTCTCAGAAACTTGCTTGTGACGAGTGCATTCAGCTCACAGACTTGAACCTTTCTTTTGAAAGAGCAGTTTTGGAACACTCTTTTTGTAGAATCTGCTAGTGTATATTTGGAGCGCTGAGAGGCCTATGCTGGGAAGTGAAATATCTTCACCTAGAAACTAGACGGAAGCATTCTCAGAAACTTCTGTGTGATGAGTGCATTCAACTCACAGACTTGAACGTTCCTTTTTATAGAACAGTTTTGAAACACTCCTTTTGTAGAATCTGCAAGTGTTTCTTTCGAGTGCTTGGAGGCCTATGCTGGAAAAGGAAATGTCTTCAAATAACAACTACACAGAAGCATTCTCAGAAACTTCTTTGTGATGAGTACATTCAACTCACAGACATGAACCTTCCCTTTGAAAGAGCAGCTTTGAAACACTCTTTTTGTAGAATCTGCAAGTGGATATTTGGAGCGCTTTGAGGCCTATGCTGGGAAATGAAATATTTTCTCCTAAAAACTAGACAGAAGCATTCTCAGAAACTTCTGTGTGATGAGTGCATTCACCTCACAGACTTGAACACTGCTTTTGATAGAGCAGTTTGGAAACACTCCTTTTGTAAAATCTGCAAGTGTTTATTTGGAGCGCTTTGAGGCCTATCCTGGAAAAGGAAATATCTTCACATAATAACTAGACCGAATCATTCTCAGAAACTTCTTTGGATGAGTGCATTCTACTCACAGAGTTGAACCTTCTTTGTGATAGAAGAGTTTTCAAACTCTCTTTTTGTAGAATCTGCAAGTGCACATTTGGAACTGTTGGAGGCCAACGCTGGAAAGGAAACATCCTCACGTAGAAACTAGACAGAAGCATTCTCAGAAATTTGCTTGCGACGAGTGCATTCAACTAACAGACTTGAAGCTTTCTTTTGAAAGAGCAGTTTTGGAACACTCCTTTTGTAGGATCTGCTAGTGTATATTTGGAGCGCTGTGAGGCCTATGCTGGGAAATGAAATATCTCCACCTAAAACTAGACGGAAGCATTCTCCGAAACTTCTGTGTGATGAGTGCATTCAACTCACAGACTTGAACGTTCCTTTTGATAGAACAGTTTTGAAACACTCCTTTTGTAGAATCTGCAAGTGTTTATTTCGAGTGCTTGGAGGCCTATGCTGGAAAAGGAAATGTCTTCAAATAACAACTACACAGAAGCATTCTCAGAAACTTCTTTGTGATGAGTGCATTCAACTCACAGACTTGAACCTTCCTTTTGAAAGAGCAGTTTTGAAACACTCTTTTTGGAGAATCTGCAAGTGGATATTTGGAGCGATTTGAGGCCTATGCTGGGAAATGAAATATCTTCTCCTAAAAACTAGACAGAAGCATTCTCAGAAACTTCTGTGTGATGAGTTCATTCAACTCACAGTCTTGAACACTGCTTTTGATAGAGCAGTTTGGAAACACTCCTTTTGAAAAATCTGCAAGTGTTTATTTGGAGCGCATTGAGGCCTATCCTGGAAAAGGAAATATCTTCACATAATAACTAGACAGAAGCATTCTCAGAAACTTCTTTGTGATGAGTGCATTCTACTCACAGAGTTGAACCTTCTTTGTGATAGAAGAGTTTTCAAACTCTCTTTTTGTAGAATCTGCAAGTGCACATTTGGAACTGTTGGAGGCCAACGCTGGAAAAGGAAACATCCTCACTTAGAAACTAGAGAGAAGCATTCTCAGAAACTTGCTTGTGACGAGTGCATTCAACTCACAGACTTGAACCTTTCTTTTGAAAGAGCAGTTTTGGAACACTCTTTTTGTAGAATCTGCTAGTGTATATTTGGAGCGCTGTGAGGCCTATGCTGGGAAATGAAATAACTTCAACTAAAAACTAGACGGAAGCATTCTCAGAAACTTCTGTGTGATGAGTGCATTCAACTCACAGACTTGAATGTTCCTTTTGATAGAACAGTTTTGAAACACTCCTTTTGTACAATCTGCAAGTGTTTATTTCGAGTGCTTGGAGGCCTATGCTGGAAAAGGTAATGTCTTCAAATAACAACTACACAGAAGCATTCTCAGAAACTTCTTTGTGATGAGTGCATTCAACTCACAGACTTGAACCTTCCTTTTGAAAGAGCAGCTTTGAAACACTCTTTTTGTAGAATCTGCAAGTGGATATTTGGAGCGCTTTGAGGCCTATGCTGGGAAATGGAGTATCTTCTCCTAAAAACTAGACAGAAGCATTCTCAGAAACTTCTGTGTGATGAGTGCATTCAACTCACAGACTTGAACATTGCTTTTGATAGAGCAGTTTGGAAACACTCCTTTTGTAAAATCTGCAAGTGTTTATTTGGAGCGCTTTGAGGCCTATCCTGGAAAAGGAAATATCTTCACATAATAACTAGACAGAAGCATTCTCAGAAACTTCTTTGGATGAGTGCATTCTACTCACAGAGTTGAACCTTCTTTGGGATAGAAGAGTTTTCAAACTCTCTTTTTGTAGAATCTGCAAGTGCACATTTGGTACTGTTGGAGGCCAACGCTGGAAAAGGAAACATCCTCACATAGAAACTAGACAGAAGCATTCTCAGAAACTTGCTTGTGACGAGTGCATTCAACTCACAGACTTGAACCTTTCTTTTGAAAGAGCAGTTTTGGAACACTCTTTTTGTAGAATCTGCTAGTGTATATTTGGAGCGCTGTGAGGCCTATGCTGGGAAATGAAATATCTTCACCTAAAAACTAGACGGAAGCATTCTCAGAAACTTCTGTGTGATGAGTGCATTCAACTCACAGACTTGAACGTTCCTTTTGATAGAACAGTTTTGAAACACTCCTTTTGTAGAATCTGCAAGTGTTTATTTCGAGTGCTTGGGGGCCTATGCTGGAAAAGGAAATGTCTTCAAATAACAACTACACAGAAGCATTCTCAGAAACTTCTTTGTGATGAGTGCATTCAACTCACAGACTTGAACCTTCCTTTTGAAAGAGCAGCTTTGAAACACTCTTTTTGTAGAATCTGCAAGTGGATATTAGGAGCGCTTTGAGGCCTATGCTGGGAAATGAAATATCTTCTCCTAAAAACTAGACAGAAGCATTCTCAGAAACTTCTGTGTGATGAGTGCATTCAACTCACAGACTTGAACACTGCTTTTGATAGAGCAGTTTGGAAACACTCCTTTTGTAAAATCTGCAAGTGTTTATTTGGAGCGCTTTGAGGCCTATCCTGGAAAAGCAAATATCTTCACATAATAACTAGACAGAAGCATTCTCAGAAACTTCTTTGTGATAAGTGCATTCTACTCACAGAGTTGAACCTTCTTTGTGATGGAAGAGTTTTCAAACTCTCTTTTTGTAGAATCTGCAAGTGCACATTTGGAACTGTTGGAGGCCAAAGCTGGAAAAGGAAACATCCTCACATAGAAACTAGACAGAAGCATTCTCAGAAACTTGCTTGTGACGAGTGCATTCAACTCACAGACTTGAACCTTTCTTTTGAAAGAGCAGTTTTGGAACACTCTTTTTGTAGAGTCTGCTAGTGTATATTTGGAGCGCTGTGAGGCCTATGCTGGGAAATGAAATATCTTCACCTAAAAACTAGACGGAAGCATTCTCAGAAACTTCTGTGTGATGAGTGCATTCAACTCACAGACTTGAACGTTCCTTTTGATAGAACAGTTTTGAAACACTCCTTTTGTAGAATCTGCAAGTGTTTATTTCGAGTGCTTGGGGGCCTATGCTGGAAAAGGAAATGTCTTCAAATAACAACTACACAGAAGCATTCTCAGAAACTTTTTTGTGATGAGTGCCTTCAACTCACAGACTTGAACCTTCCTTTTGAAAGGGCAGTTTTGAAACACTCTTTTTGTAGAATCTGCAAGTGGATATTTGGAGCGCTTTGAGGCCTATGCTGGGAAATGGAATATCTTCTCCTAAAAACTAGACAGAAGCACTCTCAGAAACTTCTGTGTGATGAGTGCATTCAACTCACAGACTTGAACATTGCTTTTGATAGAGCAGTTTGGAAACACTCCTTTTGTAAAATCTGCAAGTGTTTATTTGGAGCGCTTTGAGGCCTATCCTGGAAAAGGAAGTATCCTCACATAATAACTAGACAGAAGCATTCTCAGAAACTTCTTTGTGATGAGTGCATTCTACTCACAGAGTTGAACCTTCTTTGTGATGGAAGAGTTTTCAAACTCTCTTTTTGTAGAATCTGCAAGTGCACATTTGGAACTGTTGGAGGCCAACGCTGGAAAAGGAAACATCCTCACATAGAAACTAGACAGAAGCATTCTCAGAAACTTGCTTGTGACGAGTGCATTCAACTCACAGACTTGAACTTTTCTTTTGAAAGAGCAGTTTTGGAACACTCTTTTTGTAGAATCTGCTAGTGTATATTTGGAGCGCTGTGAGGCCTATGCTGGGAAATGAAATATCTTCACCTAAAAACTAGACGGAAGCATTCTCAGAAAACTCTGTGTGATGAGTGCATTCAACTCACAGACTTGAACGTTCCTTTTGATAGAACAGTTTTGAAACACTCCTTTTTTAGAATCTGCAAGTCTTTATTTCGAGCGCTTGGAGGCCTATGCTGGAAAAGGAAATGTCTTCAAATAACAACTACACAGAAGCATTCTCAGAAACTTCTTTGTGATGAGCGCATTCAACTCACAGACTTGAACCTTCCTTTTGAAAGAGCAGCTTTGAAACACTCTTTTTGTAGGATCTGCAAGTGGATATTTGGAGCGCTTTGAGGCCTATGCTGGGAAATGAAATATCTTCTCCTAAAAACTAGACAGAAGCATTCTCAGAAACTTCTGTGTGATGAGTGCATTCAACTCACAGACTTGAACATTGCTTTTGATAGAGCAGTTTGGAAACACTCCTTTTGTAAAATCTGCAAGTGTTTATTTGGAGCGCTTTGAGGCCTATCCTGGAAAAGGAAATATCTTCACATAATAACTAGACAGAAGCATTCTCAGAAACTTCTTTGTGATGAGTGCATTCTACTCACAGAGCTGAACCTTCTTTGTGATAGAAGAGTTTTCAAACTCTCTTTTTGTAGAATCTGCAAGTGCACATTTGGAACTGTTGGAGGCCAACGCTGGAAAAGGAAACATCCTCACATAGAAACTAGACAGAAGCATTCTCAGAAACTTGCTTGTGACGAGTGCATTCAACTCACAGACTTGAACCTTTCTTTTGAAAGAGCAGTTTTGGAACACTCTTTTTGTAGAATCTGCTAGTGTATATTTGGAGCGCTGTGAGGCCTATGCTGGGAAATGAAATATCTTCACCTAAAAACTAGACGGAAGCATTCTCAGAAACTTCTGTGTGAGGAGTGCTTTCAACTCACAGACTTGAACGTTCCTTTTGATAGAACAGTTTTGAAACACTCCTTTTGTAGAATCTGCAAGTGTTTATTTCGAGTGCTTGGAGGCCTATGCTGGAAAAGGAAATGTCTTCAAATAACAACTACACAGAAGCATTCTCAGAAACTTCTTTGTGATGAGTGCATTCAACTCACAGACTTGAACCTTCCTTTTGAAAGAGCAGTTTTGAAACACTCTTTTTGGAGAATCTGCAAGTGGATATTTGGAGCGCTTTGAGGCCTATGCTGGGAAATGAAATATCTTCTCCTAAAAACTAGACAGAAGCAT
The DNA here is from genome assembly GCF_028885625.2 of Pongo pygmaeus. Classification (NCBI taxonomy): domain Eukaryota; kingdom Metazoa; phylum Chordata; class Mammalia; order Primates; family Hominidae; genus Pongo; species Pongo pygmaeus. Next base: position 41,290,092 of record NC_072392.2, read on the forward strand.
TCTCAGAAACTTCTGTGTGATGAGTGCATTCAACTCACAGTCTTGAACACTGCTTTTGATAGAGCAGTTTGGAAACACTCCTTTTGTAAAATCTGCAAGTGTTTATTTGGAGCGCATTGAGGCCTATCCTGGAAAAGGAAATATCTTCACATAATAACTAGACAGAAGCATTCTCAGAAACTTCTTTGTGATGAGTGCATTCTACTCACAGAGTTGAACCTTCTTTGTGATAGAAGAGTTTTCAAACTCTCTTTTTGTAGAATCTGCAAGTGCACATTTGGAACTGTTGGAGGCCAACGCTGGAAAAGGAAACATCCTCACTTAGAAACTAGACAGAAGCATTCTCAGAAACTTGCTTGTGACGAGTGCATTCAACTCACAGACTTGAACCTTTCTTTTGAAAGAGCAGTTTTGGAACACTCTTTTTGTAGAATCTGCAAGTGGATATTTGGAGCGCTGTGAGGCCTATGCTGGGAAATGAAATATTTTCTCCTAAAAACTAGACAGAAGCATTCTCAGAAACTTCTGTGTGATGAGTTCATTCAACTCACAAACTTGAACATTGCTTTTGAAAGAGCAGTTTGGAAACACTCCTTTTGTAAAATCTGCAAGTGTTTATTTGGAGCGCTTTGAGGCCTATCCTGGAATAGGAAATATCTTCACATAATAACTAGACAGAAGCATTCTCAGAAACTTCTTTGTGATGAGTGCATTCTACTCACAGACTTGAACGTTCCTTCTGATACAACAGTTTTGAAACACTCCTTTTGTAGAATCTGCAAGTGTTTATTTCCAGCGCTTGGAGGCCTATGCTGGAAAAGGAAATGTCTTCAAATAACAACTACACAGAAGCATTCTCAGAAACTTGCTTGTGACGATTGCATTCAACTCACAGACTTGAACCTTTCTTTTGAAAGAGCAGTTTTGGAACACTCTTTTTGTAGAATCTGCTAATGTATATTTGGAGCGCTGTGAGGCCTATGCTGGGAAATGAAATATCTTCACCTAAAAACTAGACGGAAGCATTCTCCGAAACTTCTGTGTGATGAGTGCATTCAACTCACAGACTTGAACGTTCCTTTTGATACAACAGTTTTGAAACACTCCTTTTGTAGAATCTGCAAGTCTTTATTTCCAGCGCTTGTAGGCCTATGCTGGAAAAGGAAATGTCTTCAAATAACAACTACACAGAAGCATTCTCAGAAACTTCTTTGTGATGAGTGCATTCAACTCACAGACTTGAAACTTCCTTTTGAAAGAGCAGTTTTGAAACACTCGTTTTGTAGAATCTGCAAGTGGATATTTGGAGCGCTTTGAGGCCTATGCTGGGAAATGAAATATCTTCTCCTAAAAACTAGACATAAGCATTCTCAGAAACTTCTGTGTGATGAGTGCATTCAACTCACAGACTTGAACATTGCTTTTGATAGAGCAGTTTGGAAACACTCCTTTTGTAAAATCTGCAAGTGTTTATTTGGAGCGCTTTGAGGCCTATCCTGGAAAAGGAAATATCTTCACATAATAACTAGACAGAAGCATTCTCAGAAACTTTTTTGTGATGAGTGCATTATATTCACAGAGTTGAACCTTCTTTGTGATAGAAGGGTTTTCCAACTCTCTTTTTGTAGAATCTGCAAGTGCACATTTGGAACTGTTGGAGGCCAACGCTGGAAAAGGAAACATCCTCACATAGAAACTAGACAGAAGCATTCTCAGAAACCTGCTTGTGACGAGTGCATTCAACTCACAGACTTGAACCTTTCTTTTGAAAGAGCAGTTTTGGAACAATCTTTTTGTAGAATCTGCTAGTGTATATTTGGAGCGCTGTGAGGCCTATGCTGGGAAATGAAATATCTTCACCTAAAAACTAGACGGAAGCATTCTCAGAAACTTCTGTGTGATGAGTGCATTCAAATCACAGACTTGAACGTTCCTTTTGATAGAACAGTTTTGAAACACTCCTTTTGTAGAATCTGCAAGTGTTTCTTTGAAGCGCTTGGAGTCCTATGCTGGAAAAGGAATTGTCTTCAAATAAGAACTACACAGAAGCATTCTCAGAAACTTCTTTGTGATGAGTGCATTCAACTCACAGACTTGAACCTTCCTTTTGAAAGAGCAGTTTTGAAACACTCTTTTTGTAGAATCTGCAAGTGGATATTTGGAGCGCTTTGAGGCCTATGCTGGGAAATGAAATATCTTCTCCTAAAAACTAGACAGAAGCATTCTCAGAAACTTCTGTGTGATGAGTGCATTCAACTCACAAACTTGAACATTGCTTTTGAAAGAGCAGTTTGGAAACACTCCTTTTGTAAAATCTGCAAGTGTTTATTTGGAGCGCTTTGAGGCCTATCCTGGAAAAGGAATTATCTTCACATAATAACTAGACAGAAGCATTCTCAGAAACTTCTTTGTGATGAGTGCATTCTACTCACAGACTTGAACGTTCCTTTTGATACAACAGTTTTGAAACACTCCTTTTGTAGAATCTGCAAGTGTTTATTTCGAGCGCTTGGAGGCCTATGCTGGAAAAGGAAATGTCTTCAAATAACAACTACACATAAGCATTCTCAGAAACTTCTTTGTGATGAGTGCATTCAACTCACAGAGTTGAACCTTCTTTGTGATGGTAGAGTTTTCAAACTCTCTTTCTGTAGAATCTGCAAGTGCACATTTGGAACTGTTGGAGGCCAACGCTGGAAAAGGAAACATCCTCACATAGAAACTAGACAGAAGCATTCTCAGAAACTTGCTTGTGACGATTGCATTCAACTCACAGACTTGAACCTTTCTTTTGAAAGAGCAGTTTTGGAACACTCTTTTTGTAGAATCTGCTAATGTATATTTGGAGCGCTGTGAGGCCTATGCTGGGAAATGAAATATCTTCACCTATAAACTAGACGGAACCATTCTCCGAAACTTCTGTGTGATGAGTGCATTCAACTCACAGACTTGAACGTTCCTTTTGATACAACAGTTTTGAAAAACACCTTTTGTAGAATCTGCAAGTCTTTACTTCCAGCGCTTGTAGGCCTATGCTGGAAAAGGAAATGTCTTCAAATAACAACTACACAGAAGCATTCCCAGAAACTTCTTTGTGATGAGTGCATTCAACTCACAGACTTGAACCTTCCTTTTGAAAGAGCAGTTTTGAAACACTCTTTTTGTAGAATCTGCAAGTGGATATTTGGAGCGCTTTGAGGCCTATGCTGGGAAATGAAATATCTTCACCTAAAAACTAGACATAAGCATTCTCAGAAACTTCTGTGTGATGAGTGCATTCAACTCACAGACTTGAACATTGGTTTTGATAGAGCAGTTTGGAAACACTCCTTTTGTAAAATCTGCAAGTGTTTATTTGGAGCGCTTTGAGGCCTATCCCGGAAAAGGAAATATCTTCACATAATAACTAGACAGAAGCATTCTCAGAAACTTTTTTGTGATGAGTTCATTCTACTCACAGACTTGAACGTTCCTTTTGATACAACAGTTTTGAAACACTCCTTTTGTAGAATCTGCAAGTGTTTATTTCGAGCGCTTGGAGGCCTATGCTGGAAAAGGAAATGTCTTCAAATAACAACTACACAGAAGCATTCTCAGAAACTTCTTTGTGATGAGTGCATTCAACTCACAGACTTGAACCTTCCTTTTGAAAGAGCAGTTTTCAAACACTCTTTTTGTACAATCTGCAAGTGGATATTTGGAGCGCTTTGAGGCCTATGCTGGGAAATGAAATATCTTCTCCTAAAAACTAGACAGAAGCATTCTCAGAAACTTCTGTGTGATGAGTGCATTCAACTCACAGACTTGAACACTGCTTTTGATAGAGCAGTTTGGAAACACTCCTTTTGTAAAATCTGCAAGTGTTTATTTGGAGCGCTTTGAGGCCTATCCTGGAAAAGGAATTATCTTCACATAATAACTAGACAGAAGCATTCTCAGAAACCTCTTTGGGATGAGTGCATTCTACTCACAGAGTTGAACCTTCTTTGTGATAGAAGACTTTTCAAACTCTCTTTTTGTAGAATCTGCAAGTGCACTTTTGGAACTGTTGGAGGCCAACGCTGGAAAAGGAAACATCCTCACATAGAAACTAGACAGAAGCATTCTCAGAAACTTGCTTGTGACGAGTGCATTCAACTCACAGACTTGAAGCTTTCTTTTGAAAGAGCAGTTTTGGAACACTCTTTTTGTAGAATCTGCTAGTGTATATTTGGAGCGCTGTGAGGCCTATGCTGGGAAATGAAATATCTTCACCTAAAAACTAGACGGAAGCATTCTCAGAAACTTCTGTGTGATGAGTGCATTCAACTCACAGACGTGAACGTTCCTATTGATAGAACAGTTTTGAAACACTCCTTTTGTAGAATCTGCAAGTGTTTATTTGGAGCGCTTGGAGTCCTATGCTGGAAAAGGAAATGTCTTCAAATAACAACTACACAGAAGCATTCTCAGAAACTTCTTTGTGATGAGTGCATTCAACTCACAGACTTGAACCTCCCTTTTGAAAGAGCAGCTTTGAAACACTCTTTTTGTAGAATCTGCAAGTGGATATTTGGAGCGCTTTGACACCTATGCTGGGAAATGATATATCTTCTCCTAGAAACTAGACAGAAGCATTCTCAGAAACTTCTGTGTGATGAGTGCATTCAACTCACAGACTTGAACATTGCTTTTGATAGAGCAGTTTGGAAACACTCCTTTTGTAAAATCTGCAAGTGTTTATTTGGAGCGCTTTGAGGCCTATCCTGGAAAAGGAAATATCTTCACATAATAACTAGACAGAAGCATTCTCAGAAAATTCTTTGGATGAGTGCATTCTACTCACAGAGTTGAACCTTCTCTGTGATAGAAGAGTTTTCAAACTCTCTTTTTGTAGAATCTGCAAGTGCACATTTGGAACTGTTGGAGGCCAACGCTGGAAAAGGAAACATCCTCACATAGAAACTAGACAGAAGCATTCTCAGAAACTTGCTTGGACGAGTGCATTCAACTCACAGACTTGAACCTTTCTTTTGAAAGAGCAGTTTTGGAACACTCTTTTTGTAGAATCTGCTAGTGTATATTTGGAGCGCTGTGAGGCCTATGCTGGGAAATGGAATATCTTCACATAAAAACTAGACGGAATCATTCTCAGAAACTTCTGTGTGATGAGTGCATTCAACTCACAGACTTGAACGTTCCTTTTGATAGAACAGTTTTGAAACACTCCTTTTGTACAATCTGCAAGTGTTTATTTCGAGCGCTTGGAGGCCTATGCTGGAAAAGGAAGTGTCTTCAAATAACAAATACACAGAAGCATTCTCAGAAACTTCTTTGTGATGAGTGCATTCAACTCACAGACTTGAACCTTCCTTTTGAAAGAGCAGTTTTGAAACACTCTTTTTGTAGAATCTGCAAGTGGATATTTGGAGCGCTTTGAGGCCTATGCTGGGAAATGATATATCTTCTCCTAAAAACTAGACAGAAGCATTCTCAGAAACTTCTGTGTGATGAGTGCATTCAACTCACAGACTTGAACATTGCTTTTGATAGAGCAGTTTGGAAACACTCCTTTTGTAAAATCTGCAAGTGTTTATTTGGAGCGCTTTGAGGCCTATCCTGGAAAAGGAATTATCTTCACATAATAACTAGACAGAAGCATTCTCAGAAACTTCTTTGGGATGAGTGCATTCTACTCACAGAGTTGAACCTTCTTTGTGATAGAAGAGTTTTCAAACTCTCTTTTTGTAGAATCTGCAAGTGCACTTTTGGAACTGTTGGAGGCCAACGCTGGAAAAGGAAACATCCTCACATAGAAACTAGACAGAAGCATTCTCAGAAACTTGCTTGTGACGAGTGCATTCAACTCACAGACTTGAACCTTTCTTTCGAAAGAGCAGTTTTGGAACACTCTTTTTGTAGAATCTGCTAGTGTATATTTGGAGCGCTGTGAGGCCTATGCTGGGAAATGAAATATCTTCACCTAAAAACTAGACGGAAGCATTCTCAGAAACTTCTGTGTGATGAGTGCATTCAACTCACAGACTTGAACGTTCCTTTTGATAGAACAGTTTTGAAACACTCCATTTGTAGAATCTGCAAGTGTTTATTTCGAGTGATTGGGGGCCTCTGCTGGAAAAGGAAATGTCTTCAAATAACAACTACACAGAAGCATTCTCAGAAACTTCTTTGTGATGAGTGCCTTCAACTCACAGACTTGAACCTTCCTTTTGAAAGAGCAGTTTTGAAACACTCTTTTTGTAGAATCTGCAAGTGGATATTTGGAGCGCTTTGAGGCCTATGCTGGGAAATGAAATATCTTCTCCTAAAAACTAGACAGAAGCATTCTGAGAAACTTCTGTGTGATGAGTGCATTCAACTCACAGTCTTGAACACTGCTTTTGATAGAGCAGTTTGGAAACACTCCTTTTGTAAAATCTGCAAGTGTTTATTTGGAGCGCATTGAGGCCTATCCTGGAAAAGGAAATATCTTCACATAATAACTAGACAGAAGCATTCTCAGAAACTTCTTTGTGATGAGTGCATTCTACTCACAGAGTTGAACCTTCTTTGTGATAGAAGAGTTTTCAAACTCTCTTTTTGTAGAATCTGCAAGTGCACATTTGGAACTGTTGGAGGCCAACGCTGGAAAAGGAAACATCCTCACTTAGAAACTAGAGAGAAGCATTCTCAGAAACTTGCTTGGACGAGTGCATTCAACTCACAGACTTGAACCTTTCTTTTGAAAGAGCAGTTTTGGAACACTCTTTTTGTAGAATCTGCTAGTGTATATTAGGAGCGCTGTGAGGCCTATGCTGGGAAATGAAATATCTTCACCTAAAAACTAGACGGAATCATTCTCAGAAACTTCTGTGTGATGAGTGCATTCAACTCACAGACTTGAACGTTCCTTTTGATAGAACAGTTTTGAAACACTCCTTTTGTACAATCTGCAAGTGTTTATTTCGAGCGCTTGGAGGCCTATGCTGGAAAAGGAAGTGTCTTCAAATAACAAATACACAGAAGCATTCTCAGAAACTTCTTTGTGATGAGTGCATTCAACTCACAGACTTGAACCTTCCTTTTGAAAGAGCAGTTTTGAAACACTCTTTTTGTAGAATCTGCAAGTGGATATTTGGAGCGCTTTGAGGCCTATGCTGGGAAATGATATATCTTCTCCTAAAAACTAGACAGAAGCATTCTCAGAAACTTCTGTGTGATGAGTGCATTCAACTCACAGACTTGAACATTGCTTTTGATAGAGCAGTTTGGAAACACTCCTTTTGTAAAATCCGCAAGTGTTTATTTGGAGCGCTTTGAGGCCTATCCTGGAAAAGGAATTATCTTCACATAATAACTAGACAGAAGCATTCTCAGAAACTTCTTTGGGATGAGTGCATTCTACTCACAGAGTTGAACCTTCTTTGTGATAGAAGAGTTTTGAAACTCTCTTTTTGTAGAATCTGCAAGTGCACTTTTGGAACTGTTGGAGGCCAACGCTGGAAAAGGAAACATCCTCACATAGAAACTAGACAGAAGCATTCTCAGAAACTTGCTTGTGACGAGTGCATTCAACTCACAGACTTGAACCTTTCTTTTGAAAGAGCAGTTTTGGAACACTCTTTTTGTAGAATCTGCTAGTGTATATTTGGAGCGCTGTGAGGCCTATGCTGGGAAATGAAATATCTTCACCTAAAAACTAGACGGAAGCATTCTCAGAAACTTCTGTGTGATGAGTGCATTCAACTCACAGACGTGAACGTTCCTTTTGATAGAACAGTTTTGAAACACTCCTTTTGTAGAATCTGCAAGTGTTTATTTGGAGCGCTTAGAGTCCTATGCTGGAAAAGGAAATGTCTTCAAATAACAACTACACAGAAGCATTCTCAGAAACTTCTTTGTGATGAGTGCATTCAACTCACAGACTTGAACCTCCCTTTTGAAAGAGCAGCTTTGAAACACTCTTTTTGTAGAATCTGCAAGTGGATATTTGGAGCGCTTTGACACCTATGCTGGGAAATGAAATATCTTCTCCTAGAAACTAGACAGAAGCATTCTCAGAAACTTCGTGTGATGAGTGCATTCAACTCACAGACTTGAACATTGCTTTTGATAGAGCAGTTTGGAAACACTCCTTTTGTAAAATCTGCAAGTGTTTATTTGGAGCGCTTTGAGGCCTATCCTGGAAAAGGAAATATCTTCACATAATAACTAGACAGAAGCATTCTCAGAAACTTCTTTGTGATGAGTGCATTCTACTCACAGAGCTGAACCTTCTTTGTGATAGAAGAGTTTTCAAACTCTCTTTTTGTAGAATCTGCAAGTGCACATTTGGAACTGTTGGAGGCCAACGCTGGAAAAGGAAACATCCTCACATAGAAACTAGACAGAAGCATTCTCAGAAACTTGCTTGTGACGAGTGCATTCAACTCACAGACTTGAACATTTCTTTTGAAAGAGCAGTTTTGGAACACTCTTTTTATAGAATCTGCTAGTGTATATTTGGAGCGCTGAGAGGCCTATGCTGGGAAATGAAATATCTTCACCTAAAAACTAGACGGAAGCATTCTCAGAAACTTCTGTGTGATGAGTGCATTCAACTCACAGACTTGAACGTTCCTTTTTATAGAACAGTTTTGAAACACTCCTTTTGTAGAATCTGCAAGTGTTTCTTTCGAGTACTTGGAGGCCTATGCTGGAAAAGGAAATGTCTTCAAATAACAACTACACAGAAGCATTCTCAGAAACTTCTTTGTGATGAGTGCATTCAACTCACAGACATGAACCTTCCTTTTGAAAGAGCAGCTTTGAAACACTCTTTTTGTAGAATCTGCAAGTGGATATTTGGAGCGCTTTGAGGCCTATGCTGGGAAATGAAATATTTTCTCCTAAAAACTAGACAGAAGCATTCTCAGAAACTTCTGTGTGATGAGTGCATTCACCTCACAGACTTGAACACTGCTTTTGATAGAGCAGTTTGGAAACACTCCTTTTGTAAAATCTGCAAGTGTTTATTTGGAGCGCTTTGAGGCCTATCCTGGAAAAGGAAATATCTTCACATAATAACTAGACCGAAGCATTCTCAGAAACTACTTTGTGATGAGTGCATTCTACTCACAGAGTTGAACCTTCTTTGTGATAGAAGAGTTTTGAAACTCTCTTTTTGTAGAATCTGCAAGTGCACATTTGGAACTGTTGGAGGCCAACGCTGGAAAGGAAACATCCTCACGTAGAAACTAGACAGAAGAATTCTCAGAAATTTGCTTGTGACGAGTGCATTCAACTCACAGACTTGAAGCTTTCTTTTGAAAGAGCAGTTTTGGAACACTCCTTTTGTAGGATCTGCTAGTGTATATTTGGAGCGCTGTGAGGCCTATGCTGGGAAATGATATATCTTCACCTAAAAACTAGACGGAAGCATTCTCAGAAACTTCTGTGTGATGAGTGCATTCAACTCACAGACTTGAACGTTCCTTTTGATAGAACAGTTTTGAAACACTCCTTTTGTAGAATCTGCAAGTGTTTATTTCGAGTGCTTGGGGGCCTATGCTGGAAAAGGAAATGTCTTCAAATAACAACTACACAGAAGCATTCTCAGAAACTTCTTTGTGATGAGTGCATTCAACTCACAGACTTGAACCTTCCTTTTGAAAGAGCAGCTTTGAAACACTCTTTTTGTAGAATCTGCAAGTGGATATTTGGAGCGCTTTGAGGCCTATGCTGGGAAATGAAATATCTTCTCCTAAAAACTAGACAGAAGCATTCTCAGAAACTTCTGTGTGATGAGTGCATTCAACTCACAGTCTTGAACACTGCTTTTGATAGAGCAGTTTGGAAACACTCCTTTTGTAAAATCTGCAAGTGTTTATTTGGAGCGCATTGAGGCCTATCCTGGAAAAGGAAATATCTTCACATAATAACTAGACAGAAGCATTCTCAGAAACTTCTTTGTGATGAGTGCAGTCTACTCACAGAGTTGAACCTTCTTTGTGATAGAAGAGTTTTCAAACTCTCTTTTTGTAGAATCTGCAAGTGCACATTTGGAACTGTTGGAGGCCAACGCTGGAAAAGGAAACATCCTCACTTAGAAACTAGAGAGAAGCATTCTCAGAAACTTGCTTGTGACGAGTGCATTCAACTCACAGACTTGAAGTTTCTTTTGAAAGAGCAGTTTTGGAACACTCTTTTTGTAGAATCTGCTAGTGTATATTTGGAGCGCTGTGAGGCCTATGCTGGGAAATGAAATAACTTCAACTAAAAACTAGACGGAAGCATTCTCAGAAACTTCTGTGTGATGAGTGCATTCAACTCACAGACTTGAATGTTCCTTTTGATAGAACAGTTTTGAAACACTCCTTTTGTACAATCTGCAAGTGTTTATTTCGAGTGCTTGGAGGCCTATGCTGGAAAAGGTAATGTCTTCAAATAACAACTACACAGAAGCATTCTCAGAAACTTCTTTGTGATGAGTGCATTCAACTCACAGACTTGAACCTTCCTTTTGAAAGAGCAGCTTTGAAACACTCTTTTTGTAGAATCTGCAAGTGGATATTTGGAGCGCTTTGAGGCCTATGCTGGGAAATGGAGTATCTTCTCCTAAAAACTAGACAGAAGCATTCTCAGAAACTTCTGTGTGATGAGTGCATTCAACTCACAGACTTGAACATTGCTTTTGATAGAGCAGTTTGGAAACACTCTTTTTGTAAAATCTGCAAGTGTTTATTTGGAGCGCTTTGAGGCCTATCCTGGAAAAGGAAATATCTTCACATAATAACTAGACAGAAGCATTCTCAGAAACTTCTTTGTGATGAGTGCCTTCTACTCACAGAGTTGAACCTTCTTTGTGATAGAAGAGTTTTCAAACTCTCTTTTTGTAGAATCTGCAAGTGCACATTTGGAACTGTTGGAGGTCAACGCTGGAAAAGGAAACACCCTCACATAGAAACTAGACAGAAGCATTCTCAGAAACTTGCTTGTGACGAGTGCATTCAACTCACAGACTTGAACCTTTCTTTTGAAAGAGCAGTTTCGGAACACTCTTTTTGTAGAATCTGCTAGTGTATATTTGGAGCACTGTGAGGCCTATGCTGGGAAATGAAATATCTTCACCTAAAAACTAGACGGAAGCATTCTCAGAAACTTCTGTGTGATGAGTGCATTCAACTCACAGACTTGAATGTTCCTTTTGATAGAATAGTTTTGAAACACTCCTTTTGTACAATCTGCAAGTGTTTATTTCGAGTGCTTGGAGGCCTATGCTGGAAAAGGAAGTGTCTTCAAATAACAACTACACAGAAGCATTCTCAGAAACTTCTTTGTGATGAGTGCATTCAACTCACAGACTTGAACCTTCCTTTTGAAAGAGCAGTTTTGAAACACTCTTTTTGTAGAATCTGCAAGTGGATATTTGGAGCGCTTTGAGGCCTATGCTGGGAAATGAAATATCTTCTCCTAAAAACTAGACAGAAGCATTCTCAGAAACTTCTGTGTGATGAGTGCATTCAACTCACAGACTTGAACATTGCTTTTGATAGAGCAGTTTGGAAACACTCCTTTTGTAAAATCTGCAAGTGTTTATTTGGAGCGCTTTGAGGCCTATCCTGGAAAAGGAAATATCTTCACATAATAACTAGACAGAAGCATTCTCAGAAACTTCTTTGGATGAGTGCATTCTACTCACAGAGTTGAACCTTCTTTGGGATAGAAGAGTTTTCAAACTCTCTTTTTGTAGAATCTGCAAGTGCACAATTGGAACTGTTGGAGGCCAACGCTGGAAAAGGAAACATCCTCACATAGAAACTAGACAGAAGCATTCTCAGAAACTTGCTTGTGACGAGTGCATTCAACTCACAGACTTGAACCTTTCTTTTGAAAGAGCAGTTTTGGAACACTCTTTTTGTAGAATCTGCTAGTGTATATTTGGAGCGCTGTGAGGCCTATGCTGGGAAATGAAATATCTTCACCTAAAAACTAGACGGAAGCATTCTCAGAAACTTCTGTGTGATGAGTGCATTCAACTCACAGACTTGAACGTTCCTTTTGATAGAACAGTTTTGAAACACTCCTTTTGTAGAATCTGCAAGTGTTTATTTCGAGTGCTTGGGGGCCTATGCTGGAAAAGGAAATGTCTTCAAATAACAACTACACAGAAGCATTCTCAGAAACTTCTTTGTGATGAGTGCATTCAACTCACAGACTTGAACCTTCCTTTTGAAAGAGCAGCTTTGAAACACTCTTTTTGTAGAATCTGCAAGTGGATATTTGGAGCGCTTTGAGGCCTATCCTGGGAAATGAAATATCTTCTCCTAAAAACTAGACAGAAGCATTCTCAGAAACTTCTGTGTGATGAGTGCATTCAACTCACAGTCTTGAACACTGCTTTTGATAGAGCAGTTTGGAAACACTCCTTTTGTAAAATCTGCAAGTGTTTATTTGGAGCGCATTGAGGCCTATCCTGGAAAAGGAAATATCTTCACATAATAACTAGACAGAAGCATTCTCAGAAACTTCTTTGTGATGAGTGCATTCTACTCACAGAGTTGAACCTTCTTTGTGATAGAAGAGTTTTCAAACTCTCTTTTTGTAGAATCTGCAAGTGCACATTTGGAACTGTTGGAGGCCAACGCTGGAAAAGGAAACATCCTCACATAGAAACTAGACAGAAGCATTCTCAGAAACTTGCTTGTGACGAGTGCATTCAACTCACAGACTTGAACCTTTCTTTTGAAAGAGCAGTTTCGGAACACTCTTTTTGTAGAATCTGCTAGTGTATATTTGGAGCGCTGTGAGGCCTATGCTGGGAAATGAAATATCTTCACCTAAAAACTAGACGGAAGCATTCTCAGAAACTTCTGTGTGATGAGTGCATTCAACTCACAGAATTGAATGTTCCTTTTGATAGAACAGTTTTGAAACACTCCTTTTGTACAATCTGCAAGTGTTTATTTCGAGTGCTTGGAGGCCTATCCTGGAAAAGGAAGTGTCTTCAAATAACAACTACACAGAAGCATTCTCAGAAACTTCTTTGTGATGAGTGCATTCAACTCACAGACTTGAACCTTCCTTTTGAAAGAGCAGTTTTGAAACACTCTTTGTAGAATCTGCAAGTGGATATTTGGAGCGCTTTGAGGCCTATGCAGGGAAATGAAATATCTTCTCCTAAAAACTAGACAGAAGCATTCTCAGAAACTTCTGTGTGATGAGTGCATTCAACTCACAGACTTGAACATTGCTTTTGATAGAGCAGTTTGGAAACACTCCTTTTGTAAAATCTGCAAGTGTTTATTTGGAGCGCTTTGAGGCCTATCCTGGAAAAGGAAATATCTTCACATAATAACTAGACAGAAGCATTCTCAGAAACTTCTTTGGATGAGTGCATTCTACTCACAGAGTTGAACCTTCTTTGGGATAGAAGAGTTTTCAAACTCTCTTTTTGTAGAATCTGCAAGTGCACATTTGGAACTGTTGGAGGCCAACGCTGGAAAAGGAAACATCCTCACATAGAAACTAGACAGAAGCATTCTCAGAAACTTGCTTGTGACGAGTGCATTCAACTCACAGACTTGAACCTTTCTTTTGAAAGAGCAGTTTTGGAACACTCTTTTTGTAGAATCTGCTAGTGTATATTTGGAGCGCTGTGAGGCCTATGCTGGGAAATGAAATATCTTCACCTAAAAACTAGACGGAAGCATTCTCAGAAACTTCTGTGTGATGAGTGCATTCAACTCACAGACTTGAACGTTCCTTTTGATAGAACAGTTTTGAAACACTCCTTTTGTAGAATCTGCAAGTGTTTATTTCGAGTGCTTGGGGGCCTATGCTGGAAAAGGAAATGTCTTCAAATAACAACTACACAGAAGCATTCTCAGAAACTTCTTTGTGATGAGTGCATTCAACTCACAGACTTGAACCTCCTTTTGAAAGAGCAGCTTTGAAACACTCTTTTTGTAGAATCTGCAAGTGGATACTTGGAGCGCTTTGAGGCCTATGCTGGGAAATGAAATATCTTCTCCTAAAAACTAGACAGAAGCATTCTCAGAAACTTCTGTGTGATGAGTGCATTCAACTCACAGACTTGAACACTGCTTTTGATAGAGCAGTTTGGAAACACTCCTTTTGTAAAATCTGCAAGTGTTTATTTGGAGCGCTTTGAGGCCTATCCTGGAAAAGGAAATATCTTCACATAATAACTAGACAGAAGCATTCTCAGAAACTTCTTTGTGATGAGTGCATTCTACTCACAGAGTTGAACCTTCTTTGTGATGGAAGAGTTTTCAAACTCTCTTTTTGTAGAATCTGCAAGTGCACATTTGGAACTGTTGGAGGCCAACGCTGGAAAAGGAAACATCCTCACATAGAAACTAGACAGAAGCATTGTCAGAAACTTGCTTGTGACGAGTGCATTCAACTCACAGACTTGAACTTTTCTTTTGAAAGAGCAGTTTTGGAACACTCTTTTTGTAGAATCTGCTAGTGTATATTTGGAGCGCTGTGAGGCCTATGCTGGGAAATGAAATATCTTCACCTAAAAACTAGACGGAAGCATTCTCAGAAAACTCTGTGTGATGAGTGCATTCAACTCACAGACTTGAACGTTCCTTTTGATAGAACAGTTTTGAAACACTCCTTTTTTAGAATCTGCAAGTCTTTATTTCGAGCGCTTGGAGGCCTATGCTGGAAAAGGAAATGTCTTCAAATAACAACTACACAGAAGCATTCTCAGAAACTTCTTTGTGATGAGCGCATTCAACTCACAGACTTGAACCTTCCTTTTGAAAGAGCAGCTTTGAAACACTCTTTTTGTAGAATCTGCAAGTGGATATTTGGAGCGCTTTGAGGCCTATGCTGGGAAATGAAATATCTTCTCCTAAAAACTAGACAGAAGCATTCTCAGAAACTTCTGTGTGATGAGTGCATTCAACTCACAGACTTGAACATTGCTTTTGATAGAGCAGTTTGGAAACACTCCTTTTGTAAAATCTGCAAGTGTTTATTTGGAGCGCTTTGAGGCCTATCCTGGAAAAGGAAATATCTTCACATAATAACTAGACAGAAGCATTCTCAGAAACTTCTTTGTGATGAGTGCATTCTACTCACAGAGCTGAACCTTCTTTGTGATAGAAGAGTTTTCAAACTCTCTTTTTGTAGAATCTGCAAGTGCACATTTGGAACTGTTGGAGGCCAACGCTGGAAAAGGAAACATCCTCACATAGAAACTAGACAGAAGCATTCTCAGAAACTTGCTTGTGACGAGTGCATTCAACTCACAGACTTGAACCTTTCTTTTGAAAGAGCAGTTTTGGAACACTCTTTTTGTAGAATCTGCTAGTGTATATTTGGAGCGCTGTGAGGCCTATGCTGGGAAATGAAATATCTTCACCTAAAAACTAGACGGAAGCATTCTCAGAAACTTCTGTGTGAGGAGTGCTTTCAACTCACAGACTTGAACGTTCCTTTTGATAGAACAGTTTTGAAACACTCCTTTTGTAGAATCTGCAAGTGTTTATTTCGAGTGCTTGGAGGCCTATGCTGGAAAAGGAAATGTCTTCAAATAACAACTACACAGAAGCATTCTCAGAAACTTCTTTGTGATGAGTGCATTCAACTCACAGACTTGAACCTTCCTTTTGAAAGAGCAGTTTTGAAACACTCTTTTTGTAGAATCTGCAAGTGGATATTTGGAGCGCTTTGAGGCCTATGCTGGGATATGAAATATCTTCTCCTAAAAACTAGACAGAAGCATTCTGAGAAACTTCTGTGTGATGAGTGCATTCAACTCACAGACTTGAACATTGCTTTTGATAGAGCAGTTTGGAAACACTCCTTTTGTAAAATCTGCAAGTGTTTATTTGGAGCGCTTTGAGGGCTATCCTGGAAAAGGAAATATCGTCACATAATAACTAGACAGAAGCATTCTCAGAAACTTCTTTGTGATGAGTGCATTCTACTCACGGAGTTGAACCTTCTTTGTGATAGAAGAGTTTTCAATCTCTCTTTCTGTAGAATCTGCAAGTGCACATTTGGAACTGTTGGACGCCAACGCTGGAAAAGGAAACATCCTCACATAGAAACTAGACAGAAGCATTCTCAGAAACTTGCTTGTGACGAGTGCATTCAACTCACAGACTTGAACCTTTCTTTTGAAAGAGCAGTTTTGGAACACTCTTTTTGTAGAATCTGCTAGTGTATATTTGGAGCGCTGTGAGGCCTATGCTGGGAAATGAAATATCTTCACCTAAAAACTAGACGGAAGCATTCTCAGAAACTTCTGTGTGATGAGTGCATTCAACTCACAGACTTGAACGTTCCTTTTTATAGAACAGTTTTGAAACACTCCTTTGTAGAATCTGCATGTGTTTCTTTCGAGTGCTTGGAGGCCTATGCTGGAAAAGGAAATGTCTTCAAATAACAACTACACAGAAGCATTCTCAGAAACTTCTTTGTGATGAGTGCATTCAACTCACAGACTTGAACCTTCCTTTTGAAAGAGCAGCTTTGAAACACTCTTTTTGTAGAATCTGCAAGTTGATATTTGGAGCACTTTGAGGCCTATGCTGGGAAATGAAATATCTTCTCCTAAAAACTAGACATAAGAATTCTCAGAAACTTCTGTGTGATGAGTGCATTCATCTCACAGACTTGAACACTGCTTTTGATAGAGCAGTTTGGAAACACACCTTTTGTAAAATCTGCAAGTGTTTATTTGGAGCGCTTTGAGGCCTATCCTGGAAAAGGAAATATCTTCACATAATAATTAGACCGAAGCACTCTCAGAAACTACTTTGTGATGAGTGCATTCTACTCACAGAGTTGAACCTTCTTTGTGATAGAAGACTTTTCAAACTCTCTTTTTGTAGAATCTGCAAGTGCACATTTTGAACTGTTGGAGGCCAATGCTGGAAAAGGAAATATCCTCACATAGAAACTAGACAGAAGCATTCTCAGAAAGTTGCTTGGACGAGTGCATTCAACTCACAGACTTGAACCTTTCTTTTGAAAGAGCAGTTTTGGAACACTCTTTTTGTAGAATCTGCTAGTGTATATTTGGAGCGCTGTGAGGCCTATGCTGGGAAATGAAATATCTTCACCTAAAAACTAGACGGAAGCATTCTCAGAAACTTCTGTGTGATGAGTGCATTCAACTCACAGACTTGAACGTTCCTTTTGATAGAACAGTTTTGAAACACTCCTTTTGTACAATCTGCAAGTGTTTATTTCGAGCGCTTGGGGCTCTATGCTGGAAAAGGAAATGTCTTCAAATAACAACTACACAGAAGCATTCTCAGAAACTTCTTTGTGATGAGTGCCTTCAACTCACAGAGTTGAACCTTCCTTTTGAAAGAGCAGTTTTGAAACACTCTTTTTGTAGAATCTGAAAGTGGATATTTGGAGCGCTTTGAGGCCTATGCTGAGAAATGAAATATCTTCTCCTAAAAACTAGACAGAAGCATTCTCAGAAACTTCTGTGTGATGAGTGCATTCAACTCACAGACTTGAACATTGCTTTTGATAGAGCAGTTTGGAAACACTCCTTTTGTAAAATCTGCAAGTGTTTATTTGGAGCGCATTGAGGCCTATCCTGGAAAAGGAAATATCTTCACATAATAACTAGACAGAAGCATTCTCAGAAACTTCTTTGTGATGAGTGCATTCTACTCACAGAGTTGAACCTTCTTTGTGATAGAAGAGTTTTCAAACTCTCTTTTTGTAGAATCTGCAAGTGCACATTTGGAACTGTTGGAGGCCAACGCTGGAAAAGGAAACATCCTCACATAGAAACTAGACAGAAGCATTCTCAGAAACTTGCTTGTGACGAGTGCATTCAACTCACAGACTTGAACCTTTCTTTTGAAAGAGCAGTTTCGGAACACTCTTTTTGTAGAATCTGCTAGTGTATATTTGGAGCGCTGTGAGGCCTATGCTGGGAAATGAAATATCTTCACCTAAAAACTAGACGGAAGCATTCTCAGAAACTTCTGTGTGATGAGTGCATTCAACTCACAGAATTGAATGTTCCTTTTGATAGAACAGTTTTGAAACACTCCTTTTGTACAATCTGCAAGTGTTTATTTCGAGTGCTTGGAGGCCTATCCTGGAAAAGGAAGTGTCTTCAAATAACAACTACACAGAAGCATTCTCAGAAACTTCTTTGTGATGAGTGCATTCAACTCACAGACTTGAACCTTCCTTTTGAAAGAGCAGTTTTGAAACACTCTTTGTAGAATCTGCAAGTGGATATTTGGAGCGCTTTGAGGCCTATGCAGGGAAATGAAATATCTTCTCCTAAAAACTAGACAGAAGCATTCTCAGAAACTTCTGTGTGATGAGTGCATTCAACTCACAGACTTGAACATTGCTTTTGATAGAGCAGTTTGGAAACACTCCTTTTGTAAAATCTGCAAGTGTTTATTTGGAGCGCTTTGAGGCCTATCCTGGAAAAGGAAATATCTTCACATAATAACTAGACAGAAGCATTCTCAGAAACTTCTTTGGATGAGTGCATTCTACTCACAGAGTTGAACCTTCTTTGGGATAGAAGAGTTTTCAAACTCTCTTTTTGTAGAATCTGCAAGTGCACATTTGGAACTGTTGGAGGCCAACGCTGGAAAAGGAAACATCCTCACATAGAAACTAGACAGAAGCATTCTCAGAAACTTGCTTGTGACGAGTGCATTCAACTCACAGACTTGAACCTTTCTTTTGAAAGAGCAGTTTTGGAACACTCTTTTTGTAGAATCTGCTAGTGTATATTTGGAGCGCTGTGAGGCCTATGCTGGGAAATGAAATATCTTCACCTAAAAACTAGACGGAATCATTCTCAGAAACTTCTGTGTGATGAGTGCATTCAACTCACAGACTTGAACGTTCCTTTTGATAGAACAGTTTTGAAACACTCCTTTTGTAGAATCTGCAAGTGTTTATTTCGAGTGCTTGGGGGCCTATGCTGGAAAAGGAAATGTCTTCAAATAACAACTACACAGAAGCATTCTCAGAAACTTCTTTGTGATGAGTGCATTCAACTCACAGACTTGAACCTCCTTTTGAAAGAGCAGCTTTGAAACACTCTTTTTGTAGAATCTGCAAGTGGATATTTGGAGCGCTTTGAGGCCTATGCTGGGAAATGAAATATCTTCTCCTAAAAACTAGACAGAAGCATTCTCAGAAACTTCTGTGTGATGAGTGCATTCAACTCAAAGACTTGAACACTGCTTTTGATAGAGCAGTTTGGAAACACTCCTTTTGTAAAATCTGCAAGTGTTTATTTGGAGCGCTTTGAGGCCTATCCTGGAAAAGGAAATATCTTCACATAATAACTAGACAGAAGCATTCTCAGAAACTTCTTTGTGATGAGTGCATTCTACTCACAGAGTTGAACCTTCTTTGTGATGGAAGAGTTTTCAAACTCTCTTTTTGTAGAATCTGCAAGTGCACATTTGGAACTGTTGGAGGCCAACGCTGGAAAAGGAAACATCCTCACATAGAAACTAGACAGAAGCATTGTCAGAAACTTGCTTGTGACGAGTGCATTCAACTCACAGACTTGAACTTTTCTTTTGAAAGAGCAGTTTTGGAACACTCTTTTTGTAGAATCTGCTAGTGTATATTTGGAGCGCTGTGAGGCCTATGCTGGGAAATGAAATATCTTCACCTAAAAACTAGACGGAAGCATTCTCAGAAAACTCTGTGTGATGAGTGCATTCAACTCACAGACTTGAACGTTCCTTTTGATAGAACAGTTTTGAAACACTCCTTTTTTAGAATCTGCAAGTCTTTATTTCGAGCGCTTGGAGGCCTATGCTGGAAAAGGAAATGTCTTCAAATAACAACTACACAGAAGCATTCTCAGAAACTTCTTTGTGATGAGCGCATTCAACTCACAGACTTGAACCTTCCTTTTGAAAGAGCAGCTTTGAAACACTCTTTTTGTAGAATCTGCAAGTGGATATTTGGAGCGCTTTGAGGCCTATGCTGGGAAATGAAATATCTTCTCCTAAAAACTAGACAGAAGCATTCTCAGAAACTTCTGTGTGATGAGTGCATTCAACTCACAGACTTGAACATTGCTTTTGATAGAGCAGTTTGGAAACACTCCTTTTGTAAAATCTGCAAGTGTTTATTTGGAGCGCTTTGAGGCCTATCCTGGAAAAGGAAATATCTTCACATAATAACTAGACAGAAGCATTCTCAGAAACTTCTTTGTGATGAGTGCATTCTACTCACAGAGCTGAACCTTCTTTGTGATAGAAGAGTTTTCAAACTCTCTTTTTGTAGAATCTGCAAGTGCACATTTGGAACTGTTGGAGGCCAACGCTGGAAAAGGAAACATCCTCACATAGAAACTAGACAGAAGCATTCTCAGAAACTTGCTTGTGACGAGTGCATTCAACTCACAGACTTGAACCTTTCTTTTGAAAGAGCAGTTTTGGAACACTCTTTTTGTAGAATCTGCTAGTGTATATTTGGAGCGCTGTGAGGCCTATGCTGGGAAATGAAATATCTTCACCTAAAAACTAGACGGAAGCATTCTCAGAAACTTCTGTGTGAGGAGTGCTTTCAACTCACAGACTTGAACGTTCCTTTTGATAGAACAGTTTTGAAACACTCCTTTTGTAGAATCTGCAAGTGTTTATTTCGAGTGCTTGGAGGCCTATGCTGGAAAAGGAAATGTCTTCAAATAACAACTACACAGAAGCATTCTCAGAAACTTCTTTGTGATGAGTGCATTCAACTCACAGACTTGAACCTTCCTTTTGAAAGAGCAGTTTTGAAACACTCTTTTTGTAGAATCTGCAAGTGGATATTTGGAGCGCTTTGAGGCCTATGCTGGGATATGAAATATCTTCTCCTAAAAACTAGACAGAAGCATTCTGAGAAACTTCTGTGTGATGAGTGCATTCAACTCACAGACTTGAACATTGCTTTTGATAGAGCAGTTTGGAAACACTCCTTTTGTAAAATCTGCAAGTGTTTATTTGGAGCGCTTTGAGGGCTATCCTGGAAAAGGAAATATCGTCACATAAAAACTAGACAGAAGCATTCTCAGAAACTTCTTTGTGATGAGTGCATTCTACTCACGGAGTTGAACCTTCTTTGTGATAGAAGAGTTTTCAATCTCTCTTTCTGTAGAATCTGCATGTGCACATTTGGAACTGTTGGACGCCAACGCTGGAAAAGGAAACATCCTCACATAGAAACTAGACAGAAGCATTCTCAGAAACTTGCTTGTGACGAGTGCATTCAACTCACAGACTTGAACCTTTCTTTTGAAAGAGCAGTTTTGGAACACTCTTTTTGTAGAATCTGCTAGTGTATATTTGGAGCGCTGTGAGGCCTATGCTGGGAAATGAAATATCTTCACCTAAAAACTAGACGGAAGCATTCTCAGAAACTTCTGTGTGATGAGTGCATTCAACTCACAAACTTGAACGTTCCTTTTTATAGAACAGTTTTGAAACACTCCTTTGTAGAATCTGCATGTGTTTCTTTCGAGTGCTTGGAGGCCTATGCTGGAAAAGGAAATGTCTTCAAATAACAACTACACAGAAGCATTCTCAGAAACTTCTTTGTGATGAGTGCATTCAACTCACAGACTTGAACCTTCCTTTTGAAAGAGCAGCTTTGAAACACTCTTTTTGTAGAATCTGCAAGTTGATATTTGGAGCACTTTGAGGCCTATGCTGGGAAATGAAATATCTTCTCCTAAAAACTAGACATAAGAATTCTCAGAAACTTCTGTGTGATGAGTGCATTCATCTCACAGACTTGAACACTGCTTTTGATAGAGCAGTTTGGAAACACACCTTTTGTAAAATCTGCAAGTGTTTATTTGGAGCGCTTTGAGGCCTATCCTGGAAAAGGAAATATCTTCACATAATAATTAGACCGAAGCACTCTCAGAAACTACTTTGTGATGAGTGCATTCTACTCACAGAGTTGAACCTTCTTTGTGATAGAAGACTTTTCAAACTCTCTTTTTGTAGAATCTGCAAGTGCACATTTTGAACTGTTGGAGGCCAATGCTGGAAAAGGAAATATCCTCACATAGAAACTAGACAGAAGCATTCTCAGAAAGTTGCTTGGACGAGTGCATTCAACTCACAGACTTGAACCTTTCTTTTGAAAGAGCAGTTTTGGAACACTCTTTTTGTAGAATCTGCTAGTGTATATTTGGAGCGCTGTGAGGCCTATGCTGGGAAATGAAATATCTTCACCTAAAAACTAGACGGAAGCATTCTCAGAAACTTCTGTGTGATGAGTGCATTCAACTCACAGACTTGAACGTTGCTTTTGATAGAACAGTTTTGAAACACTCCTTTTGTACAATCTGCAAGTGTTTATTTCGAGCGCTTGGGGCTCTATGCTGGAAAAGGAAATGTCTTCAAATAACAACTACACAGAAGCATTCTCAGAAACTTCTTTGTGATGAGTGCCTTCAACTCACAGAGTTGAACCTTCCTTTTGAAAGAGCAGTTTTGAAACACTCTTTTTGTAGAATCTGCAAGTGGATATTTGGAGCGCTTTGAGGCCTATGCTGGGAAATGAAATATCTTCTCCTAAAAACTAGACAGAAGCATTCTCAGAAACTTCTGTGTGATGAGTGCATTCAACTCACAGACTTGAACATTGCTTTTGATAGAGCAGTTTGGAAACACTCCTTTTGTAAAATCTGCAAGTGTTTATTTGGAGCGCTTTGAGGCCTATCCTGGAAAAGGAAATATCTTCACATAATAACTAGACAGAAGCATTCTCAGAAACTTCTGTGTGATGAGTGCATTCAACTCACAGACTTGAACACTGCTTTTGATAGAGCAGTTTGGAAACACTCCTTTTGTAAAATCTGCAAGTGTTTATTTGGAGCGCTTTGAGGCCTATCCTGGAAAAGGAAATATCTTCACATAATAACTAGACAGAAGCATTCTCAGAAACTTCTTTGTGATGAGTGCATTCTACTCACTGAGCTGAACCTTCTTTGTGATAGAAGAGTTTTCAAACTCTCTTTTTGTAGAATCTGCAAGTGCACATTTGGAACTGTTGGAGGCCAACGCTGGAAAAGGAAACATCCTCACATAGAAACTAGACAGAAGCATTCTCAGAAACTTGCTTGTGACGAGTGCATTCAACTCACAGACTTGAACCTTTCTTTTGAAAGAGCAGTTTTGGAACACTCTTTTTGTAGAATCTGCTAATGGATATTTGGAGCGCTGTGAGGCCTATGCTGGGAAATGAAATATCTTCACCTAAAAACTAGACGGAAGCGTTCTGAGAAACTTCTGTGTGATGAGTGCATTCAACTCACAGACTTGAACGTTCCTTTTTATAGAACAGTTCTGAAACACTCCTTTTGTAGAATCTGCAAGTGTTTCTTTCGAGTGCTTGGAGGCCTATGCTGGAAAAGGTAATGTCTTCAAATAACAACTACACAGAAGCATTCTCAGAAACTTCTTTGTGATGAGTGCATTCAACTCACAGACTTGAACCTTCCTTTTGAAAGAGCAGCTTTGAAACACTCTTTTTGTAGAATCTGCAAGGGGATATTTGGAGCGCTTTGAGGCCTATGCTGGGAAATGGAGTATCTTCTCCTAAAAACTAGACAGAAGCATTCTCAGAAACTTCTGTGTGATGAGTGCATTCAACTCACAGACTTGAACATTGCTTTTGATAGAGCAGTTTGGAAACACTCCTTTTGTAAAATCTGCAAGTGTTTATTTGGAGTGCTTTGAGGCCTATCCTGGAAAAGGAAATATCTTCACATAATAACTAGACAGAAGCATTCTCAGAAACTTCTTTGTGATGAGTGCATTCTACTCACAGAGCTGAACCTTCTTTGTGATAGAAGAGTTTTCAAACTCTCTTTTTGTAGAATCTGCAAGTGCACATTTGGAACTGTTGGAGGCCAACGCTGGAAAACGAAACATCCTCACATAGAAACTAGACAGAAGCATTCTCAGAAACTTGCTTGTGACGAGTGCATTCAACTCACAGACTTGAACCTTTCTTTTGAAAGAGCAGTTTTGGAACACTCTTTTTGTAGAATCTGGTAGTGTATATTTGGAGCGCTGTGAGGCCTATGCTGGGAAATGAAATATCTTCACCTAAAAACTAGACGGAAGCATTCTCAGAAACTTCTGTGTGAGGAGTGATTTCAACTCACAGACTTGAACGTTCCTTTTGATAGAACAGTTTTGAAACACTCCTTTTGTAGAATCTGCAAGTGTTTATTTCGAGTGCTTGGAGGCCTATGCTGGAAAAGGAAATGTCTTCAAATAACAACTACACAGAAGCATTCTCAGAAACTTCTTTGTGATGAGTGCATTCAACTCACAGACTTGAACCTTCCTTTTGAAAGAGCAGTTTTGAAACACTCTTTTTGTAGAATCTGCAAGTGGATATTTGGAGCGCTTTGAGGCCTATGCTGGGATATGAAATATCTTCTCCTAAAAACTAGACAGAAGCATTCTCAGAAACTTCTGTGTGATGAGTGCATTCAACTCACAGACTTGAACATTGCTTTTGATAGAGCAGTTTGGAAACACTCCTTTTGTAAAATCTGCAAGTGTTTATTTGGAGCGCTTTGAGGGCTATCCTGGAAAAGGAAATATCGTCACATAATAACTAGACAGAAGCATTCTCAGAAACTTCTTTGTGATGAGTGCATTCTACTCACGGAGTTGAACCTTCTTTGTGATAGAAGAGTTTTCAATCTCTCTTTCTGTAGAATCTGCAAGTGCACATTTGGAACTGTTGGACGCCAACGCTGGAAAAGGAAACATCCTCACATAGAAACTAGACAGAAGCATTCTCAGAAACTTGCTTGTGACGAGTGCATTCAACTCACAGACTTGAACCTTTCTTTTGAAAGAGCAGTTTTGGAACACTCTTTTTGTAGAATCTGCTAGTGTATATTTGGAGCGCTGTGAGGCCTATGCTGGGAAATGAAATATCTTCACCTAAAAACTAGACGGAAGCATTCTCAGAAACTTCTGTGTGATGAGTGCATTCAACTCACAGACTTGAACGTTCCTTTTTATAGAACAGTTTTGAAACACTCCTTTGTAGAATCTGCATGTGTTTCTTTCGAGTGCTTGGAGGCCTATGCTGGAAAAGGAAATGTCTTCAAATAACAACTACACAGAAGCATTCTCAGAAACTTCTTTGTGATGAGTGCATTCAACTCACAGACTTGAACCTTCCTTTTGAAAGAGCAGTTTTGAAACACTCTTTTTGTAGAATCTGCAAGTGGATATTTGGAGCGCTTTGAGGCCTATGCTGGGAAATTAAATATCTTCTCCTAAAAACTAGACAGAAGCATTCTGAGAAACTTCTGTGTGATGAGTGCATTCAACTCACAGTCTTGAACACTGCTTTTGATAGAGCAGTTTGGAAACACTCCTTTTGTAAAATCTGCAAGTGTTTATTTGGAGCGCTTTGAGGCCTATCCTGGAAAAGGAAATATCTTCACATAATAACTAGACAGAAGCATTCTCAGAAACTTCTTTGTGATGAGTGCATTCTACTCACAGAGCTGAACCTTCTTTGTGATAGAAGAGTTTTCAAACTCTCTTTTTGTAGAATCTGCAAGTGCACATTTGGAACTGTTGGAGGCCAACGCTGGAAAAGGAAACATCCTCACATAGAAACTAGACAGAAGCATTCTCAGAAACTTGCTTGTGACGAGTGCATTCAACTCACAGACTTGAACATTTCTTTTGAAAGAGCAGTTTTGGAACACTCTTTTTATAGAATCTGCTAGTGTATATTTGGAGCGCTGAGAGGCCTATGCTGGGAAATGAAATATCTTCACCTAAAAACTAGACGGAAGCATTCTCAGAAACTTCTGTGTGATGAGTGCATTCAACTCACAGACTTGAACGTTCCTTTTTATAGAACAGTTTTGAAACACTCCTTTGTAGAATCTGCATGTGTTTCTTTCGAGTGCTTGGAGGCCTATGCTGGAAAAGGAAATGTCTTCAAATAACAACTACACAGAAGCATTCTCAGAAACTTCTTTGTGATGAGTGCATTCAACTCACAGACTTGAACCTTCCTTTTGAAAGAGCAGTTTTGAAACACTCTTTTTGTAGAATCTGCAAGTGGATATTTGGAGCGCTTTGAGGCCTATGCTGGGAAATTAAATATCTTCTCCTAAAAACTAGACAGAAGCATTCTGAGAAACTTCTGTGTGATGAGTGCATTCAACTCACAGTCTTGAACACTGCTTTTGATAGAGCAGTTTGGAAACACTCCTTTTGTAAAATCTGCAAGTGTTTATTTGGAGCGCTTTGAGGCCTATCCTGGAAAAGGAAATATCTTCACATAATAACTAGACAGAAGCATTCTCAGAAACTTCTTTGTGATGAGTGCATTCTACTCACAGAGCTGAACCTTCTTTGTGATAGAAGAGTTTTCAAACTCTCTTTTTGTAGAATCTGCAAGTGCACATTTGGAACTGTTGGAGGCCAACGCTGGAAAAGGAAACATCCTCACATAGAAACTAGACAGAAGCATTCTCAGAAACTTGCTTGTGACGAGTGCATTCAACTCACAGACTTGAACATTTCTTTTGAAAGAGCAGTTTTGGAACACTCTTTTTATAGAATCTGCTAGTGTATATTTGGAGCGCTGAGAGGCCTATGCTGGGAAATGAAATATCTTCACCTAAAAACTAGACGGAAGCATTCTCAGAAACTTCTGTGTGATGAGTGCATTCAACTCACAGACTTGAACGTTCCTTTTTATAGAACAGTTTTGAAACACTCCTTTTGTAGAATCTGCAAGTGTTTCTTTCGAGTACTTGGAGGCCTATGCTGGAAAAGGAAATGTCTTCAAATAACAACTACACAGAAGCATTCTCAGAAACTTCTTTGTGATGAGCGCATTCAACTCACAGACATGAACCTTCCTTTTGAAAGAGCAGCTTTGAAACACTCTTTTTGTAGAATCTGCAAGTGGATATTTGGAGCGCTTTGAGGCCTATGCTGGGAAATGAAATATTTTCTCCTAAAAACTAGACACTAGCATTCTCAGAAACTTCTGTGTGATGAGTGCATTCACCTCACAGACTTGAACACTGCTTTTGATAGAGCAGTTTGGAAACACTCCTTTTGTAAAATCTGCAAGTGTTTATTTGGAGCGCTTTGAGGCCTATCCTGGAAAAGGAAATATCTTCACATAATAACTAGACCGAAGCATTCTCAGAAACTACTTTGTGATGAGTGAATTCTACTCACAGAGTTGAACCTTCTTTGTGATAGAAGAGTTTTGAAACTCTCTTTTTGTAGAATCTGCAAGTGCACATTTGGAACTGTTGGAGGCCAACGCTGGAAAGGAAACATCCTCACGTAGAAACTAGACAGAAGAATTCTCAGAAATTTGCTTGTGACGAGTGCATTCAACTCACAGACTTGAAGCTTTCTTTTGAAAGAGCAGTTTTGGAACACTCCTTTTGTAGGATCTGCTAGTGTATATTTTGAGCGCTGTGAGGCCTATGCTGGGAAATGATATATCTTCACCTAAAAACTAGACGGAAGCATTCTCAGAAACTTCTGTGTGATGAGTGCATTCAACTCACAGACTTGAACGTTCCTTTTGATAGAACAGTTTTGAAACACTCCTTTTGTAGAATCTGCAAGTGTTTATTTCGAGTGCTTGGGGGCCTATGCTGGAAAAGGAAATGTCTTCAAATAACAACTACACAGAAGCATTCTCAGAAACTTCTTTGTGATGAGTGCATTCAACTCACAGACTTGAACCTTCCTTTTGAAAGAGCAGCTTTGAAACACTCTTTTTGTAGAATCTGCAAGTGGATATTTGGAGCGCTTTGAGGCCTATGCTGGGAAATGAAATATCTTCTCCTAAAAACTAGACAGAAGCATTCTCAGAAACTTCTGTGTGATGAGTGCATTCAACTCACAGTCTTGAACACTGCTTTTGATAGAGCAGTTTGGAAACACTCCTTTTGTAAAATCTGCAAGTGTTTATTTGGAGCGCATTGAGGCCTATCCTGGAAAAGGAAATATCTTCACATAATAACTAGACAGAAGCATTCTCAGAAACTTCTTTGTGATGAGTGCAGTCTACTCACAGAGTTGAACCTTCTTTGTGATAGAAGAGTTTTCAAACTCTCTTTTTGTAGAATCTGCAAGTGCACATTTGGAACTGTTGGAGGCCAACGCTGGAAAAGGAAACATCCTCACTTAGAAACTAGAGAGAAGCATTCTCAGAAACTTGCTTGTGACGAGTGCATTCAACTCACAGACTTGAAGTTTCTTTTGAAAGAGCAGTTTTGGAACACTCTTTTTGTAGAATCTGCTAGTGTATATTTGGAGCGCTGTGAGGCCTATGCTGGGAAATGAAATAACTTCAACTAAAAACTAGACGGAAGCATTCTCAGAAACTTCTGTGTGATGAGTGCATTCAACTCACAGACTTGAATGTTCCTTTTGATAGAACAGTTTTGAAACACTCCTTTTGTACAATCTGCAAGTGTTTATTTCGAGTGCTTGGAGGCCTATGCTGGAAAAGGTAATGTCTTCAAATAACAACTACACAGAAGCATTCTCAGAAACTTCTTTGTGATGAGTGCATTCAACTCACAGACTTGAACCTTCCTTTTGAAAGAGCAGCTTTGAAACACTCTTTTTGTAGAATCTGCAAGTGGATATTTGGAGCGCTTTGAGGCCTATGCTGGGAAATGGAGTATCTTCTCCTAAAAACTAGACAGAAGCATTCTCAGAAACTTCTGTGTGATGAGTGCATTCAACTCACAGACTTGAACATTGCTTTTGATAGAGCAGTTTGGAAACACTCCTTTTGTAAAATCTGCAAGTGTTTATTTGGAGCGCTTTGAGGCCTATCCTGGAAAAGGAAATATCTTCACATAATAACTAGACAGAAGCATTCTCAGAAACTTCTTTGTGATGAGTGCCTTCTACTCACAGAGTTGAACCTTCTTTGTGATAGAAGAGTTTTCAAACTCTCTTTTTGTAGAATCTGCAAGTGCACATTTGGAACTGTTGGAGGTCAACGCTGGAAAAGGAAACATCCTCACATAGAAACTAGACAGAAGCATTCTCAGAAACTTGCTTGTGACGAGTGCATTCAACTCACAGACTTGAACCTTTCTTTTGAAAGAGCAGTTTCGGAACACTCTTTTTGTAGAATCTGCTAGTGTATATTTGGAGCGCTGTGAGGCCTATGCTGGGAAATGAAATATCTTCACCTAAAAACTAGACGGAAGCATTCTCAGAAACTTCTGTGTGATGAGTGCATTCAACTCACAGACTTGAATGTTCCTTTTGATAGAACAGTTTTGAAACACTCCTTTTGTACAATCTGCAAGTGTTTATTTCGAGTGCTTGGAGGCCTATGCTGGAAAAGGAAGTGTCTTCAAATAACAACTACACAGAAGCATTCTCAGAAACTTCTTTGTGATGAGTGCATTCAACTCACAGACTTGAACCTTCCTTTTGAAAGAGCAGTTTTGAAACACTCTTTTTGTAGAATCTGCAAGTGGATATTTGGAGCGCTTTGAGGCCTATGCTGGGAAATGAAATATCTTCTCCTAAAAACTAGACAGAAGCATTCTCAGAAACTTCTGTGTGATGAGTGCATTCAACTCACAGACTTGAACATTGCTTTTGATAGAGCAGTTTGGAAACACTCCTTTTGTAAAATCTGCAAGTGTTTATTTGGAGCGCTTTGAGGCCTATCCTGGAAAAGGAAATATCTTCACATAATAACTAGACAGAAGCATTCTCAGAAACTTCTTTGGATGAGTGCATTCTACTCACAGAGTTGAACCTTCTTTGGGATAGAAGAGTTTTCAAACTCTCTTTTTGTAGAATCTGCAAGTGCACATTTGGAACTGTTGGAGGCCAACGCTGGAAAAGGAAACATCCTCACATAGAAACTAGACAGAAGCATTCTCAGAAACTTGCTTGTGACGAGTGCATTCAACTCACAGACTTGAACCTTTCTTTTGAAAGAGCAGTTTTGGAACACTCTTTTTGTAGAATCTGCTAGTGTATATTTGGAGCGCTGTGAGGCCTATGCTGGGAAATGAAATATCTTCACCTAAAAACTAGACGGAAGCATTCTCAGAAACATCTGTGTGATGAGTGCATTCAACTCACAGACTTGAACGTTCCTTTTGATAGAACAGTTTTGAAACACTCCTTTTGTAGAATCTGCAAGTGTTTATTTCGAGTGCTTGGGGGCCTATGCTGGAAAAGGAAATGTCTTCAAATAACAACTACACAGAAGCATTCTCAGAAACTTCTTTGTGATGAGTGCATTCAACTCACAGACTTGAACCATCCTTTTGAAAGAGCAGCTTTGAAACACTCTTTTTGTAGAATCTGCAAGTGGATATTTGGAGCGCTTTGAGGCCTATCCTGGGAAATGAAATATCTTCTCCTAAAAACTAGACAGAAGCATTCTCAGAAACTTCTGTGTGATGAGTGCATTCAACTCACAGTCTTGAACACTGCTTTTGATAGAGCAGTTTGGAAACACTCCTTTTGTCAAATCTGCAAGTGTTTATTTGGAGCGCATTGAGGCCTATCCTGGAAAAGGAAATATCTTCACATAATAACTAGACAGAAGCATTCTCAGAAACTTCTTTGTGATGAGTGCATTCTACTCACAGAGTTGAACCTTCTTTGTGATAGAAGAGTTTTCAAACTCTCTTTTTGTAGAATCTGCAAGTGCACATTTGGAACTGTTGGAGGCCAACGCTGGAAAAGGAAACATCCTCACATAGAAACTAGACAGAAGCATTCTCAGAAACTTGCTTGTGACGAGTGCATTCAACTCACAGACTTGAACCTTTCTTTTGAAAGAGCAGTTTCGGAACACTCTTTTTGTAGAATCTGCTAGTGTATATTTGGAGCGCTGTGAGGCCTATGCTGGGAAATGAAATATCTTCACCTAAAAACTAGACGGAAGCATTCTCAGAAACTTCTGTGTGATGAGTGCATTCAACTCACAGAATTGAATGTTCCTTTTGATAGAACAGTTTTGAAACACTCCTTTTGTACAATCTGCAAGTGTTTATTTCGAGTGCTTGGAGGCCTATCCTGGAAAAGGAAGTGTCTTCAAATAACAACTACACAGAAGCATTCTCAGAAACTTCTTTGTGATGAGTGCATTCAACTCACAGACTTGAACCTTCCTTTTGAAAGAGCAGTTTTGAAACACTCTTTGTAGAATCTGCAAGTGGATATTTGGAGCGCTTTGAGGCCTATGCAGGGAAATGAAATATCTTCTCCTAAAAACTAGACAGAAGCATTCTCAGAAACTTCTGTGTGATGAGTGCATTCAACTCACAGACTTGAACATTGCTTTTGATAGAGCAGTTTGGAAACACTCCTTTTGTAAAATCTGCAAGTGTTTATTTGGAGCGCTTTGAGGCCTATCCTGGAAAAGGAAATATCTTCACATAATAACTAGACAGAAGCATTCTCAGAAACTTCTTTGGATGAGTGCATTCTACTCACAGAGTTGAACCTTCTTTGGGATAGAAGAGTTTTCAAACTCTCTTTTTGTAGAATCTGCAAGTGCACATTTGGAACTGTTGGAGGCCAACGCTGGAAAAGGAAACATCCTCACATAGAAACTAGACAGAAGCATTCTCAGAAACTTGCTTGTGACGAGTGCATTCAACTCACAGACTTGAACCTTTCTTTTGAAAGAGCAGTTTTGGAACACTCTTTTTGTAGAATCTGCTAGTGTATATTTGGAGCGCTGTGAGGCCTATGCTGGGAAATGAAATATCTTCACCTAAAAACTAGACGGAAGCATTCTCAGAAACTTCTGTGTGATGAGTGCATTCAACTCACAGACTTGAACGTTCCTTTTGATAGAACAGTTTTGAAACACTCCTTTTGTAGAATCTGCAAGTGTTTATTTCGAGTGCTTGGGGGCCTATGCTGGAAAAGGAAATGTCTTCAAATAACAACTACACAGAAGCATTCTCAGAAACTTCTTTGTGATGAGTGCATTCAACTCACAGACTTGAACCTCCTTTTGAAAGAGCAGCTTTGAAACACTCTTTTTGTAGAATCTGCAAGTGGATATTTGGAGCGCTTTGAGGCCTATGCTGGGAAATGAAATATCTTCTCCTAAAAACTAGACAGAAGCATTCTCAGAAACTTCTGTGTGATGAGTGCATTCAACTCACAGACTTGAACACTGCTTTTGATAGAGCAGTTTGGAAACACTCCTTTTGTAAAATCTGCAAGTGTTTATTTGGAGCGCTTTGAGGCCTATCCTGGAAAAGGAAATATCTTCACATAATAACTAGACAGAAGCATTCTCAGAAACTTCTTTGTGATGAGTGCATTCTACTCACAGAGTTGAACCTTCTTTGTGATGGAAGAGTTTTCAAACTCTCTTTTTGTAGAATCTGCAAGTGCACATTTGGAACTGTTGGAGGCCAACGCTGGAAAAGGAAACATCCTCACATAGAAACTAGACAGAAGCATTGTCAGAAACTTGCTTGTGACGAGTGCATTCAACTCACAGACTTGAACTTTTCTTTTGAAAGAGCAGTTTTGGAACACTCTTTTTGTAGAATCTGCTAGTGTATATTTGGAGCGCTGTGAGGCCTATGCTGGGAAATGAAATATCTTCACCTAAAAACTAGACGGAAGCATTCTCAGAAAACTCTGTGTGATGAGTGCATTCAACTCACAGACTTGAACGTTCCTTTTGATAGAACAGTTTTGAAACACTCCTTTTTTAGAATCTGCAAGTCTTTATTTCGAGCGCTTGGAGGCCTATGCTGGAAAAGGAAATGTCTTCAAATAACAACTACACAGAAGCATTCTCAGAAACTTCTTTGTGATGAGCGCATTCAACTCACAGACTTGAACCTTCCTTTTGAAAGAGCAGCTTTGAAACACTCTTTTTGTAGAATCTGCAAGTGGATATTTGGAGCGCTTTGAGGCCTATGCTGGGAAATGAAATATCTTCTCCTAAAAACTAGACAGAAGCATTCTCAGAAACTTCTGTGTGATGAGTGCATTCAACTCACACACTTGAACATTGCTTTTGATAGAGCAGTTTGGAAACACTCCTTTTGTAAAATCTGCAAGTGTTTATTTGGAGCGCTTTGAGGCCTATCCTGGAAAAGGAAATATCTTCACATAATAACTAGACAGAAGCATTCTCAGAAACTTCTTTGTGATGAGTGCATTCTACTCACAGAGCTGAACCTTCTTTGTGATAGAAGAGTTTTCAAACTCTCTTTTTGTAGAATCTGCAAGTGCACATTTGGAACTGTTGGAGGCCAACGCTGGAAAAGGAAACATCCTCACATAGAAACTAGACAGAAGCATTCTCAGAAACTTGCTTGTGACGAGTGCATTCAACTCACAGACTTGAACCTTTCTTTTGAAAGAGCAGTTTTGGAACACTCTTTTTGTAGAATCTGCTAGTGTATATTTGGAGCGCTGTGAGGCCTATGCTGGGAAATGAAATATCTTCACCTAAAAACTAGACGGAAGCATTCTCAGAAACTTCTGTGTGAGGAGTGCTTTCAACTCACAGACTTGAACGTTCCTTTTGATAGAACAGTTTTGAAACACTCCTTTTGTAGAATCTGCAAGTGTTTATTTCGAGTGCTTGGAGGCCTATGCTGGAAAAGGAAATGTCTTCAAATAACAACTACACAGAAGCATTCTCAGAAACTTCTTTGTGATGAGTGCATTCAACTCACAGACTTGAACCTTCCTTTTGAAAGAGCAGTTTTGAAACACTCTTTTTGTAGAATCTGCAAGTGGATATTTGGAGCGCTTTGAGGCCTATGCTGGGATATGAAATATCTTCTCCTAAAAACTAGACAGAAGCATTCTGAGAAACTTCTGTGTGATGAGTGCATTCAACTCACAGACTTGAACATTGCTTTTGATAGAGCAGTTTGGAAACACTCCTTTTGTAAAATCTGCAAGTGTTTATTTGGAGCGCTTTGAGGGCTATCCTGGAAAAGGAAATATCGTCACATAATAACTAGACAGAAGCATTCTCAGAAACTTCTTTGTGATGAGTGCATTCTACTCACGGAGTTGAACCTTCTTTGTGATAGAAGAGTTTTCAATCTCTCTTTCTGTAGAATCTGCAAGTGCACATTTGGAACTGTTGGACGCCAACGCTGGAAAAGGAAACATCCTCACATAGAAACTAGACAGAAGCATTCTCAGAAACTTGCTTGTGACGAGTGCATTCAACTCACAGACTTGAACCTTTCTTTTGAAAGAGCAGTTTTGGAACACTCTTTTTGTAGAATCTGCTAGTGTATATTTGGAGCGCTGTGAGGCCTATGCTGGGAAATGAAATATCTTCACCTAAAAACTAGACGGAAGCATTCTCAGAAACTTCTGTGTGATGAGTGCATTCAACTCACAGACTTGAACGTTCCTTTTTATAGAACAGTTTTGAAACACTCCTTTGTAGAATCTGAATGTGTTTCTTTCGAGTGCTTGGAGGCCTATGCTGGAAAAGGAAATGTCTTCAAATAACAACTACACAGAAGCATTCTCAGAAACTTCTTTGTGATGAGTGCATTCAACTCACAGACTTGAACCTTCCTTTTGAAAGAGCAGCTTTGAAACACTCTTTTTGTAGAATCTGCAAGTTGATATTTGGAGCACTTTGAGGCCTATGCTGGGAAATGAAATATCTTCTCCTAAAAACTAGACATAAGAATTCTCAGAAACTTCTGTGTGATGAGTGCATTCATCTCACAGACTTGAACACTGCTTTTGATACAGCAGTTTGGAAACACACCTTTTGTAAAATCTGCAAGTGTTTATTTGGAGCGCTTTGAGGCCTATCCTGGAAAAGGAAATATCTTCACATAATAATTAGACCGAAGCACTCTCAGAAACTACTTTGTGATGAGTGCATTCTACTCACAGAGTTGAACCTTCTTTGTGATAGAAGACTTTTCAAACTCTCTTTTTGTAGAATCTGCAAGTGCACATTTTGAACTGTTGGAGGCCAATGCTGGAAAAGGAAATATCCTCACATAGAAACTAGACAGAAGCATTCTCAGAATGTTGCTTGGACGAGTGCATTCAACTCACAGACTTGAACCTTTCTTTTGAAAGAGCAGTTTTGGAACACTCTTTTTGTAGAATCTGCTAGTGTATATTTGGAGCGCTGTGAGGCCTATGCTGGGAAATGAAATATCTTCACCTAAAAACTAGACGGAAGCATTCTCAGAAACTTCTGTGTGATGAGTGCATTCAACTCACAGACTTGAACGTTCCTTTTGATAGAACAGTTTTGAAACACTCCTTTTGTACAATCTGCAAGTGTTTATTTCGAGCGCTTGGGGGTCTATGCTGGAAAAGGAAATGTCTTCAAATAACAACTACACAGAAGCATTCTCAGAAACTTCTTTGTGATGAGTGCCTTCAACTCACAGAGTTGAACCTTCCTTTTGAAAGAGCAGTTTTGAAACACTCTTTTTGTAGAATCTGAAAGTGGATATTTGGAGCGCTTTGAGGCCTATGCTGGGAAATGAAATATCTTCTCCTAAAAACTAGACAGAAGCATTCTCAGAAACTTCTGTGTGATGAGTGCATTCAACTCACAGACTTGAACATTGCTTTTGATAGAGCAGTTTGGAAACACTCCTTTTGTAAAATCTGCAAGTGTTTATTTGGAGCGCTTTGAGGCCTATCCTGGAAAAGGAAATATCTTCACATAATAACTAGACAGAAGCATTCTCAGAAACTTCTGTGTGATGAGTGCATTCAACTCACAGACTTGAACACTGCTTTTGATAGAGCAGTTTGGAAACACTCCTTTTGTAAAATCTGCAAGTGTTTATTTGGAGCGCTTTGAGGCCTATCCTGGAAAAGGAAATATCTTCACATAATAACTAGACAGAAGCATTCTCAGAAACTTCTTTGTGATGAGTGCATTCTACTCACTGAGCTGAACCTTCTTTGTGATAGAAGAGTTTTCAAACTCTCTTTTTGTAGAATCTGCAAGTGCACATTTGGAACTGTTGGAGGCCAACGCTGGAAAAGGAAACATCCTCACATAGAAACTAGACAGAAGCATTCTCAGAAACTTGCTTGTGACGAGTGCATTCAACTCACAGACTTGAACCTTTCTTTTGAAAGAGCAGTTTTGGAACACTCTTTTTGTAGAATCTGCTAATGGATATTTGGAGCGCTGTGAGGCCTATGCTGGGAAATGAAATATCTTCACCTAAAAACTAGACGGAAGCGTTCTGAGAAACTTCTGTGTGATGAGTGCATTCAACTCACAGACTTGAACGTTCCTTTTTATAGAACAGTTCTGAAACACTCCTTTTGTAGAATCTGCAAGTGTTTCTTTCGAGTGCTTGGAGGCCTATGCTGGAAAAGGTAATGTCTTCAAATAACAACTACACAGAAGCATTCTCAGAAACTTCTTTGTGATGAGTGCATTCAACTCACAGACTTGAACCTTCCTTTTGAAAGAGCAGCTTTGAAACACTCTTTTTGTAGAATCTGCAAGGGGATATTTGGAGCGCTTTGAGGCCTATGCTGGGAAATGGAGTATCTTCTCCTAAAAACTAGACAGAAGCATTCTCAGAAACTTCTGTGTGATGAGTGCATTCAACTCACAGACTTGAACATTGCTTTTGATAGAGCAGTTTGGAAACACTCCTTTTGTAAAATCTGCAAGTGTTTATTTGGAGTGCTTTGAGGCCTATCCTGGAAAAGGAAATATCTTCACATAATAACTAGACAGAAGCATTCTCAGAAACTTCTTTGTGATGAGTGCATTCTACTCACAGAGCTGAACCTTCTTTGTGATAGAAGAGTTTTCAAACTCTCTTTTTGTAGAATCTGCAAGTGCACATTTGGAACTGTTGGAGGCCAACGCTGGAAAAGGAAACATCCTCACATAGAAACTAGACAGAAGCATTCTCAGAAACTTGCTTGTGACGAGTGCATTCAACTCACAGACTTGAACCTTTCTTTTGAAAGAGCAGTTTTGGAACACTCTTTTTGTAGAATCTGGTAGTGTATATTTGGAGCGCTGTGAGGCCTATGCTGGGAAATGAAATATCTTCACCTAAAAACTAGACGGAAGCATTCTCAGAAACTTCTGTGTCAGGAGTGATTTCAACTCACAGACTTGAACGTTCCTTTTGATAGAACAGTTTTGAAACACTCCTTTTGTAGAATCTGCAAGTGTTTATTTCGAGTGCTTGGAGGCCTATGCTGGAAAAGGAAATGTCTTCAAATAACAACTACACAGAAGCATTCTCAGAAACTTCTTTGTGATGAGTGCATTCAACTCACAGACTTGAACCTTCCTTTTGAAAGAGCAGTTTTGAAACACTCTTTTTGTAGAATCTGCAAGTGGATATTTGGAGCGCTTTGAGGCCTATGCTGGGATATGAAATATCTTCTCCTAAAAACTAGACAGAAGCATTCTCAGAAACTTCTGTGTGATGAGTGCATTCAACTCACAGACTTGAACATTGCTTTTGATAGAGCAGTTTGGAAACACTCCTTTTGTAAAATCTGCAAGTGTTTATTTGGAGCGCTTTGAGGGCTATCCTGGAAAAGGAAATATCGTCACATAATAACTAGACAGAAGCATTCTCAGAAACTTCTTTGTGATGAGTGCATTCTACTCACGGAGTTGAACCTTCTTTGTGATAGAAGAGTTTTCAATCTCTCTTTCTGTAGAATCTGCAAGTGCACATTCGGAACTGTTGGACGCCAACGCTGGAAAAGGAAACATCCTCACATAGAAACTAGACAGAAGCATTCTCAGAAACTTGCTTGTGACGAGTGCATTCAACTCACAGACTTGAACCTTTCTTTTGAAAGAGCAGTTTTGGAACACTCTTTTTGTAGAATCTGCTAGTGTATATTTGGAGCGCTGTGAGGCCTATGCTGGGAAATGAAATATCTTCACCTAAAAACTAGACGGAAGCATTCTCAGAAACTTCTGTGTGATGAGTGCATTCAACTCACAGACTTGAACATTGCTTTTGATAGAGCAGTTTGGAAACACTCCTTTTGTAAAATCTGCAAGTGTTTATTTGGAGTGCTTTGAGGCCTATCCTGGAAAAGGAAATATCTTCACATAATAACTAGACAGAAGCATTCTCAGAAACTTCTTTGTGATGAGTGCATTCTACTCACAGAGCTGAACCTTCTTTGTGATAGAAGAGTTTTCAAACTCTCTTTTTGTAGAATCTGCAAGTGCACATTTGGAACTGTTGGAGGCCAACGCTGGAAAAGGAAACATCCTCACATAGAAACTAGACAGAAGCATTCTCAGAAACTTGCTTGTGACGAGTGCATTCAACTCACAGACTTGAACCTTTCTTTTGAAAGAGCAGTTTTGGAACACTCTTTTTGTAGAATCTGGTAGTGTATATTTGGAGCGCTGTGAGGCCTATGCTGGGAAATGAAATATCTTCACCTAAAAACTAGACGGAAGCATTCTCAGAAACTTCTGTGTGAGGAGTGATTTCAACTCACAGACTTGAACGTTCCTTTTGATAGAACAGTTTTGAAACACTCCTTTTGTAGAATCTGCAAGTGTTTATTTCGAGTGCTTGGAGGCCTATGCTGGAAAAGGAAATGTCTTCAAATAACAACTACACAGAAGCATTCTCAGAAACTTCTTTGTGATGAGTGCATTCAACTCACAGACTTGAACCTTCCTTTTGAAAGAGCAGTTTTGAAACACTCTTTTTGTAGAATCTGCAAGTGGATATTTGGAGCGCTTTGAGGCCTATGCTGGGATATGAAATATCTTCTCCTAAAAACTAGACAGAAGCATTCTCAGAAACTTCTGTGTGATGAGTGCATTCAACTCACAGACTTGAACATTGCTTTTGATAGAGCAGTTTGGAAACACTCCTTTTGTAAAATCTGCAAGTGTTTATTTGGAGCGCTTTGAGGGCTATCCTGGAAAAGGAAATATCGTCACATAATAACTAGACAGAAGCATTCTCAGAAACTTCTTTGTGATGAGTGCATTCTACTCACGGAGTTGAACCTTCTTTGTGATAGAAGAGTTTTCAATCTCTCTTTCTGTAGAATCTGCAAGTGCACATTTGGAACTGTTGGACGCCAACGCTGGAAAAGGAAACATCCTCACATAGAAACTAGACAGAAGCATTCTCAGAAACTTGCTTGTGACGAGTGCATTCAACTCACAGACTTGAACCTTTCTTTTGAAAGAGCAGTTTTGGAACACTCTTTTTGTAGAATCTGCTAGTGTATATTTGGAGCGCTGTGAGGCCTATGCTGGGAAATGAAATATCTTCACCTAAAAACTAGACGGAAGCATTCTCAGAAACTTCTGTGTGATGAGTGCATTCAACTCACAGACTTGAACGTTCCTTTTTATAGAACAGTTTTGAAACACTCCTTTGTAGAATCTGCATGTGTTTCTTTCGAGTGCTTGGAGGCCTATGCTGGAAAAGGAAATGTCTTCAAATAACAACTACACAGAAGCATTCTCAGAAACTTCTTTGTGATGAGTGCATTCAACTCACAGACTTGAACCTTCCTTTTGAAAGAGCAGTTTTGAAACACTCTTTTTGTAGAATCTGCAAGTTGATATTTGGAGCACTTTGAGGCCTATGCTGGGAAATGAAATATCTTCTCCTAAAAACTAGACAGAAGCATTCTCAGAAACTTCTGTGTGATGAGTGCATTCAACTCACAGACTTGAACACTGCTTTTGATAGAGCAGTTTGGAAACACACCTTTTGTAAAATCTGCAAGTGTTTATTTGGAGCGCTTTGAGGCCTATCCTGGAAAAGGAAATATCTTCACATAATAATTAGACCGAAGCACTCTCAGAAACTACTTTGTGATGAGTGCATTCTACTCACAGAGTTGAACCTTCTTTGTGATAGAAGACTTTTCAAACTCTCTTTTTGTAGAATCTGCAAGTGCACATTTTGAACTGTTGGAGGCCAATGCTGGAAAAGGAAATATCCTCACATAGAAAGTAGACAGAAGCATTCTCAGAAAGTTGCTTGGACGAGTGCATTCAACTCACAGACTTGAACCTTTCTTTTGAAAGAGCAGTTTTGGAACACTCTTTTTGTAGAATCTGCTAGTGTATATTTGGAGCGCTGTGAGGCCTATGCTGGGAAATGAAATATCTTCACCTAAAAACTAGACGGAATCATTCTCAGAAACTTCTGTGTGATGAGTGCATTCAACTCACAGACTTGAACGTTCCTTTTGATAGAACAGTTTTGAAACACTCCTTTTGTACAATCTGCAAGTGTTTATTTCGAGCGCTTGGGGGTCTATGCTGGAAAAGGAAATGTCTTCAAATAACAACTACACAGAAGCATTCTCAGAAACTTCTTTGTGATGAGTGCCTTCAACTCACAGACTTGAACCTTCCTTTTGAAAGAGCAGTTTTGAAACACTCTTTTTGTAGAATCTGAAAGTGGATATTTGGAGCGCTTTGAGGCCTATGCTGGGAAATGAAATATCTTCTCCTAAAAACTAGACAGAAGCATTCTCAGAAACTTCTGTGTGATGAGTGCATTCAACTCACAGACTTGAACATTGCTTTTGATAGAGCAGTTTGGAAACACTCCTTTTGTAAAATCTGCAAGTGTTTATTTGGAGCGCTTTGAGGCCTATCCTGGAAAAGGAAATATCTTCACATAATAACTAGACAGAAGCATTCTCAGAAACTTCTGTGTGATGAGTGCATTCAACTCACAGACTTGAACACTGCTTTTGATAGAGCAGTTTGGAAACACTCCTTTTGTAAAATCTGCAAGTGTTTATTTGGAGCGCTTTGAGGCCTATCCTGGAAAAGGAAATATCTTCACATAATAACTAGACAGAAGCATTCTCAGAAACTTCTTTGTGATGAGTGCATTCTACTCACTGAGCTGAACCTTCTTTGTGATAGAAGAGTTTTCAAACTCTCTTTTTGTAGAATCTGCAAGTGCACATTTGGAACTGTTGGAGGCCAACGCTGGAAAAGGAAACATCCTCACATAGAAACTAGACAGAAGCATTCTCAGAAACTTGCTTGTGACGAGTGCATTCAACTCACAGACTTGAACCTTTCTTTTGAAAGAGCAGTTTTGGAACACTCTTTTTGTAGAATCTGCTAGTGGATATTTGGAGCGCTGTGAGGCCTATGCTGGGAAATGAAATATCTTCACCTAAAAACTAGACGGAAGCGTTCTGAGAAACTTCTGTGTGATGAGTGCATTCAACTCACAGACTTGAACGTTCCTTTTTATAGAACAGTTCTGAAACACTCCTTTTGTAGAATCTGCAAGTGTTTCTTTCGAGTGCTTGGAGGCCTATGCTGGAAAAGGTAATGTCTTCAAATAACAACTACACAGAAGCATTCTCAGAAACTTCTTTGTGATGAGTGCATTCAACTCACAGACTTGAACCTTCCTTTTGAAAGAGCAGCTTTGAAACACTCTTTTTGTAGAATCTGCAAGGGGATATTTGGAGCGCTTTGAGGCCTATGCTGGGAAATGAAATATCTTCTCCTAAAAACTAGACAGAAGCATTCTCAGAAACTTCTGTGTGATGAGTGCATTCAACTCACAGACTTGAACATTGCTTTTGATAGAGCAGTTTGGAAACACTCCTTTTGTAAAATCTGCAAGTGTTTATTTGGAGCGCTTTGAGGCCTATCCTGGAAAAGGAAATATCTTCACATAATAACTAGACAGAAGCATTCTCAGAAACTTCTTTGTGATGAGTGCATTCTACTCACAGAGCTGAACCTTCTTTGTGATAGAAGAGTTTTCAAACTCTCTTTTTGTAGAATCTGCAAGTGCACATTTGGAACTGTTGGAGGCCAACGCTGGAAAACGAAACATCCTCACATAGAAACTAGACAGAAGCATTCTCAGAAACTTGCTTGTGACGAGTGCATTCAACTCACAGACTTGAACCTTTCTTTTGAAAGAGCAGTTTTGGAACACTCTTTTTGTAGAATCTGGTAGTGCATATTTGGAGCGCTGTGAGGCCTATGCTGGGAAATGAAATATCTTCACCTAAAAACTAGACGGAAGCATTCTCAGAAACTTCTGTGTGAGGAGTGCTTTCAACTCACAGACTTGAACGTTCCTTTTGATAGAACAGTTTTGAAACACTCCTTTTGTAGAATCTGCAAGTGTTTATTTCGAGTGCTTGGAGGCCTATGCTGGAAAAGGAAATGTCTTCAAATAACAACTACACAGAAGCATTCTCAGAAACTTCTTTGTGATGAGTGCATTCAACTCACAGACTTGAACCTCCCTTTTGAAAGAGCAGTTTTGAAACACTCTTTTTGTAGAATCTGCAAGTGGATATTTGGAGAGCTTTGAGGCCTATGCTGGGATATGAAATATCTTCTCCTAAAAACTAGACAGAAGCATTCTCAGAAACTTCTGTGTGATGAGTGCATTCAACTCACAGACTTGAACATTGCTTTTGATAGAGCAGTTTGGAAACACTCCTTTTGTAAAATCTGCAAGTGTTTATTTGGAGCGCTTTGAGGGCTATCCTGGAAAAGGAAATATCGTCACATAATAACTAGACAGAAGCATTCTCAGAAACTTCTTTGTGATGAGTGCATTCTACTCACGGAGTTGAACCTTCTTTGTGATAGAAGAGTTTTCAATCTCTCTTTCTGTAGAATCTGCAAGTGCACATTTGGAACTGTTGGACGCCAACGCTGGAAAAGGAAACATCCTCACATAGAAACTAGACAGAAGCATTCTCAGAAACTTGCTTGTGACGAGTGCATTCAACTCACAGACTTGAACCTTTCTTTTGAAAGAGCAGTTTTGGAACACTCTTTTTGTAGAATCTGCTAGTGTATATTTGGAGCGCTGTGAGGCCTATGCTGGGAAATGAAATATCTTCACCTAAAAACTAGACGGAAGCATTCTCAGAAACTTCTGTGTGATGAGTGCATTCAACTCACAGACTTGAACGTTCCTTTTGATAGAACAGTTTTGAAACACTCCTTTTGTAGAATCTGCAAGTGTTTATTTCGAGTGCTTGGGGGCCTATGCTGGAAAAGGAAATGTCTTCAAATAACAACTACACAGAAGCATTCTCAGAAACTTCTTTGTGATGAGTGCATTCAACTCACAGACTTGAACCTTCCTTTTGAAAGAGCAGCTTTGAAACACTCTTTTTGTAGAATCTGCAAGTGGATATTTGGAGCGCTTTGAGGCCTATCCTGGGAAATGAAATATCTTCTCCTAAAAACTAGACAGAAGCATTCTCAGAAACTTCTGTGTGATGAGTGCATTCAACTCACAGTCTTGAACACTGCTTTTGATAGAGCAGTTTGGAAACACTCCTTTTGTAAAATCTGCAAGTGTTTATTTGGAGCGCATTGAGGCCTATCCTGGAAAAGGAAATATCTTCACATAATAACTAGACAGAAGCATTCTCAGAAACTTCTTTGTGATGAGTGCATTCTACTCACAGAGTTGAACCTTCTTTGTGATAGAAGAGTTTTCAAACTCTCTTTTTGTAGAATCTGCAAGTGCACATTTGGAACTGTTGGAGGCCAACGCTGGAAAAGGAAACATCCTCACATAGAAACTAGACAGAAGCATTCTCAGAAACTTGCTTGTGACGAGTGCATTCAACTCACAGACTTGAACCTTTCTTTTGAAAGAGCAGTTTCGGAACACTCTTTTTGTAGAATCTGCTAGTGTATATTTGGAGCGCTGTGAGGCCCATGCTGGGAAATGAAATATCTTCACCTAAAAACTAGACGGAAGCATTCTCAGAAACTTCTGTGTGATGAGTGCATTCAACTCACAGAATTGAATGTTCCTTTTGATAGAACAGTTTTGAAACACTCCTTTTGTACAATCTGCAAGTGTTTATTTCGAGTGCTTGGAGGCCTATCCTGGAAAAGGAAGTGTCTTCAAATAACAACTACACAGAAGCATTCTCAGAAACTTCTTTGTGATGAGTGCATTCAACTCACAGACTTGAACCTTCCTTTTGAAAGAGCAGTTTTGAAACACTCTTTGTAGAATCTGCAAGTGGATATTTGGAGCGCTTTGAGGCCTATGCAGGGAAATGAAATATCTTCTCCTAAAAACTAGACAGAAGCATTCTCAGAAACTTCTGTGTGATGAGTGCATTCAACTCACAGACTTGAACATTGCTTTTGATAGAGCAGTTTGGAAACACTCCTTTTGTAAAATCTGCAAGTGTTTATTTGGAGCGCTTTGAGGCCTATCCTGGAAAAGGAAATATCTTCACATAATAACTAGACAGAAGCATTCTCAGAAACTTCTTTGGATGAGTGCATTCTACTCACAGAGTTGAACCTTCTTTGGGATAGAAGAGTTTTCAAACTCTCTTTTTGTAGAATCTGCAAGTGCACATTTGGAACTGTTGGAGGCCAACGCTGGAAAAGGAAACATCCTCACATAGAAACTAGACAGAAGCATTCTCA
This sequence comes from Pongo pygmaeus, assembly GCF_028885625.2. NCBI lineage: Eukaryota > Metazoa > Chordata > Mammalia > Primates > Hominidae > Pongo > Pongo pygmaeus. Next base: position 41,334,522 of record NC_072392.2, read on the forward strand.
GAAACTTGCTTGTGACGAGTGCATTCAACTCACAGACTTGAACCTTTCTTTTGAAAGAGCAGTTTTGGAACACTCTTTTTGTAGAATCTGCTAGTGTATATTTGGAGCGCTGTGAGGCCTATGCTGGGAAATGAAATATCTTCACCTAAAAACTAGACGGAAGCATTCTCAGAAACTTCTGTGTGATGAGTGCATTCAACTCACAGACTTGAACGTTCCTTTTGATAGAACAGTTTTGAAACACTCCTTTTGTAGAATCTGCAAGTGTTTATTTCGAGTGCTTGGGGGCCTATGCTGGAAAAGGAAATGTCTTCAAATAACAACTACACAGAAGCATTCTCAGAAACTTCTTTGTGATGAGTGCATTCTACTCACAGAGTTGAACCTTCTTTGTGATGGAAGAGTTTTCAAACTCTCTTTTTGTAGAATCTGCAAGTGCACATTTGGAACTGTTGGAGGCCAACGCTGGAAAAGGAAACATCCTCACATAGAAACTAGACAGAAGCATTGTCAGAAACTTGCTTGTGACGAGTGCATTCAACTCACAGACTTGAACTTTTCTTTTGAAAGAGCAGTTTTGGAACACTCTTTTTGTAGAATCTGCTAGTGTATATTTGGAGCGCTGTGAGGCCTATGCTGGGAAATGAAATATCTTCACCTAAAAACTAGACGGAAGCATTCTCAGAAAACTCTGTGTGATGAGTGCATTCAACTCACAGACTTAAACGTTCCTTTTGATAGAACAGTTTTGAAACACTCCTTTTTTAGAATCTGCAAGTCTTTATTTCGAGCGCTTGGAGGCCTATGCTGGAAAAGGAAATGTCTTCAAATAACAACTACACAGAAGCATTCTCAGAAACTTCTTTGTGATGAGCGCATTCAACTCACAGACTTGAACCTTCCTTTTGAAAGAGCAGCTTTGAAACACTCTTTTTGTAGAATCTGCAAGTGGATATTTGGAGCGCTTTGAGGCCTATGCTGGGAAATGAAATATCTTCTCCTAAAAACTAGACAGAAGCATTCTCAGAAACTTCTGTGTGATGAGTGCATTCAACTCACAGACTTGAACATTGCTTTTGATAGAGCAGTTTGGAAACACTCCTTTTGTAAAATCTGCAAGTGTTTATTTGGAGCGCTTTGAGGCCTATCCTGGAAAAGGAAATATCTTCACATAATAACTAGACAGAAGCATTCTCAGAAACTTCTTTGTGATGAGTGCATTCTACTCACAGAGCTGAACCTTCTTTGTGATAGAAGAGTTTTCAAACTCTCTTTTTGTAGAATCTGCAAGTGCACATTTGGAACTGTTGGAGGCCAACGCTGGAAAAGGAAACATCCTCACATAGAAACTAGACAGAAGCATTCTCAGAAACTTGCTTGTGACGAGTGCATTCAACTCACAGACTTGAACCTTTCTTTTGAAAGAGCAGTTTTGGAACACTCTTTTTGTAGAATCTGCTAGTGTATATTTGGAGCGCTGTGAGGCCTATGCTGGGAAATGAAATATCTTCACCTAAAAACTAGACGGAAGCATTCTCAGAAACTTCTGTGTGAGGAGTGCTTTCAACTCACAGACTTGAACGTTCCTTTTGATAGAACAGTTTTGAAACACTCCTTTTGTAGAATCTGCAAGTGTTTATTTCGAGTGCTTGGAGGCCTATGCTGGAAAAGGAAATGTCTTCAAATAACAACTACACAGAAGCATTCTCAGAAACTTCTTTGTGATGAGTGCATTCAACTCACAGACTTGAACCTTCCTTTTGAAAGAGCAGTTTTGAAACACTCTTTTTGTAGAATCTGCAAGTGGATATTTGGAGCGCTTTGAGGCCTATGCTGGGATATGAAATATCTTCTCCTAAAAACTAGACAGAAGCATTCTGAGAAACTTCTGTGTGATGAGTGCATTCAACTCACAGACTTGAACATTGCTTTTGATAGAGCAGTTTGGAAACACTCCTTTTGTAAAATCTGCAAGTGTTTATTTGGAGCGCTTTGAGGGCTATCCTGGAAAAGGAAATATCGTCACATAATAACTAGACAGAAGCATTCTCAGAAACTTCTTTGTGATGAGTGCATTCTACTCACGGAGTTGAACCTTCTTTGTGATAGAAGAGTTTTCAATCTCTCTTTCTGTAGAATCTGCAAGTGCACATTTGGAACTGTTGGACGCCAACGCTGGAAAAGGAAACATCCTCACATAGAAACTAGACAGAAGCATTCTCAGAAACTTGCTTGTGACGAGTGCATTCAACTCACAGACTTGAACCTTTCTTTTGAAAGAGCAGTTTTGGAACACTCTTTTTGTAGAATCTGCTAGTGTATATTTGGAGCGCTGTGAGGCCTATGCTGGGAAATGAAATATCTTCACCTAAAAACTAGACGGAAGCATTCTCAGAAACTTCTGTGTGATGAGTGCATTCAACTCACAGACTTGAACGTTCCTTTTTATAGAACAGTTTTGAAACACTCCTTTGTAGAATCTGCATGTGTTTCTTTCGAGTGCTTGGAGGCCTATGCTGGAAAAGGAAATGTCTTCAAATAACAACTACACAGAAGCATTCTCAGAAACTTCTTTGTGATGAGTGCATTCAACTCACAGACTTGAACCTTCCTTTTGAAAGAGCAGCTTTGAAACACTCTTTTTGTAGAATCTGCAAGTTGATATTTGGAGCACTTTGAGGCCTATGCTGGGAAATGAAATATCTTCTCCTAAAAACTAGACATAAGAATTCTCAGAAACTTCTGTGTGATGAGTGCATTCATCTCACAGACTTGAACACTGCTTTTGATAGAGCAGTTTGGAAACACTCCTTTTGTAAAATCTGCAAGTGTTTATTTGGAGCGCTTTGAGGCCTATCCTGGAAAAGGAAATATCTTCACATAATAATTAGACCGAAGCACTCTCAGAAACTACTTTGTGATGAGTGCATTCTACTCACAGAGTTGAACCTTCTTTGTGATAGAAGACTTTTCAAACTCTCTTTTTGTAGAATCTGCAAGTGCACATTTTGAACTGTTGGAGGCCAATGCTGGAAAAGGAAATATCCTCACATAGAAACTAGACAGAAGCATTCTCAGAATGTTGCTTGGACGAGTGCATTCAACTCACAGACTTGAACCTTTCTTTTGAAAGAGCAGTTTTGGAACACTCTTTTTGTAGAATCTGCTAGTGTATATTTGGAGCGCTGTGAGGCCTATGCTGGGAAATGAAATATCTTCACCTAAAAACTAGACGGAAGCATTCTCAGAAACTTCTGTGTGATGAGTGCATTCAACTCACAGACTTGAACGTTCCTTTTGATAGAACAGTTTTGAAACACTCCTTTTGTACAATCTGCAAGTGTTTATTTCGAGCGCTTGGGGGTCTATGCTGGAAAAGGAAATGTCTTCAAATAACAACTACACAGAAGCATTCTCAGAAACTTCTTTGTGATGAGTGCCTTCAACTCACAGAGTTGAACCTTCCTTTTGAAAGAGCAGTTTTGAAACACTCTTTTTGTAGAATCTGAAAGTGGATATTTGGAGCGCTTTGAGGCCTATGCTGGGAAATGAAATATCTTCTCCTAAAAACTAGACAGAAGCATTCTCAGAAACTTCTGTGTGATGAGTGCATTCAACTCACAGACTTGAACATTGCTTTTGATAGAGCAGTTTGGAAACACTCCTTTTGTAAAATCTGCAAGTGTTTATTTGGAGCGCTTTGAGGCCTATCCTGGAAAAGGAAATATCTTCACATAATAACTAGACAGAAGCATTCTCAGAAACTTCTGTGTGATGAGTGCATTCAACTCACAGACTTGAACACTGCTTTTGATAGAGCAGTTTGGAAACACTCCTTTTGTAAAATCTGCAAGTGTTTATTTGGAGCGCTTTGAGGCCTATCCTGGAAAAGGAAATATCTTCACATAATAACTAGACAGAAGCATTCTCAGAAACTTCTTTGTGATGAGTGCATTCTACTCACTGAGCTGAACCTTCTTTGTGATAGAAGAGTTTTCAAACTCTCTTTTTGTAGAATCTGCAAGTGCACATTTGGAACTGTTGGAGGCCAACGCTGGAAAAGGAAACATCCTCACATAGAAACTAGACAGAAGCATTCTCAGAAACTTGCTTGTGACGAGTGCATTCAACTCACAGACTTGAACCTTTCTTTTGAAAGAGCAGTTTTGGAACACTCTTTTTGTAGAATCTGCTAATGGATATTTGGAGCGCTGTGAGGCCTATGCTGGGAAATGAAATATCTTCACCTAAAAACTAGACGGAAGCGTTCTGAGAAACTTCTGTGTGATGAGTGCATTCAACTCACAGACTTCAACGTTCCTTTTTATAGAACAGTTCTGAAACACTCCTTTTGTAGAATCTGCAAGTGTTTCTTTCGAGTGCTTGGAGGCCTATGCTGGAAAAGGTAATGTCTTCAAATAACAACTACACAGAAGCATTCTCAGAAACTTCTTTGTGATGAGTGCATTCAACTCACAGACTTGAACCTTCCTTTTGAAAGAGCAGCTTTGAAACACTCTTTTTGTAGAATCTGCAAGGGGATATTTGGAGCGCTTTGAGGCCTATGCTGGGAAATGGAGTATCTTCTCCTAAAAACTAGACAGAAGCATTCTCAGAAACTTCTGTGTGATGAGTGCATTCAACTCACAGACTTGAACATTGCTTTTGATAGAGCAGTTTGGAAACACTCCTTTTGTAAAATCTGCAAGTGTTTATTTGGAGTGCTTTGAGGCCTATCCTGGAAAAGGAAATATCTTCACATAATAACTAGACAGAAGCATTCTCAGAAACTTCTTTGTGATGAGTGCATTCTACTCACAGAGCTGAACCTTCTTTGTGATAGAAGAGTTTTCAAACTCTCTTTTTGTAGAATCTGCAAGTGCACATTTGGAACTGTTGGAGGCCAACGCTGGAAAAGGAAACATCCTCACATAGAAACTAGACAGAAGCATTCTCAGAAACTTGCTTGTGACGAGTGCATTCAACTCACAGACTTGAACCTTTCTTTTGAAAGAGCAGTTTTGGAACACTCTTTTTGTAGAATCTGGTAGTGTATATTTGGAGCGCTGTGAGGCCTATGCTGGGAAATGAAATATCTTCACCTAAAAACTAGACGGAAGCATTCTCAGAAACTTCTGTGTGAGGAGTGCTTTCAACTCACAGACTTGAACGTTCCTTTTGATAGAACAGTTTTGAAACACTCCTTTTGTAGAATCTGCAAGTGTTTATTTCGAGTGCTTGGAGGCCTATGCTGGAAAAGGAAATGTCTTCAAATAACAACTACACAGAAGCATTCTCAGAAACTTCTTTGTGATGAGTGCATTCAACTCACAGACTTGAACCTTCCTTTTGAAAGAGCAGTTTTGAAACACTCTTTTTGTAGAATCTGCAAGTGGATATTTGGAGCGCTTTGAGGCCTATGCTGGGATATGAAATATCTTCTCCTAAAAACTAGACAGAAGCATTCTCAGAAACTTCTGTGTGATGAGTGCATTCAACTCACAGACTTGAACATTGCTTTTGATAGAGCAGTTTGGAAACACTCCTTTTGTAAAATCTGCAAGTGTTTATTTGGAGCGCTTTGAGGGCTATCCTGGAAAAGGAAATATCGTCACATAATAACTAGACAGAAGCATTCTCAGAAACTTCTTTGTGATGAGTGCATTCTACTCACGGAGTTGAACCTTCTTTGTGATAGAAGAGTTTTCAATCTCTCTTTCTGTAGAATCTGCAAGTGCACATTTGGAACTGTTGGACGCCAACGCTGGAAAAGGAAACATCCTCACATAGAAACTAGACAGAAGCATTCTCAGAAACTTGCTTGTGACGAGTGCATTCAACTCACAGACTTGAACCTTTCTTTGGAAAGAGCAGTTTTGGAACACTCTTTTTGTAGAATCTGCTAGTGTATATTTGGAGCGCTGTGAGGCCTATGCTGGGAAATGAAATATCTTCACCTAAAAACTAGACGGAAGCATTCTCAGAAACTTCTGTGTGATGAGTGCATTCAACTCACAGACTTGAACGTTCCTTTTTATAGAACAGTTTTGAAACACTCCTTTGTAGAATCTGCATGTGTTTCTTTCGAGTGCTTGGAGGCCTATGCTGGAAAAGGAAATGTCTTCAAATAACAACTACACAGAAGCATTCTCAGAAACTTCTTTGTGATGAGTGCATTCAACTCACAGACTTGAACCTTCCTTTTGAAAGAGCAGTTTTGAAACACTCTTTTTGTAGAATCTGCAAGTTGATATTTGGAGCACTTTGAGGCCTATGCTGGGAAATGAAATATCTTCTCCTAAAAACTAGACAGAAGCATTCTCAGAAACTTCTGTGTGATGAGTGCATTCAACTCACAGACTTGAATGTTCCATTTGATAGAACAGGTTTGAAAAACTCCTTTTGTACAATCTGCAAGTGTTTATTTCGAGTGCTTGGAGGCCTATGCTGGAAAAGGAAATGTCTTCAAATAACAACTACACAGAAGCATTCTCAGAAACTTCTTTGTGATGAGTGCATTCAACTCACAGACTTGAACCTTCCTTTTGAAAGAGCAGCTTTGAAACACTCTTTTTGTAGAATCTGCAAGTGGATATTTGGAGCGCTTTGTGGCCTATGCTGGGAAATGAAATATTTTCTCCTAAAAACTAGACAGAAGCATTCTCAGAAACTTCTGTGTGATGAGTGCATTCAACTCACAGACTTGAACACTGCTTTTGATAGAGCAGTTTGGAAACACACCTTTTGTAAAATCTGCAAGTGTTTATTTGGAGCGCTTTGAGGCCTATCCTGGAAAAGGAAATATCTTCACATAATAACTAGACCGAAGCATTCTCAGAAACTACTTTGTGATGAGTGCATTCTACTCACAGAGTTGAACCTTCTTTGTGATAGAAGAGTTTTCAAACTCTCTTTTTGTAGAATCTGCAAGTGCACATTTGGAACTGTTGGAGGCCAATGCTGGAAAAGGAAATATCCTCACATAGAAACTAGACAGAAGCATTCTCAGAAAGTTGCTTGGACGAGTGCATTCAACTCACAGACTTGAACCTTTCTTTTGAAAGAGCAGTTTTGGAACACTCTTTTTGTAGAATCTGCTAGTGTATATTTGGAGCGCTGTGAGGCCTATGCTGGGAAATGAAATATCTTCACCTAAAAACTAGACGGAATCATTCTCAGAAACTTCTGTGTGATGAGTGCATTCAACTCACAGACTTGAACGTTCCTTTTGATAGAACAGTTTTGAAACACTCCTTTTGTACAATCTGCAAGTGTTTATTTCGAGCGCTTGGGGGTCTATGCTGGAAAAGGAAATGTCTTCAAATAACAACTACACAGAAGCATTCTCAGAAACTTCTTTGTGATGAGTGCCTTCAACTCACAGACTTGAACCTTCCTTTTGAAAGAGCAGTTTTGAAACACTCTTTTTGTAGAATCTGAAAGTGGATATTTGGAGCGCTTTGAGGCCTATGCTGGGAAATGAAATATCTTCTCCTAAAAACTAGACAGAAGCATTCTCAGAAACTTCTGTGTGATGAGTGCATTCAACTCACAGACTTGAACATTGCTTTTGATAGAGCAGTTTGGAAACACTCCTTTTGTAAAATCTGCAAGTGTTTATTTGGAGCGCTTTGAGGCCTATCCTGGAAAAGGAAATATCTTCACATAATAACTAGACAGAAGCATTCTCAGAAACTTCTTTGGATGAGTGCATTCTATTCACAGAGTTGAACCTTCTGTGTGATAGAAGAGTTTTCAAACTCTCTTTTTGTAGAATCTGCAAGTGCACATTTGGAACTGTTGGAGGCCAAAGCTGGAAAAGGAAACATCCTCACATAGGAACTAGACAGAAGCATTCTCAGAAACTTGCTTGTGACGAGTGCATTCAACTCACAGACTTGAACCTTTCTTTTGAAAGAGCAGTTTTGGAACACTCTTTTTGTAGAGTCTGCTAGTGTATATTTGGAGCGCTGTGAGGCCTATGCTGGGAAATGAAATATCTTCACCTAAAAACTAGACGGAAGCATTCTCAGAAACTTCTGTGTGATGAGTGCATTCAACTCACAGACTTGAAAGTTCCTTTTGATAGAACAGTTTTGAAACACTCCTTTTGTAGAATCTGCAAGTGTTTACTTCGAGTGCTTGGGGGCCTATGCTGGAAAAGGAAATGTCTTCAAATAACAACTACACAGAAGCATTCTCAGAAACTTCTTTGTGATGAGTGCCTTCAACTCACAGACTTGAACCTTCCTTTTGAAAGGGCAGTTTTGAAACACTCTTTTTGTAGAATCTGCAAGTGGATATTTGGAGCGCTTTGAGGCCTATGCTGGGAAATGGAATATCTTCTCCTAAAAACTAGACAGAAGCATTCTCAGAAACTTCTGTGTGATGAGTGCATTCAACTCACAGACTTGAACATTGCTTTTGATAGAGCAGTTTGGAAACACTCCTTTTGTAAAATCTGCAAGTGTTTATTTGGAGCGCTTTGAGGCCTATCCTGGAAAAGGAAATATCCTCACATAATAACTAGACAGAAGCATTCTCAGAAACTTCTTTGTGATGAGTGCATTCTACTCACAGAGTTGAACCTTCTTTGGGATAGAAGAGTTTTCAAACTCTCTTTTTGTAGAATCTGCAAGTGCACATTTGGAACTGTTGGAGGCCAACGCTGGAAAAGGAAACATCCTCACATAGAAACTAGACAGAAGCATTCTCAGAAACTTGCTTGGACGAGTGCATTCAACTCACAGACTTGAACCTTTCTTTTGAAAGAGCAGTTTTGGAACACTCTTTTTGTAGAATCTGCTAGTGTATATTTGGAGCGCTGTGAGGCCTATGCTGGGAAATGAAATATCTTCACCTAAAAACTAGACGGAATCATTCTCAGAAACTTCTGTGTGATGAGTGCATTCAACTCACAGACTTGAACTTTCCTTTTGATAGAACAGTTTTGAAACACTCCTTTTGTACAATCTGCAAGTGTTTATTTCGAGCGCTTGGAGGCCTATGCTGGAAAAGGAAGTGTCTTCCAATAAGAAATACACAGAAGCATTCTCAGAAACTTCTTTGTGATGAGTGCATTCAACTCACAGACTTGAACCTTCCTTTTGAAAGAGCAGTTTTGAAACACTCTTTTTGTAGAATCTGCAAGTGGATATTTGGAGCGCTTTGAGGCCTATGCTGGGTAATGAAATATCTTCTCCTAAAAACTAGACAGAAGCATTCTCAGAAACTTCTGTGTGATGAGTGCATTCAAATCTCAGCCTTGAACATTGCTTTTGATAGAGCAGTTTGGAAACACTCCTTTTGTAAAATCTGCAACTGTTTATTTGGAGCGCTTTGAGGCCTATCCTGGAAAAGGAAATATCGTCACATAATAACTAGACAGAAGCATTCTCAGAAACTTCTTTGGATGAGTGCATTCTACTCACAGAGTTGAACATTCTTTGTGATAGAAGAGTTTTCAAACTCTCTTTTTGTAGAATCTGAAAGTGCACTTTTGGAACTGTTGGAGGCCAACGCTGGAAAAGGAAACATCCTCACATAGAAACTAGACAGAAGCATTCTCAGAAACTTGCTTGTGACGAGTGCATTCAACTCACAGACTTGAACCTTTCTTTTGAAAGAGCAGTTTTGGAACACTCTTTTTGTAGAATCTGCTAGTGTATATTTGGAGCGCTGTGAGGCCTATGCTGGGAAATGAAATATCTTCACCTAAAAACTAGACGGAAGCATTCTCCGAAGCTTCTGTGTGATGAGTGCATTCAACTCACAGACTTGAACGTTCCTTTTGATAGAACAGTTTGGAAACACTCCTTTTGTACAATCTGCAAGTGTTTATTTCGAGTGCTTGGAGGCCTATGCTGGAAAAGGAAATGTCTTCAAATAACAACTACACAGAAGCATTCTCAGAAACTCCTTTGTGATGAGTGCATTCAACTCACAGACTTGAACCTTCCTTTTGAAAGAGCAGCTTTGAAACACTCTTTTTGTAGAATCTGCAAGTGGATATTTGGAGCGCTTTGAGGCCTATGCTGGGAAATGAAATATCTTCTCCTAAAAACTAGACAGAAGCATTCTCAGAAACTTCTGTGTGATGAGTGCATTCAACTCACAGACTTGAACACTGCTTTTGATAGAGCAGTTTGGAAACACTCCTTTTGTAAATTCTGCAAGTGTTTATTTGGAGCGCTTTGAGGCCTATCCTGGAAAAGGAAATATCTTCACATAATAACTAGACCGAAGCATTCTCAGAAACTACTTTGTGATGAGTGCATTCTACTCACAGAGTTGAACCTTCTTTGTGATAGAAGAGTTTTCAAACTCTCTTTTTGTAGAATCTGCAAGTGCACATTTGGAACTGTTGGAGGCCAATGCTGGAAAAGGAAATATCCTCACATAGAAACTAGACAGAAGCATTCTCAGAAAGTTGCTTGGACGAGTGCATTCAACTCACAGACTTGAACCTTTCTTTTGAAAGAGCAGTTTTGGAACACTCTTTTTGTAGAATCTGCTAGTGTATATTTGGAGCGCTGTGAGGCCTATGCTGGGAAATGAAATATCTTCACCTAAAAACTAGACGGAATCATTCTCAGAAACTTCTGTGTGATGAGTGCATTCAACTCACAGACTTGAACGTTCCTTTTGATAGAACAGTTTTGAAACACTCCTTTTGTACAATCTGCAAGTGTTTATTTCGAGTGCTTGGGGGTCTATGCTGGAAAAGGAAATGTCTTCAAATAACAACTACACAGAAGCATTCTCAGAAACTTCTTTGTGATGAGTGCCTTCAACTCACAGACTTGAACCTTCCTTTTGAAAGAGCAGTTTTGAAACACTCTTTTTGTAGAATCTGAAAGTGGATATTTGGAGCGCTTTGAGGCCTATGCTGGGAAATGAAATATCTTCTCCTAAAAACTAGACAGAAGCATTCTCAGAAACTTCTGTGTGATGAGTGCATTCAACTCACAGACTTGAACATTGCTTTTGATAGAGCAGTTTGGAAACACTCCTTTTGTAAAATCTGCAAGTGTTTATTTGGAGCGCTTTGAGGGCTATCCTGGAAAAGGAAATATCTTCACATAATAACTAGACAGAAGCATTCTCAGAAACTTCTTTGGATGAGTGCATTCTATTCACAGAGTTGAACCTTCTGTGTGATAGAAGAGTTTTCAAACTCTCTTTTTGTAGAATCTGCAAGTGCACATTTGGAACTGTTGGAGGCCAAAGCTGGAAAAGGAAACATCCTCACATAGGAACTAGACAGAAGCATTCTCAGAAACTTGCTTGTGACGAGTGCATTCAACTCACAGACTTGAACCTTTCTTTTGAAAGAGCAGTTTTGGAACACTCTTTTTGTAGAGTCTGCTAGGGTATATTTGGAGCGCTGTGAGGCCTATGCTGGGAAATGAAATATCTTCACCTAAAAACTAGACGGAAGCATTCTCAGAAACTTCTGTGTGATGAGTGCATTCAACTCACAGACTTGAACGTTCCTTTTGATAGAACAGTTTTGAAACACTCCTTTTGTAGAATCTGCAAGTGTTTACTTCGAGTGCTTGGGGGCCTATGCTGGAAAAGGAAATGTCTTCAAATAACAACTACACAGAAGCATTCTCAGAAACTTCTTTGTGATGAGTGCCTTCAACTCACAGACTTGAACCTTCCTTTTGAAAGGGCAGTTTTGAAACACTCTTTTTGTAGAATCTGCAAGTGGATATTTGGAGCGCTTTGAGGCCTATGCTGGGAAATGGAATATCTTCTCCTAAAAACTAGACAGAAGCATTCTCAGAAACTTCTGTGTGATGAGTGCATTCAACTCACAGACTTGAACATTGCTTTTGATAGAGCAGTTTGGAAACACTCCTTTTGTAAAATCTGCAAGTGTTTATTTGGAGCGCTTTGAGGCCTATCCTGGAAAAGGAAATATCCTCACATAATAACTAGACAGAAGCATTCTCAGAAACTTCTTTGTGATGAGTGCATTCTACTCACAGAGTTGAACCTTCTTTGGGATAGAAGAGTTTTCAAACTCTCTTTTTGTAGAATCTGCAAGTGCACATTTGGAACTGTTGGAGGCCAACGCTGGAAAAGGAAACATCCTCACATAGAAACTAGACCGAAGCATTCTCAGAAACTTGCTTGGACGAGTGCATTCAACTCACAGACTTGAACCTTTCTTTTGAAAGAGCAGTTTTGGAACACTCTTTTTGTAGAATCTGCTAGTGTATATTTGGAGCGCTGTGAGGCCTATGCTGGGAAATGAAATATCTTCACCTAAAAACTAGACGGAATCATTCTCAGAAACTTCTGTGTGATGAGTGCATTCAACTCACAGACTTGAACTTTCCTTTTGATAGAACAGTTTTGAAACACTCCTTTTGTACAATCTGCAAGTGTTTATTTCGAGCGCTTGGAGGCCTATGCTGGAAAAGGAAGTGTCTTCCAATAAGAAATACACAGAAGCATTCTCAGAAACTTCTTTGTGATGAGTGCATTCAACTCACAGACTTGAACCTTCCTTTTGAAAGAGCAGTTTTGAAACACTCTTTTTGTAGAATCTGCAAGTGGATATTTGGAGCGCTTTGAGGCCTATGCTGGGTAATGAAATATCTTCTCCTAAAAACTAGACAGAAGCATTCTCAGAAACTTCTGTGTGATGAGTGCATTCAAATCTCAGCCTTCAACATTGCTTTTGATAGAGCAGTTTGGAAACACTCCTTTTGTAAAATCTGCAACTGTTTATTTGGAGCGCTTTGAGGCCTATCCTGGAAAAGGAAATATCGTCACATAATAACTAGACAGAAGCATTCTCAGAAACTTCTTTGGATGAGTGCATTCTACTCACAGAGTTGAACATTCTTTGTGATAGAAGAGTTTTCAAACTCTCTTTTTGTAGAATCTGAAAGTGCACTTTTGGAACTGTTGGAGGCCAACGCTGGAAAAGGAAACATCCTCACATAGAAACTAGACAGAAGCATTCTCAGAAACTTGCTTGTGACGAGTGCATTCAACTCACAGACTTGAACCTTTCTTTTGAAAGAGCAGTTTTGGAACACTCTTTTTGTAGAATCTGCTAGTGTATATTTGGAGCGCTGTGAGGCCTATGCTGGGAAATGAAATATCTTCACCTAAAAACTAGACGGAAGCATTCTCCGAAGCTTCTGTGTGATGAGTGCATTCAACTCACAGACTTGAACGTTCCTTTTGATAGAACAGTTTGGAAACACTCCTTTTGTACAATCTGCAAGTGTTTATTTCGAGTGCTTGGAGGCCTATGCTGGAAAAGGAAATGTCTTCAAATAACAACTACAAAGAAGCATTCTCAGAAACTCCTTTGTGATGAGTGCATTCAACTCACAGACTTGAACCTTCCTTTTGAAAGAGCAGCTTTGAAACACTCTTTTTGTAGAATCTGCAAGTGGATATTTGGAGCGCTTTGAGGCCTATGCTGGGAAATGAAATATCTTCTCCTAAAAACTAGACAGAAGCATTCTCAGAAACTTCTGTGTGATGAGTGCATTCAACTCACAGACTTGAACACTGCTTTTGATAGAGCAGTTTGGAAACACTCCTTTTGTAAAATCTGCAAGTGTTTATTTGGAGCGCTTTGAGGCCTATCCTGGAAAAGGAAATATCTTCACATAATAACTAGACCGAAGCATTCTCAGAAACTACTTTGTGATGAGTGCATTCTACTCACAGAGTTGAACCTTCTTTGTGATAGAAGAGTTTTCAAACTCTCTTTTTGTAGAATCTGCAAGTGCACATTTGGAACTGTTGGAGGTCAGTGCTGGAAAAGGAAATATCCTCACATAGAAACTAGACAGAAGCATTCTCAGAAAGTTGCTTGGACGAGTGCATTCAACTCACAGACTTGAACCTTTCTTTTGAAAGAGCAGTTTTGGAACACTCTTTTTGTAGAATCTGCTAGTGTATATTTGGAGCGCTGTGAGGCCTATGCTGGGAAATGAAATATCTTCACCTAAAAACTAGACGGAATCATTCTCAGAAACTTCTGTGTGAGGAGTGCTTTCAACTCACAGACTTGAACGTTCCTTTTGATAGAACAGTTTTGAAACACTCCTTTTGTAGAATCTGCAAGTGTTTATTTCGAGTGCTTGGAGGCCTATGCTGGAAAAGGAAATGTCTTCAAATAACAACTACACAGAAGCATTCTCAGAAACTTCTTTGTGATGAGTGCATTCAACTCACAGACTTGAACCTTCCTTTTGAAAGAGCAGTTTTGAAACACTCTTTTTGTAGAATCTGCAAGTGGATATTTGGAGCGCTTTGAGGCCTATGCTGGGATATGAAATATCTTCTCCTAAAAACTAGACAGAAGCATTCTCAGAAACTTCTGTGTGATGAGTGCATTCAACTCACAGACTTGAACATTGCTTTTGATAGAGCAGTTTGGAAACACTCCTTTTGTAAAATCTGCAAGTGTTTATTTGGAGCGCTTTGAGGCCTATCCTGGAAAAGGAAATATCGTCACATAATAACTAGACAGAAGCATTCTCAGAAACTTCTTTGTGATGAGTGCATTCTACTCACGGAGTTGAACCTTCTTTGTGATAGAAGAGTTTTCAATCTCTCTTTCTGTAGAATCTGCAAGTGCACATTTGGAACTGTTGGAGGCCAACGCTGGAAAAGGAAACATCCTCACATAGAAACTAGACAGAAGCATTCTCAGAAACTTGCTTGTGACGAGTGCATTCAACTCACAGACTTGAACCTTTCTTTTGAAAGAGCAGTTTTGGAACACTCTTTTTGTAGAATCTGCTAGTGTATATTTGGAGCGCTGTGAGGCCTATGCTGGGAAATGAAATATCTTCACCTAAAAACTAGACGGAAGCATTCTCAGAAACTTCTGTGTGATGAGTGCATTCAACTCACAGACTTGAACGTTCCTTTTGATAGAACAGTTTTGAAACACTCCTTTTGTAGAATCTGCAAGTGTTTCTTTCGAGTGCTTGGAGGCCTATGCTGGAAAAGGAAATGTCTTCAAATAACAACTACACAGAAGCATTCTCAGAAACTTCTTTGTGATGAGTGCATTCAACTCACAGACTTGAACCTTCCTTTTGAAAGAGCAGTTTTGAAACACTCTTTTTGTAGAATCTGCAAGTTGATATTTGGAGCACTTTGAGGCCTATGCTGGGAAATGAAATATCTTCTCCTAAAAACTAGACAGAAGCATTCTCAGAAACTTCTGTGTGATGAGTGCATTCAACTCACAGTCTTGAACACTGCTTTTGATAGAGCAGTTTGGAAACACTCCTTTTGTAAAATCTGCAAGTGTTTATTTGGAGCGCATTGAGGCCTATCGTGGAAAAGGAAATATCTTCACATAATAACTAGACAGAAGCATTCTCAGAAACTTCTTTGTGATGAGTGCATTCTACGCACAGAGTTGAACCTTCTTTGTGATAGAAGAGTTTTCAAACTGTCTTTTTGTAGAATCTGCAAGTGCACATTTGGAACTGTTGGAGGCCAACGCTGGAAAAGGAAACATCCTCACATAGAAACTAGACAGAAGCATTCTCAGAAACTTGCTTGTGACGAGTGCATTCAACTCACAGACTTGAACCTTTCTTTTGAAAGAGCAGTTTTGGAACACTCTTTTTGTATAATCTGCTAGTGTATATTTGGAGCGCTGTGAGGCCTATGCTGGGAAATGAAATATCTTCACCTAAAAACTAGACGGAAGCATTCTCAGAAACTTCTGTGTGATGAGTGCATTCAACTCACAGACTTGAACGTTCCTTTTGATAGAACAGTTTTGAAACACTCCTTTTGTAGAATCTGCAAGTGTTTCTTTCGAGTGCTTGGAGGCCTATGCTGGAAAAGGAAATGTCTTCAAATAACAACTACACAGAAGCATTCTCAGAAACTTCTTTGTGATGAGTGCATTCAACTCACAGACTTGAACCTTCCTTTTGAAAGAGCAGTTTTGAAACACTCTTTTTGTAGAATCTGCTAGTGGATATTTGGAGCAATTTGAGGCCTATGCTGGGAAATGAAATATCTTCACATAAAAACTAGACGGAAGCATTCTCAGAAACTTCTGTCTGATGAGTGCATTCAACTCACAGACTTGAATGTTCCATTTGATAGAACAGGTTTGAAACACTCCTTTTGTACAATCTGCAAGTGTTTATTTCGAGTGCTTGGAGGCCTATGCTGGAAAAGGAAATGTCTTCAAATAACAACTACACAGAAGCATTCTCAGAAACTTCTTTGTGATGAGTGCATTCAACTCACAGACTTGAACCTTCCTTTTGAAAGAGCAGCTTTGAAACACTCTTTTTGTAGAATCTGCAAGTGGATATTTGGAGCGCTTTGTGGCCTATGCTGGGAAATGAAATATTTTCTCCTAAAAACTAGACAGAAGCATTCTCAGAAACTTCTGTGTGATGAGTGCATTCAACTCACAGACTTGAACACTGCTTTTGATAGAGCAGTTTGGAAACACACCTTTTGTAAAATCTGCAAGTGTTTATTTGGAGCGCTTTGAGGCCTATCCTGGAAAAGGAAATATCTTCACATAATAACTAGACCGAAGCATTCTCAGAAACTACTTTGTGATGAGTGCATTCTACTCACAGAGTTGAACCTTCTTTGTGATAGAAGAGTTTTCAAACTCTCTTTTTGTAGAATCTGCAAGTGCACATTTGGAACTATTGGAGGCCAATGCTGGAAAAGGAAATATCCTCACATAGAAACTAGGCAGAAGCATTCTCAGAAAGTTGCTTGGACGAGTGCATTCAACTCACAGACTTGAACCTTTCTTTTGAAAGAGCAGTTTTGGAACACTCTTTTTGTAGAATCTGCTAGTGTATATTTGGAGCGCTGTGAGGCCTATGCTGGGAAATGAAATATCTTCACCTAAAAACTAGACGGAATCATTCTCAGAAACTTCTGTGTGATGAGTGCATTCAACTCACAGACTTGAACGTTCCTTTTGATAGAACAGTTTTGAAACACTCCTTTTGTACAATCTGCAAGTGTTTATTTCGAGCGCTTGGGGGTCTATGCTGGAAAAGGAAATGTCTTCAAATAACAACTACACAGAAGCATTCTCAGAAACTTCTTTGTGATGAGTGCCTTCAACTCACAGACTTGAACCTTCCTTTTGAAAGAGCAGTTTTGAAACACTCTTTTTGT
Organism: Pongo pygmaeus; assembly: GCF_028885625.2. Taxonomy (NCBI): domain Eukaryota; kingdom Metazoa; phylum Chordata; class Mammalia; order Primates; family Hominidae; genus Pongo; species Pongo pygmaeus. The sequence goes on from NC_072392.2 coordinate 41,351,691, forward strand.
AGAATCTGCAAGTGGATATTTGGAGCGCTTTGAGGCCTATGCTGGGAAATGAAATATCTTCTCCTAAAAACTAGACAGAAGCATTCTCAGAAACTTCTGTGTGATGAGTGCATTCAACTCACAGACTTGAACATTGCTTTTGATAGAGCAGTTTGGAAACACTCCTTTTGTAAAATCTGCAAGTGTTTATTTGGAGCGCTTTGAGGCCTATCCTGGAAAAGGAAATATCTTCACATAATAACTAGACAGAAGCATTCTCAGAAACTTCTTTGGATGAGTGCATTCTATTCACAGAGTTGAACCTTCTGTGTGATAGAAGAGTTTCCAAACTCTCTTTTTGTAGAATCTGCAAGTGCACATTTGGAACTGTTGGAGGCCAAAGCTGGAAAAGGAAACATCCTCACATAGGAACTAGACAGAAGCATTCTCAGAAACTTGCTTGTGACGAGTGCATTCAACTCACAGACTTGAACCTTTCTTTTGAAAGAGCAGTTTTGGAACACTCTTTTTGTAGAGTCTGCTAGTGTATATTTGGAGCGCTGTGAGGCCTATGCTGGGAAATGAAATATCTTCACCTAAAAACTAGACGGAAGCATTCTCAGAAACTTCTGTGTGATGAGTGCATTCAACTCACAGACTTGAACGTTCCTTTTGATAGAACAGTTTTGAAACACTCCTTTTGTAGAATCTGCAAGTGTTTATTTCGAGTGCTTGGGGGCCTATGCTGGAAAAGGAAATGTCTTCAAATAACAACTACACAGAAGCATTCTCAGAAACTTCTTTGTGATGAGTGCCTTCAACTCACAGACTTGAACCTTCCTTTTGAAAGGGCAGTTTTGAAACACTCTTTTTGTAGAATCTGCAAGTGGATATTTGGAGCGCTTTGAGGCCTATGCTGGGAAATGGAATATCTTCTCCTAAAAACTAGACAGAAGCATTCTCAGAAACTTCTGTGTGATGAGTGCATTCAACTCACAGACTTGAACATTGCTTTTGATAGAGCAGTTTGGAAACACTCCTTTTGTAAAATCTGCAAGTGTTTATTTGGAGCGCTTTGAGGCCTATCCTGGAAAAGGAAATATCTTCACATAATAACTAGACAGAAGCATTCTCAGAAACTTCTTTGGATGAGTGCATTCTATTCACAGAGTTGGACCTTCTGTGTGATAGAAGAGTTTTCAAACTCTCTTTTTGTAGAATCTGCAAGTGCACATTTGGAACTCTTGGTGGCCAAAGCTGGAAAAGGAAACATCCTCACATAGGAACTAGACAGAAGCATTCTCAGAAACTTGCTTGTGACGAGTGCATTCAACTCACAGACTTGAACCTTTCTTTTGAAAGAGCAGTTTTGGAACACTCTTTTTGTAGAGTCTGCTAGTGTATATTTGGAGCGCTGAGAGGCCTATGCTGGGAAATGAAATATCTTCACCTAAAAACTAGACGGAAGCATTCTCAGAAACTTCTGTGTGATGAGTGCATTCAACTCACAGACTTGAACGTTCCTTTTGATAGAACAGTTTTGAAACACTCCTTTTGTAGAATCTGCAAGTGTTTATTTCGAGTGCTTGGGGGCCTATGCTGGAAAAGGAAATGTCTTCAAATAACAACTACACAGAAGCATTCTCAGAAACTTCTTTGTGATGAGTGCCTTCAACTCACAGACTTGAACCTTCCTTTTGAAAGGGCAGTTTTGAAACACTCTTTTTGTAGAATCTGCAAGTGGATATTTGGAGCGCTTTGAGGCCTATGCTGGGAAATGGAATATCTTCTCCTAAAAACTAGACAGAAGCATTCTCAGAAACTTCTGTGTGATGAGTGCATTCAACTCACAGACTTGAACATTGCTTTTGATAGAGCAGTTTGGAAACACTCCTTTTGTAAAATCTGCAAGTGTTTATTTGGAGCGCTTTGAGGCCTATCCTGGAAAAGGAAATATCCTCACATAATAACTAGACAGAAGCATTCTCAGAAACTTCTTTGTGATGAGTGCATTCTACTCACAGAGTTGAACCTTCTTTGGGATAGAAGAGTTTTCAAACTCTCTTTTTGTAGAATCTGCAAGTGCACATTTGGAACTGTTGGAGGCCAACGCTGGAAAAGGAAACATCCTCACATAGAAACTAGACAGAAGCATTCTCAGAAACTTGCTTGGACGAGTGCATTCAACTCACAGACTTGAACCTTTCTTTTGAAAGAGCAGTTTTGGAACACTCTTTTTGTAGAATCTGCTAGTGTATATTTGGAGCGCTGTGAGGCCTATGCTGGGAAATGAAATATCTTCACCTAAAAACTAGACGGAATCATTCTCAGAAACTTCTGTGTGATGAGTGCATTCAACTCACAGACTTGAACTTTCCTTTTGATAGAACAGTTTTGAAACACTCCTTTTGTACAATCTGCAAGTGTTTATTTCGAGCGCTTGGAGGCCTATGCTGGAAAAGGAAGTGTCTTCCAATAAGAACTACACAGAAGCATTCTCAGAAACTTCTTTGTGATGAGTGCATTCAACTCACAGACTTGAACCTTCCTTTTGAAAGAGCAGTTTTGAAACACTCTTTTTGTAGAATCTGCAAGTGGATATTTGGAGCGCTTTGAGGCCTATGCTGGGTAATGAAATATCTTCTCCTAAAAACTAGACAGAAGCATTCTCAGAAACTTCTGTGTGATGAGTGCATTCAAATCTCAGCCTTGAACATTGCTTTTGATAGAGCAGTTTGGAAACACTCCTTTTGTAAAATCTGCAACTGTTTATTTGGAGCGCTTTGAGGCCTATCCTGGAAAAGGAAATATCCTCACATAATAACTAGACAGAAGCATTCTCAGAAACTTCTTTGGATGAGTGCATTCTACTCACAGAGTTGAACATTCTTTGTGATAGAAGAGTTTTCAAACTCTCTTTTTGTAGAATCTGAAAGTGCACTTTTGGAACTGTTGGAGGCCAACGCTGGAAAAGGAAACATCCTCACATAGAAACTAGACAGAAGCATTCTCAGAAACTTGCTTGTGACGAGTGCATTCAACTCACAGACTTGAACCTTTCTTTTGAAAGAGCAGTTTTGGAACACTCTTTTTGTAGAATCTGCTAGTGTATATTTGGAGCGCTGTGAGGCCTATGCTGGGAAATGAAATATCTTCACCTAAAAACTAGACGGAAGCATTCTCCGAAGCTTCTGTGTGATGAGTGCATTCAACTCACAGACTTGAACGTTCCTTTTGATAGAACAGTTTGGAAACACTCCTTTTGTACAATCTGCAAGTGTTTATTTCGAGTGCTTGGAGGCCTATGCTGGAAAAGGAAATGTCTTCAAATAACAACTACACAGAAGCATTCTCAGAAACTCCTTTGTGATGAGTGCATTCAACTCACAGACTTGAACCTTCCTTTTGAAAGAGCAGCTTTGAAACACTCTTTTTGTAGAATCTGCAAGTGGATATTTGGAGCGCTTTGAGGCCTATGCTGGGAAATGAAATATCTTCTCCTAAAAACTAGACAGAAGCATTCTCAGAAACTTCTGTGTGATGAGTGCATTCAACTCACAGACTTGAACACTGCTTTTGATAGAGCAGTTTGGAAACACTCCTTTTGTAAAATCTGCAAGTGTTTATTTGGAGCGCTTTGAGGCCTATCCTGGAAAAGGAAATATCTTCACATAATAACTAGACAGAAGCATTCTCAGAAACTTCTTTGGATGAGTGCATTCTACTCACAGAGTTTAACCTTCTGTGTGATAGAAGAGTTTTCAAACTCTCTTTTTGTAGAATCTGCAAGTGCACATTTGGAACTGTTGGAGGCCAAAGCTGGAAAAGGAAACATCCTCACATAGAAACTAGACAGAAGCATTCTCAGAAACTTGCTTGTGACGAGTGCATTCAACTCACAGACTTGAACCTTTCTTTTGAAAGAGCAGTTTTGGAACACTCTTTTTGTAGAGTCTGCTAGTGTATATTTGGAGCGCTGTGAGGCCTATGCTGGGAAATGAAATATCTTCACCTAAAAACTAGACGGAAGCATTCTCAGAAACTTCTGTGTGATGAGTGCATTCAACTCACAGACTTGAACGTTCCTTTTGATAGAACAGTTTTGAAACACTCCTTTTGTAGAATCTGCAAGTGTTTATTTCGAGTGCTTGGGGGCCTATGCTGGAAAAGGAAATGTCTTCAAATAACAACTACACAGAAGCATTCTCAGAAACTTCTTTGTGATGAGTGCCTTCAACTCACAGACTTGAACCTTCCTTTTGAAAGGGCAGTTTTGAAACACTCTTTTTGTAGAATCTGCAAGTGGATATTTGGAGCGCTTTGAGGCCTATGCTGGGAAATGGAATATCTTCTCCTAAAAACTAGACAGAAGCATTCTCAGAAACTTCTGTGTGATGAGTGCATTCAACTCACAGACTTGAACATTGCTTTTGATAGAGCAGTTTGGAAACACTCCTTTTGTAAAATCTGCAAGTGTTTATTTGGAGCGCTTTGAGGCCTATCCTGGAAAAGGAAATATCCTCACATAATAACTAGACAGAAGCATTCTCAGAAACTTCTTTGTGATGAGTGCATTCTACTCACAGAGTTGAACCTTCTTTGGGATAGAAGAGTTTTCAAACTCTCTTTTTGTAGAATCTGCAAGTGCACATTTGGAACTGTTGGAGGCCAACGCTGGAAAAGGAAACATCCTCACATAGAAACTAGACAGAAGCATTCTCAGAAACTTGCTTGGACGAGTGCATTCAACTCACAGACTTGAACCTTTCTTTTGAAAGAGCAGTTTTGGAACACTCTTTTTGTAGAATCTGCTAGTGTATATTTGGAGCGCTGTGAGGCCTATGCTGGGAAATGAAATATCTTCACCTAAAAACTAGACGGAATCATTCTCAGAAACTTCTGTGTGATGAGTGCATTCAACTCACAGACTTGAACTTTCCTTTTGATAGAACAGTTTTGAAACACTCCTTTTGTACAATCTGCAAGTGTTTATTTCGAGCGCTTGGAGGCCTATGCTGGAAAAGGAAGTGTCTTCAAATAAGAACTACACAGAAGCATTCTCAGAAACTTCTTTGTGTTGAGTGCATTCAACTCACAGACTTGAACCTTCCTTTTGAAAGAGCAGTTTTGAAACACTCTTTTTGTAGAATCTGCAAGTGGATATTTGGAGCGCTTTGAGGCCTATGCTGGGTAATGAAATATCTTCTCCTAAAAACTAGACAGAAGCATTCTCAGAAACTTCTGTGTGATGAGTGCATTCAAATCTCAGCCTTGAACATTGCTTTTGATAGGGCAGTTTGGAAACACTCCTTTTGTATAATCTGCAACTGTTTATTTGGAGCGCTTTGAGGCCTATCCTGGAAAAGGAAATATCTTCACATAATAACTAGACAGAAGCATTCTCAGAAACTTCCTTGTGATGAGTGCATTCTACTCACAGAGTTGAACCTTCTTTGTGATGGAAGAGTTTTCAAACTCTCTTTTTGTAGAATCTGCAAGTGCACATTTGGAACTGTTGGAGGCCAACGCTGGAAAAGGAAACATCCTCACATAGAAACTAGACAGAAGCATTCTCAGAAACTTGCTTGTGACGAGTGCATTCAACTCACAGACTTGAACTTTTCTTTTGAAAGAGCAGTTTTGGAACACTCTTTTTGTAGAATCTGCTAGTGTATATTTGGAGCGCTATGAGGCCTATGCTGGGAAATGAAATATCTTCACCTAAAAACTAGACGGAAGCATTCTCAGAAAACTCTGTGTGATGAGTGCATTCAACTCACAGACTTGAACGTTCCTTTTGATAGAACAGTTTTGAAACACTCCTTTTGTAGAATCTGCAAGTCTTTATTTCGAGCGCTTGGAGGCCTATGTTGGAAAAGGAAAAGTCTTCAAATAACAACTACACAGAAGCATTCTCAGAAACTTCTTTGTGATGAGCGCATTCAACTCACAGACTTGAACCTTCCTTTTAAAGAGCAGCTTTGAAACACTCTTTTTGTAGAATCTGCAAGTGGATATTTGGAGCGCTTTGAGGCCTATGCTGGGAAATGAAATATCTTCTCCTAAAAACTAGACAGAAGCATTCTCAGAAACTTCTGTGTGATGAGTGCATTCAACTCACTGACTTGAACATTGCTTTTGATAGAGCAGTTTGGAAACACTACTTTTTTAAAATCTGCAAGTGTTTATTTGGAGCGCTTTGAGGCCTATCCTGGAAAAGGAAATACCTTCACATAATAACTAGACAGAAGCATTCTCAGAAACTTCTTTGTGATGAGTGCATTCTACTCACAGAGCTGAACCTTCTTTGTGATAGAAGAGTTTTCAAACTCTCTTTTTGTAGAATCTGCAAGTGCACATTTGGAACTGATGGAGGCCAACGCTGGAAAAGGAAACATCCTCACATAGAAACTAGACAGAAGCATTCTCAGAAACTTGCTTGTGACGAGTGCATTCAACTCACAGACTTGAACCTTTCTTTTGAAAGAGCAGTTTTGGAACACTCTTTTTGTAGAATCTGCTAGTGTATATTTGGAGCGCTGTGAGGCCTATGCTGGGAAATGAAATATCTTCACCTAAAAACTAGACGGAAGCATTCTCAGAAACTTCTGTGTGATGAGTGCTTTCAACTCACAGACTTGAACGTTCCTTTTGATAGAACAGTTTTGAAACACTCCTTTTGTAGAATCTGCAAGTGTTTATTTCGAGTGCTTGGAGGCCTATGCTGGAAAAGGAAATGTCTTCAAATAACAACTACACAGAAGCATTCTCAGAAACTTCTTTGTGATGAGTGCATTCAACTCACAGACTTGAACCTTCCTTTTGAAAGAGCAGTTTTGAAATACTCTTTTTGTAGAATCTGCAAGTTGATATTTGGAGCACTTTGAGGCCTATGCTGGGAAATGAAATATCTTCTCCTAAAAACTAGACAGAAGCATTCTCAGAAACTTCTGTGTGATGAGTGCATTCAACTCACAGTCTTGAACACTGCTTTTGATAGAGCAGTTTGGAAACACTCCTTTTGTAAAATCTGCAAGTGTTTATTTGGAGCGCATTGAGGCCTATCCTGGAAAAGGAAATATCTTCACATAATAACTAGACAGAAGCATTCTCAGAAACTTCTTTGTGATGAGTGCATACTACGCACAGAGTTGAACCTTCTTTGTGATAGAAGAGTTTTCAAACTCTCTTTTTGTAGAATCTGCAAGTGCACATTTGGAACTGTTGGAGGCCAACGCTGGAAAAGGAAACATCCTCACTTAGAAACTAGACAGAAGCATTCTCAGAAACTTGCTTGTGACGAGTGCATTCAACTCACAGACTTGAACCTTTCTTTTGAAAGAGCAGTTTTGGAACACTCTTTTTGTAGAATCTGCTAGTGTATATTTGGAGCGCTGTGAGGCCTATGCTGGGAAATGAAATATCTTCACCTAAAAACTAGACGGAATCATTCTCAGAAACTTCTGTGTGATGAGTGCATTCAACTCACAGGCTTGAACGTTCCTTTTGATAGAACAGTTTTGAAACACTCCTTTTGTAGAATCTGCAAGTGTTTATTTCGAGTGCTTGGGGGCCTATGCTGGAAAAGGAAATGTCTTCAAATAACAACTACACAGAAGCATTCTCAGAAACTTCTTTGTGATGAGTGCATTCAACTCACAGACTTGAACCTTCCTTTTGAAAGAGCAGTTTTGAAACACTCTTTTTGTAGAATCTGCAAGTGGATATTTGGATCGCTTTGAGGCCTATGCAGGGAAATGGAATATCTTCTCCTAAAAACTTGAGAGAAGCATTCTCAGAAACTTCTGTGTGATGAGTGCATTCAACTCACAGAGTTGAACAATGCTTTTGATAGAGCAGTTTGGAAACACTCCTTTTGTAAAATCTGCAAGTGTTTATTGGGAGCGCTTTGAGGCCTATCCTGGAAAAGGAAATATCGTCACATAATAACTAGACAGAAGCATTCTCAGAAACTTCTTTGTGATGAGTGCATTCTACTCACAGAGCTGAACCTTCTTTGTGATAGAAGAGTTTTCAAACTCTCTTTTTGTAGAATCTGCAAGTGCACATTTGGAACTGTTGGAGGCCAACGCTGGAAAAGGAAACAGCCTCACATAGAAACTAGACAGAAGCATTCTCAGAAACTTGCTTGTGACGAGTGCATTCAACTCACAGACTTGAACCTTTCTTTTGAAAGAGCAGTTTTGGAACACTCTTTTTGTAGAATCTGCTAGTGTATATTTGGAGCGCTGTGAGGCCTATGCTGGGAAATGAAATATCTTCACCTAAAAACTAGACGGAAGCATTCTCAGAAACTTCTGTGTGATGAGTGCATTCAACTCACAGACTTGAACGTTCCTTTTGATAGAACAGTTTTGAAACACTCCTTTTGTAGAATCTGCAAGTGTTTATTTCGAGTGCTTGGAGGCCTATGCTGGGAAAGGAAATGTCTTCAAATAACAACTACACAAAAGCATTCTCAGAAACTTCTTTGTGATGAGTGCATTCAACTCACAGACTTGAACTTTCCTTTTGAAAGAGCAGTTTTGAAACACTCTTTTTGTAGAATCTGCTAGTGTATATTTGGAGCACTTTGAGGCGTATGCTGGGAAATGAAATATCTTCACATAAAAACTAGACGGAAGCATTCTCAGAAACTTCTGTGTGATGAGTGCATTCAACTCACGGACTTGAATGTTCCATTTGATAGAACAGTTTTGAAACACTCCTTTTGTACAATCTGCAAGTGTTTATTTCGAGTGCTTGGAGGCCTATGCTGGAAAAGGAAATGTCTTCAAATAACAACTACACAGAAGCATTCTCAGAAACTTCTTTGTGATGAGTGCATTCAACTCACAGACTTGAACCTTCCTTTTGAAAGAGCAGCTTTGAAACACTCTTTTTGTAGAATCTGCAAGTGGATATTTGGAGCGCTTTGAGGCCTATGCTGGGAAATGAAATATTTTCTCCTAAAAACTAGACAGAAGCATTCTCAGAAACTTCTGTGTGATGAGTGCATTCAACTCACAGACTTGAACACTGCTTTTGATAGAGCAGTTTGGAAACACTCCTTTTGTAAAATCTGCGTGTTTATTTGGAGCGCTTTGAGGCCTATCCTGGAAAAGGAAATATCTTCACATAATAACTAGACAGAAGCATTCTCAGAAACTACTTTGTGATGAGTGCATTCTACTCACAGAGTTGAACCTTCTTTGTGATAGAAGAGTTTTCAAACTCTCTGTTTGTAGAATCTGCAAGTGCACATTTGGAACTCTTGGAGGCCAACGCTGGAAAAGGAAATATCCTCACATAGAAACTAGACAGAAGCATTCTCAGAAAGTTGCTTGGACGAGTGCATTCAACTCACAGACTTGAACCTTTCTTTTGAAAGAGCAGTTTTGGAACACTCTTTTTGTAGAATCTGCTAGTGTATATTTGGAGCGCTGTGAGGCCTATGCTGGGAAATGAAATATCTTCACCTAAAAACTAGACGGAAGCATTCTCAGAAACTTCTGTGTGATGAGTGCATTCAACTCACAGACTTGAACGTTCCTTTTGATAGAACAGTTTTGAAACACTCCTTTTGTAGAATCTGCAAGTATTTATTTCGAGTGCTTGGAGGCCTATGCTGGAAAAGGAAATGTCTTCAAATAACAACTACACAGAAGCATTCTCAGAAACTCCTTTGTGATGAGTGCATTCAACTCACAGACTTGAACCTTCCTTTTGAAAGAGCAGCTTTGAAACACTCTTTTTGTAGAATCTGCAAGTGGATATTTGGAGCGCTTTGAGGCCTATGCTGGGAAATGAAATATCTTCTCCTAAAAACTAGACAGAAGCATTCTCAGAAACTTCTGTGTGAAGAGTGCATTCAACTCACAGACTTGAACATTGCTTTTGATAGAGCAGTTTGGAAACACTCCTTTTGTAAAATCTGCAAGTGTTTATTTGGAGCGCTTTGAGGCCTATCCTGGAAAAGGAAATATCCTCACATAATAACTAGACAGAAGCATTCTCAGAAACTTCTTTGTGATGAGTGCATTCTACTCACAGAGTTGAACCTTCTTTGTGATAGAAGAGTTTTCAAACTCTCTTTTTGTAGAATCTGCAAGTGCACATTTGGAACTGTTGGAGGCCAACGCTGGAAAAGGAAACATCCTCACATAGAAACTAGACAGAAGCATTCTCAGAAACTTGCTTGGACGAGTGCATTCAACTCACAGACTTGAACCTTTCTTTTGAAAGAGCAGTTTTGGAACACTCTTTTTGTAGAATCTGCTAGTGTATATTTGGAGCGCTGTGAGGCCTATGCTGGGAAATGAAATATCTTCACCTAAAAACTAGACGGAAGCATTCTCAGAAACTTCTGTGTGATGAGTGCATTCAACTCACAGACTTGAATGTTCCTTTTGATAGAACAGTTTTGAAACACTCCTTTTGTACAATCTGCAAGTGTTTATTTCGAGCGCTTGGAGGCCTATGCTGGAAAAGGAAATGTCTTCAAATAACAACTACACAGAAGCATTCTCAGAAACTTCTTTGTGATGAGTGCATTCAACTCACAGACTTGAACCTTCCTTTTGAAAGAGCAGCTTTGAAACACTCTTTTTGTAGAATCTGCAAGTGGATATTTGGAGCGCTTTGAGGCCTATGCTGGGAAATGAAATATTTTCTCCTAAAAACTAGACAGAAGCATTCTCAGAAACTTCTGTGTGATGAGTGCATTCAACTCACAGACTTGAACATTGCTTTTGATAGAGCAGTTTGGAAACACTCCTTTTGTAAAATCTGCAAGTGTTTATTTGGAGCGCTTTGAGGCCTATCCTGGAAAAGGAAATATCTTCACATAATAACTAGACAGAAGCATTCTCAGAAACTTCTTTGTGATGAGTGCATTCTACTCACAGAGTTGATCCTTCTTTGTGATTGAAGTGTTTTCAAACTCTCTTTTTGTAGAATCTGCAAGTGCACATTTGGAACTGTTGGAGTCCAACGCTGGAAAAGGAAACATCCTCACATAGAAACTAGACAGAAGCATTCTCAGAAACTTGCTTGTGACAAGTGCATTCAACTCACAGACTTGAACCTTTCTTTTGAAAGAGCAGTTTTGGAACACTCTTTTTGTAGAATCTGCTAGTGTATATTTGGAGCGCTGTGAGGCCTATGCTGGGAAATGAAATATCTTCACCTAAAAACTAGACGGAAGCATTCTCCGAAACTTCTGTGTGATGAGTGCATTCAACTGACAGACTTGAACGTTCCTTTTGACAGAACAGTTTTGAAACACTCCTTTTGTAGAATCTGCAAGTGTTTATTTCGAACGCTTGGAGGCCTACGCTGGAAAAGGAAATGTCTTCAAATAACAACTACACAGAAGCATTCTCAGAAACTTCTTTGTGATGAGTGCATTCAACTCACAGACTTGAACCTTCCTTTTGAAAGAGCAGTTTTGAAACTCTCTTTTTGTAGAATCTGCAAGTGGATATTTGGAGCGCTTTGAGGTCTATGCTGTGATATGAAATATCTTCTCCTAAAAACTAGACAGAAGCATTCTCAGAAACTTCTGTGTGATGAGTGCATTCAACTCACAGACTTGAACATTGCTTTTGATAGAGCAGTTTGGAAACACTCCTTTTGTAAAATCTGCAAGTGTTTATTTGGAGCGCTTTGAGGCCTATCCTGGAAAAGGAAATATCGTCACATAATAACTAGACAGAAGCATTCTCAGAAACTTCTTTGGATGAGTGCATTCTACTCACAGAGTTGAACATTCTTTGTGATAGAAGAGTTTTCAAACTCTCTTTTTGTAGAATCTGCAAGTGCACTTTTGGAACTGTTGGAGGCCAACGCTGGAAAAGGAAACATCCTCACATAGAAACTAGACAGAAGCATTCTCAGAAACTTGCTTGTGACGAGTGCATTCAACTCACAGACTTGAACCTTTCTTTTGAAAGAGCAGTTTTGGAACACTCTTTTTGTAGAATCTGCTAGTGTATATTTGGAGCGCTGTGAGGCCTATGCTGGGAAATGAAATATCTTCACCTAAAAACTAGACGGAAGCATTCTCAGAAACTTCTGTGTGATGAGTGCATTCAACTCACAGACTTGAACGTTCCTTTGATAGAACAGTTTTGAAACAGTCCTTTTGTAGAATCTGGAAGTGTTTATTTCGAGTGCTTGGAGGCCTATGCTGGAAAAGGAAATGTCTTCAAATAACAACTACACAGAAGCATTCTCAGAAACTTCTTTGTGATGAGTGCATTCAACTCACAAACTTGAACCTTCCTTTTGAAAGAGCAGTTTTGAAACACTCTTTTTGTAGAATCTGAAAGTGGATATTTGGAGCGCTTTGAGGCCTATGCTGGGATATGAAATATCTTCTCCTAAAAACTAGACAGAAGCATTCTCAGAAACTTCTGTGTGATGAGTGCATTCAACTCACAGACTTGAACATTGCTTTTGATACAGCAGTTTGGAAACACTCCTTTTGTAAAATCTGCAAGTGTTTATTTGGAGCGCTTTGAGGGCTATCCTGGAAAAGGAAATATCTTCACATAATAACTAGACAGAAGCATTTTCAGAAACTTCTTTGTGATGAGTGCATTCTACTCACGGAGTTGAACCTTCTTTGTGATAGAAGAGTTTTCAATCTCTCTTTCTGTAGAATCTGCAAGTGCACATTTGGAACTGTTGGAGGCCAACGCTGGAAAAGGAAACATCCTCACATAGAAACTAGACAGAAGCATTCTCAGAAACTTGCTTGTGACGAGTGCATTCAACTCACAGACTTGAACCTTTCTTTTGAAAGAGCAGTTTTGGAACACTCTTTTTGTGGAATCTGCTAGTGTATATTTGGAGCGCTGTGAGGCCTATGCTGGGAAATGAGATATCTTCACCTAAAAACTAGACGGAAGCATTCTGAGAAACTTCTGTGTGATGAGTGCATTCAACTCACAGACTTGAACGTTCCTTTTTATAGAACAGTTTTGAAACACTCCTTTTGTAGAATCTGCAAGTGTTTCTTTCGAGTGCTTGGAGGCCTATGCTGGAAAAGGAAATGTCTTCAAATAACAACTACACAGAAGCATTCTCAGAAACTTCTTTGTGATGAGTGCATTCAACTCACAGACTTGAACCTTCCTTTTGAAAGAGCAGTTTTGAAACACTCTTTTTGTAGAATCTGCAAGTTGATATTTGGAGCACTTTGAGGCCTATGCTGGGAAATGAAATATCTTCTCCTAAAAACTAGACAGAAGCATTCTCAGAAACTTCTGTGTGATGAGTGCATTCAACTCACAGTCTTGAACACTGCTTTTGATAGAGCAGATTGGAAACACTCCTTTTGTGAAATCTGCAAGTGTTTATTTGGAGCGCATTGAGGCCTATCCTGGAAAAGGAAATATCTTCACATAATAACTAGACAGAAGCATTCTCAGAAACTTCTTTGTGATCAGTGCATTCTACGCACAGAGTTGAACCTTCTTTGTGATAGAAGAGTTTTCAAACTCTCTTTTTGTAGAATCTGCAAGTGCACATTTGGAACTGTTGGAGGCCAACGCTGGAAAAGGAAACATCCTCACTTAGAAACTAGACAGAAGCATTCTCAGAAACTTGCTTGTGACGAGTGCATTCAACTCACAGACTTGAACTTTTCTTTTGAAAGAGCAGTTTTGGAACACTCTTTTTGTAGAATCTGCTAGTGTATATTTGGAGCGCTGTGAGGCCTATGCTGGGAAATGAAATATCTTCACCTAAAAACTAGACGGAAGCATTCTCAGAAACTTCTGTGTGATGAGTGCATTCAACTCACAGGCTTGAACGTTCCTTTTGATAGAACAGTTTTGAAACACTCCTTTTGTAGAATCTGCAAGTGTTTATTTCGAGTGCTTGGGGGCCTATGCTGGAAAAGGAAATGTCTTCAAATAACAACTACACAGAAGCATTCTCAGAAACTTCTTTGTGATGAGTGCATTCAACTCACAGACTTGAACATTCCTTTTGAAAGAGCAGTTTTGAAACACTCTTTTTGTAGAATCTGCAAGTGGATATTTGGATCGCTTTGAGGCCTATGCTGGGAAATGAAATATCTTCTCCTAAAAACTTGAGAGAAGCATTCTCAGAAACTTCTGTGTGATGAGTGCATTCAACTCACAGACTTGAACACTGCTTTTGATAGAGCAGTTTGAAAACACTCCTTTTGTAAAATCTGCAAGTGTTTATTTGGAGCGCTTTGAGGCCTATCCTGGAAAAGGAAATATCGTCACATAATAACTAGACAGAAGCATTCTCAGAAACTTCTTTGTGATGAGTGCATTCTACTCACGGAGTTGAACCTTCTTTGTGATAGAAGAGTTTTCAATCTCTCTTTCTGTAGAATCTGCAAGTGCACATTTGGAACTGTTGGAGGCCAACGCTGGAAAAGGAAACATCCTCACATAGAAACTAGACAGAAGCATTCTCAGAAACTTGCTTGTGACGAGTGCATTCAACTCACAGACTTGAACCTTTCTTTTGAAAGAGCAGTTTTGGAACACTCTTTTTGTAGAATCTGCTAGTGTATATTTGGAGCGCTGTGAGGCCTATGCTGGGAAATGAAATATCTTCACCTAAAAACTAGACGGAAGCATTCTCAGAAACTTCTGTGTGATGAGTGCATTCAACTCACAGACTTGAACGTTCCTTTTGATAGAACAGTTTTGAAACACTCCTTTTGTAGAATCTGCAAGTGTTTCTTTCGAGTGCTTGGAGGCCTATGGTGGAAAAGGAAATGTCTTCAAATAACAACTACACAGAAGCATTCTCAGAAACTTCTTTGTGATGAGTGCATTCAACTCACAGACTTGAACTTTCCTTTTGAAAGAGCAGTTTTGAAACACTCTTTTTGTAGAATCTGCTAGTGTATATTTGGAGCACTTTGAGGCGTATGCTGGGAAATGAAATATCTTCACATAAAAACTAGACGGAAGCATTCTCAGAAACTTCTGTGTGATGAGTGCATTCAACTCACGGACTTGAATGTTCCATTTGATAGAACAGTTTTGAAACACTCCTTTTGTACAATCTGCAAGTGTTTATTTCGAGTGCTTGGAGGCCTATGCTGGAAAAGGAAATGTCTTCAAATAACAACTACACAGAAGCATTCTCAGAAACTTCTTTGTGATGAGTGCATTCAACTCACAGACTTGAACCTTCCTTTTGAAAGAGCAGCTTTGAAACACTCTTTTTGTAGAATCTGCAAGTGGATATTTGGAGCGCTTTGAGGCCTATGCTGGGAAATGAAATATTTTCTCCTAAAAACTAGACAGAAGCATTCTCAGAAACTTCTGTGTGATGAGTGCATTCAACTCACAGACTTGAACACTGCTTTTGATAGAGCAGTTTGGAAACACTCCTTTTGTAAAATCTGCGTGTTTATTTGGAGCGCTTTGAGGCCTATCCTGGAAAAGGAAATATCTTCACATAATAACTAGACAGAAGCATTCTCAGAAACTACTTTGTGATGAGTGCATTCTACTCACAGAGTTGAACCTTCTTTGTGATAGAAGAGTTTTCAAACTCTCTGTTTGTAGAATCTGCAAGTGCACATTTGGAACTCTTGGAGGCCAACGCTGGAAAAGGAAATATCCTCACATAGAAACTAGACAGAAGCATTCTCAGAAAGTTGCTTGGACGAGTGCATTCAACTCACAGACTTGAACCTTTCTTTTGAAAGAGCAGTTTTGGAACACTCTTTTTGTAGAATCTGCTAGTGTATATTTGGAGCGCTGTGAGGCCTATGCTGGGAAATGAAATATCTTCACCTAAAAACTAGACGGAAGCATTCTCAGAAACTTCTGTGTGATGAGTGCATTCAACTCACAGACTTGAACGTTCCTTTTGATAGAACAGTTTTGAAACACTCCTTTTGTAGAATCTGCAAGTATTTATTTCGAGTGCTTGGAGGCCTATGCTGGAAAAGGAAATGTCTTCAAATAACAACTACACAGAAGCATTCTCAGAAACTCCTTTGTGATGAGTGCATTCAACTCACAGACTTGAACCTTCCTTTTGAAAGAGCAGCTTTGAAACACTCTTTTTGTAGAATCTGCAAGTGGATATTTGGAGCGCTTTGAGGCCTATGCTGGGAAATGAAATATCTTCTCCTAAAAACTAGACAGAAGCATTCTCAGAAACTTCTGTGTGAAGAGTGCATTCAACTCACAGACTTGAACATTGCTTTTGATAGAGCAGTTTGGAAACACTCCTTTTGTAAAATCTGCAAGTGTTTATTTGGCGCGCTTTGAGGCCTATCCTGGAAAAGGAAATATCCTCACATAATAACTAGACAGAAGCATTCTCAGAAACTTCTTTGTGATGAGTGCATTCTACTCACAGAGTTGAACCTTCTTTGTGATAGAAGAGTTTTCAAACTCTCTTTTTGTAGAATCTGCAAGTGCACATTTGGAACTGTTGGAGGCCAACGCTGGAAAAGGAAACATCCTCACATAGAAACTAGACAGAAGCATTCTCAGAAACTTGCTTGGACGAGTGCATTCAACTCACAGACTTGAACCTTTCTTTTGAAAGAGCAGTTTTGGAACACTCTTTTTGTAGAATCTGCTAGTGTATATTTGGAGCGCTGTGAGGCCTATGCTGGGAAATGAAATATCTTCACCTAAAAACTAGACGGAAGCATTCTCAGAAACTTCTGTGTGATGAGTGCATTCAACTCACAGACTTGAATGTTCCTTTTGATAGAACAGTTTTGAAACACTCCTTTTGTACAATCTGCAAGTGTTTATTTCGAGCGCTTGGAGGCCTATGCTGGAAAAGGAAATGTCTTCAAATAACAACTACACAGAAGCATTCTCAGAAACTTCTTTGTGATGAGTGCATTCAACTCACAGACTTGAACCTTCCTTTTGAAAGAGCAGCTTTGAAACACTCTTTTTGTAGAATCTGCAAGTGGATATTTGGAGCGCTTTGAGGCCTATGCTGGGAAATGAAATATTTTCTCCTAAAAACTAGACAGAAGCATTCTCAGAAACTTCTGTGTGATGAGTGCATTCAACTCACAGACTTGAACATTGCTTTTGATAGAGCAGTTTGGAAACACTCCTTTTGTAAAATCTGCAAGTGTTTATTTGGAGCGCTTTGAGGCCTATCCTGGAAAAGGAAATATCTTCACATAATAACTAGACAGAAGCATTCTCAGAAACTTCTTTGTGATGAGTGCATTCTACTCACAGAGTTGATCCTTCTTTGTGATTGAAGTGTTTTCAAACTCTCTTTTTGTAGAATCTGCAAGTGCACATTTGGAACTGTTGGAGTCCAACGCTGGAAAAGGAAACATCCTCACATAGAAACTAGACAGAAGCATTCTCAGAAACTTGCTTGTGACAAGTGCATTCAACTCACAGACTTGAACCTTTCTTTTGAAAGAGCAGTTTTGGAACACTCTTTTTGTAGAATCTGCTAGTGTATATTTGGAGCGCTGTGAGGCCTATGCTGGGAAATGAAATATCTTCACCTAAAAACTAGACGGAAGCATTCTCCGAAACTTCTGTGTGATGAGTGCATTCAACTGACAGACTTGAACGTTCCTTTTGACAGAACAGTTTTGAAACACTCCTTTTGTAGAATCTGCAAGTGTTTATTTCGAACGCTTGGAGGCCTACGCTGGAAAAGGAAATGTCTTCAAATAACAACTACACAGAAGCATTCTCAGAAACTTCTTTGTGATGAGTGCATTCAACTCACAGACTTGAACCTTCCTTTTGAAAGAGCAGTTTTGAAACACTCTTTTTGTAGAATCTGCAAGTGGATATTTGGAGCGCTTTGAGGTCTATGCTGTGATATGAAATATCTTCTCCTAAAAACTAGACAGAAGCATTCTCAGAAACTTCTGTGTGATGAGTGCATTCAACTCACAGACTTGAACATTGCTTTTGATAGAGCAGTTTGGAAACACTCCTTTTGTAAAATCTGCAAGTGTTTATTTGGAGCGCTTTGAGGCCTATCCTGGAAAAGGAAATATCGTCACATAATAACTAGACAGAAGCATTCTCAGAAACTTCTTTGGATGAGTGCATTCTACTCACAGAGTTGAACATTCTTTGTGATAGAAGAGTTTTCAAACTCTCTTTTTGTAGAATCTGCAAGTGCACTTTTGGAACTGTTGGAGGCCAACGCTGGAAAAGGAAACATCCTCACATAGAAACTAGACAGAAGCATTCTCAGAAACTTGCTTGTGACGAGTGCATTCAACTCACAGACTTGAACCTTTCTTTTGAAAGAGCAGTTTTGGAACACTCTTTTTGTAGAATCTGCTAGTGTATATTTGGAGCGCTGTGAGGCCTATGCTGGGAAATGAAATATCTTCACCTAAAAACTAGACGGAAGCATTCTCAGAAACTTCTGTGTGATGAGTGCATTCAACTCACAGACTTGAACGTTCCTTTGATAGAACAGTTTTGAAACAGTCCTTTTGTAGAATCTGGAAGTGTTTATTTCGAGTGCTTGGAGGCCTATGCTGGAAAAGGAAATGTCTTCAAATAACAACTACACAGAAGCATTCTCAGAAACTTCTTTGTGATGAGTGCATTCAACTCACAAACTTGAACCTTCCTTTTGAAAGAGCAGTTTTGAAACACTCTTTTTGTAGAATCTGAAAGTGGATATTTGGAGCGCTTTGAGGCCTATGCTGGGATATGAAATATCTTCTCCTAAAAACTAGACAGAAGCATTCTCAGAAACTTCTGTGTGATGAGTGCATTCAACTCACAGACTTGAACGTTCCTTTTGATAGAACAGTTTTGAAACACTCCTTTTGTAGAATCTGCAAGTGTTTCTTTCGAGTGCTTGGAGGCCTATGCTGGAAAAGGAAATGTCTTCAAATAACAACTACACAGAAGCATTCTCAGAAACTTCTTTGTGATGAGTGCATTCAACTCACAGACTTGAACCTTCCTTTTGAAAGAGCAGTTTTGAAACACTCTTTTTGTAGAATCTGCAAGTTGATATTTGGAGCACTTTGAGGCCTATGCTGGGAAATGAAATATCTTCTCCTAAAAACTAGACAGAAGCATTCTCAGAAACTTCTGTGTGATGAGTGCATTCAACTCACAGTCTTGAACACTGCTTTTGATAGAGCAGTTTGGAAACACTCCTTTTGTGAAATCTGCAAGTGTTTATTTGGAGCGCATTGAGGCCTATCCTGGAAAAGGAAATATCTTCACATAATAACTAGACAGAAGCATTCTCAGAAACTTCTTTGTGATCAGTGCATTCTACGCACAGAGTTGAACCTTCTTTGTGATAGAAGAGTTTTCAAACTCTCTTTTTGTAGAATCTGCAAGTGCACATTTGGAACTGTTGGAGGCCAACGCTGGAAAAGGAAACATCCTCACTTAGAAACTAGACAGAAGCATTCTCAGAAACTTGCTTGTGACGAGTGCATTCAACTCACAGACTTGAACCTTTCTTTTGAAAGAGCAGTTTTGGAACACTCTTTTTGTAGAATCTGCTAGTGTATATTTGGAGCGCTGTGAGGCCTATGCTGGGAAATGAAATATCTTCACCTAAAAACTAGACGGAAGCATTCTCAGAAACTTCTGTGTGATGAGTGCATTCAACTCACAGGCTTGAACGTTCCTTTTGATAGAACAGTTTTGAAACACTCCTTTTGTAGAATCTGCAAGTGTTTATTTCGAGTGCTTGGGGGCCTATGCTGGAAAAGGAAATGTCTTCAAATAACAACTACACAGAAGCATTCTCAGAAACTTCTTTGTGATGAGTGCATTCAACTCACAGACTTGAACATTCCTTTTGAAAGAGCAGTTTTGAAACACTCTTTTTGTAGAATCTGCAAGTGGATATTTGGATCGCTTTGAGGCCTATGCTGGGAAATGAAATATCTTCTCCTAAAAACTTGAGAGAAGCATTCTCAGAAACTTCTGTGTGATGAGTGCATTCAACTCACAGACTTGAACACTGCTTTTGATAGAGCAGTTTGGAAACACTCCTTTTGTAAAATCTGCAAGTGTTTATTTGGAGCGCTTTGAGGCCTATCCTGGAAAAGGAAATATCGTCACATAATAACTAGACAGAAGCATTCTCAGAAACTTCTTTGTGATGAGTGCATTCTACTCACGGAGTTGAACCTTCTTTGTGATAGAAGAGTTTTCAATCTCTCTTTCTGTAGAATCTGCAAGTGCACATTTGGAACTGTTGGAGGCCAACGCTGGAAAAGGAAACATCCTCACATAGAAACTAGACAGAAGCATTCTCAGAAACTTGCTTGTGACGAGTGCATTCAACTCACAGACTTGAACCTTTCTTTTGAAAGAGCAGTTTTGGAACACTCTTTTTGTAGAATATGCTAGTGTATATTTGGAGCGCTGTGAGGCCTATGCTGGGAAATGAAATATCTTCACCTAAAAACTAGACGGAAGCATTCTCAGAAACTTCTGTGTGATGAGTGCATTCAACTCACAGACTTGAACGTTCCTTTTGATAGAACAGTTTTGAAACACTCCTTTTGTAGAATCTGCAAGTGTTTCTTTCGAGTGCTTGGAGGCCTATGGTGGAAAAGGAAATGTCTTCAAATAACAACTACACAGAAGCATTCTCAGAAACTTCTTTGTGATGAGTGCATTCAACTCACAGACTTGAACCTTCCTTTTGAAAGAGCAGTTTTGAAACACTCTTTTTGTAGAATCTGCTAGTGTATATTTGGAGCACTTTGAGGCCTATGCTGGGAAATGAAATATCTTCACATAAAAACTAGACGGAAGCATTCTCAGAAACTTCTGTGTGATGAGTGCATTCAACTCACAGACTTGAATGTTCCATTTGATAGAACAGTTTTGAAACACTCCTTTTGTACAATCTGCAAGTGTTTATTTCGAGTGCTTGGAGGCCTATGCTGGAAAAGGAAATGTCTTCAAATAACAACTACACAGAAGCATTCTCAGAAACTTCTTTGTGATGAGTGCATTCAACTCACAGACTTGAACCTTCCTTTTGAAAGAGCAGCTTTGAAACACTCTTTTTGTAGAATCTGCAAGTGGATATTTGGAGCGCTTTGAGGCCTATGCTGGGAAATGAAATATTTTCACCTAAAAACTAGACAGAAGCATTCTCAGAAACTTCTGTGTGATGAGTGCATTCAACTCACAGACTTGAACACTGCTTTTGATAGAGCAGTTTGGAAACACTCCTTTTGTAAAATCTGCGTGTTTATTTGGAGCGCTTTGAGGCCTATCCTGGAAAAGGAAATATCTTCACATAATAACTAGACCGAAGCATTCTCAGAAACTACTTTGTGATGAGTGCATTCTACTCACAGAGTTGAACCTTCTTTGTGATAGAAGAGTTTTCAAACTCTCTTTTTGTAGAATCTGCAAGTGCACATTTGGAACTGTTGGAGTCCAACGCTGGAAAAGGAAACATCCTCACATAGAAACTAGACAGAAGCATTCTCAGAAACTTGCTTGGACGAGTGCATTCAACTCACAGACTTGAACATTTCTTTTGAAAGAGCAGTTTTGGAACACTCTTTTTGTAGAATCTGCTAGTGTATATTTGGAGCGCTGTGAGGCCTATGCTGGGAAATGAAATATCTTCACCTAAAAACTAGACGGAAGCATTCTCAGAAACTTCTGTGTGATGAGTGCATTCAACTCACAGACTTGAACGTTCCTTTTCATAGAACAGTTTTGAAACACTCCTTTTGTAGAATCTGCAAGTGTTTCTTTCGAGTGCTTGGAGGCCTATGCTGGAAAAGGAAATGTCTTCAAATAACAACTACACAGAAGCATTCTCAGAAACTTCTTTGTGATGAGTGGATTCAACTCACAGACTTGAACCTTCCTTTTGAAAGAGCAGTTTTGAAACACTCTTTTTGTAGAATCTGCAAGTTGATATTTGGAGCACTTTGAGGCCTATGCTGGGAAATGAAATATCTTCTCCTAAAAACTAGACAGAAGCATTCTCAGAAACTTCTGTGTGATGAGTGCATTCAACTCACAGTCTTGAACACTGCTTTTGATAGAGCAGTTTGGAAACACTCCTTTTGTAAAATCTGCAAGTGTTTATTTGGAGCGCATTGAGGCCTATCCTGGAAAAGGAAATATCTTCACATAATAACTAGACAGAAGCATTCTCAGAAACTTCTTTGTGATCAGTGCATTCTACGCACAGAGTTGAACCTTCTTTGTGATAGAAGAGTTTTCAAACTCTCTTTTTGTAGAATCTGCAAGTGCACATTTGGAACTGTTGGAGGCCAACGCTGGAAAAGGAAACATCCTCACATAGAAACTAGACAGAAGCATTCTCAGAAACTTGCTTGTGACGAGTGCATTCAACTCACAGACTTGAACCTTTCTTTTGAAAGAGCAGTTTTGGAACACTCTTTTTGTAGAATCTGCTAGTGTATATTTGGAGCGCTGTGAGGCCTATGCTGGGAAATGAAATATCTTCACCTAAAAACTAGACGGAAGCATTCTCAGAAACTTCTGTGTGATGAGTGCATTCAACTGACAGACTTGAACGTTCCTTTTTATAGAACAGTTTTGAAACACTCCTTTTGTAGAATCTGCAAGTGTTTATTTCGAACGCTTGGAGGCCTACGCTGGAAAAGGAAATGTCTTCAAATAACAACTACACAGAAGCATTCTCAGAAACTTCTTTGGATGAGTGCATTCAACTCACAGACTTGAACCTTCCTTTTGAAAGAGCAGTTTTGAAACACTCTTTTTGTAGAATCTGCAAGTGGATATTTGGAGCGCTTTGAGGTCTATGCTGTGATATGAAATATCTTCTCCTAAAAACTAGACAGAAGCATTCTCAGAAACTTCTGTGTGATGAGTGCATTCAACTCACAGACTTGAACATTTCTTTTGATAGAGCAGTTTGGAAACACTCCTTTTGTAAAATCTGCAAGTGTTTATTTGGAGCGCTTTGAGGCCTATCCTGGAAAAGGAAATATCGTCACATAATAACTAGACAGAAGCATTCTCAGAAACTTCTTTGGATGAGTGCATTCTACTCACAGACTTGAACCTTTCTTTTGAAAGAGCAGTTTTGGAACACTCTTTTTGTAGAATCTGCTAGTGTATATTTGGAGCGCTGTGAGGCCTATGCTGGGAAATGAAATATCTTCACCTAAAAACTAGACGGAAGCATTCTCAGAAACTTCTGTGTGATGAGTGCATTCAACTCACAGACTTGAACGTTCCTTTTGATAGAACAGTTTTGAAACACTCCTTTTGTAGAATCTGCAAGTGTTTCTTTCGAGTGCTTGGAGGCCTATGCTGGAAAAGGAAATGTCTTCAAATAACAACTACACAGAAGCATTCTCAGAAACTCCTTTGTGATGAGTGCATTCAACTCACAGACTTGAACCTTCCTTTTGAAAGAGCAGCTTTGAAACACTCTTTTTGTAGAATCTGCAAGTGGATATTTGGAGCGCTTTGAGGCCTATGCTGGGAAATGAAATATCTTCTCCTAAAAACTAGACAGAAGCATTCTCAGAAACTTCTGTGTGATGAGTGCATTCAACTCACAGACTTGAACATTGCTTTTGATAGAGCAGTTTGGAAACACTCCTTTTGTAAAATCTGCAAGTGTTTATTTGGAGCGCTTTGAGGGCTATCCTGGAAAAGGAAATATCTTCACATAATAACTAGACAGAAGCATTTTCAGAAACTTCTTTGTGATGAGTGCATTCTACTCACGGAGTTGAACCTTCTTTGTGATAGAAGAGTTTTCAATCTCTCTTTCTGTAGAATCTGCAAGTGCACATTTGGAACTGTTGGAGGCCAACGCTGGAAAAGGAAACATCCTCACATAGAAACTAGACAGAAGCATTCTCAGAAACTTGCTTGTGACGAGTGCATTCAACTCACAGACTTGAACCTTTCTTTTGAAAGAGCAGTTTTGGAACACTCTTTTTGTAGAATCTGCTAGTGTATATTTGGAGCGCTGTGAGGTCTATGCTGGGAAATGAAATATCTTCACCTAAAAACTAGACGGAAGCATTCTCAGAAACTTCTGTGTGATGAGTGCATTCAACTGACAGACTTGAACGTTCCTTTTTATAGAACAGTTTTGAAACACTCCTTTTGTAGAATCTGCAAGTGTTTATTTCGAACGCTTGGAGGCCTACGCTGGAAAAGGAAATGTCTTCAAATAACAACTACACAGAAGCATTCTCAGAAACTTCTTTGGATGAGTGCATTCAACTCACAGACTTGAACCTTCCTTTTGAAAGAGCAGTTTTGAAACACTCTTTTTGTAGAATCTGCAAGTGGATATTTGGAGCGCTTTGAGGTCTATGCTGTGATATGAAATATCTTCTCCTAAAAACTAGACAGAAGCATTCTCAGAAACTTCTGTGTGATGAGTGCATTCAACTCACAGACTTGAACATTTCTTTTGATAGAGCAGTTTGGAAACACTCCTTTTGTAAAATCTGCAAGTGTTTATTTGGAGCGCTTTGAGGCCTATCCTGGAAAAGGAAATATCGTCACATAATAACTAGACAGAAGCATTCTCAGAAACTTCTTTGGATGAGTGCATTCTACTCACAGACTTGAACCTTTCTTTTGAAAGAGCAGTTTTGGAACACTCTTTTTGTAGAATCTGCTAGTGTATATTTGGAGCGCTGTGAGGCCTATGCTGGGAAATGAAATATCTTCACCTAAAAACTAGACGGAAGCATTCTCAGAAACTTCTGTGTGATGAGTGCATTCAACTCACAGACTTGAACGTTCCTTTTGATAGAACAGTTTTGAAACACTCCTTTTGTAGAATCTGCAAGTGTTTCTTTCGAGTGCTTGGAGGCCTATGCTGGAAAAGGAAATGTCTTCAAATAACAACTACACAGAAGCATTCTCAGAAACTCCTTTGTGATGAGTGCATTCAACTCACAGACTTGAACCTTCCTTTTGAAAGAGCAGCTTTGAAACACTCTTTTTGTAGAATCTGCAAGTGGATATTTGGAGCGCTTTGAGGCCTATGCTGGGAAATGAAATATCTTCTCCTAAAAACTAGACAGAAGCATTCTCAGAAACTTCTGTGTGATGAGTGCATTCAACTCACAGACTTGAACATTGCTTTTGATAGAGCAGTTTGGAAACACTCCTTTTGTAAAATCTGCAAGTGTTTATTTGGAGCGCTTTGAGGGCTATCCTGGAAAAGGAAATATCTTCACATAATAACTAGACAGAAGCATTTTCAGAAACTTCTTTGTGATGAGTGCATTCTACTCACGGAGTTGAACCTTCTTTGTGATAGAAGAGTTTTCAATCTCTCTTTCTGTAGAATCTGCAAGTGCACATTTGGAACTGTTGGAGGCCAACGCTGGAAAAGGAAACATCCTCACATAGAAACTAGACAGAAGCATTCTCAGAAACTTGCTTGTGACGAGTGCATTCAACTCACAGACTTGAACCTTTCTTTTGAAAGAGCAGTTTTGGAACACTCTTTTTGTAGAATCTGCTAGTGTATATTTGGAGCGCTGTGAGGTCTATGCTGGGAAATGAAATATCTTCACCTAAAAACTAGACGGAAGCATTCTGAGAAACTTCTGTGTGATGAGTGCATTCAACTCACAGACTTGAACGTTCCTTTTTATAGAACAGTTTTGAAACACTCCTTTTGTAGAATCTGCAAGTGTTTCTTTCGAGTGCTTGGAGGCCTATGCTGGAAAAGGAAATGTCTTCAAATAACAACTACACAGAAGCATTCTCAGAAACTTCTTTGTGATGAGTGGATTCAACTCACAGACTTGAACCTTCCTTTTGAAAGAGCAGTTTTGAAACACTCTTTTTGTAGAATCTGCAAGTTGATATTTGGAGCACTTTGAGGCCTATGCTGGGAAATGAAATATCTTCTCCTAAAAACTAGACAGAAGCATTCTCAGAAACTTCTGTGTGATGAGTGCATTCAACTCACAGTCTTGAACACTGCTTTTGATAGAGCAGTTTGGAAACACTCCTTTTGTAAAATCTGCAAGTGTTTATTTGGAGCGCATTGAGGCCTATCCTGGAAAAGGAAATATCTTCACATAATAACTAGACAGAAGCATTCTCAGAAACTTCTTTGTGATCAGTGCATTCTACGCACAGAGTTGAACCTTCTTTGTGATAGAAGAGTTTTCAAACTCTCTTTTTGTAGAATCTGCAAGTGCACATTTGGAACTGTTGGAGGCCAACGCTGGAAAAGGAAACATCCTCACTTAGAAACTAGACAGAAGCATTCTCAGAAACTTGCTTGTGACGAGTGCATTCAACTCACAGACTTGAACCTTTCTTTTGAAAGAGCAGTTTTGGAACACTCTTTTTGTAGAATCTGCTAGTGTATATTTGGAGCGCTGTGAGGCCTATGCTGGGAAATGAAATATCTTCACCTAAAAGCTAGACGGAAGCATTCTCAGAAACTTCTGTGTGATGAGTGCATTCAACTCACAGGCTTGAACGTTCCTTTTGATAGAACAGTTTTGAAACACTCCTTTTGTAGAATCTGCAAGTGTTTATTTCGAGTGCTTGGGGGCCTATGCTGGAAAAGGAAATGTCTTCAAATAACAACTACACAGAAGCATTCTCAGAAACTTCTTTGTGATGAGTGCATTCAACTCACAGACTTGAACCTTCCTTTTGAAAGAGCAGTTTTGAAACACTCTTTTTGTAGAATCTGCAAGTGGATATTTGGATCGCTTTGAGGCCTATGCTGGGAAATGAAATATCTTCTCCTAAAAACTTGAGAGAAGCATTCTCAGAAACTTCTGTGTGATGAGTGCATTCAACTCACAGACTTGAACACTGCTTTTGATAGAGCAGTTTGGAAACACTCCTTTTGTAAAATCTGCAAGTGTTTATTTGGAGCGCTTTGAGGCCTATCCTGGAAAAGGAAATATCGTCACATAATAACTAGACAGAAGCATTCTCAGAAACTTCTTTGTGATGAGTGCATTCTACTCACGGAGTTGAACCTTCTTTGTGATAGAAGAGTTTTCAATCTCTCTTTCTGTAGAATCTGCAAGTGCACATTTGGAACTGTTGGAGGCCAACGCTGGAAAAGGAAACATCCTCACATAGAAACTAGACAGAAGCATTCTCAGAAACTTGCTTGTGACGAGTCCATTCAACTCACAGTCTTGAACCTTTCTTTTGAAAGAGCAGTTTTGGAACACTCTTTTTGTAGAATCTGCTAGTGTATATTTGGAGCGCTGTGAGGCCTATGCTGGGAAATGAAATATCTTCACCTAAAAACTAGACGGAAGCATTCTCAGAAACTTCTGTGTGATGAGTGCATTCAACTCACAGACTTGAACGTTCCTTTTGATAGAACAGTTTTGAAACACTCCTTTTGTAGAATCTGCAAGTGTTTCTTTCGAGTGCTTGGAGGCCTATGGTGGAAAAGGAAATGTCTTCAAATAACAACTACACAGAAGCATTCTCAGAAACTTCTTTGTGATGAGTGCATTCAACTCACAGACTTGAACCTTCCTTTTGAAAGAGCAGTTTTGAAACACTCTTTTTGTAGAATCTGCTAGTGTATATTTGGAGCACTTTGAGGCCTATGCTGGGAAATGAAATATCTTCTCCTAAAAACTAGACGGAAGCATTCTCAGAAACTTCTGTGTGATGAGTGCATTCAACTCACCGACTTGAATGTTCCATTTGATAGAACAGTTTTGAAACACTCCTTTTGTACAATCTGCAAGTGTTTATTTCGAGTGCTTGGAGGCCTATGCTGGAAAAGGAAATGTCTTCAAATAACAACTACACAGAAGCATTCTCAGAAACTTCTTTGTGATGAGTGCATTCAACTCACAGACTTGAACCTTCCTTTTGAAAGAGCAGCTTTGAAACACTCTTTTTGTAGAATCTGCAAGTGGATATTTGGAGCGCTTTGAGGCCTATGCTGGGAAAAGAAATATTTTCTCCTAAAAACTAGACAGAAGCATTCTCAGAAACTTCTGTGTGATGAGTGCATTCAACTCACAGACTTGAACACTGCTTTTGATAGAGCAGTTTGGAAACACTCCTTTTGTAAAATCTGCGTGTTTATTTGGAGCGCTTTGAGGCCTATCCTGGAAAAGGAAATATCTTCACATAATAACTAGACCGAAGCATTCTCAGAAACTACTTTGTGATGAGTGCATTCTACTCACAGAGTTGAACCTTCTTTTTGATAGAAGAGTTTTCAAACTCTCTTTTTGTAGAATCTGCAAGTGCACATTTGGAACTCTTGGAGGCCAACGCTGGAAAAGGAAATATCCTCACATAGAAACTAGACAGAAGCATTCTCAGAAAGTTGCTTGGACGAGTGCATTCAACTCACAGACTTGAACCTTTCTTTTGAAAGAGCAGTTTTGGAACACTCTTTTTGTAGAATCTGCTAGTGTATATTTGGAGCGCTGTGAGGCCTATGCTGGGAAATGAAATATCTTCACCTAAAAACTAGACGGAATCATTCTCAGAAACTTCTGTGTGATGAGTGCATTCAACTCACAGACTTGAACGTTCCTTTTGATAGAACAGTTTTGAAACACTCCTTTTGTACAATCTGCAAGTGTTTATTTCGAGCGCTTGGGGGTCTATGCTGGAAAAGGAAATGTCTTCAAATAACAACTACACAGAAGCATTCTCAGAAACTTCTTTGTGATGAGTGCCTTCAACTCACAGACTTGAACCTTCCTTTTGAAAGAGCAGTTTTGAAACACTCTTTTTGTAGAATCTGCAAGTGGATATTTGGAGCGCTTTGAGGCCTATGCTGGGCAATGGAGTATCTTCTCCTAAAAACTAGACAGAAGCATTCTCAGAAACTTCTGTGTGATGAGTGCATTCAACTCACATACTTGAACATTGCTTTTGATAGAGCAGTTTGGAAACACTCCTTTTGTAAAATCTGCAAGTGTTTATTTGGAGCGCTTTGAGGCCTATCCTGGAAAAGGAAATATCTTCACACAATAACTAGACAGAAGCATTCTCAGAAACTTCTTTGTGATGAGTGCATTCTACTCACAGAGTTGAACCTTCTTTGTGATAGAAGAGTTTTCAAACTCTCTTTTTGTAGAATCTGCAAGTGCACATTTGGAACTGTTGGAGGCCAACGCTGGAAAAGGAAACATCCTCACATAGAAACTAGACAGAAGCATTCTCAGAAACTTGCTTGTGACGAGTGCATTCAACTCACAGACTTGAACCTTTCTTTTGAAAGAGCAGTTTTGGAACACACTTTTTGTAGAATCTGCTAGTGTATATTTGGAGCGCTGTGAGGCCTATGCTGGGAAATGAAATATCTTCACCTAAAAACTAGACGGAAGCATTCTCCGAAACTTCTGTGTGATGAGTGCATTCAACTGACAGACTTGAACGTTCCTTTTGACAGAACAGTTTTGAAACACTCCTTTTGTAGAATCTGCAAGTGTTTATTTCGAACGCTTGGAGGCCTACGCTGGAAAAGGAAATGTCTTCAAATAACAACTACACAGAAGCATTCTCAGAAACTTCTTTGTGATGAGTGCATTCAACTCACAGACTTTAACCTTCCTTTTGATAGAACAGTTTTGAAACACTCCTTTTGTACAATCTGCAAGTGTTTATTTCGAGTGCTTGGAGGCCTATGCTGGAAAAGGAAATGTCTTCAAATAACAACTACACAGAAGCATTCTCAGAAACTTCTTTGTGATGAGTGCATTCAACTCACAGACTTGAACCTTCCTTTTGAAAGAGCAGCTTTGAAACACTCTTTTTGTAGAATCTGCAAGTGGATATTTGGAGCGCTTTGAGGCCTATGCTGGGAAATGAAATATTTTCTCCTAAAAACTAGACAGAAGCATTCTCAGAAACTTCTGTGTGATGAGTGCATTCAACTCACAGACTTGAACATTGCTTTTGATAGAGCAGTTTGGAAACACTCCTTTTGTAAAATCTGCAAGTGTTTATTTGGAGCGCTTTGAGGCCTATCCTGGAAAAGGATATATCTTCACATAATAACTAGACAGAAGCATTCTCAGAAACTTCTTTGTGATGAGTGCATTCTACTCACAGAGTTGATCCTTCTTTGTGATAGAAGAGTTTTCAAACTCTCTTTTTGTAGAATCTGCAAGTGCACATTTGGAACTGTTGGAGTCCAACGCTGGAAAAGGAAACATCCTCACATAGAAACTAGACAGAAGCATTCTCAGAAACTTGCTTGTGACGAGTGCATTCAACTCACAGACTTGAACCTTTCTTTTGAAAGAGCAGTTTTGGAACACTCTTTTTGTAGAATCTGCTAGTGTATATTTGGAGCGCTGTGAGGCCTATGCTGGGAAATGAAATATCTTCACCTAAAAACTAGACGGAAGCAATCTCCGAAACTTCTGTGTGATGAGTGCATTCAACTCACAGACTTGAACGTTCCTTTTGATAGAACAGTTTTGAAACACTCCTTTTGTAGAATCTGCAAGTGTTTATTTCGAGTGCTTGGGGGTCTATGCTGGAAAAGGAAATGTCTTCAAATAACAACTACACAGAAGCATTCTCAGAAACTTCTTTGTGATGAGTGCCTTCAACTCACAGACTTGAACCTTCCTTTTGAAAGAGCAGTTTTGAAACACTCTTTTTGTAGAATCTGCAAGTGGATATTTGGAGCGCTTTGAGGCCTATGCTGGGAAATGAAATATCTTCTCCTAA
This sequence comes from Pongo pygmaeus, assembly GCF_028885625.2. Classification (NCBI taxonomy): domain Eukaryota; kingdom Metazoa; phylum Chordata; class Mammalia; order Primates; family Hominidae; genus Pongo; species Pongo pygmaeus. The sequence continues at coordinate 41,382,338 of NC_072392.2, forward strand.
AAACTAGACAGAAGCATTCTCAGAAACTTCTGTGTGATGAGTGCATTCAACTCACAGATTTGAACACTGCTTTTGATAGAGCAGTTTGGAAACACTCCTTTTGTAAAATCTGCAAGTGTTTATTTGGAGCGCTTTGAGGCCTATCCTGGAAAAGGAAATATCTTCACATAATAACTAGACAGAAGCATTCTCAGAAACTTCTTTGTGATGAGTGCATTATACTCACAGAGCTGAACCTTCTTTGTGATAGAAGAGTTTTCAAACTCTCTTTTTGTAGAATCTGCAAGTGCACATTTGGAACTGTTGGAGGCCAACGCTGGAAAAGGAAACATCCTCACATAGAAACTAGACAGAAGCATTCTCAGAAACTTGCTTGTGACGAGTGCATTCAACTCACAGACTTGAACCTTTCTTTTGAAAGAGCAGTTTTGGAACACTCTTTTTGTAGAATCTGCTAGTGTATATTTGGAGCGCTGTGAGGCCTATGCTGGGAAATGAAATATCTTCACCTAAAACTAGACGGAAGCATTCTCCGAAACTTCTGTGTGATGAGTGCATTCAACTGACAGACTTGAACGTTCCTTTTGACAGAACAGTTTTGAAACACTCCTTTTGTAGAATCTGCAAGTGTTTATTTCGAACGCTTGGAGGCCTACGCTGGAAAAGGAAATGTCTTCAAATAACAACTACACAGAAGCATTCTCAGAAACTTCTTTGTGATGAGTGCATTCAACCCACAGACTTGAACCTTCCTTCTGAAAGAGCCGTTTTGAAACACTCTTTTTGTAGAATCTGCAAGTGGATATTTGGAGCGCTTTGAGGTCTATGCTGTGATATGAAATATCTTCTCCTAAAAAGTAGACAGAAGCATTCTCAGAAACTTCTGTGTGATGAGTGCATTCAACTCACAGACTTGAACAATGCTTTTGATAGAGCAGTTTGGAAACACTCCTTTTGTAAAATCTGCAAGTGTTTATTTGGAGCGCTTTGAGGCCTATCCTGGAAAAGGAAATATCGTCACATAATAACTAGACAGAAGCATTCTCAGAAACTTCTTTGGAGGAGTGCATTCTACTCACAGAGTTGAACATTCTTTGTGATAGAAGAGTTTTCAAACTCTCTTTTTGTAGAATCTGCAAGTGCACATTTGGAACTGTTGGAGGCCAACGCTGGAAAAGGAAACATCCTCACATAGAAACTAGACAGAAGCATTCTCAGAAACTTGCTTGTGACGAGTGCATTCAACTCACAGACTTGAACCTTTCTTTGGAAAGAGCAGTTTTGGAACACTCTTTTTGTAGAATCTGCTAGTGTATATTTGGAGCGCTGTGAGGCCTATGCTGGGAAATGAAATATCTTCACCTAAAAACTAGACGGAAGCATTCTCAGAAACTTCTGTGTGATGAGTGCATTCAACTCACAGACTTGAACGTTCCTTTTTATAGAACAGTTTTGAAACACTCCTTTTGTAGAATCTGCAAGGGTTTCTTTCGAGTGCTTGGAGGCCTATGCTGGAAAAGGAAATGTCTTCAAATAACAACTACACAGAAGCATTCTCAGAAACTTCTTTGTGATGAGTGCATTCAACTCACAGACTTGAACCTTCCTTTTGAAAGAGCAGTTTTGAAACACTCTTTTTGTAGAATCTGCAAGTTGATATTTGGAGCACTTTGAGGCCTATGCTGGGAAATGAAATATCTTCTCCTAAAAACTAGACAGAAGCATTCTCAGAAACTTCTGTGTGATGAGTGCATTCAACTCACAGTCTTGAACACTGCTTTTGATAGAGCAGTTTGGAAACACTCCTTTTGTAAAATCTGCAAGTATTTATTTGGAGCGCATTGAGGCCTATCCTGGAAAAGGAAATATCTTCACATAATAACTAGACAGAAGCATTCTCAGAAACTTCTTTGTGATGAGTGCATTCTACGCACAGAGTTGAACCTTCTTTGTGATAGAAGAGTTTTCAAACTCTCTTTTTGTAGAATCTGCAAGTGCACATTTGGAACTGTTGGAGGCCAACGCTGGAAAAGGAAACATCCTCACTTAGAAACTAGACAGAAGCATTCTCAGAAACTTGCTTGTGACGAGTGCATTCAACTCACAGACTTGAACCTTTCTTTTGAAAGAGCAGTTTTGGAACACTCTTTTTGTAGAATCTGCTAGTGTATATTTGGAGCGCTGTGAGGCCTATGCTGGGAAATGAAATATCTTCACCTAAAAACTAGACGGAAGCATTCTCAGAAACTTCTGTGTGATGAGTGCATTCAACTCACAGGCTTGAACGTTCCTTTTGATAGAACAGTTTTGAAACACTCCTTTTGTAGAATCTGCAAGTGTTTATTTCGAGTGCTTGGGGGCCTATGCTGGAAAAGGAAATGTCTTCAAATAACAACTACACAGAAGCATTCTCAGAAACTTCTTTGTGATGAGTGCCTTCAACTCACAGACTTGAACCTTCCTTTTGAAAGAGCAGTTTTGAAACACTCTTTTTGTAGAATCTGCAAGTGGATATTTGGAGCGCTTTGAGGCCTATGCTGGGAAATGAAATATCTTCTCCTAAAAACTAGACAGAAGCATTCTCAGAAACTTCTGTGTGATGAGTGCATTCAACTCACAGATTTGAACACTGCTTTTGATAGAGCAGTTTGGAAACACTCCTTTTGTAAAATCTGCAAGTGTTTATTTGGAGCGCTTTGAGGCCTATCCTGGAAAAGGAAATATCGTCACATAATAACTAGACAGAAGCATTCTCAGAAACTTCTTTGTGATGAGTGCATTCTACTCACAGAGCTGAACCTTCTTTGTGATAGAAGAGTTTTCAAACTCTCTTTTTGTAGAATCTGCAAGTGCACATTTGGAACTGTTGGAGGCCAACGCTGGAAAAGGAAACATCCTCACTTAGAAACTAGACAGAAGCATTCTCAGAAACTTGCTTGTGACGAGTGCATTCAACTCACAGACTTGAACCTTTCTTTTGAAAGAGCAGTTTTGGAACACTCTTTTTGTAGAATCTGCTAGTGTATATTTGGAGCGCTGTGAGGCCTATGCTGGGAAATGAAATATCTTCACCTAAAAATTAGACGGAAGCATTCTCAGAAACTTCTGTGTGATGAGTGCATTCAACTCACAGGCTTGAACGTTCCTTTTGATAGAACAGTTTTGAAACACTCCTTTTGTAGAATCTGCAAGTGTTTATTTCGAGTGCTTGGGGTCCTATGCTGGAAAAGGAAATGTCTTCAAATAACAACTACACAGAAGCATTCTCAGAAACTTCTTTGTGATGAGTGCATTCAACTCACAGACTTGAACCATCCTTTTGAAAGAGCAGTTTTGAAACACTCTTTTTGTAGAATCTGCTAGTGTATATTTGGAGCACTTTGAGGCCTATGCTGGGAAATGAAATATCTTCACATAAAAACTAGACGGAAGCATTCTCAGAAACTTCTGTGTGATGAGTGCATTCAACTCACAGACTTGAATGTTCCATTTGATAGAACAGTTTTGAAACACTCCTTTTGTACAATCTGCAAGTGTTTATTTCGAGTGCTTGGAGGCCTATGCTGGAAAAGGAAATGTCTTCAAATAACAACTACACAGAAGCATTCTCAGAAACTTCTTTGTGATGAGTGCATTCAACTCACAGACTTGAACCTTCCTTTTGAAAGAGCAGCTTTGAAACACTCTTTTTGTAGAATCTGCAAGTGGATATTTGGAGCGCTTTGAGGCCTATGCTGGGAAATGAAATATTTTCTCCTAAAAACTAGACAGAAGCATTCTCAGAAACTTCTGTGTGATGAGTGCATTCAACTCACAGACTTGAACACTGCTTTTGATAGAGCAGTTTGGAAACACTCCTTTTGTAAAATCTGCGTGTTTATTTGGAGCGCTTTGAGGCCTATCCTGGAAAAGGAAATATCTTCACATAATAACTAGACCGAAGCATTCTCAGAAACTACTTTGTGATGAGTGCATTCTACTCACAGAGTTGAACCTTCTTTGTGATAGAAGAGTTTTCAAACTCTCTTTTTGTAGAATCTGCAAGTGCACATTTGGAACTCTTGGAGGCCAACGCTGGAAAAGGAAATATCCTCACATAGAAACTAGACAGAAGCATTCTCAGAAAGTTGCTTGGAAGAGTGCATTCAACTCACAGACTTGAACCTTTCTTTTGAAAGAGCAGTTTTGGAACACTCTTTTTGTAGAATCTGCTAGTGTATATTTGGAGCGCTGTGAGGCCTATGCTGGGAAATGAAATATCTTCACCTAAAAACTAGACGGAATCATTCTCAGAAACTTCTGTGTGATGAGTGCATTCAACTCACAGACTTGAACGTTCCTTTTGATAGAACAGTTTTGAAACCCTCCTTTTGTACAATCTGCAAGTGTTTATTTCGAGCGCTAGGGGGTCTATGCTGGAAAAGGAAATGTCTTCAAATGACAACTACACAGAAGCATTCTCAGAAACTTCTTTGTGATGAGTGCCTTCAACTCACAGACTTGAACCTTCCTTTTGAAAGAGCAGTTTTGAAACACTCTTTTTGTAGAATCTGCAAGTGGATATTTGGAGCGCTTTGAGGCCTATGCTGGGCAATGGAGTATCTTCTCCTAAAAACTAGACAGAAGCATTCTCAGAAACTTCTGTGTGATGAGTGCATTCAACTCACAGACTTGAACATTGCTTTTGATAGAGCAGTTTGGAAACACTCCTTTTGTAAAATCTGCAAGTGTTTATTTGGAGCGCTTTGAGGCCTATCCTGGAAAAGGAAATATCTTCACATAATAACTAGACAGAAGCATTCTCAGAAACTTCTTTGTGATGAGTGCATTCTACTCACAGAGTTGAACCTTCTTTGTGATAGAAGAGTTTTCAAACTCTCTTTTTGTAGAATCTGCAAGTGCACATTTGGAACTGTTGGAGGCCAACGCTGGAAAAGGAAACATCCTCACTTAAAAACTAGACAGAAGCATTCTCAGAAACTTGCTTGTGACGAGTGCATTCAACTCACAGACTTGAACTTTTCTTTTGAAAGAGCAGTTTTGGAACACTCTTTTTGTAGAATCTGCTAGTGTATATTTGGAGCGCTGTGAGGCCTATGCTGGGAAATGAAATATCTTCACCTAAAAACTAGACGGAAGCAATCTCCGAAACTTCTGTGTGATGAGTGCATTCAACTCACAGACTTGAACGTTCCTTTTGATAGAACAGTTTTGAAACACTCCTTTTGTAGAATCTGCAAGTGTTTATTTCGAGTGCTTGGGGGTCTATGCTGGAAAAGGAAATGTCTTCAAATAACAACTACACAGAAGCATTCTCAGAAACTTCTTTGTGATGAGTGCCTTCAACTCACAGACTTGAACCTTCCTTTTGAAAGAGCAGTTTTGAAACACTCTTTTTGTAGAATCTGCAAGTGGATATTTGGAGCGCTTTGAGGCCTATGCTGGGAAATGAAATATCTTCTCCTAAAAACTAGACAGAAGCATTCTCAGAAACTTCTGTGTGATGAGTGCATTCAACTCACAGATTTGAACACTGCTTTTGATAGAGCAGTTTGGAAACACTCCTTTTGTAAAATCTGCAAGTGTTTATTTGGAGCGCTTTGAGGCCTATCCTGGAAAAGGAAATATCGTCACATAATAACTAGACAGAAGCATTCTCAGAAACTTCTTTGGAGGAGTGCATTCTACTCACAGAGTTGAACATTCTTTGTGATAGAAGAGTTTTCAAACTCTCTTTTTGTAGAATCTGCAAGTGCACTTTTGGAACTGTTGGAGGCCAACGCTGGAAAAGGAAACATCCTCACATAGAAACTAGACAGAAGCATTCTCAGAAACTTGCTTGTGACGAGTGCATTCAACTCACAGACTTGAACCTTTCTTTTGAAAGAGCAGTTTTGGAACACTCTTTTTGTAGAATCTGCTAGTGTATATTTGGAGCGCTGTGAGGCCTATGCTGGGAAATGAAATATCTTCACCTAAAACTAGACGGAAGCATTCTCCGAAACTTCTGTGTGATGAGTGCATTCAACTGACAGACTTGAACGTTCCTTTTGACAGAACAGTTTTGAAACACTCCTTTTGTAGAATCTGCAAGTGTTTATTTCGAACGCTTGGAGGCCTACGCTGGAAAAGGAAATGACTTCAAATAACAACTACACAGAAGCATTCTCAGAAACTTCTTTGTGATGAGTGCATTCAACCCACAGACTTGAACCTTCCTTCTGAAAGAGCCGTTTTGAAACACTCTTTTTGTAGAATCTGCAAGTGGATATTTGGAGCGCTTTGAGGTCTATGCTGTGATATGAAATATCTTCTCCTAAAAAGTAGACAGAAGCATTTTCAGAAACTTCTGTGTGATGAGTGCATTCAACTCACAGACTTGAACAATGCTTTTGATAGAGCAGTTTGGAAACACTCCTTTTGTAAAATCTGCAAGTGTTTATTTGGAGCGCTTTGAGGCCTATCCTGGAAAAGGAAATATCGTCACATAATAACTAGACAGAAGCATTCTCAGAAACTTCTTTGGAGGAGTGCATTCTACTCACAGAGTTGAACATTCTTTGTGATAGAAAGTTTTCAAACTCTCTTTTTGTAGAATCTGCAAGTGCACTTTTGGAACTGTTGGAGGCCAACGCTGGAAAAGGAAACATCCTCACATAGAAACTAGACAGAAGCATTCTCAGAAACTTGCTTGTGACGAGTGCATTCAACTCACAGACTTGAACCTTTCTTTTGAAAGAGCAGTTTTGGAACACTCTTTTTGTAGAATCTGCTAGTGTATATTTGGAGCGCTGTGAGGCCTATGCTGGGAAATGAAATATCTTCACCTAAAAACTAGACGGAAGCATTCTCAGAAACTTCTGTGTGATGAGTGCATTCAACTCACAGACTTGAACGTTCCTTTTGATAGAACAGTTTTGAAACACTCCTTTTGTAGAATCTGCAAGTGTTTATTTCGAGTGCTTGGAGGCCTATGCTGGAAAAGGAAATGTCTTCAAATAACAACTACACAGAAGCATTCTCAGAAACTTCTTTGTGATGAGTGCATTCAACTCACAGACTTGAACCTTCCTTTTGAAAGAGCAGTTTTGAAACACTCTTTTTGTAGAATCTGCAAGTTGATATTTGGAGCACTTTGAGGCCTATGCTGGGAAATGAAATATCTTCTCCTAAAAACTAGACAGAAGCATTCTCAGAAACTTCTGTGTGATGAGTGCATTCAACTCACAGTCTTGAACACTGCTTTTGATAGAGCAGTTTGGAAACACTCCTTTTGTAAAATCTGCAAGTATTTATTTGGAGCGCATTGAGGCCTATCCTGGAAAAGGAAATATCTTCACATAATAACTAGACAGAAGCATTCTCAGAAACTTCTTTGTGATGAGTGCATTCTACGCACAGAGTTGAACCTTCTTTGTGATAGAAGAGTTTTCAAACTCTCTTTTTGTAGAATCTGCAAGTGCACATTTGGAACTGTTGGAGGCCAACGCTGGAAAAGGAAACATCCTCACTTAGAAACTAGACAGAAGCATTCTCAGAAACTTGCTTGTGACGAGTGCATTCAACTCACAGACTTGAACCTTTCTTTTGAAAGAGCAGTTTTGGAACACTCTTTTTGTAGAATCTGCTAGTGTATATTTGGAGCGCTGTGAGGCCTATGCTGGGAAATGAAATATCTTCACCTAAAAACTAGACGGAAGCATTCTCAGAAACTTCTGTGTGATGAGTGCATTCAACTCACAGGCTTGAACGTTCCTTTTGATAGAACAGTTTTGAAACACTCCTTTTGTAGAATCTGCAAGTGTTTATTTCGAGTGCTTGGGGGCCTATGCTGGAAAAGGAAATGTCTTCAAATAACAACTACACAGAAGCATTCTCAGAAACTTCTTTGTGATGAGTGCCTTCAACTCACAGACTTGAACCTTCCTTTTGAAAGAGCAGTTTTGAAACACTCTTTTTGTAGAATCTGCAAGTGGATATTTGGAGCGCTTTGAGGCCTATGCTGGGAAATGAAATATCTTCTCCTAAAAACTAGACAGAAGCATTCTCAGAAACTTCTGTGTGATGAGTGCATTCAACTCACAGATTTGAACACTGCTTTTGATAGAGCAGTTTGGAAACACTCCTTTTGTAAAATCTGCAAGTGTTTATTTGGAGCGCTTTGAGGCCTATCCTGGAAAAGGAAATATCGTCACATAATAACTAGACAGAAGCATTCTCAGAAACTTCTTTGTGATGAGTGCATTCTACTCACGGAGTTGAACCTTCTTTGTGATAGAAGAGTTTTCAATCTCTCTTTCTGTAGAATCTGCAAGTGCACATTTGGAACTGTTGGAGGCCAACGCTGGAAAAGGAAACATCCTCACATAGAAACTAGACAGAAGCATTCTCAGAAACTTGCTTGTGACGAGTCCAATCAACTCACAGACTTGAACCTTTCTTTTGAAAGAGCAGTTTTGGAACACTCTTTTTGTAGAATCTGCTAGTGTATATTTGGAGCGCTGTGAGGCCTATGCTGGGAAATGAAATATCTTCACCTAAAAACTAGACGGAAGCATTCTCAGAAACTTCTGTGTGATGAGTGCATTCAACTCACAGACTTGAACGTTCCTTTTGATAGAACAGTTTTGAAACACTCCTTTTGTAGAATCTGCAAGTGTTTCTTTCGAGTGCTTGGAGGCCTATGGTGGAAAAGGAAATGTCTTCAAATAACAACTACACAGAAGCATTCTCAGAAACTTCTTTGTGATGAGTGCATTCAACTCACAGACTTGAACCTTCCTTTTGAAAGAGCAGTTTTGAAACACTCTTTTTGTAGAATCTGCTAGTGTATATTTGGAGCACTTTGAGGCCTATGCTGGGAAATGAAATATCTTCTCCTAAAAACTAGACGGAAGCATTCTCAGAAACTTCTGTGTGATGAGTGCATTCAACTCACCGACTTGAATGTTCCATTTGATAGAACAGTTTTGAAACACTCCTTTTGTGCAATCTGCAAGTGTTTATTTCGAGTGCTTGGAGGCCTATGCTGGAAAAGGAAATGTCTTCAAATAACAACTACACAGAAGCATTCTCAGAAACTTCTTTGTGATGAGTGCATTCAACTCACAGACTTGAACCTTCCTTTTGAAAGAGCAGCTTTGAAACACTCTTTTTGTAGAATCTGCAAGTGGATATTTGGAGCGCTTTGAGGCCTATGCTGGGAAAAGAAATATTTTCTCCTAAAAACTAGACAGAAGCATTCTCAGAAACTTCTGTGTGATGAGTGCATTCAACTCACAGACTTGAACACTGCTTTTGATAGAGCAGTTTGGAAACACTCCTTTTGTAAAATCTGCGTGTTTATTTGGAGCGCTTTGAGGCCTATCCTGGAAAAGGAAATATCTTCACATAATAACTAGACCGAAGCATTCTCAGAAACTACTTTGTGATGAGTGCATTCTACTCACAGAGTTGAACCTTCTTTTTGATAGAAGAGTTTTCAAACTCTCTTTTTGTAGAATCTGCAAGTGCACATTTGGAACTCTTGGAGGCCAACGCTGGAAAAGGAAATATCCTCACATAGAAACTAGACAGAAGCATTCTCAGAAAGTTGCTTGGACGAGTGCATTCAACTCACAGACTTGAACCTTTCTTTTGAAAGAGCAGTTTTGGAACACTCTTTTTGTAGAATCTGCTAGTGTATATTTGGAGCGCTGTGAGGCCTATGCTGGGAAATGAAATATCTTCACCTAAAAACTAGACGGAATCATTCTCAGAAACTTCTGTGTGATGAGTGCATTCAACTCACAGACTTGAACGTTCCTTTTGATAGAACAGTTTTGAAACACTCCTTTTGTACAATCTGCAAGTGTTTATTTCGAGCGCTTGGGGGTCTATGCTGGAAAAGGAAATGTCTTCAAATAACAACTACACAGAAGCATTCTCAGAAACTTCTTTGTGATGAGTGCCTTCAACTCACAGACTTGAACCTTCCTTTTGAAAGAGCAGTTTTGAAACACTCTTTTTGTAGAATCTGCAAGTGGATATTTGGAGCGCTTTGAGGCCTATGCTGGGCAATGGAGTATCTTCTCCTAAAAACTAGACAGAAGCATTCTCAGAAACTTCTGTGTGATGAGTGCATTCAACTCACATACTTGAACATTGCTTTTGATAGAGCAGTTTGGAAACACTCCTTTTGTAAAATCTGCAAGTGTTTATTTGGAGCGCTTTGAGGCCTATCCTGGAAAAGGAAATATCTTCACACAATAACTAGACAGAAGCATTCTCAGAAACTTCTTTGTGATGAGTGCATTCTACTCACAGAGTTGAACCTTCTTTGTGATAGAAGAGTTTTCAAACTCTCTTTTTGTAGAATCTGCAAGTGCACATTTGGAACTGTTGGAGGCCAACGCTGGAAAAGGAAACATCCTCACATAGAAACTAGACAGAAGCATTCTCAGAAACTTGCTTGTGACGAGTGCATTCAACTCACAGACTTGAACCTTTCTTTTGAAAGAGCAGTTTTGGAACACACTTTTTGTAGAATCTGCTAGTGTATATTTGGAGCGCTGTGAGGCCTATGCTGGGAAATGAAATATCTTCACCTAAAAACTAGACGGAAGCATTCTCCGAAACTTCTGTGTGATGAGTGCATTCAACTGACAGACTTGAACGTTCCTTTTGACAGAACAGTTTTGAAACACTCCTTTTGTAGAATCTGCAAGTGTTTATTTCGAACGCTTGGAGGCCTACGCTGGAAAAGGAAATGTCTTCAAATAACAACTACACAGAAGCATTCTCAGAAACTTCTTTGTGATGAGTGCATTCAACTCACAGACTTTAACCTTCCTTTTGATAGAACAGTTTTGAAACACTCCTTTTGTACAATCTGCAAGTGTTTATTTCGAGTGCTTGGAGGCCTATGCTGGAAAAGGAAATGTCTTCAAATAACAACTACACAGAAGCATTCTCAGAAACTTCTTTGTGATGAGTGCATTCAACTCACAGACTTGAACCTTCCTTTTGAAAGAGCAGCTTTGAAACACTCTTTTTGTAGAATCTGCAAGTGGATATTTGGAGCGCTTTGAGGCCTATGCTGGGAAATGAAATATTTTCTCCTAAAAACTAGACAGAAGCATTCTCAGAAACTTCTGTGTGATGAGTGCATTCAACTCACAGACTTGAACATTGCTTTTGATAGAGCAGTTTGGAAACACTCCTTTTGTAAAATCTGCAAGTGTTTATTTGGAGCGCTTTGAGGCCTATCCTGGAAAAGGATATATCTTCACATAATAACTAGACAGAAGCATTCTCAGAAACTTCTTTGTGATGAGTGCATTCTACTCACAGAGTTGATCCTTCTTTGTGATAGAAGAGTTTTCAAACTCTCTTTTTGTAGAATCTGCAAGTGCACATTTGGAACTGTTGGAGTCCAACGCTGGAAAAGGAAACATCCTCACATAGAAACTAGACAGAAGCATTCTCAGAAACTTGCTTGTGACGAGTGCATTCAACTCACAGACTTGAACCTTTCTTTTGAAAGAGCAGTTTTGGAACACTCTTTTTGTAGAATCTGCTAGTGTATATTTGGAGCGCTGTGAGGCCTATGCTGGGAAATGAAATATCTTCACCTAAAAACTAGACGGAAGCAATCTCCGAAACTTCTGTGTGATGAGTGCATTCAACTCACAGACTTGAACGTTCCTTTTGATAGAACAGTTTTGAAACACTCCTTTTGTAGAATCTGCAAGTGTTTATTTCGAGTGCTTGGGGGTCTATGCTGGAAAAGGAAATGTCTTCAAATAACAACTACACAGAAGCATTCTCAGAAACTTCTTTGTGATGAGTGCCTTCAACTCACAGACTTGAACCTTCCTTTTGAAAGAGCAGTTTTGAAACACTCTTTTTGTAGAATCTGCAAGTGGATATTTGGAGCGCTTTGAGGCCTATGCTGGGAAATGAAATATCTTCTCCTAAAAACTAGACAGAAGCATTCTCAGAAACTTCTGTGTGATGAGTGCATTCAACTCACAGATTTGAACACTGCTTTTGATAGAGCAGTTTGGAAACACTCCTTTTGTAAAATCTGCAAGTGTTTATTTGGAGCGCTTTGAGGCCTATCCTGGAAAAGGAAATATCTTCACATAATAACTAGACAGAAGCATTCTCAGAAACTTCTTTGTGATGAGTGCATTATACTCACAGAGCTGAACCTTCTTTGTGATAGAAGAGTTTTCAAACTCTCTTTTTGTAGAATCTGCAAGTGCACATTTGGAACTGTTGGAGGCCAACGCTGGAAAAGGAAACATCCTCACATAGAAACTAGACAGAAGCATTCTCAGAAACTTGCTTGTGACGAGTGCATTCAACTCACAGACTTGAACCTTTCTTTTGAAAGAGCAGTTTTGGAACACTCTTTTTGTAGAATCTGCTAGTGTATATTTGGAGCGCTGTGAGGCCTATGCTGGGAAATGAAATATCTTCACCTAAAACTAGACGGAAGCATTCTCCGAAACTTCTGTGTGATGAGTGCATTCAACTGACAGACTTGAACGTTCCTTTTGACAGAACAGTTTTGAAACACTCCTTTTGTAGAATCTGCAAGTGTTTATTTCGAACGCTTGGAGGCCTACGCTGGAAAAGGAAATGTCTTCAAATAACAACTACACAGAAGCATTCTCAGAAACTTCTTTGTGATGAGTGCATTCAACCCACAGACTTGAACCTTCCTTTTGAAAGAGCAGTTTTGAAACACTCTTTTTGTAGAATCTGCAAGTGTATATTTGGAGCGCTTTGAGGTCTATGCTGTGATATGAAATATCTTCTCCTAAAAAGTAGACAGAAGCATTCTCAGAAACTTCTGTGTGATGAGTGCATTCAACTCACAGACTTGAACAATGCTTTTGATAGAGCAGTTTGGAAACACTCCTTTTGTAAAATCTGCAAGTGTTTATTTGGAGCGCTTTGAGGCCTATCCTGGAAAAGGAAATATCGTCACATAATAACTAGACAGAAGCATTCTCAGAAACTTCTTTGGAGGAGTGCATTCTACTCACAGAGTTGAACATTCTTTGTGATAGAAGAGTTTTCAAACTCTCTTTTTGTAGAATCTGCAAGTGCACATTTGGAACTGTTGGAGGCCAACGCTGGAAAAGGAAACATCCTCACATAGAAACTAGACAGAAGTATTCTCAGAAACTTGCTTGTGACGAGTGCATTCAACTCACAGACTTGAACCTTTCTTTGGAAAGAGCAGTTTTGGAACACTCTTTTTGTAGAATCTGCTAGTGTATATTTGGAGCGCTGTGAGGCCTATGCTGGGAAATGAAATATCTTCACCTAAAAACTAGACGGAAGCATTCTCAGAAACTTCTGTGTGATGAGTGCATTCAACTCACAGACTTGAACGTTCCTTTTTATAGAACAGTTTTGAAACACTCCTTTTGTAGAATCTGCAAGGGTTTCTTTCGAGTGCTTGGAGGCCTATGCTGGAAAAGGAAATGTCTTCAAATAACAACTACACAGAAGCATTCTCAGAAACTTCTTTGTGATGAGTGCATTCAACTCACAGACTTGAACCTTCCTTTTGAAAGAGCAGTTTTGAAACACTCTTTTTGTAGAATCTGCAAGTTGATATTTGGAGCACTTTGAGGCCTATGCTGGGAAATGAAATATCTTCTCCTAAAAACTAGACAGAAGCATTCTCAGAAACTTCTGTGTGATGAGTGCATTCAACTCACAGTCTTGAACACTGCTTTTGATAGAGCAGTTTGGAAACACTCCTTTTGTAAAATCTGCAAGTATTTATTTGGAGCGCATTGAGGCCTATCCTGGAAAAGGAAATATCTTCACATAATAACTAGACAGAAGCATTCTCAGAAACTTCTTTGTGATGAGTGCATTCTACGCACAGAGTTGAACCTTCTTTGTGATAGAAGAGTTTTCAAACTCTCTTTTTGTAGAATCTGCAAGTGCACATTTGGAACTGTTGGAGGCCAACGCTGGAAAAGGAAACATCCTCACTTAGAAACTAGACAGAAGCATTCTCAGAAACTTGCTTGTGACGAGTGCATTCAACTCACAGACTTGAACCTTTCTTTTGAAAGAGCAGTTTTGGAACACTCTTTTTGTAGAATCTGCTAGTGTATATTTGGAGCGCTGTGAGGCCTATGCTGGGAAATGAAATATCTTCACCTAAAAACTAGACGGAAGCATTCTCAGAAACTTCTGTGTGATGAGTGCATTCAACTCACAGGCTTGAACGTTCCTTTTGATAGAACAGTTTTGAAACACTCCTTTTGTAGAATCTGCAAGTGTTTATTTCGAGTGCTTGGGGGCCTATGCTGGAAAAGGAAATGTCTTCAAATAACAACTACACAGAAGCATTCTCAGAAACTTCTTTGTGATGAGTGCCTTCAACTCACAGACTTGAACCTTCCTTTTGAAAGAGCAGTTTTGAAACACTCTTTTTGTAGAATCTGCAAGTGGATATTTGGAGCGCTTTGAGGCCTATGCTGGGAAATGAAATATCTTCTCCTAAAAACTAGACAGAAGCATTCTCAGAAACTTCTGTGTGATGAGTGCATTCAACTCACAGATTTGAACACTGCTTTTGATAGAGCAGTTTGGAAACACTCCTTTTGTAAAATCTGCAAGTGTTTATTTGGAGCGCTTTGAGGCCTATCCTGGAAAAGGAAATATCGTCACATAATAACTAGACAGAAGCATTCTCAGAAACTTCTTTGTGATGAGTGCATTCTACTCACAGAGCTGAACCTTCTTTGTGATAGAAGAGTTTTCAAACTCTCTTTTTGTAGAATCTGCAAGTGCACATTTGGAACTGTTGGAGGCCAACGCTGGAAAAGGAAACATCCTCACTTAGAAACTAGACAGAAGCATTCTCAGAAACTTGCTTGTGACGAGTGCATTCAACTCACAGACTTGAACCTTTCTTTTGAAAGAGCAGTTTTGGAACACTCTTTTTGTAGAATCTGCTAGTGTATATTTGGAGCGCTGTGAGGCCTATGCTGGGAAATGAAATATCTTCACCTAAAAATTAGACGGAAGCATTCTCAGAAACTTCTGTGTGATGAGTGCATTCAACTCACAGGCTTGAACGTTCCTTTTGATAGAACAGTTTTGAAACACTCCTTTTGTAGAATCTGCAAGTGTTTATTTCGAGTGCTTGGGGTCCTATGCTGGAAAAGGAAATGTCTTCAAATAACAACTACACAGAAGCATTCTCAGAAACTTCTTTGTGATGAGTGCATTCAACTCACAGACTTGAACCATCCTTTTGAAAGAGCAGTTTTGAAACACTCTTTTTGTAGAATCTGCTAGTGTATATTTGGAGCACTTTGAGGCCTATGCTGGGAAATGAAATATCTTCACATAAAAACTAGACGGAAGCATTCTCAGAAACTTCTGTGTGATGAGTGCATTCAACTCACAGACTTGAATGTTCCATTTGATAGAACAGTTTTGAAACACTCCTTTTGTACAATCTGCAAGTGTTTATTTCGAGTGCTTGGAGGCCTATGCTGGAAAAGGAAATGTCTTCAAATAACAACTACACAGAAGCATTCTCAGAAACTTCTTTGTGATGAGTGCATTCAACTCACAGACTTGAACCTTCCTTTTGAAAGAGCAGCTTTGAAACACTCTTTTTGTAGAATCTGCAAGGGGATATTTGGAGCGCTTTGAGGCCTATGCTGGGAAATGGAGTATCTTCTCCTAAAAACTAGACAGAAGCATTCTCAGAAACTTCTGTGTGATGAGTGCATTCAACTCACAGACTTGAACATTGCTTTTGATAGAGCAGTTTGGAAACACTCCTTTTGTAAAATCTGCAAGTGTTTATTTGGAGTGCTTTGAGGCCTATCCTGGAAAAGGAAATATCTTCACATAATAACTAGACAGAAGCATTCTCAGAAACTTCTTTGTGATGAGTGCATTCTACTCACAGAGCTGAACCTTCTTTGTGATAGAAGAGTTTTCAAACTCTCTTTTTGTAGAATCTGCAAGTGCACATTTGGAACTGTTGGAGGCCAACGCTGGAAAACGAAACATCCTCACATAGAAACTAGACAGAAGCATTCTCAGAAACTTGCTTGTGACGAGTGCATTCAACTCACAGACTTGAACCTTTCTTTTGAAAGAGCAGTTTTGGAACACTCTTTTTGTAGAATCTGGTAGTGTATATTTGGAGCGCTGTGAGGCCTATGCTGGGAAATGAAATATCTTCACCTAAAAACTAGACGGAAGCATTCTCAGAAACTTCTGTGTGAGGAGTGATTTCAACTCACAGACTTGAACGTTCCTTTTGATAGAACAGTTTTGAAACACTCCTTTTGTAGAATCTGCAAGTGTTTATTTCGAGTGCTTGGAGGCCTATGCTGGAAAAGGAAATGTCTTCAAATAACAACTACACAGAAGCATTCTCAGAAACTTCTTTGTGATGAGTGCATTCAACTCACAGACTTGAACCTTCCTTTTGAAAGAGCAGTTTTGAAACACTCTTTTTGTAGAATCTGCAAGTGGATATTTGGAGCGCTTTGAGGCCTATGCTGGGATATGAAATATCTTCTCCTAAAAACTAGACAGAAGCATTCTCAGAAACTTCTGTGTGATGAGTGCATTCAACTCACAGACTTGAACATTGCTTTTGATAGAGCAGTTTGGAAACACTCCTTTTGTAAAATCTGCAAGTGTTTATTTGGAGCGCTTTGAGGGCTATCCTGGAAAAGGAAATATCGTCACATAATAACTAGACAGAAGCATTCTCAGAAACTTCTTTGTGATGAGTGCATTCTACTCACGGAGTTGAACCTTCTTTGTGATAGAAGAGTTTTCAATCTCTCTTTCTGTAGAATCTGCAAGTGCACATTTGGAACTGTTGGACGCCAACGCTGGAAAAGGAAACATCCTCACATAGAAACTAGACAGAAGCATTCTCAGAAACTTGCTTGTGACGAGTGCATTCAACTCACAGACTTGAACCTTTCTTTTGAAAGAGCAGTTTTGGAACACTCTTTTTGTAGAATCTGCTAGTGTATATTTGGAGCGCTGTGAGGCCTATGCTGGGAAATGAAATATCTTCACCTAAAAACTAGACGGAAGCATTCTCAGAAACTTCTGTGTGATGAGTGCATTCAACTCACAGACTTGAACGTTCCTTTTTATAGAACAGTTTTGAAACACTCCTTTGTAGAATCTGCATGTGTTTCTTTCGAGTGCTTGGAGGCCTATGCTGGAAAAGGAAATGTCTTCAAATAACAACTACACAGAAGCATTCTCAGAAACTTCTTTGTGATGAGTGCATTCAACTCACAGACTTGAACCTTCCTTTTGAAAGAGCAGTTTTGAAACACTCTTTTTGTAGAATCTGCAAGTGGATATTTGGAGCGCTTTGAGGCCTATGCTGGGAAATTAAATATCTTCTCCTAAAAACTAGACAGAAGCATTCTGAGAAACTTCTGTGTGATGAGTGCATTCAACTCACAGTCTTGAACACTGCTTTTGATAGAGCAGTTTGGAAACACTCCTTTTGTAAAATCTGCAAGTGTTTATTTGGAGCGCTTTGAGGCCTTTCCTGGAAAAGGAAATATCTTCACATAATAACTAGACAGAAGCATTCTCAGAAACTTCTTTGTGATGAGTGCATTCTACTCACAGAGCTGAACCTTCTTTGTGATAGAAGAGTTTTCAAACTCTCTTTTTGTAGAATCTGCAAGTGCACATTTGGAACTGTTGGAGGCCAACGCTGGAAAAGGAAACATCCTCACATAGAAACTAGACAGAAGCATTCTCAGAAACTTGCTTGTGACGAGTGCATTCAACTCACAGACTTGAACATTTCTTTTGAAAGAGCAGTTTTGGAACACTCTTTTTATAGAATCTGCTAGTGTATATTTGGAGCGCTGAGAGGCCTATGCTGGGAAATGAAATATCTTCACCTAAAAACTAGACGGAAGCATTCTCAGAAACTTCTGTGTGATGAGTGCATTCAACTCACAGACTTGAACGTTCCTTTTTATAGAACAGTTTTGAAACACTCCTTTTGTAGAATCTGCAAGTGTTTCTTTCGAGTACTTGGAGGCCTATGCTGGAAAAGGAAATGTCTTCAAATAACAACTACACAGAAGCATTCTCAGAAACTTCTTTGTGATGAGTGCATTCAACTCACAGACATGAACCTTCCTTTTGAAAGAGCAGCTTTGAAACACTCTTTTTGTAGAATCTGCAAGTGGATATTTGGAGCGCTTTGAGGCCTATGCTGGGAAATGAAATATTTTCTCCTAAAAACTAGACAGAAGCATTCTCAGAAACTTCTGTGTGATGAGTGCATTCACCTCACAGACTTGAACACTGCTTTTGATAGAGCAGTTTGGAAACACTCCTTTTGTAAAATCTGCAAGTGTTTATTTGGAGCGCTTTGAGGCCTATCCTGGAAAAGGAAATATCTTCACATAATAACTAGACCGAAGCATTCTCAGAAACTACTTTGTGATGAGTGAATTCTACTCACAGAGTTGAACCTTCTTTGTGATAGAAGAGTTTTGAAACTCTCTTTTTGTAGAATCTGCAAGTGCACATTTGGAACTGTTGGAGGCCAACGCTGGAAAGGAAACATCCTCACGTAGAAACTAGACAGAAGAATTCTCAGAAATTTGCTTGTGACGAGTGCATTCAACTCACAGACTTGAAGCTTTCTTTTGAAAGAGCAGTTTTGGAACACTCCTTTTGTAGGATCTGCTAGTGTATATTTTGAGCGCTGTGAGGCCTATGCTGGGAAATGATATATCTTCACCTAAAAACTAGACGGAAGCATTCTCAGAAACTTCTGTGTGATGAGTGCATTCAACTCACAGACTTGAACGTTCCTTTTGATAGAACAGTTTTGAAACACTCCTTTTGTAGAATCCGCAAGTGTTTATTTCGAGTGCTTGGGGGCCTATGCTGGAAAAGGAAATGTCTTCAAATAACAACTACACAGAAGCATTCTCAGAAACTTCTTTGTGATGAGTGCATTCAACTCACAGACTTGAACCTTCCTTTTGAAAGAGCAGCTTTGAAACACTCTTTTTGTAGAATCTGCAAGTGGATATTTGGAGCGCTTTGAGGCCTATGCTGGGAAATGAAATATCTTCTCCTAAAAACTAGACAGAAGCATTCTCAGAAACTTCTGTGTGATGAGTGCATTCAACTCACAGTCTTGAACACTGCTTTTGATAGAGCAGTTTGGAAACACTCCTTTTGTAAAATCTGCAAGTGTTTATTTGGAGCGCATTGAGGCCTATCCTGGAAAAGGAAATATCTTCACATAATAACTAGACAGAAGCATTCTCAGAAACTTCTTTGTGATGAGTGCAGTCTACTCACAGAGTTGAACCTTCTTTGTGATAGAAGAGTTTTCAAACTCTCTTTTTGTAGAATCTGCAAGTGCACATTTGGAACTGTTGGAGGCCAACGCTGGAAAAGGAAACATCCTCACTTAGAAACTAGAGAGAAGCATTCTCAGAAACTTGCTTGTGACGAGTGCATTCAACTCACAGACTTGAAGTTTCTTTTGAAAGAGCAGTTTTGGAACACTCTTTTTGTAGAATCTGCTAGTGTATATTTGGAGCGCTGTGAGGCCTATGCTGGGAAATGAAATAACTTCAACTAAAAACTAGACGGAAGCATTCTCAGAAACTTCTGTGTGATGAGTGCATTCAACTCACAGACTTGAATGTTCCTTTTGATAGAACAGTTTTGAAACACTCCTTTTGTACAATCTGCAAGTGTTTATTTCGAGTGCTTGGAGGCCTATGCTGGAAAAGGTAATGTCTTCAAATAACAACTACACAGAAGCATTCTCAGAAACTTCTTTGTGATGAGTGCATTCAACTCACAGACTTGAACCTTCCTTTTGAAAGAGCAGCTTTGAAACACTCTTTTTGTAGAATCTGCAAGTGGATATTTGGAGCGCTTTGAGGCCTATGCTGGGAAATGGAGTATCTTCTCCTAAAAACTAGACAGAAGCATTCTCAGAAACTTCTGTGTGATGAGTGCATTCAACTCACAGACTTGAACATTGCTTTTGATAGAGCAGTTTGGAAACACTCCTTTTGTAAAATCTGCAAGTGTTTATTTGGAGCGCTTTGAGGCCTATCCTGGAAAAGGAAATATCTTCACATAATAACTAGACAGAAGCATTCTCAGAAACTTCTTTGTGATGAGTGCCTTCTACTCACAGAGTTGAACCTTCTTTGTGATAGAAGAGTTTTCAAACTCTCTTTTTGTAGAATCTGCAAGTGCACATTTGGAACTGTTGGAGGTCAACGCTGGAAAAGGAAACATCCTCACATAGAAACTAGACAGAAGCATTCTCAGAAACTTGCTTGTGACGAGTGCATTCAACTCACAGACTTGAACCTTTCTTTTGAAAGAGCAGTTTTGGAACACTCTTTTTGTAGAATCTGCTAGTGTATATTTGGAGCGCTGTGAGGCCTATGCTGGGAAATGAAATATCTTCACCTAAAAACTAGACGGAAGCATTCTCAGAAACTTCTGTGTGATGAGTGCATTCAACTCACAGACTTGAATGTTCCTTTTGATAGAACAGTTTTGAAACACTCCTTTTGTACAATCTGCAAGTGTTTATTTCGAGTGCTTGGAGGCCTATGCTGGAAAAGGAAGTGTCTTCAAATAACAACTACACAGAAGCATTCTCAGAAACTTCTTTGTGATGAGTGCATTCAACTCACAGACTTGAACCTTCCTTTTGAAAGAGCAGTTTTGAAACACTCTTTTTGTAGAATCTGCAAGTGGATATTTGGAGCGCTTTGAGGCCTATGCTGGGAAATGAAATATCTTCTCCTAAAAACTAGACAGAAGCATTCTCAGAAACTTCTGTGTGATGAGTGCATTCAACTCACAGACTTGAACATTGCTTTTGATAGAGCAGTTTGGAAACACTCCTTTTGTAAAATCTGCAAGTGTTTATTTGGAGCGCTTTGAGGCCTATCCTGGAAAAGGAAATATCTTCACATAATAACTAGACAGAAGCATTCTCAGAAACTTCTTTGGATGAGTGCATTCTACTCACAGAGTTGAACCTTCTTTGGGATAGAAGAGTTTTCAAACTCTCTTTTTGTAGAATCTGCAAGTGCACATTTGGAACTGTTGGAGGCCAACGCTGGAAAAGGAAACATCCTCACATAGAAACTAGACAGAAGCATTCTCAGAAACTTGCTTGTGACGAGTGCATTCAACTCACAGACTTGAACCTTTCTTTTGAAAGAGCAGTTTTGGAACACTCTTTTTGTAGAATCTGCTAGTGTATATTTGGAGCGCTGTGAGGCCTATGCTGGGAAATGAAATATCTTCACCTAAAAACTAGACGGAAGCATTCTCAGAAACATCTGTGTGATGAGTGCATTCAACTCACAGACTTGAACGTTCCTTTTGATAGAACAGTTTTGAAACACTCCTTTTGTAGAATCTGCAAGTGTTTATTTCGAGTGCTTGGGGGCCTATGCTGGAAAAGGAAATGTCTTCAAATAACAACTACACAGAAGCATTCTCAGAAACTTCTTTGTGATGAGTGCATTCAACTCACAGACTTGAACCTTCCTTTTGAAAGAGCAGCTTTGAAACACTCTTTTTGTAGAATCTGCAAGTGGATATTTGGAGCGCTTTGAGGCCTATCCTGGGAAATGAAATATCTTCTCCTAAAAACTAGACAGAAGCATTCTCAGAAACTTCTGTGTGATGAGTGCATTCAACTCACAGTCTTGAACACTGCTTTTGATAGAGCAGTTTGGAAACACTCCTTTTGTAAAATCTGCAAGTGTTTATTTGGAGCGCATTGAGGCCTATCCTGGAAAAGGAAATATCTTCACATAATAACTAGACAGAAGCATTCTCAGAAACTTCTTTGTGATGAGTGCATTCTACTCACAGAGTTGAACCTTCTTTGTGATAGAAGAGTTTTCAAACTCTCTTTTTGTAGAATCTGCAAGTGCACATTTGGAACTGTTGGAGGCCAACGCTGGAAAAGGAAACATCCTCACATAGAAACTAGACAGAAGCATTCTCAGAAACTTGCTTGTGACGAGTGCATTCAACTCACAGACTTGAACCTTTCTTTTGAAAGAGCAGTTTCGGAACACTCTTTTTGTAGAATCTGCTAGTGTATATTTGGAGCGCTGTGAGGCCTATGCTGGGAAATGAAATATCTTCACCTAAAAACTAGACGGAAGCATTCTCAGAAACTTCTGTGTGATGAGTGCATTCAACTCACAGAATTGAATGTTCCTTTTGATAGAACAGTTTTGAAACACTCCTTTTGTACAATCTGCAAGTGTTTATTTCGAGTGCTTGGAGGCCTATCCTGGAAAAGGAAGTGTCTTCAAATAACAACTACACAGAAGCATTCTCAGAAACTTCTTTGTGATGAGTGCATTCAACTCACAGACTTGAACCTTCCTTTTGAAAGAGCAGTTTTGAAACACTCTTTGTAGAATCTGCAAGTGGATATTTGGAGCGCTTTGAGGCCTATGCAGGGAAATGAAATATCTTCTCCTAAAAACTAGACAGAAGCATTCTCAGAAACTTCTGTGTGATGAGTGCATTCAACTCACAGACTTGAACATTGCTTTTGATAGAGCAGTTTGGAAACACTCCTTTTGTAAAATCTGCAAGTGTTTATTTGGAGCGCTTTGAGGCCTATCCTGGAAAAGGAAATATCTTCACATAATAACTAGACAGAAGCATTCTCAGAAACTTCTTTGGATGAGTGCATTCTACTCACAGAGTTGAACCTTCTTTGGGATAGAAGAGTTTTCAAACTCTCTTTTTGTAGAATCTGCAAGTGCACATTTGGAACTGTTGGAGGCCAACGCTGGAAAAGGAAACATCCTCACATAGAAACTAGACAGAAGCATTCTCAGAAACTTGCTTGTGACGAGTGCATTCAACTCACAGACTTGAACCTTTCTTTTGAAAGAGCAGTTTTGGAACACTCTTTTTGTAGAATCTGCTAGTGTATATTTGGAGCGCTGTGAGGCCTATGCTGGGAAATGAAATATCTTCACCTAAAAACTAGACGGAAGCATTCTCAGAAACTCCTGTGTGATGAGTGCATTCAACTCACAGACTTGAACGTTCCTTTTGATAGAACAGTTTTGAAACACTCCTTTTGTAGAATCTGCAAGTGTTTATTTCGAGTGCTTGGGGGCCTATGCTGGAAAAGGAAATGTCTTCAAATAACAACTACACAGAAGCATTCTCAGAAACTTCTTTGTGATGAGTGCATTCAACTCACAGACTTGAACCTCCTTTTGAAAGAGCAGCTTTGAAACACTCTTTTTGTAGAATCTGCAAGTGGATATTTGGAGCGCTTTGAGGCCTATGCTGGGAAATGAAATATCTTCTCCTAAAAACTAGACAGAAGCATTCTCAGAAACTTCTGTGTGATGAGTGCATTCAACTCACAGACTTGAACACTGCTTTTGATAGAGCAGTTTGGAAACACTCCTTTTGTAAAATCTGCAAGTGTTTATTTGGAGCGCTTTGAGGCCTATCCTGGAAAAGGAAATATCTTCACATAATAACTAGACAGAAGCATTCTCAGAAACTTCTTTGTGATGAGTGCATTCTACTCACAGAGTTGAACCTTCTTTGTGATGGAAGAGTTTTCAAACTCTCTTTTTGTAGAATCTGCAAGTGCACATTTGGAACTGTTGGAGGCCAACGCTGGAAAAGGAAACATCCTCACATAGAAACTAGACAGAAGCATTGTCAGAAACTTGCTTGTGACGAGTGCATTCAACTCACAGACTTGAACTTTTCTTTTGAAAGAGCAGTTTTGGAACACTCTTTTTGTAGAATCTGCTAGTGTATATTTGGAGCGCTGTGAGGCCTATGCTGGGAAATGAAATATCTTCACCTAAAAACTAGACGGAAGCATTCTCAGAAAACTCTGTGTGATGAGTGCATTCAACTCACAGACTTGAACGTTCCTTTTGATAGAACAGTTTTGAAACACTCCTTTTTTAGAATCTGCAAGTCTTTATTTCGAGCGCTTGGAGGCCTATGCTGGAAAAGGAAATGTCTTCAAATAACAACTACACAGAAGCATTCTCAGAAACTTCTTTGTGATGAGCGCATTCAACTCACAGACTTGAACCTTCCTTTTGAAAGAGCAGCTTTGAAACACTCTTTTTGTAGAATCTGCAAGTGGATATTTGGAGCGCTTTGAGGCCTATGCTGGGAAATGAAATATCTTCTCCTAAAAACTAGACAGAAGCATTCTCAGAAACTTCTGTGTGATGAGTGCATTCAACTCACAGACTTGAACATTGCTTTTGATAGAGCAGTTTGGAAACACTCCTTTTGTAAAATCTGCAAGTGTTTATTTGGAGCGCTTTGAGGCCTATCCTGGAAAAGGAAATATCTTCACATAATAACTAGACAGAAGCATTCTCAGAAACTTCTTTGTGATGAGTGCATTCTACTCACAGAGCTGAACCTTCTTTGTGATAGAAGAGTTTTCAAACTCTCTTTTTGTAGAATCTGCAAGTGCACATTTGGAACTGTTGGAGGCCAACGCTGGAAAAGGAAACATCCTCACATAGAAACTAGACAGAAGCATTCTCAGAAACTTGCTTGTGACGAGTGCATTCAACTCACAGACTTGAACCTTTCTTTTGAAAGAGCAGTTTTGGAACACTCTTTTTGTAGAATCTGCTAGTGTATATTTGGAGCGCTGTGAGGCCTATGCTGGGAAATGAAATATCTTCACCTAAAAACTAGACGGAAGCATTCTCAGAAACTTCTGTGTGAGGAGTGCTTTCAACTCACAGACTTGAACGTTCCTTTTGATAGAACAGTTTTGAAACACTCCTTTTGTAGAATCTGCAAGTGTTTATTTCGAGTGCTTGGAGGCCTATGATGGAAAAGGAAATGTCTTCAAATAACAACTACACAGAAGCATTCTCAGAAACTTCTTTGTGATGAGTGCATTCAACTCACAGACTTGAACCTTCCTTTTGAAAGAGCAGTTTTGAAACACTCTTTTTGTAGAATCTGCAAGTGGATATTTGGAGCGCTTTGAGGCCTATGCTGGGATATGAAATATCTTCTCCTAAAAACTAGACAGAAGCATTCTGAGAAACTTCTGTGTGATGAGTGCATTCAACTCACAGACTTGAACATTGCTTTTGATAGAGCAGTTTGGAAACACTCCTTTTGTAAAATCTGCAAGTGTTTATTTGGAGCGCTTTGAGGGCTATCCTGGAAAAGGAAATATCGTCACATAATAACTAGACAGAAGCATTCTCAGAAACTTCTTTGTGATGAGTGCATTCTACTCACGGAGTTGAACCTTCTTTGTGATAGAAGAGTTTTCAATCTCTCTTTCTGTAGAATCTGCAAGTGCACATTTGGAACTGTTGGACGCCAACGCTGGAAAAGGAAACATCCTCACATAGAAACTAGACAGAAGCATTCTCAGAAACTTGCTTGTGACGAGTGCATTCAACTCACAGACTTGAACCTTTCTTTTGAAAGAGCAGTTTTGGAACACTCTTTTTGTAGAATCTGCTAGTGTATATTTGGAGCGCTGTGAGGCCTATGCTGGGAAATGAAATATCTTCACCTAAAAACTAGACGGAAGCATTCTCAGAAACTTCTGTGTGATGAGTGCATTCAACTCACAGACTTGAACGTTCCTTTTTATAGAACAGTTTTGAAACACTCCTTTGTAGAATCTGAATGTGTTTCTTTCGAGTGCTTGGAGGCCTATGCTGGAAAAGGAAATGTCTTCAAATAACAACTACACAGAAGCATTCTCAGAAACTTCTTTGTGATGAGTGCATTCAACTCACAGACTTGAACCTTCCTTTTGAAAGAGCAGCTTTGAAACACTCTTTTTGTAGAATCTGCAAGTTGATATTTGGAGCACTTTGAGGCCTATGCTGGGAAATGAAATATCTTCTCCTAAAAACTAGACATAAGAATTCTCAGAAACTTCTGTGTGATGAGTGCATTCATCTCACAGACTTGAACACTGCTTTTGATAGAGCAGTTTGGAAACACACCTTTTGTAAAATCTGCAAGTGTTTATTTGGAGCGCTTTGAGGCCTATCCTGGAAAAGGAAATATCTTCACATAATAATTAGACCGAAGCACTCTCAGAAACTACTTTGTGATGAGTGCATTCTACTCACAGAGTTGAACCTTCTTTGTGATAGAAGACTTTTCAAACTCTCTTTTTGTAGAATCTGCAAGTGCACATTTTGAACTGTTGGAGGCCAATGCTGGAAAAGGAAATATCCTCACATAGAAACTAGACAGAAGCATTCTCAGAATGTTGCTTGGACGAGTGCATTCAACTCACAGACTTGAACCTTACTTTTGAAAGAGCAGTTTTGGAACACTCTTTTTGTAGAATCTGCTAGTGTATATTTGGAGCGCTGTGAGGCCTATGCTGGGAAATGAAATATCTTCACCTAAAAACTAGACGGAAGCATTCTCAGAAACTTCTGTGTGATGAGTGCATTCAACTCACAGACTTGAACGTTCCTTTTGATAGAACAGTTTTGAAACACTCCTTTTGTACAATCTGCAAGTGTTTATTTCGAGCGCTTGGGGGTCTATGCTGGAAAAGGAAATGTCTTCAAATAACAACTACACAGAAGCATTCTCAGAAACTTCTTTGTGATGAGTGCCTTCAACTCACAGAGTTGAACCTTCCTTTTGAAAGAGCAGTTTTGAAACACTCTTTTTGTAGAATCTGAAAGTGGATATTTGGAGCGCTTTGAGGCCTATGCTGGGAAATGAAATATCTTCTCCTAAAAACTAGACAGAAGCATTCTCAGAAACTTCTGTGTGATGAGTGCATTCAACTCACAGACTTGAACATTGCTTTTGATAGAGCAGTTTGGAAACACTCCTTTTGTAAAATCTGCAAGTGTTTATTTGGAGCGCTTTGAGGCCTATCCTGGAAAAGGAAATATCTTCACATAATAACTAGACAGAAGCATTCTCAGAAACTTCTGTGTGATGAGTGCATTCAACTCACAGACTTGAACACTGCTTTTGATAGAGCAGTTTGGAAACACTCCTTTTGTAAAATCTGCAAGTGTTTATTTGGAGCGCTTTGAGGCCTATCCTGGAAAAGGAAATATCTTCACATAATAACTAGACAGAAGCATTCTCAGAAACTTCTTTGTGATGAGTGCATTCTACTCACTGAGCTGAACCTTCTTTGTGATAGAAGAGTTTTCAAACTCTCTTTTTGTAGAATCTGCAAGTGCACATTTGGAACTGTTGGAGGCCAACGCTGGAAAAGGAAACATCCTCACATAGAAACTAGACAGAAGCATTCTCAGAAACTTGCTTGTGACGAGTGCATTCAACTCACAGACTTGAACCTTTCTTTTGAAAGAGCAGTTTT
Organism: Pongo pygmaeus; assembly: GCF_028885625.2. Lineage (NCBI taxonomy): Eukaryota > Metazoa > Chordata > Mammalia > Primates > Hominidae > Pongo > Pongo pygmaeus. The sequence goes on from NC_072392.2 coordinate 41,409,762, forward strand.
GGAACACTCTTTTTGTAGAATCTGCTAATGGATATTTGGAGCGCTGTGAGGCCTATGCTGGGAAATGAAATATCTTCACCTAAAAACTAGACGGAAGCGTTCTGAGAAACTTCTGTGTGATGAGTGCATTCAACTCACAGACTTGAACGTTCCTTTTTATAGAACAGTTCTGAAACACTCCTTTTGTAGAATCTGCAAGTGTTTCTTTCGAGTGCTTGGAGGCCTATGCTGGAAAAGGTAATGTCTTCAAATAACAACTACACAGAAGCATTCTCAGAAACTTCTTTGTGATGAGTGCATTCAACTCACAGACTTGAACCTTCCTTTTGAAAGAGCAGCTTTGAAACACTCTTTTTGTAGAATCTGCAAGGGGATATTTGGAGCGCTTTGAGGCCTATGCTGGGAAATGGAGTATCTTCTCCTAAAAACTAGACAGAAGCATTCTCAGAAACTTCTGTGTGATGAGTGCATTCAACTCACAGACTTGAACATTGCTTTTGATAGAGCAGTTTGGAAACACTCCTTTTGTAAAATCTGCAAGTGTTTATTTGGAGTGCTTTGAGGCCTATCCTGGAAAAGGAAATATCTTCACATAATAACTAGACAGAAGCATTCTCAGAAACTTCTTTGTGATGAGTGCATTCTACTCACAGAGCTGAACCTTCTTTGTGATAGAAGAGTTTTCAAACTCTCTTTTTGTAGAATCTGCAAGTGCACATTTGGAACTGTTGGAGGCCAACGCTGGAAAAGGAAACATCCTCACATAGAAACTAGACAGAAGCATTCTCAGAAACTTGCTTGTGACGAGTGCATTCAACTCACAGACTTGAACCTTTCTTTTGAAAGAGCAGTTTTGGAACACTCTTTTTGTAGAATCTGGTAGTGTATATTTGGAGCGCTGTGAGGCCTATGCTGGGAAATGAAATATCTTCACCTAAAAACTAGACGGAAGCATTCTCAGAAACTTCTGTGTGAGGAGTGATTTCAACTCACAGACTTGAACGTTCCTTTTGATAGAACAGTTTTGAAACACTCCTTTTGTAGAATCTGCAAGTGTTTATTTCGAGTGCTTGGAGGCCTATGCTGGAAAAGGAAATGTCTTCAAATAACAACTACACAGAAGCATTCTCAGAAACTTCTTTGTGATGAGTGCATTCAACTCACAGACTTGAACCTTCCTTTTGAAAGAGCAGTTTTGAAACACTCTTTTTGTAGAATCTGCAAGTGGATATTTGGAGCGCTTTGAGGCCTATGCTGGGATATGAAATATCTTCTCCTAAAAACTAGACAGAAGCATTCTCAGAAACTTCTGTGTGATGAGTGCATTCAACTCACAGACTTGAACATTGCTTTTGATAGAGCAGTTTGGAAACACTCCTTTTGTAAAATCTGCAAGTGTTTATTTGGAGCGCTTTGAGGGCTATCCTGGAAAAGGAAATATCGTCACATAATAACTAGACAGAAGCATTCTCAGAAACTTCTTTGTGATGAGTGCATTCTACTCACGGAGTTGAACCTTCTTTGTGATAGAAGAGTTTTCAATCTCTCTTTCTGTAGAATCTGCAAGTGCACATTTGGAACTGTTGGACGCCAACGCTGGAAAAGGAAACATCCTCACATAGAAACTAGACAGAAGCATTCTCAGAAACTTGCTTGTGACGAGTGCATTCAACTCACAGACTTGAACCTTTCTTTTGAAAGAGCAGTTTTGGAACACTCTTTTTGTAGAATCTGCTAGTGTATATTTGGAGCGCTGTGAGGCCTATGCTGGGAAATGAAATATCTTCACCTAAAAACTAGACGGAAGCATTCTCAGAAACTTCTGTGTGATGAGTGCATTCAACTCACAGACTTGAACGTTCCTTTTTATAGAACAGTTTTGAAACACTCCTTTGTAGAATCTGCATGTGTTTCTTTCGAGTGCTTGGAGGCCTATGCTGGAAAAGGAAATGTCTTCAAATAACAACTACACAGAAGCATTCTCAGAAACTTCTTTGTGATGAGTGCATTCAACTCACAGACTTGAACCTTCCTTTTGAAAGAGCAGTTTTGAAACACTCTTTTTGTAGAATCTGCAAGTTGATATTTGGAGCACTTTGAGGCCTATGCTGGGAAATGAAATATCTTCTCCTAAAAACTAGACAGAAGCATTCTCAGAAACTTCTGTGTGATGAGGGCATTCAACTCACAGACTTGAACACTGCTTTTGATAGAGCAGTTTGGAAACACACCTTTTGTAAAATCTGCAAGTGTTTATTTGGAGCGCTTTGAGGCCTATCCTGGAAAAGGAAATATCTTCACATAATAATTAGACCGAAGCACTCTCAGAAACTACTTTGTGATGAGTGCATTCTACTCACAGAGTTGAACCTTCTTTGTGATAGAAGACTTTTCAAACTCTCTTTTTGTAGAATCTGCAAGTGCACATTTTGAACTGTTGGAGGCCAATGCTGGAAAAGGAAATATCCTCACATAGAAACTAGACAGAAGCATTCTCAGAAAGTTGCTTGGACGAGTGCATTCAACTCACAGACTTGAACCTTTCTTTTGAAAGAGCAGTTTTGGAACACTCTTTTTGTAGAATCTGCTAGTGTATATTTGGAGCGCTGTGAGGCCTATGCTGGGAAATGAAATATCTTCACCTAAAAACTAGACGGAATCATTCTCAGAAACTTCTGTGTGATGAGTGCATTCAACTCACAGACTTGAACGTTCCTTTTGATAGAACAGTTTTGAAACACTCCTTTTGTACAATCTGCAAGTGTTTATTTCGAGCGCTTGGGGGTCTATGCTGGAAAAGGAAATGTCTTCAAATAACAACTACACAGAAGCATTCTCAGAAACTTCTTTGTGATGAGTGCCTTCAACTCACAGACTTGAACCTTCCTTTTGAAAGAGCAGTTTTGAAACACTCTTTTTGTAGAATCTGAAAGTGGATATTTGGAGCGCTTTGAGGCCTATGCTGGGAAATGAAATATCTTCTCCTAAAAACTAGACAGAAGCATTCTCAGAAACTTCTGTGTGATGAGTGCATTCAACTCACAGACTTGAACATTGCTTTTGATAGAGCAGTTTGGAAACACTCCTTTTGTAAAATCTGCAAGTGTTTATTTGGAGCGCTTTGAGGCCTATCCTGCAAAAGGAAATATCTTCACATAATAACTAGACAGAAGCATTCTCAGAAACTTCTGTGTGATGAGTGCATTCAACTCACAGACTTGAACACTGCTTTTGATAGAGCAGTTTGGAAACACTCCTTTTGTAAAATCTGCAAGTGTTTATTTGGAGCGCTTTGAGGCCTATCCTGGAAAAGGAAATATCTTCACATAATAACTAGACAGAAGCATTCTCAGAAACTTCTTTGTGAGGAGTGCATTCTACTCACTGAGCTGAACCTTCTTTGTGATAGAAGAGTTTTCAAACTCTCTTTTTGTAGAATCTGCAAGTGCACATTTGGAACTGTTGGAGGCCAACGCTGGAAAAGGAAACATCCTCACATAGAAACTAGACAGAAGCATTCTCAGAAACTTGCTTGTGACGAGTGCATTCAACTCACAGACTTGAACCTTTCTTTTGAAAGAGCAGTTTTGGAACACTCTTTTTGTAGAATCTGCTAGTGGATATTTGGAGCGCTGTGAGGCCTATGCTGGGAAATGAAATATCTTCACCTAAAAACTAGACGGAAGCGTTCTGAGAAACTTCTGTGTGATGAGTGCATTCAACTCACAGACTTGAACGTTCCTTTTTATAGAACAGTTCTGAAACACTCCTTTTGTAGAATCTGCAAGTGTTTCTTTCGAGTGCTTGGAGGCCTATGCTGGAAAAGGTAATGTCTTCAAATAACAACTACACAGAAGCATTCTCAGAAACTTCTTTGTGATGAGTGCATTCAACTCACAGACTTGAACCTTCCTTTTGAAAGAGCAGCTTTGAAACACTCTTTTTGTAGAATCTGCAAGGGGATATTTGGAGCGCTTTGAGGCCTATGCTGGGAAATGAAATATCTTCTCCTAAAAACTAGACAGAAGCATTCTCAGAAACTTCTGTGTGATGAGTGCATTCAACTCACAGACTTGAACATTGCTTTTGATAGAGCAGTTTGGAAACACTCCTTTTGTAAAATCTGCAAGTGTTTATTTGGAGCGCTTTGAGGCCTATCCTGGAAAAGGAAATATCTTCACATAATAACTAGACAGAAGCATTCTCAGAAACTTCTTTGTGATGAGTGCATTCTACTCACAGAGCTGAACCTTCTTTGTGATAGAAGAGTTTTCAAACTCTCTTTTTGTAGAATCTGCAAGTGCACATTTGGAACTGTTGGAGGCCAACGCTGGAAAACGAAACATCCTCACATAGAAACTAGACAGAAGCATTCTCAGAAACTTGCTTGTGACGAGTGCATTCAACTCACAGACTTGAACCTTTCTTTTGAAAGAGCAGTTTTGGAACACTCTTTTTGTAGAATCTGGTAGTGTATATTTGGAGCGCTGTGAGGCCTATGCTGGGAAATGAAATATCTTCACCTAAAAACTAGACGGAAGCATTCTCAGAAACTTCTGTGTGAGGAGTGCTTTCAACTCACAGACTTGAACGTTCCTTTTGATAGAACAGTTTTGAAACACTCCTTTTGTAGAATCTGCAAGTGTTTATTTCGAGTGCTTGGAGGCCTATGCTGGAAAAGGAAATGTCTTCAAATAACAACTACACAGAAGCATTCTCAGAAACTTCTTTGTGATGAGTGCATTCAACTCACAGACTTGAACCTCCCTTTTGAAAGAGCAGTTTTGAAACACTCTTTTTGTAGAATCTGCAAGTGGATATTTGGAGAGCTTTGAGGCCTATGCTGGGATATGAAATATCTTCTCCTAAAAACTAGACAGAAGCATTCTCAGAAACTTCTGTGTGATGAGTGCATTCAACTCACAGACTTGAACATTGCTTTTGATAGAGCAGTTTGGAAACACTCCTTTTGTAAAATCTGCAAGTGTTTATTTGGAGCGCTTTGAGGGCTATCCTGGAAAAGGAAATATCGTCACATAATAACTAGACAGAAGCATTCTCAGAAACTTCTTTGTGATGAGTGCATTCTACTCACGGAGTTGAACCTTCTTTGTGATAGAAGAGTTTTCAATCTCTCTTTCTGTAGAATCTGCAAGTGCACATTTGGAACTGTTGGACGCCAACGCTGGAAAAGGAAACATCCTCACATAGAAACTAGACAGAAGCATTCTCAGAAACTTGCTTGTGACGAGTGCATTCAACTCACAGACTTGAACCTTTCTTTTGAAAGAGCAGTTTTGGAACACTCTTTTTGTAGAATCTGCTAGTGTATATTTGGAGCGCTGTGAGGCCTATGCTGGGAAATGAAATATCTTCACCTAAAAACTAGACGGAAGCATTCTCAGAAACTTCTGTGTGATGAGTGCATTCAACTCACAGACTTGAACGTTCCTTTTTATAGAACAGTTTTGAAACACTCCTTTGTAGAATCTGCATGTGTTTCTTTCGAGTGCTTGGAGGCCTATGCTGGAAAAGGAAATGTCTTCAAATAACAACTACACAGAAGCATTCTCAGAAACTTCTTTGTGATGAGTGCATTCAACTCACAGACTTGAACCTTCCTTTTGAAAGAGCAGTTTTGAAACACTCTTTTTGTAGAATCTGCAAGTGGATATTTGGAGCGCTTTGAGGCCTATGCTGGGAAATTAAATATCTTCTCCTAAAAACTAGACAGAAGCATTCTGAGAAACTTCTGTGTGATGAGTGCATTCAACTCACAGTCTTGAACACTGCTTTTGATAGAGCAGTTTGGAAACACTCCTTTTGTAAAATCTGCAAGTGTTTATTTGGAGCGCTTTGAGGCCTATCCTGGAAAAGGAAATATCTTCACATAATAACTAGACAGAAGCATTCTCAGAAACTTCTTTGTGATGAGTGCATTCTACTCACAGAGCTGAACCTTCTTTGTGATAGAAGAGTTTTCAAACTCTCTTTTTGTAGAATCTGCAAGTGCACATTTGGAACTGTTGGAGGCCAACGCTGGAAAAGGAAACATCCTCACATAGAAACTAGACAGAAGCATTCTCAGAAACTTGCTTGTGACGAGTGCATTCAACTCACAGACTTGAACATTTCTTTTGAAAGAGCAGTTTTGGAACACTCTTTTTATAGAATCTGCTAGTGTATATTTGGAGCGCTGAGAGGCCTATGCTGGGAAATGAAATATCTTCACCTAAAAACTAGACGGAAGCATTCTCAGAAACTTCTGTGTGATGAGTGCATTCAACTCACAGACTTGAACGTTCCTTTTTATAGAACAGTTTTGAAACACTCCTTTTGTAGAATCTGCAAGTGTTTCTTTCGAGTACTTGGAGGCCTATGCTGGAAAAGGAAATGTCTTCAAATAACAACTACACAGAAGCATTCTCAGAAACTTCTTTGTGATGAGTGCATTCAACTCACAGACATGAACCTTCCTTTTGAAAGAGCAGCTTTGAAACACTCTTTTTGTAGAATCTGCAAGTGGATATTTGGAGCGCTTTGAGGCCTATGCTGGGAAATGAAATATTTTCTCCTAAAAACTAGACAGAAGCATTCTCAGAAACTTCTGTGTGATGAGTGCATTCACCTCACAGACTTGAACACTGCTTTTGATAGAGCAGTTTGGAAACACTCCTTTTGTAAAATCTGCAAGTGTTTATTTGGAGCGCTTTGAGGCCTATCCTGGAAAAGGAAATATCTTCACATAATAACTAGACCGAAGCATTCTCAGAAACTACTTTGTGATGAGTGCATTCTACTCACAGAGTTGAACCTTCTTTGTGATAGAAGAGTTTTGAAACTCTCTTTTTGTAGAATCTGCAAGTGCACATTTGGAACTGTTGGAGGCCAACGCTGGAAAGGAAACATTCTCACGTAGAAACTAGACAGAAGAATTCTCAGAAATTTGCTTGTGACGAGTGCATTCAACTCACAGACTTGAAGCTTTCTTTTGAAAGAGCAGTTTTGGAACACTCCTTTTGTAGGATCTGCTAGTGTATATTTGGAGCGCTGTGAGGCCTATGCTGGGAAATGATATATCTTCACCTAAAAACTAGACGGAAGCATTCTCAGAAACTTCTGTGTGATGAGTGCATTCAACTCACAGACTTGAACGTTCCTTTTGATAGAACAGTTTTGAAACACTCCTTTTGTAGAATCTGCAAGTGTTTATTTCGAGTGCTTGGGGGCCTATGCTGGAAAAGGAAATGTCTTCAAATAACAACTACACAGAAGCATTCTCAGAAACTTCTTTGTGATGAGTGCATTCAACTCACAGACTTGAACCTTCCTTTTGAAAGAGCAGCTTTGAAACACTCTTTTTGTAGAATCTGCAAGTGGATATTTGGAGCGCTTTGAGGCCTATGCTGGGAAATGAAATATCTTCTCCTAAAAACTAGACAGAAGCATTCTCAGAAACTTCTGTGTGATGAGTGCATTCAACTCACAGTCTTGAACACTGCTTTTGATAGAGCAGTTTGGAAACACTCCTTTTGTAAAATCTGCAAGTGTTTATTTGGAGCGCATTGAGGCCTATCCTGGAAAAGGAAATATCTTCACATAATAACTAGACAGAAGCATTCTCAGAAACTTCTTTGTGATGAGTGCAGTCTACTCACAGAGTTGAACCTTCTTTGTGATAGAAGAGTTTTCAAACTCTCTTTTTGTAGAATCTGCAAGTGCACATTTGGAACTGTTGGAGGCCAACGCTGGAAAAGGAAACATCCTCACTTAGAAACTAGAGAGAAGCATTCTCAGAAACTTGCTTGTGACGAGTGCATTCAACTCACAGACTTGAAGTTTCTTTTGAAAGAGCAGTTTTGGAACACTCTTTTTGTAGAATCTGGTAGTGTATATTTGGAGCGCTGTGAGGCCTATGCTGGGAAATGAAATAACTTCAACTAAAAACTAGACGGAAGCATTCTCAGAAACTTCTGTGTGATGAGTGCATTCAACTCACAGACTTGAATGTTCCTTTTGATAGAACAGTTTTGAAACACTCCTTTTGTACAATCTGCAAGTGTTTATTTCGAGTGCTTGGAGGCCTATGCTGGAAAAGGTAATGTCTTCAAATAACAACTACACAGAAGCATTCTCAGAAACTTCTTTGTGATGAGTGCATTCAACTCACAGACTTGAACCTTCCTTTTGAAAGAGCAGCTTTGAAACACTCTTTTTGTAGAATCTGCAAGTGGATATTTGGAGCGCTTTGAGGCCTATGCTGGGAAATGGAGTATCTTCTCCTAAAAACTAGACAGAAGCATTCTCAGAAACTTCTGTGTGATGAGTGCATTCAACTCACAGACTTGAACATTGCTTTTGATAGAGCAGTTTGGAAACACTCCTTTTGTAAAATCTGCAAGTGTTTATTTGGAGCGCTTTGAGGCCTATCCTGGAAAAGGAAATATCTTCACATAATAACTAGACAGAAGCATTCTCAGAAACTTCTTTGTGATGAGTGCCTTCTACTCACAGAGTTGAACCTTCTTTGTGATAGAAGAGTTTTCAAACTCTCTTTTTGTAGAATCTGCAAGTGCACATTTGGAACTGTTGGAGGTCAACGCTGGAAAAGGAAACATCCTCACATAGAAACTAGACAGAAGCATTCTCAGAAACTTGCTTGTGACGAGTGCATTCAACTCACAGACTTGAACCTTTCTTTTGAAAGAGCAGTTTCGGAACACTCTTTTTGTAGAATCTGCTAGTGTATATTTGGAGCGCTGTGAGGCCTATGCTGGGAAATGAAATATCTTCACCTAAAAACTAGACGGAAGCATTCTCAGAAACTTCTGTGTGATGAGTGCATTCAACTCACAGACTTGAACATTGCTTTTGATAGAGCAGTTTGGAAACACTCCTTTTGTAAAATCTGCAAGTGTTTATTTGGAGCGCTTTGAGGCCTATCCTGGAAAAGGAAATATCTTCACATAATAACTAGACAGAAGCATTCTCAGAAACTTCTTTGGATGAGTGCATTCTACTCACAGAGTTGAACCTTCTTTGGGATAGAAGAGTTTTCAAACTCTCTTTTTGTAGAATCTGCAAGTGCACATTTGGAACTGTTGGAGGCCAACGCTGGAAAAGGAAACATCCTCACATAGAAACTAGACAGAAGCATTCTCAGAAACTTGCTTGTGACGAGTGCATTCAACTCACAGACTTGAACCTTTCTTTTGAAAGAGCAGTTTTGGAACACTCTTTTTGTAGAATCTGCTAGTGTATATTTGGAGCGCTGTGAGGCCTATGCTGGGAAATGAAATATCTTCACCTAAAAACTAGACGGAAGCATTCTCAGAAACTTCTGTGTGATGAGTGCATTCAACTCACAGACTTGAACGTTCCTTTTGATAGAACAGTTTTGAAACACTCCTTTTGTAGAATCTGCAAGTGTTTATTTCGAGTGCTTGGGGGCCTATGCTGGAAAAGGAAATGTCTTCAAATAACAACTACACAGAAGCATTCTCAGAAACTTCTTTGTGATGAGTGCATTCAACTCACAGACTTGAACCTTCCTTTTGAAAGAGCAGCTTTGAAACACTCTTTTTGTAGAATCTGCAAGTGGATATTTGGAGCGCTTTGAGGCCTATCCTGGGAAATGAAATATCTTCTCCTAAAAACTAGACAGAAGCATTCTCAGAAACTTCTGTGTGATGAGTGCATTCAACTCACAGTCTTGAACACTGCTTTTGATAGAGCAGTTTGGAAACACTCCTTTTGTAAAATCTGCAAGTGTTTATTTGGAGCGCATTGAGGCCTATCCTGGAAAAGGAAATACCTTCACATAATAACTAGACAGAAGCATTCTCAGAAACTTCTTTGTGATGAGTGCATTCTACTCACAGAGTTGAACCTTCTTTGTGATAGAAGAGTTTTCAAACTCTCTTTTTGTAGAATCTGCAAGTGCACATTTGGAACTGTTGGAGGCCAACGCTGGAAAAGGAAACATCTTCACATAGAAACTAGACAGAAGCATTCTCAGAAACTTGCTTGTGACGAGTGCATTCAACTCACAGACTTGAACCTTTCTTTTGAAAGAGCAGTTTCGGAACACTCTTTTTGTAGAATCTGCTAGTGTATATTTGGAGCGCTGTGAGGCCCATGCTGGGAAATGAAATATCTTCACCTAAAAACTAGACGGAAGCATTCTCAGAAACTTCTGTGTGATGAGTGCATTCAACTCACAGAATTGAATGTTCCTTTTGATAGAACAGTTTTGAAACACTCCTTTTGTACAATCTGCAAGTGTTTATTTCGAGTGCTTGGAGGCCTATCCTGGAAAAGGAAGTGTCTTCAAATAACAACTACACAGAAGCATTCTCAGAAACTTCTTTGTGATGAGTGCATTCAACTCACAGACTTGAACCTTCCTTTTGAAAGAGCAGTTTTGAAACACTCTTTGTAGAATCTGCAAGTGGATATTTGGAGCGCTTTGAGGCCTATGCAGGGAAATGAAATATCTTCTCCTAAAAACTAGACAGAAGCATTCTCAGAAACTTCTGTGTGATGAGTGCATTCAACTCACAGACTTGAACATTGCTTTTGATAGAGCAGTTTGGAAACACTCCTTTTGTAAAATCTGCAAGTGTTTATTTGGAGCGCTTTGAGGCCTATCCTGGAAAAGGAAATATCTTCACATAATAACTAGACAGAAGCATTCTCAGAAACTTCTTTGGATGAGTGCATTCTACTCACAGAGTTGAACCTTCTTTGGGATAGAAGAGTTTTCAAACTCTCTTTTTGTAGAATCTGCAAGTGCACATTTGGAACTGTTGGAGGCCAACGCTGGAAAAGGAAACATCCTCACATAGAAACTAGACAGAAGCATTCTCAGAAACTTGCTTGTGACGAGTGCATTCAACTCACAGACTTGAACCTTTCTTTTGAAAGAGCAGTTTTGGAACACTCTTTTTGTAGAATCTGCTAGTGTATATTTGGAGCGCTGTGAGGCCTATGCTGGGAAATGAAATATCTTCACCTAAAAACTAGACGGAAGCATTCTCAGAAACTTCTGTGTGATGAGTGCATTCAACTCACAGACTTGAACGTTCCTTTTGATAGAACAGTTTTGAAACACTCCTTTTGTAGAATCTGCAAGTGTTTATTTCGAGTGCTTGGGGGCCTATGCTGGAAAAGGAAATGTCTTCAAATAACAACTACACAGAAGCATTCTCAGAAACTTCTTTGTGATGAGTGCATTCTACTCACAGAGTTGAACCTTCTTTGTGATGGAAGAGTTTTCAAACTCTCTTTTTGTAGAATCTGCAAGTGCACATTTGGAACTGTTGGAGGCCAACGCTGGAAAAGGAAACATCCTCACATAGAAACTAGACAGAAGCATTGTCAGAAACTTGCTTGTGACGAGTGCATTCAACTCACAGACTTGAACTTTTCTTTTGAAAGAGCAGTTTTGGAACACTCTTTTTGTAGAATCTGCTAGTGTATATTTGGAGCGCTGTGAGGCCTATGCTGGGAAATGAAATATCTTCACCTAAAAACTAGACGGAAGCATTCTCAGAAAACTCTGTGTGATGAGTGCATTCAACTCACAGACTTAAACGTTCCTTTTGATAGAACAGTTTTGAAACACTCCTTTTTTAGAATCTGCAAGTCTTTATTTCGAGCGCTTGGAGGCCTATGCTGGAAAAGGAAATGTCTTCAAATAACAACTACACAGAAGCATTCTCAGAAACTTCTTTGTGATGAGCGCATTCAACTCACAGACTTGAACCTTCCTTTTGAAAGAGCAGCTTTGAAACACTCTTTTTGTAGAATCTGCAAGTGGATATTTGGAGCGCTTTGAGGCCTATGCTGGGAAATGAAATATCTTCTCCTAAAAACTAGACAGAAGCATTCTCAGAAACTTCTGTGTGATGAGTGCATTCAACTCACAGACTTGAACATTGCTTTTGATAGAGCAGTTTGGAAACACTCCTTTTGTAAAATCTGCAAGTGTTTATTTGGAGCGCTTTGAGGCCTATCCTGGAAAAGGAAATATCTTCACATAATAACTAGACAGAAGCATTCTCAGAAACTTCTTTGTGATGAGTGCATTCTACTCACAGAGCTGAACCTTCTTTGTGATAGAAGAGTTTTCAAACTCTCTTTTTGTAGAATCTGCAAGTGCACATTTGGAACTGTTGGAGGCCAACGCTGGAAAAGGAAACATCCTCACATAGAAACTAGACAGAAGCATTCTCAGAAACTTGCTTGTGACGAGTGCATTCAACTCACAGACTTGAACCTTTCTTTTGAAAGAGCAGTTTTGGAACACTCTTTTTGTAGAATCTGCTAGTGTATATTTGGAGCGCTGTGAGGCCTATGCTGGGAAATGAAATATCTTCACCTAAAAACTAGACGGAAGCATTCTCAGAAACTTCTGTGTGAGGAGTGCTTTCAACTCACAGACTTGAACGTTCCTTTTGATAGAACAGTTTTGAAACACTCCTTTTGTAGAATCTGCAAGTGTTTATTTCGAGTGCTTGGAGGCCTATGCTGGAAAAGGAAATGTCTTCAAATAACAACTACACAGAAGCATTCTCAGAAACTTCTTTGTGATGAGTGCATTCAACTCACAGACTTGAACCTTCCTTTTGAAAGAGCAGTTTTGAAACACTCTTTTTGTAGAATCTGCAAGTGGATATTTGGAGCGCTTTGAGGCCTATGCTGGGATATGAAATATCTTCTCCTAAAAGCTAGACAGAAGCATTCTGAGAAACTTCTGTGTGATGAGTGCATTCAACTCACAGACTTGAACATTGCTTTTGATAGAGCAGTTTGGAAACACTCCTTTTGTAAAATCTGCAAGTGTTTATTTGGAGCGCTTTGAGGGCTATCCTGGAAAAGGAAATATCGTCACATAATAACTAGACAGAAGCATTCTCAGAAACTTCTTTGTGATGAGTGCATTCTACTCACGGAGTTGAACCTTCTTTGTGATAGAAGAGTTTTCAATCTCTCTTTCTGTAGAATCTGCAAGTGCACATTTGGAACTGTTGGACGCCAACGCTGGAAAAGGAAACATCCTCACATAGAAACTAGACAGAAGCATTCTCAGAAACTTGCTTGTGACGAGTGCATTCAACTCACAGACTTGAACCTTTCTTTTGAAAGAGCAGTTTTGGAACACTCTTTTTGTAGAATCTGCTAGTGTATATTTGGAGCGCTGTGAGGCCTATGCTGGGAAATGAAATATCTTCACCTAAAAACTAGACGGAAGCATTCTCAGAAACTTCTGTGTGATGAGTGCATTCAACTCACAGACTTGAACGTTCCTTTTTATAGAACAGTTTTGAAACACTCCTTTGTAGAATCTGCATGTGTTTCTTTCGAGTGCTTGGAGGCCTATGCTGGAAAAGGAAATGTCTTCAAATAACAACTACACAGAAGCATTCTCAGAAACTTCTTTGTGATGAGTGCATTCAACTCACAGACTTGAACCTTCCTTTTGAAAGAGCAGCTTTGAAACACTCTTTTTGTAGAATCTGCAAGTTGATATTTGGAGCACTTTGAGGCCTATGCTGGGAAATGAAATATCTTCTCCTAAAAACTAGACATAAGAATTCTCAGAAACTTCTGTGTGATGAGTGCATTCATCTCACAGACTTGAACACTGCTTTTGATAGAGCAGTTTGGAAACACTCCTTTTGTAAAATCTGCAAGTGTTTATTTGGAGCGCTTTGAGGCCTATCCTGGAAAAGGAAATATCTTCACATAATAATTAGACCGAAGCACTCTCAGAAACTACTTTGTGATGAGTGCATTCTACTCACAGAGTTGAACCTTCTTTGTGATAGAAGACTTTTCAAACTCTCTTTTTGTAGAATCTGCAAGTGCACATTTTGAACTGTTGGAGGCCAATGCTGGAAAAGGAAATATCCTCACATAGAAACTAGACAGAAGCATTCTCAGAATGTTGCTTGGACGAGTGCATTCAACTCACAGACTTGAACCTTTCTTTTGAAAGAGCAGTTTTGGAACACTCTTTTTGTAGAATCTGCTAGTGTATATTTGGAGCGCTGTGAGGCCTATGCTGGGAAATGAAATATCTTCACCTAAAAACTAGACGGAAGCATTCTCAGAAACTTCTGTGTGATGAGTGCATTCAACTCACAGACTTGAACGTTCCTTTTGATAGAACAGTTTTGAAACACTCCTTTTGTACAATCTGCAAGTGTTTATTTCGAGCGCTTGGGGGTCTATGCTGGAAAAGGAAATGTCTTCAAATAACAACTACACAGAAGCATTCTCAGAAACTTCTTTGTGATGAGTGCCTTCAACTCACAGAGTTGAACCTTCCTTTTGAAAGAGCAGTTTTGAAACACTCTTTTTGTAGAATCTGAAAGTGGATATTTGGAGCGCTTTGAGGCCTATGCTGGGAAATGAAATATCTTCTCCTAAAAACTAGACAGAAGCATTCTCAGAAACTTCTGTGTGATGAGTGCATTCAACTCACAGACTTGAACATTGCTTTTGATAGAGCAGTTTGGAAACACTCCTTTTGTAAAATCTGCAAGTGTTTATTTGGAGCGCTTTGAGGCCTATCCTGGAAAAGGAAATATCTTCACATAATAACTAGACAGAAGCATTCTCAGAAACTTCTGTGTGATGAGTGCATTCAACTCACAGACTTGAACACTGCTTTTGATAGAGCAGTTTGGAAACACTCCTTTTGTAAAATCTGCAAGTGTTTATTTGGAGCGCTTTGAGGCCTATCCTGGAAAAGGAAATATCTTCACATAATAACTAGACAGAAGCATTCTCAGAAACTTCTTTGTGATGAGTGCATTCTACTCACTGAGCTGAACCTTCTTTGTGATAGAAGAGTTTTCAAACTCTCTTTTTGTAGAATCTGCAAGTGCACATTTGGAACTGTTGGAGGCCAACGCTGGAAAAGGAAACATCCTCACATAGAAACTAGACAGAAGCATTCTCAGAAACTTGCTTGTGACGAGTGCATTCAACTCACAGACTTGAACCTTTCTTTTGAAAGAGCAGTTTTGGAACACTCTTTTTGTAGAATCTGCTAATGGATATTTGGAGCGCTGTGAGGCCTATGCTGGGAAATGAAATATCTTCACCTAAAAACTAGACGGAAGCGTTCTGAGAAACTTCTGTGTGATGAGTGCATTCAACTCACAGACTTGAACGTTCCTTTTTATAGAACAGTTCTGAAACACTCCTTTTGTAGAATCTGCAAGTGTTTCTTTCGAGTGCTTGGAGGCCTATGCTGGAAAAGGTAATGTCTTCAAATAACAACTACACAGAAGCATTCTCAGAAACTTCTTTGTGATGAGTGCATTCAACTCACAGACTTGAACCTTCCTTTTGAAAGAGCAGCTTTGAAACACTCTTTTTGTAGAATCTGCAAGGGGATATTTGGAGCGCTTTGAGGCCTATGCTGGGAAATGGAGTATCTTCTCCTAAAAACTAGACAGAAGCATTCTCAGAAACTTCTGTGTGATGAGTGCATTCAACTCACAGACTTGAACATTGCTTTTGATAGAGCAGTTTGGAAACACTCCTTTTGTAAAATCTGCAAGTGTTTATTTGGAGTGCTTTGAGGCCTATCCTGGAAAAGGAAATATCTTCACATAATAACTAGACAGAAGCATTCTCAGAAACTTCTTTGTGATGAGTGCATTCTACTCACAGAGCTGAACCTTCTTTGTGATAGAAGAGTTTTCAAACTCTCTTTTTGTAGAATCTGCAAGTGCACATTTGGAACTGTTGGAGGCCAACGCTGGAAAAGGAAACATCCTCACATAGAAACTAGACAGAAGCATTCTCAGAAACTTGCTTGTGACGAGTGCATTCAACTCACAGACTTGAACCTTTCTTTTGAAAGAGCAGTTTTGGAACACTCTTTTTGTAGAATCTGGTAGTGTATATTTGGAGCGCTGTGAGGCCTATGCTGGGAAATGAAATATCTTCACCTAAAAACTAGACGGAAGCATTCTCAGAAACTTCTGTGTGAGGAGTGATTTCAACTCACAGACTTGAACGTTCCTTTTGATAGAACAGTTTTGAAACACTCCTTTTGTAGAATCTGCAAGTGTTTATTTCGAGTGCTTGGAGGCCTATGCTGGAAAAGGAAATGTCTTCAAATAACAACTACACAGAAGCATTCTCAGAAACTTCTTTGTGATGAGTGCATTCAACTCACAGACTTGAACCTTCCTTTTGAAAGAGCAGTTTTGAAACACTCTTTTTGTAGAATCTGCAAGTGGATATTTGGAGCGCTTTGAGGCCTATGCTGGGATATGAAATATCTTCTCCTAAAAACTAGACAGAAGCATTCTCAGAAACTTCTGTGTGATGAGTGCATTCAACTCACAGACTTGAACATTGCTTTTGATAGAGCAGTTTGGAAACACTCCTTTTGTAAAATCTGCAAGTGTTTATTTGGAGCGCTTTGAGGGCTATCCTGGAAAAGGAAATATCGTCACATAATAACTAGACAGAAGCATTCTCAGAAACTTCTTTGTGATGAGTGCATTCTACTCACGGAGTTGAACCTTCTTTGTGATAGAAGAGTTTTCAATCTCTCTTTCTGTAGAATCTGCAAGTGCACATTTGGAACTGTTGGACGCCAACGCTGGAAAAGGAAACATCCTCACATAGAAACTAGACAGAAGCATTCTCAGAAACTTGCTTGTGACGAGTGCATTCAACTCACAGACTTGAACCTTTCTTTTGAAAGAGCAGTTTTGGAACACTCTTTTTGTAGAATCTGCTAGTGTATATTTGGAGCGCTGTGAGGCCTATGCTGGGAAATGAAATATCTTCACCTAAAAACTAGACGGAAGCATTCTCAGAAACTTCTGTGTGATGAGTGCATTCAACTCACAGACTTGAACGTTCCTTTTTATAGAACAGTTTTGAAACACTCCTTTGTAGAATCTGCATGTGTTTCTTTCGAGTGCTTGGAGGCCTATGCTGGAAAAGGAAATGTCTTCAAATAACAACTACACAGAAGCATTCTCAGAAACTTCTTTGTGATGAGTGCATTCAACTCACAGACTTGAACCTTCCTTTTGAAAGAGCAGTTTTGAAACACTCTTTTTGTAGAATCTGCAAGTTGATATTTGGAGCACTTTGAGGCCTATGCTGGGAAATGAAATATCTTCTCCTAAAAACTAGACAGAAGCATTCTCAGAAACTTCTGTGTGATGAGTGCATTCAACTCACAGACTTGAACACTGCTTTTGATAGAGCAGTTTGGAAACACACCTTTTGTAAAATCTGCAAGTGTTTATTTGGAGCGCTTTGAGGCCTATCCTGGAAAAGGAAATATCTTCACATAATAATTAGACCGAAGCACTCTCAGAAACTACTTTGTGATGAGTGCATTCTACTCACAGACTTGAACGTTCCTTTTGATAGAACAGTTTTGAAACACTCCTTTTGTACAATCTGCAAGTGTTTATTTCGAGCGCTTGGGGGTCTATGCTGGAAAAGGAAATGTCTTCAAATAACAACTACACAGAAGCATTCTCAGAAACTTCTTTGTGATGAGTGCCTTCAACTCACAGACTTGAACCTTCCTTTTGAAAGAGCAGTTTTGAAACACTCTTTTTGTAGAATCTGAAAGTGGATATTTGGAGCGCTTTGAGGCCTATGCTGGGAAATGAAATATCTTCTCCTAAAAACTAGACAGAAGCATTCTCAGAAACTTCTGTGTGATGAGTGCATTCAACTCACAGACTTGAACATTGCTTTTGATAGAGCAGTTTGGAAACACTCCTTTTGTAAAATCTGCAAGTGTTTATTTGGAGCGCTTTGAGGCCTATCCTGGAAAAGGAAATATCTTCACATAATAACTAGACAGAAGCATTCTCAGAAACTTCTGTGTGATGAGTGCATTCAACTCACAGACTTGAACACTGCTTTTGATAGAGCAGTTTGGAAACACTCCTTTTGTAAAATCTGCAAGTGTTTATTTGGAGCGATTTGAGGCCTATCCTGGAAAAGGAAATATCTTCACATAATAACTAGATAGAAGCATTCTCAGAAACTTCTTTGTGAGGAGTGCATTCTACTCACTGAGCTGAACCTTCTTTGTGATAGAAGAGTTTTCAAACTCTCTTTTTGTAGAATCTGCAAGTGCACATTTGGAACTGTTGGAGGCCAACGCTGGAAAAGGAAACATCCTCACATAGAAACTAGACAGAAGCATTCTCAGAAACTTGCTTGTGACGAGTGCATTCAACTCACAGACTTGAACCTTTCTTTTGAAAGAGCAGTTTTGGAACACTCTTTTTGTAGAATCTGCTAGTGGATATTTGGAGCGCTGTGAGGCCTATGCTGGGAAATGAAATATCTTCACCTAAAAACTAGACGGAAGCGTTCTGAGAAACTTCTGTGTGATGAGTGCATTCAACTCACAGACTTGAACGTTCCTTTTTATAGAACAGTTCTGAAACACTCCTTTTGTAGAATCTGCAAGTGTTTCTTTCGAGTGCTTGGAGGCCTATGCTGGAAAAGGTAATGTCTTCAAATAACAACTACACAGAAGCATTCTCAGAAACTTCTTTGTGATGAGTGCCTTCAACTCACAGACTTGAACCTTCCTTTTGAAAGGGCAGTTTTGAAACACTCTTTTTGTAGAATCTGCAAGTGGATATTTGGAGCGCTTTGAGGCCTATGCTGGGAAATGGAATATCTTCTCCTAAAAACTAGACAGAAGCATTCTCAGAAACTTCTGTGTGATGAGTGCATTCAACTCACAGACTTGAACATTGCTTTTGATAGAGCAGTTTGGAAACACTCCTTTTGTAAAATCTGCAAGTGTTTATTTGGAGCGCTTTGAGGCCTATCCTGGAAAAGGAAATATCCTCACATAATAACTAGACAGAAGCATTCTCAGAAACTTCTTTGTGATGAGTGCATTCTACTCACAGAGTTGAACCTTCTTTGGGATAGAAGAGTTTTCAAACTCTCTTTTTGTAGAATCTGCAAGTGCACATTTGGAACTGTTGGAGGCCAACGCTGGAAAAGGAAACATCCTCACATAGAAACTAGACAGAAGCATTCTCAGAAACTTGCTTGGACGAGTGCATTCAACTCACAGACTTGAACCTTTCTTTTGAAAGAGCAGTTTTGGAACACTCTTTTTGTAGAATCTGCTAGTGTATATTTGGAGCGCTGTGAGGCCTATGCTGGGAAATGAAATATCTTCACCTAAAAACTAGACGGAATCATTCTCAGAAACTTCTGTGTGATGAGTGCATTCAACTCACAGACTTGAACTTTCCTTTTGATAGAACAGTTTTGAAACACTCCTTTTGTACAATCTGCAAGTGTTTATTTCGAGCGCTTGGAGGCCTATGCTGGAAAAGGAAGTGTCTTCCAATAAGAAATACACAGAAGCATTCTCAGAAACTTCTTTGTGATGAGTGCATTCAACTCACAGACTTGAACCTTCCTTTTGAAAGAGCAGTTTTGAAACACTCTTTTTGTAGAATCTGCAAGTGGATATTTGGAGCGCTTTGAGGCCTATGCTGGGTAATGAAATATCTTCTCCTAAAAACTAGACAGAAGCATTCTCAGAAACTTCTGTGTGATGAGTGCATTCAAATCTCAGCCTTGAACATTGCTTTTGATAGAGCAGTTTGGAAACACTCCTTTTGTAAAATCTGCAACTGTTTATTTGGAGCGCTTTGAGGCCTATCCTGGAAAAGGAAATATCGTCACATAATAACTAGACAGAAGCATTCTCAGAAACTTCTTTGGATGAGTGCATTCTACTCACAGAGTTGAACATTCTTTGTGATAGAAGAGTTTTCAAACTCTCTTTTTGTAGAATCTGCAAGTGCACTTTTGGAACTGTTGGAGGCCAACGCTGGAAAAGGAAACATCCTCACATAGAAACTAGACAGAAGCATTCTCAGAAACTTGCTTGTGACGAGTGCATTCAACTCACAGACTTGAACCTTTCTTTTGAAAGAGCAGTTTTGGAACACTCTTTTTGTAGAATCTGCTAGTGTATATTTGGAGCGCTGTGAGGCCTATGCTGGGAAATGAAATATCTTCACCTAAAAACTAGACGGAAGCATTCTCCGAAGCTTCTGTGTGATGAGTGCATTCAACTCACAGACTTGAACGTTCCTTTTGATAGAACAGTTTGGAAACACTCCTTTTGTAGAATCTGCAAGTGTTTATTTCGAGTGCTTGGAGGCCTATGCTGGAAAAGGAAATGTCTTCAAATAACAACTACACAGAAGCATTCTCAGAAACTCCTTTGTGATGAGTGCATTCAACTCACAGACTTGAACCTTCCTTTTGAAAGAGCAGCTTTGAAACACTCTTTTTGTAGAATCTGCAAGTGGATATTTGGAGCGCTTTGAGGCCTATGCTGGGAAATGAAATATCTTCTCCTAAAAACTAGACAGAAGCATTCTCAGAAACTTCTGTGTGATGAGTGCATTCAACTCACAGACTTGAACACTGCTTTTGATAGAGCAGTTTGGAAACACTCCTTTTGTAAAATCTGCAAGTGTTTATTTGGAGCGCTTTGAGGCCTATCCTGGAAAAGGAAATATCTTCACATAATAACTAGACCGAAGCATTCTCAGAAACTACTTTGTGATGAGTGCATTCTACTCACAGAGTTGAACCTTCTTTGTGATAGAAGAGTTTTCAAACTCTCTTTTTGTAGAATCTGCAAGTGCACATTTGGAACTGTTGGAGGCCAATGCTGGAAAAGGAAATATCCTCACATAGAAACTAGACAGAAGCATTCTCAGAAAGTTGCTTGGACGAGTGCATTCAACTCACAGACTTGAACCTTTCTTTTGAAAGAGCAGTTTTGGAACACTCTTTTTGTAGAATCTGCTAGTGTATATTTGGAGCGCTGTGAGGCCTATGCTGGGAAATGAAATATCTTCACCTAAAAACTAGACGGAATCATTCTCAGAAACTTCTGTGTGATGAGTGCATTCAACTCACAGACTTGAACGTTCCTTTTGATAGAACAGTTTTGAAACACTCCTTTTGTACAATCTGCAAGTGTTTATTTCGAGCGCTTGGGGGTCTATGCTGGAAAAGGAAATGTCTTCAAATAACAACTACACAGAAGCATTCTCAGAAACTTCTTTGTGATGAGTGCCTTCAACTCACAGACTTGAACCTTCCTTTTGAAAGAGCAGTTTTGAAACACTCTTTTTGTAGAATCTGAAAGTGGATATTTGGAGCGCTTTGAGGCCTATGCTGGGAAATGAAATATCTTCTCCTAAAAACTAGACAGAAGCATTCTCAGAAACTTCTTTGTGATGAGTGCATTCTACTCACAGAGCTGAACCTTCTTTGTGATAGAAGAGTTTTCAAACTCTCTTTTTGTAGAATCTGCAAGTGCACATTTGGAACTGTTGGAGGCCAACGCTGGAAAAGGAAACATCCTCACATAGAAACTAGACAGAAGCATTCTCAGAAACTTGCTTGTGACGAGTGCATTCAACTCACAGACTTGAACCTTTCTTTTGAAAGAGCAGTTTTGGAACACTCTTTTTGTAGAATCTGGTAGTGTATATTTGGAGCGCTGTGAGGCCTATGCTGGGAAATGAAATATCTTCACCTAAAAACTAGACGGAAGCATTCTCAGAAACTTCTGTGTGAGGAGTGATTTCAACTCACAGACTTGAACGTTCCTTTTGATAGAACAGTTTTGAAACACTCCTTTTGTAGAATCTGCAAGTGTTTATTTCGAGTGCTTGGAGGCCTATGCTGGAAAAGGAAATGTCTTCAAATAACAACTACACAGAAGCATTCTCAGAAACTTCTTTGTGATGAGTGCATTCAACTCACAGACTTGAACCTTCCTTTTGAAAGAGCAGTTTTGAAACACTCTTTTTGTAGAATCTGCAAGTGGATATTTGGAGCGCTTTGAGGCCTATGCTGGGATATGAAATATCTTCTCCTAAAAACTAGACAGAAGCATTCTCAGAAACTTCTGTGTGATGAGTGCATTCAACTCACAGACTTGAACATTGCTTTTGATAGAGCAGTTTGGAAACACTCCTTTTGTAAAATCTGCAAGTGTTTATTTGGAGCGCTTTGAGGGCTATCCTGGAAAAGGAAATATCGTCACATAATAACTAGACAGAAGCATTCTCAGAAACTTCTTTGTGATGAGTGCATTCTACTCACGGAGTTGAACCTTCTTTGTGATAGAAGAGTTTTCAATCTCTCTTTCTGTAGAATCTGCAAGTGCACATTTGGAACTGTTGGACGCCAACGCTGGAAAAGGAAACATCCTCACATAGAAACTAGACAGAAGCATTCTCAGAAACTTGCTTGTGACGAGTGCATTCAACTCACAGACTTGAACCTTTCTTTTGAAAGAGCAGTTTTGGAACACTCTTTTTGTAGAATCTGCTAGTGTATATTTGGAGCGCTGTGAGGCCTATGCTGGGAAATGAAATATCTTCACCTAAAAACTAGACGGAAGCATTCTCAGAAACTTCTGTGTGATGAGTGCATTCAACTCACAGACTTGAACGTTCCTTTTTATAGAACAGTTTTGAAACACTCCTTTGTAGAATCTGCATGTGTTTCTTTCGAGTGCTTGGAGGCCTATGCTGGAAAAGGAAATGTCTTCAAATAACAACTACACAGAAGCATTCTCAGAAACTTCTTTGTGATGAGTGCATTCAACTCACAGACTTGAACCTTCCTTTTGAAAGAGCAGTTTTGAAACACTCTTTTTGTAGAATCTGCAAGTTGATATTTGGAGCACTTTGAGGCCTATGCTGGGAAATGAAATATCTTCTCCTAAAAACTAGACAGAAGCATTCTCAGAAACTTCTGTGTGATGAGTGCATTCAACTCACAGACTTGAACACTGCTTTTGATAGAGCAGTTTGGAAACACACCTTTTGTAAAATCTGCAAGTGTTTATTTGGAGCGCTTTGAGGCCTATCCTGGAAAAGGAAATATCTTCACATAATAATTAGACCGAAGCACTCTCAGAAACTACTTTGTGATGAGTGCATTCTACTCACAGAGTTGAACCTTCTTTGTGATAGAAGACTTTTCAAACTCTCTTTTTGTAGAATCTGCAAGTGCACATTTTGAACTGTTGGAGGCCAATGGTGGAAAAGGAAATATCCTCACATAGAAACTAGACAGAAGCATTCTCAGAAAGTTGCTTGGACGAGTGCATTCAACTCACAGACTTGAACCTTTCTTTTGAAAGAGCAGTTTTGGAACACTCTTTTTGTAGAATCTGCTAGTGTATATTTGGAGCGCTGTGAGGCCTATGCTGGGAAATGAAATATCTTCACCTAAAAACTAGACGGAATCATTCTCAGAAACTTCTGTGTGATGAGTGCATTCAACTCACAGACTTGAACGTTCCTTTTGATAGAACAGTTTTGAAACACTCCTTTTGTACAATCTGCAAGTGTTTATTTCGAGCGCTTGGGGGTCTATGCTGGAAAAGGAAATGTCTTCAAATAACAACTACACAGAAGCATTCTCAGAAACTTCTTTGTGATGAGTGCCTTCAACTCACAGACTTGAACCTTCCTTTTGAAAGAGCAGTTTTGAAACACTCTTTTTGTAGAATCTGAAAGTGGATATTTGGAGCGCTTTGAGGCCTATGCTGGGAAATGAAATATCTTCTCCTAAAAACTAGACAGAAGCATTCTCAGAAACTTCTGTGTGATGAGTGCATTCAACTCACAGACTTGAACATTGCTTTTGATAGAGCAGTTTGGAAACACTCCTTTTGTAAAATCTGCAAGTGTTTATTTGGAGCGCTTTGAGGCCTATCCTGCAAAAGGAAATATCTTCACATAATAACTAGACAGAAGCATTCTCAGAAACTTCTGTGTGATGAGTGCATTCAACTCACAGACTTGAACACTGCTTTTGATAGAGCAGTTTGGAAACACTCCTTTTGTAAAATCTGCAAGTGTTTATTTGGAGCGCTTTGAGGCCTATCCTGGAAAAGGAAATATCTTCACATAATAACTAGACAGAAGCATTCTCAGAAACTTCTTTGTGAGGAGTGCATTCTACTCACTGAGCTGAACCTTCTTTGTGATAGAAGAGTTTTCAAACTCTCTTTTTGTAGAATCTGCAAGTGCACATTTGGAACTGTTGGAGGCCAACGCTGGAAAAGGAAACATCCTCACATAGAAACTAGACAGAAGCATTCTCAGAAACTTGCTTGTGACGAGTGCATTCAACTCACAGACTTGAACCTTTCTTTTGAAAGAGCAGTTTTGGAACACTCTTTTTGTAGAATCTGCTAGTGGATATTTGGAGCGCTGTGAGGCCTATGCTGGGAAATGAAATATCTTCACCTAAAAACTAGACGGAAGCGTTCTGAGAAACTTCTGTGTGATGAGTGCATTCAACTCACAGACTTGAACGTTCCTTTTTATAGAACAGTTCTGAAACACTCCTTTTGTAGAATCTGCAAGTGTTTCTTTCGAGTGCTTGGAGGCCTATGCTGGAAAAGGTAATGTCTTCAAATAACAACTACACAGAAGCATTCTCAGAAACTTCTTTGTGATGAGTGCATTCAACTCACAGACTTGAACCTTCCTTTTGAAAGAGCAGCTTTGAAACACTTTTTTTGTAGAATCTGCAAGGGGATATTTGGAGCGCTTTGAGGCCTATGCTGGGAAATGAAATATCTTCTCCTAAAAACTAGACAGAAGCATTCTCAGAAACTTCTGTGTGATGAGTGCATTCAACTCACAGACTTGAACATTGCTTTTGATAGAGCAGTTTGGAAACACTCCTTTTGTAAAATCTGCAAGTGTTTATTTGGAGCGCTTTGAGGCCTATCCTGGAAAAGGAAATATCTTCACATAATAACTAGACAGAAGCATTCTCAGAAACTTCTTTGTGATGAGTGCATTCTACTCACAGAGCTGAACCTTCTTTGTGATAGAAGAGTTTTCAAACTCTCTTTTTGTAGAATCTGCAAGTGCACATTTGGAACTGTTGGAGGCCAACGCTGGAAAACGAAACATCCTCACATAGAAACTAGACAGAAGCATTCTCAGAAACTTGCTTGTGACGAGTGCATTCAACTCACAGACTTGAACCTTTCTTTTGAAAGAGCAGTTTTGGAACACTCTTTTTGTAGAATCTGGTAGTGTATATTTGGAGCGCTGTGAGGCCTATGCTGGGAAATGAAATATCTTCACCTAAAAACTAGACGGAAGCATTCTCAGAAACTTCTGTGTGAGGAGTGATTTCAACTCACAGACTTGAACGTTCCTTTTGATAGAACAGTTTTGAAACACTCCTTTTGTAGAATCTGCAAGTGTTTATTTCGAGTGCTTGGAGGCCTATGCTGGAAAAGGAAATGTCTTCAAATAACAACTACACAGAAGCATTCTCAGAAACTTCTTTGTGATGAGTGCATTCAACTCACAGACTTGAACCTCCCTTTTGAAAGAGCAGTTTTGAAACACTCTTTTTGTAGAATCTGCAAGTGGATATTTGGAGAGCTTTGAGGCCTATGCTGGGATATGAAATATCTTCTCCTAAAAACTAGACAGAAGCATTCTCAGAAACTTCTGTGTGATGAGTGCATTCAACTCACAGACTTGAACATTGCTTTTGATAGAGCAGTTTGGAAACACTCCTTTTGTAAAATCTGCAAGTGTTTATTTGGAGCGCTTTGAGGGCTATCCTGGAAAAGGAAATATCGTCACATAATAACTAGACAGAAGCATTCTCAGAAACTTCTTTGTGATGAGTGCATTCTACTCACGGAGTTGAACCTTCTTTGTGATAGAAGAGTTTTCAATCTCTCTTTCTGTAGAATCTGCAAGTGCACATTTGGAACTGTTGGACGCCAACGCTGGAAAAGGAAACATCCTCACATAGAAACTAGACAGAAGCATTCTCAGAAACTTGCTTGTGACGAGTGCATTCAACTCACAGACTTGAACCTTTCTTTTGAAAGAGCAGTTTTGGAACACTCTTTTTGTAGAATCTGCTAGTGTATATTTGGAGCGCTGTGAGGCCTATGCTGGGAAATGAAATATCTTCACCTAAAAACTAGACGGAAGCATTCTCAGAAACTTCTGTGTGATGAGTGCATTCAACTCACAGACTTGAACGTTCCTTTTTATAGAACAGTTTTGAAACACTCCTTTGTAGAATCTGCATGTGTTTCTTTCGAGTGCTTGGAGGCCTATGCTGGAAAAGGAAATGTCTTCAAATAACAACTACACAGAAGCATTCTCAGAAACTTCTTTGTGATGAGTGCATTCAACTCACAGACTTGAACCTTCCTTTTGAAAGAGCAGTTTTGAAACACTCTTTTTGTAGAATCTGCAAGTGGATATTTGGAGCGCTTTGAGGCCTATGCTGGGAAATTAAATATCTTCTCCTAAAAACTAGACAGAAGCATTCTGAGAAACTTCTGTGTGATGAGTGCATTCAACTCACAGTCTTGAACACTGCTTTTGATAGAGCAGTTTGGAAACACTCCTTTTGTAAAATCTGCAAGTGTTTATTTGGAGCGCTTTGAGGCCTATCCTGGAAAAGGAAATATCTTCACATAATAACTAGACAGAAGCATTCTCAGAAACTTCTTTGTGATGAGTGCATTCTACTCACAGAGCTGAACCTTCTTTGTGATAGAAGAGTTTTCAAACTCTCTTTTTGTAGAATCTGCAAGTGCACATTTGGAACTGTTGGAGGCCAACGCTGGAAAAGGAAACATCCTCACATAGAAACTAGACAGAAGCATTCTCAGAAACTTGCTTGTGACGAGTGCATTCAACTCACAGACTTGAACATTTCTTTTGAAAGAGCAGTTTTGGAACACTCTTTTTATAGAATCTGCTAGTGTATATTTGGAGCGCTGAGAGGCCTATGCTGGGAAATGAAATATCTTCACCTAAAAACTAGACGGAAGCATTCTCAGAAACTTCTGTGTGATGAGTGCATTCAACTCACAGACTTGAACGTTCCTTTTTATAGAACAGTTTTGAAACACTCCTTTTGTAGAATCTGCAAGTGTTTCTTTCGAGTACTTGGAGGCCTATGCTGGAAAAGGAAATGTCTTCAAATAACAACTACACAGAAGCATTCTCAGAAACTTCTTTGTGATGAGTGCATTCAACTCACAGACATGAACCTTCCTTTTGAAAGAGCAGCTTTGAAACACTCTTTTTGTAGAATCTGCAAGTGGATATTTGGAGCGCTTTGAGGCCTATGCTGGGAAATGAAATATTTTCTCCTAAAAACTAGACAGAAGCATTCTCAGAAACTTCTGTGTGATGAGTGCATTCACCTCACAGACTTGAACACTGCTTTTGATAGAGCAGTTTGGAAACACTCCTTTTGTAAAATCTGCAAGTGTTTATTTGGAGCGCTTTGAGGCCTATCCTGGAAAAGGAAATATCTTCACATAATAACTAGACCGAAGCATTCTCAGAAACTACTTTGTGATGAGTGCATTCTACTCACAGAGTTGAACCTTCTTTGTGATAGAAGAGTTTTGAAACTCTCTTTTTGTAGAATCTGCAAGTGCACATTTGGAACTGTTGGAGGCCAACGCTGGAAAGGAAACTTTCTCACGTAGAAACTAGACAGAAGAATTCTCAGAAATTTGCTTGTGACGAGTGCATTCAACTCACAGACTTGAAGCTTTCTTTTGAAAGAGCAGTTTTGGAACACTCCTTTTGTAGGATCTGCTAGTGTATATTTGGAGCGCTGTGAGGCCTATGCTGGGAAATGAAATATCTTCACCTAAAAACTAGACGGAAGCATTCTCAGAAACTTCTGTGTGATGAGTGCATTCAACTCACAGACTTGAACATTGCTTTTGATAGAGCAGTTTGGAAACACTCCTTTTGTAAAATCTGCAAGTGTTTATTTGGAGCGCTTTGAGGCCTATCCTGGAAAAGGAAATATCTTCACATAATAACTAGACAGAAGCATTCTCAGAAACTTCTTTGGATGAGTGCATTCTACTCACAGAGTTGAACCTTCTTTGGGATAGAAGAGTTTTCAAACTCTCTTTTTGTAGAATCTGCAAGTGCACATTTGGAACTGTTGGAGGCCAACGCTGGAAAAGGAAACATCCTCACATAGAAACTAGACAGAAGCATTCTCAGAAACTTGCTTGTGACGAGTGCATTCAACTCACAGACTTGAACCTTTCTTTTGAAAGAGCAGTTTTGGAACACTCTTTTTGTAGAATCTGCTAGTGTATATTTGGAGCGCTGTGAGGCCTATGCTGGGAAATGAAATATCTTCACCTAAAAACTAGACGGAAGCATTCTCAGAAACTTCTGTGTGATGAGTGCATTCAACTCACAGACTTGAACGTTCCTTTTGATAGAACAGTTTTGAAACACTCCTTTTGTAGAATCTGCAAGTGTTTATTTCGAGTGCTTGG
Source organism: Pongo pygmaeus (assembly GCF_028885625.2). Lineage (NCBI taxonomy): Eukaryota > Metazoa > Chordata > Mammalia > Primates > Hominidae > Pongo > Pongo pygmaeus. Next base: position 41,438,176 of record NC_072392.2, read on the forward strand.
GGGCCTATGCTGGAAAAGGAAATGTCTTCAAATAACAACTACACAGAAGCATTCTCAGAAACTTCTTTGTGATGAGTGCATTCAACTCACAGACTTGAACCTTCCTTTTGAAAGAGCAGCTTTGAAACACTCTTTTTGTAGAATCTGCAAGTGGATATTTGGAGCGCTTTGAGGCCTATCCTGGGAAATGAAATATCTTCTCCTAAAAACTAGACAGAAGCATTCTCAGAAACTTCTGTGTGATGAGTGCATTCAACTCACAGTCTTGAACACTGCTTTTGATAGAGCAGTTTGGAAACACTCCTTTTGTAAAATCTGCAAGTGTTTATTTGGAGCGCATTGAGGCCTATCCTGGAAAAGGAAATACCTTCACATAATAACTAGACAGAAGCATTCTCAGAAACTTCTTTGTGATGAGTGCATTCTACTCACAGAGTTGAACCTTCTTTGTGATAGAAGAGTTTTCAAACTCTCTTTTTGTAGAATCTGCAAGTGCACATTTGGAACTGTTGGAGGCCAACGCTGGAAAAGGAAACATCTTCACATAGAAACTAGACAGAAGCATTCTCAGAAACTTGCTTGTGACGAGTGCATTCAACTCACAGACTTGAACCTTTCTTTTGAAAGAGCAGTTTCGGAACACTCTTTTTGTAGAATCTGCTAGTGTATATTTGGAGCGCTGTGAGGCCCATGCTGGGAAATGAAATATCTTCACCTAAAAACTAGACGGAAGCATTCTCAGAAACTTCTGTGTGATGAGTGCATTCAACTCACAGAATTGAATGTTCCTTTTGATAGAACAGTTTTGAAACACTCCTTTTGTACAATCTGCAAGTGTTTATTTCGAGTGCTTGGAGGCCTATCCTGCAAAAGGAAGTGTCTTCAAATAACAACTACACAGAAGCATTCTCAGAAACTTCTTTGTGATGAGTGCATTCAACTCACAGACTTGAACCTTCCTTTTGAAAGAGCAGTTTTGAAACACTCTTTGTAGAATCTGCAAGTGGATATTTGGAGCGCTTTGAGGCCTATGCAGGGAAATGAAATATCTTCTCCTAAAAACTAGACAGAAGCATTCTCAGAAACTTCTGTGTGATGAGTGCATTCAACTCACAGACTTGAACATTGCTTTTGATAGAGCAGTTTGGAAACACTCCTTTTGTAAAATCTGCAAGTGTTTATTTGGAGCGCTTTGAGGCCTATCCTGGAAAAGGAAATATCTTCACATAATAACTAGACAGAAGCATTCTCAGAAACTTCTTTGGATGAGTGCATTCTACTCACAGAGTTGAACCTTCTTTGGGATAGAAGAGTTTTCAAACTCTCTTTTTGTAGAATCTGCAAGTGCACATTTGGAACTGTTGGAGGCCAACGCTGGAAAAGGAAACATCCTCACATAGAAACTAGACAGAAGCATTCTCAGAAACTTGCTTGTGACGAGTGCATTCAACTCACAGACTTGAACCTTTCTTTTGAAAGAGCAGTTTTGGAACACTCTTTTTGTAGAATCTGCTAGTGTATATTTGGAGCGCTGTGAGGCCTATGCTGGGAAATGAAATATCTTCACCTAAAAACTAGACGGAAGCATTCTCAGAAACTTCTGTGTGATGAGTGCATTCAACTCACAGACTTGAACGTTCCTTTTGATAGAACAGTTTTGAAACACTCCTTTTGTAGAATCTGCAAGTGTTTATTTCGAGTGCTTGGGGGCCTATGCTGGAAAAGGAAATGTCTTCAAATAACAACTACACAGAAGCATTCTCAGAAACTTCTTTGTGATGAGTGCATTCTACTCACAGAGTTGAACCTTCTTTGTGATGGAAGAGTTTTCAAACTCTCTTTTTGTAGAATCTGCAAGTGCACATTTGGAACTGTTGGAGGCCAACGCTGGAAAAGGAAACATCCTCACATAGAAACTAGACAGAAGCATTGTCAGAAACTTGCTTGTGACGAGTGCATTCAACTCACAGACTTGAACTTTTCTTTTGAAAGAGCAGTTTTGGAACACTCTTTTTGTAGAATCTGCTAGTGTATATTTGGAGCGCTGTGAGGCCTATGCTGGGAAATGAAATATCTTCACCTAAAAACTAGACGGAAGCATTCTCAGAAAACTCTGTGTGATGAGTGCATTCAACTCACAGACTTAAACGTTCCTTTTGATAGAACAGTTTTGAAACACTCCTTTTTTAGAATCTGCAAGTCTTTATTTCGAGCGCTTGGAGGCCTATGCTGGAAAAGGAAATGTCTTCAAATAACAACTACACAGAAGCATTCTCAGAAACTTCTTTGTGATGAGCGCATTCAACTCACAGACTTGAACCTTCCTTTTGAAAGAGCAGCTTTGAAACACTCTTTTTGTAGAATCTGCAAGTGGATATTTGGAGCGCTTTGAGGCCTATGCTGGGAAATGAAATATCTTCTCCTAAAAACTAGACAGAAGCATTCTCAGAAACTTCTGTGTGATGAGTGCATTCAACTCACAGACTTGAACATTGCTTTTGATAGAGCAGTTTGGAAACACTCCTTTTGTAAAATCTGCAAGTGTTTATTTGGAGCGCTTTGAGGCCTATCCTGGAAAAGGAAATATCTTCACATAATAACTAGACAGAAGCATTCTCAGAAACTTCTTTGTGATGAGTGCATTCTACTCACAGAGCTGAACCTTCTTTGTGATAGAAGAGTTTTCAAACTCTCTTTTTGTAGAATCTGCAAGTGCACATTTGGAACTGTTGGAGGCCAACGCTGGAAAAGGAAACATCCTCACATAGAAACTAGACAGAAGCATTCTCAGAAACTTGCTTGTGACGAGTGCATTCAACTCACAGACTTGAACCTTTCTTTTGAAAGAGCAGTTTTGGAACACTCTTTTTGTAGAATCTGCTAGTGTATATTTGGAGCGCTGTGAGGCCTATGCTGGGAAATGAAATATCTTCACCTAAAAACTAGACGGAAGCATTCTCAGAAACTTCTGTGTGAGGAGTGCTTTCAACTCACAGACTTGAACGTTCCTTTTGATAGAACAGTTTTGAAACACTCCTTTTGTAGAATCTGCAAGTGTTTATTTCGAGTGCTTGGAGGCCTATGCTGGAAAAGGAAATGTCTTCAAATAACAACTACACAGAAGCATTCTCAGAAACTTCTTTGTGATGAGTGCATTCAACTCACAGACTTGAACCTTCCTTTTGAAAGAGCAGTTTTGAAACACTCTTTTTGTAGAATCTGCAAGTGGATATTTGGAGCGCTTTGAGGCCTATGCTGGGATATGAAATATCTTCTCCTAAAAGCTAGACAGAAGCATTCTGAGAAACTTCTGTGTGATGAGTGCATTCAACTCACAGACTTGAACATTGCTTTTGATAGAGCAGTTTGGAAACACTCCTTTTGTAAAATCTGCAAGTGTTTATTTGGAGCGCTTTGAGGGCTATCCTGGAAAAGGAAATATCGTCACATAATAACTAGACAGAAGCATTCTCAGAAACTTCTTTGTGATGAGTGCATTCTACTCACGGAGTTGAACCTTCTTTGTGATAGAAGAGTTTTCAATCTCTCTTTCTGTAGAATCTGCAAGTGCACATTTGGAACTGTTGGACGCCAACGCTGGAAAAGGAAACATCCTCACATAGAAACTAGACAGAAGCATTCTCAGAAACTTGCTTGTGACGAGTGCATTCAACTCACAGACTTGAACCTTTCTTTTGAAAGAGCAGTTTTGGAACACTCTTTTTGTAGAATCTGCTAGTGTATATTTGGAGCGCTGTGAGGCCTATGCTGGGAAATGAAATATCTTCACCTAAAAACTAGACGGAAGCATTCTCAGAAACTTCTGTGTGATGAGTGCATTCAACTCACAGACTTGAACGTTCCTTTTTATAGAACAGTTTTGAAACACTCCTTTGTAGAATCTGCATGTGTTTCTTTCGAGTGCTTGGAGGCCTATGCTGGAAAAGGAAATGTCTTCAAATAACAACTACACAGAAGCATTCTCAGAAACTTCTTTGTGATGAGTGCATTCAACTCACAGACTTGAACCTTCCTTTTGAAAGAGCAGCTTTGAAACACTCTTTTTGTAGAATCTGCAAGTTGATATTTGGAGCACTTTGAGGCCTATGCTGGGAAATGAAATATCTTCTCCTAAAAACTAGACATAAGAATTCTCAGAAACTTCTGTGTGATGAGTGCATTCATCTCACAGACTTGAACACTGCTTTTGATAGAGCAGTTTGGAAACACTCCTTTTGTAAAATCTGCAAGTGTTTATTTGGAGCGCTTTGAGGCCTATCCTGGAAAAGGAAATATCTTCACATAATAATTAGACCGAAGCACTCTCAGAAACTACTTTGTGATGAGTGCATTCTACTCACAGAGTTGAACCTTCTTTGTGATAGAAGACTTTTCAAACTCTCTTTTTGTAGAATCTGCAAGTGCACATTTTGAACTGTTGGAGGCCAATGCTGGAAAAGGAAATATCCTCACATAGAAACTAGACAGAAGCATTCTCAGAATGTTGCTTGGACGAGTGCATTCAACTCACAGACTTGAACCTTTCTTTTGAAAGAGCAGTTTTGGAACACTCTTTTTGTAGAATCTGCTAGTGTATATTTGGAGCGCTGTGAGGCCTATGCTGGGAAATGAAATATCTTCACCTAAAAACTAGACGGAAGCATTCTCAGAAACTTCTGTGTGATGAGTGCATTCAACTCACAGACTTGAACGTTCCATTTGATAGAACAGTTTTGAAACACTCCTTTTGTACAATCTGCAAGTGTTTATTTCGAGCGCTTGGGGGTCTATGCTGGAAAAGGAAATGTCTTCAAATAACAACTACACAGAAGCATTCTCAGAAACTTCTTTGTGATGAGTGCCTTCAACTCACAGAGTTGAACCTTCCTTTTGAAAGAGCAGTTTTGAAACACTCTTTTTGTAGAATCTGAAAGTGGATATTTGGAGCGCTTTGAGGCCTATGCTGGGAAATGAAATATCTTCTCCTAAAAACTAGACAGAAGCATTCTCAGAAACTTCTGTGTGATGAGTGCATTCAACTCACAGACTTGAACATTGCTTTTGATAGAGCAGTTTGGAAACACTCCTTTTGTAAAATCTGCAAGTGTTTATTTGGAGCGCTTTGAGGCCTATCCTGGAAAAGGAAATATCTTCACATAATAACTAGACAGAAGCATTCTCAGAAACTTCTGTGTGATGAGTGCATTCAACTCACAGACTTGAACACTGCTTTTGATAGAGCAGTTTGGAAACACTCCTTTTGTAAAATCTGCAAGTGTTTATTTGGAGCGCTTTGAGGCCTATCCTGGAAAAGGAAATATCTTCACATAATAACTAGACAGAAGCATTCTCAGAAACTTCTTTGTGATGAGTGCATTCTACTCACTGAGCTGAACCTTCTTTGTGATAGAAGAGTTTTCAAACTCTCTTTTTGTAGAATCTGCAAGTGCACATTTGGAACTGTTGGAGGCCAACGCTGGAAAAGGAAACATCCTCACATAGAAACTAGACAGAAGCATTCTCAGAAACTTGCTTGTGACGAGTGCATTCAACTCACAGACTTGAACCTTTCTTTTGAAAGAGCAGTTTTGGAACACTCTTTTTGTAGAATCTGCTAATGGATATTTGGAGCGCTGTGAGGCCTATGCTGGGAAATGAAATATCTTCACCTAAAAACTAGACGGAAGCGTTCTGAGAAACTTCTGTGTGATGAGTGCATTCAACTCACAGACTTGAACGTTCCTTTTTATAGAACAGTTCTGAAACACTCCTTTTGTAGAATCTGCAAGTGTTTCTTTCGAGTGCTTGGAGGCCTATGCTGGAAAAGGTAATGTCTTCAAATAACAACTACACAGAAGCATTCTCAGAAACTTCTTTGTGATGAGTGCATTCAACTCACAGACTTGAACCTTCCTTTTGAAAGAGCAGCTTTGAAACACTCTTTTTGTAGAATCTGCAAGGGGATATTTGGAGCGCTTTGAGGCCTATGCTGGGAAATGGAGTATCTTCTCCTAAAAACTAGACAGAAGCATTCTCAGAAACTTCTGTGTGATGAGTGCATTCAACTCACAGACTTGAACATTGCTTTTGATAGAGCAGTTTGGAAACACTCCTTTTGTAAAATCTGCAAGTGTTTATTTGGAGTGCTTTGAGGCCTATCCTGGAAAAGGAAATATCTTCACATAATAACTAGACAGAAGCATTCTCAGAAACTTCTTTGTGATGAGTGCATTCTACTCACAGAGCTGAACCTTCTTTGTGATAGAAGAGTTTTCAAACTCTCTTTTTGTAGAATCTGCAAGTGCACATTTGGAACTGTTGGAGGCCAACGCTGGAAAAGGAAACATCCTCACATAGAAACTAGACAGAAGCATTCTCAGAAACTTGCTTGTGACGAGTGCATTCAACTCACAGACTTGAACCTTTCTTTTGAAAGAGCAGTTTTGGAACACTCTTTTTGTAGAATCTGGTAGTGTATATTTGGAGCGCTGTGAGGCCTATGCTGGGAAATGAAATATCTTCACCTAAAAACTAGACGGAAGCATTCTCAGAAACTTCTGTGTGAGGAGTGATTTCAACTCACAGACTTGAACGTTCCTTTTGATAGAACAGTTTTGAAACACTCCTTTTGTAGAATCTGCAAGTGTTTATTTCGAGTGCTTGGAGGCCTATGCTGGAAAAGGAAATGTCTTCAAATAACAACTACACAGAAGCATTCTCAGAAACTTCTTTGTGATGAGTGCATTCAACTCACAGACTTGAACCTTCCTTTTGAAAGAGCAGTTTTGAAACACTCTTTTTGTAGAATCTGCAAGTGGATATTTGGAGCGCTTTGAGGCCTATGCTGGGATATGAAATATCTTCTCCTAAAAACTAGACAGAAGCATTCTCAGAAACTTCTGTGTGATGAGTGCATTCAACTCACAGACTTGAACATTGCTTTTGATAGAGCAGTTTGGAAACACTCCTTTTGTAAAATCTGCAAGTGTTTATTTGGAGCGCTTTGAGGGCTATCCTGGAAAAGGAAATATCGTCACATAATAACTAGACAGAAGCATTCTCAGAAACTTCTTTGTGATGAGTGCATTCTACTCACGGAGTTGAACCTTCTTTGTGATAGAAGAGTTTTCAATCTCTCTTTCTGTAGAATCTGCAAGTGCACATTTGGAACTGTTGGACGCCAACGCTGGAAAAGGAAACATCCTCACATAGAAACTAGACAGAAGCATTCTCAGAAACTTGCTTGTGACGAGTGCATTCAACTCACAGACTTGAACCTTTCTTTTGAAAGAGCAGTTTTGGAACACTCTTTTTGTAGAATCTGCTAGTGTATATTTGGAGCGCTGTGAGGCCTATGCTGGGAAATGAAATATCTTCACCTAAAAACTAGACGGAAGCATTCTCAGAAACTTCTGTGTGATGAGTGCATTCAACTCACAGACTTGAACGTTCCTTTTTATAGAACAGTTTTGAAACACTCCTTTGTAGAATCTGCATGTGTTTCTTTCGAGTGCTTGGAGGCCTATGCTGGAAAAGGAAATGTCTTCAAATAACAACTACACAGAAGCATTCTCAGAAACTTCTTTGTGATGAGTGCATTCAACTCACAGACTTGAACCTTCCTTTTGAAAGAGCAGTTTTGAAACACTCTTTTTGTAGAATCTGCAAGTTGATATTTGGAGCACTTTGAGGCCTATGCTGGGAAATGAAATATCTTCTCCTAAAAACTAGACAGAAGCATTCTCAGAAACTTCTGTGTGATGAGTGCATTCAACTCACAGACTTGAACACTGCTTTTGATAGAGCAGTTTGGAAACACACCTTTTGTAAAATCTGCAAGTGTTTATTTGGAGCGCTTTGAGGCCTATCCTGGAAAAGGAAATATCTTCACATAATAATTAGACCGAAGCACTCTCAGAAACTACTTTGTGATGAGTGCATTCTACTCACAGAGTTGAACCTTCTTTGTGATAGAAGACTTTTCAAACTCTCTTTTTGTAGAATCTGCAAGTGCACATTTTGAACTGTTGGAGGCCAATGCTGGAAAAGGAAATATCCTCACATAGAAACTAGACAGAAGCATTCTCAGAAAGTTGCTTGGACGAGTGCATTCAACTCACAGACTTGAACCTTTCTTTTGAAAGAGCAGTTTTGGAACACTCTTTTTGTAGAATCTGCTAGTGTATATTTGGAGCGCTGTGAGGCCTATGCTGGGAAATGAAATATCTTCACCTAAAAACTAGACGGAATCATTCTCAGAAACTTCTGTGTGATGAGTGCATTCAACTCACAGACTTGAACGTTCCTTTTGATAGAACAGTTTTGAAACACTCCTTTTGTACAATCTGCAAGTGTTTATTTCGAGCGCTTGGGGGTCTATGCTGGAAAAGGAAATGTCTTCAAATAACAACTACACAGAAGCATTCTCAGAAACTTCTTTGTGATGAGTGCCTTCAACTCACAGACTTGAACCTTCCTTTTGAAAGAGCAGTTTTGAAACACTCTTTTTGTAGAATCTGAAAGTGGATATTTGGAGCGCTTTGAGGCCTATGCTGGGAAATGAAATATCTTCTCCTAAAAACTAGACAGAAGCATTCTCAGAAACTTCTGTGTGATGAGTGCATTCAACTCACAGACTTGAACATTGCTTTTGATAGAGCAGTTTGGAAACACTCCTTTTGTAAAATCTGCAAGTGTTTATTTGGAGCGCTTTGAGGCCTATCCTGGAAAAGGAAATATCTTCACATAATAACTAGACAGAAGCATTCTCAGAAACTTCTGTGTGATGAGTGCATTCAACTCACAGACTTGAACACTGCTTTTGATAGAGCAGTTTGGAAACACTCCCTTTGTAAAATCTGCAAGTGTTTATTTGGAGCGCTTTGAGGCCTATCCTGGAAAAGGAAATATCTTCACATAATAACTAGATAGAAGCATTCTCAGAAACTTCTTTGTGAGGAGTGCATTCTACTCACTGAGCTGAACCTTCTTTGTGATAGAAGAGTTTTCAAACTCTCTTTTTGTAGAATCTGCAAGTGCACATTTGGAACTGTTGGAGGCCAACGCTGGAAAAGGAAACATCCTCACATAGAAACTAGACAGAAGCATTCTCAGAAACTTGCTTGTGACGAGTGCATTCAACTCACAGACTTGAACCTTTCTTTTGAAAGAGCAGTTTTGGAACACTCTTTTTGTAGAATCTGCTAGTGGATATTTGGAGCGCTGTGAGGCCTATGCTGGGAAATGAAATATCTTCACCTAAAAACTAGACGGAAGCGTTCTGAGAAACTTCTGTGTGATGAGTGCATTCAACTCACAGACTTGAACGTTCCTTTTTATAGAACAGTTCTGAAACACTCCTTTTGTAGAATCTGCAAGTGTTTCTTTCGAGTGCTTGGAGGCCTATGCTGGAAAAGGTAATGTCTTCAAATAACAACTACACAGAAGCATTCTCAGAAACTTCTTTGTGATGAGTGCCTTCAACTCACAGACTTGAACCTTCCTTTTGAAAGGGCAGTTTTGAAACACTCTTTTTGTAGAATCTGCAAGTGGATATTTGGAGCGCTTTGAGGCCTATGCTGGGAAATGGAATATCTTCTCCTAAAAACTAGACAGAAGCATTCTCAGAAACTTCTGTGTGATGAGTGCATTCAACTCACAGACTTGAACATTGCTTTTGATAGAGCAGTTTGGAAACACTCCTTTTGTAAAATCTGCAAGTGTTTATTTGGAGCGCTTTGAGGCCTATCCTGGAAAAGGAAATATCCTCACATAATAACTAGACAGAAGCATTCTCAGAAACTTCTTTGTGATGAGTGCATTCTACTCACAGAGTTGAACCTTCTTTGGGATAGAAGAGTTTTCAAACTCTCTTTTTGTAGAATCTGCAAGTGCACATTTGGAACTGTTGGAGGCCAACGCTGGAAAAGGAAACATCCTCACATAGAAACTAGACAGAAGCATTCTCAGAAACTTGCTTGGACGAGTGCATTCAACTCACAGACTTGAACCTTTCTTTTGAAAGAGCAGTTTTGGAACACTCTTTTTGTAGAATCTGCTAGTGTATATTTGGAGCGCTGTGAGGCCTATGCTGGGAAATGAAATATCTTCACCTAAAAACTAGACGGAATCATTCTCAGAAACTTCTGTGTGATGAGTGCATTCAACTCACAGACTTGAACTTTCCTTTTGATAGAACAGTTTTGAAACACTCCTTTTGTACAATCTGCAAGTGTTTATTTCGAGCGCTTGGAGGCCTATGCTGGAAAAGGAAGTGTCTTCCAATAAGAAATACACAGAAGCATTCTCAGAAACTTCTTTGTGATGAGTGCATTCAACTCACAGACTTGAACCTTCCTTTTGAAAGAGCAGTTTTGAAACACTCTTTTTGTAGAATCTGCAAGTGGATATTTGGAGCGCTTTGAGGCCTATGCTGGGTAATGAAATATCTTCTCCTAAAAACTAGACAGAAGCATTCTCAGAAACTTCTGTGTGATGAGTGCATTCAAATCTCAGCCTTGAACATTGCTTTTGATAGAGCAGTTTGGAAACACTCCTTTTGTAAAATCTGCAACTGTTTATTTGGAGCGCTTTGAGGCCTATCCTGGAAAAGGAAATATCGTCACATAATAACTAGACAGAAGCATTCTCAGAAACTTCTTTGGATGAGTGCATTCTACTCACAGAGTTGAACATTCTTTGTGATAGAAGAGTTTTCAAACTCTCTTTTTGTAGAATCTGCAAGTGCACTTTTGGAACTGTTGGAGGCCAACGCTGGAAAAGGAAACATCCTCACATAGAAACTAGACAGAAGCATTCTCAGAAACTTGCTTGTGACGAGTGCATTCAACTCACAGACTTGAACCTTTCTTTTGAAAGAGCAGTTTTGGAACACTCTTTTTGTAGAATCTGCTAGTGTATATTTGGAGCGCTGTGAGGCCTATGCTGGGAAATGAAATATCTTCACCTAAAAACTAGACGGAAGCATTCTCCGAAGCTTCTGTGTGATGAGTGCATTCAACTCACAGACTTGAACGTTCCTTTTGATAGAACAGTTTGGAAACACTCCTTTTGTACAATCTGCAAGTGTTTATTTCGAGTGCTTGGAGGCCTATGCTGGAAAAGGAAATGTCTTCAAATAACAACTACACAGAAGCATTCTCAGAAACTCCTTTGTGATGAGTGCATTCAACTCACAGACTTGAACCTTCCTTTTGAAAGAGCAGCTTTGAAACACTCTTTTTGTAGAATCTGCAAGTGGATATTTGGAGCGCTTTGAGGCCTATGCTGGGAAATGAAATATCTTCTCCTAAAAACTAGACAGAAGCATTCTCAGAAACTTCTGTGTGATGAGTGCATTCAACTCACAGACTTGAACACTGCTTTTGATAGAGCAGTTTGGAAACACTCCTTTTGTAAAATCTGCAAGTGTTTATTTGGAGCGCTTTGAGGCCTATCCTGGAAAAGGAAATATCTTCACATAATAACTAGACCGAAGCATTCTCAGAAACTACTTTGTGATGAGTGCATTCTACTCACAGAGTTGAACCTTCTTTGTGATAGAAGAGTTTTCAAACTCTCTTTTTGTAGAATCTGCAAGTGCACATTTGGAACTGTTGGAGGCCAATGCTGGAAAAGGAAATATCCTCACATAGAAACTAGACAGAAGCATTCTCAGAAAGTTGCTTGGACGAGTGCATTCAACTCACAGACTTGAACCTTTCTTTTGAAAGAGCAGTTTTGGAACACTCTTTTTGTAGAATCTGCTAGTGTATATTTGGAGCGCTGTGAGGCCTATGCTGGGAAATGAAATATCTTCACCTAAAAACTAGACGGAATCATTCTCAGAAACTTCTGTGTGATGAGTGCATTCAACTCACAGACTTGAACGTTCCTTTTGATAGAACAGTTTTGAAACACTCCTTTTGTACAATCTGCAAGTGTTTATTTCGAGCGCTTGGGGGTCTATGCTGGAAAAGGAAATGTCTTCAAATAACAACTACACAGAAGCATTCTCAGAAACTTCTTTGTGATGAGTGCCTTCAACTCACAGACTTGAACCTTCCTTTTGAAAGAGCAGTTTTGAAACACTCTTTTTGTAGAATCTGAAAGTGGATATTTGGAGCGCTTTGAGGCCTATGCTGGGAAATGAAATATCTTCTCCTAAAAACTAGACAGAAGCATTCTCAGAAACTTCTGTGTGATGAGTGCATTCAACTCACAGACTTGAACATTGCTTTTGATAGAGCAGTTTGGAAACACTCCTTTTGTAAAATCTGCAAGTGTTTATTTGGAGCGCTTTGAGGCCTATCCTGGAAAAGGAAATATCTTCACATAATAACTAGACAGAAGCATTCTCAGAAACTTCTTTGGATGAGTGCATTCTATTCACAGAGTTGAACCTTCTGTGTGATAGAAGAGTTTTCAAACTCTCTTTTTGTAGAATCTGCAAGTGCACATTTGGAACTGTTGGAGGCCAAAGCTGGAAAAGGAAACATCCTCACATAGGAACTAGACAGAAGCATTCTCAGAAACTTGCTTGTGACGAGTGCATTCAACTCACAGACTTGAACCTTTCTTTTGAAAGAGCAGTTTTGGAACACTCTTTTTGTAGAGTCTGCTAGTGTATATTTGGAGCGCTGTGAGGCCTATGCTGGGAAATGAAATATCTTCACCTAAAAACTAGACGGAAGCATTCTCAGAAACTTCTGTGTGATGAGTGCATTCAACTCACAGACTTGAACGTTCCTTTTGATAGAACAGTTTTGAAACACTCCTTTTGTAGAATCTGCAAGTGTTTACTTCGAGTGCTTGGGGGCCTATGCTGGAAAAGGAAATGTCTTCAAATAACAACTACACAGAAGCATTCTCAGAAACTTCTTTGTGATGAGTGCCTTCAACTCACAGACTTGAACCTTCCTTTTGAAAGGGCAGTTTTGAAACACTCTTTTTGTAGAATCTGCAAGTGGATATTTGGAGCGCTTTGAGGCCTATGCTGGGAAATGGAATATCTTCTCCTAAAAACTAGACAGAAGCATTCTCAGAAACTTCTGTGTGATGAGTGCATTCAACTCACAGACTTGAACATTGCTTTTGATAGAGCAGTTTGGAAACACTCCTTTTGTAAAATCTGCAAGTGTTTATTTGGAGCGCTTTGAGGCCTATCCTGGAAAAGGAAATATCCTCACATAATAACTAGACAGAAGCATTCTCAGAAACTTCTTTGTGATGAGTGCATTCTACTCACAGAGTTGAACCTTCTTTGGGATAGAAGAGTTTTCAAACTCTCTTTTTGTAGAATCTGCAAGTGCACATTTGGAACTGTTGGAGGCCAACGCTGGAAAAGGAAACATCCTCACATAGAAACTAGACAGAAGCATTCTCAGAAACTTGCTTGGACGAGTGCATTCAACTCACAGACTTGAACCTTTCTTTTGAAAGAGCAGTTTTGGAACACTCTTTTTGTAGAATCTGCTAGTGTATATTTGGAGCGCTGTGAGGCCTATGCTGGGAAATGAAATATCTTCACCTAAAAACTAGACGGAATCATTCTCAGAAACTTCTGTGTGATGAGTGCATTCAACTCACAGACTTGAACTTTCCTTTTGATAGAACAGTTTTGAAACACTCCTTTTGTACAATCTGCAAGTGTTTATTTCGAGCGCTTGGAGGCCTATGCTGGAAAAGGAAGTGTTTTCCAATAAGAAATACACAGAAGCATTCTCAGAAACTTCTTTGTGATGAGTGCATTCAACTCACAGACTTGAACCTTCCTTTTGAAAGAGCAGTTTTGAAACACTCTTTTTGTAGAATCTGCAAGTGGATATTTGGAGCGCTTTGAGGCCTATGCTGGGTAATGAAATATCTTCTCCTAAAAACTAGACAGAAGCATTCTCAGAAACTTCTGTGTGATGAGTGCATTCAAATCTCAGCCTTGAACATTGCTTTTGATAGAGCAGTTTGGAAACACTCCTTTTGTAAAATCTGCAACTGTTTATTTGGAGCGCTTTGAGGCCTATCCTGGAAAAGGAAATATCGTCACATAATAACTAGACAGAAGCATTCTCAGAAACTTCTTTGGATGAGTGCATTCTACTCACAGAGTTGAACATTCTTTGTGATAGAAGAGTTTTCAAACTCTCTTTTTGTAGAATCTGAAAGTGCACTTTTGGAACTGTTGGAGGCCAACGCTGGAAAAGGAAACATCCTCACATAGAAACTAGACAGAAGCATTCTCAGAAACTTGCTTGTGACGAGTGCATTCAACTCACAGACTTGAACCTTTCTTTTGAAAGAGCAGTTTTGGAACACTCTTTTTGTAGAATCTGCTAGTGTATATTTGGAGCGCTGTGAGGCCTATGCTGGGAAATGAAATATCTTCACCTAAAAACTAGACGGAAGCATTCTCCGAAGCTTCTGTGTGATGAGTGCATTCAACTCACAGACTTGAACGTTCCTTTTGATAGAACAGTTTGGAAACACTCCTTTTGTACAATCTGCAAGTGTTTATTTCGAGTGCTTGGAGGCCTATGCTGGAAAAGGAAATGTCTTCAAATAACAACTACACAGAAGCATTCTCAGAAACTCCTTTGTGATGAGTGCATTCAACTCACAGACTTGAACCTTCCTTTTGAAAGAGCAGCTTTGAAACACTCTTTTTGTAGAATCTGCAAGTGGATATTTGGAGCGCTTTGAGGCCTATGCTGGGAAATGAAATATCTTCTCCTAAAAACTAGACAGAAGCATTCTCAGAAACTTCTGTGTGATGAGTGCATTCAACTCACAGACTTGAACACTGCTTTTGATAGAGCAGTTTGGAAACACTCCTTTTGTAAAATCTGCAAGTGTTTATTTGGAGCGCTTTGAGGCCTATCCTGGAAAAGGAAATATCTTCACATAATAACTAGACCGAAGCATTCTCAGAAACTACTTTGTGATGAGTGCATTCTACTCACAGAGTTGAACCTTCTTTGTGATAGAAGAGTTTTCAAACTCTCTTTTTGTAGAATCTGCAAGTGCACATTTGGAACTGTTGGAGGTCAGTGCTGGAAAAGGAAATATCCTCACATAGAAACTAGACAGAAGCATTCTCAGAAAGTTGCTTGGACGAGTGCATTCAACTCACAGACTTGAACCTTTCTTTTGAAAGAGCAGTTTTGGAACACTCTTTTTGTAGAATCTGCTAGTGTATATTTGGAGCGCTGTGAGGCCTATGCTGGGAAATGAAATATCTTCACCTAAAAACTAGACGGAATCATTCTCAGAAACTTCTGTGTGAGGAGTGCTTTCAACTCACAGACTTGAACGTTCCTTTTGATAGAACAGTTTTGAAACACTCCTTTTGTAGAATCTGCAAGTGTTTATTTCGAGTGCTTGGAGGCCTATGCTGGAAAAGGAAATGTCTTCAAATAACAACTACACAGAAGCATTCTCAGAAACTTCTTTGTGATGAGTGCATTCAACTCACAGACTTGAACCTTCCTTTTGAAAGAGCAGTTTTGAAACACTCTTTTTGTAGAATCTGCAAGTGGATATTTGGAGCGCTTTGAGGCCTATGCTGGGATATGAAATATCTTCTCCTAAAAACTAGACAGAAGCATTCTCAGAAACTTCTGTGTGATGAGTGCATTCAACTCACAGACTTGAACATTGCTTTTGATAGAGCAGTTTGGAAACACTCCTTTTGTAAAATCTGCAAGTGTTTATTTGGAGCGCTTTGAGGCCTATCCTGGAAAAGGAAATATCGTCACATAATAACTAGACAGAAGCATTCTCAGAAACTTCTTTGTGATGAGTGCATTCTACTCACGGAGTTGAACCTTCTTTGTGATAGAAGAGTTTTCAATCTCTCTTTCTGTAGAATCTGCAAGTGCACATTTGGAACTGTTGGAGGCCAACGCTGGAAAAGGAAACATCCTCACATAGAAACTAGACAGAAGCATTCTCAGAAACTTGCTTGTGACGAGTGCATTCAACTCACAGACTTGAACCTTTCTTTTGAAAGAGCAGTTTTGGAACACTCTTTTTGTAGAATCTGCTAGTGTATATTTGGAGCGCTGTGAGGCCTATGCTGGGAAATGAAATATCTTCACCTAAAAACTAGACGGAAGCATTCTCAGAAACTTCTGTGTGATGAGTGCATTCAACTCACAGACTTGAACGTTCCTTTTGATAGAACAGTTTTGAAACACTCCTTTTGTAGAATCTGCAAGTGTTTATTTCGAGTGCTTGGAGGCCTATGCTGGAAAAGGAAATGTCTTCAAATAACAACTACACAGAAGCATTCTCAGAAACTTCTTTGTGATGAGTGCATTCAACTCACAGACTTGAACCTTCCTTTTGAAAGAGCAGTTTTGAAACACTCTTTTTGTAGAATCTGCAAGTTGATATTTGGAGCACTTTGAGGCCTATGCTGGGAAATGAAATATCTTCTCCTAAAAACTAGACAGAAGCATTCTCAGAAACTTCTGTGTGATGAGTGCATTCAACTCACAGACTTGAATGTTCCATTTGATAGAACAGGTTTGAAAAACTCCTTTTGTACAATCTGCAAGTGTTTATTTCGAGTGCTTGGAGGCCTATGCTGGAAAAGGAAATATCTTCACATAATAACTAGACAGAAGCATTTTCAGAAACTTCTTTGTGATGAGTGCATTCAACTCACAGACTTGAACCTTCCTTTTGAAAGAGCAGCTTTGAAACACTCTTTTTGTAGAATCTGCAAGTGGATATTTGGAGCGCTTTGTGGCCTATGCTGGGAAATGAAATATTTTCTCCTAAAAACTAGACAGAAGCATTCTCAGAAACTTCTGTGTGATGAGTGCATTCAACTCACAGACTTGAACACTGCTTTTGATAGAGCAGTTTGGAAACACACCTTTTGTAAAATCTGCAAGTGTTTATTTGGAGCGCTTTGAGGCCTATCCTGGAAAAGGAAATATCTTCACATAATAACTAGACCGAAGCATTCTCAGAAACTACTTTGTGATGAGTGCATTCTACTCACAGAGTTGAACCTTCTTTGTGATAGAAGAGTTTTCAAACTCTCTTTTTGTAGAATCTGCAAGTGCACATTTGGAACTGTTGGAAGCCAATGCTGGAAAAGGAAATATCCTCACATAGAAACTAGACAGAAGCATTCTCAGAAAGTTGCTTGGACGAGTGCATTCAACTCACAGACTTGAACCTTTCTTTTGAAAGAGCAGTTTTGGAACACTCTTTTTGTAGAATCTGCTAGTGTATATTTGGAGCGCTGTGAGGCCTATGCTGGGAAATGAAATATCTTCACCTAAAAACTAGACGGAATCATTCTCAGAAACTTCTGTGTGATGAGTGCATTCAACTCACAGACTTGAACGTTCCTTTTGATAGAACAGTTTTGAAACACTCCTTTTGTACAATCTGCAAGTGTTTATTTCGAGCGCTTGGGGGTCTATGCTGGAAAAGGAAATGTCTTCAAATAACAACTACACAGAAGCATTCTCAGAAACTTCTTTGTGATGAGTGCCTTCAACTCACAGACTTGAACCTTCCTTTTGAAAGAGCAGTTTTGAAACACTCTTTTTGTAGAATCTGAAAGTGGATATTTGGAGCGCTTTGAGGCCTATGCTGGGAAATGAAATATCTTCTCCTAAAAACTAGACAGAAGCATTCTCAGAAACGTCTGTGTGATGAGTGCATTCAACTCACAGACTTGAACATTGCTTTTGATAGAGCAGTTTGGAAACACTCCTTTTGTAAAATCTGCAAGTGTTTATTTGGAGCGCTTTGAGGCCTATCCTGGAAAAGGAAATATCTTCACATAATAACTAGACAGAAGCATTCTCAGAAACTTCTTTGGATGAGTGCATTCTATTCACAGAGTTGAACCTTCTGTGTGATAGAAGAGTTTTCAAACTCTCTTTTTGTAGAATCTGCAAGTGCACATTTGGAACTGTTGGAGGCCAAAGCTGGAAAAGGAAACATCCTCACATAGGAACTAGACAGAAGCATTCTCAGAAACTTGCTTGTGACGAGTGCATTCAACTCACAGACTTGAACCTTTCTTTTGAAAGAGCAGTTTTGGAACACTCTTTTTGTAGAGTCTGCTAGTGTATATTTGGAGCGCTGTGAGGCCTATGCTGGGAAATGAAATATCTTCACCTAAAAACTAGACGGAAGCATTCTCAGAAACTTCTGTGTGATGAGTGCATTCAACTCACAGACTTGAACGTTCCTTTTGATAGAACAGTTTTGAAACACTCCTTTTGTAGAATCTGCAAGTGTTTACTTCGAGTGCTTGGGGGCCTATGCTGGAAAAGGAAATGTCTTCAAATAACAACTACACAGAAGCATTCTCAGAAACTTCTTTGTGATGAGTGCCTTCAACTCACAGACTTGAACCTTCCTTTTGAAAGGGCAGTTTTGAAACACTCTTTTTGTAGAATCTGCAAGTGGATATTTGGAGCGCTTTGAGGCCTATGCTGGGAAATGGAATATCTTCTCCTAAAAACTAGACAGAAGCATTCTCAGAAACTTCTGTGTGATGAGTGCATTCAACTCACAGACTTGAACATTGCTTTTGATAGAGCAGTTTGGAAACACTCCTTTTGTAAAATCTGCAAGTGTTTATTTGGAGCGCTTTGAGGCCTATCCTGGAAAAGGAAATATCCTCACATAATAACTAGACAGAAGCATTCTCAGAAACTTCTTTGTGATGAGTGCATTCTACTCACAGAGTTGAACCTTCTTTGGGATAGAAGAGTTTTCAAACTCTCTTTCTGTAGAATCTGCAAGTGCACATTTGGAACTGTTGGAGGCCAACGCTGGAAAAGGAAACATCCTCACATAGAAACTAGACAGAAGCATTCTCAGAAACTTGCTTGGACGAGTGCATTCAACTCACAGACTTGAACCTTTCTTTTGAAAGAGCAGTTTTGGAACACTCTTTTTGTAGAATCTGCTAGTGTATATTTGGAGCGCTGTGAGGCCTATGCTGGGAAATGAAATATCTTCACCTAAAAACTAGACGGAATCATTCTCAGAAACTTCTGTGTGATGAGTGCATTCAACTCACAGACTTGAACTTTCCTTTTGATAGAACAGTTTTGAAACACTCCTTTTGTACAATCTGCAAGTGTTTATTTCGAGCGCTTGGAGGCCTATGCTGGAAAAGGAAGTGTCTTCCAATAAGAAATACACAGAAGCATTCTCAGAAACTTCTTTGTGATGAGTGCATTCAACTCACAGACTTGAACCTTCCTTTTGAAAGAGCAGTTTTGAAACACTCTTTTTGTAGAATCTGCAAGTGGATATTTGGAGCGCTTTGAGGCCTATGCTGGGTAATGAAATATCTTCTCCTAAAAACTAGACAGAAGCATTCTCAGAAACTTCTGTGTGATGAGTGCATTCAAATCTCAGCCTTGAACATTGCTTTTGATAGAGCAGTTTGGAAACACTCCTTTTGTAAAATCTGCAACTGTTTATTTGGAGCGCTTTGAGGCCTATCCTGGAAAAGGAAATATCGTCACATAATAACTAGACAGAAGCATTCTCAGAAACTTCTTTGGATGAGTGCATTCTACTCACAGAGTTGAACATTCTTTGTGATAGAAGAGTTTTCAAACTCTCTTTTTGTAGAATCTGAAAGTGCACTTTTGGAACTGTTGGAGGCCAACGCTGGAAAAGGAAACATCCTCACATAGAAACTAGACAGAAGCATTCTCAGAAACTTGCTTGTGACGAGTGCATTCAACTCACAGACTTGAACCTTTCTTTTGAAAGAGCAGTTTTGGAACACTCTTTTTGTAGAATCTGCTAGTGTATATTTGGAGCGCTGTGAGGCCTATGCTGGGAAATGAAATATCTTCACCTAAAAACTAGACGGAAGCATTCTCCGAAGCTTCTGTGTGATGAGTGCATTCAACTCACAGACTTGAACGTTCCTTTTGATAGAACAGTTTGGAAACACTCCTTTTGTACAATCTGCAAGTGTTTATTTCGAGTGCTTGGAGGCCTATGCTGGAAAAGGAAATGTCTTCAAATAACAACTACACAGAAGCATTCTCAGAAACTCCTTTGTGATGAGTGCATTCAACTCACAGACTTGAACCTTCCTTTTGAAAGAGCAGCTTTGAAACACTCTTTTTGTAGAATCTGCAAGTGGATATTTGGAGCGCTTTGAGGCCTATGCTGGGAAATGAAATATCTTCTCCTAAAAACTAGACAGAAGCATTCTCAGAAACTTCTGTGTGATGAGTGCATTCAACTCACAGACTTGAACACTGCTTTTGATAGAGCAGTTTGGAAACACTCCTTTTGTAAAATCTGCAAGTGTTTATTTGGAGCGCTTTGAGGCCTATCCTGGAAAAGGAAATATCTTCACATAATAACTAGACCGAAGCATTCTCAGAAACTACTTTGTGATGAGTGCATTCTACTCACAGAGTTGAACCTTCTTTGTGATAGAAGAGTTTTCAAACTCTCTTTTTGTAGAATCTGCAAGTGCACATTTGGAACTGTTGGAGGTCAATGCTGGAAAAGGAAATATCCTCACATAGAAACTAGACAGAAGCATTCTCAGAAAGTTGCTTGGACGAGTGCATTCAACTCACAGACTTGAACCTTTCTTTTGAAAGAGCAGTTTTGGAACACTCTTTTTGTAGAATCTGCTAGTGTATATTTGGAGCGCTGTGAGGCCTATGCTGGGAAATGAAATATCTTCACCTAAAAACTAGACGGAATCATTCTCAGAAACTTCTGTGTGAGGAGTGCTTTCAACTCACAGACGTGAACGTTCCTTTTGATAGAACAGTTTTGAAACACTCCTTTTGTAGAATCTGCAAGTGTTTATTTCGAGTGCTTGGAGGCCTATGCTGGAAAAGGAAATGTCTTCAAATAACAACTACACAGAAGCATTCTCAGAAACTTCTTTGTGATGAGTGCATTCAACTCACAGACTTGAACCTTCCTTTTGAAAGAGCAGTTTTGAAACACTCTTTTTGTAGAATCTGCAAGTGGATATTTGGAGCGCTTTGAGGCCTATGCTGGGATATGAAATATCTTCTCCTAAAAACTAGACAGAAGCATTCTCAGAAACTTCTGTGTGATGAGTGCATTCAACTCACAGACTTGAACATTGCTTTTGATAGAGCAGTTTGGAAACACTCCTTTTGTAAAATCTGCAAGTGTTTATTTGGAGCGCTTTGAGGCCTATCCTGGAAAAGGAAATATCGTCACATAATAACTAGACAGAAGCATTCTCAGAAACTTCTTTGTGATGAGTGCATTCTACTCACGGAGTTGAACCTTCTTTGTGATAGAAGAGTTTTCAATCTCTCTTTCTGTAGAATCTGCAAGTGCACATTTGGAACTGTTGGAGGCCAACGCTGGAAAAGGAAACATCCTCACATAGAAACTAGACAGAAGCATTCTCAGAAACTTGCTTGTGACGAGTGCATTCAACTCACAGACTTGAACCTTTCTTTTGAAAGAGCAGTTTTGGAACACTCTTTTTGTAGAATCTGCTAGTGTATATTTGGAGCGCTGTGAGGCCTATGCTGGGAAATGAAATATCTTCACCTAAAAACTAGACGGAAGCATTCTCAGAAACTTCTGTGTGATGAGTGCATTCAACTCACAGACTTGAACGTTCCTTTTGATAGAACAGTTTTGAAACACTCCTTTTGTAGAATCTGCAAGTGTTTCTTTCGAGTGCTTGGAGGCCTATGCTGGAAAAGGAAATGTCTTCAAATAACAACTACACAGAAGCATTCTCAGAAACTTCTTTGTGATGAGTGCATTCAACTCACAGACTTGAACCTTCCTTTTGAAAGAGCAGTTTTGAAACACTCTTTTTGTAGAATCTGCAAGTTGATATTTGGAGCACTTTGAGGCCTATGCTGGGAAATGAAATATCTTCTCCTAAAAACTAGACAGAAGCATTCTCAGAAACTTCTGTGTGATGAGTGCATTCAACTCACAGTCTTGAACACTGCTTTTGATAGAGCAGTTTGGAAACACTCCTTTTGTAAAATCTGCAAGTGTTTATTTGGAGCGCATTGAGGCCTATCGTGGAAAAGGAAATATCTTCACATAATAACTAGACAGAAGCATTCTCAGAAACTTCTTTGTGATGAGTGCATTCTACGCACAGAGTTGAACCTTCTTTGTGATAGAAGAGTTTTCAAACTGTCTTTTTGTAGAATCTGCAAGTGCACATTTGGAACTGTTGGAGGCCAACGCTGGAAAAGGAAACATCCTCACATAGAAACTAGACAGAAGCATTCTCAGAAACTTGCTTGTGACGAGTGCATTCAACTCACAGACTTGAACCTTTCTTTTGAAAGAGCAGTTTTGGAACACTCTTTTTGTAGAATCTGCTAGTGTATATTTGGAGCGCTGTGAGGCCTATGCTGGGAAATGAAATATCTTCACCTAAAAACTAGACGGAAGCATTCTCAGAAACTTCTGTGTGATGAGTGCATTCAACTCACAGACTTGAACGTTCCTTTTGATAGAACAGTTTTGAAACACTCCTTTTGTAGAATCTGCAAGTGTTTCTTTCGAGTGCTTGGAGGCCTATGCTGGAAAAGGAAATGTCTTCAAATAACAACTACACAGAAGCATTCTCAGAAACTTCTTTGTGATGAGTGCATTCAACTCACAGACTTGAACCTTCCTTTTGAAAGAGCAGTTTTGAAACACTCTTTTTGTAGAATCTGCTAGTGGATATTTGGAGCAATTTGAGGCCTATGCTGGGAAATGAAATATCTTCACATAAAAACTAGACGGAAGCATTCTCAGAAACTTCTGTCTGATGAGTGCATTCAACTCACAGACTTGAATGTTCCATTTGATAGAACAGGTTTGAAACACTCCTTTTGTACAATCTGCAAGTGTTTATTTCGAGTGCTTGGAGGCCTATGCTGGAAAAGGAAATGTCTTCAAATAACAACTACACAGAAGCATTCTCAGAAACTTCTTTGTGATGAGTGCATTCAACTCACAGACTTGAACCTTCCTTTTGAAAGAGCAGCTTTGAAACACTCTTTTTGTAGAATCTGCAAGTGGATATTTGGAGCGCTTTGTGGCCTATGCTGGGAAATGAAATATTTTCTCCTAAAAACTAGACAGAAGCATTCTCAGAAACTTCTGTGTGATGAGTGCATTCAACTCACAGACTTGAACACTGCTTTTGATAGAGCAGTTTGGAAACACACCTTTTGTAAAATCTGCAAGTGTTTATTTGGAGCGCTTTGAGGCCTATCCTGGAAAAGGAAATATCTTCACATAATAACTAGACCGAAGCATTCTCAGAAACTACTTTGTGATGAGTGCATTCTACTCACAGAGTTGAACCTTCTTTGTGATAGAAGAGTTTTCAAACTCTCTTTTTGTAGAATCTGCAAGTGCACATTTGGAACTGTTGGAGGCCAATGCTGGAAAAGGAAATATCCTCACATAGAAACTAGACAGAAGCATTCTCAGAAAGTTGCTTGGACGAGTGCATTCAACTCACAGACTTGAACCTTTCTTTTGAAAGAGCAGTTTTGGAACACTCTTTTTGTAGAATCTGCTAGTGTATATTTGGAGCGCTGTGAGGCCTATGCTGGGAAATGAAATATCTTCACCTAAAAACTAGACGGAATCATTCTCAGAAACTTCTGTGTGATGAGTGCATTCAACTCACAGACTTGAACGTTCCTTTTGATAGAACAGTTTTGAAACACTCCTTTTGTACAATCTGCAAGTGTTTATTTCGAGCGCTTGGGGGTCTATGCTGGAAAAGGAAATGTCTTCAAATAACAACTACACAGAAGCATTCTCAGAAACTTCTTTGTGATGAGTGCCTTCAACTCACAGACTTGAACCTTCCTTTTGAAAGAGCAGTTTTGAAACACTCTTTTTGTAGAATCTGCAAGTGGATATTTGGAGCGCTTTGAGGCCTATGCTGGGAAATGAAATATCTTCTCCTAAAAACTAGACAGAAGCATTCTCAGAAACTTCTGTGTGATGAGTGCATTCAACTCACAGACTTGAACATTGCTTTTGATAGAGCAGTTTGGAAACACTCCTTTTGTAAAATCTGCAAGTGTTTATTTGGAGCGCTTTGAGGCCTATCCTGGAAAAGGAAATATCTTCACATAATAACTAGACAGAAGCATTCTCAGAAACTTCTTTGGATGAGTGCATTCTATTCACAGAGTTGAACCTTCTGTGTGATAGAAGAGTTTCCAAACTCTCTTTTTGTAGAATCTGCAAGTGCACATTTGGAACTGTTGGAGGCCAAAGCTGGAAAAGGAAACATCCTCACATAGGAACTAGACAGAAGCATTCTCAGAAACTTGCTTGTGACGAGTGCATTCAACTCACAGACTTGAACCTTTCTTTTGAAAGAGCAGTTTTGGAACACTCTTTTTGTAGAGTCTGCTAGTGTATATTTGGAGCGCTGTGAGGCCTATGCTGGGAAATGAAATATCTTCACCTAAAAACTAGACGGAAGCATTCTCAGAAACTTCTGTGTGATGAGTGCATTCAACTCACAGACTTGAACGTTCCTTTTGATAGAACAGTTTTGAAACACTCCTTTTGTAGAATCTGCAAGTGTTTATTTCGAGTGCTTGGGGGCCTATGCTGGAAAAGGAAATGTCTTCAAATAACAACTACACAGAAGCATTCTCAGAAACTTCTTTGTGATGAGTGCCTTCAACTCACAGACTTGAACCTTCCTTTTGAAAGGGCAGTTTTGAAACACTCTTTTTGTAGAATCTGCAAGTGGATATTTGGAGCGCTTTGAGGCCTATGCTGGGAAATGGAATATCTTCTCCTAAAAACTAGACAGAAGCATTCTCAGAAACTTCTGTGTGATGAGTGCATTCAACTCACAGACTTGAACATTGCTTTTGATAGAGCAGTTTGGAAACACTCCTTTTGTAAAATCTGCAAGTGTTTATTTCGAGCGCTTTGAGGCCTATCCTGGAAAAGGAAATATCTTCACATAATAACTAGACAGAAGCATTCTCAGAAACTTCTTTGGATGAGTGCATTCTATTCACAGAGTTGGACCTTCTGTGTGATAGAAGAGTTTTCAAACTCTCTTTTTGTAGAATCTGCAAGTGCACATTTGGAACTGTTGGTGGCCAAAGCTGGAAAAGGAAACATCCTCACATAGGAACTAGACAGAAGCATTCTCAGAAACTTGCTTGTGACGAGTGCATTCAACTCACAGACTTGAACCTTTCTTTTGAAAGAGCAGTTTTGGAACACTCTTTTTGTAGAGTCTGCTAGTGTATATTTGGAGCGCTGAGAGGCCTATGCTGGGAAATGAAATATCTTCACCTAAAAACTAGACGGAAGCATTCTCAGAAACTTCTGTGTGATGAGTGCATTCAACTCACAGACTTGAACGTTCCTTTTGATAGAACAGTTTTGAAACACTCCTTTTGTAGAATCTGCAAGTGTTTATTTCGAGTGCTTGGGGGCCTATGCTGGAAAAGGAAATGTCTTCAAATAACAACTACACAGAAGCATTCTCAGAAACTTCTTTGTGATGAGTGCCTTCAACTCACAGACTTGAACCTTCCTTTTGAAAGGGCAGTTTTGAAACACTCTTTTTGTAGAATCTGCAAGTGGATATTTGGAGCGCTTTGAGGCCTATGCTGGGAAATGGAATATCTTCTCCTAAAAACTAGACAGAAGCATTCTCAGAAACTTCTGTGTGATGAGTGCATTCAACTCACAGACTTGAACATTGCTTTTGATAGAGCAGTTTGGAAACACTCCTTTTGTAAAATCTGCAAGTGTTTATTTGGAGCGCTTTGAGGCCTATCCTGGAAAAGGAAATATCCTCACATAATAACTAGACAGAAGCATTCTCAGAAACTTCTTTGTGATGAGTGCATTCTACTCACAGAGTTGAACCTTCTTTGGGATAGAAGAGTTTTCAAACTCTCTTTTTGTAGAATCTGCAAGTGCACATTTGGAACTGTTGGAGGCCAACGCTGGAAAAGGAAACATCCTCACATAGAAACTAGACAGAAGCATTCTCAGAAACTTGCTTGGACGAGTGCATTCAACTCACAGACTTGAACCTTTCTTTTGAAAGAGCAGTTTTGGAACACTCTTTTTGTAGAATCTGCTAGTGTATATTTGGAGCGCTGTGAGGCCTATGCTGGGAAATGAAATATCTTCACCTAAAAACTAGACGGAATCATTCTCAGAAACTTCTGTGTGATGAGTGCATTCAACTCACAGACTTGAACTTTCCTTTTGATAGAACAGTTTTGAAACACTCCTTTTGTACAATCTGCAAGTGTTTATTTCGAGCGCTTGGAGGCCTATGCTGGAAAAGGAAGTGTCTTCCAATAAGAACTACACAGAAGCATTCTCAGAAACTTCTTTGTGATGAGTGCATTCAACTCACAGACTTGAACCTTCCTTTTGAAAGAGCAGTTTTGAAACACTCTTTTTGTAGAATCTGCAAGTGGATATTTGGAGCGCTTTGAGGCCTATGCTGGGTAATGAAATATCTTCTCCTAAAAACTAGACAGAAGCATTCTCAGAAACTTCTGTGTGATGAGTGCATTCAAATCTCAGCCTTGAACATTGCTTTTGATAGAGCAGTTTGGAAACACTCCTTTTGTAAAATCTGCAACTGTTTATTTGGAGCGCTTTGAGGCCTATCCTGGAAAAGGAAATATCCTCACATAATAACTAGACAGAAGCATTCTCAGAAACTTCTTTGGATGAGTGCATTCTACTCACAGAGTTGAACATTCTTTGTGATAGAAGAGTTTTCAAACTCTCTTTTTGTAGAATCTGAAAGTGCACTTTTGGAACTGTTGGAGGCCAACGCTGGAAAAGGAAACATCCTCACATAGAAACTAGACAGAAGCATTCTCAGAAACTTGCTTGTGACGAGTGCATTCAACTCACAGACTTGAACCTTTCTTTTGAAAGAGCAGTTTTGGAACACTCTTTTTGTAGAATCTGCTAGTGTATATTTGGAGCGCTGTGAGGCCTATGCTGGGAAATGAAATATCTTCACCTAAAAACTAGACGGAAGCATTCTCCGAAGCTTCTGTGTGATGAGTGCATTCAACTCACAGACTTGAACGTTCCTTTTGATAGAACAGTTTGGAAACACTCCTTTTGTACAATCTGCAAGTGTTTATTTCGAGTGCTTGGAGGCCTATGCTGGAAAAGGAAATGTCTTCAAATAACAACTACACAGAAGCATTCTCAGAAACTCCTTTGTGATGAGTGCATTCAACTCACAGACTTGAACCTTCCTTTTGAAAGAGCAGCTTTGAAACACTCTTTTTGTAGAATCTGCAAGTGGATATTTGGAGCGCTTTGAGGCCTATGCTGGGAAATGAAATATCTTCTCCTAAAAACTAGACAGAAGCATTCTCAGAAACTTCTGTGTGATGAGTGCATTCAACTCACAGACTTGAACACTGCTTTTGATAGAGCAGTTTGGAAACACTCCTTTTGTAAAATCTGCAAGTGTTTATTTGGAGCGCTTTGAGGCCTATCCTGGAAAAGGAAATATCTTCACATAATAACTAGACAGAAGCATTCTCAGAAACTTCTTTGGATGAGTGCATTCTACTCACAGAGTTTAACCTTCTGTGTGATAGAAGAGTTTTCAAACTCTCTTTTTGTAGAATCTGCAAGTGCACATTTGGAACTGTTGGAGGCCAAAGCTGGAAAAGGAAACATCCTCACATAGAAACTAGACAGAAGCATTCTCAGAAACTTGCTTGTGACGAGTGCATTCAACTCACAGACTTGAACCTTTCTTTTGAAAGAGCAGTTTTGGAACACTCTTTTTGTAGAGTCTGCTAGTGTATATTTGGAGCGCTGTGAGGCCTATGCTGGGAAATGAAATATCTTCACCTAAAAACTAGACGGAAGCATTCTCAGAAACTTCTGTGTGATGAGTGCATTCAACTCACAGACTTGAACGTTCCTTTTGATAGAACAGTTTTGAAACACTCCTTTTGTAGAATCTGCAAGTGTTTATTTCGAGTGCTTGGGGGCCTATGCTGGAAAAGGAAATGTCTTCAAATAACAACTACACAGAAGCATTCTCAGAAACTTCTTTGTGATGAGTGCCTTCAACTCACAGACTTGAACCTTCCTTTTGAAAGGGCAGTTTTGAAACACTCTTTTTGTAGAATCTGCAAGTGGATATTTGGAGCGCTTTGAGGCCTATGCTGGGAAATGGAATATCTTCTCCTAAAAACTAGACAGAAGCATTCTCAGAAACTTCTGTGTGATGAGTGCATTCAACTCACAGACTTGAACATTGCTTTTGATAGAGCAGTTTGGAAACACTCCTTTTGTAAAATCTGCAAGTGTTTATTTGGAGCGCTTTGAGGCCTATCCTGGAAAAGGAAATATCCTCACATAATAACTAGACAGAAGCATTCTCAGAAACTTCTTTGTGATGAGTGCATTCTACTCACAGAGTTGAACCTTCTTTGGGATAGAAGAGTT
Organism: Pongo pygmaeus; assembly: GCF_028885625.2. NCBI lineage: Eukaryota > Metazoa > Chordata > Mammalia > Primates > Hominidae > Pongo > Pongo pygmaeus. The sequence goes on from NC_072392.2 coordinate 41,466,658, forward strand.
TTCAAACTCTCTTTTTGTAGAATCTGCAAGTGCACATTTGGAACTGTTGGAGGCCAACGCTGGAAAAGGAAACATCCTCACATAGAAACTAGACAGAAGCATTCTCAGAAACTTGCTTGGACGAGTGCATTCAACTCACAGACTTGAACCTTTCTTTTGAAAGAGCAGTTTTGGAACACTCTTTTTGTAGAATCTGCTAGTGTATATTTGGAGCGCTGTGAGGCCTATGCTGGGAAATGAAATATCTTCACCTAAAAACTAGACGGAATCATTCTCAGAAACTTCTGTGTGATGAGTGCATTCAACTCACAGACTTGAACTTTCCTTTTGATAGAACAGTTTTGAAACACTCCTTTTGTACAATCTGCAAGTGTTTATTTCGAGCGCTTGGAGGCCTATGCTGGAAAAGGAAGTGTCTTCAAATAAGAACTACACAGAAGCATTCTCAGAAACTTCTTTGTGTTGAGTGCATTCAACTCACAGACTTGAACCTTCCTTTTGAAAGAGCAGTTTTGAAACACTCTTTTTGTAGAATCTGCAAGTGGATATTTGGAGCGCTTTGAGGCCTATGCTGGGTAATGAAATATCTTCTCCTAAAAACTAGACAGAAGCATTCTCAGAAACTTCTGTGTGATGAGTGCATTCAAATCTCAGCCTTGAACATTGCTTTTGATAGGGCAGTTTGGAAACACTCCTTTTGTATAATCTGCAACTGTTTATTTGGAGCGCTTTGAGGCCTATCCTGGAAAAGGAAATATCTTCACATAATAACTAGACAGAAGCATTCTCAGAAACTTCCTTGTGATGAGTGCATTCTACTCACAGAGTTGAACCTTCTTTGTGATGGAAGAGTTTTCAAACTCTCTTTTTGTAGAATCTGCAAGTGCACATTTGGAACTGTTGGAGGCCAACGCTGGAAAAGGAAACATCCTCACATAGAAACTAGACAGAAGCATTCTCAGAAACTTGCTTGTGACGAGTGCATTCAACTCACAGACTTGAACTTTTCTTTTGAAAGAGCAGTTTTGGAACACTCTTTTTGTAGAATCTGCTAGTGTATATTTGGAGCGCTATGAGGCCTATGCTGGGAAATGAAATATCTTCACCTAAAAACTAGACGGAAGCATTCTCAGAAAACTCTGTGTGATGAGTGCATTCAACTCACAGACTTGAACGTTCCTTTTGATAGAACAGTTTTGAAACACTCCTTTTGTAGAATCTGCAAGTCTTTATTTCGAGCGCTTGGAGGCCTATGTTGGAAAAGGAAATGTCTTCAAATAACAACTACACAGAAGCATTCTCAGAAACTTCTTTGTGATGAGCGCATTCAACTCACAGACTTGAACCTTCCTTTTAAAGAGCAGCTTTGAAACACTCTTTTTGTAGAATCTGCAAGTGGATATTTGGAGCGCTTTGAGGCCTATGCTGGGAAATGAAATATCTTCTCCTAAAAACTAGACAGAAGCATTCTCAGAAACTTCTGTGTGATGAGTGCATTCAACTCACTGACTTGAACATTGCTTTTGATAGAGCAGTTTGGAAACACTCCTTTTTTAAAATCTGCAAGTGTTTATTTGGAGCGCTTTGAGGCCTATCCTGGAAAAGGAAATACCTTCACATAATAACTAGACAGAAGCATTCTCAGAAACTTCTTTGTGATGAGTGCATTCTACTCACAGAGCTGAACCTTCTTTGTGATAGAAGAGTTTTCAAACTCTCTTTTTGTAGAATCTGCAAGTGCACATTTGGAACTGATGGAGGCCAACGCTGGAAAAGGAAACATCCTCACATAGAAACTAGACAGAAGCATTCTCAGAAACTTGCTTGTGACGAGTGCATTCAACTCACAGACTTGAACCTTTCTTTTGAAAGAGCAGTTTTGGAACACTCTTTTTGTAGAATCTGCTAGTGTATATTTGGAGCGCTGTGAGGCCTATGCTGGGAAATGAAATATCTTCACCTAAAAACTAGACGGAAGCATTCTCAGAAACTTCTGTGTGATGAGTGCTTTCAACTCACAGACTTGAACGTTCCTTTTGATAGAACAGTTTTGAAACACTCCTTTTGTAGAATCTGCAAGTGTTTATTTCGAGTGCTTGGAGGCCTATGCTGGAAAAGGAAATGTCTTCAAATAACAACTACACAGAAGCATTCTCAGAAACTTCTTTGTGATGAGTGCATTCAACTCACAGACTTGAACCTTCCTTTTGAAAGAGCAGTTTTGAAACACTCTTTTTGTAGAATCTGCAAGTGGATATTTGGAGCGCTTTGAGGCCTATGCTGGGATATGAAATATCTTCTCCTAAAAACTAGACAGAATCATTCTCAGAAACTTCTGTGTGATGAGTGCATTCAACTCACAGACTTGAACATTGCTTTTGATAGAGCAGTTTGGAAACACTCCTTTTGTAAAATCTGCAAGTGTTTATTTGGCGCGCTTTGAGGGCTATCCTGGAAAAGGAAATATCGTCACATAATAACTAGACAGAAGCATTCTCAGAAACTTCTTTGTGATGAGTGCATTCTACTCACGGAGTTGAACCTTCTTTGTGATAGAAGAGTTTTCAATCTCTCTTTCTGTAGAATCTGCAAGTGCACATTTGGAACTGTTGGACGCCAACGCTGGAAAAGGAAACATCCTCACATAGAAACTAGACAGAAGCATTCTCAGAAACTTGCTTGTGACGAGTGCATTCAACTCACAGACTTGAACCTTTCTTTTGAAAGAGCAGTTTTGGAACACTCTTTTTGTAGAATCTGCTAGTGTATATTTGGAGCGCTGTGAGGCCTATGCTGGGAAATGAAATATCTTCACCTAAAATCTAGACGGAAGCATTCTCAGAAACTTCTGTGTGATGAGTGCATTCAACTCACAGACTTGAACGTTCCTTTTTATAGAACAGTTTTGAAACACTCCTTTGTAGAATCTGCCAGTGTTTCTTTCGAGTGCTTGGAGGCCTATGCTGGAAAAGGAAATGTCTTCAAATAACAACTACACAGAAGCATTCTCAGAAACTTCTTTGTGATGAGTGCATTCAACTCACAGACTTGAACCTTCCTTTTGAAAGAGCAGTTTTGAAATACTCTTTTTGTAGAATCTGCAAGTTGATATTTGGAGCACTTTGAGGCCTATGCTGGGAAATGAAATATCTTCTCCTAAAAACTAGACAGAAGCATTCTCAGAAACTTCTGTGTGATGAGTGCATTCAACTCACAGTCTTGAACACTGCTTTTGATAGAGCAGTTTGGAAACACTCCTTTTGTAAAATCTGCAAGTATTTATTTGGAGCGCATTGAGGCCTATCCTGGAAAAGGAAATATCTTCACATAATAACTAGACAGAAGCATTCTCAGAAACTTCTTTGTGATGAGTGCATACTACGCACAGAGTTGAACCTTCTTTGTGATAGAAGAGTTTTCAAACTCTCTTTTTGTAGAATCTGCAAGTGCACATTTGGAACTGTTGGAGGCCAACGCTGGAAAAGGAAACATCCTCACTTAGAAACTAGACAGAAGCATTCTCAGAAACTTGCTTGTGACGAGTGCATTCAACTCACAGACTTGAACCTTTCTTTTGAAAGAGCAGTTTTGGAACACTCTTTTTGTAGAATCTGCTAGTGTATATTTGGAGCGCTGTGAGGCCTATGCTGGGAAATGAAATATCTTCACCTAAAAACTAGACGGAATCATTCTCAGAAACTTCTGTGTGATGAGTGCATTCAACTCACAGGCTTGAACGTTCCTTTTGATAGAACAGTTTTGAAACACTCCTTTTGTAGAATCTGCAAGTGTTTATTTCGAGTGCTTGGGGGCCTATGCTGGAAAAGGAAATGTCTTCAAATAACAACTACACAGAAGCATTCTCAGAAACTTCTTTGTGATGAGTGCATTCAACTCACAGACTTGAACCTTCCTTTTGAAAGAGCAGTTTTGAAACACTCTTTTTGTAGAATCTGCAAGTGGATATTTGGATCGCTTTGAGGCCTATGCAGGGAAATGGAATATCTTCTCCTAAAAACTTGAGAGAAGCATTCTCAGAAACTTCTGTGTGATGAGTGCATTCAACTCACAGAGTTGAACAATGCTTTTGATAGAGCAGTTTGGAAACACTCCTTTTGTAAAATCTGCAAGTGTTTATTGGGAGCGCTTTGAGGCCTATCCTGGAAAAGGAAATATCGTCACATAATAACTAGACAGAAGCATTCTCAGAAACTTCTTTGTGATGAGTGCATTCTACTCACAGAGCTGAACCTTCTTTGTGATAGAAGAGTTTTCAAACTCTCTTTTTGTAGAATCTGCAAGTGCACATTTGGAACTGTTGGAGGCCAACGCTGGAAAAGGAAACAGCCTCACATAGAAACTAGACAGAAGCATTCTCAGAAACTTGCTTGTGACGAGTGCATTCAACTCACAGACTTGAACCTTTCTTTTGAAAGAGCAGTTTTGGAACACTCTTTTTGTAGAATCTGCTAGTGTATATTTGGAGCGCTGTGAGGCCTATGCTGGGAAATGAAATATCTTCACCTAAAAACTAGACGGAAGCATTCTCAGAAACTTCTGTGTGATGAGTGCATTCAACTCACAGACTTGAACGTTCCTTTTGATAGAACAGTTTTGAAACACTCCTTTTGTAGAATCTGCAAGTGTTTATTTCGAGTGCTTGGAGGCCTATGCTGGGAAAGGAAATGTCTTCAAATAACAACTACACAAAAGCATTCTCAGAAACTTCTTTGTGATGAGTGCATTCAACTCACAGACTTGAACTTTCCTTTTGAAAGAGCAGTTTTGAAACACTCTTTTTGTAGAATCTGCTAGTGTATATTTGGAGCACTTTGAGGCGTATGCTGGGAAATGAAATATCTTCACATAAAAACTAGACGGAAGCATTCTCAGAAACTTCTGTGTGATGAGTGCATTCAACTCACGGACTTGAATGTTCCATTTGATAGAACAGTTTTGAAACACTCCTTTTGTACAATCTGCAAGTGTTTATTTCGAGTGCTTGGAGGCCTATGCTGGAAAAGGAAATGTCTTCAAATAACAACTACACAGAAGCATTCTCAGAAACTTCTTTGTGATGAGTGCATTCAACTCACAGACTTGAACCTTCCTTTTGAAAGAGCAGCTTTGAAACACTCTTTTTGTAGAATCTGCAAGTGGATATTTGGAGCGCTTTGAGGCCTATGCTGGGAAATGAAATATTTTCTCCTAAAAACTAGACAGAAGCATTCTCAGAAACTTCTGTGTGATGAGTGCATTCAACTCACAGACTTGAACACTGCTTTTGATAGAGCAGTTTGGAAACACTCCTTTTGTAAAATCTGCGTGTTTATTTGGAGCGCTTTGAGGCCTATCCTGGAAAAGGAAATATCTTCACATAATAACTAGACAGAAGCATTCTCAGAAACTACTTTGTGATGAGTGCATTCTACTCACAGAGTTGAACCTTCTTTGTGATAGAAGAGTTTTCAAACTCTCTGTTTGTAGAATCTGCAAGTGCACATTTGGAACTCTTGGAGGCCAACGCTGGAAAAGGAAATATCCTCACATAGAAACTAGACAGAAGCATTCTCAGAAAGTTGCTTGGACGAGTGCATTCAACTCACAGACTTGAACCTTTCTTTTGAAAGAGCAGTTTTGGAACACTCTTTTTGTAGAATCTGCTAGTGTATATTTGGAGCGCTGTGAGGCCTATGCTGGGAAATGAAATATCTTCACCTAAAAACTAGACGGAAGCATTCTCAGAAACTTCTGTGTGATGAGTGCATTCAACTCACAGACTTGAACGTTCCTTTTGATAGAACAGTTTTGAAACACTCCTTTTGTAGAATCTGCAAGTATTTATTTCGAGTGCTTGGAGGCCTATGCTGGAAAAGGAAATGTCTTCAAATAACAACTACACAGAAGCATTCTCAGAAACTCCTTTGTGATGAGTGCATTCAACTCACAGACTTGAACCTTCCTTTTGAAAGAGCAGCTTTGAAACACTCTTTTTGTAGAATCTGCAAGTGGATATTTGGAGCGCTTTGAGGCCTATGCTGGGAAATGAAATATCTTCTCCTAAAAACTAGACAGAAGCATTCTCAGAAACTTCTGTGTGAAGAGTGCATTCAACTCACAGACTTGAACATTGCTTTTGATAGAGCAGTTTGGAAACACTCCTTTTGTAAAATCTGCAAGTGTTTATTTGGAGCGCTTTGAGGCCTATCCTGGAAAAGGAAATATCCTCACATAATAACTAGACAGAAGCATTCTCAGAAACTTCTTTGTGATGAGTGCATTCTACTCACAGAGTTGAACCTTCTTTGTGATAGAAGAGTTTTCAAACTCTCTTTTTGTAGAATCTGCAAGTGCACATTTGGAACTGTTGGAGGCCAACGCTGGAAAAGGAAACATCCTCACATAGAAACTAGACAGAAGCATTCTCAGAAACTTGCTTGGACGAGTGCATTCAACTCACAGACTTGAACCTTTCTTTTGAAAGAGCAGTTTTGGAACACTCTTTTTGTAGAATCTGCTAGTGTATATTTGGAGCGCTGTGAGGCCTATGCTGGGAAATGAAATATCTTCACCTAAACACTAGACGGAAGCATTCTCAGAAACTTCTGTGTGATGAGTGCATTCAACTCACAGACTTGAATGTTCCTTTTGATAGAACAGTTTTGAAACACTCCTTTTGTACAATCTGCAAGTGTTTATTTCGAGCGCTTGGAGGCCTATGCTGGAAAAGGAAATGTCTTCAAATAACAACTACACAGAAGCATTCTCAGAAACTTCTTTGTGATGAGTGCATTCAACTCACAGACTTGAACCTTCCTTTTGAAAGAGCAGCTTTGAAACACTCTTTTTGTAGAATCTGCAAGTGGATATTTGGAGCGCTTTGAGGCCTATGCTGGGAAATGAAATATTTTCTCCTAAAAACTAGACAGAAGCATTCTCAGAAACTTCTGTGTGATGAGTGCATTCAACTCACAGACTTGAACATTGCTTTTGATAGAGCAGTTTGGAAACACTCCTTTTGTAAAATCTGCGTGTTTATTTGGAGCGCTTTGAGGCCTATCCTGGAAAAGGAAATATCTTCACATAATAACTAGACAGAAGCATTCTCAGAAACTTCTTTGTGATGAGTGCATTCTACTCACAGAGTTGATCCTTCTTTGTGATTGAAGTGTTTTCAAACTCTCTTTTTGTAGAATCTGCAAGTGCACATTTGGAACTGTTGGAGTCCAACGCTGGAAAAGGAAACATCCTCACATAGAAACTAGACAGAAGCATTCTCAGAAACTTGCTTGTGACAAGTGCATTCAACTCACAGACTTGAACCTTTCTTTTGAAAGAGCAGTTTTGGAACACTCTTTTTGTAGAATCTGCTAGTGTATATTTGGAGCGCTGTGAGGCCTATGCTGGGAAATGAAATATCTTCACCTAAAAACTAGACGGAAGCATTCTCCGAAACTTCTGTGTGATGAGTGCATTCAACTGACAGACTTGAACGTTCCTTTTGACAGAACAGTTTTGAAACACTCCTTTTGTAGAATCTGCAAGTGTTTATTTCGAACCCTTGGAGGCCTACGCTGGAAAAGGAAATGTCTTCAAATAACAACTACACAGAAGCATTCTCAGAAACTTCTTTGTGATGAGTGCATTCAACTCACAGACTTGAACCTTCCTTTTGAAAGAGCAGTTTTGAAACTCTCTTTTTGTAGAATCTGCAAGTGACTATTTGGAGCGCTTTGAGGTCTATGCTGTGATATGAAATATCTTCTCCTAAAAACTAGACAGAAGCATTCTAAGAAACTTCTGTGTGATGAGTGCATTCAACTCACAGACTTGAACATTGCTTTTGATAGAGCAGTTTGGAAACACTCCTTTTGTAAAATCTGCAAGTGTTTATTTGGAGCGCTTTGAGGCCTATCCTGGAAAAGGAAATATCGTCACATAATAACTAGACAGAAGCATTCTCAGAAACTTCTTTGGATGAGTGCATTCTACTCACAGAGTTGAACATTCTTTGTGATAGAAGAGTTTTCAAACTCTCTTTTTGTAGAATCTGCAAGTGCACTTTTGGAACTGTTGGAGGCCAACGCTGGAAAAGGAAACATCCTCACATAGAAACTAGACAGAAGCATTCTCAGAAACTTGCTTGTGACGAGTGCATTCAACTCACAGACTTGAACCTTTCTTTTGAAAGAGCAGTTTTGGAACACTCTTTTTGTAGAATCTGCTAGTGTATATTTGGAGCGCTGTGAGGCCTATGCTGGGAAATGAAATATCTTCACCTAAAAACTAGACGGAAGCATTCTCAGAAACTTCTGTGTGATGAGTGCATTCAACTCACAGACTTGAACGTTCCTTTGATAGAACAGTTTTGAAACAGTCCTTTTGTAGAATCTGGAAGTGTTTATTTCGAGTGCTTGGAGGCCTATGCTGGAAAAGGAAATGTCTTCAAATAACAACTACACAGAAGCATTCTCAGAAACTTCTTTGTGATGAGTGCATTCAACTCACAAACTTGAACCTTCCTTTTGAAAGAGCAGTTTTGAAACACTCTTTTTGTAGAATCTGAAAGTGGATATTTGGAGCGCTTTGAGGCCTATGCTGGGATATGAAATATCTTCTCCTAAAAACTAGACAGAAGCATTCTCAGAAACTTCTGTGTGATGAGTGCATTCAACTCACAGACTTGAACATTGCTTTTGATACAGCAGTTTGGAAACACTCCTTTTGTAAAATCTGCAAGTGTTTATTTGGAGCGCTTTGAGGGCTATCCTGGAAAAGGAAATATCTTCACATAATAACTAGACAGAAGCATTTTCAGAAACTTCTTTGTGATGAGTGCATTCTACTCACGGAGTTGAACCTTCTTTGTGATAGAAGAGTTTTCAATCTCTCTTTCTGTAGAATCTGCAAGTGCACATTTGGAACTGTTGGAGGCCAACGCTGGAAAAGGAAACATCCTCACATAGAAACTAGACAGAAGCATTCTCAGAAACTTGCTTGTGACGAGTGCATTCAACTCACAGACTTGAACCTTTCTTTTGAAAGAGCAGTTTTGGAACACTCTTTTTGTGGAATCTGCTAGTGTATATTTGGAGCGCTGTGAGGCCTATGCTGGGAAATGAGATATCTTCACCTAAAAACTAGACGGAAGCATTCTGAGAAACTTCTGTGTGATGAGTGCATTCAACTCACAGACTTGAACGTTCCTTTTTATAGAACAGTTTTGAAACACTCCTTTTGTAGAATCTGCAAGTGTTTCTTTCGAGTGCTTGGAGGCCTATGCTGGAAAAGGAAATGTCTTCAAATAACAACTACACAGAAGCATTCTCAGAAACTTCTTTGTGATGAGTGCATTCAACTCACAGACTTGAACCTTCCTTTTGAATGAGCAGTTTTGAAACACTCTTTTTGTAGAATCTGCAAGTTGATATTTGGAGCACTTTGAGGCCTATGCTGGGAAATGAAATATCTTCTCCTAAAAACTAGACAGAAGCATTCTCAGAAACTTCTGTGTGATGAGTGCATTCAACTCACAGTCTTGAACACTGCTTTTGATAGAGCAGATTGGAAACACTCCTTTTGTGAAATCTGCAAGTGTTTATTTGGAGCGCATTGAGGCCTATCCTGGAAAAGGAAATATCTTCACATAATAACTAGACAGAAGCATTCTCAGAAACTTCTTTGTGATCAGTGCATTCTACGCACAGAGTTGAACCTTCTTTGTGATAGAAGAGTTTTCAAACTCTCTTTTTGTAGAATCTGCAAGTGCACATTTGGAACTGTTGGAGGCCAACGCTGGAAAAGGGAACATCCTCACTTAGAAACTAGACAGAAGCATTCTCAGAAACTTGCTTGTGACGAGTGCATTCAACTCACAGACTTGAACCTTTCTTTTGAAAGAGCAGTTTTGGAACACTCTTTTTGTAGAATCTGCTAGTGTATATTTGGAGCGCTGTGAGGCCTATGCTGGGAAATGAAATATCTTCACCTAAAAACTAGACGGAAGCATTCTCAGAAACTTCTGTGTGATGAGTGCATTCAACTCACAGGCTTGAACGTTCCTTTTGATAGAACAGTTTTGAAACACTCCTTTTGTAGAATCTGCAAGTGTTTATTTCGAGTGCTTGGGGGCCTATGCTGGAAAAGGAAATGTCTTCAAATAACAACTACACAGAAGCATTCTCAGAAACTTCTTTGTGATGAGTGCATTCAACTCACAGACTTGAACATTCCTTTTGAAAGAGCAGTTTTGAAACACTCTTTTTGTAGAATCTGCAAGTGGATATTTGGATCGCTTTGAGGCCTAAGCTGGGAAATGAAATATCTTCTCCTAAAAACTTGAGAGAAGCATTCTCAGAAACTTCTGTGTGATGAGTGCATTCAACTCACAGACTTGAACACTGCTTTTGATAGAGCAGTTTGGAAACACTCCTTTTGTAAAATCTGCAAGTGTTTATTTGGAGCGCTTTGAGGCCTATCCTGGAAAAGGAAATATCGTCACATAATAACTAGACAGAAGCATTCTCAGAAACTTCTTTGTGATGAGTGCATTCTACTCACGGAGTTGAACCTTCTTTGTGATAGAAGAGTTTTCAATCTCTCTTTCTGTAGAATCTGCAAGTGCACATTTGGAACTGTTGGAGGCCAACGCTGGAAAAGGAAACATCCTCACATAGAAACTAGACAGAAGCATTCTCAGAAACTTGCTTGTGACGAGTGCATTCAACTCACAGACTTGAACCTTTCTTTTGAAAGAGCAGTTTTGGAACACTCTTTTTGTAGAATCTGCTAGTGTATATTTGGAGCGCTGTGAGGCCTATGCTGGGAAATGAAATATCTTCACCTAAAAACTAGACGGAAGCATTCTCAGAAACTTCTGTGTGATGAGTGCATTCAACTCACAGACTTGAACGTTCCTTTTGATAGAACAGTTTTGAAACACTCCTTTTGTAGAATCTGCAAGTGTTTCTTTCGAGTGCTTGGAGGCCTATGGTGGAAAAGGAAATGTTTTCAAATAACAACTACACAGAAGCATTCTCAGAAACTTCTTTGTGATGAGTGCATTCAACTCACAGACTTGAACTTTCCTTTTGAAAGAGCAGTTTTGAAACACTCTTTTTGTAGAATCTGCTAGTGTATATTTGGAGCACTTTGAGGCGTATGCTGGGAAATGAAATATCTTCACATAAAAACTAGACGGAAGCATTCTCAGAAACTTCTGTGTGATGAGTGCATTCAACTCACGGACTTGAATGTTCCATTTGATAGAACAGTTTTGAAACACTCCTTTTGTACAATCTGCAAGTGTTTATTTCGAGTGCTTGGAGGCCTATGCTGGAAAAGGAAATGTCTTCAAATAACAACTACACAGAAGCATTCTCAGAAACTTCTTTGTGATGAGTGCATTCAACTCACAGACTTGAACCTTCCTTTTGAAAGAGCAGCTTTGAAACACTCTTTTTGTAGAATCTGCAAGTGGATATTTGGAGCGCTTTGAGGCCTATGCTGGGAAATGAAATATTTTCTCCTAAAAACTAGACAGAAGCATTCTCAGAAACTTCTGTGTGATGAGTGCATTCAACTCACAGACTTGAACACTGCTTTTGATAGAGCAGTTTGGAAACACTCCTTTTGTAAAATCTGCGTGTTTATTTGGAGCGCTTTGAGGCCTATCCTGGAAAAGGAAATATCTTCACATAATAACTAGACAGAAGCATTCTCAGAAACTACTTTGTGATGAGTGCATTCTACTCACAGAGTTGAACCTTCTTTGTGATAGAAGAGTTTTCAAACTCTCTGTTTGTAGAATCTGCAAGTGCACATTTGGAACTCTTGGAGGCCAACGCTGGAAAAGGAAATATCCTCACATAGAAACTAGACAGAAGCATTCTCAGAAAGTTGCTTGGACGAGTGCATTCAACTCACAGACTTGAACCTTTCTTTTGAAAGAGCAGTTTTGGAACACTCTTTTTGTAGAATCTGCTAGTGTATATTTGGAGCGCTGTGAGGCCTATGCTGGGAAATGAAATATCTTCACCTAAAAACTAGACGGAAGCATTCTCAGAAACTTCTGTGTGATGAGTGCATTCAACTCACAGACTTGAACGTTCCTTTTGATAGAACAGTTTTGAAACACTCCTTTTGTAGAATCTGCAAGTATTTATTTCGAGTGCTTGGAGGCCTATGCTGGAAAAGGAAATGTCTTCAAATAACAACTACACAGAAGCATTCTCAGAAACTCCTTTGTGATGAGTGCATTCAACTCACAGACTTGAACCTTCCTTTTGAAAGAGCAGCTTTGAAACACTCTTTTTGTAGAATCTGCAAGTGGATATTTGGAGCGCTTTGAGGCCTATGCTGGGAAATGAAATATTTTCTCCTAAAAACTAGACAGAAGCATTCTCAGAAACTTCTGTGTGATGAGTGCATTCAACTCACAGACTTGAACATTGCTTTTGATAGAGCAGTTTGGAAACACTCCTTTTGTAAAATCTGCAAGTGTTTATTTGGAGCGCTTTGAGGCCTATCCTGGAAAAGGAAATATCTTCACATAATAACTAGACAGAAGCATTCTCAGAAACTTCTTTGTGATGAGTGCATTCTACTCACAGAGTTGATCCTTCTTTGTGATTGAATTGTTTTCAAACTCTCTTTTTGTAGAATCTGCAAGTGCACATTTGGAACTGTTGGAGTCCAACGCTGGAAAAGGAAACATCCTCACATAGAAACCAGACAGAAGCATTCTCAGAAACTTGCTTGTGACAAGTGCATTCAACTCACAGACTTGAACCTTTCTTTTGAAAGAGCAGTTTTGGAACACTCTTTTTGTAGAATCTGCTAGTGTATATTTGGAGCGCTGTGAGGCCTATGCTGGGAAATGAAATATCTTCACCTAAAAACTAGACGGAAGCATTCTCCGAAACTTCTGTGTGATGAGTGCATTCAACTGACAGACTTGAACGTTCCTTTTGACAGAACAGTTTTGAAACACTCCTTTTGTAGAATCTGCAAGTGTTTATTTCGAACGCTTGGAGGCCTACGCTGGAAAAGGAAATGTCTTCAAATAACAACTACACAGAAGCATTCTCAGAAACTTCTTTGTGATGAGTGCATTCAACTCACAGACTTGAACCTTCCTTTTGAAAGAGCAGTTTTGAAACACTCTTTTTGTAGAATCTGCAAGTGGATATTTGGAGCGCTTTGAGGTCTATGCTGTGATATGAAATATCTTCTCCTAAAAACTAGACAGAAGCATTCTCAGAAACTTCTGTGTGATGAGTGCATTCAACTCACAGACTTGAACATTGCTTTTGATAGAGCAGTTTGGAAACACTCCTTTTGTAAAATCTGCAAGTGTTTATTTGGAGCGCTTTGAGGCCTATCCTGGAAAAGGAAATATCGTCACATAATAACTAGACAGAAGCATTCTCAGAAACTTCTTTGGATGAGTGCATTCTACTCACAGAGTTGAACATTCTTTGTGATAGAAGAGTTTTCAAACTCTCTTTTTGTAGAATCTGCAAGTGCACTTTTGGAACTGTTGGAGGCCAACGCTGGAAAAGGAAACATCCTCACATAGAAACTAGACAGAAGCATTCTCAGAAACTTGCTTGTGACGAGTGCATTCAACTCACAGACTTGAACCTTTCTTTTGAAAGAGCAGTTTTGGAACACTCTTTTTGTAGAATCTGCTAGTGTATATTTGGAGCGCTGTGAGGCCTATGCTGGGAAATGAAATATCTTCACCTAAAAACTAGACGGAAGCATTCTCAGAAACTTCTGTGTGATGAGTGCATTCAACTCACAGACTTGAACGTTCCTTTGATAGAACAGTTTTGAAACAGTCCTTTTGTAGAATCTGGAAGTGTTTATTTCGAGTGCTTGGAGGCCTATGCTGGAAAAGGAAATGTCTTCAAATAACAACTACACAGAAGCATTCTCAGAAACTTCTTTGTGATGAGTGCATTCAACTCACAACCTTGAACCTTCCTTTTGAAAGAGCAGTTTTGAAACACTCTTTTTGTAGAATCTGAAAGTGGATATTTGGAGCGCTTTGAGGCCTATGCTGGGATATGAAATATCTTCTCCTAAAAACTAGACAGAAGCATTCTCAGAAACTTCTGTGTGATGAGTGCATTCAACTCACAGACTTGAACATTGCTTTTGATAGAGCAGTTTGGGAACACTCCTTTTGTAAAATCTGCAAGTGTTTATTTGGAGCGCTTTGAGGGCTATCCTGGAAAAGGAAATATCTTCACATAATAACTAGACAGAAGCATTTTCAGAAACTTCTTTGTGATGAGTGCATTCTACTCACGGAGTTGAACCTTCTTTGTGATAGAAGAGTTTTCAATCTCTCTTTCTGTAGAATCTGCAAGTGCACATTTGGAACTGTTGGAGGCCAACGCTGGAAAAGGAAACATCCTCACATAGAAACTAGACAGAAGCATTCTCAGAAACTTGCTTGTGACGAGTGCATTCAACTCACAGACTTGAACCTTTCTTTTGAAAGAGCAGTTTTGGAACACTCTTTTTGTGGAATCTGCTAGTGTATATTTGGAGCGCTGTGAGGCCTATGCTGGGAAATGAGATATCTTCACCTAAAAACTAAACGGAAGCATTCTGAGAAACTTCTGTGTGATGAGTGCATTCAACTCACAGACTTGAACGTTCCTTTTGATAGAACAGTTTTGAAACACTCCTTTTGTAGAATCTGCAAGTGTTTCTTTCGAGTGCTTGGAGGCCTATGCTGGAAAAGGAAATGTCTTCAAATAACAACTACACAGAAGCATTCTCAGAAACTTCTTTGTGATGAGTGCATTCAACTCACAGACTTGAACCTTCCTTTTGAAAGAGCAGTTTTGAAACACTCTTTTTGTAGAATCTGCAAGTTGATATTTGGAGCACTTTGAGGCCTATGCTGGGAAATGAAATATCTTCTCCTAAAAACTAGACAGAAGCATTCTCAGAAACTTCTGTGTGATGAGTGCATTCAACTCACAGTCTTGAACACTGCTTTTGATAGAGCAGTTTGGAAACACTCCTTTTGTGAAATCTGCAAGTGTTTATTTGGAGCGCATTGAGGCCTATCCTGGAAAAGGAAATATCTTCACATAATAACTAGACAGAAGCATTCTCAGAAACTTCTTTGTGATCAGTGCATTCTACGCACAGAGTTGAACCTTCTTTGTGATAGAAGAGTTTTCAAACTCTCTTTTTGTAGAATCTGCAAGTGCACATTTGGAACTGTTGGAGGCCAACGCTGGAAAAGGAAACATCCTCACTTAGAAACTAGACAGAAGCATTCTCAGAAACTTGCTTGTGACGAGTGCATTCAACTCACAGACTTGAACCTTTCTTTTGAAAGAGCAGTTTTGGAACACTCTTTTTGTAGAATCTGCTAGTGTATATTTGGAGCGCTGTGAGGCCTATGCTGGGAAATGAAATATCTTCACCTAAAAACTAGACGGAAGCATTCTCAGAAACTTCTGTGTGATGAGTGCATTCAACTCACAGGCTTGAACGTTCCTTTTGATAGAACAGTTTTGAAACACTCCTTTTGTAGAATCTGCAAGTGTTTATTTCGAGTGCTTGGGGGCCTATGCTGGAAAAGGAAATGTCTTCAAATAACAACTACACAGAAGCATTCTCAGAAACTTCTTTGTGATGAGTGCATTCAACTCACAGACTTGAACATTCCTTTTGAAAGAGCAGCTTTGAAACACTCTTTTTGTAGAATCTGCAAGTGGATATTTGGATCGCTTTGAGGCCTATGCTGGGAAATGAAATATCTTCTCCTAAAAACTTGAGAGAAGCATTCTCAGAAACTTCTGTGTGATGAGTGCATTCAACTCACAGACTTGAACACTGCTTTTGATAGAGCAGTTTGGAAACACTCCTTTTGTAAAATCTGCAAGTGTTTATTTGGAGCGCTTTGAGGCCTATCCTGGAAAAGGAAATATCGTCACATAATAACTAGACAGAAGCATTCTCAGAAACTTCTTTGTGATGAGTGCATTCTACTCACGGAGTTGAACCTTCTTTGTGATAGAAGAGTTTTCAATCTCTCTTTCTGTAGAATCTGCAAGTGCACATTTGGAACTGTTGGAGGCCAACGCTGGAAAAGGAAACATCCTCACATAGAAACTAGACAGAAGCATTCTCAGAAACTTGCTTGTGACGAGTGCATTCAACTCACAGACTTGAACCTTTCTTTTGAAAGAGCAGTTTTGGAACACTCTTTTTGTAGAATATGCTAGTGTATATTTGGAGCGCTGTGAGGCCTATGCTGGGAAATGAAATATCTTCACCTAAAAACTAGACGGAAGCATTCTCAGAAACTTCTGTGTGATGAGTGCATTCAACTCACAGACTTGAACGTTCCTTTTGATAGAACAGTTTTGAAACACTCCTTTTGTAGAATCTGCAAGTGTTTCTTTCGAGTGCTTGGAGGCCTATGGTGGAAAAGGAAATGTCTTCAAATAACAACTACACAGAAGCATTCTCAGAAACTTCTTTGTGATGAGTGCATTCAACTCACAGACTTGAACCTTCCTTTTGAAAGAGCAGTTTTGAAACACTCTTTTTGTAGAATCTGCTAGTGTATATTTGGAGCACTTTGAGGCCTATGCTGGGAAATGAAATATCTTCACATAAAAACTAGACGGAAGCATTCTCAGAAACTTCTGTGTGATGAGTGCATTCAACTCACAGACTTGAATGTTCCATTTGATAGAACAGTTTTGAAACACTCCTTTTGTACAATCTGCAAGTGTTTATTTCGAGTGCTTGGAGGCCTATGCTGGAAAAGGAAATGTCTTCAAATAACAACTACACAGAAGCATTCTCAGAAACTTCTTTGTGATGAGTGCATTCAACTCACAGACTTGAACCTTCCTTTTGAAAGAGCAGCTTTGAAACACTCTTTTTGTAGAATCTGCAAGTGGATATTTGGAGCGCTTTGAGGCCTATGCTGGGAAATGAAATATTTTCACCTAAAAACTAGACAGAAGCATTCTCAGAAACTTCTGTGTGATGAGTGCATTCAACTCACAGACTTGAACACTGCTTTTGATAGAGCAGTTTGGAAACACTCCTTTTGTAAAATCTGCGTGTTTATTTGGAGCGCTTTGAGGCCTATCCTGGAAAAGGAAATATCTTCACATAATAACTAGACCGAAGCATTCTCAGAAACTACTTTGTGATGAGTGCATTCTACTCACAGAGTTGAACCTTCTTTTTGATAGAAGAGTTTTCAAACTCTCTTTTTGTAGAATCTGCAAGTGCACATTTGGAACTCTTGGAGGCCAACGCTGGAAAAGGAAATATCCTCACATAGAAACTAGACAGAAGCATTCTCAGAAACTTGCTTGGACGAGTGCATTCAACTCACAGACTTGAACCTTTCTTTTGAAAGAGCAGTTTTGGAACACTCTTTTTGTAGAATCTGCTAGTGTATATTTGGAGCGCTGTGAGGCCTATGCTGGGAAATGAAATATCTTCACCTAAAAACTAGACGGAAGCATTCTCAGAAACTTCTGTGTGATGAGTGCATTCAACTCACAGACTTGAACGTTCCTTTTCATAGAACAGTTTTGAAACACTCCTTTTGTAGAATCTGCAAGTGTTTCTTTCGAGTGCTTGGAGGCCTATGCTGGAAAAGGAAATGTCTTCAAATAACAACTACACAGAAGCATTCTCAGAAACTTCTTTGTGATGAGTGGATTCAACTCACAGACTTGAACCTTCCTTTTGAAAGAGCAGTTTTGAAACACTCTTTTTGTAGAATCTGCAAGTTGATATTTGGAGCACTTTGAGGCCTATGCTGGGAAATGAAATATCTTCTCCTAAAAACTAGACAGAAGCATTCTCAGAAACTTCTGTGTGATGAGTGCATTCAACTCACAGTCTTGAACACTGCTTTTGATAGAGCAGTTTGGAAACACTCCTTTTGTAAAATCTGCAAGTGTTTATTTGGAGCGCATTGAGGCCTATCCTGGAAAAGGAAATATCTTCACATAATAACTAGACAGAAGCATTCTCAGAAACTTCTTTGTGATCAGTGCATTCTACGCACAGAGTTGAACCTTCTTTGTGATAGAAGAGTTTTCAAACTCTCTTTTTGTAGAATCTGCAAGTGCACATTTGGAACTGTTGGAGGCCAACGCTGGAAAAGGAAACATCCTCACATAGAAACTAGACAGAAGCATTCTCAGAAACTTGCTTGTGACGAGTGCATTCAACTCACAGACTTGAACCTTTCTTTTGAAAGAGCAGTTTTGGAACACTCTTTTTGTAGAATCTGCTAGTGTATATTTGGAGCGCTGTGAGGCCTATGCTGGGAAATGAAATATCTTCACCTAAAAACTAGACGGAAGCATTCTCAGAAACTTCTGTGTGATGAGTGCATTCAACTGACAGACTTGAACGTTCCTTTTTATAGAACAGTTTTGAAACACTCCTTTTGTAGAATCTGCAAGTGTTTATTTCGAACGCTTGGAGGCCTACGCTGGAAAAGGAAATGTCTTCAAATAACAACTACACAGAAGCATTCTCAGAAACTTCTTTGGATGAGTGCATTCAACTCACAGACTTGAACCTTCCTTTTGAAAGAGCAGTTTTGAAACACTCTTTTTGTAGAATCTGCAAGTGGATATTTGGAGCGCTTTGAGGTCTATGCTGTGATATGAAATATCTTCTCCTAAAAACTAGACAGAAGCATTCTCAGAAACTTCTGTGTGATGAGTGCATTCAACTCACAGACTTGAACATTTCTTTTGATAGAGCAGTTTGGAAACACTCCTTTTGTAAAATCTGCAAGTGTTTATTTGGAGCGCTTTGAGGCCTATCCTGGAAAAGGAAATATCGTCACATAATAACTAGACAGAAGCATTCTCAGAAACTTCTTTGGATGAGTGCATTCTACTCACAGACTTGAACCTTTCTTTTGAAAGAGCAGTTTTGGAACACTCTTTTTGTAGAATCTGCTAGTGTATATTTGGAGCGCTGTGAGGCCTATGCTGGGAAATGAAATATCTTCACCTAAAAACTAGACGGAAGCATTCTCAGAAACTTCTGTGTGATGAGTGCATTCAACTCACAGACTTGAACGTTCCTTTTGATAGAACAGTTTTGAAACACTCCTTTTGTAGAATCTGCAAGTGTTTCTTTCGAGTGCTTGGAGGCCTATGCTGGAAAAGGAAATGTCTTCAAATAACAACTACACAGAAGCATTCTCAGAAACTCCTTTGTGATGAGTGCATTCAACTCACAGACTTGAACCTTCCTTTTGAAAGAGCAGCTTTGAAACACTCTTTTTGTAGAATCTGCAAGTGGATATTTGGAGCGCTTTGAGGCCTATGCTCGGAAATGAAATATCTTCTCCTAAAAACTAGACAGAAGCATTCTCAGAAACTTCTGTGTGATGAGTGCATTCAACTCACAGACTTGAACATTGCTTTTGATAGAGCAGTTTGGAAACACTCCTTTTGTAAAATCTGCAAGTGTTTATTTGGAGCGCTTTGAGGGCTATCCTGGAAAAGGAAATATCTTCACATAATAACTAGACAGAAGCATTTTCAGAAACTTCTTTGTGATGAGTGCATTCTACTCACGGAGTTGAACCTTCTTTGTGATAGAAGAGTTTTCAATCTCTCTTTCTGTAGAATCTGCAAGTGCACATTTGGAACTGTTGGAGGCCAACGCTGGAAAAGGAAACATCCTCACATAGAAACTAGACAGAAGCATTCTCAGAAACTTGCTTGTGACGAGTGCATTCAACTCACAGACTTGAACCTTTCTTTTGAAAGAGCAGTTTTGGAACACTCTTTTTGTAGAATCTGCTAGTGTATATTTGGAGCGCTGTGAGGTCTATGCTGGGAAATGAAATATCTTCACCTAAAAACTAGACGGAAGCATTCTGAGAAACTTCTGTGTGATGAGTGCATTCAACTCACAGACTTGAACGTTCCTTTTTATAGAACAGTTTTGAAACACTCCTTTTGTAGAATCTGCAAGTGTTTCTTTCGAGTGCTTGGAGGCCTATGCTGGAAAAGGAAATGTCTTCAAATAACAACTACACAGAAGCATTCTCAGAAACTTCTTTGTGATGAGTGGATTCAACTCACAGACTTGAACCTTCCTTTTGAAAGAGCAGTTTTGAAACACTCTTTTTGTAGAATCTGCAAGTTGATATTTGGAGCACTTTGAGGCCTATGCTGGGAAATGAAATATCTTCTCCTAAAAACTAGACAGAAGCATTCTCAGAAACTTCTGTGTGATGAGTGCATTCAACTCACAGTCTTGAACACTGCTTTTGATAGAGCAGTTTGGAAACACTCCTTTTGTAAAATCTGCAAGTGTTTATTTGGAGCGCATTGAGGCCTATCCTGGAAAAGGAAATATCTTCACATAATAACTAGACAGAAGCATTCTCAGAAACTTCTTTGTGATCAGTGCATTCTACGCACAGAGTTGAACCTTCTTTGTGATAGAAGAGTTTTCAAACTCTCTTTTTGTAGAATCTGCAAGTGCACATTTGGAACTGTTGGAGGCCAACGCTGGAAAAGGAAACATCCTCACTTAGAAACTAGACAGAAGCATTCTCAGAAACTTGCTTGTGACGAGTGCATTCAACTCACAGACTTGAACCTTTCTTTTGAAAGAGCAGTTTTGGAACACTCTTTTTGTAGAATCTGCTAGTGTATATTTGGAGCGCTGTGAGGCCTATGCTGGGAAATGAAATATCTTCACCTAAAAGCTAGACGGAAGCATTCTCAGAAACTTCTGTGTGATGAGTGCATTCAACTCACAGGCTTGAACGTTCCTTTTGATAGAACAGTTTTGAAACACTCCTTTTGTAGAATCTGCAAGTGTTTATTTCGAGTGCTTGGGGGCCTATGCTGGAAAAGGAAATGTCTTCAAATAACAACTACACAGAAGCATTCTCAGAAACTTCTTTGTGATGAGTGCATTCAACTCACAGACTTGAACATTGCTTTTGATAGAGCAGTTTGGAAACACTCCTTTTGTAAAATCTGCAAGTGTTTATTTGGAGCGCTTTGAGGCCTATCCTGGAAAAGGAAATATCCTCACATAATAACTAGACAGAAGCATTCTCAGAAACTTCTTTGTGATGAGTGCATTCTACTCACAGAGTTGAACCTTCTTTGGGATAGAAGAGTTTTCAAACTCTCTTTTTGTAGAATCTGCAAGTGCACATTTGGAACTGTTGGAGGCCAACGCTGGAAAAGGAAACATCCTCACATAGAAACTAGACAGAAGCATTCTCAGAAACTTGCTTGGACGAGTGCATTCAACTCACAGACTTGAACCTTTCTTTTGAAAGAGCAGTTTTGGAACACTCTTTTTGTAGAATCTGCTAGTGTATATTTGGAGCGCTGTGAGGCCTATGCTGGGAAATGAAATATCTTCACCTAAAAACTAGACGGAATCATTCTCAGAAACTTCTGTGTGATGAGTGCATTCAACTCACAGACTTGAACTTTCCTTTTGATAGAACAGTTTTGAAACACTCCTTTTGTACAATCTGCAAGTGTTTATTTCGAGCGCTTGGAGGCCTATGCTGGAAAAGGAAGTGTCTTCAAATAAGAACTACACAGAAGCATTCTCAGAAACTTCTTTGTGTTGAGTGCATTCAACTCACAGACTTGAACCTTCCTTTTGAAAGAGCAGTTTTGAAACACTCTTTTTGTAGAATCTGCAAGTGGATATTTGGAGCGCTTTGAGGCCTATGCTGGGTAATGAAATATCTTCTCCTAAAAACTAGACAGAAGCATTCTCAGAAACTTCTGTGTGATGAGTGCATTCAAATCTCAGCCTTGAACATTGCTTTTGATAGGGCAGTTTGGAAACACTCCTTTTGTATAATCTGCAACTGTTTATTTGGAGCGCTTTGAGGCCTATCCTGGAAAAGGAAATATCTTCACATAATAACTAGACAGAAGCATTCTCAGAAACTTCCTTGTGATGAGTGCATTCTACTCACAGAGTTGAACCTTCTTTGTGATGGAAGAGTTTTCAAACTCTCTTTTTGTAGAATCTGCAAGTGCACATTTGGAACTGTTGGAGGCCAACGCTGGAAAAGGAAACATCCTCACATAGAAACTAGACAGAAGCATTCTCAGAAACCTGCTTGTGACGAGTGCATTCAACTCACAGACTTGAACTTTTCTTTTGAAAGAGCAGTTTTGGAACACTCTTTTTGTAGAATCTGCTAGTGTATATTTGGAGCGCTATGAGGCCTATGCTGGGAAATGAAATATCTTCACCTAAAAACTAGACGGAAGCATTCTCAGAAAACTCTGTGTGATGAGTGCATTCAACTCACAGACTTGAACGTTCCTTTTGATAGAACAGTTTTGAAACACTCCTTTTGTAGAATCTGCAAGTCTTTATTTCGAGCGCTTGGAGGCCTATGTTGGAAAAGGAAATGTCTTCAAATAACAACTACACAGAAGCATTCTCAGAAACTTCTTTGTGATGAGCGCATTCAACTCACAGACTTGAACCTTCCTTTTAAAGAGCAGCTTTGAAACACTCTTTTTGTAGAATCTGCAAGTGGATATTTGGAGCGCTTTGAGGCCTATGCTGGGAAATGAAATATCTTCTCCTAAAAACTAGACAGAAGCATTCTCAGAAACTTCTGTGTGATGAGTGCATTCAACTCACTGACTTGAACATTGCTTTTGATAGAGCAGTTTGGAAACACTCCTTTTTTAAAATCTGCAAGTGTTTATTTGGAGCGCTTTGAGGCCTATCCTGGAAAAGGAAATACCTTCACATAATAACTAGACAGAAGCATTCTCAGAAACTTCTTTGTGATGAGTGCATTCTACTCACAGAGCTGAACCTTCTTTGTGATAGAAGAGTTTTCAAACTCTCTTTTTGTAGAATCTGCAAGTGCACATTTGGAACTGATGGAGGCCAACGCTGGAAAAGGAAACATCCTCACATAGAAACTAGACAGAAGCATTCTCAGAAACTTGCTTGTGACGAGTGCATTCAACTCACAGACTTGAACCTTTCTTTTGAAAGAGCAGTTTTGGAACACTCTTTTTGTAGAATCTGCTAGTGTATATTTGGAGCGCTGTGAGGCCTATGCTGGGAAATGAAATATCTTCACCTAAAAACTAGACGGAAGCATTCTCAGAAACTTCTGTGTGATGAGTGCTTTCAACTCACAGACTTGAACGTTCCTTTTGATAGAACAGTTTTGAAACACTCCTTTTGTAGAATCTGCAAGTGTTTATTTCGAGTGCTTGGAGGCCTATGCTGGAAAAGGAAATGTCTTCAAATAACAACTACACAGAAGCATTCTCAGAAACTTCTTTGTGATGAGTGCATTCAACTCACAGACTTGAACCTTCCTTTTGAAAGAGCAGTTTTGAAACACTCTTTTTGTAGAATCTGCAAGTGGATATTTGGAGCGCTTTGAGGCCTATGCTGGGATATGAAATATCTTCTCCTAAAAACTAGACAGAATCATTCTCAGAAACTTCTGTGTGATGAGTGCATTCAACTCACAGACTTGAACATTGCTTTTGATAGAGCAGTTTGGAAACTCTCCTTTTGTAAAATCTGCAAGTGTTTATTTGGCGCGCTTTGAGGGCTATCCTGGAAAAGGAAATATCGTCACATAATAACTAGACAGAAGCATTCTCAGAAACTTCTTTGTGATGAGTGCATTCTACTCACGGAGTTGAACCTTCTTTGTGATAGAAGAGTTTTCAATCTCTCTTTCTGTAGAATCTGCAAGTGCACATTTGGAACTGTTGGACGCCAACGCTGGAAAAGGAAACATCCTCACATAGAAACTAGACAGAAGCATTCTCAGAAACTTGCTTGTGACGAGTGCATTCAACTCACAGACTTGAACCTTTCT
Organism: Pongo pygmaeus; assembly: GCF_028885625.2. NCBI lineage: Eukaryota > Metazoa > Chordata > Mammalia > Primates > Hominidae > Pongo > Pongo pygmaeus. The sequence continues at coordinate 41,490,560 of NC_072392.2, forward strand.
TTTGAAAGAGCAGTTTTGGAACACTCTTTTTGTAGAATCTGCTAGTGTATATTTGGAGCGCTGTGAGGCCTATGCTGGGAAATGAAATATCTTCACCTAAAATCTAGACGGAAGCATTCTCAGAAACTTCTGTGTGATGAGTGCATTCAACTCACAGACTTGAACGTTCCTTTTTATAGAACAGTTTTGAAACACTCCTTTGTAGAATCTGCCAGTGTTTCTTTCGAGTGCTTGGAGGCCTATGCTGGAAAAGGAAATGTCTTCAAATAACAACTACACAGAAGCATTCTCAGAAACTTCTTTGTGATGAGTGCATTCAACTCACAGACTTGAACCTTCCTTTTGAAAGAGCAGTTTTGAAATACTCTTTTTGTAGAATCTGCAAGTTGATATTTGGAGCACTTTGAGGCCTATGCTGGGAAATGAAATATCTTCTCCTAAAAACTAGACAGAAGCATTCTCAGAAACTTCTGTGTGATGAGTGCATTCAACTCACAGTCTTGAACACTGCTTTTGATAGAGCAGTTTGGAAACACTCCTTTTGTAAAATCTGCAAGTGTTTATTTGGAGCGCATTGAGGCCTATCCTGGAAAAGGAAATATCTTCACATAATAACTAGACAGAAGCATTCTCAGAAACTTCTTTGTGATGAGTGCATACTACGCACAGAGTTGAACCTTCTTTGTGATAGAAGAGTTTTCAAACTCTCTTTTTGTAGAATCTGCAAGTGCACATTTGGAACTGTTGGAGGCCAACGCTGGAAAAGGAAACATCCTCACTTAGAAACTAGACAGAAGCATTCTCAGAAACTTGCTTGTGACGAGTGCATTCAACTCACAGACTTGAACCTTTCTTTTGAAAGAGCAGTTTTGGAACACTCTTTTTGTAGAATCTGCTAGTGTATATTTGGAGCGCTGTGAGGCCTATGCTGGGAAATGAAATATCTTCACCTAAAAACTAGACGGAATCATTCTCAGAAACTTCTGTGTGATGAGTGCATTCAACTCACAGGCTTGAACGTTCCTTTTGATAGAACAGTTTTGAAACACTCCTTTTGTAGAATCTGCAAGTGTTTATTTCGAGTGCTTGGGGGCCTATGCTGGAAAAGGAAATGTCTTCAAATAACAACTACACAGAAGCATTCTCAGAAACTTCTTTGTGATGAGTGCATTCAACTCACAGACTTGAACCTTCCTTTTGAAAGAGCAGTTTTGAAACACTCTTTTTGTAGAATCTGCAAGTGGATATTTGGATCGCTTTGAGGCCTATGCAGGGAAATGGAATATCTTCTCCTAAAAACTTGAGAGAAGCATTCTCAGAAACTTCTGTGTGATGAGTGCATTCAACTCACAGAGTTGAACAATGCTTTTGATAGAGCAGTTTGGAAACACTCCTTTTGTAAAATCTGCAAGTGTTTATTGGGAGCGCTTTGAGGCCTATCCTGGAAAAGGAAATATCGTCACATAATAACTAGACAGAAGCATTCTCAGAAACTTCTTTGTGATGAGTGCATTCTACTCACAGAGCTGAACCTTCTTTGTGATAGAAGAGTTTTCAAACTCTCTTTTTGTAGAATCTGCAAGTGCACATTTGGAACTGTTGGAGGCCAACGCTGGAAAAGGAAACAGCCTCACATAGAAACTAGACAGAAGCATTCTCAGAAACTTGCTTGTGACGAGTGCATTCAACTCACAGACTTGAACCTTTCTTTTGAAAGAGCAGTTTTGGAACACTCTTTTTGTAGAATCTGCTAGTGTATATTTGGAGCGCTGTGAGGCCTATGCTGGGAAATGAAATATCTTCACCTAAAAACTAGACGGAAGCATTCTCAGAAACTTCTGTGTGATGAGTGCATTCAACTCACAGACTTGAACGTTCCTTTTGATAGAACAGTTTTGAAACACTCCTTTTGTAGAATCTGCAAGTGTTTATTTCGAGTGCTTGGAGGCCTATGCTGGGAAAGGAAATGTCTTCAAATAACAACTACACAAAAGCATTCTCAGAAACTTCTTTGTGATGAGTGCATTCAACTCACAGACTTGAACTTTCCTTTTGAAAGAGCAGTTTTGAAACACTCTTTTTGTAGAATCTGCTAGTGTATATTTGGAGCACTTTGAGGAGTATGCTGGGAAATGAAATATCTTCACATAAAAACTAGACGGAAGCATTCTCAGAAACTTCTGTGTGATGAGTGCATTCAACTCACGGACTTGAATGTTCCATTTGATAGAACAGTTTTGAAACACTCCTTTTGTACAATCTGCAAGTGTTTATTTCGAGTGCTTGGAGGCCTATGCTGGAAAAGGAAATGTCTTCAAATAACAACTACACAGAAGCATTCTCAGAAACTTCTTTGTGATGAGTGCATTCAACTCACAGACTTGAACCTTCCTTTTGAAAGAGCAGCTTTGAAACACTCTTTTTGTAGAATCTGCAAGTGGATATTTGGAGCGCTTTGAGGCCTATGCTGGGAAATGAAATATTTTCTCCTAAAAACTAGACAGAAGCATTCTCAGAAACTTCTGTGTGATGAGTGCATTCAACTCACAGACTTGAACACTGCTTTTGATAGAGCAGTTTGGAAACACTCCTTTTGTAAAATCTGCGTGTTTATTTGGAGCGCTTTGAGGCCTATCCTGGAAAAGGAAATATCTTCACATAATAACTAGACAGAAGCATTCTCAGAAACTACTTTGTGATGAGTGCATTCTACTCACAGAGTTGAACCTTCTTTGTGATAGAAGAGTTTTCAAACTCTCTGTTTGTAGAATCTGCAAGTGCACATTTGGAACTCTTGGAGGCCAACGCTGGAAAAGGAAATATCCTCACATAGAAACTAGACAGAAGCATTCTCAGAAAGTTGCTTGGACGAGTGCATTCAACTCACAGACTTGAACCTTTCTTTTGAAAGAGCAGTTTTGGAACACTCTTTTTGTAGAATCTGCTAGTGTATATTTGGAGCGCTGTGAGGCCTATGCTGGGAAATGAAATATCTTCACCTAAAAACTAGACGGAAGCATTCTCAGAAACTTCTGTGTGATGAGTGCATTCAACTCACAGACTTGAACGTTCCTTTTGATAGAACAGTTTTGAAACACTCCTTTTGTAGAATCTGCAAGTATTTATTTCGAGTGCTTGGAGGCCTATGCTGGAAAAGGAAATGTCTTCAAATAACAACTACACAGAAGCATTCTCAGAAACTCCTTTGTGATGAGTGCATTCAACTCACAGACTTGAACCTTCCTTTTGAAAGAGCAGCTTTGAAACACTCTTTTTGTAGAATCTGCAAGTGGATATTTGGAGCGCTTTGAGGCCTATGCTGGGAAATGAAATATCTTCTCCTAAAAACTAGACAGAAGCATTCTCAGAAACTTCTGTGTGAAGAGTGCATTCAACTCACAGACTTGAACATTGCTTTTGATAGAGCAGTTTGGAAACACTCCTTTTGTAAAATCTGCAAGTGTTTATTTGGCGCGCTTTGAGGCCTATCCTGGAAAAGGAAATATCCTCACATAATAACTAGACAGAAGCATTCTCAGAAACTTCTTTGTGATGAGTGCATTCTACTCACAGAGTTGAACCTTCTTTGTGATAGAAGAGTTTTCAAACTCTCTTTTTGTAGAATCTGCAAGTGCACATTTGGAACTGTTGGAGGCCAACGCTGGAAAAGGAAACATCCTCACATAGAAACTAGACAGAAGCATTCTCAGAAACTTGCTTGGACGAGTGCATTCAACTCACAGACTTGAACCTTTCTTTTGAAAGAGCAGTTTTGGAACACTCTTTTTGTAGAATCTGCTAGTGTATATTTGGAGCGCTGTGAGGCCTATGCTGGGAAATGAAATATCTTCACCTAAAAACTAGACGGAAGCATTCTCAGAAACTTCTGTGTGATGAGTGCATTCAACTCACAGACTTGAATGTTCCTTTTGATAGAACAGTTTTGAAACACTCCTTTTGTACAATCTGCAAGTGTTTATTTCGAGCGCTTGGAGGCCTATGCTGGAAAAGGAAATGTCTTCAAATAACAACTACACAGAAGCATTCTCAGAAACTTCTTTGTGATGAGTGCATTCAACTCACAGACTTGAACCTTCCTTTTGAAAGAGCAGCTTTGAAACACTCTTTTTGTAGAATCTGCAAGTGGATATTTGGAGCGCTTTGAGGCCTATGCTGGGAAATGAAATATTTTCTCCTAAAAACTAGACAGAAGCATTCTCAGAAACTTCTGTGTGATGAGTGCATTCAACTCACAGACTTGAACATTGCTTTTGATAGAGCAGTTTGGAAACACTCCTTTTGTAAAATCTGCAAGTGTTTATTTGGAGCGCTTTGAGGCCTATCCTGGAAAAGGAAATATCTTCACATAATAACTAGACAGAAGCATTCTCAGAAACTTCTTTGTGATGAGTGCATTCTACTCACAGAGTTGATCCTTCTTTGTGATTGAAGTGTTTTCAAACTCTCTTTTTGTAGAATCTGCAAGTGCACATTTGGAACTGTTGGAGTCCAACGCTGGAAAAGGAAACATCCTCACATAGAAACTAGACAGAAGCATTCTCAGAAACTTGCTTGTGACAAGTGCATTCAACTCACAGACTTGAACCTTTCTTTTGAAAGAGCAGTTTTGGAACACTCTTTTTGTAGAATCTGCTAGTGTATATTTGGAGCGCTGTGAGGCCTATGCTGGGAAATGAAATATCTTCACCTAAAAACTAGACGGAAGCATTCTCCGAAACTTCTGTGTGATGAGTGCATTCAACTGACAGACTTGAACGTTCCTTTTGACAGAACAGTTTTGAAACACTCCTTTTGTAGAATCTGCAAGTGTTTATTTCGAACGCTTGGAGGCCTACGCTGGTAAAGGAAATGTCTTCAAATAACAACTACACAGAAGCATTCTCAGAAACTTCTTTGTGATGAGTGCATTCAACTCACAGACTTGAACCTTCCTTTTGAAAGAGCAGTTTTGAAACACTCTTTTTGTAGAATCTGCAAGTGGATATTTGGAGCGCTTTGAGGTCTATGCTGTGATATGAAATATCTTCTCCTAAAAACTAGACAGAAGCATTCTCAGAAACTTCTGTGTGATGAGTGCATTCAACTCACAGACTTGAACATTGCTTTTGATAGAGCAGTTTGGAAACACTCCTTTTGTAAAATCTGCAAGTGTTTATTTGGAGCGCTTTGAGGCCTATCCTGGAAAAGGAAATATCGTCACATAATAACTAGACAGAAGCATTCTCAGAAACTTCTTTGGATGAGTGCATTCTACTCACAGAGTTGAACATTCTTTGTGATAGAAGAGTTTTCAAACTCTCTTTTTGTAGAATCTGCAAGTGCACTTTTGGAACTGTTGGAGGCCAACGCTGGAAAAGGAAACATCCTCACATAGAAACTAGACAGAAGCATTCTCAGAAACTTGCTTGTGACGAGTGCATTCAACTCACAGACTTGAACCTTTCTTTTGAAAGAGCAGTTTTGGAACACTCTTTTTGTAGAATCTGCTAGTGTATATTTGGAGCGCTGTGAGGCCTATGCTGGGAAATGAAATATCTTCACCTAAAAACTAGACGGAAGCATTCTCAGAAACTTCTGTGTGATGAGTGCATTCAACTCACAGACTTGAACGTTCCTTTGATAGAACAGTTTTGAAACAGTCCTTTTGTAGAATCTGGAAGTGTTTATTTCGAGTGCTTGGAGGCCTATGCTGGAAAAGGAAATGTCTTCAAATAACAACTACACAGAAGCATTCTCAGAAACTTCTTTGTGATGAGTGCATTCAACTCACAAACTTGAACCTTCCTTTTGAAAGAGCAGTTTTGAAACACTCTTTTTGTAGAATCTGAAAGTGGATATTTGGAGCGCTTTGAGGCCTATGCTGGGATATGAAATATCTTCTCCTAAAAACTAGACAGAAGCATTCTCAGAAACTTCTGTGTGATGAGTGCATTCAACTCACAGACTTGAACATTGCTTTTGATAGAGCAGTTTGGAAACACTCCTTTTGTAAAATCTGCAAGTGTTTATTTGGAGCGCTTTGAGGGCTATCCTGGAAAAGGAAATATCTTCACATAATAACTAGACAGAAGCATTTTCAGAAACTTCTTTGTGATGAGTGCATTCTACTCACGGAGTTGAACCTTCTTTGTGATAGAAGAGTTTTCAATCTCTCTTTCTGTAGAATCTGCAAGTGCACATTTGGAACTGTTGGAGGCCAACGCTGGAAAAGGAAACATCCTCACATAGAAACTAGACAGAAGCATTCTCAGAAACTTGCTTGTGACGAGTGCATTCAACTCACAGACTTGAACCTTTCTTTTGAAAGAGCAGTTTTGGAACACTCTTTTTGTGGAATCTGCTAGTGTATATTTGGAGCGCTGTGAGGCCTATGCTGGGAAATGAGATATCTTCACCTAAAAACTAGACGGAAGCATTCTGAGAAACTTCTGTGTGATGAGTGCATTCAACTCACAGACTTGAACGTTCCTTTTGATAGAACAGTTTTGAAACACTCCTTTTGTAGAATCTGCAAGTGTTTCTTTCGAGTGCTTGGAGGCCTATGCTGGAAAAGGAAATGTCTTCAAATAACAACTACACAGAAGCATTCTCAGAAACTTCTTTGTGATGAGTGCATTCAACTCACAGACTTGAACCTTCCTTTTGAAAGAGCAGTTTTGAAACACTCTTTTTGTAGAATCTGCAAGTTGATATTTGGAGCACTTTGAGGCCTATGCTGGGAAATGAAATATCTTCTCCTAAAAACTAGACAGAAGCATTCTCAGAAACTTCTGTGTGATGAGTGCATTCAACTCACAGTCTTGAACACTGCTTTTGATAGAGCAGTTTGGAAACACTCCTTTTGTGAAATCTGCAAGTGTTTATTTGGAGCGCATTGAGGCCTATCCTGGAAAAGGAAATATCTTCACATAATAACTAGACAGAAGCATTCTCAGAAACTTCTTTGTGATCAGTGCATTCTACGCACAGAGTTGAACCTTCTTTGTGATAGAAGAGTTTTCAAACTCTCTTTTTGTAGAATCTGCAAGTGCACATTTGGAACTGTTGGAGGCCAACGCTGGAAAAGGAAACATCCTCACTTAGAAACTAGACAGAAGCATTCTCAGAAACTTGCTTGTGACGAGTGCATTCAACTCACAGACTTGAACCTTTCTTTTGAAAGAGCAGTTTTGGAACACTCTTTTTGTAGAATCTGCTAGTGTATATTTGGAGCGCTGTGAGGCCTATGCTGGGAAATGAAATATCTTCACCTAAAAACTAGACGGAAGCATTCTCAGAAACTTCTGTGTGATGAGTGCATTCAACTCACAGACTTGAACGTTCCTTTTGATAGAACAGTTTTGAAACACTCCTTTTGTAGAATCTGCAAGTGTTTATTTCGAGTGCTTGGGGGCCTATGCTGGAAAAGGAAATGTCTTCAAATAACAACTACACAGAAGCATTCTCAGAAACTTCTTTGTGATGAGTGCATTCAACTCACAGACTTGAACATTCCTTTTGAAAGAGCAGTTTTGAAACACTCTTTTTGTAGAATCTGCAAGTGGATATTTGGATCGCTTTGAGGCCTATGCTGGGAAATGAAATATCTTCTCCTAAAAACTTGAGAGAAGCATTCTCAGAAACTTCTGTGTGATGAGTGCATTCAACTCACAGACTTGAACACTGCTTTTGATAGAGCAGTTTGGAAACACTCCTTTTGTAAAATCTGCAAGTGTTTATTTGGAGCGCTTTGAGGCCTATCCTGGAAAAGGAAATATCGTCACATAATAACTAGACAGAAGCATTCTCAGAAACTTCTTTGTGATGAGTGCATTCTACTCACGGAGTTGAACCTTCTTTGTGATAGAAGAGTTTTCAATCTCTCTTTCTGTAGAATCTGCAAGTGCACATTTGGAACTGTTGGAGGCCAACGCTGGAAAAGGAAACATCCTCACATAGAAACTAGACAGAAGCATTCTCAGAAACTTGCTTGTGACGAGTGCATTCAACTCACAGACTTGAACCTTTCTTTTGAAAGAGCAGTTTTGGAACACTCTTTTTGTAGAATATGCTAGTGTATATTTGGAGCGCTGTGAGGCCTATGCTGGGAAATGAAATATCTTCACCTAAAAACTAGACGGAAGCATTCTCAGAAACTTCTGTGTGATGAGTGCATTCAACTCACAGACTTGAACGTTCCTTTTGATAGAACAGTTTTGAAACACTCCTTTTGTAGAATCTGCAAGTGTTTCTTTCGAGTGCTTGGAGGCCTATGGTGGAAAAGGAAATGTCTTCAAATAACAACTACACAGAAGCATTCTCAGAAACTTCTTTGTGATGAGTGCATTCAACTCACAGACTTGAACCTTCCTTTTGAAAGAGCAGTTTTGAAACACTCTTTTTGTAGAATCTGCTAGTGTATATTTGGAGCACTTTGAGGCCTATGCTTGGAAATGAAATATCTTCACATAAAAACTAGACGGAAGCATTCTCAGAAACTTCTGTGTGATGAGTGCATTCAACTCACAGACTTGAATGTTCCATTTGATAGAACAGTTTTGAAACACTCCTTTTGTACAATCTGCAAGTGTTTATTTCGAGTGCTTGGAGGCCTATGCTGGAAAAGGAAATGTCTTCAAATAACAACTACACAGAAGCATTCTCAGAAACTTCTTTGTGATGAGTGCATTCAACTCACAGACTTGAACCTTCCTTTTGAAAGAGCAGCTTTGAAACACTCTTTTTGTAGAATCTGCAAGTGGATATTTGGAGCGCTTTGAGGCCTATGCTGGGAAATGAAATATTTTCACCTAAAAACTAGACAGAAGCATTCTCAGAAACTTCTGTGTGATGAGTGCATTCAACTCACAGACTTGAACACTGCTTTTGATAGAGCAGTTTGGAAACACTCCTTTTGTAAAATCTGCGTGTTTATTTGGAGCGCTTTGAGGCCTATCCTGGAAAAGGAAATATCTTCACATAATAACTAGACCGAAGCATTCTCAGAAACTACTTTGTGATGAGTGCATTCTACTCACAGAGTTGAACCTTCTTTTTGATAGAAGAGTTTTCAAACTCTCTTTTTGTAGAATCTGCAAGTGCACATTTGGAACTCTTGGAGGCCAACGCTGGAAAAGGAAATATCCTCACATAGAAACTAGACAGAAGCATTCTCAGAAACTTGCTTGGACGAGTGCATTCAACTCACAGACTTGAACCTTTCTTTTGAAAGAGCAGTTTTGGAACACTCTTTTTGTAGAATCTGCTAGTGTATATTTGGAGCGCTGTGAGGCCTATGCTGGGAAATGAAATATCTTCACCTAAAAACTAGACGGAAGCATTCTCAGAAACTTCTGTGTGATGAGTGCATTCAACTCACAGACTTGAACGTTCCTTTTCATAGAACAGTTTTGAAACACTCCTTTTGTAGAATCTGCAAGTGTTTCTTTCGAGTGCTTGGAGGCCTATGCTGGAAAAGGAAATGTCTTCAAATAACAACTACACAGAAGCATTCTCAGAAACTTCTTTGTGATGAGTGGATTCAACTCACAGACTTGAACCTTCCTTTTGAAAGAGCAGTTTTGAAACACTCTTTTTGTAGAATCTGCAAGTTGATATTTGGAGCACTTTGAGGCCTATGCTGGGAAATGAAATATCTTCTCCTAAAAACTAGACAGAAGCATTCTCAGAAACTTCTGTGTGATGAGTGCATTCAACTCACAGTCTTGAACACTGCTTTTGATAGAGCAGTTTGGAAACACTCCTTTTGTAAAATCTGCAAGTGTTTATTTGGAGCGCATTGAGGCCTATCCTGGAAAAGGAAATATCTTCACATAATAACTAGACAGAAGCATTCTCAGAAACTTCTTTGTGATCAGTGCATTCTACGCACAGAGTTGAACCTTCTTTGTGATAGAAGAGTTTTCAAACTCTCTTTTTGTAGAATCTGCAAGTGCACATTTGGAACTGTTGGAGGCCAACGCTGGAAAAGGAAACATCCTCACATAGAAACTAGACAGAAGCATTCTCAGAAACTTGCTTGTGACGAGTGCATTCAACTCACAGACTTGAACCTTTCTTTTGAAAGAGCAGTTTTGGAACACTCTTTTTGTAGAATCTGCTAGTGTATATTTGGAGCGCTGTGAGGCCTATGCTGGGAAATGAAATATCTTCACCTAAAAACTAGACGGAAGCATTCTCAGAAACTTCTGTGTGATGAGTGCATTCAACTGACAGACTTGAACGTTCCTTTTTATAGAACAGTTTTGAAACACTCCTTTTGTAGAATCTGCAAGTGTTTATTTCGAACGCTTGGAGGCCTACGCTGGAAAAGGAAATGTCTTCAAATAACAACTACACAGAAGCATTCTCAGAAACTTCTTTGGATGAGTGCATTCAACTCACAGACTTGAACCTTCCTTTTGAAAGAGCAGTTTTGAAACACTCTTTTTGTAGAATCTGCAAGTGGATATTTGGAGCGCTTTGAGGTCTATGCTGTGATATGAAATATCTTCTCCTAAAAACTAGACAGAAGCATTCTCAGAAACTTCTGTGTGATGAGTGCATTCAACTCACAGACTTGAACATTTCTTTTGATAGAGCAGTTTGGAAACACTCCTTTTGTAAAATCTGCAAGTGTTTATTTGGAGCGCTTTGAGGCCTATCCTGGAAAAGGAAATATCGTCACATAATAACTAGACAGAAGCATTCTCAGAAACTTCTTTGGATGAGTGCATTCTACTCACAGACTTGAACCTTTCTTTTGAAAGAGCAGTTTTGGAACACTCTTTTTGTAGAATCTGCTAGTGTATATTTGGAGCGCTGTGAGGCCTATGCTGGGAAATGAAATATCTTCACCTAAAAACTAGACGGAAGCATTCTCAGAAACTTCTGTGTGATGAGTGCATTCAACTCACAGACTTGAACGTTCCTTTTGATAGAACAGTTTTGAAACACTCCTTTTGTAGAATCTGCAAGTGTTTCTTTCGAGTGCTTGGAGGCCTATGCTGGAAAAGGAAATGTCTTCAAATAACAACTACACAGAAGCATTCTCAGAAACTCCTTTGTGATGAGTGCATTCAACTCACAGACTTGAACCTTCCTTTTGAAAGAGCAGCTTTGAAACACTCTTTTTGTAGAATCTGCAAGTGGATATTTGGAGCGCTTTGAGGCCTATGCTGGGAAATGAAATATCTTCTCCTAAAAACTAGACAGAAGCATTCTCAGAAACTTCTGTGTGATGAGTGCATTCAACTCACAGACTTGAACATTGCTTTTGATAGAGCAGTTTGGAAACACTCCTTTTGTAAAATCTGCAAGTGTTTATTTGGAGCGCTTTGAGGGCTATCCTGGAAAAGGAAATATCTTCACATAATAACTAGACAGAAGCATTTTCAGAAACTTCTTTGTGATGAGTGCATTCTACTCACGGAGTTGAACCTTCTTTGTGATAGAAGAGTTTTCAATCTCTCTTTCTGTAGAATCTGCAAGTGCACATTTGGAACTGTTGGAGGCCAACGCTGGAAAAGGAAACATCCTCACATAGAAACTAGACAGAAGCATTCTCAGAAACTTGCTTGTGACGAGTGCATTCAACTCACAGACTTGAACCTTTCTTTTGAAAGAGCAGTTTTGGAACACTCTTTTTGTAGAATCTGCTAGTGTATATTTGGAGCGCTGTGAGGTCTATGCTGGGAAATGAAATATCTTCACCTAAAAACTAGACGGAAGCATTCTGAGAAACTTCTGTGTGATGAGTGCATTCAACTCACAGACTTGAACGTTCCTTTTTATAGAACAGTTTTGAAACACTCCTTTTGTAGAATCTGCAAGTGTTTCTTTCGAGTGCTTGGAGGCCTATGCTGGAAAAGGAAATGTCTTCAAATAACAACTACACAGAAGCATTCTCAGAAACTTCTTTGTGATGAGTGGATTCAACTCACAGACTTGAACCTTCCTTTTGAAAGAGCAGTTTTGAAACACTCTTTTTGTAGAATCTGCAAGTTGATATTTGGAGCACTTTGAGGCCTATGCTGGGAAATGAAATATCTTCTCCTAAAAACTAGACAGAAGCATTCTCAGAAACTTCTGTGTGATGAGTGCATTCAACTCACAGTCTTGAACACTGCTTTTGATAGAGCAGTTTGGAAACACTCCTTTTGTAAAATCTGCAAGTGTTTATTTGGAGCGCATTGAGGCCTATCCTGGAAAAGGAAATATCTTCACATAATAACTAGACAGAAGCATTCTCAGAAACTTCTTTGTGATCAGTGCATTCTACGCACAGAGTTGAACCTTCTTTGTGATAGAAGAGTTTTCAAACTCTCTTTTTGTAGAATCTGCAAGTGCACATTTGGAACTGTTGGAGGCCAACGCTGGAAAAGGAAACATCCTCACTTAGAAACTAGACAGAAGCATTCTCAGAAACTTGCTTGTGACGAGTGCATTCAACTCACAGACTTGAACCTTTCTTTTGAAAGAGCAGTTTTGGAACACTCTTTTTGTAGAATCTGCTAGTGTATATTTGGAGCGCTGTGAGGCCTATGCTGGGAAATGAAATATCTTCACCTAAAAGCTAGACGGAAGCATTCTCAGAAACTTCTGTGTGATGAGTGCATTCAACTCACAGGCTTGAACGTTCCTTTTGATAGAACAGTTTTGAAACACTCCTTTTGTAGAATCTGCAAGTGTTTATTTCGAGTGCTTGGGGGCCTATGCTGGAAAAGGAAATGTCTTCAAATAACAACTACACAGAAGCATTCTCAGAAACTTCTTTGTGATGAGTGCATTCAACTCACAGACTTGAACCTTCCTTTTGAAAGAGCAGTTTTGAAACACTCTTTTTGTAGAATATGCAAGTGGATATTTGGATCGCTTTGAGGCCTATGCTGGGAAATGAAATATCTTCTCCTAAAAACTTGAGAGAAGCATTCTCAGAAACTTCTGTGTGATGAGTGCATTCAACTCACAGACTTGAACACTGCTTTTGATAGAGCAGTTTGGAAACACTCCTTTTGTAAAATCTGCAAGTGTTTATTTGGAGCGCTTTGAGGCCTATCCTGGAAAAGGAAATATCGTCACATAATAACTAGACAGAAGCATTCTCAGAAACTTCTTTGTGATGAGTGCATTCTACTCACGGAGTTGAACCTTCTTTGTGATAGAAGAGTTTTCAATCTCTCTTTTTGTAGAATCTGCAAGTGCACATTTGGAACTGTTGGAGGCCAACGCTGGAAAAGGAAACATCCTCACATAGAAACTAGACAGAAGCATTCTCAGAAACTTGCTTGTGACGAGTCCATTCAACTCACAGACTTGAACCTTTCTTTTGAAAGAGCAGTTTTGGAACACTCTTTTTGTAGAATCTGCTAGTGTATATTTGGAGCGCTGTGAGGCCTATGCTGGGAAATGAAATATCTTCACCTAAAAACTAGACGGAAGCATTCTCAGAAACTTCTGTGTGATGAGTGCATTCAACTCACAGACTTGAACGTTCCTTTTGATAGAACAGTTTTGAAACACTCCTTTTGTAGAATCTGCAAGTGTTTCTTTCGAGTGCTTGGAGGCCTATGGTGGAAAAGGAAATGTCTTCAAATAACAACTACACAGAAGCATTCTCAGAAACTTCTTTGTGATGAGTGCATTCAACTCACAGACTTGAACCTTCCTTTTGAAAGAGCAGTTTTGAAACACTCTTTTTGTAGAATCTGCTAGTGTATATTTGGAGCACTTTGAGGCCTATGCTGGGAAATGAAATATCTTCTCCTAAAAACTAGACGGAAGCATTCTCAGAAACTTCTGTGTGATGAGTGCATTCAACTCACCGACCTGAATGTTCCATTTGATAGAACAGTTTTGAAACACTCCTTTTGTACAATCTGCAAGTGTTTATTTCGAGTGCTTGGAGGCCTATGCTGGAAAAGGAAATGTCTTCAAATAACAACTACACAGAAGCATTCTCAGAAACTTCTTTGTGATGAGTGCATTCAACTCACAGACTTGAACCTTCCTTTTGAAAGAGCAGCTTTGAAACACTCTTTTTGTAGAATCTGCAAGTGGATATTTGGAGCGCTTTGAGGCCTATGCTGGGAAAAGAAATATTTTCTCCTAAAAACTAGACAGAAGCATTCTCAGAAACTTCTGTGTGATGAGTGCATTCAACTCACAGACTTGAACACTGCTTTTGATAGAGCAGTTTGGAAACACTCCTTTTGTAAAATCTGCGTGTTTATTTGGAGCGCTTTGAGGCCTATCCTGGAAAAGGAAATATCTTCACATAATAACTAGACCGAAGCATTCTCAGAAACTACTTTGTGATGAGTGCATTCTACTCACAGAGTTGAACCTTCTTTTTGATAGAAGAGTTTTCAAACTCTCTTTTTGTAGAATCTGCAAGTGCACATTTGGAACTCTTGGAGGCCAACGCTGGAAAAGGAAATATCCTCACATAGAAACTAGACAGAAGCATTCTCAGAAAGTTGCTTGGACGAGTGCATTCAACTCACAGACTTGAACCTTTCTTTTGAAAGAGCAGTTTTGGAACACTCTTTTTGTAGAATCTGCTAGTGTATATTTGGAGCGCTGTGAGGCCTATGCTGGGAAATGAAATATCTTCACCTAAAAACTAGACGGAATCATTCTCAGAAACTTCTGTGTGATGAGTGCATTCAACTCACAGACTTGAACGTTCCTTTTGATAGAACAGTTTTGAAACACTCCTTTTGTACAATCTGCAAGTGTTTATTTCGAGCGCTTGGGGGTCTATGCTGGAAAAGGAAATGTCTTCAAATAACAACTACACAGAAGCATTCTCAGAAACTTCTTTGTGATGAGTGCCTTCAACTCACAGACTTGAACCTTCCTTTTGAAAGAGCAGTTTTGAAACACTCTTTTTGTAGAATCTGCAAGTGGATATTTGGAGCGCTTTGAGGCCTATGCTGGGAAATGGAGTATCTTCTCCTAAAAACTAGACAGAAGCATTCTCAGAAACTTCTGTGTGATGAGTGCATTCAACTCACATACTTGAACATTGCTTTTGATAGAGCAGTTTGGAAACACTCCTTTTGTAAAATCTGCAAGTGTTTATTTGGAGCGCTTTGAGGCCTATCCTGGAAAAGGAAATATCTTCACACAATAACTAGACAGAAGCATTCTCAGAAACTTCTTTGTGATGAGTGCATTCTACTCACAGAGTTGAACCTTCTTTGTGATAGAAGAGTTTTGAAACTCTCTTTTTGTAGAATCTGCAAGTGCACATTTGGAACTGTTGGAGGCCAACGCTGGAAAAGGAAACATCCTCACATAGAAACTAGACAGAAGCATTCTCAGAAACTTGCTTGTGACGAGTGCATTCAACTCACAGACTTGAACCTTTCTTTTGAAAGAGCAGTTTTGGAACACACTTTTTGTAGAATCTGCTAGTGTATATTTGGAGCGCTGTGAGGCCTATGCTGGGAAATGAAATATCTTCACCTAAAAACTAGACGGAAGCATTCTCCGAAACTTCTGTGTGATGAGTGCATTCAACTGACAGACTTGAACGTTCCTTTTGACAGAACAGTTTTGAAACACTCCTTTTGTAGAATCTGCAAGTGTTTATTTCGAACGCTTGGAGGCCTACGCTGGAAAAGGAAATGTCTTCAAATAACAACTACACAGAAGCATTCTCAGAAACTTCTTTGTGATGAGTGCATTCAACTCACAGACTTTAACCTTCCTTTTGATAGAACAGTTTTGAAACACTCCTTTTGTACAATCTGCAAGTGTTTATTTCGAGTGCTTGGAGGCCTATGCTGGAAAAGGAAATGTCTTCAAATAACAACTACACAGAAGCATTCTCAGAAACTTCTTTGTGATGAGTGCATTCAACTCACAGACTTGAACCTTCCTTTTGAAAGAGCAGCTTTGAAACACTCTTTTTGTAGAATCTGCAAGTGGATATTTGGAGCGCTTTGAGGCCTATGCTGGGAAATGAAATATTTTCTCCTAAAAACTAGACAGAAGCATTCTCAGAAACTTCTGTGTGATGAGTGCATTCAACTCACAGACTTGAACATTGCTTTTGATAGAGCAGTTTGGAAACACTCCTTTTGTAAAATCTGCAAGTGTTTATTTGGAGCGCTTTGAGGCCTATCCTGGAAAAGGATATATCTTCACATAATAACTAGACAGAAGCATTCTCAGAAACTTCTTTGTGATGAGTGCATTCTACTCACAGAGTTGATCCTTCTTTGTGATAGAAGAGTTTTCAAACTCTCTTTTTGTAGAATCTGCAAGTGCACATTTGGAACTGTTGGAGTCCAACGCTGGAAAAGGAAACATCCTCACATAGAAACTAGACAGAAGCATTCTCAGAAACTTGCTTGTGACGAGTGCATTCAACTCACAGACTTGAACCTTTCTTTTGAAAGAGCAGTTTTGGAACACTCTTTTTGTAGAATCTGCTAGTGTATATTTGGAGCGCTGTGAGGCCTATGCTGGGAAATGAAATATCTTCACCTAAAAACTAGACGGAAGCAATCTCCGAAACTTCTGTGTGATGAGTGCATTCAACTCACAGACTTGAACGTTCCTTTTGATAGAACAGTTTTGAAACACTCCTTTTGTAGAATCTGCAAGTGTTTATTTCGAGTGCTTGGGGGTCTATGCTGGAAAAGGAAATGTCTTCAAATAACAACTACACAGAAGCATTCTCAGAAACTTCTTTGTGATGAGTGCCTTCAACTCACAGACTTGAACCTTCCTTTTGAAAGAGCAGTTTTGAAACACTCTTTTTGTAGAATCTGCAAGTGGATATTTGGAGCGCTTTGAGGCCTATGCTGGGAAATGAAATATCTTCTCCTAAAAACTAGACAGAAGCATTCTCAGAAACTTCTGTGTGATGAGTGCATTCAACTCACAGATTTGAACACTGCTTTTGATAGAGCAGTTTGGAAACACTCCTTTTGTAAAATCTGCAAGTGTTTATTTGGAGCGCTTTGAGGCCTATCCTGGAAAAGGAAATATCTTCACATAATAACTAGACAGAAGCATTCTCAGAAACTTCTTTGTGATGAGTGCATTATACTCACAGAGCTGAACCTTCTTTGTGATAGAAGAGTTTTCAAACTCTCTTTTTGTAGAATCTGCAAGTGCACATTTGGAACTGTTGGAGGCCAACGCTGGAAAAGGAAACATCCTCACATAGAAACTAGACAGAAGCATTCTCAGAAACTTGCTTGTGACGAGTGCATTCAACTCACAGACTTGAACCTTTCTTTTGAAAGAGCAGTTTTGGAACACTCTTTTTGTAGAATCTGCTAGTGTATATTTGGAGCGCTGTGAGGCCTATGCTGGGAAATGAAATATCTTCACCTAAAACTAGACGGAAGCATTCTCCGAAACTTCTGTGTGATGAGTGCATTCAACTGACAGACTTGAACGTTCCTTTTGACAGAACAGTTTTGAAACACTCCTTTTGTAGAATCTGCAAGTGTTTATTTCGAACGCTTGGAGGCCTACGCTGGAAAAGGAAATGTCTTCAAATAACAACTACACAGAAGCATTCTCAGAAACTTCTTTGTGATGAGTGCATTCAACCCACAGACTTGAACCTTCCTTCTGAAAGAGCCGTTTTGAAACACTCTTTTTGTAGAATCTGCAAGTGGATATTTGGAGCGCTTTGAGGTCTATGCTGTGATATGAAATATCTTCTCCTAAAAAGTAGACAGAAGCATTCTCAGAAACTTCTGTGTGATGAGTGCATTCAACTCACAGACTTGAACAATGCTTTTGATAGAGCAGTTTGGAAACACTCCTTTTGTAAAATCTGCAAGTGTTTATTTGGAGCGCTTTGAGGCCTATCCTGGAAAAGGAAATATCGTCACATAATAACTAGACAGAAGCATTCTCAGAAACTTCTTTGGAGGAGTGCATTCTACTCACAGAGTTGAACATTCTTTGTGATAGAAGAGTTTTCAAACTCTCTTTTTGTAGAATCTGCAAGTGCACATTTGGAACTGTTGGAGGCCAACGCTGGAAAAGGAAACATCCTCACATAGAAACTAGACAGAAGCATTCTCAGAAACTTGCTTGTGACGAGTGCATTCAACTCACAGACTTGAACCTTTCTTTGGAAAGAGCAGTTTTGGAACACTCTTTTTGTAGAATCTGCTAGTGTATATTTGGAGCGCTGTGAGGCCTATGCTGGGAAATGAAATATCTTCACCTAAAAACTAGACGGAAGCATTCTCAGAAACTTCTGTGTGATGAGTGCATTCAACTCACAGACTTGAACGTTCCTTTTTATAGAACAGTTTTGAAACACTCCTTTTGTAGAATCTGCAAGGGTTTCTTTCGAGTGCTTGGAGGCCTATGCTGGAAAAGGAAATGTCTTCAAATAACAACTACACAGAAGCATTCTCAGAAACTTCTTTGTGATGAGTGCATTCAACTCACAGACTTGAACCTTCCTTTTGAAAGAGCAGTTTTGAAACACTCTTTTTGTAGAATCTGCAAGTTGATATTTGGAGCGCTTTGAGGCCTATGCTGGGAAATGAAATATCTTCTCCTAAAAACTAGACAGAAGCATTCTCAGAAACTTCTGTGTGATGAGTGCATTCAACTCACAGTCTTGAACACTGCTTTTGATAGAGCAGTTTGGAAACACTCCTTTTGTAAAATCTGCAAGTATTTATTTGGAGCGCATTGAGGCCTATCCTGGAAAAGGAAATATCTTCACATAATAACTAGACAGAAGCATTCTCAGAAACTTCTTTGTGATGAGTGCATTCTACGCACAGAGTTGAACCTTCTTTGTGATAGAAGAGTTTTCAAACTCTCTTTTTGTAGAATCTGCAAGTGCACATTTGGAACTGTTGGAGGCCAACGCTGGAAAAGGAAACATCCTCACTTAGAAACTAGACAGAAGCATTCTCAGAAACTTGCTTGTGACGAGTGCATTCAACTCACAGACTTGAACCTTTCTTTTGAAAGAGCAGTTTTGGAACACTCTTTTTGTAGAATCTGCTAGTGTATATTTGGAGCGCTGTGAGGCCTATGCTGGGAAATGAAATATCTTCACCTAAAAACTAGACGGAAGCATTCTCAGAAACTTCTGTGTGATGAGTGCATTCAACTCACAGGCTTGAACGTTCCTTTTGATAGAACAGTTTTGAAACACTCCTTTTGTAGAATCTGCAAGTGTTTATTTCGAGTGCTTGGGGGCCTATGCTGGAAAAGGAAATGTCTTCAAATAACAACTACACAGAAGCATTCTCAGAAACTTCTTTGTGATGAGTGCCTTCAACTCACAGACTTGAACCTTCCTTTTGAAAGAGCAGTTTTGAAACACTCTTTTTGTAGAATCTGCAAGTGGATATTTGGAGCGCTTTGAGGCCTATGCTGGGAAATGAAATATCTTCTCCTAAAAACTAGACAGAAGCATTCTCAGAAACTTCTGTGTGATGAGTGCATTCAACTCACAGATTTGAACACTGCTTTTGATAGAGCAGTTTGGAAACACTCCTTTTGTAAAATCTGCAAGTGTTTATTTGGAGCGCTTTGAGGCCTATCCTGGAAAAGGAAATATCGTCACATAATAACTAGACAGAAGCATTCTCAGAAACTTCTTTGTGATGAGTGCATTCTACTCACAGAGCTGAACCTTCTTTGTGATAGAAGAGTTTTCAAACTCTCTTTTTGTAGAATCTGCAAGTGCACATTTGGAACTGTTGGAGGCCAACGCTGGAAAAGGAAACATCCTCACTTAGAAACTAGACAGAAGCATTCTCAGAAACTTGCTTGTGACGAGTGCATTCAACTCACAGACTTGAACCTTTCTTTTGAAAGAGCAGTTTTGGAACACTCTTTTTGTAGAATCTGCTAGTGTATATTTGGAGCGCTGTGAGGCCTATGCTGGGAAATGAAATATCTTCACCTAAAAATTAGACGGAAGCATTCTCAGAAACTTCTGTGTGATGAGTGCATTCAACTCACAGGCTTGAACGTTCCTTTTGATAGAACAGTTTTGAAACACTCCTTTTGTAGAATCTGCAAGTGTTTATTTCGAGTGCTTGGGGTCCTATGCTGGAAAAGGAAATGTCTTCAAATAACAACTACACAGAAGCATTCTCAGAAACTTCTTTGTGATGAGTGCATTCAACTCACAGACTTGAACCATCCTTTTGAAAGAGCAGTTTTGAAACACTCTTTTTGTAGAATCTGCTAGTGTATATTTGGAGCACTTTGAGGCCTATGCTGGGAAATGAAATATCTTCACATAAAAACTAGACGGAAGCATTCTCAGAAACTTCTGTGTGATGAGTGCATTCAACTCACAGACTTGAATGTTCCATTTGATAGAACAGTTTTGAAACACTCCTTTTGTACAATCTGCAAGTGTTTATTTCGAGTGCTTGGAGGCCTATGCTGGAAAAGGAAATGTCTTCAAATAACAACTACACAGAAGCATTCTCAGAAACTTCTTTGTGATGAGTGCATTCAACTCACAGACTTGAACCTTCCTTTTGAAAGAGCAGCTTTGAAAAACTCTTTTTGTAGAATCTGCAAGTGGATATTTGGAGCGCTTTGAGGCCTATGCTGGGAAATGAAATATTTTCTCCTAAAAACTAGACAGAAGCATTCTCAGAAACTTCTGTGTGATGAGTGCATTCAACTCACAGACTTGAACACTGCTTTTGATAGAGCAGTTTGGAAACACTCCTTTTGTAAAATCTGCGTGTTTATTTGGAGCGCTTTGAGGCCTATCCTGGAAAAGGAAATATCTTCACATAATAACTAGACCGAAGCATTCTCAGAAACTACTTTGTGATGAGTGCATTCTACTCACAGAGTTGAACCTTCTTTGTGATAGAAGAGTTTTCAAACTCTCTTTTTGTAGAATCTGCAAGTGCACATTTGGAACTCTTGGAGGCCAACGCTGGAAAAGGAAATATCCTCACATAGAAACTAGACAGAAGCATTCTCAGAAAGTTGCTTGGAAGAGTGCATTCAACTCACAGACTTGAACCTTTCTTTTGAAAGAGCAGTTTTGGAACACTCTTTTTGTAGAATCTGCTAGTGTATATTTGGAGCGCTGTGAGGCCTATGCTGGGAAATGAAATATCTTCACCTAAAAACTAGACGGAATCATTCTCAGAAACTTCTGTGTGATGAGTGCATTCAACTCACAGACTTGAACGTTCCTTTTGATAGAACAGTTTTGAAACCCTCCTTTTGTACAATCTGCAAGTGTTTATTTCGAGCGCTAGGGGGTCTATGCTGGAAAAGGAAATGTCTTCAAATGACAACTACACAGAAGCATTCTCAGAAACTTCTTTGTGATGAGTGCCTTCAACTCACAGACTTGAACCTTCCTTTTGAAAGAGCAGTTTTGAAACACTCTTTTTGTAGAATCTGCAAGTGGATATTTGGAGCGCTTTGAGGCCTATGCTGGGCAATGGAGTATCTTCTCCTAAAAACTAGACAGAAGCATTCTCAGAAACTTCTGTGTGATGAGTGCATTCAACTCACAGACTTGAACATTGCTTTTGATAGAGCAGTTTGGAAACACTCCTTTTGTAAAATCTGCAAGTGTTTATTTGGAGCGCTTTGAGGCCTATCCTGGAATAGGAAATATCTTCACATAATAACTAGACAGAAGCATTCTCAGAAACTTCTTTGTGATGAGTGCATTCTACTCACAGAGTTGAACCTTCTTTGTGATAGAAGAGTTTTCAAACTCTCTTTTTGTAGAATCTGCAAGTGCACATTTGGAACTGTTGGAGGCCAACGCTGGAAAAGGAAACATCCTCACTTAAAAACTAGACAGAAGCATTCTCAGAAACTTGCTTGTGACGAGTGCATTCAACTCACAGACTTGAACTTTTCTTTTGAAAGAGCAGTTTTGGAACACTCTTTTTGTAGAATCTGCTAGTGTATATTTGGAGCGCTGTGAGGCCTATGCTGGGAAATGAAATATCTTCACCTAAAAACTAGACGGAAGCAATCTCCGAAACTTCTGTGTGATGAGTGCATTCAACTCACAGACTTGAACGTTCCTTTTGATAGAACAGTTTTGAAACACTCCTTTTGTAGAATCTGCAAGTGTTTATTTCGAGTGCTTGGGGGTCTATGCTGGAAAAGGAAATGTCTTCAAATAACAACTACACAGAAGCATTCTCAGAAACTTCTTTGTGATGAGTGCCTTCAACTCACAGACTTGAACCTTCCTTTTGAAAGAGCAGTTTTGAAACACTCTTTTTGTAGAATCTGCAAGTGGATATTTGGAGCGCTTTGAGGCCTATGCTGGGAAATGAAATATCTTCTCCTAAAAACTAGACAGAAGCATTCTCAGAAACTTCTGTGTGATGAGTGCATTCAACTCACAGATTTGAACACTGCTTTTGATAGAGCAGTTTGGAAACACTCCTTTTGTAAAATCTGCAAGTGTTTATTTGGAGCGCTTTGAGGCCTATCCTGGAAAAGGAAATATCGTCACATAATAACTAGACAGAAGCATTCTCAGAAACTTCTTTGGAGGAGTGCATTCTACTCACAGAGTTGAACATTCTTTGTGATAGAAGAGTTTTCAAACTCTCTTTTTGTAGAATCTGCAAGTGCACTTTTGGAACTGTTGGAGGCCAACGCTGGAAAAGGAAACATCCTCACATAGAAACTAGACAGAAGCATTCTCAGAAACTTGCTTGTGACGAGTGCATTCAACTCACAGACTTGAACCTTTCTTTTGAAAGAGCAGTTTTGGAACACTCTTTTTGTAGAATCTGCTAGTGTATATTTGGAGCGCTGTGAGGCCTATGCTGGGAAATGAAATATCTTCACCTAAAACTAGACGGAAGCATTCTCCGAAACTTCTGTGTGATGAGTGCATTCAACTGACAGACTTGAACGTTCCTTTTGACAGAACAGTTTTGAAACACTCCTTTTGTAGAATCTGCAAGTGTTTATTTCGAACGCTTGGAGGCCTACGCTGGAAAAGGAAATGTCTTCAAATAACAACTACACAGAAGCATTCTCAGAAACTTCTTTGTGATGAGTGCATTCAACCCACAGACTTGAACCTTCCTTCTGAAAGAGCCGTTTTGAAACACTCTTTTTGTAGAATCTGCAAGTGGATATTTGGAGCGCTTTGAGGTCTATGCTGTGATATGAAATATCTTCTCCTAAAAAGTAGACAGAAGCATTCTCAGAAACTTCTGTGTGATGAGTGCATTCAACTCACAGACTTGAACAATGCTTTTGATAGAGCAGTTTGTAAACACTCCTTTTGTAAAATCTGCAAGTGTTTATTTGGAGCGCTTTGAGGCCTATCCTGGAAAAGGAAATATCGTCACATAATAACTAGACAGAAGCATTCTCAGAAACTTCTTTGGAGGAGGGCATTCTACTCACATAGTTGAACATTCTTTGTGATAGAAAGTTTTCAAACTCTCTTTTTGTAGAATCTGCAAGTGCACTTTTGGAACTGTTGGAGGCCAACGCTGGAAAAGGAAACATCCTCACATAGAAACTAGACAGAAGCATTCTCAGAAACTTGCTTGTGACGAGTGCATTCAACTCACAGACTTGAACCTTTCTTTTGAAAGAGCAGTTTTGGAACACTCTTTTTGTAGAATCTGCTAGTGTATATTTGGAGCGCTGTGAGGCCTATGCTGGGAAATGAAATATCTTCACCTAAAAACTAGACGGAAGCATTCTCAGAAACTTCTGTGTGATGAGTGCATTCAACTCACAGACTTGAACGTTCCTTTTGATAGAACAGTTTTGAAACACTCCTTTTGTAGAATCTGCAAGTGTTTCTTTCGAGTGCTTGGAGGCCTATGCTGGAAAAGGAAATGTCTTCAAATAACAACTACACAGAAGCATTCTCAGAAACTTCTTTGTGATGAGTGCATTCAACTCACAGACTTGAACCTTCCTTTTGAAAGAGCAGTTTTGAAACACTCTTTTTGTAGAATCTGCAAGTTGATATTTGGAGCACTTTGAGGCCTATGCTGGGAAATGAAATATCTTCTCCTAAAAACTAGACAGAAGCATTCTCAGAAACTTCTGTGTGATGAGTGCATTCAACTCACAGTCTTGAACACTGCTTTTGATAGAGCAGTTTGGAAACACTCCTTTTGTAAAATCTGCAAGTATTTATTTGGAGCGCATTGAGGCCTATCCTGGAAAAGGAAATATCTTCACATAATAACTAGACAGAAGCATTCTCAGAAACTTCTTTGTGATGAGTGCATTCTACGCACAGAGTTGAACCTTCTTTGTGATAGAAGAGTTTTCAAACTCTCTTTTTGTAGAATCTGCAAGTGCACATTTGGAACTGTTGGAGGCCAACGCTGGAAAAGGAAACATCCTCACTTAGAAACTAGACAGAAGCATTCTCAGAAACTTGCTTGTGACGAGTGCATTCAACTCACAGACTTGAACCTTTCTTTTGAAAGAGCAGTTTTGGAACACTCTTTTTGTAGAATCTGCTAGTGTATATTTGGAGCGCTGTGAGGCCTATGCTGGGAAATGAAATATCTTCACCTAAAAACTAGACGGAAGCATTCTCAGAAACTTCTGTGTGATGAGTGCATTCAACTCACAGGCTTGAACGTTCCTTTTGATAGAACAGTTTTGAAACACTCCTTTTGTAGAATCTGCAAGTGTTTATTTCGAGTGCTTGGGGGCCTATGCTGGAAAAGGAAATGTCTTCAAATAACAACTACACAGAAGCATTCTCAGAAACTTCTTTGTGATGAGTGCCTTCAACTCACAGACTTGAACCTTCCTTTTGAAAGAGCAGTTTTGAAACACTCTTTTTGTAGAATCTGCAAGTGGATATTTGGAGCGCTTTGAGGCCTATGCTGGGAAATGAAATATCTTCTCCTAAAAACTAGACAGAAGCATTCTCAGAAACTTCTGTGTGATGAGTGCATTCAACTCACAGATTTGAACACTGCTTTTGATAGAGCAGTTTGGAAACACTCCTTTTGTAAAATCTGCAAGTGTTTATTTGGAGCGCTTTGAGGCCTATCCTGGAAAAGGAAATATCGTCACATAATAACTAGACAGAAGCATTCTCAGAAACTTCTTTGTGATGAGTGCATTCTACTCACGGAGTTGAACCTTCTTTGTGATAGAAGAGTTTTCAATCTCTCTTTCTGTAGAATCTGCAAGTGCACATTTGGAACTGTTGGAGGCCAACGCTGGAAAAGGAAACATCCTCACATAGAAACTAGACAGAAGCATTCTCAGAAACTTGCTTGTGACGAGTCCATTCAACTCACAGACTTGAACCTTTCTTTTGAAAGAGCAGTTTTGGAACACTCTTTTTGTAGAATCTGCTAGTGTATATTTGGAGCGCTGTGAGGCCTATGCTGGGAAATGAAATATCTTCACCTAAAAACTAGACGGAAGCATTCTCAGAAACTTCTGTGTGATGAGTGCATTCAACTCACAGACTTGAACGTTCCTTTTGATAGAACAGTTTTGAAACACTCCTTTTGTAGAATCTGCAAGTGTTTCTTTCGAGTGCTTGGAGGCCTATGGTGGAAAAGGAAATGTCTTCAAATAACAACTACACAGAAGCATTCTCAGAAACTTCTTTGTGATGAGTGCATTCAACTCACAGACTTGAACCTTCCTTTTGAAAGAGCAGTTTTGAAACACTCTTTTTGTAGAATCTGCTAGTGTATATTTGGAGCACTTTGAGGCCTATGCTGGGAAATGAAATATCTTCTCCTAAAAACTAGACGGAAGCATTCTCAGAAACTTCTGTGTGATGAGTGCATTCAACTCACCGACTTGAATGTTCCATTTGATAGAACAGTTTTGAAACACTCCTTTTGTACAATCTGCAAGTGTTTATTTCGAGTGCTTGGAGGCCTATGCTGGAAAAGGAAATGTCTTCAAATAACAACTACACAGAAGCATTCTCAGAAACTTCTTTGTGATGAGTGCATTCAACTCACAGACTTGAACCTTCCTTTTGAAAGAGCAGCTTTGAAACACTCTTTTTGTAGAATCTGCAAGTGGATATTTGGAGCGCTTTGAGGCCTATGCTGGGAAAAGAAATATTTTCTCCTAAAAACTAGACAGAAGCATTCTCAGAAACTTCTGTGTGATGAGTGCATTCAACTCACAGACTTGAACACTGCTTTTGATAGAGCAGTTTGGAAACACTCCTTTTGTAAAATCTGCGTGTTTATTTGGAGCGCTTTGAGGCCTATCCTGGAAAAGGAAATATCTTCACATAATAACTAGACCGAAGCATTCTCAGAAACTACTTTGTGATGAGTGCATTCTACTCACAGAGTTGAACCTTCTTTTTGATAGAAGAGTTTTCAAACTCTCTTTTTGTAGAATCTGCAAGTGCACATTTGGAACTCTTGGAGGCCAACGCTGGAAAAGGAAATATCCTCACATAGAAACTAGACAGAAGCATTCTCAGAAAGTTGCTTGGACGAGTGCATTCAACTCACAGACTTGAACCTTTCTTTTGAAAGAGCAGTTTTGGAACACTCTTTTTGTAGAATCTGCTAGTGTATATTTGGAGCGCTGTGAGGCCTATGCTGGGAAATGAAATATCTTCACCTAAAAACTAGACGGAATCATTCTCAGAAACTTCTGTGTGATGAGTGCATTCAACTCACAGACTTGAACGTTCCTTTTGATAGAACAGTTTTGAAACACTCCTTTTGTACAATCTGCAAGTGTTTATTTCGAGCGCTTGGGGGTCTATGCTGGAAAAGGAAATGTCTTCAAATAACAACTACACAGAAGCATTCTCAGAAACTTCTTTGTGATGAGTGCCTTCAACTCACAGACTTGAACCTTCCTTTTGAAAGAGCAGTTTTGAAACACTCTTTTTGTAGAATCTGCAAGTGGATATTTGGAGCGCTTTGAGGCCTATGCTGGGCAATGGAGTATCTTCTCCTAAAAACTAGACAGAAGCATTCTCAGAAACTTCTGTGTGATGAGTGCATTCAACTCACAGACTTGAACATTGCTTTTGATAGAGCAGTTTGGAAACACTCCTTTTGTAAAATCTGCAAGTGTTTATTTGGAGCGCTTTGAGGCCTATCCTGGAAAAGGAAATATCTTCACACAATAACTAGACAGAAGCATTCTCAGAAACTTCTTTGTGATGAGTGCATTCTACTCACAGAGTTGAACCTTCTTTGTGATAGAAGAGTTTTCAAACTCTCTTTTTGTAGAATCTGCAAGTGCACATTTGGAACTGTTGGAGGCCAACGCTGGAAAAGGAAACATCCTCACATAGAAACTAGACAGAAGCATTCTCAGAAACTTGCTTGTGACGAGTGCATTCAACTCACAGACTTGAACCTTTCTTTTGAAAGAGCAGTTTTGGAACACACTTTTTGTAGAATCTGCTAGTGTATATTTGGAGCGCTGTGAGGCCTATGCTGGGAAATGAAATATCTTCACCTAAAAACTAGACGGAAGCATTCTCCGAAACTTCTGTGTGATGAGTGCATTCAACTGACAGACTTGAACGTTCCTTTTGACAGAACAGTTTTGAAACACTCCTTTTGTAGAATCTGCAAGTGTTTATTTCGAACGCTTGGAGGCCTACGCTGGAAAAGGAAATGTCTTCAAATAACAACTACACAGAAGCATTCTCAGAAACTTCTTTGTGATGAGTGCATTCAACTCACAGACTTTAACCTTCCTTTTGATAGAACAGTTTTGAAACACTCCTTTTGTACAATCTGCAAGTGTTTATTTCGAGTGCTTGGAGGCCTATGCTGGAAAAGGAAATGTCTTCAAATAACAACTACACAGAAGCATTCTCAGAAACTTCTTTGTGATGAGTGCATTCAACTCACAGACTTGAACCTTCCTTTTGAAAGAGCAGCTTTGAAACACTCTTTTTGTAGAATCTGCAAGTGGATATTTGGAGCGCTTTGAGGCCTATGCTGGGAAATGAAATATTTTCTCCTAAAAACTAGACAGAAGCATTCTCAGAAACTTCTGTGTGATGAGTGCATTCAACTCACAGACTTGAACATTGCTTTTGATAGAGCAGTTTGGAAACACTCCTTTTGTAAAATCTGCAAGTGTTTATTTGGAGCGCTTTGAGGCCTATCCTGGAAAAGGATATATCTTCACATAATAACTAGACAGAAGCATTCTCAGAAACTTCTTTGTGATGAGTGCATTCTACTCACAGAGTTGATCCTTCTTTGTGATAGAAGAGTTTTCAAACTCTCTTTTTGTAGAATCTGCAAGTGCACATTTGGAACTGTTGGAGTCCAACGCTGGAAAAGGAAACATCCTCACATAGAAACTAGACAGAAGCATTCTCAGAAACTTGCTTGTGACGAGTGCATTCAACTCACAGACTTGAACCTTTCTTTTGAAAGAGCAGTTTTGGAACACTCTTTTTGTAGAATCTGCTAGTGTATATTTGGAGCGCTGTGAGGCCTATGCTGGGAAATGAAATATCTTCACCTAAAAACTAGACGGAAGCAATCTCCGAAACTTCTGTGTGATGAGTGCATTCAACTCACAGACTTGAACGTTCCTTTTGATAGAACAGTTTTGAAACACTCCTTTTGTAGAATCTGCAAGTGTTTATTTCGAGTGCTTGGGGGTCTATGCTGGAAAAGGAAATGTCTTCAAATAACAACTACACAGAAGCATTCTCAGAAACTTCTTTGTGATGAGTGCCTTCAACTCACAGACTTGAACCTTCCTTTTGAAAGAGCAGTTTTGAAACACTCTTTTTGTAGAATCTGCAAGTGGATATTTGGAGCGCTTTGAGGCCTATGCTGGGAAATGAAATATCTTCTCCTAAAAACTAGACAGAAGCATTCTCAGAAACTTCTGTGTGATGAGTGCATTCAACTCACAGATTTGAACACTGCTTTTGATAGAGCAGTTTGGAAACACTCCTTTTGTAAAATCTGCAAGTGTTTATTTGGAGCGCTTTGAGGCCTATCCTGGAAAAGGAAATATCTTCACATAATAACTAGACAGAAGCATTCTCAGAAACTTCTTTGTGATGAGTGCATTATACTCACAGAGCTGAACCTTCTTTGTGATAGAAGAGTTTTCAAACTCTCTTTTTGTAGAATCTGCAAGTGCACATTTGGAACTGTTGGAGGCCAACGCTGGAAAAGGAAACATCCTCACATAGAAACTAGACAGAAGCATTCTCAGAAACTTGCTTGTGACGAGTGCATTCAACTCACAGACTTGAACCTTTCTTTTGAAAGAGCAGTTTTGGAACACTCTTTTTGTAGAATCTGCTAGTGTATATTTGGAGCGCTGTGAGGCCTATGCTGGGAAATGAAATATCTTCACCTAAAACTAGACGGAAGCATTCTCCGAAACTTCTGTGTGATGAGTGCATTCAACTGACAGACTTGAACGTTCCTTTTGACAGAACAGTTTTGAAACACTCCTTTTGTAGAATCTGCAAGTGTTTATTTCGAACGCTTGGAGGCCTACGCTGGAAAAGGAAATGTCTTCAAATAACAACTACACAGAAGCATTCTCAGAAACTTCTTTGTGATGAGTGCATTCAACCCACAGACTTGAACCTTCCTTCTGAAAGAGCCGTTTTGAAACACTCTTTTTGTAGAATCTGCAAGTGGATATTTGGAGCGCTTTGAGGTCTATGCTGTGATATGAAATATCTTCTCCTAAAAAGTAGACAGAAGCATTCTCAGAAACTTCTGTGTGATGAGTGCATTCAACTCACAGACTTGAACAATGCTTTTGATAGAGCAGTTTGGAAACACTCCTTTTGTAAAATCTGCAAGTGTTTATTTGGAGCGCTTTGAGGCCTATCCTGGAAAAGGAAATATCGTCACATAATAACTAGACAGAAGCATTCTCAGAAACTTCTTTGGAGGAGTGCATTCTACTCACAGAGTTGAACATTCTTTGTGATAGAAGAGTTTTCAAACTCTCTTTTTGTAGAATCTGCAAGTGCACATTTGGAACTGTTGGAGGCCAACGCTGGAAAAGGAAACATCCTCACATAGAAACTAGACAGAAGCATTCTCAGAAACTTGCTTGTGACGAGTGCATTCAACTCACAGACTTGAACCTTTCTTTGGAAAGAGCAGTTTTGGAACACTCTTTTTGTAGAATCTGCTAGTGTATATTTGGAGCGCTGTGAGGCCTATGCTGGGAAATGAAATATCTTCACCTAAAAACTAGACGGAAGCATTCTCAGAAACTTCTGTGTGATGAGTGCATTCAACTCACAGACTTGAACGTTCCTTTTTATAGAACAGTTTTGAAACACTCCTTTTGTAGAATCTGCAAGGGTTTCTTTCGAGTGCTTGGAGGCCTATGCTGGAAAAGGAAATGTCTTCAAATAACAACTACACAGAAGCATTCTCAGAAACTTCTTTGTGATGAGTGCATTCAACTCACAGACTTGAACCTTCCTTTTGAAAGAGCAGTTTTGAAACACTCTTTTTGTAGAATCTGCAAGTTGATATTTGGAGCACTTTGAGGCCTATGCTGGGAAATGAAATATCTTCTCCTAAAAACTAGACAGAAGAATTCTCAGAAACTTCTGTGTGATGAGTGCATTCAACTCACAGTCTTGAACACTGCTTTTGATAGAGCAGTTTGGAAACACTCCTTTTGTAAAATCTGCAAGTATTTATTTGGAGCGCATTGAGGCCTATCCTGGAAAAGGAAATATCTTCACATAATAACTAGACAGAAGCATTCTCAGAAACTTCTTTGTGATGAGTGCATTCTACGCACAGAGTTGAACCTTCTTTGTGATAGAAGAGTTTTCAAACTCTCTTTTTGTAGAATCTGCAAGTGCACATTTGGAACTGTTGGAGGCCAACGCTGGAAAAGGAAACATCCTCACTTAGAAACTAGACAGAAGCATTCTCAGAAACTTGCTTGTGACGAGTGCATTCAACTCACAGACTTGAACCTTTCTTTTGAAAGAGCAGTTTTGGAACACTCTTTTTGTAGAATCTGCTAGTGTATATTTGGAGCGCTGTGAGGCCTATGCTGGGAAATGAAATATCTTCACCTAAAAACTAGACGGAAGCATTCTCAGAAACTTCTGTGTGATGAGTGCATTCAACTCACCGGCTTGAACGTTCCTTTTGATAGAACAGTTTTGAAACACTCCTTTTGTAGAATCTGCAAGTGTTTATTTCGAGTGCTTGGGGGCCTATGCTGGAAAAGGAAATGTCTTCAAATAACAACTACACAGAAGCATTCTCAGAAACTTCTTTGTGATGAGTGCCTTCAACTCACAGACTTGAACCTTCCTTTTGAAAGAGCAGTTTTGAAACACTCTTTTTGTAGAATCTGCAAGTGGATATTTGGAGCGCTTTGAGGCCTATGCTGGGAAATGAAATATCTTCTCCTAAAAACTAGACAGAAGCATTCTCAGAAACTTCTGTGTGATGAGTGCATTCAACTCACAGTCTTGAACACTGCTTTTGATAGAGCAGTTTGGAAACACTCCTTTTGTAAAATCTGCAAGTATTTATTTGGAGCGCATTGAGGCCTATCCTGGAAAAGGAAATATCTTCACATAATAACTAGACAGAAGCATTCTCAGAAACTTCTTTGTGATGAGTGCATTCTACGCACAGAGTTGAACCTTCTTTGTGATAGAAGAGTTTTCAAACTCTCTTTTTGTAGAATCTGCAAGTGCACATTTGGAACTGTTGGAGGCCAACGCTGGAAAAGGAAACATCCTCACTTAGAAACTAGACAGAAGCATTCTCAGAAACTTGCTTGTGACGAGTGCATTCAACTCACAGACTTGAACCTTTCTTTTGAAAGAGCAGTTTTGGAACACTCTTTTTGTAGAATCTGCTAGTGTATATTTGGAGCGCTGTGAGGCCTATGCTGGGAAATGAAATATCTTCACCTAAAAACTAGACGGAAGCATTCTCAGAAACTTCTGTGTGATGAGTGCATTCAACTCACAGGCTTGAACGTTCCTTTTGATAGAACAGTTTTGAAACACTCCTTTTGTAGAATCTGCAAGTGTTTATTTCGAGTGCTTGGGGGCCTATGCTGGAAAAGGAAATGTCTTCAAATAACAACTACACAGAAGCATTCTCAGAAACTTCTTTGTGATGAGTGCCTTCAACTCACAGACTTGAACCTTCCTTTTGAAAGAGCAGTTTTGAAACACTCTTTTTGTAGAATCTGCAAGTGGATATTTGGAGCGCTTTGAGGCCTATGCTGGGAAATGAAATATCTTCTCCTAAAAACTAGACAGAAGCATTCTCAGAAACTTCTGTGTGATGAGTGCATTCAACTCACAGATTTGAACACTGCTTTTGATAGAGCAGTTTGGAAACACTCCTTTTGTAAAATCTGCAAGTGTTTATTTGGAGCGCTTTGAGGCCTATCCTGGAAAAGGAAATATCGTCACATAATAACTAGACAGAAGCATTCTCAGAAACTTCTTTGTGATGAGTGCATTCTACTCACAGAGCTGAACCTTCTTTGTGATAGAAGAGTTTTCAAACTCTCTTTTTGTAGAATCTGCAAGTGCACATTTGGAACTGTTGGAGGCCAACGCTGGAAAAGGAAACATCCTCACTTAGAAACTAGACAGAAGCATTCTCAGAAACTTGCTTGTGACGAGTGCATTCAACTCACAGACTTGAACCTTTCTTTTGAAAGAGCAGTTTTGGAACACTCTTTTTGTAGAATCTGCTAGTGTATATTTGGAGCGCTGTGAGGCCTATGCTGGGAAATGAAATATCTTCACCTAAAAATTAGACGGAAGCATTCTCAGAAACTTCTGTGTGATGAGTGCATTCAACTCACAGGCTTGAACGTTCCTTTTGATAGAACAGTTTTGAAACACTCCTTTTGTAGAATCTGCAAGTGTTTATTTCGAGTGCTTGGGGTCCTATGCTGGAAAAGGAAATGTCTTCAAATAACAACTACACAGAAGCATTCTCAGAAACTTCTTTGTGATGAGTGCATTCAACTCACAGACTTGAACCATCCTTTTGAAAGAGCAGTTTTGAAACACTCTTTTTGTAGAATCTGCTAGTGTATATTTGGAGCACTTTGAGGCCTATGCTGGGAAATGAAATATCTTCACATAAAAACTAGACGGAAGCATTCTCAGAAACTTCTGTGTGATGAGTGCATTCAACTCACAGACTTGAATGTTCCATTTGATAGAACAGTTTTGAAACACTCCTTTTGTACAATCTGCAAGTGTTTATTTCGAGTGCTTGGAGGCCTATGCTGGAAAAGGAAATGTCTTCAAATAACAACTACACAGAAGCATTCTCAGAAACTTCTTTGTGATGAGTGCATTCAACTCACAGACTTGAACCTTCCTTTTGAAAGAGCAGCTTTGAAACACTCTTTTTGTAGAATCTGCAAGTGGATATTTGGAGCGCTTTGAGGCCTATGCTGGGAAATGAAATATTTTCTCCTAAAAACTAGACAGAAGCATTCTCAGAAACTTCTGTGTGATGAGTGCATTCAACTCACAGACTTGAACACTGCTTTTGATAGAGCAGTTTGGAAACACTCCTTTTGTAAAATCTGCGTGTTTATTTGGAGCGCTTTGAGGCCTATCCTGGAAAAGGAAATATCTTCACATAATAACTAGACCGAAGCATTCTCAGAAACTACTTTGTGATGAGTGCATTCTACTCACAGAGTTGAACCTTCTTTGTGATAGAAGAGTTTTCAAACTCTCTTTTTGTAGAATCTGCAAGTGCACATTTGGAACTCTTGGAGGCCAACGCTGGAAAAGGAAATATCCTCACATAGAAACTAGACAGAAGCATTCTCAGAAAGTTGCTTGGAAGAGTGCATTCAACTCACAGACTTGAACCTTTCTTTTGAAAGAGCAGTTTTGGAACACTCTTTTTGTAGAATCTGCTAGTGTATATTTGGAGCGCTGTGAGGCCTATGCTGGGAAATGAAATATCTTCACCTAAAAACTAGACGGAATCATTCTCAGAAACTTCTGTGTGATGAGTGCATTCAACTCACAGACTTGAACGTTCCTTTTGATAGAACAGTTTTGAAACCCTCCTTTTGTACAATCTGCAAGTGTTTATTTCGAGCGCTAGGGGGTCTATGCTGGAAAAGGAAATGTCTTCAAATGACAACTACACAGAAGCATTCTCAGAAACTTCTTTGTGATGAGTGCCTTCAACTCACAGACTTGAACCTTCCTTTTGAAAGAGCAGTTTTGAAACACTCTTTTTGTAGAATCTGCAAGTGGATATTTGGAGCGCTTTGAGGCCTATGCTGGGCAATGGAGTATCTTCTCCTAAAAACTAGACAGAAGCATTCTCAGAAACTTCTGTGTGATGAGTGCATTCAACTCACAGACTTGAACATTGCTTTTGATAGAGCAGTTTGGAAACACTCCTTTTGTAAAATCTGCAAGTGTTTATTTGGAGCGCTTTGAGGCCTATCCTGGAAAAGGAAATATCTTCACATAATAACTAGACAGAAGCATTCTCAGAAACTTCTTTGTGATGAGTGCATTCTACTCACAGAGTTGAACCTTCTTTGTGATAGAAGAGTTTTCAAACTCTCTTTTTGTAGAATCTGCAAGTGCACATTTGGAACTGTTGGAGGCCAACGCTGGAAAAGGAAACATCCTCACTTAAAAACTAGACAGAAGCATTCTCAGAAACTTGCTTGTGACGAGTGCATTCAACTCACAGACTTGAACCTTTCTTTTGAAAGAGCAGTTTTGGAACACTCTTTTTGTAGAATCTGCTAGTGTATATTTGGAGCGCTGTGAGGCCTATGCTGGGAAATGAAATATCTTCACCTAAAAACTAGACGGAAGCATTCTCAGAAACTTCTGTGTGATGAGTGCATTCAACTCACAGGCTTGAACGTTCCTTTTGATAGAACAGTTTTGAAACACTCCTTTTGTAGAATCTGCAAGTGTTTATTTCGAGTGCTTGGGGGCCTATGCTGGAAAAGGAAATGTCTTCAAATAACAACTACACAGAAGCATTCTCAGAAACTTCTTTGTGATGAGTGCATTCAACTCACAGACTTGAACCTTCCTTTTGAAAGAGCAGTTTTCAAACACTCTTTTTGTAGAATCTGCAAGTGGATATTTGGATCGCTTTGAGGCCTATGCTGGGAAATGAAATATCTTCTCCTAAAAACTTGAGAGAAGCATTCTCAGAAACTTCTGTGTGATGAGTGCATTCAACTCACAGACTTGAACACTGCTTTTGATAGAGCAGTTTGGAAACACTCCTTTTGTAAAATCTGCAAGTGTTTATTTGGAGCGCTTTGAGGCCTATCCTGGAAAAGGAAATATCGTCACATAATAACTAGACAGAAGCATTCTCAGAAACTTCTTTGTGATGAGTGCATTCTACTCACGGAGTTGAACCTTCTTTGTGATAGAAGAGTTTTCAATCTCTCTTTCTGTAGAATCTGCAAGTGCACATTTGGAACTGTTGGAGGCCAACGCTGGAAAAGGAAACATCCTCACATAGAAACTAGACAGAAGCATTCTCAGAAACTTGCTTGTGACGAGTGCATTCAACTCACAGACTTGAACCTTTCTTTTGAAAGAGCAGTTTTGGAACACTCTTTTTGTAGAATCTGCTAGTGTATATTTGGAGCGCTGTGAGGCCTATGCTGGGAAATGAAATATCTTCACCTAAAAACTAGACGGAATCATTCTCAGAAACTTCTGTGTGATGAGTGCATTCAACTCACAGACTTGAACGTTCCTTTTGATAGAACAGTTTTGAAACACTCCTTTTGTACAATCTGCAAGTGTTTATTTCGAGCGCTTGGGGGTCTATGCTGGAAAAGGAAATGTCTTCAAATAACAACTACACAGAAGCATTCTCAGAAACTTCTTTGTGATGAGTGCCTTCAACTCACAGACTTGAACCTTCCTTTTGAAAGAGCAGTTTTGAAACACTCTTTTTGTAGAATCTGCAAGTGGATATTTTGAGCGCTTTGAGGCCTATGCTGGGAAATGAAATATCTTCTCCTAAAAACTAGACAGAAGCATTCTCAGAAACTTCTGTGTGATGAGTGCATTCAACTCACAGATTTGAGCACTGCTTTTGATAGAGCAGTTTGGAAACACTCCTTTTGTAAAATCTGCAAGTGTTTATTTGGAGCGCTTTGAGGCCTATCCTGGAAAAGGAAATATCTTCACATAATAACTAGACAGAAGCATTCTCAGAAACTTCTTTGTGATGAGTGCATTCTACTCACAGAGCTGAACCTTCTTTGTGATAGAAGAGTTTTCAAACTCTCTTTTTGTAGAATCTGCAAGTGCACATTTGGAACTGTTGGAGGCCAACGCTGGAAAAGGAAACATCCTCACATAGAAACTAGACAGAAGCATTCTCAGAAACTTGCTTGTGACGAGTGCATTCAACTCACAGACTTGAACCTTTCTTTTGAAAGAGCAGTTTTGGAACACTCTTTTTGTAGAATCTGCTAGTGTATATTTGGAGCGCTGTGAGGCCTATGCTGGGAAATGAAATATCTTCACCTAAAAACTAGACGGAAGCATTCTCAGAAACTTCTGTGTGATGAGTGCATTCAACTCACAGACTTGAACGTTCCTTTTGATAGAACAGTTTTGAAACACTCCTTTTGTAGAATCTGCAAGTGTTTATTTCGAGTGCTTGGAGGCCTATGCTGGAAAAGGAAATGTCTTCAAATAACAACTACACAGAAGCATTCTCAGAAACTCCTTTGTGATGAGTGCATTCAACTCACAGACTTGAACCTTCCTTTTGAAAGAGCAGCTTTGAAACACTCTTTTTGTAGAATCTGCAAGTGGATATTTAGAGCGCTTTGAGGCCTATGCTGGGAAATGAAATATCTTCTCCTAAAAACTAGACAGAAGCATTCTCAGAAACTTCTGTGTGATGAGTGCATTCAACTCACAGACTTGAACATTGCTTTTGATAGAGCAGTTTGGAAACACTCCTTTTGTAAAATCTGCAAGTGTTTATTTGGAGCGCTTTGAGGCCTATCCTGGAAAAGGAAATATCCTCACATAATAACTAGACAGAAGATTCTCAGAAACTTCTTTGTGATGAGTGCATTCTACTCACAGAGTTGAACCTTCTTTGTGATAGAAGACTTTTCAAACTCTCTTTTTGTAGAATCTGCAAGTGCACATTTGGAACTGTTGGAGTCCAACGCTGGAAAAGGAAACATCCTCACATAGAAACTAGACAGAAGCATTCTCAGAAACTTGCTTGTGACGAGTGCATTCAACTCACAGACTTGAACTTTTCTTTTGAAAGAGCAGTTTTGGAACACTCTTTTTGTAGAATCTGCTAGTGTATATTTGGAGCGCTGTGAGGCCTATGCTGGGAAATGAAATATCCTCACCTAAAAACTAGACGGAAGCATTCTGAGAAACTTCTGTGTGATGAGTGCATTCAACTCACAGACTTGAACGTTCCTTTTTATAGAACAGTTTTGAAACACTCCTTTTGTAGAATCTGCAAGTGTTTCTTTCGAGTGCTTGGAGGCCTATGCTGGAAAAGGAAATGTCTTCAAATAACAACTACACAGAAGCATTCTCAGAAACTTCTTTGTGATGAGTGCATTCAACTCACAGACTTGAACCTTCCTTTTGAAAGAGCAGTTTTGAAACACTCTTTTTGTAGAATCTGCAAGTTGATATTTGGAGCACTTTGAGGCCTATGCTGGGAAATGAAATATCTTCTCCTAAAAACTAGACAGAAGCATTCTCAGAAACTTCTGTGTGATGAGTGCATTCAACTCACAGTCTTGAACACTGCTTTTGATAGAGCAGTTTGGAAACACTCCTTTTGTAAAATCTGCAAGTGTTTATTTGGAGCGCATTGAGGCCTATCCTGGAAAAGGAAATATCTTCACATAATAACTAGACAGAAGCATTCTCAGAAACTTCTTTGTGATGAGTGCATTCTACACACAGAGTTGAACCTTCTTTGTGATAGAAGAGTTTTCAAACTCTCTTTTTGTAGAATCTGCAAGTGCACATTTGGAACTGTTGGAGGCCAACGCTGGAAAAGGAAACATCCTCACTTAGAAACTAGACAGAAGCATTCTCAGAAACTTGCTTGTGACGAGTGCATTCAACTCACAGACTTGAACCTTTCTTTTGAAAGAGCAGTTTTGGAACACTCTTTTTGTAGAATCTGCTAGTGTATATTTGGAGCGCTGTGAGGCCTATGCTGGGAAATGAAATATCTTCACCTAAAAACTAGACGGAAGCATTCCCAGAAACTTCTGTGTGATGAGTGCATTCAACTCACAGGCTTGAACGTTCCTTTTGATAGAACAGTTTTGAAACACTCCTTTTGTAGAATCTGCAAGTGTTTATTTCGAGTGCTTGGGGGCCTAGGCTGGAAAAGGAAATGTCTTCAAATAACAACTACACAGAAGCATTCTCAGAAACTTCTTTGTGATGAGTGCATTCAACTCACAGACTTGAACCTTCCTTTTGAAAGAGCAGTTTTCAAACACTCTTTTTGTAGAATCTGCAAGTGGATATTTGGATCGCTTTGAGGCCTATGCTGGGAAATGAAATATCTTCTCCTAAAAACTTGAGAGAAGCATTCTCAGAAACTTCTGTGTGATGAGTGCATTCAACTCACAGACTTGAACACTGCTTTTGATAGAGCAGTTTGGAAACACTCCTTTTGTAAAATCTGCAAGTGTTTATTTGGAGCGCTTTGAGGCCTATCCTGGAAAAGGAAATATCGTCACATAATAACTAGACAGAAGCATTCTCAGAAACTTCTTTGTGATGAGTGCATTCTACTCACGGAGTTGAACCTTCTTTGTGATAGAAGAGTTTTCAATCTCTCTTTCTGTAGAATCTGCAAGTGCACATTTGGAACTGTTGGAGGCCAACGCTGGAAAAGGAAACATCCTCACATAGAAACTAGACAGAAGCATTCTCAGAAACTTGCTTGTGACGAGTGCATTCAACTCACAGACTTGAACCTTTCTTTTGAAAGAGCAGTTTTGGAACACTCTTTTTGTAGAATCTGCTAGTGTATATTTGGAGCGCTGTGAGGCCTATGCTGGGAAATGAAATATCTTCACCTAAAAACTAGACGGAATCATTCTCAGAAACTTCTGTGTGATGAGTGCATTCAACTCACAGACTTGAACGTTCCTTTTGATAGAACAGTTTTGAAACACTCCTTTTGTACAATCTGCAAGTGTTTATTTCGAGCGCTTGGGGGTCTATGCTGGAAAAGGAATTGTCTTCAAATAACAACTACACAGAAGCATTCTCAGAAACTTCTTTGTGATGAGTGCCTTCAACTCACAGACTTGAACCTTCCTTTTGAAAGAGCAGTTTTGAAACACTCTTTTTGTAGAATCTGCAAGTGGATATTTGGAGCACTTTGAGGCCTATGCTGGGAAATGAAATATCTTCTCCTAAAAACTAGACAGAAGCATTCTCAGAAACTT
Source organism: Pongo pygmaeus (assembly GCF_028885625.2). Taxonomy (NCBI): domain Eukaryota; kingdom Metazoa; phylum Chordata; class Mammalia; order Primates; family Hominidae; genus Pongo; species Pongo pygmaeus. Next base: position 41,529,986 of record NC_072392.2, read on the forward strand.
CTGTGTGATGAGTGCATTCAACTCACATATTTGAACACTGCTTTTGATAGAGAAGTTTGGAAACACTCCTTTTGTAAAATCTGCAAGTGTTTATTTGGAGCGCTTTGAGGCCTATCCTGGAAAAGGAAATATCTTCACATAATAACTAGACAGAAGCATTCTCAGAAACTTCTTTGTGATGAGTGCATTCTACTCACAGAGCTGAACCTTCTTTGTGATAGAAGAGTTTTCAAACTCTCTTTTTGTAGAATCTGCAAGTGCACATTTGGAACTGTTGGAGGCCAACGCTGGAAAAGGAAACATCCTCACATAGAAACTAGACAGAAGCATTCTCAGAAACTTGCTTGTGACGAGTGCATTCAACTCACAGACTTGAACCTTTCTTTTGACAGAACAGTTTTGAAACACTCCTTTTGTAGAATCTGCAAGTGTTTATTTCGAACGCTTGGAGGCCTATGCTGGAAAAGGAAATGTCTTCAAATAACAACTACACAGAAGCATTCTCAGAAACTTCTTTGTGATGAGTGCATTCAACTCACAGACTTGAACCTTCCTTTTGAAAGAGCAGTTTTGAAACACTCTTTTTGTAGGATCTGCAAGTGGATATTTGGAGCGCTTTGAGGTCTATGCTGTGATATGAAATATCTTCTCCTAAAAACTAGACAGAAGCATTCTCAGAAACTTCTGTGTGATGAGTGCATTCAACTCACAGACTTGAACATTGCTTTTGATAGAGCAGTTTGGAAACACTCCTTTTGTAAAATCTGCAAGTGTTTATTTGGAGCGCTTTGAGGCCTATCCTGGAAAAGGAAATATCGTCACATAATAACTAGACAGAAGCATTCTCAGAAACTTCTTTGGATGAGTGCATTCTACTCACAGAGTTGAACATTCTTTGTGATAGAAGAGTTTTCAAACTCTCTTTTTGTAGAATCTGCAAGTGCACTTTTGGAACTGTTGGAGGCCCACGCTGGAAAAGGAAACATCCTCACATAGAAACTAGACAGAAGCATTCTCAGAAACTTGCTTGTGACGAGTGCATTCAACTCACAGACTTGAACCTTTCTTTTGAAAGAGCAGTTTTGGAACACTCTTTTTGTAGAATCTGCTATTGTATATTTGGAGCGCTGTGAGGCCTATGCTGGGAAATGAAATATCTTCACCTAAAAACTAGACGGAAGCATTCTCAGAAACTTCTGTGTGATGAGTGCATTCAACTCACAGACTTGAACGTTCCTTTTGATAGAACAGTTTTGAAACACTCCTTTTATAGAATCTGCAAGTGTTTATTTCGAGTGCTTGGAGTCCTATGCTGGAAAAGGAAATGTCTTCAAATAACAACTACACAGAAGCATTCTCAGAAACTTCTTTGTGATGAGTGCATTCAACTCACAGACTTGAACCTTCCTTTTGAAAGAGCAGCTTTGAAACACTCTTTTTGTAGAATCTGCAAGTGGATATTTGGAGCGGTTTGAGGCCTATGCTGGGAAATGAAATATTTTCTCCTAAAAACTAGACAGAAGCATTCTCAGAAACTTCTGTGTGATGAGTGCATTCAACTCACAGACTTGAACATTGCTTTTGATAGAGCAGTTTGGAAACACTCCTTTTGTAAAATCTGCAAGTGTTTATTTGGAGCGCTTTGAGGCCTATCCTGGAAAAGGAAATATCTTCACATAATAACTAGACAGAAGCATTCTCAGAAACTTCTTTGTGATGAGTGCATTCTACTCACAGAGTTGATCCTTCTTTGTGATAGAAGTGTTTTCAAACTCTCTTTTTGTAGAATCTGCAAGTGCACATTTGGAACTGTTGGAGTCCAACGCTGGAAAAGGAAACATCCTCACATAGAAACTAGACAGAAGCATTCTCAGAAACTTGCTTGTGACGAATGCATTCAACTCACAGACTTGAACCTTTCTTTTGAAAGAGCAGTTTTGGAACACTCTTTTTGTAGAATCTGCTAGTGTATATTTGGAGCGCTGTGAGGCCTATGCTGGGAAATGAAATATCTTCACCTAAAAACTAGACGGAAGCAATCTCCGAAACTTCTGTGTGATGAGTGCATTCAACTCACAGACTTGAACGTTCCTTTTGATAGAACAGTTTTGAAACACTCCTTTTGTAGAATCTGCAAGTGTTTATGTCGAGTGCTTGGGGGTCTATGCTGGAAAAGGAAATGTCTTCAAATAACAACTACACAGAAGCATTCTCAGAAACTTCTTTGTGATGAGTGCCTTCAACTCACAGACTTGAACCTTCCTTTTGAAAGAGCAGTTTTGAAACACTCTTTTTGTAGAATCTGCAAGTGGATATTTGGAGCGCTTTGAGGCCTATGCTGGGAAATGAAATATCTTCTCCTAAAAACTAGACAGAAGCATTCTCAGAAACTTCTGTGTGATGAGTGCATTCAACTCACAGATTTGAACACTGCTTTTGATAGAGCAGTTTGGAAACACTCCTTTTGTAAAATCTGCAAGTGTTTATTTGGAGCGCTTTGAGGCCTATCCTGGAAAAGGAAATATCTTCACATAATAACTAGACAGAAGCATTCTCAGAAACTTCTTTGTGATGAGTGCATTCTACTCACAGAGCTGAACCTTCTTTGTGATAGAAGAGTTTTCAAACTCTCTTTTTGTAGAATCTGCAAGTGCACATTTGGAACTGTTGGAGGCCAACGCTGGAAAAGGAAACATCCTCACATAGAAACTAGACAGAAGCATTCTCAGAAACTTGCTTGTGACGAGTGCATTCAACTCACAGACTTGAACCTTTCTTTTGAAAGAGCAGTTTTGGAACACTCTTTTTGTAGAATCTGCTAGTGTATATTTGGAGCGCTGTGAGGCCTATGCTGGGAAATGAAATATCTTCACCTAAAAACTAGACGGAAGCATTCTCAGAAACTTCTGTGTGATGAGTGCATTCAACTGACAGACTTGAACGTTCCTTTTGATAGAACAGTTTTGAAACACTCCTTTTGTAGAATCTGCAAGTGTTTATTTCGAGCGCTTGGAGGCCTATGGTGGAAAAGGAAATGTCTTCAAATAACAACTACACAGAAGCATTCTCAGAAACTTCTTTGTGATGAGTGCATTCAACTCACAGACTTGAACCTTCCTTTTGAAAGAGCAGCTTTGAAACACTCTTTTTGTAGAATCTGCAAGTGGATATTTGGAGCGCTTTGAGGCCTATGCTGGGAAATGAAATATTTTCTCCTAAAAACTAGACAGAAGCATTCTCAGAAACTTCTGTGTGATGAGTGCATTCAACTCACAGACTTGAACATTGCTTTTGATAGAGCAGTTTGGAAACACTCCTTTTGTAAAATCTGCAAGTGTTTATTTGGAGCGCTTTGAGGCCTATCCTGGAAAAGGAAATATCCTCACATAATAACTAGACAGAAGCATTCTCAGAAACTTCTTTGTGATGAGTGCATTCTACTCACAGAGTTGAACCTTCTTTGTGATAGAAGAGTTTTCAATCTCTCTTTTTGTAGAATCTGCAAGTGCACATTTGGAACTGTTGGAGTCCAACGCTGGAAAAGGAAACATCCTCACATAGAAACTAGACAGAAGCATTCTCAGAAACTTGCTTGTGACGAGTGCATTCAACTCACAGACTTGAACTTTTCTTTTGAAAGAGCAGTTTTGGAACACTCTTTTTGTAGAATCTGCTAGTGTATATTTGGAGCGCTGTGAGGCCTATGCTGGGAAACGAAATATCTTCACCTAAAAACTAGACGGAAGCATTCTGAGAAACTTCTGTGTGATGAGTGCATTCAACTCACAGACTTGAACGTTCCTTTTTATAGAACAGTTTTGAAACACTCCTTTTGTAGAATCTGCAAGTGTTTCTTTCGAGTGCTTGGAGGCCTATGCTGGAAAAGGAAATGTCTTCAAATAACAACTACACAGAAGCATTCTCAGAAACTTCTTTGTGATGAGTGCATTCAACTCACAGACTTGAACCTTCCTTTTGAAAGAGCAGTTTTGAAACACTCTTTTTGTAGAATCTGCAAGTTGATATTTGGAGCACTTTGAGGCCTATGCTGGGAAATGAAATATCTTCTCCTAAAAACTAGACAGAAGCATTCTCAGAAACTTCTGTGTGATGAGTGCATTCAACTCACAGTCTTGAACACTGCTTTTGATAGAGCAGTTTGGAAACACTCCTTTTGTAAAATCTGCAAGTGTTTATTTGGAGCGCATTGAGGCCTATCCTGGAAAAGGAAATATCTTCACATAATAACTAGACAGAAGCATTCTCAGAAACTTCTTTGTGATGAGTGCATTCTACGCACAGAGTTGAACCTTCTTTGTGATAGAAGAGTTTTCAAACTCTCTTTTTGTAGAATCTGCAAGTGCACATTTGGAACTGTTGGAGGCCAACGCTGGAAAAGGAAACATCCTCACTTAGAAACTAGACAGAAGCATTCTCAGAAACTTGCTTGTGACGAGTGCATTCAACTCACAGACTTGAACCTTTCTTTTGAAAGAGCAGTTTTGGAACACTCTTTTTGTAGAATCTGCTAGTGTATATTTGGAGCGCTGTGAGGCCTATGCTGGGAAATGAAATATCTTCACCTAAAAACTAGACGGAAGCATTCTCAGAAACTTCTGTGTGATGAGTGCATTCAACTCACAGGCTTGAACGTTCCTTTTGATAGAACAGTTTTGAAACACTCCTTTTGTAGAATCTGCAAGTGTTTATTACGAGTGCTTGGGGGCCTATGCTGGAAAAGGAAATGTCTTCAAATAACAACTACACAGAAGCATTCTCAGAAACTTCTTTGTGATGAGTGCATTCAACTCACAGACTTGAACCTTCCTTTTGAAAGAGCAGTTTTGAAACACTCTTTTTGTAGAATCTGCAAGTGGATATTTGGATCGCTTTGAGGCCTATGCTGGGAAATGAAATATCTTCTCCTAAAAACTTGAGAGAAGCATTCTCAGAAACTTCTGTGTGATGAGTGCATTCAACTCACAGACTTGAACACTGCTTTTGATAGAGCAGTTTGGAAACACTCCTTTTGTAAAATCTGCAAGTGTTTATTTGGAGCGCTTTGAGGCCTATCCTGGAAAAGGAAATATCGTCACATAATAACTAGACAGAAGCATTCTCAGAAACTTCTTTGTGATGAGTGCATTCTACTCACGGAGTTGAACCTTCTTTGTGATAGAAGAGTTTTCAATCTCTCTTTCTGTAGAATCTGCAAGTGCACATTTGGAACTGTTGGAGGCCAACGCTGGAAAAGGAAACATCCTCACATAGAAACTAGACAGAAGCATTCTCAGAAACTTGCTTGTGACGAGTGCATTCAACTCACAGACTTGAACCTTTCTTTTGAAAGAGCAGTTTTGGAACACTCTTTTTGTAGAATCTGCTAGTGTATATTTGGAGCGCTGTGAGGCCTATGCTGGGAAATGAAATATCTTCACCTAAAAACTAGACGGAAGCATTCTCAGAAACTTCTGTGTGATGAGTGCATTCAACTCACAGACTTGAACGTTCCTTTTGATAGAACAGTTTTGAAACACTCCTTTTGTAGAATCTGCAAGTGTTTATTTCGAGCGCTTGGAGGCCTATGGTGGAAAAGGAAATGTCTTCAAATAACAACTACACAGAAGCATTCTCAGAAACTTCTTTGTGATGAGTGCATTCAACTCACAGACTTGAACCTTCCTTTTGAAAGAGCAGCTTTGAAACACTCTTTTTGTAGAATCTGCAAGTGGATATTTGGAGCGCTTTGAGGCCTATGCTGGGAAATGAAATATTTTCTCCTAAAAACTAGACAGAAGCATTCTCAGAAACTTCTGTGTGATGAGTGCATTCAACTCACAGACTTGAACACTGCTTTTGATAGAGCAGTTTGGAAACACTCCTTTTGTAAAATCTGCGTGTTTATTTGGAGCGCTTTGAGGCCTATCCTGGAAAAGGAAATATCTTCACATAATAACTAGACCGAAGCATTCTCAGAAACTACTTTGTGATGAGTGCATTCTACTCACAGAGTTGAACCTTCTTTGTGATAGAAGAGTTTTCAAACTCTCTTTTTGTAGAATCTGCAAGTGCACATTTGGAACTCTTGGAGGCCAACGCTGGAAAAGGAAATATCCTCACATAGAAACTAGACAGAAGCATTCTCAGAAAGTTGCTTGGAAGAGTGCATTCAACTCACAGACTTGAACCTTTCTTTTGAAAGAGCAGTTTTGGAACACTCTTTTTGTAGAATCTGCTAGTGTATATTTGGAGCGCTGTGAGGCCTATGCTGGGAAATGAAATATCTTCACCTAAAAACTAGACGGAATCATTCTCAGAAACTTCTGTGTGATGAGTGCATTCAACTCACAGACTTGAACGTTCCTTTTGATAGAACAGTTTTGAAACACTCCTTTTGTACAATCTGCAAGTGTTTATTTCGAGCGCTTGGGGGTCTATGCTGGAAAAGGAAATGTCTTCAAATAACAACTACACAGAAGCATTCTCAGAAACTTCTTTGTGATGAGTGCCTTCAACTCACAGACTTGAACCTTCCTTTTGAAAGAGCAGTTTTGAAACACTCTTTTTGTAGAATCTGCAAGTGGATATTTGGAGCGCTTTGAGGCCTATGCTGGGAAATGAAATATCTTCTCCTAAAAACTAGACAGAAGCATTCTCAGAAACTTCTGTGTGATGAGTGCATTCAACTCACAGATTTGAACACTGCTTTTGATAGAGCAGTTTGGAAACACTCCTTTTGTAAAATCTGCAAGTGTTTATTTGGAGCGCTTTGAGGCCTATCCTGGAAAAGGAAATATCTTCACATAATAACTAGACAGAAGCATTCTCAGAAACTTCTTTGTGATGAGTGCATTCTACTCACAGAGCTGAACCTTCTTTGTGATAGAAGAGTTTTCAAACTCTCTTTTTGTAGAATCTGCAAGTGCACATTTGGAACTGTTGGAGGCCAACGCTGGAAAAGGAAACATCCTCACATAGAAACTAGACAGAAGCATTCTCAGAAACTTGCTTGTGACGAGTGCATTCAACTCACAGACTTGAACCTTTCTTTTGAAAGAGCAGTTTTGGAACACTCTTTTTGTAGAATCTGCTAGTGTATATTTGGAGCGCTGTGAGGCCTATGCTGGGAAATGAAATATCTTCACCTAAAAACTAGACGGAAGCATTCTCCGAAACTTCTGTGTGATGAGTGCATTCAACTGACAGACTTGAACGTTCCTTTTGACAGAACAGTTTTGAAACACTCCTTTTGTAGAATCTGCAAGTGTTTATTTCGAACGCTTGGAGGCCTACGCTGGAAAAGGAAATGTCTTCAAATAACAACTACACAGAAGCATTCTCAGAAACTTCTTTGTGATGAGTGCATTCAACTCACAGACTTGAACCTTCCTTTTGAAAGAGCAGTTTTGAAACACTCTTTTTGTAGGATCTGCAAGTGGATATTTGGAGCGCTTTGAGGTCTATGCTGTGATATGAAATATCTTCTCCTAAAAACTAGACAGAAGCATTCTCAGAAACTTCTGTGTGATGAGTGCATTCAACTCACAGACTTGAACATTGCTTTTGATAGAGCAGTTTGGAAACACTCCTTTTGTAAAATCTGCAAGTGTTTATTTGGAGCGCTTTGAGGTCTATCCTGGAAAAGGAAATATCGTCACATAATAACTAGACAGAAGCATTCTCAGAAACTTCTTTGGATGAGTGCATTCTACTCACAGAGTTGAACATTCTTTGTGATAGAAGAGTTTTCAAACTCTCTTTTTGTAGAATCTGCAAGTGCACTTTTGGAACTGTTGGAGGCCCACGCTGGAAAAGGAAAGATCCTCACATAGAAACTAGACAGAAGCATTCTCAGAAACTTGCTTGTGACGAGTGCATTCAACTCACAGACTTGAACCTTTCTTTTGAAAGAGCAGTTTTGGAACACTCTTTTTGTAGAATCTGCTAGTGTATATTTGGAGCGCTGTGAGGCCTATGCTGGGAAATGAAATATCTTCACCTAAAAACTAGACGGAAGCATTCTCAGAAACTTCTGTGTGATGAGTGCATTCAACTCACAGACTTGAACGTTCCTTTTGATAGAACAGTTTTGAAACACTCCTTTTGTAGAATCTGCAAGTGTTTATTTCGAGTGCTTGGAGGCCTATGCTGGAAAAGGAAATGTCTTCAAATAACAACTACACAGAAGCATTCTCAGAAACTTCTTTGTGATGAGTGCATTCAACTCACAGACTTGAACCTTCCTTTTGAAAGAGCAGCTTTGAAACACTCTTTTTGTAGAATCTGCAAGTGGATATTTGGAGCGCTTTGAGGCCTATGCTGGGAAATGAAATATCTTCTCCTAAAAACTAGACAGAAGCATTCTCAGAAACTTCTGTGTGATGAGTGGATTCAACTCACAGTCTTGAACACTGCTTTTGATAGAGCAGTTTGGAAACACTCCTTTTGTAAAATCTGCAAGTGTTTATTTGGAGCGCATTGAGGCCTATCCTGGAAAAGGAAATATCTTCACATAATAACTAGACAGAAGCATTCTCAGAAACTTCTTTGTGATGAGTGCATTCTACGCACAGAGTTGAACCTTCTTTGTGATAGAAGAGTTTTCAAACTCTCTTTTTGTAGAATCTGCAAGTGCACATTTGGAACTGTTGGAGGCCAACGCTGGAAAAGGAAACATCCTCACTTAGAAACTAGACAGAAGCATTCTCAGAAACTTGCTTGTGACGAGTGCATTCAACTCACAGACTTGAACCTTTCTTTTGAAAGAGCAGTTTTGGAACACTCTTTTTGTAGAATCTGCTAGTGTATATTTGGAGCGCTGTGAGGCCTATGCTGGGAAATGAAATATCTTCACCTAAAAACTAGACGGAAGCATTCTCAGAAACTTCTGTGTGATGAGTGCATTCAACTCACAGACTTGAACGTTCCTTTTTATAGAACAGTTTTGAAACACTCCTTTTGTAGAATCTGCAAGTGTTTATTTCGAGCGCTTGGAGGCCTATGGTGGAAAAGGAAATGTCTTCAAATAACAACTACACAGAAGCATTCTCAGAAACTTCTTTGTGATGAGTGCATTCAACTCACAGACTTGAACCTTCCTTTTGAAAGAGCAGTTTTGAAACACTCTTTTTGTAGAATCTGCTAGTGTATATTTGGAGCACTTTGAGGCCTATGCTGGGAAATGAAATATCTTCACATAAAAACTAGACGGAAGCATTCTCAGAAACTTCTGTGTGATGAGTGCATTCAACTCACAGACTTGAATGTTCCATTTGATAGAACAGTTTTGAAAAACTCCTTTTGTACAATCTGCAAGTGTTTATTTCGAGTGCTTGGAGGCCTATGCTGGAAAAGGAAATGTCTTCAAATAACAACTACACAGAAGCATTCTCAGAAACTTCTTTGTGATGAGTGCATTCAACTCACAGACTTGAACCTTCCTTTTGAAAGAGCAGCTTTGAAACACTCTTTTTGTAGAATCTGCAAGTGGATATTTGGAGCGCTTTGAGGCCTATGCTGGGAAATGAAATATTTTCTCCTAAAAACTAGACAGAAGCATTCTCAGAAACTTCTGTGTGATGAGTGCATTCAACTCACAGACTTGAACACTGCTTTTGATAGAGCAGTTTGGAAACACTCCTTTTGTAAAATCTGCGTGTTTATTTGGAGCGCTTTGAGGCCTATCCTGGAAAAGGAAATATCTTCACATAATAACTAGACAGAAGCATTCTCAGAAACTTCTTTGTGATGAGTGCATTCTACGCACAGAGTTGAACCTTCTTTGTGATAGAAGAGTTTTCAAACTCTCTTTTTGTAGAATCTGCAAGTGCACATTTGGAACTGTTGGAGGCCAACGCTGGAAAAGGAAACATCCTCACTTAGAAACTAGACAGAAGCATTCTCAGAAACTTGCTTGTGACGAGTGCATTCAACTCACAGACTTGAACCTTTCTTTTGAAAGAGCAGTTTTGGAACACTCTTTTTGTAGAATCTGCTAGTGTATATTTGGAGCGCTGTGAGGCCTATGCTGGGAAATGAAATATCTTCACCTAAAAACTAGACGGAAGCATTCTCAGAAACTTCTGTGTGATGAGTGCATTCAACTCACAGGCTTGAACGTTCCTTTTGATAGAACAGTTTTGAAACACTCCTTTTGTAGAATCTGCAAGTGTTTATTTCGAGTGCTTGGGGGCCTATGCTGGAAAAGGAAATGTCTTCAAATAACAACTACACAGAAGCATTCTCAGAAACTTCTTTGTGATGAGTGCATTCAACTCACAGACTTGAACCTTCCTTTTGAAAGAGCAGTTTTGAAACACTCTTTTTGTAGAATCTGCAAGTGGATATTTGGATCGCTTTGAGGCCTATGCTGGGAAATGAAATATCTTCTCCTAAAAACTTGAGAGAAGCATTCTCAGAAACTTCTGTGTGATGAGTGCATTCAACTCACAGACTTGAACACTGCTTTTGATAGAGCAGTTTGGAAACACTCCTTTTGTAAAATCTGCAAGTGTTTATTTGGAGCGCTTTGAGGCCTATCCTGGAAAAGGAAATATCGTCACATAATAACTAGACAGAAGCATTCTCAGAAACTTCTTTGTGATGAGTGCATTCTACTCACGGAGTTGAACCTTCTTTGTGATAGAAGAGTTTTCAATCTCTCTTTCTGTAGAATCTGCAAGTGCACATTTGGAACTGTTGGAGTCCAACGCTGGAAAAGGAAACATCCTCACATAGAAAGTAGACAGAAGCATTCTCAGAAACTTGCTTGTGACGAGTGCATTCAACTCACAGACTTGAACCTTTCTTTTAAAAGAGCAGTTTTGGAACACTCTTTTTGTACAATCTGCTAGTGTATATTTGGAGCGCTGTGAGGCCTATGCTGGGAAATGAAATATCTTCACCTAAAAACTAGACGGAAGCAATCTCCGAAACTTCTGTGTGATGAGTGCATTCAACTCACAGACTTGAACGTTCCTTTTGATAGAACAGTTTTGAAACACTCCTTTTGTAGAATCTGCAAGTGTTTATGTCGAGTGCTTGGGGGTCTATGCTGGAAAAGGAAATGTCTTCAAATAACAACTACACAGAAGCATTCTCAGAAACTTCTTTGTGATGAGTGCCTTCAACTCACAGACTTGAACCTTCCTTTTGAAAGAGCAGTTTTGAAACACTCTTTTTGTAGAATCTGCAAGTGGATATTTGGAGCGCTTTGAGGCCTATGCTGGGAAATGAAATATCTTCTCCTAAAAACTAGACAGAAGCATTCTCAGAAACTTCTGTGTGATGAGTGCATTCAACTCACAGATTTGAACACTGCTTTTGATAGAGCAGTTTGGAAACACTCCTTTTGTAAAATCTGCAAGTGTTTATTTGGAGCGCTTTGAGGCCTATCCTGGAAAAGGAAATATCTTCACATAATAACTAGACAGAAGCATTCTCAGAAACTTCTTTGTGATGAGTGCATTCTACTCACAGAGCTGAACCTTCTTTGTGATAGAAGAGTTTTCAAACTCTCTTTTTGTAGAATCTGCAAGTGCACATTTGGAACTGTTGGAGGCCAACGCTGGAAAAGGAAACATCCTCACATAGAAACTAGACAGAAGCATTCTCAGAAACTTGCTTGTGACGAGTGCATTCAACTCACAGACTTGAACCTTTCTTTTGAAAGAGCAGTTTTGGAACACTCTTTTTGTAGAATCTGCTAGTGTATATTTGGAGCGCTGTGAGGCCTATGCTGGGAAATGAAATATCTTCACCTAAAAACTAGACGGAAGCATTCTCAGAAACTTCTGTGTGATGAGTGCATTCAACTCACAGACTTGAACGTTCCTTTTGACAGAACAGTTTTGAAACACTCCTTTTGTAGAATCTGCAAGTGTTTATTTCGAACGCTTGGAGGCCTACGCTGGAAAAGGAAATGTCTTCAAATAACAACTACACAGAAGCATTCTCAGAAACTTCTTTGTGATGAGTGCATTCAACTCACAGACTTGAACCTTCCTTTTGAAAGAGCAGTTTTGAGACACTCTTTTTGTAGAATCTGCAAGTGGATATTTGGAGCGCTTTGAGGTCTATGCTGTGATATGAAATATCTTCTCCTAAAAACTAGACAGAAGCATTCTCAGAAACTTCTGTGTGATGAGTGCATTCAACTCACAGACTTGAACATTGCTTTTGATAGAGCAGTTTGGAAACACTCCTTTTGTAAAATCTGCAAGTGTTTATTTGGAGCGATTTGAGGCCTATCCTGGAAAAGGAAATATCTTCACATAATAACTAGACAGAAGCATTCTCAGAAACTTCTTTGTGATGAGTGCATTCTACGCACAGAGTTGAACCTTCTTTGTGATAGAAGAGTTTTCAAACTCTCTTTTTGTAGAATCTGCAAGTGCACATTTGGAACTGTTGGAGGCCAACGCTGGAAAAGGAAACATCCTCACTTAAAAACTAGACAGAAGCATTCTCAGAAACTTGCTTGTGACGAGTGCATTCAACTCACAGACTTGAACTTTTCTTTTGAAAGAGGAGTTCTGGAACACTCTTTTTGTAGAATCTGCTAGTGTATATTTGGAGCGCTGTGAGGCCTATGCTGGGAAATGAAATATCTTCACCTAAAAACTAGACGGAAGCATTCTCAGAAACTTCTGTGTGATGAGTGCATTCAACTCACAGACTTGAATGTTCCTTTTGATAGAACAGTTTTGAAACACTCCTTTTGTACAATCTGCAAGTGTTTATTTCGAGTGCTTGGAGGCCTATGCTGGAAAAGGAAATGTCTTCAAATAACAACTACACAGAAGCATTCTCAGAAACTTCTTTGTGATGAGTGCCTTCAACTCACAGACTTGAACCTTCCTTTTGAAAGAGCAGTTTTGAAACACTCTTTTTGTAGAATCTGCAAGTGGATATTTGGAGCGCTTTGAGGCCTATGCTGGGCAATGGAGTATCTTCTCCTAAAAACTAGACAGAAGCATTCTCAGAAACTTCTGTGTGATGAGTGCATTCAACTCACATACTTGAACATTGCTTTTGATAGAGCAGTTTGGAAACACTCCTTTTGTAAAATCTGCAAGTGTTTATTTGGAGCGCTTTGAGGCCTATCCTGGAAAAGGAAATATCTTCACATAATAACTAGACAGAAGCATTCTCAGAAACTTCTTTGTGATGAGTGCATTCTACTCACAGAGTTGAACCTTCTTTGTGATAGAAGAGTTTTCAAACTCTCTTTTTGTAGAATCTGCAAGTGCACATTTGGAACTGTTGGAGGCCAACGCTGGAAAAGGAAACATCCTCACTTAAAAACTAGACAGAAGCATTCTCAGAAACTTGCTTGTGACGAGTGCATTCAACTCACAGAGTTGAACCTTTCTTTTGAAAGAGCAGTTTTGGAACACTCTTTTTGTAGAATCTGCTAGTGTATATTTGGAGCGCTGTGAGGCCTATGCTGGGAAATGTAATATCTTCACCTAAAAACTAGACGGAAGCATTCTCAGAGACTTCTGTGTGATGAGTGCATTCAACTCACAGACTTGAACGTTCCTTTTGATAGAACAGTTTTGAAACACTCCTTTTGTAGAATCTGCAAGTGTTTATTTCGAGTGCTTGGAGGCCTATGCTGGAAAAGGAAATGTCTTCAAATAACAACTACACAGAAGCATTCTCAGAAACTCCTTTGTGATGAGTGCATTCAACTCACAGACTTGAACCTTCCTTTTGAAAGAGCAGCTTTGAAACACTCTTTTTGTAGAATCTGCAAGTGGATATTTGGAGCGCTTTGAGGCCTATGCTGGGAAATGAAATATCTTCTCCTAAAAACTAGACAGAAGCATTCTCAGAAACTTCTGTGTGATGAGTGCATTCAACTCACAGTCTTGAACACTGCTTTTGATAGAGCAGTTTGGAAACACTCCTTTTGTAAAATCTGCAAGTGTTTATTTGGAGCGCATTGAGGCCTATCCTGGAAAAGGAAATATCTTCACATAATAACTAGACAGAAGCATTCTCAGAAACTTCTTTGTGATGAGTGCATTCTACGCACAGAGTTGAACCTTCTTTGTGATAGAAGAGTTTTCAAACTCTCTTTTTGTAGAATCTGCAAGTGCACATTTGGAACTGTTGGAGGCCAACGCTGGAAAAGGAAACATCCTCACTTAGAAACTAGACAGAAGCATTCTCAGAAACTTGCTTGTGACGAGTGCATTCAACTCACAGACTTGAACCTTTCTTTTGAAAGAGCAGTTTTGGAACACTCTTTTTGTAGAATCTGCTAGTGTATATTTGGAGCGCTGTGAGGCCTATGCTGGGAAATGAAATATCTTCACCTAAAAACTAGACGGAAGCATTCTCAGAAACTTCTGTGTGATGAGTGCATTCAACTCACAGGCTTGAACGTTCCTTTTGATAGAACAGTTTTGAAACACTCCTTTTGTAGAATCTGCAAGTGTTTATTTCGAGTGCTTGGGGGCCTATGCTGGAAAAGGAAATGTCTTCAAATAACAACTACACAGAAGCATTCTCAGAAACTTCTTTGTGATGAGTGCATTCAACTCACAGACTTGAACCTTCCTTTTGAAAGAGCAGTTTTGAAACACTCTTTTTGTAGAATCTGCAAGTGGATATTTGGATCGCTTTGAGGCCTATGCTGGGAAATGAAATATCTTCTCCTAAAAACTTGAGAGAAGCATTCTCAGAAACTTCTGTGTGATGAGTGCATTCAACTCACAGACTTGAACACTGCTTTTGATAGAGCAGTTTGGAAACACTCCTTTTGTAAAATCTGCAAGTGTTTATTTGGAGCGCTTTGAGGCCTATCCTGGAAAAGGAAATATCGTCACATAATAACTAGACAGAAGCATTCTCAGAAACTTCTTTGTGATGAGTGCATTCTACTCACGGAGTTGAACCTTCTTTGTGATAGAAGAGTTTTCAATCTCTCTTTCTGTAGAATCTGCAAGTGCACATTTGGAACTGTTGGAGGCCAACGCTGGAAAAGGAAACATCCTCACATAGAAACTAGACAGAAGCATTCTCAGAAACTTGCTTGTGACGAGTGCATTCAACTCACAGACTTGAACCTTTCTTTTGAAAGAGCAGTTTTGGAACACTCTTTTTGTAGAATCTGGTAGTGTATATTTGGAGCGCTGTGAGGCCTATGCTGGGAAATGAAATATCTTCACCTAAAAACTAGACGGAAGCATTCTCAGAAACTTCTGTGTGATGAGTGCATTCAACTCACAGACTTGAACGTTCCTTTTTATAGAACAGTTTTGAAACACTCCTTTTGTAGAATCTGCAAGTGTTTATTTCGAGCGCTTGGAGGCCTATGGTGGAAAAGGAAATGTCTTCAAATAACAACTACACAGAAGCATTCTCAGAAACTTCTTTGTGATGAGTGCATTCAACTCACAGACTTGAACCTTCCTTTTGAAAGAGCAGTTTTGAAACACTCTTTTTGTAGAATCTGCTAGTGTATATTTGGAGCACTTTGAGGCCTATGCTGGGAAATGAAATATCTTCACATAAAAACTAGACGGAAGCATTCTCAGAAACTTCTGGGTGATGAGTGCATTCAACTCACAGACTTGAATGTTCCATTTGATAGAACAGTTTTGAAAAACTCCTTTTGTACAATCTGCAAGTGTTTATTTCGAGTGCTTGGAGGCCTATGCTGGAAAAGGAAATGTCTTCAAATAACAACTACACAGAAGCATTCTCAGAAACTTCTTTGTGATGAGTGCATTCAACTCACAGACTTGAACCTTCCTTTTGAAAGAGCAGCTTTGAAACACTCTTTTTGTAGAATCTGCAAGTGGATATTTGGAGCGCTTTGAGGCCTATGCTGGGAAATGAAATATTTTCTCCTAAAAACTAGACAGAAGCATTCTCAGAAACTTCTGTGTGATGAGTGCATTCAACTCACAGACTTGAACACTGCTTTTGATAGAGCAGTTTGGAAACACTCCTTTTGTAAAATCTGCGTGTTTATTTGGAGCGCTTTGAGGCCTATCCTGGAAAAGGAAATATCTTCACATAATAACTAGACAGAAGCATTCTCAGAAACTTCTTTGTGATGAGTGCATTCTACGCACAGAGTTGAACCTTCTTTGTGATAGAAGAGTTTTCAAACTCTCTTTTTGTAGAATCTGCAAGTGCACATTTGGAACTGTTGGAGGCCAACGCTGGAAAAGGAAACATCCTCACTTAGAAACTAGACAGAAGCATTCTCAGAAACTTGCTTGTGACGAGTGCATTCAACTCACAGACTTGAACCTTTCTTTTGAAAGAGCAGTTTTGGAACACTCTTTTTGTAGAATCTGCTAGTGTATATTTGGAGCGCTGTGAGGCCTATGCTGGGAAATGAAATATCTTCACCTAAAAACTAGACGGAAGCATTCTCAGAAACTTCTGTGTGATGAGTGCATTCAACTCACAGGCTTGAACGTTCCTTTTGATAGAACAGTTTTGAAACACTCCTTTTGTAGAATCTGCAAGTGTTTATTTCGAGTGCTTGGGGGCCTATGCTGGAAAAGGAAATGTCTTCAAATAACAACTACACAGAAGCATTCTCAGAAACTTCTTTGTGATGAGTGCATTCAACTCACAGACTTGAACCTTCCTTTTGAAAGAGCAGTTTTGAAAAACTCTTTTTGTAGAATCTGCAAGTGGATATTTGGATCGCTTTGAGGCCTATGCTGGGAAATGAAATATCTTCTCCTAAAAACTTGAGAGAAGCATTCTCAGAAACTTCTGTGTGATGAGTGCATTCAACTCACAGACTTGAACACTGCTTTTGATAGAGCAGTTTGGAAACACTCCTTTTGTAAAATCTGCAAGTGTTTATTTGGAGCGCTTTGAGGCCTATCCTGGAAAAGGAAATATCGTCACATAATAACTAGACAGAAGCATTCTCAGAAACTTCTTTGTGATGAGTGCATTCTACTCACGGAGTTGAACCTTCTTTGTGATAGAAGAGTTTTCAATCTCTCTTTCTGTAGAATCTGCAAGTGCACATTTGGAACTGTTGGAGGCCAACGCTGGAAAAGGAAACATCCTCACATAGAAACTAGACAGAAGCATTCTCAGAAACTTGCTTGTGACGAGTGCATTCAACTCACAGACTTGAACCTTTCTTTTGAAAGAGCAGTTTTGGAACACTCTTTTTGTAGAATCTGCTAGTGTATATTTGGAGCGCTGTGAGGCCTATGCTGGGAAATGAAATATCTTCACCTAAAAACTAGACGGAAGCATTCTCAGAAACCTCTGTGTGATGAGTGCATTCAACTCACAGACTTGAACGTTCCTTTTGATAGAACAGTTTTGAAACACTCCTTTTGTAGAATCTGCAAGTGTTTATTTCGAGCGCTTGGAGGCCTATGGTGGAAAAGGAAATGTCTTCAAATAACAACTACACAGAAGCATTCTTAGAAACTACTTTGTGATGAGTGCATTCAACTCACAGACTTGAACCTTCCTTTTGAAAGAGCAGTTTTGGAACACTCTTTTTGTAGAATCTGCTAGTGTATATTTGGAGCACTTTGAGGCCTATGCTGGGAAATGAAATATCTTCACATAAAAACTAGACGGAAGCATTCTCAGAAACTTCTGTGTGATGAGTGCATTCAACTCACAGACTTGAATGTTCCATTTGATAGAACAGTTTTGAAACACTCCTTTTGTACAATCTGCAAGTGTTTATTTCGAGTGCTTGGAGGCCTATGCTGGAAAAGGAAATGTCTTCAAATAACAACTACACAGAAGCATTCTCAGAAACTTCTTTGTGATGAGTGCATTCAACTCACAGACTTGAACCTTCCTTTTGAAAGAGCAGCTTTGAAACACTCTTTTTGTAGAATCTGCAAGTGGATATTTGGAGCGCTTTGAGGCCTATGCTGGGAAATGAAATATTTTCTCCTAAAAACTAGACAGAAGCATTCTCAGAAACTTCTGTGTGATGAGTGCATTCAACTCACAGACTTGAACACTGCTTTTGATAGAGCAGTTTGGAAACACTCCTTTTGTAAAATCTGCGTGTTTATTTGGAGCGCTTTGAGGCCTATCCTGGAAAAGGAAATATCTTCACATAATAACTAGACCGAAGCATTCTCAGAAACTACTTTGTGATGAGTGCATTCTACTCACAGAGTTGAACCTTCTTTGTGATAGAAGAGTTTTCAAACTCTCTTTTTGTAGAATCTGCAAGTGCACATTTGGAACTCTTGGAGGCCAACGCTGGAAAAGGAAATATCCTCACATAGAAACTAGACAGAAGCATTCTCAGAAAGTTGCTTGGAAGAGTGCATTCAACTCACAGACTTGAACCTTTCTTTTGAAAGAGCAGTTTTGGAACACTCTTTTTGTAGAATCTGCTAGTGTATATTTGGAGCGCTGTGAGGCCTATGCTGGGAAATGAAATATCTTCACCTAAAAACTAGACGGAATCATTCTCAGAAACTTCTGTGTGATGAGTGCATTCAACTCACAGACTTGAACGTTCCTTTTGATAGAACAGTTTTGAAACACTCCTTTTGTACAATCTGCAAGTGTTTATTTCGAGCGCTTGGGGGTCTATGCTGGAAAAGGAAATGTCTTCAAATAACAACTACACAGAAGCATTCTCAGAAACTTCTTTGTGATGAGTGCCTTCAACTCACAGACTTGAACCTTCCTTTTGAAAGAGCAGTTTTGAAACACTCCTTTTGTAGAATCTGCAAGTGGATATTTGGAGCGCTTTGAGGCCTATGCTGGGAAATGAAATATCTTCTCCTAAAAACTAGACAGAAGCATTCTCAGAAACTTCTGTGTGATGAGTGCATTCAACTCACAGATTTGAACACTGCTTTTGATAGAGCAGTTTGGAAACACTCCTTTTGTAAAATCTGCAAGTGTTTATTTGGAGCGCTTTGAGGCCTATCCTGGAAAAGGAAATATCTTCACATAATAACTAGACAGAAGCATTCTCAGAAACTTCTTTGTGATGAGTGCATTCTACTCACAGAGCTGAACCTTCTTTGTGATAGAAGAGTTTTCAAACTCTCTTTTTGTAGAATCTGCAAGTGCACATTTGGAACTGTTGGAGGCCAACGCTGGAAAAGGAAACATCCTCACATAGAAACTAGACAGAAGCATTCTCAGAAACTTGCTTGTGACGAGTGCATTCAACTCACAGACTTGAACCTTTCTTTTGAAAGAGCAGTTTTGGAACACTCTTTTTGTAGAATCTGCTAGTGTATATTTGGAGCGCTGTGAGGCCTATGCTGGGAAATGAAATATCTTCACCTAAAAACTAGACGGAAGCATTCTCCGAAACTTCTGTGTGATGAGTGCATTCAACTGACAGACTTGAACGTTCCTTTTGACAGAACAGTTTTGAAACACTCCTTTTGTAGAATCTGCAAGTGTTTATTTCGAACGCTTGGAGGCCTACGCTGGAAAAGGAAATGTCTTCAAATAACAACTACACAGAAGCATTCTCAGAAACTTCTTTGTGATGAGTGCATTCAACTCACAGACTTGAACGTTCCTTTTGATAGAACAGTTTTGAAACACTCCTTTTGTAGAATCTGCAAGTGTTTATTTCGAGTGCTTGGAGGCCTATGCTGGAAAAGGAAATGTCTTCAAATAACAACTACACAGAAGCATTCTCAGAAACTCCTTTGTGATGAGTGCATTCAACTCACAGACTTGAACCTTCCTTTTGAAAGAGCAGCTTTGAAACACTCTTTTTGTAGAATCTGCAAGTGGATATTTGGAGCGCTTTGAGGCCTATGCTGGGAAATGAAATATCTTCTCCTAAAAACTAGACAGAAGCATTCTCAGAAACTTCTGTGTGATGAGTGCATTCAACTCACAGACTTGAACATTGCTTTTGATAGAGCAGTTTGGAAACACTCCTTTTGTAAAATCTGCAAGTGTTTATTTGGAGCGCTTTGAGGCCTATCCTGGAAAAGGAAATATCCTCACATAATAACTAGACAGAAGCATTCTCAGAAACTTCTTTGTGATGAGTGCATTCTACTCACAGAGTTGAACCTTCTTTGTGATAGAAGAGTTTTCAAACTCTCTTTATGTAGAATCTGCAAGTGCACATTTGGAACTGTTGGAGGCCAACGCTGGAAAAGGAAACATCCTCACATAGAAACTAGACAGAAGTATTCTCAGAAACTTGCTTGGACGAGTGCATTCAACTCACAGACTTGAACCTTTCTTTTGAAAGAGCAGTTTTGGAACACTCTTTTTGTAGAATCTGCTAGTGTATATTTGGAGCGCTGTGAGGCCTATGCTGGGAAATGAAATATCTTCACCTAAAAACTAGACGGAAGCATTCTCAGAAACTTCTGTGTGATGAGTGCATTCAACTCACAGACTTGAATGTTCCTTTTGATAGAACAGTTTTGAAACATTCCTTTTGTACAATCTGCAAGTGTTTATTTCGAGTGCTTGGAGGCCTATGCTGGAAAAGGAAATGTCTTCAAATAACAACTACACAGAAGCATTCTCAGAAACTTCTTTGTGATGAGTGCATTCAACTCACAGACTTGAACCTTCCTTTTGAAAGAGCAGCTTTGAAACACTCTTTTTGTAGAATCTGCAAGTGGATATTTGGAGCGCTTTGAGGCCTATGCTGGGAAATGAAATATCTTCTCTTAAAAACTAGACAGAAGCATTCTCAGAAACTTCTGTGTGATGAGTGCATTCAACTCACAGATTTGAACACTGCTTTTGATAGAGCAGTTTGGAAACACTCCTTTTGTAAAATCTGCAAGTGTTTATTTGGAGCGCATTGAGGCCTATCCTGGAAAAGGAAATATCTTTACATAATAACTAGACAGAAGCATTCTCAGAAACTTCTTTGTGATCAGTGCATTCTACGCACAGAGTTGAACCTTCTTTGTGATAGAAGAGTTTTCAAACTCTCCTTTTGTAGAATCTGCAAGTGCACATTTGGAACTGTTGGAGGCCAACGCTGGAAAAGGAAACATCCTCACTTAGAAACTAGACAGAAGCATTCTCAGAAACTTGCTTGTGACGAGTGCATTCAACTCACAGACTTGAACCTTTCTTTTGAAAGAGCAGTTTTGGAACACTCTTTTTGTAGAATCTGCTAGTGTATATTTGGAGCGCTGTGAGGCCTATGCTGGGAAATGAAATATCTTCACCTAAAAACTAGACGGAAGCATTCTCAGAAACTTCTGTGTGATGAGTGCATTCAACTCACAGACTTGAACGTTCCTTTTTATAGAACAGTTTTGAAACACTCCTTTTGTAGAATCTGCAAGTGTTTATTTCGAGCGCTTGGAGGCCTATGGTGGAAAAGGAAATGTCTTCAAATAACAACTACACAGAAGCATTCTCAGAAACTTCTTTGTGATGAGTGCATTCAACTCACAGACTTGAACCTTCCTTTTGAAAGAGCAGTTTTGAAACACTCTTTTTGTAGAATCTGCTAGTGTATATTTGGAGCACTTTGAGGCCTATGCTGGGAAATGAAATATCTTCACATAAAAACTAGACGGAAGAATTCTCAGAAACTTCTGTGTGATGAGTGCATTCAACTCACAGACTTGAATGTTCCATTTGATAGAACAGTTTTGAAAAACTCCTTTTGTACAATCTGCAAGTGTTTATTTCGAGTGCTTGGAGGCCTATGCTGGAAAAGGAAATGTCTTCAAATAACAACTACACAGAAGCATTCTCAGAAACTTCTTTGTGATGAGTGCATTCAACTCACAGACTTGAACCTTCCTTTTGAAAGAGCAGCTTTGAAACACTCTTTTTGTAGAATCTGCAAGTGGATATTTGGAGCGCTTTGAGGCCTATGCTGGGAAATGAAATATTTTCTCCTAAAAACTAGACAGAAGCATTCTCAGAAACTTCTGTGTGATGAGTGCATTCAACTCACAGACTTGAACACTGCTTTTGATAGAGCAGTTTGGAAACACTCCTTTTGTAAAATCTGCGTGTTTATTTGGAGCGCTTTGAGGCCTATCCTGGAAAAGGAAATATCTTCACATAATAACTAGACAGAAGCATTCTCAGAAACTTCTTTGTGATGAGTGCATTCTACGCACAGAGTTGAACCTTCTTTGTGATAGAAGAGTTTTCAAACTCTCTTTTTGTAGAATCTGCAAGTGCACATTTGGAACTGTTGGAGGCCAACGCTGGAAAAGGAAACATCCTCACTTAGAAACTAGACAGAAGCATTCTCAGAAACTTGCTTGTGACGAGTGCATTCAACTCACAGACTTGAACCTTTCTTTTGAAAGAGCAGTTTTGGAACACTCTTTTTGTAGAATCTGCTAGTGTATATTTGGAGCGCTGTGAGGCCTATGCTGGGAAATGAAATATCTTCACCTAAAAACTAGACGGAAGCATTCTCAGAAACTTCTGTGTGATGAGTGCATTCAACTCACAGGCTTGAACGTTCCTTTTGATAGAACAGTTTTGAAACACTCCTTTTGTAGAATCTGCAAGTGTTTATTTCGAGTGCTTGGGGGCCTATGCTGGAAAAGGAAATGTCTTCAAATAACAACTACACAGAAGCATTCTCAGAAACTTCTTTGTGATGAGTGCATTCAACTCACAGACTTGAACCTTCCTTTTGAAAGAGCAGTTTTGAAACACTCTTTTTGTAGAATCTGCAAGTGGATATTTGGATCGCTTTGAGGCCTATGCTGGGAAATGAAATATCTTCTCCTAAAAACTTGAGAGAAGCATTCTCAGAAACTTCTGTGTGATGAGTGCATTCAACTCACAGACTTGAACACTGCTTTTGATAGAGCAGTTTGGAAACACTCCTTTTGTAAAATCTGCAAGTGTTTATTTGGAGCGCTTTGAGGCCTATCCTGGAAAAGGAAATATCGTCACATAATAACTAGACAGAAGCATTCTCAGAAACTTCTTTGTGATGAGTGCATTCTACTCACGGAGTTGAACCTTCTTTGTGATAGAAGAGTTTTCAATCTCTCTTTCTGTAGAATCTGCAAGTGCACATTTGGAACTGTTGGAGTCCAACGCTGGAAAAGGAAACATCCTCACATAGAAAGTAGACAGAAGCATTCTCAGAAACTTGCTTGTGACGAGTGCATTCAACTCACAGACTTGAACCTTTCTTTTAAAAGAGCAGTTTTGGAACACTCTTTTTGTACAATCTGCTAGTGTATATTTGGAGCGCTGTGAGGCCTATGCTGGGAAATGAAATATCTTCACCTAAAAACTAGACGGAAGCAATCTCCGAAACTTCTGTGTGATGAGTGCATTCAACTCACAGACTTGAACGTTCCTTTTGATAGAACAGTTTTGAAACACTCCTTTTGTAGAATCTGCAAGTGTTTATGTCGAGTGCTTGGGGGTCTATGCTGGAAAAGGAAATGTCTTCAAATAACAACTACACAGAAGCATTCTCAGAAACTTCTTTGTGATGAGTGCCTTCAACTCACAGACTTGAACCTTCCTTTTGAAAGAGCAGTTTTGAAACACTCTTTTTGTAGAATCTGCAAGTGGATATTTGGAGCGCTTTGAGGCCTATGCTGGGAAATGAAATATCTTCTCCTAAAAACTAGACAGAAGCATTCTCAGAAACTTCTGTGTGATGAGTGCATTCAACTCACAGATTTGAACACTGCTTTTGATAGAGCAGTTTGGAAACACTCCTTTTGTAAAATCTGCAAGTGTTTATTTGGAGCGCTTTGAGGCCTATCCTGGAAAAGGAAATATCTTCACATAATAACTAGACAGAAGCATTCTCAGAAACTTCTTTGTGATGAGTGCATTCTACTCACAGAGCTGAACCTTCTTTGTGATAGAAGAGTTTTCAAACTCTCTTTTTGTAGAATCTGCAAGTGCACATTTGGAACTGTTGGAGGCCAACGCTGGAAAAGGAAACATCCTCACATAGAAACTAGACAGAAGCATTCTCAGAAACTTGCTTGTGACGAGTGCATTCAACTCACAGACTTGAACCTTTCTTTTGAAAGAGCAGTTTTGGAACACTCTTTTTGTAGAATCTGCTAGTGTATATTTGGAGCGCTGTGAGGCCTATGCTGGGAAATGAAATATCTTCACCTAAAAACTAGACGGAAGCATTCTCAGAAACTTCTGTGTGATGAGTGCATTCAACTCACAGACTTGAACGTTCCTTTTGACAGAACAGTTTTGAAACACTCCTTTTGTAGAATCTGCAAGTGTTTATTTCGAACGCTTGGAGGCCTACGCTGGAAAAGGAAATGTCTTCAAATAACAACTACACAGAAGCATTCTCAGAAACTTCTTTGTGATGAGTGCATTCAACTCACAGACTTGAACCTTCCTTTTGAAAGAGCAGTTTTGAAACACTCTTTTTGTAGAATCTGCAAGTGGATATTTGGAGCGCTTTGAGGTCTATGCTGTGATATGAAATATCTTCTCCTAAAAACTAGACAGAAGCATTCTCAGAAACTTCTGTGTGATGAGTGCATTCAACTCACAGACTTGAACATTGCTTTTGATAGAGCAGTTTGGAAACACTCCTTTTGTAAAATCTGCAAGTGTTTATTTGGAGCGATTTGAGGCCTATCCTGGAAAAGGAAATATCTTCACATAATAACTAGACAGAAGCATTCTCAGAAACTTCTTTGTGATGAGTGCATTCTACTCACAGAGTTGAACCTTCTTTGTGATAGAAGAGTTTTCAAACTCTCTTTTTGTAGAATCTGCAAGTGCACATTTGGAACTGTTGGAGGCCAACGCTGGAAAAGGAAACATCCTCACTTAAAAACTAGACAGAAGCATTCTCAGAAACTTGCTTGTGACGAGTGCATTCAACTCACAGACTTGAACTTTTCTTTTGAAAGAGGAGTTCTGGAACACTCTTTTTGTAGAATCTGCTAGTGTATATTTGGAGCGCTGTGAGGCCTATGCTGGGAAATGAAATATCTTCACCTAAAAACTAGACGGAAGCATTCTCAGAAACTTCTGTGTGATGAGTGCATTCAACTCACAGACTTGAATGTTCCTTTTGATAGAACAGTTTTGAAACACTCCTTTTGTACAATCTGCAAGTGTTTATTTCGAGTGCTTGGAGGCCTATGCTGGAAAAGGAAATGTCTTCAAATAACAACTACACAGAAGCATTCTCAGAAACTTCTTTGTGATGAGTGCCTTCAACTCACAGACTTGAACCTTCCTTTTGAAAGAGCAGTTTTGAAACACTCTTTTTGTAGAATCTGCAAGTGGATATTTGGAGCGCTTTGAGGCCTATGCTGGGCAATGGAGTATCTTCTCCTAAAAACTAGACAGAAGCATTCTCAGAAACTTCTGTGTGATGAGTGCATTCAACTCACATACTTGAACATTGCTTTTGATAGAGCAGTTTGGAAACACTCCTTTTGTAAAATCTGCAAGTGTTTATTTGGAGCGCTTTGAGGCCTATCCTGGAAAAGGAAATATCTTCACATAATAACTAGACAGAAGCATTCTCAGAAACTTCTTTGTGATGAGTGCATTCTACTCACAGAGTTGAACCTTCTTTGTGATAGAAGAGTTTTCAAACTCTCTTTTTGTAGAATCTGCAAGTGCACATTTGGAACTGTTGGAGGCCAACGCTGGAAAAGGAAACATCCTCACTTAAAAACTAGACAGAAGCATTCTCAGAAACTTGCTTGTGACGAGTGCATTCAACTCACAGAGTTGAACCTTTCTTTTGAAAGAGCAGTTTTGGAACACTCTTTTTGTAGAATCTGCTAGTGTATATTTGGAGCGCTGTGAGGCCTATGCTGGGAAATGTAATATCTTCACCTAAAAACTAGACGGAAGCATTCTCAGAGACTTCTGTGTGATGAGTGCATTCAACTCACAGACTTGAACGTTCCTTTTGATAGAACAGTTTTGAAACACTCCTTTTGTAGAATCTGCAAGTGTTTATTTCGAGTGCTTGGAGGCCTATGCTGGAAAAGGAAATGTCTTCAAATAACAACTACACAGAAGCATTCTCAGAAACTCCTTTGTGATGAGTGCATTCAACTCACAGACTTGAACCTTCCTTTTGAAAGAGCAGCTTTGAAACACTCTTTTTGTAGAATCTGCAAGTGGATATTTGGAGCGCTTTGAGGCCTATGCTGGGAAATGAAATATCTTCTCCTAAAAACTAGACAGAAGCATTCTCAGAAACTTCTGTGTGATGAGTGCATTCAACTCACAGTCTTGAACACTGCTTTTGATAGAGCAGTTTGGAAACACTCCTTTTGTAAAATCTGCAAGTGTTTATTTGGAGCGCATTGAGGCCTATCCTGGAAAAGGAAATATCTTCACATAATAACTAGACAGAAGCATTCTCAGAAACTTCTTTGTGATGAGTGCATTCTACGCACAGAGTTGAACCTTCTTTGTGATAGAAGAGTTTTCAAACTCTCTTTTTGTAGAATCTGCAAGTGCACATTTGGAACTGTTGGAGGCCAACGCTGGAAAAGGAAACATCCTCACTTAGAAACTAGACAGAAGCATTCTCAGAAACTTGCTTGTGACGAGTGCATTCAACTCACAGACTTGAACCTTTCTTTTGAAAGAGCAGTTTTGGAACACTCTTTTTGTAGAATCTGCTAGTGTATATTTGGAGCGCTGTGAGGCCTATGCTGGGAAATGAAATATCTTCACCTAAAAACTAGACGGAAGCATTCTCAGAAACTTCTGTGTGATGAGTGCATTCAACTCACAGGCTTGAACGTTCCTTTTGATAGAACAGTTTTGAAACACTCCTTTTGTAGAATCTGCAAGTGTTTATTTCGAGTGCTTGGGGGCCTATGCTGGAAAAGGAAATGTCTTCAAATAACAACTACACAGAAGCATTCTCAGAAACTTCTTTGTGATGAGTGCATTCAACTCACAGACTTGAACCTTCCTTTTGAAAGAGCAGTTTTGAAACACTCTTTTTGTAGAATCTGCAAGTGGATATTTGGATCGCTTTGAGGCCTATGCTGGGAAATGAAATATCTTCTCCTAAAAACTTGAGAGAAGCATTCTCAGAAACTTCTGTGTGATGAGTGCATTCAACTCACAGACTTGAACACTGCTTTTGATAGAGCAGTTTGGAAACACTCCTTTTGTAAAATCTGCAAGTGTTTATTTGGAGCGCTTTGAGGCCTATCCTGGAAAAGGAAATATCGTCACATAATAACTAGACAGAAGCATTCTCAGAAACTTCTTTGTGATGAGTGCATTCTACTCACGGAGTTGAACCTTCTTTGTGATAGAAGAGTTTTCAATCTCTCTTTCTGTAGAATCTGCAAGTGCACATTTGGAACTGTTGGAGGCCAACGCTGGAAAAGGAAACATCCTCACATAGAAACTAGACAGAAGCATTCTCAGAAACTTGCTTGTGACGAGTGCATTCAACTCACAGACTTGAACCTTTCTTTTGAAAGAGCAGTTTTGGAACACTCTTTTTGTAGAATCTGGTAGTGTATATTTGGAGCGCTGTGAGGCCTATGCTGGGAAATGAAATATCTTCACCTAAAAACTAGACGGAAGCATTCTCAGAAACTTCTGTGTGATGAGTGCATTCAACTCACAGACTTGAACGTTCCTTTTTATAGAACAGTTTTGAAACACTCCTTTTGTAGAATCTGCAAGTGTTTATTTCGAGCGCTTGGAGGCCTATGGTGGAAAAGGAAATGTCTTCAAATAACAACTACACAGAAGCATTCTCAGAAACTTCTTTGTGATGAGTGCATTCAACTCACAGACTTGAACCTTCCTTTTGAAAGAGCAGTTTTGAAACACTCTTTTTGTAGAATCTGCTAGTGTATATTTGGAGCACTTTGAGGCCTATGCTGGGAAATGAAATATCTTCACATAAAAACTAGACGGAAGCATTCTCAGAAACTTCTGGGTGATGAGTGCATTCAACTCACAGACTTGAATGTTCCATTTGATAGAACAGTTTTGAAAAACTCCTTTTGTACAATCTGCAAGTGTTTATTTCGAGTGCTTGGAGGCCTATGCTGGAAAAGGAAATGTCTTCAAATAACAACTACACAGAAGCATTCTCAGAAACTTCTTTGTGATGAGTGCATTCAACTCACAGACTTGAACCTTCCTTTTGAAAGAGCAGCTTTGAAACACTCTTTTTGTAGAATCTGCAAGTGGATATTTGGAGCGCTTTGAGGCCTATGCTGGGAAATGAAATATTTTCTCCTAAAAACTAGACAGAAGCATTCTCAGAAACTTCTGTGTGATGAGTGCATTCAACTCACAGACTTGAACACTGCTTTTGATAGAGCAGTTTGGAAACACTCCTTTTGTAAAATCTGCGTGTTTATTTGGAGCGCTTTGAGGCCTATCCTGGAAAAGGAAATATCTTCACATAATAACTAGACAGAAGCATTCTCAGAAACTTCTTTGTGATGAGTGCATTCTACGCACAGAGTTGAACCTTCTTTGTGATAGAAGAGTTTTCAAACTCTCTTTTTGTAGAATCTGCAAGTGCACATTTGGAACTGTTGGAGGCCAACGCTGGAAAAGGAAACATCCTCACTTAGAAACTAGACAGAAGCATTCTCAGAAACTTGCTTGTGACGAGTGCATTCAACTCACAGACTTGAACCTTTCTTTTGAAAGAGCAGTTTTGGAACACTCTTTTTGTAGAATCTGCTAGTGTATATTTGGAGCGCTGTGAGGCCTATGCTGGGAAATGAAATATCTTCACCTAAAAACTAGACGGAAGCATTCTCAGAAACTTCTGTGTGATGAGTGCATTCAACTCACAGGCTTGAACGTTCCTTTTGATAGAACAGTTTTGAAACACTCCTTTTGTAGAATCTGCAAGTGTTTATTTCGAGTGCTTGGGGGCCTATGCTGGAAAAGGAAATGTCTTCAAATAACAACTACACAGAAGCATTCTCAGAAACTTCTTTGTGATGAGTGCATTCAACTCACAGACTTGAACCTTCCTTTTGAAAGAGCAGTTTTGAAAAACTCTTTTTGTAGAATCTGCAAGTGGATATTTGGATCGCTTTGAGGCCTATGCTGGGAAATGAAATATCTTCTCCTAAAAACTTGAGAGAAGCATTCTCAGAAACTTCTGTGTGATGAGTGCATTTAACTCACAGACTTGAACACTGCTTTTGATAGAGCAGTTTGGAAACACTCCTTTTGTAAAATCTGCAAGTGTTTATTTGGAGCGCTTTGAGGCCTATCCTGGAAAAGGAAATATCGTCACATAATAACTAGACAGAAGCATTCTCAGAAACTTCTTTGTGATGAGTGCATTCTACTCACGGAGTTGAACCTTCTTTGTGATAGAAGAGTTTTCAATCTCTCTTTCTGTAGAATCTGCAAGTGCACATTTGGAACTGTTGGAGGCCAACGCTGGAAAAGGAAACATCCTCACATAGAAACTAGACAGAAGCATTCTCAGAAACTTGCTTGTGACGAGTGCATTCAACTCACAGACTTGAACCTTTCTTTTGAAAGAGCAGTTTTGGAACACTCTTTTTGTAGAATCTGCTAGTGTATATTTGGAGCGCTGTGAGGCCTATGCTGGGAAATGAAATATCTTCACCTAAAAACTAGACGGAAGCATTCTCAGAAACCTCTGTGTGATGAGTGCATTCAACTCACAGACTTGAACGTTCCTTTTGATAGAACAGTTTTGAAACACTCCTTTTGTAGAATCTGCAAGTGTTTATTTCGAGCGCTTGGAGGCCTATGGTGGAAAAGGAAATGTCTTCAAATAACAACTACACAGAAGCATTCTTAGAAACTACTTTGTGATGAGTGCATTCAACTCACAGACTTGAACCTTCCTTTTGAAAGAGCAGTTTTGGAACACTCTTTTTGTAGAATCTGCTAGTGTATATTTGGAGCACTTTGAGGCCTATGCTGGGAAATGAAATATCTTCACATAAAAACTAGACGGAAGCATTCTCAGAAACTTCTGTGTGATGAGTGCATTCAACTCACAGACTTGAATGTTCCATTTGATAGAACAGTTTTGAAACACTCCTTTTGTACAATCTGCAAGTGTTTATTTCGAGTGCTTGGAGGCCTATGCTGGAAAAGGAAATGTCTTCAAATAACAACTACACAGAAGCATTCTCAGAAACTTCTTTGTGATGAGTGCATTCAACTCACAGACTTGAACCTTCCTTTTGAAAGAGCAGCTTTGAAACACTCTTTTTGTAGAATCTGCAAGTGGATATTTGGAGCGCTTTGAGGCCTATGCTGGGAAATGAAATATTTTCTCCTAAAAACTAGACAGAAGCATTCTCAGAAACTTCTGTGTGATGAGTGCATTCAACTCACAGACTTGAACACTGCTTTTGATAGAGCAGTTTGGAAACACTCCTTTTGTAAAATCTGCGTGTTTATTTGGAGCGCTTTGAGGCCTATCCTGGAAAAGGAAATATCTTCACATAATAACTAGACCGAAGCATTCTCAGAAACTACTTTGTGATGAGTGCATTCTACTCACAGAGTTGAACCTTCTTTGTGATAGAAGAGTTTTCAAACTCTCTTTTTGTAGAATCTGCAAGTGCACATTTGGAACTCTTGGAGGCCAACGCTGGAAAAGGAAATATCCTCACATAGAAACTAGACAGAAGCATTCTCAGAAAGTTGCTTGGAAGAGTGCATTCAACTCACAGACTTGAACCTTTCTTTTGAAAGAGCAGTTTTGGAACACTCTTTTTGTAGAATCTGCTAGTGTATATTTGGAGCGCTGTGAGGCCTATGCTGGGAAATGAAATATCTTCACCTAAAAACTAGACGGAATCATTCTCAGAAACTTCTGTGTGATGAGTGCATTCAACTCACAGACTTGAACGTTCCTTTTGATAGAACAGTTTTGAAACACTCCTTTTGTACAATCTGCAAGTGTTTATTTCGAGCGCTTGGGGGTCTATGCTGGAAAAGGAAATGTCTTCAAATAACAACTACACAGAAGCATTCTCAGAAACTTCTTTGTGATGAGTGCCTTCAACTCACAGACTTGAACCTTCCTTTTGAAAGAGCAGTTTTGAAACACTCCTTTTGTAGAATCTGCAAGTGGATATTTGGAGCGCTTTGAGGCCTATGCTGGGAAATGAAATATCTTCTCCTAAAAACTAGACAGAAGCATTCTCAGAAACTTCTGTGTGATGAGTGCATTCAACTCACAGATTTGAACACTGCTTTTGATAGAGCAGTTTGGAAACACTCCTTTTGTAAAATCTGCAAGTGTTTATTTGGAGCGCTTTGAGGCCTATCCTGGAAAAGGAAATATCTTCACATAATAACTAGACAGAAGCATTCTCAGAAACTTCTTTGTGATGAGTGCATTCTACTCACAGAGCTGAACCTTCTTTGTGATAGAAGAGTTTTCAAACTCTCTTTTTGTAGAATCTGCAAGTGCACATTTGGAACTGTTGGAGGCCAACGCTGGAAAAGGAAACATCCTCACATAGAAACTAGACAGAAGCATTCTCAGAAACTTGCTTGTGACGAGTGCATTCAACTCACAGACTTGAACCTTTCTTTTGAAAGAGCAGTTTTGGAACACTCTTTTTGTAGAATCTGCTAGTGTATATTTGGAGCGCTGTGAGGCCTATGCTGGGAAATGAAATATCTTCACCTAAAAACTAGACGGAAGCATTCTCCGAAACTTCTGTGTGATGAGTGCATTCAACTGACAGACTTGAACGTTCCTTTTGACAGAACAGTTTTGAAACACTCCTTTTGTAGAATCTGCAAGTGTTTATTTCGAACGCTTGGAGGCCTACGCTGGAAAAGGAAATGTCTTCAAATAACAACTACACAGAAGCATTCTCAGAAACTTCTTTGTGATGAGTGCATTCAACTCACAGACTTGAACGTTCCTTTTGATAGAACAGTTTTGAAACACTCCTTTTGTAGAATCTGCAAGTGTTTATTTCGAGTGCTTGGAGGCCTATGCTGGAAAAGGAAATGTCTTCAAATAACAACTACACAGAAGCATTCTCAGAAACTCCTTTGTGATGAGTGCATTCAACTCACAGACTTGAACCTTCCTTTTGAAAGAGCAGCTTTGAAACACTCTTTTTGTAGAATCTGCAAGTGGATATTTGGAGCGCTTTGAGGCCTATGCTGGGAAATGAAATATCTTCTCCTAAAAACTAGACAGAAGCATTCTCAGAAACTTCTGTGTGATGAGTGCATTCAACTCACAGACTTGAACATTGCTTTTGATAGAGCAGTTTGGAAACACTCCTTTTGTAAAATCTGCAAGTGTTTATTTGGAGCGCTTTGAGGCCTATCCTGGAAAAGGAAATATCCTCACATAATAACTAGACAGAAGCATTCTCAGAAACTTCTTTGTGATGAGTGCATTCTACTCACAGAGTTGAACCTTCTTTGTGATAGAAGAGTTTTCAAACTCTCTTTATGTAGAATCTGCAAGTGCACATTTGGAACTGTTGGAGGCCAACGCTGGAAAAGGAAACATCCTCACATAGAAACTAGACAGAAGTATTCTCAGAAACTTGCTTGGACGAGTGCATTCAACTCACAGACTTGAACCTTTCTTTTGAAAGAGCAGTTTTGGAACACTCTTTTTGTAGAATCTGCTAGTGTATATTTGGAGCGCTGTGAGGCCTATGCTGGGAAATGAAATATCTTCACCTAAAAACTAGACGGAAGCATTCTCAGAAACTTCTGTGTGATGAGTGCATTCAACTCACAGACTTGAATGTTCCTTTTGATAGAACAGTTTTGAAACATTCCTTTTGTACAATCTGCAAGTGTTTATTTCGAGTGCTTGGAGGCCTATGCTGGAAAAGGAAATGTCTTCAAATAACAACTACACAGAAGCATTCTCAGAAACTTCTTTGTGATGAGTGCATTCAACTCACAGACTTGAACCTTCCTTTTGAAAGAGCAGCTTTGAAACACTCTTTTTGTAGAATCTGCAAGTGGATATTTGGAGCGCTTTGAGGCCTATGCTGGGAAATGAAATATCTTCTCTTAAAAACTAGACAGAAGCATTCTCAGAAACTTCTGTGTGATGAGTGCATTCAACTCACAGATTTGAACACTGCTTTTGATAGAGCAGTTTGGAAACACTCCTTTTGTAAAATCTGCAAGTGTTTATTTGGAGCGCATTGAGGCCTATCCTGGAAAAGGAAATATCTTTACATAATAACTAGACAGAAGCATTCTCAGAAACTTCTTTGTGATCAGTGCATTCTACGCACAGAGTTGAACCTTCTTTGTGATAGAAGAGTTTTCAAACTCTCTTTTTGTAGAATCTGCAAGTGCACATTTGGAACTGTTGGAGGCCAACGCTGGAAAAGGAAACATCCTCACTTAGAAACTAGACAGAAGCATTCTCAGAAACTTGCTTGTGACGAGTGCATTCAACTCACAGACTTGAACCTTTCTTTTGAAAGAGCAGTTTTGGAACACTCTTTTTGTAGAATCTGCTAGTGTATATTTGGAGCGCTGTGAGGCCTATGCTGGGAAATGAAATATCTTCACCTAAAAACTAGACGGAAGCATTCTCAGAAACTTCTGTGTGATGAGTGCAATCAACTCACAGGCTTGAACGTTCCTTTTGATAGAACAGTTTTGAAACACTCCTTTTGTAGAATCTGCAAGTGTTTATTTCGAGTGCTTGGGGGCCTATGCTGGAAAAGGAAATGTCTTCAAATAACAACTACACAGAAGCATTCTCAGAAACTTCTGTGTGATGAGTGCATTCAACTCACAGACTTGAACCTTCCTTTTGAAAGAGCAGTTTTGAAACACTCTTTTTGTAGAATCTGTAAGTGGATATTTGGATCGCTTTGAGGCCTATGCTGGGAAATGAAATATCTTCTCCTAAAAACTTGAGAGAAGCATTCTCAGAAACTTCTGTGTGATGAGTGCATTCAACTCACAGACTTGAACACTGGTTTTGATAGAGCAGTTTGGAAACACTCCTTTTGTAAAATCTGCAAGTGTTTATTTGGAGCGCTTTGAGGCCTATCCTGGAAAAGGAAATATCGTCACATAATAACTAGACAGAAGCATTCTCAGAAACTTCTTTGTGATGAGTGCATTCTACTCACGGAGTTGAACCTTCTTTGTGATAGAAGAGTTTTCAATCTCTCTTTCTGTAGAATCTGCAAGTGCACATTTGGAACTGTTGGAGGCCAACGCTGGAAAAGGAAACATCCTCACATAGAAACTAGACAGAAGCATTCTCAGAAACTTGCTTGTGACGAGTGCATTCAACTCACAGACTTGAAACTTTCTTTTGAAAGAGCAGTTTTGGAACACTCTTTTTGTAGAATCTGCTAGTGTATATTTGGAGCGCTGTGAGGCCTATGCTGGGAAATGAAATATCTTCACCTAAAAACTAGACGGAAGCATTCTCAGAAACTTCTGTGTGATGAGTGCATTCAACTCACAGACTTGAATGTTCCTTTTGATAGAACAGTTTTGAAACACTCCTTTTGTACAATCTGCAAGTGTTTATTTCGAGTGCTTGGAGGCCTATGCTGGAAAAGGAAATGTCTTCAAATAACAACTACACAGAAGCATTCTCAGAAACTTCTTTGTGATGAGTGCATTCAACTCACAGACTTGAACCTTCCTTTTGAAAGAGCAGCTTTGAAACACTCTTTTTGTAGAATCTGCAAGTGGATATTTGGAGCGCTTTGAGGCCTATGCTGGGAAATGAAATATTTTCTCCTAAAAACTAGACAGAAGCATTCTCAGAAACTTCTGTGTGATGAGTGCATTCAACTCACAGACTTGAACATTGCTTTTGATAGAGCAGTTTGGAAACACTCCTTTTGTAAAATCTGCAAGTGTTTATTTGGAGCGCTTTGAGGCCTATCCTGGAAAAGGAAATATCTTCACATAATAACTAGACAGAAGCATTCTCAGAAACTTCTTTGTGATGAATGCATTCTACTCACAGAGTTGATCCTTCTTTGTGATAGAAGTGTTTTCAAACTCTCTTTTTGTAGAATCTGCAAGTGCACATTTGGAACTGTTGGAGTCCAACGCTGGAAAAGGAAACATCCTCACATAGAAACTAGACAGAAGCATTCTCAGAAACTTGCTTGTGACGAGTGCATTCAACTCACAGACTTGAACCTTTCTTTGAAAGAGCAGTTTTGGAACACTCTTTTTGTAGAATCTGCTAGTGTATATTTGGAGCGCTGTGAGGCCTATGCTGGGAAATGAAATATCTTCACCTAAAAACTAGACGGAAGCAATCTCCGAAACTTCTGTGTGATGAGTGCATTCAACTCACAGACTTGAACGTTCCTTTTGATAGAACAGTTTTGAAACACTCCTTTTGTAGAATCTGCAAGTGTTTATTTCGAGTGCTTGGGGGTCTATGCTGGAAAAGGAAATGTCTTCAAATAACAACTACACAGAAGCATTCTCAGAAACTTCTTTGTGATGAGTGCCTTCAACTCACAGACTTGAACCTTCCTTTTGAAAGAGCAGTTTTGAAACACTCTTTTTGTAGAATCTGCAAGTGGATATTTGGAGCGCTTTGAGGCCTATGCTGGGAAATGAAATATCTTCTCCTAAAAACTAGACAGAAGCATTCTCAGAAACTTCTGTGTGATGAGTGCATTCAACTCACAGATTTGAACACTGCTTTTGATAGAGCAGTTTGGAAACACTCCTTTTGTAAAATCTGCAAGTGTTTATTTGGAGCGCTTTGAGGCCTATCCTGGAAAAGGAAATATCTTCACATAATAACTAGACAGAAGCATTCTCAGAAACTTCTTTGTGATGAGTGCATTCTACTCACAGAGCTGAACCTTCTTTGTGATAGAAGAGTTTTCAAACTCTCTTTTTGTAGAATCTGCAAGTGCACATTTGGAACTGTTGGAGGCCAACGCTGGAAAAGGAAACATCCTCACATAGAAACTAGACAGAAGCATTCTCAGAAACTTGCTTGTGACGAGTGCATTCAACTCACAGACTTGAACCTTTCTTTTGAAAGAGCAGTTTTGGAACACTCTTTTTGTAGAATCTGCTAGTGTATATTTGGAGCGCTGTGAGGCCTATGCTGGGAAATGAAATATCTTCACCTAAAAACTAGACGGAAGCATTCTCCGAAACTTCTGTGTGATGAGTGCATTCAACTGACAGACTTGAACGTTCCTTTTGACAGAACAGTTTTGAAACACTCCTTTTGTAGAATCTGCAAGAGTTTATTTCGAACGCTTGGAGGCCTACGCAGGAAAAGGAAATGTCTTCAAATAACAACTACACAGAAGCATTCTCAGAAACTTCTTTGTGATGAGTGCATTCAACTCACAGACTTGAACCTTCCTTTTGAAAGAGCAGTTTTGAAACACTCTTTTTGTAGAATCTGCAAGTGGATATTTGGAGCGCTTTGAGGTCTATGCTGTGATATGAAATATCTTCTCCTAAAAACTAGACAGAAGCATTCTCAGAAACTTCTGTGTGATGAGTGCATTCAACTCACAGACTTGAACATTGCTTTTGATAGAGCAGTTTGGAAACACTCCTTTTGTAAAATCTGCAAGTGTTTATTTGGAGCGCTTTGAGGCCTATCCTGGAAAAGGAAATATCGTCACATAATAACTAGACAGAAGCATTCTCAGAAACTTCTTTGGATGAGTGCATTCTACTCACAGAGTTGAACATTCTTTGTGATAGAAGAGTTTTCAAACTCTCTTTTTGTAGAATCTGCAAGTGCACTTTTGGAACTGTTGGAGGCCAACGCTGGAAAAGGAAACATCCTCACATAGAAACTAGACAGAAGCATTCTCAGAAACTTGCTTGTGACGAGTGCATTCAACTCACAGACTTGAACCTTTCTTTTGAAAGAGCAGTTTAGGAACACTCTTTTTGTAGAATCTGCTAGTGTATATTTGGAGCGCTGTGAGGCCTATGCTGGGAAATGAAATATCTTCACCTAAAAACTAGACGGAAGCATTCTCAGAAACTTCTGTGTGATGAGTGCATTCAACTCACAGACTTGAACGTTCCTTTTGATAGAACAGTTTTGAAACACTCCTTTTGTAGAATCTGCAAGTGTTTATTTCGAGTGCTTGGAGGCCTATGCTGGAAAAGGGAATGTCTTCAAATAACAACTACACAGAAGCATTCTCAGAAACTCCTTTGTGATGAGTGCATTCAACTCACAGACTTGAACCTTCCTTTTGAAAGAGCAGCTTTGAAACACTCTTTTTGTAGAATCTGCAAGTGGATATTTGGAGCGCTTTGAGGCCTATGCTGGGAAATGAAATATCTTCTCCTAAAAACTAGACAGAAGCATTCTCAGAAACTTCTGTGTGATGAGTGCATTCAACTCACAGACTTGAACATTGCTTTTGATAGAGCAGTTTGGAAACACTCCTTTTGTAAAATCTGCAAGTGTTTATTTGGAGCGCTTTGAGGCCTATCCTGGAAAAGGAAATATCCTCACATAATAACTAGACAGAAGCATTCTCAGAAACTTCTTTGTGATGAGTGCATTCTACTCACAGAGTTGAACCTTCTTTGTGATAGAAGAGTTTTCAAACTCTCTTTTTGTAGAATCTGCAAGTGCACATTTGGAACTGTTGGAGGCCAACGCTGGAAAAGGAAACATCCTCACATAGAAACTAGACAGAAGCATTCTCAGAAACTTGCTTGGACGAGTGCATTCAACTCACAGACTTGAACCTTTCTTTTGAAAGAGCAGTTTTGGAACACTCTTTTTGTAGAATCTGCTAGTGTATATTTGGAGCGCTGTGAGGCCTATGCTGGGAAATGAAATATCTTCACCTAAAAACTAGACGGAAGCATTCTCAGAAACTTCTGTGTGATGAGTGCATTCAACTCACAGACTTGAATGTTCCTTTTGATAGAACAGTTTTGAAACACTCCTTTTGTACAATCTGCAAGTGTTTATTTCGAGTGCTTGGAGGCCTATGCTGGAAAAGGAAATGTCTTCAAATAACAACTACACAGAAGCATTCTCAGAAACTCCTTTGTGATGAGTGCATTCAACTCACAGACTTGAACCTTCCTTTTGAAAGAGCAGCTTTGAAACACTCTTTTTGTAGAATCTGCAAGTGGATATTTGGAGCGCTTTGAGGCCTATGCTGGGAAATGAAATATCTTCTCCTAAAAACTAGACAGAAGCATTCTCAGAAACTTCTGTGTGATGAGTGCATTCAACTCACAGACTTGAACATTGCTTTTGATAGAGCAGTTTGGAAACACTCCTTTTGTAAAATCTGCAAGTGTTTATTTGGAGCGCTTTGAGGCCTATCCTGGAAAAGGAAATATCGTCACATAATAACTAGACAGAAGCATTCTCAGAAACTTCTTTGGATGAGTGCATTCTACTCACAGAGTTGAACATTCTTTGTGATAGAAGAGTTTTCAAACTCTCTTTTTGTAGAATCTGCAAGTGCACTTTTGGAACTGTTGGAGGCCAACGCTGGAAAAGGAAACATCCTCACATAGAAACTAGACAGAAGCATTCTCAGAAACTTGCTTGTGACGAGTGCATTCAACTCACAGACTTGAACCTTTCTTTTGAAAGAGCAGTTTTGGAACACTCTTTTTGTAGAATCTGCTAGTGTATATTTGGAGCGCTGTGAGGCCTATGCTGGGAAATGAAATATCTTCACCTCAAAACTAGACGGAAGCATTCTCAGAAACTTCTGTGTGATGAGTGCATTCAACTCACAGACTTGAACGTTCCTTTTGATAGAACAGTTTTGAAACACTCCTTTTGTAGAATCTGCAAGTGTTTATTTCGAGTGCTTGGAGGCCTATGCTGGAAAAGGAAATGTCTTCAAATAACAACTACACAGAAGCATTCTCAGAAACTCCTTTGTGATGAGTGCATTCAACTGACAGACTTGAACCTTCCTTTTGAAAGAGCAGCTTTGAAACACTCTTTTTGTAGAATCTGCAAGTGGATATTTGGAGCGCTTCGAGGCCTATGCTGGGAAATGAAATATCTTCTCCTAAAAACTTGACAGAAGCATTCTCAGAAACTTCTGTGTGATGAGTGCATTCAACTCACAGACTTGAACATTGCTTTTGATAGAGCAGTTTGGAAACACTCCTTTTGTAAAATCTGCAAGTGTTTATTTGGAGCGCTTTGAGGCCTATCCTGGAAAAGGAAATATCCTCACATAATAACTAGACAGAAGCATTCTAAGAAACTTCTTTGTGATGAGTGCATTCTACTCACAGAGTTGAACCTTCTTTGTGATAGAAGAGTTTTCAAACTCTCTTTTTGTAGAATCTGCAAGTGCACATTTGGAACTGTTGGAGGCCAACGCTGGAAAAGGAAACATCCTCACATAGAAACTAGACAGAAGCATTCTCAGAAACTTGCTTGGACGAGTGCATTCAACTCACAGACTTGAACCTTTCTTTTGAAAGAGCAGTTTTGGAACACTCTTTTTGTAGAATCTGCTAGTGTATATTTGGAGCGCTGTGAGGCCTATGCTGTTAAATGAAATATCTTCACCTAAAAACTAGACGGAAGCATTCTCAGAAACTTCTGTGTGATGAGTGCATTCAACTCACAGACTTGAATGTTCCTTTTGATAGAACAGTTTTGAAACACTCCTTTTGTACAATCTGCAAGTGTTTATTTCGAGTGCTTGGAGGCCTATGCTGGAAAAGGAAATGTCTTCAAATAACAACTACACAGAAGCATTCTCAGAAACTTCTTTGTGATGAGTGCATTCAACTCACAGACTTGAACCTTCCTTTTGAAAGAGCAGCTTTGAAACACTCTTTTTGTAGAATCTGCAAGTGGATATTTGGAGCGCTTTGAGGCCTATGCTGGGAAATGAAATATTTTCTCCTAAAAACTAGACAGAAGCATTCTCAGAAACTTCTGTGTGATGAGTGCATTCAACTCACAGACTTGAACATTGCTTTTGATAGAGCAGTTTGGAAACACTCCTTTTGTAAAATCTGCAAGTGTTTATTTGGAGCGCTTTGAGGCCTATCCTGGAAAAGGAAATATCTTCACATAATAACTAGACAGAAGCATTCTCAGAAACTTCTTTGTGATGAGTGCATTCTACTCACAGAGTTGATCCTTCTTTGTGATAGAAGTGTTTTCAAACTCTCTTTTTGTAGAATCTGCAAGTGCACATTTGGAACTGTTGGAGTCCAACGCTGGAAAAGGAAACATCCTCACATAGAAACTAGACAGAAGCATTCTCAGAAACTTGCTTGTGACGAGTGCATTCAACTCACAGACTTGAACCTTTCTTTTGAAAGAACAGTTTTGGAACACTCTTTTTGTAGAATCTGCTAGTGTATATTTGGAGCGCTGTGAGGCCTATGCTGGGAAATGAAATATCTTCACCTAAAAACTAGACGGAAGCAATCTCCGAAACTTCTGTGTGATGAGTGCATTCAACTCACAGACTTGAACGTTCCTTTTGATAGAACAGTTTTGAAACACTCCTTTTGTAGAATCTGCAAGTGTTTATTTCGAGTGCTTGGGGGTCTATGCTGGAAAAGGAAATGTCTTCAAATAACAACTACACAGAAGCATTCTCAGAAACTTCTTGTGATGAGTGCCTTCAACTCACAGACTTGAACCTTCCTTTTGAAAGAGCAGTTTTGAAACACTCTTTTTGTAGAATCTGCAAGTGGATATTTGGAGCGCTTTGAGGTCTATGCTGTGATATGAAATATCTTCTCCTAAAAAGTAGACAGAAGCATTCTCAGAAACTTCTGTGTGATGAGTGCATTCAACTCACAGACTTGAACAATGCTTTTGATAGAGCAGTTTGGAAACACTCCTTTTGTAAAATCTGCAAGTGTTTATTTGGAGCGCTTTGAGGCCTATCCTGGAAAAGGAAATATCGTCACATAATAACTAGACAGAAGCATTCTCAGAAACTTCTTTGGAGGAGTGCATTCTACTCACAGAGTTGAACATTCTTTGTGATAGAAGAGTTTTCAAACTCTCTTTTTGTAGAATCTGCAAGTGCACTTTTGGAACTGTTGGAGGCCAACGCTGGAAAAGGAAACATCCTCACATAGAAACTAGACAGAAGCATTCTCAGAAACTTGCTTGTGACGAGTGCATTCAACTCACAGACTTGAACCTTTCTTTTGAAAGAGCAGTTTTGGAACACTCTTTTTGTAGAATCTGCTAGTGTATATTTGGAGCGCTGTGAGGCCTATGCTGGGAAATGAAATATCTTCACCTAAAAACTAGACGGAAGCATTCTGAGAAACTTCTGTGTGATGAGTGCATTCAACTCACAGACTTGAACGTTCCTTTTGATAGAACAGTTTTGAAACACTCCTTTTGTAGAATCTGCAAGTGTTTATTTCGAGTGCTTGGAGGCCTATGCTGGAAAAGGAAATGTCTTCAAATAACAACTACACAGAAGCATTCTCAGAAACTCCTTTGTGATGAGTGCATTCAACTCACAGACTTGAACCTTCCTTTTGAAAGAGCAGCTTTGAAACACTCTTTTTGTAGAATCTGCAAGTGGATATTTGGAGCGCTTTGAGGCCTATGCTGGGAAATGGAATATCTTCTCCTAAAAACTAGACAGAAGCATTCTCAGAAACTTCTGTGTGATGAGTGCATTCAACTCACAGACTTGAACATTGCTTTTGATAGAGCAGTTTGGAAACACTCCTTTTGTAAAATCTGCAAGTGTTTATTTGGAGCGCTTTGAGGCCTATCCTGGAAAAGGAAATATCCTCACATAATAACTAGACAGAAGCATTCTCAGAAACTTCTTTGTGATGAGTGCATTCTACTCACAGAGTTGAACCTTCTTTGTGATAGAAGAGTTTTCAAACTCTCTTTTTGTAGAATCTGCAAGTGCACATTTGGAACTGTTGGAGTCCAACGCTGGAAAAGGAAACATCCTCACATAGAAACTAGACAGAAGCATTCTCAGAAACTTGCTTGTGACGAGTGCATTCAACTCACAGACTTGAACCTTTCTTTTGAAAGAGCAGTTTTGGAACACTCTTTTTGTAGAATCTGCTAGTGTATATTTGGAGCGCTGTGAGGCCTATGCTGGGAAATGAAATATCTTCACCTAAAAACTAGACGGAAGCATTCTGAGAAACTTCTGTGTGATGAGTGCATTCAACTCACAGACTTGAACGTTCCTTTTTATAGAACAGTTTTGAAACACTCCTTTTGTAGAATCTGCAAGTGTTTATTTCGAGTGCTTGGAGGCCTATGCTGGAAAAGGAAATGTCTTCAAATAACAACTACACAGAAGCATTCTCAGAAACTTCTTTGTGATGAGTGCATTCAACTCACAGACTTGAACCTTCCTTTTGAAAGAGCAGTTTTGAAACACTCTTTTTGTAGAATCTGCAAGTGGATATTTGGAGCGCTTTGAGGTCTATGCTGTGATATGAAATATCTTCTCCTAAAAACTAGACAGAAGCATTCTCAGAAACTTCTGTGTGATGAGTGCATTCAACTCACAGACTTGAACATTGCTTTTGATAGAGCAGTTTGGAAACACTCCTTTTGTAAAATCTGCAAGTGTTTATTTGGAGCGCTTTGAGGCCTATCCTGGAAAAGGAAATATCGTCACATAATAACTAGACAGAAGCATTCTCAGAAACTTCTTTGGATGAGTGCATTCTACTCACAGAGTTGAACATTCTTTGTGATAGAAGAGTTTTCAAACTCTCTTTTTGTAGAATCTGCAAGTGCACTTTTGGAACTGTTGGAGGCCAACGCTGGAAAAGGAAACATCCTCACATAGAAACTAGACAGAAGCATTCTCAGAAACTTGCTTGTGACGAGTGCATTCAACTCACAGACTTGAACCTTTCTTTTGAAAGAGCAGTTTTGGAACACTCTTTTTGTAGAATCTGCTAGTGTATATTTGGAGCGCTGTGAGGCCTATGCTGGGAAATGAAATATCTTCACCTAAAAACTAGACGGAAGCA
Organism: Pongo pygmaeus; assembly: GCF_028885625.2. NCBI lineage: Eukaryota > Metazoa > Chordata > Mammalia > Primates > Hominidae > Pongo > Pongo pygmaeus. Next base: position 41,572,865 of record NC_072392.2, read on the forward strand.
TTCTGAGAAACTTCTGTGTGATGAGTGCATTCAACTCACAGACTTGAACGTTCCTTTTGATAGAACAGTTTTGAAACACTCCTTTTGTAGAATCTGCAAGTGTTTATTTCGAGTGCTTGGAGGCCTATGCTGGAAAAGGAAATGTCTTCAAATAACAACTACACAGAAGCATTCTCAGAAACTCCTTTGTGATGAGTGCATTCAACTCACAGACTTGAACCTTCCTTTTGAAAGAGCAGCTTTGAAACACTCTTTTTGTAGAATCTGCAAGTGGATATTTGGAGCGCTTTGAGGCCTATGCTGGGAAATGAAATATCTTCTCCTAAAAACTTGACAGAAGCATTCTCAGAAACTTCTGTGTGATGAGTGCATTCAACTCACAGACTTGAACATTGCTTTTGATAGAGCAGTTTGGAAACACTCCTTTTGTAAAATCTGCAAGTGTTTATTTGGAGCGCTTTGAGGCCTATCCTGGAAAAGGAAATATCCTCACATAATAACTAGACAGAAGCATTCTAAGAAACTTCTTTGTGATGAGTGCATTCTACTCACAGAGTTGAACCTTCTTTGTGATAGAAGAGTTTTCAAACTCTCTTTTTGTAGAATCTGCAAGTGCACATTTGGAACTGTTGGAGGCCAACGCTGGAAAAGGAAACATCCTCACATAGAAACTAGACAGAAGCATTCTCAGAAACTTGCTTGGACGAGTGCATTCAACTCACAGACTTGAACCTTTCTTTTGAAAGAGCAGTTTTGGAACACTCTTTTTGTAGAATCTGCTAGTGTATATTTGGAGCGCTGTGAGGCCTATGCTGGGAAATGAAATATCTTCACCTAAAAACTAGACGGAAGCATTCTCAGAAACTTCTGTGTGATGAGTGCATTCAACTCACAGACTTGAATGTTCCTTTTGATAGAACAGTTTTGAAACACTCCTTTTGTACAATCTGCAAGTGTTTATTTCGAGTGCTTGGAGGCCTATGCTGGAAAAGGAAATGTCTTCAAATAACAACTACACAGAAGCATTCTCAGAAACTTCTTTGTGATGAGTGCATTCAACTCACAGACTTGAACCTTCCTTTTGAAAGAGCAGCTTTGAAACACTCTTTTTGTAGAATCTGCAAGTGGATATTTGGAGCGCTTTGAGGCCTATGCTGGGAAATGAAATATTTTCTCCTAAAAACTAGACAGAAGCATTCTCAGAGACTTCTGTGTGATGAGTGCATTCAACTCACAGACTTGAACATTGCTTTTGATAGAGCAGTTTGGAAACACTCCTTTTGTAAAATCTGCAAGTGTTTATTTGGAGCGCTTTGAGGCCTATCCTGGAAAAGGAAATATCTTCACATAATAACTAGACAGAAGCATTCTCAGAAACTTCTTTGTGATGAGTGCATTCTACTCACAGAGTTGATCCTTCTTTGTGATAGAAGTGTTTTCAAACTCTCTTTTTGTAGAATCTGCAAGTGCACATTTGGAACTGTTGGAGTCCAACGCTGGAAAAGGAAACATCCTCACATAGAAACTAGACAGAAGCATTCTCAGAAACTTGCTTGTGACGAGTGCATTCAACTCACAGACTTGAACCTTTCTTTTGAAAGAGCAGTTTTGGAACACTCTTTTTGTAGAATCTGCTAGTGTATATTTGGAGCGCTGTGAGGCCTATGCTGGGAAATGAAATATCTTCACCTAAAAACTAGATGGAAGCAATGTCCGAAACTTCTGTGTGATGAGTGCATTCAACTCACAGACTTGAACGTTCCTTTTGATAGAACAGTTTTGAAACACTCCTTTTGTAGAATCTGCAAGTGTTTATTTCGAGTGCTTGGGGGTCTATGCTGGAAAAGGAAATGTCTTCAAATAACAACTACACAGAAGCATTCTCAGAAACTTCTTTGTGATGAGTGCCTTCAACTCACAGACTTGAACCTTCCTTTTGAAAGAGCAGTTTTGAAACACTCTTTTTGTAGAATCTGCAAGTGGATATTTGGAGCGCTTTGAGGCCTATGCTGGGAAATGAAATATCTTCTCCTAAAAACTAGACAGAAGCATTCTCAGAAACTTCTGTGTGATGAGTGCATTCAACTCACAGATTTGAACACTGCTTTTGATAGAGCAGTTTGGAAACACTCCTTTTGTAAAATCTGCAAGTGTTTATTTGGAGCGCTTTGAGGCCTATCCTGGAAAAGGAAATATCTTCACATAATAACTAGACAGAAGCATTCTCAGAAACTTCTTTGTGATGAGTGCATTCTACTCACAGAGCTGAACCTTCTTTGTGATAGAAGAGTTTTCAAACTCTCTTTTTGTAGAATCTGCAAGTGCACATTTGGAACTGTTGGAGGCCAACGCTGGAAAAGGAAACATCCTCACATAGAAACTAGACAGAAGCATTCTCAGAAACTTGCTTGTGACGAGTGCATTCAACTCACAGACTTGAACCTTTCTTTTGAAAGAGCAGTTTTGGAACACTCTTTTTGTAGAATCTGCTAGTGTATATTTGGAGCGCTGTGAGGCCTATGCTGGGAAATGAAATATCTTCACCTGAAAACTAGACGGAAGCATTCTCCGAAACTTCTGTGTCATGAGTGCATTCAACTCACAGACTTGAACGTTCCTTTTGAGAGAACAGTTTTGAAACACTCCTTTTGTAGAATCTGCAAGTGTTTATTTCGAACGCTTGGAGGCCTACGCTGGAAAAGGAAATGTCTTAAAATAACAACTACACAGAAGCATTCTCAGAAACTTCTTTGTGATGAGTGCATTCAACTCACAGACTTGAACCTTCCTTTTGAAAGAGCAGTTTTGAAACACTCTTTTTGTAGAATCTGCAAGTGGATATTTGGAGCGCTTTGAGGTCTATGCTGTGATATGAAATATCTTCTCCTAAAAACTAGACAGAAGCATTCTCAGAAACTTCTGTGTGATGAGTGCATTCAACTCACAGATTTGAACATTGCTTTTGATAGAGCAGTTTGGAAACACTCCTTTTGTAAAATCTGCAAGTGTTTATTTGGAGCGCTTTGAGGCCTATCCTGGAAAAGGAAATATCGTCACATAATAACTAGACAGAAGCATTCTCAGAAACTTCTTTGTGATGAGTGCATTCTACTCACGGAGTTGAACCTTCTTTGTGATAGAAGAGTTTTCAATCTCTCTTTCTGTAGAATCTGCAAGTGCACATTTGGAACTGTTAGACGCCAACGCTGGAAAAGGAAACATCCTCACATAGAAACTAGACAGAAGCATTCTCAGAAACTTGCTTGTGACGAGTGCATTCAACTCACAGACTTGAACCTTTCTTTTGAAAGAGCAGTTTTGGAACACTCTTTTTGTAGAATCTGCTAGTGTATATTTGGAGCGCTGTGAGGCCTATGCTGGGAAATGAAATATCTTCACCTAAAAACTAGACGGAAGCATTCTCAGAAACTTCTGTGTGATGAGTGCATTCAACTCACAGACTTGAACGTTCCTTTTTATAGAACAGTTTTGAAACACTCCTTTGTAGAATCTGCAAGTGTTTCTTTCGAGAGCTTGGAGGCCTATGCTGGAAAAGGAAATGTCTTCAAATAACAACTACACAGAAGCATTCTCAGAAACTCCTTGGTGATGAGTGCATTCAACTCACAGACTTGAACCTTCCTTTTGAAAGAGCAGCTTTGAAACACTCTTTTTGTAGAATCTGCAAGTGGATATTTGGAGCGCTTTGAGGCCTATGCTGGGAAATGAAATATCTTCTCCTAAAAACTAGACAGAAGCATTCTCAGAAACTTCTGTGTGATGAGTGCATTCAACTCACAGACTTGAACATTGCTTTTGATAGAGCAGTTTGGAAACACTCCTTTTGTAAAATCTGCAAGTGTTTATTTGGAGCGCTTTGAGGCCTATCCTGGAAAAGGAAATATCCTCACATAATAACTAGACAGAAGCATTCTCAGAAACTTCTTTGTGATGAGTGCATTCTACTCACAGAGTTGAACCTTCTTTGTGATAGAAGAGTTTTCAAACTCTCTTTTTGTAGAATCTGCAAGTGCACATTTGGAACTGTTGGAGGCCAACGCTGGAAAAGGAAACATCCTCACATAGAAACTAGACAGAAGCATTCTCAGAAACTTGCTTGGACGAGTGCATTCAACTCACAGACTTGAACCTTTCTTTTGAAAGAGCAGTTTTGGAACACTCTTTTTGTAGAATCTGCTAGTGTATATTTGGAGCGCTGTGAGGCCTATGCTGGGAAATGAAATATCTTCACCTAAAAACTAGACGGAAGCAATGTCCGAAACTTCTGTGTGATGAGTGCATTCAACTCACAGACTTGAACGTTCCTTTTGATAGAACAGTTTTGAAACACTCCTTTTGTAGAATCTGCAAGTGTTTATTTCGAGTGCTTGGGGGTCTATGCTGGAAAAGGAAATGTCTTCAAATAACAACTACACAGAAGCATTCTCAGAAACTTCTTTGTGATGAGTGCCTTCAACTCACAGACTTGAACCTTCCTTTTGAAAGAGCAGTTTTGAAACACTCTTTTTGTAGAATCTGCAAGTGGATACTTGGAGCGCTTTGAGGCCTATGCTGGGAAATGAAATATCTTCTCCTAAAAACTAGACAGAAGCATTCTCAGAAACTTCTGTGTGATGAGTGCATTCAACTCACAGATTTGAACACTGCTTTTGATAGAGCAGTTTGGAAACACTCCTTTTGTAAAATCTGCAAGTGTTTATTTGGAGCGCTTTGAGGCCTATCCTGGAAAAGGAAATATCTTCACATAATAACTAGACAGAAGCATTCTCAGAAACTTCTTTGTGATGAGTGCATTCTACTCACAGAGCTGAACCTTCTTTGTGATAGAAGAGTTTTCAAACTCTCTTTTTGTAGAATCTGCAAGTGCACATTTGGAACTGTTGGAGGCCAACGCTGGAAAAGGAAACATCCTCACATAGAAACTAGACAGAAGCATTCTCAGAAACTTGCTTGTGACGAGTGCATTCAACTCACAGACTTGAACCTTTCTTTTGAAAGAGCAGTTTTGGAACACTCTTTTTGTAGAATCTGCTAGTGTATATTTGGAGCGCTGTGAGGCCTATGCTGGGAAATGAAATATCTTCACCTGAAAACTAGACGGAAGCATTCTCCGAAACTTCTGTGTGATGAGTGCATTCAACTCACAGACTTGAACGTTCCTTTTGAGAGAACAGTTTTGAAACACTCCTTTTGTAGAATCTGCAAGTGTTTATTTCGAACGCTTGGAGGCCTACGCTGGAAAAGGAAATGTCTTCAAATAACAACTACACAGAAGCATTCTCAGAAACTTCTTTGTGATGAGTGCATTCAACTCACAGACTTGAACCTTCCTTTTGAAAGAGCAGTTTTGAAACACTCTTTTTGTAGAATCTGCAAGTGGATATTTGGAGCGCTTTGAGGTCTATGCTGTGATATGAAATATCTTCTCCTAAAAACTAGACAGAAGCATTCTCAGAAACTTCTGTGTGATGAGTGCATTCAACTCACAGATTTGAACATTGCTTTTGATAGAGCAGTTTGGAAACACTCCTTTTGTAAAATCTGCAAGTGTTTATTTGGAGCGCTTTGAGGGCTATCCTGGAAAAGGAAATATCGTCACATAATAATTAGACAGAAGCATTCTCAGAAACTTCTTTGTGATGAGTGCATTCTACTCACGGAGTTGAACCTTCTTTGTGATAGAAGAGTTTTCAATCTCTCTTTCTGTAGAATCTGCAAGTGCACATTTGGAACTGTTAGACGCCAACGCTGGAAAAGGAAACATCCTCACATAGAAACTAGACAGAAGCATTCTCAGAAACTTGCTTGTGACGAGTGCATTCAACTCACAGACTTGAACCTTTCTTTTGAAAGAGCAGTTTTGGAACACTCTTTTTGTAGAATCTGCTAGTGTATATTTGGAGCGCTGTGAGGCCTATGCTGGGAAAGGAAATATCTTCACCTAAAAACTAGACGGAAGCATTCTCAGAAACTTCTGTGTGATGAGTGCATTCAACTCACAGACTTGAACGTTCCTTTTTATAGAACAGTTTTGAAACACTCCTTTGTAGAATCTGCAAGTGTTTCTTTCGAGAGCTTGGAGGCCTATGCTGGAAAAGGAAATGTCTTCAAATAACAACTACACAGAAGCATTCTCAGAAACTTCTTTGTGATGAGTGCATTCAACTCACAGACTTGAACCTTCCTTTTGAAAGAGCAGTTTGAAACACTCTTTTTGTAGAATCTGCAAGTTGATATTTGGAGCACTTTGAGGCCTATGCTGGGAAATGAAATATCTTCTCCTAAAAACTAGACAGAAGCATTCTCAGAAACTTCTGTGTGATGAGTGCATTCAACTCACAGTCTTGAACACTGCTTTTGATAGAGCAGTTTGGAAACACTCCTTTTGTAAAATCTGCAAGTGTTTATTTGGAGCGCATTGAGGCCTATCCTGGAAAAGGAAATATCTTCACATAATAACTAGACAGAAGCATTCTCAGAAACTTCTTTGTGATGAGTGCATTCTACGCACAGAGTTGAACCTTCTTTGTGATAGAAGAGTTTTCAAACTCTCTTTTTGTAGAATCTGCAAGTGCACATTTGGAACTGTTGGAGGCCAACGCTGGAAAAGGAAACATCCTCACTTAGAAACTAGACAGAAGCATTCTCAGAAACTTGCTTGTGACGAGTGCATTCAACTCACAGACTTGAACCTTTCTTTTGAAAGAGCAGTTTTGGAACACTCTTTTTGTAGAATCTGCTAGTGTATATTTGGAGCGCTGTGAGGCCTATGCTGGGAAATGAAATATCTTCACCTAAAAACTAGACGGAAGCATTCTCAGAAACTTCTGTGTGATGAGTGCATTCAACTCACAGGCTTGAACGTTCCTTTTGATAGAACAGTTTTGAAACACTCCTTTTGTAGAATCTGCAAGTGTTTATTTCGAGTGCTTGGAGGCCTATGCTGGAAAAGGAAATGTCTTCAAATAACAACTACACAGAAGCATTCTCAGAAACTTCTTTGTGATGAGTGCATTCAACTCACAGACTTGAACCTTCCTTTTGAAAGAGCAGTTTTGAAACACTCTTTTTGTAGAATCTGCAAGTGGATATTTGGAGCGCTTTGAGGCCTATGCTGGGATATGAAATATCTTCTCCTAAAAACTAGACAGAAGCATTCTCAGAAACTTCTGTGTGATGAGTGCATTCAACTCACAGACTTGAACATTGCTTTTGATAGAGCAGTTTGGAAACACTCCTTTTGTAAAATCTGCAAGTGTTTATTTGGAGCGCTTTGAGGCCTATCCTGGAAAAGGAAATATCGTCACATAATAACTAGACAGAAGCATTCTCAGAAACTTCTTTGTGATGAGTGCATTCTACTCACGGAGTTGAACCTTCTTTGTGATAGAAGAGTTTTCAATCTCTCTTTCTGTAGAATCTGCAAATGCACATTTGCAACTGTTGGAGGCCAACGCTGGAAAAGGAAACATCCTCACAGAGAAACTAGACAGAAGCATTCTCAGAAACTTGCTTGTGACGAGTGCATTCAACTCACAGACTTGAACCTTTCTTTTGAAAGAGCAGTTTTGGAACACTCTTTTTGTAGAATCTGCTAGTGTATATTTGGAGCGCTGTGAGGCCTATGCTGGGAAATGAAATATCTTCACCTAAAAACTAGACGGAAGCATTCTCCGAAACTTCTGTGTGATGAGTGCATTCAACTCACAGACTTGAACGTTCCTTTTGATAGAACAGTTTTGAAACACTCCTTTTGTAGAATCTGCAAGTGTTTCTTTCGAGTGCTTGGAGGCCTATGCTGGAAAAGGAAATGTCTTCAAATAACAACTACACAGAAGCATTCTCAGAAACTTCTTTGTGATGAGTGCATTCAACTCACAGACTTGAACCTTCCTTTTGAAAGAGCAGTTTTGAAACACTCTTTTTGTAGAATCTGCAAGTTGATATTTGGAGCACTTTGAGGCCTAGGCTGGGTAATGAAATATCTTCTCCTAAAAACTAGACAGAAGCATTCTCAGAAACTTCTGTGTGATGAGTGCATTCAACTCACAGTCTTGAACACTGCTTTTGATAGAGCAGTTTGGAAACACTCCTTTTGTAAAATCTGCAAGTGTTTATTTGGAGCGCATTGAGGCCTATCGTGGAAAAGGAAATATCTTCACATAATAACTAGACAGAAGCATTCTCAGAAACTTCTTTGTGATGAGTGCATTCTACGCACAGAGTTGAACCTTCTTTGTGATAGAAGAGTTTTCAAACTCTCTTTTTGTAGAATCTGCAAGTGCACATTTGGAACTGTTGGAGGCCAACGCTGGAAAAGGAAACATCCTCACATAGAAACTAGACAGAAGCATTCTCAGAAACTTGCTTGTGACGAGTGCATTCAACTCACAGACTTGAACCTTTCTTTTGAAAGAGCAGTTTTGGAACACTCTTTTTGTAGAATCTGCTAGTGTATATTTGGAGCGCTGTGAGGCCTATGCTGGGAAATGAAGTATCTTCACCTAAAAACTAGACGGAAGCATTCTCCGAAACTTCTGTGTGATGAGTGCATTCAACTCACAGACTTGAACGTTACTTTTGATAGAACAGTTTTGAAACACTCCTTTTGTAGAATCTGCAAGTGTTTCTTTCGAGTGCTTGGAGGCCTATGCTGGAAAAGGAAATGTCTTCAAATAACAACTACACAGAAGCATTCTCAGAAACTTCTTTGTGATGAGTGCATTCAACTCACAGACTTGAACCTTCCTTTTGAAAGAGCAGTTTTGAAACACTCTTTTTGTAGAATCTGCTAGTGGATATTTGGAGCACTTTGAGGCCTATGCTGGGAAATGAAATATCTTCACATAAAAACTATACGGAAGCATTCTCAGAAACTTCTGTCTGATGCGTGCATTCAACTCACAGACTTGAATGTTCCATTTGATAGAACAGGTTTGAAACACTCCTTTTGTACAATCTGCAAGTGTTTATTTCGAGTGCTTGGAGGCCTATGCTGGAAAAGGAAATGTCTTCAAATAACAACTACACAGAAGCATTCTCAGAAACTTCTTTGTGATGAGTGCATTCAACTCACAGACTTGAACCTTCCTTTTGAAAGAGCAGCTTTGAAACACTCTTTTTGTAGAATCTGCAAGTGGATATTTGGAGCGCTTTGTGGCCTATGCTGGGAAATGAAATATTTTCTCCTAAAAACTAGACAGAAGCATTCTCAGAAACTTCTGTGTGATGAGTGCATTCAACTCACAGACTTGAACACTGCTTTTGATAGAGCAGTTTGGAAACACCTTTTGTAAAATCTGCAAGTGTTTATTTGGAGCGCTTTGAGGCCTATCCTGGAAAAGGAAATATCTTCACATAATAACTAGACCGAAGCATTCTCAGAAACTACTTTGTGATGAGTGCATTCTACTCACAGAGTTGAACCTTCTTTGTGATAGAAGAGTTTTCAAACTCTCTTTTTGTAGAATCTGCAAGTGCACATTTGGAACTGTTGGAGGCCAATGCTGGAAAAGGAAATATCCTCACATAGAAACTAGACAGAAGCATTCTCAGAAAGTTGCTTGGACGAGTGCATTCAACTCACAGACTTGAACCTTTCTTTTGAAAGAGCAGTTTTGGAACACTCTTTTTGTAGAATCTGCTAGTGTATATTTGGAGCGCTGTGAGGCCTATGCTGGGAAATGAAATATCTTCACCTAAAAACTAGACGGAATCATTCTCAGAAACTTCTGTGTGATGAGTGCATTCAACTCACAGACTTGAACGTTCCTTTTGATAGAACAGTTTTGAAACACTCCTTTTGTACAATCTGCAAGTGTTTATTTCGAGCGCTTGGGGGTCTATGCTGGAAAAGGAAATGTCTTCAAATAACAACTACACAGAAGCATTCTCAGAAACTTCTTTGTGATGAGTGCCTTCAACTCACAGACTTGAACCTTCCTTTTGAAAGAGCAGTTTTGAAACACTCTTTTTGTAGAATCTGCAAGTGGATATTTGGAGCGCTTTGAGGCCTATGCTGGGAAATGAAATATCTTCTCCTAAAAACTAGACAGAAGCATTCTCAGAAACTTCTGTGTGATGAGTGCATTCAACTCACAGACTTGAACATTGCTTTTGATAGAGCAGTTTGGAAACACTCCTTTTGTAAAATCTGCAAGTGTTTATTTGGAGCGCTTTGAGGCCTATCCTTTAAAAGGAAATATCTTCACATAATAACTAGACAGAAGCATTCTCAGAAACTTCTTTGGATGAGTGCATTCTATTCACAGAGTTGAACCTTCTGTGTGATAGAAGAGTTTTCAAACTCTCTTTTTGTAGAATCTGCAAGTGCACATTTGGAACTGTTGGAGGCCAAAGCTGGAAAAGGAAACATCCTCACATAGGAACTAGACAGAAGCATTCTCAGAAACTTGCTTGTGACGAGTGCATTCAACTCACAGACTTGAACCTTTCTTTTGAAAGAGCAGTTTTGGAACACTCTTTTTGTAGAGTCTGCTAGTGTATATTTGGAGCGCTGTGAGGCCTATGCTGGGAAATGAAATATCTTCACCTAAAAACTAGTTGGAAGCATTCTCAGAAACTTCTGTGTGATGAGTGCATTCAACTCACAGACTTGAACGTTCCTTTTGATAGAACAGTTTTGAAACACTCCTTTTGTAGAATCTGCAAGTGTTTATTTCGAGTGCTTGGGGGCCTATGCTGGAAAAGGAAATGTCTTCAAATAACAACTACACAGAAGCATTCTCAGAAACTTCTTTGTGATGAGTGCCTTCAACTCACAGACTTGAACCTTCCTTTTGAAAGGGCAGTTTTGAAACACTCTTTTTGTAGAATCTGCAAGTGGATATTTGGAGCGCTTTGAGGCCTATGCTGGGAAATGGAATATCTTCTCCTAAAAACTAGACAGAAGCATTCTCAGAAACTTCTGTGTGATGAGTGCATTCAACTCACAGACTTGAACATTGCTTTTGATAGAGCAGTTTGGAAACACTCCTTTTGTAAAATCTGCAAGTGTTTATTTGGAGCGCTTTGAGGCCTATCCTGGAAAAGGAAATATCCTCACATAATAACTAGACAGAAGCATTCTCAGAAACTTCTTTGTGATGAGTGCATTCTACACACAGAGTTGAACCTTCTTTGGGATAGAAGAGTTTTCAAACTCTCTTTTTGTAGAATCTGCAAGTGCACATTTGTAACTGTTGGAGGCCAACGCTGGAAAAGGAAACATCCTCACATAGAAACTAGACAGAAGCATTCTCAGAAACTTGCTTGGACGAGTTCATTCAACTCACAGACTTGAACATTTCTTTTGAAAGAGCAGTTTTGGAACACTCTTTTTGTAGAATCTGCTAGTGTATATTTGGAGCGCTGTGAGGCCTATGCTGGGAAATGAAATATCTTCACCTAAAAACTAGACGGAAGCATTCTCAGAAACTTCTGTGTGATGAGTGCATTCAACTCACAGACTTGAACGTTCCTTTTGATAGAACAGTTTTGAAACACTCCTTTTGTACAATCTGCAAGTGTTTATTTCGAACGCTTGGGGATCTATGCTGGAAAAGGAAATGTCTTCAAATAACAACTACACAGAAGCATTCTCAGAAACTTCTTTGTGATGAGTGCCTTCAACTCACAGACTTGAACCTTCCTTTTGAAAGAGCAGTTTTGAAACACTCTTTTTGTAGAATCTGCAAGTGGATATTTGGAGCGCTTTGAGGCCTATGCTGGGAAATGAAATATCTTCTCCTAAAAACTAGACAGAAGCATTCTCAGAAACTTCTGTGTGATGAGTGCATTCAACTCACAGACTTGAACATTGCTTTTGATAGAGCAGTTTGGAAACACTCCTTTTGTAAAATCTGCAAGTGTTTATTTGGAGCGCTTTGAGGCCTATCCTGGAAAAGGAAATATCTTCACATAATAACTAGACAGAAGCATTCTCAGAAACTTCTTTGGATGAGTGCATTCTACTCACAGAGTTGAACCTTCTGTGTGATAGAAGAGTTTTCAAACTCTCTTTTTGTAGAATCTGCAAGTGCACATTTGGGACTGTTGGAGGCCAAAGCTGGAAAAGGAAACATCCTCACATAGAAACTAGACAGAAGCATTCTCAGAAACTTGCTTGTGACGAGTGCATTCAACTCACAGACTTGAACCTTTCTTTTGAAAGAGCAATTTTGGAACACTCTTTTTGTAGAGTCTGCTAGTGTATATTTGGAGCGCTGTGAGGCCTATGCTGGGAAATGAAATATCTTCACCTAAAAACTAGACGGAATCATTCTCAGAAACTTCTGTGTGATGAGTGCATTCAACTCACAGACTTGAACTTTCCTTTTCATAGAACAGTTTTGAAACACTCCTTTTGTACAATCTGCAAGTGTTTATTTCGAGCGCTTGGAGGCCTATGCTGGAAAAGGAAGTGTCTTCAAATAAGAACTACACAGAAGCATTCTCAGAAACTTCTTTGTGATGAGTGCATTCAACTCACAGACTTGAACCTTCCTTTTGAAAGAGCAGTTTTGAAACACTCTTTTTGTAGAATCTGCAAGTGGATATTTGGAGCGCTTTGAGGCCTATGCTGGGTAATGAAATATCTTCTCCTAAAAACTAGACAGAAGCATTCTCAGAAACTTCTGTGTGATGAGTGCATTCAAATCTCAGCCTTGAACATTGCTTTTGATAGAGCAGTTTGGAAACACTCCTTTTGTAAAATCTGCAACTGTTTATTTGGAGCGCTTTGAGGCCTATCCTGGAAAAGGAAATATCCTCACATAATAACTAGACAGAAGCATTCTCAGAAACTTCTTTGGATGACTGCATTCTACTCACAGAGTTGAACATTCTTTGTGATAGAAGAGTTTTCAAACTCTCTTTTTGTAGAATCTGCAAGTGCACATTTGGAACTGTTGGAGGCCAACGCTGGAAAAGGAAACATCCTCACATAGAAACTAGACAGAAGCATTCTCAGAAACTTGCTTGTGACGAGTGCATTCAACTCACAGACTTGAACCTTTCTTTTGAAAGAGCAGTTTTGGAACACTCTTTTTGTAGAATCTGCTAGTGTATATTTGGAGCGCTGTGAGGCCTATGCTGGGAAATGAAATATCTTCACCTAAAAACTAGACGGAAGCATTCTCCGAAGCTTCTGTGTGATGAGTGCATTCAACTCACAGACTTGAACGCTCCTTTTGATAGAACAGTTTGGAAACACTCCTTTTGTACAATCTGCAAGTGTTTATTTCGAGTGCTTGGAGGCCTATGCTGGAAAAGGAAATGTCTTCAAATAACAACTACACAGAAGCATTCTCAGAAACTCCTTTGTGATGAGTGCATTCAACTCACAGACTTGAACCTTCCTTTTGAAAGAGCAGCTTTGAAACACTCTTTTTGTAGAATCTGCAAGTGGATATTTGGAGCGCTTTGAGGCCTATGCTGGGAAATGAAATATCTTCTCCTAAAAACTAGACAGAAGCATTCTCAGAAACTTCTGTGTGATGAGTGCATTCAACTCACAGACTTGAACACTGCTTTTGATAGAGCAGTTTGGAAACACTCCTTTTGTAAAATCTGCAAGTGTTTATTTGGAGCGCTTTGAGGCCTATCCTGGAAAAGGAAATATCTTCACATAATAACTAGACAGAAGCATTCTCAGAAACTTCTTTGCGATGAGTGCATTCTACTCACAGAGTTGAACCTTCTTTGTGATGGAAGAGTTTTCAAACTCTCTTTTTGTAGAATCTGCAAGTGCACATTTGGAACTGTTGGAGGCCAACGCTGGAAAAGGAAACATCCTCACATAGAAACTAGACAGAAGCATTCTCAGAAACTTGCTTGTGACGAGTGCATTCAACTCACAGACTTGAACTTTTCTTTTGAAAGAGCAGTTTTGGAACACTCTTTTTGTAGAATCTGCTAGTGTATATTTGGAGCGCTATGAGGCCTATGCTGGGAAATGAAATATCTTCACCTAAAAACTAGACGGAAGCATTCTCAGAAAACTCTGTGTGATGAGTGCATTCAACTCACAGACTTGAACGTTCCTTTTGATAGAACAGTTTTGAAACACTCCTTTTGTAGAATCTGCAAGTGTTTATTTCGAGTGCTTGGGGGTCGATGCTGGAAAAGGAAATGTCTTCAAATAACAACTACACAGAAGCATTCTCAGAAACTTCTTTGTGATGAGTGCCTTCAACTCACAGACTTGAACCTTCCTTTTGAAAGAGCAGTTTTGAAACACTCTTTTTGTAGAATCTGCAAGTGGATATTTGGAGCGCTTTGAGGCCTATGCTGGGAAATGAAATATCTTCTCCTAAAAACTAGACAGAAGCATTCTCAGAAACTTCTGTGTGATGAGTGCATTCAACTCACAGACTTGAACATTGCTTTTGATAGAGCAGTTTGGAAACACTCCTTTTGTAAAATCTGCAAGTGTTTATTTGGAGCGCTTTGAGGCCTATCCTGGAAAAGGAAATATCTTCACATAATAACTAGACAGAAGCATTCTCAGAAACTTCTTTGGATGAGTGCATTCTACTCACAGAGTTGAACCTTCTGTGTGATAGAAGAGTTTTCAAACTCTCTTTTTGTAGAATCTGCAAGTGCACATTTGGAACTGTTGGAGGCCAAAGCTGGAAAAGGAAACATCCTCACATAGAAACTAGACAGAAGCATTCTCAGAAACTTGCTTGTGACGAGTGCATTCAACTCACAGACTTGAACCTTTCTTTTGAAAGAGCGGTTTTGGAACACTCTTTTTGTAGAGTCTGCTAGTGTATATTTGGAGCGCTGTGAGGCCTATGCTGGGAAATGAAATATCTTCACCTAAAAACTAGACGGAATCATTCTCAGAAACTTCTGTGTGATGAGTGCATTCAACTCACAGACTTGAACTTTCCTTTTGATAGAACAGTTTTGAAACACTCCTTTTGTACAATCTGCAAGTGTTTATTTCGAGCGCTTGGAGGCCTATGCTGGAAAAGGAAGTGTCTTCAAATAAGAACTACACAGAAACATTCTCAGAAACTTCTTTGTGATGAGTGCATTCAACTCACAGACTTGAACCTTCCTTTTGAAAGAGCAGTTTTGAAACACTCTTTTTGTAGAATCTGTAAGTGGATATTTGGAGCGCTGTGAGGCCTATGCTGGGTAATGAAATATCTTCTCCTAAAAACTAGACAGAAGCATTCTCAGAAACTTCTGTGTGATGAGTGCATTCAAATCTCAGCCTTGAACATTGCTTTTGATAGAGCAGTTTGGAAACACTCCTTTTGTAAAATCTGCAAGTGTTTATTTGGAGCGCTTTGAGGCCTATCCTGGAAAAGGAAATATCCTCACATAATAACTAGACAGAAGCATTCTCAGAAACTTCTTTGGATGACTGCATTCTACTCACAGAGTTGAACATTCTTTGTGATAGAAGAGTTTTCAAACTCTCTTTTTGTAGAATCTGCAAGTGCACTTTTGGAACTGTTGGAGGCCAACGCTGGAAAAGGAAACATCCTCACATAGAAACTAGACAGAAGCATTCTCAGAAACTTGCTTGTGACGAGTGCATTCAACTCACAGACTTGAACCTTTCTTTTGAAAGAGCAGTTTTGGAACACTCTTTTTGTAGAATCTGCTAGTGTATATTTGGAGCGCTGTGAGGCCTATGCTGGGAAATGAAATATCTTCACCTAAAAACTAGACGGAAGCATTCTCCGAAGCTTCTGTGTGATGAGTGCATTCAACTCACAGACTTGAACGCTCCTTTTGATAGAACAGTTTGGAAACACTCCTTTTGTACAATCTGCAAGTGTTTATTTCGAGTGCTTGGAGGCCTATGCTGGAAAAGGAAATGTCTTCAAATAACAACTACACAGAAGCATTCTCAGAAACTCCTTTGTGATGAGTGCATTCAACTCACAGACTTGAACCTTCCTTTTGAAAGAGCAGCTTTGAAACACTCTTTTTGTAGAATCTGCAAGTGGATATTTGGAGCGCTTTGAGGCCTATGCTGGGAAATGAAATATCTTCTCCTAAAAACTAGACAGAAGCATTCTCAGAAACTTCTGTGTGATGAGTGCATTCAACTCACAGTCTTGAACACTGCTTTTGATAGAGCAGTTTGGAAACACTCCTTTTGTAAAATCTGCAAGTGTTTATTTGGAGCGCTTTGAGGCCTATCCTGGAAAAGGAAATATCTTCACATAATAACTAGACAGAAGCATTCTCAGAAACTTCTTTGCGATGAGTGCATTCTACTCACAGAGTTGAACCTTCTTTGTGATGGAAGAGTTTTCAAACTCTCTTTTTGTAGAATCTGCAAGTGCACATTTGGAACTGTTGGAGGCCAACGCTGGAAAAGGAAACATCCTCACATAGAAACTAGACAGAAGCATTCTCAGAAACTTGCTTGTGACGAGTGCATTCAACTCACAGACTTGAACTTTTCTTTTGAAAGAGCAGTTTTGGAACACTCTTTTTGTAGAATCTGCTAGTGTATATTTGGAGCGCTATGAGGCCTATGCTGGGAAATGAAATATCTTCACCTAAAAACTAGACGGAAGCATTCTCAGAAAACTCTGTGTGATGAGTGCATTCAACTCACAGACTTGAACGTTCCTTTTGATAGAACAGTTTTGAAACACTCCTCTTTTAGAATCTGCAAGTCTTTATTTCGAGCGCTTGGAGGCCTATGCTGGAAAAGGAAATGTCTTCAAATAACAACTACACAGAAGCATTCTCAGAAACTTCTTTGTGATGAGTGCATTCAACTCACAGACTTGAACCTTCCTTTTGAAAGAGCAGTTTTGAAACACTCTTTTTGTAGAATCTGCAAGTGGATACTTGGAGCGCTTTGAGGCCTATGCTGGGATATGAAATATCTTCTCCTAAAAACTAGACAGAAGCATTCTCAGAAACTTCTGTGTGATGAGTGCATTCAACTCACAGACTTGAACATTGCTTTTGATAGAGCAGTTTGGAAACACTCCTTTTGTAAAATCTGCAAGTGTTTATTTGGAGCGCTTTGAGGGCTATCCTGGAAAAGGAAATATCTTCACATAATAACTAGACAGAAGCATTCTCAGAAACTTCTTTGTGATGAGTGCATTCTACTCACAGAGTTGAACCTTCTTTGTGATAGAAGAGTTTTCAAACTCTCTTTTTGTAGAATCTGCAAGTGCACATTTGGAACTGTTGGAGGCCAACGCTGGAAAAGGAAACATCCTCACTTAAAAACTAGACAGAAGCATTCTCAGAAACTTGCTTGTGACGAGTGCATTCAACTCACAGACTTGAACTTTTCTTTTGAAAGAGCAGTTTTGGAACACTCTTTTTGTAGAATCTGCTAGTGTATATTTGGAGCGCTGTGAGGCCTATGCTGGGAAATGAAATATCTTCACCTAAAAACTAGACGGAAGCAATCTCCGAAACTTCTGTGTGATGAGTGCATTCAACTCACAGACTTGAACGTTCCTTTTGATAGAACAGTTTTGAAACACTCCTTTTGTAGAATCTGCAAGTGTTTATTTCGAGTGCTTGGGGGTCGATGCTGGAAAAGGAAATGTCTTCAAATAACAACTACACAGAAGCATTCTCAGAAACTTCTTTGTGATGAGTGCCTTCAACTCACAGACTTGAACCTTCCTTTTGAAAGAGCAGTTTTGAAACACTCTTTTTGTAGAATCTGCAAGTGGATATTTGGAGCGCTTTGAGGCCTATGCTGGGAAATGAAATATCTTCTCCTAAAAACTAGACAGAAGCATTCTCAGAAACTTCTGTGTGATGAGTGCATTCAACTCACAGATTTGAACACTGCTTTTGATAGAGCAGTTTGGAAACACTCCTTTTGTAAAATCTGCAAGTGTTTATTTGGAGCGCTTTGAGGCCTATCCTGGAAAAGGAAATATCTTCACATAATAACTAGACAGAAGCATTCTCAGAAACTTCTTTGTGATGAGTGCATTCTACTCACAGAGCTGAACCTTCTTTGTGATAGAAGAGTTTTCAAACTCTCTTTTTGTAGAATCTGCAAGTGCACATTTGGAACTGTTGGAGGCCAACGCTGGAAAAGGAAACATCCTCACATAGAAACTAGACAGAAGCATTCTCAGAAACTTGCTTGTGACGAGTGCATTCAACTCACAGACTTGAACCTTTCTTTTGAAAGAGCAGTTTTGGAACACTCTTTTTGTAGAATCTGCTAGTGTATATTTGGAGCGCTGTGAGGCCTATGCTGGGAAATGAAATATCTTCACCTAAAAACTAGACGGAAGCATTCTCCGAAACTTCTGTGTGATGAGTGCATTCAACTGACAGACTTGAACGTTCCTTTTGACAGAACAGTTTTGAAACACTCCTTTTGTAGAATCTGCAAGTGTTTATTTCGAACGCTTGGAGGCCTACGCTGGAAAAGGAAATGTCTTCAAATAACAACTACACAGAAGCATTCTCAGAAACTTCTTTGTGATGAGTGCATTCAACTCACAGACTTGAACCTTCCTTTTGAAAGAGCAGTTTTGAAACACTCTTTTTGTAGAATCTGCAAGTGGATATTTGGAGCGCTTTGAGGTCTATGCTGTGATATGAAATATCTTCTCCTAAAAACTAGACAGAAGCATTCTCAGAAACTTCTGTGTGATGAGTGCATTCAACTCACAGACTTGAACATTGCTTTTGATAGAGCAGTTTGGAAACACTCCTTTTGTAAAATCTGCAAGTGTTTATTTGGAGCGCTTTGAGGCCTATCCTGGAAAAGGAAATATCGTCACATAATAACTAGACAGAAGCATTCTCAGAAACTTCTTTGGATGAGTGCATTCTACTCACAGAATTGAACATTCTTTGTGATAGAAGAGTTTTCAAACTCTCTTTTTGTAGAATCTGCAAGTGCACTTTTGGAACTGTTGGAGGCCAACGCTGGAAAAGGAAACATCCTCACATAGAAACTAGACAGAAGCATTCTCAGAAACTTGCTTGTGACGAGTGCATTCAACTCACAGACTTGAACCTTTCTTTTGAAAGAGCAGTTTTGGAACACTCTTTTTGTAGAATCTGCTAGTGTATATTTGGAGCGCTGTGAGGCCTATGCTGGGAAATGAAATATCTTCACCTAAAAACTAGACGGAAGCATTCTCAGAAACTTCTGTGTGATGAGTGCATTCAACTCACAGACTTGAACGTTCCTTTTGATAGAACAGTTTTGAAACACTCCTTTTGTAGAATCTGCAAGTGTTTATTTCGAGTGCTTGGAGGCCTATGCTGGAAAAGGAAATGTCTTCAAATAACAACTACACAGAAGCATTCTCAGAAACTCCTTTGTGATGAGTGCATTCAACTCACAGACTTGAACCTTCCTTTTGAAAGAGCAGCTTTGAAACACTCTTTTTGTAGAATCTGCAAGTGGATATTTGGAGCGCTTTGAGGCCTATGCTGGGAAATGAAATATCTTCTCCTAAAAACTAGACAGAAGCATTCTCAGAAACTTCTGTGTGATGAGTGCATTCAACTCACAGACTTGAACATTGCTTTTGATAGAGCAGTTTGGAAACACTCCTTTTGTAAAATCTGCAAGTGTTTATTTGGAGCGCTTTGAGGCCTATCCTGGAAAAGGAAATATCCTCACATAATAACTAGACAGAAGCATTCTCAGAAACTTCTTTGTGATGAGTGCATTCTACTCACAGAGTTGAACCTTCTTTGTGATAGAAGAGTTTTCAAACTCTCTTTTTGTAGAATCTGCAAGTGCACATTTGGAACTGTTGGAGGCCAACGCTGGAAAAGGAAACATCCTCACATAGAAACTAGACAGAAGCATTCTCAGAAACTTGCTTGGACGAGTGCATTCAACTCACAGACTTGAACCTTTCTTTTGAAAGAGCAGTTTTGGAACACTCTTTTTGTAGAATCTGCTAGTGTATATTTGGAGCGCTGTGAGGCCTATGCTGGGAAATGAAATATCTTCACCTAAAAACTAGACGGAATCATTCTCAGAAACTTCTGTGTGAGGAGTGCTTTCAACTCACAGACGTGAACGTTCCTTTTGATAGAACAGTTTTGAAACACTCCTTTTGTAGAATCTGCAAGTGTTTATTTCGAGTGCTTGGAGGCCTATGCTGGAAAAGGAAATGTCTTCAAATAACAACTACACAGAAGCATTCTCAGAAACTTCTTTGTGATGAGTGCATTCAACTCACAGACTTGAACCTTCCTTTTGAAAGAGCAGTTTTGAAACACTCTTTTTGTAGAATCTGCAAGTGGATATTTGGAGCGCTTTGAGGCCTATGCTGGGATATGAAATATCTTCTCCTAAAAACTAGACAGAAGCATTCTCAGAAACTTCTGTGTGATGAGTGCATTCAACTCACAGACTTGAACATTGCTTTTGATAGAGCAGTTTGGAAACACTCCTTTTGTAAAATCTGCAAGTGTTTATTTGGAGCGCTTTGAGGCCTATCCTGGAAAAGGAAATATCGTCACATAATAACTAGACAGAAGCATTCTCAGAAACTTCTTTGTGATGAGTGCATTCTACTCACGGAGTTGAACCTTCTTTGTGATAGAAGAGTTTTCAATCTCTCTTTCTGTAGAATCTGCAAGTGCACATTTGGAACTGTTGGAGGCCAACGCTGGAAAAGGAAACATCCTCACATAGAAACTAGACAGAAGCATTCTCAGAAACTTGCTTGTGACGAGTGCATTCAACTCACAGACTTGAACCTTTCTTTTGAAAGAGCAGTTTTGGAACACTCTTTTTGTAGAATCTGCTAGTGTATATTTGGAGCGCTGTGAGGCCTATGCTGGGAAATGAAATATCTTCACCTAAAAACTAGACGGAAGCATTCTCAGAAACTTCTGTGTGATGAGTGCATTCAACTCACAGACTTGAACGTTCCTTTTGATAGAACAGTTTTGAAACACTCCTTTTGTAGAATCTGCAAGTGTTTCTTTCGAGTGCTTGGAGGCCTATGCTGGAAAAGGAAATGTCTTCAAATAACAACTACACAGAAGCATTCTCAGAAACTTCTTTGTGATGAGTGCATTCAACTCACAGACTTGAACCTTCCTTTTGAAAGAGCAGTTTTGAAACACTCTTTTTGTAGAATCTGCAAGTTGATATTTGGAGCACTTTGAGGCCTATGCTGGGAAATGAAATATCTTCTCCTAAAAACTAGACAGAAGCATTCTCAGAAACTTCTGTGTGATGAGTGCATTCAACTCACAGTCTTGAACACTGCTTTTGATAGAGCAGTTTGGAAACACTCCTTTTGTAAAATCTGCAAGTGTTTATTTGGAGCGCATTGAGGCCTATCGTGGAAAAGGAAATATCTTCACATAATAACTAGACAGAAGCATTCTCAGAAACTTCTTTGTGATGAGTGCATTCTACGCACAGAGTTGAACCTTCTTTGTGATAGAAGAGTTTTCAAACTGTCTTTTTGTAGAATCTGCAAGTGCACATTTGGAACTGTTGGAGGCCAACGCTGGAAAAGGAAACATCCTCACATAGAAACTAGACAGAAGCATTCTCAGAAACTTGCTTGTGACGAGTGCATTCAACTCACAGACTTGAACCTTTCTTTTGAAAGAGCAGTTTTGGAACACTCTTTTTGTAGAATCTGCTAGTGTATATTTGGAGCGCTGTGAGGCCTATGCTGGGAAATGAAATATCTTCACCTAAAAACTAGACGGAAGCATTCTCAGAAACTTCTGTGTGATGAGTGCATTCAACTCACAGACTTGAACGTTCCTTTTGATAGAACAGTTTTGAAACACTCCTTTTGTAGAATCTGCAAGTGTTTCTTTCGAGTGCTTGGAGGCCTATGCTGGAAAAGGAAATGTCTTCAAATAACAACTACACAGAAGCATTCTCAGAAACTTCTTTGTGATGAGTGCATTCAACTCACAGACTTGAACCTTCCTTTTGAAAGAGCAGTTTTGAAACACTCTTTTTGTAGAATCTGCTAGTGGATATTTGGAGCAATTTGAGGCCTATGCTGGGAAATGAAATATCTTCACATAAAAACTAGACGGAAGCATTCTCAGAAACTTCTGTGTGATGAGTGCATTCAACTCACAGACTTGAATGTTCCATTTGATAGAACAGGTTTGAAACACTCCTTTTGTACAATCTGCAAGTGTTTATTTCGAGTGCTTGGAGGCCTATGCTGGAAAAGGAAATGTCTTCAAATAACAACTACACAGAAGCATTCTCAGAAACTTCTTTGTGATGAGTGCATTCAACTCACAGACTTGAACCTTCCTTTTGAAAGAGCAGCTTTGAAACACTCTTTTTGTAGAATCTGCAAGTGGATATTTGGAGCGCTTTGTGGCCTATGCTGGGAAATGAAATATTTTCTCCTAAAAACTAGACAGAAGCATTCTCAGAAACTTCTGTGTGATGAGTGCATTCAACTCACAGACTTGAACACTGCTTTTGATAGAGCAGTTTGGAAACACACCTTTTGTAAAATCTGCAAGTGTTTATTTGGAGCGCTTTGAGGCCTATCCTGGAAAAGGAAATATCTTCACATAATAACTAGACCGAAGCATTCTCAGAAACTACTTTGTGATGAGTGCATTCTACTCACAGAGTTGAACCTTCTTTGTGATAGAAGAGTTTTCAAACTCTCTTTTTGTAGAATCTGCAAGTGCACATTTGGAACTGTTGGAGGCCAATGCTGGAAAAGGAAATATCCTCACATAGAAACTAGACAGAAGCATTCTCAGAAAGTTGCTTGGACGAGTGCATTCAACTCACAGACTTGAACCTTTCTTTTGAAAGAGCAGTTTTGGAACACTCTTTTTGTAGAATCTGCTAGTGTATATTTGGAGCGCTGTGAGGCCTATGCTGGGAAATGAAATATCTTCACCTAAAAACTAGACGGAATCATTCTCAGAAACTTCTGTGTGATGAGTGCATTCAACTCACAGACTTGAACGTTCCTTTTGATAGAACAGTTTTGAAACACTCCTTTTGTACAATCTGCAAGTGTTTATTTCGAGCGCTTGGGGGTCTATGCTGGAAAAGGAAATGTCTTCAAATAACAACTACACAGAAGCATTCTCAGAAACTTCTTTGTGATGAGTGCCTTCAACTCACAGACTTGAACCTTCCTTTTGAAAGAGCAGTTTTGAAACACTCTTTTTGTAGAATCTGCAAGTGGATATTTGGAGCGCTTTGAGGCCTATGCTGGGAAATGAAATATCTTCTCCTAAAAACTAGACAGAAGCATTCTCAGAAACTTCTGTGTGATGAGTGCATTCAACTCACAGACTTGAACATTGCTTTTGATAGAGCAGTTTGGAAACACTCCTTTTGTAAAATCTGCAAGTGTTTATTTGGAGCGCTTTGAGGCCTATCCTGGAAAAGGAAATATCTTCACATAATAACTAGACAGAAGCATTCTCAGAAACTTCTTTGGATGAGTGCATTCTATTCACAGAGTTGAACCTTCTGTGTGATAGAAGAGTTTCCAAACTCTCTTTTTGTAGAATCTGCAAGTGCACATTTGGAACTGTTGGAGGCCAAAGCTGGAAAAGGAAACATCCTCACATAGGAACTAGACAGAAGCATTCTCAGAAACTTGCTTGTGACGAGTGCATTCAACTCACAGACTTGAACCTTTCTTTTGAAAGAGCAGTTTTGGAACACTCTTTTTGTAGAGTCTGCTAGTGTATATTTGGAGCGCTGTGAGGCCTATGCTGGGAAATGAAATATCTTCACCTAAAAACTAGACGGAAGCATTCTCAGAAACTTCTGTGTGATGAGTGCATTCAACTCACAGACTTGAACGTTCCTTTTGATAGAACAGTTTTGAAACACTCCTTTTGTAGAATCTGCAAGTGTTTATTTCGAGTGCTTGGGGGCCTATGCTGGAAAAGGAAATGTCTTCAAATAACAACTACACAGAAGCATTCTCAGAAACTTCTTTGTGATGAGTGCCTTCAACTCACAGACTTGAACCTTCCTTTTGAAAGGGCAGTTTTGAAACACTCTTTTTGTAGAATCTGCAAGTGGATATTTGGAGCGCTTTGAGGCCTATGCTGGGAAATGGAATATCTTCTCCTAAAAACTAGACAGAAGCATTCTCAGAAACTTCTGTGTGATGAGTGCATTCAACTCACAGACTTGAACATTGCTTTTGATAGAGCAGTTTGGAAACACTCCTTTTGTAAAATCTGCAAGTGTTTATTTCGAGCGCTTTGAGGCCTATCCTGGAAAAGGAAATATCTTCACATAATAACTAGACAGAAGCATTCTCAGAAACTTCTTTGGATGAGTGCATTCTATTCACAGAGTTGGACCTTCTGTGTGATAGAAGAGTTTTCAAACTCTCTTTTTGTAGAATCTGCAAGTGCACATTTGGAACTGTTGGTGGCCAAAGCTGGAAAAGGAAACATCCTCACATAGGAACTAGACAGAAGCATTCTCAGAAACTTGCTTGTGACGAGTGCATTCAACTCACAGACTTGAACCTTTCTTTTGAAAGAGCAGTTTTGGAACACTCTTTTTGTAGAGTCTGCTAGTGTATATTTGGAGCGCTGAGAGGCCTATGCTGGGAAATGAAATATCTTCACCTAAAAACTAGACGGAAGCATTCTCAGAAACTTCTGTGTGATGAGTGCATTCAACTCACAGACTTGAACGTTCCTTTTGATAGAACAGTTTTGAAACACTCCTTTTGTAGAATCTGCAAGTGTTTATTTCGAGTGCTTGGGGGCCTATGCTGGAAAAGGAAATGTCTTCAAATAACAACTACACAGAAGCATTCTCAGAAACTTCTTTGTGATGAGTGCCTTCAACTCACAGACTTGAACCTTCCTTTTGAAAGGGCAGTTTTGAAACACTCTTTTTGTAGAATCTGCAAGTGGATATTTGGAGCGCTTTGAGGCCTATGCTGGGAAATGGAATATCTTCTCCTAAAAACTAGACAGAAGCATTCTCAGAAACTTCTGTGTGATGAGTGCATTCAACTCACAGACTTGAACATTGCTTTTGATAGAGCAGTTTGGAAACACTCCTTTTGTAAAATCTGCAAGTGTTTATTTGGAGCGCTTTGAGGCCTATCCTGGAAAAGGAAATATCCTCACATAATAACTAGACAGAAGCATTCTCAGAAACTTCTTTGTGATGAGTGCATTCTACTCACAGAGTTGAACCTTCTTTGGGATAGAAGAGTTTTCAAACTCTCTTTTTGTAGAATCTGCAAGTGCACATTTGGAACTGTTGGAGGCCAACGCTGGAAAAGGAAACATCCTCACATAGAAACTAGACAGAAGCATTCTCAGAAACTTGCTTGGACGAGTGCATTCAACTCACAGACTTGAACCTTTCTTTTGAAAGAGCAGTTTTGGAACACTCTTTTTGTAGAATCTGCTAGTGTATATTTGGAGCGCTGTGAGGCCTATGCTGGGAAATGAAATATCTTCACCTAAAAACTAGACGGAATCATTCTCAGAAACTTCTGTGTGATGAGTGCATTCAACTCACAGACTTGAACTTTCCTTTTGATAGAACAGTTTTGAAACACTCCTTTTGTACAATCTGCAAGTGTTTATTTCGAGCGCTTGGAGGCCTATGCTGGAAAAGGAAGTGTCTTCCAATAAGAACTACACAGAAGCATTCTCAGAAACTTCTTTGTGATGAGTGCATTCAACTCACAGACTTGAACCTTCCTTTTGAAAGAGCAGTTTTGAAACACTCTTTTTGTAGAATCTGCAAGTGGATATTTGGAGCGCTTTGAGGCCTATGCTGGGTAATGAAATATCTTCTCCTAAAAACTAGACAGAAGCATTCTCAGAAACTTCTGTGTGATGAGTGCATTCAAATCTCAGCCTTGAACATTGCTTTTGATAGAGCAGTTTGGAAACACTCCTTTTGTAAAATCTGCAACTGTTTATTTGGAGCGCTTTGAGGCCTATCCTGGAAAAGGAAATATCCTCACATAATAACTAGACAGAAGCATTCTCAGAAACTTCTTTGGATGAGTGCATTCTACTCACAGAGTTGAACATTCTTTGTGATAGAAGAGTTTTCAAACTCTCTTTTTGTAGAATCTGAAAGTGCACTTTTGGAACTGTTGGAGGCCAACGCTGGAAAAGGAAACATCCTCACATAGAAACTAGACAGAAGCATTCTCAGAAACTTGCTTGTGACGAGTGCATTCAACTCACAGACTTGAACCTTTCTTTTGAAAGAGCAGTTTTGGAACACTCTTTTTGTAGAATCTGCTAGTGTATATTTGGAGCGCTGTGAGGCCTATGCTGGGAAATGAAATATCTTCACCTAAAAACTAGACGGAAGCATTCTCCGAAGCTTCTGTGTGATGAGTGCATTCAACTCACAGACTTGAACGTTCCTTTTGATAGAACAGTTTGGAAACACTCCTTTTGTACAATCTGCAAGTGTTTATTTCGAGTGCTTGGAGGCCTATGCTGGAAAAGGAAATGTCTTCAAATAACAACTACACAGAAGCATTCTCAGAAACTCCTTTGTGATGAGTGCATTCAACTCACAGACTTGAACCTTCCTTTTGAAAGAGCAGCTTTGAAACACTCTTTTTGTAGAATCTGCAAGTGGATATTTGGAGCGCTTTGAGGCCTATGCTGGGAAATGAAATATCTTCTCCTAAAAACTAGACAGAAGCATTCTCAGAAACTTCTGTGTGATGAGTGCATTCAACTCACAGACTTGAACACTGCTTTTGATAGAGCAGTTTGGAAACACTCCTTTTGTAAAATCTGCAAGTGTTTATTTGGAGCGCTTTGAGGCCTATCCTGGAAAAGGAAATATCTTCACATAATAACTAGACAGAAGCATTCTCAGAAACTTCTTTGGATGAGTGCATTCTACTCACAGAGTTTAACCTTCTGTGTGATAGAAGAGTTTTCAAACTCTCTTTTTGTAGAATCTGCAAGTGCACATTTGGAACTGTTGGAGGCCAAAGCTGGAAAAGGAAACATCCTCACATAGAAACTAGACAGAAGCATTCTCAGAAACTTGCTTGTGACGAGTGCATTCAACTCACAGACTTGAACCTTTCTTTTGAAAGAGCAGTTTTGGAACACTCTTTTTGTAGAGTCTGCTAGTGTATATTTGGAGCGCTGTGAGGCCTATGCTGGGAAATGAAATATCTTCACCTAAAAACTAGACGGAAGCATTCTCAGAAACTTCTGTGTGATGAGTGCATTCAACTCACAGACTTGAACGTTCCTTTTGATAGAACAGTTTTGAAACACTCCTTTTGTAGAATCTGCAAGTGTTTATTTCGAGTGCTTGGGGGCCTATGCTGGAAAAGGAAATGTCTTCAAATAACAACTACACAGAAGCATTCTCAGAAACTTCTTTGTGATGAGTGCCTTCAACTCACAGACTTGAACCTTCCTTTTGAAAGGGCAGTTTTGAAACACTCTTTTTGTAGAATCTGCAAGTGGATATTTGGAGCGCTTTGAGGCCTATGCTGGGAAATGGAATATCTTCTCCTAAAAACTAGACAGAAGCATTCTCAGAAACTTCTGTGTGATGAGTGCATTCAACTCACAGACTTGAACATTGCTTTTGATAGAGCAGTTTGGAAACACTCCTTTTGTAAAATCTGCAAGTGTTTATTTGGAGCGCTTTGAGGCCTATCCTGGAAAAGGAAATATCCTCACATAATAACTAGACAGAAGCATTCTCAGAAACTTCTTTGTGATGAGTGCATTCTACTCACAGAGTTGAACCTTCTTTGGGATAGAAGAGTTTTCAAACTCTCTTTTTGTAGAATCTGCAAGTGCACATTTGGAACTGTTGGAGGCCAACGCTGGAAAAGGAAACATCCTCACATAGAAACTAGACAGAAGCATTCTCAGAAACTTGCTTGGACGAGTGCATTCAACTCACAGACTTGAACCTTTCTTTTGAAAGAGCAGTTTTGGAACACTCTTTTTGTAGAATCTGCTAGTGTATATTTGGAGCGCTGTGAGGCCTATGCTGGGAAATGAAATATCTTCACCTAAAAACTAGACGGAATCATTCTCAGAAACTTCTGTGTGATGAGTGCATTCAACTCACAGACTTGAACTTTCCTTTTGATAGAACAGTTTTGAAACACTCCTTTTGTACAATCTGCAAGTGTTTATTTCGAGCGCTTGGAGGCCTATGCTGGAAAAGGAAGTGTCTTCAAATAAGAACTACACAGAAGCATTCTCAGAAACTTCTTTGTGTTGAGTGCATTCAACTCACAGACTTGAACCTTCCTTTTGAAAGAGCAGTTTTGAAACACTCTTTTTGTAGAATCTGCAAGTGGATATTTGGAGCGCTTTGAGGCCTATGCTGGGTAATGAAATATCTTCTCCTAAAAACTAGACAGAAGCATTCTCAGAAACTTCTGTGTGATGAGTGCATTCAAATCTCAGCCTTGAACATTGCTTTTGATAGGGCAGTTTGGAAACACTCCTTTTGTATAATCTGCAACTGTTTATTTGGAGCGCTTTGAGGCCTATCCTGGAAAAGGAAATATCTTCACATAATAACTAGACAGAAGCATTCTCAGAAACTTCCTTGTGATGAGTGCATTCTACTCACAGAGTTGAACCTTCTTTGTGATGGAAGAGTTTTCAAACTCTCTTTTTGTAGAATCTGCAAGTGCACATTTGGAACTGTTGGAGGCCAACGCTGGAAAAGGAAACATCCTCACATAGAAACTAGACAGAAGCATTCTCAGAAACTTGCTTGTGACGAGTGCATTCAACTCACAGACTTGAACTTTTCTTTTGAAAGAGCAGTTTTGGAACACTCTTTTTGTAGAATCTGCTAGTGTATATTTGGAGCGCTATGAGGCCTATGCTGGGAAATGAAATATCTTCACCTAAAAACTAGACGGAAGCATTCTCAGAAAACTCTGTGTGATGAGTGCATTCAACTCACAGACTTGAACGTTCCTTTTGATAGAACAGTTTTGAAACACTCCTTTTGTAGAATCTGCAAGTCTTTATTTCGAGCGCTTGGAGGCCTATGTTGGAAAAGGAAATGTCTTCAAATAACAACTACACAGAAGCATTCTCAGAAACTTCTTTGTGATGAGCGCATTCAACTCACAGACTTGAACCTTCCTTTTAAAGAGCAGCTTTGAAACACTCTTTTTGTAGAATCTGCAAGTGGATATTTGGAGCGCTTTGAGGCCTATGCTGGGAAATGAAATATCTTCTCCTAAAAACTAGACAGAAGCATTCTCAGAAACTTCTGTGTGATGAGTGCATTCAACTCACTGACTTGAACATTGCTTTTGATAGAGCAGTTTGGAAACACTCCTTTTTTAAAATCTGCAAGTGTTTATTTGGAGCGCTTTGAGGCCTATCCTGGAAAAGGAAATACCTTCACATAATAACTAGACAGAAGCATTCTCAGAAACTTCTTTGTGATGAGTGCATTCTACTCACAGAGCTGAACCTTCTTTGTGATAGAAGAGTTTTCAAACTCTCTTTTTGTAGAATCTGCAAGTGCACATTTGGAACTGATGGAGGCCAACGCTGGAAAAGGAAACATCCTCACATAGAAACTAGACAGAAGCATTCTCAGAAACTTGCTTGTGACGAGTGCATTCAACTCACAGACTTGAACCTTTCTTTTGAAAGAGCAGTTTTGGAACACTCTTTTTGTAGAATCTGCTAGTGTATATTTGGAGCGCTGTGAGGCCTATGCTGGGAAATGAAATATCTTCACCTAAAAACTAGACGGAAGCATTCTCAGAAACTTCTGTGTGATGAGTGCTTTCAACTCACAGACTTGAACGTTCCTTTTGATAGAACAGTTTTGAAACACTCCTTTTGTAGAATCTGCAAGTGTTTATTTCGAGTGCTTGGAGGCCTATGCTGGAAAAGGAAATGTCTTCAAATAACAACTACACAGAAGCATTCTCAGAAACTTCTTTGTGATGAGTGCATTCAACTCACAGACTTGAACCTTCCTTTTGAAAGAGCAGTTTTGAAACACTCTTTTTGTAGAATCTGCAAGTGGATATTTGGAGCGCTTTGAGGCCTATGCTGGGATATGAAATATCTTCTCCTAAAAACTAGACAGAATCATTCTCAGAAACTTCTGTGTGATGAGTGCATTCAACTCACAGACTTGAACATTGCTTTTGATAGAGCAGTTTGGAAACACTCCTTTTGTAAAATCTGCAAGTGTTTATTTGGCGCGCTTTGAGGGCTATCCTGGAAAAGGAAATATCGTCACATAATAACTAGACAGAAGCATTCTCAGAAACTTCTTTGTGATGAGTGCATTCTACTCACGGAGTTGAACCTTCTTTGTGATAGAAGAGTTTTCAATCTCTCTTTCTGTAGAATCTGCAAGTGCACATTTGGAACTGTTGGACGCCAACGCTGGAAAAGGAAACATCCTCACATAGAAACTAGACAGAAGCATTCTCAGAAACTTGCTTGTGACGAGTGCATTCAACTCACAGACTTGAACCTTTCTTTTGAAAGAGCAGTTTTGGAACACTCTTTTTGTAGAATCTGCTAGTGTATATTTGGAGCGCTGTGAGGCCTATGCTGGGAAATGAAATATCTTCACCTAAAATCTAGACGGAAGCATTCTCAGAAACTTCTGTGTGATGAGTGCATTCAACTCACAGACTTGAACGTTCCTTTTTATAGAACAGTTTTGAAACACTCCTTTGTAGAATCTGCCAGTGTTTCTTTCGAGTGCTTGGAGGCCTATGCTGGAAAAGGAAATGTCTTCAAATAACAACTACACAGAAGCATTCTCAGAAACTTCTTTGTGATGAGTGCATTCAACTCACAGACTTGAACCTTCCTTTTGAAAGAGCAGTTTTGAAATACTCTTTTTGTAGAATCTGCAAGTTGATATTTGGAGCACTTTGAGGCCTATGCTGGGAAATGAAATATCTTCTCCTAAAAACTAGACAGAAGCATTCTCAGAAACTTCTGTGTGATGAGTGCATTCAACTCACAGTCTTGAACACTGCTTTTGATAGAGCAGTTTGGAAACACTCCTTTTGTAAAATCTGCAAGTATTTATTTGGAGCGCATTGAGGCCTATCCTGGAAAAGGAAATATCTTCACATAATAACTAGACAGAAGCATTCTCAGAAACTTCTTTGTGATGAGTGCATACTACGCACAGAGTTGAACCTTCTTTGTGATAGAAGAGTTTTCAAACTCTCTTTTTGTAGAATCTGCAAGTGCACATTTGGAACTGTTGGAGGCCAACGCTGGAAAAGGAAACATCCTCACTTAGAAACTAGACAGAAGCATTCTCAGAAACTTGCTTGTGACGAGTGCATTCAACTCACAGACTTGAACCTTTCTTTTGAAAGAGCAGTTTTGGAACACTCTTTTTGTAGAATCTGCTAGTGTATATTTGGAGCGCTGTGAGGCCTATGCTGGGAAATGAAATATCTTCACCTAAAAACTAGACGGAATCATTCTCAGAAACTTCTGTGTGATGAGTGCATTCAACTCACAGGCTTGAACGTTCCTTTTGATAGAACAGTTTTGAAACACTCCTTTTGTAGAATCTGCAAGTGTTTATTTCGAGTGCTTGGGGGCCTATGCTGGAAAAGGAAATGTCTTCAAATAACAACTACACAGAAGCATTCTCAGAAACTTCTTTGTGATGAGTGCATTCAACTCACAGACTTGAACCTTCCTTTTGAAAGAGCAGTTTTGAAACACTCTTTTTGTAGAATCTGCAAGTGGATATTTGGATCGCTTTGAGGCCTATGCAGGGAAATGGAATATCTTCTCCTAAAAACTTGAGAGAAGCATTCTCAGAAACTTCTGTGTGATGAGTGCATTCAACTCACAGAGTTGAACAATGCTTTTGATAGAGCAGTTTGGAAACACTCCTTTTGTAAAATCTGCAAGTGTTTATTGGGAGCGCTTTGAGGCCTATCCTGGAAAAGGAAATATCGTCACATAATAACTAGACAGAAGCATTCTCAGAAACTTCTTTGTGATGAGTGCATTCTACTCACAGAGCTGAACCTTCTTTGTGATAGAAGAGTTTTCAAACTCTCTTTTTGTAGAATCTGCAAGTGCACATTTGGAACTGTTGGAGGCCAACGCTGGAAAAGGAAACAGCCTCACATAGAAACTAGACAGAAGCATTCTCAGAAACTTGCTTGTGACGAGTGCATTCAACTCACAGACTTGAACCTTTCTTTTGAAAGAGCAGTTTTGGAACACTCTTTTTGTAGAATCTGCTAGTGTATATTTGGAGCGCTGTGAGGCCTATGCTGGGAAATGAAATATCTTCACCTAAAAACTAGACGGAAGCATTCTCAGAAACTTCTGTGTGATGAGTGCATTCAACTCACAGACTTGAACGTTCCTTTTGATAGAACAGTTTTGAAACACTCCTTTTGTAGAATCTGCAAGTGTTTATTTCGAGTGCTTGGAGGCCTATGCTGGGAAAGGAAATGTCTTCAAATAACAACTACACAAAAGCATTCTCAGAAACTTCTTTGTGATGAGTGCATTCAACTCACAGACTTGAACTTTCCTTTTGAAAGAGCAGTTTTGAAACACTCTTTTTGTAGAATCTGCTAGTGTATATTTGGAGCACTTTGAGGCGTATGCTGGGAAATGAAATATCTTCACATAAAAACTAGACGGAAGCATTCTCAGAAACTTCTGTGTGATGAGTGCATTCAACTCACGGACTTGAATGTTCCATTTGATAGAACAGTTTTGAAACACTCCTTTTGTACAATCTGCAAGTGTTTATTTCGAGTGCTTGGAGGCCTATGCTGGAAAAGGAAATGTCTTCAAATAACAACTACACAGAAGCATTCTCAGAAACTTCTTTGTGATGAGTGCATTCAACTCACAGACTTGAACCTTCCTTTTGAAAGAGCAGCTTTGAAACACTCTTTTTGTAGAATCTGCAAGTGGATATTTGGAGCGCTTTGAGGCCTATGCTGGGAAATGAAATATTTTCTCCTAAAAACTAGACAGAAGCATTCTCAGAAACTTCTGTGTGATGAGTGCATTCAACTCACAGACTTGAACACTGCTTTTGATAGAGCAGTTTGGAAACACTCCTTTTGTAAAATCTGCGTGTTTATTTGGAGCGCTTTGAGGCCTATCCTGGAAAAGGAAATATCTTCACATAATAACTAGACAGAAGCATTCTCAGAAACTACTTTGTGATGAGTGCATTCTACTCACAGAGTTGAACCTTCTTTGTGATAGAAGAGTTTTCAAACTCTCTGTTTGTAGAATCTGCAAGTGCACATTTGGAACTCTTGGAGGCCAACGCTGGAAAAGGAAATATCCTCACATAGAAACTAGACAGAAGCATTCTCAGAAAGTTGCTTGGACGAGTGCATTCAACTCACAGACTTGAACCTTTCTTTTGAAAGAGCAGTTTTGGAACACTCTTTTTGTAGAATCTGCTAGTGTATATTTGGAGCGCTGTGAGGCCTATGCTGGGAAATGAAATATCTTCACCTAAAAACTAGACGGAAGCATTCTCAGAAACTTCTGTGTGATGAGTGCATTCAACTCACAGACTTGAACGTTCCTTTTGATAGAACAGTTTTGAAACACTCCTTTTGTAGAATCTGCAAGTATTTATTTCGAGTGCTTGGAGGCCTATGCTGGAAAAGGAAATGTCTTCAAATAACAACTACACAGAAGCATTCTCAGAAACTCCTTTGTGATGAGTGCATTCAACTCACAGACTTGAACCTTCCTTTTGAAAGAGCAGCTTTGAAACACTCTTTTTGTAGAATCTGCAAGTGGATATTTGGAGCGCTTTGAGGCCTATGCTGGGAAATGAAATATCTTCTCCTAAAAACTAGACAGAAGCATTCTCAGAAACTTCTGTGTGAAGAGTGCATTCAACTCACAGACTTGAACATTGCTTTTGATAGAGCAGTTTGGAAACACTCCTTTTGTAAAATCTGCAAGTGTTTATTTGGAGCGCTTTGAGGCCTATCCTGGAAAAGGAAATATCCTCACATAATAACTAGACAGAAGCATTCTCAGAAACTTCTTTGTGATGAGTGCATTCTACTCACAGAGTTGAACCTTCTTTGTGATAGAAGAGTTTTCAAACTCTCTTTTTGTAGAATCTGCAAGTGCACATTTGGAACTGTTGGAGGCCAACGCTGGAAAAGGAAACATCCTCACATAGAAACTAGACAGAAGCATTCTCAGAAACTTGCTTGGACGAGTGCATTCAACTCACAGACTTGAACCTTTCTTTTGAAAGAGCAGTTTTGGAACACTCTTTTTGTAGAATCTGCTAGTGTATATTTGGAGCGCTGTGAGGCCTATGCTGGGAAATGAAATATCTTCACCTAAACACTAGACGGAAGCATTCTCAGAAACTTCTGTGTGATGAGTGCATTCAACTCACAGACTTGAATGTTCCTTTTGATAGAACAGTTTTGAAACACTCCTTTTGTACAATCTGCAAGTGTTTATTTCGAGCGCTTGGAGGCCTATGCTGGAAAAGGAAATGTCTTCAAATAACAACTACACAGAAGCATTCTCAGAAACTTCTTTGTGATGAGTGCATTCAACTCACAGACTTGAACCTTCCTTTTGAAAGAGCAGCTTTGAAACACTCTTTTTGTAGAATCTGCAAGTGGATATTTGGAGCGCTTTGAGGCCTATGCTGGGAAATGAAATATTTTCTCCTAAAAACTAGACAGAAGCATTCTCAGAAACTTCTGTGTGATGAGTGCATTCAACTCACAGACTTGAACATTGCTTTTGATAGAGCAGTTTGGAAACACTCCTTTTGTAAAATCTGCGTGTTTATTTGGAGCGCTTTGAGGCCTATCCTGGAAAAGGAAATATCTTCACATAATAACTAGACAGAAGCATTCTCAGAAACTTCTTTGTGATGAGTGCATTCTACTCACAGAGTTGATCCTTCTTTGTGATTGAAGTGTTTTCAAACTCTCTTTTTGTAGAATCTGCAAGTGCACATTTGGAACTGTTGGAGTCCAACGCTGGAAAAGGAAACATCCTCACATAGAAACTAGACAGAAGCATTCTCAGAAACTTGCTTGTGACAAGTGCATTCAACTCACAGACTTGAACCTTTCTTTTGAAAGAGCAGTTTTGGAACACTCTTTTTGTAGAATCTGCTAGTGTATATTTGGAGCGCTGTGAGGCCTATGCTGGGAAATGAAATATCTTCACCTAAAAACTAGACGGAAGCATTCTCCGAAACTTCTGTGTGATGAGTGCATTCAACTGACAGACTTGAACGTTCCTTTTGACAGAACAGTTTTGAAACACTCCTTTTGTAGAATCTGCAAGTGTTTATTTCGAACCCTTGGAGGCCTACGCTGGAAAAGGAAATGTCTTCAAATAACAACTACACAGAAGCATTCTCAGAAACTTCTTTGTGATGAGTGCATTCAACTCACAGACTTGAACCTTCCTTTTGAAAGAGCAGTTTTGAAACTCTCTTTTTGTAGAATCTGCAAGTGACTATTTGGAGCGCTTTGAGGTCTATGCTGTGATATGAAATATCTTCTCCTAAAAACTAGACAGAAGCATTCTAAGAAACTTCTGTGTGATGAGTGCATTCAACTCACAGACTTGAACATTGCTTTTGATAGAGCAGTTTGGAAACACTCCTTTTGTAAAATCTGCAAGTGTTTATTTGGAGCGCTTTGAGGCCTATCCTGGAAAAGGAAATATCGTCACATAATAACTAGACAGAAGCATTCTCAGAAACTTCTTTGGATGAGTGCATTCTACTCACAGAGTTGAACATTCTTTGTGATAGAAGAGTTTTCAAACTCTCTTTTTGTAGAATCTGCAAGTGCACTTTTGGAACTGTTGGAGGCCAACGCTGGAAAAGGAAACATCCTCACATAGAAACTAGACAGAAGCATTCTCAGAAACTTGCTTGTGACGAGTGCATTCAACTCACAGACTTGAACCTTTCTTTTGAAAGAGCAGTTTTGGAACACTCTTTTTGTAGAATCTGCTAGTGTATATTTGGAGCGCTGTGAGGCCTATGCTGGGAAATGAAATATCTTCACCTAAAAACTAGACGGAAGCATTCTCAGAAACTTCTGTGTGATGAGTGCATTCAACTCACAGACTTGAACGTTCCTTTGATAGAACAGTTTTGAAACAGTCCTTTTGTAGAATCTGGAAGTGTTTATTTCGAGTGCTTGGAGGCCTATGCTGGAAAAGGAAATGTCTTCAAATAACAACTACACAGAAGCATTCTCAGAAACTTCTTTGTGATGAGTGCATTCAACTCACAAACTTGAACCTTCCTTTTGAAAGAGCAGTTTTGAAACACTCTTTTTGTAGAATCTGAAAGTGGATATTTGGAGCGCTTTGAGGCCTATGCTGGGATATGAAATATCTTCTCCTAAAAACTAGACAGAAGCATTCTCAGAAACTTCTGTGTGATGAGTGCATTCAACTCACAGACTTGAACATTGCTTTTGATACAGCAGTTTGGAAACACTCCTTTTGTAAAATCTGCAAGTGTTTATTTGGAGCGCTTTGAGGGCTATCCTGGAAAAGGAAATATCTTCACATAATAACTAGACAGAAGCATTTTCAGAAACTTCTTTGTGATGAGTGCATTCTACTCACGGAGTTGAACCTTCTTTGTGATAGAAGAGTTTTCAATCTCTCTTTCTGTAGAATCTGCAAGTGCACATTTGGAACTGTTGGAGGCCAACGCTGGAAAAGGAAACATCCTCACATAGAAACTAGACAGAAGCATTCTCAGAAACTTGCTTGTGACGAGTGCATTCAACTCACAGACTTGAACCTTTCTTTTGAAAGAGCAGTTTTGGAACACTCTTTTTGTGGAATCTGCTAGTGTATATTTGGAGCGCTGTGAGGCCTATGCTGGGAAATGAGATATCTTCACCTAAAAACTAGACGGAAGCATTCTGAGAAACTTCTGTGTGATGAGTGCATTCAACTCACAGACTTGAACGTTCCTTTTTATAGAACAGTTTTGAAACACTCCTTTTGTAGAATCTGCAAGTGTTTCTTTCGAGTGCTTGGAGGCCTATGCTGGAAAAGGAAATGTCTTCAAATAACAACTACACAGAAGCATTCTCAGAAACTTCTTTGTGATGAGTGCATTCAACTCACAGACTTGAACCTTCCTTTTGAATGAGCAGTTTTGAAACACTCTTTTTGTAGAATCTGCAAGTTGATATTTGGAGCACTTTGAGGCCTATGCTGGGAAATGAAATATCTTCTCCTAAAAACTAGACAGAAGCATTCTCAGAAACTTCTGTGTGATGAGTGCATTCAACTCACAGTCTTGAACACTGCTTTTGATAGAGCAGATTGGAAACACTCCTTTTGTGAAATCTGCAAGTGTTTATTTGGAGCGCATTGAGGCCTATCCTGGAAAAGGAAATATCTTCACATAATAACTAGACAGAAGCATTCTCAGAAACTT
Source organism: Pongo pygmaeus (assembly GCF_028885625.2). Lineage (NCBI taxonomy): Eukaryota > Metazoa > Chordata > Mammalia > Primates > Hominidae > Pongo > Pongo pygmaeus. The sequence continues at coordinate 41,610,294 of NC_072392.2, forward strand.
CTTTGTGATCAGTGCATTCTACGCACAGAGTTGAACCTTCTTTGTGATAGAAGAGTTTTCAAACTCTCTTTTTGTAGAATCTGCAAGTGCACATTTGGAACTGTTGGAGGCCAACGCTGGAAAAGGGAACATCCTCACTTAGAAACTAGACAGAAGCATTCTCAGAAACTTGCTTGTGACGAGTGCATTCAACTCACAGACTTGAACCTTTCTTTTGAAAGAGCAGTTTTGGAACACTCTTTTTGTAGAATCTGCTAGTGTATATTTGGAGCGCTGTGAGGCCTATGCTGGGAAATGAAATATCTTCACCTAAAAACTAGACGGAAGCATTCTCAGAAACTTCTGTGTGATGAGTGCATTCAACTCACAGGCTTGAACGTTCCTTTTGATAGAACAGTTTTGAAACACTCCTTTTGTAGAATCTGCAAGTGTTTATTTCGAGTGCTTGGGGGCCTATGCTGGAAAAGGAAATGTCTTCAAATAACAACTACACAGAAGCATTCTCAGAAACTTCTTTGTGATGAGTGCATTCAACTCACAGACTTGAACATTCCTTTTGAAAGAGCAGTTTTGAAACACTCTTTTTGTAGAATCTGCAAGTGGATATTTGGATCGCTTTGAGGCCTAAGCTGGGAAATGAAATATCTTCTCCTAAAAACTTGAGAGAAGCATTCTCAGAAACTTCTGTGTGATGAGTGCATTCAACTCACAGACTTGAACACTGCTTTTGATAGAGCAGTTTGGAAACACTCCTTTTGTAAAATCTGCAAGTGTTTATTTGGAGCGCTTTGAGGCCTATCCTGGAAAAGGAAATATCGTCACATAATAACTAGACAGAAGCATTCTCAGAAACTTCTTTGTGATGAGTGCATTCTACTCACGGAGTTGAACCTTCTTTGTGATAGAAGAGTTTTCAATCTCTCTTTCTGTAGAATCTGCAAGTGCACATTTGGAACTGTTGGAGGCCAACGCTGGAAAAGGAAACATCCTCACATAGAAACTAGACAGAAGCATTCTCAGAAACTTGCTTGTGACGAGTGCATTCAACTCACAGACTTGAACCTTTCTTTTGAAAGAGCAGTTTTGGAACACTCTTTTTGTAGAATCTGCTAGTGTATATTTGGAGCGCTGTGAGGCCTATGCTGGGAAATGAAATATCTTCACCTAAAAACTAGACGGAAGCATTCTCAGAAACTTCTGTGTGATGAGTGCATTCAACTCACAGACTTGAACGTTCCTTTTGATAGAACAGTTTTGAAACACTCCTTTTGTAGAATCTGCAAGTGTTTCTTTCGAGTGCTTGGAGGCCTATGGTGGAAAAGGAAATGTTTTCAAATAACAACTACACAGAAGCATTCTCAGAAACTTCTTTGTGATGAGTGCATTCAACTCACAGACTTGAACTTTCCTTTTGAAAGAGCAGTTTTGAAACACTCTTTTTGTAGAATCTGCTAGTGTATATTTGGAGCACTTTGAGGCGTATGCTGGGAAATGAAATATCTTCACATAAAAACTAGACGGAAGCATTCTCAGAAACTTCTGTGTGATGAGTGCATTCAACTCACGGACTTGAATGTTCCATTTGATAGAACAGTTTTGAAACACTCCTTTTGTACAATCTGCAAGTGTTTATTTCGAGTGCTTGGAGGCCTATGCTGGAAAAGGAAATGTCTTCAAATAACAACTACACAGAAGCATTCTCAGAAACTTCTTTGTGATGAGTGCATTCAACTCACAGACTTGAACCTTCCTTTTGAAAGAGCAGCTTTGAAACACTCTTTTTGTAGAATCTGCAAGTGGATATTTGGAGCGCTTTGAGGCCTATGCTGGGAAATGAAATATTTTCTCCTAAAAACTAGACAGAAGCATTCTCAGAAACTTCTGTGTGATGAGTGCATTCAACTCACAGACTTGAACACTGCTTTTGATAGAGCAGTTTGGAAACACTCCTTTTGTAAAATCTGCGTGTTTATTTGGAGCGCTTTGAGGCCTATCCTGGAAAAGGAAATATCTTCACATAATAACTAGACAGAAGCATTCTCAGAAACTACTTTGTGATGAGTGCATTCTACTCACAGAGTTGAACCTTCTTTGTGATAGAAGAGTTTTCAAACTCTCTGTTTGTAGAATCTGCAAGTGCACATTTGGAACTCTTGGAGGCCAACGCTGGAAAAGGAAATATCCTCACATAGAAACTAGACAGAAGCATTCTCAGAAAGTTGCTTGGACGAGTGCATTCAACTCACAGACTTGAACCTTTCTTTTGAAAGAGCAGTTTTGGAACACTCTTTTTGTAGAATCTGCTAGTGTATATTTGGAGCGCTGTGAGGCCTATGCTGGGAAATGAAATATCTTCACCTAAAAACTAGACGGAAGCATTCTCAGAAACTTCTGTGTGATGAGTGCATTCAACTCACAGACTTGAACGTTCCTTTTGATAGAACAGTTTTGAAACACTCCTTTTGTAGAATCTGCAAGTATTTATTTCGAGTGCTTGGAGGCCTATGCTGGAAAAGGAAATGTCTTCAAATAACAACTACACAGAAGCATTCTCAGAAACTCCTTTGTGATGAGTGCATTCAACTCACAGACTTGAACCTTCCTTTTGAAAGAGCAGCTTTGAAACACTCTTTTTGTAGAATCTGCAAGTGGATATTTGGAGCGCTTTGAGGCCTATGCTGGGAAATGAAATATTTTCTCCTAAAAACTAGACAGAAGCATTCTCAGAAACTTCTGTGTGATGAGTGCATTCAACTCACAGACTTGAACATTGCTTTTGATAGAGCAGTTTGGAAACACTCCTTTTGTAAAATCTGCAAGTGTTTATTTGGAGCGCTTTGAGGCCTATCCTGGAAAAGGAAATATCTTCACATAATAACTAGACAGAAGCATTCTCAGAAACTTCTTTGTGATGAGTGCATTCTACTCACAGAGTTGATCCTTCTTTGTGATTGAATTGTTTTCAAACTCTCTTTTTGTAGAATCTGCAAGTGCACATTTGGAACTGTTGGAGTCCAACGCTGGAAAAGGAAACATCCTCACATAGAAACCAGACAGAAGCATTCTCAGAAACTTGCTTGTGACAAGTGCATTCAACTCACAGACTTGAACCTTTCTTTTGAAAGAGCAGTTTTGGAACACTCTTTTTGTAGAATCTGCTAGTGTATATTTGGAGCGCTGTGAGGCCTATGCTGGGAAATGAAATATCTTCACCTAAAAACTAGACGGAAGCATTCTCCGAAACTTCTGTGTGATGAGTGCATTCAACTGACAGACTTGAACGTTCCTTTTGACAGAACAGTTTTGAAACACTCCTTTTGTAGAATCTGCAAGTGTTTATTTCGAACGCTTGGAGGCCTACGCTGGAAAAGGAAATGTCTTCAAATAACAACTACACAGAAGCATTCTCAGAAACTTCTTTGTGATGAGTGCATTCAACTCACAGACTTGAACCTTCCTTTTGAAAGAGCAGTTTTGAAACACTCTTTTTGTAGAATCTGCAAGTGGATATTTGGAGCGCTTTGAGGTCTATGCTGTGATATGAAATATCTTCTCCTAAAAACTAGACAGAAGCATTCTCAGAAACTTCTGTGTGATGAGTGCATTCAACTCACAGACTTGAACATTGCTTTTGATAGAGCAGTTTGGAAACACTCCTTTTGTAAAATCTGCAAGTGTTTATTTGGAGCGCTTTGAGGCCTATCCTGGAAAAGGAAATATCGTCACATAATAACTAGACAGAAGCATTCTCAGAAACTTCTTTGGATGAGTGCATTCTACTCACAGAGTTGAACATTCTTTGTGATAGAAGAGTTTTCAAACTCTCTTTTTGTAGAATCTGCAAGTGCACTTTTGGAACTGTTGGAGGCCAACGCTGGAAAAGGAAACATCCTCACATAGAAACTAGACAGAAGCATTCTCAGAAACTTGCTTGTGACGAGTGCATTCAACTCACAGACTTGAACCTTTCTTTTGAAAGAGCAGTTTTGGAACACTCTTTTTGTAGAATCTGCTAGTGTATATTTGGAGCGCTGTGAGGCCTATGCTGGGAAATGAAATATCTTCACCTAAAAACTAGACGGAAGCATTCTCAGAAACTTCTGTGTGATGAGTGCATTCAACTCACAGACTTGAACGTTCCTTTGATAGAACAGTTTTGAAACAGTCCTTTTGTAGAATCTGGAAGTGTTTATTTCGAGTGCTTGGAGGCCTATGCTGGAAAAGGAAATGTCTTCAAATAACAACTACACAGAAGCATTCTCAGAAACTTCTTTGTGATGAGTGCATTCAACTCACAACCTTGAACCTTCCTTTTGAAAGAGCAGTTTTGAAACACTCTTTTTGTAGAATCTGAAAGTGGATATTTGGAGCGCTTTGAGGCCTATGCTGGGATATGAAATATCTTCTCCTAAAAACTAGACAGAAGCATTCTCAGAAACTTCTGTGTGATGAGTGCATTCAACTCACAGACTTGAACATTGCTTTTGATAGAGCAGTTTGGGAACACTCCTTTTGTAAAATCTGCAAGTGTTTATTTGGAGCGCTTTGAGGGCTATCCTGGAAAAGGAAATATCTTCACATAATAACTAGACAGAAGCATTTTCAGAAACTTCTTTGTGATGAGTGCATTCTACTCACGGAGTTGAACCTTCTTTGTGATAGAAGAGTTTTCAATCTCTCTTTCTGTAGAATCTGCAAGTGCACATTTGGAACTGTTGGAGGCCAACGCTGGAAAAGGAAACATCCTCACATAGAAACTAGACAGAAGCATTCTCAGAAACTTGCTTGTGACGAGTGCATTCAACTCACAGACTTGAACCTTTCTTTTGAAAGAGCAGTTTTGGAACACTCTTTTTGTGGAATCTGCTAGTGTATATTTGGAGCGCTGTGAGGCCTATGCTGGGAAATGAGATATCTTCACCTAAAAACTAAACGGAAGCATTCTGAGAAACTTCTGTGTGATGAGTGCATTCAACTCACAGACTTGAACGTTCCTTTTGATAGAACAGTTTTGAAACACTCCTTTTGTAGAATCTGCAAGTGTTTCTTTCGAGTGCTTGGAGGCCTATGCTGGAAAAGGAAATGTCTTCAAATAACAACTACACAGAAGCATTCTCAGAAACTTCTTTGTGATGAGTGCATTCAACTCACAGACTTGAACCTTCCTTTTGAAAGAGCAGTTTTGAAACACTCTTTTTGTAGAATCTGCAAGTTGATATTTGGAGCACTTTGAGGCCTATGCTGGGAAATGAAATATCTTCTCCTAAAAACTAGACAGAAGCATTCTCAGAAACTTCTGTGTGATGAGTGCATTCAACTCACAGTCTTGAACACTGCTTTTGATAGAGCAGTTTGGAAACACTCCTTTTGTGAAATCTGCAAGTGTTTATTTGGAGCGCATTGAGGCCTATCCTGGAAAAGGAAATATCTTCACATAATAACTAGACAGAAGCATTCTCAGAAACTTCTTTGTGATCAGTGCATTCTACGCACAGAGTTGAACCTTCTTTGTGATAGAAGAGTTTTCAAACTCTCTTTTTGTAGAATCTGCAAGTGCACATTTGGAACTGTTGGAGGCCAACGCTGGAAAAGGAAACATCCTCACTTAGAAACTAGACAGAAGCATTCTCAGAAACTTGCTTGTGACGAGTGCATTCAACTCACAGACTTGAACCTTTCTTTTGAAAGAGCAGTTTTGGAACACTCTTTTTGTAGAATCTGCTAGTGTATATTTGGAGCGCTGTGAGGCCTATGCTGGGAAATGAAATATCTTCACCTAAAAACTAGACGGAAGCATTCTCAGAAACTTCTGTGTGATGAGTGCATTCAACTCACAGGCTTGAACGTTCCTTTTGATAGAACAGTTTTGAAACACTCCTTTTGTAGAATCTGCAAGTGTTTATTTCGAGTGCTTGGGGGCCTATGCTGGAAAAGGAAATGTCTTCAAATAACAACTACACAGAAGCATTCTCAGAAACTTCTTTGTGATGAGTGCATTCAACTCACAGACTTGAACATTCCTTTTGAAAGAGCAGCTTTGAAACACTCTTTTTGTAGAATCTGCAAGTGGATATTTGGATCGCTTTGAGGCCTATGCTGGGAAATGAAATATCTTCTCCTAAAAACTTGAGAGAAGCATTCTCAGAAACTTCTGTGTGATGAGTGCATTCAACTCACAGACTTGAACACTGCTTTTGATAGAGCAGTTTGGAAACACTCCTTTTGTAAAATCTGCAAGTGTTTATTTGGAGCGCTTTGAGGCCTATCCTGGAAAAGGAAATATCGTCACATAATAACTAGACAGAAGCATTCTCAGAAACTTCTTTGTGATGAGTGCATTCTACTCACGGAGTTGAACCTTCTTTGTGATAGAAGAGTTTTCAATCTCTCTTTCTGTAGAATCTGCAAGTGCACATTTGGAACTGTTGGAGGCCAACGCTGGAAAAGGAAACATCCTCACATAGAAACTAGACAGAAGCATTCTCAGAAACTTGCTTGTGACGAGTGCATTCAACTCACAGACTTGAACCTTTCTTTTGAAAGAGCAGTTTTGGAACACTCTTTTTGTAGAATATGCTAGTGTATATTTGGAGCGCTGTGAGGCCTATGCTGGGAAATGAAATATCTTCACCTAAAAACTAGACGGAAGCATTCTCAGAAACTTCTGTGTGATGAGTGCATTCAACTCACAGACTTGAACGTTCCTTTTGATAGAACAGTTTTGAAACACTCCTTTTGTAGAATCTGCAAGTGTTTCTTTCGAGTGCTTGGAGGCCTATGGTGGAAAAGGAAATGTCTTCAAATAACAACTACACAGAAGCATTCTCAGAAACTTCTTTGTGATGAGTGCATTCAACTCACAGACTTGAACCTTCCTTTTGAAAGAGCAGTTTTGAAACACTCTTTTTGTAGAATCTGCTAGTGTATATTTGGAGCACTTTGAGGCCTATGCTGGGAAATGAAATATCTTCACATAAAAACTAGACGGAAGCATTCTCAGAAACTTCTGTGTGATGAGTGCATTCAACTCACAGACTTGAATGTTCCATTTGATAGAACAGTTTTGAAACACTCCTTTTGTACAATCTGCAAGTGTTTATTTCGAGTGCTTGGAGGCCTATGCTGGAAAAGGAAATGTCTTCAAATAACAACTACACAGAAGCATTCTCAGAAACTTCTTTGTGATGAGTGCATTCAACTCACAGACTTGAACCTTCCTTTTGAAAGAGCAGCTTTGAAACACTCTTTTTGTAGAATCTGCAAGTGGATATTTGGAGCGCTTTGAGGCCTATGCTGGGAAATGAAATATTTTCACCTAAAAACTAGACAGAAGCATTCTCAGAAACTTCTGTGTGATGAGTGCATTCAACTCACAGACTTGAACACTGCTTTTGATAGAGCAGTTTGGAAACACTCCTTTTGTAAAATCTGCGTGTTTATTTGGAGCGCTTTGAGGCCTATCCTGGAAAAGGAAATATCTTCACATAATAACTAGACCGAAGCATTCTCAGAAACTACTTTGTGATGAGTGCATTCTACTCACAGAGTTGAACCTTCTTTTTGATAGAAGAGTTTTCAAACTCTCTTTTTGTAGAATCTGCAAGTGCACATTTGGAACTCTTGGAGGCCAACGCTGGAAAAGGAAATATCCTCACATAGAAACTAGACAGAAGCATTCTCAGAAACTTGCTTGGACGAGTGCATTCAACTCACAGACTTGAACCTTTCTTTTGAAAGAGCAGTTTTGGAACACTCTTTTTGTAGAATCTGCTAGTGTATATTTGGAGCGCTGTGAGGCCTATGCTGGGAAATGAAATATCTTCACCTAAAAACTAGACGGAAGCATTCTCAGAAACTTCTGTGTGATGAGTGCATTCAACTCACAGACTTGAACGTTCCTTTTCATAGAACAGTTTTGAAACACTCCTTTTGTAGAATCTGCAAGTGTTTCTTTCGAGTGCTTGGAGGCCTATGCTGGAAAAGGAAATGTCTTCAAATAACAACTACACAGAAGCATTCTCAGAAACTTCTTTGTGATGAGTGGATTCAACTCACAGACTTGAACCTTCCTTTTGAAAGAGCAGTTTTGAAACACTCTTTTTGTAGAATCTGCAAGTTGATATTTGGAGCACTTTGAGGCCTATGCTGGGAAATGAAATATCTTCTCCTAAAAACTAGACAGAAGCATTCTCAGAAACTTCTGTGTGATGAGTGCATTCAACTCACAGTCTTGAACACTGCTTTTGATAGAGCAGTTTGGAAACACTCCTTTTGTAAAATCTGCAAGTGTTTATTTGGAGCGCATTGAGGCCTATCCTGGAAAAGGAAATATCTTCACATAATAACTAGACAGAAGCATTCTCAGAAACTTCTTTGTGATCAGTGCATTCTACGCACAGAGTTGAACCTTCTTTGTGATAGAAGAGTTTTCAAACTCTCTTTTTGTAGAATCTGCAAGTGCACATTTGGAACTGTTGGAGGCCAACGCTGGAAAAGGAAACATCCTCACATAGAAACTAGACAGAAGCATTCTCAGAAACTTGCTTGTGACGAGTGCATTCAACTCACAGACTTGAACCTTTCTTTTGAAAGAGCAGTTTTGGAACACTCTTTTTGTAGAATCTGCTAGTGTATATTTGGAGCGCTGTGAGGCCTATGCTGGGAAATGAAATATCTTCACCTAAAAACTAGACGGAAGCATTCTCAGAAACTTCTGTGTGATGAGTGCATTCAACTGACAGACTTGAACGTTCCTTTTTATAGAACAGTTTTGAAACACTCCTTTTGTAGAATCTGCAAGTGTTTATTTCGAACGCTTGGAGGCCTACGCTGGAAAAGGAAATGTCTTCAAATAACAACTACACAGAAGCATTCTCAGAAACTTCTTTGGATGAGTGCATTCAACTCACAGACTTGAACCTTCCTTTTGAAAGAGCAGTTTTGAAACACTCTTTTTGTAGAATCTGCAAGTGGATATTTGGAGCGCTTTGAGGTCTATGCTGTGATATGAAATATCTTCTCCTAAAAACTAGACAGAAGCATTCTCAGAAACTTCTGTGTGATGAGTGCATTCAACTCACAGACTTGAACATTTCTTTTGATAGAGCAGTTTGGAAACACTCCTTTTGTAAAATCTGCAAGTGTTTATTTGGAGCGCTTTGAGGCCTATCCTGGAAAAGGAAATATCGTCACATAATAACTAGACAGAAGCATTCTCAGAAACTTCTTTGGATGAGTGCATTCTACTCACAGACTTGAACCTTTCTTTTGAAAGAGCAGTTTTGGAACACTCTTTTTGTAGAATCTGCTAGTGTATATTTGGAGCGCTGTGAGGCCTATGCTGGGAAATGAAATATCTTCACCTAAAAACTAGACGGAAGCATTCTCAGAAACTTCTGTGTGATGAGTGCATTCAACTCACAGACTTGAACGTTCCTTTTGATAGAACAGTTTTGAAACACTCCTTTTGTAGAATCTGCAAGTGTTTCTTTCGAGTGCTTGGAGGCCTATGCTGGAAAAGGAAATGTCTTCAAATAACAACTACACAGAAGCATTCTCAGAAACTCCTTTGTGATGAGTGCATTCAACTCACAGACTTGAACCTTCCTTTTGAAAGAGCAGCTTTGAAACACTCTTTTTGTAGAATCTGCAAGTGGATATTTGGAGCGCTTTGAGGCCTATGCTCGGAAATGAAATATCTTCTCCTAAAAACTAGACAGAAGCATTCTCAGAAACTTCTGTGTGATGAGTGCATTCAACTCACAGACTTGAACATTGCTTTTGATAGAGCAGTTTGGAAACACTCCTTTTGTAAAATCTGCAAGTGTTTATTTGGAGCGCTTTGAGGGCTATCCTGGAAAAGGAAATATCTTCACATAATAACTAGACAGAAGCATTTTCAGAAACTTCTTTGTGATGAGTGCATTCTACTCACGGAGTTGAACCTTCTTTGTGATAGAAGAGTTTTCAATCTCTCTTTCTGTAGAATCTGCAAGTGCACATTTGGAACTGTTGGAGGCCAACGCTGGAAAAGGAAACATCCTCACATAGAAACTAGACAGAAGCATTCTCAGAAACTTGCTTGTGACGAGTGCATTCAACTCACAGACTTGAACCTTTCTTTTGAAAGAGCAGTTTTGGAACACTCTTTTTGTAGAATCTGCTAGTGTATATTTGGAGCGCTGTGAGGTCTATGCTGGGAAATGAAATATCTTCACCTAAAAACTAGACGGAAGCATTCTGAGAAACTTCTGTGTGATGAGTGCATTCAACTCACAGACTTGAACGTTCCTTTTTATAGAACAGTTTTGAAACACTCCTTTTGTAGAATCTGCAAGTGTTTCTTTCGAGTGCTTGGAGGCCTATGCTGGAAAAGGAAATGTCTTCAAATAACAACTACACAGAAGCATTCTCAGAAACTTCTTTGTGATGAGTGGATTCAACTCACAGACTTGAACCTTCCTTTTGAAAGAGCAGTTTTGAAACACTCTTTTTGTAGAATCTGCAAGTTGATATTTGGAGCACTTTGAGGCCTATGCTGGGAAATGAAATATCTTCTCCTAAAAACTAGACAGAAGCATTCTCAGAAACTTCTGTGTGATGAGTGCATTCAACTCACAGTCTTGAACACTGCTTTTGATAGAGCAGTTTGGAAACACTCCTTTTGTAAAATCTGCAAGTGTTTATTTGGAGCGCATTGAGGCCTATCCTGGAAAAGGAAATATCTTCACATAATAACTAGACAGAAGCATTCTCAGAAACTTCTTTGTGATCAGTGCATTCTACGCACAGAGTTGAACCTTCTTTGTGATAGAAGAGTTTTCAAACTCTCTTTTTGTAGAATCTGCAAGTGCACATTTGGAACTGTTGGAGGCCAACGCTGGAAAAGGAAACATCCTCACTTAGAAACTAGACAGAAGCATTCTCAGAAACTTGCTTGTGACGAGTGCATTCAACTCACAGACTTGAACCTTTCTTTTGAAAGAGCAGTTTTGGAACACTCTTTTTGTAGAATCTGCTAGTGTATATTTGGAGCGCTGTGAGGCCTATGCTGGGAAATGAAATATCTTCACCTAAAAGCTAGACGGAAGCATTCTCAGAAACTTCTGTGTGATGAGTGCATTCAACTCACAGGCTTGAACGTTCCTTTTGATAGAACAGTTTTGAAACACTCCTTTTGTAGAATCTGCAAGTGTTTATTTCGAGTGCTTGGGGGCCTATGCTGGAAAAGGAAATGTCTTCAAATAACAACTACACAGAAGCATTCTCAGAAACTTCTTTGTGATGAGTGCATTCAACTCACAGACTTGAACATTGCTTTTGATAGAGCAGTTTGGAAACACTCCTTTTGTAAAATCTGCAAGTGTTTATTTGGAGCGCTTTGAGGCCTATCCTGGAAAAGGAAATATCCTCACATAATAACTAGACAGAAGCATTCTCAGAAACTTCTTTGTGATGAGTGCATTCTACTCACAGAGTTGAACCTTCTTTGGGATAGAAGAGTTTTCAAACTCTCTTTTTGTAGAATCTGCAAGTGCACATTTGGAACTGTTGGAGGCCAACGCTGGAAAAGGAAACATCCTCACATAGAAACTAGACAGAAGCATTCTCAGAAACTTGCTTGGACGAGTGCATTCAACTCACAGACTTGAACCTTTCTTTTGAAAGAGCAGTTTTGGAACACTCTTTTTGTAGAATCTGCTAGTGTATATTTGGAGCGCTGTGAGGCCTATGCTGGGAAATGAAATATCTTCACCTAAAAACTAGACGGAATCATTCTCAGAAACTTCTGTGTGATGAGTGCATTCAACTCACAGACTTGAACTTTCCTTTTGATAGAACAGTTTTGAAACACTCCTTTTGTACAATCTGCAAGTGTTTATTTCGAGCGCTTGGAGGCCTATGCTGGAAAAGGAAGTGTCTTCAAATAAGAACTACACAGAAGCATTCTCAGAAACTTCTTTGTGTTGAGTGCATTCAACTCACAGACTTGAACCTTCCTTTTGAAAGAGCAGTTTTGAAACACTCTTTTTGTAGAATCTGCAAGTGGATATTTGGAGCGCTTTGAGGCCTATGCTGGGTAATGAAATATCTTCTCCTAAAAACTAGACAGAAGCATTCTCAGAAACTTCTGTGTGATGAGTGCATTCAAATCTCAGCCTTGAACATTGCTTTTGATAGGGCAGTTTGGAAACACTCCTTTTGTATAATCTGCAACTGTTTATTTGGAGCGCTTTGAGGCCTATCCTGGAAAAGGAAATATCTTCACATAATAACTAGACAGAAGCATTCTCAGAAACTTCCTTGTGATGAGTGCATTCTACTCACAGAGTTGAACCTTCTTTGTGATGGAAGAGTTTTCAAACTCTCTTTTTGTAGAATCTGCAAGTGCACATTTGGAACTGTTGGAGGCCAACGCTGGAAAAGGAAACATCCTCACATAGAAACTAGACAGAAGCATTCTCAGAAACCTGCTTGTGACGAGTGCATTCAACTCACAGACTTGAACTTTTCTTTTGAAAGAGCAGTTTTGGAACACTCTTTTTGTAGAATCTGCTAGTGTATATTTGGAGCGCTATGAGGCCTATGCTGGGAAATGAAATATCTTCACCTAAAAACTAGACGGAAGCATTCTCAGAAAACTCTGTGTGATGAGTGCATTCAACTCACAGACTTGAACGTTCCTTTTGATAGAACAGTTTTGAAACACTCCTTTTGTAGAATCTGCAAGTCTTTATTTCGAGCGCTTGGAGGCCTATGTTGGAAAAGGAAATGTCTTCAAATAACAACTACACAGAAGCATTCTCAGAAACTTCTTTGTGATGAGCGCATTCAACTCACAGACTTGAACCTTCCTTTTAAAGAGCAGCTTTGAAACACTCTTTTTGTAGAATCTGCAAGTGGATATTTGGAGCGCTTTGAGGCCTATGCTGGGAAATGAAATATCTTCTCCTAAAAACTAGACAGAAGCATTCTCAGAAACTTCTGTGTGATGAGTGCATTCAACTCACTGACTTGAACATTGCTTTTGATAGAGCAGTTTGGAAACACTCCTTTTTTAAAATCTGCAAGTGTTTATTTGGAGCGCTTTGAGGCCTATCCTGGAAAAGGAAATACCTTCACATAATAACTAGACAGAAGCATTCTCAGAAACTTCTTTGTGATGAGTGCATTCTACTCACAGAGCTGAACCTTCTTTGTGATAGAAGAGTTTTCAAACTCTCTTTTTGTAGAATCTGCAAGTGCACATTTGGAACTGATGGAGGCCAACGCTGGAAAAGGAAACATCCTCACATAGAAACTAGACAGAAGCATTCTCAGAAACTTGCTTGTGACGAGTGCATTCAACTCACAGACTTGAACCTTTCTTTTGAAAGAGCAGTTTTGGAACACTCTTTTTGTAGAATCTGCTAGTGTATATTTGGAGCGCTGTGAGGCCTATGCTGGGAAATGAAATATCTTCACCTAAAAACTAGACGGAAGCATTCTCAGAAACTTCTGTGTGATGAGTGCTTTCAACTCACAGACTTGAACGTTCCTTTTGATAGAACAGTTTTGAAACACTCCTTTTGTAGAATCTGCAAGTGTTTATTTCGAGTGCTTGGAGGCCTATGCTGGAAAAGGAAATGTCTTCAAATAACAACTACACAGAAGCATTCTCAGAAACTTCTTTGTGATGAGTGCATTCAACTCACAGACTTGAACCTTCCTTTTGAAAGAGCAGTTTTGAAACACTCTTTTTGTAGAATCTGCAAGTGGATATTTGGAGCGCTTTGAGGCCTATGCTGGGATATGAAATATCTTCTCCTAAAAACTAGACAGAATCATTCTCAGAAACTTCTGTGTGATGAGTGCATTCAACTCACAGACTTGAACATTGCTTTTGATAGAGCAGTTTGGAAACTCTCCTTTTGTAAAATCTGCAAGTGTTTATTTGGCGCGCTTTGAGGGCTATCCTGGAAAAGGAAATATCGTCACATAATAACTAGACAGAAGCATTCTCAGAAACTTCTTTGTGATGAGTGCATTCTACTCACGGAGTTGAACCTTCTTTGTGATAGAAGAGTTTTCAATCTCTCTTTCTGTAGAATCTGCAAGTGCACATTTGGAACTGTTGGACGCCAACGCTGGAAAAGGAAACATCCTCACATAGAAACTAGACAGAAGCATTCTCAGAAACTTGCTTGTGACGAGTGCATTCAACTCACAGACTTGAACCTTTCTTTTGAAAGAGCAGTTTTGGAACACTCTTTTTGTAGAATCTGCTAGTGTATATTTGGAGCGCTGTGAGGCCTATGCTGGGAAATGAAATATCTTCACCTAAAATCTAGACGGAAGCATTCTCAGAAACTTCTGTGTGATGAGTGCATTCAACTCACAGACTTGAACGTTCCTTTTTATAGAACAGTTTTGAAACACTCCTTTGTAGAATCTGCCAGTGTTTCTTTCGAGTGCTTGGAGGCCTATGCTGGAAAAGGAAATGTCTTCAAATAACAACTACACAGAAGCATTCTCAGAAACTTCTTTGTGATGAGTGCATTCAACTCACAGACTTGAACCTTCCTTTTGAAAGAGCAGTTTTGAAATACTCTTTTTGTAGAATCTGCAAGTTGATATTTGGAGCACTTTGAGGCCTATGCTGGGAAATGAAATATCTTCTCCTAAAAACTAGACAGAAGCATTCTCAGAAACTTCTGTGTGATGAGTGCATTCAACTCACAGTCTTGAACACTGCTTTTGATAGAGCAGTTTGGAAACACTCCTTTTGTAAAATCTGCAAGTGTTTATTTGGAGCGCATTGAGGCCTATCCTGGAAAAGGAAATATCTTCACATAATAACTAGACAGAAGCATTCTCAGAAACTTCTTTGTGATGAGTGCATACTACGCACAGAGTTGAACCTTCTTTGTGATAGAAGAGTTTTCAAACTCTCTTTTTGTAGAATCTGCAAGTGCACATTTGGAACTGTTGGAGGCCAACGCTGGAAAAGGAAACATCCTCACTTAGAAACTAGACAGAAGCATTCTCAGAAACTTGCTTGTGACGAGTGCATTCAACTCACAGACTTGAACCTTTCTTTTGAAAGAGCAGTTTTGGAACACTCTTTTTGTAGAATCTGCTAGTGTATATTTGGAGCGCTGTGAGGCCTATGCTGGGAAATGAAATATCTTCACCTAAAAACTAGACGGAATCATTCTCAGAAACTTCTGTGTGATGAGTGCATTCAACTCACAGGCTTGAACGTTCCTTTTGATAGAACAGTTTTGAAACACTCCTTTTGTAGAATCTGCAAGTGTTTATTTCGAGTGCTTGGGGGCCTATGCTGGAAAAGGAAATGTCTTCAAATAACAACTACACAGAAGCATTCTCAGAAACTTCTTTGTGATGAGTGCATTCAACTCACAGACTTGAACCTTCCTTTTGAAAGAGCAGTTTTGAAACACTCTTTTTGTAGAATCTGCAAGTGGATATTTGGATCGCTTTGAGGCCTATGCAGGGAAATGGAATATCTTCTCCTAAAAACTTGAGAGAAGCATTCTCAGAAACTTCTGTGTGATGAGTGCATTCAACTCACAGAGTTGAACAATGCTTTTGATAGAGCAGTTTGGAAACACTCCTTTTGTAAAATCTGCAAGTGTTTATTGGGAGCGCTTTGAGGCCTATCCTGGAAAAGGAAATATCGTCACATAATAACTAGACAGAAGCATTCTCAGAAACTTCTTTGTGATGAGTGCATTCTACTCACAGAGCTGAACCTTCTTTGTGATAGAAGAGTTTTCAAACTCTCTTTTTGTAGAATCTGCAAGTGCACATTTGGAACTGTTGGAGGCCAACGCTGGAAAAGGAAACAGCCTCACATAGAAACTAGACAGAAGCATTCTCAGAAACTTGCTTGTGACGAGTGCATTCAACTCACAGACTTGAACCTTTCTTTTGAAAGAGCAGTTTTGGAACACTCTTTTTGTAGAATCTGCTAGTGTATATTTGGAGCGCTGTGAGGCCTATGCTGGGAAATGAAATATCTTCACCTAAAAACTAGACGGAAGCATTCTCAGAAACTTCTGTGTGATGAGTGCATTCAACTCACAGACTTGAACGTTCCTTTTGATAGAACAGTTTTGAAACACTCCTTTTGTAGAATCTGCAAGTGTTTATTTCGAGTGCTTGGAGGCCTATGCTGGGAAAGGAAATGTCTTCAAATAACAACTACACAAAAGCATTCTCAGAAACTTCTTTGTGATGAGTGCATTCAACTCACAGACTTGAACTTTCCTTTTGAAAGAGCAGTTTTGAAACACTCTTTTTGTAGAATCTGCTAGTGTATATTTGGAGCACTTTGAGGAGTATGCTGGGAAATGAAATATCTTCACATAAAAACTAGACGGAAGCATTCTCAGAAACTTCTGTGTGATGAGTGCATTCAACTCACGGACTTGAATGTTCCATTTGATAGAACAGTTTTGAAACACTCCTTTTGTACAATCTGCAAGTGTTTATTTCGAGTGCTTGGAGGCCTATGCTGGAAAAGGAAATGTCTTCAAATAACAACTACACAGAAGCATTCTCAGAAACTTCTTTGTGATGAGTGCATTCAACTCACAGACTTGAACCTTCCTTTTGAAAGAGCAGCTTTGAAACACTCTTTTTGTAGAATCTGCAAGTGGATATTTGGAGCGCTTTGAGGCCTATGCTGGGAAATGAAATATTTTCTCCTAAAAACTAGACAGAAGCATTCTCAGAAACTTCTGTGTGATGAGTGCATTCAACTCACAGACTTGAACACTGCTTTTGATAGAGCAGTTTGGAAACACTCCTTTTGTAAAATCTGCGTGTTTATTTGGAGCGCTTTGAGGCCTATCCTGGAAAAGGAAATATCTTCACATAATAACTAGACAGAAGCATTCTCAGAAACTACTTTGTGATGAGTGCATTCTACTCACAGAGTTGAACCTTCTTTGTGATAGAAGAGTTTTCAAACTCTCTGTTTGTAGAATCTGCAAGTGCACATTTGGAACTCTTGGAGGCCAACGCTGGAAAAGGAAATATCCTCACATAGAAACTAGACAGAAGCATTCTCAGAAAGTTGCTTGGACGAGTGCATTCAACTCACAGACTTGAACCTTTCTTTTGAAAGAGCAGTTTTGGAACACTCTTTTTGTAGAATCTGCTAGTGTATATTTGGAGCGCTGTGAGGCCTATGCTGGGAAATGAAATATCTTCACCTAAAAACTAGACGGAAGCATTCTCAGAAACTTCTGTGTGATGAGTGCATTCAACTCACAGACTTGAACGTTCCTTTTGATAGAACAGTTTTGAAACACTCCTTTTGTAGAATCTGCAAGTATTTATTTCGAGTGCTTGGAGGCCTATGCTGGAAAAGGAAATGTCTTCAAATAACAACTACACAGAAGCATTCTCAGAAACTCCTTTGTGATGAGTGCATTCAACTCACAGACTTGAACCTTCCTTTTGAAAGAGCAGCTTTGAAACACTCTTTTTGTAGAATCTGCAAGTGGATATTTGGAGCGCTTTGAGGCCTATGCTGGGAAATGAAATATCTTCTCCTAAAAACTAGACAGAAGCATTCTCAGAAACTTCTGTGTGAAGAGTGCATTCAACTCACAGACTTGAACATTGCTTTTGATAGAGCAGTTTGGAAACACTCCTTTTGTAAAATCTGCAAGTGTTTATTTGGCGCGCTTTGAGGCCTATCCTGGAAAAGGAAATATCCTCACATAATAACTAGACAGAAGCATTCTCAGAAACTTCTTTGTGATGAGTGCATTCTACTCACAGAGTTGAACCTTCTTTGTGATAGAAGAGTTTTCAAACTCTCTTTTTGTAGAATCTGCAAGTGCACATTTGGAACTGTTGGAGGCCAACGCTGGAAAAGGAAACATCCTCACATAGAAACTAGACAGAAGCATTCTCAGAAACTTGCTTGGACGAGTGCATTCAACTCACAGACTTGAACCTTTCTTTTGAAAGAGCAGTTTTGGAACACTCTTTTTGTAGAATCTGCTAGTGTATATTTGGAGCGCTGTGAGGCCTATGCTGGGAAATGAAATATCTTCACCTAAAAACTAGACGGAAGCATTCTCAGAAACTTCTGTGTGATGAGTGCATTCAACTCACAGACTTGAATGTTCCTTTTGATAGAACAGTTTTGAAACACTCCTTTTGTACAATCTGCAAGTGTTTATTTCGAGCGCTTGGAGGCCTATGCTGGAAAAGGAAATGTCTTCAAATAACAACTACACAGAAGCATTCTCAGAAACTTCTTTGTGATGAGTGCATTCAACTCACAGACTTGAACCTTCCTTTTGAAAGAGCAGCTTTGAAACACTCTTTTTGTAGAATCTGCAAGTGGATATTTGGAGCGCTTTGAGGCCTATGCTGGGAAATGAAATATTTTCTCCTAAAAACTAGACAGAAGCATTCTCAGAAACTTCTGTGTGATGAGTGCATTCAACTCACAGACTTGAACATTGCTTTTGATAGAGCAGTTTGGAAACACTCCTTTTGTAAAATCTGCAAGTGTTTATTTGGAGCGCTTTGAGGCCTATCCTGGAAAAGGAAATATCTTCACATAATAACTAGACAGAAGCATTCTCAGAAACTTCTTTGTGATGAGTGCATTCTACTCACAGAGTTGATCCTTCTTTGTGATTGAAGTGTTTTCAAACTCTCTTTTTGTAGAATCTGCAAGTGCACATTTGGAACTGTTGGAGTCCAACGCTGGAAAAGGAAACATCCTCACATAGAAACTAGACAGAAGCATTCTCAGAAACTTGCTTGTGACAAGTGCATTCAACTCACAGACTTGAACCTTTCTTTTGAAAGAGCAGTTTTGGAACACTCTTTTTGTAGAATCTGCTAGTGTATATTTGGAGCGCTGTGAGGCCTATGCTGGGAAATGAAATATCTTCACCTAAAAACTAGACGGAAGCATTCTCCGAAACTTCTGTGTGATGAGTGCATTCAACTGAC
The DNA here is from genome assembly GCF_028885625.2 of Pongo pygmaeus. Classification (NCBI taxonomy): domain Eukaryota; kingdom Metazoa; phylum Chordata; class Mammalia; order Primates; family Hominidae; genus Pongo; species Pongo pygmaeus. The sequence continues at coordinate 41,629,284 of NC_072392.2, forward strand.
AGACTTGAACGTTCCTTTTGACAGAACAGTTTTGAAACACTCCTTTTGTAGAATCTGCAAGTGTTTATTTCGAACGCTTGGAGGCCTACGCTGGTAAAGGAAATGTCTTCAAATAACAACTACACAGAAGCATTCTCAGAAACTTCTTTGTGATGAGTGCATTCAACTCACAGACTTGAACCTTCCTTTTGAAAGAGCAGTTTTGAAACACTCTTTTTGTAGAATCTGCAAGTGGATATTTGGAGCGCTTTGAGGTCTATGCTGTGATATGAAATATCTTCTCCTAAAAACTAGACAGAAGCATTCTCAGAAACTTCTGTGTGATGAGTGCATTCAACTCACAGACTTGAACATTGCTTTTGATAGAGCAGTTTGGAAACACTCCTTTTGTAAAATCTGCAAGTGTTTATTTGGAGCGCTTTGAGGCCTATCCTGGAAAAGGAAATATCGTCACATAATAACTAGACAGAAGCATTCTCAGAAACTTCTTTGGATGAGTGCATTCTACTCACAGAGTTGAACATTCTTTGTGATAGAAGAGTTTTCAAACTCTCTTTTTGTAGAATCTGCAAGTGCACTTTTGGAACTGTTGGAGGCCAACGCTGGAAAAGGAAACATCCTCACATAGAAACTAGACAGAAGCATTCTCAGAAACTTGCTTGTGACGAGTGCATTCAACTCACAGACTTGAACCTTTCTTTTGAAAGAGCAGTTTTGGAACACTCTTTTTGTAGAATCTGCTAGTGTATATTTGGAGCGCTGTGAGGCCTATGCTGGGAAATGAAATATCTTCACCTAAAAACTAGACGGAAGCATTCTCAGAAACTTCTGTGTGATGAGTGCATTCAACTCACAGACTTGAACGTTCCTTTGATAGAACAGTTTTGAAACAGTCCTTTTGTAGAATCTGGAAGTGTTTATTTCGAGTGCTTGGAGGCCTATGCTGGAAAAGGAAATGTCTTCAAATAACAACTACACAGAAGCATTCTCAGAAACTTCTTTGTGATGAGTGCATTCAACTCACAAACTTGAACCTTCCTTTTGAAAGAGCAGTTTTGAAACACTCTTTTTGTAGAATCTGAAAGTGGATATTTGGAGCGCTTTGAGGCCTATGCTGGGATATGAAATATCTTCTCCTAAAAACTAGACAGAAGCATTCTCAGAAACTTCTGTGTGATGAGTGCATTCAACTCACAGACTTGAACATTGCTTTTGATAGAGCAGTTTGGAAACACTCCTTTTGTAAAATCTGCAAGTGTTTATTTGGAGCGCTTTGAGGGCTATCCTGGAAAAGGAAATATCTTCACATAATAACTAGACAGAAGCATTTTCAGAAACTTCTTTGTGATGAGTGCATTCTACTCACGGAGTTGAACCTTCTTTGTGATAGAAGAGTTTTCAATCTCTCTTTCTGTAGAATCTGCAAGTGCACATTTGGAACTGTTGGAGGCCAACGCTGGAAAAGGAAACATCCTCACATAGAAACTAGACAGAAGCATTCTCAGAAACTTGCTTGTGACGAGTGCATTCAACTCACAGACTTGAACCTTTCTTTTGAAAGAGCAGTTTTGGAACACTCTTTTTGTGGAATCTGCTAGTGTATATTTGGAGCGCTGTGAGGCCTATGCTGGGAAATGAGATATCTTCACCTAAAAACTAGACGGAAGCATTCTGAGAAACTTCTGTGTGATGAGTGCATTCAACTCACAGACTTGAACGTTCCTTTTGATAGAACAGTTTTGAAACACTCCTTTTGTAGAATCTGCAAGTGTTTCTTTCGAGTGCTTGGAGGCCTATGCTGGAAAAGGAAATGTCTTCAAATAACAACTACACAGAAGCATTCTCAGAAACTTCTTTGTGATGAGTGCATTCAACTCACAGACTTGAACCTTCCTTTTGAAAGAGCAGTTTTGAAACACTCTTTTTGTAGAATCTGCAAGTTGATATTTGGAGCACTTTGAGGCCTATGCTGGGAAATGAAATATCTTCTCCTAAAAACTAGACAGAAGCATTCTCAGAAACTTCTGTGTGATGAGTGCATTCAACTCACAGTCTTGAACACTGCTTTTGATAGAGCAGTTTGGAAACACTCCTTTTGTGAAATCTGCAAGTGTTTATTTGGAGCGCATTGAGGCCTATCCTGGAAAAGGAAATATCTTCACATAATAACTAGACAGAAGCATTCTCAGAAACTTCTTTGTGATCAGTGCATTCTACGCACAGAGTTGAACCTTCTTTGTGATAGAAGAGTTTTCAAACTCTCTTTTTGTAGAATCTGCAAGTGCACATTTGGAACTGTTGGAGGCCAACGCTGGAAAAGGAAACATCCTCACTTAGAAACTAGACAGAAGCATTCTCAGAAACTTGCTTGTGACGAGTGCATTCAACTCACAGACTTGAACCTTTCTTTTGAAAGAGCAGTTTTGGAACACTCTTTTTGTAGAATCTGCTAGTGTATATTTGGAGCGCTGTGAGGCCTATGCTGGGAAATGAAATATCTTCACCTAAAAACTAGACGGAAGCATTCTCAGAAACTTCTGTGTGATGAGTGCATTCAACTCACAGACTTGAACGTTCCTTTTGATAGAACAGTTTTGAAACACTCCTTTTGTAGAATCTGCAAGTGTTTATTTCGAGTGCTTGGGGGCCTATGCTGGAAAAGGAAATGTCTTCAAATAACAACTACACAGAAGCATTCTCAGAAACTTCTTTGTGATGAGTGCATTCAACTCACAGACTTGAACATTCCTTTTGAAAGAGCAGTTTTGAAACACTCTTTTTGTAGAATCTGCAAGTGGATATTTGGATCGCTTTGAGGCCTATGCTGGGAAATGAAATATCTTCTCCTAAAAACTTGAGAGAAGCATTCTCAGAAACTTCTGTGTGATGAGTGCATTCAACTCACAGACTTGAACACTGCTTTTGATAGAGCAGTTTGGAAACACTCCTTTTGTAAAATCTGCAAGTGTTTATTTGGAGCGCTTTGAGGCCTATCCTGGAAAAGGAAATATCGTCACATAATAACTAGACAGAAGCATTCTCAGAAACTTCTTTGTGATGAGTGCATTCTACTCACGGAGTTGAACCTTCTTTGTGATAGAAGAGTTTTCAATCTCTCTTTCTGTAGAATCTGCAAGTGCACATTTGGAACTGTTGGAGGCCAACGCTGGAAAAGGAAACATCCTCACATAGAAACTAGACAGAAGCATTCTCAGAAACTTGCTTGTGACGAGTGCATTCAACTCACAGACTTGAACCTTTCTTTTGAAAGAGCAGTTTTGGAACACTCTTTTTGTAGAATATGCTAGTGTATATTTGGAGCGCTGTGAGGCCTATGCTGGGAAATGAAATATCTTCACCTAAAAACTAGACGGAAGCATTCTCAGAAACTTCTGTGTGATGAGTGCATTCAACTCACAGACTTGAACGTTCCTTTTGATAGAACAGTTTTGAAACACTCCTTTTGTAGAATCTGCAAGTGTTTCTTTCGAGTGCTTGGAGGCCTATGGTGGAAAAGGAAATGTCTTCAAATAACAACTACACAGAAGCATTCTCAGAAACTTCTTTGTGATGAGTGCATTCAACTCACAGACTTGAACCTTCCTTTTGAAAGAGCAGTTTTGAAACACTCTTTTTGTAGAATCTGCTAGTGTATATTTGGAGCACTTTGAGGCCTATGCTTGGAAATGAAATATCTTCACATAAAAACTAGACGGAAGCATTCTCAGAAACTTCTGTGTGATGAGTGCATTCAACTCACAGACTTGAATGTTCCATTTGATAGAACAGTTTTGAAACACTCCTTTTGTACAATCTGCAAGTGTTTATTTCGAGTGCTTGGAGGCCTATGCTGGAAAAGGAAATGTCTTCAAATAACAACTACACAGAAGCATTCTCAGAAACTTCTTTGTGATGAGTGCATTCAACTCACAGACTTGAACCTTCCTTTTGAAAGAGCAGCTTTGAAACACTCTTTTTGTAGAATCTGCAAGTGGATATTTGGAGCGCTTTGAGGCCTATGCTGGGAAATGAAATATTTTCACCTAAAAACTAGACAGAAGCATTCTCAGAAACTTCTGTGTGATGAGTGCATTCAACTCACAGACTTGAACACTGCTTTTGATAGAGCAGTTTGGAAACACTCCTTTTGTAAAATCTGCGTGTTTATTTGGAGCGCTTTGAGGCCTATCCTGGAAAAGGAAATATCTTCACATAATAACTAGACCGAAGCATTCTCAGAAACTACTTTGTGATGAGTGCATTCTACTCACAGAGTTGAACCTTCTTTTTGATAGAAGAGTTTTCAAACTCTCTTTTTGTAGAATCTGCAAGTGCACATTTGGAACTCTTGGAGGCCAACGCTGGAAAAGGAAATATCCTCACATAGAAACTAGACAGAAGCATTCTCAGAAACTTGCTTGGACGAGTGCATTCAACTCACAGACTTGAACCTTTCTTTTGAAAGAGCAGTTTTGGAACACTCTTTTTGTAGAATCTGCTAGTGTATATTTGGAGCGCTGTGAGGCCTATGCTGGGAAATGAAATATCTTCACCTAAAAACTAGACGGAAGCATTCTCAGAAACTTCTGTGTGATGAGTGCATTCAACTCACAGACTTGAACGTTCCTTTTCATAGAACAGTTTTGAAACACTCCTTTTGTAGAATCTGCAAGTGTTTCTTTCGAGTGCTTGGAGGCCTATGCTGGAAAAGGAAATGTCTTCAAATAACAACTACACAGAAGCATTCTCAGAAACTTCTTTGTGATGAGTGGATTCAACTCACAGACTTGAACCTTCCTTTTGAAAGAGCAGTTTTGAAACACTCTTTTTGTAGAATCTGCAAGTTGATATTTGGAGCACTTTGAGGCCTATGCTGGGAAATGAAATATCTTCTCCTAAAAACTAGACAGAAGCATTCTCAGAAACTTCTGTGTGATGAGTGCATTCAACTCACAGTCTTGAACACTGCTTTTGATAGAGCAGTTTGGAAACACTCCTTTTGTAAAATCTGCAAGTGTTTATTTGGAGCGCTTTGAGGCCTATCCTGGAAAAGGAAATATCTTCACATAATAACTAGACAGAAGCATTCTCAGAAACTTCTTTGTGATCAGTGCATTCTACGCACAGAGTTGAACCTTCTTTGTGATAGAAGAGTTTTCAAACTCTCTTTTTGTAGAATCTGCAAGTGCACATTTGGAACTGTTGGAGGCCAACGCTGGAAAAGGAAACATCCTCACATAGAAACTAGACAGAAGCATTCTCAGAAACTTGCTTGTGACGAGTGCATTCAACTCACAGACTTGAACCTTTCTTTTGAAAGAGCAGTTTTGGAACACTCTTTTTGTAGAATCTGCTAGTGTATATTTGGAGCGCTGTGAGGCCTATGCTGGGAAATGAAATATCTTCACCTAAAAACTAGACGGAAGCATTCTCAGAAACTTCTGTGTGATGAGTGCATTCAACTGACAGACTTGAACGTTCCTTTTTATAGAACAGTTTTGAAACACTCCTTTTGTAGAATCTGCAAGTGTTTATTTCGAACGCTTGGAGGCCTACGCTGGAAAAGGAAATGTCTTCAAATAACAACTACACAGAAGCATTCTCAGAAACTTCTTTGGATGAGTGCATTCAACTCACAGACTTGAACCTTCCTTTTGAAAGAGCAGTTTTGAAACACTCTTTTTGTAGAATCTGCAAGTGGATATTTGGAGCGCTTTGAGGTCTATGCTGTGATATGAAATATCTTCTCCTAAAAACTAGACAGAAGCATTCTCAGAAACTTCTGTGTGATGAGTGCATTCAACTCACAGACTTGAACATTTCTTTTGATAGAGCAGTTTGGAAACACTCCTTTTGTAAAATCTGCAAGTGTTTATTTGGAGCGCTTTGAGGCCTATCCTGGAAAAGGAAATATCGTCACATAATAACTAGACAGAAGCATTCTCAGAAACTTCTTTGGATGAGTGCATTCTACTCACAGACTTGAACCTTTCTTTTGAAAGAGCAGTTTTGGAACACTCTTTTTGTAGAATCTGCTAGTGTATATTTGGAGCGCTGTGAGGCCTATGCTGGGAAATGAAATATCTTCACCTAAAAACTAGACGGAAGCATTCTCAGAAACTTCTGTGTGATGAGTGCATTCAACTCACAGACTTGAACGTTCCTTTTGATAGAACAGTTTTGAAACACTCCTTTTGTAGAATCTGCAAGTGTTTCTTTCGAGTGCTTGGAGGCCTATGCTGGAAAAGGAAATGTCTTCAAATAACAACTACACAGAAGCATTCTCAGAAACTCCTTTGTGATGAGTGCATTCAACTCACAGACTTGAACCTTCCTTTTGAAAGAGCAGCTTTGAAACACTCTTTTTGTAGAATCTGCAAGTGGATATTTGGAGCGCTTTGAGGCCTATGCTGGGAAATGAAATATCTTCTCCTAAAAACTAGACAGAAGCATTCTCAGAAACTTCTGTGTGATGAGTGCATTCAACTCACAGACTTGAACATTGCTTTTGATAGAGCAGTTTGGAAACACTCCTTTTGTAAAATCTGCAAGTGTTTATTTGGAGCGCTTTGAGGGCTATCCTGGAAAAGGAAATATCTTCACATAATAACTAGACAGAAGCATTTTCAGAAACTTCTTTGTGATGAGTGCATTCTACTCACGGAGTTGAACCTTCTTTGTGATAGAAGAGTTTTCAATCTCTCTTTCTGTAGAATCTGCAAGTGCACATTTGGAACTGTTGGAGGCCAACGCTGGAAAAGGAAACATCCTCACATAGAAACTAGACAGAAGCATTCTCAGAAACTTGCTTGTGACGAGTGCATTCAACTCACAGACTTGAACCTTTCTTTTGAAAGAGCAGTTTTGGAACACTCTTTTTGTAGAATCTGCTAGTGTATATTTGGAGCGCTGTGAGGTCTATGCTGGGAAATGAAATATCTTCACCTAAAAACTAGACGGAAGCATTCTGAGAAACTTCTGTGTGATGAGTGCATTCAACTCACAGACTTGAACGTTCCTTTTTATAGAACAGTTTTGAAACACTCCTTTTGTAGAATCTGCAAGTGTTTCTTTCGAGTGCTTGGAGGCCTATGCTGGAAAAGGAAATGTCTTCAAATAACAACTACACAGAAGCATTCTCAGAAACTTCTTTGTGATGAGTGGATTCAACTCACAGACTTGAACCTTCCTTTTGAAAGAGCAGTTTTGAAACACTCTTTTTGTAGAATCTGCAAGTTGATATTTGGAGCACTTTGAGGCCTATGCTGGGAAATGAAATATCTTCTCCTAAAAACTAGACAGAAGCATTCTCAGAAACTTCTGTGTGATGAGTGCATTCAACTCACAGTCTTGAACACTGCTTTTGATAGAGCAGTTTGGAAACACTCCTTTTGTAAAATCTGCAAGTGTTTATTTGGAGCGCATTGAGGCCTATCCTGGAAAAGGAAATATCTTCACATAATAACTAGACAGAAGCATTCTCAGAAACTTCTTTGTGATCAGTGCATTCTACGCACAGAGTTGAACCTTCTTTGTGATAGAAGAGTTTTCAAACTCTCTTTTTGTAGAATCTGCAAGTGCACATTTGGAACTGTTGGAGGCCAACGCTGGAAAAGGAAACATCCTCACTTAGAAACTAGACAGAAGCATTCTCAGAAACTTGCTTGTGACGAGTGCATTCAACTCACAGACTTGAACCTTTCTTTTGAAAGAGCAGTTTTGGAACACTCTTTTTGTAGAATCTGCTAGTGTATATTTGGAGCGCTGTGAGGCCTATGCTGGGAAATGAAATATCTTCACCTAAAAGCTAGACGGAAGCATTCTCAGAAACTTCTGTGTGATGAGTGCATTCAACTCACAGGCTTGAACGTTCCTTTTGATAGAACAGTTTTGAAACACTCCTTTTGTAGAATCTGCAAGTGTTTATTTCGAGTGCTTGGGGGCCTATGCTGGAAAAGGAAATGTCTTCAAATAACAACTACACAGAAGCATTCTCAGAAACTTCTTTGTGATGAGTGCATTCAACTCACAGACTTGAACCTTCCTTTTGAAAGAGCAGTTTTGAAACACTCTTTTTGTAGAATATGCAAGTGGATATTTGGATCGCTTTGAGGCCTATGCTGGGAAATGAAATATCTTCTCCTAAAAACTTGAGAGAAGCATTCTCAGAAACTTCTGTGTGATGAGTGCATTCAACTCACAGACTTGAACACTGCTTTTGATAGAGCAGTTTGGAAACACTCCTTTTGTAAAATCTGCAAGTGTTTATTTGGAGCGCTTTGAGGCCTATCCTGGAAAAGGAAATATCGTCACATAATAACTAGACAGAAGCATTCTCAGAAACTTCTTTGTGATGAGTGCATTCTACTCACGGAGTTGAACCTTCTTTGTGATAGAAGAGTTTTCAATCTCTCTTTCTGTAGAATCTGCAAGTGCACATTTGGAACTGTTGGAGGCCAACGCTGGAAAAGGAAACATCCTCACATAGAAACTAGACAGAAGCATTCTCAGAAACTTGCTTGTGACGAGTCCATTCAACTCACAGACTTGAACCTTTCTTTTGAAAGAGCAGTTTTGGAACACTCTTTTTGTAGAATCTGCTAGTGTATATTTGGAGCGCTGTGAGGCCTATGCTGGGAAATGAAATATCTTCACCTAAAAACTAGACGGAAGCATTCTCAGAAACTTCTGTGTGATGAGTGCATTCAACTCACAGACTTGAACGTTCCTTTTGATAGAACAGTTTTGAAACACTCCTTTTGTAGAATCTGCAAGTGTTTCTTTCGAGTGCTTGGAGGCCTATGGTGGAAAAGGAAATGTCTTCAAATAACAACTACACAGAAGCATTCTCAGAAACTTCTTTGTGATGAGTGCATTCAACTCACAGACTTGAACCTTCCTTTTGAAAGAGCAGTTTTGAAACACTCTTTTTGTAGAATCTGCTAGTGTATATTTGGAGCACTTTGAGGCCTATGCTGGGAAATGAAATATCTTCTCCTAAAAACTAGACGGAAGCATTCTCAGAAACTTCTGTGTGATGAGTGCATTCAACTCACCGACCTGAATGTTCCATTTGATAGAACAGTTTTGAAACACTCCTTTTGTACAATCTGCAAGTGTTTATTTCGAGTGCTTGGAGGCCTATGCTGGAAAAGGAAATGTCTTCAAATAACAACTACACAGAAGCATTCTCAGAAACTTCTTTGTGATGAGTGCATTCAACTCACAGACTTGAACCTTCCTTTTGAAAGAGCAGCTTTGAAACACTCTTTTTGTAGAATCTGCAAGTGGATATTTGGAGCGCTTTGAGGCCTATGCTGGGAAAAGAAATATTTTCTCCTAAAAACTAGACAGAAGCATTCTCAGAAACTTCTGTGTGATGAGTGCATTCAACTCACAGACTTGAACACTGCTTTTGATAGAGCAGTTTGGAAACACTCCTTTTGTAAAATCTGCGTGTTTATTTGGAGCGCTTTGAGGCCTATCCTGGAAAAGGAAATATCTTCACATAATAACTAGACCGAAGCATTCTCAGAAACTACTTTGTGATGAGTGCATTCTACTCACAGAGTTGAACCTTCTTTTTGATAGAAGAGTTTTCAAACTCTCTTTTTGTAGAATCTGCAAGTGCACATTTGGAACTCTTGGAGGCCAACGCTGGAAAAGGAAATATCCTCACATAGAAACTAGACAGAAGCATTCTCAGAAAGTTGCTTGGACGAGTGCATTCAACTCACAGACTTGAACCTTTCTTTTGAAAGAGCAGTTTTGGAACACTCTTTTTGTAGAATCTGCTAGTGTATATTTGGAGCGCTGTGAGGCCTATGCTGGGAAATGAAATATCTTCACCTAAAAACTAGACGGAATCATTCTCAGAAACTTCTGTGTGATGAGTGCATTCAACTCACAGACTTGAACGTTCCTTTTGATAGAACAGTTTTGAAACACTCCTTTTGTACAATCTGCAAGTGTTTATTTCGAGCGCTTGGGGGTCTATGCTGGAAAAGGAAATGTCTTCAAATAACAACTACACAGAAGCATTCTCAGAAACTTCTTTGTGATGAGTGCCTTCAACTCACAGACTTGAACCTTCCTTTTGAAAGAGCAGTTTTGAAACACTCTTTTTGTAGAATCTGCAAGTGGATATTTGGAGCGCTTTGAGGCCTATGCTGGGAAATGGAGTATCTTCTCCTAAAAACTAGACAGAAGCATTCTCAGAAACTTCTGTGTGATGAGTGCATTCAACTCACATACTTGAACATTGCTTTTGATAGAGCAGTTTGGAAACACTCCTTTTGTAAAATCTGCAAGTGTTTATTTGGAGCGCTTTGAGGCCTATCCTGGAAAAGGAAATATCTTCACACAATAACTAGACAGAAGCATTCTCAGAAACTTCTTTGTGATGAGTGCATTCTACTCACAGAGTTGAACCTTCTTTGTGATAGAAGAGTTTTGAAACTCTCTTTTTGTAGAATCTGCAAGTGCACATTTGGAACTGTTGGAGGCCAACGCTGGAAAAGGAAACATCCTCACATAGAAACTAGACAGAAGCATTCTCAGAAACTTGCTTGTGACGAGTGCATTCAACTCACAGACTTGAACCTTTCTTTTGAAAGAGCAGTTTTGGAACACACTTTTTGTAGAATCTGCTAGTGTATATTTGGAGCGCTGTGAGGCCTATGCTGGGAAATGAAATATCTTCACCTAAAAACTAGACGGAAGCATTCTCCGAAACTTCTGTGTGATGAGTGCATTCAACTGACAGACTTGAACGTTCCTTTTGACAGAACAGTTTTGAAACACTCCTTTTGTAGAATCTGCAAGTGTTTATTTCGAACGCTTGGAGGCCTACGCTGGAAAAGGAAATGTCTTCAAATAACAACTACACAGAAGCATTCTCAGAAACTTCTTTGTGATGAGTGCATTCAACTCACAGACTTTAACCTTCCTTTTGATAGAACAGTTTTGAAACACTCCTTTTGTACAATCTGCAAGTGTTTATTTCGAGTGCTTGGAGGCCTATGCTGGAAAAGGAAATGTCTTCAAATAACAACTACACAGAAGCATTCTCAGAAACTTCTTTGTGATGAGTGCATTCAACTCACAGACTTGAACCTTCCTTTTGAAAGAGCAGCTTTGAAACACTCTTTTTGTAGAATCTGCAAGTGGATATTTGGAGCGCTTTGAGGCCTATGCTGGGAAATGAAATATTTTCTCCTAAAAACTAGACAGAAGCATTCTCAGAAACTTCTGTGTGATGAGTGCATTCAACTCACAGACTTGAACATTGCTTTTGATAGAGCAGTTTGGAAACACTCCTTTTGTAAAATCTGCAAGTGTTTATTTGGAGCGCTTTGAGGCCTATCCTGGAAAAGGATATATCTTCACATAATAACTAGACAGAAGCATTCTCAGAAACTTCTTTGTGATGAGTGCATTCTACTCACAGAGTTGATCCTTCTTTGTGATAGAAGAGTTTTCAAACTCTCTTTTTGTAGAATCTGCAAGTGCACATTTGGAACTGTTGGAGTCCAACGCTGGAAAAGGAAACATCCTCACATAGAAACTAGACAGAAGCATTCTCAGAAACTTGCTTGTGACGAGTGCATTCAACTCACAGACTTGAACCTTTCTTTTGAAAGAGCAGTTTTGGAACACTCTTTTTGTAGAATCTGCTAGTGTATATTTGGAGCGCTGTGAGGCCTATGCTGGGAAATGAAATATCTTCACCTAAAAACTAGACGGAAGCAATCTCCGAAACTTCTGTGTGATGAGTGCATTCAACTCACAGACTTGAACGTTCCTTTTGATAGAACAGTTTTGAAACACTCCTTTTGTAGAATCTGCAAGTGTTTATTTCGAGTGCTTGGGGGTCTATGCTGGAAAAGGAAATGTCTTCAAATAACAACTACACAGAAGCATTCTCAGAAACTTCTTTGTGATGAGTGCCTTCAACTCACAGACTTGAACCTTCCTTTTGAAAGAGCAGTTTTGAAACACTCTTTTTGTAGAATCTGCAAGTGGATATTTGGAGCGCTTTGAGGCCTATGCTGGGAAATGAAATATCTTCTCCTAAAAACTAGACAGAAGCATTCTCAGAAACTTCTGTGTGATGAGTGCATTCAACTCACAGATTTGAACACTGCTTTTGATAGAGCAGTTTGGAAACACTCCTTTTGTAAAATCTGCAAGTGTTTATTTGGAGCGCTTTGAGGCCTATCCTGGAAAAGGAAATATCTTCACATAATAACTAGACAGAAGCATTCTCAGAAACTTCTTTGTGATGAGTGCATTATACTCACAGAGCTGAACCTTCTTTGTGATAGAAGAGTTTTCAAACTCTCTTTTTGTAGAATCTGCAAGTGCACATTTGGAACTGTTGGAGGCCAACGCTGGAAAAGGAAACATCCTCACATAGAAACTAGACAGAAGCATTCTCAGAAACTTGCTTGTGACGAGTGCATTCAACTCACAGACTTGAACCTTTCTTTTGAAAGAGCAGTTTTGGAACACTCTTTTTGTAGAATCTGCTAGTGTATATTTGGAGCGCTGTGAGGCCTATGCTGGGAAATGAAATATCTTCACCTAAAACTAGACGGAAGCATTCTCCGAAACTTCTGTGTGATGAGTGCATTCAACTGACAGACTTGAACGTTCCTTTTGACAGAACAGTTTTGAAACACTCCTTTTGTAGAATCTGCAAGTGTTTATTTCGAACGCTTGGAGGCCTACGCTGGAAAAGGAAATGTCTTCAAATAACAACTACACAGAAGCATTCTCAGAAACTTCTTTGTGATGAGTGCATTCAACCCACAGACTTGAACCTTCCTTCTGAAAGAGCCGTTTTGAAACACTCTTTTTGTAGAATCTGCAAGTGGATATTTGGAGCGCTTTGAGGTCTATGCTGTGATATGAAATATCTTCTCCTAAAAAGTAGACAGAAGCATTCTCAGAAACTTCTGTGTGATGAGTGCATTCAACTCACAGACTTGAACAATGCTTTTGATAGAGCAGTTTGGAAACACTCCTTTTGTAAAATCTGCAAGTGTTTATTTGGAGCGCTTTGAGGCCTATCCTGGAAAAGGAAATATCGTCACATAATAACTAGACAGAAGCATTCTCAGAAACTTCTTTGGAGGAGTGCATTCTACTCACAGAGTTGAACATTCTTTGTGATAGAAGAGTTTTCAAACTCTCTTTTTGTAGAATCTGCAAGTGCACATTTGGAACTGTTGGAGGCCAACGCTGGAAAAGGAAACATCCTCACATAGAAACTAGACAGAAGCATTCTCAGAAACTTGCTTGTGACGAGTGCATTCAACTCACAGACTTGAACCTTTCTTTGGAAAGAGCAGTTTTGGAACACTCTTTTTGTAGAATCTGCTAGTGTATATTTGGAGCGCTGTGAGGCCTATGCTGGGAAATGAAATATCTTCACCTAAAAACTAGACGGAAGCATTCTCAGAAACTTCTGTGTGATGAGTGCATTCAACTCACAGACTTGAACGTTCCTTTTTATAGAACAGTTTTGAAACACTCCTTTTGTAGAATCTGCAAGGGTTTCTTTCGAGTGCTTGGAGGCCTATGCTGGAAAAGGAAATGTCTTCAAATAACAACTACACAGAAGCATTCTCAGAAACTTCTTTGTGATGAGTGCATTCAACTCACAGACTTGAACCTTCCTTTTGAAAGAGCAGTTTTGAAACACTCTTTTTGTAGAATCTGCAAGTTGATATTTGGAGCGCTTTGAGGCCTATGCTGGGAAATGAAATATCTTCTCCTAAAAACTAGACAGAAGCATTCTCAGAAACTTCTGTGTGATGAGTGCATTCAACTCACAGTCTTGAACACTGCTTTTGATAGAGCAGTTTGGAAACACTCCTTTTGTAAAATCTGCAAGTATTTATTTGGAGCGCATTGAGGCCTATCCTGGAAAAGGAAATATCTTCACATAATAACTAGACAGAAGCATTCTCAGAAACTTCTTTGTGATGAGTGCATTCTACGCACAGAGTTGAACCTTCTTTGTGATAGAAGAGTTTTCAAACTCTCTTTTTGTAGAATCTGCAAGTGCACATTTGGAACTGTTGGAGGCCAACGCTGGAAAAGGAAACATCCTCACTTAGAAACTAGACAGAAGCATTCTCAGAAACTTGCTTGTGACGAGTGCATTCAACTCACAGACTTGAACCTTTCTTTTGAAAGAGCAGTTTTGGAACACTCTTTTTGTAGAATCTGCTAGTGTATATTTGGAGCGCTGTGAGGCCTATGCTGGGAAATGAAATATCTTCACCTAAAAACTAGACGGAAGCATTCTCAGAAACTTCTGTGTGATGAGTGCATTCAACTCACAGGCTTGAACGTTCCTTTTGATAGAACAGTTTTGAAACACTCCTTTTGTAGAATCTGCAAGTGTTTATTTCGAGTGCTTGGGGGCCTATGCTGGAAAAGGAAATGTCTTCAAATAACAACTACACAGAAGCATTCTCAGAAACTTCTTTGTGATGAGTGCCTTCAACTCACAGACTTGAACCTTCCTTTTGAAAGAGCAGTTTTGAAACACTCTTTTTGTAGAATCTGCAAGTGGATATTTGGAGCGCTTTGAGGCCTATGCTGGGAAATGAAATATCTTCTCCTAAAAACTAGACAGAAGCATTCTCAGAAACTTCTGTGTGATGAGTGCATTCAACTCACAGATTTGAACACTGCTTTTGATAGAGCAGTTTGGAAACACTCCTTTTGTAAAATCTGCAAGTGTTTATTTGGAGCGCTTTGAGGCCTATCCTGGAAAAGGAAATATCGTCACATAATAACTAGACAGAAGCATTCTCAGAAACTTCTTTGTGATGAGTGCATTCTACTCACAGAGCTGAACCTTCTTTGTGATAGAAGAGTTTTCAAACTCTCTTTTTGTAGAATCTGCAAGTGCACATTTGGAACTGTTGGAGGCCAACGCTGGAAAAGGAAACATCCTCACTTAGAAACTAGACAGAAGCATTCTCAGAAACTTGCTTGTGACGAGTGCATTCAACTCACAGACTTGAACCTTTCTTTTGAAAGAGCAGTTTTGGAACACTCTTTTTGTAGAATCTGCTAGTGTATATTTGGAGCGCTGTGAGGCCTATGCTGGGAAATGAAATATCTTCACCTAAAAATTAGACGGAAGCATTCTCAGAAACTTCTGTGTGATGAGTGCATTCAACTCACAGGCTTGAACGTTCCTTTTGATAGAACAGTTTTGAAACACTCCTTTTGTAGAATCTGCAAGTGTTTATTTCGAGTGCTTGGGGTCCTATGCTGGAAAAGGAAATGTCTTCAAATAACAACTACACAGAAGCATTCTCAGAAACTTCTTTGTGATGAGTGCATTCAACTCACAGACTTGAACCATCCTTTTGAAAGAGCAGTTTTGAAACACTCTTTTTGTAGAATCTGCTAGTGTATATTTGGAGCACTTTGAGGCCTATGCTGGGAAATGAAATATCTTCACATAAAAACTAGACGGAAGCATTCTCAGAAACTTCTGTGTGATGAGTGCATTCAACTCACAGACTTGAATGTTCCATTTGATAGAACAGTTTTGAAACACTCCTTTTGTACAATCTGCAAGTGTTTATTTCGAGTGCTTGGAGGCCTATGCTGGAAAAGGAAATGTCTTCAAATAACAACTACACAGAAGCATTCTCAGAAACTTCTTTGTGATGAGTGCATTCAACTCACAGACTTGAACCTTCCTTTTGAAAGAGCAGCTTTGAAAAACTCTTTTTGTAGAATCTGCAAGTGGATATTTGGAGCGCTTTGAGGCCTATGCTGGGAAATGAAATATTTTCTCCTAAAAACTAGACAGAAGCATTCTCAGAAACTTCTGTGTGATGAGTGCATTCAACTCACAGACTTGAACACTGCTTTTGATAGAGCAGTTTGGAAACACTCCTTTTGTAAAATCTGCGTGTTTATTTGGAGCGCTTTGAGGCCTATCCTGGAAAAGGAAATATCTTCACATAATAACTAGACCGAAGCATTCTCAGAAACTACTTTGTGATGAGTGCATTCTACTCACAGAGTTGAACCTTCTTTGTGATAGAAGAGTTTTCAAACTCTCTTTTTGTAGAATCTGCAAGTGCACATTTGGAACTCTTGGAGGCCAACGCTGGAAAAGGAAATATCCTCACATAGAAACTAGACAGAAGCATTCTCAGAAAGTTGCTTGGAAGAGTGCATTCAACTCACAGACTTGAACCTTTCTTTTGAAAGAGCAGTTTTGGAACACTCTTTTTGTAGAATCTGCTAGTGTATATTTGGAGCGCTGTGAGGCCTATGCTGGGAAATGAAATATCTTCACCTAAAAACTAGACGGAATCATTCTCAGAAACTTCTGTGTGATGAGTGCATTCAACTCACA
Organism: Pongo pygmaeus; assembly: GCF_028885625.2. NCBI lineage: Eukaryota > Metazoa > Chordata > Mammalia > Primates > Hominidae > Pongo > Pongo pygmaeus. The sequence goes on from NC_072392.2 coordinate 41,645,686, forward strand.
GACTTGAACGTTCCTTTTGATAGAACAGTTTTGAAACCCTCCTTTTGTACAATCTGCAAGTGTTTATTTCGAGCGCTAGGGGGTCTATGCTGGAAAAGGAAATGTCTTCAAATGACAACTACACAGAAGCATTCTCAGAAACTTCTTTGTGATGAGTGCCTTCAACTCACAGACTTGAACCTTCCTTTTGAAAGAGCAGTTTTGAAACACTCTTTTTGTAGAATCTGCAAGTGGATATTTGGAGCGCTTTGAGGCCTATGCTGGGCAATGGAGTATCTTCTCCTAAAAACTAGACAGAAGCATTCTCAGAAACTTCTGTGTGATGAGTGCATTCAACTCACAGACTTGAACATTGCTTTTGATAGAGCAGTTTGGAAACACTCCTTTTGTAAAATCTGCAAGTGTTTATTTGGAGCGCTTTGAGGCCTATCCTGGAATAGGAAATATCTTCACATAATAACTAGACAGAAGCATTCTCAGAAACTTCTTTGTGATGAGTGCATTCTACTCACAGAGTTGAACCTTCTTTGTGATAGAAGAGTTTTCAAACTCTCTTTTTGTAGAATCTGCAAGTGCACATTTGGAACTGTTGGAGGCCAACGCTGGAAAAGGAAACATCCTCACTTAAAAACTAGACAGAAGCATTCTCAGAAACTTGCTTGTGACGAGTGCATTCAACTCACAGACTTGAACTTTTCTTTTGAAAGAGCAGTTTTGGAACACTCTTTTTGTAGAATCTGCTAGTGTATATTTGGAGCGCTGTGAGGCCTATGCTGGGAAATGAAATATCTTCACCTAAAAACTAGACGGAAGCAATCTCCGAAACTTCTGTGTGATGAGTGCATTCAACTCACAGACTTGAACGTTCCTTTTGATAGAACAGTTTTGAAACACTCCTTTTGTAGAATCTGCAAGTGTTTATTTCGAGTGCTTGGGGGTCTATGCTGGAAAAGGAAATGTCTTCAAATAACAACTACACAGAAGCATTCTCAGAAACTTCTTTGTGATGAGTGCCTTCAACTCACAGACTTGAACCTTCCTTTTGAAAGAGCAGTTTTGAAACACTCTTTTTGTAGAATCTGCAAGTGGATATTTGGAGCGCTTTGAGGCCTATGCTGGGAAATGAAATATCTTCTCCTAAAAACTAGACAGAAGCATTCTCAGAAACTTCTGTGTGATGAGTGCATTCAACTCACAGATTTGAACACTGCTTTTGATAGAGCAGTTTGGAAACACTCCTTTTGTAAAATCTGCAAGTGTTTATTTGGAGCGCTTTGAGGCCTATCCTGGAAAAGGAAATATCGTCACATAATAACTAGACAGAAGCATTCTCAGAAACTTCTTTGGAGGAGTGCATTCTACTCACAGAGTTGAACATTCTTTGTGATAGAAGAGTTTTCAAACTCTCTTTTTGTAGAATCTGCAAGTGCACTTTTGGAACTGTTGGAGGCCAACGCTGGAAAAGGAAACATCCTCACATAGAAACTAGACAGAAGCATTCTCAGAAACTTGCTTGTGACGAGTGCATTCAACTCACAGACTTGAACCTTTCTTTTGAAAGAGCAGTTTTGGAACACTCTTTTTGTAGAATCTGCTAGTGTATATTTGGAGCGCTGTGAGGCCTATGCTGGGAAATGAAATATCTTCACCTAAAACTAGACGGAAGCATTCTCCGAAACTTCTGTGTGATGAGTGCATTCAACTGACAGACTTGAACGTTCCTTTTGACAGAACAGTTTTGAAACACTCCTTTTGTAGAATCTGCAAGTGTTTATTTCGAACGCTTGGAGGCCTACGCTGGAAAAGGAAATGTCTTCAAATAACAACTACACAGAAGCATTCTCAGAAACTTCTTTGTGATGAGTGCATTCAACCCACAGACTTGAACCTTCCTTCTGAAAGAGCCGTTTTGAAACACTCTTTTTGTAGAATCTGCAAGTGGATATTTGGAGCGCTTTGAGGTCTATGCTGTGATATGAAATATCTTCTCCTAAAAAGTAGACAGAAGCATTCTCAGAAACTTCTGTGTGATGAGTGCATTCAACTCACAGACTTGAACAATGCTTTTGATAGAGCAGTTTGTAAACACTCCTTTTGTAAAATCTGCAAGTGTTTATTTGGAGCGCTTTGAGGCCTATCCTGGAAAAGGAAATATCGTCACATAATAACTAGACAGAAGCATTCTCAGAAACTTCTTTGGAGGAGGGCATTCTACTCACATAGTTGAACATTCTTTGTGATAGAAAGTTTTCAAACTCTCTTTTTGTAGAATCTGCAAGTGCACTTTTGGAACTGTTGGAGGCCAACGCTGGAAAAGGAAACATCCTCACATAGAAACTAGACAGAAGCATTCTCAGAAACTTGCTTGTGACGAGTGCATTCAACTCACAGACTTGAACCTTTCTTTTGAAAGAGCAGTTTTGGAACACTCTTTTTGTAGAATCTGCTAGTGTATATTTGGAGCGCTGTGAGGCCTATGCTGGGAAATGAAATATCTTCACCTAAAAACTAGACGGAAGCATTCTCAGAAACTTCTGTGTGATGAGTGCATTCAACTCACAGGCTTGAACGTTCCTTTTGATAGAACAGTTTTGAAACACTCCTTTTGTAGAATCTGCAAGTGTTTATTTCGAGTGCTTGGGGGCCTATGCTGGAAAAGGAAATGTCTTCAAATAACAACTACACAGAAGCATTCTCAGAAACTTCTTTGTGATGAGTGCCTTCAACTCACAGACTTGAACCTTCCTTTTGAAAGAGCAGTTTTGAAACACTCTTTTTGTAGAATCTGCAAGTGGATATTTGGAGCGCTTTGAGGCCTATGCTGGGAAATGAAATATCTTCTCCTAAAAACTAGACAGAAGCATTCTCAGAAACTTCTGTGTGATGAGTGCATTCAACTCACAGATTTGAACACTGCTTTTGATAGAGCAGTTTGGAAACACTCCTTTTGTAAAATCTGCAAGTGTTTATTTGGAGCGCTTTGAGGCCTATCCTGGAAAAGGAAATATCGTCACATAATAACTAGACAGAAGCATTCTCAGAAACTTCTTTGTGATGAGTGCATTCTACTCACGGAGTTGAACCTTCTTTGTGATAGAAGAGTTTTCAATCTCTCTTTCTGTAGAATCTGCAAGTGCACATTTGGAACTGTTGGAGGCCAACGCTGGAAAAGGAAACATCCTCACATAGAAACTAGACAGAAGCATTCTCAGAAACTTGCTTGTGACGAGTCCATTCAACTCACAGACTTGAACCTTTCTTTTGAAAGAGCAGTTTTGGAACACTCTTTTTGTAGAATCTGCTAGTGTATATTTGGAGCGCTGTGAGGCCTATGCTGGGAAATGAAATATCTTCACCTAAAAACTAGACGGAAGCATTCTCAGAAACTTCTGTGTGATGAGTGCATTCAACTCACAGACTTGAACGTTCCTTTTGATAGAACAGTTTTGAAACACTCCTTTTGTAGAATCTGCAAGTGTTTCTTTCGAGTGCTTGGAGGCCTATGGTGGAAAAGGAAATGTCTTCAAATAACAACTACACAGAAGCATTCTCAGAAACTTCTTTGTGATGAGTGCATTCAACTCACAGACTTGAACCTTCCTTTTGAAAGAGCAGTTTTGAAACACTCTTTTTGTAGAATCTGCTAGTGTATATTTGGAGCACTTTGAGGCCTATGCTGGGAAATGAAATATCTTCTCCTAAAAACTAGACGGAAGCATTCTCAGAAACTTCTGTGTGATGAGTGCATTCAACTCACCGACTTGAATGTTCCATTTGATAGAACAGTTTTGAAACACTCCTTTTGTACAATCTGCAAGTGTTTATTTCGAGTGCTTGGAGGCCTATGCTGGAAAAGGAAATGTCTTCAAATAACAACTACACAGAAGCATTCTCAGAAACTTCTTTGTGATGAGTGCATTCAACTCACAGACTTGAACCTTCCTTTTGAAAGAGCAGCTTTGAAACACTCTTTTTGTAGAATCTGCAAGTGGATATTTGGAGCGCTTTGAGGCCTATGCTGGGAAAAGAAATATTTTCTCCTAAAAACTAGACAGAAGCATTCTCAGAAACTTCTGTGTGATGAGTGCATTCAACTCACAGACTTGAACACTGCTTTTGATAGAGCAGTTTGGAAACACTCCTTTTGTAAAATCTGCGTGTTTATTTGGAGCGCTTTGAGGCCTATCCTGGAAAAGGAAATATCTTCACATAATAACTAGACCGAAGCATTCTCAGAAACTACTTTGTGATGAGTGCATTCTACTCACAGAGTTGAACCTTCTTTTTGATAGAAGAGTTTTCAAACTCTCTTTTTGTAGAATCTGCAAGTGCACATTTGGAACTCTTGGAGGCCAACGCTGGAAAAGGAAATATCCTCACATAGAAACTAGACAGAAGCATTCTCAGAAAGTTGCTTGGACGAGTGCATTCAACTCACAGACTTGAACCTTTCTTTTGAAAGAGCAGTTTTGGAACACTCTTTTTGTAGAATCTGCTAGTGTATATTTGGAGCGCTGTGAGGCCTATGCTGGGAAATGAAATATCTTCACCTAAAAACTAGACGGAATCATTCTCAGAAACTTCTGTGTGATGAGTGCATTCAACTCACAGACTTGAACGTTCCTTTTGATAGAACAGTTTTGAAACACTCCTTTTGTACAATCTGCAAGTGTTTATTTCGAGCGCTTGGGGGTCTATGCTGGAAAAGGAAATGTCTTCAAATAACAACTACACAGAAGCATTCTCAGAAACTTCTTTGTGATGAGTGCCTTCAACTCACAGACTTGAACCTTCCTTTTGAAAGAGCAGTTTTGAAACACTCTTTTTGTAGAATCTGCAAGTGGATATTTGGAGCGCTTTGAGGCCTATGCTGGGCAATGGAGTATCTTCTCCTAAAAACTAGACAGAAGCATTCTCAGAAACTTCTGTGTGATGAGTGCATTCAACTCACATACTTGAACATTGCTTTTGATAGAGCAGTTTGGAAACACTCCTTTTGTAAAATCTGCAAGTGTTTATTTGGAGCGCTTTGAGGCCTATCCTGGAAAAGGAAATATCTTCACACAATAACTAGACAGAAGCATTCTCAGAAACTTCTTTGTGATGAGTGCATTCTACTCACAGAGTTGAACCTTCTTTGTGATAGAAGAGTTTTCAAACTCTCTTTTTGTAGAATCTGCAAGTGCACATTTGGAACTGTTGGAGGCCAACGCTGGAAAAGGAAACATCCTCACATAGAAACTAGACAGAAGCATTCTCAGAAACTTGCTTGTGACGAGTGCATTCAACTCACAGACTTGAACCTTTCTTTTGAAAGAGCAGTTTTGGAACACACTTTTTGTAGAATCTGCTAGTGTATATTTGGAGCGCTGTGAGGCCTATGCTGGGAAATGAAATATCTTCACCTAAAAACTAGACGGAAGCATTCTCCGAAACTTCTGTGTGATGAGTGCATTCAACTGACAGACTTGAACGTTCCTTTTGACAGAACAGTTTTGAAACACTCCTTTTGTAGAATCTGCAAGTGTTTATTTCGAACGCTTGGAGGCCTACGCTGGAAAAGGAAATGTCTTCAAATAACAACTACACAGAAGCATTCTCAGAAACTTCTTTGTGATGAGTGCATTCAACTCACAGACTTTAACCTTCCTTTTGATAGAACAGTTTTGAAACACTCCTTTTGTACAATCTGCAAGTGTTTATTTCGAGTGCTTGGAGGCCTATGCTGGAAAAGGAAATGTCTTCAAATAACAACTACACAGAAGCATTCTCAGAAACTTCTTTGTGATGAGTGCATTCAACTCACAGACTTGAACCTTCCTTTTGAAAGAGCAGCTTTGAAACACTCTTTTTGTAGAATCTGCAAGTGGATATTTGGAGCGCTTTGAGGCCTATGCTGGGAAATGAAATATTTTCTCCTAAAAACTAGACAGAAGCATTCTCAGAAACTTCTGTGTGATGAGTGCATTCAACTCACAGACTTGAACATTGCTTTTGATAGAGCAGTTTGGAAACACTCCTTTTGTAAAATCTGCAAGTGTTTATTTGGAGCGCTTTGAGGCCTATCCTGGAAAAGGATATATCTTCACATAATAACTAGACAGAAGCATTCTCAGAAACTTCTTTGTGATGAGTGCATTCTACTCACAGAGTTGATCCTTCTTTGTGATAGAAGAGTTTTCAAACTCTCTTTTTGTAGAATCTGCAAGTGCACATTTGGAACTGTTGGAGTCCAACGCTGGAAAAGGAAACATCCTCACATAGAAACTAGACAGAAGCATTCTCAGAAACTTGCTTGTGACGAGTGCATTCAACTCACAGACTTGAACCTTTCTTTTGAAAGAGCAGTTTTGGAACACTCTTTTTGTAGAATCTGCTAGTGTATATTTGGAGCGCTGTGAGGCCTATGCTGGGAAATGAAATATCTTCACCTAAAAACTAGACGGAAGCAATCTCCGAAACTTCTGTGTGATGAGTGCATTCAACTCACAGACTTGAACGTTCCTTTTGATAGAACAGTTTTGAAACACTCCTTTTGTAGAATCTGCAAGTGTTTATTTCGAGTGCTTGGGGGTCTATGCTGGAAAAGGAAATGTCTTCAAATAACAACTACACAGAAGCATTCTCAGAAACTTCTTTGTGATGAGTGCCTTCAACTCACAGACTTGAACCTTCCTTTTGAAAGAGCAGTTTTGAAACACTCTTTTTGTAGAATCTGCAAGTGGATATTTGGAGCGCTTTGAGGCCTATGCTGGGAAATGAAATATCTTCTCCTAAAAACTAGACAGAAGCATTCTCAGAAACTTCTGTGTGATGAGTGCATTCAACTCACAGATTTGAACACTGCTTTTGATAGAGCAGTTTGGAAACACTCCTTTTGTAAAATCTGCAAGTGTTTATTTGGAGCGCTTTGAGGCCTATCCTGGAAAAGGAAATATCTTCACATAATAACTAGACAGAAGCATTCTCAGAAACTTCTTTGTGATGAGTGCATTATACTCACAGAGCTGAACCTTCTTTGTGATAGAAGAGTTTTCAAACTCTCTTTTTGTAGAATCTGCAAGTGCACATTTGGAACTGTTGGAGGCCAACGCTGGAAAAGGAAACATCCTCACATAGAAACTAGACAGAAGCATTCTCAGAAACTTGCTTGTGACGAGTGCATTCAACTCACAGACTTGAACCTTTCTTTTGAAAGAGCAGTTTTGGAACACTCTTTTTGTAGAATCTGCTAGTGTATATTTGGAGCGCTGTGAGGCCTATGCTGGGAAATGAAATATCTTCACCTAAAACTAGACGGAAGCATTCTCCGAAACTTCTGTGTGATGAGTGCATTCAACTGACAGACTTGAACGTTCCTTTTGACAGAACAGTTTTGAAACACTCCTTTTGTAGAATCTGCAAGTGTTTATTTCGAACGCTTGGAGGCCTACGCTGGAAAAGGAAATGTCTTCAAATAACAACTACACAGAAGCATTCTCAGAAACTTCTTTGTGATGAGTGCATTCAACCCACAGACTTGAACCTTCCTTCTGAAAGAGCCGTTTTGAAACACTCTTTTTGTAGAATCTGCAAGTGGATATTTGGAGCGCTTTGAGGTCTATGCTGTGATATGAAATATCTTCTCCTAAAAAGTAGACAGAAGCATTCTCAGAAACTTCTGTGTGATGAGTGCATTCAACTCACAGACTTGAACAATGCTTTTGATAGAGCAGTTTGGAAACACTCCTTTTGTAAAATCTGCAAGTGTTTATTTGGAGCGCTTTGAGGCCTATCCTGGAAAAGGAAATATCGTCACATAATAACTAGACAGAAGCATTCTCAGAAACTTCTTTGGAGGAGTGCATTCTACTCACAGAGTTGAACATTCTTTGTGATAGAAGAGTTTTCAAACTCTCTTTTTGTAGAATCTGCAAGTGCACATTTGGAACTGTTGGAGGCCAACGCTGGAAAAGGAAACATCCTCACATAGAAACTAGACAGAAGCATTCTCAGAAACTTGCTTGTGACGAGTGCATTCAACTCACAGACTTGAACCTTTCTTTGGAAAGAGCAGTTTTGGAACACTCTTTTTGTAGAATCTGCTAGTGTATATTTGGAGCGCTGTGAGGCCTATGCTGGGAAATGAAATATCTTCACCTAAAAACTAGACGGAAGCATTCTCAGAAACTTCTGTGTGATGAGTGCATTCAACTCACAGACTTGAACGTTCCTTTTTATAGAACAGTTTTGAAACACTCCTTTTGTAGAATCTGCAAGGGTTTCTTTCGAGTGCTTGGAGGCCTATGCTGGAAAAGGAAATGTCTTCAAATAACAACTACACAGAAGCATTCTCAGAAACTTCTTTGTGATGAGTGCATTCAACTCACAGACTTGAACCTTCCTTTTGAAAGAGCAGTTTTGAAACACTCTTTTTGTAGAATCTGCAAGTTGATATTTGGAGCACTTTGAGGCCTATGCTGGGAAATGAAATATCTTCTCCTAAAAACTAGACAGAAGAATTCTCAGAAACTTCTGTGTGATGAGTGCATTCAACTCACAGTCTTGAACACTGCTTTTGATAGAGCAGTTTGGAAACACTCCTTTTGTAAAATCTGCAAGTATTTATTTGGAGCGCATTGAGGCCTATCCTGGAAAAGGAAATATCTTCACATAATAACTAGACAGAAGCATTCTCAGAAACTTCTTTGTGATGAGTGCATTCTACGCACAGAGTTGAACCTTCTTTGTGATAGAAGAGTTTTCAAACTCTCTTTTTGTAGAATCTGCAAGTGCACATTTGGAACTGTTGGAGGCCAACGCTGGAAAAGGAAACATCCTCACTTAGAAACTAGACAGAAGCATTCTCAGAAACTTGCTTGTGACGAGTGCATTCAACTCACAGACTTGAACCTTTCTTTTGAAAGAGCAGTTTTGGAACACTCTTTTTGTAGAATCTGCTAGTGTATATTTGGAGCGCTGTGAGGCCTATGCTGGGAAATGAAATATCTTCACCTAAAAACTAGACGGAAGCATTCTCAGAAACTTCTGTGTGATGAGTGCATTCAACTCACCGGCTTGAACGTTCCTTTTGATAGAACAGTTTTGAAACACTCCTTTTGTAGAATCTGCAAGTGTTTATTTCGAGTGCTTGGGGGCCTATGCTGGAAAAGGAAATGTCTTCAAATAACAACTACACAGAAGCATTCTCAGAAACTTCTTTGTGATGAGTGCCTTCAACTCACAGACTTGAACCTTCCTTTTGAAAGAGCAGTTTTGAAACACTCTTTTTGTAGAATCTGCAAGTGGATATTTGGAGCGCTTTGAGGCCTATGCTGGGAAATGAAATATCTTCTCCTAAAAACTAGACAGAAGCATTCTCAGAAACTTCTGTGTGATGAGTGCATTCAACTCACAGTCTTGAACACTGCTTTTGATAGAGCAGTTTGGAAACACTCCTTTTGTAAAATCTGCAAGTATTTATTTGGAGCGCATTGAGGCCTATCCTGGAAAAGGAAATATCTTCACATAATAACTAGACAGAAGCATTCTCAGAAACTTCTTTGTGATGAGTGCATTCTACGCACAGAGTTGAACCTTCTTTGTGATAGAAGAGTTTTCAAACTCTCTTTTTGTAGAATCTGCAAGTGCACATTTGGAACTGTTGGAGGCCAACGCTGGAAAAGGAAACATCCTCACTTAGAAACTAGACAGAAGCATTCTCAGAAACTTGCTTGTGACGAGTGCATTCAACTCACAGACTTGAACCTTTCTTTTGAAAGAGCAGTTTTGGAACACTCTTTTTGTAGAATCTGCTAGTGTATATTTGGAGCGCTGTGAGGCCTATGCTGGGAAATGAAATATCTTCACCTAAAAACTAGACGGAAGCATTCTCAGAAACTTCTGTGTGATGAGTGCATTCAACTCACAGGCTTGAACGTTCCTTTTGATAGAACAGTTTTGAAACACTCCTTTTGTAGAATCTGCAAGTGTTTATTTCGAGTGCTTGGGGGCCTATGCTGGAAAAGGAAATGTCTTCAAATAACAACTACACAGAAGCATTCTCAGAAACTTCTTTGTGATGAGTGCCTTCAACTCACAGACTTGAACCTTCCTTTTGAAAGAGCAGTTTTGAAACACTCTTTTTGTAGAATCTGCAAGTGGATATTTGGAGCGCTTTGAGGCCTATGCTGGGAAATGAAATATCTTCTCCTAAAAACTAGACAGAAGCATTCTCAGAAACTTCTGTGTGATGAGTGCATTCAACTCACAGATTTGAACACTGCTTTTGATAGAGCAGTTTGGAAACACTCCTTTTGTAAAATCTGCAAGTGTTTATTTGGAGCGCTTTGAGGCCTATCCTGGAAAAGGAAATATCGTCACATAATAACTAGACAGAAGCATTCTCAGAAACTTCTTTGTGATGAGTGCATTCTACTCACAGAGCTGAACCTTCTTTGTGATAGAAGAGTTTTCAAACTCTCTTTTTGTAGAATCTGCAAGTGCACATTTGGAACTGTTGGAGGCCAACGCTGGAAAAGGAAACATCCTCACTTAGAAACTAGACAGAAGCATTCTCAGAAACTTGCTTGTGACGAGTGCATTCAACTCACAGACTTGAACCTTTCTTTTGAAAGAGCAGTTTTGGAACACTCTTTTTGTAGAATCTGCTAGTGTATATTTGGAGCGCTGTGAGGCCTATGCTGGGAAATGAAATATCTTCACCTAAAAATTAGACGGAAGCATTCTCAGAAACTTCTGTGTGATGAGTGCATTCAACTCACAGGCTTGAACGTTCCTTTTGATAGAACAGTTTTGAAACACTCCTTTTGTAGAATCTGCAAGTGTTTATTTCGAGTGCTTGGGGTCCTATGCTGGAAAAGGAAATGTCTTCAAATAACAACTACACAGAAGCATTCTCAGAAACTTCTTTGTGATGAGTGCATTCAACTCACAGACTTGAACCATCCTTTTGAAAGAGCAGTTTTGAAACACTCTTTTTGTAGAATCTGCTAGTGTATATTTGGAGCACTTTGAGGCCTATGCTGGGAAATGAAATATCTTCACATAAAAACTAGACGGAAGCATTCTCAGAAACTTCTGTGTGATGAGTGCATTCAACTCACAGACTTGAATGTTCCATTTGATAGAACAGTTTTGAAACACTCCTTTTGTACAATCTGCAAGTGTTTATTTCGAGTGCTTGGAGGCCTATGCTGGAAAAGGAAATGTCTTCAAATAACAACTACACAGAAGCATTCTCAGAAACTTCTTTGTGATGAGTGCATTCAACTCACAGACTTGAACCTTCCTTTTGAAAGAGCAGCTTTGAAACACTCTTTTTGTAGAATCTGCAAGTGGATATTTGGAGCGCTTTGAGGCCTATGCTGGGAAATGAAATATTTTCTCCTAAAAACTAGACAGAAGCATTCTCAGAAACTTCTGTGTGATGAGTGCATTCAACTCACAGACTTGAACACTGCTTTTGATAGAGCAGTTTGGAAACACTCCTTTTGTAAAATCTGCGTGTTTATTTGGAGCGCTTTGAGGCCTATCCTGGAAAAGGAAATATCTTCACATAATAACTAGACCGAAGCATTCTCAGAAACTACTTTGTGATGAGTGCATTCTACTCACAGAGTTGAACCTTCTTTGTGATAGAAGAGTTTTCAAACTCTCTTTTTGTAGAATCTGCAAGTGCACATTTGGAACTCTTGGAGGCCAACGCTGGAAAAGGAAATATCCTCACATAGAAACTAGACAGAAGCATTCTCAGAAAGTTGCTTGGAAGAGTGCATTCAACTCACAGACTTGAACCTTTCTTTTGAAAGAGCAGTTTTGGAACACTCTTTTTGTAGAATCTGCTAGTGTATATTTGGAGCGCTGTGAGGCCTATGCTGGGAAATGAAATATCTTCACCTAAAAACTAGACGGAATCATTCTCAGAAACTTCTGTGTGATGAGTGCATTCAACTCACAGACTTGAACGTTCCTTTTGATAGAACAGTTTTGAAACCCTCCTTTTGTACAATCTGCAAGTGTTTATTTCGAGCGCTAGGGGGTCTATGCTGGAAAAGGAAATGTCTTCAAATGACAACTACACAGAAGCATTCTCAGAAACTTCTTTGTGATGAGTGCCTTCAACTCACAGACTTGAACCTTCCTTTTGAAAGAGCAGTTTTGAAACACTCTTTTTGTAGAATCTGCAAGTGGATATTTGGAGCGCTTTGAGGCCTATGCTGGGCAATGGAGTATCTTCTCCTAAAAACTAGACAGAAGCATTCTCAGAAACTTCTGTGTGATGAGTGCATTCAACTCACAGACTTGAACATTGCTTTTGATAGAGCAGTTTGGAAACACTCCTTTTGTAAAATCTGCAAGTGTTTATTTGGAGCGCTTTGAGGCCTATCCTGGAAAAGGAAATATCTTCACATAATAACTAGACAGAAGCATTCTCAGAAACTTCTTTGTGATGAGTGCATTCTACTCACAGAGTTGAACCTTCTTTGTGATAGAAGAGTTTTCAAACTCTCTTTTTGTAGAATCTGCAAGTGCACATTTGGAACTGTTGGAGGCCAACGCTGGAAAAGGAAACATCCTCACTTAAAAACTAGACAGAAGCATTCTCAGAAACTTGCTTGTGACGAGTGCATTCAACTCACAGACTTGAACTTTTCTTTTGAAAGAGCAGTTTTGGAACACTCTTTTTGTAGAATCTGCTAGTGTATATTTGGAGCGCTGTGAGGCCTATGCTGGGAAATGAAATATCTTCACCTAAAAACTAGACGGAAGCAATCTCCGAAACTTCTGTGTGATGAGTGCATTCAACTCACAGACTTGAACGTTCCTTTTGATAGAACAGTTTTGAAACACTCCTTTTGTAGAATCTGCAAGTGTTTATTTCGAGTGCTTGGGGGTCTATGCTGGAAAAGGAAATGTCTTCAAATAACAACTACACAGAAGCATTCTCAGAAACTTCTTTGTGATGAGTGCCTTCAACTCACAGACTTGAACCTTCCTTTTGAAAGAGCAGTTTTGAAACACTCTTTTTGTAGAATCTGCAAGTGGATATTTGGAGCGCTTTGAGGCCTATGCTGGGAAATGAAATATCTTCTCCTAAAAACTAGACAGAAGCATTCTCAGAAACTTCTGTGTGATGAGTGCATTCAACTCACAGATTTGAACACTGCTTTTGATAGAGCAGTTTGGAAACACTCCTTTTGTAAAATCTGCAAGTGTTTATTTGGAGCGCTTTGAGGCCTATCCTGGAAAAGGAAATATCGTCACATAATAACTAGACAGAAGCATTCTCAGAAACTTCTTTGGAGGAGTGCATTCTACTCACAGAGTTGAACATTCTTTGTGATAGAAGAGTTTTCAAACTCTCTTTTTGTAGAATCTGCAAGTGCACTTTTGGAACTGTTGGAGGCCAACGCTGGAAAAGGAAACATCCTCACATAGAAACTAGACAGAAGCATTCTCAGAAACTTGCTTGTGACGAGTGCATTCAACTCACAGACTTGAACCTTTCTTTTGAAAGAGCAGTTTTGGAACACTCTTTTTGTAGAATCTGCTAGTGTATATTTGGAGCGCTGTGAGGCCTATGCTGGGAAATGAAATATCTTCACCTAAAACTAGACGGAAGCATTCTCCGAAACTTCTGTGTGATGAGTGCATTCAACTGACAGACTTGAACGTTCCTTTTGACAGAACAGTTTTGAAACACTCCTTTTGTAGAATCTGCAAGTGTTTATTTCGAACGCTTGGAGGCCTACGCTGGAAAAGGAAATGTCTTCAAATAACAACTACACAGAAGCATTCTCAGAAACTTCTTTGTGATGAGTGCATTCAACCCACAGACTTGAACCTTCCTTTTGAAAGAGCCGTTTTGAAACACTCTTTTTGTAGAATCTGCAAGTGGATATTTGGAGCGCTTTGAGGTCTATGCTGTGATATGAAATATCTTCTCCTAAAAAGTAGACAGAAGCATTCTCAGAAACTTCTGTGTGATGAGTGCATTCAACTCACAGACTTGAACAATGCTTTTGATAGAGCAGTTTGGAAACACTCCTTTTGTAAAATCTGCAAGTGTTTATTTGGAGCGCTTTGAGGCCTATCCTGGAAAAGGAAATATCGTCACATAATAACTAGACAGAAGCATTCTCAGAAACTTCTTTGGAGGAGTGCATTCTACTCACAGAGTTGAACATTCTTTGTTATAGAAAGTTTTCAAACTCTCTTTTTGTAGAATCTGCAAGTGCACTTTTGGAACTGTTGGAGGCCAACGCTGGAAAAGGAAACATCCTCACATAGAAACTAGACAGAAGCACTCTCAGAAACTTGCTTGTGACGAGTGCATTCAACTCACAGACTTGAACTTTTCTTTTGAAAGAGCAGTTTTGGAACACTCTTTTTGTAGAATCTGCTAGTGTATATTTGGAGCGCTGTGAGGCCTATGCTGGGAAATGAAATATCTTCACCTAAAAACTAGACGGAAGCATTCTCAGAAACTTCTGTGTGATGAGTGCATTCAACTCACAGACTTGAACGTTCCTTTTGATAGAACAGTTTTGAAACACTCCTTTTGTAGAGTCTGCAAGTGTTTATTTCGAGTGCTTGGAGGCCTATGCTGGAAAAGGAAATGTCTTCAAATAACAACTACACAGAAGCATTCTCAGAAACTCCTTTGTGATGAGTGCATTCAACTCACAGACTTGAACCTTCCTTTTAAAAGAGCAGCTTTGAAACACTCTTTTTGTAGAATCTGCAAGTGGATATTTGGAGCGCTTTGAGGCCTATGCTGGGAAATGAAATATCTTCTCCTAAAAACTAGACAGAAGCATTCTCAGAAACTTCTGTGTGATGAGTGCATTCAACTCACAGACTTGAACATTGCTTTTGATAGAGCAGTTTGGAAACACTCCTTTTGTAAAATCTGCAAGTGTTTATTTGGAGCGCTTTGAGGCCTATCCTGGAAAAGGAAATATCCTCACATAATAACTAGACAGAAGCATTCTCAGAAACTTCTTTGTGATGAGTGCATTCTACTCACAGAGTTGAACCTTCTTTGTGATAGAAGAGTTTTCAAACTCTCTTTTTGTAGAATCTGCAAGTGCACATTTGGAACTGTTGGAGTCCAACGCTGGAAAAGGAAACATCCTCACATAGAAACTAGACAGAAGCATTCTCAGAAACTTGCTTGTGACGAGTGCATTCAACTCACAGACTTGAACCTTTCTTTTGAAAGAGCAGTTTTGGAACACTCTTTTTGTAGAATCTGCTAGTGTATATTTGGAGCGCTGTGAGGCCTATGCTGGGAAATGAAATATCTTCACCTAAAAACTAGACGGAAGCATTCTCCGAAACTTCTGTGTGATGAGTGCATTCAACTCACAGACTTGAACGTTCCTTTTTATAGAACAGTTTTGAAACACTCCTTTTGTAGAATCTGCAAGTGTTTCTTTCGAGTGCTTGGAGGCCTATGCTGGAAAAGGAAATGTCTTCAAATAACAACTACACAGAAGCATTCTCAGAAACTTCTTTGTGATGAATGCATTCAACTCACAGACTTGAACCTTCCTTTTGAAAGAGCAGTTTTGAAACACTCTTTTTGTAGAATCTGCAAGTCGATATTTGGAGCACTTTGAGGCCTATGCTGGGAAATGAAATATCTTCTCCTAAAAACTAGACAGAAGCATTCTCAGAAACTTCTGTGTGATGAGTGCATTCAACTCACAGTCTTGAACACTGCTTTTGATAGAGCAGTTTGGAAACACTCCTTTTGTAAAATCTGCAAGTGTTTATTTGGAGCGCATTGAGGCCTATCCTGGAAAAGGAAATATCTTCACATAATAACTAGACAGAAGCATTCTCAGAAACTTCTTTGTGATGAGTGCATTCTACGCACAGAGTTGAACCTTCTTTGTGATAGAAGAGTTTTCAAACTCTCTTTTTGTAGAATCTGCAAGTGCACATTTGGAACTGTTGGAGGCCAACGCTGGAAAAGGAAACATCCTCACTTAGAAACTAGACAGAAGCATTCTCAGAAACTTGCTTGTGACGAGTGCATTCAACTCACAGACTTGAACCTTTCTTTTGAAAGAGCAGTTTTGGAACACTCTTTTTGTAGAATCTGCTAGTGTATATTTGGAGCGCTGTGAGGCCTATGCTGGGAAATGAAATATCTTCACCTAAAAACTAGACGGAAGCATTCTCAGAAACTTCTGTGTGATGAGTGCATTCAACTCACAGGCTTGAACGTTCCTTTTGATAGAACAGTTTTGAAACACTCCTTTTGTAGAATCTGCAAGTGTTTATTTCGAGTGCTTGGGGGCCTATGCTGGAAAAGGAAATGTCTTCAAATAACAACTACACAGAAGCATTCTCAGAAACTTCTTTGTGATGAGTGCATTCAACTCACAGACTTGAACCTTCCTTTTGAAAGAGCAGTTTTGAAACACTCTTTTTGTAGAATCTGCAAGTGGATATTTGGATCGCTTTGAGGCCTATGCTGGGAAATGAAATATCTTCTCCTAAAAACTTGAGAGAAGCATTCTCAGAAACTTCTGTGTGATGAGTGCATTCAACTCACAGACTTGAACACTGCTTTTGATAGAGCAGTTTGGAAACACTCCTTTTGTAAAATCTGCAAGTGTTTATTTGGAGCGCTTTGAGGCCTATCCTGGAAAAGGAAATATCGTCACATAATAACTAGACAGAAGCATTCTCAGAAACTTCTTTGTGATGAGTGCATTCTACTCACGGAGTTGAACCTTCTTTGTGATAGAAGAGTTTTCAATCTCTCTTTCTGTAGAATCTGCAAGTGCACATTTGGAACTGTTGGAGGCCAACGCTGGAAAAGGAAACATCCTCACATAGAAACTAGACAGAAGCATTCTCAGAAACTTGCTTGTGACGAGTGCATTCAACTCACAGACTTGAACCTTTCTTTTGAAAGAGCAGTTTTGGAACACTCTTTTTGTAGAATCTGCTAGTGTATATTTGGAGCGCTGTGAGGCCTATGCTGGGAAATGAAATATCTTCACCTAAAAACTAGACGGAAGCATTCTCAGAAACTTCTGTGTGATGAGTGCATTCAACTCACAGACTTGAACGTTCCTTTTGATAGAACAGTTTTGAAACACTCCTTTTGTAGAATCTGCAAGTGTTTATTTCGAGCGCTTGGAGGCCTATGGTGGAAAAGGAAATGTCTTCAAATAACAACTACACAGAAGCATTCTCAGAAACTTCTTTGTGATGAGTGCATTCAACTCACAGACTTGAACCTTCCTTTTGAAAGAGCAGTTTTGAAAAACTCTTTTTGTAGAATCTGCTAGTGTATATTTGGAGCACTTTGAGGCCTATGCTGGGAAATGAAATATCTTCACATAAAAACTAGACGGAAGCATTCTCAGAAACTTCTGTGTGATGAGTGCATTCAACTCACAGACTTGAATGTTCCATTTGATAGAACAGTTTTGAAACACTCCTTTTGTACAATCTGCAAGTGTTTATTTCGAGTGCTTGGAGGCCTATGCTGGAAAAGGAAATGTCTTCAAATAACAACTACACAGAAGCATTCTCAGAAACTTCTTTGTGATGAGTGCATTCAACTCACAGACTTGAACCTTCCTTTTGAAAGAGCAGCTTTGAAACACTCTTTTTGTAGAATCTGCAAGTGGATATTTGGAGCGCTTTGAGGCCTATGCTGGGAAATGAAATATTTTCTCCTAAAAACTAGACAGAAGCATTCTCAGAAACTTCTGTTTGATGAGTGCATTCAACTCACAGACTTGAACACTGCTTTTGATAGAGCAGTTTGGAAACACTCCTTTTGTAAAATCTGCGTGTTTATTTGGAGCGCTTTGAGGCCTATCCTGGAAAAGGAAATATCTTCACATAATAACTAGACCGAAGCATTCTCAGAAACTACTTTGTGATGAGTGCATTCTACTCACAGAGTTGAACCTTCTTTGTGATAGAAGAGTTTTCAAACTCTCTTTTTGTAGAATCTGCAAGTGCACATTTGGAACTCTTGGAGGCCAACGCTGGAAAAGGAAATATCCTCACATAGAAACTAGACAGAAGCATTCTCAGAAAGTTGCTTGGAAGAGTGCATTCAACTCACAGACTTGAACCTTTCTTTTGAAAGAGCAGTTTTGGAACACTCTTTTTGTAGAATCTGCTAGTGTATATTTGGAGCGCTGTGAGGCCTATGCTGGGAAATGAAATATCTTCACCTAAAAACTAGACGGAATCATTCTCAGAAACTTCTGTGTGATGAGTGCATTCAACTCACAGACTTGAACGTTCCTTTTGATAGAACAGTTTTGAAACACTCCTTTTGTACAATCTGCAAGTGTTTATTTCGAGCGCTTGGGGGTCTATGCTGGAAAAGGAAATGTCTTCAAATAACAACTACACAGAAGCATTCTCAGAAACTTCTTTGTGATGAGTGCCTTCAACTCACAGACTTGAACCTTCCTTTTGAAAGAGCAGTTTTGAAACACTCTTTTTGTAGAATCTGCAAGTGGATATTTGGAGCGCTTTGAGGCCTATGCTGGGAAATGAAATATCTTCTCCTAAAAACTAGACAGAAGCATTCTCAGAAACTTCTGTGTGATGAGTGCATTCAACTCACAGATTTGAGCACTGCTTTTGATAGAGCAGTTTGGAAACACTCCTTTTGTAAAATCTGCAAGTGTTTATTTGGAGCGCTTTGAGGCCTATCCTGGAAAAGGAAATATCTTCACATAATAACTAGACAGAAGCATTCTCAGAAACTTCTTTGTGATGAGTGCATTCTACTCACAGAGCTGAACCTTCTTTGTGATAGAAGAGTTTTCAAACTCTCTTTTTGTAGAATCTGCAAGTGCACATTTGGAACTGTTGGAGGCCAACGCTGGAAAAGGAAACATCCTCACATAGAAACTAGACAGAAGCATTCTCAGAAACTTGCTTGTGACGAGTGCATTCAACTCACAGACTTGAACCTTTCTTTTGAAAGAGCAGTTTTGGAACACTCTTTTTGTAGAATCTGCTAGTGTATATTTGGAGCGCTGTGAGGCCTATGCTGGGAAATGAAATATCTTCACCTAAAAACTAGACGGAAGCATTCTCAGAAACTTCTGTGTGATGAGTGCATTCAACTCACAGACTTGAACGTTCCTTTTGATAGAACAGTTTTGAAACACTCCTTTTGTAGAATCTGCAAGTGTTTATTTCGAGTGCTTGGAGGCCTATGCTGGAAAAGGAAATGTCTTCAAATAACAACTACACAGAAGCATTCTCAGAAACTCCTTTGTGATGAGTGCATTCAACTCACAGACTTGAACCTTCCTTTTGAAAGAGCAGCTTTGAAACACTCTTTTTGTAGAATCTGCAAGTGGATATTTAGAGCGCTTTGAGGCCTATGCTGGGAAATGAAATATCTTCTCCTAAAAACTAGACAGAAGCATTCTCAGAAACTTCTGTGTGATGAGTGCATTCAACTCACAGACTTGAACATTGCTTTTGATAGAGCAGTTTGGAAACACTCCTTTTGTAAAATCTGCAAGTGTTTATTTGGAGCGCTTTGAGGCCTATCCTGGAAAAGGAAATATCCTCACATAATAACTAGACAGAAGATTCTCAGAAACTTCTTTGTGATGAGTGCATTCTACTCACAGAGTTGAACCTTCTTTGTGATAGAAGACTTTTCAAACTCTCTTTTTGTAGAATCTGCAAGTGCACATTTGGAACTGTTGGAGTCCAACGCTGGAAAAGGAAACATCCTCACATAGAAACTAGACAGAAGCATTCTCAGAAACTTGCTTGTGACGAGTGCATTCAACTCACAGACTTGAACTTTTCTTTTGAAAGAGCAGTTTTGGAACACTCTTTTTGTAGAATCTGCTAGTGTATATTTGGAGCGCTGTGAGGCCTATGCTGGGAAATGAAATATCCTCACCTAAAAACTAGACGGAAACATTCTGAGAAACTTCTGTGTGATGAGTGCATTCAACTCACAGACTTGAACGTTCCTTTTTATAGAACAGTTTTGAAACACTCCTTTTGTAGAATCTGCAAGTGTTTCTTTCGAGTGCTTGGAGGCCTATGCTGGAAAAGGAAATGTCTTCAAATAACAACTACACAGAAGCATTCTCAGAAACTTCTTTGTGATGAGTGCATTCAACTCACAGACTTGAACCTTCCTTTTGAAAGAGCAGTTTTGAAACACTCTTTTTGTAGAATCTGCAAGTTGATATTTGGAGCACTTTGAGGCCTATGCTGGGAAATGAAATATCTTCTCCTAAAAACTAGACAGAAGCATTCTCAGAAACTTCTGTGTGATGAGTGCATTCAACTCACAGTCTTGAACACTGCTTTTGATAGAGCAGTTTGGAAACACTCCTTTTGTAAAATCTGCAAGTGTTTATTTGGAGCGCATTGAGGCCTATCCTGGAAAAGGAAATATCTTCACATAATAACTAGACAGAAGCATTCTCAGAAACTTCTTTGTGATGAGTGCATTCTACACACAGAGTTGAACCTTCTTTGTGATAGAAGAGTTTTCAAACTCTCTTTTTGTAGAATCTGCAAGTGCACATTTGGAACTGTTGGAGGCCAACGCTGGAAAAGGAAACATCCTCACTTAGAAACTAGACAGAAGCATTCTCAGAAACTTGCTTGTGACGAGTGCATTCAACTCACAGA
This sequence comes from Pongo pygmaeus, assembly GCF_028885625.2. Classification (NCBI taxonomy): domain Eukaryota; kingdom Metazoa; phylum Chordata; class Mammalia; order Primates; family Hominidae; genus Pongo; species Pongo pygmaeus. Next base: position 41,666,359 of record NC_072392.2, read on the forward strand.
CTTGAACCTTTCTTTTGAAAGAGCAGTTTTGGAACACTCTTTTTGTAGAATCTGCTAGTGTATATTTGGAGCGCTGTGAGGCCTATGCTGGGAAATGAAATATCTTCACCTAAAAACTAGACGGAAGCATTCTCAGAAACTTCTGTGTGATGAGTGCATTCAACTCACAGGCTTGAACGTTCCTTTTGATAGAACAGTTTTGAAACACTCCTTTTGTAGAATCTGCAAGTGTTTATTTCGAGTGCTTGGGGGCCTATGCTGGAAAAGGAAATGTCTTCAAATAACAACTACACAGAAGCATTCTCAGAAACTTCTTTGTGATGAGTGCATTCAACTCACAGACTTGAACCTTCCTTTTGAAAGAGCAGTTTTCAAACACTCTTTTTGTAGAATCTGCAAGTGGATATTTGGATCGCTTTGAGGCCTATGCTGGGAAATGAAATATCTTCTCCTAAAAACTTGAGAGAAGCATTCTCAGAAACTTCTGTGTGATGAGTGCATTCAACTCACAGACTTGAACACTGCTTTTGATAGAGCAGTTTGGAAACACTCCTTTTGTAAAATCTGCAAGTGTTTATTTGGAGCGCTTTGAGGCCTATCCTGGAAAAGGAAATATCGTCACATAATAACTAGACAGAAGCATTCTCAGAAACTTCTTTGTGATGAGTGCATTCTACTCACGGAGTTGAACCTTCTTTGTGATAGAAGAGTTTTCAATCTCTCTTTCTGTAGAATCTGCAAGTGCACATTTGGAACTGTTGGAGGCCAACGCTGGAAAAGGAAACATCCTCACATAGAAACTAGACAGAAGCATTCTCAGAAACTTGCTTGTGACGAGTGCATTCAACTCACAGACTTGAACCTTTCTTTTGAAAGAGCAGTTTTGGAACACTCTTTTTGTAGAATCTGCTAGTGTATATTTGGAGCGCTGTGAGGCCTATGCTGGGAAATGAAATATCTTCACCTAAAAACTAGACGGAATCATTCTCAGAAACTTCTGTGTGATGAGTGCATTCAACTCACAGACTTGAACGTTCCTTTTGATAGAACAGTTTTGAAACACTCCTTTTGTACAATCTGCAAGTGTTTATTTCGAGCGCTTGGGGGTCTATGCTGGAAAAGGAAATGTCTTCAAATAACAACTACACAGAAGCATTCTCAGAAACTTCTTTGTGATGAGTGCCTTCAACTCACAGACTTGAACCTTCCTTTTGAAAGAGCAGTTTTGAAACACTCTTTTTGTAGAATCTGCAAGTGGATATTTTGAGCGCTTTGAGGCCTATGCTGGGAAATGAAATATCTTCTCCTAAAAACTAGACAGAAGCATTCTCAGAAACTTCTGTGTGATGAGTGCATTCAACTCACAGATTTGAGCACTGCTTTTGATAGAGCAGTTTGGAAACACTCCTTTTGTAAAATCTGCAAGTGTTTATTTGGAGCGCTTTGAGGCCTATCCTGGAAAAGGAAATATCTTCACATAATAACTAGACAGAAGCATTCTCAGAAACTTCTTTGTGATGAGTGCATTCTACTCACAGAGCTGAACCTTCTTTGTGATAGAAGAGTTTTCAAACTCTCTTTTTGTAGAATCTGCAAGTGCACATTTGGAACTGTTGGAGGCCAACGCTGGAAAAGGAAACATCCTCACATAGAAACTAGACAGAAGCATTCTCAGAAACTTGCTTGTGACGAGTGCATTCAACTCACAGACTTGAACCTTTCTTTTGAAAGAGCAGTTTTGGAACACTCTTTTTGTAGAATCTGCTAGTGTATATTTGGAGCGCTGTGAGGCCTATGCTGGGAAATGAAATATCTTCACCTAAAAACTAGACGGAAGCATTCTCAGAAACTTCTGTGTGATGAGTGCATTCAACTCACAGACTTGAACGTTCCTTTTGATAGAACAGTTTTGAAACACTCCTTTTGTAGAATCTGCAAGTGTTTATTTCGAGTGCTTGGAGGCCTATGCTGGAAAAGGAAATGTCTTCAAATAACAACTACACAGAAGCATTCTCAGAAACTCCTTTGTGATGAGTGCATTCAACTCACAGACTTGAACCTTCCTTTTGAAAGAGCAGCTTTGAAACACTCTTTTTGTAGAATCTGCAAGTGGATATTTAGAGCGCTTTGAGGCCTATGCTGGGAAATGAAATATCTTCTCCTAAAAACTAGACAGAAGCATTCTCAGAAACTTCTGTGTGATGAGTGCATTCAACTCACAGACTTGAACATTGCTTTTGATAGAGCAGTTTGGAAACACTCCTTTTGTAAAATCTGCAAGTGTTTATTTGGAGCGCTTTGAGGCCTATCCTGGAAAAGGAAATATCCTCACATAATAACTAGACAGAAGATTCTCAGAAACTTCTTTGTGATGAGTGCATTCTACTCACAGAGTTGAACCTTCTTTGTGATAGAAGACTTTTCAAACTCTCTTTTTGTAGAATCTGCAAGTGCACATTTGGAACTGTTGGAGTCCAACGCTGGAAAAGGAAACATCCTCACATAGAAACTAGACAGAAGCATTCTCAGAAACTTGCTTGTGACGAGTGCATTCAACTCACAGACTTGAACTTTTCTTTTGAAAGAGCAGTTTTGGAACACTCTTTTTGTAGAATCTGCTAGTGTATATTTGGAGCGCTGTGAGGCCTATGCTGGGAAATGAAATATCCTCACCTAAAAACTAGACGGAAGCATTCTGAGAAACTTCTGTGTGATGAGTGCATTCAACTCACAGACTTGAACGTTCCTTTTTATAGAACAGTTTTGAAACACTCCTTTTGTAGAATCTGCAAGTGTTTCTTTCGAGTGCTTGGAGGCCTATGCTGGAAAAGGAAATGTCTTCAAATAACAACTACACAGAAGCATTCTCAGAAACTTCTTTGTGATGAGTGCATTCAACTCACAGACTTGAACCTTCCTTTTGAAAGAGCAGTTTTGAAACACTCTTTTTGTAGAATCTGCAAGTTGATATTTGGAGCACTTTGAGGCCTATGCTGGGAAATGAAATATCTTCTCCTAAAAACTAGACAGAAGCATTCTCAGAAACTTCTGTGTGATGAGTGCATTCAACTCACAGTCTTGAACACTGCTTTTGATAGAGCAGTTTGGAAACACTCCTTTTGTAAAATCTGCAAGTGTTTATTTGGAGCGCATTGAGGCCTATCCTGGAAAAGGAAATATCTTCACATAATAACTAGACAGAAGCATTCTCAGAAACTTCTTTGTGATGAGTGCATTCTACACACAGAGTTGAACCTTCTTTGTGATAGAAGAGTTTTCAAACTCTCTTTTTGTAGAATCTGCAAGTGCACATTTGGAACTGTTGGAGGCCAACGCTGGAAAAGGAAACATCCTCACTTAGAAACTAGACAGAAGCATTCTCAGAAACTTGCTTGTGACGAGTGCATTCAACTCACAGACTTGAACCTTTCTTTTGAAAGAGCAGTTTTGGAACACTCTTTTTGTAGAATCTGCTAGTGTATATTTGGAGCGCTGTGAGGCCTATGCTGGGAAATGAAATATCTTCACCTAAAAACTAGACGGAAGCATTCCCAGAAACTTCTGTGTGATGAGTGCATTCAACTCACAGGCTTGAACGTTCCTTTTGATAGAACAGTTTTGAAACACTCCTTTTGTAGAATCTGCAAGTGTTTATTTCGAGTGCTTGGGGGCCTAGGCTGGAAAAGGAAATGTCTTCAAATAACAACTACACAGAAGCATTATCAGAAACTTCTTTGTGATGAGTGCATTCAACTCACAGACTTGAACCTTCCTTTTGAAAGAGCAGTTTTCAAACACTCTTTTTGTAGAATCTGCAAGTGGATATTTGGATCGCTTTGAGGCCTATGCTGGGAAATGAAATATCTTCTCCTAAAAACTTGAGAGAAGCATTCTCAGAAACTTCTGTGTGATGAGTGCATTCAACTCACAGACTTGAACACTGCTTTTGATAGAGCAGTTTGGAAACACTCCTTTTGTAAAATCTGCAAGTGTTTATTTGGAGCGCTTTGAGGCCTATCCTGGAAAAGGAAATATCGTCACATAATAACTAGACAGAAGCATTCTCAGAAACTTCTTTGTGATGAGTGCATTCTACTCACGGAGTTGAACCTTCTTTGTGATAGAAGAGTTTTCAATCTCTCTTTCTGTAGAATCTGCAAGTGCACATTTGGAACTGTTGGAGGCCAACGCTGGAAAAGGAAACATCCTCACATAGAAACTAGACAGAAGCATTCTCAGAAACTTGCTTGTGACGAGTGCATTCAACTCACAGACTTGAACCTTTCTTTTGAAAGAGCAGTTTTGGAACACTCTTTTTGTAGAATCTGCTAGTGTATATTTGGAGCGCTGTGAGGCCTATGCTGGGAAATGAAATATCTTCACCTAAAAACTAGACGGAATCATTCTCAGAAACTTCTGTGTGATGAGTGCATTCAACTCACAGACTTGAACGTTCCTTTTGATAGAACAGTTTTGAAACACTCCTTTTGTACAATCTGCAAGTGTTTATTTCGAGCGCTTGGGGGTCTATGCTGGAAAAGGAATTGTCTTCAAATAACAACTACACAGAAGCATTCTCAGAAACTTCTTTGTGATGAGTGCCTTCAACTCACAGACTTGAACCTTCCTTTTGAAAGAGCAGTTTTGAAACACTCTTTTTGTAGAATCTGCAAGTGGATATTTGGAGCACTTTGAGGCCTATGCTGGGAAATGAAATATCTTCTCCTAAAAACTAGACAGAAGCATTCTCAGAAACTTCTGTGTGATGAGTGCATTCAACTCACATATTTGAACACTGCTTTTGATAGAGAAGTTTGGAAACACTCCTTTTGTAAAATCTGCAAGTGTTTATTTGGAGCGCTTTGAGGCCTATCCTGGAAAAGGAAATATCTTCACATAATAACTAGACAGAAGCATTCTCAGAAACTTCTTTGTGATGAGTGCATTCTACTCACAGAGCTGAACCTTCTTTGTGATAGAAGAGTTTTCAAACTCTCTTTTTGTAGAATCTGCAAGTGCACATTTGGAACTGTTGGAGGCCAACGCTGGAAAAGGAAACATCCTCACATAGAAACTAGACAGAAGCATTCTCAGAAACTTGCTTGTGACGAGTGCATTCAACTCACAGACTTGAACCTTTCTTTTGACAGAACAGTTTTGAAACACTCCTTTTGTAGAATCTGCAAGTGTTTATTTCGAACGCTTGGAGGCCTATGCTGGAAAAGGAAATGTCTTCAAATAACAACTACACAGAAGCATTCTCAGAAACTTCTTTGTGATGAGTGCATTCAACTCACAGACTTGAACCTTCCTTTTGAAAGAGCAGTTTTGAAACACTCTTTTTGTAGGATCTGCAAGTGGATATTTGGAGCGCTTTGAGGTCTATGCTGTGATATGAAATATCTTCTCCTAAAAACTAGACAGAAGCATTCTCAGAAACTTCTGTGTGATGAGTGCATTCAACTCACAGACTTGAACATTGCTTTTGATAGAGCAGTTTGGAAACACTCCTTTTGTAAAATCTGCAAGTGTTTATTTGGAGCGCTTTGAGGCCTATCCTGGAAAAGGAAATATCGTCACATAATAACTAGACAGAAGCATTCTCAGAAACTTCTTTGGATGAGTGCATTCTACTCACAGAGTTGAACATTCTTTGTGATAGAAGAGTTTTCAAACTCTCTTTTTGTAGAATCTGCAAGTGCACTTTTGGAACTGTTGGAGGCCCACGCTGGAAAAGGAAACATCCTCACATAGAAACTAGACAGAAGCATTCTCAGAAACTTGCTTGTGACGAGTGCATTCAACTCACAGACTTGAACCTTTCTTTTGAAAGAGCAGTTTTGGAACACTCTTTTTGTAGAATCTGCTATTGTATATTTGGAGCGCTGTGAGGCCTATGCTGGGAAATGAAATATCTTCACCTAAAAACTAGACGGAAGCATTCTCAGAAACTTCTGTGTGATGAGTGCATTCAACTCACAGACTTGAACGTTCCTTTTGATAGAACAGTTTTGAAACACTCCTTTTATAGAATCTGCAAGTGTTTATTTCGAGTGCTTGGAGTCCTATGCTGGAAAAGGAAATGTCTTCAAATAACAACTACACAGAAGCATTCTCAGAAACTTCTTTGTGATGAGTGCATTCAACTCACAGACTTGAACCTTCCTTTTGAAAGAGCAGCTTTGAAACACTCTTTTTGTAGAATCTGCAAGTGGATATTTGGAGCGGTTTGAGGCCTATGCTGGGAAATGAAATATTTTCTCCTAAAAACTAGACAGAAGCATTCTCAGAAACTTCTGTGTGATGAGTGCATTCAACTCACAGACTTGAACATTGCTTTTGATAGAGCAGTTTGGAAACACTCCTTTTGTAAAATCTGCAAGTGTTTATTTGGAGCGCTTTGAGGCCTATCCTGGAAAAGGAAATATCTTCACATAATAACTAGACAGAAGCATTCTCAGAAACTTCTTTGTGATGAGTGCATTCTACTCACAGAGTTGATCCTTCTTTGTGATAGAAGTGTTTTCAAACTCTCTTTTTGTAGAATCTGCAAGTGCACATTTGGAACTGTTGGAGTCCAACGCTGGAAAAGGAAACATCCTCACATAGAAACTAGACAGAAGCATTCTCAGAAACTTGCTTGTGACGAATGCATTCAACTCACAGACTTGAACCTTTCTTTTGAAAGAGCAGTTTTGGAACACTCTTTTTGTAGAATCTGCTAGTGTATATTTGGAGCGCTGTGAGGCCTATGCTGGGAAATGAAATATCTTCACCTAAAAACTAGACGGAAGCAATCTCCGAAACTTCTGTGTGATGAGTGCATTCAACTCACAGACTTGAACGTTCCTTTTGATAGAACAGTTTTGAAACACTCCTTTTGTAGAATCTGCAAGTGTTTATGTCGAGTGCTTGGGGGTCTATGCTGGAAAAGGAAATGTCTTCAAATAACAACTACACAGAAGCATTCTCAGAAACTTCTTTGTGATGAGTGCCTTCAACTCACAGACTTGAACCTTCCTTTTGAAAGAGCAGTTTTGAAACACTCTTTTTGTAGAATCTGCAAGTGGATATTTGGAGCGCTTTGAGGCCTATGCTGGGAAATGAAATATCTTCTCCTAAAAACTAGACAGAAGCATTCTCAGAAACTTCTGTGTGATGAGTGCATTCAACTCACAGATTTGAACACTGCTTTTGATAGAGCAGTTTGGAAACACTCCTTTTGTAAAATCTGCAAGTGTTTATTTGGAGCGCTTTGAGGCCTATCCTGGAAAAGGAAATATCTTCACATAATAACTAGACAGAAGCATTCTCAGAAACTTCTTTGTGATGAGTGCATTCTACTCACAGAGCTGAACCTTCTTTGTGATAGAAGAGTTTTCAAACTCTCTTTTTGTAGAATCTGCAAGTGCACATTTGGAACTGTTGGAGGCCAACGCTGGAAAAGGAAACATCCTCACATAGAAACTAGACAGAAGCATTCTCAGAAACTTGCTTGTGACGAGTGCATTCAACTCACAGACTTGAACCTTTCTTTTGAAAGAGCAGTTTTGGAACACTCTTTTTGTAGAATCTGCTAGTGTATATTTGGAGCGCTGTGAGGCCTATGCTGGGAAATGAAATATCTTCACCTAAAAACTAGACGGAAGCATTCTCAGAAACTTCTGTGTGATGAGTGCATTCAACTGACAGACTTGAACGTTCCTTTTGATAGAACAGTTTTGAAACACTCCTTTTGTAGAATCTGCAAGTGTTTATTTCGAGCGCTTGGAGGCCTATGGTGGAAAAGGAAATGTCTTCAAATAACAACTACACAGAAGCATTCTCAGAAACTTCTTTGTGATGAGTGCATTCAACTCACAGACTTGAACCTTCCTTTTGAAAGAGCAGCTTTGAAACACTCTTTTTGTAGAATCTGCAAGTGGATATTTGGAGCGCTTTGAGGCCTATGCTGGGAAATGAAATATTTTCTCCTAAAAACTAGACAGAAGCATTCTCAGAAACTTCTGTGTGATGAGTGCATTCAACTCACAGACTTGAACATTGCTTTTGATAGAGCAGTTTGGAAACACTCCTTTTGTAAAATCTGCAAGTGTTTATTTGGAGCGCTTTGAGGCCTATCCTGGAAAAGGAAATATCCTCACATAATAACTAGACAGAAGCATTCTCAGAAACTTCTTTGTGATGAGTGCATTCTACTCACAGAGTTGAACCTTCTTTGTGATAGAAGAGTTTTCAATCTCTCTTTTTGTAGAATCTGCAAGTGCACATTTGGAACTGTTGGAGTCCAACGCTGGAAAAGGAAACATCCTCACATAGAAACTAGACAGAAGCATTCTCAGAAACTTGCTTGTGACGAGTGCATTCAACTCACAGACTTGAACTTTTCTTTTGAAAGAGCAGTTTTGGAACACTCTTTTTGTAGAATCTGCTAGTGTATATTTGGAGCGCTGTGAGGCCTATGCTGGGAAACGAAATATCTTCACCTAAAAACTAGACGGAAGCATTCTGAGAAACTTCTGTGTGATGAGTGCATTCAACTCACAGACTTGAACGTTCCTTTTTATAGAACAGTTTTGAAACACTCCTTTTGTAGAATCTGCAAGTGTTTCTTTCGAGTGCTTGGAGGCCTATGCTGGAAAAGGAAATGTCTTCAAATAACAACTACACAGAAGCATTCTCAGAAACTTCTTTGTGATGAGTGCATTCAACTCACAGACTTGAACCTTCCTTTTGAAAGAGCAGTTTTGAAACACTCTTTTTGTAGAATCTGCAAGTTGATATTTGGAGCACTTTGAGGCCTATGCTGGGAAATGAAATATCTTCTCCTAAAAACTAGACAGAAGCATTCTCAGAAACTTCTGTGTGATGAGTGCATTCAACTCACAGTCTTGAACACTGCTTTTGATAGAGCAGTTTGGAAACACTCCTTTTGTAAAATCTGCAAGTGTTTATTTGGAGCGCATTGAGGCCTATCCTGGAAAAGGAAATATCTTCACATAATAACTAGACAGAAGCATTCTCAGAAACTTCTTTGTGATGAGTGCATTCTACGCACAGAGTTGAACCTTCTTTGTGATAGAAGAGTTTTCAAACTCTCTTTTTGTAGAATCTGCAAGTGCACATTTGGAACTGTTGGAGGCCAACGCTGGAAAAGGAAACATCCTCACTTAGAAACTAGACAGAAGCATTCTCAGAAACTTGCTTGTGACGAGTGCATTCAACTCACAGACTTGAACCTTTCTTTTGAAAGAGCAGTTTTGGAACACTCTTTTTGTAGAATCTGCTAGTGTATATTTGGAGCGCTGTGAGGCCTATGCTGGGAAATGAAATATCTTCACCTAAAAACTAGACGGAAGCATTCTCAGAAACTTCTGTGTGATGAGTGCATTCAACTCACAGGCTTGAACGTTCCTTTTGATAGAACAGTTTTGAAACACTCCTTTTGTAGAATCTGCAAGTGTTTATTACGAGTGCTTGGGGGCCTATGCTGGAAAAGGAAATGTCTTCAAATAACAACTACACAGAAGCATTCTCAGAAACTTCTTTGTGATGAGTGCATTCAACTCACAGACTTGAACCTTCCTTTTGAAAGAGCAGTTTTGAAACACTCTTTTTGTAGAATCTGCAAGTGGATATTTGGATCGCTTTGAGGCCTATGCTGGGAAATGAAATATCTTCTCCTAAAAACTTGAGAGAAGCATTCTCAGAAACTTCTGTGTGATGAGTGCATTCAACTCACAGACTTGAACACTGCTTTTGATAGAGCAGTTTGGAAACACTCCTTTTGTAAAATCTGCAAGTGTTTATTTGGAGCGCTTTGAGGCCTATCCTGGAAAAGGAAATATCGTCACATAATAACTAGACAGAAGCATTCTCAGAAACTTCTTTGTGATGAGTGCATTCTACTCACGGAGTTGAACCTTCTTTGTGATAGAAGAGTTTTCAATCTCTCTTTCTGTAGAATCTGCAAGTGCACATTTGGAACTGTTGGAGGCCAACGCTGGAAAAGGAAACATCCTCACATAGAAACTAGACAGAAGCATTCTCAGAAACTTGCTTGTGACGAGTGCATTCAACTCACAGACTTGAACCTTTCTTTTGAAAGAGCAGTTTTGGAACACTCTTTTTGTAGAATCTGCTAGTGTATATTTGGAGCGCTGTGAGGCCTATGCTGGGAAATGAAATATCTTCACCTAAAAACTAGACGGAAGCATTCTCAGAAACTTCTGTGTGATGAGTGCATTCAACTCACAGACTTGAACGTTCCTTTTGATAGAACAGTTTTGAAACACTCCTTTTGTAGAATCTGCAAGTGTTTATTTCGAGCGCTTGGAGGCCTATGGTGGAAAAGGAAATGTCTTCAAATAACAACTACACAGAAGCATTCTCAGAAACTTCTTTGTGATGAGTGCATTCAACTCACAGACTTGAACCTTCCTTTTGAAAGAGCAGCTTTGAAACACTCTTTTTGTAGAATCTGCAAGTGGATATTTGGAGCGCTTTGAGGCCTATGCTGGGAAATGAAATATTTTCTCCTAAAAACTAGACAGAAGCATTCTCAGAAACTTCTGTGTGATGAGTGCATTCAACTCACAGACTTGAACACTGCTTTTGATAGAGCAGTTTGGAAACACTCCTTTTGTAAAATCTGCGTGTTTATTTGGAGCGCTTTGAGGCCTATCCTGGAAAAGGAAATATCTTCACATAATAACTAGACCGAAGCATTCTCAGAAACTACTTTGTGATGAGTGCATTCTACTCACAGAGTTGAACCTTCTTTGTGATAGAAGAGTTTTCAAACTCTCTTTTTGTAGAATCTGCAAGTGCACATTTGGAACTCTTGGAGGCCAACGCTGGAAAAGGAAATATCCTCACATAGAAACTAGACAGAAGCATTCTCAGAAAGTTGCTTGGAAGAGTGCATTCAACTCACAGACTTGAACCTTTCTTTTGAAAGAGCAGTTTTGGAACACTCTTTTTGTAGAATCTGCTAGTGTATATTTGGAGCGCTGTGAGGCCTATGCTGGGAAATGAAATATCTTCACCTAAAAACTAGACGGAATCATTCTCAGAAACTTCTGTGTGATGAGTGCATTCAACTCACAGACTTGAACGTTCCTTTTGATAGAACAGTTTTGAAACACTCCTTTTGTACAATCTGCAAGTGTTTATTTCGAGCGCTTGGGGGTCTATGCTGGAAAAGGAAATGTCTTCAAATAACAACTACACAGAAGCATTCTCAGAAACTTCTTTGTGATGAGTGCCTTCAACTCACAGACTTGAACCTTCCTTTTGAAAGAGCAGTTTTGAAACACTCTTTTTGTAGAATCTGCAAGTGGATATTTGGAGCGCTTTGAGGCCTATGCTGGGAAATGAAATATCTTCTCCTAAAAACTAGACAGAAGCATTCTCAGAAACTTCTGTGTGATGAGTGCATTCAACTCACAGATTTGAACACTGCTTTTGATAGAGCAGTTTGGAAACACTCCTTTTGTAAAATCTGCAAGTGTTTATTTGGAGCGCTTTGAGGCCTATCCTGGAAAAGGAAATATCTTCACATAATAACTAGACAGAAGCATTCTCAGAAACTTCTTTGTGATGAGTGCATTCTACTCACAGAGCTGAACCTTCTTTGTGATAGAAGAGTTTTCAAACTCTCTTTTTGTAGAATCTGCAAGTGCACATTTGGAACTGTTGGAGGCCAACGCTGGAAAAGGAAACATCCTCACATAGAAACTAGACAGAAGCATTCTCAGAAACTTGCTTGTGACGAGTGCATTCAACTCACAGACTTGAACCTTTCTTTTGAAAGAGCAGTTTTGGAACACTCTTTTTGTAGAATCTGCTAGTGTATATTTGGAGCGCTGTGAGGCCTATGCTGGGAAATGAAATATCTTCACCTAAAAACTAGACGGAAGCATTCTCCGAAACTTCTGTGTGATGAGTGCATTCAACTGACAGACTTGAACGTTCCTTTTGACAGAACAGTTTTGAAACACTCCTTTTGTAGAATCTGCAAGTGTTTATTTCGAACGCTTGGAGGCCTACGCTGGAAAAGGAAATGTCTTCAAATAACAACTACACAGAAGCATTCTCAGAAACTTCTTTGTGATGAGTGCATTCAACTCACAGACTTGAACCTTCCTTTTGAAAGAGCAGTTTTGAAACACTCTTTTTGTAGGATCTGCAAGTGGATATTTGGAGCGCTTTGAGGTCTATGCTGTGATATGAAATATCTTCTCCTAAAAACTAGACAGAAGCATTCTCAGAAACTTCTGTGTGATGAGTGCATTCAACTCACAGACTTGAACATTGCTTTTGATAGAGCAGTTTGGAAACACTCCTTTTGTAAAATCTGCAAGTGTTTATTTGGAGCGCTTTGAGGTCTATCCTGGAAAAGGAAATATCGTCACATAATAACTAGACAGAAGCATTCTCAGAAACTTCTTTGGATGAGTGCATTCTACTCACAGAGTTGAACATTCTTTGTGATAGAAGAGTTTTCAAACTCTCTTTTTGTAGAATCTGCAAGTGCACTTTTGGAACTGTTGGAGGCCCACGCTGGAAAAGGAAAGATCCTCACATAGAAACTAGACAGAAGCATTCTCAGAAACTTGCTTGTGACGAGTGCATTCAACTCACAGACTTGAACCTTTCTTTTGAAAGAGCAGTTTTGGAACACTCTTTTTGTAGAATCTGCTAGTGTATATTTGGAGCGCTGTGAGGCCTATGCTGGGAAATGAAATATCTTCACCTAAAAACTAGACGGAAGCATTCTCAGAAACTTCTGTGTGATGAGTGCATTCAACTCACAGACTTGAACGTTCCTTTTGATAGAACAGTTTTGAAACACTCCTTTTGTAGAATCTGCAAGTGTTTATTTCGAGTGCTTGGAGGCCTATGCTGGAAAAGGAAATGTCTTCAAATAACAACTACACAGAAGCATTCTCAGAAACTTCTTTGTGATGAGTGCATTCAACTCACAGACTTGAACCTTCCTTTTGAAAGAGCAGCTTTGAAACACTCTTTTTGTAGAATCTGCAAGTGGATATTTGGAGCGCTTTGAGGCCTATGCTGGGAAATGAAATATCTTCTCCTAAAAACTAGACAGAAGCATTCTCAGAAACTTCTGTGTGATGAGTGGATTCAACTCACAGTCTTGAACACTGCTTTTGATAGAGCAGTTTGGAAACACTCCTTTTGTAAAATCTGCAAGTGTTTATTTGGAGCGCATTGAGGCCTATCCTGGAAAAGGAAATATCTTCACATAATAACTAGACAGAAGCATTCTCAGAAACTTCTTTGTGATGAGTGCATTCTACGCACAGAGTTGAACCTTCTTTGTGATAGAAGAGTTTTCAAACTCTCTTTTTGTAGAATCTGCAAGTGCACATTTGGAACTGTTGGAGGCCAACGCTGGAAAAGGAAACATCCTCACTTAGAAACTAGACAGAAGCATTCTCAGAAACTTGCTTGTGACGAGTGCATTCAACTCACAGACTTGAACCTTTCTTTTGAAAGAGCAGTTTTGGAACACTCTTTTTGTAGAATCTGCTAGTGTATATTTGGAGCGCTGTGAGGCCTATGCTGGGAAATGAAATATCTTCACCTAAAAACTAGACGGAAGCATTCTCAGAAACTTCTGTGTGATGAGTGCATTCAACTCACAGACTTGAACGTTCCTTTTTATAGAACAGTTTTGAAACACTCCTTTTGTAGAATCTGCAAGTGTTTATTTCGAGCGCTTGGAGGCCTATGGTGGAAAAGGAAATGTCTTCAAATAACAACTACACAGAAGCATTCTCAGAAACTTCTTTGTGATGAGTGCATTCAACTCACAGACTTGAACCTTCCTTTTGAAAGAGCAGTTTTGAAACACTCTTTTTGTAGAATCTGCTAGTGTATATTTGGAGCACTTTGAGGCCTATGCTGGGAAATGAAATATCTTCACATAAAAACTAGACGGAAGCATTCTCAGAAACTTCTGTGTGATGAGTGCATTCAACTCACAGACTTGAATGTTCCATTTGATAGAACAGTTTTGAAAAACTCCTTTTGTACAATCTGCAAGTGTTTATTTCGAGTGCTTGGAGGCCTATGCTGGAAAAGGAAATGTCTTCAAATAACAACTACACAGAAGCATTCTCAGAAACTTCTTTGTGATGAGTGCATTCAACTCACAGACTTGAACCTTCCTTTTGAAAGAGCAGCTTTGAAACACTCTTTTTGTAGAATCTGCAAGTGGATATTTGGAGCGCTTTGAGGCCTATGCTGGGAAATGAAATATTTTCTCCTAAAAACTAGACAGAAGCATTCTCAGAAACTTCTGTGTGATGAGTGCATTCAACTCACAGACTTGAACACTGCTTTTGATAGAGCAGTTTGGAAACACTCCTTTTGTAAAATCTGCGTGTTTATTTGGAGCGCTTTGAGGCCTATCCTGGAAAAGGAAATATCTTCACATAATAACTAGACAGAAGCATTCTCAGAAACTTCTTTGTGATGAGTGCATTCTACGCACAGAGTTGAACCTTCTTTGTGATAGAAGAGTTTTCAAACTCTCTTTTTGTAGAATCTGCAAGTGCACATTTGGAACTGTTGGAGGCCAACGCTGGAAAAGGAAACATCCTCACTTAGAAACTAGACAGAAGCATTCTCAGAAACTTGCTTGTGACGAGTGCATTCAACTCACAGACTTGAACCTTTCTTTTGAAAGAGCAGTTTTGGAACACTCTTTTTGTAGAATCTGCTAGTGTATATTTGGAGCGCTGTGAGGCCTATGCTGGGAAATGAAATATCTTCACCTAAAAACTAGACGGAAGCATTCTCAGAAACTTCTGTGTGATGAGTGCATTCAACTCACAGGCTTGAACGTTCCTTTTGATAGAACAGTTTTGAAACACTCCTTTTGTAGAATCTGCAAGTGTTTATTTCGAGTGCTTGGGGGCCTATGCTGGAAAAGGAAATGTCTTCAAATAACAACTACACAGAAGCATTCTCAGAAACTTCTTTGTGATGAGTGCATTCAACTCACAGACTTGAACCTTCCTTTTGAAAGAGCAGTTTTGAAACACTCTTTTTGTAGAATCTGCAAGTGGATATTTGGATCGCTTTGAGGCCTATGCTGGGAAATGAAATATCTTCTCCTAAAAACTTGAGAGAAGCATTCTCAGAAACTTCTGTGTGATGAGTGCATTCAACTCACAGACTTGAACACTGCTTTTGATAGAGCAGTTTGGAAACACTCCTTTTGTAAAATCTGCAAGTGTTTATTTGGAGCGCTTTGAGGCCTATCCTGGAAAAGGAAATATCGTCACATAATAACTAGACAGAAGCATTCTCAGAAACTTCTTTGTGATGAGTGCATTCTACTCACGGAGTTGAACCTTCTTTGTGATAGAAGAGTTTTCAATCTCTCTTTCTGTAGAATCTGCAAGTGCACATTTGGAACTGTTGGAGTCCAACGCTGGAAAAGGAAACATCCTCACATAGAAAGTAGACAGAAGCATTCTCAGAAACTTGCTTGTGACGAGTGCATTCAACTCACAGACTTGAACCTTTCTTTTAAAAGAGCAGTTTTGGAACACTCTTTTTGTACAATCTGCTAGTGTATATTTGGAGCGCTGTGAGGCCTATGCTGGGAAATGAAATATCTTCACCTAAAAACTAGACGGAAGCAATCTCCGAAACTTCTGTGTGATGAGTGCATTCAACTCACAGACTTGAACGTTCCTTTTGATAGAACAGTTTTGAAACACTCCTTTTGTAGAATCTGCAAGTGTTTATGTCGAGTGCTTGGGGGTCTATGCTGGAAAAGGAAATGTCTTCAAATAACAACTACACAGAAGCATTCTCAGAAACTTCTTTGTGATGAGTGCCTTCAACTCACAGACTTGAACCTTCCTTTTGAAAGAGCAGTTTTGAAACACTCTTTTTGTAGAATCTGCAAGTGGATATTTGGAGCGCTTTGAGGCCTATGCTGGGAAATGAAATATCTTCTCCTAAAAACTAGACAGAAGCATTCTCAGAAACTTCTGTGTGATGAGTGCATTCAACTCACAGATTTGAACACTGCTTTTGATAGAGCAGTTTGGAAACACTCCTTTTGTAAAATCTGCAAGTGTTTATTTGGAGCGCTTTGAGGCCTATCCTGGAAAAGGAAATATCTTCACATAATAACTAGACAGAAGCATTCTCAGAAACTTCTTTGTGATGAGTGCATTCTACTCACAGAGCTGAACCTTCTTTGTGATAGAAGAGTTTTCAAACTCTCTTTTTGTAGAATCTGCAAGTGCACATTTGGAACTGTTGGAGGCCAACGCTGGAAAAGGAAACATCCTCACATAGAAACTAGACAGAAGCATTCTCAGAAACTTGCTTGTGACGAGTGCATTCAACTCACAGACTTGAACCTTTCTTTTGAAAGAGCAGTTTTGGAACACTCTTTTTGTAGAATCTGCTAGTGTATATTTGGAGCGCTGTGAGGCCTATGCTGGGAAATGAAATATCTTCACCTAAAAACTAGACGGAAGCATTCTCAGAAACTTCTGTGTGATGAGTGCATTCAACTCACAGACTTGAACGTTCCTTTTGACAGAACAGTTTTGAAACACTCCTTTTGTAGAATCTGCAAGTGTTTATTTCGAACGCTTGGAGGCCTACGCTGGAAAAGGAAATGTCTTCAAATAACAACTACACAGAAGCATTCTCAGAAACTTCTTTGTGATGAGTGCATTCAACTCACAGACTTGAACCTTCCTTTTGAAAGAGCAGTTTTGAGACACTCTTTTTGTAGAATCTGCAAGTGGATATTTGGAGCGCTTTGAGGTCTATGCTGTGATATGAAATATCTTCTCCTAAAAACTAGACAGAAGCATTCTCAGAAACTTCTGTGTGATGAGTGCATTCAACTCACAGACTTGAACATTGCTTTTGATAGAGCAGTTTGGAAACACTCCTTTTGTAAAATCTGCAAGTGTTTATTTGGAGCGATTTGAGGCCTATCCTGGAAAAGGAAATATCTTCACATAATAACTAGACAGAAGCATTCTCAGAAACTTCTTTGTGATGAGTGCATTCTACTCACAGAGTTGAACCTTCTTTGTGATAGAAGAGTTTTCAAACTCTCTTTTTGTAGAATCTGCAAGTGCACATTTGGAACTGTTGGAGGCCAACGCTGGAAAAGGAAACATCCTCACTTAAAAACTAGACAGAAGGATTCTCAGAAACTTGCTTGTGACGAGTGCATTCAACTCACAGACTTGAACTTTTCTTTTGAAAGAGGAGTTCTGGAACACTCTTTTTGTAGAATCTGCTAGTGTATATTTGGAGCGCTGTGAGGCCTATGCTGGGAAATGAAATATCTTCACCTAAAAACTAGACGGAAGCATTCTCAGAAACTTCTGTGTGATGAGTGCATTCAACTCACAGACTTGAATGTTCCTTTTGATAGAACAGTTTTGAAACACTCCTTTTGTACAATCTGCAAGTGTTTATTTCGAGTGCTTGGAGGCCTATGCTGGAAAAGGAAATGTCTTCAAATAACAACTACACAGAAGCATTCTCAGAAACTTCTTTGTGATGAGTGCCTTCAACTCACAGACTTGAACCTTCCTTTTGAAAGAGCAGTTTTGAAACACTCTTTTTGTAGAATCTGCAAGTGGATATTTGGAGCGCTTTGAGGCCTATGCTGGGCAATGGAGTATCTTCTCCTAAAAACTAGACAGAAGCATTCTCAGAAACTTCTGTGTGATGAGTGCATTCAACTCACATACTTGAACATTGCTTTTGATAGAGCAGTTTGGAAACACTCCTTTTGTAAAATCTGCAAGTGTTTATTTGGAGCGCTTTGAGGCCTATCCTGGAAAAGGAAATATCTTCACATAATAACTAGACAGAAGCATTCTCAGAAACTTCTTTGTGATGAGTGCATTCTACTCACAGAGTTGAACCTTCTTTGTGATAGAAGAGTTTTCAAACTCTCTTTTTGTAGAATCTGCAAGTGCACATTTGGAACTGTTGGAGGCCAACGCTGGAAAAGGAAACATCCTCACTTAAAAACTAGACAGAAGCATTCTCAGAAACTTGCTTGTGACGAGTGCATTCAACTCACAGAGTTGAACCTTTCTTTTGAAAGAGCAGTTTTGGAACACTCTTTTTGTAGAATCTGCTAGTGTATATTTGGAGCGCTGTGAGGCCTATGCTGGGAAATGTAATATCTTCACCTAAAAACTAGACGGAAGCATTCTCAGAGACTTCTGTGTGATGAGTGCATTCAACTCACAGACTTGAACGTTCCTTTTGATAGAACAGTTTTGAAACACTCCTTTTGTAGAATCTGCAAGTGTTTATTTCGAGTGCTTGGAGGCCTATGCTGGAAAAGGAAATGTCTTCAAATAACAACTACACAGAAGCATTCTCAGAAACTCCTTTGTGATGAGTGCATTCAACTCACAGACTTGAACCTTCCTTTTGAAAGAGCAGCTTTGAAACACTCTTTTTGTAGAATCTGCAAGTGGATATTTGGAGCGCTTTGAGGCCTATGCTGGGAAATGAAATATCTTCTCCTAAAAACTAGACAGAAGCATTCTCAGAAACTTCTGTGTGATGAGTGCATTCAACTCACAGTCTTGAACACTGCTTTTGATAGAGCAGTTTGGAAACACTCCTTTTGTAAAATCTGCAAGTGTTTATTTGGAGCGCATTGAGGCCTATCCTGGAAAAGGAAATATCTTCACATAATAACTAGACAGAAGCATTCTCAGAAACTTCTTTGTGATGAGTGCATTCTACGCACAGAGTTGAACCTTCTTTGTGATAGAAGAGTTTTCAAACTCTCTTTTTGTAGAATCTGCAAGTGCACATTTGGAACTGTTGGAGGCCAACGCTGGAAAAGGAAACATCCTCACTTAGAAACTAGACAGAAGCATTCTCAGAAACTTGCTTGTGACGAGTGCATTCAACTCACAGACTTGAACCTTTCTTTTGAAAGAGCAGTTTTGGAACACTCTTTTTGTAGAATCTGCTAGTGTATATTTGGAGCGCTGTGAGGCCTATGCTGGGAAATGAAATATCTTCACCTAAAAACTAGACGGAAGCATTCTCAGAAACTTCTGTGTGATGAGTGCATTCAACTCACAGGCTTGAACGTTCCTTTTGATAGAACAGTTTTGAAACACTCCTTTTGTAGAATCTGCAAGTGTTTATTTCGAGTGCTTGGGGGCCTATGCTGGAAAAGGAAATGTCTTCAAATAACAACTACACAGAAGCATTCTCAGAAACTTCTTTGTGATGAGTGCATTCAACTCACAGACTTGAACCTTCCTTTTGAAAGAGCAGTTTTGAAACACTCTTTTTGTAGAATCTGCAAGTGGATATTTGGATCGCTTTGAGGCCTATGCTGGGAAATGAAATATCTTCTCCTAAAAACTTGAGAGAAGCATTCTCAGAAACTTCTGTGTGATGAGTGCATTCAACTCACAGACTTGAACACTGCTTTTGATAGAGCAGTTTGGAAACACTCCTTTTGTAAAATCTGCAAGTGTTTATTTGGAGCGCTTTGAGGCCTATCCTGGAAAAGGAAATATCGTCACATAATAACTAGACAGAAGCATTCTCAGAAACTTCTTTGTGATGAGTGCATTCTACTCACGGAGTTGAACCTTCTTTGTGATAGAAGAGTTTTCAATCTCTCTTTCTGTAGAATCTGCAAGTGCACATTTGGAACTGTTGGAGGCCAACGCTGGAAAAGGAAACATCCTCACATAGAAACTAGACAGAAGCATTCTCAGAAACTTGCTTGTGACGAGTGCATTCAACTCACAGACTTGAACCTTTCTTTTGAAAGAGCAGTTTTGGAACACTCTTTTTGTAGAATCTGGTAGTGTATATTTGGAGCGCTGTGAGGCCTATGCTGGGAAATGAAATATCTTCACCTAAAAACTAGACGGAAGCATTCTCAGAAACTTCTGTGTGATGAGTGCATTCAACTCACAGACTTGAACGTTCCTTTTTATAGAACAGTTTTGAAACACTCCTTTTGTAGAATCTGCAAGTGTTTATTTCGAGCGCTTGGAGGCCTATGGTGGAAAAGGAAATGTCTTCAAATAACAACTACACAGAAGCATTCTCAGAAACTTCTTTGTGATGAGTGCATTCAACTCACAGACTTGAACCTTCCTTTTGAAAGAGCAGTTTTGAAACACTCTTTTTGTAGAATCTGCTAGTGTATATTTGGAGCACTTTGAGGCCTATGCTGGGAAATGAAATATCTTCACATAAAAACTAGACGGAAGCATTCTCAGAAACTTCTGGGTGATGAGTGCATTCAACTCACAGACTTGAATGTTCCATTTGATAGAACAGTTTTGAAAAACTCCTTTTGTACAATCTGCAAGTGTTTATTTCGAGTGCTTGGAGGCCTATGCTGGAAAAGGAAATGTCTTCAAATAACAACTACACAGAAGCATTCTCAGAAACTTCTTTGTGATGAGTGCATTCAACTCACAGACTTGAACCTTCCTTTTGAAAGAGCAGCTTTGAAACACTCTTTTTGTAGAATCTGCAAGTGGATATTTGGAGCGCTTTGAGGCCTATGCTGGGAAATGAAATATTTTCTCCTAAAAACTAGACAGAAGCATTCTCAGAAACTTCTGTGTGATGAGTGCATTCAACTCACAGACTTGAACACTGCTTTTGATAGAGCAGTTTGGAAACACTCCTTTTGTAAAATCTGCGTGTTTATTTGGAGCGCTTTGAGGCCTATCCTGGAAAAGGAAATATCTTCACATAATAACTAGACAGAAGCATTCTCAGAAACTTCTTTGTGATGAGTGCATTCTACGCACAGAGTTGAACCTTCTTTGTGATAGAAGAGTTTTCAAACTCTCTTTTTGTAGAATCTGCAAGTGCACATTTGGAACTGTTGGAGGCCAACGCTGGAAAAGGAAACATCCTCACTTAGAAACTAGACAGAAGCATTCTCAGAAACTTGCTTGTGACGAGTGCATTCAACTCACAGACTTGAACCTTTCTTTTGAAAGAGCAGTTTTGGAACACTCTTTTTGTAGAATCTGCTAGTGTATATTTGGAGCGCTGTGAGGCCTATGCTGGGAAATGAAATATCTTCACCTAAAAACTAGACGGAAGCATTCTCAGAAACTTCTGTGTGATGAGTGCATTCAACTCACAGGCTTGAACGTTCCTTTTGATAGAACAGTTTTGAAACACTCCTTTTGTAGAATCTGCAAGTGTTTATTTCGAGTGCTTGGGGGCCTATGCTGGAAAAGGAAATGTCTTCAAATAACAACTACACAGAAGCATTCTCAGAAACTTCTTTGTGATGAGTGCATTCAACTCACAGACTTGAACCTTCCTTTTGAAAGAGCAGTTTTGAAAAACTCTTTTTGTAGAATCTGCAAGTGGATATTTGGATCGCTTTGAGGCCTATGCTGGGAAATGAAATATCTTCTCCTAAAAACTTGAGAGAAGCATTCTCAGAAACTTCTGTGTGATGAGTGCATTCAACTCACAGACTTGAACACTGCTTTTGATAGAGCAGTTTGGAAACACTCCTTTTGTAAAATCTGCAAGTGTTTATTTGGAGCGCTTTGAGGCCTATCCTGGAAAAGGAAATATCGTCACATAATAACTAGACAGAAGCATTCTCAGAAACTTCTTTGTGATGAGTGCATTCTACTCACGGAGTTGAACCTTCTTTGTGATAGAAGAGTTTTCAATCTCTCTTTCTGTAGAATCTGCAAGTGCACATTTGGAACTGTTGGAGGCCAACGCTGGAAAAGGAAACATCCTCACATAGAAACTAGACAGAAGCATTCTCAGAAACTTGCTTGTGACGAGTGCATTCAACTCACAGACTTGAACCTTTCTTTTGAAAGAGCAGTTTTGGAACACTCTTTTTGTAGAATCTGCTAGTGTATATTTGGAGCGCTGTGAGGCCTATGCTGGGAAATGAAATATCTTCACCTAAAAACTAGACGGAAGCATTCTCAGAAACCTCTGTGTGATGAGTGCATTCAACTCACAGACTTGAACGTTCCTTTTGATAGAACAGTTTTGAAACACTCCTTTTGTAGAATCTGCAAGTGTTTATTTCGAGCGCTTGGAGGCCTATGGTGGAAAAGGAAATGTCTTCAAATAACAACTACACAGAAGCATTCTTAGAAACTACTTTGTGATGAGTGCATTCAACTCACAGACTTGAACCTTCCTTTTGAAAGAGCAGTTTTGGAACACTCTTTTTGTAGAATCTGCTAGTGTATATTTGGAGCACTTTGAGGCCTATGCTGGGAAATGAAATATCTTCACATAAAAACTAGACGGAAGCATTCTCAGAAACTTCTGTGTGATGAGTGCATTCAACTCACAGACTTGAATGTTCCATTTGATAGAACAGTTTTGAAACACTCCTTTTGTACAATCTGCAAGTGTTTATTTCGAGTGCTTGGAGGCCTATGCTGGAAAAGGAAATGTCTTCAAATAACAACTACACAGAAGCATTCTCAGAAACTTCTTTGTGATGAGTGCATTCAACTCACAGACTTGAACCTTCCTTTTGAAAGAGCAGCTTTGAAACACTCTTTTTGTAGAATCTGCAAGTGGATATTTGGAGCGCTTTGAGGCCTATGCTGGGAAATGAAATATTTTCTCCTAAAAACTAGACAGAAGCATTCTCAGAAACTTCTGTGTGATGAGTGCATTCAACTCACAGACTTGAACACTGCTTTTGATAGAGCAGTTTGGAAACACTCCTTTTGTAAAATCTGCGTGTTTATTTGGAGCGCTTTGAGGCCTATCCTGGAAAAGGAAATATCTTCACATAATAACTAGACCGAAGCATTCTCAGAAACTACTTTGTGATGAGTGCATTCTACTCACAGAGTTGAACCTTCTTTGTGATAGAAGAGTTTTCAAACTCTCTTTTTGTAGAATCTGCAAGTGCACATTTGGAACTCTTGGAGGCCAACGCTGGAAAAGGAAATATCCTCACATAGAAACTAGACAGAAGCATTCTCAGAAAGTTGCTTGGAAGAGTGCATTCAACTCACAGACTTGAACCTTTCTTTTGAAAGAGCAGTTTTGGAACACTCTTTTTGTAGAATCTGCTAGTGTATATTTGGAGCGCTGTGAGGCCTATGCTGGGAAATGAAATATCTTCACCTAAAAACTAGACGGAATCATTCTCAGAAACTTCTGTGTGATGAGTGCATTCAACTCACAGACTTGAACGTTCCTTTTGATAGAACAGTTTTGAAACACTCCTTTTGTACAATCTGCAAGTGTTTATTTCGAGCGCTTGGGGGTCTATGCTGGAAAAGGAAATGTCTTCAAATAACAACTACACAGAAGCATTCTCAGAAACTTCTTTGTGATGAGTGCCTTCAACTCACAGACTTGAACCTTCCTTTTGAAAGAGCAGTTTTGAAACACTCCTTTTGTAGAATCTGCAAGTGGATATTTGGAGCGCTTTGAGGCCTATGCTGGGAAATGAAATATCTTCTCCTAAAAACTAGACAGAAGCATTCTCAGAAACTTCTGTGTGATGAGTGCATTCAACTCACAGATTTGAACACTGCTTTTGATAGAGCAGTTTGGAAACACTCCTTTTGTAAAATCTGCAAGTGTTTATTTGGAGCGCTTTGAGGCCTATCCTGGAAAAGGAAATATCTTCACATAATAACTAGACAGAAGCATTCTCAGAAACTTCTTTGTGATGAGTGCATTCTACTCACAGAGCTGAACCTTCTTTGTGATAGAAGAGTTTTCAAACTCTCTTTTTGTAGAATCTGCAAGTGCACATTTGGAACTGTTGGAGGCCAACGCTGGAAAAGGAAACATCCTCACATAGAAACTAGACAGAAGCATTCTCAGAAACTTGCTTGTGACGAGTGCATTCAACTCACAGACTTGAACCTTTCTTTTGAAAGAGCAGTTTTGGAACACTCTTTTTGTAGAATCTGCTAGTGTATATTTGGAGCGCTGTGAGGCCTATGCTGGGAAATGAAATATCTTCACCTAAAAACTAGACGGAAGCATTCTCCGAAACTTCTGTGTGATGAGTGCATTCAACTGACAGACTTGAACGTTCCTTTTGACAGAACAGTTTTGAAACACTCCTTTTGTAGAATCTGCAAGTGTTTATTTCGAACGCTTGGAGGCCTACGCTGGAAAAGGAAATGTCTTCAAATAACAACTACACAGAAGCATTCTCAGAAACTTCTTTGTGATGAGTGCATTCAACTCACAGACTTGAACGTTCCTTTTGATAGAACAGTTTTGAAACACTCCTTTTGTAGAATCTGCAAGTGTTTATTTCGAGTGCTTGGAGGCCTATGCTGGAAAAGGAAATGTCTTCAAATAACAACTACACAGAAGCATTCTCAGAAACTCCTTTGTGATGAGTGCATTCAACTCACAGACTTGAACCTTCCTTTTGAAAGAGCAGCTTTGAAACACTCTTTTTGTAGAATCTGCAAGTGGATATTTGGAGCGCTTTGAGGCCTATGCTGGGAAATGAAATATCTTCTCCTAAAAACTAGACAGAAGCATTCTCAGAAACTTCTGTGTGATGAGTGCATTCAACTCACAGACTTGAACATTGCTTTTGATAGAGCAGTTTGGAAACACTCCTTTTGTAAAATCTGCAAGTGTTTATTTGGAGCGCTTTGAGGCCTATCCTGGAAAAGGAAATATCCTCACATAATAACTAGACAGAAGCATTCTCAGAAACTTCTTTGTGATGAGTGCATTCTACTCACAGAGTTGAACCTTCTTTGTGATAGAAGAGTTTTCAAACTCTCTTTATGTAGAATCTGCAAGTGCACATTTGGAACTGTTGGAGGCCAACGCTGGAAAAGGAAACATCCTCACATAGAAACTAGACAGAAGTATTCTCAGAAACTTGCTTGGACGAGTGCATTCAACTCACAGACTTGAACCTTTCTTTTGAAAGAGCAGTTTTGGAACACTCTTTTTGTAGAATCTGCTAGTGTATATTTGGAGCGCTGTGAGGCCTATGCTGGGAAATGAAATATCTTCACCTAAAAACTAGACGGAAGCATTCTCAGAAACTTCTGTGTGATGAGTGCATTCAACTCACAGACTTGAATGTTCCTTTTGATAGAACAGTTTTGAAACATTCCTTTTGTACAATCTGCAAGTGTTTATTTCGAGTGCTTGGAGGCCTATGCTGGAAAAGGAAATGTCTTCAAATAACAACTACACAGAAGCATTCTCAGAAACTTCTTTGTGATGAGTGCATTCAACTCACAGACTTGAACCTTCCTTTTGAAAGAGCAGCTTTGAAACACTCTTTTTGTAGAATCTGCAAGTGGATATTTGGAGCGCTTTGAGGCCTATGCTGGGAAATGAAATATCTTCTCTTAAAAACTAGACAGAAGCATTCTCAGAAACTTCTGTGTGATGAGTGCATTCAACTCACAGATTTGAACACTGCTTTTGATAGAGCAGTTTGGAAACACTCCTTTTGTAAAATCTGCAAGTGTTTATTTGGAGCGCATTGAGGCCTATCCTGGAAAAGGAAATATCTTTACATAATAACTAGACAGAAGCATTCTCAGAAACTTCTTTGTGATCAGTGCATTCTACGCACAGAGTTGAACCTTCTTTGTGATAGAAGAGTTTTCAAACTCTCCTTTTGTAGAATCTGCAAGTGCACATTTGGAACTGTTGGAGGCCAACGCTGGAAAAGGAAACATCCTCACTTAGAAACTAGACAGAAGCATTCTCAGAAACTTGCTTGTGACGAGTGCATTCAACTCACAGACTTGAACCTTTCTTTTGAAAGAGCAGTTTTGGAACACTCTTTTTGTAGAATCTGCTAGTGTATATTTGGAGCGCTGTGAGGCCTATGCTGGGAAATGAAATATCTTCACCTAAAAACTAGACGGAAGCATTCTCAGAAACTTCTGTGTGATGAGTGCATTCAACTCACAGACTTGAACGTTCCTTTTTATAGAACAGTTTTGAAACACTCCTTTTGTAGAATCTGCAAGTGTTTATTTCGAGCGCTTGGAGGCCTATGGTGGAAAAGGAAATGTCTTCAAATAACAACTACACAGAAGCATTCTCAGAAACTTCTTTGTGATGAGTGCATTCAACTCACAGACTTGAACCTTCCTTTTGAAAGAGCAGTTTTGAAACACTCTTTTTGTAGAATCTGCTAGTGTATATTTGGAGCACTTTGAGGCCTATGCTGGGAAATGAAATATCTTCACATAAAAACTAGACGGAAGAATTCTCAGAAACTTCTGTGTGATGAGTGCATTCAACTCACAGACTTGAATGTTCCATTTGATAGAACAGTTTTGAAAAACTCCTTTTGTACAATCTGCAAGTGTTTATTTCGAGTGCTTGGAGGCCTATGCTGGAAAAGGAAATGTCTTCAAATAACAACTACACAGAAGCATTCTCAGAAACTTCTTTGTGATGAGTGCATTCAACTCACAGACTTGAACCTTCCTTTTGAAAGAGCAGCTTTGAAACACTCTTTTTGTAGAATCTGCAAGTGGATATTTGGAGCGCTTTGAGGCCTATGCTGGGAAATGAAATATTTTCTCCTAAAAACTAGACAGAAGCATTCTCAGAAACTTCTGTGTGATGAGTGCATTCAACTCACAGACTTGAACACTGCTTTTGATAGAGCAGTTTGGAAACACTCCTTTTGTAAAATCTGCGTGTTTATTTGGAGCGCTTTGAGGCCTATCCTGGAAAAGGAAATATCTTCACATAATAACTAGACAGAAGCATTCTCAGAAACTTCTTTGTGATGAGTGCATTCTACGCACAGAGTTGAACCTTCTTTGTGATAGAAGAGTTTTCAAACTCTCTTTTTGTAGAATCTGCAAGTGCACATTTGGAACTGTTGGAGGCCAACGCTGGAAAAGGAAACATCCTCACTTAGAAACTAGACAGAAGCATTCTCAGAAACTTGCTTGTGACGAGTGCATTCAACTCACAGACTTGAACCTTTCTTTTGAAAGAGCAGTTTTGGAACACTCTTTTTGTAGAATCTGCTAGTGTATATTTGGAGCGCTGTGAGGCCTATGCTGGGAAATGAAATATCTTCACCTAAAAACTAGACGGAAGCATTCTCAGAAACTTCTGTGTGATGAGTGCATTCAACTCACAGGCTTGAACGTTCCTTTTGATAGAACAGTTTTGAAACACTCCTTTTGTAGAATCTGCAAGTGTTTATTTCGAGTGCTTGGGGGCCTATGCTGGAAAAGGAAATGTCTTCAAATAACAACTACACAGAAGCATTCTCAGAAACTTCTTTGTGATGAGTGCATTCAACTCACAGACTTGAACCTTCCTTTTGAAAGAGCAGTTTTGAAACACTCTTTTTGTAGAATCTGCAAGTGGATATTTGGATCGCTTTGAGGCCTATGCTGGGAAATGAAATATCTTCTCCTAAAAACTTGAGAGAAGCATTCTCAGAAACTTCTGTGTGATGAGTGCATTCAACTCACAGACTTGAACACTGCTTTTGATAGAGCAGTTTGGAAACACTCCTTTTGTAAAATCTGCAAGTGTTTATTTGGAGCGCTTTGAGGCCTATCCTGGAAAAGGAAATATCGTCACATAATAACTAGACAGAAGCATTCTCAGAAACTTCTTTGTGATGAGTGCATTCTACTCACGGAGTTGAACCTTCTTTGTGATAGAAGAGTTTTCAATCTCTCTTTCTGTAGAATCTGCAAGTGCACATTTGGAACTGTTGGAGTCCAACGCTGGAAAAGGAAACATCCTCACATAGAAAGTAGACAGAAGCATTCTCAGAAACTTGCTTGTGACGAGTGCATTCAACTCACAGACTTGAACCTTTCTTTTAAAAGAGCAGTTTTGGAACACTCTTTTTGTACAATCTGCTAGTGTATATTTGGAGCGCTGTGAGGCCTATGCTGGGAAATGAAATATCTTCACCTAAAAACTAGACGGAAGCAATCTCCGAAACTTCTGTGTGATGAGTGCATTCAACTCACAGACTTGAACGTTCCTTTTGATAGAACAGTTTTGAAACACTCCTTTTGTAGAATCTGCAAGTGTTTATGTCGAGTGCTTGGGGGTCTATGCTGGAAAAGGAAATGTCTTCAAATAACAACTACACAGAAGCATTCTCAGAAACTTCTTTGTGATGAGTGCCTTCAACTCACAGACTTGAACCTTCCTTTTGAAAGAGCAGTTTTGAAACACTCTTTTTGTAGAATCTGCAAGTGGATATTTGGAGCGCTTTGAGGCCTATGCTGGGAAATGAAATATCTTCTCCTAAAAACTAGACAGAAGCATTCTCAGAAACTTCTGTGTGATGAGTGCATTCAACTCACAGATTTGAACACTGCTTTTGATAGAGCAGTTTGGAAACACTCCTTTTGTAAAATCTGCAAGTGTTTATTTGGAGCGCTTTGAGGCCTATCCTGGAAAAGGAAATATCTTCACATAATAACTAGACAGAAGCATTCTCAGAAACTTCTTTGTGATGAGTGCATTCTACTCACAGAGCTGAACCTTCTTTGTGATAGAAGAGTTTTCAAACTCTCTTTTTGTAGAATCTGCAAGTGCACATTTGGAACTGTTGGAGGCCAACGCTGGAAAAGGAAACATCCTCACATAGAAACTAGACAGAAGCATTCTCAGAAACTTGCTTGTGACGAGTGCATTCAACTCACAGACTTGAACCTTTCTTTTGAAAGAGCAGTTTTGGAACACTCTTTTTGTAGAATCTGCTAGTGTATATTTGGAGCGCTGTGAGGCCTATGCTGGGAAATGAAATATCTTCACCTAAAAACTAGACGGAAGCATTCTCAGAAACTTCTGTGTGATGAGTGCATTCAACTCACAGACTTGAACGTTCCTTTTGACAGAACAGTTTTGAAACACTCCTTTTGTAGAATCTGCAAGTGTTTATTTCGAACGCTTGGAGGCCTACGCTGGAAAAGGAAATGTCTTCAAATAACAACTACACAGAAGCATTCTCAGAAACTTCTTTGTGATGAGTGCATTCAACTCACAGACTTGAACCTTCCTTTTGAAAGAGCAGTTTTGAAACACTCTTTTTGTAGAATCTGCAAGTGGATATTTGGAGCGCTTTGAGGTCTATGCTGTGATATGAAATATCTTCTCCTAAAAACTAGACAGAAGCATTCTCAGAAACTTCTGTGTGATGAGTGCATTCAACTCACAGACTTGAACATTGCTTTTGATAGAGCAGTTTGGAAACACTCCTTTTGTAAAATCTGCAAGTGTTTATTTGGAGCGATTTGAGGCCTATCCTGGAAAAGGAAATATCTTCACATAATAACTAGACAGAAGCATTCTCAGAAACTTCTTTGTGATGAGTGCATTCTACTCACAGAGTTGAACCTTCTTTGTGATAGAAGAGTTTTCAAACTCTCTTTTTGTAGAATCTGCAAGTGCACATTTGGAACTGTTGGAGGCCAACGCTGGAAAAGGAAACATCCTCACTTAAAAACTAGACAGAAGCATTCTCAGAAACTTGCTTGTGACGAGTGCATTCAACTCACAGACTTGAACTTTTCTTTTGAAAGAGGAGTTCTGGAACACTCTTTTTGTAGAATCTGCTAGTGTATATTTGGAGCGCTGTGAGGCCTATGCTGGGAAATGAAATATCTTCACCTAAAAACTAGACGGAAGCATTCTCAGAAACTTCTGTGTGATGAGTGCATTCAACTCACAGACTTGAATGTTCCTTTTGATAGAACAGTTTTGAAACACTCCTTTTGTACAATCTGCAAGTGTTTATTTCGAGTGCTTGGAGGCCTATGCTGGAAAAGGAAATGTCTTCAAATAACAACTACACAGAAGCATTCTCAGAAACTTCTTTGTGATGAGTGCCTTCAACTCACAGACTTGAACCTTCCTTTTGAAAGAGCAGTTTTGAAACACTCTTTTTGTAGAATCTGCAAGTGGATATTTGGAGCGCTTTGAGGCCTATGCTGGGCAATGGAGTATCTTCTCCTAAAAACTAGACAGAAGCATTCTCAGAAACTTCTGTGTGATGAGTGCATTCAACTCACATACTTGAACATTGCTTTTGATAGAGCAGTTTGGAAACACTCCTTTTGTAAAATCTGCAAGTGTTTATTTGGAGCGCTTTGAGGCCTATCCTGGAAAAGGAAATATCTTCACATAATAACTAGACAGAAGCATTCTCAGAAACTTCTTTGTGATGAGTGCATTCTACTCACAGAGTTGAACCTTCTTTGTGATAGAAGAGTTTTCAAACTCTCTTTTTGTAGAATCTGCAAGTGCACATTTGGAACTGTTGGAGGCCAACGCTGGAAAAGGAAACATCCTCACTTAAAAACTAGACAGAAGCATTCTCAGAAACTTGCTTGTGACGAGTGCATTCAACTCACAGAGTTGAACCTTTCTTTTGAAAGAGCAGTTTTGGAACACTCTTTTTGTAGAATCTGCTAGTGTATATTTGGAGCGCTGTGAGGCCTATGCTGGGAAATGTAATATCTTCACCTAAAAACTAGACGGAAGCATTCTCAGAGACTTCTGTGTGATGAGTGCATTCAACTCACAGACTTGAACGTTCCTTTTGATAGAACAGTTTTGAAACACTCCTTTTGTAGAATCTGCAAGTGTTTATTTCGAGTGCTTGGAGGCCTATGCTGGAAAAGGAAATGTCTTCAAATAACAACTACACAGAAGCATTCTCAGAAACTCCTTTGTGATGAGTGCATTCAACTCACAGACTTGAACCTTCCTTTTGAAAGAGCAGCTTTGAAACACTCTTTTTGTAGAATCTGCAAGTGGATATTTGGAGCGCTTTGAGGCCTATGCTGGGAAATGAAATATCTTCTCCTAAAAACTAGACAGAAGCATTCTCAGAAACTTCTGTGTGATGAGTGCATTCAACTCACAGTCTTGAACACTGCTTTTGATAGAGCAGTTTGGAAACACTCCTTTTGTAAAATCTGCAAGTGTTTATTTGGAGCGCATTGAGGCCTATCCTGGAAAAGGAAATATCTTCACATAATAACTAGACAGAAGCATTCTCAGAAACTTCTTTGTGATGAGTGCATTCTACGCACAGAGTTGAACCTTCTTTGTGATAGAAGAGTTTTCAAACTCTCTTTTTGTAGAATCTGCAAGTGCACATTTGGAACTGTTGGAGGCCAACGCTGGAAAAGGAAACATCCTCACTTAGAAACTAGACAGAAGCATTCTCAGAAACTTGCTTGTGACGAGTGCATTCAACTCACAGACTTGAACCTTTCTTTTGAAAGAGCAGTTTTGGAACACTCTTTTTGTAGAATCTGCTAGTGTATATTTGGAGCGCTGTGAGGCCTATGCTGGGAAATGAAATATCTTCACCTAAAAACTAGACGGAAGCATTCTCAGAAACTTCTGTGTGATGAGTGCATTCAACTCACAGGCTTGAACGTTCCTTTTGATAGAACAGTTTTGAAACACTCCTTTTGTAGAATCTGCAAGTGTTTATTTCGAGTGCTTGGGGGCCTATGCTGGAAAAGGAAATGTCTTCAAATAACAACTACACAGAAGCATTCTCAGAAACTTCTTTGTGATGAGTGCATTCAACTCACAGACTTGAACCTTCCTTTTGAAAGAGCAGTTTTGAAACACTCTTTTTGTAGAATCTGCAAGTGGATATTTGGATCGCTTTGAGGCCTATGCTGGGAAATGAAATATCTTCTCCTAAAAACTTGAGAGAAGCATTCTCAGAAACTTCTGTGTGATGAGTGCATTCAACTCACAGACTTGAACACTGCTTTTGATAGAGCAGTTTGGAAACACTCCTTTTGTAAAATCTGCAAGTGTTTATTTGGAGCGCTTTGAGGCCTATCCTGGAAAAGGAAATATCGTCACATAATAACTAGACAGAAGCATTCTCAGAAACTTCTTTGTGATGAGTGCATTCTACTCACGGAGTTGAACCTTCTTTGTGA
This sequence comes from Pongo pygmaeus, assembly GCF_028885625.2. Classification (NCBI taxonomy): domain Eukaryota; kingdom Metazoa; phylum Chordata; class Mammalia; order Primates; family Hominidae; genus Pongo; species Pongo pygmaeus. The sequence continues at coordinate 41,698,338 of NC_072392.2, forward strand.
TAGAAGAGTTTTCAATCTCTCTTTCTGTAGAATCTGCAAGTGCACATTTGGAACTGTTGGAGGCCAACGCTGGAAAAGGAAACATCCTCACATAGAAACTAGACAGAAGCATTCTCAGAAACTTGCTTGTGACGAGTGCATTCAACTCACAGACTTGAACCTTTCTTTTGAAAGAGCAGTTTTGGAACACTCTTTTTGTAGAATCTGGTAGTGTATATTTGGAGCGCTGTGAGGCCTATGCTGGGAAATGAAATATCTTCACCTAAAAACTAGACGGAAGCATTCTCAGAAACTTCTGTGTGATGAGTGCATTCAACTCACAGACTTGAACGTTCCTTTTTATAGAACAGTTTTGAAACACTCCTTTTGTAGAATCTGCAAGTGTTTATTTCGAGCGCTTGGAGGCCTATGGTGGAAAAGGAAATGTCTTCAAATAACAACTACACAGAAGCATTCTCAGAAACTTCTTTGTGATGAGTGCATTCAACTCACAGACTTGAACCTTCCTTTTGAAAGAGCAGTTTTGAAACACTCTTTTTGTAGAATCTGCTAGTGTATATTTGGAGCACTTTGAGGCCTATGCTGGGAAATGAAATATCTTCACATAAAAACTAGACGGAAGCATTCTCAGAAACTTCTGGGTGATGAGTGCATTCAACTCACAGACTTGAATGTTCCATTTGATAGAACAGTTTTGAAAAACTCCTTTTGTACAATCTGCAAGTGTTTATTTCGAGTGCTTGGAGGCCTATGCTGGAAAAGGAAATGTCTTCAAATAACAACTACACAGAAGCATTCTCAGAAACTTCTTTGTGATGAGTGCATTCAACTCACAGACTTGAACCTTCCTTTTGAAAGAGCAGCTTTGAAACACTCTTTTTGTAGAATCTGCAAGTGGATATTTGGAGCGCTTTGAGGCCTATGCTGGGAAATGAAATATTTTCTCCTAAAAACTAGACAGAAGCATTCTCAGAAACTTCTGTGTGATGAGTGCATTCAACTCACAGACTTGAACACTGCTTTTGATAGAGCAGTTTGGAAACACTCCTTTTGTAAAATCTGCGTGTTTATTTGGAGCGCTTTGAGGCCTATCCTGGAAAAGGAAATATCTTCACATAATAACTAGACAGAAGCATTCTCAGAAACTTCTTTGTGATGAGTGCATTCTACGCACAGAGTTGAACCTTCTTTGTGATAGAAGAGTTTTCAAACTCTCTTTTTGTAGAATCTGCAAGTGCACATTTGGAACTGTTGGAGGCCAACGCTGGAAAAGGAAACATCCTCACTTAGAAACTAGACAGAAGCATTCTCAGAAACTTGCTTGTGACGAGTGCATTCAACTCACAGACTTGAACCTTTCTTTTGAAAGAGCAGTTTTGGAACACTCTTTTTGTAGAATCTGCTAGTGTATATTTGGAGCGCTGTGAGGCCTATGCTGGGAAATGAAATATCTTCACCTAAAAACTAGACGGAAGCATTCTCAGAAACTTCTGTGTGATGAGTGCATTCAACTCACAGGCTTGAACGTTCCTTTTGATAGAACAGTTTTGAAACACTCCTTTTGTAGAATCTGCAAGTGTTTATTTCGAGTGCTTGGGGGCCTATGCTGGAAAAGGAAATGTCTTCAAATAACAACTACACAGAAGCATTCTCAGAAACTTCTTTGTGATGAGTGCATTCAACTCACAGACTTGAACCTTCCTTTTGAAAGAGCAGTTTTGAAAAACTCTTTTTGTAGAATCTGCAAGTGGATATTTGGATCGCTTTGAGGCCTATGCTGGGAAATGAAATATCTTCTCCTAAAAACTTGAGAGAAGCATTCTCAGAAACTTCTGTGTGATGAGTGCATTTAACTCACAGACTTGAACACTGCTTTTGATAGAGCAGTTTGGAAACACTCCTTTTGTAAAATCTGCAAGTGTTTATTTGGAGCGCTTTGAGGCCTATCCTGGAAAAGGAAATATCGTCACATAATAACTAGACAGAAGCATTCTCAGAAACTTCTTTGTGATGAGTGCATTCTACTCACGGAGTTGAACCTTCTTTGTGATAGAAGAGTTTTCAATCTCTCTTTCTGTAGAATCTGCAAGTGCACATTTGGAACTGTTGGAGGCCAACGCTGGAAAAGGAAACATCCTCACATAGAAACTAGACAGAAGCATTCTCAGAAACTTGCTTGTGACGAGTGCATTCAACTCACAGACTTGAACCTTTCTTTTGAAAGAGCAGTTTTGGAACACTCTTTTTGTAGAATCTGCTAGTGTATATTTGGAGCGCTGTGAGGCCTATGCTGGGAAATGAAATATCTTCACCTAAAAACTAGACGGAAGCATTCTCAGAAACCTCTGTGTGATGAGTGCATTCAACTCACAGACTTGAACGTTCCTTTTGATAGAACAGTTTTGAAACACTCCTTTTGTAGAATCTGCAAGTGTTTATTTCGAGCGCTTGGAGGCCTATGGTGGAAAAGGAAATGTCTTCAAATAACAACTACACAGAAGCATTCTTAGAAACTACTTTGTGATGAGTGCATTCAACTCACAGACTTGAACCTTCCTTTTGAAAGAGCAGTTTTGGAACACTCTTTTTGTAGAATCTGCTAGTGTATATTTGGAGCACTTTGAGGCCTATGCTGGGAAATGAAATATCTTCACATAAAAACTAGACGGAAGCATTCTCAGAAACTTCTGTGTGATGAGTGCATTCAACTCACAGACTTGAATGTTCCATTTGATAGAACAGTTTTGAAACACTCCTTTTGTACAATCTGCAAGTGTTTATTTCGAGTGCTTGGAGGCCTATGCTGGAAAAGGAAATGTCTTCAAATAACAACTACACAGAAGCATTCTCAGAAACTTCTTTGTGATGAGTGCATTCAACTCACAGACTTGAACCTTCCTTTTGAAAGAGCAGCTTTGAAACACTCTTTTTGTAGAATCTGCAAGTGGATATTTGGAGCGCTTTGAGGCCTATGCTGGGAAATGAAATATTTTCTCCTAAAAACTAGACAGAAGCATTCTCAGAAACTTCTGTGTGATGAGTGCATTCAACTCACAGACTTGAACACTGCTTTTGATAGAGCAGTTTGGAAACACTCCTTTTGTAAAATCTGCGTGTTTATTTGGAGCGCTTTGAGGCCTATCCTGGAAAAGGAAATATCTTCACATAATAACTAGACCGAAGCATTCTCAGAAACTACTTTGTGATGAGTGCATTCTACTCACAGAGTTGAACCTTCTTTGTGATAGAAGAGTTTTCAAACTCTCTTTTTGTAGAATCTGCAAGTGCACATTTGGAACTCTTGGAGGCCAACGCTGGAAAAGGAAATATCCTCACATAGAAACTAGACAGAAGCATTCTCAGAAAGTTGCTTGGAAGAGTGCATTCAACTCACAGACTTGAACCTTTCTTTTGAAAGAGCAGTTTTGGAACACTCTTTTTGTAGAATCTGCTAGTGTATATTTGGAGCGCTGTGAGGCCTATGCTGGGAAATGAAATATCTTCACCTAAAAACTAGACGGAATCATTCTCAGAAACTTCTGTGTGATGAGTGCATTCAACTCACAGACTTGAACGTTCCTTTTGATAGAACAGTTTTGAAACACTCCTTTTGTACAATCTGCAAGTGTTTATTTCGAGCGCTTGGGGGTCTATGCTGGAAAAGGAAATGTCTTCAAATAACAACTACACAGAAGCATTCTCAGAAACTTCTTTGTGATGAGTGCCTTCAACTCACAGACTTGAACCTTCCTTTTGAAAGAGCAGTTTTGAAACACTCCTTTTGTAGAATCTGCAAGTGGATATTTGGAGCGCTTTGAGGCCTATGCTGGGAAATGAAATATCTTCTCCTAAAAACTAGACAGAAGCATTCTCAGAAACTTCTGTGTGATGAGTGCATTCAACTCACAGATTTGAACACTGCTTTTGATAGAGCAGTTTGGAAACACTCCTTTTGTAAAATCTGCAAGTGTTTATTTGGAGCGCTTTGAGGCCTATCCTGGAAAAGGAAATATCTTCACATAATAACTAGACAGAAGCATTCTCAGAAACTTCTTTGTGATGAGTGCATTCTACTCACAGAGCTGAACCTTCTTTGTGATAGAAGAGTTTTCAAACTCTCTTTTTGTAGAATCTGCAAGTGCACATTTGGAACTGTTGGAGGCCAACGCTGGAAAAGGAAACATCCTCACATAGAAACTAGACAGAAGCATTCTCAGAAACTTGCTTGTGACGAGTGCATTCAACTCACAGACTTGAACCTTTCTTTTGAAAGAGCAGTTTTGGAACACTCTTTTTGTAGAATCTGCTAGTGTATATTTGGAGCGCTGTGAGGCCTATGCTGGGAAATGAAATATCTTCACCTAAAAACTAGACGGAAGCATTCTCCGAAACTTCTGTGTGATGAGTGCATTCAACTGACAGACTTGAACGTTCCTTTTGACAGAACAGTTTTGAAACACTCCTTTTGTAGAATCTGCAAGTGTTTATTTCGAACGCTTGGAGGCCTACGCTGGAAAAGGAAATGTCTTCAAATAACAACTACACAGAAGCATTCTCAGAAACTTCTTTGTGATGAGTGCATTCAACTCACAGACTTGAACGTTCCTTTTGATAGAACAGTTTTGAAACACTCCTTTTGTAGAATCTGCAAGTGTTTATTTCGAGTGCTTGGAGGCCTATGCTGGAAAAGGAAATGTCTTCAAATAACAACTACACAGAAGCATTCTCAGAAACTCCTTTGTGATGAGTGCATTCAACTCACAGACTTGAACCTTCCTTTTGAAAGAGCAGCTTTGAAACACTCTTTTTGTAGAATCTGCAAGTGGATATTTGGAGCGCTTTGAGGCCTATGCTGGGAAATGAAATATCTTCTCCTAAAAACTAGACAGAAGCATTCTCAGAAACTTCTGTGTGATGAGTGCATTCAACTCACAGACTTGAACATTGCTTTTGATAGAGCAGTTTGGAAACACTCCTTTTGTAAAATCTGCAAGTGTTTATTTGGAGCGCTTTGAGGCCTATCCTGGAAAAGGAAATATCCTCACATAATAACTAGACAGAAGCATTCTCAGAAACTTCTTTGTGATGAGTGCATTCTACTCACAGAGTTGAACCTTCTTTGTGATAGAAGAGTTTTCAAACTCTCTTTATGTAGAATCTGCAAGTGCACATTTGGAACTGTTGGAGGCCAACGCTGGAAAAGGAAACATCCTCACATAGAAACTAGACAGAAGTATTCTCAGAAACTTGCTTGGACGAGTGCATTCAACTCACAGACTTGAACCTTTCTTTTGAAAGAGCAGTTTTGGAACACTCTTTTTGTAGAATCTGCTAGTGTATATTTGGAGCGCTGTGAGGCCTATGCTGGGAAATGAAATATCTTCACCTAAAAACTAGACGGAAGCATTCTCAGAAACTTCTGTGTGATGAGTGCATTCAACTCACAGACTTGAATGTTCCTTTTGATAGAACAGTTTTGAAACATTCCTTTTGTACAATCTGCAAGTGTTTATTTCGAGTGCTTGGAGGCCTATGCTGGAAAAGGAAATGTCTTCAAATAACAACTACACAGAAGCATTCTCAGAAACTTCTTTGTGATGAGTGCATTCAACTCACAGACTTGAACCTTCCTTTTGAAAGAGCAGCTTTGAAACACTCTTTTTGTAGAATCTGCAAGTGGATATTTGGAGCGCTTTGAGGCCTATGCTGGGAAATGAAATATCTTCTCTTAAAAACTAGACAGAAGCATTCTCAGAAACTTCTGTGTGATGAGTGCATTCAACTCACAGATTTGAACACTGCTTTTGATAGAGCAGTTTGGAAACACTCCTTTTGTAAAATCTGCAAGTGTTTATTTGGAGCGCATTGAGGCCTATCCTGGAAAAGGAAATATCTTTACATAATAACTAGACAGAAGCATTCTCAGAAACTTCTTTGTGATCAGTGCATTCTACGCACAGAGTTGAACCTTCTTTGTGATAGAAGAGTTTTCAAACTCTCTTTTTGTAGAATCTGCAAGTGCACATTTGGAACTGTTGGAGGCCAACGCTGGAAAAGGAAACATCCTCACTTAGAAACTAGACAGAAGCATTCTCAGAAACTTGCTTGTGACGAGTGCATTCAACTCACAGACTTGAACCTTTCTTTTGAAAGAGCAGTTTTGGAACACTCTTTTTGTAGAATCTGCTAGTGTATATTTGGAGCGCTGTGAGGCCTATGCTGGGAAATGAAATATCTTCACCTAAAAACTAGACGGAAGCATTCTCAGAAACTTCTGTGTGATGAGTGCAATCAACTCACAGGCTTGAACGTTCCTTTTGATAGAACAGTTTTGAAACACTCCTTTTGTAGAATCTGCAAGTGTTTATTTCGAGTGCTTGGGGGCCTATGCTGGAAAAGGAAATGTCTTCAAATAACAACTACACAGAAGCATTCTCAGAAACTTCTGTGTGATGAGTGCATTCAACTCACAGACTTGAACCTTCCTTTTGAAAGAGCAGTTTTGAAACACTCTTTTTGTAGAATCTGTAAGTGGATATTTGGATCGCTTTGAGGCCTATGCTGGGAAATGAAATATCTTCTCCTAAAAACTTGAGAGAAGCATTCTCAGAAACTTCTGTGTGATGAGTGCATTCAACTCACAGACTTGAACACTGGTTTTGATAGAGCAGTTTGGAAACACTCCTTTTGTAAAATCTGCAAGTGTTTATTTGGAGCGCTTTGAGGCCTATCCTGGAAAAGGAAATATCGTCACATAATAACTAGACAGAAGCATTCTCAGAAACTTCTTTGTGATGAGTGCATTCTACTCACGGAGTTGAACCTTCTTTGTGATAGAAGAGTTTTCAATCTCTCTTTCTGTAGAATCTGCAAGTGCACATTTGGAACTGTTGGAGGCCAACGCTGGAAAAGGAAACATCCTCACATAGAAACTAGACAGAAGCATTCTCAGAAACTTGCTTGTGACGAGTGCATTCAACTCACAGACTTGAACCTTTCTTTTGAAAGAGCAGTTTTGGAACACTCTTTTTGTAGAATCTGCTAGTGTATATTTGGAGCGCTGTGAGGCCTATGCTGGGAAATGAAATATCTTCACCTAAAAACTAGACGGAAGCATTCTCAGAAACTTCTGTGTGATGAGTGCATTCAACTCACAGACTTGAATGTTCCTTTTGATAGAACAGTTTTGAAACACTCCTTTTGTACAATCTGCAAGTGTTTATTTCGAGTGCTTGGAGGCCTATGCTGGAAAAGGAAATGTCTTCAAATAACAACTACACAGAAGCATTCTCAGAAACTTCTTTGTGATGAGTGCATTCAACTCACAGACTTGAACCTTCCTTTTGAAAGAGCAGCTTTGAAACACTCTTTTTGTAGAATCTGCAAGTGGATATTTGGAGCGCTTTGAGGCCTATGCTGGGAAATGAAATATTTTCTCCTAAAAACTAGACAGAAGCATTCTCAGAAACTTCTGTGTGATGAGTGCATTCAACTCACAGACTTGAACATTGCTTTTGATAGAGCAGTTTGGAAACACTCCTTTTGTAAAATCTGCAAGTGTTTATTTGGAGCGCTTTGAGGCCTATCCTGGAAAAGGAAATATCTTCACATAATAACTAGACAGAAGCATTCTCAGAAACTTCTTTGTGATGAATGCATTCTACTCACAGAGTTGATCCTTCTTTGTGATAGAAGTGTTTTCAAACTCTCTTTTTGTAGAATCTGCAAGTGCACATTTGGAACTGTTGGAGTCCAACGCTGGAAAAGGAAACATCCTCACATAGAAACTAGACAGAAGCATTCTCAGAAACTTGCTTGTGACGAGTGCATTCAACTCACAGACTTGAACCTTTCTTTGAAAGAGCAGTTTTGGAACACTCTTTTTGTAGAATCTGCTAGTGTATATTTGGAGCGCTGTGAGGCCTATGCTGGGAAATGAAATATCTTCACCTAAAAACTAGACGGAAGCAATCTCCGAAACTTCTGTGTGATGAGTGCATTCAACTCACAGACTTGAACGTTCCTTTTGATAGAACAGTTTTGAAACACTCCTTTTGTAGAATCTGCAAGTGTTTATTTCGAGTGCTTGGGGGTCTATGCTGGAAAAGGAAATGTCTTCAAATAACAACTACACAGAAGCATTCTCAGAAACTTCTTTGTGATGAGTGCCTTCAACTCACAGACTTGAACCTTCCTTTTGAAAGAGCAGTTTTGAAACACTCTTTTTGTAGAATCTGCAAGTGGATATTTGGAGCGCTTTGAGGCCTATGCTGGGAAATGAAATATCTTCTCCTAAAAACTAGACAGAAGCATTCTCAGAAACTTCTGTGTGATGAGTGCATTCAACTCACAGATTTGAACACTGCTTTTGATAGAGCAGTTTGGAAACACTCCTTTTGTAAAATCTGCAAGTGTTTATTTGGAGCGCTTTGAGGCCTATCCTGGAAAAGGAAATATCTTCACATAATAACTAGACAGAAGCATTCTCAGAAACTTCTTTGTGATGAGTGCATTCTACTCACAGAGCTGAACCTTCTTTGTGATAGAAGAGTTTTCAAACTCTCTTTTTGTAGAATCTGCAAGTGCACATTTGGAACTGTTGGAGGCCAACGCTGGAAAAGGAAACATCCTCACATAGAAACTAGACAGAAGCATTCTCAGAAACTTGCTTGTGACGAGTGCATTCAACTCACAGACTTGAACCTTTCTTTTGAAAGAGCAGTTTTGGAACACTCTTTTTGTAGAATCTGCTAGTGTATATTTGGAGCGCTGTGAGGCCTATGCTGGGAAATGAAATATCTTCACCTAAAAACTAGACGGAAGCATTCTCCGAAACTTCTGTGTGATGAGTGCATTCAACTGACAGACTTGAACGTTCCTTTTGACAGAACAGTTTTGAAACACTCCTTTTGTAGAATCTGCAAGAGTTTATTTCGAACGCTTGGAGGCCTATGCAGGAAAAGGAAATGTCTTCAAATAACAACTACACAGAAGCATTCTCAGAAACTTCTTTGTGATGAGTGCATTCAACTCACAGACTTGAACCTTCCTTTTGAAAGAGCAGTTTTGAAACACTCTTTTTGTAGAATCTGCAAGTGGATATTTGGAGCGCTTTGAGGTCTATGCTGTGATATGAAATATCTTCTCCTAAAAACTAGACAGAAGCATTCTCAGAAACTTCTGTGTGATGAGTGCATTCAACTCACAGACTTGAACATTGCTTTTGATAGAGCAGTTTGGAAACACTCCTTTTGTAAAATCTGCAAGTGTTTATTTGGAGCGCTTTGAGGCCTATCCTGGAAAAGGAAATATCGTCACATAATAACTAGACAGAAGCATTCTCAGAAACTTCTTTGGATGAGTGCATTCTACTCACAGAGTTGAACATTCTTTGTGATAGAAGAGTTTTCAAACTCTCTTTTTGTAGAATCTGCAAGTGCACTTTTGGAACTGTTGGAGGCCAACGCTGGAAAAGGAAACATCCTCACATAGAAACTAGACAGAAGCATTCTCAGAAACTTGCTTGTGACGAGTGCATTCAACTCACAGACTTGAACCTTTCTTTTGAAAGAGCAGTTTAGGAACACTCTTTTTGTAGAATCTGCTAGTGTATATTTGGAGCGCTGTGAGGCCTATGCTGGGAAATGAAATATCTTCACCTAAAAACTAGACGGAAGCATTCTCAGAAACTTCTGTGTGATGAGTGCATTCAACTCACAGACTTGAACGTTCCTTTTGATAGAACAGTTTTGAAACACTCCTTTTGTAGAATCTGCAAGTGTTTATTTCGAGTGCTTGGAGGCCTATGCTGGAAAAGGGAATGTCTTCAAATAACAACTACACAGAAGCATTCTCAGAAACTCCTTTGTGATGAGTGCATTCAACTCACAGACTTGAACCTTCCTTTTGAAAGAGCAGCTTTGAAACACTCTTTTTGTAGAATCTGCAAGTGGATATTTGGAGCGCTTTGAGGCCTATGCTGGGAAATGAAATATCTTCTCCTAAAAACTAGACAGAAGCATTCTCAGAAACTTCTGTGTGATGAGTGCATTCAACTCACAGACTTGAACATTGCTTTTGATAGAGCAGTTTGGAAACACTCCTTTTGTAAAATCTGCAAGTGTTTATTTGGAGCGCTTTGAGGCCTATCCTGGAAAAGGAAATATCCTCACATAATAACTAGACAGAAGCATTCTCAGAAACTTCTTTGTGATGAGTGCATTCTACTCACAGAGTTGAACCTTCTTTGTGATAGAAGAGTTTTCAAACTCTCTTTTTGTAGAATCTGCAAGTGCACATTTGGAACTGTTGGAGGCCAACGCTGGAAAAGGAAACATCCTCACATAGAAACTAGACAGAAGCATTCTCAGAAACTTGCTTGGACGAGTGCATTCAACTCACAGACTTGAACCTTTCTTTTGAAAGAGCAGTTTTGGAACACTCTTTTTGTAGAATCTGCTAGTGTATATTTGGAGCGCTGTGAGGCCTATGCTGGGAAATGAAATATCTTCACCTAAAAACTAGACGGAAGCATTCTCAGAAACTTCTGTGTGATGAGTGCATTCAACTCACAGACTTGAATGTTCCTTTTGATAGAACAGTTTTGAAACACTCCTTTTGTACAATCTGCAAGTGTTTATTTCGAGTGCTTGGAGGCCTATGCTGGAAAAGGAAATGTCTTCAAATAACAACTACACAGAAGCATTCTCAGAAACTCCTTTGTGATGAGTGCATTCAACTCACAGACTTGAACCTTCCTTTTGAAAGAGCAGCTTTGAAACACTCTTTTTGTAGAATCTGCAAGTGGATATTTGGAGCGCTTTGAGGCCTATGCTGGGAAATGAAATATCTTCTCCTAAAAACTAGACAGAAGCATTCTCAGAAACTTCTGTGTGATGAGTGCATTCAACTCACAGACTTGAACATTGCTTTTGATAGAGCAGTTTGGAAACACTCCTTTTGTAAAATCTGCAAGTGTTTATTTGGAGCGCTTTGAGGCCTATCCTGGAAAAGGAAATATCGTCACATAATAACTAGACAGAAGCATTCTCAGAAACTTCTTTGGATGAGTGCATTCTACTCACAGAGTTGAACATTCTTTGTGATAGAAGAGTTTTCAAACTCTCTTTTTGTAGAATCTGCAAGTGCACTTTTGGAACTGTTGGAGGCCAACGCTGGAAAAGGAAACATCCTCACATAGAAACTAGACAGAAGCATTCTCAGAAACTTGCTTGTGACGAGTGCATTCAACTCACAGACTTGAACCTTTCTTTTGAAAGAGCAGTTTTGGAACACTCTTTTTGTAGAATCTGCTAGTGTATATTTGGAGCGCTGTGAGGCCTATGCTGGGAAATGAAATATCTTCACCTCAAAACTAGACGGAAGCATTCTCAGAAACTTCTGTGTGATGAGTGCATTCAACTCACAGACTTGAACGTTCCTTTTGATAGAACAGTTTTGAAACACTCCTTTTGTAGAATCTGCAAGTGTTTATTTCGAGTGCTTGGAGGCCTATGCTGGAAAAGGAAATGTCTTCAAATAACAACTACACAGAAGCATTCTCAGAAACTCCTTTGTGATGAGTGCATTCAACTGACAGACTTGAACCTTCCTTTTGAAAGAGCAGCTTTGAAACACTCTTTTTGTAGAATCTGCAAGTGGATATTTGGAGCGCTTCGAGGCCTATGCTGGGAAATGAAATATCTTCTCCTAAAAACTTGACAGAAGCATTCTCAGAAACTTCTGTGTGATGAGTGCATTCAACTCACAGACTTGAACATTGCTTTTGATAGAGCAGTTTGGAAACACTCCTTTTGTAAAATCTGCAAGTGTTTATTTGGAGCGCTTTGAGGCCTATCCTGGAAAAGGAAATATCCTCACATAATAACTAGACAGAAGCATTCTAAGAAACTTCTTTGTGATGAGTGCATTCTACTCACAGAGTTGAACCTTCTTTGTGATAGAAGAGTTTTCAAACTCTCTTTTTGTAGAATCTGCAAGTGCACATTTGGAACTGTTGGAGGCCAACGCTGGAAAAGGAAACATCCTCACATAGAAACTAGACAGAAGCATTCTCAGAAACTTGCTTGGACGAGTGCATTCAACTCACAGACTTGAACCTTTCTTTTGAAAGAGCAGTTTTGGAACACTCTTTTTGTAGAATCTGCTAGTGTATATTTGGAGCGCTGTGAGGCCTATGCTGTTAAATGAAATATCTTCACCTAAAAACTAGACGGAAGCATTCTCAGAAACTTCTGTGTGATGAGTGCATTCAACTCACAGACTTGAATGTTCCTTTTGATAGAACAGTTTTGAAACACTCCTTTTGTACAATCTGCAAGTGTTTATTTCGAGTGCTTGGAGGCCTATGCTGGAAAAGGAAATGTCTTCAAATAACAACTACACAGAAGCATTCTCAGAAACTTCTTTGTGATGAGTGCATTCAACTCACAGACTTGAACCTTCCTTTTGAAAGAGCAGCTTTGAAACACTCTTTTTGTAGAATCTGCAAGTGGATATTTGGAGCGCTTTGAGGCCTATGCTGGGAAATGAAATATTTTCTCCTAAAAACTAGACAGAAGCATTCTCAGAAACTTCTGTGTGATGAGTGCATTCAACTCACAGACTTGAACATTGCTTTTGATAGAGCAGTTTGGAAACACTCCTTTTGTAAAATCTGCAAGTGTTTATTTGGAGCGCTTTGAGGCCTATCCTGGAAAAGGAAATATCTTCACATAATAACTAGACAGAAGCATTCTCAGAAACTTCTTTGTGATGAGTGCATTCTACTCACAGAGTTGATCCTTCTTTGTGATAGAAGTGTTTTCAAACTCTCTTTTTGTAGAATCTGCAAGTGCACATTTGGAACTGTTGGAGTCCAACGCTGGAAAAGGAAACATCCTCACATAGAAACTAGACAGAAGCATTCTCAGAAACTTGCTTGTGACGAGTGCATTCAACTCACAGACTTGAACCTTTCTTTTGAAAGAACAGTTTTGGAACACTCTTTTTGTAGAATCTGCTAGTGTATATTTGGAGCGCTGTGAGGCCTATGCTGGGAAATGAAATATCTTCACCTAAAAACTAGACGGAAGCAATCTCCGAAACTTCTGTGTGATGAGTGCATTCAACTCACAGACTTGAACGTTCCTTTTGATAGAACAGTTTTGAAACACTCCTTTTGTAGAATCTGCAAGTGTTTATTTCGAGTGCTTGGGGGTCTATGCTGGAAAAGGAAATGTCTTCAAATAACAACTACACAGAAGCATTCTCAGAAACTTCTTGTGATGAGTGCCTTCAACTCACAGACTTGAACCTTCCTTTTGAAAGAGCAGTTTTGAAACACTCTTTTTGTAGAATCTGCAAGTGGATATTTGGAGCGCTTTGAGGTCTATGCTGTGATATGAAATATCTTCTCCTAAAAAGTAGACAGAAGCATTCTCAGAAACTTCTGTGTGATGAGTGCATTCAACTCACAGACTTGAACAATGCTTTTGATAGAGCAGTTTGGAAACACTCCTTTTGTAAAATCTGCAAGTGTTTATTTGGAGCGCTTTGAGGCCTATCCTGGAAAAGGAAATATCGTCACATAATAACTAGACAGAAGCATTCTCAGAAACTTCTTTGGAGGAGTGCATTCTACTCACAGAGTTGAACATTCTTTGTGATAGAAGAGTTTTCAAACTCTCTTTTTGTAGAATCTGCAAGTGCACTTTTGGAACTGTTGGAGGCCAACGCTGGAAAAGGAAACATCCTCACATAGAAACTAGACAGAAGCATTCTCAGAAACTTGCTTGTGACGAGTGCATTCAACTCACAGACTTGAACCTTTCTTTTGAAAGAGCAGTTTTGGAACACTCTTTTTGTAGAATCTGCTAGTGTATATTTGGAGCGCTGTGAGGCCTATGCTGGGAAATGAAATATCTTCACCTAAAAACTAGACGGAAGCATTCTGAGAAACTTCTGTGTGATGAGTGCATTCAACTCACAGACTTGAACGTTCCTTTTGATAGAACAGTTTTGAAACACTCCTTTTGTAGAATCTGCAAGTGTTTATTTCGAGTGCTTGGAGGCCTATGCTGGAAAAGGAAATGTCTTCAAATAACAACTACACAGAAGCATTCTCAGAAACTCCTTTGTGATGAGTGCATTCAACTCACAGACTTGAACCTTCCTTTTGAAAGAGCAGCTTTGAAACACTCTTTTTGTAGAATCTGCAAGTGGATATTTGGAGCGCTTTGAGGCCTATGCTGGGAAATGGAATATCTTCTCCTAAAAACTAGACAGAAGCATTCTCAGAAACTTCTGTGTGATGAGTGCATTCAACTCACAGACTTGAACATTGCTTTTGATAGAGCAGTTTGGAAACACTCCTTTTGTAAAATCTGCAAGTGTTTATTTGGAGCGCTTTGAGGCCTATCCTGGAAAAGGAAATATCCTCACATAATAACTAGACAGAAGCATTCTCAGAAACTTCTTTGTGATGAGTGCATTCTACTCACAGAGTTGAACCTTCTTTGTGATAGAAGAGTTTTCAAACTCTCTTTTTGTAGAATCTGCAAGTGCACATTTGGAACTGTTGGAGTCCAACGCTGGAAAAGGAAACATCCTCACATAGAAACTAGACAGAAGCATTCTCAGAAACTTGCTTGTGACGAGTGCATTCAACTCACAGACTTGAACCTTTCTTTTGAAAGAGCAGTTTTGGAACACTCTTTTTGTAGAATCTGCTAGTGTATATTTGGAGCGCTGTGAGGCCTATGCTGGGAAATGAAATATCTTCACCTAAAAACTAGACGGAAGCATTCTGAGAAACTTCTGTGTGATGAGTGCATTCAACTCACAGACTTGAACGTTCCTTTTTATAGAACAGTTTTGAAACACTCCTTTTGTAGAATCTGCAAGTGTTTATTTCGAGTGCTTGGAGGCCTATGCTGGAAAAGGAAATGTCTTCAAATAACAACTACACAGAAGCATTCTCAGAAACTTCTTTGTGATGAGTGCATTCAACTCACAGACTTGAACCTTCCTTTTGAAAGAGCAGTTTTGAAACACTCTTTTTGTAGAATCTGCAAGTGGATATTTGGAGCGCTTTGAGGTCTATGCTGTGATATGAAATATCTTCTCCTAAAAACTAGACAGAAGCATTCTCAGAAACTTCTGTGTGATGAGTGCATTCAACTCACAGACTTGAACATTGCTTTTGATAGAGCAGTTTGGAAACACTCCTTTTGTAAAATCTGCAAGTGTTTATTTGGAGCGCTTTGAGGCCTATCCTGGAAAAGGAAATATCGTCACATAATAACTAGACAGAAGCATTCTCAGAAACTTCTTTGGATGAGTGCATTCTACTCACAGAGTTGAACATTCTTTGTGATAGAAGAGTTTTCAAACTCTCTTTTTGTAGAATCTGCAAGTGCACTTTTGGAACTGTTGGAGGCCAACGCTGGAAAAGGAAACATCCTCACATAGAAACTAGACAGAAGCATTCTCAGAAACTTGCTTGTGACGAGTGCATTCAACTCACAGACTTGAACCTTTCTTTTGAAAGAGCAGTTTTGGAACACTCTTTTTGTAGAATCTGCTAGTGTATATTTGGAGCGCTGTGAGGCCTATGCTGGGAAATGAAATATCTTCACCTAAAAACTAGACGGAAGCATTCTGAGAAACTTCTGTGTGATGAGTGCATTCAACTCACAGACTTGAACGTTCCTTTTGATAGAACAGTTTTGAAACACTCCTTTTGTAGAATCTGCAAGTGTTTATTTCGAGTGCTTGGAGGCCTATGCTGGAAAAGGAAATGTCTTCAAATAACAACTACACAGAAGCATTCTCAGAAACTCCTTTGTGATGAGTGCATTCAACTCACAGACTTGAACCTTCCTTTTGAAAGAGCAGCTTTGAAACACTCTTTTTGTAGAATCTGCAAGTGGATATTTGGAGCGCTTTGAGGCCTATGCTGGGAAATGAAATATCTTCTCCTAAAAACTTGACAGAAGCATTCTCAGAAACTTCTGTGTGATGAGTGCATTCAACTCACAGACTTGAACATTGCTTTTGATAGAGCAGTTTGGAAACACTCCTTTTGTAAAATCTGCAAGTGTTTATTTGGAGCGCTTTGAGGCCTATCCTGGAAAAGGAAATATCCTCACATAATAACTAGACAGAAGCATTCTAAGAAACTTCTTTGTGATGAGTGCATTCTACTCACAGAGTTGAACCTTCTTTGTGATAGAAGAGTTTTCAAACTCTCTTTTTGTAGAATCTGCAAGTGCACATTTGGAACTGTTGGAGGCCAACGCTGGAAAAGGAAACATCCTCACATAGAAACTAGACAGAAGCATTCTCAGAAACTTGCTTGGACGAGTGCATTCAACTCACAGACTTGAACCTTTCTTTTGAAAGAGCAGTTTTGGAACACTCTTTTTGTAGAATCTGCTAGTGTATATTTGGAGCGCTGTGAGGCCTATGCTGGGAAATGAAATATCTTCACCTAAAAACTAGACGGAAGCATTCTCAGAAACTTCTGTGTGATGAGTGCATTCAACTCACAGACTTGAATGTTCCTTTTGATAGAACAGTTTTGAAACACTCCTTTTGTACAATCTGCAAGTGTTTATTTCGAGTGCTTGGAGGCCTATGCTGGAAAAGGAAATGTCTTCAAATAACAACTACACAGAAGCATTCTCAGAAACTTCTTTGTGATGAGTGCATTCAACTCACAGACTTGAACCTTCCTTTTGAAAGAGCAGCTTTGAAACACTCTTTTTGTAGAATCTGCAAGTGGATATTTGGAGCGCTTTGAGGCCTATGCTGGGAAATGAAATATTTTCTCCTAAAAACTAGACAGAAGCATTCTCAGAGACTTCTGTGTGATGAGTGCATTCAACTCACAGACTTGAACATTGCTTTTGATAGAGCAGTTTGGAAACACTCCTTTTGTAAAATCTGCAAGTGTTTATTTGGAGCGCTTTGAGGCCTATCCTGGAAAAGGAAATATCTTCACATAATAACTAGACAGAAGCATTCTCAGAAACTTCTTTGTGATGAGTGCATTCTACTCACAGAGTTGATCCTTCTTTGTGATAGAAGTGTTTTCAAACTCTCTTTTTGTAGAATCTGCAAGTGCACATTTGGAACTGTTGGAGTCCAACGCTGGAAAAGGAAACATCCTCACATAGAAACTAGACAGAAGCATTCTCAGAAACTTGCTTGTGACGAGTGCATTCAACTCACAGACTTGAACCTTTCTTTTGAAAGAGCAGTTTTGGAACACTCTTTTTGTAGAATCTGCTAGTGTATATTTGGAGCGCTGTGAGGCCTATGCTGGGAAATGAAATATCTTCACCTAAAAACTAGATGGAAGCAATGTCCGAAACTTCTGTGTGATGAGTGCATTCAACTCACAGACTTGAACGTTCCTTTTGATAGAACAGTTTTGAAACACTCCTTTTGTAGAATCTGCAAGTGTTTATTTCGAGTGCTTGGGGGTCTATGCTGGAAAAGGAAATGTCTTCAAATAACAACTACACAGAAGCATTCTCAGAAACTTCTTTGTGATGAGTGCCTTCAACTCACAGACTTGAACCTTCCTTTTGAAAGAGCAGTTTTGAAACACTCTTTTTGTAGAATCTGCAAGTGGATATTTGGAGCGCTTTGAGGCCTATGCTGGGAAATGAAATATCTTCTCCTAAAAACTAGACAGAAGCATTCTCAGAAACTTCTGTGTGATGAGTGCATTCAACTCACAGATTTGAACACTGCTTTTGATAGAGCAGTTTGGAAACACTCCTTTTGTAAAATCTGCAAGTGTTTATTTGGAGCGCTTTGAGGCCTATCCTGGAAAAGGAAATATCTTCACATAATAACTAGACAGAAGCATTCTCAGAAACTTCTTTGTGATGAGTGCATTCTACTCACAGAGCTGAACCTTCTTTGTGATAGAAGAGTTTTCAAACTCTCTTTTTGTAGAATCTGCAAGTGCACATTTGGAACTGTTGGAGGCCAACGCTGGAAAAGGAAACATCCTCACATAGAAACTAGACAGAAGCATTCTCAGAAACTTGCTTGTGACGAGTGCATTCAACTCACAGACTTGAACCTTTCTTTTGAAAGAGCAGTTTTGGAACACTCTTTTTGTAGAATCTGCTAGTGTATATTTGGAGCGCTGTGAGGCCTATGCTGGGAAATGAAATATCTTCACCTGAAAACTAGACGGAAGCATTCTCCGAAACTTCTGTGTCATGAGTGCATTCAACTCACAGACTTGAACGTTCCTTTTGAGAGAACAGTTTTGAAACACTCCTTTTGTAGAATCTGCAAGTGTTTATTTCGAACGCTTGGAGGCCTACGCTGGAAAAGGAAATGTCTTAAAATAACAACTACACAGAAGCATTCTCAGAAACTTCTTTGTGATGAGTGCATTCAACTCACAGACTTGAACCTTCCTTTTGAAAGAGCAGTTTTGAAACACTCTTTTTGTAGAATCTGCAAGTGGATATTTGGAGCGCTTTGAGGTCTATGCTGTGATATGAAATATCTTCTCCTAAAAACTAGACAGAAGCATTCTCAGAAACTTCTGTGTGATGAGTGCATTCAACTCACAGATTTGAACATTGCTTTTGATAGAGCAGTTTGGAAACACTCCTTTTGTAAAATCTGCAAGTGTTTATTTGGAGCGCTTTGAGGCCTATCCTGGAAAAGGAAATATCGTCACATAATAACTAGACAGAAGCATTCTCAGAAACTTCTTTGTGATGAGTGCATTCTACTCACGGAGTTGAACCTTCTTTGTGATAGAAGAGTTTTCAATCTCTCTTTCTGTAGAATCTGCAAGTGCACATTTGGAACTGTTAGACGCCAACGCTGGAAAAGGAAACATCCTCACATAGAAACTAGACAGAAGCATTCTCAGAAACTTGCTTGTGACGAGTGCATTCAACTCACAGACTTGAACCTTTCTTTTGAAAGAGCAGTTTTGGAACACTCTTTTTGTAGAATCTGCTAGTGTATATTTGGAGCGCTGTGAGGCCTATGCTGGGAAATGAAATATCTTCACCTAAAAACTAGACGGAAGCATTCTCAGAAACTTCTGTGTGATGAGTGCATTCAACTCACAGACTTGAACGTTCCTTTTTATAGAACAGTTTTGAAACACTCCTTTGTAGAATCTGCAAGTGTTTCTTTCGAGAGCTTGGAGGCCTATGCTGGAAAAGGAAATGTCTTCAAATAACAACTACACAGAAGCATTCTCAGAAACTCCTTGGTGATGAGTGCATTCAACTCACAGACTTGAACCTTCCTTTTGAAAGAGCAGCTTTGAAACACTCTTTTTGTAGAATCTGCAAGTGGATATTTGGAGCGCTTTGAGGCCTATGCTGGGAAATGAAATATCTTCTCCTAAAAACTAGACAGAAGCATTCTCAGAAACTTCTGTGTGATGAGTGCATTCAACTCACAGACTTGAACATTGCTTTTGATAGAGCAGTTTGGAAACACTCCTTTTGTAAAATCTGCAAGTGTTTATTTGGAGCGCTTTGAGGCCTATCCTGGAAAAGGAAATATCCTCACATAATAACTAGACAGAAGCATTCTCAGAAACTTCTTTGTGATGAGTGCATTCTACTCACAGAGTTGAACCTTCTTTGTGATAGAAGAGTTTTCAAACTCTCTTTTTGTAGAATCTGCAAGTGCACATTTGGAACTGTTGGAGGCCAACGCTGGAAAAGGAAACATCCTCACATAGAAACTAGACAGAAGCATTCTCAGAAACTTGCTTGGACGAGTGCATTCAACTCACAGACTTGAACCTTTCTTTTGAAAGAGCAGTTTTGGAACACTCTTTTTGTAGAATCTGCTAGTGTATATTTGGAGCGCTGTGAGGCCTATGCTGGGAAATGAAATATCTTCACCTAAAAACTAGACGGAAGCAATGTCCGAAACTTCTGTGTGATGAGTGCATTCAACTCACAGACTTGAACGTTCCTTTTGATAGAACAGTTTTGAAACACTCCTTTTGTAGAATCTGCAAGTGTTTATTTCGAGTGCTTGGGGGTCTATGCTGGAAAAGGAAATGTCTTCAAATAACAACTACACAGAAGCATTCTCAGAAACTTCTTTGTGATGAGTGCCTTCAACTCACAGACTTGAACCTTCCTTTTGAAAGAGCAGTTTTGAAACACTCTTTTTGTAGAATCTGCAAGTGGATACTTGGAGCGCTTTGAGGCCTATGCTGGGAAATGAAATATCTTCTCCTAAAAACTAGACAGAAGCATTCTCAGAAACTTCTGTGTGATGAGTGCATTCAACTCACAGATTTGAACACTGCTTTTGATAGAGCAGTTTGGAAACACTCCTTTTGTAAAATCTGCAAGTGTTTATTTGGAGCGCTTTGAGGCCTATCCTGGAAAAGGAAATATCTTCACATAATAACTAGACAGAAGCATTCTCAGAAACTTCTTTGTGATGAGTGCATTCTACTCACAGAGCTGAACCTTCTTTGTGATAGAAGAGTTTTCAAACTCTCTTTTTGTAGAATCTGCAAGTGCACATTTGGAACTGTTGGAGGCCAACGCTGGAAAAGGAAACATCCTCACATAGAAACTAGACAGAAGCATTCTCAGAAACTTGCTTGTGACGAGTGCATTCAACTCACAGACTTGAACCTTTCTTTTGAAAGAGCAGTTTTGGAACACTCTTTTTGTAGAATCTGCTAGTGTATATTTGGAGCGCTGTGAGGCCTATGCTGGGAAATGAAATATCTTCACCTGAAAACTAGACGGAAGCATTCTCCGAAACTTCTGTGTGATGAGTGCATTCAACTCACAGACTTGAACGTTCCTTTTGAGAGAACAGTTTTGAAACACTCCTTTTGTAGAATCTGCAAGTGTTTATTTCGAACGCTTGGAGGCCTACGCTGGAAAAGGAAATGTCTTCAAATAACAACTACACAGAAGCATTCTCAGAAACTTCTTTGTGATGAGTGCATTCAACTCACAGACTTGAACCTTCCTTTTGAAAGAGCAGTTTTGAAACACTCTTTTTGTAGAATCTGCAAGTGGATATTTGGAGCGCTTTGAGGTCTATGCTGTGATATGAAATATCTTCTCCTAAAAACTAGACAGAAGCATTCTCAGAAACTTCTGTGTGATGAGTGCATTCAACTCACAGATTTGAACATTGCTTTTGATAGAGCAGTTTGGAAACACTCCTTTTGTAAAATCTGCAAGTGTTTATTTGGAGCGCTTTGAGGGCTATCCTGGAAAAGGAAATATCGTCACATAATAATTAGACAGAAGCATTCTCAGAAACTTCTTTGTGATGAGTGCATTCTACTCACGGAGTTGAACCTTCTTTGTGATAGAAGAGTTTTCAATCTCTCTTTCTGTAGAATCTGCAAGTGCACATTTGGAACTGTTAGACGCCAACGCTGGAAAAGGAAACATCCTCACATAGAAACTAGACAGAAGCATTCTCAGAAACTTGCTTGTGACGAGTGCATTCAACTCACAGACTTGAACCTTTCTTTTGAAAGAGCAGTTTTGGAACACTCTTTTTGTAGAATCTGCTAGTGTATATTTGGAGCGCTGTGAGGCCTATGCTGGGAAAGGAAATATCTTCACCTAAAAACTAGACGGAAGCATTCTCAGAAACTTCTGTGTGATGAGTGCATTCAACTCACAGACTTGAACGTTCCTTTTTATAGAACAGTTTTGAAACACTCCTTTGTAGAATCTGCAAGTGTTTCTTTCGAGAGCTTGGAGGCCTATGCTGGAAAAGGAAATGTCTTCAAATAACAACTACACAGAAGCATTCTCAGAAACTTCTTTGTGATGAGTGCATTCAACTCACAGACTTGAACCTTCCTTTTGAAAGAGCAGTTTGAAACACTCTTTTTGTAGAATCTGCAAGTTGATATTTGGAGCACTTTGAGGCCTATGCTGGGAAATGAAATATCTTCTCCTAAAAACTAGACAGAAGCATTCTCAGAAACTTCTGTGTGATGAGTGCATTCAACTCACAGTCTTGAACACTGCTTTTGATAGAGCAGTTTGGAAACACTCCTTTTGTAAAATCTGCAAGTGTTTATTTGGAGCGCATTGAGGCCTATCCTGGAAAAGGAAATATCTTCACATAATAACTAGACAGAAGCATTCTCAGAAACTTCTTTGTGATGAGTGCATTCTACGCACAGAGTTGAACCTTCTTTGTGATAGAAGAGTTTTCAAACTCTCTTTTTGTAGAATCTGCAAGTGCACATTTGGAACTGTTGGAGGCCAACGCTGGAAAAGGAAACATCCTCACTTAGAAACTAGACAGAAGCATTCTCAGAAACTTGCTTGTGACGAGTGCATTCAACTCACAGACTTGAACCTTTCTTTTGAAAGAGCAGTTTTGGAACACTCTTTTTGTAGAATCTGCTAGTGTATATTTGGAGCGCTGTGAGGCCTATGCTGGGAAATGAAATATCTTCACCTAAAAACTAGACGGAAGCATTCTCAGAAACTTCTGTGTGATGAGTGCATTCAACTCACAGGCTTGAACGTTCCTTTTGATAGAACAGTTTTGAAACACTCCTTTTGTAGAATCTGCAAGTGTTTATTTCGAGTGCTTGGAGGCCTATGCTGGAAAAGGAAATGTCTTCAAATAACAACTACACAGAAGCATTCTCAGAAACTTCTTTGTGATGAGTGCATTCAACTCACAGACTTGAACCTTCCTTTTGAAAGAGCAGTTTTGAAACACTCTTTTTGTAGAATCTGCAAGTGGATATTTGGAGCGCTTTGAGGCCTATGCTGGGATATGAAATATCTTCTCCTAAAAACTAGACAGAAGCATTCTCAGAAACTTCTGTGTGATGAGTGCATTCAACTCACAGACTTGAACATTGCTTTTGATAGAGCAGTTTGGAAACACTCCTTTTGTAAAATCTGCAAGTGTTTATTTGGAGCGCTTTGAGGCCTATCCTGGAAAAGGAAATATCGTCACATAATAACTAGACAGAAGCATTCTCAGAAACTTCTTTGTGATGAGTGCATTCTACTCACGGAGTTGAACCTTCTTTGTGATAGAAGAGTTTTCAATCTCTCTTTCTGTAGAATCTGCAAATGCACATTTGCAACTGTTGGAGGCCAACGCTGGAAAAGGAAACATCCTCACAGAGAAACTAGACAGAAGCATTCTCAGAAACTTGCTTGTGACGAGTGCATTCAACTCACAGACTTGAACCTTTCTTTTGAAAGAGCAGTTTTGGAACACTCTTTTTGTAGAATCTGCTAGTGTATATTTGGAGCGCTGTGAGGCCTATGCTGGGAAATGAAATATCTTCACCTAAAAACTAGACGGAAGCATTCTCCGAAACTTCTGTGTGATGAGTGCATTCAACTCACAGACTTGAACGTTCCTTTTGATAGAACAGTTTTGAAACACTCCTTTTGTAGAATCTGCAAGTGTTTCTTTCGAGTGCTTGGAGGCCTATGCTGGAAAAGGAAATGTCTTCAAATAACAACTACACAGAAGCATTCTCAGAAACTTCTTTGTGATGAGTGCATTCAACTCACAGACTTGAACCTTCCTTTTGAAAGAGCAGTTTTGAAACACTCTTTTTGTAGAATCTGCAAGTTGATATTTGGAGCACTTTGAGGCCTAGGCTGGGTAATGAAATATCTTCTCCTAAAAACTAGACAGAAGCATTCTCAGAAACTTCTGTGTGATGAGTGCATTCAACTCACAGTCTTGAACACTGCTTTTGATAGAGCAGTTTGGAAACACTCCTTTTGTAAAATCTGCAAGTGTTTATTTGGAGCGCATTGAGGCCTATCGTGGAAAAGGAAATATCTTCACATAATAACTAGACAGAAGCATTCTCAGAAACTTCTTTGTGATGAGTGCATTCTACGCACAGAGTTGAACCTTCTTTGTGATAGAAGAGTTTTCAAACTCTCTTTTTGTAGAATCTGCAAGTGCACATTTGGAACTGTTGGAGGCCAACGCTGGAAAAGGAAACATCCTCACATAGAAACTAGACAGAAGCATTCTCAGAAACTTGCTTGTGACGAGTGCATTCAACTCACAGACTTGAACCTTTCTTTTGAAAGAGCAGTTTTGGAACACTCTTTTTGTAGAATCTGCTAGTGTATATTTGGAGCGCTGTGAGGCCTATGCTGGGAAATGAAGTATCTTCACCTAAAAACTAGACGGAAGCATTCTCCGAAACTTCTGTGTGATGAGTGCATTCAACTCACAGACTTGAACGTTACTTTTGATAGAACAGTTTTGAAACACTCCTTTTGTAGAATCTGCAAGTGTTTCTTTCGAGTGCTTGGAGGCCTATGCTGGAAAAGGAAATGTCTTCAAATAACAACTACACAGAAGCATTCTCAGAAACTTCTTTGTGATGAGTGCATTCAACTCACAGACTTGAACCTTCCTTTTGAAAGAGCAGTTTTGAAACACTCTTTTTGTAGAATCTGCTAGTGGATATTTGGAGCACTTTGAGGCCTATGCTGGGAAATGAAATATCTTCACATAAAAACTATACGGAAGCATTCTCAGAAACTTCTGTCTGATGCGTGCATTCAACTCACAGACTTGAATGTTCCATTTGATAGAACAGGTTTGAAACACTCCTTTTGTACAATCTGCAAGTGTTTATTTCGAGTGCTTGGAGGCCTATGCTGGAAAAGGAAATGTCTTCAAATAACAACTACACAGAAGCATTCTCAGAAACTTCTTTGTGATGAGTGCATTCAACTCACAGACTTGAACCTTCCTTTTGAAAGAGCAGCTTTGAAACACTCTTTTTGTAGAATCTGCAAGTGGATATTTGGAGCGCTTTGTGGCCTATGCTGGGAAATGAAATATTTTCTCCTAAAAACTAGACAGAAGCATTCTCAGAAACTTCTGTGTGATGAGTGCATTCAACTCACAGACTTGAACACTGCTTTTGATAGAGCAGTTTGGAAACACCTTTTGTAAAATCTGCAAGTGTTTATTTGGAGCGCTTTGAGGCCTATCCTGGAAAAGGAAATATCTTCACATAATAACTAGACCGAAGCATTCTCAGAAACTACTTTGTGATGAGTGCATTCTACTCACAGAGTTGAACCTTCTTTGTGATAGAAGAGTTTTCAAACTCTCTTTTTGTAGAATCTGCAAGTGCACATTTGGAACTGTTGGAGGCCAATGCTGGAAAAGGAAATATCCTCACATAGAAACTAGACAGAAGCATTCTCAGAAAGTTGCTTGGACGAGTGCATTCAACTCACAGACTTGAACCTTTCTTTTGAAAGAGCAGTTTTGGAACACTCTTTTTGTAGAATCTGCTAGTGTATATTTGGAGCGCTGTGAGGCCTATGCTGGGAAATGAAATATCTTCACCTAAAAACTAGACGGAATCATTCTGAGAAACTTCTGTGTGATGAGTGCATTCAACTCACAGACTTGAACGTTCCTTTTGATAGAACAGTTTTGAAACACTCCTTTTGTACAATCTGCAAGTGTTTATTTCGAGCGCTTGGGGGTCTATGCTGGAAAAGGAAATGTCTTCAAATAACAACTACACAGAAGCATTCTCAGAAACTTCTTTGTGATGAGTGCCTTCAACTCACAGACTTGAACCTTCCTTTTGAAAGAGCAGTTTTGAAACACTCTTTTTGTAGAATCTGCAAGTGGATATTTGGAGCGCTTTGAGGCCTATGCTGGGAAATGAAATATCTTCTCCTAAAAACTAGACAGAAGCATTCTCAGAAACTTCTGTGTGATGAGTGCATTCAACTCACAGACTTGAACATTGCTTTTGATAGAGCAGTTTGGAAACACTCCTTTTGTAAAATCTGCAAGTGTTTATTTGGAGCGCTTTGAGGCCTATCCTTTAAAAGGAAATATCTTCACATAATAACTAGACAGAAGCATTCTCAGAAACTTCTTTGGATGAGTGCATTCTATTCACAGAGTTGAACCTTCTGTGTGATAGAAGAGTTTTCAAACTCTCTTTTTGTAGAATCTGCAAGTGCACATTTGGAACTGTTGGAGGCCAAAGCTGGAAAAGGAAACATCCTCACATAGGAACTAGACAGAAGCATTCTCAGAAACTTGCTTGTGACGAGTGCATTCAACTCACAGACTTGAACCTTTCTTTTGAAAGAGCAGTTTTGGAACACTCTTTTTGTAGAGTCTGCTAGTGTATATTTGGAGCGCTGTGAGGCCTATGCTGGGAAATGAAATATCTTCACCTAAAAACTAGTTGGAAGCATTCTCAGAAACTTCTGTGTGATGAGTGCATTCAACTCACAGACTTGAACGTTCCTTTTGATAGAACAGTTTTGAAACACTCCTTTTGTAGAATCTGCAAGTGTTTATTTCGAGTGCTTGGGGGCCTATGCTGGAAAAGGAAATGTCTTCAAATAACAACTACACAGAAGCATTCTCAGAAACTTCTTTGTGATGAGTGCCTTCAACTCACAGACTTGAACCTTCCTTTTGAAAGGGCAGTTTTGAAACACTCTTTTTGTAGAATCTGCAAGTGGATATTTGGAGCGCTTTGAGGCCTATGCTGGGAAATGGAATATCTTCTCCTAAAAACTAGACAGAAGCATTCTCAGAAACTTCTGTGTGATGAGTGCATTCAACTCACAGACTTGAACATTGCTTTTGATAGAGCAGTTTGGAAACACTCCTTTTGTAAAATCTGCAAGTGTTTATTTGGAGCGCTTTGAGGCCTATCCTGGAAAAGGAAATATCCTCACATAATAACTAGACAGAAGCATTCTCAGAAACTTCTTTGTGATGAGTGCATTCTACACACAGAGTTGAACCTTCTTTGGGATAGAAGAGTTTTCAAACTCTCTTTTTGTAGAATCTGCAAGTGCACATTTGTAACTGTTGGAGGCCAACGCTGGAAAAGGAAACATCCTCACATAGAAACTAGACAGAAGCATTCTCAGAAACTTGCTTGGACGAGTTCATTCAACTCACAGACTTGAACATTTCTTTTGAAAGAGCAGTTTTGGAACACTCTTTTTGTAGAATCTGCTAGTGTATATTTGGAGCGCTGTGAGGCCTATGCTGGGAAATGAAATATCTTCACCTAAAAACTAGACGGAAGCATTCTCAGAAACTTCTGTGTGATGAGTGCATTCAACTCACAGACTTGAACGTTCCTTTTGATAGAACAGTTTTGAAACACTCCTTTTGTACAATCTGCAAGTGTTTATTTCGAACGCTTGGGGATCTATGCTGGAAAAGGAAATGTCTTCAAATAACAACTACACAGAAGCATTCTCAGAAACTTCTTTGTGATGAGTGCCTTCAACTCACAGACTTGAACCTTCCTTTTGAAAGAGCAGTTTTGAAACACTCTTTTTGTAGAATCTGCAAGTGGATATTTGGAGCGCTTTGAGGCCTATGCTGGGAAATGAAATATCTTCTCCTAAAAACTAGACAGAAGCATTCTCAGAAACTTCTGTGTGATGAGTGCATTCAACTCACAGACTTGAACATTGCTTTTGATAGAGCAGTTTGGAAACACTCCTTTTGTAAAATCTGCAAGTGTTTATTTGGAGCGCTTTGAGGCCTATCCTGGAAAAGGAAATATCTTCACATAATAACTAGACAGAAGCATTCTCAGAAACTTCTTTGGATGAGTGCATTCTACTCACAGAGTTGAACCTTCTGTGTGATAGAAGAGTTTTCAAACTCTCTTTTTGTAGAATCTGCAAGTGCACATTTGGGACTGTTGGAGGCCAAAGCTGGAAAAGGAAACATCCTCACATAGAAACTAGACAGAAGCATTCTCAGAAACTTGCTTGTGACGAGTGCATTCAACTCACAGACTTGAACCTTTCTTTTGAAAGAGCAATTTTGGAACACTCTTTTTGTAGAGTCTGCTAGTGTATATTTGGAGCGCTGTGAGGCCTATGCTGGGAAATGAAATATCTTCACCTAAAAACTAGACGGAATCATTCTCAGAAACTTCTGTGTGATGAGTGCATTCAACTCACAGACTTGAACTTTCCTTTTCATAGAACAGTTTTGAAACACTCCTTTTGTACAATCTGCAAGTGTTTATTTCGAGCGCTTGGAGGCCTATGCTGGAAAAGGAAGTGTCTTCAAATAAGAACTACACAGAAGCATTCTCAGAAACTTCTTTGTGATGAGTGCATTCAACTCACAGACTTGAACCTTCCTTTTGAAAGAGCAGTTTTGAAACACTCTTTTTGTAGAATCTGCAAGTGGATATTTGGAGCGCTTTGAGGCCTATGCTGGGTAATGAAATATCTTCTCCTAAAAACTAGACAGAAGCATTCTCAGAAACTTCTGTGTGATGAGTGCATTCAAATCTCAGCCTTGAACATTGCTTTTGATAGAGCAGTTTGGAAACACTCCTTTTGTAAAATCTGCAACTGTTTATTTGGAGCGCTTTGAGGCCTATCCTGGAAAAGGAAATATCCTCACATAATAACTAGACAGAAGCATTCTCAGAAACTTCTTTGGATGACTGCATTCTACTCACAGAGTTGAACATTCTTTGTGATAGAAGAGTTTTCAAACTCTCTTTTTGTAGAATCTGCAAGTGCACATTTGGAACTGTTGGAGGCCAACGCTGGAAAAGGAAACATCCTCACATAGAAACTAGACAGAAGCATTCTCAGAAACTTGCTTGTGACGAGTGCATTCAACTCACAGACTTGAACCTTTCTTTTGAAAGAGCAGTTTTGGAACACTCTTTTTGTAGAATCTGCTAGTGTATATTTGGAGCGCTGTGAGGCCTATGCTGGGAAATGAAATATCTTCACCTAAAAACTAGACGGAAGCATTCTCCGAAGCTTCTGTGTGATGAGTGCATTCAACTCACAGACTTGAACGCTCCTTTTGATAGAACAGTTTGGAAACACTCCTTTTGTACAATCTGCAAGTGTTTATTTCGAGTGCTTGGAGGCCTATGCTGGAAAAGGAAATGTCTTCAAATAACAACTACACAGAAGCATTCTCAGAAACTCCTTTGTGATGAGTGCATTCAACTCACAGACTTGAACCTTCCTTTTGAAAGAGCAGCTTTGAAACACTCTTTTTGTAGAATCTGCAAGTGGATATTTGGAGCGCTTTGAGGCCTATGCTGGGAAATGAAATATCTTCTCCTAAAAACTAGACAGAAGCATTCTCAGAAACTTCTGTGTGATGAGTGCATTCAACTCACAGACTTGAACACTGCTTTTGATAGAGCAGTTTGGAAACACTCCTTTTGTAAAATCTGCAAGTGTTTATTTGGAGCGCTTTGAGGCCTATCCTGGAAAAGGAAATATCTTCACATAATAACTAGACAGAAGCATTCTCAGAAACTTCTTTGCGATGAGTGCATTCTACTCACAGAGTTGAACCTTCTTTGTGATGGAAGAGTTTTCAAACTCTCTTTTTGTAGAATCTGCAAGTGCACATTTGGAACTGTTGGAGGCCAACGCTGGAAAAGGAAACATCCTCACATAGAAACTAGACAGAAGCATTCTCAGAAACTTGCTTGTGACGAGTGCATTCAACTCACAGACTTGAACTTTTCTTTTGAAAGAGCAGTTTTGGAACACTCTTTTTGTAGAATCTGCTAGTGTATATTTGGAGCGCTATGAGGCCTATGCTGGGAAATGAAATATCTTCACCTAAAAACTAGACGGAAGCATTCTCAGAAAACTCTGTGTGATGAGTGCATTCAACTCACAGACTTGAACGTTCCTTTTGATAGAACAGTTTTGAAACACTCCTTTTGTAGAATCTGCAAGTGTTTATTTCGAGTGCTTGGGGGTCGATGCTGGAAAAGGAAATGTCTTCAAATAACAACTACACAGAAGCATTCTCAGAAACTTCTTTGTGATGAGTGCCTTCAACTCACAGACTTGAACCTTCCTTTTGAAAGAGCAGTTTTGAAACACTCTTTTTGTAGAATCTGCAAGTGGATATTTGGAGCGCTTTGAGGCCTATGCTGGGAAATGAAATATCTTCTCCTAAAAACTAGACAGAAGCATTCTCAGAAACTTCTGTGTGATGAGTGCATTCAACTCACAGACTTGAACATTGCTTTTGATAGAGCAGTTTGGAAACACTCCTTTTGTAAAATCTGCAAGTGTTTATTTGGAGCGCTTTGAGGCCTATCCTGGAAAAGGAAATATCTTCACATAATAACTAGACAGAAGCATTCTCAGAAACTTCTTTGGATGAGTGCATTCTACTCACAGAGTTGAACCTTCTGTGTGATAGAAGAGTTTTCAAACTCTCTTTTTGTAGAATCTGCAAGTGCACATTTGGAACTGTTGGAGGCCAAAGCTGGAAAAGGAAACATCCTCACATAGAAACTAGACAGAAGCATTCTCAGAAACTTGCTTGTGACGAGTGCATTCAACTCACAGACTTGAACCTTTCTTTTGAAAGAGCGGTTTTGGAACACTCTTTTTGTAGAGTCTGCTAGTGTATATTTGGAGCGCTGTGAGGCCTATGCTGGGAAATGAAATATCTTCACCTAAAAACTAGACGGAATCATTCTCAGAAACTTCTGTGTGATGAGTGCATTCAACTCACAGACTTGAACTTTCCTTTTGATAGAACAGTTTTGAAACACTCCTTTTGTACAATCTGCAAGTGTTTATTTCGAGCGCTTGGAGGCCTATGCTGGAAAAGGAAGTGTCTTCAAATAAGAACTACACAGAAACATTCTCAGAAACTTCTTTGTGATGAGTGCATTCAACTCACAGACTTGAACCTTCCTTTTGAAAGAGCAGTTTTGAAACACTCTTTTTGTAGAATCTGTAAGTGGATATTTGGAGCGCTTTGAGGCCTATGCTGGGTAATGAAATATCTTCTCCTAAAAACTAGACAGAAGCATTCTCAGAAACTTCTGTGTGATGAGTGCATTCAAATCTCAGCCTTGAACATTGCTTTTGATAGAGCAGTTTGGAAACACTCCTTTTGTAAAATCTGCAACTGTTTATTTGGAGCGCTTTGAGGCCTATCCTGGAAAAGGAAATATCTTCACATAATAACTAGACAGAAGCATTCTCAGAAACTTCTTTGTGATGAGTGCATTCTACTCACAGAGTTGAACCTTCTTTGTGATAGAAGAGTTTTCAAACTCTCTTTTTGTAGAATCTGCAAGTGCACATTTGGAACTGTTGGAGGCCAACGCTGGAAAAGGAAACATCCTCACTTAAAAACTAGACAGAAGCATTCTCAGAAACTTGCTTGTGACGAGTGCATTCAACTCACAGACTTGAACTTTTCTTTTGAAAGAGCAGTTTTGGAACACTCTTTTTGTAGAATCTGCTAGTGTATATTTGGAGCGCTGTGAGGCCTATGCTGGGAAATGAAATATCTTCACCTAAAAACTAGACGGAAGCAATCTCCGAAACTTCTGTGTGATGAGTGCATTCAACTCACAGACTTGAACGTTCCTTTTGATAGAACAGTTTTGAAACACTCCTTTTGTAGAATCTGCAAGTGTTTATTTCGAGTGCTTGGGGGTCGATGCTGGAAAAGGAAATGTCTTCAAATAACAACTACACAGAAGCATTCTCAGAAACTTCTTTGTGATGAGTGCCTTCAACTCACAGACTTGAACCTTCCTTTTGAAAGAGCAGTTTTGAAACACTCTTTTTGTAGAATCTGCAAGTGGATATTTGGAGCGCTTTGAGGCCTATGCTGGGAAATGAAATATCTTCTCCTAAAAACTAGACAGAAGCATTCTCAGAAACTTCTGTGTGATGAGTGCATTCAACTCACAGACTTGAACATTGCTTTTGATAGAGCAGTTTGGAAACACTCCTTTTGTAAAATCTGCAAGTGTTTATTTGGAGCGCTTTGAGGCCTATCCTGGAAAAGGAAATATCTTCACATAATAACTAGACAGAAGCATTCTCAGAAAATTCTTTGGATGAGTGCATTCTACTCACAGAGTTGAACCTTCTGTGTTATAGAAGAGTTTTCAAACTCTCTTTTTGTAGAATCTGCAAGTGCACATTTGGAACTGTTGGAGGCCAAAGCTGGAAAAGGAAACATCCTCACATAGAAACTAGACAGAAGCATTCTCAGAAACTTGCTTGTGACGAGTGCATTCAACTCACAGACTTGAACCTTTCTTTTGAAAGAGCAGTTTTGGAACACTCTTTTTGTAGAGTCTGCTAGTGTATATTTGGAGCGCTGTGAGGCCTATGCTGGGAAATGAAATATCTTCACCTAAAAACTAGACGGAATCATTCTCAGAAACTTCTGTGTGATGAGTGCATTCAACTCACAGACTTGAACTTTCCTTTTCATAGAACAGTTTTGAAACACTCCTTTTGTACAATCTGCAAGTGTTTATTTCGAGCGCTTGGAGGCCTATGCTGGAAAAGGTAGTGTCTTCAAATAAGAACTACACAGAAGCATTCTCAGAAACTTCTTTGTGATGAGTGCATTCAACTCACAGACTTGAACCTTCCTTTTGAAAGAGCAGTTTTGAAACACTCTTTTTGTAGAATCTGCAAGTGGATATTTGGAGCGCTTTGAGGCCTATGCTGGGTAATGAAATATCTTCTCCTAAAAACTAGACAGAAGCATTCTCAGAAACTTCTGTGTGATGAGTGCATTCAAATCTCAGCCTTGAACATTGCTTTTGATAGAGCAGTTTGGAAACACTCCTTTTGTAAAATCTGCAAGTGTTTATTTGGAGCGCTTTGAGGCCTATCCTGGAAAAGGAAATATCCTCACATAATAACTAGACAGAAGCATTCTCAGAAACTTCTTTGGATGACTGCATTCTACTCACAGAGTTGAACATTCTTTGTGATAGAAGAGTTTTCAAACTCTCTTTTTGTAGAATCTGCAAGTGCACTTTTGGAACTGTTGGAGGCCAACGCTGGAAAAGGAAACATCCTCACATAGAAACTAGACAGAAGCATTCTCAGAAACTTGCTTGTGACGAGTGCATTCAACTCACAGACTTGAACCTTTCTTTTGAAAGAGCAGTTTTGGAACACTCTTTTTGTAGAATCTGCTAGTGTATATTTGGAGCGCTGTGAGGCCTATGCTGGGAAATGAAATATCTTCACCTAAAAACTAGACGGAAGCATTCTCCGAAGCTTCTGTGTGATGAGTGCATTCAACTCACAGACTTGAACGCTCCTTTTGATAGAACAGTTTGGAAACACTCCTTTTGTACAATCTGCAAGTGTTTATTTCGAGTGCTTGGAGGCCTATGCTGGAAAAGGAAATGTCTTCAAATAACAACTACACAGAAGCATTCTCAGAAACTCCTTTGTGATGAGTGCATTCAACTCACAGACTTGAACCTTCCTTTTGAAAGAGCAGCTTTGAAACACTCTTTTTGTAGAATCTGCAAGTGGATATTTGGAGCGCTTTGAGGCCTATGCTGGGAAATGAAATATCTTCTCCTAAAAACTAGACAGAAGCATTCTCAGAAACTTCTGTGTGATGAGTGCATTCAACTCACAGTCTTGAACACTGCTTTTGATAGAGCAGTTTGGAAACACTCCTTTTGTAAAATCTGCAAGTGTTTATTTGGAGCGCTTTGAGGCCTATCCTGGAAAAGGAAATATCTTCACATAATAACTAGACAGAAGCATTCTCAGAAACTTCTTTGCGATGAGTGCATTCTACTCACAGAGTTGAACCTTCTTTGTGATGGAAGAGTTTTCAAACTCTCTTTTTGTAGAATCTGCAAGTGCACATTTGGAACTGTTGGAGGCCAACGCTGGAAAAGGAAACATCCTCACATAGAAACTAGACAGAAGCATTCTCAGAAACTTGCTTGTGACGAGTGCATTCAACTCACAGACTTGAACTTTTCTTTTGAAAGAGCAGTTTTGGAACACTCTTTTTGTAGAATCTGCTAGTGTATATTTGGAGCGCTATGAGGCCTATGCTGGGAAATGAAATATCTTCACCTAAAAACTAGACGGAAGCATTCTCAGAAAACTCTGTGTGATGAGTGCATTCAACTCACAGACTTGAACGTTCCTTTTGATAGAACAGTTTTGAAACACTCCTCTTTTAGAATCTGCAAGTCTTTATTTCGAGCGCTTGGAGGCCTATGCTGGAAAAGGAAATGTCTTCAAATAACAACTACACAGAAGCATTCTCAGAAACTTCTTTGTGATGAGTGCATTCAACTCACAGACTTGAACCTTCCTTTTGAAAGAGCAGTTTTGAAACACTCTTTTTGTAGAATCTGCAAGTGGATACTTGGAGCGCTTTGAGGCCTATGCTGGGATATGAAATATCTTCTCCTAAAAACTAGACAGAAGCATTCTCAGAAACTTCTGTGTGATGAGTGCATTCAACTCACAGACTTGAACATTGCTTTTGATAGAGCAGTTTGGAAACACTCCTTTTGTAAAATCTGCAAGTGTTTATTTGGAGCGCTTTGAGGGCTATCCTGGAAAAGGAAATATCTTCACATAATAACTAGACAGAAGCATTCTCAGAAACTTCTTTGTGATGAGTGCATTCTACTCACAGAGTTGAACCTTCTTTGTGATAGAAGAGTTTTCAAACTCTCTTTTTGTAGAATCTGCAAGTGCACATTTGGAACTGTTGGAGGCCAACGCTGGAAAAGGAAACATCCTCACTTAAAAACTAGACAGAAGCATTCTCAGAAACTTGCTTGTGACGAGTGCATTCAACTCACAGACTTGAACTTTTCTTTTGAAAGAGCAGTTTTGGAACACTCTTTTTGTAGAATCTGCTAGTGTATATTTGGAGCGCTGTGAGGCCTATGCTGGGAAATGAAATATCTTCACCTAAAAACTAGACGGAAGCAATCTCCGAAACTTCTGTGTGATGAGTGCATTCAACTCACAGACTTGAACGTTCCTTTTGATAGAACAGTTTTGAAACACTCCTTTTGTAGAATCTGCAAGTGTTTATTTCGAGTGCTTGGGGGTCGATGCTGGAAAAGGAAATGTCTTCAAATAACAACTACACAGAAGCATTCTCAGAAACTTCTTTGTGATGAGTGCCTTCAACTCACAGACTTGAACCTTCCTTTTGAAAGAGCAGTTTTGAAACACTCTTTTTGTAGAATCTGCAAGTGGATATTTGGAGCGCTTTGAGGCCTATGCTGGGAAATGAAATATCTTCTCCTAAAAACTAGACAGAAGCATTCTCAGAAACTTCTGTGTGATGAGTGCATTCAACTCACAGATTTGAACACTGCTTTTGATAGAGCAGTTTGGAAACACTCCTTTTGTAAAATCTGCAAGTGTTTATTTGGAGCGCTTTGAGGCCTATCCTGGAAAAGGAAATATCTTCACATAATAACTAGACAGAAGCATTCTCAGAAACTTCTTTGTGATGAGTGCATTCTACTCACAGAGCTGAACCTTCTTTGTGATAGAAGAGTTTTCAAACTCTCTTTTTGTAGAATCTGCAAGTGCACATTTGGAACTGTTGGAGGCCAACGCTGGAAAAGGAAACATCCTCACATAGAAACTAGACAGAAGCATTCTCAGAAACTTGCTTGTGACGAGTGCATTCAACTCACAGACTTGAACCTTTCTTTTGAAAGAGCAGTTTTGGAACACTCTTTTTGTAGAATCTGCTAGTGTATATTTGGAGCGCTGTGAGGCCTATGCTGGGAAATGAAATATCTTCACCTAAAAACTAGACGGAAGCATTCTCCGAAACTTCTGTGTGATGAGTGCATTCAACTGACAGACTTGAACGTTCCTTTTGACAGAACAGTTTTGAAACACTCCTTTTGTAGAATCTGCAAGTGTTTATTTCGAACGCTTGGAGGCCTACGCTGGAAAAGGAAATGTCTTCAAATAACAACTACACAGAAGCATTCTCAGAAACTTCTTTGTGATGAGTGCATTCAACTCACAGACTTGAACCTTCCTTTTGAAAGAGCAGTTTTGAAACACTCTTTTTGTAGAATCTGCAAGTGGATATTTGGAGCGCTTTGAGGTCTATGCTGTGATATGAAATATCTTCTCCTAAAAACTAGACAGAAGCATTCTCAGAAACTTCTGTGTGATGAGTGCATTCAACTCACAGACTTGAACATTGCTTTTGATAGAGCAGTTTGGAAACACTCCTTTTGTAAAATCTGCAAGTGTTTATTTGGAGCGCTTTGAGGCCTATCCTGGAAAAGGAAATATCGTCACATAATAACTAGACAGAAGCATTCTCAGAAACTTCTTTGGATGAGTGCATTCTACTCACAGAATTGAACATTCTTTGTGATAGAAGAGTTTTCAAACTCTCTTTTTGTAGAATCTGCAAGTGCACTTTTGGAACTGTTGGAGGCCAACGCTGGAAAAGGAAACATCCTCACATAGAAACTAGACAGAAGCATTCTCAGAAACTTGCTTGTGACGAGTGCATTCAACTCACAGACTTGAACCTTTCTTTTGAAAGAGCAGTTTTGGAACACTCTTTTTGTAGAATCTGCTAGTGTATATTTGGAGCGCTGTGAGGCCTATGCTGGGAAATGAAATATCTTCACCTAAAAACTAGACGGAAGCATTCTCAGAAACTTCTGTGTGATGAGTGCATTCAACTCACAGACTTGAACGTTCCTTTTGATAGAACAGTTTTGAAACACTCCTTTTGTAGAATCTGCAAGTGTTTATTTCGAGTGCTTGGAGGCCTATGCTGGAAAAGGAAATGTCTTCAAATAACAACTACACAGAAGCATTCTCAGAAACTCCTTTGTGATGAGTGCATTCAACTCACAGACTTGAACCTTCCTTTTGAAAGAGCAGCTTTGAAACACTCTTTTTGTAGAATCTGCAAGTGGATATTTGGAGCGCTTTGAGGCCTATGCTGGGAAATGAAATATCTTCTCCTAAAAACTAGACAGAAGCATTCTCAGAAACTTCTGTGTGATGAGTGCATTCAACTCACAGACTTGAACATTGCTTTTGATAGAGCAGTTTGGAAACACTCCTTTTGTAAAATCTGCAAGTGTTTATTTGGAGCGCTTTGAGGCCTATCCTGGAAAAGGAAATATCCTCACATAATAACTAGACAGAAGCATTCTCAGAAACTTCTTTGTGATGAGTGCATTCTACTCACAGAGTTGAACCTTCTTTGTGATAGAAGAGTTTTCAAACTCTCTTTTTGTAGAATCTGCAAGTGCACATTTGGAACTGTTGGAGGCCAACGCTGGAAAAGGAAACATCCTCACATAGAAACTAGACAGAAGCATTCTCAGAAACTTGCTTGGACGAGTGCATTCAACTCACAGACTTGAACCTTTCTTTTGAAAGAGCAGTTTTGGAACACTCTTTTTGTAGAATCTGCTAGTGTATATTTGGAGCGCTGTGAGGCCTATGCTGGGAAATGAAATATCTTCACCTAAAAACTAGACGGAA
The DNA here is from genome assembly GCF_028885625.2 of Pongo pygmaeus. NCBI lineage: Eukaryota > Metazoa > Chordata > Mammalia > Primates > Hominidae > Pongo > Pongo pygmaeus. The sequence continues at coordinate 41,735,693 of NC_072392.2, forward strand.
GCATTCTCAGAAACTTCTGTGTGATGAGTGCATTCAACTCACAGACTTGAATGTTCCTTTTGATAGAACAGTTTTGAAACACTCCTTTTGTACAATCTGCAAGTGTTTATTTCGAGTGCTTGGAGGCCTATGCTGGAAAAGGAAATGTCTTCAAATAACAACTACACAGAAGCATTCTCAGAAACTTCTTTGTGATGAGTGCATTCAACTCACAGACTTGAACCTTCCTTTTGAAAGAGCAGCTTTGAAACACTCTTTTTGTAGAATCTGCAAGTGGATATTTGGAGCGCTTTGAGGCCTATGCTGGGAAATGAAATATTTTCTCCTAAAAACTAGACAGAAGCATTCTCAGAAACTTCTGTGTGATGAGTGCATTCAACTCACAGACTTGAACATTGCTTTTGATAGAGCAGTTTGGAAACACTCCTTTTGTAAAATCTGCAAGTGTTTATTTGGAGCGCTTTGAGGGCTATCCTGGAAAAGGAAATATCTTCACATAATAACTAGACAGAAGCATTCTCAGAAACTTCTTTGTGATGAGTGCATTCTACTCACAGAGTTGAACCTTCTTTGTGATAGAAGAGTTTTCAAACTCTCTTTTTGTAGAATCTGCAAGTGCACATTTGGAACTGTTGGAGGCCAACGCTGGAAAAGGAAACATCCTCACTTAAAAACTAGACAGAAGCATTCTCAGAAACTTGCTTGTGACGAGTGCATTCAACTCACAGACTTGAACTTTTCTTTTGAAAGAGCAGTTTTGGAACACTCTTTTTGTAGAATCTGCTAGTGTATATTTGGAGCGCTGTGAGGCCTATGCTGGGAAATGAAATATCTTCACCTAAAAACTAGACGGAAGCATTCTCCGAAACTTCTGTGTGATGAGTGCATTCAACTGACAGACTTGAACGTTCCTTTTGACAGAACAGTTTTGAAACACTCCTTTTGTAGAATCTGCAAGTGTTTATTTCGAACGCTTGGAGGCCTACGCTGGAAAAGGAAATGTCTTCAAATAACAACTACACAGAAGCATTCTCAGAAACTTCTTTGTGATGAGTGCATTCAACTCACAGACTTGAACCTTCCTTTTGAAAGAGCAGTTTTGAAACACTCTTTTTGTAGAATCTGCAAGTGGATATTTGGAGCGCTTTGAGGTCTATGCTGTGATATGAAATATCTTCTCCTAAAAACTAGACAGAAGCATTCTCAGAAACTTCTGTGTGATGAGTGCATTCAACTCACAGACTTGAACATTGCTTTTGATAGAGCAGTTTGGAAACACTCCTTTTGTAAAATCTGCAAGTGTTTATTTGGAGCGCTTTGAGGCCTATCCTGGAAAAGGAAATATCGTCACATAATAACTAGACAGAAGCATTCTCAGAAACTTCTTTGGATGAGTGCATTCTACTCACAGAGTTGAACATTCTTTGTGATAGAAGAGTTTTCAAACTCTCTTTTTGTAGAATCTGCAAGTGCACTTTTGGAACTGTTGGAGGCCAACGCTGGAAAAGGAAACATCCTCACATAGAAACTAGACAGAAGCATTCTCAGAAACTTGCTTGTGACGAGTGCATTCAACTCACAGACTTGAAACTTTCTTTTGAAAGAGCAGTTTTGGAACACTCTTTTTGTAGAATCTGCTAGTGTATATTTGGAGCGCTGTGAGGCCTATGCTGGGAAATGAAATATCTTCACCTAAAAACTAGACGGAAGCATTCTCCGAAACTTCTGTGTGATGAGTGCATTCAACTCACAGACTTGAACGTTCCTTTTGATAGAACAGTTTTGAAACACTCCTTTTGTAGAATCTGCAAGTGTTTATTTCGAGTGCTTGGAGGCCTATGCTGGAAAAGGAAATGTCTTCAAATAACAACTACACAGAAGCATTCTCAGAAACTCCTTTGTGATGAGTGCATTCAACTCACAGACTTGAACCTTCCTTTTGAAAGAGCAGCTTTGAAACACTCTTTTTGTAGAATCTGCAAGTGGATATTTGGAGCGCTTTGAGGCCTATGCTGGGAAATGAAATATCTTCTCCTAAAAACTAGACAGAAGCATTCTCAGAAACTTCTGTGTGATGAGTGCATTCAACTCACAGACTTGAACATTGCTTTTGATAGAGCAGTTTGGAAACACTCCTTTTGTAAAATCTGCAAGTGTTTATTTGGAGCGCTTCGAGGCCTATCCTGGAAAAGGAAATATCCTCACATAATAACTAGACAGAAGCATTCTCAGAAACTTCTTTGTGATGAGTGCATTCTACTCACAGAGTTGAACCTTCTTTGTGATAGAAGAGTTTTCAAACTCTCTTTTTGTAGAATCTGCAAGTGCACATTTGGAACTGTTGGAGGCCAACGCTGGAAAAGGAAACATCCTCACATAGAAACTAGACAGAAGCATTCTCAGAAACTTGCTTGGACGAGTGCATTCAACTCACAGACTTGAACCTTTCTTTTGAAAGAGCAGTTTTGGAACACTCTTTTTGTAGAATCTGCTAGTGTATATTTGGAGCGCTGTGAGGCCTATGCTGGGAAATGAAATATCTTCACCTAAAAACTAGACGGAAGCATTCTCAGAAACTTCTGTGTGATGAGTGCATTCAACTCACAGACTTGAATGTTCCTTTTGATAGAACAGTTTTGAAACACTCCTTTTGTACAATCTGCAAGTGTTTATTTCGAGTGCTTGGAGGCCTATGCTGGAAAAGGAAATGTCTTCAAATAACAACTACACAGAAGCATTCTCAGAAACTTCTTTGTGATGAGTGCATTCAACTCACAGACTTGAACCTTCCTTTTGAAAGAGCAGCTTTGAAACACTCTTTTTGTAGAATCTGCAAGTGGATATTTGGAGCGCTTTGAGGCCTATGCTGGGAAATGAAATATTTTCTCCTAAAAACTAGACAGAAGCATTCTCAGAAACTTCTGTGTGATGAGTGCATTCAACTCACAGACTTGAACACTGCTTTTGATAGAGCAGTTTGGAAACACTCCTTTTGTAAAATCTGCAAGTGTTTATTTGGAGCGCTTTGAGGCCTATCCTGGAAAAGGAAATATCTTCACATAATAACTAGACAGAAGCATTCTCAGAAACTTCTTTGTGATGAGTGCATTCTACTCACAGAGTTGATCCTTCTTTCTGATAGAAGTGTTTTCAAACTCTCTTTTTGTAGAATCTGCAAGTGCACATTTGGAACTGTTGGAGTCCAACGCTGGAAAAGGAAACATCCTCACATAGAAACTAGACAGAAGCATTCTCAGAAACTTGCTTGTGACGAGTGCATTCAACTCACAGACTTGAACCTTTCTTTTGAAAGAGCAGTTTTGGAACACTCTTTTTGTAGAATCTGCTAGTGTATATTTGGAGCGCTGTGAGGCCTATGCTGGGAAATGAAATATCTTCACCTAAAAACTAGACGGAAGCAATCTCCGAAAGTTCTGTGTGATGAGTGCATTCAACTGACAGACTTGAACGTTCCTTTTGATAGAACAGTTTTGAAACACTCCTTTTGTAGAATCTGCAAGTGTTTATTTCGAGTGCTTGGGGGTCTATGCTGGAAAAGGAAATGTCTTCAAATAACAACTACACAGAAGCATTCTCAGAAAATTCTTTGTGATGAGTGCCTTCAACCCACAGACTTGAACCTTCCTTTTGAAAGAGCAGTTTTGAAACACTCTTTTTGTAGAATCTGCAAGTGGATATTTGGAGCCCTTTGAGGCCTATGCTGGGAAATGAAATATCTTCTCCTAAAAACTAGACAGAAGCATTCTCAGAAACTTCTGTGTGATGAGTGCATTCAACTCACAGATTTGAACACTGCTTTTGATAGAGCAGTTTGGAAACACTCCTTTTGTAAAATCTGCAAGTGTTTATTTGGAGCGCTTTGAGGCCTATCCTGGAAAAGGAAATATCTTCACATAATAACTAGACAGAAGCATTCTCAGAAACTTCTTTGTGATGAGTGCATTCTACTCACAGAGCTGAACCTTCTTTGTGATAGAAGAGTTTTCAAAATCTCTTTTTGTAGAATCTGCAAGTGCACATTTGGAACTGTTGGAGGCCAACGCTGGAAAAGGAAACATCCTCACATAGAAACTAGACAGAAGCATTCTCAGAAACTTGCTTGTGACGAGTGCATTCAACTCACAGACTTGAACCTTTCTTTTGAAAGAGCAGTTTTGGAACACTCTTTTTGTAGAATCTGCTAGTGTATATTTGGAGCGCTGTGAGGCCTATGCTGGGAAATGAAATATCTTCACCTAAAAACTAGACGGAAGCATTCTCCGAAACTTCTGTGTGATGAGTGCATTCAACTGACAGACTTGAACGTTCCTTTTGACAGAACAGTTTTGAAACACTCCTTTTGTAGAATCTGCAAGTGTTTATTTCGAACGCTTGGAGGCCTACGCTGGAAAAGGAAATGTCTTCAAATAACAACTACACAGAAGCATTCTCAGAAACTTCTTTGTGATGAGTGCATTCAACCCACAGACTTGAACCTTCCTTTTGAAAGAGCAGTTTTGAAACACTCTTTTTGTAGAATCTGCAAGTGGATATTTGGAGCGCTTTGAGGTCTATGCTGTGATATGAAATATCTTCTCCTAAAAAGTAGACAGAAGCATTCTCAGAAACTTCTGTGTGATGAGTGCATTCAACTCACAGACTTGAACAATGCTTTTGATAGAGCAGTTTGGAAACACTCCTTTTGTAAAATCTGCAAGTGTTTATTTGGAGCGCTTTGAGGCCTATCCTGGAAAAGGAAATATCGTCACATAATAACTAGACAGAAGCATTCTCAGAAACTTCTTTGGAGGAGTGCATTCTACTCACAGAGTTGAACATTCTTTGTGATAGAAGAGTTTTCAAACTCTCTTTTTGTAGAATCTGCAAGTGCACTTTTGGAACTGTTGGAGGCCAACGCTGGAAAAGGAAACATCCTCACATAGAAACTAGACAGAAGCATTCTCAGAAACTTGCTTGTGACGAGTGCATTCAACTCACAGACTTGAACCTTTCTTTTGAAAGAGCAGTTTTGGAACACTCTTTTTGTAGAATCTGCTAGTGTATATTTGGAGCGCTGTGAGGCCTATGCTGGGAAATGAAATATCTTCACCTAAAAACTAGACGGAAGCATTCTCAGAAACTTCTGTGTGATGAGTGCATTCAACTCACAGACTTGAACGTTCCTTTTGATAGAACAGTTTTGAAACACTCCTTTTGTAGAATCTGCAAGTGTTTCTTTCGAGTGCTTGGAGGCCTATGCTGGAAAAGGAAATGTCTTCAAATAACAACTACACAGAAGCATTCTCAGAAACTTCTTTGTGATGAGTGCATTCAACTCACAGACTTGAACCTTCCTTTTGAAAGAGCAGTTTTGAAACACTCTTTTTGTAGAATCTGCAAGTTGATATTTGGAGCACTTTGAGGCCTATGCTGGGAAATGAAATATCTTCTCCTAAAAACTAGACAGAAGCATTCTCAGAAACTTCTGTGTGATGAGTGCATTCAACTCACAGTCTTGAACACTGCTTTTGATAGAGCAGTTTGGAAACACTCCTTTTGTAAAATCTGCAAGTGTTTATTTGGAGCGCATTGAGGTCTATCCTGGAAAAGGAAATATCTTCACATAATAACTAGACAGAAGCATTCTCAGAAACTTCTTTGCGATGAGTGCATTCTACGCACAGAGTTGAACCTTCTTTGTGATAGAAGAGTTTTCAAACTCTCTGTTTGTAGAATCTGCAAGTGCACATTTGGAACTGTTGGAGGCCAACGCTGGAAAAGGAAACATCCTCACTTAGAAACTAGACAGAAGCATTCTCAGAAACTTGCTTGTGACGAGTGCATTCAACTCACAGACTTGAAACTTTCTTTTGAAAGAGCAGTTTTGGAACACTCTTTTTGTAGAATCTGCTAGTGTATATTTGGAGCGCTGTGAGGCCTATGCTGGGAAATGAAATATCTTCACCTAAAAACTAGACGGAAGCATTCTCAGAAACTTCTGTGTGATGAGTGCATTCAACTCACAGGCTTGAACGTTCCTTTTGATAGAACAGTTTTGAAACACTCCTTTTGTAGAATCTGCAAATGTTTATTTCGAGTGCTTGGGGGCCTATGCTGGAAAAGGAAATGTCTTCAAATAACAACTACACAGAAGCATTCTCAGAAACTTCTTTGTGATGAGTGCATTCAACTCACAGACTTGAACCTTCCTTTTGAAAGAGCAGTTTTGAAACACTCTTTTTGTAGAATCTGCAAGTGGATATTTGGAGCGCTTTGAGGCCTATGCTGGGAAATGAAATATCTTCTCCTAAAAACTTGAGAGAAGCATTCTCAGAAACTTCTGTGTGATGAGTGCATTCAACTCACAGACTTGAACACTGCTTTTGATAGAGCAGTTTGGAAACACTCCTTTTGTAAAATCTGCAAGTGTTTATTTAGAGCGCTTTGAGGCCTATCCTGGAAAAGGAAATATCGTCACATAATAACTAGACAGAAGCATTCTCAGAAACTTCTTTGTGATGAGTGCATTCTACTCACGGAGTTGAACCTTCTTTGTGATAGAAGAGTTTTCAATCTCTCTTTCTGTAGAATCTGCAAGTGCACATTTGAAACTGTTGGAGGCCAACGCTGGAAAAGGAAACATCCTCACATAGAAACTAGACAGAAGCATTCTCAGAAACTTGCTTGTGACGAGTGCATTCAACTCACAGACTTGAACCTTTCTTTTGAAAGAGCAGTTTTGGAACACTCTTTTTGTAGAATCTGCTAGTGTATATTTGGAGCGCTGTGAGGCCTATGCTGGGAAATGAAATATCTTCACCTAAAAACTAGACGGAAGCATTCTCCGAAACTTCTGTGTGATGAGTGCATTCAACTGACAGACTTGAACGTTCCTTTTGACAGAACAGTTTTGAAACACTCCTTTTGTAGAATCTGCAAGTGTTTATTTCGAACGCTTGGAGGCCTACGCTGGAAAAGGAAATGTCTTCAAATAACAACTACACAGAAGCATTCTCAGAAACTTCTTTGTGATGAGTGCATTCAACTCACAGACTTGAACCTTCCTTTTGAAAGAGCAGTTTTGAAACACTCTTTTTGTAGAATCTGCAAGTGGATATTTGGAGCGCTTTGAGGTCTATGCTGTGATATGAAATATCTTCTCCTAAAAACTAGACAGAAGCATTCTCAGAAACTTCTGTGTGATGAGTGCATTCAACTCACAGACTTGAACATTGCTTTTGATAGAGCAGTTTGGAAACACTCCTTTTGTAAAATCTGCAAGTGTTTATTTGGAGCGCTTTGAGGCCTATCCTGGAAAAGGAAATATCGTCACATAATAACTAGACAGAAGCATTCTCAGAAACTTCTTTGGATGAGTGCATTCTACTCACAGAGTTGAACATTCTTTGTGATAGAAGAGTTTTCAAACTCTCTTTTTGTAGAATCTGCAAGTGCACTTTTGGAACTGTTGGAGGCCAACGCTGGAAAAGGAAACATCCTCACATAGAAACTAGACAGAAGCATTCTCAGAAACTTGCTTGTGACGAGTGCATTCAACTCACAGACTTGAACCTTTCTTTTGAAAGAGCAGTTTTGGAACACTCTTTTTGTAGAATCTGCTAGTGTATATTTGGAGCGCTGTGAGGCCTATGCTGGGAAATGAAATATCTTCACCTAAAAACTAGACGGAAGCATTCTCAGAAACTTCTGTGTGATGAGTGCATTCAACTCACAGACTTGAACGTTTCTTTTGATAGAACAGTTTTGAAACACTCCTTTTGTAGAATCTGCAAGTGTTTATTTCGAGTGCTTGGAGGCCTATGCTGGAAAAGGAAATGTCTTCAAATAACAACTACACAGAAGCATTCTCAGAAACTCCTTTGTGATGAGTGCATTCAACTCACAGACTTGAACCTTCCTTTTGAAAGAGCAGCTTTGAAACACTCTTTTTGTAGAATCTGCAAGTGGATATTTGGAGCGCTTTGAGGCCTATGCTGGGAAATGAAATATCTTCTCCTAAAAACTAGACAGAAGCATTCTCAGAAACTTCTGTGTGATGAGTGCATTCAACTCACAGACTTGAACATTCCTTTTGATAGAGCAGTTTGGAAACACTCCTTTTGTAAAATCTGCAATTGTTTATTTGGAGCGCTTTGAGGCCTATCCTGGAAAAGGAAATATCCTCACATAATAACTAGACAGAAGCATTCTCAGAAACTTCTTTGTGATGAGTGCATTCTACTCACAGAGTTGAACCTTCTTTGTGATAGAAGAGTTTTCAAACTCTCTTTTTGTAGAATCTGCAAGTGCACATTTGGAACTGTTGGAGGCCAACGCTGGAAAAGGAAACATCCTCACATAGAAACTAGACAGAAGCATTCTCAGAAACTTGCTTGGACGAGTGCATTCAACTCACAGACTTGAACTTTCTTTTGAAAGAGCAGTTTTGGAACACTCTTTTCGTAGAATCTGCTAGTGTATATTTGGAGCGCTGTGAGGCCTATGCTGGGAAATGAAATATCTTCACCTAAAAACTAGACGGAAGCAATCTCCGAAACTTCTGTGTGATGAGTGCATTCAACTCACAGACTTGAACGTTCCTTTTGATAGAACAGTTTTGAAACACTCCTTTTGTAGAATCTGCAAGTGTTTATTTCGAGTGCTTGGGGGTCTATGCTGGAAAAGGAAATGTCTTCAAATAACAACTACACAGAAGCATTCTCAGAAACTTCTTTGTGATGAGTGCCTTCAACTCACAGACTTGAACCTTCCTTTTGAAAGAGCAGTTTTGAAACACTCTTTTTGTAGAATCTGCAAGTGGATAATTGGAGCGCTTTGAGGCCTATGCTGGGAAATGAAATATCTTCTCCTAAAAACTAGACAGAAGCATTCTCAGAAACTTCTGTGTGATGAGTGCATTCAACTCACAGATTTGAACACTGCTTTTGACAGAGCAGTTTGGAAACACTCCTTTTGTAAAATCTGCAAGTGTTTATTTGGAGCGCTTTGAGGCCTATCCTGGAAAAGGAAATATCTTCACATAATAACTAGACAGAAGCATTCTCAGAAACTTCTTTGTGATGAGTGCATTCTACTCACAGAGCTGAACCTTCTTTGTGATAGAAGAGTTTTCAAACTCTCTTTTTGTAGAATCTGCAAGTGCGCATTTGGAACTGTTGGAGGCCAACGCTGGAAAAGGAAACATCCTCACATAGAAACTAGACAGAAGCATTCTCAGAAACTTGCTTGTGACGAGTGCATTCAACTCACAGACTTGAACCTTTCTTTTGAAAGAGCAGTTTTGGAACACTCTTTTTGTAGAATCTGCTAGTGTATATTTGGAGCGCTGTGAGGCCTATGCTGGGAAATGAAATATCTTCACCTGAAAACTAGACGGAAGCATTCTCCGAAACTTCTGTGTGATGAGTGCATTCAACTCACAGACTTGAACGTTCCTTTTGAGAGAACAGTTTTGAAACACTCCTTTTGTAGAATCTGCAAGTGTTTATTTCGAACGCTTGGAGGCCTACGCTGGAAAAGGAAATGTCTTCAAATAACAACTACACAGAAGCATTCTCAGAAACTTCTTTGTGATGAGTGCATTCAACTCACAGACTTGAACCTTCCTTTTGAAAGAGCAGTTTTGAAACACTCTTTTTGTAGAATCTGCAAGTGGATATTTGGAGCGCTTTGAGGTCTATGCTGTGATATGAAATATCTTCTCCTAAAAACTAGACAGAAGCATTCTCAGAAACTTCTGTGTGATGAGTGCATTCAACTCACAGACTTGAACATTGCTTTTGATAGAGCAGTTTGGAAACACTCCTTTTGTAAAATCTGCAAGTGTTTATTTGGAGCGCTTTGAGGGCTATCCTGGAAAAGGAAATATCGTCACATAATAACTAGACAGAAGCATTCTCAGAAACTTCTTTGTGATGAGTGCATTCTACTCACGGAGTTGAACCTTCTTTGTGATAGAAGAGTTTTCAATCTCTCTTTCTGTAGAATCTGCAAGTGCACATTTGGAACTGTTAGAAGCCAACGCTGGAAAAGGAAACATCCTCACATAGAAACTAGACAGAAGCATTCTCAGAAACTTGCTTGTGACGAGTGCATTCAACTCACAGACTTGAACCTTTCTTTTGAAAGAGCAGTTTTGGAACACTCTTTTTGTAGAATCTGCTAGTGTATATTTGGAGCGCTGTGAGGCCTATGCTGGGAAATGAAATATCTTCACCTAAAAACTAGACGGAAGCATTCTCAGAAACTTCTGTGTGATGAGTGCATTCAACTCACAGACTTGAACGTTCCTTTTTATAGAACAGTTTTGAAACACTCCTTTGTAGAATCTGCAAGTGTTTCTTTCGAGAGCTTGGAGGCCTATGCTGGAAAAGGAAATGTCTTCAAATAACAACTACACAGAAGCATTCTCAGAAACTTCTTTGTGATGAGTGCATTCAACTCACAGACTTGAACCTTCCTTTTGAAAGAGCAGTTTTGAAACACTCTTTTTGTAGAATCTGCAAGTGGATATTTGGAGCGCTTTGAGGTCTATGCTGTGATATGAAATATCTTCTCCTAAAAACTAGACAGAAGCATTCTCAGAAACTTCTGTGTGATGAGTGCATTCAACTCACAGACTTGAACATTGCTTTTGATAGAGCAGTTTGGAAACACTCCTTTTGTAAAATCTGCAAGTGTTTATTTGGAGCGCTTTGAGGCCTATCCTGGAAAAGGAAATATCGTCACATAATAACTAGACAGAAGCATTCTCAGAAACTTCTTTGGATGAGTGCATTCTACTCACAGAGTTGAACATTCTTTGTGATAGAAGAGTTTTCAAACTCTCTTTTTGTAGAATCTGCAAGTGCACTTTTGGAACTGTTGGAGGCCAACGCTGGAAAAGGAAACATCCTCACATAGAAACTAGACAGAAGCATTCTCAGAAACTTGCTTGTGACGAGTGCATTCAACTCACAGACTTGAACCTTTCTTTTGAAAGACCAGTTTTGGAACACTCTTTTTGTAGAATCTGCTAGTGTATATTTGGAGCGCTGTGAGGCCTATGCTGGGAAATGAAATATCTTCACCTAAAAACTAGACGGAAGCATTCTCAGAAACTTCTGTGTGATGAGTGCATTCAACTCACAGACTTGAACGTTCCTTTTGATAGAACAGTTTTGAAACACTCCTTTTGTAGAATCTGCAAGTGTTTATTTCGAGTGCTTGGAGGCCTATGCTGGAAAAGGAAATGTCTTCAAATAACAACTACACAGAAGCATTCTCAGAAACTCCTTTGTGATGAGTGCATTCAACTCACAGACTTGAACCTTCCTTTTGAAAGAGCAGCTTTGAAACACTCTCTTTGTAGAATCTGCAAGTGGATATTTGGAGCGCTTTGAGGCCTATGCTGGGAAATGAAATATCTTCTCCTAAAAACTAGACAGAAGCATTCTCAGAAACTTCTGTGTGATGAGTGCATTCAACTCACAGACTTGAACATTGCTTTTGATAGAGCAGTTTGGAAACACTCCTTTTGTAAAATCTGCAAGTGTTTATTTGGAGCGCTTTGAGGCCTATCCTGGAAAAGGAAATATCCTCACATAATAACTAGACAGAAGCATTCTCAGAAACTTCTTTGTGATGAGTGCATTCTACTCACAGAGTTGAACCTTCTTTGTGATAGAAGAGTTTTCAAACTCTCTTTTTGTAGAATCTGCAAGTGCACATTTGGAACTGTTGGAGTCCAACGCTGGAAAAGGAAACATCCTCACATAGAAACTAGACAGAAGCATTCTCAGAAACTTGCTTGGACGAGTGCATTCAACTCACAGACTTGAACCTTTCTTTTGAAAGAGCAGTTTTGGAACACTCTTTTTGTAGAATCTGCTAGTGTATATTTGGAGCGCTGTGAGGCCTATGCTGGGAAATGAAATATCTTCACCTAAAAACTAGACGGAAGCAATCTCCGAAACTTCTGTGTGATGAGTGCATTCAACTCACAGACTTGAACGTTCCTTTTGATAGAACAGTTTTGAAACACTCCTTTTGTAGAATCTGCAAGTGTTTATTTCGAGTGCTTGGGGGTCTATGCTGGAAAAGGAAATGTCTTCAAATAACAACTACACAGAAGCATTCTCAGAAACTTCTTTGTGATGAGTGCATTCAACTCACAGACTTGAACCTTCCTTTTGAAAGAGCAGTTTTGAAACACTCTTTTTGTAGAATCTGCAAGTGGATATTTGGAGCGCTTTGAGGTCTATGCTGTGATATGAAATATCTTCTCCTAAAAACTAGACAGAAGCATTCTCAGAAACTTCTGTGTGATGAGTGCATTCAACTCACAGACTTGAACATTGCTTTTGATAGAGCAGTTTGGAAACACTCCTTTTGTAAAATCTGCAAGTGTTTATTTGGAGCGCTTTGAGGGCTATCCTGGAAAAGGAAATATCGTCACATAATAACTAGACAGAAGCATTCTCAGAAACTTCTTTGTGATGAGTGCATTCTACTCACGGAGTTGAACCTTCTTTGTGATAGAAGAGTTTTCAATCTCTCTTTCTGTAGAATCTGCAAGTGCACATTTGGAACTGTTAGACGCCAACGCTGGAAAAGGAAACATCCTCACATAGAAACTAGACAGAAGCATTCTCAGAAACTTGCTTGTGACGAGTGCATTCAACTCACAGACTTGAACCTTTCTTTTGAAAGAGCAGTTTTGGAACACTCTTTTTGTAGAATCTGCTAGTGTATATTTGGAGCGCTGTGAGGCCTATGCTGGGAAATGAAATATCTTCACCTAAAAACTAGACGGAAGCATTCTCAGAAACTTCTGTGTGATGAGTGCATTCAACTCACAGACTTGAACGTTCCTTTTTATAGAACAGTTTTGAAACACTCCTTTGTAGAATCTGCAAGTGTTTCTTTCGAGAGCTTGGAGGCCTATGCTGGAAAAGGAAATGTCTTCAAATAACAACTACACAGAAGCATTCTCAGAAACTTCTTTGTGATGAGTGCATTCAACTCACAGACTTGAACCTTCCTTTTGAAAGAGCAGTTTGAAACACTCTTTTTGTAGAATCTGCAAGTTGATATTTGGAGCACTTTGAGGCCTATGCTGGGAAATGAAATATCTTCTCCTAAAAACTAGACAGAAGCATTCTCAGAAACTTCTGTGTGATGAGTGCATTCAACTCACAGTCTTGAACACTGCTTTTGATAGAGCAGTTTGGAAACACTCCTTTTGTAAAATCTGCAAGTGTTTATTTGGAGCGCATTGAGGCCTATCCTGGAAAAGGAAATATCTTCACATAATAAATAGACAGAAGCATTCTCAGAAACTTCTTTGTGATGAGTGCATTCTACGCACAGAGTTGAACCTTCTTTGTGATAGAAGAGTTTTCAAACTCTCTTTTTGTAGAATCTGCAAGTGCACATTTGGAACTGTTGGAGGCCAACGCTGGAAAAGGAAACATCCTCACTTAGAAACTAGACAGAAGCATTCTCAGAAACTTGCTTGTGACGAGTGCATTCAACTCACAGACTTGAACCTTTCTTTTGAAAGAGCAGTTTTGGAACACTCTTTTTGTAGAATCTGCTAGTGTATATTTGGAGCGCTGTGAGGCCTATGCTGGGAAATGAAATATCTTCACCTAAAAACTAGACGGAAGCATTCTCAGAAACTTCTGTGTGATGAGTGCATTCAACTCGCAGGCTTGAACGTTCCTTTTGATAGAACAGTTTTGAAACACTCCTTTTGTAGAATCTGCAAGTGTTTATTTCGAGTGCTTGGGGGCCTATGCTGGAAAAGGAAATGTCTTCAAATAACAACTACACAGAAGCATTCTCAGAAACTTCTTTGTGATGAGTGCATTCAACTCACAGACTTGAACGTTCCTTTTGAAAGAGCAGTTTTGAAACACTCTTTTTGTAGAATCTGCAAGTGGATATTTGGATCGCTTTGAGGCCTATGCTGGGAAATGAAATATCTTCTCCTAAAAACTTGAGAGAAGCATTCTCAGAAACTTCTGTGTGATGAGTGCATTCAACTCACAGACTTGAACACTGCTTTTGATAGAGCAGTTTGGAAACACTCCTTTTGTAAAATCTGCAAGTGTTTATTTGGAGCGCTTTGAGGCCTATCCTGGAAAAGGAAATATCGTCACATAATAACTAGACAGAAGCATTCTCAGAAACTTCTTTGTGATGAGTGCATTCTACTCACAGAGCTGAACCTTCTTTGTGATAGAAGAGTTTTCAAACTCTCTTTTTGTAGAATCTGCAAGTGCACTTTTGGAACTGTTGGAGGCCAACGCTGGAAAAGGAAACAGCCTCACATAGAAACTAGACAGAAGCATTCTCAGAAACTTGCTTGTGACGAGTGCATTCAACTCACAGACTTGAACCTTTCTTTTGAAAGAGCAGTTTTGGAACACTCTTTTTGTAGAATCTGCTAGTGTATATTTGGAGCGCTGTGAGGCCTATGCTGGGAAATGAAATATCTTCACCTAAAAACTAGACGGAAGCATTCTCAGAAACTTCTGTGTGATGAGTGCATTCAACTCACAGACTTGAACGTTCCTTTTGATAGAACAGTTTTGAAACACTCCTTTTGTAGAATCTGCAAGTGTTTATTTCGAGTGCTTGGAGGCCTATGCTGGAAAAGGAAATGTCTTCAAATAACAACTACACAGAAGCATTCTCAGAAACTCCTTTGTGATGAGTGCATTCAACTCACAGACTTGAACCTTCCTTTTGAAAGAGCAGCTTTGAAACACTCTTTTTGTAGAATCTGCAAGTGGATATTTGGAGCGCTTTGAGGCCTATGCTGGGAAATGAAATATCTTCTCCTAAAAACTAGACAGAAGCATTCTCAGAAACTTCTGTGTGATGAGTGCATTCAACTCACAGACTTGAACATTGCTTTTGATAGAGCAGTTTGGAAACACTCCTTTTGTAAAATCTGCAAGTGTTTATTTGGAGCGCTTTGAGGCCTATCCTGGAAAAGGAAATATCCTCACATAATAACTAGACAGAAGCATTCTCAGAAACTTCTTTGTGATGAGTGCATTCTACTCACAGAGTTGAACCTTCTTTGTGATAGAAGAGTTTTCAAACTCTCTTTTTGTAGAATCTGCAAGTGCACATTTGGAACTGTTGGAGGCCAACGCTGGAAAATGAAACATCCTCACATAGAAACTAGACAGAAGCATTCTCAGAAACTTGCTTGGACGAGTGCATTCAACTCACAGACTTGAACCTTTCTTTTGAAAGAGCAGTTTTGGAACACTCTTTTTGTAGAATCTGCTAGTGTATATTTGGAGCGCTGTGAGGCCTATGCTGGGAAATGAAATATCTTCACCTAAAAACTAGACGGAAGCAATCTCCGAAACTTCTGTGTGATGAGTGCATTCAACTCACAGACTTGAACGTTCCTTTTGATAGAACAGTTTTGAAACACTCCTTTTGTAGAATCTGCAAGTGTTTATTTCGAGTGCTAGGGGGTCTATGCTGGAAAAGGAAATGTCTTCAAATAACAACTACACAGAAGCATTCTCAGAAACTTCTTTGTGATGAGTGCCTTCAACTCACAGACTTGAACCTTCCTTTTGAAAGAGCAGTTTTGAAACACTCTTTTTGTAGAATCTGCAAGTGGATATTTGGAGCGCTTTGAGGCCTATGCTGGGAAATGAAATATCTTCTCCTAAAAACTAGACAGAAGCATTCTCAGAAACTTCTGTGTGATGAGTGCATTCAACTCACAGATTTGAACACTGCTTTTGATAGAGCAGTTTGGAAACACTCCTTTTGTAAAATCTGCAAGTGTTTATTTGGAGCGCTTTGAGGCCTATCCTGGAAAAGGAAATATCTTCACATAATAACTAGACAGAAGCATTCTCAGAAACTTCTTTGTGATGAGTGCATTCTACTCACAGAGCTGAACCTTCTTTGTGATAGAAGAGTTTTCAAACTCTCTTTTTGTAGAATCTGCAAGTGCAAATTTGGAACTGTTGGAGGCCAACGCTGGAAAAGGAAACATCCTCACATAGAAACTAGACAGAAGCATTCTCAGAAACTTGCTTGTGACGAGTGCATTCAACTCACAGACTTGAACCTTTCTTTTGAAAGAGCAGTTTTGGAACACTCTTTTTGTAGAATCTGCTAGTGTATATTTGGAGCGCTGTGAGGCCTATGCTGGGAAATGAAATATCTTCACCTGAAAACTAGACGGAAGCATTCTCCGAAACTTCTGTGTGATGAGTGCATTCAACTCACAGACTTGAACGTTCCTTTTGAGAGAACAGTTTTGAAACACTCCTTTTGTAGAATCTGCAAGTGTTTATTTCGAACGCTTGGAGGCCTACGCTGGAAAAGGAAATGTCTTCAAATAACAACTACACAGAAGCATTCTCAGAAACTTCTTTGTGATGAGTGCATTCAACTCACAGACTTGAACCTTCCTTTTGAAAGAGCAGTTTTGAAACACTCTTTTTGTAGAATCTGCAAGTGGATATTTGGAGCGCTTTGAGGTCTATGCTGTGATATGAAATATCTTCTCCTAAAAACTAGACAGAAGCATTCTCAGAAACTTCTGTGTGATGAGTGCATTCAACTCACAGATTTGAACATTGCTTTTGATAGAGCAGTTTGGAAACACTCCTTTTGTAAAATCTGCAAGTGTTTATTTGGAGCGCTTTGAGGGCTATCCTGGAAAAGGAAATATCGTCACATAATAACTAGACAGAAGCATTCTCAGAAACTTCTTTGTGATGAGTGCATTCTACTCACGGAGTTGAACCTTCTTTGTGATAGAAGAGTTTTCAATCTCTCTTTCTGTAGAATCTGCAAGTGCACATTTGGAACTGTTAGACGCCAACGCTGGAAAAGGAAACATCCTCACACAGAAACTAGACAGAAGCATTCTCAGAAACTTGCTTGTGACGAGTGCATTCAACTCACAGATTTGAACCTTTCTTTTGAAAGAGCAGTTTTGGAACACTCTTTTTGTAGAATCTGCTAGTGTATATTTGGAGCGCTGTGAGGCCTATGCTGGGAAATGAAATATCTTCACCTAAAAACTAGACGGAAGCATTCTCCGAAACTTCTGTGTGATGAGTGCATTCAACTCACAGACTTGAACGTTCCTTTTTATAGAACAGTTTTGAAACACTCCTTTGTAGAATCTGCAAGTGTTTCTTTCGAGAGCTTGGAGGCCTATGCTGGAAAAGGAAATGTCTTCAAATAACAACTACACAGAAGCATTCTCAGAAACTTCTTTGTGATGAGTGCATTCAACTCACAGACTTGAACCTTCCTTTTGAAAGAGCAGTTTGAAACACTCTTTTTGTAGAATCTGCAAGTTGATATTTGGAGCACTTTGAGGCCTATGCTGGGAAATGAAATATCTTCTCCTAAAAACTAGACAGAAGCATTCTCAGAAACTTCTGTGTGATGAGTGCATTCAAATCTCAGCCTTGAACATTGCTTTTGATAGAGCAGTTTGGAAACACTCCTTTTGTAAAATCTGCAACTGTTTATTTGGAGCGCTTTGAGGCCTATCCTGGAAAAGGAAATATCCTCACATAATAACTAGACAGAAGCATTCTCAGAAACTTCTTTGGATGACTGCATTCTACTCACAGAGTTGAACATTCTTTGTGATAGAAGAGTTTTCAAACTCTCTTTTTGTAGAATCTGCAAGTGCACTTTTGGAACTGTTGGAGGCCAACGCTGGAAAAGGAAACATCCTCACATAGAAACTAGACAGAAGCATTCTCAGAAACTTGCTTGTGACGAGTGCATTCAACTCACAGACTTGAACCTTTCTTTTGAAAGAGCAGTTTTGGAACACTCTTTTTGTAGAATCTGCTAGTGTATATTTGGAGCGCTGTGAGGCCTATGCTGGGAAATGAAATATCTTCACCTAAAAACTAGACGGAAGCATTCTCCGAAGCTTCTGTGTGATGAGTGCATTCAACTCACAGACTTGAACGCTCCTTTTGATAGAACAGTTTGGAAACACTCCTTTTGTACAATCTGCAAGTGTTTATTTCGAGTGCTTGGAGGCCTATGCTGGAAAAGGAAATGTCTTCAAATAACAACTACACAGAAGCATTCTCAGAAACTCCTTTGTGATGAGTGCATTCAACTCACAGACTTGAACCTTCCTTTTGAAAGAGCAGCTTTGAAACACTCTTTTTGTAGAATCTGCAAGTGGATATTTGGAGCACTTTGAGGCCTATGCTGGGAAATGAAATATCTTCTCCTAAAAACTAGACAGAAGCATTCTCAGAAACTTCTGTGTGATGAGTGCATTCAACTCACAGACTTGAACACTGCTTTTGATAGAGCAGTTTGGAAACACTCCTTTTGTAAAATCTGCAAGTGTTTATTTGGAGCGCTTTGAGGCCTATCCTGGAAAAGGAAATATCTTCACATAATAACTAGACAGAAGCATTCTCAGAAACTTCTTTGCGATGAGTGCATTCTACTCACAGAGTTGAACCTTCTTTGTGATGGAAGAGTTTTCAAACTCTCTTTTTGTAGAATCTGCAAGTGCACATTTGGAACTGTTGGAGGCCAACGCTGGAAAAGGAAACATCCTCACATAGAAACTAGACAGAAGCATTCTCAGAAACTTGCTTGTGACGAGTGCATTCAACTCACAGACTTGAACTTTTCTTTTGAAAGAGCAGTTTTGGAACACTCTTTTTGTAGAATCTGCTAGTGTATATTTGGAGCGCTATGAGGCCTATGCTGGGAAATGAAATATCTTCACCTAAAAACTAGACGGAAGCATTCTCAGAAAACTCTGTGTGATGAGTGCATTCAACTCACAGACTTGAACGTTCCTTTTGATAGAACAGTTTTGAAACACTCCTCTTTTAGAATCTGCAAGTCTTTATTTCGAGCGCTTGGAGGCCTATGCTGGAAAAGGAAATGTCTTCAAATAACAACTACACAGAAGCATTCTCAGAAACTTCTTTGTGATGAGTGCATTCAACTCACAGACTTGAACCTTCCTTTTGAAAGAGCAGTTTTGAAACACTCTTTTTGTAGAATCTGCAAGTGGATACTTGGAGCGCTTTGAGGCCTATGCTGGGATATGAAATATCTTCTCCTAAAAACTAGACAGAAGCATTCTCAGAAACTTCTGTGTGATGAGTGCATTCAACTCACAGACTTGAACATTGCTTTTGATAGAGCAGTTTGGAAACACTCCTTTTGTAAAATCTGCAAGTGTTTATTTGGAGCGCTTTGAGGGCTATCCTGGAAAAGGAAATATCTTCACATAATAACTAGACAGAAGCATTCTCAGAAACTTCTTTGTGATGAGTGCATTCTACTCACAGAGTTGAACCTTCTTTGTGATAGAAGAGTTTTCAAACTCTCTTTTTGTAGAATCTGCAAGTGCACATTTGGAACTGTTGGAGGCCAACGCTGGAAAAGGAAACATCCTCACTTAAAAACTAGACAGAAGCATTCTCAGAAACTTGCTTGTGACGAGTGCATTCAACTCACAGACTTGAACTTTTCTTTTGAAAGAGCAGTTTTGGAACACTCTTTTTGTAGAATCTGCTAGTGTATATTTGGAGCGCTGTGAGGCCTATGCTGGGAAATGAAATATCTTCACCTAAAAACTAGACGGAAGCAATCTCCGAAAGTTCTGTGTGATGAGTGCATTCAACTCACAGACTTGAACGTTCCTTTTGATAGAACAGTTTTGAAACACTCCTTTTGTAGAATCTGCAAGTGTTTATTTCGAGTGCTTGGGGGTCGATGCTGGAAAAGGAAATGTCTTCAAATAACAACTACACAGAAGCATTCTCAGAAACTTCTTTGTGATGAGTGCCTTCAACTCACAGACTTGAACCTTCCTTTTGAAAGAGCAGTTTTGAAACACTCTTTTTGTAGAATCTGCAAGTGGATATTTGGAGCGCTTTGAGGCCTATGCTGGGAAATGAAATATCTTCTCCTAAAAACTAGACAGAAGCATTCTCAGAAACTTCTGTGTGATGAGTGCATTCAACTCACAGATTTGAACACTGCTTTTGATAGAGCAGTTTGGAAACACTCCTTTTGTAAAATCTGCAAGTGTTCATTTGGAGCGCTTTGAGGCCTATCCTGGAAAAGGAAATATCTTCACATAATAACTAGACAGAAGCATTCTCAGAAACTTCTTTGTGATGAGTGCATTCTACTCACAGAGCTGAACCTTCTTTGTGATAGAAGAGTTTTCAAACTCTCTTTTTGTAGAATCTGCAAGTGCACATTTGGAACTGTTGGAGGCCAACGCTGGAAAAGGAAACATCCTCACATAGAAACTAGACAGAAGCATTCTCAGAAACTTGCTTGTGACGAGTGCATTCAACTCACAGACTTGAACCTTTCTTTTGAAAGAGCAGTTTTGGAACACTCTTTTTGTAGAATCTGCTAGTGTATATTTGGAGCGCTGTGAGGCCTATGCTGGGAAATGAAATATCTTCACCTAAAAACTAGACGGAAGCATTCTCCGAAACTTCTGTGTGATGAGTGCATTCAACTGACAGACTTGAACGTTCCTTTTGACAGAACAGTTTTGAAACACTCCTTTTGTAGAATCTGCAAGTGTTTATTTCGAACGCTTGGAGGCCTACGCAGGAAAAGGAAATGTCTTCAAATAACAACTACACAGAAGCATTCTCAGAAACTTCTTTGTGATGAGTGCATTCAACCCACAGACTTGAACCTTCCTTTTGAAAGAGCAGTTTTGAAACACTCTTTTTGTAGAATCTGCAAGTGGATATTTGGAGCGCTTTGAGGTCTATGCTGTGATATGAAATATCTTCTCCTAAAAAGTAGACAGAAGCATTCTCAGAAACTTCTGTGTGATGAGTGCATTCAACTCACAGACTTGAACAATGCTTTTGATAGAGCAGTTTGGAAACACTCCTTTTGTAAAATCTGCAAGTGTTTATTTGGAGCGCTTTGAGGCCTATCCTGGAAAAGGAAATATCGTCACATAATAACTAGACAGAAGCATTCTCAGAAACTTCTTTGGAGGAGTGCATTCTACTCACAGAGTTGAACATTCTTTGTGATAGAAGAGTTTTCAAACTCTCTTTTTGTAGAATCGGCAAGTGCACTTTTGGAACTGTTGGAGGCCAACGCTGGAAAAGGAAACATCCTCACATAGAAACTAGACAGAAGCATTCTCAGAAACTTGCTTGTGACGAGTGCATTCAACTCACAGACTTGAACCTTTCTTTTGAAAGAGCAGTTTTGGAACACTGTTTTTGTAGAATCTGCTAGTGTATATTTGGAGCGCTGTGAGGCCTATGCTGGGAAATGAAATATCTTCACCTAAAAACTAGACGGAAGCATTCTCAGAAACTTCTGTGTGATGAGTGCATTCAACTCACAGACTTGAACGTTCCTTTTGATAGAACAGTTTTGAAACACTCCTTTTGTAGAATCTGCAAGTGTTTCTTTCGAGTGCTTGGAGGCCTATGCTGGAAAAGGAAATGTCTTCAAATAACAACTACACAGAAGCATTCTCAGAAACTTCTTTGTGATGAGTGCATTCAACTCACAGACTTGAACCTTCCTTTTGAAAGAGCAGTTTTGAAACACTCTTTTTGTAGAATCTGCAAGTTGATATTTGGAGCACTTTGAGGCCTATGCTGGGAAATGAAATATCTTCTCCTAAAAACTAGACAGAAGCATTCTCAGAAACTTCTGTGTGATGAGTGCATTCAACTCACAGTCTTGAACACTGCTTTTGATAGAGCAGTTTGGAAACACTCCTTTTGTAAAATCTGCAAGTGTTTATTTGGAGCGCATTGAGGCCTATCCTGGAAAAGGAAATATCTTCACATAATAACTAGACAGAAGCATTCTCAGAAACTTCTTTGTGATGAATGCATTCTACGCACAGAGTTGAACCTTCTTTGTGATAGAAGAGTTTTCAAACTCTCTGTTTGTAGAATCTGCAAGTGCACATTTGGAACTGTTGGAGGCCAACGCTGGAAAAGGAAACATCCTCACTTAGAAACTAGACAGAAGCATTCTCAGAAACTTGCTTGTGACGAGTGCATTCAACTCACAGACTTGAAACTTTCTTTTGAAAGAGCAGTTTTGGAACACTCTTTTTGTAGAATCTGCTAGTGTATATTTGGAGCGCTGTGAGGCCTATGCTGGGAAATGAAATATCTTCACCTAAAAACTAGACGGAAGCATTCTCAGAAACTTCTGTGTGATGAGTGCATTCAACTCACAGGCTTGAACGTTCCTTTTGATAGAACAGTTTTGAAACACTCCTTTTGTAGAATCTGCAAGTGTTTATTTCGAGTGCTTGGGGGCCTATGCTGGAAAAGGAAATGTCTTCAAATAACAACTACACAGAAGCATTCTCAGAAACTTCTTTGTGATGAGTGCATTCAACTCACAGACTTGAACCTTCCTTTTGAAAGAGCAGTTTTGAAACACTCTTTTTGTAGAATCTGCAAGTGGATATTTAGATCGCTTTGAGGCCTATGCTGGGAAATGAAATATCTTCTCCTAAAAACTTGAGAGAAGCATTCTCAGAAACTTCTGTGTGATGAGTGCATTCAACTCACAGACTTGAACACTGCTTTTGATAGAGCAGTTTGGAAACACTCCTTTTGTAAAATCTGCAAGTGTTTATTTAGAGCGCTTTGAGGCCTATCCTGGAAAAGGAAATATCGTCACATAATAACTAGACAGAAGCATTCTCAGAAACTTCTTTGTGATGAGTGCATTCTACTCACGGAGTTGAACCTTCTTTGTGATAGAAGAGTTTTCAATCTCTCTTTCTGTAGAATCTGCAAGTGCACATTTGGAACTGTTGGAGGCCAACGCTGGAAAAGGAAACATCCTCACATAGAAACTAGACAGAAGCATTCTCAGAAACTTGCTTGTGACGAGTGCATTCAACTCACAGACTTGAACCTTTCTTTTGAAAGAGCAGTTTTGGAACACTCTTTTTGTAGAATCTGCTAGTGTATATTTGGAGCGCTGTGAGGCCTATGCTGGGAAATGAAATATCTTCACCTAAAAACTAGACGGAAGCATTCTCCGAAACTTCTGTGTGATGAGTGCATTCAACTGACAGACTTGAACGTTCCTTTTGACAGAACAGTTTTGAAACACTCCTTTTGTAGAATCTGCAAGTGTTTATTTCGAACGCTTGGAGGCCTACGCTGGAAAAGGAAATGTCTTCAAATAACAACTACACAGAAGCATTCTCAGAAACTTCTTTGTGATGAGTGCATTCAACTCACAGACTTGCACCTTCCTTTTGAAAGAGCAGTTTTGAAACACTCTTTTTGTAGAATCTGCAAGTGGATATTTGGAGCGCTTTGAGGTCTATGCTGTGATATGAAATATCTTCTCCTAAAAACTAGACAGAAGCATTCTCAGAAACTTCTGTGTGATGAGTGCATTCAACTCACAGACTTGAACATTGCTTTTGATAGAGCAGTTTGGAAACACTCCTTTTGTAAAATCTGCAAGTGTTTATTTGGAGCGCTTTGAGGCCTATCCTGGAAAAGGAAATATCGTCACATAATAACTAGACAGAAGCATTCTCAGAAACTTCTTTGGATGAGTGCATTCTACTCACAGAGTTGAACATTCTTTGTGATAGAAGAGTTTTCAAACTCTCTTTTTGTAGAATCTGCAAGTGCACTTTTGGAACTGTTGGAGGCCAACGCTGGAAAAGGAAACATCCTCACATAGAAACTAGACAGAAGCATTCTCAGAAACTTGCTTGTGACGAGTGCATTCAACTCACAGACTTGAACCTTTCTTTTGAAAGAGCAGTTTTGGAACACTCTTTTTGTAGAATCTGCTAGTGTATATTTGGAGCGCTGTGAGGCCTATGCTGGGAAATGAAATATCTTCACCTAAAAACTAGACGGAAGCATTCTCAGAAACTTCTGTGTGATGAGTGCATTCAACTCACAGACTTGAACGTTTCTTTTGATAGAACAGTTTTGAAACACTCCTTTTGTAGAATCTGCAAGTGTTTATTTCGAGTGCTTGGAGGCCTATGCTGGAAAAGGAAATGTCTTCAAATAACAACTACACAGAAGCATTCTCAGAAACTCCTTTGTGATGAGTGCATTCAACTCACAGACTTGAACCTTCCTTTTGAAAGAGCAGCTTTGAAACACTCTTTTTGTAGAATCTGCAAGTGGATATTTGGAGCGCTTTGAGGCCTATGCTGGGAAATGAAATATCTTCTCCTAAAAACTAGACAGAAGCATTCTCAGAAACTTCTGTGTGATGAGTGCATTCAACTCACAGACTTGAACATTCCTTTTGATAGAGCAGTTTGGAAACACTCCTTTTGTAAAATCTGCAAGTGTTTATTTGGAGCGCTTTGAGGCCTATCCTGGAAAAGGAAATATCCTCACATAATAACTAGACAGAAGCATTCTCAGAAACTTCTTTGTGATGAGTGCATTCTACTCACAGAGTTGAACCTTCTTTGTGATAGAAGAGTTTTCAAACTCTCTTTTTGTAGAATCTGCAAGTGCACATTTGGAACTGTTGGAGGCCAACGCTGGAAAAGGAAACATCCTCACATAGAAACTAGACAGAAGCATTCTCAGAAACTTGCTTGGACGAGTGCATTCAACTCACAGACTTGAACCTTTCTTTTGAAAGAGCAGTTTTGGAACACTCTTTTTGTAGAATCTGCTAGTGTATATTTGGAGCGCTGTGAGGCCTATGCTGGGAAATGAAATATCTTCACCTAAAAACTAGACGGAAGCAATCTCCGAAACTTCTGTGTGATGAGTGCATTCAACTCACAGACTTGAACGTTCCTTTTGATAGAACAGTTTTGAAACACTCCTTTTGTAGAATCTGCAAGTGTTTATTTCGAGTGCTTGGGGGTCTATGCTGGAAAAGGAAATGTCTTCAAATAACAACTACACAGAAGCATTCTCAGAAACTTCTTTGTGATGAGTGCCTTCAACTCACAGACTTGAACCTTCCTTTTGAAAGAGCAGTTTTGAAACACTCTTTTTGTAGAATCTGCAAGTGGATATTTGGAGCGCTTTGAGGCCTATGCTGGGAAATGAAATATCTTCTCCTAAAAACTAGACAGAAGCATTCTCAGAAACTTCTGTGTGATGAGTGCATTCAACTCACGGATTTGAACACTGCTTTTGACAGAGCAGTTTGGAAACACTCCTTTTGTAAAATCTGCAAGTGTTTATTTGGAGCGCTTTGAGGCCTATCCTGGAAAAGGAAATATCTTCACATAATAACTAGACAGAAGCATTCTCAGAAACTTCTTTGTGATGAGTGCATTCTACTCACAGAGCTGAACCTTCTTTGTGATAGAAGAGTTTTCAAACTCTCTTTTTGTAGAATCTGCAAGTGCACATTTGGAACTGTTGGAGGCCAACGCTGGAAAAGGAAACATCCTCACATAGAAACTAGACAGAAGCATTCTCAGAAACTTGCTTGTGACGAGTGCATTCAACTCACAGACTTGAACCTTTCTTTTGAAAGAGCAGTTTTGGAACACTCTTTTTGTAGAATCTGCTAGTGTATATTTGGAGCGCTGTGAGGCCTATGCTGGGAAATGAAATATCTTCACCTGAAAACTAGACGGAAGCATTCTCCGAAACTTCTGTGTGATGAGTGCATTCAACTCACAGACTTGAACGTTCCTTTTGAGAGAACAGTTTTGAAACACTCCTTTTGTAGAATCTGCAAGTGTTTATTTCGAACGCTTGGAGGCCTACGCTGGAAAAGGAAATGTCTTCAAATAACAACTACACAGAAGCATTCTCAGAAACTTCTTTGTGATGAGTGCATTCAACTCACAGACTTGAACCTTCCTTTTGAAAGAGCAGTTTTGAAACACTCTTTTTGTAGAATCTACAAGTGGATATTTGGAGCGCTTTGAGGTCTATGCTGTGATATGAAATATCTTCTCCTAAAAACTAGACAGAAGCATTCTCAGAAACTTCTGTGTGATGAGTGCATTCAACTCACAGACTTGAACATTGCTTTTGATAGAGCAGTTTGGAAACACTCCTTTTGTAAAATCTGCAAGTGTTTATTTGGAGCGCTTCGAGGCCTATCCTGGAAAAGGAAATATCCTCACATAATAACTAGACAGAAGCATTCTCAGAAACTTCTTTGTGATGAGTGCATTCTACTCACAGAGTTGAACCTTCTTTGTGATAGAAGAGTTTTCAAACTCTCTTTTTGTAGAATCTGCAAGTGCACATTTGGAACTGTTGGAGGCCAACGCTGGAAAAGGAAACATCCTCACATAGAAACTAGACAGAAGCATTCTCAGAAACTTGCTTGGACGAGTGCATTCAACTCACAGACTTGAAACTTTCTTTTGAAAGAGCAGTTTTGGAACACTCTTTTTGTAGAATCTGCTAGTGTATATTTGGAGCGCTGTGAGGCCTATGCTGGGAAATGAAATATCTTCACCTAAAAACTAGACGGAAGCATTCTCAGAAACTTCTGTGTGATGAGTGCATTCAACTGACAGACTTGAATGTTCCTTTTGATAGAACAGTTTTGAAACACTCCTTTTGTACAATCTGCAAGTGTTTATTTCGAGTGCTTGGAGGCCTATGCTGGAAAAGGAAATGTCTTCAAATAACAACTACACAGAAGCATTCTCAGAAACTTCTTTGTGATGAGTGCATTCAACTCACAGACTTGAACCTTCCTTTTGAAAGAGCAGCTTTGAAACACTCTTTTTGTAGAATCTGCAAGTGGATATTTGGAGCGCTTTGAGGCCTATGCTGGGAAATGAAATAATTTCTCCTAAAAACTAGACAGAAGCATTCTCAGAAACTTCTGTGTGATGAGTGCATTCAACTCACAGACTTGAACATTGCTTTTGATAGAGCAGTTTGGAAACACTCCTTTTGTAAAATCTGCAAGTGTTTATTTGGAGCGCTTTGAGGCCTATCCTGGAAAAGGAAATATCTTCACATAATAACTAGACAGAAGCATTCTCAGAAACTTCTTTGTGATGAGTGCATTCTACTCACAGAGTTGATCCTTCTTTGTGATAGAAGTGTTTTCAAACTCTCTTTTTGTAGAATCTGCAAGTGCACATTTGGAACTGTTGGAGTCCAACGCTGGAAAAGGAAACATCCTCACATAGAAACTAGACAGAAGCATTCTCAGAAACTTGCTTGTGACGAGTGCATTCAACTCACAGACTTGAACCTTTCTTTTGAAAGAGCAGTTTTGGAACACTCTTTTTGTAGTATCTGCTAGTGTATATTTGGAGCGCTGTGAGGCCTATGCTGGGAAATGAAATATCTTCACCTAAAAACTAGACGGAAGCAATCTCCGAAAGTTCTGTGTGATGAGTGCATTCAACTGACAGACTTGAACGTTCCTTTTGATAGAACAGTTTTGAAACACTCCTTTTGTAGAATCTGCAAGTGTTTATTTCGAGTGCTTGGGGGTCTATGCTGGAAAAGGAAATGTCTTCAAATAACAACTACACAGAAGCATTCTCAGAAACTTCTTTGTGATGAGTGCCTTCAACTCACAGACTTGAACCTTCCTTTTGAAAGAGCAGTTTTGAAACACTCTTTTTGTAGAATCTGCAAGTGGATATTTGGAGCCCTTTGAGGCCTATGCTGGGAAATGAAATATCTTCTCCTAAAAACTAGACAGAAGCATTCTCAGAAACTTCTGTTTGATGAGTGCATTCAACTCACAGATTTGAACACTGCTTTTGATAGAGCAGTTTGGAAACACTCCTTTTGTAAAATCTGCAAGTGTTTATTTGGAGCGCTTTGAGGCCTATCCTGGAAAAGGAAATATCTTCACATAATAACTAGACAGAAGCATTCTCAGAAACTTCTTTGTGATGAGTGCATTCTACTCACAGAGCTGAACCTTCTTTGTGATAGAAGAGTTTTCAAACTCTCTTTTTGTAGAATCTGCAAGTGCACATTTGGAACTGTTGGAGGCCAACGCTGGAAAAGGAAACATCCTCACATAGAAACTAGACAGAAGCATTCTCAGAAACTTGCTTGTGACGAGTGCATTCAACTCACAGACTTGAACCTTTCTTTTGAAAGAGCAGTTTTGGAACACTCTTTTTGTAGAATCTGCTAGTGTATATTTGGAGCGCTGTGAGGCCTATGCTGGGAAATGAAATATCTTCACCTAAAAACTAGACGGAAGCATTCTCCGAAACTTCTGTGTGATGAGTGCATTCAACTGACAGACTTGAACGTTCCTTTTGATAGAACAGTTTTGAAACACTCCTTTTGTAGAATCTGCAAGTGTTTATTTCGAACGCTTGGAGGCCTACGCTGGAAAAGGAAATGTCTTCAAATAACAACTACACAGAAGCATTCTCAGAAACTTCTTTGTGATGAGTGCATTCAACCCACAGACTTGAACCTTCCTTTTGAAAGAGCAGTTTTGAAACACTCTTTTTGTAGAATCTGCAAGTGGATATTTGGAGCGCTTTGAGGTCTATGCTGTGATATGAAATATCTTCTCCTAAAAAGTAGACAGAAGCATTCTCAGAAACTTCTGTGTGATGAGTGCATTCAACTCACAGACTTGAACAATGCTTTTGATAGAGCAGTTTGGAAACACTCCTTTTGTAAAATCTGCAAGTGTTTATTTGGAGCGCTTTGAGGCCTATCCTGGAAAAGGAAATATCGTCACATAATAACTAGACAGAAGCATTCTCAGAAACTTCTTTGGAGGAGTGCATTCTACTCACAGAGTTGAACATTCTTTGTGATAGAAGAGTTTTCAAACTCTCTTTTTGTAGAATCTGCAAGTGCACTTTTGGAACTGTTGGAGGCCAACGCTGGAAAAGGAAACATCCTCACATAGAAACTAGACAGAAGCATTCTCAGAAACTTGCTTGTGACGAGTGCATTCAACTCACAGACTTGAACCTTTCTTTTGAAAGAGCAGTTTTGGAACACTCTTTTTGTAGAATCTGCTAGTGTATATTTGGAGCGCTGTGAGGCCTATGCTGGGAAATGAAATATCTTCACCTAAAAACTAGACGGAAGCATTCTCAGAAACTTCTGTGTGATGAGTGCATTCAACTCACAGACTTGAACGTTCCTTTTGATAGAACAGTTTTGAAACACTCCTTTTGTAGAATCTGCAAGTGTTTCTTTCGAGTGCTTGGAGGCCTATGCTGGAAAAGGAAATGTCTTCAAATAACAACTACACAGAAGCATTCTCAGAAACTTCTTTGTGATGAGTGCATTCAACTCACAGACTTGAACCTTCCTTTTGAAAGAGCAGTTTTGAAACACTCTTTTTGTAGAATCTGCAAGTTGATATTTGGAGCACTTTGAGGCCTATGCTGGGAAATGAAATATCTTCTCCTAAAAACTAGACAGAAGCATTCTCAGAAACTTCTGTGTGATGAGTGCATTCAACTCACAGTCTTGAACACTGCTTTTGATAGAGCAGTTTGGAAACACTCCTTTTGTAAAATCTGCAAGTGTTTATTTGGAGCGCATTGAGGCCTATCCTGGAAAAGGAAATATCTTCACATAATAACTAGACAGAAGCATTCTCAGAAACTTCTTTGTGATGAGTGCATTCTACGCACAGAGGTGAACCTTCTTTGTGATAGAAGAGTTTTCAAACTCTCTGTTTGTAGAATCTGCAAGTGCACATTTGGAACTGTTGGAGGCCAACGCTGGAAAAGGAAACATCCTCACTTAGAAACTAGACAGAAGCATTCTCAGAAACTTGCTTGTGACGAGTGCATTCAACTCACAGACTTGAAACTTTCTTTTGAAAGAGCAGTTTTGGAACACTCTTTTTGTAGAATCTGCTAGTGTATATTTGGAGCGCTGTGAGGCCTATGCTGGGAAATGAAATATCTTCACCTAAAAACTAGACGGAAGCATTCTCAGAAACTTCTGTGTGATGAGTGCATTCAACTCACAGGCTTGAACGTTCCTTTTGACAGAACAGTTTTGAAACACTCCTTTTGTAGAATCTGCAAGTGTTTATTTCGAGTGCTTGGGGGTCTATGCTGGAAAAGGAAATGTCTTCAAATAACAACTACACAGAAGCATTCTCAGAAACTTCTTTGTGATGAGTGCCTTCAACTCACAGACTTGAACCTTCCTTTTCAAAGAGCAGTTTTGAAACACTCTTTTTGTAGAATCTGCAAGTGGATATTTGGAGCGCTTTGAGGCCTATGCTGGGAAATGAAATATCTTCTCCTAAAAACTAGACAGAAGCATTCTCAGAAACTTCTGTGTGATGAGTGCATTCAACTCACAGATTTGAACACTGCTTTTGACAGAGCAGTTTGGAAACACTCCTTTTGTAAAATCTGCAAGTGTTTATTTGGAGCGCTTTGAGGCCTATCCTGGAAAAGGAAATATCTTCACATAATAACTAGACAGAAGCATTCTCAGAAACTTCTTTGTGATGAGTGCATTCTACTCACAGAGCTGAACCTTCTTTGTGATAGAAGAGTTTTCAAACTCTCTTTTTGTAGAATCTGCAAGTGCACATTTGGAACTGTTGGAGGCCAACGCTGGAAAAGGAAACATCCTCACATAGAAACTAGACAGAAGCATTCTCAGAAACTTGCTTGTGACGAGTGCATTCAACTCACAGACTTGAACCTTTCTTTTGAAAGAGCAGTTTTGGAACACTCTTTTTGTAGAATCTGCTAGTGTATATTTGGAGCGCTGTGAGGCCTATGCTGGGAAATGAAATATCTTCACCTGAAAACTAGACGGAAGCATTCTCCGAAACTTCTGTGTGATGAGTGCATTCAACTCACAGACTTGAACGTTCCTTTTGAGAGAACAGTTTTGAAACACTCCTTTTGTAGAATCTGCAAGTGTTTATTTCGAACGCTTGGAGGCCTACGCTGGAAAAGGAAATGTCTTCAAATAACAACTACACAGAAGCATTCTCAGAAACTTCTTTGTGATGAGTGCATTCAACTCACAGACTTGAACCTTCCTTTTGAAAGAGCAGTTTTGAAACACTCTTTTTGTAGAATCTGCAAGTGGATATTTGGAGCGCTTTGAGGTCTATGCTGTGATATGAAATATCTTCTCCTAAAAACTAGACAGAAGCATTCTCAGAAACTTCTGTGTGATGAGTGCATTCAACTCACAGACTTGAACATTGCTTTTGATAGAGCAGTTTGGAAACACTCCTTTTGTAAAATCTGCAAGTGTTTATTTGGAGCGCTTCGAGGCCTATCCTGGAAAAGGAAATATCCTCACATAATAACTAGACAGAAGCATTCTCAGAAACTTCTTTGTGATGAGTGCATTCTACTCACAGAGTTGAACCTTCTTTGTGATAGAAGAGTTTTCAAACTCTCTTTTTGTAGAATCTGCAAGTGCACATTTGGAACTGTTGGAGGCCAACGCTGGAAAAGGAAACATCCTCACATAGAAACTAGACAGAAGCATTCTCAGAAACTTGCTTGGACGAGTGCATTCAACTCACAGACTTGAACCTTTCTTTTGAAAGAGCAGTTTTGGAACACTCTTTTTGTAGAATCTGCTAGTGTATATTTGGAGCGCTGTGAGGCCTATGCTGGGAAATGAAATATCTTCACCTAAAAACTAGACGGAAGCATTCTCAGAAACTTCTGTGTGATGAGTGCATTCAACTGACAGACTTGAATGTTCCTTTTGATAGAACAGTTTTGAAACACTCCTTTTGTACAATCTGCAAGTGTTTATTTCGAGTGCTTGGAGGCCTATGCTGGAAAAGGAAATGTCTTCAAATAACAACTACACAGAAGCATTCTCAGAAACTTCTTTGTGATGAGTGCATTCAACTCACAGACTTGAACCTTCCTTTTGAAAGAGCAGCTTTGAAACACTCTTTTTGTAGAATCTGCAAGTGGATATTTGGAGCGCTTTGAGGCCTATGCTGGGAAATGAAATATTTTCTCCTAAAAACTAGACAGAAGCATTCTCAGAAACTTCTGTGTGATGAGTGCATTCAACTCACAGACTTGAACATTGCTTTTGATAGAGCAGTTTGGAAACACTCCTTTTGTAAAATCTGCAAGTGTTTATTTGGAGCGCTTCGAGGCCTATCCTGGAAAAGGAAATATCTTCACATAATAACTAGACAGAAGCATTCTCAGAAACTTCTTTGTGATGAGTGCATTCTACTCACAGAGTTGATCCTTCTTTGTGATAGAAGTGTTTTCAAACTCTCTTTTTGTAGAATCTGCAAGTGCACATTTGGAACTGTTGGAGTCCAACGCTGGAAAAGGAAACATCCTCACATAGAAACTAGACAGAAGCATTCTCAGAAACTTGCTTGTGACGAGTGCATTCAACTCACAGACTTGAACCTTTCTTTTGAAAGAGCAGTTTTGGAACACTCTTTTTGTAGAATCTGCTAGTGTATATTTGGAGCGCTGTGAGGCCTATGCTGGGAAATGAAATATCTTCACCTAAAAACTAGACGGAAGCAATCTCCGAAAGTTCTGTGCGATGAGTGCATTCAACTGACAGACTTGAACGTTCCTTTTGATAGAACAGTTTTGAAACACTCCTTTTGTAGAATCTGCAAGTGTTTATTTCGAGTGCTTGGGGGTCTATGCTGGAAAAGGAAATGTCTTCAAATAACAACTACACAGAAGCATTCTCAGAAACTTCTTTGTGATGAGTGCCTTCAACTCACAGACTTGAACCTTCCTTTTGAAAGAGCAGTTTTGAAACACTCTTTTTGTAGAATCTGCAAGTGGATATTTGGAGCCCTTTGAGGCCTATGCTGGGAAATGAAATATCTTCTCCTAAAAACTAGACAGAAGCATTCTCAGAAACTTCTGTGTGATGAGTGCATTCAACTCACAGATTTGAACACTGCTTTTGATAGAGCAGTTTGGAAACACTCCTTTTGTAAAATCTGCAAGTGTTTATTTGGAGCGCTTTGAGGCCTATCCTGGAAAAGGAAATATCTTCACATAATAACTAGACAGAAGCATTCTCAGAAACTTCTTTGTGATGAGTGCATTCTACTCACAGAGCTGAACCTTCTTTGTGATAGAAGAGTTTTCAAACTCTCTTTTTGTAGAATCTGCAAGTGCACATTTGGAACTGTTGGAGGCCAACGCTGGAAAAGGAAACATCCTCACATAGAAACTAGACAGAAGCATTCTCAGAAACTTGCTTGTGACGAGTGCATTCAACTCACAGACTTGAACCTTTCTTTTGAAAGAGCAGTTTTGGAACACTCTTTTTGTAGAATCTGCTAGTGTATATTTGGAGCGCTGTGAGGCCTATGCTGGGAAATGAAATATCTTCACCTAAAAACTAGACGGAAGCATTCTCCGAAACTTCTGTGTGATGAGTGCATTCAACTGACAGACTTGAACGTTCCTTTTGACAGAACAGTTTTGAAACACTCCTTTTGTAGAATCTGCAAGAGTTTATTTCGAACGCTTGGAGGCCTACGCTGGAAAAGGAAATGTCTTCAAATAACAACTACACAGAAGCATTCTCAGGAACTTCTTTGTGATGAGTGCATTCAACCCACAGACTTGAACCTTCCTTTTGAAAGAGCAGTTTTGAAACACTCTTTTTGTAGAATCTGCAAGTGGATATTTGGAGCGCTTTGAGGTCTATGCTGTGATATGAAATATCTTCTCCTAAAAAGTAGACAGAAGCATTCTCAGAAACTTCTGTGTGATGAGTGCATTCAACTCACAGACTTGAACAATGCTTTTGATAGAGCAGTTTGGAAACACTCCTTTTGTAAAATCTGCAAGTGTTTATTTGGAGCGCTTTGAGGCCTATCCTGGAAAAGGAAATATCGTCACATAATAACTAGACAGAAGCATTCTCAGAAACTTCTTTGGAGGAGTGCATTCTACTCACAGAGTTGAACATTCTTTGTGATAGAAGAGTTTTCAAACTCTCTTTTTGTAGAATCTGCAAGTGCACTTTTGGAACTGTTGGAGGCCAACGCTGGAAAAGGAAACATCCTCACATAGAAACTAGACAGAAGCATTCTCAGAAACTTGCTTGTGACGAGTGCATTCAACTCACAGACTTGAACCTTTCTTTTGAAAGAGCAGTTTTGGAACACTCTTTTTGTAGAATCTGCTAGTGTATATTTGGAGCGCTGTGAGGCCTATGCTGGGAAATGAAATATCTTCACCTAAAAACTAGACGGAAGCATTCTCAGAAACTTCTGTGTGATGAGTGCATTCAACTCACAGACTTGAACGTTCCTTTTGATAGAACAGTTTTGAAACACTCCTTTTGTAGAATCTGCAAGTGTTTCTTTCGAGTGCTTGGAGGCCTATGCTGGAAAAGGAAATGTCTTCAAATAACAACTACACAGAAGCATTCTCAGAAACTTCTTTGTGATGAGTGCATTCAACTCACAGACTTGAACCTTCCTTTTGAAAGAGCAGTTTTGAAACACACTTTTTGTAGAATCTGCAAGTTGATATTTGGAGCACTTTGAGGCCTATGCTGGGAAATGAAATATCTTCTCCTAAAAACTAGACAGAAGCATTCTCAGAAACTTCTGTGTGATGAGTGCATTCAACTCACAGTCTTGAACACTGCTTTTGATAGAGCAGTTTGGAAACACTCCTTTTGTAAAATCTGCAAGTGTTTATTTGGAGCGCATTGAGGCCTATCCTGGAAAAGGAAATATCTTCACATAATAACTAGACAGAAGCATTCTCAGAAACTTCTTTGTGATGAGTGCATTCTACGCACAGAGTTGAACCTTCTTTGTGATAGAAGAGTTTTCAAACTCTCTGTTTGTAGAATCTGCAAGTGCACATATGGAACTGTTGGAGGCCAACGCTGGAAAAGGAAACATCCTCACTTAGAAACTAGACAGAAGCATTCTCAGAAACTTGCTTGTGACGAGTGCATTCAACTCACAGACTTGAAACTTTCTTTTGAAAGAGCAGTTTTGGAACACTCTTTTTGTAGAATCTGCTAGTGCATATTTGGAGCGCTGTGAGGCCTATGCTGGGAAATGAAATATCTTCACCTAAAAACTAGACGGAAGCATTCTCAGAAACTTCTGTGTGATGAGTGCATTCAACTCACAGGCTTGAACGTTCCTTTTGATAGAACAGTTTTGAAACACTCCTTTTGTAGAATCTGCAAGTGTTTATTTCGAGTGCTTGGGGGCCTATGCTGGAAAAGAAATGTCTTCAAATAACAACTACACAGAAGCATTCTCAGAAACTTCTTTGTGATGAGTGCATTCAACTCACAGACTTGAACCTTCCTTTTGAAAGAGCAGTTTTGAAACACTCTTTTTGTAGAATCCGCAAGTGGATATTTAGATCGCTTTGAGGCCTATGCTGGGAAATGAAATATCTTCTCCTAAAAACTTGAGAGAAGCATTCTCAGAAACTTCTGTGTGATGAGTGCATTCAACTCACAGACTTGAACACTGCTTTTGATAGAGCAGTTTGGAAACACTCCTTTTGTAAAATCTGCAAGTGTTTATTTAGAGCGCTTTGAGGCCTATCCTGGAAAAGGAAATATCGTCACATAATAACTAGACAGAAGCATTCTCAGAAACTTCTTTGTGATGAGTGCATTCTACTCACGGAGTTGAACCTTCTTTGTGATAGAAGAGTTTTCAATCTCTCTTTCTGTAGAATCTGCAAGTGCACATTTGGAACTGTTGGAGGCCAACGCTGGAAAAGGAAACATCCTCACATAGAAACTAGACAGAAGCATTCTCAGAAACTTGCTTGTGACGAGTGCATTCAACTCACAGACTTGAACCTTTCTTTTGAAAGAGCAGTTTTGGAACACTCTTTTTGTAGAATCTGCTAGTGTATATTTGGAGCGCTGTGAGGCCTATGCTGGGAAATGAAATATCTTCACCTAAAAACTAGACGGAAGCATTCTCCGAAACTTCTGTGTGATGAGTGCATTCAACTGACAGACTTGAACGTTCCTTTTGACAGAACAGTTTTGAAACACTCCTTTTGTAGAATCTGCAAGTGTTTATTTCGAACGCTTGGAGGCCTACGCTGGAAAAGGAAATGTCTTCAAATAACAACTACACAGAAGCATTCTCAGAAACTTCTTTGTGATGAGTGCATTCAACTCACAGACTTGAACCTTCCTTTTGAAAGAGCAGTTTTGAAACACTCTTTTTGTAGAATCTGCAAGTGGATATTTGGAGCGCTTTGAGGTCTATGCTGTGATATGAAATATCTTCTCCTAAAAACTAGACAGAAGCATTCTCAGAAACTTCTGTGTGATGAGTGCATTCAACTCACAGACTTGAACATTGCTTTTGATAGAGCAGTTTGGAAACACTCCTTTTGTAAAATCTGCAAGTGTTTATTTGGAGCGCTTTGAGGCCTATCCTGGAAAAGGAAATATCGTCACATAATAACTAGACAGAAGCATTCTCAGAAACTTCTTTGGATGAGTGCATTCTACTCACAGAGTTGAACATTCTTTGTGATAGAAGAGTTTTCAAACTCTCTTTTTGTAGAATCTGCAAGTGCACTTTTGGAACTGTTGGAGGCCAACGCTGGAAAAGGAAACATCCTCACATAGAAACTAGACAGAAGCATTCTCAGAAACTTGCTTGTGACGAGTGCATTCAACTCACAGACTTGAACCTTTCTTTTGAAAGAGCAGTTTTGGAACACTCTTTTTGTAGAATCTGCTAGTGTATATTTGGAGCGCTGTGAGGCCTATGCTGGGAAATGAAATATCTTCACCTAAAAACTAGACGGAAGCATTCTCAGAAACTTCTGTGTGATGAGTGCATTCAACTCACAGACTTGAACGTTTCTTTTGATAGAACAGTTTTGAAACACTCCTTTTGTAGAATCTGCAAGTGTTTATTTCGAGTGCTTGGAGGCCTATGCTGGAAAAGGAAATGTCTTCAAATAACAACTACACAGAAGCATTCTCAGAAACTCCTTTGTGATGAGTGCATTCAACTCACAGACTTGAACCTTCCTTTTGAAAGAGCAGCTTTGAAACACTCTTTTTGTAGAATCTGCAAGTGGATATTTGGAGCGCTTTGAGGCCTATGCTGGGAAATGAAATATCTTCTCCTAAAAACTAGACAGAAGCATTCTCAGAAACTTCTGTGTGATGAGTGCATTCAACTCACAGACTTGAACATTCCTTTTGATAGAGCAGTTTGGAAACACTCCTTTTGTAAAATCTGCAAGTGTTTATTTGGAGCGCTTTGAGGCCTATCCTGGAAAAGGAAATATCCTCACATAATAACTAGACAGAAGCATTCTCAGAAACTTCTTTGTGATGAGTGCATTCTACTCACAGAGTTGAACCTTCTTTGTGATAGAAGAGTTTTCAAACTCTCTTTTTGTAGAATCTGCAAGTGCACATTTGGAACTGTTGGAGGCCAACGCTGGAAAAGGAAACATCCTCACATAGAAACTAGACAGAAGCATTCTCAGAAACTTGCTTGGACGAGTGCATTCAACTCACAGACTTGAACCTTTCTTTTGAAAGAGCAGTTTTGGAACACTCTTTTTGTAGAATCTGCTAGTGTATATTTGGAGCGCTGTGAGGCCTATGCTGGGAAATGAAATATCTT
Source organism: Pongo pygmaeus (assembly GCF_028885625.2). NCBI lineage: Eukaryota > Metazoa > Chordata > Mammalia > Primates > Hominidae > Pongo > Pongo pygmaeus. The sequence continues at coordinate 41,773,268 of NC_072392.2, forward strand.
CACCTAAAAACTAGACGGAAGCAATCTCCGAAACTTCTGTGTGATGAGTGCATTCAACTCACAGACTTGAACGTTCCTTTTGATAGAACAGTTTTGAAACACTCCTTTTGTAGAATCTGCAAGTGTTTATTTCGAGTGCTTGGGGGTCTATGCTGGAAAAGGAAATGTCTTCAAATAACAACTACACAGAAGCATTCTCAGAAACTTCTTTGTGATGAGTGCCTTCAACTCACAGACTTGAACCTTCCTTTTGAAAGAGCAGTTTTGAAACACTCTTTTTGTAGAATCTGCAAGTGGATATTTGGAGCGCTTTGAGGCCTATGCTGGGAAATGAAATATCTTCTCCTAAAAACTAGACAGAAGCATTCTCAGAAACTTCTGTGTGATGAGTGCATTCAACTCACAGATTTGAACACTGCTTTTGACAGAGCAGTTTGGAAACACTCCTTTTGTAAAACCTGCAAGTGTTTATTTGGAGCGCTTTGAGGCCTATCCTGGAAAAGGAAATATCTTCACATAATAACTAGACAGAAGCATTCTCAGAAACTTCTTTGTGATGAGTGCATTCTACTCACAGAGCTGAACCTTCTTTGTGATAGAAGAGTTTTCAAACTCTCTTTTTGTAGAATCTGCAAGTGCACATTTGGAACTGTTGGAGGCCAACGCTGGAAAAGGAAACATCCTCACATAGAAACTAGACAGAAGCATTCTCAGAAACTTGCTTGTGACGAGTGCATTCAACTCACAGACTTGAACCTTTCTTTTGAAAGAGCAGTTTTGGAACACTCTTTTTGTAGAATCTGCTAGTGTATATTTGGAGCGCTGTGAGGCCTATGCTGGGAAATGAAATATCTTCACCTGAAAACTAGACGGAAGCATTCTCCGAAACTTCTGTGTGATGAGTGCATTCAACTCACAGACGTGAACGTTCCTTTTGAGAGAACAGTTTTGAAACACTCCTTTTGTAGAATCTGCAAGTGTTTATTTCGAACGCTTGGAGGCCTACGCTGGAAAAGGAAATGTCTTCAAATAACAACTACACAGAAGCATTCTCAGAAACTTCTTTGTGATGAGTGCATTCAACTCACAGACTTGAACCTTCCTTTTGAAAGAGCAGTTTTGAAACACTCTTTTTGTAGAATCTGCAAGTGGATATTTGGAGCGCTTTGAGGTCTATGCTGTGATATGAAATATCTTCTCCTAAAAACTAGACAGAAGCATTCTCAGAAACTTCTGTGTGATGAGTGCATTCAACTCACAGACTTGAACATTGCTTTTGATAGAGCAGTTTGGAAACACTCCTTTTGTAAAATCTGCAAGTGTTTATTTGGAGCGCTTTGAGGGCTATCCTGGAAAAGGAAATATCGTCACATAATAACTAGACAGAAGCATTCTCAGAAACTTCTTTGTGATGAGTGCATTCTACTCACGGAGTTGAACCTTCTTTGTGATAGAAGAGTTTTCAATCTCTCTTTCTGTAGAATCTGCAAGTGCACATTTGGAACTGTTAGACGCCAACGCTGGAAAAGGAAACATCCTCACATAGAAACTAGACAGAAGCATTCTCAGAAACTTGCTTGTGACGAGTGCATTCAACTCACAGACTTGAACCTTTCTTTTGAAAGAGCAGTTTTGGAACACTCTTTTTGTAGAATCTGCTAGTGTATATTTGGAGCGCTGTGAGGCCTATGCTGGGAAATGAAATATCTTCACCTAAAAACTAGACGGAAGCATTCTCAGAAACTTCTGTGTGATGAGTGCATTCAACTCACAGACTTGAACGTTCCTTTTTATAGAACAGTTTTGAAACACTCCTTTGTTGAATCTGCAAGTGTTTCTTTCGAGAGCTTGGAGGCCTATGCTGGAAAAGGAAATGTCTTCAAATAACAACTACACAGAAGCATTCTCAGAAACTTCTTTGTGATGAGTGCATTCAACTCACAGACTTGAACCTTCCTTTTGAAAGAGCAGTTTTGAAACACTCTTTTTGTAGAATCTGCAAGTGGATATTTGGAGCGCTTTGAGGTCTATGCTGTGATATGAAATATCTTCTCCTAAAAACTAGACAGAAGCATTCTCAGAAACTTCTGTGTGATGAGTGCATTCAACTCACAGACTTGAACATTGCTTTTGATAGAGCAGTTTGGAAACACTCCTTTTGTAAAATCTGCAAGTGTTTATTTGGAGCGCTTTGAGGCCTATCCTGGAAAAGGAAATATCGTCACATAATAACTAGACAGAAGCATTCTCAGAAACTTCTTTGGATGAGTGCATTCTACTCACAGAGTTGAACATTCTTTGTGATAGAAGAGTTTTCAAACTCTCTTTTTGTAGAATCTGCAAGTGCACTTTTGGAACTGTTGGAGGCCAACGCTGGAAAAGGAAACATCCTCACATAGAAACTAGACAGAAGCATTCTCAGAAACTTGCTTGTGACGAGTGCATTCAACTCACAGACTTGAACCTTTCTTTTGAAAGACCAGTTTTGGAACACTCTTTTTGTAGAATCTGCTAGTGTATATTTGGAGCGCTGTGAGGCCTATGCTGGGAAATGAAATATCTTCACCTAAAAACTAGACGGAAGCATTCTCAGAAACTTCTGTGTGATGAGTGCATTCAACTCACAGACTTGAACGTTCCTTTTGATAGAACAGTTTTGAAACACTCCTTTTGTAGAATCTGCAAGTGTTTATTTCGAGTGCTTGGAGGCCTATGCTGGAAAAGGAAATGTCTTCAAATAACAACTACACAGAAGCATTCTCAGAAACTCCTTTGTGATGAGTGCATTCAACTCACAGACTTGAACCTTCCTTTTGAAAGAGCAGCTTTGAAACACTCTTTTTGTAGAATCTGCAAGTGGATATTTGGAGCGCTTTGAGGCCTATGCTGGGAAATGAAATATCTTCTCCTAAAAACTAGACAGAAGCATTCTCAGAAACTTCTGTGTGATGAGTGCATTCAACTCACAGACTTGAACATTGCTTTTGATAGAGCAGTTTGGAAACACTCCTTTTGTAAAATCTGCAAGTGTTTATTTGGAGCGCTTTGAGGCCTATCCTGGAAAAGGAAATATCCTCACATAATAACTAGACAGAAGCATTCTCAGAAACTTCTTTGTGATGAGTGCATTCTACTCACAGAGTTGAACCTTCTTTGTGATAGAAGAGTTTTCAAACTCTCTTTTTGTAGAATCTGCAAGTGCACATTTGGAACTGTTGGAGTCCAACGCTGGAAAAGGAAACATCCTCACATAGAAACTAGACAGAAGCATTCTCAGAAACTTGCTTGGACGAGTGCATTCAACTCACAGACTTGAACCTTTCTTTTGAAAGAGCAGTTTTGGAACACTCTTTTTGTAGAATCTGCTAGTGTATATTTGGAGCGCTGTGAGGCCTATGCTGGGAAATGAAATATCTTCACCTAAAAACTAGACGGAAGCAATCTCCGAAACTTCTGTGTGATGAGTGCATTCAACTCACAGACTTGAACGTTCCTTTTGATAGAACAGTTTTGAAACACTCCTTTTGTAGAATCTGCAAGTGTTTATTTCGAGTGCTTGGGGGTCTATGCTGGAAAAGGAAATGTCTTCAAATAACAACTACACAGAAGCATTCTCAGAAACTTCTTTGTGATGAGTGCCTTCAACTCACAGACTTGAACCTTCCTTTTGAAAGAGCAGTTTTGAAACACTCTTTTTGTAGAATCTGCAAGTGGATATTTGGAGCGCTTTGAGGCCTATGCTGGGAAATGAAATATCTTCTCCTAAAAACTAGACAGAAGCATTCTCAGAAACTTCTGTGTGATGAGTGCATTCAACTCACAGATTTGAACACTGCTTTTGATAGAGCAGTTTGGAAACACTCCTTTTGTAAAATCTGCAAGTGTTTATTTGGAGCGCTTTGAGGCCTATCCTGGAAAAGGAAATATCTTCACATAATAACTAGACAGAAGCATTCTCAGAAACTTCTTTGTGATGAGTGCATTCTACTCACAGAGCTGAACCTTCTTTGTGATAGAAGAGTTTTCAAACTCTCTTTTTGTAGAATCTGCAAGTGCACATTTGGAACTGTTGGAGGCCAACGCTGGAAAAGGAAACATCCTCACATAGAAACTAGACAGAAGCATTCTCAGAAACTTGCTTGTGACGAGTGCATTCAACTCACAGACTTGAACCTTTCTTTTGAAAGAGCAGTTTTGGAACACTCTTTTTGTAGAATCTGCTAGTGTATATTTGGAGCGCTGTGAGGCCTATGCTGGGAAATGAAATATCTTCACCTGAAAACTAGACGGAAGCATTCTCCGAAACTTCTGTGTGATGAGTGCATTCAACTCACAGACTTGAACGTTCCTTTTGAGAGAACAGTTTTGAAACACTCCTTTTGTAGAATCTGCAAGTGTTTATTTCGAACGCTTGGAGGCCTACGCTGGAAAAGGAAATGTCTTCAAATAACAACTACACAGAAGCATTCTCAGAAACTTCTTTGTGATGAGTGCATTCAACTCACAGACTTGAACCTTCCTTTTGAAAGAGCAGTTTTGAAACACTCTTTTTGTAGAATCTGCAAGTGGATATTTGGAGCGCTTTGAGGTCTATGCTGTGATATGAAATATCTTCTCCTAAAAACTAGACAGAAGCATTCTCAGAAACTTCTGTGTGATGAGTGCATTCAACTCACAGACTTGAACATTGCTTTTGATAGAGCAGTTTGGAAACACTCCTTTTGTAAAATCTGCAAGTGTTTATTTGGAGCGCTTTGAGGGCTATCCTGGAAAAGGAAATATCGTCACATAATAACTAGACAGAAGCATTCTCAGAAACTTCTTTGTGATGAGTGCATTCTACTCACGGAGTTGAACCTTCTTTGTGATAGAAGAGTTTTCAATCTCTCTTTCTGTAGAATCTGCAAGTGCACATTTGGAACTGTTAGACGCCAACGCTGGAAAAGGAAACATCCTCACATAGAAACTAGACAGAAGCATTCTCAGAAACTTGCTTGTGACGAGTGCATTCAACTCACAGACTTGAACCTTTCTTTTGAAAGAGCAGTTTTGGAACACTCTTTTTGTAGAATCTGCTAGTGTATATTTGGAGCGCTGTGAGGCCTATGCTGGGAAATGAAATATCTTCACCTAAAAACTAGACGGAAGCATTCTCAGAAACTTCTGTGTGATGAGTGCATTCAACTCACAGACTTGAACGTTCCTTTTTATAGAACAGTTTTGAAACACTCCTTTGTAGAATCTGCAAGTGTTTCTTTCGAGAGCTTGGAGGCCTATGCTGGAAAAGGAAATGTCTTCAAATAACAACTACACAGAAGCATTCTCAGAAACTTCTTTGTGATGAGTGCATTCAACTCACAGACTTGAACCTTCCTTTTGAAAGAGCAGTTTGAAACACTCTTTTTGTAGAATCTGCAAGTTGATATTTGGAGCACTTTGAGGCCTATGCTGGGAAATGAAATATCTTCTCCTAAAAACTAGACAGAAGCATTCTCAGAAACTTCTGTGTGATGAGTGCATTCAACTCACAGTCTTGAACACTGCTTTTGATAGAGCAGTTTGGAAACACTCCTTTTGTAAAATCTGCAAGTGTTTATTTGGAGCGCATTGAGGCCTATCCTGGAAAAGGAAATATCTTCACATAATAACTAGACAGAAGCATTCTCAGAAACTTCTTTGTGATGAGTGCATTCTACTCACAGAGCTGAACCTTCTTTGTGATAGAAGAGTTTTCAAACTCTCTTTTTGTAGAATCTGCAAGTGCACATTTGGAACTGTTGGAGGCCAACGCTGGAAAAGGAAACAGCCTCACATAGAAACTAGACAGAAGCATTCTCAGAAACTTGCTTGTGACGAGTGCATTCAACTCACAGACTTGAACCTTTCTTTTGAAAGAGCAGTTTTGGAACACTCTTTTTGTAGAATCTGCTAGTGTATATTTGGAGCGCTGTGAGGCCTATGCTGGGAAATGAAATATCTTCACCTAAAAACTAGACGGAAGCATTCTCAGAAACTTCTGTGTGATGAGTGCATTCAACTCACAGACTTGAACGTTCCTTTTGATAGAACAGTTTTGAAACACTCCTTTTGTAGAATCTGCAAGTGTTTATTTCGAGTGCTTGGAGGCCTATGCTGGAAAAGGAAATGTCTTCAAATAACAACTACACAGAAGCATTCTCAGAAACTCCTTTGTGATGAGTGCATTCAACTCACAGACTTGAACCTTCCTTTTGAAAGAGCAGCTTTGAAACACTCTTTTTGTAGAATCTGCAAGTGGATATTTGGAGCGCTTTGAGGCCTATGCTGGGAAATGAAATATCTTCTCCTAAAAACTAGACAGAAGCATTCTCAGAAACTTCTGTGTGATGAGTGCATTCAACTCACAGACTTGAACATTGCTTTTGATAGAGCAGTTTGGAAACACTCCTTTTGTAAAATCTGCAAGTGTTTATTTGGAGCGCTTTGAGGCCTATCCTGGAAAAGGAAATATCCTCACATAATAACTAGACAGAAGCATTCTCAGAAACTTCTTTGTGATGAGTGCATTCTACTCACAGAGTTGAACCTTCTTTGTGATAGAAGAGTTTTCAAACTCTCTTTTTGTAGAATCTGCAAGTGCACATTTGGAACTGTTGGAGGCCAACGCTGGAAAATGAAACATCCTCACATAGAAACTAGACAGAAGCATTCTCAGAAACTTGCTTGGACGAGTGCATTCAACTCACAGACTTGAACCTTTCTTTTGAAAGAGCAGTTTTGGAACACTCTTTTTGTAGAATCTGCTAGTGTATATTTGGAGCGCTGTGAGGCCTATGCTGGGAAATGAAATATCTTCACCTAAAAACTAGACGGAAGCAATCTCCGAAACTTCTGTGTGATGAGTGCATTCAACTCACAGACTTGAACGTTCCTTTTGATAGAACAGTTTTGAAACACTCCTTTTGTAGAATCTGCAAGTGTTTATTTCGAGTGCTAGGGGGTCTATGCTGGAAAAGGAAATGTCTTCAAATAACAACTACACAGAAGCATTCTCAGAAACTTCTTTGTGATGAGTGCCTTCAACTCACAGACTTGAACCTTCCTTTTGAAAGAGCAGTTTTGAAACACTCTTTTTGTAGAATCTGCAAGTGGATATTTGGAGCGCTTTGAGGCCTATGCTGGGAAATGAAATATCTTCTCCTAAAAACTAGACAGAAGCATTCTCAGAAACTTCTGTGTGATGAGTGCATTCAACTCACAGATTTGAACACTGCTTTTGATAGAGCAGTTTGGAAACACTCCTTTTGTAAAATCTGCAAGTGTTTATTTGGAGCGCTTTGAGGCCTATCCTGGAAAAGGAAATATCTTCACATAATAACTAGACAGAAGCATTCTCAGAAACTTCTTTGTGATGAGTGCATTCTACTCACAGAGCTGAACCTTCTTTGTGATAGAAGAGTTTTCAAACTCTCTTTTTGTAGAATCTGCAAGTGCACATTTGGAACTGTTGGAGGCCAACGCTGGAAAAGGAAACATCCTCACATAGAAACTAGACAGAAGCATTCTCAGAAACTTGCTTGTGACGAGTGCATTCAACTCACAGACTTGAACCTTTCTTTTGAAAGAGCAGTATTGGAACACTCTTTTTGTAGAATCTGCTAGTGTATATTTGGAGCGCTGTGAGGCCTATGCTGGGAAATGAAATATCTTCACCTGAAAACTAGACGGAAGCATTCTCCGAAACTTCTGTGTGATGAGTGCATTCAACTCACAGACTTGAACGTTCCTTTTGAGAGAACAGTTTTGAAACACTCCTTTTGTAGAATCTGCAAGTGTTTATTTCGAACGCTTGGAGGCCTACGCTGGAAAAGGAAATGTCTTCAAATAACAACTACACAGAAGCATTCTCAGAAACTTCTTTGTGATGAGTGCATTCAACTCACAGACTTGAACCTTCCTTTTGAAAGAGCAGTTTTGAAACACTCTTTTTGTAGAATCTGCAAGTGGATATTTGGAGCGCTTTGAGGTCTATGCTGTGATATGAAATATCTTCTCCTAAAAACTAGACAGAAGCATTCTCAGAAACTTCTGTGTGATGAGTGCATTCAACTCACAGATTTGAACATTGCTTTTGATAGAGCAGTTTGGAAACACTCCTTTTGTAAAATCTGCAAGTGTTTATTTGGAGCGCTTTGAGGGCTATCCTGGAAAAGGAAATATCGTCACATAATAACTAGACAGAAGCATTCTCAGAAACTTCTTTGTGATGAGTGCATTCTACTCACGGAGTTGAACCTTCTTTGTGATAGAAGAGTTTTCAATCTCTCTTTCTGTAGAATCTGCAAGTGCACATTTGGAACTGTTAGACGCCAACGCTGGAAAAGGAAACATCCTCACATAGAAACTAGACAGAAGCATTCTCAGAAACTTGCTTGTGACGAGTGCATTCAACTCACAGACTTGAACCTTTCTTTTGAAAGAGCAGTTTTGGAACACTCTTTTTGTAGAATCTGCTAGTGTATATTTGGAGCGCTGTGAGGCCTATGCTGGGAAATGAAATATCTTCACCTAAAAACTAGACGGAAGCATTCTCAGAAACTTCTGTGTGATGAGTGCATTCAACTCACAGACTTGAACGTTCCTTTTTATAGAACAGTTTTGAAACACTCCTTTGTAGAATCTGCAAGTGTTTCTTTCGAGAGCTTGGAGGCCTATGCTGGAAAAGGAAATGTCTTCAAATAACAACTACACAGAAGCATTCTCAGAAACTCCTTTGTGATGAGTGCATTCAACTCACAGACTTGAACCTTCCTTTTGAAAGAGCAGTTTGAAACACTCTTTTTGTAGAATCTCCAAGTTGATATTTGGAGCACTTTGAGGCCTATGCTGGGAAATGAAATATCTTCTCCTAAAAACTAGACAGAAGCATTCTCAGAAACTTCTGTGTGATGAGTGCATTCAACTCACAGTCTTCAACACTGCCTTTGATAGAGCAGTTTGGAAACACTCCTTTTGTAAAATCTGCAAGTGTTTATTTGGAGCGCATTGAGGCCTATCCTGGAAAAGGAAATATCTTCACATAATAACTAGACAGAAGCATTCTCAGAAACTTCTTTGTGATGAGTGCATTCTACGCACAGAGTTGAACCTTCTTTGTGATAGAAGAGTTTTCAAACTCTCTTTTTGTAGAATCTGCAAGTGCACATTTGGAACTGTTGGAGGCCAACGCTGGAAAAGGAAACATCCTCACTTAGAAACTAGACAGAAGCATTCTCAGAAACTTGCTTGTGACGAGTGCATTCAACTCACAGACTTGAACCTTTCTTTTGAAAGAGCAGTTTTGGAACACTCTTTTTGTAGAATCTGCTAGTGTATATTTGGAGCGCTGTGAGGCCTATGCTGGGAAATGAAATATCTTCACCTAAAAACTAGACGGAAGCATTCTCAGAAACTTCTGTGTGATGAGTGCATTCAACTCGCAGGCTTGAACGTTCCTTTTGATAGAACAGTTTTGAAACACTCCTTTTGTAGAATCTGCAAGTGTTTATTTCGAGTGCTTGGGGGCCTATGCTGGAAAAGGAAATGTCTTCAAATAACAACTACACAGAAGCATTCTCAGAAACTTCTTTGTGATGAGTGCATTCAACTCACAGACTTGAACGTTCCTTTTGAAAGAGCAGTTTTGAAACACTCTTTTTGTAGAATCTGCAAGTGGATATTTGGATCGCTTTGAGGCCTATGCTGGGAAATGAAATATCTTCTCCTAAAAACTTGAGAGAAGCATTCTCAGAAACTTCTGTGTGATGAGTGCATTCAACTCACAGACTTGAACACTGCTTTTGATAGAGCAGTTTGGAAACACTCCTTTTGTAAAATCTGCAAGTGTTTATTTGGAGCGCTTTGAGGCCTATCCTGGAAAAGGAAATATCGTCACATAATAACTAGACAGAAGCATTCTCAGAAACTTCTTTGTGATGAGTGCATTCTACTCACAGAGCTGAACCTTCTTTGTGATAGAAGAGTTTTCAAACTCTCTTTTTGTAGAATCTGCAAGTGCACATTTGGAACTGTTGGAGGCCAACGCTGGAAAAGGAAACAGCCTCACATAGAAACTAGACAGAAGCATTCTCAGAAACTTGCTTGTGACGAGTGCATTCAACTCACAGACTTGAACCTTTCTTTTGAAAGAGCAGTTTTGGAACACTCTTTTTGTAGAATCTGCTAGTGTATATTTGGAGCGCTGTGAGGCCTATGCTGGGAAATGAAATATCTTCACGTAAAAACTAGACGGAAGCATTCTCAGAAACTTCTGTGTGATGAGTGCATTCAACTCACAGACTTGAACGTTCCTTTTGATAGAACAGTTTTGAGACACTCCTTTTGTAGAATCTGCAAGTGTTTATTTCGAGTGCTTGGAGGCCTATGCTGGAAAAGGAAATGTCTTCAAATAACAACTACACAGAAGCATTCTCAGAAACTCCTTTGTGATGAGTGCATTCAACTCACAGACTTGAACCTTCCTTTTGAAAGAGCAGCTTTGAAACACTCTTTTTGTAGAATCTGCAAGTGGATATTTGGAGCGCTTTGAGGCCTATGCTGGGAAATGAAATATCTTCTCCTAAAAACTAGACAGAAGCATTCTCAGAAACTTCTGTGTGATGAGTGCATTCAACTCACAGACTTGAACATTGCTTTTGATAGAGCAGTTTGGAAACACTCCTTTTGTAAAATCTGCAAGTGTTTATTTGGAGCGCTTTGAGGCCTATCCTGGAAAAGGAAATATCCTCACATAATAACTAGACAGAAGCATTCTCAGAAACTTCTTTGTGATGAGTGCATTCTACTCACAGAGTTGAACCTTCTTTGTGATAGAAGAGTTTTCAAACTCTCTTTTTGTAGAATCTGCAAGTGCACATTTGGAACTGTTGGAGGCCAACGCTGGAAAATGAAACATCCTCACATAGAAACTAGACAGAAGCATTCTCAGAAACTTGCTTGGACGAGTGCATTCAACTCACAGACTTGAACCTTTCTTTTGAAAGAGCAGTTTTGGAACACTCTTTTTGTAGAATCTGCTAGTGTATATTTGGAGCGCTGTGAGGCCTATGCTGGGAAATGAAATATCTTCACCTAAAAACTAGACGGAAGCAATCTCCGAAACTTCTGTGTGATGAGTGCATTCAACTCACAGACTTGAACGTTCCTTTTGATAGAACAGTTTTGAAACACTCCTTTTGTAGAATCTGCAAGTGTTTATTTCGAGTGCTTGGGGGTCTATGCTGGAAAAGGAAATGTCTTCAAATAACAACTACACAGAAGCATTCTCAGAAACTTCTTTGTGATGAGTGCCTTCAACTCACAGACTTGAACCTTCCTTTTGAAAGAGCAGTTTTGAAACACTCTTTTTGTAGAATCTGCAAGTGGATATTTGGAGCGCTTTGAGGCCTATGCTGGGAAATGAAATATCTTCTCCTAAAAACTAGACAGAAGCATTCTCAGAAACTTCTGTGTGATGAGTGCATTCAACTCACAGATTTGAACACTGCTTTTGATAGAGCAGTTTGGAAACACTCCTTTTGTAAAATCTGCAAGTGTTTATTTGGAGCGCTTTGAGGCCTATCCTGGAAAAGGAAATATCTTCACATAATAACTAGACAGAAGCATTCTCAGAAACTTCTTTGTGATGAGTGCATTCTACTCACAGAGCTGAACCTTCTTTGTGATAGAAGAGTTTTCAAACTCTCTTTTTGTAGAATCTGCAAGTGCACATTTGGAACTGTTGGAGGCCAACGCTGGAAAAGGAAACATCCTCACATAGAAACTAGACAGAAGCATTCTCAGAAACTTGCTTGTGACGAGTGCATTCAACTCACAGACTTGAACCTTTCTTTTGAAAGAGCAGTTTTGGAACACTCTTTTTGTAGAATCTGCTAGTGTATATTTGGAGCGCTGTGAGGCCTATGCTGGGAAATGAAATATCTTCACCTGAAAACTAGACGGAAGCATTCTCCGAAACTTCTGTGTGATGAGTGCATTCAACTCACAGACTTGAACGTTCCTTTTGAGAGAACAGTTTTGAAACACTCCTTTTGTAGAATCTGCAAGTGTTTATTTCGAACGCTTGGAGGCCTACGCTGGAAAAGGAAATGTCTTCAAATAACAACTACACAGAAGCATTCTCAGAAACTTCTTTGTGATGAGTGCATTCAACTCACAGACTTGAACCTTCCTTTTGAAAGAGCAGTTTTGAAACACTCTTTTTGTAGAATCTGCAAGTGGATATTTGGAGCGCTTTGAGGTCTATGCTGTGATATGAAATATCTTCTCCTAAAAACTAGACAGAAGCATTCTCAGAAACTTCTGTGTGATGAGTGCATTCAACTCACAGATTTGAACATTGCTTTTGATAGAGCAGTTTGGAAACACTCCTTTTGTAAAATCTGCAAGTGTTTATTTGGAGCGCTTTGAGGGCTATCCTGGAAAAGGAAATATCGTCACATAATAACTAGACAGAAGCATTCTCAGAAACTTCTTTGTGATGAGTGCATTCTACTCACGGAGTTGAACCTTCTTTGTGATAGAAGAGTTTTCAATCTCTCTTTCTGTAGAATCTGCAAGTGCACATTTGGAACTGTTAGACGCCAACGCTGGAAAAGGAAACATCCTCACATAGAAACTAGACAGAAGCATTCTCAGAAACTTGCTTGTGACGAGTGCATTCAACTCACAGACTTGAACCTTTCTTTTGAAAGAGCAGTTTTGGAACACTCTTTTTGTAGAATCTGCTAGTGTATATTTGGAGCGCTGTGAGGCCTATGCTGGGAAATGAAATATCTTCACCTAAAAACTAGACGGAAGCATTCTCAGAAACTTCTGTGTGATGAGTGCATTCAACTCACAGACTTGAACGTTCCTTTTTATAGAACAGTTTTGAAACACTCCTTTGTAGAATCTGCAAGTGTTTCTTTCGAGAGCTTGGAGGCCTATGCTGGAAAAGGAAATGTCTTCAAATAACAACTACACAGAAGCATTCTCAGAAACTTCTTTGTGATGAGTGCATTCAACTCACAGACTTGAACCTTCCTTTTGAAAGAGCAGTTTGAAACACTCTTTTTGTAGAATCTGCAAGTTGATATTTGGAGCACTTTGAGGCCTATGCTGGGAAATGAAATATCTTCTCCTAAAAACTAGACAGAAGCATTCTCAGAAACTTCTGTGTGATGAGTGCATTCAACTCACAGTCTTGAACACTGCCTTTGATAGAGCAGTTTGGAAACACTCCTTTTGTAAAATCTGCAAGTGTTTATTTGGAGCGCATTGAGGCCTATCCTGGAAAAGGAAATATCTTCACATAATAACTAGACAGAAGCATTCTCAGAAACTTCTTTGTGATGAGTGCATTCTACGCACAGAGTTGAACCTTCTTTGTGATAGAAGAGTTTTCAAACTCTCTTTTTGTAGAATCTGCAAGTGCACATTTGGAACTGTTGGAGGCCAACGCTGGAAAAGGAAACATCCTCACTTAGAAACTAGACAGAAGCATTCTCAGAAACTTGCTTGTGACGAGTGCATTCAACTCACAGACTTGAACCTTTCTTTTGAAAGAGCAGTTTTGGAACACTCTTTTTGTAGAATCTGCTAGTGTATATTTGGAGCGCTGTGAGGCCTATGCTGGGAAATGAAATATCTTCACCTAAAAACTAGACGGAAGCATTCTCAGAAACTTCTGTGTGATGAGTGCATTCAACTCGCAGGCTTGAACGTTCCTTTTGATAGAACAGTTTTGAAACACTCCTTTTGTAGAATCTGCAAGTGTTTATTTCGAGTGCTTGGGGGCCTATGCTGGAAAAGGAAATGTCTTCAAATAACAACTACACAGAAGCATTCTCAGAAACTTCTTTGTGATGAGTGCATTCAACTCACAGACTTGAACGTTCCTTTTGAAAGAGCAGTTTTGAAACACTCTTTTTGTAGAATCTGCAAGTGGATATTTGGATCGCTTTGAGGCCTATGCTGGGAAATGAAATATCTTCTCCTAAAAACTTGAGAGAAGCATTCTCAGAAACTTCTGTGTGATGAGTGCATTCAACTCACAGACTTGAACACTGCTTTTGATAGAGCAGTTTGGAAACACTCCTTTTGTAAAATCTGCAAGTGTTTATTTGGAGCGCTTTGAGGCCTATCCTGGAAAAGGAAATATCGTCACATAATAACTAGACAGAAGCATTCTCAGAAACTTCTTTGTGATGAGTGCATTCTACTCACAGAGCTGAACCTTCTTTGTGATAGAAGAGTTTTCAAACTCTCTTTTTGTAGAATCTGCAAGTGCACATTTGGAACTGTTGGAGGCCAACGCTGGAAAAGGAAACAGCCTCACATAGAAACTAGACAGAAGCATTCTCAGAAACTTGCTTGTGACGAGTGCATTCAACTCACAGACTTGAACCTTTCTTTTGAAAGAGCAGTTTTGGAACACTCTTTTTGTAGAATCTGCTAGTGTATATTTGGAGCGCTGTGAGGCCTATGCTGGGAAATGAAATATCTTCACCTAAAAACTAGACGGAAGCATTCTCAGAAACTTCTGTGTGATGAGTGCATTCAACTCACAGACTTGAACGTTCCTTTTGATAGAACAGTTTTGAGACACTCCTTTTGTAGAATCTGCAAGTGTTTATTTCGAGTGCTTGGAGGCCTATGCTGGAAAAGGAAATGTCTTCAAATAACAACTACACAGAAGCATTCTCAGAAACTCCTTTGTGATGAGTGCATTCAACTCACAGACTTGAACCTTCCTTTTGAAAGAGCAGCTTTGAAACACTCTTTTTGTAGAATCTGCAAGTGGATATTTGGAGCGCTTTGAGGCCTATGCTGGGAAATGAAATATCTTCTCCTAAAAACTAGACAGAAGCATTCTCAGAAACTTCTGTGTGATGAGTGCATTCAACTCACAGACTTGAACATTGCTTTTGATAGAGCAGTTTGGAAACACTCCTTTTGTAAAATCTGCAAGTGTTTATTTGGAGCGCTTTGAGGCCTATCCTGGAAAAGGAAATATCCTCACATAATAACTAGACAGAAGCATTCTCAGAAACTTCTTTGTGATGAGTGCATTCTACTCACAGAGTTGAACCTTCTTTGTGATAGAAGAGTTTTCAAACTCTCTTTTTGTAGAATCTGCAAGTGCACATTTGGAACTGTTGGAGGCCAACGCTGGAAAATGAAACATCCTCACATAGAAACTAGACAGAAGCATTCTCAGAAACTTGCTTGGACGAGTGCATTCAACTCACAGACTTGAACCTTTCTTTTGAAAGAGCAGTTTTGGAACACTCTTTTTGTAGAATCTGCTAGTGTATATTTGGAGCGCTGTGAGGCCTATGCTGGGAAATGAAATATCTTCACCTAAAAACTAGACGGAAGCAATCTCCGAAACTTCTGTGTGATGAGTGCATTCAACTCACAGACTTGAACGTTCCTTTTGATAGAACAGTTTTGAAACACTCCTTTTGTAGAATCTGCAAGTGTTTATTTCGAGTGCTTGGGGGTCTATGCTGGAAAAGGAAATGTCTTCAAATAACAACTACACAGAAGCATTCTCAGAAACTTCTTTGTGATGAGTGCCTTCAACTCACAGACTTGAACCTTCCTTTTGAAAGAGCAGTTTTGAAACACTCTTTTTGTAGAATCTGCAAGTGGATATTTGGAGCGCTTTGAGGCCTATGCTGGGAAATGAAATATCTTCTCCTAAAAACTAGACAGAAGCATTCTCAGAAACTTCTGTGTGATGAGTGCATTCAACTCACAGATTTGAACACTGCTTTTGATAGAGCAGTTTGGAAACACTCCTTTTGTAAAATCTGCAAGTGTTTATTTGGAGCGCTTTGAGGCCTATCCTGGAAAAGGAAATATCTTCACATAATAACTAGACAGAAGCATTCTCAGAAACTTCTTTGTGATGAGTGCATTCTACTCACAGAGCTGAACCTTCTTTGTGATAGAAGAGTTTTCAAACTCTCTTTTTGTAGAATCTGCAAGTGCACATTTGGAACTGTTGGAGGCCAACGCTGGAAAAGGAAACATCCTCACATAGAAACTAGACAGAAGCATTCTCAGAAACTTGCTTGTGACGAGTGCATTCAACTCACAGACTTGAACCTTTCTTTTGAAAGAGCAGTTTTGGAACACTCTTTTTGTAGAATCTGCTAGTGTATATTTGGAGCGCTGTGAGGCCTATGCTGGGAAATGAAATATCTTCACCTGAAAACTAGACGGAAGCATTCTCCGAAACTTCTGTGTGATGAGTGCATTCAACTCACAGACTTGAACGTTCCTTTTGAGAGAACAGTTTTGAAACACTCCTTTTGTAGAATCTGCAAGTGTTTATTTCGAACGCTTGGAGGCCTACGCTGGAAAAGGAAATGTCTTCAAATAACAACTACACAGAAGCATTCTCAGAAACTTCTTTGTGATGAGTGCATTCAACTCACAGACTTGAACCTTCCTTTTGAAAGAGCAGTTTTGAAACTCTTTTTGTAGAATCTGCAAGTGGATATTTGGAGCGCTTTGAGGTCTATGCTGTGATATGAAATATCTTCTCCTAAAAACTAGACAGAAGCATTCTCAGAAACTTCTGTGTGATGAGTGCATTCAACTCACAGATTTGAACATTGCTTTTGATAGAGCAGTTTGGAAACACTCCTTTTGTAAAATCTGCAAGTGTTTATTTGGAGCGCTTTGAGGGCTATCCTGGAAAAGGAAATATCGTCACTAATAACTAGACAGAAGCATTCTCAGAAACTTCTTTGTGATGAGTGCATTCTACTCACGGAGTTGAACCTTCTTTGTGATAGAAGAGTTTTCAATCTCTCTTTCTGTAGAATCTGCAAGTGCACATTTGGAACTGTTAGACGCCAACGCTGGAAAAGGAAACATCCTCACATAGAAACTAGACAGAAGCATTCTCAGAAACTTGCTTGTGACGAGTGCATTCAACTCACAGACTTGAACCTTTCTTTTGAAAGAGCAGTTTTGGAACACTCTTTTTGTAGAATCTGCTAGTGTATATTTGGAGCGCTGTGAGGCCTATGCTGGGAAATGAAATATCTTCACCTAAAAACTAGACGGAAGCATTCTCAGAAACTTCTGTGTGATGAGTGCATTCAACTCACAGACTTGAACGTTCCTTTTTATAGAACAGTTTTGAAACACTCCTTTGTAGAATCTGCAAGTGTTTCTTTCGAGAGCTTGGAGGCCTATGCTGGAAAAGGAAATGTCTTCAAATAACAACTACACAGAAGCATTCTCAGAAACTTCTTTGTGATGAGTGCATTCAACTCACAGACTTGAACCTTCCTTTTGAAAGAGCAGTTTGAAACACTCTTTTTGTAGAATCTGCAAGTTGATATTTGGAGCACTTTGAGGCCTATGCTGGGAAATGAAATATCTTCTCCTAAAAACTAGACAGAAGCATTCTCAGAAACTTCTGTGTGATGAGTGCATTCAACTCACAGTCTTGAACACTGCTTTTGATAGAGCAGTTTGGAAACACTCCTTTTGTAAAATCTGCAAGTGTTTATTTGGAGCGCATTGAGGCCTATCCTGGAAAAGGAAATATCTTCACATAATAACTAGACAGAAGCATTCTCAGAAACTTCTTTGTGATGAGTGCATTCTACGCACAGAGTTGAACCTTCTTTGTGATAGAAGAGTTTTCAAACTCTCTTTTTGTAGAATCTGCAAGTGCACTTTTGGAACTGTTGGAGGCCAACGCTGGAAAAGGAAACATCCTCACTTAGAAACTAGACAGAAGCATTCTCAGAAACTTGCTTGTGACGAGTGCATACAACTCACAGACTTGAACCTTTCTTTTGAAAGAGCAGTTTTGGAACACTCTTTTTGTAGAATCTGCTAGTGTATATTTGGAGCGCTGTGAGGCCTATGCTGGGAAATGAAATATCTTCACCTAAAAACTAGACGGAAGCATTCTCAGAAACTTCTGTGTGATGAGTGCATTCAACTCGCAGGCTTGAACGTTCCTTTTGATAGAACAGTTTTGAAACACTCCTTTTGTAGAATCTGCAAGTGTTTATTTCGAGTGCTTGGGGGCCTATGCTGGAAAAGGAAATGTCTTCAAATAACAACTACACAGAAGCATTCTCAGAAACTTCTTTGTGATGAGTGCATTCAACTCACAGACTTGAACGTTCCTTTTGAAAGAGCAGTTTTGAAACACTCTTTTTGTAGAATCTGCAAGTGGATATTTGGATCGCTTTGAGGCCTATGCTGGGAAATGAAATATCTTCTCCTAAAAACTTGAGAGAAGCATTCTCAGAAACTTCTGTGTGATGAGTGCATTCAACTCACAGACTTGAACACTGCTTTTGATAGAGCAGTTTGGAAACACTCCTTTTGTAAAATCTGCAAGTGTTTATTTGGAGCGCTTTGAGGCCTATCCTGGAAAAGGAAATATCGTCACATAATAACTAGACAGAAGCATTCTCAGAAACTTCTTTGTGATGAGTGCATTCTACTCACAGAGCTGAACCTTCTTTGTGATAGAAGAGTTTTCAAACTCTCTTTTTGTAGAATCTGCAAGTGCACATTTGGAACTGTTGGAGGCCAACGCTGGAAAAGGAAACAGCCTCACATAGAAACTAGACAGAAGCATTCTCAGAAACTTGCTTGTGACGAGTGCATTCAACTCACAGACTTGAACCTTTCTTTTGAAAGAGCAGTTTTGGAACACTCTTTTTGTAGAATCTGCTAGTGTATATTTGGAGCGCTGTGAGGCCTATGCTGGGAAATGAAATATCTTCACCTAAAAACTAGACGGAAGCATTCTCAGAAACTTCTGTGTGATGAGTGCATTCAACTCACAGACTTGAACGTTCCTTTTGATAGAACAGTTTTGAAACACTCCTTTTGTAGAATCTGCAAGTGTTTATTTCGAGTGCTTGGAGGCCTATGCTGGAAAAGGAAATGTCTTCAAATAACAACTACACAGAAGCATTCTCAGAAACTCCTTGGTGATGAGTGCATTCAACTCACAGACTTGAACCTTCCTTTTGAAAGAGCAGCTTTGAAACACTCTTTTTGTAGAATCTGCAAGTGGATATTTGGAGCGCTTTGAGGCCTATGCTGGGAAATGAAATATCTTCTCCTAAAAACTAGACAGAAGCATTCTCAGAAACTTCTGTGTGATGAGTGCATTCAACTCACAGACTTGAACATTGCTTTTGATAGAGCAGTTTGGAAACACTCCTTTTGTAAAATCTGCAAGTGTTTATTTGGAGCGCTTTGAGGCCTATCCTGGAAAAGGAAATATCCTCACATAATAACTAGACAGAAGCATTCTCAGAAACTTCTTTGTGATGAGTGCATTCTACTCACAGAGTTGAACCTTCTTTGTGATAGAAGAGTTTTCAAACTCTCTTTTTGTAGAATCTGCAAGTGCACATTTGGAACTGTTGGAGGCCAACGCTGGAAAAGGAAACATCCTCACATAGAAACTAGACAGAAGCATTCTCAGAAACTTGCTTGGACGAGTGCATTCAACTCACAGACTTGAACCTTTCTTTTGAAAGAGCAGTTTTGGAACACTCTTTTTGTAGAATCTGCTAGTGTATATTTGGAGCGCTGTGAGGCCTATGCTGGGAAATGAAATATCTTCACCTAAAAACTAGACGGAAGCAATGTCCGAAACTTCTGTGTGATGAGTGCATTCAACTCACAGACTTGAACGTTCCTTTTGATAGAACAGTTTTGAAACACTCCTTTTGTAGAATCTGCAAGTGTTTATTTCGAGTGCTTGGGGGTCTATGCTGGAAAAGGAAATGTCTTCAAATAACAACTACACAGAAGCATTCTCAGAAACTTCTTTGTGATGAGTGCCTTCAACTCACAGACTTGAACCTTCCTTTTGAAAGAGCAGTTTTGAAACACTCTTTTTGTAGAATCTGCAAGTGGATATTTGGAGCGCTTTGAGGCCTATGCTGGGAAATGAAATATCTTCTCCTAAAAACTAGACAGAAGCATTCTCAGAAACTTCTGTGTGATGAGTGCATTCAACTCACAGATTTGAACACTGCTTTTGATAGAGCAGTTTGGAAACACTCCTTTTGTAAAATCTGCAAGTGTTTATTTGGAGCGCTTTGAGGCCTATCCTGGAAAAGGAAATATCTTCACATAATAACTAGACAGAAGCATTCTCAGAAACTTCTTTGTGATGAGTGCATTCTACTCACAGAGCTGAACCTTCTTTGTGATAGAAGAGTTTTCAAACTCTCTTTTTGTAGAATCTGCAAGTGCACATTTGGAACTGTTGGAGGCCAACGCTGGAAAAGGAAACATCCTCACATAGAAACTAGACAGAAGCATTCTCAGAAACTTGCTTGTGACGAGTGCATTCAACTCACAGACTTGAACCTTTCTTTTGAAAGAGCAGTTTTGGAACACTCTTTTTGTAGAATCTGCTAGTGTATATTTGGAGCGCTGTGAGGCCTATGCTGGGAAATGAAATATCTTCACCTGAAAACTAGACGGAAGCATTCTCCGAAACTTCTGTGTGATGAGTGCATTCAACTCACAGACTTGAACGTTCCTTTTGAGAGAACAGTTTTGAAACACTCCTTTTGTAGAATCTGCAAGTGTTTATTTCGAACGCTTGGAGGCCTACGCTGGAAAAGGAAATGTCTTCAAATAACAACTACACAGAAGCATTCTCAGAAACTTCTTTGTGATGAGTGCATTCAACTCACAGACTTGAACCTTCCTTTTGAAAGAGCAGTTTTGAAACACTCTTTTTGTAGAATCTGCAAGTGGATATTTGGAGCGCTTTGAGGTCTATGCTGTGATATGAAATATCTTCTCCTAAAAACTAGACAGAAGCATTCTCAGAAACTTCTGTGTGATGAGTGCATTCAACTCACAGATTTGAACATTGCTTTTGATAGAGCAGTTTGGAAACACTCCTTTTGTAAAATCTGCAAGTGTTTATTTGGAGCGCTTTGAGGGCTATCCTGGAAAAGGAAATATCGTCACATAATAACTAGACAGAAGCATTCTCAGAAACTTCTTTGTGATGAGTGCATTCTACTCACGGAGTTGAACCTTCTTTGTGATAGAAGAGTTTTCAATCTCTCTTTCTGTAGAATCTGCAATTGCACATTTGGAACTGTTAGACGCCAACGCTGGAAAAGGAAACATCCTCACATAGAAACTAGACAGAAGCATTCTCAGAAACTTGCTTGTGACGAGTGCATTCAACTCATAGACTTGAACCTTTCTTTTGAAAGAGCAGTTTTGGAACACTCTTTTTGTAGAATCTGCTAGTGTATATTTGGAGCGCTGTGAGGCCTATGCTGGGAAATGAAATATCTTCACCTAAAAACTAGACGGAAGCATTCTCAGAAACTTCTGTGTGATGAGTGCATTCAACTCACAGACTTGAACGTTCCTTTTTATAGAACAGTTTTGAAACACTCCTTTGTAGAATCTGCAAGTGTTTCTTTCGAGAGCTTGGAGGCCTATGCTGGAAAAGGAAATGTCTTCAAATAACAACTACACAGAAGCATTCTCAGAAACTTCTTTGTGATGAGTGCATTCAACTCACAGACTTGAACCTTCCTTTTGAAAGAGCAGTTTGAAACACTCTTTTTGTAGAATCTGCAAGTTGATATTTGGAGCACTTTGAGGCCTATGCTGGGAAATGAAATATCTTCTCCTAAAAACTAGACAGAAGCATTCTCAGAAACTTCTGTGTGATGAGTGCATTCAACTCACAGTCTTGAACACTGCTTTTGATAGAGCAGTTTGGAAACACTCCTTTTGTAAAATCTGCAAGTGTTTATTTGGAGCGCATTGAGGCCTATCCTGGAAAAGGAAATATCTTCACATAATAACTAGACAGAAGCATTCTCAGAAACTTCTTTGTGATGAGTGCATTCTACGCACAGAGTTGAACCTTCTTTGTGATAGAAGAGTTTTCAAACTCTCTTTTTGTAGAATCTGCAAGTGCACATTTGGAACTGTTGGAGGCCAACGCTGGAAAAGGAAACATCCTCACTTAGAAACTAGACAGAAGCATTCTCAGAAACTTGCTTGTGACGAGTGCATTCAACTCACAGACTTGAACCTTTCTTTTGAAAGAGCAGTTTTGGAACACTCTTTTTGTAGAATCTGCTAGTGTATATTTGGAGCGCTGTGAGGCCTATGCTGGGAAATGAAATATCTTCACCTAAAAACTAGACGGAAGCATTCTCAGAAACTTCTGTGTGATGAGTGCATTCAACTCGCAGGCTTGAACGTTCCTTTTGATAGAACAGTTTTGAAACACTCCTTTTGTAGAATCTGCAAGTGTTTATTTCGAGTGCTTGGGGGCCTATGCTGGAAAAGGAAATGTCTTCAAATAACAACTACACAGAAGCATTCTCAGAAACTTCTTTGTGATGAGTGCATTCAACTCACAGACTTGAACGTTCCTTTTGAAAGAGCAGTTTTGAAACACTCTTTTTGTAGAATCTGCAAGTGGATATTTGGATCGCTTTGAGGCCTATGCTGGGAAATGAAATATCTTCTCCTAAAAACTTGAGAGAAGCATTCTCAGAAACTTCTGTGTGATGAGTGCATTCAACTCACAGACTTGAACACTGCTTTTGATAGAGCAGTTTGGAAACACTCCTTTTGTAAAATCTGCAAGTGTTTATTTGGAGCGCTTTGAGGCCTATCCTGGAAAAGGAAATATCGTCACATAATAACTAGACAGAAGCATTCTCAGAAACTTCTTTGTGATGAGTGCATTCTACTCACAGAGCTGAACCTTCTTTGTGATAGAAGAGTTTTCAAACTCTCTTTTTGTAGAATCTGCAAGTGCACATTTGGAACTGTTGGAGGCCAACGCTGGAAAAGGAAACAGCCTCACATAGAAACTAGACAGAAGCATTCTCAGAAACTTGCTTGTGACGAGTGCATTCAACTCACAGACTTGAACCTTTCTTTTGAAAGAGCAGTTTTGGAACACTCTTTTTGTAGAATCTGCTAGTGTATATTTGGAGCGCTGTGAGGCCTATGCTGGGAAATGAAATATCTTCACGTAAAAATTAGACGGAAGCATTCTCAGAAACTTCTGTGTGATGAGTGCATTCAACTCACAGACTTGAACGTTCCTTTTGATAGAACAGTTTTGAGACACTCCTTTTGTAGAATCTGCAAGTGTTTATTTCGAGTGCTTGGAGGCCTATGCTGGAAAAGGAAATGTCTTCAAATAACAACTACACAGAAGCATTCTCAGAAACTCCTTTGTGATGAGTGCATTCAACTCACAGACTTGAACCTTCCTTTTGAAAGAGCAGCTTTGAAACACTCTTTTTGTAGAATCTGCAAGTGGATATTTGGAGCGCTTTGAGGCCTATGCTGGGAAATGAAATATCTTCTCCTAAAAACTAGACAGAAGCATTCTCAGAAACTTCTGTGTGATGAGTGCATTCAACTCACAGACTTGAACATTGCTTTTGATAGAGCAGTTTGGAAACACTCCTTTTGTAAAATCTGCAAGTGTTTATTTGGAGCGCTTTGAGGCCTATCCTGGAAAAGGAAATATCCTCACATAATAACTAGACAGAAGCATTCTCAGAAACTTCTTTGTGATGAGTGCATTCTACTCACAGAGTTGAACCTTCTTTGTGATAGAAGAGTTTTCAAACTCTCTTTTTGTAGAATCTGCAAGTGCACATTTGGAACTGTTGGAGGCCAACGCTGGAAAATGAAACATCCTCACATAGAAACTAGACAGAAGCATTCTCAGAAACTTGCTTGGACGAGTGCATTCAACTCACAGACTTGAACCTTTCTTTTGAAAGAGCAGTTTTGGAACACTCTTTTTGTAGAATCTGCTAGTGTATATTTGGAGCGCTGTGAGGCCTATGCTGGGAAATGAAATATCTTCACCTAAAAACTAGACGGAAGCAATCTCCGAAACTTCTGTGTGATGAGTGCATTCAACTCACAGACTTGAACGTTCCTTTTGATAGAACAGTTTTGAAACACTCCTTTTGTAGAATCTGCAAGTGTTTATTTCGAGTGCTTGGGGGTCTATGCTGGAAAAGGAAATGTCTTCAAATAACAACTACACAGAAGCATTCTCAGAAACTTCTTTGTGATGAGTGCCTTCAACTCACAGACTTGAACCTTCCTTTTGAAAGAGCAGTTTTGAAACACTCTTTTTGTAGAATCTGCAAGTGGATATTTGGAGCGCTTTGAGGCCTATGCTGGGAAATGAAATATCTTCTCCTAAAAACTAGACAGAAGCATTCTCAGAAACTTCTGTGTGATGAGTGCATTCAACTCACAGATTTGAACACTGCTTTTGATAGAGCAGTTTGGAAACACTCCTTTTGTAAAATCTGCAAGTGTTTATTTGGAGCGCTTTGAGGCCTATCCTGGAAAAGGAAATATCTTCACATAATAACTAGACAGAAGCATTCTCAGAAACTTCTTTGTGATGAGTGCATTCTACTCACAGAGCTGAACCTTCTTTGTGATAGAAGAGTTTTCAAACTCTCTTTTTGTAGAATCTGCAAGTGCACATTTGGAACTGTTGGAGGCCAACGCTGGAAAAGGAAACATCCTCACATAGAAACTAGACAGAAGCATTCTCAGAAACTTGCTTGTGACGAGTGCATTCAACTCACAGACTTGAACCTTTCTTTTGAAAGAGCAGTTTTGGAACACTCTTTTTGTAGAATCTGCTAGTGTATATTTGGAGCGCTGTGAGGCCTATGCTGGGAAATGAAATATCTTCACCTGAAAACTAGACGGAAGCATTCTCCGAAACTTCTGTGTGATGAGTGCATTCAACTCACAGACTTGAACGTTCCTTTTGAGAGAACAGTTTTGAAACACTCCTTTTGTAGAATCTGCAAGTGTTTATTTCGAACGCTTGGAGGCCTACGCTGGAAAAGGAAATGTCTTCAAATAACAACTACACAGAAGCATTCTCAGAAACTTCTTTGTGATGAGTGCATTCAACTCACAGACTTGAACCTTCCTTTTGAAAGAGCAGTTTTGAAACACTCTTTTTGTAGAATCTGCAAGTGGATATTTGGAGCGCTTTGAGGTCTATGCTGTGATATGAAATATCTTCTCCTAAAAACTAGACAGAAGCATTCTCAGAAACTTCTGTGTGATGAGTGCATTCAACTCACAGATTTGAACATTGCTTTTGATAGAGCAGTTTGGAAACACTCCTTTTGTAAAATCTGCAAGTGTTTATTTGGAGCGCTTTGAGGGCTATCCTGGAAAAGGAAATATCGTCACATAATAACTAGACAGAAGCATTCTCAGAAACTTCTTTGTGATGAGTGCATTCTACTCACGGAGTTGAACCTTCTTTGTGATAGAAGAGTTTTCAATCTCTCTTTCTGTAGAATCTGCAAGTGCACATTTGGAACTGTTAGACGCCAACGCTGGAAAAGGAAACATCCTCACATAGAAACTAGACAGAAGCATTCTCAGAAACTTGCTTGTGACGAGTGCATTCAACTCACAGACTTGAACCTTTCTTTTGAAAGAGCAGTTTTGGAACACTCTTTTTGTAGAATCTGCTAGTGTATATTTGGAGCGCTGTGAGGCCTATGCTGGGAAATGAAATATCTTCACCTAAAAACTAGACGGAAGCATTCTCAGAAACTTCTGTGTGATGAGTGCATTCAACTCACAGACTTGAACGTTCCTTTTTATAGAACAGTTTTGAAACACTCCTTTGTAGAATCTGCAAGTGTTTCTTTCGAGAGCTTGGAGGCCTATGCTGGAAAAGGAAATGTCTTCAAATAACAACTACACAGAAGCATTCTCAGAAACTTCTTTGTGATGAGTGCATTCAACTCACAGACTTGAACCTTCCTTTTGAAAGAGCAGTTTGAAACACTCTTTTTGTAGAATCTGCAAGTTGATATTTGGAGCACTTTGAGGCCTATGCTGGGAAATGAAATATCTTCTCCTAAAAACTAGACAGAAGCATTCTCAGAAACTTCTGTGTGATGAGTGCATTCAACTCACAGTCTTGAACACTGCTTTTGATAGAGCAGTTTGGAAACACTCCTTTTGTAAAATCTGCAAGTGTTTATTTGGAGCGCATTGAGGCCTATCCTGGAAAAGGAAATATCTTCACATAATAACTAGACAGAAGCATTCTCAGAAACTTCTTTGTGATGAGTGCATTCTACGCACAGAGTTGAAACTTCTTTGTGATAGAAGAGTTTTCAAACTCTCTTTTTGTAGAATCTGCAAGTGCACTTTTGGAACTGTTGGAGGCCAACGCTGGAAAAGGAAACATCCTCACTTAGAAACTAGACAGAAGCATTCTCAGAAACTTGCTTGTGACGAGTGCATACAACTCACAGACTTGAACCTTTCTTTTGAAAGAGCAGTTTTGGAACACTCTTTTTGTAGAATCTGCTAGTGTATATTTGGAGCGCTGTGAGGCCTATGCTGGGAAATGAAATATCTTCACCTAAAAACTAGACGGAAGCATTCTCAGAAACTTCTGTGTGATGAGTGCATTCAACTCGCAGGCTTGAACGTTCCTTTTGATAGAACAGTTTTGGAACACTCCTTTTGTAGAATCTGCAAGTGTTTATTTCGAGTGCTTGGGGGCCTATGCTGGAAAAGGAAATGTCTTCAAATAACAACTACACAGAAGCATTCTCAGAAACTTCTTTGTGATGAGTGCATTCAACTCACAGACTTGAACGTTCCTTTTGAAAGAGCAGTTTTGAAACACTCTTTTTGTAGAATCTGCAAGTGGATATTTGGATCGCTTTGAGGCCTATGCTGGGAAATGAAATATCTTCTCCTAAAAACTTGAGAGAAGCATTCTCAGAAACTTCTGTGTGATGAGTGCATTCAACTCACAGACTTGAACACTGCTTTTGATAGAGCAGTTTGGAAACACTCCTTTTGTAAAATCTGCAAGTGTTTATTTGGAGCGCATTGAGGCCTATCCTGGAAAAGGAAATATCGTCACATAATAACTAGACAGAAGCATTCTCAGAAACTTCTTTGTGATGAGTGCATTCTACTCACAGAGCTGAACCTTCTTTGTGATAGAAGAGTTTTCAAACTCTCTTTTTGTAGAATCTGCAAGTGCACATTTGGAACTGTTGGAGGCCAACGCTGGAAAAGGAAACAGCCTCACATAGAAACTAGACAGAAGCATTCTCAGAAACTTGCTTGTGACGAGTGCATTCAACTCACAGACTTGAACCTTTCTTTTGAAAGAGCAGTTTTGGAACACTCTTTTTGTAGAATCTGCTAGTGTATATTTGGAGCGCTGTGAGGCCTATGCTGGGAAATGAAATATCTTCACCTAAAAACTAGACGGAAGCATTCTCAGAAACTTCTGTGTGATGAGTGCATTCAACTCACAGACTTGAACGTTCCTTTTGATAGAACAGTTTTGAAACACTCCTTTTGTAGAATCTGCAAGTGTTTATTTCGAGTGCTTGGAGGCCTATGCTGGAAAAGGAAATGTCTTCAAATAACAACTACACAGAAGCATTCTCAGAAACTCCTTGGTGATGAGTGCATTCAACTCACAGACTTGAACCTTCCTTTTGAAAGAGCAGCTTTGAAACACTCTTTTTGTAGAATCTGCAAGTGGATATTTGGAGCGCTTTGAGGCCTATGCTGGGAAATGAAATATCTTCTCCTAAAAACTAGACAGAAGCATTCTCAGAAACTTCTGTGTGATGAGTGCATTCAACTCACAGACTTGAACATTGCTTTTGATAGAGCAGTTTGGAAACACTCCTTTTGTAAAATCTGCAAGTGTTTATTTGGAGCGCTTTGAGGCCTATCCTGGAAAAGGAAATATCCTCACATAATAACTAGACAGAAGCATTCTCAGAAACTTCTTTGTGATGAGTGCATTCTACTCACAGAGTTGAACCTTCTTTGTGATAGAAGAGTTTTCAAACTCTCTTTTTGTAGAATCTGCAAGTGCACATTTGGAACTGTTGGAGGCCAACGCTGGAAAAGGAAACATCCTCACATAGAAACTAGACAGAAGCATTCTCAGAAACTTGCTTGGACGAGTGCATTCAACTCACAGACTTGAACCTTTCTTTTGAAAGAGCAGTTTTGGAACACTCTTTTTGTAGAATCTGCTAGTGTATATTTGGAGCGCTGTGAGGCCTATGCTGGGAAATGAAATATCTTCACCTAAAAACTAGACGGAAGCAATCTCCGAAACTTCTGTGTGATGAGTGCATTCAACTCACAGACTTGAACGTTCCTTTTGATAGAACAGTTTTGAAACACTCCTTTTGTAGAATCTGCAAGTGTTTATTTCGAGTGCTTGGGGGTCTATGCTGGAAAAGGAAATGTCTTCAAATAACAACTACACAGAAGCATTCTCAGAAACTTCTTTGTGATGAGTGCCTTCAACTCACAGACTTGAACCTTCCTTTTGAAAGAGCAGTTTTGAAACACTCTTTTTGTAGAATCTGCAAGTGGATATTTGGAGCGCTTTGAGGCCTATGCTGGGAAATGAAATATCTTCTCCTAAAAACTAGACAGAAGCATTCTCAGAAACTTCTGTGTGATGAGTGCATTCAACTCACAGATTTGAACACTGCTTTTGATAGAGCAGTTTGGAAACACTCCTTTTGTAAAATCTGCAAGTGTTTATTTGGAGCGCTTTGAGGCCTATCCTGGAAAAGGAAATATCTTCACATAATAACTAGACAGAAGCATTCTCAGAAACTTCTTTGTGATGAGTGCATTCTACTCACAGAGCTGAACCTTCTTTGTGATAGAAGAGTTTTCAAACTCTCTTTTTGTAGAATCTGCAAGTGCACATTTGGAACTGTTGGAGGCCAACGCTGGAAAAGGAAACATCCTCACATAGAAACTAGACAGAAGCATTCTCAGAAACTTGCTTGTGACGAGTGCATTCAACTCACAGACTTGAACCTTTCTTTTGAAAGAGCAGTTTTGGAACACTCTTTTTGTAGAATCTGCTAGTGTATATTTGGAGCGCTGTGAGGCCTATGCTGGGAAATGAAATATCTTCACCTGAAAACTAGACGGAAGCATTCTCCGAAACTTCTGTGTGATGAGTGCATTCAACTCACAGACTTGAACGTTCCTTTTGAGAGAACAGTTTTGAAACACTCCTTTTGTAGAATCTGCAAGTGTTTATTTCGAACGCTTGGAGGCCTACGCTGGAAAAGGAAATGTCTTCAAATAACAACTACACAGAAGCATTCTCAGAAACTTCTTTGTGATGAGTGCATTCAACTCACAGACTTGAACCTTCCTTTTGAAAGAGCAGTTTTGAAACACTCTTTTTGTAGAATCTGCAAGTGGATATTTGGAGCGCTTTGAGGTCTATGCTGTGATATGAAATATCTTCTCCTAAAAACTAGACAGAAGCATTCTCAGAAACTTCTGTGTGATGAGTGCATTCAACTCACAGATTTGAACATTGCTTTTGATAGAGCAGTTTGGAAACACTCCTTTTGTAAAATCTGCAAGTGTTTATTTGGAGCGCTTTGAGGGCTATCCTGGAAAAGGAAATATCGTCACATAATAACTAGACAGAAGCATTCTCAGAAACTTCTTTGTGATGAGTGCATTCTACTCACGGAGTTGAACCTTCTTTGTGATAGAAGAGTTTTCAATCTCTCTTTCTGTAGAATCTGCAAGTGCACATTTGGAACTGTTGGAGGCCAACGCTGGAAAAGGAAACATCCTCACTTAGAAACTAGACAGAAGCATTCTCAGAAACTTGCTTGTGACGAGTGCATTCAACTCACAGACTTGAACCTTTCTTTTGAAAGAGCAGTTTTGGAACACTCTTTTTGTAGAATCTGCTAGTGTATATTTGGAGCGCTGTGAGGCCTATGCTGGGAAATGAAATATCTTCACCTAAAAACTAGACGGAAGCATTCTCAGAAACTTCTGTGTGATGAGTGCATTCAACTCACAGACTTGAACGTTCCTTTTGATAGAACAGTTTTGAAACACTCCTTTTGTAGAATCTGCAAGTGTTTATTTCGAGTGCTTGGAGGCCTATGCTGGAAAAGGAAATGTCTTCAAATAACAACTACACAGAAGCATTCTCAGAAACTTCTTTGTGATGAGTGCATTCAACTCACAGACTTGAACCTTCCTTTTGAAAGAGCAGTTTTGAAACACTCTTTTTGTAGAATCTGCAAGTGGATATTTGGAGCGCTTTGAGGCCTATGCTGGGATATGAAATATCTTCTCCTAAAAACTAGACAGAAGCATTCTCAGAAACTTCAGTGTGATGAGTGCATTCAACTCACAGACTTGAACATTGCTTTTGATAGAGCAGTTTGGAAACACTCCTTTTGTAAAATCTGCAAGTGTTTATTTGGAGCGCTTTGAGGCCTATCCTGGAAAAGGAAATATCGTCACATAATAACTAGACAGAAGCATTCTCAGAAACTTCTTTGTGATGAGTGCATTCTACTCACGGAGTTGAACCTTCTTTGTGATAGAAGAGTTTTCAATCTCTCTTTCTGTAGAATCTGCAAGTGCACATTTGGAACTGTTGGAGGCCAACGCTGGAAAAGGAAACAGCCTCACATAGAAACTAGACAGAAGCATTCTCAGAAACTTGCTTGTGACGAGTGCATTCAACTCACAGACTTGAACCTTTCTTTTGAAAGAGCAGTTTTGGAACACTCTTTTTGTAGAATCTGCTAGTGTATATTTGGAGCGCTGTGAGGCCTATGCTGGGAAATGAAATATCTTCACCTAAAAACTAGACGGAAGCATTCTCAGAAACTTCTGTGTGATGAGTGCATTCAACTCACAGACTTGAACGTTCCTTTTGATAGAACAGTTTTGAAACACTCCTTTTGTAGAATCTGCAAGTGTTTATTTCGAGTGCTTGGAGGCCTATGCTGGAAAAGGAAATGTCTTCAAATAACAACTACACAGAAGCATTCTCAGAAACTCCTTGGTGATGAGTGCATTCAACTCACAGACTTGAACCTTCCTTTTGAAAGAGCAGCTTTGAAACACTCTTTTTGTAGAATCTGCAAGTGGATATTTGGAGCGCTTTGAGGCCTATGCTGGGAAATGAAATATCTTCTCCTAAAAACTAGACAGAAGCATTCTCAGAAACTTCTGTGTGATGAGTGCATTCAACTCACAGACTTGAACATTGCTTTTGATAGAGCAGTTTGGAAACACTCCTTTTGTAAAATCTGCAAGTGTTTATTTGGAGCGCTTTGAGGCCTATCCTGGAAAAGGAAATATCCTCACATAATAACTAGACAGAAGCATTCTCAGAAACTTCTTTGTGATGAGTGCATTCTACTCACAGAGTTGAACCTTCTTTGTGATAGAAGAGTTTTCAAACTCTCTTTTTGTAGAATCTGCAAGTGCACATTTGGAACTGTTGGAGGCCAACGCTGGAAAAGGAAACATCCTCACATAGAAACTAGACAGAAGCATTCTCAGAAACTTGCTTGGACGAGTGCATTCAACTCACAGACTTGAACCTTTCTTTTGAAAGAGCAGTTTTGGAACACTCTTTTTGTAGAATCTGCTAGTGTATATTTGGAGCGCTGTGAGGCCTATGCTGGGAAATGAAATATCTTCACCTAAAAACTAGACGGAAGCAATGTCCGAAACTTCTGTGTCATGAGTGCATTCAACTCACAGACTTGAACGTTCCTTTTGATAGAACAGTTTTGAAACACTCCTTTTGTAGAATCTGCAAGTGTTTATTTCGAGTGCTTGGGGGTCTATGCTGGAAAAGGAAATGTCTTCAAATAACAACTACACAGAAGCATTCTCAGAAACTTCTTTGTGATGAGTGCCTTCAACTCACAGACTTGAACCTTCCTTTTGAAAGAGCAGTTTTGAAACACTCTTTTTGTAGAATCTGCAAGTGGATATTTGGAGCGCTTTGAGGCCTATGCTGGGAAATGAAATATCTTCTCCTAAAAACTAGACAGAAGCATTCTCAGAAACTTCTGTGTGATGAGTGCATTCAACTCACAGATTTGAACACTGCTTTTGATAGAGCAGTTTGGAAACACTCCTTTTGTAAAATCTGCAAGTGTTTATTTGGAGCGCTTTGAGGCCTATCCTGGAAAAGGAAATATCTTCACATAATAACTAGACAGAAGCATTCTCAGAAACTTCTTTGTGATGAGTGCATTCTACACACAGAGCTGAACCTTCTTTGTGATAGAAGAGTTTTCAAACTCTCTTTTTGTAGAATCTGCAAGTGCACATTTGGAACTGTTGGAGGCCAACGCTGGAAAAGGAAACATCCTCACAGAGAAACTAGACAGAAGCATTCTCAGAAACTTGCTTGTGACGAGTGCATTCAACTCACAGACTTGAACCTTTCTTTTGAAAGAGCAGTTTTGGAACACTCTTTTTGTAGAATCTGCTAGTGTATATTTGGAGCGCTGTGAGGCCTATGCTGGGAAATGAAATATCTTCACCTAAAAACTAGACGGAAGCATTCTCCGAAACTTCTGTGTGATGAGTGCATTCAACTCACAGACTTGAACTTTCCTTTTGATAGAACAGTTTTGAAACACTCCTTTTGTAGAATCTGCAAGTGTTTCTTTCGAGTGCTTGGAGGCCTATGCTGGAAAAGGAAATGTCTTCAAATAACAACTACACAGAAGCATTCTCAGAAACTTCTTTGTGATGAGTGCATTCAACTCACAGACTTGAACCTTCCTTTTGAAAGAGCAGTTTTGAAACACTCTTTTTGTAGAATCTGCAAGTTGATATTTGGAGCACTTTGAGGCCTAGGCTGGGTAATGAAATATCTGCTCCTAAAAACTAGACAGAAGCATTCTCAGAAACTTCTGTGTGATGAGTGCATTCAACTCACAGTCTTGAACACTGCTTTTGATAGAGCAGTTTGGAAACACTCCTTTTGTAAAATCTGCAAGTGTTTATTTGGAGCGCATTGAGGCCTATCGTGGAAAAGGAAATATCTTCACATAATAACTAGACAGAAGCATTCTCAGAAACTTCTTTGTGATGAGTGCATTCTACGCACAGAGTTGAACCTTCTTTGTGATAGAAGAGTTTTCAAACTCTCTTTTTGTAGAATCTGCAAGTGCACATTTGGAACTGTTGGAGGCCAACGCTGGAAAAGGAAACATCCTCACATAGAAACTAGACAGAAGCATTCTCAGAAACTTGCTTGTGACGAGTGCATTCAACTCACAGACTTGAACCTTTCTTTTGAAAGAGCAGTTTTGGAACACTCTTTTTGTAGAATCTGCTAGTGTATATTTGGAGCGCTGTGAGGCCTATGCTGGGAAATGAAATATCTTCACCTAAAAACTAGACGGAAGCATTCTCCGAAACTTCTGTGTGATGAGTGCATTCAACTGACAGACTTGAACGTTACTTTTGATAGAACAGTTTTGAAACACTCCTTTTGTAGAATCTGCAAGTGTTTCTTTCGAGTGCTTGGAGGCCTATGCTGGAAAAGGAAATGTCTTCAAATAACAACTACACAGAAGCATTCTCAGAAACTTCTTTGTGATGAGTGCATTCAACTCACAGACTTGAACCTTCCTTTTGAAAGAGCAGTTTTGAAACACTCTTTTTGTAGAATCTGCTAGTGGATATTTGGAGCACTTTGAGGCCTATGCTGGGAAATGAAATATCTTCACATAAAAACTATACGGAAGCATTCTCAGAAACTTCTGTCTGATGAGTGCATTCAACTCACAGACTTGAATGTTCCATTTGATAGAACAGGTTTGAAACACTCCTTTTGTACAATCTGCAAGTGTTTATTTCGAGTGCTTGGAGGCCTATGCTGGAAAAGGAAATGTCTTCAAATAACAACTACACAGAAGCATTCTCAGAAACTTCTTTGTGATGAGTGCATTCAACTCACAGACTTGAACCTTCCTTTTGAAAGAGCAGCTTTGAAACACTCTTTTTGTAGAATCTGCAAGTGGATATTTGGAGCGCTTTGTGGCCTATGCTGGGAAATGAAATATTTTCTCCTAAAAACTAGACAGAAGCATTCTCAGAAAATTCTGTGTGATGAGTGCATTCAACTCACAGACTTGAACACTGCTTTTGATAGAGCAGTTTGGAAACACCTTTTGTAAAATCTGCAAGTGTTTATTTGGAGCGCTTTGAGGCCTATCCTGGAAAAGGAAATATCTTCACATAATAACTAGACCGAAGCATTCTCAGAAACTACTTTGTGATGAGTGCATTCTACTCACAGAGTTGAACCTTCTTTGTGATAGAAGAGTTTTCAAACTCTCTTTTTGTAGAATCTGCAAGTGCACATTTGGAACTGTTGGAGGCCAATGCTGGAAAAGGAAATATCCTCACATAGAAACTAGACAGAAGCATTCTCAGAAAGTTGCTTGGACGAGTGCATTCAACTCACAGACTTGAACCTTTCTTTTGAAAGAGCAGTTTTGGAACACTCTTTTTGTAGAATCTGCTAGTGTATATTTGGAGCGCTGTGAGGCCTATGCTGGGAAATGAAATATCTTCACCTAAAAACTAGACGGAATCATTCTCAGAAACTTCTGTGTGATGAGTGCATTCAACTCACAGACTTGAACGTTCCTTTTGATAGAACAGTTTTGAAACACTCCTTTTGTACAATCTGCAAGTGTTTATTTCGAGCGCTTGGGGGTCTATGCTGGAAAAGGAAATGTCTTCAAATAACAACTACACAGAAGCATTCTCAGAAACTTCTTTGTGATGAGTGCCTTCAACTCACAGACTTGAACCTTCCTTTTGAAAGAGCAGTTTTGAAACACTCTTTTTGTAGAATCTGCAAGTGGATATTTGGAGCGCTTTGAGGCCTATGCTGGGAAATGAAATATCTTCTCCTAAAAACTAGACAGAAGCATTCTCAGAAACTTCTGTGTGATGAGTGCATTCAACTCACAGACTTGAACATTGCTTTTGATAGAGCAGTTTGGAAACACTCCTTTTGTAAAATCTGCAAGTGTTTATTTGGAGCGCTTTGAGGCCTATCTTTAAAAGGAAATATCTTCACATAATAACTAGACAGAAGCATTCTCAGAAACTTCTTTGGATGAGTGCATTCTATTCACAGAGTTGAACCTTCTGTGTGATAGAAGAGTTTTCAAACTCTCTTTTTGTAGAATCTGCAAGTGCACATTTGGAACTGTTGGAGGCCAAAGCTGGAAAAGGAAACATCCTCACATAGGAACTAGACAGAAGCATTCTCAGAAACTTGCTTGTGACGAGTGCATTCAACTCACAGACTTGAACCTTTCTTTTGAAAGAGCAGTTTTGGAACACTCTTTTTGTAGAGTCTGCTAGTGTATATTTGGAGCGCTGTGAGGCCTATGCTGGGAAATGAAATATCTTCACCTAAAAACTAGACGGAAGCATTCTCAGAAACTTCTGTGTGATGAGTGCATTCAACTCACAGACTTGAACGTTCCTTTTGATAGAACAGTTTTGAAACACTCCTTTTGTAGAATCTGCAAGTGTTTATTTCGAGTGCTTGGGGGCCTATGCTGGAAAAGGAAATGTCTTCAAATAACAACTACACAGAAGCATTCTCAGAAACTTCTTTGTGATGAGTGCCTTCAACTCACAGACTTGAACCTTCCTTTTGAAAGGGCAGTTTTGAAACACTCTTTTTGTAGAATCTGCAAGTGGATATTTGGAGCGCTTTGAGGCCTATGCTGGGAAATGGAATATCTTCTCCTAAAAACTAGACAGAAGCATTCTCAGAAACTTCTGTGTGATGAGTGCATTCAACTCACAGACTTGAACATTGCTTTTGATAGAGCAGTTTGGAAACACTCCTTTTGTAAAATCTGCAAGTGTTTATTTGGAGCGCTTTGAGGCCTATCCTGGAAAAGGAAATATCCTCACATAATAACTAGACAGAAGCATTCTCAGAAACTTCTTTGTGATGAGTGCATTCTACTCACAGAGTTGAACCTTCTTTGGGATAGAAGAGTTTTCAAACTCTCTTTTTGTAGAATCTGCAAGTGCACATTTGTAACTGTTGGAGGCCAACGCTGGAAAAGGAAACATCCTCACATAGAAACTAGACAGAAGCATTCTCAGAAACTTGCTTGGACGAGTTCATTCAACTCACAGACTTGAACATTTCTTTTGAAAGAGCAGTTTTGGAACACTCTTTTTGTAGAATCTGCTAGTGTATATTTGGAGCGCTGTGAGGCCTATGCTGGGAAATGAAATATCTTCACCTAAAAACTAGACGGAAGCATTCTCAGAAACTTCTGTGTGATGAGTGCATTCAACTCACAGACTTGAACGTTCCTTTTGATAGAACAGTTTTGAAACACTCCTTTTGTACAATCTGCAAGTGTTTATTTCGAGCGCTTGCGGATCTATGCTGGAAAAGGAAATGTCTTCAAATAACAACTACACAGAAGCATTCTCAGAAACTTCTTTGTGATGAGTGCCTTCAACTCACAGACTTGAACCTTCCTTTTGAAAGAGCAGTTTTGAAACACTCTTTTTGTAGAATCTGCAAGTGGATATTTGGAGCGCTTTGAGGCCTATGCTGGGAAATGAAATATCTTCTCCTAAAAACTAGACAGAAGCATTCTCAGAAACTTCTGTGTGATGAGTGCATTCAACTCACAGACTTGAACATTGCTTTTGATAGAGCAGTTTGGAAACACTCCTTTTGTAAAATCTGCAAGTGTTTATTTGGAGCGCTTTGAGGCCTATCCTGGAAAAGGAAATATCTTCACATAATAACTAGACAGAAGCATTCTCAGAAACTTCTTTGGATGAGTGCATTCTACTCACAGAGTTGAACCTTCTGTGTGATAGAAGAGTTTTCAAACTCTCTTTTTGTAGAATCTGCAAGTGCACATTTGGGACTGTTGGAGGCCAAAGCTGGAAAAGGAAACATCCTCACATAGAAACTAGACAGAAGCATTCTCAGAAACTTGCTTGTGACGAGTGCATTCAACTCACAGACTTGAACCTTTCTTTTGAAAGAGCAGTTTTGGAACACTCTTTTTGCAGAGTCTGCTAGTGTATATTTGGAGCGCTGTGAGGCCTATGCTGGGAAATGAAATATCTTCACCTAAAAACTAGACGGAATCATTCTCAGAAACTTCTGTGTGATGAGTGCATTCAACTCACAGACTTGAACTTTCCTTTTCATAGAACAGTTTTGAAACACTCCTTTTGTACAATCTGCAAGTGTTTATTTCGAGCGCTTGGAGGCCTATGCTGGAAAAGGAAGTGTCTTCAAATAAGAACTACACAGAAGCATTCTCAGAAACTTCTTTGTGATGAGTGCATTCAACTCACAGACTTGAACCTTCCTTTTGAAAGAGCAGTTTTGAAACACTCTTTTTGTAGAATCTGCAAGTGGATATTTGGAGCGCTTTGAGGCCTATGCTGGGTAATGAAATATCTTCTCCTAAAAACTAGACAGAAGCATTCTCAGAAACTTCTGTGTGATGAGTGCATTCAAATCTCAGCCTTGAACATTGCTTTTGATAGAGCAGTTTGGAAACACTCCTTTTGTAAAATCTGCAACTGTTTATTTGGAGCGCTTTGAGGCCTATCCTGGAAAAGGAAATATCCTCACATAATAACTAGACAGAAGCATTCTCAGAAACTTCTTTGGATGACTGCATTCTACTCACAGAGTTGAACATTCTTTGTGATAGAAGAGTTTTCAAACTCTCTTTTTGTAGAATCTGCAAGTGCACTTTTGGAACTGTTGGAGGCCAACGCTGGAAAAGGAAACATCCTCACATAGAAACTAGACAGAAGCATTCTCAGAAACTTGCTTGTGACGAGTGCATTCAACTCACAGACTTGAACCTTTCTTTTGAAAGAGCAGTTTTGGAACACTCTTTTTGTAGAATCTGCTAGTGTATATTTGGAGCGCTGTGAGGCCTATGCTGGGAAATGAAATATCTTCACCTAAAAACTAGACGGAAGCATTCTCCGAAGCTTCTGTGTGATGAGTGCATTCAACTCACAGACTTGAACGCTCCTTTTGATAGAACAGTTTGGAAACACTCCTTTTGTACAATCTGCAAGTGTTTATTTCGAGTGCTTGGAGGCCTATGCTGGAAAAGGAAATGTCTTCAAATAACAACTACACAGAAGCATTCTCAGAAACTCCTTTGTGATGAGTGCATTCAACTCACAGACTTGAACCTTCCTTTTGAAAGAGCAGCTTTGAAACACTCTTTTTGTAGAATCTGCAAGTGGATATTTGGAGCGCTTTGAGGCCTATGCTGGGAAATGAAATATCTTCTCCTAAAAACTAGACAGAAGCATTCTCAGAAACTTCTGTGTGATGAGTGCATTCAACTCACAGACTTGAACACTGCTTTTGATAGAGCAGTTTGGAAACACTCCTTTTGTAAAATCTGCAAGTGTTTATTTGGAGCGCTTTGAGGCCTATCCTGGAAAAGGAAATATCTTCACATAATAACTAGACAGAAGCATTCTCAGAAACTTCTTTGCGATGAGTGCATTCTACTCACAGAGTTGAACCTTCTTTGTGATGGAAGAGTTTTCAAACTCTCTTTTTGTAGAATCTGCAAGTGCACATTTGGAACTGTTGGAGGCCAACGCTGGAAAAGGAAACATCCTCACATAGAAACTAGACAGAAGCATTCTCAGAAACTTGCTTGTGACGAGTGCATTCAACTCACAGACTTGAACTTTTCTTTTGAAAGAGCAGTTTTGGAACACTCTTTTTGTAGAATCTGCTAGTGTATATTTGGAGCGCTATGAGGCCTATGCTGGGAAATGAAATATCTTCACCTAAAAACTAGACGGAAGCATTCTCAGAAAACTCTGTGTGATGAGTGCATTCAACTCACAGACTTGAACGTTCCTTTTGATAGAACAGTTTTGAAACACTCCTTTTTTAGAATCTGCAAGTCTTTATTTCGAGCGCTTGGAGGCCTATGCTGGAAAAGGAAATGTCTTCAAATAACAACTACACAGAAGCATTCTCAGAAACTTCTTTGTGATGAGTGCATTCAACTCACAGACTTGAACCTTCCTTTTGAAAGAGCAGTTTTGAAACACTCTTTTTGTAGAATCTGCAAGTGGATACTTGGAGCGCTTTGAGGCCTATGCTGGGATATGAAATATCTTCTCCTAAAAACTAGACAGAAGCATTCTCAGAAACTTCTGTGTGATGAGTGCATTCAACTCACAGACTTGAACATTGCTTTTGATAGAGCAGTTTGGAAACACTCCTTTTGTAAAATCTGCAAGTGTTTATTTGGAGCGCTTTGAGGCCTATCCTGGAAAAGGAAATATCGTCACATAATAACTAGACAGAAGCATTCTCAGAAACTTCTTTGTGATGAGTGCATTCTACTCACGGAGTTGAACCTTCTTTGTGATAGAAGAGTTTTCAATCTCTCTTTCTGTAGAATCTGCAAATGCACATTTGGAACTGTTGGAGGCCAACGCTGGAAAAGGAAACATCCTCACAGAGAAACTAGACAGAAGCATTCTCAGAAACTTCTTTGGATGACTGCATTCTACTCACAGAGTTGAACCTTCTTTGTGATAGAAGAGTTTTCAAACTCTCTTTTTGTAGAATCTGCAAGTGCACATTTGGAACTGTTGGAGGCCAACGCTGGAAAAGGAAACATCCTCACTTAAAAACTAGACAGAAGCATTCTCAGAAACTTGCTTGTGACGAGTGCATTCAACTCACAGACTTGAACCTTTCTTTTGAAAGAGCAGTTTTGGAACACTCTTTTTGTAGAGTCTGCTAGTGTATATTTGGAGCGC
Organism: Pongo pygmaeus; assembly: GCF_028885625.2. Taxonomy (NCBI): domain Eukaryota; kingdom Metazoa; phylum Chordata; class Mammalia; order Primates; family Hominidae; genus Pongo; species Pongo pygmaeus. Next base: position 41,813,045 of record NC_072392.2, read on the forward strand.
TGTGAGGCCTATGCTGGGAAATGAAATATCTTCACCTAAAAACTAGACGGAAGCATTCTCCGAAACTTCTGTGTGATGAGTGCATTCAACTCACAGACTTGAACGTTCCTTTTGATAGAACAGTTTTGAAACACTCCTTTTGTAGAATCTGCAAGTGTTTCTTTCGAGTGCTTGGAGGCCTATGCTGGAAAAGGAAATGTCTTCAAATAACAACTACACAGAAGCATTCTCAGAAACTTCTTTGTGATGAGTGCATTCAACTCACAGACTTGAACCTTCCTTTTGAAAGAGCAGTTTTGAAACACTCTTTTTGTAGAATCTGCAAGTTGATATTTGGAGCACTTTGAGGCCTAGGCTGGGTAATGAAATATCTTCTCCTAAAAAGTAGACAGAAGCATTCTCAGAAACTTCTGTGTGATGAGTGCATTCAACTCACAGTCTTGAACACTGCTTTTGATAGAGCAGTTTGGAAACACTCCTTTTGTAAAATCTGCAAGTGTTTATTTGGAGCGCATTGAGGCCTATCGTGGAAAAGGAAATATCTTCACATAATAACTAGACAGAAGCATTCTCAGAAACTTCTTTGTGATGAGTGCATTCTACGCACAGAGTTGAACCTTCTTTGTGATAGAAGAGTTTTCAAACTCTCTTTTTGTAGAATCTGCAAGTGCACATTTGGAACTGTTGGAGGCCAACGCTGGAAAAGGAAACATCCTCACATAGAAACTAGACAGAAGCATTCTCAGAAACTTGCTTGTGACGAGTGCATTCAACTCACAGACTTGAACCTTTCTTTTGAAAGAGCAGTTTTGGAACACTCTTTTTGTAGAATCTGCTAGTGTATATTTGGAGCGCTGTGAGGCCTATGCTGGGAAATGAAATATCTTCACCTAAAAACTAGACGGAAGCATTCTCCGAAACTTCTGTGTGATGAGTGCATTCAACTCACAGACTTGAACGTTACTTTTGATAGAACAGTTTTGAAACACTCCTTTTGTAGAATCTGCAAGTGTTTCTTTCGAGTGCTTGGAGGCCTATGCTGGAAAAGGAAATGTCTTCAAATAACAACTACACAGAAGCATTCTCAGAAACTTCTTTGTGATGAGTGCATTCAACTCACAGACTTGAACCTTCCTTTTGAAAGAGCAGTTTTGAAACACTCTTTTTGTAGAATCTGCTAGTGGATATTTGGAGCACTTTGAGGCCTATGCTGGGAAATGAAATATCTTCACATAAAAACTATACGGAAGCATTCTCAGAAACTTCTGTCTGATGAGTGCATTCAACTCACAGACTTGAATGTTCCATTTGATAGAACAGGTTTGAAACACTCCTTTTGTACAATCTGCAAGTGTTTATTTCGAGTGCTTGGAGGCCTATGCTGGAAAAGGAAATGTCTTCAAATGACAACTACACAGAAGCATTCTCAGAAACTTCTTTGTGATGAGTGCATTCAACTCACAGACTTGAACCTTCCTTTTGAAAGAGCAGCTTTGAAACACTCTTTTTGTAGAATCTGCAAGTGGATATTTGGAGCGCTTTGAGGCCTATGCTGGGAAATGAAATATCTTCTCCTAAAAACTAGACAGAAGCATTCTCAGAAACTTCTGTGTGATGAGTGCATTCAACTCACAGACTTGAACATTGCTTTTGATAGAGCAGTTTGGAAACACTCCTTTTGTAAAATCTGCAAGTGTTTATTTGGAGCGCTTTGAGGCCTATCCTTTAAAAGGAAATATCTTCACATAATAACTAGACAGAAGCATTCTCAGAAACTTCTTTGGATGAGTGCATTCTATTCACAGAGTTGAACCTTCTGTGTGATAGAAGAGTTTTCAAACTCTCTTTTTGTAGAATCTGCAAGTGCACATTTGGAACTGTTGGAGGCCAAAGCTGGAAAAGGAAACATCCTCACATAGGAACTAGACAGAAGCATTCTCAGAAACTTGCTTGTGACGAGTGCATTCAACTCACAGACTTGAACCTTTCTTTTGAAAGAGCAGTTTTGGAACACTCTTTTTGTAGAGTCTGCTAGTGTATATTTGGAGCGCTGTGAGGCCTATCCTGGGAAATGAAATATCTTCACCTAAAAACTAGACGGAAGCATTCTCAGAAACTTCTGTGTGATGAGTGCATTCAACTCACAGACTTGAACGTTCCTTTTGATAGAACAGTTTTGAAACACTCCTTTTGTAGAATCTGCAAGTGTTTATTTCGAGTGCTTGGGGGCCTATGCTGGAAAAGGAAATGTCTTCAAATAACAACTACACAGAAGCATTCTCAGAAACTTCTTTGTGATGAGTGCCTTCAACTCACAGACTTGAACCTTCCTTTTGAAAGGGCAGTTTTGAAACACTCTTTTTGTAGAATCTGCAAGTGGATATTTGGAGCGCTTTGAGGCCTATGCTGGGAAATGGAATATCTTCTCCTAAAAACTAGACAGAAGCATTCTCAGAAACTTCTGTGTGATGAGTGCATTCAACTCACAGACTTGAACATTGCTTTTGATAGAGCAGTTTGGAAACACTCCTTTTGTAAAATCTGCAAGTGTTTATTTGGAGCGCTTTGAGGCCTATCCTGGAAAAGGAAATATCCTCACATAATAACTAGACAGAAGCATTCTCAGAAACTTCTTTGTGATGAGTGCATTCTACTCACAGAGTTGAACCTTCTTTGGGATAGAAGAGTTTTCAAACTCTCTTTTTGTAGAATCTGCAAGTGCACATTTGTAACTGTTGGAGGCCAACGCTGGAAAAGGAAACATCCTCACATAGAAACTAGACAGAAGCATTCTCAGAAACTTGCTTGGACGAGTTCATTCAACTCACAGACTTGAACATTTCTTTTGAAAGAGCAGTTTTGGAACACTCTTTTTGTAGAATCTGCTAGTGTATATTTGGAGCGCTGTGAGGCCTATGCTGGGAAATGAAATATCTTCACCTAAAAACTAGACGGAAGCATTCTCAGAAACTTCTGTGTGATGAGTGCATTCAACTCACAGACTTGAACGTTCCTTTTGATAGAACAGTTTTGAAACACTCCTTTTGTACAATCTGCAAGTGTTTATTTCGAGCGCTTGGGGATCTATGCTGGAAAAGGAAATGTCTTCAAATAACAACTACACAGAAGCATTCTCAGAAACTTCTTTGTGATGAGTGCATTCAACTCACAGACTTGAACCTTCCTTTTGAAAGAGCAGTTTTGAAACACTCTTTTTGTAGAATCTGCAAGTGGATATTTGGAGCGCTTTGAGGCCTATGCTGGGAAATGAAATATCTCCTCCTAAAAACTAGACAGAAGCATTCTCAGAAACTTCTGTGTGATGAGTGCATTCAAATCTCAGCCTTGAACATTGCTTTTGATAGAGCAGTTTGGAAACACTCCTTTTGTAAAATCTGCAACTGTTTATTTGGAGCGCTTTGAGGCCTATCCTGGAAAAGGAAATATCCTCACATAATAACTAGACAGAAGCATTCTCAGAAACTTCTTTGGATGACTGCATTCTACTCACAGAGTTGAACATTCTTTGTGATAGAAGAGTTTTCAAACTCTCTTTTTGTAGAATCTGCAAGTGCACTTTTGGAACTGTTGGAGGCCAACGCTGGAAAAGGAAACATCCTCACATAGAAACTAGACAGAAGCATTCTCAGAAACTTGCTTGTGACGAGTGCATTCAACTCACAGACTTGAACTTTTCTTTTGAAAGAGCAGTTTTGGAACACTCTTTTTGTAGAATCTGCTAGTGTATATTTGGAGCGCTATGAGGCCTATGCTGGGAAATGAAATATCTTCACCTAAAAACTAGACGGAAGCATTCTCAGAAAACACTGTGTGATGAGTGCATTCAACTCACAGACTTGAACGTTCCTTTTGATAGAACAGTTTTGAAACACTCCTTTTTTAGAATCTGCAAGTCTTTATTTCGAGCGCTTGGAGGCCTATGCTGGAAAAGGAAATGTCTTCAAATAACAACTACACAGAAGCATTCTCAGAAACTTCTTTGTGATGAGTGCATTCAACTCACAGACTTGAACCTTCCTTTTGAAAGAGCAGTTTTGAAACACTCTTTTTGTAGAATCTGCAAGTGGATATTTGGAGCGCTTTGAGGTCTATGCTGTGATATGAAATATCTTCTCCTAAAAACTAGACAGAAGCATTCTCAGAAACTTCTGTGTGATGAGTGCATTCAACTCACAGACTTGAACACTGCTTTTGATAGAGCAGTTTGGAAACACTCCTTTTGTAAAATCTGCAAGTGTTTATTTGGAGCGCTTTGAGGGCTATCCTGGAAAAGGAAATATCGTCACATAATAACTAGACAGAAGCATTCTCAGAAACTTCTTTGTGATGAGTGCATTCTACTCACGGAGTTGAACCTTCTTTGTGATAGAAGAGTTTTCAATCTCTCTTTCTGTAGAATCTGCAAGTGCACATTTGGAACTGTTAGACGCCAGCGCTGGAAAAGGAAACATCCTCACATAGAAACTAGACAGAAGCATTCTCAGAAACTTGCTTGTGACGAGTGCATTCAACTCACAGACTTGAACCTTTCTTTTGAAAGAGCAGTTTTGGAACACTCTTTTTGTAGAATCTGCTAGTGTATATTTGGAGCGCTGTGAGGCCTATGCTGGGAAATGAAATATCTTCACCTAAAAACTAGACGGAAGCATTCTCAGAAACTTCTGTGTGATGAGTGCATTCAACTCACAGACTTGAACGTTCCTTTTTATAGAACAGTTTTGAAACACTCCTTTGTAGAATCTGCAAGTGTTTCTTTCGAGAGCTTGGAGGCCTATGCTGGAAAAGGAAATGTCTTCAAATAACAACTACACAGAAGCATTCTCAGAAACTTCTTTGTGATGAGTGCATTCAACTCACAGACTTGAACCTTCCTTTTGAAAGAGCAGTTTTGAAACACTCTTTTTGTAGAATCTGCAAGTGGATATTTGGAGCGCTTTGAGGTCTATGCTGTGATATGAAATATCTTCTCCTAAAAACTAGACAGAAGCATTCTCAGAAACTTCTGTGTGATGAGTGCATTCAACTCACAGACTTGAACATTGCTTTTGATAGAGCAGTTTGGAAACACTCCTTTTGTAAAATCTGCAAGTGTTTATTTGGAGCGCTTTGAGGCCTATCCTGGAAAAGGAAATATCGTCACATAATAACTAGACAGAAGCATTCTCAGAAACTTCTTTGGATGAGTGCATTCTACTCACAGAGTTGAACATTCTTTGTGATAGAAGAGTTTTCAAACTCTCTTTTTGTAGAATCTGCAAGTGCACTTTTGGAACTGTTGGAGGCCAACGCTGGAAAAGGAAACATCCTCACATAGAAACTAGACAGAAGCATTCTCAGAAACTTGCTTGTGACGAGTGCATTCAACTCACAGACTTGAACCTTTCTTTTGAAAGACCAGTTTTGGAACACTCTTTTTGTAGAATCTGCTAGTGTATATTTGGAGCGCTGTGAGGCCTATGCTGGGAAATGAAATATCTTCACCTAAAAACTAGACGGAAGCATTCTCAGAAACTTCTGTGTGATGAGTGCATTCAACTCACAGACTTGAACGTTCCTTTTGATAGAACAGTTTTGAAACACTCCTTTTGTAGAATCTGCAAGTGTTTATTTCGAGTGCTTGGAGGCCTATGCTGGAAAAGGAAATGTCTTCAAATAACAACTACACAGAAGCATTCTCAGAAACTCCTTTGTGATGAGTGCATTCAACTCACAGACTTGAACCTTCCTTTTGAAAGAGCAGCTTTGAAACACTCTTTTTGTAGAATCTGCAAGTGGATATTTGGAGCGCTTTGAGGCCTATGCTGGGAAATGAAATATCTTCTCCTAAAAACTAGACAGAAGCATTCTCAGAAACTTCTGTGTGATGAGTGCATTCAACTCACAGACTTGAACATTGCTTTTGATAGAGCAGTTTGGAAACACTCCTTTTGTAAAATCTGCAAGTGTTTATTTGGAGCGCTTTGAGGCCTATCCTGGAAAAGGAAATATCCTCACATAATAACTAGACAGAAGCATTCTCAGAAACTTCTTTGTGATGAGTGCATTCTACTCACAGAGTTGAACCTTCTTTGTGATAGAAGAGTTTTCAAACTCTCTTTTTGTAGAATCTGCAAGTGCACATTTGGAACTGTTGGAGTCCAACGCTGGAAAAGGAAACATCCTCACATAGAAACTAGACAGAAGCATTCTCAGAAACTTGCTTGGACGAGTGCATTCAACTCACAGACTTGAACCTTTCTTTTGAAAGAGCAGTTTTGGAACACTCTTTTTGTAGAATCTGCTAGTGTATATTTGGAGCGCTGTGAGGCCTATGCTGGGAAATGAAATATCTTCACCTAAAAACTAGACGGAAGCAATCTCCGAAACTTCTGTGTGATGAGTGCATTCAACTCACAGACTTGAACGTTCCTTTTGATAGAACAGTTTTGAAACACTCCTTTTGTAGAATCTGCAAGTGTTTATTTCGAGTGCTTGGGGGTCTATGCTGGAAAAGGAAATGTCTTCAAATAACAACTACACAGAAGCATTCTCAGAAACTTCTTTGTGATGAGTGCCTTCAACTCACAGACTTGAACCTTCCTTTTGAAAGAGCAGTTTTGAAACACTCTTTTTGTAGAATCTGCAAGTGGATATTTGGAGCGCTTTGAGGCCTATGCTGGGAAATGAAATATCTTCTCCTAAAAACTAGACAGAAGCATTCTCAGAAACTTCTGTGTGATGAGTGCATTCAACTCACAGATTTGAACACTGCTTTTGATAGAGCAGTTTGGAAACACTCCTTTTGTAAAATCTGCAAGTGTTTATTTGGAGCGCTTTGAGGCCTATCCTGGAAAAGGAAATATCTTCACATAATAACTAGACAGAAGCATTCTCAGAAACTTCTTTGTGATGAGTGCATTCTACTCACAGAGCTGAACCTTCTTTGTGATAGAAGAGTTTTCAAACTCTCTTTTTGTAGAATCTGCAAGTGCACATTTGGAACTGTTGGAGGCCAACGCTGGAAAAGGAAACATCCTCACATAGAAACTAGACAGAAGCATTCTCAGAAACTTGCTTGTGACGAGTGCATTCAACTCACAGACTTGAACCTTTCTTTTGAAAGAGCAGTTTTGGAACACTCTTTTTGTAGAATCTGCTAGTGTATATTTGGAGCGCTGTGAGGCCTATGCTGGGAAATGAAATATCTTCACCTGAAAACTAGACGGAAGCATTCTCCGAAACTTCTGTGTGATGAGTGCATTCAACTCACAGACTTGAACGTTCCTTTTGAGAGAACAGTTTTGAAACACTCCTTTTGTAGAATCTGCAAGTGTTTATTTCGAACGCTTGGAGGCCTACGCTGGAAAAGGAAATGTCTTCAAATAACAACTACACAGAAGCATTCTCAGAAACTTCTTTGTGATGAGTGCATTCAACTCACAGACTTGAACCTTCCTTTTGAAAGAGCAGTTTTGAAACACTCTTTTTGTAGAATCTGCAAGTGGATATTTGGAGCGCTTTGAGGTCTATGCTGTGATATGAAATATCTTCTCCTAAAAACTAGACAGAAGCATTCTCAGAAACTTCTGTGTGATGAGTGCATTCAACTCACAGACTTGAACATTGCTTTTGATAGAGCAGTTTGGAAACACTCCTTTTGTGAAATCTGCAAGTGTTTATTTGGAGCGCTTTGAGGGCTATCCTGGAAAAGGGAATATCGTCACATAATAACTAGACAGAAGCATTCTCAGAAACTTCTTTGTGATGAGTGCATTCTACTCACGGAGTTGAACCTTCTTTGTGATAGAAGAGTTTTCAATCTCTCTTTCTGTAGAATCTGCAAGTGCACATTTGGAACTGTTAGACGCCAACGCTGGAAAAGGAAACATCCTCACATAGAAACTAGACAGAAGCATTCTCAGAAACTTGCTTGTGACGAGTGCATTCAACTCACAGACTTGAACCTTTCTTTTGAAAGAGCAGTTTTGGAACACTCTTTTTGTAGAATCTGCTAGTGTATATTTGGAGCGCTGTGAGGCCTATGCTGGGAAATGAAATATCTTCACCTAAAAACTAGACGGAAGCATTCTCAGAAACTTCTGTGTGATGAGTGCATTCAACTCACAGACTTGAACGTTCCTTTTTATAGAACAGTTTTGAAACACTCCTTTGTAGAATCTGCAAGTGTTTCTTTCGAGAGCTTGGAGGCCTATGCTGGAAAAGGAAATGTCTTCAAATAACAACTACACAGAAGCATTCTCAGAAACTTCTTTGTGATGAGTGCATTCAACTCACAGACTTGAACCTTCCTTTTGAAAGAGCAGTTTGAAACACTCTTTTTGTAGAATCTGCAAGTTGATATTTGGAGCACTTTGAGGCCTATGCTGGGAAATGAAATATCTTCTCCTAAAAACTAGACAGAAGCATTCTCAGAAACTTCTGTGTGATGAGTGCATTCAACTCACAGTCTTGAACACTGCTTTTGATAGAGCAGTTTGGAAACACTCCTTTTGTAAAATCTGCAAGTGTTTATTTGGAGCGCATTGAGGCCTATCCTGGAAAAGGAAATATCTTCACATAATAACTAGACAGAAGCATTCTCAGAAACTTCTTTGTGATGAGTGCATTCTACGCACAGAGTTGAACCTTCTTTGTGATAGAAGAGTTTTCAAACTCTCTTTTTGTAGAATCTGCAAGTGCACATTTGGAACTGTTGGAGGCCAACGCTGGAAAAGGAAACATCCTCACTTAGAAACTAGACAGAAGCATTCTCAGAAACTTGCTTGTGACGAGTGCATTCAACTCACAGACTTGAACCTTTCTTTTGAAAGAGCAGTTTTGGAACACTCTTTTTGTAGAATCTGCTAGTGTATATTTGGAGCGCTGTGAGGCCTATGCTGGGAAATGAAATATCTTCACCTAAAAACTAGACGGAAGCATTCTCAGAAACTTCTGTGTGATGAGTGCATTCAACTCGCAGGCTTGAACGTTACTTTTGATAGAACAGTTTTGAAACACTCCTTTTGTAGAATCTGCAAGTGTTTATTTCGAGTGCTTGGGGGCCTATGCTGGAAAAGGAAATGTCTTCAAATAACAACTACACAGAAGCATTCTCAGAAACTTCTTTGTGATGAGTGCATTCAACTCACAGACTTGAACGTTCCTTTTGAAAGAGCAGTTTTGAAACACTCTTTTTGTAGAATCTGCAAGTGGATATTTGGATCGCTTTGAGGCCTATGCTGGGAAATGAAATATCTTCTCCTAAAAACTTGAGAGAAGCATTCTCAGAAACTTCTGTGTGATGAGTGCATTCAACTCACAGACTTGAACACTGCTTTTGATAGAGCAGTTTGGAAACACTCCTTTTGTAAAATCTGCAAGTGTTTATTTGGAGCGCTTTGAGGCCTATCCTGGAAAAGGAAATATCGTCACATAATAACTAGACAGAAGCATTCTCAGAAACTTCTTTGTGATGAGTGCATTCTACTCACAGAGCTGAACCTTCTTTGTGATAGAAGAGTTTTCAAACTCTCTTTTTGTAGAATCTGCAAGTGCACATTTGGAACTGTTGGAGGCCAACGCTGGAAAAGGAAACAGCCTCACATAGAAACTAGACAGAAGCATTCTCAGAAACTTGCTTGTGACGAGTGCATTCAACTCACAGACTTGAACCTTTCTTTTGAAAGAGCAGTTTTGGAACACTCTTTTTGTAGAATCTGCTAGTGTATATTTGGAGCGCTGTGAGGCCTATGCTGGGAAATGAAATATCTTCACCTAAAAACTAGACGGAAGCATTCTCAGAAACTTCTGTGTGATGAGTGCATTCAACTCACAGACTTGAACGTTCCTTTTGATAGAACAGTTTTGAAACACTCCTTTTGTAGAATCTGCAAGTGTTTATTTCGAGTGCTTGGAGGCCTATGCTGGAAAAGGAAATGTCTTCAAATAACAACTACACAGAAGCATTCTCAGAAACTCCTTTGTGATGAGTGCATTCAACTCACAGACTTGAACCTTCCTTTTGAAAGAGCAGCTTTGAAACACTCTTTTTGTAGAATCTGCAAGTGGATATTTGGAGCGCCTTGAGGCCTATGCTGGGAAATGAAATATCTTCTCCTAAAAACTAGACAGAAGCATTCTCAGAAACTTCTGTGTGATGAGTGCATTCAACTCACAGACTTGAACATTGCTTTTGATAGAGCAGTTTGGAAACACTCCTTTTGTAAAATCTGCAAGTGTTTATTTGGAGCGCTTTGAGGCCTATCCTGGAAAAGGAAATATCCTCACATAATAACTAGACAGAAGCATTCTCAGAAACTTCTTTGTGATGAGTGCATTCTACTCACAGAGTTGAACCTTCTTTGTGATAGAAGAGTTTTCAAACTCTCTTTTTGTAGAATCTGCAAGTGCACATTTGGAACTGTTGGAGGCCAACGCTGGAAAATGAAACATCCTCACATAGAAACTAGACAGAAGCATTCTCAGAAACTTGCTTGTGACGAGTGCATTCAACTCACAGACTTGAACTTTTCTTTTGAAAGAGCAGTTTTGGAACACTCTTTTTGTAGAATCTGCTAGTGTATATTTGGAGCGCTATGAGGCCTATGCTGGGAAATGAAATATCTTCACCTAAAAACTAGACGGAAGCATTCTCAGAAAACTCTGTGTGATGAGTGCATTCAACTCACAGACTTGAACGTTCCTTTTGATAGAACAGTTTTGAAACACTCCTTTTTTAGAATCTGCAAGTCTTTATTTCGAGCGCTTGGAGGCCTATGCTGGAAAAGGAAATGTCTTCAAATAACAACTACACAGAAGCATTCTCAGAAACTTCTTTGTGATGAGTGCATTCAACTCACAGACTTGAACCTTCCTTTTGAAAGAGCAGTTTTGAAACACTCTTTTTGTAGAATCTGCAAGTGGATACTTGGAGCGCTTTGAGGCCTATGCTGGGATATGAAATATCTTCTCCTAAAAACTAGACAGAAGCATTCTCAGAAACTTCTGTGTGATGAGTGCATTCAACTCACAGACTTGAACATTGCTTTTGATAGAGCAGTTTGGAAACACTCCTTTTGTAAAATCTGCAAGTGTTTATTTGGAGCGCTTTGAGGGCTATCCTGGAAAAGGAAATATCTTCACATAATAACTAGACAGAAGCATTCTCAGAAACTTCTTTGTGATGAGTGCATTCTACTCACAGAGTTGAACCTTCTTTGTGATAGAAGAGTTTTCAAACTCTCTTTTTGTAGAATCTGCAAGTGCACATTTGGAACTGTTGGAGGCCAACGCTGGAAAAGGAAACATCCTCACTTAAAAACTAGACAGAAGCATTCTCAGAAACTTGCTTGTGACGAGTGCATTCAACTCACAGACTTGAACCTTTCTTTTGAAAGAGCAGTTTTGGAACACTCTTTTTGTAGAGTCTGCTAGTGTATATTTGGAGCGCTGTGAGGCCTATGCTGGGAAATGAAATATCTTCACCTAAAAACTAGACGGAAGCATTCTCCGAAACTTCTGTGTGATGAGTGCATTCAACTCACAGACTTGAACGTTCCTTTTGATAGAACAGTTTTGAAACACTCCTTTTGTAGAATCTGCAAGTGTTTCTTTCGAGTGCTTGGAGGCCTATGCTGGAAAAGGAAATGTCTTCAAATAACAACTACACAGAAGCATTCTCAGAAACTTCTTTGTGATGAGTGCATTCAACTCACAGACTTGAACCTTCCTTTTGAAAGAGCAGTTTTGAAACACTCTTTTTGTAGAATCTGCAAGTTGATATTTGGAGCACTTTGAGGCCTAGGCTGGGTAATGAAATATCTTCTCCTAAAAAGTAGACAGAAGCATTCTCAGAAACTTCTGTGTGATGAGTGCATTCAACTCACAGTCTTGAACACTGCTTTTGATAGAGCAGTTTGGAAACACTCCTTTTGTAAAATCTGCAAGTGTTTATTTGGAGCGCATTGAGGCCTATCGTGGAAAAGGAAATATCTTCACATAATAACTAGACAGAAGCATTCTCAGAAACTTCTTTGTGATGAGTGCATTCTACGCACAGAGTTGAACCTTCTTTGTGATAGAAGAGTTTTCAAACTCTCTTTTTGTAGAATCTGCAAGTGCACATTTGGAACTGTTGGAGGCCAACGCTGGAAAAGGAAACATCCTCACATAGAAACTAGACAGAAGCATTCTCAGAAACTTGCTTGTGACGAGTGCATTCAACTCACAAACTTGAACCTTTCTTTTGAAAGAGCAGTTTTGGAACACTCTTTTTGTAGAATCTGCTAGTGTATATTTGGAGCGCTGTGAGGCCTATGCTGGGAAATGAAATATCTTCACCTAAAAACTAGACGGAAGCATTCTCCGAAACTTCTGTGTGATGAGTGCATTCAACTCACAGACTTGAACGTTACTTTTGATAGAACAGTTTTGAAACACTCCTTTTGTAGAATCTGCAAGTGTTTCTTTCGAGTGCTTGGAGGCCTATGCTGGAAAAGGAAATGTCTTCAAATAACAACTACACAGAAGCATTCTCAGAAACTTCTTTGTGATGAGTGCATTCAACTCACAGACTTGAACCTTCCTTTTGAAAGAGCAGTTTTGAAACACTCTTTTTGTAGAATCTGCTAGTGGATATTTGGAGCACTTTGAGGCCTATGCTGGGAAATGAAATATCTTCACATAAAAACTATACGGAAGCATTCTCAGAAACTTCTGTCTGATGAGTGCATTCAACTCACAGACTTGAATGTTCCATTTGATAGAACAGGTTTGAAACACTCCTTTTGTACAATCTGCAAGTGTTTATTTCGAGTGCTTGGAGGCCTATGCTGGAAAAGGAAATGTCTTCAAATAACAACTACACAGAAGCATTCTCAGAAACTTCTTTGTGATGAGTGCATTCAACTCACAGACTTGAACCTTCCTTTTGAAAGAGCAGCTTTGAAACACTCTTTTTGTAGAATCTGCAAGTGGATATTTGGAGCGCTTTGAGGCCTATGCTGGGAAATGAAATATCTTCTCCTAAAAACTAGACAGAAGCATTCTCAGAAACTTCTGTGTGATGAGTGCATTCAACTCACAGACTTGAACATTGCTTTTGATAGAGCAGTTTGGAAACACTCCTTTTGTAAAATCTGCAAGTGTTTATTTGGAGCGCTTTGAGGCCTATCCTTTAAAAGGAAATATCTTCACATAATAACTAGACAGAAGCATTCTCAGAAACTTCTTTGGATGAGTGCATTCTATTCACAGAGTTGAACCTTCTGTGTGATAGAAGAGTTTTCAAACTCTCTTTTTGTAGAATCTGCAAGTGCACATTTGGAACTGTTGGAGGCCAAAGCTGGAAAAGGAAACATCCTCACATAGGAACTAGACAGAAGCATTCTCAGAAACTTGCTTGTGACGAGTGCATTCAACTCACAGACTTGAACCTTTCTTTTGAAAGAGCAGTTTTGGAACACTCTTTTTGTAGAGTCTGCTAGTGTATATTTGGAGCGCTGTGAGGCCTATCCTGGGAAATGAAATATCTTCACCTAAAAACTAGACGGAAGCATTCTCAGAAACTTCTGTGTGATGAGTGCATTCAACTCACAGACTTGAACGTTCCTTTTGATAGAACAGTTTTGAAACACTCCTTTTGTAGAATCTGCAAGTGTTTATTTCGAGTGCTTGGGGGCCTATGCTGGAAAAGGAAATGTCTTCAAATAACAACTACACAGAAGCATTCTCAGAAACTTCTTTGTGATGAGTGCCTTCAACTCACAGACTTGAACCTTCCTTTTGAAAGGGCAGTTTTGAAACACTCTTTTTGTAGAATCTGCAAGTGGATATTTGGAGCGCTTTGAGGCCTATGCTGGGAAATGGAATATCTTCTCCTAAAAACTAGACAGAAGCATTCTCAGAAACTTCTGTGTGATGAGTGCATTCAACTCACAGACTTGAACATTGCTTTTGATAGAGCAGTTTGGAAACACTCCTTTTGTAAAATCTGCAAGTGTTTATTTGGAGCGCTTTGAGGCCTATCCTGGAAAAGGAAATATCCTCACATAATAACTAGACAGAAGCATTCTCAGAAACTTCTTTGTGATGAGTGCATTCTACTCACAGAGTTGAACCTTCTTTGGGATAGAAGAGTTTTCAAACTCTCTTTTTGTAGAATCTGCAAGTGCACATTTGTAACTGTTGGAGGCCAACGCTGGAAAAGGAAACATCCTCACATAGAAACTAGACAGAAGCATTCTCAGAAACTTGCTTGGACGAGTTCATTCAACTCACAGACTTGAACATTTCTTTTGAAAGAGCAGTTTTGGAACACTCTTTTTGTAGAATCTGCTAGTGTATATTTGGAGCGCTGTGAGGCCTATGCTGGGAAATGAAATATCTTCACCTAAAAACTAGACGGAAGCATTCTCAGAAACTTCTGTGTGATGAGTGCATTCAACTCACAGACTTGAACGTTCCTTTTGATAGAACAGTTTTGAAACACTCCTTTTGTACAATCTGCAAGTGTTTATTTCGAGCGCTTGGGGATCTATGCTGGAAAAGGAAATGTCTTCAAATAACAACTACACAGAAGCATTCTCAGAAACTTCTTTGTGATGAGTGCATTCAACTCACAGACTTGAACCTTCCTTTTGAAAGAGCAGTTTTGAAACACTCTTTTTGTAGAATCTGCAAGTGGATATTTGGAGCGCTTTGAGGCCTATGCTGGGAAATGAAATATCTCCTCCTAAAAACTAGACAGAAGCATTCTCAGAAACTTCTGTGTGATGAGTGCATTCAAATCTCAGCCTTGAACATTGCTTTTGATAGAGCAGTTTGGAAACACTCCTTTTGTAAAATCTGCAACTGTTTATTTGGAGCGCTTTGAGGCCTATCCTGGAAAAGGAAATATCCTCACATAATAACTAGACAGAAGCATTCTCAGAAACTTCTTTGGATGACTGCATTCTACTCACAGAGTTGAACATTCTTTGTGATAGAAGAGTTTTCAAACTCTCTTTTTGTAGAATCTGCAAGTGCACTTTTGGAACTGTTGGAGGCCAACGCTGGAAAAGGAAACATCCTCACATAGAAACTAGACAGAAGCATTCTCAGAAACTTGCTTGTGACGAGTGCATTCAACTCACAGACTTGAACTTTTCTTTTGAAAGAGCAGTTTTGGAACACTCTTTTTGTAGAATCTGCTAGTGTATATTTGGAGCGCTATGAGGCCTATGCTGGGAAATGAAATATCTTCACCTAAAAACTAGACGGAAGCATTCTCAGAAAACTCTGTGTGATGAGTGCATTCAACTCACAGACTTGAACGTTCCTTTTGATAGAACAGTTTTGAAACACTCCTTTTTTAGAATCTGCAAGTCTTTATTTCGAGCGCTTGGAGGCCTATGCTGGAAAAGGAAATGTCTTCAAATAACAACTACACAGAAGCATTCTCAGAAACTTCTTTGTGATGAGTGCATTCAACTCACAGACTTGAACCTTCCTTTTGAAAGAGCAGTTTTGAAACACTCTTTTTGTAGAATCTGCAAGTGGATATTTGGAGCGCTTTGAGGTCTATGCTGTGATATGAAATATCTTCTCCTAAAAACTAGACAGAAGCATTCTCAGAAACTTCTGTGTGATGAGTGCATTCAACTCACAGACTTGAACACTGCTTTTGATAGAGCAGTTTGGAAACACTCCTTTTGTAAAATCTGCAAGTGTTTATTTGGAGCGCTTTGAGGGCTATCCTGGAAAAGGAAATATCGTCACATAATAACTAGACAGAAGCATTCTCAGAAACTTCTTTGTGATGAGTGCATTCTACTCACGGAGTTGAACCTTCTTTGTGATAGAAGAGTTTTCAATCTCTCTTTCTGTAGAATCTGCAAGTGCACATTTGGAACTGTTAGACGCCAACGCTGGAAAAGGAAACATCCTCACATAGAAACTAGACAGAAGCATTCTCAGAAACTTGCTTGTGACGAGTGCATTCAACTCACAGACTTGAACCTTTCTTTTGAAAGAGCAGTTTTGGAACACTCTTTTTGTAGAATCTGCTAGTGTATATTTGGAGCGCTGTGAGGCCTATGCTGGGAAATGAAATATCTTCACCTAAAAACTAGACGGAAGCATTCTCAGAAACTTCTGTGTGATGAGTGCATTCAACTCACAGACTTGAACGTTCCTTTTTATAGAACAGTTTTGAAACACTCCTTTGTAGAATCTGCAAGTGTTTCTTTCGAGAGCTTGGAGGCCTATGCTGGAAAAGGAAATGTCTTCAAATAACAACTACACAGAAGCATTCTCAGAAACTTCTTTGTGATGAGTGCATTCAACTCACAGACTTGAACCTTCCTTTTGAAAGAGCAGTTTTGAAACACTCTTTTTGTAGAATCTGCAAGTGGATATTTGGAGCGCTTTGAGGTCTATGCTGTGATATGAAATATCTTCTCCTAAAAACTAGACAGAAGCATTCTCAGAAACTTCTGTGTGATGAGTGCATTCAACTCACAGACTTGAACATTGCTTTTGATAGAGCAGTTTGGAAACACTCCTTTTGTAAAATCTGCAAGTGTTTATTTGGAGCGCTTTGAGGCCTATCCTGGAAAAGGAAATATCGTCACATAATAACTAGACAGAAGCATTCTCAGAAACTTCTTTGGATGAGTGCATTCTACTCACAGAGTTGAACATTCTTTGTGATAGAAGAGTTTTCAAACTCTCTTTTTGTAGAATCTGCAAGTGCACTTTTGGAACTGTTGGAGGCCAACGCTGGAAAAGGAAACATCCTCACATAGAAACTAGACAGAAGCATTCTCAGAAACTTGCTTGTGACGAGTGCATTCAACTCACAGACTTGAACCTTTCTTTTGAAAGACCAGTTTTGGAACACTCTTTTTGTAGAATCTGCTAGTGTATATTTGGAGCGCTGTGAGGCCTATGCTGGGAAATGAAATATCTTCACCTAAAAACTAGACGGAAGCATTCTCAGAAACTTCTGTGTGATGAGTGCATTCAACTCACAGACTTGAACGTTCCTTTTGATAGAACAGTTTTGAAACACTCCTTTTGTAGAATCTGCAAGTGTTTATTTCGAGTGCTTGGAGGCCTATGCTGGAAAAGGAAATGTCTTCAAATAACAACTACACAGAAGCATTCTCAGAAACTCCTTTGTGATGAGTGCATTCAACTCACAGACTTGAACCTTCCTTTTGAAAGAGCAGCTTTGAAACACTCTTTTTGTAGAATCTGCAAGTGGATATTTGGAGCGCTTTGAGGCCTATGCTGGGAAATGAAATATCTTCTCCTAAAAACTAGACAGAAGCATTCTCAGAAACTTCTGTGTGATGAGTGCATTCAACTCACAGACTTGAACATTGCTTTTGATAGAGCAGTTTGGAAACACTCCTTTTGTAAAATCTGCAAGTGTTTATTTGGAGCGCTTTGAGGCCTATCCTGGAAAAGGAAATATCCTCACATAATAACTAGACAGAAGCATTCTCAGAAACTTCTTTGTGATGAGTGCATTCTACTCACAGAGTTGAACCTTCTTTGTGATAGAAGAGTTTTCAAACTCTCTTTTTGTAGAATCTGCAAGTGCACATTTGGAACTGTTGGAGTCCAACGCTGGAAAAGGAAACATCCTCACATAGAAACTAGACAGAAGCATTCTCAGAAACTTGCTTGGACGAGTGCATTCAACTCACAGACTTGAACCTTTCTTTTGAAAGAGCAGTTTTGGAACACTCTTTTTGTAGAATCTGCTAGTGTATATTTGGAGCGCTGTGAGGCCTATGCTGGGAAATGAAATATCTTCACCTAAAAACTAGACGGAAGCAATCTCCGAAACTTCTGTGTGATGAGTGCATTCAACTCACAGACTTGAACGTTCCTTTTGATAGAACAGTTTTGAAACACTCCTTTTGTAGAATCTGCAAGTGTTTATTTCGAGTGCTTGGGGGTCTATGCTGGAAAAGGAAATGTCTTCAAATAACAACTACACAGAAGCATTCTCAGAAACTTCTTTGTGATGAGTGCCTTCAACTCACAGACTTGAACCTTCCTTTTGAAAGAGCAGTTTTGAAACACTCTTTTTGTAGAATCTGCAAGTGGATATTTGGAGCGCTTTGAGGCCTATGCTGGGAAATGAAATATCTTCTCCTAAAAACTAGACAGAAGCATTCTCAGAAACTTCTGTGTGATGAGTGCATTCAACTCACAGATTTGAACACTGCTTTTGATAGAGCAGTTTGGAAACACTCCTTTTGTAAAATCTGCAAGTGTTTATTTGGAGCGCTTTGAGGCCTATCCTGGAAAAGGAAATATCTTCACATAATAACTAGACAGAAGCATTCTCAGAAACTTCTTTGTGATGAGTGCATTCTACTCACAGAGCTGAACCTTCTTTGTGATAGAAGAGTTTTCAAACTCTCTTTTTGTAGAATCTGCAAGTGCACATTTGGAACTGTTGGAGGCCAACGCTGGAAAAGGAAACATCCTCACATAGAAACTAGACAGAAGCATTCTCAGAAACTTGCTTGTGACGAGTGCATTCAACTCACAGACTTGAACCTTTCTTTTGAAAGAGCAGTTTTGGAACACTCTTTTTGTAGAATCTGCTAGTGTATATTTGGAGCGCTGTGAGGCCTATGCTGGGAAATGAAATATCTTCACCTGAAAACTAGACGGAAGCATTCTCCGAAACTTCTGTGTGATGAGTGCATTCAACTCACAGACTTGAACGTTCCTTTTGAGAGAACAGTTTTGAAACACTCCTTTTGTAGATTCTGCAAGTGTTTATTTCGAACGCTTGGAGGCCTACGCTGGAAAAGGAAATGTCTTCAAATAACAACTACACAGAAGCATTCTCAGAAACTTCTTTGTGATGAGTGCATTCAACTCACAGACTTGAACCTTCCTTTTGAAAGAGCAGTTTTGAAACACTCTTTTTGTAGAATCTGCAAGTGGATATTTGGAGCGCTTTGAGGTCTATGCTGTGATATGAAATATCTTCTCCTAAAAACTAGACAGAAGCATTCTCAGAAACTTCTGTGTGATGAGTGCATTCAACTCACAGACTTGAACATTGCTTTTGATAGAGCAGTTTGGAAACACTCCTTTTGTAAAATCTGCAAGTGTTTATTTGGAGCGCTTTGAGGGCTATCCTGGAAAAGGAAATATCGTCACATAATAACTAGACAGAAGCATTCTCAGAAACTTCTTTGTGATGAGTGCATTCTACTCACGGAGTTGAACCTTCTTTGTGATAGAAGAGTTTTCAATCTCTCTTTCTGTAGAATCTGCAAGTGCACATTTGGAACTGTTAGACGCCAACGCTGGAAAAGGAAACATCCTCACATAGAAACTAGACAGAAGCATTCTCAGAAACTTGCTTGTGACGAGTGCATTCAACTCACAGACTTGAACCTTTCTTTTGAAAGAGCAGTTTTGGAACACTCTTTTTGTAGAATCTGCTAGTGTATATTTGGAGCGCTGTGAGGCCTATGCTGGGAAATGAAATATCTTCACCTAAAAACTAGACGGAAGCATTCTCAGAAACTTCTGTGTGATGAGTGCATTCAACTCACAGACTTGAACGTTCCTTTTTATAGAACAGTTTTGAAACACTCCTTTGTAGAATCTGCAAGTGTTTCTTTCGAGAGCTTGGAGGCCTATGCTGGAAAAGGAAATGTCTTCAAATAACAACTACACAGAAGCATTCTCAGAAACTTCTTTGTGATGAGTGCATTCAACTCACAGACTTGAACCTTCCTTTTGAAAGAGCAGTTTGAAACACTCTTTTTGTAGAATCTGCAAGTTGATATTTGGAGCACTTTGAGGCCTATGCTGGGAAATGAAATATCTTCTCCTAAAAACTAGACAGAAGCATTCTCAGAAACTTCTGTGTGATGAGTGCATTCAACTCACAGTCTTGAACACTGCTTTTGATAGAGCAGTTTGGAAACACTCCTTTTGTAAAATCTGCAAGTGTTTATTTGGAGCGCATTGAGGCCTATCCTGGAAAAGGAAATATCTTCACATAATAACTAGACAGAAGCATTCTCAGAAACTTCTTTGTGATGAGTGCATTCTACGCACAGAGTTGAACCTTCTTTGTGATAGAAGAGTTTTCAAACTCTCTTTTTGTAGAATCTGCAAGTGCACATTTGGAACTGTTGGAGGCCAACGCTGGAAAAGGAAACATCCTCACTTAGAAACTAGACAGAAGCATTCTCAGAAACTTGCTTGTGACGAGTGCATTCAACTCACAGACTTGAACCTTTCTTTTGAAAGAGCAGTTTTGGAACACTCTTTTTGTAGAATCTGCTAGTGTATATTTGGAGCGCTGTGAGGCCTATGCTGGGAAATGAAATATCTTCACCTAAAAACTAGACGGAAGCATTCTCAGAAACTTCTGTGTGATGAGTGCATTCAACTCGCAGGCTTGAACGTTACTTTTGATAGAACAGTTTTGAAACACTCCTTTTGTAGAATCTGCAAGTGTTTATTTCGAGTGCTTGGGGGCCTATGCTGGAAAAGGAAATGTCTTCAAATAACAACTACACAGAAGCATTCTCAGAAACTTCTTTGTGATGAGTGCATTCAACTCACAGACTTGAACGTTCCTTTTGAAAGAGCAGTTTTGAAACACTCTTTTTGTAGAATCTGCAAGTGGATATTTGGATCGCTTTGAGGCCTATGCTGGGAAATGAAATATCTTCTCCTAAAAACTTGAGAGAAGCATTCTCAGAAACTTCTGTGTGATGAGTGCATTCAACTCACAGACTTGAACACTGCTTTTGATAGAGCAGTTTGGAAACACTCCTTTTGTAAAATCTGCAAGTGTTTATTTGGAGCGCTTTGAGGCCTATCCTGGAAAAGGAAATATCGTCACATAATAACTAGACAGAAGCATTCTCAGAAACTTCTTTGTGATGAGTGCATTCTACTCACAGAGCTGAACCTTCTTTGTGATAGAAGAGTTTTCAAACTCTCTTTTTGTAGAATCTGCAAGTGCACATTTGGAACTGTTGGAGGCCAACGCTGGAAAAGGAAACAGCCTCACATAGAAACTAGACAGAAGCATTCTCAGAAACTTGCTTGTGACGAGTGCATTCAACTCACAGACTTGAACCTTTCTTTTGAAAGAGCAGTTTTGGAACACTCTTTTTGTAGAATCTGCTAGTGTATATTTGGAGCGCTGTGAGGCCTATGCTGGGAAATGAAATATCTTCACCTAAAAACTAGACGGAAGCATTCTCAGAAACTTCTGTGTGATGAGTGCATTCAACTCACAGACTTGAACGTTCCTTTTGATAGAACACTTTTGAAACACTCCTTTTGTAGAATCTGCAAGTGTTTATTTCGAGTGCTTGGAGGCCTATGCTGGAAAAGGAAATGTCTTCAAATAACAACTACACAGAAGCATTCTCAGAAACTCCTTTGTGATGAGTGCATTCAACTCACAGACTTGAACCTTCCTTTTGAAAGAGCAGCTTTGAAACACTCTTTTTGTAGAATCTGCAAGTGGATATTTGGAGCGCCTTGAGGCCTATGCTGGGAAATGAAATATCTTCTCCTAAAAACTAGACAGAAGCATTCTCAGAAACTTCTGTGTGATGAGTGCATTCAACTCACAGACTTGAACATTGCTTTTGATAGAGCAGTTTGGAAACACTCCTTTTGTAAAATCTGCAAGTGTTTATTTGGAGCGCTTTGAGGCCTATCCTGGAAAAGGAAATATCCTCACATAATAACTAGACAGAAGCATTCTCAGAAACTTCTTTGTGATGAGTGCATTCTACTCACAGAGTTGAACCTTCTTTGTGATAGAAGAGTTTTCAAACTCTCTTTTTGTAGAATCTGCAAGTGCACATTTGGAACTGTTGGAGGCCAACGCTGGAAATTGAAACATCCTCACATAGAAACTAGACAGAAGCATTCTCAGAAACTTGCTTGGACGAGTGCATTCAACTCACAGACTTGAACCTTTCTTTTGAAAGAGCAGTTTTGGAACACTCTTTTTGTAGAATCTGCTAGTGTATATTTGGAGCGCTGTGAGGCCTATGCTGGGAAATGAAATATCTTCACCTAAAAACTAGACGGAAGCAATCTCCGAAACTTCTGTGTGATGAGTGCATTCAACTCACAGACTTGAACGTTCCTTTTGATAGAACAGTTTTGAAACACTCCTTTTGTAGAATCTGCAAGTGTTTATTTCGAGTGCTAGGGGGTCTATGCTGGAAAAGGAAATGTCTTCAAATAACAACTACACAGAAGCATTCTCAGAAACTTCTTTGTGATGAGTGCCTTCAACTCACAGACTTGAACCTTCCTTTTGAAAGAGCAGTTTTGAAACACTCTTTTTGTAGAATCTGCAAGTGGATATTTGGAGCGCTTTGAGGCCTATGCTGGGAAATGAAATATCTTCTCCTAAAAACTAGACAGAAGCATTCTCAGAAACTTCTGTGTGATGAGTGCATTCAACTCACAGATTTGAACACTGCTTTTGATAGAGCAGTTTGGAAACACTCCTTTTGTAAAATCTGCAAGTGTTTATTTGGAGCGCTTTGAGGCCTATCCTGGAAAAGGAAATATCTTCACATAATAACTAGACAGAAGCATTCTCAGAAACTTCTTTGTGATGAGTGCATTCTACTCACAGAGCTGAACCTTCTTTGTGATAGAAGAGTTTTCAAACTCTCTTTTTGTAGAATCTGCAAGTGCACATTTGGAACTGTTGGAGGCCAACGCTGGAAAAGGAAACATCCTCACATAGAAACTAGACAGAAGCATTCTCAGAAACTTGCTTGTGACGAGTGCATTCAACTCACAGACTTGAACCTTTCTTTTGAAAGAGCAGTTTTGGAACACTCTTTTTGTAGAATCTGCTAGTGTATATTTGGAGCGCTGTGAGGCCTATGCTGGGAAATGAAATATCTTCACCTGAAAACTAGACGGAAGCATTCTCCGAAACTTCTGTGTGATGAGTGCATTCAACTCACAGACTTGAACGTTCCTTTTGAGAGAACAGTTTTGAAACACTCCTTTTGTAGAATCTGCAAGTGTTTATTTCGAACGCTTGGAGGCCTACGCTGGAAAAGGAAATGTCTTCAAATAACAACTACACAGAAGCATTCTCAGAAACTTCTTTGTGATGAGTGCATTCAACTCACAGACTTGAACCTTCCTTTTGAAAGAGCAGTTTTGAAACACTCTTTTTGTAGAATCTGCAAGTGGATATTTGGAGCGCTTTGAGGTCTATGCTGTGATATGAAATATCTTCTCCTAAAAACTAGACAGAAGCATTCTCAGAAACTTCTGTGTGATGAGTGCATTCAACTCACAGATTTGAACATTGCTTTTGATAGAGCAGTTTGGAAACACTCCTTTTGTAAAATCTGCAAGTGTTTATTTGGAGCGCTTTGAGGGCTATCCTGGAAAAGGAAATATCGTCACATAATAACTAGACAGAAGCATTCTCAGAAACTTCTTTGTGATGAGTGCATTCTACTCACGGAGTTGAACCTTCTTTGTGATAGAAGAGTTTTCAATCTCTCTTTCTGTAGAATCTGCAAGGGCACATTTGGAACTGTTAGACGCCAACGCTGGAAAAGGAAACATCCTCACATAGAAACTAGACAGAAGCATTCTCAGAAACTTGCTTGTGACGAGTGCATTCAACTCACAGACTTGAACCTTTCTTTTGAAAGAGCAGTTTTGGAACACTCTTTTTGTAGAATCTGCTAGTGTATATTTGGAGCGCTGTGAGGCCTATGCTGGGAAATGAAATATCTTCACCTAAAAACTAGACGGAAGCATTCTCAGAAACTTCTGTGTGATGAGTGCATTCAACTCACAGACTTGAACGTTCCTTTTTATAGAACAGTTTTGAAACACTCCTTTGTAGAATCTGCAAGTGTTTCTTTCGAGAGCTTGGAGGCCTATGCTGGAAAAGGAAATGTCTTCAAATAACAACTACACAGAAGCATTCTCAGAAACTTCTTTGTGATGAGTGCATTCAACTCACAGACTTGAACCTTCCTTTTGAAAGAGCAGTTTGAAACACTCTTTTTGTAGAATCTGCAAGTTGATATTTGGAGCACTTTGAGGCCTATGCTGGGAAATGAAATATCTTCTCCTAAAAACTAGACAGAAGCATTCTCAGAAACTTCTGTGTGATGAGTGCATTCAACTCACAGTCTTGAACACTGCCTTTGATAGAGCAGTTTGGAAACACTCCTTTTGTAAAATCTGCAAGTGTTTATTTGGAGCGCATTGAGGCCTATCCTGGAAAAGGAAATATCTTCACATAATAACTAGACAGAAGCATTCTCAGAAACTTCTTTGTGATGAGTGCATTCTACGCACAGAGTTGAACCTTCTTTGTGATAGAAGAGTTTTCAAACTCTCTTTTTGTAGAATCTGCAAGTGCACATTTGGAACTGTTGGAGGCCAACGCTGGAAAAGGAAACATCCTCACTTAGAAACTAGACAGAAGCATTCTCAGAAACTTGCTTGTGACGAGTGCATTCAACTCACAGACTTGAACCTTTCTTTTGAAAGAGCAGTTTTGGAACACTCTTTTTGTAGAATCTGCTAGTGTATATTTGGAGCGCTGTGAGGCCTATGCTGGGAAATGAAATATCTTCACCTAAAAACTAGACGGAAGCATTCTCAGAAACTTCTGTGTGATGAGTGCATTCAACTCGCAGGCTTGAACGTTCCTTTTGATAGAACAGTTTTGAAACACTCCTTTTGTAGAATCTGCAAGTGTTTATTTCGAGTGCTTGGGGGCCTATGCTGGAAAAGGAAATGTCTTCAAATAACAACTACACAGAAGCATTCTCAGAAACTTCTTTGTGATGAGTGCATTCAACTCACAGACTTGAACGTTCCTTTTGAAAGAGCAGTTTTGAAACACTCTTTTTGTAGAATCTGCAAGTGGATATTTGGATCGCTTTGAGGCCTATGCTGGGAAATGAAATATCTTCTCCTAAAAACTTGAGAGAAGCATTCTCAGAAACTTCTGTGTGATGAGTGCATTCAACGCACAGACTTGAACACTGCTTTTGATAGAGCAGTTTGGAAACACTCCTTTTGTAAAATCTGCAAGTGTTTATTTGGAGCGCTTTGAGGCCTATCCTGGAAAAGGAAATATCGTCACATAATAACTAGACAAAAGCATTCTCAGAAACTTCTTTGTGATGAGTGCATTCTACTCACAGAGCTGAACCTTCTTTGTGATAGAAGAGTTTTCAAACTCTCTTTTTGTAGAATCTGCAAGTGCACATTTGGAACTGTTGGAGGCCAACGCTGGAAAAGGAAACAGCCTCACATAGAAACTAGACAGAAGCATTCTCAGAAACTTGCTTGTGACGAGTGCATTCAACTCACAGACTTGAACCTTTCTTTTGAAAGAGCAGTTTTGGAACACTCTTTTTGTAGAATCTGCTAGTGTATATTTGGAGCGCTGTGAGGCCTATGCTGGGAAATGAAATATCTTCACGTAAAAACTAGACGGAAGCATTCTCAGAAACTTCTGTGTGATGAGTGCATTCAACTCACAGACTTGAACGTTCCTTTTGATAGAACAGTTTTGAGACACTCCTTTTGTAGAATCTGCAAGTGTTTATTTCGAGTGCTTGGAGGCCTATGCTGGAAAAGGAAATGTCTTCAAATAACAACTACACAGAAGCATTCTCAGAAACTCCTTTGTGATGAGTGCATTCAACTCACAGACTTGAACCTTCCTTTTGAAAGAGCAGCTTTGAAACACTCTTTTTGTAGAATCTGCAAGTGGATATTTGGAGCGCTTTGAGGCCTATGCTGGGAAATGAAATATCTTCTCCTAAAAACTAGACAGAAGCATTCTCAGAAACTTCTGTGTGATGAGTGCATTCAACTCACAGACTTGAACATTGCTTTTGATAGAGCAGTTTGGAAACACTCCTTTTGTAAAATCTGCAAGTGTTTATTTGGAGCGCTTTGAGGCCTATCCTGGAAAAGGAAATATCCTCACATAATAACTAGACAGAAGCATTCTCAGAAACTTCTTTGTGATGAGTGCATTCTACTCACAGAGTTGAACCTTCTTTGTGATAGAAGAGTTTTCAAACTCTCTTTTTGTAGAATCTGCAAGTGCACATTTGGAACTGTTGGAGGCCAACGCTGGAAAATGAAACATCCTCACATAGAAACTAGACAGAAGCATTCTCAGAAACTTGCTTGGACGAGTGCATTCAACTCACAGACTTGAACCTTTCTTTTGAAAGAGCAGTTTTGGAACACTCTTTTTGTAGAATCTGCTAGTGTATATTTGGAGCGCTGTGAGGCCTATGCTGGGAAATGAAATATCTTCACCTAAAAACTAGACGGAAGCAATCTCCGAAACTTCTGTGTGATGAGTGCATTCAACTCACAGACTTGAACGTTCCTTTTGATAGAACAGTTTTGAAACACTCCTTTTGTAGAATCTGCAAGTGTTTATTTCGAGTGCTTGGGGGTCTCTGCTGGAAAAGGAAATGTCTTCAAATAACAACTACACAGAAGCATTCTCAGAAACTTCTTTGTGATGAGTGCCTTCAACTCACAGACTTGAACCTTCCTTTTGAAAGAGCAGTTTTGAAACACTCTTTTTGTAGAATCTGCAAGTGGATATTTGGAGCGCTTTGAGGCCTATGCTGGGAAATGAAATATCTTCTCCTAAAAACTAGACAGAAGCATTCTCAGAAACTTCTGTGTGATGAGTGCATTCAACTCACAGATTTGAACACTGCTTTTGATAGAGCAGTTTGGAAACACTCCTTTTGTAAAATCTGCAAGTGTTTATTTGGAGCGCTTTGAGGCCTATCCTGGAAAAGGAAATATCTTCACATAATAACTAGACAGAAGCATTCTCAGAAACTTCTTTGTGATGAGTGCATTCTACTCACAGAGCTGAACCTTCTTTGTGATAGAAGAGTTTTCAAACTCTCTTTTTGTAGAATCTGCAAGTGCACATTTGGAACTGTTGGAGGCCAACGCTGGAAAAGGAAACATCCTCACATAGAAACTAGACAGAAGCATTCTCAGAAACTTGCTTGTGACGAGTGCATTCAACTCACAGACTTGAACCTTTCTTTTGAAAGAGCAGTTTTGGAACACTCTTTTTGTAGAATCTGCTAGTGTATATTTGGAGCGCTGTGAGGCCTATGCTGGGAAATGAAATATCTTCACCTGAAAACTAGACGGAAGCATTCTCCGAAACTTCTGTGTGATGAGTGCATTCAACTCACAGACTTGAACGTTCCTTTTGAGAGAACAGTTTTGAAACACTCCTTTTGTAGAATCTGCAAGTGTTTATTTCGAACGCTTGGAGGCCTACGCTGGAAAAGGAAATGTCTTCAAATAACAACTACACAGAAGCATTCTCAGAAACTTCTTTGTGATGAGTGCATTCAACTCACAGACTTGAACCTTCCTTTTGAAAGAGCAGTTTTGAAACACTCTTTTTGTAGAATCTGCAAGTGGATATTTGGAGCGCTTTGAGGTCTATGCTGTGATATGAAATATCTTCTCCTAAAAACTAGACAGAAGCATTCTCAGAAACTTCTGTGTGATGAGTGCATTCAACTCACAGATTTGAACATTGCTTTTGATAGAGCAGTTTGGAAACACTCCTTTTGTAAAATCTGCAAGTGTTTATTTGGAGCGCTTTGAGGGCTATCCTGGAAAAGGAAATATCGTCACATAATAACTAGACAGAAGCATTCTCAGAAACTTCTTTGTGATGAGTGCATTCTACTCACGGAGTTGAACCTTCTTTGTGATAGAAGAGTTTTCAATCTCTCTTTCTGTAGAATCTCCAAGTGCACATTTGGAACTGTTAGACGCCAACGCTGGAAAAGGAAACATCCTCACATAGAAACTAGACAGAAGCATTCTCAGAAACTTGCTTGTGACGAGTGCATTCAACTCACAGACTTGAACCTTTCTTTTGAAAGAGCAGTTTTGGAACACTCTTTTTGTAGAATCTGCTAGTGTATATTTGGAGCGCTGTGAGGCCTATGCTGGGAAATGAAATATCTTCACCTAAAAACTAGACGGAAGCATTCTCAGAAACTTCTGTGTGATGAGTGCATTCAACTCACAGACTTGAACGTTCCTTTTTATAGAACAGTTTTGAAACACTCCTTTGTAGAATCTGCAAGTGTTTCTTTCGAGAGCTTGGAGGCCTATGCTGGAAAAGGAAATGTCTTCAAATAACAACTACACAGAAGCATTCTCAGAAACTTCTTTGTGATGAGTGCATTCAACTCACAGACTTGAACCTTCCTTTTGAAAGAGCAGTTTGAAACACTCTTTTTGTAGAATCTGCAAGTTGATATTTGGAGCACTTTGAGGCCTATGCTGGGAAATGAAATATCTTCTCCTAAAAACTAGACAGAAGCATTCTCAGAAACTTCTGTGTGATGAGTGCATTCAACTCACAGTCTTGAACACTGCCTTTGATAGAGCAGTTTGGAAACACTCCTTTTGTAAAATCTGCAAGTGTTTATTTGGAGCGCATTGAGGCCTATCCTGGAAAAGGAAATATCTTCACATAATAACTAGACAGAAGCATTCTCAGAAACTTCTTTGTGATGAGTGCATTCTACGCACAGAGTTGAACCTTCTTTGTGATAGAAGAGTTTTCAAACTCTCTTTTTGTAGAATCTGCAAGTGCACATTTGGAACTGTTGGAGGCCAACGCTGGAAAAGGAAACATCCTCACTTAGAAACTAGACAGAAGCATTCTCAGAAACTTGCTTGTGACGAGTGCATTCAACTCACAGACTTGAACCTTTCTTTTGAAAGAGCAGTTTTGGAACACTCTTTTTGTAGAATCTGCTAGTGTATATTTGGAGCGCTGTGAGGCCTATGCTGGGAAATGAAATATCTTCACCTAAAAACTAGACGGAAGCATTCTCAGAAACTTCTGTGTGATGAGTGCATTCAACTCGCAGGCTTGAACGTTCCTTTTGATAGAACAGTTTTGAAACACTCCTTTTGTAGAATCTGCAAGTGTTTATTTCGAGTGCTTGGGGGCCTATGCTGGAAAAGGAAATGTCTTCAAATAACAACTACACAGAAGCATTCTCAGAAACTTCTTTGTGATGAGTGCATTCAACTCACAGACTTGAAAGTTCCTTTTGAAAGAGCAGTTTTGAAACACTCTTTTTGTAGAATCTGCAAGTGGATATTTGGATCGCTTTGAGGCCTATGCTGGGAAATGAAATATCTTCTCCTAAAAACTTGAGAGAAGCATTCTCAGAAACTTCTGTGTGATGAGTGCATTCAACTCACAGACTTGAACACTGCTTTTGATAGAGCAGTTTGGAAACACTCCTTTTGTAAAATCTGCAAGTGTTTATTTGGAGCGCTTTGAGGCCTATCCTGGAAAAGGAAATATCGTCACATAATAACTAGACAGAAGCATTCTCAGAAACTTCTTTGTGATGAGTGCATTCTACTCACAGAGCTGAACCTTCTTTGGGATAGAAGAGTTTTCAAACTCTCTTTTTGTAGAATCTGCAAGTGCACATTTGGAACTGTTGGAGGCCAACGCTGGAAAAGGAAACAGCCTCACATAGAAACTAGACAGAAGCATTCTCAGAAACTTGCTTGTGACGAGTGCATTCAACTCACAGACTTGAACCTTTCTTTTGAAAGAGCAGTTTTGGAACACTCTTTTTGTAGAATCTGCTAGTGTATATTTGGAGCGCTGTGAGGCCTATGCTGGGAAATGAAATATCTTCACGTAAAAACTAGACGGAAGCATTCTCAGAAACTTCTGTGTGATGAGTGCATTCAACTCACAGACTTGAACGTTCCTTTTGATAGAACAGTTTTGAGACACTCCTTTTGTAGAATCTGCAAGTGTTTATTTCGAGTGCTTGGAGGCCTATGCTGGAAAAGGAAATGTCTTCAAATAACAACTACACAGAAGCATTCTCAGAAACTCCTTTGTGATGAGTGCATTCAACTCACAGACTTGAACCTTCCTTTTGAAAGAGCAGCTTTGAAACACTCTTTTTGTAGAATCTGCAAGTGGATATTTGGAGCGCTTTGAGGCCTATGCTGGGAAATGAAATATCTTCTCCTAAAAACTAGACAGAAGCATTCTCAGAAACTTCTGTGTGATGAGTGCATTCAACTCACAGACTTGAACATTGCTTTTGATAGAGCAGTTTGGAAACACTCCTTTTGTAAAATCTGCAAGTGTTTATTTGGAGCGCTTTGAGGCCTATCCTGGAAAAGGAAATATCCTCACATAATAACTAGACAGAAGCATTCTCAGAAACTTCTTTGTGATGAGTGCATTCTACTCACAGAGTTGAACCTTCTTTGTGATAGAAGAGTTTTCAAACTCTCTTTTTGTAGAATCTGCAAGTGCACATTTGGAACTGTTGGAGGCCAACGCTGGAAAATGAAACATCCTCACATAGAAACTAGACAGAAGCATTCTCAGAAACTTGCTTGGACGAGTGCATTCAACTCACAGACTTGAACCTTTCTTTTGAAAGAGCAGTTTTGGAACACTCTTTTTGTAGAATCTGCTAGTGTATATTTGGAGCGCTGTGAGGCCTACGCTGGGAAATGAAATATCTTCACCTAAAAACTAGACGGAAGCAATCTCCGAAACTTCTGTGTGATGAGTGCATTCAACTCACAGACTTGAACGTTCCTTTTGATAGAACAGTTTTGAAACACTCCTTTTGTAGAATCTGCAAGTGTTTATTTCGAGTGCTTGGGGGTCTATGCTGGAAAAGGAAATGTCTTCAAATAACAACTACACAGAAGCATTCTCAGAAACTTCTTTGTGATGAGTGCCTTCAACTCACAGACTTGAACCTTCCTTTTGAAAGAGCAGTTTTGAAACACTCTTTTTGTAGAATCTGCAAGTGGATATTTGGAGCGCTTTGAGGCCTATGCTGGGAAATGAAATATCTTCTCCTAAAAACTAGACAGAAGCATTCTCAGAAACTTCTGTGTGATGAGTGCATTCAACTCACAGATTTGAACACTGCTTTTGATAGAGCAGTTTGGAAACACTCCTTTTGTAAAATCTGCAAGTGTTTATTTGGAGCGCTTTGAGGCCTATCCTGGAAAAGGAAATATCTTCACATAATAACTAGACAGAAGCATTCTCAGAAACTTCTTTGTGATGAGTGCATTCTACTCACAGAGCTGAACCTTCTTTGTGATAGAAGAGTTTTCAAACTCTCTTTATGTAGAATCTGCAAGTGCACATTTGGAACTGTTGGAGGCCAACGCTGGAAAAGGAAACATCCTCACATAGAAACTAGACAGAAGCATTCTCAGAAACTTGCTTGTGACGAGTGCATTCAACTCACAGACTTGAACCTTTCTTTTGAAAGAGCAGTTTTGGAACACTCTTTTTGTAGAATCTGCTAGTGTATATTTGGAGCGCTGTGAGGCCTATGCTGGGAAATGAAATATCTTCACCTGAAAACTAGACGGAAGCATTCTCCGAAACTTCTGTGTGATGAGTGCATTCAACTCACAGACTTGAACGTTCCTTTTGAGAGAACAGTTTTGAAACACTCCTTTTGTAGAATCTGCAAGTGTTTATTTCGAACGATTGGAGGCCTACGCTGGAAAAGGAAATGTCTTCAAATAACAACTACACAGAAGCATTCTCAGAAACTTCTTTGTGATGAGTGCATTCAACTCACAGACTTGAACCTTCCTTTTGAAAGAGCAGTTTTGAAACTCTTTTTGTAGAATCTGCAAGTGGATATTTGGAGCGCTTTGAGGTCTATGCTGTGATATGAAATATCTTCTCCTAAAAACTAGACAGAAGCATTCTCAGAAACTTCTGTGTGATGAGTGCATTCAACTCACAGATTTGAACATTGCTTTTGATAGAGCAGTTTGGAAACACTCCTTTTGTAAAATCTGCAAGTGTTTATTTGGAGCGCTTTGAGGGCTATCCTGGAAAAGGAAATATCGTCACATAATAACTAGACAGAAGCATTCTCAGAAACTTCTTTGTGATGAGTGCATTCTACTCACGGAGTTGAACCTTCTTTGTGATAGAAGAGTTTTCAATCTCTCTTTCTGTAGAATCTGCAAGTGCACATTTGGAACTGTTAGACGCCAACGCTGGAAAAGGAAACATCCTCACATAGAAACTAGACAGAAGCATTCTCAGAAACTTGCTTGTGACGAGTGCATTCAACTCACAGACTTGAACCTTTCTTTTGAAAGAGCAGTTTTGGAACACTCTTTTTGTAGAATCTGCTAGTGTATATTTGGAGCGCTGTGAGGCCTATGCTGGGAAATGAAATATCTTCACCTAAAAACTAGACGGAAGCATTCTCAGAAACTTCTGTGTGATGAGTGCATTCAACTCACAGACTTGAACGTTCCTTTTTATAGAACAGTTTTGAAACACTCCTTTGTAGAATCTGCAAGTGTTTCTTTCGAGAGCTTGGAGGCCTATGCTGGAAAAGGAAATGTCTTCAAATAACAACTACACAGAAGCATTCTCAGAAACTTCTTTGTGATGAGTGCATTCAACTCACAGACTTGAACCTTCCTTTTGAAAGAGCAGTTTGAAACACTCTTTTTGTAGAATCTGCAAGTTGATATTTGGAGCACTTTGAGGCCTATGCTGGGAAATGAAATATCTTCTCCTAAAAACTAGACAGAAGCATTCTCAGAAACTTCTGTGTGATGAGTGCATTCAACTCACAGTCTTGAACACTGCTTTTGATAGAGCAGTTTGGAAACACTCCTTTTGTAAAATCTGCAAGTGTTTATTTGGAGCGCATTGAGGCCTATCCTGGAAAAGGAAATATCTTCACATAATAACTAGACAGAAGCATTCTCAGAAACTTCTTTGTGATGAGTGCATTCTACGCACAGAGTTGAACCTTCTTTGTGATAGAAGAGTTTTCAAACTCTCTTTTTGTAGAATCTGCAAGTGCACTTTTGGAACTGTTGGAGGCCAACGCTGGAAAAGGAAACATCCTCACTTAGAAACTAGACAGAAGCATTCTCAGAAACTTGCTTGTGACGAGTGCATACAACTCACAGACTTGAACCTTTCTTTTGAAAGAGCAGTTTTGGAACACTCTTTTTGTAGAATCTGCTAGTGTATATTTGGAGCGCTGTGAGGCCTATGCTGGGAAATGAAATATCTTCACCTAAAAACTAGACGGAAGCATTCTCAGAAACTTCTGTGTGATGAGTGCATTCAACTCGCAGGCTTGAACGTTCCTTTTGATAGAACAGTTTTGAAACACTCCTTTTGTAGAATCTGCAAGTGTTTATTTCGAGTGCTTGGGGGCCTATGCTGGAAAAGGAAATGTCTTCAAATAACAACTACACAGAAGCATTCTCAGAAACTTCTTTGTGATGAGTGCATTCAACTCACAGACTTGAACGTTCCTTTTGAAAGAGCAGTTTTGAAACACTCTTTTTGTAGAATCTGCAAGTGGATATTTGGATCGCTTTGAGGCCTATGCTGGGAAATGAAATATCTTCTCCTAAAAACTTGAGAGAAGCATTCTCAGAAACTTCTGTGTGATGAGTGCATTCAACTCACAGACTTGAACACTGCTTTTGATAGAGCAGTTTGGAAACACTCCTTTTGTAAAATCTGCAAGTGTTTATTTGGAGCGCATTGAGGCCTATCCTGGAAAAGGAAATATCGTCACATAATAACTAGACAGAAGCATTCTCAGAAACTTCTTTGTGATGAGTGCATTCTACTCACAGAGCTGAACCTTCTTTGTGATAGAAGAGTTTTCAAACTCTCTTTTTGTAGAATCTGCAAGTGCACATTTGGAACTGTTGGAGGCCAACGCTGGAAAAGGAAACAGCCTCACATAGAAACTAGACAGAAGCATTCTCAGAAACTTGCTTGTGACGAGTGCATTCAACTCACAGACTTGAACCTTTCTTTTGAAAGAGCAGTTTTGGAACACTCTTTTTGTAGAATCTGCTAGTGTATATTTGGAGCGCTGTGAGGCCTATGCTGGGAAATGAAATATCTTCACCTAAAAACTAGACGGAAGCATTCTCAGAAACTTCTGTG
This sequence comes from Pongo pygmaeus, assembly GCF_028885625.2. Taxonomy (NCBI): domain Eukaryota; kingdom Metazoa; phylum Chordata; class Mammalia; order Primates; family Hominidae; genus Pongo; species Pongo pygmaeus. The sequence continues at coordinate 41,847,120 of NC_072392.2, forward strand.
TGATGAGTGCATTCAACTCACAGACTTGAACGTTCCTTTTGATAGAACAGTTTTGAAACACTCCTTTTGTACAATCTGCAAGTGTTTATTTCGAGCGCTTGGGGATCTATGCTGGAAAAGGAAATGTCTTCAAATAACAACTACACAGAAGCATTCTCAGAAACTTCTTTGTGATGAGTGCATTCAACTCACAGACTTGAACCTTCCTTTTGAAAGAGCAGTTTTGAAACACTCTTTTTGTAGAATCTGCAAGTGGATATTTGGAGCGCTTTGAGGCCTATGCTGGGAAATGAAATATCTCCTCCTAAAAACTAGACAGAAGCATTCTCAGAAACTTCTGTGTGATGAGTGCATTCAAATCTCAGCCTTGAACATTGCTTTTGATAGAGCAGTTTGGAAACACTCCTTTTGTAAAATCTGCAACTGTTTATTTGGAGCGCTTTGAGGCCTATCCTGGAAAAGGAAATATCCTCACATAATAACTAGACAGAAGCATTCTCAGAAACTTCTTTGGATGACTGCATTCTACTCACAGAGTTGAACATTCTTTGTGATAGAAGAGTTTTCAAACTCTCTTTTTGTAGAATCTGCAAGTGCACTTTTGGAACTGTTGGAGGCCAACGCTGGAAAAGGAAACATCCTCACATAGAAACTAGACAGAAGCATTCTCAGAAACTTGCTTGTGACGAGTGCATTCAACTCACAGACTTGAACTTTTCTTTTGAAAGAGCAGTTTTGGAACACTCTTTTTGTAGAATCTGCTAGTGTATATTTGGAGCGCTATGAGGCCTATGCTGGGAAATGAAATATCTTCACCTAAAAACTAGACGGAAGCATTCTCAGAAAACTCTGTGTGATGAGTGCATTCAACTCACAGACTTGAACGTTCCTTTTGATAGAACAGTTTTGAAACACTCCTTTTTTAGAATCTGCAAGTCTTTATTTCGAGCGCTTGGAGGCCTATGCTGGAAAAGGAAATGTCTTCAAATAACAACTACACAGAAGCATTCTCAGAAACTTCTTTGTGATGAGTGCATTCAACTCACAGACTTGAACCTTCCTTTTGAAAGAGCAGTTTTGAAACACTCTTTTTGTAGAATCTGCAAGTGGATATTTGGAGCGCTTTGAGGTCTATGCTGTGATATGAAATATCTTCTCCTAAAAACTAGACAGAAGCATTCTCAGAAACTTCTGTGTGATGAGTGCATTCAACTCACAGACTTGAACACTGCTTTTGATAGAGCAGTTTGGAAACACTCCTTTTGTAAAATCTGCAAGTGTTTATTTGGAGCGCTTTGAGGGCTATCCTGGAAAAGGAAATATCGTCACATAATAACTAGACAGAAGCATTCTCAGAAACTTCTTTGTGATGAGTGCATTCTACTCACGGAGTTGAACCTTCTTTGTGATAGAAGAGTTTTCAATCTCTCTTTCTGTAGAATCTGCAAGTGCACATTTGGAACTGTTAGACGCCAACGCTGGAAAAGGAAACATCCTCACATAGAAACTAGACAGAAGCATTCTCAGAAACTTGCTTGTGACGAGTGCATTCAACTCACAGACTTGAACCTTTCTTTTGAAAGAGCAGTTTTGGAACACTCTTTTTGTAGAATCTGCTAGTGTATATTTGGAGCGCTGTGAGGCCTATGCTGGGAAATGAAATATCTTCACCTAAAAACTAGACGGAAGCATTCTCAGAAACTTCTGTGTGATGAGTGCATTCAACTCACAGACTTGAACGTTCCTTTTTATAGAACAGTTTTGAAACACTCCTTTGTAGAATCTGCAAGTGTTTCTTTCGAGAGCTTGGAGGCCTATGCTGGAAAAGGAAATGTCTTCAAATAACAACTACACAGAAGCATTCTCAGAAACTTCTTTGTGATGAGTGCATTCAACTCACAGACTTGAACCTTCCTTTTGAAAGAGCAGTTTGAAACACTCTTTTTGTAGAATCTGCAAGTTGATATTTGGAGCACTTTGAGGCCTATGCTGGGAAATGAAATATCTTCTCCTAAAAACTAGACAGAAGCATTCTCAGAAACTTCTGTGTGATGAGTGCATTCAACTCACAGTCTTGAACACTGCCTTTGATAGAGCAGTTTGGAAACACTCCTTTTGTAAAATCTGCAAGTGTTTATTTGGAGCGCATTGAGGCCTATCCTGGAAAAGGAAATATCTTCACATAATAACTAGACAGAAGCATTCTCAGAAACTTCTTTGTGATGAGTGCATTCTACGCACAGAGTTGAACCTTCTTTGTGATAGAAGAGTTTTCAAACTCTCTTTTTGTAGAATCTGCAAGTGCACATTTGGAACTGTTGGAGGCCAACGCTGGAAAAGGAAACATCCTCACTTAGAAACTAGACAGAAGCATTCTCAGAAACTTGCTTGTGACGAGTGCATTCAACTCACAGACTTGAACCTTTCTTTTGAAAGAGCAGTTTTGGAACACTCTTTTTGTAGAATCTGCTAGTGTATATTTGGAGCGCTGTGAGGCCTATGCTGGGAAATGAAATATCTTCACCTAAAAACTAGACGGAAGCATTCTCAGAAACTTCTGTGTGATGAGTGCATTCAACTCGCAGGCTTGAACGTTCCTTTTGATAGAACAGTTTTGAAACACTCCTTTTGTAGAATCTGCAAGTGTTTATTTCGAGTGCTTGGGGGCCTATGCTGGAAAAGGAAATGTCTTCAAATAACAACTACACAGAAGCATTCTCAGAAACTTCTTTGTGATGAGTGCATTCAACTCACAGACTTGAACGTTCCTTTTGAAAGAGCAGTTTTGAAACACTCTTTTTGTAGAATCTGCAAGTGGATATTTGGATCGCTTTGAGGCCTATGCTGGGAAATGAAATATCTTCTCCTAAAAACTTGAGAGAAGCATTCTCAGAAACTTCTGTGTGATGAGTGCATTCAACGCACAGACTTGAACACTGCTTTTGATAGAGCAGTTTGGAAACACTCCTTTTGTAAAATCTGCAAGTGTTTATTTGGAGCGCTTTGAGGCCTATCCTGGAAAAGGAAATATCGTCACATAATAACTAGACAAAAGCATTCTCAGAAACTTCTTTGTGATGAGTGCATTCTACTCACAGAGCTGAACCTTCTTTGTGATAGAAGAGTTTTCAAACTCTCTTTTTGTAGAATCTGCAAGTGCACATTTGGAACTGTTGGAGGCCAACGCTGGAAAAGGAAACAGCCTCACATAGAAACTAGACAGAAGCATTCTCAGAAACTTGCTTGTGACGAGTGCATTCAACTCACAGACTTGAACCTTTCTTTTGAAAGAGCAGTTTTGGAACACTCTTTTTGTAGAATCTGCTAGTGTATATTTGGAGCGCTGTGAGGCCTATGCTGGGAAATGAAATATCTTCACGTAAAAACTAGACGGAAGCATTCTCAGAAACTTCTGTGTGATGAGTGCATTCAACTCACAGACTTGAACGTTCCTTTTGATAGAACAGTTTTGAGACACTCCTTTTGTAGAATCTGCAAGTGTTTATTTCGAGTGCTTGGAGGCCTATGCTGGAAAAGGAAATGTCTTCAAATAACAACTACACAGAAGCATTCTCAGAAACTCCTTTGTGATGAGTGCATTCAACGCACAGACTTGAACCTTCCTTTTGAAAGAGCAGCTTTGAAACACTCTTTTTGTAGAATCTGCAAGTGGATATTTGGAGCGCTTTGAGGCCTATGCTGGGAAATGAAATATCTTCTCCTAAAAACTAGACAGAAGCATTCTCAGAAACTTCTGTGTGATGAGTGCATTCAACTCACAGACTTGAACATTGCTTTTGATAGAGCAGTTTGGAAACACTCCTTTTGTAAAATCTGCAAGTGTTTATTTGGAGCGCTTTGAGGCCTATCCTGGAAAAGGAAATATCCTCACATAATAACTAGACAGAAGCATTCTCAGAAACTTCTTTGTGATGAGTGCATTCTACTCACAGAGTTGAACCTTCTTTGTGATAGAAGAGTTTTCAAACTCTCTTTTTGTAGAATCTGCAAGTGCACATTTGGAACTGTTGGAGGCCAACGCTGGAAAATGAAACATCCTCACATAGAAACTAGACAGAAGCATTCTCAGAAACTTGCTTGGACGAGTGCATTCAACTCACAGACTTGAACCTTTCTTTTGAAAGAGCAGTTTTGGAACACTCTTTTTGTAGAATCTGCTAGTGTATATTTGGAGCGCTGTGAGGCCTATGCTGGGAAATGAAATATCTTCACCTAAAAACTAGACGGAAGCAATCTCCGAAACTTCTGTGTGATGAGTGCATTCAACTCACAGACTTGAACGTTCCTTTTTATAGAACAGTTTTGAAACACTCCTTTTGTAGAATCTGCAAGTGTTTATTTCGAGTGCTTGGGGGTCTATGCTGGAAAAGGAAATGTCTTCAAATAACAACTACACAGAAGCATTCTCAGAAACTTCTTTGTGATGAGTGCCTTCAACTCACAGACTTGAACCTTCCTTTTGAAAGAGCAGTTTTGAAACACTCTTTTTGTAGAATCTGCAAGTGGATATTTGGAGCGCTTTGAGGCCTATGCTGGGAAATGAAATATCTTCTCCTAAAAACTAGACAGAAGCATTCTCAGAAACTTCTGTGTGATGAGTGCATTCAACTCACAGATTTGAACACTGCTTTTGATAGAGCAGTTTGGAAACACTCCTTTTGTAAAATCTGCAAGTGTTTATTTGGAGCGCTTTGAGGCCTATCCTGGAAAAGGAAATATCTTCACATAATAACTAGACAGAAGCATTCTCAGAAACTTCTTTGTGATGAGTGCATTCTACTCACAGAGCTGAACCTTCTTTGTGATAGAAGAGTTTTCAAACTCTCTTTTTGTAGAATCTGCAAGTGCACATTTGGAACTGTTGGAGGCCAACGCTGGAAAAGGAAACATCCTCACATAGAAACTAGACAGAAGCATTCTCAGAAACTTGCTTGTGACGAGTGCATTCAACTCACAGACTTGAACCTTTCTTTTGAAAGAGCAGTTTTGGAACACTCTTTTTGTAGAATCTGCTAGTGTATATTTGGAGCGCTGTGAGGCCTATGCTGGGAAATGAAATATCTTCACCTGAAAACTAGACGGAAGCATTCTCCGAAACTTCTGTGTGATGAGTGCATTCAACTCACAGACTTGAACGTTCCTTTTGAGAGAACAGTTTTGAAACACTCCTTTTGTAGAATCTGCAAGTGTTTATTTCGAACGCTTGGAGGCCTACGCTGGAAAAGGAAATGTCTTCAAATAACAACTACACAGAAGCATTCTCAGAAACTTCTTTGTGATGAGTGCATTCAACTCACAGACTTGAACCTTCCTTTTGAAAGAGCAGTTTTGAAACACTCTTTTTGTAGAATCTGCAAGTGGATATTTGGAGCGCTTTGAGGTCTATGCTGTGATATGAAATATCTTCTCCTAAAAACTAGACAGAAGCATTCTCAGAAACTTCTGTGTGATGAGTGCATTCAACTCACAGATTTGAACATTGCTTTTGATAGAGCAGTTTGGAAACACTCCTTTTGTAAAATCTGCAAGTGTTTATTTGGAGCGCTTTGAGGGCTATCCTGGAAAAGGAAATATCGTCACATAATAACTAGACAGAAGCATTCTCAGAAACTTCTTTGTGATGAGTGCATTCTACTCACGGAGTTGAACCTTCTTTGTGATAGAAGAGTTTTCAATCTCTCTTTCTGTAGAATCTGCAAGTGCACATTTGGAACTGTTAGACGCCAACGCTGGAAAAGGAAACATCCTCACATAGAAACTAGACAGAAGCATTCTCAGAAACTTGCTTGTGACGAGTGCATTCAACTCACAGACTTGAACCTTTCTTTTGAAAGAGCAGTTTTGGAACACTCTTTTTGTAGAATCTGCTAGTGTATATTTGGAGCGCTGTGAGGCCTATGCTGGGAAATGAAATATCTTCACCTAAAAACTAGACGGAAGCATTCTCAGAAACTTCTGTGTGATGAGTGCATTCAACTCACAGACTTGAACGTTCCTTTTTATAGAACAGTTTTGAAACACTCCTTTGTAGAATCTGCAAGTGTTTCTTTCGAGAGCTTGGAGGCCTATGCTGGAAAAGGAAATGTCTTCAAATAACAACTACACAGAAGCATTCTCAGAAACTTCTTTGTGATGAGTGCATTCAACTCACAGACTTGAACCTTCCTTTTGAAAGAGCAGTTTGAAACACTCTTTTTGTAGAATCTGCAAGTTGATATTTGGAGCACTTTGAGGCCTATGCTGGGAAATGAAATATCTTCTCCTAAAAACTAGACAGAAGCATTCTCAGAAACTTCTGTGTGATGAGTGCATTCAACTCACAGTCTTGAACACTGCCTTTGATACAGCAGTTTGGAAACACTCCTTTTGTAAAATCTGCAAGTGTTTATTTGGAGCGCATTGAGGCCTATCCTGGAAAAGGAAATATCTTCACATAATAACTAGACAGAAGCATTCTCAGAAACTTCTTTGTGATGAGTGCATTCTACGCACAGAGTTGAACCTTCTTTGTGATAGAAGAGTTTTCAAACTCTCTTTTTGTAGAATCTGCAAGTGCACATTTGGAACTGTTGGAGGCCAACGCTGGAAAAGGAAACATCCTCACTTAGAAACTAGACAGAAGCATTCTCAGAAACTTGCTTGTGACGAGTGCATTCAACTCACAGACTTGAACCTTTCTTTTGAAAGAGCAGTTTTGGAACACTCTTTTTGTAGAATCTGCTAGTGTATATTTGGAGCGCTGTGAGGCCTATGCTGGGAAATGAAATATCTTCACCTAAAAACTAGACGGAAGCATTCTCAGAAACTTCTGTGTGATGAGTGCATTCAACTCGCAGGCTTGAACGTTCCTTTTGATAGAACAGTTTTGAAACACTCCTTTTGTAGAATCTGCAAGTGTTTATTTCGAGTGCTTGGGGGCCTATGCTGGAAAAGGAAATGTCTTCAAATAACAACTACACAGAAGCATTCTCAGAAACTTCTTTGTGATGAGTGCATTCAACTCACAGACTTGAACGTTCCTTTTGAAAGAGCAGTTTTGAAACACTCTTTTTGTAGAATCTGCAAGTGGATATTTGGATCGCTTTGAGGCCTATGCTGGGAAATGAAATATCTTCTCCTAAAAACTTGAGAGAAGCATTCTCAGAAACTTCTGTGTGATGAGTGCATTCAACTCACAGACTTGAACACTGCTTTTGATAGAGCAGTTTGGAAACACTCCTTTTGTAAAATCTGCAAGTGTTTATTTGGAGCGCTTTGAGGCCTATCCTGGAAAAGGAAATATCGTCACATAATAACTAGACAGAAGCATTCTCAGAAACTTCTTTGTGATGAGTGCATTCTACTCACAGAGCTGAACCTTCTTTGTGATAGAAGAGTTTTCAAACTCTCTTTTTGTAGAATCTGCAAGTGCACATTTGGAACTGTTGGAGGCCAACGCTGGAAAAGGAAACAGCCTCACATAGAAACTAGACAGAAGCATTCTCAGAAACTTGCTTGTGACGAGTGCATTCAACTCACAGACTTGAACCTTTCTTTTGAAAGAGCAGTTTTGGAACACTCTTTTTGTAGAATCTGCTAGTGTATATTTGGAGCGCTGTGAGGCCTATGCTGGGAAATGAAATATCTTCACGTAAAAACTAGACGGAAGCATTCTCAGAAACTTCTGTGTGATGAGTGCATTCAACTCACAGACTTGAACGTTCCTTTTGATAGAACAGTTTTGAGACACTCCTTTTGTAGAATCTGCAAGTGTTTATTTCGAGTGCTTGGAGGCCTATGCTGGAAAAGGAAATGTCTTCAAATAACAACTACACAGAAGCATTCTCAGAAACTCCTTTGTGATGAGTGCATTCAACTCACAGACTTGAACCTTCCTTTTGAAAGAGCAGCTTTGAAACACTCTTTTTGTAGAATCTGCAAGTGGATATTTGGAGCGCTTTGAGGCCTATGCTGGGAAATGAAATATCTTCTCCTAAAAACTAGACAGAAGCATTCTCAGAAACTTCTGTGTGATGAGTGCATTCAACTCACAGACTTGAACATTGCTTTTGATAGAGCAGTTTGGAAACACTCCTTTTGTAAAATCTGCAAGTGTTTATTTGGAGCGCTTTGAGGCCTATCCTGGAAAAGGAAATATCCTCACATAATAACTAGACAGAAGCATTCTCAGAAACTTCTTTGTGATGAGTGCATTCTACTCACAGAGTTGAACCTTCTTTGTGATAGAAGAGTTTTCAAACTCTCTTTTTGTAGAATCTGCAAGTGCACATTTGGAACTGTTGGAGGCCAACGCTGGAAAATGAAACATCCTCACATAGAAACTAGACAGAAGCATTCTCAGAAACTTGCTTGGACGAGTGCATTCAACTCACAGACTTGAACCTTTCTTTTGAAAGAGCAGTTTTGGAACACTCTTTTTGTAGAATCTGCTAGTGTATATTTGGAGCGCTGTGAGGCCTATGCTGGGAAATGAAATATCTTCACCTAAAAACTAGACGGAAGCAATTTCCGAAACTTCTGTGTGATGAGTGCATTCAACTCACAGACTTGAACGTTCCTTTTGATAGAACAGTTTTGAAACACTCCTTTTGTAGAATCTGCAAGTGTTTATTTCGAGTGCTTGGGGGTCTATGCTGGAAAAGGAAATGTCTTCAAATAACAACTACACAGAAGCATTCTCAGAAACTTCTTTGTGATGAGTGCCTTCAACTCACAGACTTGAACCTTCCTTTTGAAAGAGCAGTTTTGAAACACTCTTTTTGTAGAATCTGCAAGTGGATATTTGGAGCGCTTTGAGGCCTATGCTGGGAAATGAAATATCTTCTCCTAAAAACTAGACAGAAGCATTCTCAGAAACTTCTGTGTGATGAGTGCATTCAACTCACAGATTTGAACACTGCTTTTGATAGAGCAGTTTGGAAACACTCCTTTTGTAAAATCTGCAAGTGTTTATTTGGAGCGCTTTGAGGCCTATCCTGGAAAAGGAAATATCTTCACATAATAACTAGACAGAAGCATTCTCAGAAACTTCTTTGTGATGAGTGCATTCTACTCACAGAGCTGAACCTTCTTTGTGATAGAAGAGTTTTCAAACTCTCTTTTTGTAGAATCTGCAAGTGCACATTTGGAACTGTTGGAGGCCAACGCTGGAAAAGGAAACATCCTCACATAGAAACTAGACAGAAGCATTCTCAGAAACTTGCTTGTGACGAGTGCATTCAACTCACAGACTTGAACCTTTCTTTTGAAAGAGCAGTTTTGGAACACTCTTTTTGTAGAATCTGCTAGTGTATATTTGGAGCGCTGTGAGGCCTATGCTGGGAAATGAAATATCTTCACCTGAAAACTAGACGGAAGCATTCTCCGAAACTTCTGTGTGATGAGTGCATTCAACTCACAGACTTGAACGTTCCTTTTGAGAGAACAGTTTTGAAACACTCCTTTTGTAGAATCTGCAAGTGTTTATTTCGAACGCTTGGAGGCCTACGCTGGAAAAGGAAATGTCTTCAAATAACAACTACACAGAAGCATTCTCAGAAACTTCTTTGTGATGAGTGCATTCAACTCACAGACTTGAACCTTACTTTTGAAAGAGCAGTTTTGAAACTCTTTTTGTAGAATCTGCAAGTGGATATTTGGAGCGCTTTGAGGTCTATGCTGTGATATGAAATATCTTCTCCTAAAAACTAGACAGAAGCATTCTCAGAAACTTCTGTGTGATGAGTGCATTCAACTCACAGATTTGAACATTGCTTTTGATAGAGCAGTTTGGAAACACTCCTTTTGTAAAATCTGCAAGTGTTTATTTGGAGCGCTTTGAGGGCTATCCTGGAAAAGGAAATATCGTCACATAATAACTAGACAGAAGCATTCTCAGAAACTTCTTTGTGATGAGTGCATTCTACTCACGGAGTTGAACCATCTTTGTGATAGAAGAGTTTTCAATCTCTCTTTCTGTAGAATCTGCAAGTGCACATTTGGAACTGTTAGACGCCAACGCTGGAAAAGGAAACATCCTCACATAGAAACTAGACAGAAGCATTCTCAGAAACTTGCTTGTGACGAGTGCATTCAACTCACAGACTTGAACCTTTCTTTTGAAAGAGCAGTTTTGGAACACTCTTTTTGTAGAATCTGCTAGTGTATATTTGGAGTGCTGTGAGGCCTATGCTGGGAAATGAAATATCTTCACCTAAAAACTAGACGGAAGCATTCTCAGAAACTTCTGTGTGATGAGTGCATTCAACTCACAGACTTGAACGTTCCTTTTTATAGAACAGTTTTGAAACACTCCTTTGTAGAATCTGCAAGTGTTTCTTTCGAGAGCTTGGAGGCCTATGCTGGAAAAGGAAATGTCTTCAAATAACAACTACACAGAAGCATTCTCAGAAACTTCTTTGTGATGAGTGCATTCAACTCACAGACTTGAACCTTCCTTTTGAAAGAGCAGTTTGAAACACTCTTTTTGTAGAATCTGCAAGTTGATATTTGGAGCACTTTGAGGCCTATGCTGGGAAATGAAATATCTTCTCCTAAAAACTAGACAGAAGCATTCTCAGAAACTTCTGTGTGATGAGTGCATTCAACTCACAGTCTTGAACACTGCTTTTGATAGAGCAGTTTGGAAACACTCCTTTTGTAAAATCTGCAAGTGTTTATTTGGAGCGCATTGAGGCCTATCCTGGAAAAGGAAATATCTTCACATAATAACTAGACAGAAGCATTCTCAGAAACTTCTTTGTGATGAGTGCATTCTACGCACAGAGTTGAACCTTCTTTGTGATAGAAGAGTTTTCAAACTCTCTTTTTGTAGAATCTGCAAGTGCACTTTTGGAACTGTTGGAGGCCAACGCTGGAAAAGGAAACATCCTCACTTAGAAACTAGACAGAAGCATTCTCAGAAACTTGCTTGTGACGAGTGCATACAACTCACAGACTTGAACCTTTCTTTTGAAAGAGCAGTTTTGGAACACTCTTTTTGTAGAATCTGCTAGTGTATATTTGGAGCGCTGTGAGGCCTATGCTGGGAAATGAAATATCTTCACCTAAAAACTAGACGGAAGCATTCTCAGAAACTTCTGTGTGATGAGTGCATTCAACTCGCAGGCTTGAACGTTCCTTTTGATAGAACAGTTTTGAAACACTCCTTTTGTAGAATCTGCAAGTGTTTATTTCGAGTGCTTGGGGGCCTATGCTGGAAAAGGAAATGTCTTCAAATAACAACTACACAGAAGCATTCTCAGAAACTTCTTTGTGATGAGTGCATTCAACTCACAGACTTGAACGTTCCTTTTGAAAGAGCAGTTTTGAAACACTCTTTTTGTAGAATCTGCAAGTGGATATTTGGATCGCTTTGAGGCCTATGCTGGGAAATGAAATATCTTCTCCTAAAAACTTGAGAGAAGCATTCTCAGAAACTTCTGTGTGATGAGTGCATTCAACTCACAGACTTGAACACTGCTTTTGATAGAGCAGTTTGGAAACACTCCTTTTGTAAAATCTGCAAGTGTTTATTTGGAGCGCATTGAGGCCTATCCTGGAAAAGGAAATATCGTCACATAATAACTAGACAGAAGCATTCTCAGAAACTTCTTTGTGATGAGTGCATTCTACTCACAGAGCTGAACCTTCTTTGTGATAGAAGAGTTTTCAAACTCTCTTTTTGTAGAATCTGCAAGTGCACATTTGGAACTGTTGGAGGCCAACGCTGGAAAAGGAAACAGCCTCACATAGAAACTAGACAGAAGCATTCTCAGAAACTTGCTTGTGACGAGTGCATTCAACTCACAGACTTGAACCTTTCTTTTGAAAGAGCAGTTTTGGAACACTCTTTTTGTAGAATCTGCTAGTGTATATTTGGAGCGCTGTGAGGCCTATGCTGGGAAATGAAATATCTTCACCTAAAAACTAGACGGAAGCATTCTCAGAAACTTCTGTGTGATGAGTGCATTCAACTCACAGACTTGAACGTTCCTTTTGATAGAACAGTTTTGAAACACTCCTTTTGTAGAATCTGCAAGTGTTTATTTCGAGTGCTTGGAGGCCTATGCTGGAAAAGGAAATGTCTTCAAATAACAACTACACAGAAGCATTCTCAGAAACTCCTTGGTGATGAGTGCATTCAACTCACAGACTTGAACCTTCCTTTTGAAAGAGCAGCTTTGAAACACTCTTTTTGTAGAATCTGCAAGTGGATATTTGGAGCGCTTTGAGGCCTATGCTGGGAAATGAAATATCTTCTCCTAAAAACTAGACAGAAGCATTCTCAGAAACTTCTGTGTGATGAGTGCATTCAACTCACAGACTTGAACATTGCTTTTGATAGAGCAGTTTGGAAACACTCCTTTTGTAAAATCTGCAAGTGTTTATTTGGAGCGCTTTGAGGCCTATCCTGGAAAAGGAAATATCCTCACATAATAACTAGACAGAAGCATTCTCAGAAACTTCTTTGTGATGAGTGCATTCTACTCACAGAGTTGAACCTTCTTTGTGATAGAAGAGTTTTCAAACTCTCTTTTTGTAGAATCTGCAAGTGCACATTTGGAACTGTTGGAGGCCAACGCTGGAAAAGGAAACATCCTCACATAGAAACTAGACAGAAGCATTCTCAGAAACTTGCTTGGACGAGTGCATTCAACTCACAGACTTGAACCTTTCTTTTGAAAGAGCAGTTTTGGAACACTCTTTTTGTAGAATCTGCTAGTGTATATTTGGAGCGCTGTGAGGCCTATGCTGGGAAATGAAATATCTTCACCTAAAAACTAGACGGAAGCAATGTCCGAAACTTCTGTGTGATGAGTGCATTCAACTCACAGACTTGAACGTTCCTTTTGATAGAACAGTTTTGAAACACTCCTTTTGTAGAATCTGCAAGTGTTTATTTCGAGTGCTTGGGGGTCTATGCTGGAAAAGGAAATGTCTTCAAATAACAACTACACAGAAGCATTCTCAGAAACTTCTTTGTGATGAGTGCCTTCAACTCACAGACTTGAACGTTCCTTTTGAAAGAGCAGTTTTGAAACACTCTTTTTGTAGAATCTGCAAGTGGATATTTGGATCGCTTTGAGGCCTATGCTGGGAAATGAAATATCTTCTCCTAAAAACTAGACAGAAGCATTCTCAGAAACTTCTGTGTGATGAGTGCATTCAACTCACAGATTTGAACACTGCTTTTGATAGAGCAGTTTGGAAACACTCCTTTTGTAAAATCTGCAAGTGTTTATTTGGAGCGCTTTGAGGCCTATCCTGGAAAAGGAAATATCGTCACATAATAACTAGACAGAAGCATTCTCAGAAACTTCTTTGTGATGAGTGCATTCTACTCACAGAGCTGAACCTTCTTTGTGATAGAAGAGTTTTCAAACTCTCTTTTTGTAGAATCTGCAAGTGCACATTTGGAACTGTTGGAGGCCAACGCTGGAAAAGGAAACATCCTCACATAGAAACTAGACAGAAGCATTCTCAGAAACTTGCTTGTGACGAGTGCATTCAACTCACAGACTTGAACCTTTCTTTTGAAAGAGCAGTTTTGGAACACTCTTTTTGTAGAATCTGCTAGTGTATATTTGGAGCGCTGTGAGGCCTATGCTGGGAAATGAAATATCTTCACCTGAAAACTAGACGGAAGCATTCTCCGAAACTTCTGTGTGATGAGTGCATTCAACTCACAGACTTGAACGTTCCTTTTGAGAGAACAGTTTTGAAACACTCCTTTTGTAGAATCTGCAAGTGTTTATTTCGAACGCTTGGAGGCCTACGCTGGAAAAGGAAATGTCTTCAAATAACAACTACACAGAAGCATTCTCAGAAACTTCTTTGTGATGAGTGCATTCAACTCACAGACTTGAACCTTCCTTTTGAAAGAGCAGCTTTGAAACACTCTTTTTGTAGAATCTGCAAGTGGATATTTGGAGCGCTTTGAGGCCTATGCTGGGAAATGAAATATCTTCTCCTAAAAACTAGACAGAAGCATTCTCAGAAACTTCTGTGTGATGAGTGCATTCAACTCACAGACTTGAACATTGCTTTTGATAGAGCAGTTTGGAAACACTCCTTTTGTAAAATCTGCAAGTGTTTATTTGGAGCGCTTTGAGGCCTATCCTGGAAAAGGAAATATCCTCACATAATAACTAGACAGAAGCATTCTCAGAAACTTCTTTGTGATGAGTGCATTCTACTCACAGAGTTGAACCTTCTTTGTGATAGAAGAGTTTTCAAACTCTCTTTTTGTAGAATCTGCAAGTGCACATTTGGAACTGTTGGAGGCCAACGCTGGAAAATGAAACATCCTCACATAGAAACTAGACAGAAGCATTCTCAGAAACTTGCTTGGACGAGTGCATTCAACTCACAGACTTGAACCTTTCTTTTGAAAGAGCAGTTTTGGAACACTCTTTTTGTAGAATCTGCTAGTGTATATTTGGAGCGCTGTGAGGCCTATGCTGGGAAATGAAATATCTTCACCTAAAAACTAGACGGAAGCATTCTCAGAAACTTCTGTGTGATGAGTGCATTCAACTCACAGACTTGAACGTTCCTTTTTATAGAACAGTTTTGAAACACTCCTTTGTAGAATCTGCAAGTGTTTCTTTCGAGAGCTTGGAGGCCTATGCTGGAAAAGGAAATGTCTTCAAATAACAACTACACAGAAGCATTCTCAGAAACTTCTTTGTGATGAGTGCATTCAACTCACAGACTTGAACCTTCCTTTTGAAAGAGCAGTTTGAAACACTCTTTTTGTAGAATCTGCAAGTTGATATTTGGAGCACTTTGAGGCCTATGCTGGGAAATGAAATATCTTCTCCTAAAAACTAGACAGAAGCATTCTCAGAAACTTCTGTGTGATGAGTGCATTCAACTCACAGTCTTGAACACTGCTTTTGATAGAGCAGTTTGGAAACACTCCTTTTGTAAAATCTGCAAGTGTTTATTTGGAGCGCATTGAGGCCTATCCTGGAAAAGGAAATATCTTCACATAATAACTAGACAGAAGCATTCTCAGAAACTTCTTTGTGATGAGTGCATTCTACGCACAGAGTTGAACCTTCTTTGTGATAGAAGAGTTTTCAAACTCTCTTTTTGTAGAATCTGCAAGTGCACTTTTGGAACTGTTGGAGGCCAACGCTGGAAAAGGAAACATCCTCACTTAGAAACTAGACAGAAGCATTCTCAGAAACTTGCTTGTGACGAGTGCATACAACTCACAGACTTGAACCTTTCTTTTGAAAGAGCAGTTTTGGAACACTCTTTTTGTAGAATCTGCTACTGTATATTTGGAGCGCTGTGAGGCCTATGCTGGGAAATGAAATATCTTCACCTAAAAACTAGACGGAAGCATTCTCAGAAACTTCTGTGTGATGAGTGCATTCAACTCGCAGGCTTGAACGTTCCTTTTGATAGAACAGTTTTGAAACACTCCTTTTGTAGAATCTGCAAGTGTTTATTTCGAGTGCTTGGGGGCCTATGCTGGAAAAGGAAATGTCTTCAAATAACAACTACACAGAAGCATTCTCAGAAACTTCTTTGTGATGAGTGCATTCAACTCACAGACTTGAACGTTCCTTTTGAAAGAGCAGTTTTGAAACACTCTTTTTGTAGAATCTGCAAGTGGATATTTGGATCGCTTTGAGGCCTATGCTGGGAAATGAAATATCTTCTCCTAAAAACTTGAGAGAAGCATTCTCAGAAACTTCTGTGTGATGAGTGCATTCAACTCACAGACTTGAACACTGCTTTTGATAGAGCAGTTTGGAAACACTCCTTTTGTAAAATCTGCAAGTGTTTATTTGGAGCGCATTGAGGCCTATCCTGGAAAAGGAAATATCGTCACATAATAACTAGACAGAAGCATTCTCAGAAACTTCTTTGTGATGAGTGCATTCTACTCACAGAGCTGAACCTTCTTTGTGATAGAAGAGTTTTCAAACTCTCTTTTTGTAGAATCTGCAAGTGCACATTTGGAACTGTTGGAGGCCAACGCTGGAAAAGGAAACAGCCTCACATAGAAACTAGACAGAAGCATTCTCAGAAACTTGCTTGTGACGAGTGCATTCAACTCACAGACTTGAACCTTTCTTTTGAAAGAGCAGTTTTGGAACACTCTTTTTGTAGAATCTGCTAGTGTATATTTGGAGCGCTGTGAGGCCTATGCTGGGAAATGAAATATCTTCACCTAAAAACTAGACGGAAGCAATCTCCGAAACTTCTGTGTGATGAGTGCATTCAACTCACAGACTTGAACGTTCCTTTTGATAGAACAGTTTTGAAACACTCCTTTTGTAGAATCTGCAAGTGTTTATTTCGAGTGCTTGGGGGTCTATGCTGGAAAAGGAAATGTCTTCAAATAACAACTACACAGAAGCATTCTCAGAAACTTCTTTGTGATGAGTGCCTTCAACTCACAGACTTGAACCTTCCTTTTGAAAGAGCAGTTTTGAAACACTCTTTTTGTAGAATCTGCAAGTGGATATTTGGAGCGCTTTGAGGCCTATGCTGGGAAATGAAATATCTTCTCCTAAAAACTAGACAGAAGCATTCTCAGAAACTTCTGTGTGATGAGTGCATTCAACTCACAGATTTGAACACTGCTTTTGATAGAGCAGTTTGGAAACACTCCTTTTGTAAAATCTGCAAGTGTTTATTTGGAGCGCTTTGAGGCCTATCCTGGAAAAGGAAATATCTTCACATAATAACTAGACAGAAGCATTCTCAGAAACTTCTTTGTGATGAGTGCATTCTACACACAGAGCTGAACCTTCTTTGTGATAGAAGAGTTTTCAAACTCTCTTTTTGTAGAATCTGCAAGTGCACATTTGGAACTGTTGGAGGCCAACGCTGGAAAAGGAAACATCCTCACAGAGAAACTAGACAGAAGCATTCTCAGAAACTTGCTTGTGACGAGTGCATTCAACTCACAGACTTGAACCTTTCTTTTGAAAGAGCAGTTTTGGAACACTCTTTTTGTAGAATCTGCTAGTGTATATTTGGAGCGCTGTGAGGCCTATGCTGGGAAATGAAATATCTTCACCTAAAAACTAGACGGAAGCATTCTCCGAAACTTCTGTGTGATGAGTGCATTCAACTGACAGACTTGAACGTTACTTTTGATAGAACAGTTTTGAAACACTCCTTTTGTAGAATCTGCAAGTGTTTCTTTCGAGTGCTTGGAGGCCTATGCTGGAAAAGGAAATGTCTTCAAATAACAACTACACAGAAGCATTCTCAGAAACTTCTTTGTGATGAGTGCATTCAACTCACAGACTTGAACCTTCCTTTTGAAAGAGCAGTTTTGAAACACTCTTTTTGTAGAATCTGCTAGTGGATATTTGGAGCACTTTGAGGCCTATGCTGGGAAATGAAATATCTTCACATAAAAACTATACGGAAGCATTCTCAGAAACTTCTGTCTGATGAGTGCATTCAACTCACAGACTTGAATGTTCCATTTGATAGAACAGGTTTGAAACACTCCTTTTGTACAATCTGCAAGTGTTTATTTCGAGTGCTTGGAGGCCTATGCTGGAAAAGGAAATGTCTTCAAATAACAACTACACAGAAGCATTCTCAGAAACTTCTTTGTGATGAGTGCATTCAACTCACAGACTTGAACCTTCCTTTTGAAAGAGCAGCTTTGAAACACTCTTTTTGTAGAATCTGCAAGTGGATATTTGGAGCGCTTTGTGGCCTATGCTGGGAAATGAAATATTTTCTCCTAAAAACTAGACAGAAGCATTCTCAGAAACTTCTGTGTGATGAGTGCATTCAACTCACAGACTTGAACACTGCTTTTGATAGAGCAGTTTGGAAACACCTTTTGTAAAATCTGCAAGTGTTTATTTGGAGCGCTTTGAGGCCTATCCTGGAAAAGGAAATATCTTCACATAATAACTAGACCGAAGCATTCTCAGAAACTACTTTGTGATGAGTGCATTCTACTCACAGAGTTGAACCTTCTTTGTGATAGAAGAGTTTTCAAACTCTCTTTTTGTAGAATCTGCAAGTGCACATTTGGAACTGTTGGAGGCCAATGCTGGAAAAGGAAATATCCTCACATAGAAACTAGACAGAAGCATTCTCAGAAAGTTGCTTGGACGAGTGCATTCAACTCACAGACTTGAACCTTTCTTTTGAAAGAGCAGTTTTGGAACACTCTTTTTGTAGAATCTGCTAGTGTATATTTGGAGCGCTGTGAGGCCTATGCTGGGAAATGAAATATCTTCACCTAAAAACTAGACGGAATCATTCTCAGAAACTTCTGTGTGATGAGTGCATTCAACTCACAGACTTGAACGTTCCTTTTGATAGAACAGTTTTGAAACACTCCTTTTGTACAATCTGCAAGTGTTTATTTCGAGCGCTTGGGGGTCTATGCTGGAAAAGGAAATGTCTTCAAATAACAACTACACAGAAGCATTCTCAGAAACTTCTTTGTGATGAGTGCCTTCAACTCACAGACTTGAACCTTCCTTTTGAAAGAGCAGTTTTGAAACACTCTTTTTGTAGAATCTGCAAGTGGATATTTGGAGCGCTTTGAGGCCTATGCTGGGAAATGAAATATCTTCTCCTAAAAACTAGACAGAAGCATTCTCAGAAACTTCTGTGTGATGAGTGCATTCAACTCACAGACTTGAACATTGCTTTTGATAGAGCAGTTTGGAAACACTCCTTTTGTAAAATCTGCAAGTGTTTATTTGGAGCGCTTTGAGGCCTATCTTTAAAAGGAAATATCTTCACATAATAACTAGACAGAAGCATTCTCAGAAACTTCTTTGGATGAGTGCATTCTATTCACAGAGTTGAACCTTCTGTGTGATAGAAGAGTTTTCAAACTCTCTTTTTGTAGAATCTGCAAGTGCACATTTGGAACTGTTGGAGGCCAAAGCTGGAAAAGGAAACATCCTCACATAGAAACTAGACAGAAGCATTCTCAGAAACTTGCTTGTGACGAGTGCATTCAACTCACAGACTTGAACCTTTCTTTTGAAAGAGCAGTTTTGGAACACTCTTTTTGTAGAATCTGCTAGTGTATATTTGGAGCGCTGTGAGGCCTATGCTGGGAAATGAAATATCTTCACCTGAAAACTAGACGGAAGCATTCTCCGAAACTTCTGTGTGATGAGTGCATTCAACTCACAGACTTGAACGTTCCTTTTGAGAGAACAGTTTTGAAACACTCCTTTTGTAGAATCTGCAAGTGTTTATTTCGAACGCTTGGAGGCCTACGCTGGAAAAGGAAATGTCTTCAAATAACAACTACACAGAAGCATTCTCAGAAACTTCTTTGTGATGAGTGCATTCAACTCACAGACTTGAACCTTCCTTTTGAAAGAGCAGTTTTGAAACACTCTTTTTGTAGAATCTGCAAGTGGATATTTGGAGCGCTTTGAGGTCTATGCTGTGATATGAAATATCTTCTCCTAAAAACTAGACAGAAGCATTCTCAGAAACTTCTGTGTGATGAGTGCATTCAACTCACAGATTTGAACATTGCTTTTGATAGAGCAGTTTGGAAACACTCCTTTTGTAAAATCTGCAAGTGTTTATTTGGAGCGCTTTGAGGGCTATCCTGGAAAAGGAAATATCGTCACATAATAACTAGACAGAAGCATTCTCAGAAACTTCTTTGTGATGAGTGCATTCTACTCACGGAGTTGAACCTTCTTTGTGATAGAAGAGTTTTCAATCTCTCTTTCTGTAGAATCTGCAAGTGCACATTTGGAACTGTTAGACGCCAACGCTGGAAAAGGAAACATCCTCACATAGAAACTAGACAGAAGCATTCTCAGAAACTTGCTTGTGACGAGTGCATTCAACTCACAGACTTGAACCTTTCTTTTGAAAGAGCAGTTTTGGAACACTCTTTTTGTAGAATCTGCTAGTGTATATTTGGAGCGCTGTGAGGCCTATGCTGGGAAATGAAATATCTTCACCTAAAAACTAGACGGAAGCATTCTCAGAAACTTCTGTGTGATGAGTGCATTCAACTCACAGACTTGAACGTTCCTTTTTATAGAACAGTTTTGAAACACTCCTTTGTAGAATCTGCAAGTGTTTCTTTCGAGAGCTTGGAGGCCTATGCTGGAAAAGGAAATGTCTTCAAATAACAACTACACAGAAGCATTCTCAGAAACTTCTTTGTGATGAGTGCATTCAACTCACAGACTTGAACCTTCCTTTTGAAAGAGCAGTTTGAAACACTCTTTTTGTAGAATCTGCAAGTTGATATTTGGAGCACTTTGAGGCCTATGCTGGGAAATGAAATATCTTCTCCTAAAAACTAGACAGAAGCATTCTCAGAAACTTCTGTGTGATGAGTGCATTCAACTCACAGTCTTGAACACTGCCTTTGATAGAGCAGTTTGGAAACACTCCTTTTGTAAAATCTGCAAGTGTTTATTTGGAGCGCATTGAGGCCTATCCTGGAAAAGGAAATATCTTCACATAATAACTAGACAGAAGCATTCGCAGAAACTTCTTTGTGATGAGTGCATTCTACGCACAGAGTTGAACCTTCTTTGTGATAGAAGAGTTTTCAAACTCTCTTTTTGTAGAATCTGCAAGTGCACATTTGGAACTGTTGGAGGCCAACGCTGGAAAAGGAAACATCCTCACTTAGAAACTAGACAGAAGCATTCTCAGAAACTTGCTTGTGACGAGTGCATTCAACTCACAGACTTGAACCTTTCTTTTGAAAGAGCAGTTTTGGAACACTCTTTTTGTAGAATCTGCTAGTGTATATTTGGAGCGCTGTGAGGCCTATGCTGGGAAATGAAATATCTTCACCTAAAAACTAGACGGAAGCATTCTCAGAAACTTCTGTGTGATGAGTGCATTCAACTCGCAGGCTTGAACGTTCCTTTTGATAGAACAGTTTTGAAACACTCCTTTTGTAGAATCTGCAAGTGTTTATTTCGAGTGCTTGGGGGCCTATGCTGGAAAAGGAAATGTCTTCAAATAACAACTACACAGAAGCATTCTCAGAAACTTCTTTGTGATGAGTGCATTCAACTCACAGACTTGAACGTTCCTTTTGAAAGAGCAGTTTTGAAACACTCTTTTTGTAGAATCTGCAAGTGGATATTTGGATCGCTTTGAGGCCTATGCTGGGAAATGAAATATCTTCTCCTAAAAACTTGAGAGAAGCATTCTCAGAAACTTCTGTGTGATGAGTGCATTCAACGCACAGACTTGAACACTGCTTTTGATAGAGCAGTTTGGAAACACTCCTTTTGTAAAATCTGCAAGTGTTTATTTGGAGCGCTTTGAGGCCTATCCTGGAAAAGGAAATATCGTCACATAATAACTAGACAAAAGCATTCTCAGAAACTTCTTTGTGATGAGTGCATTCTACTCACAGAGCTGAACCTTCTTTGTGATAGAAGAGTTTTCAAACTCTCTTTTTGTAGAATCTGCAAGTGCACATTTGGAACTGTTGGAGGCCAACGCTGGAAAAGGAAACAGCCTCACATAGAAACTAGACAGAAGCATTCTCAGAAACTTGCTTGTGACGAGTGCATTCAACTCACAGACTTGAACCTTTCTTTTGAAAGAGCAGTTTTGGAACACTCTTTTTGTAGAATCTGCTAGTGTATATTTGGAGCGCTGTGAGGCCTATGCTGGGAAATGAAATATCTTCACGTAAAAACTAGACGGAAGCATTCTCAGAAACTTCTGTGTGATGAGTGCATTCAACTCACAGACTTGAACGTTCCTTTTGATAGAACAGTTTTGAGACACTCCTTTTGTAGAATCTGCAAGTGTTTATTTCGAGTGCTTGGAGGCCTATGCTGGAAAAGGAAATGTCTTCAAATAACAACTACACAGAAGCATTCTCAGAAACTCCTTTGTGATGAGTGCATTCAACTCACAGACTTGAACCTTCCTTTTGAAAGAGCAGCTTTGAAACACTCTTTTTGTAGAATCTGCAAGTGGATATTTGGAGCGCTTTGAGGCCTATGCTGGGAAATGAAATATCTTCTCCTAAAAACTAGACAGAAGCATTCTCAGAAACTTCTGTGTGATGAGTGCATTCAACTCACAGACTTGAACATTGCTTTTGATAGAGCAGTTTGGAAACACTCCTTTTGTAAAATCTGCAAGTGTTTATTTGGAGCGCTTTGAGGCCTATCCTGGAAAAGGAAATATCCTCACATAATAACTAGACAGAAGCATTCTCAGAAACTTCTTTGTGATGAGTGCATTCTACTCACAGAGTTGAACCTTCTTTGTGATAGAAGAGTTTTCAAACTCTCTTTTTGTAGAATCTGCAAGTGCACATTTGGAACTGTTGGAGGCCAACGCTGGAAAATGAAACATCCTCACATAGAAACTAGACAGAAGCATTCTCAGAAACTTGCTTGGACGAGTGCATTCAACTCACAGACTTGAACCTTTCTTTTGAAAGAGCAGTTTTGGAACACTCTTTTTGTAGAATCTGCTAGTGTATATTTGGAGCGCTGTGAGGCCTATGCTGGGAAATGAAATATCTTCACCTAAAAACTAGACGGAAGCAATCTCCGAAACTTCTGTGTGATGAGTGCATTCAACTCACAGACTTGAACGTTCCTTTTGATAGAACAGTTTTGAAACACTCCTTTTGTAGAATCTGCAAGTGTTTATTTCGAGTGCTTGGGGGTCTATGCTGGAAAAGGAAATGTCTTCAAATAACAACTACACAGAAGCATTCTCAGAAACTTCTTTGTGATGAGTGCCTTCAACTCACAGACTTGAACCTTCCTTTTGAAAGAGCAGTTTTGAAACACTCTTTTTGTAGAATCTGCAAGTGGATATTTGGAGCGCTTTGAGGCCTATGCTGGGAAATGAAATATCTTCTCCTAAAAACTAGACAGAAGCATTCTCAGAAACTTCTGTGTGATGAGTGCATTCAACTCACAGATTTGAACACTGCTTTTGATAGAGCAGTTTGGAAACACTCCTTTTGTAAAATCTGCAAGTGTTTATTTGGAGCGCTTTGAGGCCTATCCTGGAAAAGGAAATATCTTCACATAATAACTAGACAGAAGCATTCTCAGAAACTTCTTTGTGATGAGTGCATTCTACTCACAGAGCTGAACCTTCTTTGTGATAGAAGAGTTTTCAAACTCTCTTTTTGTAGAATCTGCAAGTGCACATTTGGAACTGTTGGAGGCCAACGCTGGAAAAGGAAACATCCTCACATAGAAACTAGACAGAAGCATTCTCAGAAACTTGCTTGTGACGAGTGCATTCAACTCACAGACTTGAACCTTTCTTTTGAAAGAGCAGTTTTGGAACACTCTTTTTGTAGAATCTGCTAGTGTATATTTGGAGCGCTGTGAGGCCTATGCTGGGAAATGAAATATCTTCACCTGAAAACTAGACGGAAGCATTCTCCGAAACTTCTGTGTGATGAGTGCATTCAACTCACAGACTTGAACGTTCCTTTTGAGAGAACAGTTTTGAAACACTCCTTTTGTAGAATCTGCAAGTGTTTATTTCGAACGCTTGGAGGCCTACGCTGGAAAAGGAAATGTCTTCAAATAACAACTACACAGAAGCATTCTCAGAAACTTCTTTGTGATGAGTGCATTCAACTCACAGACTTGAACCTTCCTTTTGAAAGAGCAGTTTTGAAACACTCTTTTTGTAGAATCTGCAAGTGGATATTTGGAGCGCTTTGAGGTCTATGCTGTGATATGAAATATCTTCTCCTAAAAACTAGACAGAAGCATTCTCAGAAACTTCTGTGTGATGAGTGCATTCAACTCACAGATTTGAACATTGCTTTTGATAGAGCAGTTTGGAAACACTCCTTTTGTAAAATCTGCAAGTGTTTATTTGGAGCGCTTTGAGGGCTATCCTGGAAAAGGAAATATCGTCACATAATAACTAGACAGAAGCATTCTCAGAAACTTCTTTGTGATGAGTGCATTCTACTCACGGAGTTGAACCTTCTTTGTGATAGAAGAGTTTTCAATCTCTCTTTCTGTAGAATCTGCAAGTGCACATTTGGAACTGTTAGACGCCAACGCTGGAAAAGGAAACATCCTCACATAGAAACTAGACAGAAGCATTCTCAGAAACTTGCTTGTGACGAGTGCATTCAACTCACAGACTTGAACCTTTCTTTTGAAAGAGCAGTTTTGGAACACTCTTTTTGTAGAATCTGCTAGTGTATATTTGGAGCGCTGTGAGGCCTATGCTGGGAAATGAAATATCTTCACCTAAAAACTAGACGGAAGCATTCTCAGAAACTTCTGTGTGATGAGTGCATTCAACTCACAGACTTGAACGTTCCTTTTTATAGAACAGTTTTGAAACACTCCTTTGTAGAATCTGCAAGTGTTTCTTTCGAGAGCTTGGAGGCCTATGCTGGAAAAGGAAATGTCTTCAAATAACAACTACACAGAAGCATTCTCAGAAACTTCTTTGTGATGAGTGCATTCAACTCACAGACTTGAACCTTCCTTTTGAAAGAGCAGTTTGAAACACTCTTTTTGTAGAATCTGCAAGTTGATATTTGGAGCACTTTGAGGCCTATGCTGGGAAATGAAATATCTTCTCCTAAAAACTAGACAGAAGCATTCTCAGAAACTTCTGTGTGATGAGTGCATTCAACTCACAGTCTTGAACACTGCCTTTGATAGAGCAGTTTGGAAACACTCCTTTTGTAAAATCTGCAAGTGTTTATTTGGAGCGCATTGAGGCCTATCCTGGAAAAGGAAATATCTTCACATAATAACTAGACAGAAGCATTCTCAGAAACTTCTTTGTGATGAGTGCATTCTACGCACAGAGTTGAACCTTCTTTGTGATAGAAGAGTTTTCAAACTCTCTTTTTGTAGAATCTGCAAGTGCACATTTGGAACTGTTGGAGGCCAACGCTGGAAAAGGAAACATCCTCACTTAGAAACTAGACAGAAGCATTCTCAGAAACTTGCTTGTGACGAGTGCATTCAACTCACAGACTTGAACCTTTCTTTTGAAAGAGCAGTTTTGGAACACTCTTTTTGTAGAATCTGCTAGTGTATATTTGGAGCGCTGTGAGGCCTATGCTGGGAAATGAAATATCTTCACCTAAAAACTAGACGGAATCATTCTCAGAAACTTCTGTGTGATGAGTGCATTCAACTCGCAGGCTTGAACGTTCCTTTTGATAGAACAGTTTTGAAACACTCCTTTTGTAGAATCTGCAAGTGTTTATTTCGAGTGCTTGGGGGCCTATGCTGGAAAAGGAAATGTCTTCAAATAACAACTACACAGAAGCATTCTCAGAAACTTCTTTGTGATGAGTGCATTCAACTCACAGACTTGAAAGTTCCTTTTGAAAGAGCAGTTTTGAAACACTCTTTTTGTAGAATCTGCAAGTGGATATTTGGATCGCTTTGAGGCCTATGCTGGGAAATGAAATATCTTCTCCTAAAAACTTGAGAGAAGCATTCTCAGAAACTTCTGTGTGATGAGTGCATTCAACTCACAGACTTGAACACTGCTTTTGATAGAGCAGTTTGGAAACACTCCTTTTGTAAAATCTGCAAGTGTTTATTTGGAGCGCTTTGAGGCCTATCCTGGAAAAGGAAATATCGTCACATAATAACTAGACAGAAGCATTCTCAGAAACTTCTTTGTGATGAGTGCATTCTACTCACAGAGCTGAACCTTCTTTGGGATAGAAGAGTTTTCAAACTCTCTTTTTGTAGAATCTGCAAGTGCACATTTGGAACTGTTGGAGGCCAACGCTGGAAAAGGAAACAGCCTCACATAGAAACTAGACAGAAGCATTCTCAGAAACTTGCTTGTGACGAGTGCATTCAACTCACAGACTTGAACCTTTCTTTTGAAAGAGCAGTTTTGGAACACTCTTTTTGTAGAATCTGCTAGTGTATATTTGGAGCGCTGTGAGGCCTATGCTGGGAAATGAAATATCTTCACGTAAAAACTAGACGGAAGCATTCTCAGAAACTTCTGTGTGATGAGTGCATTCAACTCACAGACTTGAACGTTCCTTTTGATAGAACAGTTTTGAGACACTCCTTTTGTAGAATCTGCAAGTGTTTATTTCGAGTGCTTGGAGGCCTATGCTGGAAAAGGAAATGTCTTCAAATAACAACTACACAGAAGCATTCTCAGAAACTCCTTTGTGATGAGTGCATTCAACTCACAGACTTGAACCTTCCTTTTGAAAGAGCAGCTTTGAAACACTCTTTTTGTAGAATCTGCAAGTGGATATTTGGAGCGCTTTGAGGCCTATGCTGGGAAATGAAATATCTTCTCCTAAAAACTAGACAGAAGCATTCTCAGAAACTTCTGTGTGATGAGTGCATTCAACTCACAGACTTGAACATTGCTTTTGATAGAGCAGTTTGGAAACACTCCTTTTGTAAAATCTGCAAGTGTTTATTTGGAGCGCTTTGAGGCCTATCCTGGAAAAGGAAATATCCTCACATAATAACTAGACAGAAGCATTCTCAGAAACTTCTTTGTGATGAGTGCATTCTACTCACAGAGTTGAACCTTCTTTGTGATAGAAGAGTTTTCAAACTCTCTTTTTGTAGAATCTGCAAGTGCACATTTGGAACTGTTGGAGGCCAACGCTGGAAAATGAAACATCCTCACATAGAAACTAGACAGAAGCATTCTCAGAAACTTGCTTGGACGAGTGCATTCAACTCACAGACTTGAACCTTTCTTTTGAAAGAGCAGTTTTGGAACACTCTTTTTGTAGAATCTGCTAGTGTATATTTGGAGCGCTGTGAGGCCTACGCTGGGAAATGAAATATCTTCACCTAAAAACTAGACGGAAGCAATCTCCGAAACTTCTGTGTGATGAGTGCATTCAACTCACAGACTTGAACGTTCCTTTTGATAGAACAGTTTTGAAACACTCCTTTTGTAGAATCTGCAAGTGTTTATTTCGAGTGCTTGGGGGTCTATGCTGGAAAAGGAAATGTCTTCAAATAACAACTACACAGAAGCATTCTCAGAAACTTCTTTGTGATGAGTGCCTTCAACTCACAGACTTGAACCTTCCTTTTGAAAGAGCAGTTTTGAAACACTCTTTTTGTAGAATCTGCAAGTGGATATTTGGAGCGCTTTGAGGCCTATGCTGGGAAATGAAATATCTTCTCCTAAAAACTAGACAGAAGCATTCTCAGAAACTTCTGTGTGATGAGTGCATTCAACTCACAGATTTGAACACTGCTTTTGATAGAGCAGTTTGGAAACACTCCTTTTGTAAAATCTGCAAGTGTTTATTTGGAGCGCTTTGAGGCCTATCCTGGAAAAGGAAATATCTTCACATAATAACTAGACAGAAGCATTCTCAGAAACTTCTTTGTGATGAGTGCATTCTACTCACAGAGCTGAACCTTCTTTGTGATAGAAGAGTTTTCAAACTCTCTTTATGTAGAATCTGCAAGTGCACATTTGGAACTGTTGGAGGCCAACGCTGGAAAAGGAAACATCCTCACATAGAAACTAGACAGAAGCATTCTCAGAAACTTGCTTGTGACGAGTGCATTCAACTCACAGACTTGAACATTTCTTTTGAAAGAGCAGTTTTGGAACACTCTTTTTGTAGAATCTGCTAGTGTATATTTGGAGCGCTGTGAGGCCTATGCTGGGAAATGAAATATCTTCACCTGAAAACTAGACGGAAGCATTCTCCGAAACTTCTGTGTGATGAGTGCATTCAACTCACAGACTTGAACGTTCCTTTTGAGAGAACAGTTTTGAAACACTCCTTTTGTAGAATCTGCAAGTGTTTATTTCGAACGATTGGAGGCCTACGCTGGAAAAGGAAATGTCTTCAAATAACAACTACACAGAAGCATTCTCAGAAACTTCTTTGTGATGAGTGCATTCAACTCACAGACTTGAACCTTCCTTTTGAAAGAGCAGTTTTGAAACTCTTTTTGTAGAATCTGCAAGTGGATATTTGGAGTGCTTTGAGGTCTATGCTGTGATATGAAATATCTTCTCCTAAAAACTAGACAGAAGCATTCTCAGAAACTTCTGTGTGATGAGTGCATTCAACTCACAGATTTGAACATTGCTTTTGATAGAGCAGTTTGGAAACACTCCTTTTGTAAAATCTGCAAGTGTTTATTTGGAGCGCTTTGAGGGCTATCCTGGAAAAGGAAATATCGTCACATAATAACTAGACAGAAGCATTCTCAGAAACTTCTTTGTGATGAGTGCATTCTACTCACGGAGTTGAACCTTCTTTGTGATAGAAGAGTTTTCAATCTCTCTTTCTGTAGAATCTGCAAGTGCACATTTGGAACTGTTAGACGCCAACGCTGGAAAAGGAAACATCCTCACATAGAAACTAGACAGAAGCATTCTCAGAAACTTGCTTGTGACGAGTGCATTCAACTCACAGACTTGAACCTTTCTTTTGAAAGAGCAGTTTTGGAACACTCTTTTTGTAGAATCTGCTAGTGTATATTTGGAGCGCTGTGAGGCCTATGCTGGGAAATGAAATATCTTCACCTAAAAACTAGACGGAAGCATTCTCAGAAACTTCTGTGTGATGAGTGCATTCAACTCACAGACTTGAACGTTCCTTTTTATAGAACAGTTTTGAAACACTCCTTTGTAGAATCTGCAAGTGTTTCTTTCGAGAGCTTGGAGGCCTATGCTGGAAAAGGAAATGTCTTCAAATAACAACTACACAGAAGCATTCTCAGAAACTTCTTTGTGATGAGTGCATTCAACTCACAGACTTGAACCTTCCTTTTGAAAGAGCAGTTTGAAACACTCTTTTTGTAGAATCTGCAAGTTGATATTTGGAGCACTTTGAGGCCTATGCTGGGAAATGAAATATCTTCTCCTAAAAACTAGACAGAAGCATTCTCAGAAACTTCTGTGTGATGAGTGCATTCAACTCACAGTCTTGAACACTGCTTTTGATAGAGCAGTTTGGAAACACTCCTTTTGTAAAATCTGCAAGTGTTTATTTGGAGCGCATTGAGGCCTATCCTGGAAAAGGAAATATCTTCACATAATAACTAGACAGAAGCATTCTCAGAAACTTCTTTGTGATGAGTGCATTCTACGCACAGAGTTGAACCTTCTTTGTGATAGAAGAGTTTTCAAACTCTCTTTTTGTAGAATCTGCAAGTGCACTTTTGGAACTGTTGGAGGCCAACGCTGGAAAAGGAAACATCCTCACTTAGAAACTAGACAGAAGCATTCTCAGAAACTTGCTTGTGACGAGTGCATACAACTCACAGACTTGAACCTTTCTTTTGAAAGAGCAGTTTTGGAACACTCTTTTTGTAGAATCTGCTAGTGTATATTTGGAGCGCTGTGAGGCCTATGCTGGGAAATGAAATATCTTCACCTAAAAACTAGACGGAAGCATTCTCAGAAACTTCTGTGTGATGAGTGCATTCAACTCGCAGGCTTGAACGTTCCTTTTGATAGAACAGTTTTGAAACACTCCTTTTGTAGAATCTGCAAGTGTTTATTTCGAGTGCTTGGGGGCCTATGCTGGAAAAGGAAATGTCTTCAAATAACAACTACACAGAAGCATTCTCAGAAACTTCTTTGTGATGAGTGCATTCAACTCACAGACTTGAACGTTCCTTTTGAAAGAGCAGTTTTGAAACACTCTTTTTGTAGAATCTGCAAGTGGATATTTGGATCGCTTTGAGGCCTATGCTGGGAAATGAAATATCTTCTCCTAAAAACTTGAGAGAAGCATTCTCAGAAACTTCTGTGTGATGAGTGCATTCAACTCACAGACTTGAACACTGCTTTTGATAGAGCAGTTTGGAAACACTCCTTTTGTAAAATCTGCAAGTGTTTATTTGGAGCGCATTGAGGCCTATCCTGGAAAAGGAAATATCGTCACATAATAACTAGACAGAAGCATTCTCAGAAACTTCTTTGTGATGAGTGCATTCTACTCACAGAGCTGAACCTTCTTTGTGATAGAAGAGTTTTCAAACTCTCTTTTTGTAGAATCTGCAAGTGCACATTTGGAACTGTTGGAGGCCAACGCTGGAAAAGGAAACAGCCTCACATAGAAACTAGACAGAAGCATTCTCAGAAACTTGCTTGTGACGAGTGCATTCAACTCACAGACTTGAACCTTTCTTTTGAAAGAGCAGTTTTGGAACACTCTTTTTGTAGAATCTGCTAGTGTATATTTGGAGCGCTGTGAGGCCTATGCTGGGAAATGAAATATCTTCACCTAAAAACTAGACGGAAGCATTCTCAGAAACTTCTGTGTGATGAGTGCATTCAACTCACAGACTTGAACGTTCCTTTTGATAGAACAGTTTTGAAACACTCCTTTTGTACAATCTGCAAGTGTTTATTTCGAGCGCTTGGGGATCTATGCTGGAAAAGGAAATGTCTTCAAATAACAACTACACAGAAGCATTCTCAGAAACTTCTTTGTGATGAGTGCATTCAACTCACAGACTTGAACCTTCCTTTTGAAAGAGCAGTTTTGAAACACTCTTTTTGTAGAATCTGCAAGTGGATATTTGGAGCGCTTTGAGGCCTATGCTGGGAAATGAAATATCTCCTCCTAAAAACTAGACAGAAGCATTCTCAGAAACTTCTGTGTGATGAGTGCATTCAAATCTCAGCCTTGAACATTGCTTTTGATAGAGCAGTTTGGAAACACTCCTTTTGTAAAATCTGCAACTGTTTATTTGGAGCGCTTTGAGGCCTATCCTGGAAAAGGAAATATCCTCACATAATAACTAGACAGAAGCATTCTCAGAAACTTCTTTGGATGACTGCATTCTACTCACAGAGTTGAACATTCTTTGTGATAGAAGAGTTTTCAAACTCTCTTTTTGTAGAATCTGCAAGTGCACTTTTGGAACTGTTGGAGGCCAACGCTGGAAAAGGAAACATCCTCACATAGAAACTAGACAGAAGCATTCTCAGAAACTTGCTTGTGACGAGTGCATTCAACTCACAGACTTGAACTTTTCTTTTGAAAGAGCAGTTTTGGAACACTCTTTTTGTAGAATCTGCTAGTGTATATTTGGAGCGCTATGAGGCCTATGCTGGGAAATGAAATATCTTCACCTAAAAACTAGACGGAAGCATTCTCAGAAAACTCTGTGTGATGAGTGCATTCAACTCACAGACTTGAACGTTCCTTTTGATAGAACAGTTTTGAAACACTCCTTTTTTAGAATCTGCAAGTCTTTATTTCGAGCGCTTGGAGGCCTATGCTGGAAAAGGAAATGTCTTCAAATAACAACTACACAGAAGCATTCTCAGAAACTTCTTTGTGATGAGTGCATTCAACTCACAGACTTGAACCTTCCTTTTGAAAGAGCAGTTTTGAAACACTCTTTTTGTAGAATCTGCAAGTGGATATTTGGAGCGCTTTGAGGTCTATGCTGTGATATGAAATATCTTCTCCTAAAAACTAGACAGAAGCATTCTCAGAAACTTCTGTGTGATGAGTGCATTCAACTCACAGACTTGAACACTGCTTTTGATAGAGCAGTTTGGAAACACTCCTTTTGTAAAATCTGCAAGTGTTTATTTGGAGCGCTTTGAGGGCTATCCTGGAAAAGGAAATATCGTCACATAATAACTAGACAGAAGCATTCTCAGAAACTTCTTTGTGATGAGTGCATTCTACTCACGGAGTTGAACCTTCTTTGTGATAGAAGAGTTTTCAATCTCTCTTTCTGTAGAATCTGCAAGTGCACATTTGGAACTGTTAGACGCCAACGCTGGAAAAGGAAACATCCTCACATAGAAACTAGACAGAAGCATTCTCAGAAACTTGCTTGTGACGAGTGCATTCAACTCACAGACTTGAACCTTTCTTTTGAAAGAGCAGTTTTGGAACACTCTTTTTGTAGAATCTGCTAGTGTATATTTGGAGCGCTGTGAGGCCTATGCTGGGAAATGAAATATCTTCACCTAAAAACTAGACGGAAGCATTCTCAGAAACTTCTGTGTGATGAGTGCATTCAACTCACAGACTTGAACGTTCCTTTTTATAGAACAGTTTTGAAACACTCCTTTGTAGAATCTGCAAGTGTTTCTTTCGAGAGCTTGGAGGCCTATGCTGGAAAAGGAAATGTCTTCAAATAACAACTACACAGAAGCATTCTCAGAAACTTCTTTGTGATGAGTGCATTCAACTCACAGACTTGAACCTTCCTTTTGAAAGAGCAGTTTTGAAACACTCTTTTTGTAGAATCTGCAAGTGGATATTTGGAGCGCTTTGAGGTCTATGCTGTGATATGAAATATCTTCTCCTAAAAACTAGACAGAAGCATTCTCAGAAACTTCTGTGTGATGAGTGCATTCAACTCACAGACTTGAACATTGCTTTTGATAGAGCAGTTTGGAAACACTCCTTTTGTAAAATCTGCAAGTGTTTATTTGGAGCGCTTTGAGGCCTATCCTGGAAAAGGAAATATCGTCACATAATAACTAGACAGAAGCATTCTCAGAAACTTCTTTGGATGAGTGCATTCTACTCACAGAGTTGAACATTCTTTGTGATAGAAGAGTTTTCAAACTCTCTTTTTGTAGAATCTGCAAGTGCACTTTTGGAACTGTTGGAGGCCAACGCTGGAAAAGGAAACATCCTCACATAGAAACTAGACAGAAGCATTCTCAGAAACTTGCTTGTGACGAGTGCATTCAACTCACAGACTTGAACCTTTCTTTTGAAAGACCAGTTTTGGAACACTCTTTTTGTAGAATCTGCTAGTGTATATTTGGAGCGCTGTGAGGCCTATGCTGGGAAATGAAATATCTTCACCTAAAAACTAGACGGAAGCATTCTCAGAAACTTCTGTGTGATGAGTGCATTCAACTCACAGACTTGAACGTTCCTTTTGATAGAACAGTTTTGAAACACTCCTTTTGTAGAATCTGCAAGTGTTTATTTCGAGTGCTTGGAGGCCTATGCTGGAAAAGGAAATGTCTTCAAATAACAACTACACAGAAGCATTCTCAGAAACTCCTTTGTGATGAGTGCATTCAACTCACAGACTTGAACCTTCCTTTTGAAAGAGCAGCTTTGAAACACTCTTTTTGTAGAATCTGCAAGTGGATATTTGGAGCGCTTTGAGGCCTATGCTGGGAAATGAAATATCTTCTCCTAAAAACTAGACAGAAGCATTCTCAGAAACTTCTGTGTGATGAGTGCATTCAACTCACAGACTTGAACATTGCTTTTGATAGAGCAGTTTGGAAACACTCCTTTTGTAAAATCTGCAAGTGTTTATTTGGAGCGCTTTGAGGCCTATCCTGGAAAAGGAAATATCCTCACATAATAACTAGACAGAAGCATTCTCAGAAACTTCTTTGTGATGAGTGCATTCTACTCACAGAGTTGAACCTTCTTTGTGATAGAAGAGTTTTCAAACTCTCTTTTTGTAGAATCTGCAAGTGCACATTTGGAACTGTTGGAGTCCAACGCTGGAAAAGGAAACATCCTCACATAGAAACTAGACAGAAGCATTCTCAGAAACTTGCTTGGACGAGTGCATTCAACTCACAGACTTGAACCTTTCTTTTGAAAGAGCAGTTTTGGAACACTCTTTTTGTAGAATCTGCTAGTGTATATTTGGAGCGCTGTGAGGCCTATGCTGGGAAATGAAATATCTTCACCTAAAAACTAGACGGAAGCAATCTCCGAAACTTCTGTGTGATGAGTGCATTCAACTCACAGACTTGAACGTTCCTTTTGATAGAACAGTTTTGAAACACTCCTTTTGTAGAATCTGCAAGTGTTTATTTCGAGTGCTTGGGGGTCTATGCTGGAAAAGGAAATGTCTTCAAATAACAACTACACAGAAGCATTCTCAGAAACTTCTTTGTGATGAGTGCCTTCAACTCACAGACTTGAACCTTCCTTTTGAAAGAGCAGTTTTGAAACACTCTTTTTGTAGAATCTGCAAGTGGATATTTGGAGCGCTTTGAGGCCTATGCTGGGAAATGAAATATCTTCTCCTAAAAACTAGACGGAAGCATTCTCAGAAACTTCTGTGTGATGAGTGCATTCAACTCACAGATTTGAACACTGCTTTTGATAGAGCAGTTTGGAAACACTCCTTTTGTAAAATCTGCAAGTGTTTATTTGGAGCGCTTTGAGGCCTATCCTGGAAAAGGAAATATCTTCACATAATAACTAGACAGAAGCATTCTCAGAAACTTCTTTGTGATGAGTGCATTCTACTCACAGAGCTGAACCTTCTTTGTGATAGAAGAGTTTTCAAACTCTCTTTTTGTAGAATCTGCAAGTGCACATTTGGAACTGTTGGAGGCCAACGCTGGAAAAGGAAACATCCTCACATAGAAACTAGACAGAAGCATTCTCAGAAACTTGCTTGTGACGAGTGCATTCAACTCACAGACTTGAACCTTTCTTTTGAAAGAGCAGTTTTGGAACACTCTTTTTGTAGAATCTGCTAGTGTATATTTGGAGCGCTGTGAGGCCTATGCTGGGAAATGAAATATCTTCACCTGAAAACTAGACGGAAGCATTCTCCGAAACTTCTGTGTGATGAGTGCATTCAACTCACAGACTTGAACGTTCCTTTTGAGAGAACAGTTTTGAAACACTCCTTTTGTAGAATCTGCAAGTGTTTATTTCGAACGCTTGGAGGCCTACGCTGGAAAAGGAAATGTCTTCAAATAACAACTACACAGAAGCATTCTCAGAAACTTCTTTGTGATGAGTGCATTCAACTCACAGACTTGAACCTTCCTTTTGAAAGAGCAGTTTTGAAACACTCTTTTTGTAGAATCTGCAAGTGGATATTTGGAGCGCTTTGAGGTCTATGCTGTGATATGAAATATCTTCTCCTAAAAACTAGACAGAAGCATTCTCAGAAACTTCTGTGTGATGAGTGCATTCAACTCACAGATTTGAACATTGCTTTTGATAGAGCAGTTTGGAAACACTCCTTTTGTAAAATCTGCAAGTGTTTATTTGGAGCGCTTTGAGGGCTATCCTGGAAAAGGAAATATCGTCACATAATAACTAGACAGAAGCATTCTCAGAAACTTCTTTGTGATGAGTGCATTCTACTCACGGAGTTGAACCTTCTTTGTGATAGAAGAGTTTTCAATCTCTCTTTCTGTAGAATCTGCAAGTGCACATTTGGAACTGTTAGACGCCAACGCTGGAAAAGGAAACATCCTCACATAGAAACTAGACAGAAGCATTCTCAGAAACTTGCTTGTGACGAGTGCATTCAACTCACAGACTTGAACCTTTCTTTTGAAAGAGCAGTTTTGGAACACTCTTTTTGTAGAATCTGCTAGTGTATATTTGGAGCGCTGTGAGGCCTATGCTGGGAAATGAAATATCTTCACCTAAAAACTAGACGGAAGCATTCTCAGAAACTTCTGTGTGATGAGTGCATTCAACTCACAGACTTGAACGTTCCTTTTTATAGAACAGTTTTGAAACACTCCTTTGTAGAATCTGCAAGTGTTTCTTTCGAGAGCTTGGAGGCCTATGCTGGAAAAGGAAATGTCTTCAAATAACAACTACACAGAAGCATTCTCAGAAACTTCTTTGTGATGAGTGCATTCAACTCACAGACTTGAACCTTCCTTTTGAAAGAGCAGTTTGAAACACTCTTTTTGTAGAATCTGCAAGTTGATATTTGGAGCACTTTGAGGCCTATGCTGGGAAATGAAATATCTTCTCCTAAAAACTAGACAGGAGCATTCTCAGAAACTTCTGTGTGATGAGTGCATTCAACTCACAGTCTTGAACACTGCCTTTGATAGAGCAGTTTGGAAACACTCCTTTTGTAAAATCTGCAAGTGTTTATTTGGAGCGCATTGAGGCCTATCCTGGAAAAGGAAATATCTTCACATAATAACTAGACAGAAGCATTCTCAGAAACTTCTTTGTGATGAGTGCATTCTACGCACAGAGTTGAACCTTCTTTGTGATAGAAGAGTTTTCAAACTCTCTTTTTGTAGAATCTGCAAGTGCACATTTGGAACTGTTGGAGGCCAACGCTGGAAAAGGAAACATCCTCACTTAGAAACTAGACAGAAGCATTCTCAGAAACTTGCTTGTGACGAGTGCATTCAACTCACAGACTTGAACCTTTCTTTTGAAAGAGCAGTTTTGGAACACTCTTTTTGTAGAATCTGCTAGTGTATATTTGGAGCGCTGTGAGGCCTATGCTGGGAAATGAAATATCTTCACCTAAAAACTAGACGGAAGCATTCTCAGAAACTTCTGTGTGATGAGTGCATTCAACTCGCAGGCTTGAACGTTCCTTTTGATAGAACAGTTTTGAAACACTCCTTTTGTAGAATCTGCAAGTGTTTATTTCGAGTGCTTGGGGGCCTATGCTGGAAAAGGAAATGTCTTCAAATAACAACTACACAGAAGCATTCTCAGAAACTTCTTTGTGATGAGTGCATTCAACTCACAGACTTGAACGTTCCTTTTGAAAGAGCAGTTTTGAAACACTCTTTTTGTAGAATCTGCAAGTGGATATTTGGATCGCTTTGAGGCCTATGCTGGGAAATGAAATATCTTCTCCTAAAAACTTGAGAGAAGCATTCTCAGAAACTTCTGTGTGATGAGTGCATTCAACGCACAGACTTGAACACTGCTTTTGATAGAGCAGTTTGGAAACACTCCTTTTGTAAAATCTGCAAGTGTTTATTTGGAGCGCTTTGAGGCCTATCCTGGAAAAGGAAATATCGTCACATAATAACTAGACAAAAGCATTCTCAGAAACTTCTTTGTGATGAGTGCATTCTACTCACAGAGCTGAACCTTCTTTGTGATAGAAGAGTTTTCAAACTCTCTTTTTGTAGAATCTGCAAGTGCACATTTGGAACTGTTGGAGGCCAACGCTGGAAAAGGAAACAGCCTCACATAGAAACTAGACAGAAGCATTCTCAGAAACTTGCTTGTGACGAGTGCATTCAACTCACAGACTTGAACCTTTCTTTTGAAAGAGCAGTTTTGGAACACTCTTTTTGTAGAATCTGCTAGTGTATATTTGGAGCGCTGTGAGGCCTATGCTGGGAAATGAAATATCTTCACGTAAAAACTAGACGGAAGCATTCTCAGAAACTTCTGTGTGATGAGTGCATTCAACTCACAGACTTGAACGTTCCTTTTGATAGAACAGTTTTGAGACACTCCTTTTGTAGAATCTGCAAGTGTTTATTTCGAGTGCTTGGAGGCCTATGCTGGAAAAGGAAATGTCTTCAAATAACAACTACACAGAAGCATTCTCAGAAACTCCTTTGTGATGAGTGCATTCAACTCACAGACTTGAACCTTCCTTTTGAAAGAGCAGCTTTGAAACACTCTTTTTGTAGAATCTGCAAGTGGATATTTGGAGCGCTTTGAGGCCTATGCTGGGAAATGAAATATCTTCTCCTAAAAACTAGACAGAAGCATTCTCAGAAACTTCTGTGTGATGAGTGCATTCAACTCACAGACTTGAACATTGCTTTTGATAGAGCAGTTTGGAAACACTCCTTTTGTAAAATCTGCAAGTGTTTATTTGGAGCGCTTTGAGGCCTATCCTGGAAAAGGAAATATCCTCACATAATAACTAGACAGAAGCATTCTCAGAAACTTCTTTGTGATGAGTGCATTCTACTCACAGAGTTGAACCTTCTTTGTGATAGAAGAGTTTTCAAACTCTCTTTTTGTAGAATCTGCAAGTGCACATTTGGAACTGTTGGAGGCCAACGCTGGAAAATGAAACATCCTCACATAGAAACTAGACAGAAGCATTCTCAGAAACTTGCTTGGACGAGTGCATTCAACTCACAGACTTGAACCTTTCTTTTGAAAGAGCAGTTTTGGAACACTCTTTTTGTAGAATCTGCTAGTGTATATTTGGAGCGCTGTGAGGCCTATGCTGGGAAATGAAATATCTTCACCTAAAAACTAGACGGAAGCAATCTCCGAAACTTCTGTGTGATGAGTGCATTCAACTCACAGACTTGAACGTTCCTTTTTATAGAACAGTTTTGAAACACTCCTTTTGTAGAATCTGCAAGTGTTTATTTCGAGTGCTTGGGGGTCTATGCTGGAAAAGGAAATGTCTTCAAATAACAACTACACAGAAGCATTCTCAGAAACTTCTTTGTGATGAGTGCCTTCAACTCACAGACTTGAACCTTCCTTTTGAAAGAGCAGTTTTGAAACACTCTTTTTGTAGAATCTGCAAGTGGATATTTGGAGCGCTTTGAGGCCTATGCTGGGAAATGAAATATCTTCTCCTAAAAACTAGACAGAAGCATTCTCAGAAACTTCTGTGTGATGAGTGCATTCAACTCACAGATTTGAACACTGCTTTTGATAGAGCAGTTTGGAAACACTCCTTTTGTAAAATCTGCAAGTGTTTATTTGGAGCGCTTTGAGGCCTATCCTGGAAAAGGAAATATCTTCACATAATAACTAGACAGAAGCATTCTCAGAAACTTCTTTGTGATGAGTGCATTCTACTCACAGAGCTGAACCTTCTTTGTGATAGAAGAGTTTTCAAACTCTCTTTTTGTAGAATCTGCAAGTGCACATTTGGAACTGTTGGAGGCCAACGCTGGAAAAGGAAACATCCTCACATAGAAACTAGACAGAAGCATTCTCAGAAACTTGCTTGTGACGAGTGCATTCAACTCACAGACTTGAACCTTTCTTTTGAAAGAGCAGTTTTGGAACACTCTTTTTGTAGAATCTGCTAGTGTATATTTGGAGCGCTGTGAGGCCTATGCTGGGAAATGAAATATCTTCACCTGAAAACTAGACGGAAGCATTCTCCGAAACTTCTGTGTGATGAGTGCATTCAACTCACAGACTTGAACGTTCCTTTTGAGAGAACAGTTTTGAAACACTCCTTTTGTAGAATCTGCAAGTGTTTATTTCGAACGCTTGGAGGCCTACGCTGGAAAAGGAAATGTCTTCAAATAACAACTACACAGAAGCATTCTCAGAAACTTCTTTGTGATGAGTGCATTCAACTCACAGACTTGAACCTTCCTTTTGAAAGAGCAGTTTTGAAACACTCTTTTTGTAGAATCTGCAAGTGGATATTTGGAGCGCTTTGAGGTCTATGCTGTGATATGAAATATCTTCTCCTAAAAACTAGACAGAAGCATTCTCAGAAACTTCTGTGTGATGAGTGCATTCAACTCACAGATTTGAACATTGCTTTTGATAGAGCAGTTTGGAAACACTCCTTTTGTAAAATCTGCAAGTGTTTATTTGGAGCGCTTTGAGGGCTATCCTGGAAAAGGAAATATCGTCACATAATAACTAGACAGAAGCATTCTCAGAAACTTCTTTGTGATGAGTGCATTCTACTCACGGAGTTGAACCTTCTTTGTGATAGAAGAGTTTTCAATCTCTCTTTCTGTAGAATCTGCAAGTGCACATTTGGAACTGTTAGACGCCAACGCTGGAAAAGGAAACATCCTCACATAGAAACTAGACAGAAGCATTCTCAGAAACTTGCTTGTGACGAGTGCATTCAACTCACAGACTTGAACCTTTCTTTTGAAAGAGCAGTTTTGGAACACTCTTTTTGTAGAATCTGCTAGTGTATATTTGGAGCGCTGTGAGGCCTATGCTGGGAAATGAAATATCTTCACCTAAAAACTAGACGGAAGCATTCTCAGAAACTTCTGTGTGATGAGTGCATTCAACTCACAGACTTGAACGTTCCTTTTTATAGAACAGTTTTGAAACACTCCTTTGTAGAATCTGCAAGTGTTTCTTTCGAGAGCTTGGAGGCCTATGCTGGAAAAGGAAATGTCTTCAAATAACAACTACACAGAAGCATTCTCAGAAACTTCTTTGTGATGAGTGCATTCAACTCACAGACTTGAACCTTCCTTTTGAAAGAGCAGTTTGAAACACTCTTTTTGTAGAATCTGCAAGTTGATATTTGGAGCACTTTGAGGCCTATGCTGGGAAATGAAATATCTTCTCCTAAAAACTAGACAGAAGCATTCTCAGAAACTTCTGTGTGATGAGTGCATTCAACTCACAGTCTTGAACACTGCCTTTGATAGAGCAGTTTGGAAACACTCCTTTTGTAAAATCTGCAAGTGTTTATTTGGAGCGCATTGAGGCCTATCCTGGAAAAGGAAATATCTTCACATAATAACTAGACAGAAGCATTCTCAGAAACTTCTTTGTGATGAGTGCATTCTACGCACAGAGTTGAACCTTCTTTGTGATAGAAGAGTTTTCAAACTCTCTTTTTGTAGAATCTGCAAGTGCACATTTGGAACTGTTGGAGGCCAACGCTGGAAAAGGAAACATCCTCACTTAGAAACTAGACAGAAGCATTCTCAGAAACTTGCTTGTGACGAGTGCATTCAACTCACAGACTTGAACCTTTCTTTTGAAAGAGCAGTTTTGGAACACTCTTTTTGTAGAATCTGCTAGTGTATATTTGGAGCGCTGTGAGGCCTATGCTGGGAAATGAAATATCTTCACCTAAAAACTAGACGGAAGCATTCTCAGAAACTTCTGTGTGATGAGTGCATTCAACTCGCAGGCT
Organism: Pongo pygmaeus; assembly: GCF_028885625.2. Classification (NCBI taxonomy): domain Eukaryota; kingdom Metazoa; phylum Chordata; class Mammalia; order Primates; family Hominidae; genus Pongo; species Pongo pygmaeus. Next base: position 41,887,634 of record NC_072392.2, read on the forward strand.
TGAACGTTCCTTTTGATAGAACAGTTTTGAAACACTCCTTTTGTAGAATCTGCAAGTGTTTATTTCGAGTGCTTGGGGGCCTATGCTGGAAAAGGAAATGTCTTCAAATAACAACTACACAGAAGCATTCTCAGAAACTTCTTTGTGATGAGTGCATTCAACTCACAGACTTGAACGTTCCTTTTGAAAGAGCAGTTTTGAAACACTCTTTTTGTAGAATCTGCAAGTGGATATTTGGATCGCTTTGAGGCCTATGCTGGGAAATGAAATATCTTCTCCTAAAAACTTGAGAGAAGCATTCTCAGAAACTTCTGTGTGATGAGTGCATTCAACTCACAGACTTGAACACTGCTTTTGATAGAGCAGTTTGGAAACACTCCTTTTGTAAAATCTGCAAGTGTTTATTTGGAGCGCTTTGAGGCCTATCCTGGAAAAGGAAATATCGTCACATAATAACTAGACAGAAGCATTCTCAGAAACTTCTTTGTGATGAGTGCATTCTACTCACAGAGCTGAACCTTCTTTGTGATAGAAGAGTTTTCAAACTCTCTTTTTGTAGAATCTGCAAGTGCACATTTGGAACTGTTGGAGGCCAACGCTGGAAAAGGAAACAGCCTCACATAGAAACTAGACAGAAGCATTCTCAGAAACTTGCTTGTGACGAGTGCATTCAACTCACAGACTTGAACCTTTCTTTTGAAAGAGCAGTTTTGGAACACTCTTTTTGTAGAATCTGCTAGTGTATATTTGGAGCGCTGTGAGGCCTATGCTGGGAAATGAAATATGTTCACGTAAAAACTAGACGGAAGCATTCTCAGAAACTTCTGTGTGATGAGTGCATTCAACTCACAGACTTGAACGTTCCTTTTGATAGAACAGTTTTGAGACACTCCTTTTGTAGAATCTGCAAGTGTTTATTTCGAGTGCTTGGAGGCCTATGCTGGAAAAGGAAATGTCTTCAAATAACAACTACACAGAAGCATTCTCAGAAACTCCTTTGTGATGAGTGCATTCAACTCACAGACTTGAACCTTCCTTTTGAAAGAGCAGCTTTGAAACACTCTTTTTGTAGAATCTGCAAGTGGATATTTGGAGCGCTTTGAGGCCTATGCTGGGAAATGAAATATCTTCTCCTAAAAACTAGACAGAAGCATTCTCAGAAACTTCTGTGTGATGAGTGCATTCAACTCACAGACTTGAACATTGCTTTTGATAGAGCAGTTTGGAAACACTCCTTTTGTAAAATCTGCAAGTGTTTATTTGGAGCGCTTTGAGGCCTATCCTGGAAAAGGAAATATCCTCACATAATAACTAGACAGAAGCATTCTCAGAAACTTCTTTGTGATGAGTGCATTCTACTCACAGAGTTGAACCTTCTTTGTGATAGAAGAGTTTTCAAACTCTCTTTTTGTAGAATCTGCAAGTGCACATTTGGAACTGTTGGAGGCCAACGCTGGAAAATGAAACATCCTCACATAGAAACTAGACAGAAGCATTCTCAGAAACTTGCTTGGACGAGTGCATTCAACTCACAGACTTGAACCTTTCTTTTGAAAGAGCAGTTTTGGAACACTCTTTTTGTAGAATCTGCTAGTGTATATTTGGAGCGCTGTGAGGCCTATGCTGGGAAATGAAATATCTTCACCTAAAAACTAGACGGAAGCAATCTCCGAAACTTCTGTGTGATGAGTGCATTCAACTCACAGACTTGAACGTTCCTTTTGATAGAACAGTTTTGAAACACTCCTTTTGTAGAATCTGCAAGTGTTTATTTCGAGTGCTTGGGGGTCTATGCTGGAAAAGGAAATGTCTTCAAATAACAACTACACAGAAGCATTCTCAGAAACTTCTTTGTGATGAGTGCCTTCAACTCACAGACTTGAACCTTCCTTTTGAAAGAGCAGTTTTGAAACACTCTTTTTGTAGAATCTGCAAGTGGATATTTGGAGCGCTTTGAGGCCTATGCTGGGAAATGAAATATCTTCTCCTAAAAACTAGACAGAAGCATTCTCAGAAACTTCTGTGTGATGAGTGCATTCAACTCACAGATTTGAACACTGCTTTTGATAGAGCAGTTTGGAAACACTCCTTTTGTAAAATCTGCAAGTGTTTATTTGGAGCGCTTTGAGGCCTATCCTGGAAAAGGAAATATCTTCACATAATAACTAGACAGAAGCATTCTCAGAAACTTCTTTGTGATGAGTGCATTCTACTCACAGAGCTGAACCTTCTTTGTGATAGAAGAGTTTTCAAACTCTCTTTTTGTAGAATCTGCAAGTGCACATTTGGAACTGTTGGAGGCCAACGCTGGAAAAGGAAACATCCTCACATAGAAACTAGACAGAAGCATTCTCAGAAACTTGCTTGTGACGAGTGCATTCAACTCACAGACTTGAACCTTTCTTTTGAAAGAGCAGTTTTGGAACACTCTTTTTGTAGAATCTGCTAGTGTATATTTGGAGCGCTGTGAGGCCTATGCTGGGAAATGAAATATCTTCACCTGAAAACTAGACGGAAGCATTCTCCGAAACTTCTGTGTGATGAGTGCATTCAACTCACAGACTTGAACGTTCCTTTTGAGAGAACAGTTTTGAAACACTCCTTTTGTAGAATCTGCAAGTGTTTATTTCGAACGCTTGGAGGCCTACGCTGGAAAAGGAAATGTCTTCAAATAACAACTACACAGAAGCATTCTCAGAAACTTCTTTGTGATGAGTGCATTCAACTCACAGACTTGAACCTTCCTTTTGAAAGAGCAGTTTTGAAACTCTTTTTGTAGAATCTGCAAGTGGATATTTGGAGCGCTTTGAGGTCTATGCTGTGATATGAAATATCTTCTCCTAAAAACTAGACAGAAGCATTCTCAGAAACTTCTGTGTGATGAGTGCATTCAACTCACAGATTTGAACATTGCTTTTGATAGAGCAGTTTGGAAACACTCCTTTTGTAAAATCTGCAAGTGTTTATTTGGAGCGCTTTGAGGGCTATCCTGGAAAAGGAAATATCGTCACATAATAACTAGACAGAAGCATTCTCAGAAACTTCTTTGTGATGAGTGCATTCTACTCACGGAGTTGAACCTTCTTTGTGATAGAAGAGTTTTCAATCTCTCTTTCTGTAGAATCTGCAAGTGCACATTTGGAACTGTTAGACGCCAACGCTGGAAAAGGAAACATCCTCACATAGAAACTAGACAGAAGCATTCTCAGAAACTTGCTTGTGACGAGTGCATTCAACTCACAGACTTGAACCTTTCTTTTGAAAGAGCAGTTTTGGAACACTCTTTTTGTAGAATCTGCTAGTGTATATTTGGAGTGCTGTGAGGCCTATGCTGGGAAATGAAATATCTTCACCTAAAAACTAGACGGAAGCATTCTCAGAAACTTCTGTGTGATGAGTGCATTCAACTCACAGACTTGAACGTTCCTTTTTATAGAACAGTTTTGAAACACTCCTTTGTAGAATCTGCAAGTGTTTCTTTCGAGAGCTTGGAGGCCTATGCTGGAAAAGGAAATGTCTTCAAATAACAACTACACAGAAGCATTCTCAGAAACTTCTTTGTGATGAGTGCATTCAACTCACAGACTTGAACCTTCCTTTTGAAAGAGCAGTTTGAAACACTCTTTTTGTAGAATCTGCAAGTTGATATTTGGAGCACTTTGAGGCCTATGCTGGGAAATGAAATATCTTCTCCTAAAAACTAGACAGAAGCATTCTCAGAAACTTCTGTGTGATGAGTGCATTCAACTCACAGTCTTGAACACTGCTTTTGATAGAGCAGTTTGGAAACACTCCTTTTGTAAAATCTGCAAGTGTTTATTTGGAGCGCATTGAGGCCTATCCTGGAAAAGGAAATATCTTCACATAATAACTAGACAGAAGCATTCTCAGAAACTTCTTTGTGATGAGTGCATTCTACGCACAGAGTTGAACCTTCTTTGTGATAGAAGAGTTTTCAAACTCTCTTTTTGTAGAATCTGCAAGTGCACTTTTGGAACTGTTGGAGGCCAACGCTGGAAAAGGAAACATCCTCACTTAGAAACTAGACAGAAGCATTCTCAGAAACTTGCTTGTGACGAGTGCATACAACTCACAGACTTGAACCTTTCTTTTGAAAGAGCAGTTTTGGAACACTCTTTTTGTAGAATCTGCTAGTGTATATTTGGAGCGCTGTGAGGCCTATGCTGGGAAATGAAATATCTTCACCTAAAAACTAGACGGAAGCATTCTCAGAAACTTCTGTGTGATGAGTGCATTCAACTCGCAGGCTTGAACGTTCCTTTTGATAGAACAGTTTTGAACACTCCTTTTGTAGAATCTGCAAGTGTTTATTTCGAGTGCTTGGGGGCCTATGCTGGAAAAGGAAATGTCTTCAAATAACAACTACACAGAAGCATTCTCAGAAACTTCTTTGTGATGAGTGCATTCAACTCACAGACTTGAACGTTCCTTTTGAAAGAGCAGTTTTGAAACACTCTTTTTGTAGAATCTGCAAGTGGATATTTGGATCGCTTTGAGGCCTATGCTGGGAAATGAAATATCTTCTCCTAAAAACTTGAGAGAAGCATTCTCAGAAACTTCTGTGTGATGAGTGCATTCAACTCACAGACTTGAACACTGCTTTTGATAGAGCAGTTTGGAAACACTCCTTTTGTAAAATCTGCAAGTGTTTATTTGGAGCGCATTGAGGCCTATCCTGGAAAAGGAAATATCGTCACATAATAACTAGACAGAAGCATTCTCAGAAACTTCTTTGTGATGAGTGCATTCTACTCACAGAGCTGAACCTTCTTTGTGATAGAAGAGTTTTCAAACTCTCTTTTTGTAGAATCTGCAAGTGCACATTTGGAACTGTTGGAGGCCAACGCTGGAAAAGGAAACAGCCTCACATAGAAACTAGACAGAAGCATTCTCAGAAACTTGCTTGTGACGAGTGCATTCAACTCACAGACTTGAACCTTTCTTTTGAAAGAGCAGTTTTGGAACACTCTTTTTGTAGAATCTGCTAGTGTATATTTGGAGCGCTGTGAGGCCTATGCTGGGAAATGAAATATCTTCACCTAAAAACTAGACGGAAGCATTCTCAGAAACTTCTGTGTGATGAGTGCATTCAACTCACAGACTTGAACGTTCCTTTTGATAGAACAGTTTTGAAACACTCCTTTTGTAGAATCTGCAAGTGTTTATTTCGAGTGCTTGGAGGCCTATGCTGGAAAAGGAAATGTCTTCAAATAACAACTACACAGAAGCATTCTCAGAAACTCCTTGGTGATGAGTGCATTCAACTCACAGACTTGAACCTTCCTTTTGAAAGAGCAGCTTTGAAACACTCTTTTTGTAGAATCTGCAAGTGGATATTTGGAGCGCTTTGAGGCCTATGCTGGGAAATGAAATATCTTCTCCTAAAAACTAGACAGAAGCATTCTCAGAAACTTCTGTGTGATGAGTGCATTCAACTCACAGACTTGAACATTGCTTTTGATAGAGCAGTTTGGAAACACTCCTTTTGTAAAATCTGCAAGTGTTTATTTGGAGCGCTTTGAGGCCTATCCTGGAAAAGGAAATATCCTCACATAATAACTAGACAGAAGCATTCTCAGAAACTTCTTTGTGATGAGTGCATTCTACTCACAGAGTTGAACCTTCTTTGTGATAGAAGAGTTTTCAAACTCTCTTTTTGTAGAATCTGCAAGTGCACATTTGGAACTGTTGGAGGCCAACGCTGGAAAAGGAAACATCCTCACATAGAAACTAGACAGAAGCATTCTCAGAAACTTGCTTGGACGAGTGCATTCAACTCACAGACTTGAACCTTTCTTTTGAAAGAGCAGTTTTGGAACACTCTTTTTGTAGAATCTGCTAGTGTATATTTGGAGCGCTGTGAGGCCTATGCTGGGAAATGAAATATCTTCACCTAAAAACTAGACGGAAGCAATGTCCGAAACTTCTGTGTGATGAGTGCATTCAACTCACAGACTTGAACGTTCCTTTTGATAGAACAGTTTTGAAACACTCCTTTTGTAGAATCTGCAAGTGTTTATTTCGAGTGCTTGGGGGTCTATGCTGGAAAAGGAAATGTCTTCAAATAACAACTACACAGAAGCATTCTCAGAAACTTCTTTGTGATGAGTGCCTTCAACTCACAGACTTGAACCTTCCTTTTGAAAGAGCAGTTTTGAAACACTCTTTTTGTAGAATCTGCAAGTGGATATTTGGAGCGCTTTGAGGCCTATGCTGGGAAATGAAATATCTTCTCCTAAAAACTAGACAGAAGCATTCTCAGAAACTTCTGTGTGATGAGTGCATTCAACTCACAGATTTGAACACTGCTTTTGATAGAGCAGTTTGGAAACACTCCTTTTGTAAAATCTGCAAGTGTTTATTTGGAGCGCTTTGAGGCCTATCCTGGAAAAGGAAATATCTTCACATAATAACTAGACAGAAGCATTCTCAGAAACTTCTTTGTGATGAGTGCATTCTACTCACAGAGCTGAACCTTCTTTGTGATAGAAGAGTTTTCAAACTCTCTTTTTGTAGAATCTGCAAGTGCACATTTGGAACTGTTGGAGGCCAACGCTGGAAAAGGAAACATCCTCACATAGAAACTAGACAGAAGCATTCTCAGAAACTTGCTTGTGACGAGTGCATTCAACTCACAGACTTGAACCTTTCTTTTGAAAGAGCAGTTTTGGAACACTCTTTTTGTAGAATCTGCTAGTGTATATTTGGAGCGCTGTGAGGCCTATGCTGGGAAATGAAATATCTTCACCTGAAAACTAGACGGAAGCATTCTCCGAAACTTCTGTGTGATGAGTGCATTCAACTCACAGACTTGAACGTTCCTTTTGAGAGAACAGTTTTGAAACACTCCTTTTGTAGAATCTGCAAGTGTTTATTTCGAACGCTTGGAGGCCTACGCTGGAAAAGGAAATGTCTTCAAATAACAACTACACAGAAGCATTCTCAGAAACTTCTTTGTGATGAGTGCATTCAACTCACAGACTTGAACCTTCCTTTTGAAAGAGCAGTTTTGAAACACTCTTTTTGTAGAATCTGCAAGTGGATATTTGGAGCGCTTTGAGGTCTATGCTGTGATATGAAATATCTTCTCCTAAAAACTAGACAGAAGCATTCTCAGAAACTTCTGTGTGATGAGTGCATTCAACTCACAGATTTGAACATTGCTTTTGATAGAGCAGTTTGGAAACACTCCTTTTGTAAAATCTGCAAGTGTTTATTTGGAGCGCTTTGAGGGCTATCCTGGAAAAGGAAATATCGTCACATAATAACTAGACAGAAGCATTCTCAGAAACTTCTTTGTGATGAGTGCATTCTACTCACGGAGTTGAACCTTCTTTGTGATAGAAGAGTTTTCAATCTCTCTTTCTGTAGAATCTGCAAGTGCACATTTGGAACTGTTAGACGCCAACGCTGGAAAAGGAAACATCCTCACATAGAAACTAGACAGAAGCATTCTCAGAAACTTGCTTGTGACGAGTGCATTCAACTCATAGACTTGAACCTTTCTTTTGAAAGAGCAGTTTTGGAACACTCTTTTTGTAGAATCTGCTAGTGTATATTTGGAGCGCTGTGAGGCCTATGCTGGGAAATGAAATATCTTCACCTAAAAACTAGACGGAAGCATTCTCAGAAACTTCTGTGTGATGAGTGCATTCAACTTACAGACTTGAACGTTCCTTTTTATAGAACAGTTTTGAAACACTCCTTTGTAGAATCTGCAAGTGTTTCTTTCGAGAGCTTGGAGGCCTATGCTGGAAAAGGAAATGTCTTCAAATAACAACTACACAGAAGCATTCTCAGAAACTTCTTTGTGATGAGTGCATTCAACTCACAGACTTGAACCTTCCTTTTGAAAGAGCAGTTTGAAACACTCTTTTTGTAGAATCTGCAAGTTGATATTTGGAGCACTTTGAGGCCTATGCTGGGAAATGAAATATCTTCTCCTAAAAACTAGACAGAAGCATTCTCAGAAACTTCTGTGTGATGAGTGCATTCAACTCACAGTCTTGAACACTGCTTTTGATAGAGCAGTTTGGAAACACTCCTTTTGTAAAATCTGCAAGTGTTTATTTGGAGCGCATTGAGGCCTATCCTGGAAAAGGAAATATCTTCACATAATAACTAGACAGAAGCATTCTCAGAAACTTCTTTGTGATGAGTGCATTCTACGCACAGAGTTGAACCTTCTTTGTGATAGAAGAGTTTTCAAACTCTCTTTTTGTAGAATCTGCAAGTGCACATTTGGAACTGTTGGAGGCCAACGCTGGAAAAGGAAACATCCTCACTTAGAAACTAGACAGAAGCATTCTCAGAAACTTGCTTGTGACGAGTGCATTCAACTCACAGACTTGAACCTTTCTTTTGAAAGAGCAGTTTTGGAACACTCTTTTTGTAGAATCTGCTAGTGTATATTTGGAGCGCTGTGAGGCCTATGCTGGGAAATGAAATATCTTCACCTAAAAACTAGACGGAAGCATTCTCAGAAACTTCTGTGTGATGAGTGCATTCAACTCGCAGGCTTGAACGTTCCTTTTGATAGAACAGTTTTGAAACACTCCTTTTGTAGAATCTGCAAGTGTTTATTTCGAGTGCTTGGGGGCCTATGCTGGAAAAGGAAATGTCTTCAAATAACAACTACACAGAAGCATTCTCAGAAACTTCTTTGTGATGAGTGCATTCAACTCACAGACTTGAACGTTCCTTTTGAAAGAGCAGTTTTGAAACACTCTTTTTGTAGAATCTGCAAGTGGATATTTGGATCGCTTTGAGGCCTATGCTGGGAAATGAAATATCTTCTCCTAAAAACTTGAGAGAAGCATTCTCAGAAACTTCTGTGTGATGAGTGCATTCAACTCACAGACTTGAACACTGCTTTTGATAGAGCAGTTTGGAAACACTCCTTTTGTAAAATCTGCAAGTGTTTATTTGGAGCGCTTTGAGGCCTATCCTGGAAAAGGAAATATCGTCACATAATAACTAGACAGAAGCATTCTCAGAAACTTCTTTGTGATGAGTGCATTCTACTCACAGAGCTGAACCTTCTTTGTGATAGAAGAGTTTTCAAACTCTCTTTTTGTAGAATCTGCAAGTGCACATTTGGAACTGTTGGAGGCCAACGCTGGAAAAGGAAACAGCCTCACATAGAAACTAGACAGAAGCATTCTCAGAAACTTGCTTGTGACGAGTGCATTCAACTCACAGACTTGAACCTTTCTTTTGAAAGAGCAGTTTTGGAACACTCTTTTTGTAGAATCTGCTAGTGTATATTTGGAGCGCTGTGAGGCCTATGCTGGGAAATGAAATATCTTCACGTAAAAACTAGACGGAAGCATTCTCAGAAACTTCTGTGTGATGAGTGCATTCAACTCACAGACTTGAACGTTCCTTTTGATAGAACAGTTTTGAGACACTCCTTTTGTAGAATCTGCAAGTGTTTATTTCGAGTGCTTGGAGGCCTATGCTGGAAAAGGAAATGTCTTCAAATAACAACTACACAGAAGCATTCTCAGAAACTCCTTTGTGATGAGTGCATTCAACTCACAGACTTGAACCTTCCTTTTGAAAGAGCAGCTTTGAAACACTCTTTTTGTAGAATCTGCAAGTGGATATTTGGAGCGCTTTGAGGCCTATGCTGGGAAATGAAATATCTTCTCCTAAAAACTAGACAGAAGCATTCTCAGAAACTTCTGTGTGATGAGTGCATTCAACTCACAGACTTGAACATTGCTTTTGATAGAGCAGTTTGGAAACACTCCTTTTGTAAAATCTGCAAGTGTTTATTTGGAGCGCTTTGAGGCCTATCCTGGAAAAGGAAATATCCTCACATAATAACTAGACAGAAGCATTCTCAGAAACTTCTTTGTGATGAGTGCATTCTACTCACAGAGTTGAACCTTCTTTGTGATAGAAGAGTTTTCAAACTCTCTTTTTGTAGAATCTGCAAGTGCACATTTGGAACTGTTGGAGGCCAACGCTGGAAAATGAAACATCCTCACATAGAAACTAGACAGAAGCATTCTCAGAAACTTGCTTGGACGAGTGCATTCAACTCACAGACTTGAACCTTTCTTTTGAAAGAGCAGTTTTGGAACACTCTTTTTGTAGAATCTGCTAGTGTATATTTGGAGCGCTGTGAGGCCTATGCTGGGAAATGAAATATCTTCACCTAAAAACTAGACGGAAGCAATCTCCGAAACTTCTGTGTGATGAGTGCATTCAACTCACAGACTTGAACGTTCCTTTTGATAGAACAGTTTTGAAACACTCCTTTTGTAGAATCTGCAAGTGTTTATTTCGAGTGCTTGGGGGTCTATGCTGGAAAAGGAAATGTCTTCAAATAACAACTACACAGAAGCATTCTCAGAAACTTCTTTGTGATGAGTGCCTTCAACTCACAGACTTGAACCTTCCTTTTGAAAGAGCAGTTTTGAAACACTCTTTTTGTAGAATCTGCAAGTGGATATTTGGAGCGCTTTGAGGCCTATGCTGGGAAATGAAATATCTTCTCCTAAAAACTAGACAGAAGCATTCTCAGAAACTTCTGTGTGATGAGTGCATTCAACTCACAGATTTGAACACTGCTTTTGATAGAGCAGTTTGGAAACACTCCTTTTGTAAAATCTGCAAGTGTTTATTTGGAGCGCTTTGAGGGCTATCCTGGAAAAGGAAATATCGTCACATAATAACTAGACAGAAGCATTCTCAGAAACTTCTTTGTGATGAGTGCATTCTACTCACGGAGTTGAACCTTCTTTGTGATAGAAGAGTTTTCAATCTCTCTTTCTGTAGAATCTGCAAGTGCACATTTGGAACTGTTAGACGCCAACGCTGGAAAAGGAAACATCCTCACATAGAAACTAGACAGAAGCATTCTCAGAAACTTGCTTGTGACGAGTGCATTCAACTCACAGACTTGAACCTTTCTTTTGAAAGAGCAGTTTTGGAACACTCTTTTTGTAGAATCTGCTAGTGTATATTTGGAGCGCTGTGAGGCCTATGCTGGGAAATGAAATATCTTCACCTAAAAACTAGACGGAAGCATTCTCAGAAACTTCTGTGTGATGAGTGCATTCAACTCACAGACTTGAACGTTCCTTTTTATAGAACAGTTTTGAAACACTCCTTTGTAGAATCTGCAAGTGTTTCTTTCGAGAGCTTGGAGGCCTATGCTGGAAAAGGAAATGTCTTCAAATAACAACTACACAGAAGCATTCTCAGAAACTTCTTTGTGATGAGTGCATTCAACTCACAGACTTGAACCTTCCTTTTGAAAGAGCAGTTTGAAACACTCTTTTTGTAGAATCTGCAAGTTGATATTTGGAGCACTTTGAGGCCTATGCTGGGAAATGAAATATCTTCTCCTAAAAACTAGACAGAAGCATTCTCAGAAACTTCTGTGTGATGAGTGCATTCAACTCACAGTCTTGAACACTGCTTTTGATAGAGCAGTTTGGAAACACTCCTTTTGTAAAATCTGCAAGTGTTTATTTGGAGCGCATTGAGGCCTATCCTGGAAAAGGAAATATCTTCACATAATAACTAGACAGAAGCATTCTCAGAAACTTCTTTGTGATGAGTGCATTCTACGCACAGAGTTGAACCTTCTTTGTGATAGAAGAGTTTTCAAACTCTCTTTTTGTAGAATCTGCAAGTGCACTTTTGGAACTGTTGGAGGCCAACGCTGGAAAAGGAAACATCCTCACTTAGAAACTAGACAGAAGCATTCTCAGAAACTTGCTTGTGACGAGTGCATACAACTCACAGACTTGAACCTTTCTTTTGAAAGAGCAGTTTTGGAACACTCTTTTTGTAGAATCTGCTAGTGTATATTTGGAGCGCTGTGAGGCCTATGCTGGGAAATGAAATATCTTCACCTAAAAACTAGACGGAAGCATTCTCAGAAACTTCTGTGTGATGAGTGCATTCAACTCGCAGGCTTGAACGTTCCTTTTGATAGAACAGTTTTGAAACACTCCTTTTGTAGAATCTGCAAGTGTTTATTTCGAGTGCTTGGGGGCCTATGCTGGAAAAGGAAATGTCTTCAAATAACAACTACACAGAAGCATTCTCAGAAACTTCTTTGTGATGAGTGCATTCAACTCACAGACTTGAACGTTCCTTTTGAAAGAGCAGTTTTGAAACACTCTTTTTGTAGAATCTGCAAGTGGATATTTGGATCGCTTTGAGGCCTATGCTGGGAAATGAAATATCTTCTCCTAAAAACTTGAGAGAAGCATTCTCAGAAACTTCTGTGTGATGAGTGCATTCAACTCACAGACTTGAACACTGCTTTTGATAGAGCAGTTTGGAAACACTCCTTTTGTAAAATCTGCAAGTGTTTATTTGGAGCGCATTGAGGCCTATCCTGGAAAAGGAAATATCGTCACATAATAACTAGACAGAAGCATTCTCAGAAACTTCTTTGTGATGAGTGCATTCTACTCACAGAGCTGAACCTTCTTTGTGATAGAAGAGTTTTCAAACTCTCTTTTTGTAGAATCTGCAAGTGCACATTTGGAACTGTTGGAGGCCAACGCTGGAAAAGGAAACAGCCTCACATAGAAACTAGACAGAAGCATTCTCAGAAACTTGCTTGTGACGAGTGCATTCAACTCACAGACTTGAACCTTTCTTTTGAAAGAGCAGTTTTGGAACACTCTTTTTGTAGAATCTGCTAGTGTATATTTGGAGCGCTGTGAGGCCTATGCTGGGAAATGAAATATCTTCACCTAAAAACTAGACGGAAGCAATCTCCGAAACTTCTGTGTGATGAGTGCATTCAACTCACAGACTTGAACGTTCCTTTTGATAGAACAGTTTTGAAACACTCCTTTTGTAGAATCTGCAAGTGTTTATTTCGAGTGCTTGGGGGTCTATGCTGGAAAAGGAAATGTCTTCAAATAACAACTACACAGAAGCATTCTCAGAAACTTCTTTGTGATGAGTGCCTTCAACTCACAGACTTGAACCTTCCTTTTGAAAGAGCAGTTTTGAAACACTCTTTTTGTAGAATCTGCAAGTGGATATTTGGAGCGCTTTGAGGCCTATGCTGGGAAATGAAATATCTTCTCCTAAAAACTAGACAGAAGCATTCTCAGAAACTTCTGTGTGATGAGTGCATTCAACTCACAGATTTGAACACTGCTTTTGATAGAGCAGTTTGGAAACACTCCTTTTGTAAAATCTGCAAGTGTTTATTTGGAGCGCTTTGAGGCCTATCCTGGAAAAGGAAATATCTTCACATAATAACTAGACAGAAGCATTCTCAGAAACTTCTTTGTGATGAGTGCATTCTACACACAGAGCTGAACCTTCTTTGTGATAGAAGAGTTTTCAAACTCTCTTTTTGTAGAATCTGCAAGTGCACATTTGGAACTGTTGGAGGCCAACGCTGGAAAAGGAAACATCCTCACAGAGAAACTAGACAGAAGCATTCTCAGAAACTTGCTTGTGACGAGTGCATTCAACTCACAGACTTGAACCTTTCTTTTGAAAGAGCAGTTTTGGAACACTCTTTTTGTAGAATCTGCTAGTGTATATTTGGAGCGCTGTGAGGCCTATGCTGGGAAATGAAATATCTTCACCTAAAAACTAGACGGAAGCATTCTCCGAAACTTCTGTGTGATGAGTGCATTCAACTCACAGACTTGAACTTTCCTTTTGATAGAACAGTTTTGAAACACTCCTTTTGTAGAATCTGCAAGTGTTTCTTTCGAGTGCTTGGAGGCCTATGCTGGAAAAGGAAATGTCTTCAAATAACAACTACACAGAAGCATTCTCAGAAACTTCTTTGTGATGAGTGCATTCAACTCACAGACTTGAACCTTCCTTTTGAAAGAGCAGTTTTGAAACACTCTTTTTGTAGAATCTGCAAGTTGATATTTGGAGCACTTTGAGGCCTAGGCTGGGTAATGAAATATCTTCTCCTAAAAACTAGACAGAAGCATTCTCAGAAACTTCTGTGTGATGAGTGCATTCAACTCACAGTCTTGAACACTGCTTTTGATAGAGCAGTTTGGAAACACTCCTTTTGTAAAATCTGCAAGTGTTTATTTGGAGCGCATTGAGGCCTATCGTGGAAAAGGAAATATCTTCACATAATAACTAGACAGAAGCATTCTCAGAAACTTCTTTGTGATGAGTGCATTCTACGCACAGAGTTGAACCTTCTTTGTGATAGAAGAGTTTTCAAACTCTCTTTTTGTAGAATCTGCAAGTGCACATTTGGAACTGTTGGAGGCCAACGCTGGAAAAGGAAACATCCTCACATAGAAACTAGACAGAAGCATTCTCAGAAACTTGCTTGTGACGAGTGCATTCAACTCACAGACTTGAACCTTTCTTTTGAAAGAGCAGTTTTGGAACACTCTTTTTGTAGAATCTGCTAGTGTATATTTGGAGCGCTGTGAGGCCTATGCTGGGAAATGAAATATCTTCACCTAAAAACTAGACGGAAGCATTCTCAGAAACTTCTGTGTGATGAGTGCATTCAACTCACAGACTTGAACGTTCCTTTTTATAGAACAGTTTTGAAACACTCCTTTGTAGAATCTGCAAGTGTTTCTTTCGAGAGCTTGGAGGCCTATGCTGGAAAAGGAAATGTCTTCAAATAACAACTACACAGAAGCATTCTCAGAAACTTCTTTGTGATGAGTGCATTCAACTCACAGACTTGAACCTTCCTTTTGAAAGAGCAGTTTGAAACACTCTTTTTGTAGAATCTGCAAGTTGATATTTGGAGCACTTTGAGGCCTATGCTGGGAAATGAAATATCTTCTCCTAAAAACTAGACAGGAGCATTCTCAGAAACTTCTGTGTGATGAGTGCATTCAACTCACAGTCTTGAACACTGCCTTTGATAGAGCAGTTTGGAAACACTCCTTTTGTAAAATCTGCAAGTGTTTATTTGGAGCGCATTGAGGCCTATCCTGGAAAAGGAAATATCTTCACATAATAACTAGACAGAAGCATTCTCAGAAACTTCTTTGTGATGAGTGCATTCTACGCACAGAGTTGAACCTTCTTTGTGATAGAAGAGTTTTCAAACTCTCTTTTTGTAGAATCTGCAAGTGCACATTTGGAACTGTTGGAGGCCAACGCTGGAAAAGGAAACATCCTCACTTAGAAACTAGACAGAAGCATTCTCAGAAACTTGCTTGTGACGAGTGCATTCAACTCACAGACTTGAACCTTTCTTTTGAAAGAGCAGTTTTGGAACACTCTTTTTGTAGAATCTGCTAGTGTATATTTGGAGCGCTGTGAGGCCTATGCTGGGAAATGAAATATCTTCACCTAAAAACTAGACGGAAGCATTCTCAGAAACTTCTGTGTGATGAGTGCATTCAACTCGCAGGCTTGAACGTTCCTTTTGATAGAACAGTTTTGAAACACTCCTTTTGTAGAATCTGCAAGTGTTTATTTCGAGTGCTTGGGGGCCTATGCTGGAAAAGGAAATGTCTTCAAATAACAACTACACAGAAGCATTCTCAGAAACTTCTTTGTGATGAGTGCATTCAACTCACAGACTTGAACGTTCCTTTTGAAAGAGCAGTTTTGAAACACTCTTTTTGTAGAATCTGCAAGTGGATATTTGGATCGCTTTGAGGCCTATGCTGGGAAATGAAATATCTTCTCCTAAAAACTTGAGAGAAGCATTCTCAGAAACTTCTGTGTGATGAGTGCATTCAACGCACAGACTTGAACACTGCTTTTGATAGAGCAGTTTGGAAACACTCCTTTTGTAAAATCTGCAAGTGTTTATTTGGAGCGCTTTGAGGCCTATCCTGGAAAAGGAAATATCGTCACATAATAACTAGACAAAAGCATTCTCAGAAACTTCTTTGTGATGAGTGCATTCTACTCACAGAGCTGAACCTTCTTTGTGATAGAAGAGTTTTCAAACTCTCTTTTTGTAGAATCTGCAAGTGCACATTTGGAACTGTTGGAGGCCAACGCTGGAAAAGGAAACAGCCTCACATAGAAACTAGACAGAAGCATTCTCAGAAACTTGCTTGTGACGAGTGCATTCAACTCACAGACTTGAACCTTTCTTTTGAAAGAGCAGTTTTGGAACACTCTTTTTGTAGAATCTGCTAGTGTATATTTGGAGCGCTGTGAGGCCTATGCTGGGAAATGAAATATCTTCACGTAAAAACTAGACGGAAGCATTCTCAGAAACTTCTGTGTGATGAGTGCATTCAACTCACAGACTTGAACGTTCCTTTTGATAGAACAGTTTTGAGACACTCCTTTTGTAGAATCTGCAAGTGTTTATTTCGAGTGCTTGGAGGCCTATGCTGGAAAAGGAAATGTCTTCAAATAACAACTACACAGAAGCATTCTCAGAAACTCCTTTGTGATGAGTGCATTCAACTCACAGACTTGAACCTTCCTTTTGAAAGAGCAGCTTTGAAACACTCTTTTTGTAGAATCTGCAAGTGGATATTTGGAGCGCTTTGAGGCCTATGCTGGGAAATGAAATATCTTCTCCTAAAAACTAGACAGAAGCATTCTCAGAAACTTCTGTGTGATGAGTGCATTCAACTCACAGACTTGAACATTGCTTTTGATAGAGCAGTTTGGAAACACTCCTTTTGTAAAATCTGCAAGTGTTTATTTGGAGCGCTTTGAGGCCTATCCTGGAAAAGGAAATATCCTCACATAATAACTAGACAGAAGCATTCTCAGAAACTTCTTTGTGATGAGTGCATTCTACTCACAGAGTTGAACCTTCTTTGTGATAGAAGAGTTTTCAAACTCTCTTTTTGTAGAATCTGCAAGTGCACATTTGGAACTGTTGGAGGCCAACGCTGGAAAATGAAACATCCTCACATAGAAACTAGACAGAAGCATTCTCAGAAACTTGCTTGGACGAGTGCATTCAACTCACAGACTTGAACCTTTCTTTTGAAAGAGCAGTTTTGGAACACTCTTTTTGTAGAATCTGCTAGTGTATATTTGGAGCGCTGTGAGGCCTATGCTGGGAAATGAAATATCTTCACCTAAAAACTAGACGGAAGCAATCTCCGAAACTTCTGTGTGATGAGTGCATTCAACTCACAGACTTGAACGTTCCTTTTGAGAGAACAGTTTTGAAACACTCCTTTGTAGAATCTGCAAGTGTTTCTTTCGAGAGCTTGGAGGCCTATGCTGGAAAAGGAAATGTCTTCAAATAACAACTACACAGAAGCATTCTCAGAAACTTCTTTGTGATGAGTGCATTCAACTCACAGACTTGAACCTTCCTTTTGAAAGAGCAGTTTGAAACACTCTTTTTGTAGAATCTGCAAGTTGATATTTGGAGCACTTTGAGGCCTATGCTGGGAAATGAAATATCTTCTCCTAAAAACTAGACAGAAGCATTCTCAGAAACTTCTGTGTGATGAGTGCATTCAACTCACAGTCTTGAACACTGCCTTTGATAGAGCAGTTTGGAAACACTCCTTTTGTAAAATCTGCAAGTGTTTATTTGGAGCGCTTTGAGGCCTATCCTGGAAAAGGAAATATCTTCACATAATAACTAGACAGAAGCATTCTCAGAAACTTCTTTGTGATGAGTGCATTCTACGCACAGAGTTGAACCTTCTTTGTGATAGAAGAGTTTTCAAACTCTCTTTTTGTAGAATCTGCAAGTGCACATTTGGAACTGTTGGAGGCCAACGCTGGAAAAGGAAACATCCTCACTTAGAAACTAGACAGAAGCATTCTCAGAAACTTGCTTGTGACGAGTGCATTCAACTCACAGACTTGAACCTTTCTTTTGAAAGAGCAGTTTTGGAACACTCTTTTTGTAGAATCTGCTAGTGTATATTTGGAGCGCTGTGAGGCCTATGCTGGGAAATGAAATATCTTCACCTAAAAACTAGACGGAAGCATTCTCAGAAACTTCTGTGTGATGAGTGCATTCAACTCGCAGGCTTGAACGTTCCTTTTGATAGAACAGTTTTGAAACACTCCTTTTGTAGAATCTGCAAGTGTTTATTTCGAGTGCTTGGGGGCCTATGCTGGAAAAGGAAATGTCTTCAAATAACAACTACACAGAAGCATTCTCAGAAACTTCTTTGTGATGAGTGCATTCAACTCACAGACTTGAACGTTCCTTTTGAAAGAGCAGTTTTGAAACACTCTTTTTGTAGAATCTGCAAGTGGATATTTGGATCGCTTTGAGGCCTATGCTGGGAAATGAAATATCTTCTCCTAAAAACTTGAGAGAAGCATTCTCAGAAACTTCTGTGTGATGAGTGCATTCAACTCACAGACTTGAACACTGCTTTTGATAGAGCAGTTTGGAAACACTCCTTTTGTAAAATCTGCAAGTGTTTATTTGGAGCGCTTTGAGGCCTATCCTGGAAAAGGAAATATCGTCACATAATAACTAGACAGAAGCATTCTCAGAAACTTCTTTGTGATGAGTGCATTCTACTCACAGAGCTGAACCTTCTTTGTGATAGAAGAGTTTTCAAACTCTCTTTTTGTAGAATCTGCAAGTGCACATTTGGAACTGTTGGAGGCCAACGCTGGAAAAGGAAACAGCCTCACATAGAAACTAGACAGAAGCATTCTCAGAAACTTGCTTGTGACGAGTGCATTCAACTCACAGACTTGAACCTTTCTTTTGAAAGAGCAGTTTTGGAACACTCTTTTTGTAGAATCTGCTAGTGTATATTTGGAGCGCTGTGAGGCCTATGCTGGGAAATGAAATATGTTCACGTAAAAACTAGACGGAAGCATTCTCAGAAACTTCTGTGTGATGAGTGCATTCAACTCACAGACTTGAACGTTCCTTTTGATAGAACAGTTTTGAGACACTCCTTTTGTAGAATCTGCAAGTGTTTATTTCGAGTGCTTGGAGGCCTATGCTGGAAAAGGAAATGTCTTCAAATAACAACTACACAGAAGCATTCTCAGAAACTCCTTTGTGATGAGTGCATTCAACTCACAGACTTGAACCTTCCTTTTGAAAGAGCAGCTTTGAAACACTCTTTTTGTAGAATCTGCAAGTGGATATTTGGAGCGCTTTGAGGCCTATGCTGGGAAATGAAATATCTTCTCCTAAAAACTAGACAGAAGCATTCTCAGAACCTTCTGTGTGATGAGTGCATTCAACTCACAGACTTGAACATTGCTTTTGATAGAGCAGTTTGGAAACACTCCTTTTGTAAAATCTGCAAGTGTTTATTTGGAGCGCTTTGAGGCCTATCCTGGAAAAGGAAATATCCTCACATAATAACTAGACAGAAGCATTCTCAGAAACTTCTTTGTGATGAGTGCATTCTACTCACAGAGTTGAACCTTCTTTGTGATAGAAGAGTTTTCAAACTCTCTTTTTGTAGAATCTGCAAGTGCACATTTGGAACTGTTGGAGGCCAACGCTGGAAAATGAAACATCCTCACATAGAAACTAGACAGAAGCATTCTCAGAAACTTGCTTGGACGAGTGCATTCAACTCACAGACTTGAACCTTTCTTTTGAAAGAGCAGTTTTGGAACACTCTTTTTGTAGAATCTGCTAGTGTATATTTGGAGCGCTGTGAGGCCTATGCTGGGAAATGAAATATCTTCACCTAAAAACTAGACGGAAGCAATCTCCGAAACTTCTGTGTGATGAGTGCATTCAACTCACAGACTTGAACGTTCCTTTTGATAGAACAGTTTTGAAACACTCCTTTTGTAGAATCTGCAAGTGTTTATTTCGAGTGCTTGGGGGTCTATGCTGGAAAAGGAAATGTCTTCAAATAACAACTACACAGAAGCATTCTCAGAAACTTCTTTGTGATGAGTGCCTTCAACTCACAGACTTGAACCTTCCTTTTGAAAGAGCAGTTTTGAAACACTCTTTTTGTAGAATCTGCAAGTGGATATTTGGAGCGCTTTGAGGCCTATGCTGGGAAATGAAATATCTTCTCCTAAAAACTAGACAGAAGCATTCTCAGAAACTTCTGTGTGATGAGTGCATTCAACTCACAGATTTGAACACTGCTTTTGATAGAGCAGTTTGGAAACACTCCTTTTGTAAAATCTGCAAGTGTTTATTTGGAGCGCTTTGAGGCCTATCCTGGAAAAGGAAATATCTTCACATAATAACTAGACAGAAGCATTCTCAGAAACTTCTTTGTGATGAGTGCATTCTACTCACAGAGCTGAACCTTCTTTGTGATAGAAGAGTTTTCAAACTCTCTTTTTGTAGAATCTGCAAGTGCACATTTGGAACTGTTGGAGGCCAACGCTGGAAAAGGAAACATCCTCACATAGAAACTAGACAGAAGCATTCTCAGAAACTTGCTTGTGACGAGTGCATTCAACTCACAGACTTGAACCTTTCTTTTGAAAGAGCAGTTTTGGAACACTCTTTTTGTAGAATCTGCTAGTGTATATTTGGAGCGCTGTGAGGCCTATGCTGGGAAATGAAATATCTTCACCTGAAAACTAGACGGAAGCATTCTCCGAAACTTCTGTGTGATGAGTGCATTCAACTCACAGACTTGAACGTTCCTTTTGAGAGAACAGTTTTGAAACACTCCTTTTGTAGAATCTGCAAGTGTTTATTTCGAACGCTTGGAGGCCTACGCTGGAAAAGGAAATGTCTTCAAATAACAACTACACAGAAGCATTCTCAGAAACTTCTTTGTGATGAGTGCATTCAACTCACAGACTTGAACCTTCCTTTTGAAAGAGCAGTTTTGAAACTCTTTTTGTAGAATCTGCAAGTGGATATTTGGAGCGCTTTGAGGTCTATGCTGTGATATGAAATATCTTCTCCTAAAAACTAGACAGAAGCATTCTCAGAAACTTCTGTGTGATGAGTGCATTCAACTCACAGATTTGAACATTGCTTTTGATAGAGCAGTTTGGAAACACTCCTTTTGTAAAATCTGCAAGTGTTTATTTGGAGCGCTTTGAGGGCTATCCTGGAAAAGGAAATATCGTCACATAATAACTAGACAGAAGCATTCTCAGAAACTTCTTTGTGATGAGTGCATTCTACTCACGGAGTTGAACCTTCTTTGTGATAGAAGAGTTTTCAATCTCTCTTTCTGTAGAATCTGCAAGTGCACATTTGGAACTGTTAGACGCCAACGCTGGAAAAGGAAACATCCTCACATAGAAACTAGACAGAAGCATTCTCAGAAACTTGCTTGTGACGAGTGCATTCAACTCACAGACTTGAACCTTTCTTTTGAAAGAGCAGTTTTGGAACACTCTTTTTGTAGAATCTGCTAGTGTATATTTGGAGTGCTGTGAGGCCTATGCTGGGAAATGAAATATCTTCACCTAAAAACTAGACGGAAGCATTCTCAGAAACTTCTGTGTGATGAGTGCATTCAACTCACAGACTTGAACGTTCCTTTTTATAGAACAGTTTTGAAACACTCCTTTGTAGAATCTGCAAGTGTTTCTTTCGAGAGCTTGGAGGCCTATGCTGGAAAAGGAAATGTCTTCAAATAACAACTACACAGAAGCATTCTCAGAAACTTCTTTGTGATGAGTGCATTCAACTCACAGACTTGAACCTTCCTTTTGAAAGAGCAGTTTGAAACACTCTTTTTGTAGAATCTGCAAGTTGATATTTGGAGCACTTTGAGGCCTATGCTGGGAAATGAAATATCTTCTCCTAAAAACTAGACAGAAGCATTCTCAGAAACTTCTGTGTGATGAGTGCATTCAACTCACAGTCTTGAACACTGCTTTTGATAGAGCAGTTTGGAAACACTCCTTTTGTAAAATCTGCAAGTGTTTATTTGGAGCGCATTGAGGCCTATCCTGGAAAAGGAAATATCTTCACATAATAACTAGACAGAAGCATTCTCAGAAACTTCTTTGTGATGAGTGCATTCTACGCACAGAGTTGAACCTTCTTTGTGATAGAAGAGTTTTCAAACTCTCTTTTTGTAGAATCTGCAAGTGCACTTTTGGAACTGTTGGAGGCCAACGCTGGAAAAGGAAACATCCTCACTTAGAAACTAGACAGAAGCATTCTCAGAAACTTGCTTGTGACGAGTGCATACAACTCACAGACTTGAACCTTTCTTTTGAAAGAGCAGTTTTGGAACACTCTTTTTGTAGAATCTGCTAGTGTATATTTGGAGCGCTGTGAGGCCTATGCTGGGAAATGAAATATCTTCACCTAAAAACTAGACGGAAGCATTCTCAGAAACTTCTGTGTGATGAGTGCATTCAACTCGCAGGCTTGAACGTTCCTTTTGATAGAACAGTTTTGAACACTCCTTTTGTAGAATCTGCAAGTGTTTATTTCGAGTGCTTGGGGGCCTATGCTGGAAAAGGAAATGTCTTCAAATAACAACTACACAGAAGCATTCTCAGAAACTTCTTTGTGATGAGTGCATTCAACTCACAGACTTGAACGTTCCTTTTGAAAGAGCAGTTTTGAAACACTCTTTTTGTAGAATCTGCAAGTGGATATTTGGATCGCTTTGAGGCCTATGCTGGGAAATGAAATATCTTCTCCTAAAAACTTGAGAGAAGCATTCTCAGAAACTTCTGTGTGATGAGTGCATTCAACTCACAGACTTGAACACTGCTTTTGATAGAGCAGTTTGGAAACACTCCTTTTGTAAAATCTGCAAGTGTTTATTTGGAGCGCATTGAGGCCTATCCTGGAAAAGGAAATATCGTCACATAATAACTAGACAGAAGCATTCTCAGAAACTTCTTTGTGATGAGTGCATTCTACTCACAGAGCTGAACCTTCTTTGTGATAGAAGAGTTTTCAAACTCTCTTTTTGTAGAATCTGCAAGTGCACATTTGGAACTGTTGGAGGCCAACGCTGGAAAAGGAAACAGCCTCACATAGAAACTAGACAGAAGCATTCTCAGAAACTTGCTTGTGACGAGTGCATTCAACTCACAGACTTGAACCTTTCTTTTGAAAGAGCAGTTTTGGAACACTCTTTTTGTAGAATCTGCTAGTGTATATTTGGAGCGCTGTGAGGCCTATGCTGGGAAATGAAATATCTTCACCTAAAAACTAGACGGAAGCATTCTCAGAAACTTCTGTGTGATGAGTGCATTCAACTCACAGACTTGAACGTTCCTTTTGATAGAACAGTTTTGAAACACTCCTTTTGTAGAATCTGCAAGTGTTTATTTCGAGTGCTTGGAGGCCTATGCTGGAAAAGGAAATGTCTTCAAATAACAACTACACAGAAGCATTCTCAGAAACTCCTTGGTGATGAGTGCATTCAACTCACAGACTTGAACCTTCCTTTTGAAAGAGCAGCTTTGAAACACTCTTTTTGTAGAATCTGCAAGTGGATATTTGGAGCGCTTTGAGGCCTATGCTGGGAAATGAAATATCTTCTCCTAAAAACTAGACAGAAGCATTCTCAGAAACTTCTGTGTGATGAGTGCATTCAACTCACAGACTTGAACATTGCTTTTGATAGAGCAGTTTGGAAACACTCCTTTTGTAAAATCTGCAAGTGTTTATTTGGAGCGCTTTGAGGCCTATCCTGGAAAAGGAAATATCCTCACATAATAACTAGACAGAAGCATTCTCAGAAACTTCTTTGTGATGAGTGCATTCTACTCACAGAGTTGAACCTTCTTTGTGATAGAAGAGTTTTCAAACTCTCTTTTTGTAGAATCTGCAAGTGCACATTTGGAACTGTTGGAGGCCAACGCTGGAAAAGGAAACATCCTCACATAGAAACTAGACAGAAGCATTCTCAGAAACTTGCTTGGACGAGTGCATTCAACTCACAGACTTGAACCTTTCTTTTGAAAGAGCAGTTTTGGAACACTCTTTTTGTAGAATCTGCTAGTGTATATTTGGAGCGCTGTGAGGCCTATGCTGGGAAATGAAATATCTTCACCTAAAAACTAGACGGAAGCAATGTCCGAAACTTCTGTGTGATGAGTGCATTCAACTCACAGACTTGAACGTTCCTTTTGATAGAACAGTTTTGAAACACTCCTTTTGTAGAATCTGCAAGTGTTTATTTCGAGTGCTTGGGGGTCTATGCTGGAAAAGGAAATGTCTTCAAATAACAACTACACAGAAGCATTCTCAGAAACTTCTTTGTGATGAGTGCCTTCAACTCACAGACTTGAACCTTCCTTTTGAAAGAGCAGTTTTGAAACACTCTTTTTGTAGAATCTGCAAGTGGATATTTGGAGCGCTTTGAGGCCTATGCTGGGAAATGAAATATCTTCTCCTAAAAACTAGACAGAAGCATTCTCAGAAACTTCTGTGTGATGAGTGCATTCAACTCACAGATTTGAACACTGCTTTTGATAGAGCAGTTTGGAAACACTCCTTTTGTAAAATCTGCAAGTGTTTATTTGGAGCGCTTTGAGGCCTATCCTGGAAAAGGAAATATCTTCACATAATAACTAGACAGAAGCATTCTCAGAAACTTCTTTGTGATGAGTGCATTCTACTCACAGAGCTGAACCTTCTTTGTGATAGAAGAGTTTTCAAACTCTCTTTTTGTAGAATCTGCAAGTGCACATTTGGAACTGTTGGAGGCCAACGCTGGAAAAGGAAACATCCTCACATAGAAACTAGACAGAAGCATTCTCAGAAACTTGCTTGTGACGAGTGCATTCAACTCACAGACTTGAACCTTTCTTTTGAAAGAGCAGTTTTGGAACACTCTTTTTGTAGAATCTGCTAGTGTATATTTGGAGCGCTGTGAGGCCTATGCTGGGAAATGAAATATCTTCACCTGAAAACTAGACGGAAGCATTCTCCGAAACTTCTGTGTGATGAGTGCATTCAACTCACAGACTTGAACGTTCCTTTTGAGAGAACAGTTTTGAAACACTCCTTTTGTAGAATCTGCAAGTGTTTATTTCGAACGCTTGGAGGCCTACGCTGGAAAAGGAAATGTCTTCAAATAACAACTACACAGAAGCATTCTCAGAAACTTCTTTGTGATGAGTGCATTCAACTCACAGACTTGAACCTTCCTTTTGAAAGAGCAGTTTTGAAACACTCTTTTTGTAGAATCTGCAAGTGGATATTTGGAGCGCTTTGAGGTCTATGCTGTGATATGAAATATCTTCTCCTAAAAACTAGACAGAAGCATTCTCAGAAACTTCTGTGTGATGAGTGCATTCAACTCACAGATTTGAACATTGCTTTTGATAGAGCAGTTTGGAAACACTCCTTTTGTAAAATCTGCAAGTGTTTATTTGGAGCGCTTTGAGGGCTATCCTGGAAAAGGAAATATCGTCACATAATAACTAGACAGAAGCATTCTCAGAAACTTCTTTGTGATGAGTGCATTCTACTCACGGAGTTGAACCTTCTTTGTGATAGAAGAGTTTTCAATCTCTCTTTCTGTAGAATCTGCAAGTGCACATTTGGAACTGTTAGACGCCAACGCTGGAAAAGGAAACATCCTCACATAGAAACTAGACAGAAGCATTCTCAGAAACTTGCTTGTGACGAGTGCATTCAACTCATAGACTTGAACCTTTCTTTTGAAAGAGCAGTTTTGGAACACTCTTTTTGTAGAATCTGCTAGTGTATATTTGGAGCGCTGTGAGGCCTATGCTGGGAAATGAAATATCTTCACCTAAAAACTAGACGGAAGCATTCTCAGAAACTTCTGTGTGATGAGTGCATTCAACTCACAGACTTGAACGTTCCTTTTTATAGAACAGTTTTGAAACACTCCTTTGTAGAATCTGCAAGTGTTTCTTTCGAGAGCTTGGAGGCCTATGCTGGAAAAGGAAATGTCTTCAAATAACAACTACACAGAAGCATTCTCAGAAACTTCTTTGTGATGAGTGCATTCAACTCACAGACTTGAACCTTCCTTTTGAAAGAGCAGTTTGAAACACTCTTTTTGTAGAATCTGCAAGTTGATATTTGGAGCACTTTGAGGCCTATGCTGGGAAATGAAATATCTTCTCCTAAAAACTAGACAGAAGCATTCTCAGAAACTTCTGTGTGATGAGTGCATTCAACTCACAGTCTTGAACACTGCTTTTGATAGAGCAGTTTGGAAACACTCCTTTTGTAAAATCTGCAAGTGTTTATTTGGAGCGCATTGAGGCCTATCCTGGAAAAGGAAATATCTTCACATAATAACTAGACAGAAGCATTCTCAGAAACTTCTTTGTGATGAGTGCATTCTACGCACAGAGTTGAACCTTCTTTGTGATAGAAGAGTTTTCAAACTCTCTTTTTGTAGAATCTGCAAGTGCACATTTGGAACTGTTGGAGGCCAACGCTGGAAAAGGAAACATCCTCACTTAGAAACTAGACAGAAGCATTCTCAGAAACTTGCTTGTGACGAGTGCATTCAACTCACAGACTTGAACCTTTCTTTTGAAAGAGCAGTTTTGGAACACTCTTTTTGTAGAATCTGCTAGTGTATATTTGGAGCGCTGTGAGGCCTATGCTGGGAAATGAAATATCTTCACCTAAAAACTAGACGGAAGCATTCTCAGAAACTTCTGTGTGATGAGTGCATTCAACTCGCAGGCTTGAACGTTCCTTTTGATAGAACAGTTTTGAAACACTCCTTTTGTAGAATCTGCAAGTGTTTATTTCGAGTGCTTGGGGGCCTATGCTGGAAAAGGAAATGTCTTCAAATAACAACTACACAGAAGCATTCTCAGAAACTTCTTTGTGATGAGTGCATTCAACTCACAGACTTGAACGTTCCTTTTGAAAGAGCAGTTTTGAAACACTCTTTTTGTAGAATCTGCAAGTGGATATTTGGATCGCTTTGAGGCCTATGCTGGGAAATGAAATATCTTCTCCTAAAAACTTGAGAGAAGCATTCTCAGAAACTTCTGTGTGATGAGTGCATTCAACTCACAGACTTGAACACTGCTTTTGATAGAGCAGTTTGGAAACACTCCTTTTGTAAAATCTGCAAGTGTTTATTTGGAGCGCTTTGAGGCCTATCCTGGAAAAGGAAATATCGTCACATAATAACTAGACAGAAGCATTCTCAGAAACTTCTTTGTGATGAGTGCATTCTACTCACAGAGCTGAACCTTCTTTGTGATAGAAGAGTTTTCAAACTCTCTTTTTGTAGAATCTGCAAGTGCACATTTGGAACTGTTGGAGGCCAACGCTGGAAAAGGAAACAGCCTCACATAGAAACTAGACAGAAGCATTCTCAGAAACTTGCTTGTGACGAGTGCATTCAACTCACAGACTTGAACCTTTCTTTTGAAAGAGCAGTTTTGGAACACTCTTTTTGTAGAATCTGCTAGTGTATATTTGGAGCGCTGTGAGGCCTATGCTGGGAAATGAAATATCTTCACGTAAAAACTAGACGGAAGCATTCTCAGAAACTTCTGTGTGATGAGTGCATTCAACTCACAGACTTGAACGTTCCTTTTGATAGAACAGTTTTGAGACACTCCTTTTGTAGAATCTGCAAGTGTTTATTTCGAGTGCTTGGAGGCCTATGCTGGAAAAGGAAATGTCTTCAAATAACAACTACACAGAAGCATTCTCAGAAACTCCTTTGTGATGAGTGCATTCAACTCACAGACTTGAACCTTCCTTTTGAAAGAGCAGCTTTGAAACACTCTTTTTGTAGAATCTGCAAGTGGATATTTGGAGCGCTTTGAGGCCTATGCTGGGAAATGAAATATCTTCTCCTAAAAACTAGACAGAAGCATTCTCAGAAACTTCTGTGTGATGAGTGCATTCAACTCACAGACTTGAACATTGCTTTTGATAGAGCAGTTTGGAAACACTCCTTTTGTAAAATCTGCAAGTGTTTATTTGGAGCGCTTTGAGGCCTATCCTGGAAAAGGAAATATCCTCACATAATAACTAGACAGAAGCATTCTCAGAAACTTCTTTGTGATGAGTGCATTCTACTCACAGAGTTGAACCTTCTTTGTGATAGAAGAGTTTTCAAACTCTCTTTTTGTAGAATCTGCAAGTGCACATTTGGAACTGTTGGAGGCCAACGCTGGAAAATGAAACATCCTCACATAGAAACTAGACAGAAGCATTCTCAGAAACTTGCTTGGACGAGTGCATTCAACTCACAGACTTGAACCTTTCTTTTGAAAGAGCAGTTTTGGAACACTCTTTTTGTAGAATCTGCTAGTGTATATTTGGAGCGCTGTGAGGCCTATGCTGGGAAATGAAATATCTTCACCTAAAAACTAGACGGAAGCAATCTCCGAAACTTCTGTGTGATGAGTGCATTCAACTCACAGACTTGAACGTTCCTTTTGATAGAACAGTTTTGAAACACTCCTTTTGTAGAATCTGCAAGTGTTTATTTCGAGTGCTTGGGGGTCTATGCTGGAAAAGGAAATGTCTTCAAATAACAACTACACAGAAGCATTCTCAGAAACTTCTTTGTGATGAGTGCCTTCAACTCACAGACTTGAACCTTCCTTTTGAAAGAGCAGTTTTGAAACACTCTTTTTGTAGAATCTGCAAGTGGATATTTGGAGCGCTTTGAGGCCTATGCTGGGAAATGAAATATCTTCTCCTAAAAACTAGACAGAAGCATTCTCAGAAACTTCTGTGTGATGAGTGCATTCAACTCACAGATTTGAACACTGCTTTTGATAGAGCAGTTTGGAAACACTCCTTTTGTAAAATCTGCAAGTGTTTATTTGGAGCGCTTTGAGGGCTATCCTGGAAAAGGAAATATCGTCACATAATAACTAGACAGAAGCATTCTCAGAAACTTCTTTGTGATGAGTGCATTCTACTCACGGAGTTGAACCTTCTTTGTGATAGAAGAGTTTTCAATCTCTCTTTCTGTAGAATCTGCAAGTGCACATTTGGAACTGTTAGACGCCAACGCTGGAAAAGGAAACATCCTCACATAGAAACTAGACAGAAGCATTCTCAGAAACTTGCTTGTGACGAGTGCATTCAACTCACAGACTTGAACCTTTCTTTTGAAAGAGCAGTTTTGGAACACTCTTTTTGTAGAATCTGCTAGTGTATATTTGGAGCGCTGTGAGGCCTATGCTGGGAAATGAAATATCTTCACCTAAAAACTAGACGGAAGCATTCTCAGAAACTTCTGTGTGATGAGTGCATTCAACTCACAGACTTGAACGTTCCTTTTTATAGAACAGTTTTGAAACACTCCTTTGTAGAATCTGCAAGTGTTTCTTTCGAGAGCTTGGAGGCCTATGCTGGAAAAGGAAATGTCTTCAAATAACAACTACACAGAAGCATTCTCAGAAACTTCTTTGTGATGAGTGCATTCAACTCACAGACTTGAACCTTCCTTTTGAAAGAGCAGTTTGAAACACTCTTTTTGTAGAATCTGCAAGTTGATATTTGGAGCACTTTGAGGCCTATGCTGGGAAATGAAATATCTTCTCCTAAAAACTAGACAGAAGCATTCTCAGAAACTTCTGTGTGATGAGTGCATTCAACTCACAGTCTTGAACACTGCTTTTGATAGAGCAGTTTGGAAACACTCCTTTTGTAAAATCTGCAAGTGTTTATTTGGAGCGCATTGAGGCCTATCCTGGAAAAGGAAATATCTTCACATAATAACTAGACAGAAGCATTCTCAGAAACTTCTTTGTGATGAGTGCATTCTACGCACAGAGTTGAACCTTCTTTGTGATAGAAGAGTTTTCAAACTCTCTTTTTGTAGAATCTGCAAGTGCACTTTTGGAACTGTTGGAGGCCAACGCTGGAAAAGGAAACATCCTCACTTAGAAACTAGACAGAAGCATTCTCAGAAACTTGCTTGTGACGAGTGCATACAACTCACAGACTTGAACCTTTCTTTTGAAAGAGCAGTTTTGGAACACTCTTTTTGTAGAATCTGCTAGTGTATATTTGGAGCGCTGTGAGGCCTATGCTGGGAAATGAAATATCTTCACCTAAAAACTAGACGGAAGCATTCTCAGAAACTTCTGTGTGATGAGTGCATTCAACTCGCAGGCTTGAACGTTCCTTTTGATAGAACAGTTTTGAAACACTCCTTTTGTAGAATCTGCAAGTGTTTATTTCGAGTGCTTGGGGGCCTATGCTGGAAAAGGAAATGTCTTCAAATAACAACTACACAGAAGCATTCTCAGAAACTTCTTTGTGATGAGTGCATTCAACTCACAGACTTGAACGTTCCTTTTGAAAGAGCAGTTTTGAAACACTCTTTTTGTAGAATCTGCAAGTGGATATTTGGATCGCTTTGAGGCCTATGCTGGGAAATGAAATATCTTCTCCTAAAAACTTGAGAGAAGCATTCTCAGAAACTTCTGTGTGATGAGTGCATTCAACTCACAGACTTGAACACTGCTTTTGATAGAGCAGTTTGGAAACACTCCTTTTGTAAAATCTGCAAGTGTTTATTTGGAGCGCATTGAGGCCTATCCTGGAAAAGGAAATATCGTCACATAATAACTAGACAGAAGCATTCTCAGAAACTTCTTTGTGATGAGTGCATTCTACTCACAGAGCTGAACCTTCTTTGTGATAGAAGAGTTTTCAAACTCTCTTTTTGTAGAATCTGCAAGTGCACATTTGGAACTGTTGGAGGCCAACGCTGGAAAAGGAAACAGCCTCACATAGAAACTAGACAGAAGCATTCTCAGAAACTTGCTTGTGACGAGTGCATTCAACTCACAGACTTGAACCTTTCTTTTGAAAGAGCAGTTTTGGAACACTCTTTTTGTAGAATCTGCTAGTGTATATTTGGAGCGCTGTGAGGCCTATGCTGGGAAATGAAATATCTTCACCTAAAAACTAGACGGAAGCAATCTCCGAAACTTCTGTGTGATGAGTGCATTCAACTCACAGACTTGAACGTTCCTTTTGATAGAACAGTTTTGAAACACTCCTTTTGTAGAATCTGCAAGTGTTTATTTCGAGTGCTTGGGGGTCTATGCTGGAAAAGGAAATGTCTTCAAATAACAACTACACAGAAGCATTCTCAGAAACTTCTTTGTGATGAGTGCCTTCAACTCACAGACTTGAACCTTCCTTTTGAAAGAGCAGTTTTGAAACACTCTTTTTGTAGAATCTGCAAGTGGATATTTGGAGCGCTTTGAGGCCTATGCTGGGAAATGAAATATCTTCTCCTAAAAACTAGACAGAAGCATTCTCAGAAACTTCTGTGTGATGAGTGCATTCAACTCACAGATTTGAACACTGCTTTTGATAGAGCAGTTTGGAAACACTCCTTTTGTAAAATCTGCAAGTGTTTATTTGGAGCGCTTTGAGGCCTATCCTGGAAAAGGAAATATCTTCACATAATAACTAGACAGAAGCATTCTCAGAAACTTCTTTGTGATGAGTGCATTCTACACACAGAGCTGAACCTTCTTTGTGATAGAAGAGTTTTCAAACTCTCTTTTTGTAGAATCTGCAAGTGCACATTTGGAACTGTTGGAGGCCAACGCTGGAAAAGGAAACATCCTCACAGAGAAACTAGACAGAAGCATTCTCAGAAACTTGCTTGTGACGAGTGCATTCAACTCACAGACTTGAACCTTTCTTTTGAAAGAGCAGTTTTGGAACACTCTTTTTGTAGAATCTGCTAGTGTATATTTGGAGCGCTGTGAGGCCTATGCTGGGAAATGAAATATCTTCACCTAAAAACTAGACGGAAGCATTCTCCGAAACTTCTGTGTGATGAGTGCATTCAACTCACAGACTTGAACTTTCCTTTTGATAGAACAGTTTTGAAACACTCCTTTTGTAGAATCTGCAAGTGTTTCTTTCGAGTGCTTGGAGGCCTATGCTGGAAAAGGAAATGTCTTCAAATAACAACTACACAGAAGCATTCTCAGAAACTTCTTTGTGATGAGTGCATTCAACTCACAGACTTGAACCTTCCTTTTGAAAGAGCAGTTTTGAAACACTCTTTTTGTAGAATCTGCAAGTTGATATTTGGAGCACTTTGAGGCCTAGGCTGGGTAATGAAATATCTTCTCCTAAAAACTAGACAGAAGCATTCTCAGAAACTTCTGTGTGATGAGTGCATTCAACTCACAGTCTTGAACACTGCTTTTGATAGAGCAGTTTGGAAACACTCCTTTTGTAAAATCTGCAAGTGTTTATTTGGAGCGCATTGAGGCCTATCGTGGAAAAGGAAATATCTTCACATAATAACTAGACAGAAGCATTCTCAGAAACTTCTTTGTGATGAGTGCATTCTACGCACAGAGTTGAACCTTCTTTGTGATAGAAGAGTTTTCAAACTCTCTTTTTGTAGAATCTGCAAGTGCACATTTGGAACTGTTGGAGGCCAACGCTGGAAAAGGAAACATCCTCACATAGAAACTAGACAGAAGCATTCTCAGAAACTTGCTTGTGACGAGTGCATTCAACTCACAGACTTGAACCTTTCTTTTGAAAGAGCAGTTTTGGAACACTCTTTTTGTAGAATCTGCTAGTGTATATTTGGAGCGCTGTGAGGCCTATGCTGGGAAATGAAATATCTTCACCTAAAAACTAGACGGAAGCATTCTCCGAAACTTCTGTGTGATGAGTGCATTCAACTGACAGACTTGAACGTTCCTTTTGATAGAACAGTTTTGAAACACTCCTTTTGTAGAATCTGCAAGTGTTTCTTTCGAGTGCTTGGAGGCCTATGCTGGAAAAGGAAATGTCTTCAAATAACAACTACACAGAAGCATTCTCAGAAACTTCTTTGTGATGAGTGCATTCAACTCACAGACTTGAACCTTCCTTTTGAAAGAGCAGTTTTGAAACACTCTTTTTGTAGAATCTGCTAGTGGATATTTGGAGCACTTTGAGGCCTATGCTGGGAAATGAAATATCTTCACATAAAAACTATACGGAAGCATTCTCAGAAACTTCTGTCTGATGAGTGCATTCAACTCACAGACTTGAATGTTCCATTTGATAGAACAGGTTTGAAACACTCCTTTTGTACAATCTGCAAGTGTTTATTTCGAGTGCTTGGAGGCCTATGCTGGAAAAGGAAATGTCTTCAAATAACAACTACACAGAAGCATTCTCAGAAACTTCTTTGTGATGAGTGCATTCAACTCACAGACTTGAACCTTCCTTTTGAAAGAGCAGCTTTGAAACACTCTTTTTGTAGAATCTGCAAGTGGATATTTGGAGCGCTTTGTGGCCTATGCTGGGAAATGAAATATTTTCTCCTAAAAACTAGACAGAAGCATTCTCAGAAACTTCTGTGTGATGAGTGCATTCAACTCACAGACTTGAACACTGCTTTTGATAGAGCAGTTTGGAAACACCTTTTGTAAAATCTGCAAGTGTTTATTTGGAGCGCTTTGAGGCCTATCCTGGAAAAGGAAATATCTTCACATAATAACTAGACCGAAGCATTCTCAGAAACTACTTTGTGATGAGTGCATTGTACTCACAGAGTTGAACCTTCTTTGTGATAGAAGAGTTTTCAAACTCTCTTTTTGTAGAATCTGCAAGTGCACATTTGGAACTGTTGGAGGCCAATGCTGGAAAAGGAAATATCCTCACATAGAAACTAGACAGAAGCATTCTCAGAAAGTTGCTTGGACGAGTGCATTCAACTCACAGACTTGAACCTTTCTTTTGAAAGAGCAGTTTTGGAACACTCTTTTTGTAGAATCTGCTAGTGTATATTTGGAGCGCTGTGAGGCCTATGCTGGGAAATGAAATATCTTCACCTAAAAACTAGACGGAATCATTCTCAGAAACTTCTGTGTGATGAGTGCATTCAACTCACAGACTTGAACGTTCCTTTTGATAGAACAGTTTTGAAACACTCCTTTTGTACAATCTGCAAGTGTTTATTTCGAGCGCTTGGGGGTCTATGCTGGAAAAGGAAATGTCTTCAAATAACAACTACACAGAAGCATTCTCAGAAACTTCTTTGTGATGAGTGCCTTCAACTCACAGACTTGAACCTTCCTTTTGAAAGAGCAGTTTTGAAACACTCTTTTTGTAGAATCTGCAAGTGGATATTTGGAGCGCTTTGAGGCCTATGCTGGGAAATGAAATATCTTCTCCTAAAAACTAGACAGAAGCATTCTCAGAAACTTCTGTGTGATGAGTGCATTCAACTCACAGACTTGAACATTGCTTTTGATAGAGCAGTTTGGAAACACTCCTTTTGTAAAATCTGCAAGTGTTTATTTGGAGCGCTTTGAGGCCTATCTTTAAAAGGAAATATCTTCACATAATAACTAGACAGAAGCATTCTCAGAAACTTCTTTGGATGAGTGCATTCTATTCACAGAGTTGAACCTTCTGTGTGATAGAAGAGTTTTCAAACTCTCTTTTTGTAGAATCTGCAAGTGCACATTTGGAACTGTTGGAGGCCAAAGCTGGAAAAGGAAACATCCTCACATAGGAACTAGACAGAAGCATTCTCAGAAACTTGCTTGTGACGAGTGCATTCAACTCACAGACTTGAACCTTTCTTTTGAAAGAGCAGTTTTGGAACACTCTTTTTGTAGAGTCTGCTAGTGTATATTTGGAGCGCTGTGAGGCCTATGCTGGGAAATGAAATATCTTCACCTAAAAACTAGACGGAAGCATTCTCAGAAACTTCTGTGTGATGAGTGCATTCAACTCACCGACTTGAACGTTCCTTTTGATAGAACAGTTTTGAAACACTCCTTTTGTAGAATCTGCAAGTGTTTATTTCGAGTGCTTGGGGGCCTATGCTGGAAAAGGAAATGTCTTCAAATAACAACTACACAGAAGCATTCTCAGAAACTTCTTTGTGATGAGTGCCTTCAACTCACAGACTTGAACCTTCCTTTTGAAAGGGCAGTTTTGAAACACTCTTTTTGTAGAATCTGCAAGTGGATATTTGGAGCGCTTTGAGGCCTATGCTGGGAAATGGAATATCTTCTCCTAAAAACTAGACAGAAGCATTCTCAGAAACTTCTGTGTGATGAGTGCATTCAACTCACAGACTTGAACATTGCTTTTGATAGAGCAGTTTGGAAACACTCCTTTTGTAAAATCTGCAAGTGTTTATTTGGAGCGCTTTGAGGCCTATCCTGGAAAAGGAAATATCCTCACATAATAACTAGACAGAAGCATTCTCAGAAACTTCTTTGTGATGAGTGCATTCTACTCACAGAGTTGAACCTTCTTTGGGATAGAAGAGTTTTCAAACTCTCTTTTTGTAGAATCTGCAAGTGCACATTTGTAACTGTTGGAGGCCAACGCTGGAAAAGGAAACATCCTCACATAGAAACTAGACAGAAGCATTCTCAGAAACTTGCTTGGACGAGTTCATTCAACTCACAGACTTGAACATTTCTTTTGAAAGAGCAGTTTTGGAACACTCTTTTTGTAGAATCTGCTAGTGTATATTTGGAGCGCTGTGAGGCCTATGCTGGGAAATGAAATATCTTCACCTAAAAACTAGACGGAAGCATTCTCAGAAACTTCTGTGTGATGAGTGCATTCAACTCACAGACTTGAACGTTCCTTTTGATAGAACAGTTTTGAAACACTCCTTTTGTACAATCTGCAAGTGTTTATTTCGAGCGCTTGCGGATCTATGCTGGAAAAGGAAATGTCTTCAAATAACAACTACACAGAAGCATTCTCAGAAACTTCTTTGTGATGAGTGCCTTCAACTCACAGACTTGAACCTTCCTTTTGAAAGAGCAGTTTTGAAACACTCTTTTTGTAGAATCTGCAAGTGGATATTTGGAGC
The DNA here is from genome assembly GCF_028885625.2 of Pongo pygmaeus. NCBI lineage: Eukaryota > Metazoa > Chordata > Mammalia > Primates > Hominidae > Pongo > Pongo pygmaeus. Next base: position 41,923,237 of record NC_072392.2, read on the forward strand.
GCTTTGAGGCCTATGCTGGGAAATGAAATATCTTCTCCTAAAAACTAGACAGAAGCATTCTCAGAAACTTCTGTGTGATGAGTGCATTCAACTCACAGACTTGAACATTGCTTTTGATAGAGCAGTTTGGAAACACTCCTTTTGTAAAATCTGCAAGTGTTTATTTGGAGCGCTTTGAGGCCTATCCTGGAAAAGGAAATATCTTCACATAATAACTAGACAGAAGCATTCTCAGAAACTTCTTTGGATGAGTGCATTCTACTCACAGAGTTGAACCTTCTGTGTGATAGAAGAGTTTTCAAACTCTCTTTTTGTAGAATCTGCAAGTGCACATTTGGGACTGTTGGAGGCCAAAGCTGGAAAAGGAAACATCCTCACATAGAAACTAGACAGAAGCATTCTCAGAAACTTGCTTGTGACGAGTGCATTCAACTCACAGACTTGAACCTTTCTTTTGAAAGAGCAGTTTTGGAACACTCTTTTTGCAGAGTCTGCTAGTGTATATTTGGAGCGCTGTGAGGCCTATGCTGGGAAATGAAATATCTTCACCTAAAAACTAGACGGAATCATTCTCAGAAACTTCTGTGTGATGAGTGCATTCAACTCACAGACTTGAACTTTCCTTTTCATAGAACAGTTTTGAAACACTCCTTTTGTACAATCTGCAAGTGTTTATTTCGAGCGCTTGGAGGCCTATGCTGGAAAAGGAAGTGTCTTCAAATAAGAACTACACAGAAGCATTCTCAGAAACTTCTTTGTGATGAGTGCATTCAACTCACAGACTTGAACCTTCCTTTTGAAAGAGCAGTTTTGAAACACTCTTTTTGTAGAATCTGCAAGTGGATATTTGGAGCGCTTTGAGGCCTATGCTGGGTAATGAAATATCTTCTCCTAAAAACTAGACAGAAGCATTCTCAGAAACTTCTGTGTGATGAGTGCATTCAAATCTCAGCCTTGAACATTGCTTTTGATAGAGCAGTTTGGAAACACTCCTTTTGTAAAATCTGCAACTGTTTATTTGGAGCGCTTTGAGGCCTATCCTGGAAAAGGAAATATCCTCACATAATAACTAGACAGAAGCATTCTCAGAAACTTCTTTGGATGACTGCATTCTACTCACAGAGTTGAACATTCTTTGTGATAGAAGAGTTTTCAAACTCTCTTTTTGTAGAATCTGCAAGTGCACTTTTGGAACTGTTGGAGGCCAACGCTGGAAAAGGAAACATCCTCACATAGAAACTAGACAGAAGCATTCTCAGAAACTTGCTTGTGACGAGTGCATTCAACTCACAGACTTGAACCTTTCTTTTGAAAGAGCAGTTTTGGAACACTCTTTTTGTAGAATCTGCTAGTGTATATTTGGAGCGCTGTGAGGCCTATGCTGGGAAATGAAATATCTTCACCTAAAAACTAGACGGAAGCATTCTCCGAAGCTTCTGTGTGATGAGTGCATTCAACTCACAGACTTGAACGCTCCTTTTGATAGAACAGTTTGGAAACACTCCTTTTGTACAATCTGCAAATGTTTATTTCGAGTGCTTGGAGGCCTATGCTGGAAAAGGAAATGTCTTCAAATAACAACTACACAGAACCATTCTCAGAAACTCCTTTGTGATGAGTGCATTCAACTCACAGACTTGAACCTTCCTTTTGAAAGAGCAGCTTTGAAACACTCTTTTTGTAGAATCTGCAAGTGGATATTTGGAGCGCTTTGAGGCCTATGCTGGGAAATGAAATATCTTCTCCTAAAAACTAGACAGAAGCATTCTCAGAAACTTCTGTGTGATGAGTGCATTCAACTCACAGACTTGAACACTGCTTTTGATAGAGCAGTTTGGAAACACTCCTTTTGTAAAATCTGCAAGTGTTTATTTGGAGCGCTTTGAGGCCTATCCTGGAAAAGGAAATATCTTCACATAATAACTAGACAGAAGCATTCTCAGAAACTTCTTTGCGATGAGTGCATTCTACTCACAGAGTTGAACCTTCTTTGTGATGGAAGAGTTTTCAAACTCTCTTTTTGTAGAATCTGCAAGTGCACATTTGGAACTGTTGGAGGCCAACGCTGGAAAAGGAAACATCCTCACATAGAAACTAGACAGAAGCATTCTCAGAAACTTGCTTGTGACGAGTGCATTCAACTCACAGACTTGAACTTTTCTTTTGAAAGAGCAGTTTTGGAACACTCTTTTTGTAGAATCTGCTAGTGTATATTTGGAGCGCTATGAGGCCTATGCTGGGAAATGAAATATCTTCACCTAAAAACTAGACGGAAGCATTCTCAGAAAACTCTGTGTGATGAGTGCATTCAACTCACAGACTTGAACGTTCCTTTTGATAGAACAGTTTTGAAACACTCCTTTTTTAGAATCTGCAAGTCTTTATTTCGAGCGCTTGGAGGCCTATGCTGGAAAAGGAAATGTCTTCAAATAACAACTACACAGAAGCATTCTCAGAAACTTCTTTGTGATGAGTGCATTCAACTCACAGACTTGAACCTTCCTTTTGAAAGAGCAGTTTTGAAACACTCTTTTTGTAGAATCTGCAAGTGGATACTTGGAGCGCTTTGAGGCCTATGCTGGGATATGAAATATCTTCTCCTAAAAACTAGACAGAAGCATTCTCAGAAACTTCTGTGTGATGAGTGCATTCAACTCACAGACTTGAACATTGCTTTTGATAGAGCAGTTTGGAAACACTCCTTTTGTAAAATCTGCAAGTGTTTATTTGGAGCGCTTTGAGGCCTATCCTGGAAAAGGAAATATCGTCACATAATAACTAGACAGAAGCATTCTCAGAAACTTCTTTGTGATGAGTGCATTCTACTCACGGAGTTGAACCTTCTTTGTGATAGAAGAGTTTTCAATCTCTCTTTCTGTAGAATCTGCAAATGCACATTTGGAACTGTTGGAGGCCAACGCTGGAAAAGGAAACATCCTCACAGAGAAACTAGACAGAAGCATTCTCAGAAACTTGCTTGTGACGAGTGCATTCAACTCACAGACTTGAACCTTTCTTTTGAAAGAGCAGTTTTGGAACACTCTTTTTGTAGAATCTGCTAGTGTATATTTGGAGCGCTGTGAGGCCTATGCTGGGAAATGAAATATCTTCACCTAAAAACTAGACGGAAGCATTCTCCGAAACTTCTGTGTGATGAGTGCATTCAACTCACAGACTTGAACGTTCCTTTTGATAGAACAGTTTTGAAACACTCCTTTTGTAGAATCTGCAAGTGTTTCTTTCGAGTGCTTGGAGGCCTATGCTGGAAAAGGAAATGTCTTCAAATAACAACTACACAGAAGCATTCTCAGAAACTTCTTTGTGATGAGTGCATTCAACTCACAGACTTGAACCTTCCTTTTGAAAGAGCAGTTTTGAAACACTCTTTTTGTAGAATCTGCAAGTTGATATTTGGAGCACTTTGAGGCCTAGGCTGGGTAATGAAATATCTTCTCCTAAAAACTAGACAGAAGCATTCTCAGAAACTTCTGTGTGATGAGTGCATTCAACTCACAGTCTTGAACACTGCTTTTGATAGAGCAGTTTGGAAACACTCCTTTTGTAAAATCTGCAAGTGTTTATTTGGAGCGCATTGAGGCCTATCGTGGAAAAGGAAATATCTTCACATAATAACTAGACAGAAGCATTCTCAGAAACTTCTTTGTGATGAGTGCATTCTACGCACAGAGTTGAACCTTCTTTGTGATAGAAGAGTTTTCAAACTCTCTTTTTGTAGAATCTGCAAGTGCACATTTGGAACTGTTGGAGGCCAACGCTGGAAAAGGAAACATCCTCACATAGAAACTAGACAGAAGCATTCTCAGAAACTTGCTTGTGACGAGTGCATTCAACTCACAGACTTGAACCTTTCTTTTGAAAGAGCAGTTTTGGAACACTCTTTTTGTAGAATCTGCTAGTGTATATTTGGAGCGCTGTGAGGCCTATGCTGGGAAATGAAATATCTTCACCTAAAAACTAGACGGAAGCATTCTCCGAAACTTCTGTGTGATGAGTGCATTCAACTCACAGACTTGAACGTTACTTTTGATAGAACAGTTTTGAAACACTCCTTTTGTAGAATCTGCAAGTGTTTCTTTCGAGTGCTTGGAGGCCTATGCTGGAAAAGGAAATGTCTTCAAATAACAACTACACAGAAGCATTCTCAGAAACTTCTTTGTGATGAGTGCATTCAACTCACAGACTTGAACCTTCCTTTTGAAAGAGCAGTTTTGAAACACTCTTTTTGTAGAATCTGCTAGTGGATATTTGGAGCACTTTGAGGCCTATGCTGGGAAATGAAATATCTTCACATAAAAACTATACGGAAGCATTCTCAGAAACTTCTGTCTGATGAGTGCATTCAACTCACAGACTTGAATGTTCCATTTGATAGAACAGATTTGAAACACTCCTTTTGTACAATCTGCAAGTGTTTATTTCGAGTGCTTGGAGGCCTATGCTGGAAAAGGAAATGTCTTCAAATAACAACTACACAGAAGCATTCTCAGAAACTTCTTTGTGATGAGTGCATTCAACTCACAGACTTGAACCTTCCTTTTGAAAGAGCAGCTTTGAAACACTCTTTTTGTAGAATCTGCAAGTGGATATTTGGAGCGCTTTGTGGCCTATGCTGGGAAATGAAATATTTTCTCCTAAAAACTAGACAGAAGCATTCTCAGAAACTTCTGTGTGATGAGTGCATTCAACTCACAGACTTGAACACTGCTTTTGATAGAGCAGTTTGGAAACACCTTTTGTAAAATCTGCAAGTGTTTATTTGGAGCGCTTTGAGGCCTATCCTGGAAAAGGAAATACCTTCACATAATAACTAGACCGAAGCATTCTCAGAAACTACTTTGTGATGAGTGCATTCTACTCACAGAGTTGAACCTTCTTTGTGATAGAAGAGTTTTCAAACTCTCTTTTTGTAGAATCTGCAAGTGCACATTTGGAACTGTTGGAGGCCAATGCTGGAAAAGGAAATATCCTCACATAGAAACTAGACAGAAGCATTCTCAGAAAGTTGCTTGGACGAGTGCATTCAACTCACAGACTTGAACCTTTCTTTTGAAAGAGCAGTTTTGGAACACTCTTTTTGTAGAATCTGCTAGTGTATATTTGGAGCGCTGTGAGGCCTATGCTGGGAAATGAAATATCTTCACCTAAAAACTAGACGGAATCATTCTCAGAAACTTCTGTGTGATGAGTGCATTCAACTCACAGACTTGAACGTTCCTTTTGATAGAACAGTTTTGAAACACTCCTTTTGTACAATCTGCAAGTGTTTATTTCGAGCGCTTGGGGGTCTATGCTGGAAAAGGAAATGTCTTCAAATAACAACTACACAGAAGCATTCTCAGAAACTTCTTTGTGATGAGTGCCTTCAACTCACAGACTTGAACCTTCCTTTTGAAAGAGCAGTTTTGAAACACTCTTTTTGTAGAATCTGCAAGTGGATATTTGGAGCGCTTTGAGGCCTATGCTGGGAAATGAAATATCTTCTCCTAAAAACTAGACAGAAGCATTCTCAGAAACTTCTGTGTGATGAGTGCATTCAACTCACAGACTTGAACATTGCTTTTGATAGAGCAGTTTGGAAACACTCCTTTTGTAAAATCTGCAAGTGTTTATTTGGAGCGCTTTGAGGCCTATCCTTTAAAAGGAAATATCTTCACATAATAACTAGACAGAAGCATTCTCAGAAACTTCTTTGGATGAGTGCATTCTATTCACAGAGTTGAACCTTCTGTGTGATAGAAGAGTTTTCAAACTCTCTTTTTGTAGAATCTGCAAGTGCACATTTGGAACTGTTGGAGGCCAAAGCTGGAAAAGGAAACATCCTCACATAGGAACTAGACAGAAGCATTCTCAGAAACTTGCTTGTGACGAGTGCATTCAACTCACAGACTTGAACCTTTCTTTTGAAAGAGCAGTTTTGGAACACTCTTTTTGTAGAGTCTGCTAGTGTATATTTGGAGCGCTGTGAGGCCTATGCTGGGAAATGAAATATCTTCACCTAAAAACTAGACGGAAGCATTCTCAGAAACTTCTGTGTGATGAGTGCATTCAACTCACAGACTTGAACGTTCCTTTTGAGAGAACAGTTTTGAAACACTCCTTTTGTAGAATCTGCAAGTGTTTATTTCGAGTGCTTGGGGGCCTATGCTGGAAAAGGAAATGTCTTCAAATAACAACTACACAGAAGCATTCTCAGAAACTTCTTTGTGATGAGTGCCTTCAACTCACAGACTTGAACCTTCCTTTTGAAAGGGCAGTTTTGAAACACTCTTTTTGTAGAATCTGCAAGTGGATATTTGGAGCGCTTTGAGGCCTATGCTGGGAAATGGAATATCTTCTCCTAAAAACTAGACAGAAGCATTCTCAGAAACTTCTGTGTGATGAGTGCATTCAACTCACAGACTTGAACATTGCTTTTGATAGAGCAGTTTGGAAACACTCCTTTTGTAAAATCTGCAAGTGTTTATTTGGAGCGCTTTGAGGCCTATCCTGGAAAAGGAAATATCCTCACATAATAACTAGACAGAAGCATTCTCAGAAACTTCTTTGGATGAGTGCATTCTACTCACAGAGTTGAACCTTCTTTGGGATAGAAGAGTTTTCAAACTCTCTTTTTGTAGAATCTGCAAGTGCACATTTGTAACTGTTGGAGGCCAACGCTGGAAAAGGAAACATCCTCACATAGAAACTAGACAGAAGCATTCTCAGAAACTTGCTTGGACGAGTTCATTCAACTCACAGACTTGAACATTTCTTTTGAAAGAGCAGTTTTGGAACACTCTTTTTGTAGAATCTGCTAGTGTATATTTGGAGCGCTGTGAGGCCTATGCTGGGAAATGAAATATCTTCACCTAAAAACTAGACGGAAGCATTCTCAGAAACTTCTGTGTGATGAGTGCATTCAACTCACAGACTTGAACGTTCCTTTTGATAGAACAGTTTTGAAACAATCCTTTTGTACAATCTGCAAGTGTTTATTTCGAGCGCTTGGGGATCTATGCTGGAAAAGGAAATGTCTTCAAATAACAACTACACAGAAGCATTCTCAGAAACTTCTTTGTGATGAGTGCCTTCAACTCACAGACTTGAACCTTCCTTTTGAAAGAGCAGTTTTGAAACACTCTTTTTGTAGAATCTGCAAGTGGATATTTGGAGCGCTTTGAGGCCTATGCTGGGAAATGAAATATCTTCTCCTAAAAACTAGACAGAAGCATTCTCAGAAACTTCTGTGTGATGAGTGCATTCAAATCTCAGCCTTGAACATTGCTTTTGATAGAGCAGTTTGGAAACACTCCTTTTGTAAAATCTGCAACTGTTTATTTGGAGCGCTTTGAGGCCTATCCTGGAAAAGGAAATATCCTCACATAATAACTAGACAGAAGCATTCTCAGAAACTTCTTTGGATGACTGCATTCTACTCACAGAGTTGAACATTCTTTGTGATAGAAGAGTTTTCAAACTCTCTTTTTGTAGAATCTGCAAGTGCACTTTTGGAACTGTTGGAGGCCAACGCTGGAAAAGGAAACATCCTCACATAGAAACTAGACAGAAGCATTCTCAGAAACTTGCTTGTGACGAGTGCATTCAACTCACAGACTTGAACCTTTCTTTTGAAAGAGCAGTTTTGGAACACTCTTTTTGTAGAATCTGCTAGTGTATATTTGGAGCGCTGTGAGGCCTATGCTGGGAAATGAAATATCTTCACCTAAAAACTAGACGGAAGCATTCTCCGAAGCTTCTGTGTGATGAGTGCATTCAACTCACAGACTTGAACGTTCCTTTTGATAGAACAGTTTGGAAACACTCCTTTTTTAGAATCTGCAAGTCTTTATTTCGAGCGCTTGGAGGCCTATGCTGGAAAAGGAAATGTCTTCAAATAACAACTACACAGAAGCATTCTCAGAAACTTCTTTGTGATGAGTGCATTCAACTCACAGACTTGAACCTTCCTTTTGAAAGAGCAGTTTTGAAACACTCTTTTTGTAGAATCTGCAAGTGGATACTTGGAGCGCTTTGAGGCCTATGCTGGGATATGAAATATCTTCTCCTAAAAACTAGACAGAAGCATTCTCAGAAACTTCTGTGTGATGAGTGCATTCAACTCACAGACTTGAACATTGCTTTTGATAGAGCAGTTTGGAAACACTCCTTTTGTAAAATCTGCAAGTGTTTATTTGGAGCGCTTTGAGGGCTATCCTGGAAAAGGAAATATCTTCACATAATAACTAGACAGAAGCATTCTCAGAAACTTCTTTGTGATGAGTGCATTCTACTCACAGAGTTGAACCTTCTTTGTGATAGAAGAGTTTTCAAACTCTCTTTTTGTAGAATCTGCAAGTGCACATTTGGAACTGTTGGAGGCCAACGCTGGAAAAGGAAACATCCTCACTTAAAAACTAGACAGAAGCATTCTCAGAAACTTGCTTGTGACGAGTGCATTCAACTCACAGACTTGAACCTTTCTTTTGAAAGAGCAGTTTTGGAACACTCTTTTTGTAGAATCTGCTAGTGTATATTTGGAGCGCTGTGAGGCCTATGCTGGGAAATGAAATATCTTCACCTAAAAACTAGACGGAAGCATTCTCCGAAGCTTCTGTGTGATGAGTGCATTCAACTCACAGACTTGAACGCTCCTTTTGATAGAACAGTTTGGAAACACTCCTTTTGTACAATCTGCAAGTGTTTATTTCGAGTGCTTGGAGGCCTATGCTGGAAAAGGAAATGTCTTCAAATAACAACTACACAGAAGCATTCTCAGAAACTCCTTTGTGATGAGTGCATTCAACTCACAGACTTGAACCTTCCTTTTGAAAGAGCAGCTTTGAAACACTCTTTTTGTAGAATCTGCAAGTGGATATTTGGAGCGCTTTGAGGCCTATGCTGGGAAATGAAATATCTTCTCCTAAAAACTAGACAGAAGCATTCTCAGAAACTTCTGTGTGATGAGTGCATTCAACTCACAGACTTGAACACTGCTTTTGATAGAGCAGTTTGGAAACACTCCTTTTGTAAAATCTGCAAGTGTTTATTTGGAGCGCTTTGAGGCCTATCCTGGAAAAGGAAATATCTTCACATAATAACTAGACAGAAGCATTCTCAGAAACTTCTTTGTGATGAGTGCATTCTACGCACAGAGTTGAACCTTCTTTGTGATAGAAGAGTTTTCAAACTCTCTTTTTGTAGAATCTGCAAGTGCACATTTGGAACTGTTGGAGGCCAACGCTGGAAAAGGAAACATCCTCACATAGAAACTAGACAGAAGCATTCTCAGAAACTTGCTTGTGACGAGTGCATTCAACTCACAGACTTGAACCTTTCTTTTGAAAGAGCAGTTTTGGAACACTCTTTTTGTAGAATCTGCTAGTGTATATTTGGAGCGCTGTGAGGCCTATGCTGGGAAATGAAATATCTTCACCTAAAAACTAGACGGAAGCATTCTCCGAAACTTCTGTGTGATGAGTGCATTCAACTCACAGACTTGAACGTTCCTTTTGATAGAACAGTTTTGAAACACTCCTTTTGTAGAATCTGCAAGTGTTTCTTTCGAGTGCTTGGAGGCCTATGCTGGAAAAGGAAATGTCTTCAAATAACAACTACACAGAAGCATTCTCAGAAACTTCTTTGTGATGAGTGCATTCAACTCACAGACTTGAACCTTCCTTTTGAAAGAGCAGTTTTGAAACACTCTTTTTGTAGAATCTGCAAGTTGATATTTGGAGCACTTTGAGGCCTAGGCTGGGTAATGAAATATCTTCTCCTAAAAACTAGACAGAAGCATTCTCAGAAACTTCTGTGTGATGAGTGCATTCAACTCACAGTCTTGAACACTGCTTTTGATAGAGCAGTTTGGAAACACTCCTTTTGTAAAATCTGCAAGTGTTTATTTGGAGCGCATTGAGGCCTATCGTGGAAAAGGAAATATCTTCACATAATAACTAGACAGAAGCATTCTCAGAAACTTCTTTGTGATGAGTGCATTCTACGCACAGAGTTGAACCTTCTTTGTGATAGAAGAGTTTTCAAACTCTCTTTTTGTAGAATCTGCAAGTGCACATTTGGAACTGTTGGAGGCCAACGCTGGAAAAGGAAACATCCTCACATAGAAACTAGACAGAAGCATTCTCAGAAACTTGCTTGTGACGAGTGCATTCAACTCACAGACTTGAACCTTTCTTTTGAAAGAGCAGTTTTGGAACACTCTTTTTGTAGAATCTGCTAGTGTATATTTGGAGCGCTGTGAGGCCTATGCTGGGAAATGAAATATCTTCACCTAAAAACTAGACGGAAGCATTCTCCGAAACTTCTGTGTGATGAGTGCATTCAACTCACAGACTTGAACGTTACTTTTGATAGAACAGTTTTGAAACACTCCTTTTGTAGAATCTGCAAGTGTTTATTTCGAGTGCTTGGAGGCCTATGCTGGAAAAGGAAATGTCTTCAAATAACAACTACACAGAAGCATTCTCAGAAACTTCTTTGTGATGAGTGCATTCAACTCACAGACTTGAACCTTCCTTTTGAAAGAGCAGTTTTGAAACACTCTTTTTGTAGAATCTGCTAGTGGATATTTGGAGCACTTTGAGGCCTATGCTGGGAAATGAAATATCTTCACATAAAAACTATACGGAAGCATTCTCAGAAACTTCTGTCTGATGAGTGCATTCAACTCACAGACTTGAATGTTCCATTTGATAGAACAGATTTGAAACACTCCTTTTGTACAATCTGCAAGTGTTTATTTCGAGTGCTTGGAGGCCTATGCTGGAAAAGGAAATGTCTTCAAATAACAACTACACAGAAGCATTCTCAGAAACTTCTTTGTGATGAGTGCATTCAACTCACAGACTTGAACCTTCCTTTTGAAAGAGCAGCTTTGAAACACTCTTTTTGTAGAATCTGCAAGTGGATATTTGGAGCGCTTTGTGGCCTATGCTGGGAAATGAAATATTTTCTCCTAAAAACTAGACAGAAGCATTCTCAGAAACTTCTGTGTGATGAGTGCATTCAACTCACAGACTTGAACACTGCTTTTGATAGAGCAGTTTGGAAACACCTTTTGTAAAATCTGCAAGTGTTTATTTGGAGCGCTTTGAGGCCTATCCTGGAAAAGGAAATACCTTCACATAATAACTAGACCGAAGCATTCTCAGAAACTACTTTGTGATGAGTGCATTCTACTCACAGAGTTGAACCTTCTTTGTGATAGAAGAGTTTTCAAACTCTCTTTTTGTAGAATCTGCAAGTGCACATTTGGAACTGTTGGAGGCCAATGCTGGAAAAGGAAATATCCTCACATAGAAACTAGACAGAAGCATTCTCAGAAAGTTGCTTGGACGAGTGCATTCAACTCACAGACTTGAACCTTTCTTTTGAAAGAGCAGTTTTGGAACACTCTTTTTGTAGAATCTGCTAGTGTATATTTGGAGCGCTGTGAGGCCTATGCTGGGAAATGAAATATCTTCACCTAAAAACTAGACGGAATCATTCTCAGAAACTTCTGTGTGATGAGTGCATTCAACTCACAGACTTGAACGTTCCTTTTGATAGAACAGTTTTGAAACACTCCTTTTGTACAATCTGCAAGTGTTTATTTCGAGCGCTTGGGGGTCTATGCTGGAAAAGGAAATGTCTTCAAATAACAACTACACAGAAGCATTCTCAGAAACTTCTTTGTGATGAGTGCCTTCAACTCACAGACTTGAACCTTCCTTTTGAAAGAGCAGTTTTGAAACACTCTTTTTGTAGAATCTGCAAGTGGATATTTGGAGCGCTTTGAGGCCTATGCTGGGAAATGAAATATCTTCTCCTAAAAACTAGACAGAAGCATTCTCAGAAACTTCTGTGTGATGAGTGCATTCAACTCACAGACTTGAACATTGCTTTTGATAGAGCAGTTTGGAAACACTCCTTTTGTAAAATCTGCAAGTGTTTATTTGGAGCGCTTTGAGGCCTATCCTTTAAAAGGAAATATCTTCACATAATAACTAGACAGAAGCATTCTCAGAAACTTCTTTGGATGAGTGCATTCTATTCACAGAGTTGAACCTTCTGTGTGATAGAAGAGTTTTCAAACTCTCTTTTTGTAGAATCTGCAAGTGCACATTTGGAACTGTTGGAGGCCAAAGCTGGAAAAGGAAACATCCTCACATAGGAACTAGACAGAAGCATTCTCAGAAACTTGCTTGTGACGAGTGCATTCAACTCACAGACTTGAACCTTTCTTTTGAAAGAGCAGTTTTGGAACACTCTTTTTGTAGAGTCTGCTAGTGTATATTTGGAGCGCTGTGAGGCCTATGCTGGGAAATGAAATATCTTCACCTAAAAACTAGACGGAAGCATTCTCAGAAACTTCTGTGTGATGAGTGCATTCAACTCACAGACTTGAACGTTCCTTTTGAGAGAACAGTTTTGAAACACTCCTTTTGTAGAATCTGCAAGTGTTTATTTCGAGTGCTTGGGGGCCTATGCTGGAAAAGGAAATGTCTTCAAATAACAACTACACAGAAGCATTCTCAGAAACTTCTTTGTGATGAGTGCCTTCAACTCACAGACTTGAACCTTCCTTTTGAAAGGGCAGTTTTGAAACACTCTTTTTGTAGAATCTGCAAGTGGATATTTGGAGCGCTTTGAGGCCTATGCTGGGAAATGGAATATCTTCTCCTAAAAACTAGACAGAAGCATTCTCAGAAACTTCTGTGTGATGAGTGCATTCAACTCACAGACTTGAACATTGCTTTTGATAGAGCAGTTTGGAAACACTCCTTTTGTAAAATCTGCAAGTGTTTATTTGGAGCGCTTTGAGGCCTATCCTGGAAAAGGAAATATCCTCACATAATAACTAGACAGAAGCATTCTCAGAAACTTCTTTGTGATGAGTGCATTCTACTCACAGAGTTGAACCTTCTTTGGGATAGAAGAGTTTTCAAACTCTCTTTTTGTAGAATCTGCAAGTGCACATTTGTAACTGTTGGAGGCCAACACTGGAAAAGGAAACATCCTCACATAGAAACTAGACAGAAGCATTCTCAGAAACTTGCTTGGACGAGTTCATTCAACTCACAGACTTGAATATTTCTTTTGAAAGAGCAGTTTTGGAACACTCTTTTTGTAGAATCTGCTAGTGTATATTTGGAGCGCTGTGAGGCCTATGCTGGGAAATGAAATATCTTCACCTAAAAACTAGACGGAAGCATTCTCAGAAACTTCTGTGTGATGAGTGCATTCAACTCACAGACTTGAACGTTCCTTTTGATAGAACAGTTTTGAAACACTCCTTTTGTACAATCTGCAAGTGTTTATTTCGAGCGCTTGGGGATCTATGCTGGAAAAGGAAATGTCTTCAAATAACAACTACACAGAAGCATTCTCAGAAACTTCTTTGTGATGAGTGCCTTCAACTCACAGACTTGAACCTTCCTTTTGAAAGAGCAGTTTTGAAACACTCTTTTTGTAGAATCTGCAAGTGGATATTTGGAGCGCTTTGAGGCCTATGCTGGGAAATGAAATATCTTCTCCTAAAAACTAGACAGAAGCATTCTCAGAAACTTCTGTGTGATGAGTGCATTCAAATCTCAGCCTTGAACATTGCTTTTGATAGAGCAGTTTGGAAACACTCCTTTTGTAAAATCTGCAACTGTTTATTTGGAGCGCTTTGAGGCCTATCCTGGAAAAGGAAATATCCTCACATAATAACTAGACAGAAGCATTCTCAGAAACTTCTTTGGATGACTGCATTCTACTCACAGAGTTGAACATTCTTTGTGATAGAAGAGTTTTCAAACTCTCTTTTTGTAGAATCTGCAAGTGCACTTTTGGAACTGTTGGAGGCCAACGCTGGAAAAGGAAACATCCTCACATAGAAACTAGACAGAAGCATTCTCAGAAACTTGCTTGTGACGAGTGCATTCAACTCACAGACTTGAACCTTTCTTTTGAAAGAGCAGTTTTGGAACACTCTTTTTGTAGAATCTGCTAGTGTATATTTGGAGCGCTGTGAGGCCTATGCTGGGAAATGAAATATCTTCACCTAAAAACTAGACGGAAGCATTCTCCGAAGCTTCTGTGTGATGAGTGCATTCAACTCACAGACTTGAACGTTCCTTTTGATAGAACAGTTTGGAAACACTCCTTTTTTAGAATCTGCAAGTCTTTATTTCGAGCGCTTGGAGGCCTATGCTGGAAAAGGAAATGTCTTCAAATAACAACTACACAGAAGCATTCTCAGAAACTTCTTTGTGATGAGTGCATTCAACTCACAGACTTGAACCTTCCTTTTGAAAGAGCAGTTTTGAAACACTCTTTTTGTAGAATCTGCAAGTGGATACTTGGAGCGCTTTGAGGCCTATGCTGGGATATGAAATATCTTCTCCTAAAAACTAGACAGAAGCATTCTCAGAAACTTCTGTGTGATGAGTGCATTCAACTCACAGACTTGAACATTGCTTTTGATAGAGCAGTTTGGAAACACTCCTTTTGTAAAATCTGCAAGTGTTTATTTGGAGCGCTTTGAGGGCTATCCTGGAAAAGGAAATATCTTCACATAATAACTAGACAGAAGCATTCTCAGAAACTTCTTTGTGATGAGTGCATTCTACTCACAGAGTTGAACCTTCTTTGTGATAGAAGAGTTTTCAAACTCTCTTTTTGTAGAATCTGCAAGTGCACATTTGGAACTGTTGGAGGCCAACGCTGGAAAAGGAAACATCCTCACTTAAAAACTAGACAGAAGCATTCTCAGAAACTTGCTTGTGACGAGTGCATTCAACTCACAGACTTGAACCTTTCTTTTGAAAGAGCAGTTTTGGAACACTCTTTTTGTAGAGTCTGCTAGTGTATATTTGGAGCGCTGTGAGGCCTATGCTGGGAAATGAAATATCTTCACCTAAAAACTAGACGGAAGCATTCTCCGAAACTTCTGTGTGATGAGTGCATTCAACTCACAGACTTGAACGTTCCTTTTGATAGAACAGTTTTGAAACACTCCTTTTGTAGAATCTGCAAGTGTTTCTTTCGAGTGCTTGGAGGCCTATGCTGGAAAAGGAAATGTCTTCAAATAACAACTACACAGAAGCATTCTCAGAAACTTCTTTGTGATGAGTGCATTCAACTCACAGACTTGAACCTTCCTTTTGAAAGAGCAGTTTTGAAACACTCTTTTTGTAGAATCTGCAAGTTGATATTTGGAGCACTTTGAGGCCTAGGCTGGGTAATGAAATATCTTCTCCTAAAAAGTAGACAGAAGCATTCTCAGAAACTTCTGTGTGATGAGTGCATTCAACTCACAGTCTTGAACACTGCTTTTGATAGAGCAGTTTGGAAACACTCCTTTTGTAAAATCTGCAAGTGTTTATTTGGAGCGCATTGAGGCCTATCGTGGAAAAGGAAATATCTTCACATAATAACTAGACAGAAGCATTCTCAGAAACTTCTTTGTGATGAGTGCATTCTACGCACAGAGTTGAACCTTCTTTGTGATAGAAGAGTTTTCAAACTCTCTTTTTGTAGAATCTGCAAGTGCACATTTGGAACTGTTGGAGGCCAACGCTGGAAAAGGAAACATCCTCACATAGAAACTAGACAGAAGCATTCTCAGAAACTTGCTTGTGACGAGTGCATTCAACTCACAGACTTGAACCTTTCTTTTGAAAGAGCAGTTTTGGAACACTCTTTTTGTAGAATCTGCTAGTGTATATTTGGAGCGCTGTGAGGCCTATGCTGGGAAATGAAATATCTTCACCTAAAAACTAGACGGAAGCATTCTCCGAAACTTCTGTGTGATGAGTGCATTCAACTCACAGACTTGAACGTTACTTTTGATAGAACAGTTTTGAAACACTCCTTTTGTAGAATCTGCAAGTGTTTCTTTCGAGTGCTTGGAGGCCTATGCTGGAAAAGGAAATGTCTTCAAATAACAACTACACAGAAGCATTCTCAGAAACTTCTTTGTGATGAGTGCATTCAACTCACAGACTTGAACCTTCCTTTTGAAAGAGCAGTTTTGAAACACTCTTTTTGTAGAATCTGCTAGTGGATATTTGGAGCACTTTGAGGCCTATGCTGGGAAATGAAATATCTTCACATAAAAACTATACGGAAGCATTCTCAGAAACTTCTGTCTGATGAGTGCATTCAACTCACAGACTTGAATGTTCCATTTGATAGAACAGGTTTGAAACACTCCTTTTGTACAATCTGCAAGTGTTTATTTCGAGTGCTTGGAGGCCTATGCTGGAAAAGGAAATGTCTTCAAATAACAACTACACAGAAGCATTCTCAGAAACTTCTTTGTGATGAGTGCATTCAACTCACAGACTTGAACCTTCCTTTTGAAAGAGCAGCTTTGAAACACTCTTTTTGTAGAATCTGCAAGTGGATATTTGGAGCGCTTTGAGGCCTATGCTGGGAAATGAAATATCTTCTCCTAAAAACTAGACAGAAGCATTCTCAGAAACTTCTGTGTGATGAGTGCATTCAACTCACAGACTTGAACATTGCTTTTGATAGAGCAGTTTGGAAACACTCCTTTTGTAAAATCTGCAAGTGTTTATTTGGAGCGCTTTGAGGCCTATCCTTTAAAAGGAAATATCTTCACATAATAACTAGACAGAAGCATTCTCAGAAACTTCTTTGGATGAGTGCATTCTATTCACAGAGTTGAACCTTCTGTGTGATAGAAGAGTTTTCAAACTCTCTTTTTGTAGAATCTGCAAGTGCACATTTGGAACTGTTGGAGGCCAAAGCTGGAAAAGGAAACATCCTCACATAGGAACTAGACAGAAGCATTCTCAGAAACTTGCTTGTGACGAGTGCATTCAACTCACAGACTTGAACCTTTCTTTTGAAAGAGCAGTTTTGGAACACTCTTTTTGTAGAGTCTGCTAGTGTATATTTGGAGCGCTGTGAGGCCTATGCTGGGAAATGAAATATCTTCACCTAAAAACTAGACGGAAGCATTCTCAGAAACTTCTGTGTGATGAGTGCATTCAACTCACAGACTTGAACGTTCCTTTTGATAGAACAGTTTTGAAACACTCCTTTTGTAGAATCTGCAAGTGTTTATTTCGAGTGCTTGGGGGCCTATGCTGGAAAAGGAAATGTCTTCAAATAACAACTACACAGAAGCATTCTCAGAAACTTCTTTGTGATGAGTGCCTTCAACTCACAGACTTGAACCTTCCTTTTG
Organism: Pongo pygmaeus; assembly: GCF_028885625.2. Taxonomy (NCBI): domain Eukaryota; kingdom Metazoa; phylum Chordata; class Mammalia; order Primates; family Hominidae; genus Pongo; species Pongo pygmaeus. Next base: position 41,940,437 of record NC_072392.2, read on the forward strand.
AAAGGGCAGTTTTGAAACACTCTTTTTGTAGAATCTGCAAGTGGATATTTGGAGCGCTTTGAGGCCTATGCTGGGAAATGGAATATCTTCTCCTAAAAACTAGACAGAAGCATTCTCAGAAACTTCTGTGTGATGAGTGCATTCAACTCACAGACTTGAACATTGCTTTTGATAGAGCAGTTTGGAAACACTCCTTTTGTAAAATCTGCAAGTGTTTATTTGGAGCGCTTTGAGGCCTATCCTGGAAAAGGAAATATCCTCACATAATAACTAGACAGAAGCATTCTCAGAAACTTCTTTGTGATGAGTGCATTCTACTCACAGAGTTGAACCTTCTTTGGGATAGAAGAGTTTTCAAACTCTCTTTTTGTAGAATCTGCAAGTGCACATTTGTAACTGTTGGAGGCCAACGCTGGAAAAGGAAACATCCTCACATAGAAACTAGACAGAAGCATTCTCAGAAACTTGCTTGGACGAGTTCATTCAACTCACAGACTTGAACATTTCTTTTGAAAGAGCAGTTTTGGAACACTCTTTTTGTAGAATCTGCTAGTGTATATTTGGAGCGCTGTGAGGCCTATGCTGGGAAATGAAATATCTTCACCTAAAAACTAGACGGAAGCATTCTCAGAAACTTCTGTGTGATGAGTGCATTCAACTCACAGACTTGAACGTTCCTTTTGATAGAACAGTTTTGAAACACTCCTTTTGTACAATCTGCAAGTGTTTATTTCGAGCGCTTGGGGATCTATGCTGGAAAAGGAAATGTCTTCAAATAACAACTACACAGAAGCATTCTCAGAAACTTCTTTGTGATGAGTGCATTCAACTCACAGACTTGAACCTTCCTTTTGAAAGAGCAGTTTTGAAACACTCTTTTTGTAGAATCTGCAAGTGGATATTTGGAGCGCTTTGAGGCCTATGCTGGGAAATGAAATATCTCCTCCTAAAAACTAGACAGAAGCATTCTCAGAAACTTCTGTGTGATGAGTGCATTCAAATCTCAGCCTTGAACATTGCTTTTGATAGAGCAGTTTGGAAACACTCCTTTTGTAAAATCTGCAACTGTTTATTTGGAGCGCTTTGAGGCCTATCCTGGAAAAGGAAATATCCTCACATAATAACTAGACAGAAGCATTCTCAGAAACTTCTTTGGATGACTGCATTCTACTCACAGAGTTGAACATTCTTTGTGATAGAAGAGTTTTCAAACTCTCTTTTTGTAGAATCTGCAAGTGCACTTTTGGAACTGTTGGAGGCCAACGCTGGAAAAGGAAACATCCTCACATAGAAACTAGACAGAAGCATTCTCAGAAACTTGCTTGTGAGGAGTGCATTCAACTCACAGACTTGAACTTTTCTTTTGAAAGAGCAGTTTTGGAACACTCTTTTTGTAGAATCTGCTAGTGTATATTTGGAGCGCTATGAGGCCTATGCTGGGAAATGAAATATCTTCACCTAAAAACTAGACGGAAGCATTCTCAGAAAACTCTGTGTGATGAGTGCATTCAACTCACAGACTTGAACGTTCCTTTTGATAGAACAGTTTTGAAACACTCCTTTTTTAGAATCTGCAAGTCTTTATTTCGAGCGCTTGGAGGCCTATGCTGGAAAAGGAAATGTCTTCAAATAACAACTACACAGAAGCATTCTCAGAAACTTCTTTGTGATGAGTGCATTCAACTCACAGACTTGAACCTTCCTTTTGAAAGAGCAGTTTTGAAACACTCTTTTTGTAGAATCTGCAAGTGGATATTTGGAGCGCTTTGAGGTCTATGCTGTGATATGAAATATCTTCTCCTAAAAACTAGACAGAAGCATTCTCAGAAACTTCTGTGTGATGAGTGCATTCAACTCACAGACTTGAACATTGCTTTTGATAGAGCAGTTTGGAAACACTCCTTTTGTAAAATCTGCAAGTGTTTATTTGGAGCGCTTTGAGGGCTATCCTGGAAAAGGAAATATCGTCACATAATAACTAGACAGAAGCATTCTCAGAAACTTCTTTGTGATGAGTGCATTCTACTCACGGAGTTGAACCTTCTTTGTGATAGAAGAGTTTTCAATCTCTCTTTCTGTAGAATCTGCAAGTGCACATTTGGAACTGTTAGACGCCAACGCTGGAAAAGGAAACATCCTCACATAGAAACTAGACAGAAGCATTCTCAGAAACTTGCTTGTGACGAGTGCATTCAACTCACAGACTTGAACCTTTCTTTTGAAAGAGCAGTTTTGGAACACTCTTTTTGTAGAATCTGCTAGTGTATATTTGGAGCGCTGTGAGGCCTATGCTGGGAAATGAAATATCTTCACCTAAAAACTAGACGGAAGCATTCTCAGAAACTTCTGTGTGATGAGTGCATTCAACTCACAGACTTGAACGTTCCTTTTTATAGAACAGTTTTGAAACACTCCTTTGTAGAATCTGCAAGTGTTTCTTTCGAGAGCTTGGAGGCCTATGCTGGAAAAGGAAATGTCTTCAAATAACAACTACACAGAAGCATTCTCAGAAACTTCTTTGTGATGAGTGCATTCAACTCACAGACTTGAACCTTCCTTTTGAAAGAGCAGTTTTGAAACACTCTTTTTGTAGAATCTGCAAGTGGATATTTGGAGCGCTTTGAGGTCTATGCTGTGATATGAAATATCTTCTCCTAAAAACTAGACAGAAGCATTCTCAGAAACTTCTGTGTGATGAGTGCATTCAACTCACAGACTTGAACATTGCTTTTGATAGAGCAGTTTGGAAACACTCCTTTTGTAAAATCTGCAAGTGTTTATTTGGAGCGCTTTGAGGCCTATCCTGGAAAAGGAAATATCGTCACATAATAACTAGACAGAAGCATTCTCAGAAACTTCTTTGGATGAGTGCATTCTACTCACAGAGTTGAACATTCTTTGTGATAGAAGAGTTTTCAAACTCTCTTTTTGTAGAATCTGCAAGTGCACTTTTGGAACTGTTGGAGGCCAACGCTGGAAAAGGAAACATCCTCACATAGAAACTAGACAGAAGCATTCTCAGAAACTTGCTTGTGACGAGTGCATTCAACTCACAGACTTGAACCTTTCTTTTGAAAGACCAGTTTTGGAACACTCTTTTTGTAGAATCTGCTAGTGTATATTTGGAGCGCTGTGAGGCCTATGCTGGGAAATGAAATATCTTCACCTAAAAACTAGACGGAAGCATTCTCAGAAACTTCTGTGTGATGAGTGCATTCAACTCACAGACTTGAACGTTCCTTTTGATAGAGCAGTTTTGAAACACTCCTTTTGTAGAATCTGCAAGTGTTTATTTCGAGTGCTTGGAGGCCTATGCTGGAAAAGGAAATGTCTTCAAATAACAACTACACAGAAGCATTCTCAGAAACTCCTTTGTGATGAGTGCATTCAACTCACAGACTTGAACCTTCCTTTTGAAAGAGCAGCTTTGAAACACTCTTTTTGTAGAATCTGCAAGTGGATATTTGGAGCGCTTTGAGGCCTATGCTGGGAAATGAAATATCTTCTCCTAAAAACTAGACAGAAGCATTCTCAGAAACTTCTGTGTGATGAGTGCATTCAACTCACAGACTTGAACATTGCTTTTGATAGAGCAGTTTGGAAACACTCCTTTTGTAAAATCTGCAAGTGTTTATTTGGAGCGCTTTGAGGCCTATCCTGGAAAAGGAAATATCCTCACATAATAACTAGACAGAAGCATTCTCAGAAACTTCTTTGTGATGAGTGCATTCTACTCACAGAGTTGAACCTTCTTTGTGATAGAAGAGTTTTCAAACTCTCTTTTTGTAGAATCTGCAAGTGCACATTTGGAACTGTTGGAGTCCAACGCTGGAAAAGGAAACATCCTCACATAGAAACTAGACAGAAGCATTCTCAGAAACTTGCTTGGACGAGTGCATTCAACTCACAGACTTGAACCTTTCTTTTGAAAGAGCAGTTTTGGAACACTCTTTTTGTAGAATCTGCTAGTGTATATTTGGAGCGCTGTGAGGCCTATGCTGGGAAATGAAATATCTTCACCTAAAAACTAGACGGAAGCAATCTCCGAAACTTCTGTGTGATGAGTGCATTCAACTCACAGACTTGAACGTTCCTTTTGATAGAACAGTTTTGAAACACTCCTTTTGTAGAATCTGCAAGTGTTTATTTCGAGTGCTTGGGGGTCTATGCTGGAAAAGGAAATGTCTTCAAATAACAACTACACAGAAGCATTCTCAGAAACTTCTTTGTGATGAGTGCCTTCAACTCACAGACTTGAACCTTCCTTTTGAAAGAGCAGTTTTGAAACACTCTTTTTGTAGAATCTGCAAGTGGATATTTGGAGCGCTTTGAGGCCTATGCTGGGAAATGAAATATCTTCTCCTAAAAACTAGACAGAAGCATTCTCAGAAACTTCTGTGTGATGAGTGCATTCAACTCACAGATTTGAACACTGCTTTTGATAGAGCAGTTTGGAAACACTCCTTTTGTAAAATCTGCAAGTGTTTATTTGGAGCGCTTTGAGGCCTATCCTGGAAAAGGAAATATCTTCACATAATAACTAGACAGAAGCATTCTCAGAAACTTCTTTGTGATGAGTGCATTCTACTCACAGAGCTGAACCTTCTTTGTGATAGAAGAGTTTTCAAACTCTCTTTTTGTAGAATCTGCAAGTGCACATTTGGAACTGTTGGAGGCCAACGCTGGAAAAGGAAACATCCTCACATAGAAACTAGACAGAAGCATTCTCAGAAACTTGCTTGTGACGAGTGCATTCAACTCACAGACTTGAACCTTTCTTTTGAAAGAGCAGTTTTGGAACACTCTTTTTGTAGAATCTGCTAGTGTATATTTGGAGCGCTGTGAGGCCTATGCTGGGAAATGAAATATCTTCACCTGAAAACTAGACGGAAGCATTCTCCGAAACTTCTGTGTGATGAGTGCATTCAACTCACAGACTTGAACGTTCCTTTTGAGAGAACAGTTTTGAAACACTCCTTTTGTAGAATCTGCAAGTGTTTATTTCGAACGCTTGGAGGCCTACGCTGGAAAAGGAAATGTCTTCAAATAACAACTACACAGAAGCATTCTCAGAAACTTCTTTGTGATGAGTGCATTCAACTCACAGACTTGAACCTTCCTTTTGAAAGAGCAGTTTTGAAACACTCTTTTTGTAGAATCTGCAAGTGGATATTTGGAGCGCTTTGAGGTCTATGCTGTGATATGAAATATCTTCTCCTAAAAACTAGACAGAAGCATTCTCAGAAACTTCTGTGTGATGAGTGCATTCAACTCACAGACTTGAACATTGCTTTTGATAGAGCAGTTTGGAAACACTCCTTTTGTAAAATCTGCAAGTGTTTATTTGGAGCGCTTTGAGGGCTATCCTGGAAAAGGAAATATCGTCACATAATAACTAGACAGAAGCATTCTCAGAAACTTCTTTGTGATGAGTGCATTCTACTCACGGAGTTGAACCTTCTTTGTGATAGAAGAGTTTTCAATCTCTCTTTCTGTAGAATCTGCAAGTGCACATTTGGAACTGTTAGACGCCAACGCTGGAAAAGGAAACATCCTCACATAGAAACTAGACAGAAGCATTCTCAGAAACTTGCTTGTGACGAGTGCATTCAACTCACAGACTTGAACCTTTCTTTTGAAAGAGCAGTTTTGGAACACTCTTTTTGTAGAATCTGCTAGTGTATATTTGGAGCGCTGTGAGGCCTATGCTGGGAAATGAAATATCTTCACCTAAAAACTAGACGGAAGCATTCTCAGAAACTTCTGTGTGATGAGTGCATTCAACTCACAGACTTGAACGTTCCTTTTTATAGAACAGTTTTGAAACACTCCTTTGTAGAATCTGCAAGTGTTTCTTTCGAGAGCTTGGAGGCCTATGCTGGAAAAGGAAATGTCTTCAAATAACAACTACACAGAAGCATTCTCAGAAACTTCTTTGTGATGAGTGCATTCAACTCACAGACTTGAACCTTCCTTTTGAAAGAGCAGTTTGAAACACTCTTTTTGTAGAATCTGCAAGTTGATATTTGGAGCACTTTGAGGCCTATGCTGGGAAATGAAATATCTTCTCCTAAAAACTAGACAGAAGCATTCTCAGAAACTTCTGTGTGATGAGTGCATTCAACTCACAGTCTTGAACACTGCTTTTGATAGAGCAGTTTGGAAACACTCCTTTTGTAAAATCTGCAAGTGTTTATTTGGAGCGCATTGAGGCCTATCCTGGAAAAGGAAATATCTTCACATAATAACTAGACAGAAGCATTCTCAGAAACTTCTTTGTGATGAGTGCATTCTACGCACAGAGTTGAACCTTCTTTGTGATAGAAGAGTTTTCAAACTCTCTTTTTGTAGAATCTGCAAGTGCACATTTGGAACTGTTGGAGGCCAACGCTGGAAAAGGAAACATCCTCACTTAGAAACTAGACAGAAGCATTCTCAGAAACTTGCTTGTGACGAGTGCATTCAACTCACAGACTTGAACCTTTCTTTTGAAAGAGCAGTTTTGGAACACTCTTTTTGTAGAATCTGCTAGTGTATATTTGGAGCGCTGTGAGGCCTATGCTGGGAAATGAAATATCTTCACCTAAAAACTAGACGGAAGCATTCTCAGAAACTTCTGTGTGATGAGTGCATTCAACTCGCAGGCTTGAACGTTCCTTTTGATAGAACAGTTTTGAAACACTCCTTTTGTAGAATCTGCAAGTGTTTATTTCGAGTGCTTGGGGGCCTATGCTGGAAAAGGAAATGTCTTCAAATAACAACTACACAGAAGCATTCTCAGAAACTTCTTTGTGATGAGTGCATTCAACTCACAGACTTGAACGTTCCTTTTGAAAGAGCAGTTTTGAAACACTCTTTTTGTAGAATCTGCAAGTGGATATTTGGATCGCTTTGAGGCCTATGCTGGGAAATGAAATATCTTCTCCTAAAAACTTGAGAGAAGCATTCTCAGAAACTTCTGTGTGATGAGTGCATTCAACTCACAGACTTGAACACTGCTTTTGATAGAGCAGTTTGGAAACACTCCTTTTGTAAAATCTGCAAGTGTTTATTTGGAGCGCTTTGAGGCCTATCCTGGAAAAGGAAATATCGTCACATAATAACTAGACAGAAGCATTCTCAGAAACTTCTTTGTGATGAGTGCATTCTACTCACAGAGCTGAACCTTCTTTGTGATAGAAGAGTTTTCAAACTCTCTTTTTGTAGAATCTGCAAGTGCACATTTGGAACTGTTGGAGGCCAATGCTGGAAAAGGAAACAGCCTCACATAGAAACTAGACAGAAGCATTCTCAGAAACTTGCTTGTGACGAGTGCATTCAACTCACAGACTTGAACCTTTCTTTTGAAAGAGCAGTTTTGGAACACTCTTTTTGTAGAATCTGCTAGTGTATATTTGGAGCGCTGTGAGGCCTATGCTGGGAAATGAAATATCTTCACCTAAAAACTAGACGGAAGCATTCTCAGAAACTTCTGTGTGATGAGTGCATTCAACTCACAGACTTGAACGTTCCTTTTGATAGAACAGTTTTGAAACACTCCTTTTGTAGAATCTGCAAGTGTTTATTTCGAGTGCTAGGGGGTCTATGCTGGAAAAGGAAATGTCTTCAAATAACAACTACACAGAAGCATTCTCAGAAACTTCTTTGTGATGAGTGCCTTCAACTCACAGACTTGAACCTTCCTTTTGAAAGAGCAGTTTTGAAACACTCTTTTTGTAGAATCTGCAAGTGGATATTTGGAGCGCTTTGAGGCCTATGCTGGGAAATGAAATATCTTCTCCTAAAAACTAGACAGAAGCATTCTCAGAAACTTCTGTGTGATGAGTGCATTCAACTCACAGATTTGAACACTGCTTTTGATAGAGCAGTTTGGAAACACTCCTTTTGTAAAATCTGCAAGTGTTTATTTGGAGCGCTTTGAGGCCTATCCTGGAAAAGGAAATATCTTCACATAATAACTAGACAGAAGCATTCTCAGAAACTTCTTTGTGATGAGTGCATTCTACTCACAGAGCTGAACCTTCTTTGTGATAGAAGAGTTTTCAAACTCTCTTTTTGTAGAATCTGCAAGTGCACATTTGGAACTGTTGGAGGCCAACGCTGGAAAAGGAAACATCCTCACATAGAAACTAGACAGAAGCATTCTCAGAAACTTGCTTGTGACGAGTGCATTCAACTCACAGACTTGAACCTTTCTTTTGAAAGAGCAGTTTTGGAACACTCTTTTTGTAGAATCTGCTAGTGTATATTTGGAGCGCTGTGAGGCCTATGCTGGGAAATGAAATATCTTCACCTGAAAACTAGACGGAAGCATTCTCCGAAACTTCTGTGTGATGAGTGCATTCAACTCACAGACTTGAACGTTCCTTTTGAGAGAACAGTTTTGAAACACTCCTTTTGTAGAATCTGCAAGTGTTTATTTCGAACGCTTGGAGGCCTACGCTGGAAAAGGAAATGTCTTCAAATAACAACTACACAGAAGCATTCTCAGAAACTTCTTTGTGATGAGTGCATTCAACTCACAGACTTGAACCTTCCTTTTGAAAGAGCAGTTTTGAAACACTCTTTTTGTAGAATCTGCAAGTGGATATTTGGAGCGCTTTGAGGTCTATGCTGTGATATGAAATATCTTCTCCTAAAAACTAGACAGAAGCATTCTCAGAAACTTCTGTGTGATGAGTGCATTCAACTCACAGACTTGAACATTGCTTTTGATAGAGCAGTTTGGAAACACTCCTTTTGTAAAATCTGCAAGTGTTTATTTGGAGCGCTTTGAGGGCTATCCTGGAAAAGGAAATATCGTCACATAATAACTAGACAGAAGCATTCTCAGAAACTTCTTTGTGATGAGTGCATTCTACTCACGGAGTTGAACCTTCTTTGTGATAGAAGAGTTTTCAATCTCTCTTTCTGTAGAATCTGCAAGTGCACATTTGGAACTGTTAGACGCCAACGCTGGAAAAGGAAACATCCTCACATAGAAACTAGACAGAAGCATTCTCAGAAACTTGCTTGTGACGAGTGCATTCAACTCACAGACTTGAACCTTTCTTTTGAAAGAGCAGTTTTGGAACACTCTTTTTGTAGAATCTGCTAGTGTATATTTGGAGCGCTGTGAGGCCTATGCTGGGAAATGAAACATCTTCACCTAAAAACTAGACGGAAGCATTCTCAGAAACTTCTGTGTGATGAGTGCATTCAACTCACAGACTTGAACGTTCCTTTTTATAGAACAGTTTTGAAACACTCCTTTGTAGAATCTGCAAGTGTTTCTTTCGAGAGCTTGGAGGCCTATGCTGGAAAAGGAAATGTCTTCAAATAACAACTACACAGAAGCATTCTCAGAAACTTCTTTGTGATGAGTGCATTCAACTTACAGACTTGAACCTTCCTTTTGAAAGAGCAGTTTGAAACACTCTTTTTGTAGAATCTGCAAGTTGATATTTGGAGCACTTTGAGGCCTATGCTGGGAAATGAAATATCTTCTCCTAAAAACTAGACAGAAGCATTCTCAGAAACTTCTGTGTGATGAGTGCATTCAACTCACAGTCTTGAACACTGCTTTTGATAGAGCAGTTTGGAAACACTCCTTTTGTAAAATCTGCAAGTGTTTATTTGGAGCGCATTGAGGCCTATCCTGGAAAAGGAAATATCTTCACATAATAACTAGACAGAAGCATTCTCAGAAACTTCTTTGTGATGAGTGCATTCTACGCACAGAGTTGAACCTTCTTTGTGATAGAAGAGTTTTCAAACTCTCTTTTTGTAGAATCTGCAAGTGCACATTTGGAACTGTTGGAGGCCAACGCTGGAAAAGGAAACATCCTCACTTAGAAACTAGACAGAAGCATTCTCAGAAACTTGCTTGTGACGAGTGCATTCAACTCACAGACTTGAACCTTTCTTTTGAAAGAGCAGTTTTGGAACACTCTTTTTGTAGAATCTGCTAGTGTATATTTGGAGCGCTGTGAGGCCTATGCTGGGAAATGAAATATCTTCACCTAAAAACTAGACGGAAGCATTCTCAGAAACTTCTGTGTGATGAGTGCATTCAACTCGCAGGCTTGAACGTTCCTTTTGATAGAACAGTTTTGAAACACTCCTTTTGTAGAATCTGCAAGTGTTTATTTCGAGTGCTTGGGGGCCTATGCTGGAAAAGGAAATGTCTTCAAATAACAACTACACAGAAGCATTCTCAGAAACTTCTTTGTGATGAGTGCATTCAACTCACAGACTTGAACGTTCCTTTTGAAAGAGCAGTTTTGAAACACTCTTTTTGTAGAATCTGCAAGTGGATATTTGGATCGCTTTGAGGCCTATGCTGGGAAATGAAATATCTTCTCCTAAAAACTTGAGAGAAGCATTCTCAGAAACTTCTGTGTGATGAGTGCATTCAACTCACAGACTTGAACACTGCTTTTGATAGAGCAGTTTGGAAACACTCCTTTTGTAAAATCTGCAAGTGTTTATTTGGAGCGCTTTGAGGCCTATCCTGGAAAAGGAAATATCGTCACATAATAACTAGACAGAAGCATTCTCAGAAACTTCTTTGTGATGAGTGCATTCTACTCACAGAGCTGAACCTTCTTTGTGATAGAAGAGTTTTCAAACTCTCTTTTTGTAGAATCTGCAAGTGCACATTTGGAACTGTTGGAGGCCAACGCTGGAAAAGGAAACAGCCTCACATAGAAACTAGACAGAAGCATTCTCAGAAACTTGCTTGTGACGAGTGCATTCAACTCACAGACTTGAACCTTTCTTTTGAAAGAGCAGTTTTGGAACACTCTTTTTGTAGAATCTGCTAGTGTATATTTGGAGCGCTGTGAGGCCTATGCTGGGAAATGAAATATCTTCACCTAAAAACTAGACGGAAGCATTCTCAGAAACTTCTGTGTGATGAGTGCATTCAACTCACAGACTTGAACGTTCCTTTTGATAGAACAGTTTTGAAACACTCCTTTTGTAGAATCTGCAAGTGTTTATTTCGAGTGCTTGGAGGCCTATGCTGGAAAAGGAAATGTCTTCAAATAACAACTACACAGAAGCATTCTCAGAAACTCCTTTGTGATGAGTGCATTCAACTCACAGACTTGAACCTTCCTTTTGAAAGAGCAGCTTTGAAACACTCTTTTTGTAGAATCTGCAAGTGGATATTTGGAGCGCCTTGAGGCCTATGCTGGGAAATGAAATATCTTCTCCTAAAAACTAGACAGAAGCATTCTCAGAAACTTCTGTGTGATGAGTGCATTCAACTCACAGACTTGAACATTGCTTTTGATAGAGCAGTTTGGAAACACTCCTTTTGTAAAATCTGCAAGTGTTTATTTGGAGCGCTTTGAGGCCTATCCTGGAAAAGGAAATATCCTCACATAATAACTAGACAGAAGCATTCTCAGAAACTTCTTTGTGATGAGTGCATTCTACTCACAGAGTTGAACCTTCTTTGTGATAGAAGAGTTTTCAAACTCTCTTTTTGTAGAATCTGCAAGTGCACATTTGGAACTGTTGGAGGCCAACGCTGGAAAATGAAACATCCTCACATAGAAACTAGACAGAAGCATTCTCAGAAACTTGCTTGGACGAGTGCATTCAACTCACAGACTTGAACCTTTCTTTTGAAAGAGCAGTTTTGGAACACTCTTTTTGTAGAATCTGCTAGTGTATATTTGGAGCGCTGTGAGGCCTATGCTGGGAAATGAAATATCTTCACCTAAAAACTAGACGGAAGCAATCTCCGAAACTTCTGTGTGATGAGTGCATTCAACTCACAGACTTGAACGTTCCTTTTGATAGAACAGTTTTGAAACACTCCTTTTGTAGAATCTGCAAGTGTTTATTTCGAGTGCTAGGGGGTCTATGCTGGAAAAGGAAATGTCTTCAAATAACAACTACACAGAAGCATTCTCAGAAACTTCTTTGTGATGAGTGCCTTCAACTCACAGACTTGAACCTTCCTTTTGAAAGAGCAGTTTTGAAACACTCTTTTTGTAGAATCTGCAAGTGGATATTTGGAGCGCTTTGAGGCCTATGCTGGGAAATGAAATATCTTCTCCTAAAAACTAGACAGAAGCATTCTCAGAAACTTCTGTGTGATGAGTGCATTCAACTCACAGATTTGAACACTGCTTTTGATAGAGCAGTTTGGAAACACTCCTTTTGTAAAATCTGCAAGTGTTTATTTGGAGCGCTTTGAGGCCTATCCTGGAAAAGGAAATATCTTCACATAATAACTAGACAGAAGCATTCTCAGAAACTTCTTTGTGATGAGTGCATTCTACTCACAGAGCTGAACCTTCTTTGTGATAGAAGAGTTTTCAAACTCTCTTTTTGTAGAATCTGCAAGTGCACATTTGGAACTGTTGGAGGCCAACGCTGGAAAAGGAAACATCCTCACATAGAAACTAGACAGAAGCATTCTCAGAAACTTGCTTGTGACGAGTGCATTCAACTCACAGACTTGAACCTTTCTTTTGAAAGAGCAGTTTTGGAACACTCTTTTTGTAGAATCTGCTAGTGTATATTTGGAGCGCTGTGAGGCCTATGCTGGGAAATGAAATATCTTCACCTGAAAACTAGACGGAAGCATTCTCCGAAACTTCTGTGTGATGAGTGCATTCAACTCACAGACTTGAACGTTCCTTTTGAGAGAACAGTTTTGAAACACTCCTTTTGTAGAATCTGCAAGTGTTTATTTCGAACGCTTGGAGGCCTACGCTGGAAAAGGAAATGTCTTCAAATAACAACTACACAGAAGCATTCTCAGAAACTTCTTTGTGATGAGTGCATTCAACTCACAGACTTGAACCTTCCTTTTGAAAGAGCAGTTTTGAAACACTCTTTTTGTAGAATCTGCAAGTGGATATTTGGAGCGCTTTGAGGTCTATGCTGTGATATGAAATATCTTCTCCTAAAAACTAGACAGAAGCATTCTCAGAAACTTCTGTGTGATGAGTGCATTCAACTCACAGATTTGAACATTGCTTTTGATAGAGCAGTTTGGAAACACTCCTTTTGTAAAATCTGCAAGTGTTTATTTGGAGCGCTTTGAGGGCTATCCTGGAAAAGGAAATATCGTCACATAATAACTAGACAGAAGCATTCTCAGAAACTTCTTTGTGATGAGTGCATTCTACTCACGGAGTTGAACCTTCTTTGTGATAGAAGAGTTTTCAATCTCTCTTTCTGTAGAATCTGCAAGTGCACATTTGGAACTGTTAGACGCCAACGCTGGAAAAGGAAACATCCTCACATAGAAACTATACAGAAGCATTCTCAGAAACTTGCTTGTGACGAGTGCATTCAACTCACAGACTTGAACCTTTCTTTTGAAAGAGCAGTTTTGGAACACTCTTTTTGTAGAATCTGCTAGTGTATATTTGGAGCGCTGTGAGGCCTATGCTGGGAAATGAAATATCTTCACCTAAAAACTAGACGGAAGCATTCTCAGAAACTTCTGTGTGATGAGTGCATTCAACTCACAGACTTGAACGTTCCTTTTTATAGAACAGTTTTGAAACACTCCTTTGTAGAATCTGCAAGTGTTTCTTTCGAGAGCTTGGAGGCCTATGCTGGAAAAGGAAATGTCTTCAAATAACAACTACACAGAAGCATTCTCAGAAACTTCTTTGTGATGAGTGCATTCAACTCACAGACTTGAACCTTCCTTTTGAAAGAGCAGTTTGAAACACTCTTTTTGTAGAATCTGCAAGTTGATATTTGGAGCACTTTGAGGCCTATGCTGGGAAATGAAATATCTTCTCCTAAAAACTAGACAGAAGCATTCTCAGAAACTTCTGTGTGATGAGTGCATTCAACTCACAGTCTTGAACACTGCCTTTGATAGAGCAGTTTGGAAACACTCCTTTTGTAAAATCTGCAAGTGTTTATTTGGAGCGCATTGAGGCCTATCCTGGAAAAGGAAATATCTTCACATAATAACTAGACAGAAGCATTCTCAGAAACTTCTTTGTGATGAGTGCATTCTACGCACAGAGTTGAACCTTCTTTGTGATAGAAGAGTTTTCAAACTCTCTTTTTGTAGAATCTGCAAGTGCACATTTGGAGCTGTTGGAGGCCAACGCTGGAAAAGGAAACATCCTCACTTAGAAACTAGACAGAAGCATTCTCAGAAACTTGCTTGTGACGAGTGCATTCAACTCACAGACTTGAACCTTTCTTTTGAAAGAGCAGTTTTGGAACACTCTTTTTGTAGAATCTGCTAGTGTATATTTGGAGCGCTGTGAGGCCTATGCTGGGAAATGAAATATCTTCACCTAAAAACTAGACGGAAGCATTCTCAGAAACTTCTGTGTGATGAGTGCATTCAACTCGCAGGCTTGAACGTTCCTTTTGATAGAACAGTTTTGAAACACACCTTTTGTAGAATCTGCAAGTGTTTATTTCGAGTGCTTGGGGGCCTATGCTGGAAAAGGAAATGTCTTCAAATAACAACTACACAGAAGCATTCTCAGAAACTTCTTTGTGATGAGTGCATTCAACTCACAGACTTGAACGTTCCTTTTGAAAGAGCAGTTTTGAAACACTCTTTTTGTAGAATCTGCAAGTGGATATTTTGATCGCTTTGAGGCCTATGCTGGGAAATGAAATATCTTCTCCTAAAAACTTGAGAGAAGCATTCTCAGAAACTTCTGTGTGATGAGTGCATTCAACTCACAGACTTGAACACTGCTTTTGATAGAGCAGTTTGGAAACACTCCTTTTGTAAAATCTGCAAGTGTTTATTTGGAGCGCTTTGAGGCCTATCCTGGAAAAGGAAATATCCTCACATAATAACTAGACAGAAGCATTCTCAGAAACTTCTTTGTGATGAGTGCATTCTACTCACAGAGCTGAACCTTCTTTGTGATAGAAGAGTTTTCAAACTCTCTTTTTGTAGAATCTGCAAGTGCACATTTGGAACTGTTGGAGGCCAACGCTGGAAAAGGAAACCCCCTCACATAGAAACTAGACAGAAGCATTCTCAGAAACTTGCTTGTGACGAGTGCATTCAACTCACAGACTTGAACCTTTCTTTTGAAAGAGCAGTTTTGGAACACTCTTTTTGTAGAATCTGCTAGTGTATATTTGGAGCGCTGTGAGGCCTATGCTGGGAAATGAAATATCTTCACGTAAAAACTAGACGGAAGCATTCTCAGAAACTTCTGTGTGATGAGTGCATTCAACTCACAGACTTGAACGTTCCTTTTGATAGAACAGTTTTGAGACACTCCTTTTGTAGAATCTGCAAGTGTTTATTTCGAGTGCTTGGAGGCCTATGCTGGAAAAGGAAATGTCTTCAAATAACAACTACACAGAAGCATTCTCAGAAACTCCTTTGTGATGAGTGCATTCAACTCACAGACTTGAACCTTCCTTTTGAAAGAGCAGCTTTGAAACACTCTTTTTGTAGAATCTGCAAGTGGATATTTGGAGCGCTTTGAGGCCTATGCTGGGAAATGAAATATCTTCTCCTAAAAACTAGACAGAAGCATTCTCAGAAACTTCTGTGTGATGAGTGCATTCAACTCACAGACTTGAACATTGCTTTTGATAGAGCAGTTTGGAAACACTCCTTTTGTAAAATCTGCAAGTGTTTATTTGGAGCGCTTTGAGGCCTATCCTGGAAAAGGAAATATCCTCACATAATAACTAGACAGAAGCATTCTCAGAAACTTCTTTGTGATGAGTGCATTCTACTCACAGAGTTGAACCTTCTTTGTGATAGAAGAGTTTTCAAACTCTCTTTTTGTAGAATCTGCAAGTGCACATTTGGAACTGTTGGAGGCCAACGCTGGAAAATGAAACATCCTCACATAGAAACTAGACAGAAGCATTCTCAGAAACTTGCTTGGACGAGTGCATTCAACTCACAGACTTGAACCTTTCTTTTGAAAGAGCAGTTTTGGAACACTCTTTTTGTAGAATCTGCTAGTGTATATTTGGAGCGCTGTGAGGCCTATGCTGGGAAATGAAATATCTTCACCTAAAAACTAGACGGAAGCAATCTCCGAAACTTCTGTGTGATGAGTGCATTCAACTCACAGACTTGAACGTTCCTTTTGATAGAACAGTTTTGAAACACTCCTTTTGTAGAATCTGCAAGTGTTTATTTCGAGTGCTTGGGGGTCTATGCTGGAAAAGGAAATGTCTTCAAATAACAACTACACAGAAGCATTCTCAGAAACTTCTTTGTGATGAGTGCCTTCAACTCACAGACTTGAACCTTCCTTTTGAAAGAGCAGTTTTGAAACACTCTTTTTGTAGAATCTGCAAGTGGATATTTGGAGCGCTTTGAGGCCTATGCTGGGAAATGAAATATCTTCTCCTAAAAACTAGACAGAAGCATTCTCAGAAACTTCTGTGTGATGAGTGCATTCAACTCACAGATTTGAACACTGCTTTTGATAGAGCAGTTTGGAAACACTCCTTTTGTAAAATCTGCAAGTGTTTATTTGGAGCGCTTTGAGGCCTATCCTGGAAAAGGAAATATCTTCACATAATAACTAGACAGAAGCATTCTCAGAAACTTCTTTGTGATGAGTGCATTCTACTCACAGAGCTGAACCTTCTTTGTGATAGAAGAGTTTTCAAACTCTCTTTTTGTAGAATCTGCAAGTGCACATTTGGAACTGTTGGAGGCCAACGCTGGAAAAGGAAACATCCTCACATAGAAACTAGACAGAAGCATTCTCAGAAACTTGCTTGTGACGAGTGCATTCAACTCACAGACTTGAACCTTTCTTTTGAAAGAGCAGTTTTGGAACACTCTTTTTGTAGAATCTGCTAGTGTATATTTGGAGCGCTGTGAGGCCTATGCTGGGAAATGAAATATCTTCACCTGAAAACTAGACGGAAGCATTCTCCGAAACTTCTGTGTGATGAGTGCATTCAACTCACAGACTTGAACGTTCCTTTTGAGAGAACAGTTTTGAAACACTCCTTTTGTAGAATCTGCAAGTGTTTATTTCGAACGATTGGAGGCCTACGCTGGAAAAGGAAATGTCTTCAAATAACAACTACACAGAAGCATTCTCAGAAACTTCTTTGTGATGAGTGCATTCAACTCACAGACTTGAACCTTCCTTTTGAAAGAGCAGTTTTGAAACTCTTTTTGTAGAATCTGCAAGTGGATATTTGGAGCGCTTTGAGGTCTATGCTGTGATATGAAATATCTTCTCCTAAAAACTAGACAGAAGCATTCTCAGAAACTTCTGTGTGATGAGTGCATTCAACTCACAGATTTGAACATTGCTTTTGATAGAGCAGTTTGGAAACACTCCTTTTGTAAAATCTGCAAGTGTTTATTTGGAGCGCTTTGAGGGCTATCCTGGAAAAGGAAATATCGTCACATAATAACTAGACAGAAGCATTCTCAGAAACTTCTTTGTGATGAGTGCATTCTACTCACGGAGTTGAACCTTCTTTGTGATAGAAGAGTTTTCAATCTCTCTTTCTGTAGAATCTGCAAGTGCACATTTGGAACTGTTAGACGCCAACGCTGGAAAAGGAAACATCCTCACATAGAAACTAGACAGAAGCATTCTCAGAAACTTGCTTGTGACGAGTGCATTCAACTCACAGACTTGAACCTTTCTTTTGAAAGAGCAGTTTTGGAACACTCTTTTTGTAGAATCTGCTAGTGTATATTTGGAGCGCTGTGAGGCCTATGCTGGGAAATGAAATATCTTCACCTAAAAACTAGACGGAAGCATTCTCAGAAACTTCTGTGTGATGAGTGCATTCAACTCACAGACTTGAACGTTCCTTTTTATAGAACAGTTTTGAAACACTCCTTTGTAGAATCTGCAAGTGTTTCTTTCGAGAGCTTGGAGGCCTATGCTGGAAAAGGAAATGTCTTCAAATAACAACTACACAGAAGCATTCTCAGAAACTTCTTTGTGATGAGTGCATTCAACTCACAGACTTGAACCTTCCTTTTGAAAGAGCAGTTTGAAACACTCTTTTTGTAGAATCTGCAAGTTGATATTTGGAGCACTTTGAGGCCTATGCTGGGAAATGAAATATCTTCTCCTAAAAACTAGACAGAAGCATTCTCAGAAACTTCTGTGTGATGAGTGCATTCAACTCACAGTCTTGAACACTGCTTTTGATAGAGCAGTTTGGAAACACTCCTTTTGTAAAATCTGCAAGTGTTTATTTGGAGCGCATTGAGGCCTATCCTGGAAAAGGAAATATCTTCACATAATAACTAGACAGAAGCATTCTCAGAAACTTCTTTGTGATGAGTGCATTCTACTCACAGAGCTGAACCTTCTTTGTGATAGAAGAGTTTTCAAACTCTCTTTTTGTAGAATCTGCAAGTGCACATTTGGAACTGTTGGAGGCCAACGCTGGAAAAGGAAACAGCCTCACATAGAAACTAGACAGAAGCATTCTCAGAAACTTGCTTGTGACGAGTGCATTCAACTCACAGACTTGAACCTTTCTTTTGAAAGAGCAGTTTTGGAACACTCTTTTTGTAGAATCTGCTAGTGTATATTTGGAGCGCTGTGAGGCCTATGCTGGGAAATGAAATATCTTCACCTAAAAACTAGACGGAAGCATTCTCAGAAACTTCTGTGTGATGAGTGCATTCAACTCACAGACTTGAACGTTCCTTTTGATAGAACAGTTTTGAAACACTCCTTTTGTACAATCTGCAAGTGTTTATTTCGAGCGCTTGGGGATCTATGCTGGAAAAGGAAATGTCTTCAAATAACAACTACACAGAAGCATTCTCAGAAACTTCTTTGTGATGAGTGCATTCAACTCACAGACTTGAACCTTCCTTTTGAAAGAGCAGTTTTGAAACACTCTTTTTGTAGAATCTGCAAGTGGATATTTGGAGCGCTTTGAGGCCTATGCTGGGAAATGAAATATCTCCTCCTAAAAACTAGACAGAAGCATTCTCAGAAACTTCTGTGTGATGAGTGCATTCAAATCTCAGCCTTGAACATTGCTTTTGATAGAGCAGTTTGGAAACACTCCTTTTGTAAAATCTGCAACTGTTTATTTGGAGCGCTTTGAGGCCTATCCTGGAAAAGGAAATATCCTCACATAATAACTAGACAGAAGCATTCTCAGAAACTTCTTTGGATGACTGCATTCTACTCACAGAGTTGAACATTCTTTGTGATAGAAGAGTTTTCAAACTCTCTTTTTGTAGAATCTGCAAGTGCACTTTTGGAACTGTTGGAGGCCAACGCTGGAAAAGGAAACATCCTCACATAGAAACTAGACAGAAGCATTCTCAGAAACTTGCTTGTGACGAGTGCATTCAACTCACAGACTTGAACTTTTCTTTTGAAAGAGCAGTTTTGGAACACTCTTTTTGTAGAATCTGCTAGTGTATATTTGGAGCGCTATGAGGCCTATGCTGGGAAATGAAATATCTTCACCTAAAAACTAGACGGAAGCATTCTCAGAAAACTCTGTGTGATGAGTGCATTCAACTCACAGACTTGAACGTTCCTTTTGATAGAACAGTTTTGAAACACTCCTTTTTTAGAATCTGCAAGTCTTTATTTCGAGCGCTTGGAGGCCTATGCTGGAAAAGGAAATGTCTTCAAATAACAACTACACAGAAGCATTCTCAGAAACTTCTTTGTGATGAGTGCATTCAACTCACAGACTTGAACCTTCCTTTTGAAAGAGCAGTTTTGAAACACTCTTTTTGTAGAATCTGCAAGTGGATATTTGGAGCGCTTTGAGGTCTATGCTGTGATATGAAATATCTTCTCCTAAAAACTAGACAGAAGCATTCTCAGAAACTTCTGTGTGATGAGTGCATTCAACTCACAGACTTGAACACTGCTTTTGATAGAGCAGTTTGGAAACACTCCTTTTGTAAAATCTGCAAGTGTTTATTTGGAGCGCTTTGAGGGCTATCCTGGAAAAGGAAATATCGTCACATAATAACTAGACAGAAGCATTCTCAGAAACTTCTTTGTGATGAGTGCATTCTACTCACGGAGTTGAACCTTCTTTGTGATAGAAGAGTTTTCAATCTCTCTTTCTGTAGAATCTGCAAGTGCACATTTGGAACTGTTAGACGCCAACGCTGGAAAAGGAAACATCCTCACATAGAAACTAGACAGAAGCATTCTCAGAAACTTGCTTGTGACGAGTGCATTCAACTCACAGACTTGAACCTTTCTTTTGAAAGAGCAGTTTTGGAACACTCTTTTTGTAGAATCTGCTAGTGTATATTTGGAGCGCTGTGAGGCCTATGCTGGGAAATGAAATATCTTCACCTAAAAACTAGACGGAAGCATTCTCAGAAACTTCTGTGTGATGAGTGCATTCAACTCACAGACTTGAACGTTCCTTTTTATAGAACAGTTTTGAAACACTCCTTTGTAGAATCTGCAAGTGTTTCTTTCGAGAGCTTGGAGGCCTATGCTGGAAAAGGAAATGTCTTCAAATAACAACTACACAGAAGCATTCTCAGAAACTTCTTTGTGATGAGTGCATTCAACTCACAGACTTGAACCTTCCTTTTGAAAGAGCAGTTTTGAAACACTCTTTTTGTAGAATCTGCAAGTGGATATTTGGAGCGCTTTGAGGTCTATGCTGTGATATGAAATATCTTCTCCTAAAAACTAGACAGAAGCATTCTCAGAAACTTCTGTGTGATGAGTGCATTCAACTCACAGACTTGAACATTGCTTTTGATAGAGCAGTTTGGAAACACTCCTTTTGTAAAATCTGCAAGTGTTTATTTGGAGCGCTTTGAGGCCTATCCTGGAAAAGGAAATATCGTCACATAATAACTAGACAGAAGCATTCTCAGAAACTTCTTTGGATGAGTGCATTCTACTCACAGAGTTGAACATTCTTTGTGATAGAAGAGTTTTCAAACTCTCTTTTTGTAGAATCTGCAAGTGCACTTTTGGAACTGTTGGAGGCCAACGCTGGAAACGGAAACATCCTCACATAGAAACTAGACAGAAGCATTCTCAGAAACTTGCTTGTGACGAGTGCATTCAACTCACAGACTTGAACCTTTCTTTTGAAAGACCAGTTTTGGAACACTCTTTTTGTAGAATCTGCTAGTGTATATTTGGAGCGCTGTGAGGCCTATGCTGGGAAATGAAATATCTTCACCTAAAAACTAGACGGAAGCATTCTCAGAAACTTCTGTGTGATGAGTGCATTCAACTCACAGACTTGAACGTTCCTTTTGATAGAACAGTTTTGAAACACTCCTTTTTTAGAATCTGCAAGTGTTTATTTCGAGTGCTTGGAGGCCTATGCTGGAAAAGGAAATGTCTTCAAATAACAACTACACAGAAGCATTCTCAGAAACTCCTTTGTGATGAGTGCATTCAACTCACAGACTTGAACCTTCCTTTTGAAAGAGCAGCTTTGAAACACTCTTTTTGTAGAATCTGCAAGTGGATATTTGGAGCGCTTTGAGGCCTATGCTGGGAAATGAAATATCTTCTCCTAAAAACTAGACAGAAGCATTCTCAGAAACTTCTGTGTGATGAGTGCATTCAACTCACAGACTTGAACATTGCTTTTGATAGAGCAGTTTGGAAACACTCCTTTTGTAAAATCTGCAAGTGTTTATTTGGAGCGCTTTGAGGCCTATCCTGGAAAAGGAAATATCCTCACATAATAACTAGACAGAAGCATTCTCAGAAACTTCTTTGTGATGAGTGCATTCTACTCACAGAGTTGAACCTTCTTTGTGATAGAAGAGTTTTCAAACTCTCTTTTTGTAGAATCTGCAAGTGCACATTTGGAACTGTTGGAGTCCAACGCTGGAAAAGGAAACATCCTCACATAGAAACTAGACAGAAGCATTCTCAGAAACTTGCTTGGACGAGTGCATTCAACTCACAGACTTGAACCTTTCTTTTGAAAGAGCAGTTTTGGAACACTCTTTTTGTAGAATCTGCTAGTGTATATTTGGAGCGCTGTGAGGCCTATGCTGGGAAATGAAATATCTTCACCTAAAAACTAGACGGAAGCAATCTCCGAAACTTCTGTGTGATGAGTGCATTCAACTCACAGACTTGAACGTTCCTTTTGATAGAACAGTTTTGAAACACTCCTTTTGTAGAATCTGCAAGTGTTTATTTCGAGTGCTTGGGGGTCTATGCTGGAAAAGGAAATGTCTTCAAATAACAACTACACAGAAGCATTCTCCGAAAATTCTTTGTGATGAGTGCCTTCAACTCACAGACTTGAACCTTCCTTTTGAAAGAGCAGTTTTGAAACACTCTTTTTGTAGAATCTGCAAGTGGATATTTGGAGCGCTTTGAGGCCTATGCTGGGAAATGAAATATCTTCTCCTAAAAACTAGACAGAAGCATTCTCAGAAACTTCTGTGTGATGAGTGCATTCAACTCACAGATTTGAACACTGCTTTTGATAGAGCAGTTTGGAAACACTCCTTTTGTAAAATCTGCAAGTGTTTATTTGGAGCGCTTTGAGGCCTATCCTGGAAAAGGAAATATCTTCACATAATAACTAGACAGAAGCATTCTCAGAAACTTCTTTGTGATGAGTGCATTCTACTCACAGAGCTGAACCTTCTTTGTGATAGAAGAGTTTTCAAACTCTCTTTTTGTAGAATCTGCAAGTGCACATTTGGAACTGTTGGAGGCCAACGCTGGAAAAGGAAACATCCTCACATAGAAACTAGACAGAAGCATTCTCAGAAACTTGCTTGTGACGAGTGCATTCAACTCACAGACTTGAACCTTTCTTTTGAAAGAGCAGTTTTGGAACACTCTTTTTGTAGAATCTGCTAGTGTATATTTGGAGCGCTGTGAGGCCTATGCTGGGAAATGAAATATCTTCACCTGAAAACTAGACGGAAGCATTCTCCGAAACTTCTGTGTGATGAGTGCATTCAACTCACAGACTTGAACGTTCCTTTTGAGAGAACAGTTTTGAAACACTCCTTTTGTAGAATCTGCAAGTGTTTATTTCGAACGCTTGGAGGCCTACGCTGGAAAAGGAAATGTCTTCAAATAACAACTACACAGAAGCATTCTCAGAAACTTCTTTGTGATGAGTGCATTCAACTCACAGACTTGAACCTTCCTTTTGAAAGAGCAGTTTTGAAACACTCTTTTTGTAGAATCTGCAAGTGGATATTTGGAGCGCTTTGAGGTCTATGCTGTGATATGAAATATCTTCTCCTAAAAACTAGACAGAAGCATTCTCAGAAACTTCTGTGTGATGAGTGCATTCAACTCACAGACTTGAACATTGCTTTTGATAGAGCAGTTTGGAAACACTCCTTTTGTAAAATCTGCAAGTGTTTATTTGGAGCGCTTTGAGGGCTATCCTGGAAAAGGAAATATCGTCACATAATAACTAGACAGAAGCATTCTCAGAAACTTCTTTGTGATGAGTGCATTCTACTCACGGAGTTGAACCTTCTTTGTGATAGAAGAGTTTTCAATCTCTCTTTCTGTAGAATCTGCAAGTGCACATTTGGAACAGTTAGACGCCAACGCTGGAAAAGGAAACATCCTCACATAGAAACTAGACAGAAGCATTCTCAGAAACTTGCTTGTGACGAGTGCATTCAACTCACAGACTTGAACCTTTCTTTTGAAAGAGCAGTTTTGGAACACTCTTTTTGTAGAATCTGCTAGTGTATATTTGGAGCGCTGTGAGGCCTATGCTGGGAAATGAAATATCTTCACCTAAAAACTAGACGGAAGCATTCTCAGAAACTTCTGTGTGATGAGTGCATTCAACTCACAGACTTGAACGTTCCTTTTTATAGAACAGTTTTGAAACACTCCTTTGTAGAATCTGCAAGTGTTTCTTTCGAGAGCTTGGAGGCCTATGCTGGAAAAGGAAATCTCTTCAAATAACAACTACACAGAAGCATTCTCAGAAACTTCTTTGTGATGAGTGCATTCAACTCACAGACTTGAACCTTCCTTTTGAAAGAGCAGTTTGAAACACTCTTTTTGTAGAATCTGCAAGTTGATATTTGGAGCACTTTGAGGCCTATGCTGGGAAATGAAATATCTTCTCCTAAAAACTAGACAGAAGCATTCTCAGAAACTTCTGTGTGATGAGTGCATTCAACTCACAGTCTTGAACACTGCTTTTGATAGAGCAGTTTGGAAACACTCCTTTTGTAAAATCTGCAAGTGTTTATTTGGAGCGCATTGAGGCCTATCCTGGAAAAGGAAATATCTTCACATAATAACTAGACAGAAGCATTCTCAGAAACTTCTTTGTGATGAGTGCATTCTACGCACAGAGTTGAACCTTCTTTGTGATAGAAGAGTTTTCAAACTCTCTTTTTGTAGAATCTGCAAGTGCACATTTGGAACTGTTGGAGGCCAACGCTGGAAAAGGAAACATCCTCACTTAGAAACTAGACAGAAGCATTCTCAGAAACTTGCTTGTGACGAGTGCATTCAACTCACAGACTTGAACCTTTCTTTTGAAAGAGCAGTTTTGGAACACTCTTTTTGTAGAATCTGCTAGTGTATATTTGGAGCGCTGTGAGGCCTATGCTGGGAAATGAAATATCTTCACCTAAAAACTAGACGGAAGCATTCTCAGAAACTTCTGTGTGATGAGTGCATTCAACTCGCAGGCTTGAACGTTCCTTTTGATAGAACAGTTTTGAAACACTCCTTTTGTAGAATCTGCAAGTGTTTATTTCGAGTGCTTGGGGGCCTATGCTGGAAAAGGAAATGTCTTCAAATAACAACTACACAGAAGCATTCTCAGAAACTTCTTTGTGATGAGTGCATTCAACTCACAGACTTGAACGTTCCTTTTGAAAGAGCAGTTTTGAAACACTCTTTTTGTAGAATCTGCAAGTGGATATTTGGATCGCTTTGAGGCCTATGCTGGGAAATGAAATATCTTCTCCTAAAAACTTGAGAGAAGCATTCTCAGAAACTTCTGTGTGATGAGTGCATTCAACTCACAGACTTGAACACTGCTTTTGATAGAGCAGTTTGGAAACACTCCTTTTGTAAAATCTGCAAGTGTTTATTTGGAGCGCTTTGAGGCCTATCCTGGAAAAGGAAATATCGTCACATAATAACTAGACAGAAGCATTCTCAGAAACTTCTTTGTGATGAGTGCATTCTACTCACAGAGCTGAACCTTCTTTGTGATAGAAGAGTTTTCAAACTCTCTTTTTGTAGAATCTGCAAGTGCACATTTGGAACTGTTGGAGGCCAACGCTGGAAAAGGAAACAGCCTCACATAGAAACTAGACAGAAGCATTCTCAGAAACTTGCTTGTGACGAGTGCATTCAACTCACAGACTTGAACCTTTCTTTTGAAAGAGCAGTTTTGGAACACTCTTTTTGTAGAATCTGCTAGTGTATATTTGGAGCGCTGTGAGGCCTATGCTGGGAAATGAAATATCTTCACCTAAAAACTAGACGGAAGCATTCTCAGAAACTTCTGTGTGATGAGTGCATTCAACTCACAGACTTGAACGTTCCTTTTGATAGAACAGTTTTGAAACACTCCTTTTGTAGAATCTGCAAGTGTTTATTTCGAGTGCTTGGAGGCCTATGCTGGAAAAGGAAATGTCTTCAAATAACAACTACACAGAAGCATTCTCAGAAACTCCTTTGTGATGAGTGCATTCAACTCACAGACTTGAACCTTCCTTTTGAAAGAGCAGCTTTGAAACACTCTTTTTGTAGAATCTGCAAGTGGATATTTGGAGCGCCTTGAGGCCTATGCTGGGAAATGAAATATCTTCTCCTAAAAACTAGACAGAAGCATTCTCAGAAACTTCTGTGTGATGAGTGCATTCAACTCACAGACTTGAACATTGCTTTTGATAGAGCAGTTTGGAAACACTCCTTTTGTAAAATCTGCAAGTGTTTATTTGGAGCGCTTTGAGGCCTATCCTGGAAAAGGAAATATCCTCACATAATAACTAGACAGAAGCATTCTCAGAAACTTCTTTGTGATGAGTGCATTCTACTCACAGAGTTGAACCTTCTTTGTGATAGAAGAGTTTTCAAACTCTCTTTTTGTAGAATCTGCAAGTGCACATTTGGAACTGTTGGAGGCCAACGCTGGAAAATGAAACATCCTCACATAGAAACTAGACAGAAGCATTCTCAGAAACTTGCTTGGACGAGTGCATTCAACTCACAGACTTGAACCTTTCTTTTGAAAGAGCAGTTTTGGAACACTCTTTTTGTAGAATCTGCTAGTGTATATTTGGAGCGCTGTGAGGCCTATGCTGGGAAATGAAATATCTTCACCTAAAAACTAGACGGAAGCAATCTCCGAAACTTCTGTGTGATGAGTGCATTCAACTCACAGACTTGAACGTTCCTTTTGATAGAACAGTTTTGAAACACTCCTTTTGTAGAATCTGCAAGTGTTTATTTCGAGTGCTAGGGGGTCTATGCTGGAAAAGGAAATGTCTTCAAATAACAACTACACAGAAGCATTCTCAGAAACTTCTTTGTGATGAGTGCCTTCAACTCACAGACTTGAACCTTCCTTTTGAAAGAGCAGTTTTGAAACACTCTTTTTGTAGAATCTGCAAGTGGATATTTGGAGCGCTTTGAGGCCTATGCTGGGAAATGAAATATCTTCTCCTAAAAACTAGACAGAAGCATTCTCAGAAACTTCTGTGTGATGAGTGCATTCAACTCACAGATTTGAACACTGCTTTTGATAGAGCAGTTTGGAAACACTCCTTTTGTAAAATCTGCAAGTGTTTATTTGGAGCGCTTTGAGGCCTATCCTGGAAAAGGAAATATCTTCACATAGTAACTAGACAGAAGCATTCTCAGAAACTTCTTTGTGATGAGTGCATTCTACTCACAGAGCTGAACCTTCTTTGTGATAGAAGAGTTTTCAAACTCTCTTTTTGTAGAATCTGCAAGTGCACATTTGGAACTGTTGGAGGCCAACGCTGGAAAAGGAAACATCCTCACATAGAAACTAGACAGAAGCATTCTCAGAAACTTGCTTGTGACGAGTGCATTCAACTCACAGACTTGAACCTTTCTTTTGAAAGAGCAGTTTTGGAACACTCTTTTTGTAGAATCTGCTAGTGTATATTTGGAGCGCTGTGAGGCCTATGCTGGGAAATGAAATATCTTCACCTGAAAACTAGACGGAAGCATTCTCCGAAACTTCTGTGTGATGAGTGCATTCAACTCACAGACTTGAACGTTCCTTTTGAGAGAACAGTTTTGAAACACTCCTTTTGTAGAATCTGCAAGTGTTTATTTCGAACGCTTGGAGGCCTACGCTGGAAAAGGAAATGTCTTCAAATAACAACTACACAGAAGCATTCTCAGAAACTTCTTTGTGATGAGTGCATTCAACTCACAGACTTGAACCTTCCTTTTGAAAGAGCAGTTTTGAAACACTCTTTTTGTAGAATCTGCAAGTGGATATTTGGAGCGCTTTGAGGTCTATGCTGTGATATGAAATATCTTCTCCTAAAAACTAGACAGAAGCATTCTCAGAAACTTCTGTGTGATGAGTGCATTCAACTCACAGATTTGAACATTGCTTTTGATAGAGCAGTTTGGAAACACTCCTTTTGTAAAATCTGCAAGTGTTTATTTGGAGCGCTTTGAGGGCTATCCTGGAAAAGGAAATATCGTCACATAATAACTAGACAGAAGCATTCTCAGAAACTTCTTTGTGATGAGTGCATTCTACTCACGGAGTTGAACCTTCTTTGTGATAGAAGAGTTTTCAATCTCTCTTTCTGTAGAATCTGCAAGTGCACATTTGGAACTGTTAGACGCCAACGCTGGAAAAGGAAACATCCTCACATAGAAACTAGACAGAAGCATTCTCAGAAACTTGCTTGTGACGAGTGCATTCAACTCACAGACTTGAACCTTTCTTTTGAAAGAGCAGTTTTGGAACACTCTTTTTGTAGAATCTGCTAGTGTATATTTGGAGCGCTGTGAGGCCTATGCTGGGAAATGAAATATCTTCACCTAAAAACTAGACGGAAGCATTCTCAGAAACTTCTGTGTGATGAGTGCATTCAACTCACAGACTTGAACGTTCCTTTTTATAGAACAGTTTTGAAACACTCCTTTGTAGAATCTGCAAGTGTTTCTTTCGAGAGCTTGGAGGCCTATGCTGGAAAAGGAAATGTCTTCAAATAACAACTACACAGAAGCATTCTCAGAAACTTCTTTGTGATGAGTGCATTCAACTCACAGACTTGAACCTTCCTTTTGAAAGAGCAGTTTGAAACACTCTTTTTGTAGAATCTGCAAGTTGATATTTGGAGCACTTTGAGGCCTATGCTGGGAAATGAAATATCTTCTCCTAAAAACTAGACAGAAGCATTCTCAGAAACTTCTGTGTGATGAGTGCATTCAACTCACAGTCTTGAACACTGCCTTTGATAGAGCAGTTTGGAAACACTCCTTTTGTAAAATCTGCAAGTGTTTATTTGGAGCGCATTGAGGCCTATCCTGGAAAAGGAAATATCTTCACATAATAACTAGACAGAAGCATTCTCAGAAACTTCTTTGTGATAAGTGCATTCTACACACAGAGTTGAACCTTCTTTGTGATAGAAGAGTTTTCAAACTCTCTTTTTGTAGAATCTGCAAGTGCACATTTGGAACTGTTGGAGGCCAACGCTGGAAAAGGAAACATCCTCACTTAGAAACTAGACAGAAGCATTCTCAGAAACTTGCTTGTGACGAGTGCATTCAACTCACAGACTTGAACCTTTCTTTTGAAAGAGCAGTTTTGGAACACTCTTTTTGTAGAATCTGCTAGTGTATATTTGGAGCGCTGTGAGGCCTATGCTGGGAAATGAAATATCTTCACCTAAAAACTAGACGGAAGCATTCTCAGAAACTTCTGTGTGATGAGTGCATTCAACTCGCAGGCTTGAACGTTCCTTTTGATAGAACAGTTTTGAAACACTCCTTTTGTAGAATCTGCAAGTGTTTATTTCGAGTGCTTGGGGGCCTATGCTGGAAAAGGAAATGTCTTCAAATAACAACTACACAGAAGCATTCTCAGAAACTTCTTTGTGATGAGTGCATTCAACTCACAGACTTGAACGTTCCTTTTGAAAGAGCAGTTTTGAAACACTCTTTTTGTAGAATCTGCAAGTGGATATTTGGATCGCTTTGAGGCCTATGCTGGGAAATGAAATATCTTCTCCTAAAAACTTGAGAGAAGCATTCTCAGAAACTTCTGTGTGATGAGTGCATTCAACTCACAGACTTGAACACTGCTTTTGATAGAGCAGTTTGGAAACACTCCTTTTGTAAAATCTGCAAGTGTTTATTTGGAGCGCTTTGAGGCCTATCCTGGAAAAGGAAATATCGTCACATAATAACTAGACAGAAGCATTCTCAGAAACTTCTTTGTGATGAGTGCATTCTACTCACAGAGCTGAACCTTCTTTGTGATAGAAGAGTTTTCAAACTCTCTTTTTGTAGAATCTGCAAGTGCACATTTGGAACTGTTGGAGGCCAACGCTGGAAAAGGAAACAGCCTCACATAGAAACTAGACAGAAGCATTCTCAGAAACTTGCTTGTGACGAGTGCATTCAACTCACAGACTTGAACCTTTCTTTTGAAAGACCAGTTTTGGAACACTCTTTTTGTAGAATCTGCTAGTGTATATTTGGAGCGCTGTGAGGCCTATGCTGGGAAATGAAATATCTTCACGTAAAAACTAGACGGAAGCATTCTCAGAAACTTCTGTGTGATGAGTGCATTCAACTCACAGACTTGAACGTTCCTTTTGATAGAACAGTTTTGAGACACTCCTTTTGTAGAATCTGCAAGTGTTTATTTCGAGTGCTTGGAGGCCTATGCTGGAAAAGGAAATGTCTTCAAATAACAACTACACAGAAGCATTCTCAGAAACTCCTTTGTGATGAGTGCATTCAACTCACAGACTTGAACCTTCCTTTTGAAAGAGCAGCTTTGAAACACTCTTTTTGTAGAATCTGCAAGTGGATATTTGGAGCGCTTTGAGGCCTATGCTGGGAAATGAAATATCTTCTCCTAAAAACTAGACAGAAGCATTCTCAGAAACTTCTGTGTGATGAGTGCATTCAACTCACAGACTTGAACATTGCTTTTGATAGAGCAGTTTGGAAACACTCCTTTTGTAAAATCTGCAAGTGTTTATTTGGAGCGCTTTGAGGCCTATCCTGGAAAAGGAAATATCCTCACATAATAACTAGACAGAAGCATTCTCAGAAACTTCTTTGTGATGAGTGCATTCTACTCACAGAGTTGAACCTTCTTTGTGATAGAAGAGTTTTCAAACTCTCTTTTTGTAGAATCTGCAAGTGCACATTTGGAACTGTTGGAGGCCAACGCTGGAAAATGAAACATCCTCACATAGAAACTAGACAGAAGCATTCTCAGAAACTTGCTTGGACGAGTGCATTCAACTCACAGACTTGAACCTTTCTTTTGAAAGAGCAGTTTTGGAACACTCTTTTTGTAGAATCTGCTAGTGTATATTTGGAGCGCTGTGAGGCCTATGCTGGGAAATGAAATATCTTCACCTAAAAACTAGACGGAAGCAATCTCCGAAACTTCTGTGTGATGAGTGCATTCAACTCACAGACTTGAACGTTCCTTTTGATAGAACAGTTTTGAAACACTCCTTTTGTAGAATCTGCAAGTCTTTATTTCGAGTGCTTGGGGGTCTATGCTGGAAAAGGAAATGTCTTCAAATAACAACTACACAGAAGCATTCTCAGAAACTTCTTTGTGATGAGTGCCTTCAACTCACAGACTTGAACCTTCCTTTTGAAAGAGCAGTTTTGAAACACTCTTTTTGTAGAATCTGCAAGTGGATATTTGGAGCGCTTTGAGGCCTATGCTGGGAAATGAAATATCTTCTCCTAAAAACTAGACAGAAGCATTCTCAGAAACTTCTGTGTGATGAGTGCATTCAACTCACAGATTTGAACACTGCTTTTGATAGAGCAGTTTGGAAACACTCCTTTTGTAAAATCTGCAAGTGTTTATTTGGAGCGCTTTGAGGCCTATCCTGGAAAAGGAAATATCTTCACATAATAACTAGACAGAAGCATTCTCAGAAACTTCTTTGTGATGAGTGCATTCTACTCACAGAGCTGAACCTTCTTTGTGATAGAAGAGTTTTCAAACTCTTTTTGTAGAATCTGCAAGTGCACATTTGGAACTGTTGGAGGCCAACGCTGGAAAAGGAAACATCCTCACATGGAAACTAGACAGAAGCATTCTCAGAAACTTGCTTGTGACGAGTGCATTCAACTCACAGACTTGAACCTTTCTTTTGAAAGAGCAGTTTTGGAACACTCTTTTTGTAGAATCTGCTAGTGTATATTTGGAGCGCTGTGAGGCCTATGCTGGGAAATGAAATATCTTCACCTGAAAACTAGACGGAAGCATTCTCCGAAACTTCTGTGTGATGAGTGCATTCAACTCACAGACTTGAACGTTCCTTTTGAGAGAACAGTTTTGAAACACTCCTTTTGTAGAATCTGCAAGTGTTTATTTCGAACGCTTGGAGGCCTACGCTGGAAAAGGAAATGTCTTCAAATAACAACTACACAGAAGCATTCTCAGAAACTTCTTTGTGATGAGTGCATTCAACTCACAGACTTGAACCTTCCTTTTGAAAGAGCAGTTTTGAAACACTCTTTTTGTAGAATCTGCAAGTGGATATTTGGAGCGCTTTGAGGTCTATGCTGTGATATGAAATATCTTCTCCTAAAAACTAGACAGAAGCATTCTCAGAAACTTCTGTGTGATGAGTGCATTCAACTCACAGATTTGAACATTGCTTTTGATAGAGCAGTTTGGAAACACTCCTTTTGTAAAATCTGCAAGTGTTTATTTGGAGCGCTTTGAGGGCTATCCTGGAAAAGGAAATATCGTCACATAATAACTAGACAGAAGCATTCTCAGAAACTTCTTTGTGATGAGTGCATTCTACTCACGGAGTTGAACCTTCTTTGTGATAGAAGAGTTTTCAATCTCTCTTTCTGTAGAATCTGCAAGTGCACATTTGGAACTGTTAGACGCCAACGCTGGAAAAGGAAACATCCTCACATAGAAACTAGACAGAAGCATTCTCAGAAACTTGCTTGTGACGAGTGCATTCAACTCACAGACTTGAACCTTTCTTTTGAAAGAGCAGTTTTGGAACACTCTTTTTGTAGAATCTGCTAGTGTATATTTGGAGCGCTGTGAGGCCTATGCTGGGAAATGAAATATCTTCACCTAAAAACTAGACGGAAGCATTCTCAGAAACTTCTGTGTGATGAGTGCATTCAACTCACAGACTTGAACGTTCCTTTTTATAGAACAGTTTTGAAACACTCCTTTGTAGAATCTGCAAGTGTTTCTTTCGAGAGCTTGGAGGCCTATGCTGGAAAAGGAAATGTCTTCAAATAACAACTACACAGAAGCATTCTCAGAAACTTCTTTGTGATGAGTGCATTCAACTCACAGACTTGAACCTTCCTTTTGAAAGAGCAGTTTGAAACACTCTTTTTGTAGAATCTGCAAGTTGATATTTGGAGCACTTTGAGGCCTATGCTGGGAAATGAAATATCTTCTCCTAAAAACTAGACAGAAGCATTCTCAGAAACTTCTGTGTGATGAGTGCATTCAACTCACAGTCTTGAACACTGCCTTTGATAGAGCAGTTTGGAAACACTCCTTTTGTAAAATCTGCAAGTGTTTATTTGGAGCGCATTGAGGCCTATCCTGGAAAAGGAAATATCTTCACATAATAACTAGACAGAAGCATTCTCAGAAACTTCTTTGTGATGAGTGCATTCTACGCACAGAGTTGAACCTTCTTTGTGATAGAAGAGTTTTCAAACTCTCTTTTTGTAGAATCTGCAAGTGCACATTTGGAACTGTTGGAGGCCAACGCTGGAAAAGGAAACATCCTCACTTAGAAACTAGACAGAAGCATTCTCAGAAACTTGCTTGTGACGAGTGCATTCAACTCACAGACTTGAACCTTTCTTTTGAAAGAGCAGTTTTGGAACACTCTTTTTGTAGAATCTGCTAGTGTATATTTGGAGCGCTGTGAGGCCTATGCTGGGAAATGAAATATCTTCACCTAAAAACTAGACGGAAGCATTCTCAGAAACTTCTGTGTGATGAGTGCATTCAACTCGCAGGCTTGAACGTTCCTTTTGATAGAACAGTTTTGAAACACTCCTTTTGTAGAATCTGCAAGTGTTTATTTCGAGTGCTTGGGGGCCTATGCTGGAAAAGGAAATGTCTTCAAATAACAACTACACAGAAGCATTCTCAGAAACTTCTTTGTGATGAGTGCATTCAACTCACAGACTTGAACGTTCCTTTTGAAAGAGCAGTTTTGAAACACTCTTTTTGTAGAATCTGCAAGTGGATATTTGGATCGCTTTGAGGCCTATGCTGGGAAATGAAATATCTTCTCCTAAAAACTTGAGAGAAGCATTCTCAGAAACTTCTGTGTGATGAGTGCATTCAACTCACAGACTTGAACACTGCTTTTGATAGAGCAGTTTGGAAACACTCCTTTTGTAAAATCTGCAAGTGTTTATTTGGAGCGCTTTGAGGCCTATCCTGGAAAAGGAAATATCGTCACATAATAACTAGACAGAAGCATTCTCAGAAACTTCTTTGTGATGAGTGCATTCTACTCACAGAGCTGAACCTTCTTTGTGATAGAAGAGTTTTCAAACTCTCTTTTTGTAGAATCTGCAAGTGCACATTTGGAACTGTTGGAGGCCAACGCTGGAAAAGGAAACAGCCTCACATAGAAACTAGACAGAAGCATTCTCAGAAACTTGCTTGTGACGAGTGCATTCAACTCACAGACTTGAACCTTTCTTTTGAAAGAGCAGTTTTGGAACACTCTTTTTGTAGAATCTGCTAGTGTATATTTGGAGCGCTGTGAGGCCTATGCTGGGAAATGAAATATCTTCACGTAAAAACTAGACGGAAGCATTCTCAGAAACTTCTGTGTGATGAGTGCATTCAACTCACAGACTTGAACGTTCCTTTTGATAGAACAGTTTTGAGACACTCCTTTTGTAGAATCTGCAAGTGTTTATTTCGAGTGCTTGGAGGCCTATGCTGGAAAAGGAAATGTCTTCAAATAACAACTACACAGAAGCATTCTCAGAAACTCCTTTGTGATGAGTGCATTCAACTCACAGACTTGAACCTTCCTTTTGAAAGAGCAGCTTTGAAACACTCTTTTTGTAGAATCTGCAAGTGGATATTTGGAGCGCTTTGAGGCCTATGCTGGGAAATGAAATATCTTCTCCTAAAAACTAGACAGAAGCATTCTCAGAAACTTCTGTGTGATGAGTGCATTCAACTCACAGACTTGAACATTGCTTTTGATAGAGCAGTTTGGAAACACTCCTTTTGTAAAATCTGCAAGTGTTTATTTGGAGCGCTTTGAGGCCTATCCTGGAAAAGGAAATATCCTCACATAATAACTAGACAGAAGCATTCTCAGAAACTTCTTTGTGATGAGTGCATTCTACTCACAGAGTTGAACCTTCTTTGTGATAGAAGAGTTTTCAAACTCTCTTTTTGTAGAATCTGCAAGTGCACATTTGGAACTGTTGGAGGCCAACGCTGGAAAATGAAACATCCTCACATAGAAACTAGACAGAAGCATTCTCAGAAACTTGCTTGGACGAGTGCATTCAACTCACAGACTTGAACCTTTCTTTTGAAAGAGCAGTTTTGGAACACTCTTTTTGTAGAATCTGCTAGTGTATATTTGGAGCGCTGTGAGGCCTATGCTGGGAAATGAAATATCTTCACCTAAAAACTAGACGGAAGCAATCTCCGAAACTTCTGTGTGATGAGTGCATTCAACTCACAGACTTGAACGTTCCTTTTGATAGAACAGTTTTGAAACACTCCTTTTGTAGAATCTGCAAGTGTTTATTTCGAGTGCTTGGGGGTCTATGCTGGAAAAGGAAATGTCTTCAAATAACAACTACACAGAAGCATTCTCAGAAACTTCTTTGTGATGAGTGCCTTCAACTCACAGACTTGAACCTTCCTTTTGAAAGAGCAGTTTTGAAACACTCTTTTTGTAGAATCTGCAAGTGGATATTTGGAGCGCTTTGAGGCCTATGCTGGGAAATGAAATATCTTCTCCTAAAAACTAGACAGAAGCATTCTCAGAAACTTCTGTGTGATGAGTGCATTCAACTCACAGATTTGAACACTGCTTTTGATAGAGCAGTTTGGAAACACTCCTTTTGTAAAATCTGCAAGTGTTTATTTGGAGCGCTTTGAGGCCTATCCTGGAAAAGGAAATATCTTCACATAATAACTAGACAGAAGCATTCTCAGAAACTTCTTTGTGATGAGTGCATTCTACTCACAGAGCTGAACCTTCTTTGTGATAGAAGAGTTTTCAAACTCTTTTTGTAGAATCTGCAAGTGCACATTTGGAACTGTTGGAGGCCAACGCTGGAAAAGGAAACATCCTCACATAGAAACTAGACAGAAGCATTCTCAGAAACTTGCTTGTGACGAGTGCATTCAACTCACAGACTTGAACCTTTCTTTTGAAAGAGCAGTTTTGGAACACTCTTTTTGTAGAATCTGCTAGTGTATATTTGGAGCGCTGTGAGGCCTATGCTGGGAAATGAAATATCTTCACCTGAAAACTAGACGGAAGCATTCTCCGAAACTTCTGTGTGATGAGTGCATTCAACTCACAGACTTGAACGTTCCTTTTGAGAGAACAGTTTTGAAACACTCCTTTTGTAGAATCTGCAAGTGTTTATTTCGAACGCTTGGAGGCCTACGCTGGAAAAGGAAATGTCTTCAAATAACAACTACACAGAAGCATTCTCAGAAACTTCTTTGTGATGAGTGCATTCAACTCACAGACTTGAACCTTCCTTTTGAAAGAGCAGTTTTGAAACACTCTTTTTGTAGAATCTGCAAGTGGATATTTGGAGCGCTTTGAGGTCTATGCTGTGATATGAAATATCTTCTCCTAAAAACTAGACAGAAGCATTCTCAGAAACTTCTGTGTGATGAGTGCATTCAACTCACAGATTTGAACATTGCTTTTGATAGAGCAGTTTGGAAACACTCCTTTTGTAAAATCTGCAAGTGTTTATTTGGAGCGCTTTGAGGGCTATCCTGGAAAAGGAAATATCGTCACATAATAACTAGACAGAAGCATTCTCAGAAACTTCTTTGTGATGAGTGCATTCTACTCACGGAGTTGAACCTTCTTTGTGATAGAAGAGTTTTCAATCTCTCTTTCTGTAGAATCTGCAAGTGCACATTTGGAACTGTTAGACGCCAACGCTGGAAAAGGAAACATCCTCACATAGAAACTAGACAGAAGCATTCTCAGAAACTTGCTTGTGACGAGTGCATTCAACTCACAGACTTGAACCTTTCTTTTGAAAGAGCAGTTTTGGAACACTCTTTTTGTAGAATCTGCTAGTGTATATTTGGAGCGCTGTGAGGCCTATGCTGGGAAATGAAATATCTTCACCTAAAAACTAGACGGAAGCATTCTCAGAAACTTCTGTGTGATGAGTGCATTCAACTCACAGACTTGAACGTTCCTTTTTATAGAACAGTTTTGAAACACTCCTTTGTAGAATCTGCAAGTGTTTCTTTCGAGAGCTTGGAGGCCTATGCTGGAAAAGGAAATGTCTTCAAATAACAACTACACAGAAGCATTCTCAGAAACTTCTTTGTGATGAGTGCATTCAACTCACAGACTTGAACCTTCCTTTTGAAAGAGCAGTTTGAAACACTCTTTTTGTAGAATCTGCAAGTTGATATTTGGAGCACTTTGAGGCCTATGCTGGGAAATGAAATATCTTCTCCTAAAAACTAGACAGAAGCATTCTCAGAAACTTCTGTGTGATGAGTGCATTCAACTCACAGTCTTGAACACTGCCTTTGATAGAGCAGTTTGGAAACACTCCTTTTGTAAAATCTGCAAGTGTTTATTTGGAGCGCATTGAGGCCTATCCTGGAAAAGGAAATATCTTCACATAATAACTAGACAGAAGCATTCTCAGAAACTTCTTTGTGATGAGTGCATTCTACGCACAGAGTTGAACCTTCTTTGTGATAGAAGAGTTTTCAAACTCTCTTTTTGTAGAATCTGCAAGTGCACATTTGGAACTGTTGGAGGCCAACGCTGGAAAAGGAAACATCCTCACTTAGAAACTAGACAGAAGCATTCTCAGAAACTTGCTTGTGACGAGTGCATTCAACTCACAGACTTGAACCTTTCTTTTGAAAGAGCAGTTTTGGAACACTCTTTTTGTAGAATCTGCTAGTGTATATTTGGAGCGCTGTGAGGCCTATGCTGGGAAATGAAATATCTTCACCTAAAAACTAGACGGAAGCATTCTCAGAAACTTCTGTGTGATGAGTGCATTCAACTCGCAGGCTTGAACGTTCCTTTTGATAGAACAGTTTTGAAACACTCCTTTTGTAGAATCTGCAAGTGTTTATTTCGAGTGCTTGGGGGCCTATGCTGGAAAAGGAAATGTCTTCAAATAACAACTACACAGAAGCATTCTCAGAAACTTCTTTGTGATGAGTGCATTCAACTCACAGACTTGAACGTTCCTTTTGAAAGAGCAGTTTTGAAACACTCTTTTTGTAGAATCTGCAAGTGGATATTTGGATCGCTTTGAGGCCTATGCTGGGAAATGAAATATCTTCTCCTAAAAACTTGAGAGAAGCATTCTCAGAAACTTCTGTGTGATGAGTGCATTCAACTCACAGACTTGAACACTGCTTTTGATAGAGCAGTTTGGAAACACTCCTTTTGTAAAATCTGCAAGTGTTTATTTGGAGCGCTTTGAGGCCTATCCTGGAAAAGGAAATATCGTCACATAATAACTAGACAGAAGCATTCTCAGAAACTTCTTTGTGATGAGTGCATTCTACTCACAGAGCTGAACCTTCTTTGTGATAGAAGAGTTTTCAAACTCTCTTTTTGTAGAATCTGCAAGTGCACATTTGGAACTGTTGGAGGCCAACGCTGGAAAAGGAAACAGCCTCACATAGAAACTAGACAGAAGCATTCTCAGAAACTTGCTTGTGACGAGTGCATTCAACTCACAGACTTGAACCTTTCTTTTGAAAGAGCAGTTTTGGAACACTCTTTTTGTAGAATCTGCTAGTGTATATTTGGAGCGCTGTGAGGCCTATGCTGGGAAATGAAATATCTTCACGTAAAAACTAGACGGAAGCATTCTCAGAAACTTCTGTGTGATGAGTGCATTCAACTCACAGACTTGAACGTTCCTTTTGATAGAACAGTTTTGAGACACTCCTTTTGTAGAATCTGCAAGTGTTTATTTCGAGTGCTTGGAGGCCTATGCTGGAAAAGGAAATGTCTTCAAATAACAACTACACAGAAGCATTCTCAGAAACTCCTTTGTGATGAGTGCATTCAACTCACAGACTTGAACCTTCCTTTTGAAAGAGCAGCTTTGAAACACTCTTTTTGTAGAATCTGCAAGTGGATATTTGGAGCGCTTTGAGGCCTATGCTGGGAAATGAAATATCTTCTCCTAAAAACTAGACAGAAGCATTCTCAGAAACTTCTGTGTGATGAGTGCATTCAACTCACAGACTTGAACATTGCTTTTGATAGAGCAGTTTGGAAACACTCCTTTTGTAAAATCTGCAAGTGTTTATTTGGAGCGCTTTGAGGCCTATCCTGGAAAAGGAAATATCCTCACATAATAACTAGACAGAAGCATTCTCAGAAACTTCTTTGTGATGAGTGCATTCTACTCACAGAGTTGAACCTTCTTTGTGATAGAAGAGTTTTCAAACTCTCTTTTTGTAGAATCTGCAAGTGCACATTTGGAACTGTTGGAGGCCAACGCTGGAAAATGAAACATCCTCACATAGAAACTAGACAGAAGCATTCTCAGAAACTTGCTTGGACGAGTGCATTCAACTCACAGACTTGAACCTTTCTTTTGAAAGAGCAGTTTTGGAACACTCTTTTTGTAGAATCTGCTAGTGTATATTTGGAGCGCTGTGAGGCCTATGCTGGGAAATGAAATATCTTCACCTAAAAACTAGACGGAAGCAATCTCCGAAACTTCTGTGTGATGAGTGCATTCAACTCACAGACTTGAACGTTCCTTTTGATAGAACAGTTTTGAAACACTCCTTTTGTAGAATCTGCAAGTGTTTATTTCGAGTGCTTGGGGGTCTATGCTGGAAAAGGAAATGTCTTCAAATAACAACTACACAGAAGCATTCTCAGAAACTTCTTTGTGATGAGTGCCTTCAACTCACAGACTTGAACCTTCCTTTTGAAAGAGCAGTTTTGAAACACTCTTTTTGTAGAATCTGCAAGTGGATATTTGGAGCGCTTTGAGGCCTATGCTGGGAAATGAAATATCTTCTCCTAAAAACTAGACAGAAGCATTCTCAGAAACTTCTGTGTGATGAGTGCATTCAACTCACAGATTTGAACACTGCTTTTGATAGAGCAGTTTGGAAACACTCCTTTTGTAAAATCTGCAAGTGTTTATTTGGAGCGCTTTGAGGCCTATCCTGGAAAAGGAAATATCTTCACATAATAACTAGACAGAAGCATTCTCAGAAACTTCTTTGTGATGAGTGCATTCTACTCACAGAGCTGAACCTTCTTTGTGATAGAAGAGTTTTCAAACTCTCTTTTTGTAGAATCTGCAAGTGCACATTTGGAACTGTTGGAGGCCAACGCTGGAAAAGGAAACATCCTCACATAGAAACTAGACAGAAGCATTCTCAGAAACTTGCTTGTGACGAGTGCATTCAACTCACAGACTTGAACCTTTCTTTTGAAAGAGCAGTTTTGGAACACTCTTTTTGTAGAATCTGCTAGTGTATATTTGGAGCGCTGTGAGGCCTATGCTGGGAAATGAGATATCTTCACCTGAAAACTAGACGGAAGCATTCTCCGAAACTTCTGTGTGATGAGTGCATTCAACTCACAGACTTGAACGTTCCTTTTGAGAGAACAGTTTTGAAACACTCCTTTTGTAGAATCTGCAAGTGTTTATTTCGAACGCTTGGAGGCCTACGCTGGAAAAGGAAATGTCTTCAAATAACAACTACACAGAAGCATTCTCAGAAACTTCTTTGTGATGAGTGCATTCAACTCACAGACTTGAACCTTCCTTTTGAAAGAGCAGTTTTGAAACTCTTTTTGTAGAATCTGCAAGTGGATATTTGGAGCGCTTTGAGGTCTATGCTGTGATATGAAATATCTTCTCCTAAAAACTAGACAGAAGCATTCTCAGAAACTTCTGTGTGATGAGTGCATTCAACTCACAGACTTGAACATTGCTTTTGATAGAGCAGTTTGGAAACACTCCTTTTGTAAAATCTGCAAGTGTTTATTTGGAGCGCTTTGAGGGCTATCCTGGAAAAGGAAATATCGTCACATAATAACTAGACAGAAGCATTCTCAGAAACTTCTTTGTGATGAGTGCATTCTACTCACGGAGTTGAACCTTCTTTGTGATAGAAGAGTTTTCAATCTCTCTTTCTGTAGAATCTGCAAGTGCACATTTGGAACTGTTAGACGCCAACGCTGGAAAAGGAAACATCCTCACATAGAAACTAGACAGAAGCATTCTCAGAAACTTGCTTGTGACGAGTGCATTCAACTCACAGACTTGAACCTTTCTTTTGAAAGAGCAGTTTTGGAACACTCTTTTTGTAGAATCTGCTAGTGTATATTTGGAGCGCTGTGAGGCCTATGCTGGGAAATGAAATATCTTCACATAAAAACTAGACGGAAGCATTCTCAGAAACTTCTGTGTGATGAGTGCATTCAACTCACAGACTTGAACGTTCCTTTTTATAGAACAGTTTTGAAACACTCCTTTGTAGAATCTGCAAGTGTTTCTTTCGAGAGCTTGGAGGCCTATGCTGGAAAAGGAAATGTCTTCAAATAACAACTACACAGAAGCATTCTCAGAAACTTCTTTGTGATGAGTTCATTCAACTCACAGACTTGAACCTTCCTTTTGAAAGAGCAGTTTGAAACACTCTTTTTGTAGAATCTGCAAGTTGATATTTGGAGCACTTTGAGGCCTATGCTGGGAAATGAAATATCTTCTCCTAAAAACTAGACAGAAGCATTCTCAGAAACTTCTGTGTGATGAGTGCATTCAACTCACAGTCTTGAACACTGCTTTTGATAGAGCAGTTTGGAAACACTCCTTTTGTAAAATCTGCAAGTGTTTATTTGGAGCGCATTGAGGCCTATCCTGGAAAAGGAAATATCTTCACATAATAACTAGACAGAAGCATTCTCAGAAACTTCTTTGTGATGAGTGCATTCTACGCACAGAGTTGAACCTTCTTTGTGATAGAAGAGTTTTCAAACTCTCTTTTTGTAGAATCTGCAAGTGCACTTTTGGAACTGTTGGAGGCCAACGCTGGAAAAGGAAACATCCTCACTTAGAAACTAGACAGAAGCATTCTCAGAAACTTGCTTGTGACGAGTGCATACAACTCACAGACTTGAACCTTTCTTTTGAAAGAGCAGTTTTGGAACACTCTTTTTGTAGAATCTGCTAGTGTATATTTGGAGCGCTGTGAGGCCTATGCTGGGAAATGAAATATCTTCACCTAAAAACTAGACGGAAGCATTCTCAGAAACTTCTGTGTGATGAGTGCATTCAACTCGCAGGCTTGAACGTTCCTTTTGATAGAACAGTTTTGAAACACTCCTTTTGTAGAATCTGCAAGTGTTTATTTCGAGTGCTTGGGGGCCTATGCTGGAAAAGGAAATGTCTTCAAATAACAACTACACAGAAGCATTCTCAGAAACTTCTTTGTGATGAGTGCATTCAACTCACAGACTTGAACGTTCCTTTTGAAAGAGCAGTTTTGAAACACTCTTTTTGTAGAATCTGCAAGTGGATATTTGGATCGCTTTGAGGCCTATGCTGGGAAATGAAATATCTTCTCCTAAAAACTTGAGAGAAGCATTCTCAGAAACTTCTGTGTGATGAGTGCATTCAACTCACAGACTTGAACACTGCTTTTGATAGAGCAGTTTGGAAACACTCCTTTTGTAAAATCTGCAAGTGTTTATTTGGAGCGCATTGAGGCCTATCCTGGAAAAGGAAATATCGTCACATAATAACTAGACAGAAGCATTCTCAGAAACTTCTTTGTGATGAGTGCATTCTACTCACAGAGCTGAACCTTCTTTGTGATAGAAGAGTTTTCAAACTCTCTTTTTGTAGAATCTGCAAGTGCACATTTGGAACTGTTGGAGGCCAACGCTGGAAAAGGAAACAGCCTCACATAGAAACTAGACAGAAGCATTCTCAGAAACTTGCTTGTGACGAGTGCATTCAACTCACAGACTTGAACCTTTCTTTTGAAAGAGCAGTTTTGGAACACTCTTTTTGTAGAATCTGCTAGTGTATATTTGGAGCGCTGTGAGGCCTATGCTGGGAAATGAAATATCTTCACCTAAAAACTAGACGGAAGCATTCTCAGAAACTTCTGTGTGATGAGTGCATTCAACTCACAGACTTGAACGTTCCTTTTGATAGAACAGTTTTGAAACACTCCTTTTGTAGAATCTGCAAGTGTTTATTTCGAGTGCTTGGAGGCCTATGCTGGAAAAGGAAATGTCTTCAAATAACAACTACACAGAAGCATTCTCAGAAACTCCTTGGTGATGAGTGCATTCAACTCACAGACTTGAACCTTCCTTTTGAAAGAGCAGCTTTGAAACACTCTTTTTGTAGAATCTGCAAGTGGATATTTGGAGCGCTTTGAGGCCTATGCTGGGAAATGAAATATCTTCTCCTAAAAACTAGACAGAAGCATTCTCAGAAACTTCTGTGTGATGAGTGCATTCAACTCACAGACTTGAACATTGCTTTTGATAGAGCAGTTTGGAAACACTCCTTTTGTAAAATCTGCAAGTGTTTATTTGGAGCGCTTTGAGGCCTATCCTGGAAAAGGAAATATCGTCACATAATAACTAGACAGAAGCATTCTCAGAAACTTCTTTGTGATGAGTGCATTCTACTCACAGAGCTGAACCTTCTTTGTGATAGAAGAGTTTTCAAACTCTCTTTTTGTAGAATCTGCAAGTGCACATTTGGAACTGTTGGAGGCCAACGCTGGAAAAGGAAACAGCCTCACATAGAAACTAGACAGAAGCATTCTCAGAAACTTGCTTGTGACGAGTGCATTCAACTCACAGACTTGAACCTTTCTTTTGAAAGAGCAGTTTTGGAACACTCTTTTTGTAGAATCTGCTAGTGTATATTTGGAGCGCTGTGAGGCCTA
Source organism: Pongo pygmaeus (assembly GCF_028885625.2). NCBI lineage: Eukaryota > Metazoa > Chordata > Mammalia > Primates > Hominidae > Pongo > Pongo pygmaeus. Next base: position 41,983,727 of record NC_072392.2, read on the forward strand.
TGCTGGGAAATGAAATATCTTCACGTAAAAACTAGACGGAAGCATTCTCAGAAACTTCTGTGTGATGAGTGCATTCAACTCACAGACTTGAACGTTCCTTTTGATAGAACAGTTTTGAGACACTCCTTTTGTAGAATCTGCAAGTGTTTATTTCGAGTGCTTGGAGGCCTATGCTGGAAAAGGAAATGTCTTCAAATAACAACTACACAGAAGCATTCTCAGAAACTCCTTTGTGATGAGTGCATTCAACTCACAGACTTGAACCTTCCTTTTGAAAGAGCAGCTTTGAAACACTCTTTTTGTAGAATCTGCAAGTGGATATTTGGAGCGCTTTGAGGCCTATGCTGGGAAATGAAATATCTTCTCCTAAAAACTAGACAGAAGCATTCTCAGAAACTTCTGTGTGATGAGTGCATTCAACTCACAGACTTGAACATTGCTTTTGATAGAGCAGTTTGGAAACACTCCTTTTGTAAAATCTGCAAGTGTTTATTTGGAGCGCTTTGAGGCCTATCCTGGAAAAGGAAATATCCTCACATAATAACTAGACAGAAGCATTCTCAGAAACTTCTTTGTGATGAGTGCATTCTACTCACAGAGTTGAACCTTCTTTGTGATAGAAGAGTTTTCAAACTCTCTTTTTGTAGAATCTGCAAGTGCACATTTGGAACTGTTGGAGGCCAACGCTGGAAAATGAAACATCCTCACATAGAAACTAGACAGAAGCATTCTCAGAAACTTGCTTGGACGAGTGCATTCAACTCACAGACTTGAACCTTTCTTTTGAAAGAGCAGTTTTGGAACACTCTTTTTGTAGAATCTGCTAGTGTATATTTGGAGCGCTGTGAGGCCTATGCTGGGAAATGAAATATCTTCACCTAAAAACTAGACGGAAGCAATCTCCGAAACTTCTGTGTGATGAGTGCATTCAACTCACAGACTTGAACGTTCCTTTTGATAGAACAGTTTTGAAACACTCCTTTTGTAGAATCTGCAAGTGTTTATTTCGAGTGCTTGGGGGTCTATGCTGGAAAAGGAAATGTCTTCAAATAACAACTACACAGAAGCATTCTCAGAAACTTCTTTGTGATGAGTGCCTTCAACTCACAGACTTGAACCTTCCTTTTGAAAGAGCAGTTTTGAAACACTCTTTTTGTAGAATCTGCAAGTGGATATTTGGAGCGCTTTGAGGCCTATGCTGGGAAATGAAATATCTTCTCCTAAAAACTAGACAGAAGCATTCTCAGAAACTTCTGTGTGATGAGTGCATTCAACTCACAGATTTGAACACTGCTTTTGATAGAGCAGTTTGGAAACACTCCTTTTGTAAAATCTGCAAGTGTTTATTTGGAGCGCTTTGAGGGCTATCCTGGAAAAGGAAATATCGTCACATAATAACTAGACAGAAGCATTCTCAGAAACTTCTTTGTGATGAGTGCATTCTACTCACGGAGTTGAACCTTCTTTGTGATAGAAGAGTTTTCAATCTCTCTTTCTGTAGAATCTGCAAGTGCACATTTGGAACTGTTAGACGCCAACGCTGGAAAAGGAAACATCCTCACATAGAAACTAGACAGAAGCATTCTCAGAAACTTGCTTGTGACGAGTGCATTCAACTCACAGACTTGAACCTTTCTTTTGAAAGAGCAGTTTTGGAACACTCTTTTTGTAGAATCTGCTAGTGTATATTTGGAGCGCTGTGAGGCCTATGCTGGGAAATGAAATATCTTCACCTAAAAACTAGACGGAAGCATTCTCAGAAACTTCTGTGTGATGAGTGCATTCAACTCACAGACTTGAACGTTCCTTTTTATAGAACAGTTTTGAAACACTCCTTTGTAGAATCTGCAAGTGTTTCTTTCGAGAGCTTGGAGGCCTATGCTGGAAAAGGAAATGTCTTCAAATAACAACTACACAGAAGCATTCTCAGAAACTTCTTTGTGATGAGTGCATTCAACTCACAGACTTGAACCTTCCTTTTGAAAGAGCAGTTTGAAACACTCTTTTTGTAGAATCTGCAAGTTGATATTTGGAGCACTTTGAGGCCTATGCTGGGAAATGAAATATCTTCTCCTAAAAACTAGACAGAAGCATTCTCAGAAACTTCTGTGTGATGAGTGCATTCAACTCACAGTCTTGAACACTGCTTTTGATAGAGCAGTTTGGAAACACTCCTTTTGTAAAATCTGCAAGTGTTTATTTGGAGCGCACTGAGGCCTATCCTGGAAAAGGAAATATCTTCACATAATAACTAGACAGAAGCATTCTGAGAAACTTCTTTGTGATGAGTGCATTCTACGCACAGAGTTGAACCTTCTTTGTGATAGAAGAGTTTTCAAACTCTCTTTTTGTAGAATCTGCAAGTGCACTTTTGGAACTGTTGGAGGCCAACGCTGGAAAAGGAAACATCCTCACTTAGAAACTAGACAGAAGCATTCTCAGAAACTTGCTTGTGACGAGTGCATACAACTCACAGACTTGAACCTTTCTTTTGAAAGAGCAGTTTTGGAACACTCTTTTTGTAGAATCTGCTAGTGTATATTTGGAGCGCTGTGAGGCCTATGCTGGGAAATGAAATATCTTCACCTAAAAACTAGACGGAAGCATTCTCAGAAACTTCTGTGTGATGAGTGCATTCAACTCGCAGGCTTGAACGTTCCTTTTGATAGAACAGTTTTGAAACACTCCTTTTGTAGAATCTGCAAGTGTTTATTTCGAGTGCTTGGGGGCCTATGCTGGAAAAGGAAATGTCTTCAAATAACAACTACACAGAAGCATTCTCAGAAACTTCTTTGTGATGAGTGCATTCAACTCACAGACTTGAACGTTCCTTTTGAAAGAGCAGTTTTGAAACACTCTTTTTGTAGAATCTGCAAGTGGATATTTGGATCGCTTTGAGGCCTATGCTGGGAAATGAAATATCTTCTCCTAAAAACTTGAGAGAAGCATTCTCAGAAACTTCTGTGTGATGAGTGCATTCAACTCACAGACTTGAACACTGCTTTTGATAGAGCAGTTTGGAAACACTCCTTTTGTAAAATCTGCAAGTGTTTATTTGGAGCGCATTGAGGCCTATCCTGGAAAAGGAAATATCGTCACATAATAACTAGACAGAAGCATTCTCAGAAACTTCTTTGTGATGAGTGCATTCTACTCACAGAGCTGAACCTTCTTTGTGATAGAAGAGTTTTCAAACTCTCTTTTTGTAGAATCTGCAAGTGCACATTTGGAACTGTTGGAGGCCAACGCTGGAAAAGGAAACAGCCTCACATAGAAACTAGACAGAAGCATTCTCAGAAACTTGCTTGTGACGAGTGCATTCAACTCACAGACTTGAACCTTTCTTTTGAAAGAGCAGTTTTGGAACACTCTTTTTGTAGAATCTGCTAGTGTATATTTGGAGCGCTGTGAGGCCTATGCTGGGAAATGAAATATCTTCACCTAAAAACTAGACGGAAGCATTCTCAGAAACTTCTGTGTGATGAGTGCATTCAACTCACAGACTTGAACGTTCCTTTTGATAGAACAGTTTTGAAACACTCCTTTTGTAGAATCTGCAAGTGTTTATTTCGAGTGCTTGGAGGCCTATGCTGGAAAAGGAAATGTCTTCAAATAACAACAACACAGAAGCATTCTCAGAAACTCCTTGGTGATGAGTGCATTCAACTCACAGACTTGAACCTTCCTTTTGAAAGAGCAGCTTTGAAACACTCTTTTTGTAGAATCTGCAAGTGGATATTTGGAGCGCTTTGAGGCCTATGCTGGGAAATGAAATATCTTCTCCTAAAAACTAGACAGAAGCATTCTCAGAAACTTCTGTGTGATGAGTGCATTCAACTCACAGACTTGAACATTGCTTTTGATAGAGCAGTTTGGAAACACTCCTTTTGTAAAATCTGCAAGTGTTTATTTGGAGCGCTTTGAGGCCTATCCTGGAAAAGGAAATATCCTCACATAATAACTAGACAGAAGCATTCTCAGAAACTTCTTTGTGATGAGTGCATTCTACTCACAGAGTTGAACCTTCTTTGTGATAGAAGAGTTTTCAAACTCTCTTTTTGTAGAATCTGCAAGTGCACATTTGGAACTGTTGGAGGCCAACGCTGGAAAAGGAAACATCCTCACATAGAAACTAGACAGAAGCATTCTCAGAAACTTGCTTGGACGAGTGCATTCAACTCACAGACTTGAACCTTTCTTTTGAAAGAGCAGTTTTGGAACACTCTTTTTGTAGAATCTGCTAGTGTATATTTGGAGCGCTGTGAGGCCTATGCTGGGAAATGAAATATCTTCACCTAAAAACTAGACGGAAGCAATCTCCGAAACTTCTGTGTGATGAGTGCATTCAACTCACAGACTTGAACGTTCCTTTTGATAGAACAGTTTTGAAACACTCCTTTTGTAGAATCTGCAAGTGTTTATTTCGAGTGCTTGGGGGTCTATGCTGGAAAAGGAAATGTCTTCAAATAACAACTACACAGAAGCATTCTCAGAAACTTCTTTGTGATGAGTGCCTTCAACTCACAGACTTGAACCTTCCTTTTGAAAGAGCAGTTTTGAAACACTCTTTTTGTAGAATCTGCAAGTGGATATTTGGAGCGCTTTGAGGCCTATGCTGGGAAATGAAATATCTTCTCCTAAAAACTAGACAGAAGCATTCTCAGAAACTTCTGTGTGATGAGTGCATTCAACTCACAGATTTGAACACTGCTTTTGATAGAGCAGTTTGGAAACACTCCTTTTGTAAAATCTGCAAGTGTTTATTTGGAGCGCTTTGAGGCCTATCCTGGAAAAGGAAATATCTTCACATAATAACTAGACAGAAGCATTCTCAGAAACTTCTTTGTGATGAGTGCATTCTACTCACAGAGCTGAACCTTCTTTGTGATAGAAGAGTTTTCAAACTCTCTTTTTGTAGAATCTGCAAGTGCACATTTGGAACTGTTGGAGGCCAACGCTGGAAAAGGAAACATCCTCACATAGAAACTAGACAGAAGCATTCTCAGAAACTTGCTTGTGACGAGTGCATTCAACTCACAGACTTGAACCTTTCTTTTGAAAGAGCAGTTTTGGAACACTCTTTTTGTAGAATCTGCTAGTGTATATTTGGAGCGCTGTGAGGCCTATGCTGGGAAATGAAATATCTTCACCTGAAAACTAGACGGAAGCATTCTCCGAAACTTCTGTGTGATGAGTGCATTCAACTCACAGACTTGAACGTTCCTTTTGAGAGAACAGTTTTGAAACACTCCTTTTGTAGAATCTGCAAGTGTTTATTTCGAACGCTTGGAGGCCTACGCTGGAAAAGGAAATGTCTTCAAATAACAACTACACAGAAGCATTCTCAGAAACTTCTTTGTGATGAGTGCATTCAACTCACAGACTTGAACCTTCCTTTTGAAAGAGCAGTTTTGAAACACTCTTTTTGTAGAATCTGCAAGTGGATATTTGGAGCGCTTTGAGGTCTATGCTGTGATATGAAATATCTTCTCCTAAAAACTAGACAGAAGCATTCTCAGAAACTTCTGTGTGATGAGTGCATTCAACTCACAGATTTGAACATTGCTTTTGATAGAGCAGTTTGGAAACACTCCTTTTGTAAAATCTGCAAGTGTTTATTTGGAGCGCTTTGAGGGCTATCCTGGAAAAGGAAATATCGTCACATAATAACTAGACAGAAGCATTCTCAGAAACTTCTTTGTGATGAGTGCATTCTACTCACGGAGTTGAACCTTCTTTGTGATAGAAGAGTTTTCAATCTCTCTTTCTGTAGAATCTGCAAGTGCACATTTGGAACTGTTAGACGCCAACGCTGGAAAAGGAAACATCCTCACATAGAAACTAGACAGAAGCATTCTCAGAAACTTGCTTGTGACGAGTGCATTCAACTCACAGACTTGAACCTTTCTTTTGAAAGAGCAGTTTTGGAACACTCTTTTTGTAGAATCTGCTAGTGTATATTTGGAGCGCTGTGAGGCCTATGCTGGGAAATGAAATATCTTCACCTAAAAACTAGACGGAAGCATTCTCAGAAACTTCTGTGTGATGAGTGCATTCAACTCACAGACTTGAACGTTCCTTTTTATAGAACAGTTTTGAAACACTCCTTTGTAGAATCTGCAAGTGTTTCTTTCGAGAGCTTGGAGGCCTATGCTGGAAAAGGAAATGTCTTCAAATAACAACTACACAGAAGCATTCTCAGAAACTTCTTTGTGATGAGTGCATTCAACTCACAGACTTGAACCTTCCTTTTGAAAGAGCAGTTTGAAACACTCTTTTTGTAGAATCTGCAAGTTGATATTTGGAGCACTTTGAGGCCTATGCTGGGAAATGAAATATCTTCTCCTAAAAACTAGACAGAAGCATTCTCAGAAACTTCTGTGTGATGAGTGCATTCAACTCACAGTCTTGAACACTGCTTTTGATAGAGCAGTTTGGAAACACTCCTTTTGTAAAATCTGCAAGTGTTTATTTGGAGCGCATTGAGGCCTATCCTGGAAAAGGAAATATCTTCACATAATAACTAGACAGAAGCATTCTCAGAAACTTCTTTGTGATGAGTGCATTCTACGCACAGAGTTGAACCTTCTTTGTGATAGAAGAGTTTTCAAACTCTCTTTTTGTAGAATCTGCAAGTGCACTTTTGGAACTGTTGGAGGCCAACGCTGGAAAAGGAAACATCCTCACTTAGAAACTAGACAGAAGCATTCTCAGAAACTTGCTTGTGACGAGTGCATACAACTCACAGACTTGAACCTTTCTTTTGAAAGAGCAGTTTTGGAACACTCTTTTTGTAGAATCTGCTAGTGTATATTTGGAGCGCTGTGAGGCCTATGCTGGGAAATGAAATATCTTCACCTAAAAACTAGACGGAAGCATTCTCAGAAACTTCTGTGTGATGAGTGCATTCAACTCGCAGGCTTGAACGTTCCTTTTGATAGAACAGTTTTGAAACACTCCTTTTGTAGAATCTGCAAGTGTTTATTTCGAGTGCTTGGGGGCCTATGCTGGAAAAGGAAATGTCTTCAAATAACAACTACACAGAAGCATTCTCAGAAACTTCTTTGTGATGAGTGCATTCAACTCACAGACTTGAACGTTCCTTTTGAAAGAGCAGTTTTGAAACACTCTTTTTGTAGAATCTGCAAGTGGATATTTGGATCGCTTTGAGGCCTATGCTGGGAAATGAAATATCTTCTCCTAAAAACTTGAGAGAAGCATTCTCAGAAACTTCTGTGTGATGAGTGCATTCAACTCACAGACTTGAACACTGCTTTTGATAGAGCAGTTTGGAAACACTCCTTTTGTAAAATCTGCAAGTGTTTATTTGGAGCGCATTGAGGCCTATCCTGGAAAAGGAAATATCGTCACATAATAACTAGACAGAAGCATTCTCAGAAACTTCTTTGTGATGAGTGCATTCTACTCACAGAGCTGAACCTTCTTTGTGATAGAAGAGTTTTCAAACTCTCTTTTTGTAGAATCTGCAAGTGCACATTTGGAACTGTTGGAGGCCAACGCTGGAAAAGGAAACAGCCTCACATAGAAACTAGACAGAAGCATTCTCAGAAACTTGCTTGTGACGAGTGCATTCAACTCACAGACTTGAACCTTTCTTTTGAAAGAGCAGTTTTGGAACACTCTTTTTGTAGAATCTGCTAGTGTATATTTGGAGCGCTGTGAGGCCTATGCTGGGAAATGAAATATCTTCACCTAAAAACTAGACGGAAGCATTCTCAGAAACTTCTGTGTGATGAGTGCATTCAACTCACAGACTTGAACGTTCCTTTTGATAGAACAGTTTTGAAACACTCCTTTTGTAGAATCTGCAAGTGTTTATTTCGAGTGCTTGGAGGCCTATGCTGGAAAAGGAAATGTCTTCAAATAACAACTACACAGAAGCATTCTCAGAAACTCCTTGGTGATGAGTGCATTCAACTCACAGACTTGAACCTTCCTTTTGAAAGAGCAGCTTTGAAACACTCTTTTTGTAGAATCTGCAAGTGGATATTTGGAGCGCTTTGAGGCCTATGCTGGGAAATGAAATATCTTCTCCTAAAAACTAGACAGAAGCATTCTCAGAAACTTCTGTGTGATGAGTGCATTCAACTCACAGACTTGAACATTGCTTTTGATAGAGCAGTTTGGAAACACTCCTTTTGTAAAATCTGCAAGTGTTTATTTGGAGCGCTTTGAGGCCTATCCTGGAAAAGGAAATATCCTCACATAATAACTAGACAGAAGCATTCTCAGAAACTTCTTTGTGATGAGTGCATTCTACTCACAGAGTTGAACCTTCTTTGTGATAGAAGAGTTTTCAAACTCTCTTTTTGTAGAATCTGCAAGTGCACATTTGGAACTGTTGGAGGCCAACGCTGGAAAAGGAAACATCCTCACATAGAAACTAGACAGAAGCATTCTCAGAAACTTGCTTGGACGAGTGCATTCAACTCACAGACTTGAACCTTTCTTTTGAAAGAGCAGTTTTGGAACACTCTTTTTGTAGAATCTGCTAGTGTATATTTGGAGCGCTGTGAGGCCTATGCTGGGAAATGAAATATCTTCACCTAAAAACTAGACGGAAGCAATCTCCGAAACTTCTGTGTGATGAGTGCATTCAACTCACAGACTTGAACGTTCCTTTTGATAGAACAGTTTTGAAACACTCCTTTTGTAGAATCTGCAAGTGTTTATTTCGAGTGCTTTGGGGTCTATGCTGGAAAAGGAAATGTCTTCAAATAACAACTACACAGAAGCATTCTCAGAAACTTCTTTGTGATGAGTGCCTTCAACTCACAGACTTGAACCTTCCTTTTGAAAGAGCAGTTTTGAAACACTCTTTTTGTAGAATCTGCAAGTGGATATTTGGAGCGCTTTGAGGCCTATGCTGGGAAATGAAATATCTTCTCCTAAAAACTAGACAGAAGCATTCTCAGAAACTTCTGTGTGATGAGTGCATTCAACTCACAGATTTGAACACTGCTTTTGATAGAGCAGTTTGGAAACACTCCTTTTGTAAAATCTGCAAGTGTTTATTTGGAGCGCTTTGAGGCCTATCCTGGAAAAGGAAATATCTTCACATAATAACTAGACAGAAGCATTCTCAGAAACTTCTTTGTGATGAGTGCATTCTACTCACAGAGCTGAACCTTCTTTGTGATAGAAGAGTTTTCAAACTCTCTTTTTGTAGAATCTGCAAGTGCACATTTGGAACTGTTGGAGGCCAACGCTGGAAAAGGAAACATCCTCACATAGAAACTAGACAGAAGCATTCTCAGAAACTTGCTTGTGACGAGTGCATTCAACTCACAGACTTGAACCTTTCTTTTGAAAGAGCAGTTTTGGAACACTCTTTTTGTAGAATCTGCTAGTGTATATTTGGAGCGCTGTGAGGCCTATGCTGGGAAATGAAATATCTTCACCTGAAAACTAGACGGAAGCATTCTCCGAAACTTCTGTGTGATGAGTGCATTCAACTCACAGACTTGAACGTTCCTTTTGAGAGAACAGTTTTGAAACACTCCTTTTGTAGAATCTGCAAGTGTTTATTTCGAACGCTTGGAGGCCTACGCTGGAAAAGGAAATGTCTTCAAATAACAACTACACAGAAGCATTCTCAGAAACTTCTTTGTGATGAGTGCATTCAACTCACAGACTTGAACCTTCCTTTTGAAAGAGCAGTTTTGAAACACTCTTTTTGTAGAATCTGCAAGTGGATATTTGGAGCGCTTTGAGGTCTATGCTGTGATATGAAATATCTTCTCCTAAAAACTAGACAGAAGCATTCTCAGAAACTTCTGTGTGATGAGTGCATTCAACTCACAGTCTTGAACACTGCTTTTGATAGAGCAGTTTGGAAACACTCCTTTTGTAAAATCTGCAAGTGTTTATTTGGAGCGCATTGAGGCCTATCCTGGAAAAGGAAATATCTTCACATAATAACTAGACAGAAGCATTCTCAGAAACTTCTTTGTGATGAGTGCATTCTACGCACAGAGTTGAACCTTCTTTGTGATAGAAGAGTTTTCAAACTCTCTTTTTGTAGAATCTGCAAGTGCACATTTGGAACTGTTGGAGGCCAACGCTGGAAAAGGAAACATCCTCACTTAGAAACTAGACAGAAGCATTCTCAGAAACTTGCTTGTGACGAGTGCATTCAACTCACAGACTTGAACCTTTCTTTTGAAAGAGCAGTTTTGGAACACTCTTTTTGTAGAATCTGCTAGTGTATATTTGGAGCGCTGTGAGGCCTATGCTGGGAAATGAAATATCTTCACCTAAAAACTAGACGGAAGCATTCTCAGAAACTTCTGTGTGATGAGTGCATTCAACTCACAGACTTGAACGTTCCTTTTGATAGAACAGTTTTGAAACACTCCTTTTGTAGAATCTGCAAGTGTTTATTTCGAGTGCTTGGAGGCCTATGCTAGAAAAGGAAATGTCTTCAAATAACAACTACACAGAAGCATTCTCAGAAACTTCTTTGTGATGAGTGCATTCAACTCACAGACTTGAACCTTCCTTTTGAAAGAGCAGTTTTGAAACACTCTTTTTGTAGAATCTGCAAGTGGATATTTGGAGCGCTTTGAGGCCTATGCTGGGATATGAAATAGCTTCTCCTAAAAACTAGACAGAAGCATTCTCAGAAACTTCAGTGTGATGAGTGCATTCAACTCACAGACTTGAACATTGCTTTTGATAGAGCAGTTTGGAAACACTCCTTTTGTAAAATCTGCAAGTGTTTATTTGGAGCGCTTTGAGGCCTATCCTGGAAAAGGAAATATCGTCACATAATAACTAGACAGAAGCATTCTCAGAAACTTCTTTGTGATGAGTGCATTCTACTCACGGAGTTGAACCTTCTTTGTGATAGAAGAGTTTTCAATCTCTCTTTCTGTAGAATCTGCAAGTGCACATTTGGAACTGTTGGAGGCCAACGCTGGAAAAGGAAACAGCCTCACATAGAAACTAGACAGAAGCATTCTCAGAAACTTGCTTGTGACGAGTGCATTCAACTCACAGACTTGAACCTTTCTTTTGAAAGAGCAGTTTTGGAACACTCTTTTTGTAGAATCTGCTAGTGTATATTTGGAGCGCTGTGAGGCCTATGCTGGGAAATGAAATATCTTCACCTAAAAACTAGACGGAAGCATTCTCAGAAACTTCTGTGTGATGAGTGCATTCAACTCACAGACTTGAACGTTCCTTTTGATAGAACAGTTTTGAAACACTCCTTTTGTAGAATCTGCAAGTGTTTACTTCGAGTGCTTGGAGGCCTATGCTGGAAAAGGAAATGTCTTCAAATAACAACTACACAGAAGCATTCTCAGAAACTCCTTGGTGATGAGTGCATTCAACTCACAGACTTGAACCTTCCTTTTGAAAGAGCAGCTTTGAAACACTCTTTTTGTAGAATCTGCAAGTGGATATTTGGAGCGCTTTGAGGCCTATGCTGGGAAATGAAATATCTTCTCCTAAAAACTAGACAGAAGCATTCTCAGAAACTTCTGTGTGATGAGTGCATTCAACTCACAGACTTGAACATTGCTTTTGATAGAGCAGTTTGGAAACACTCCTTTTGTAAAATCTGCAAGTGTTTATTTGGAGCGCTTTGAGGCCTATCCTGGAAAAGGAAATATCCTCACATAATAACTAGACAGAAGCATTCTCAGAAACTTCTTTGTGATGAGTGCATTCTACTCACAGAGTTGAACCTTCTTTGTGATAGAAGAGTTTTCAAACTCTCTTTTTGTAGAATCTGCAAGTGCACATTTGGAACTGTTGGAGGCCAACGCTGGAAAAGGAAACATCCTCACATAGGAACTAGACAGAAGCATTCTCAGAAACTTGCTTGTGACGAGTGCATTCAACTCACAGACTTGAACCTTTCTTTTGAAAGAGCAGTTTTGGAACACTCTTTTTGTAGAGTCTGCTAGTGTATATTTGGAGCGCTGTGAGGCCTATGCTGGGAAATGAAATATCTTCACCTAAAAACTAGACGGAAGCATTCTCAGAAAACTCTGTGTGATGAGTGCATTCAACTCACAGACTTGAACGTTCCTTTTGATAGAACAGTTTTGAAACACTCCTTTTTTAGAATCTGCAAGTCTTTATTTCGAGTGCTTGGGGGCCTATGCTGGAAAAGGAAATGTCTTCAAATAACAACTACACAGAAGCATTCTCAGAAACTTCTTTGTGATGAGTGCATTCAACTCACAGACTTGAACCTTCCTTTTGAAAGAGCAGTTTTGAAACACTCTTTTTGTAGAATCTGCAAGTGGATACTTGGAGCGCTTTGAGGCCTATGCTGGGATATGAAATATCTTCTCCTAAAAACTAGACAGAAGCATTCTCAGAAACTTCTGTGTGATGAGTGCATTCAACTCACAGACTTGAACATTGCTTTTGATAGAGCAGTTTGGAAACACTCCTTTTGTAAAATCTGCAAGTGTTTATTTGGAGCGCTTTGAGGGCTATCCTGGAAAAGGAAATATCTTCACATAATAACTAGACAGAAGCATTCTCAGAAACTTCTTTGTGATGAGTGCATTCTACTCACAGAGTTGAACCTTCTTTGTGATAGAAGAGTTTTCAAACTCTCTTTTTGTAGAATCTGCAAGTGCACATTTGGAACTGTTGGAGGCCAACGCTGGAAAAGGAAACATCCTCACTTAAAAACTAGACAGAAGCATTCTCAGAAACTTGCTTGTGACGAGTGCATTCAACTCACAGACTTGAACCTTTCTTTTGAAAGAGCAGTTTTGGAACACTCTTTTTGTAGAGTCTGCTAGTGTATATTTGGAGCGCTGTGAGGCCTATGCTGGGAAATGAAATATCTTCACCTAAAAACTAGACGGAATCATTCTCAGAAACTTCTGTGTGATGAGTGCATTCAACTCACAGACTTGAACTTTCCTTTTGATAGAACAGTTTTGAAACACTCCTTTTGTAGAATCTGCAAGTGTTTATTTCGAGCGCTTGGAGGCCTATGCTGGAAAAGGAAGTGTCTTCAAATAAGAACTACACAGAAACATTCTCAGAAACTTCTTTGTGATGAGTGCATTCAACTCACAGACTTGAACCTTCCTTTTGAAAGAGCAGTTTTGAAACACTCTTTTTGTAGAATCTGCAAGTGGATATTTGGAGCGCTTTGAGGCCTATGCTGGGTAATGAAATATCTTCTCCTAAAAACTAGACAGAAGCATTCTCAGAAACTTCTGTGTGATGAGTGCATTCAAATCTCAGCCTTGAACATTGCTTTTGATAGAGCAGTTTGGAAACACTCCTTTTGTAAAATCTGCAACTGTTTATTTGGAGCGCTTTGAGGCCTATCCTGGAAAAGGAAATATCCTCACATAATAACTAGACAGAAGCATTCTCAGAAACTTCTTTGGATGACTGCATTCTACTCACAGAGTTGAACCTTCTTTGTGATAGAAGAGTTTTCAAACTCTCTTTTTGTAGAATCTGCAAGTGCACTTTTGGAACTGTTGGAGGCCAACGCTGGAAAAGGAAACATCCTCACATAGAAACTAGACAGAAGCATTCTCAGAAACTTGCTTGTGACGAGTGCATTCAACTCACAGACTTGAACCTTTCTTTTGAAAGAGCAGTTTTGGAACACTCTTTTTGTAGAATCTGCTAGTGTATATTTGGAGCGCTGTGAGGCCTATGCTGGGAAATGAAATATCTTCACCTAAAAACTAGACGGAAGCATTCTCCGAAACTTCTGTGTGATGAGTGCATTCAACTCACAGACTTGAACACTGCTTTTGATAGAGCAGTTTGGAAACACTCCTTTTGTAAAATCTGCAAGTGTTTATTTGGAGCGCTTTGAGGCCTATCCTGGAAAAGGAAATATCGTCACATAATAACTAGACAGAAGCATTCTCAGAAACTTCTTTGTGATGAGTGCATTCTACTCACAGAGCTGAACCTTCTTTGTGATAGAAGAGTTTTCAAACTCTCTTTTTGTAGAATCTGCAAGTGCACATTTGGAACTGTTGGAGGCCAACGCTGGAAAAGGAAACAGCCTCACATAGAAACTAGACAGAAGCATTCTCAGAAACTTGCTTGTGACGAGTGCATTCAACTCACAGACTTGAACCTTTCTTTTGAAAGAGCAGTTTTGGAACACTCTTTTTGTAGAATCTGCTAGTGTATATTTGGAGCGCTGTGAGGCCTATGCTGGGAAATGAAATATCTTCACGTAAAAACTAGACGGAAGCATTCTCAGAAACTTCTGTGTGATGAGTGCATTCAACTCACAGACTTGAACGTTCCTTTTGATAGAACAGTTTTGAGACACTCCTTTTGTAGAATCTGCAAGTGTTTATTTCGAGTGCTTGGAGGCCTATGCTGGAAAAGGAAATGTCTTCAAATAACAACTACACAGAAGCATTCTCAGAAACTCCTTTGTGATGAGTGCATTCAACTCACAGACTTGAACCTTCCTTTTGAAAGAGCAGCTTTGAAACACTCTTTTTGTAGAATCTGCAAGTGGATATTTGGAGCGCTTTGAGGCCTATGCTGGGAAATGAAATATCTTCTCCTAAAAACTAGACAGAAGCATTCTCAGAAACTTCTGTGTGATGAGTGCATTCAACTCACAGACTTGAACATTGCTTTTGATAGAGCAGTTTGGAAACACTCCTTTTGTAAAATCTGCAAGTGTTTATTTGGAGCGCTTTGAGGCCTATCCTGGAAAAGGAAATATCCTCACATAATAACTAGACAGAAGCATTCTCAGAAACTTCTTTGTGATGAGTGCATTCTACTCACAGAGTTGAACCTTCTTTGTGATAGAAGAGTTTTCAAACTCTCTTTTTGTAGAATCTGCAAGTGCACATTTGGAACTGTTGGAGGCCAACGCTGGAAAAGGAAACATCCTCACATAGAAACTAGACAGAAGCATTCTCAGAAACTTGCTTGGACGAGTGCATTCAACTCACAGACTTGAACCTTTCTTTTGAAAGAGCAGTTTTGGAACACTCTTTTTGTAGAATCTGCTAGTGTATATTTGGAGCGCTGTGAGGCCTATGCTGGGAAATGAAATATCTTCACCTAAAAACTAGACGGAAGCAATCTCCGAAACTTCTGTGTGATGAGTGCATTCAACTCACAGACTTGAACGTTCCTTTTGATAGAACAGTTTTGAAACACTCCTTTTGTAGAATCTGCAAGTGTTTATTTCGAGTGCTTGGGGGTCTATGCTGGAAAAGGAAATGTCTTCAAATAACAACTACACAGAAGCATTCTCAGAAACTTCTTTGTGATGAGTGCCTTCAACTCACAGACTTGAACCTTCCTTTTGAAAGAGCAGTTTTGAAACACTCTTTTTGTAGAATCTGCAAGTGGATATTTGGAGCGCTTTGAGGCCTATGCTGGGAAATGAAATATCTTCTCCTAAAAACTAGACAGAAGCATTCTCAGAAACTTCTGTGTGATGAGTGCATTCAACTCACAGATTTGAACACTGCTTTTGATAGAGCAGTTTGGAAACACTCCTTTTGTAAAATCTGCAAGTGTTTATTTGGAGCGCTTTGAGGCCTATCCTGGAAAAGGAAATATCTTCACATAATAACTAGACAGAAGCATTCTCAGAAACTTCTTTGTGATGAGTGCATTCTACTCACAGAGCTGAACCTTCTTTGTGATAGAAGAGTTTTCAAACTCTCTTTTTGTAGAATCTGCAAGTGCACATTTGGAACTGTTGGAGGCCAACGCTGGAAAAGGAAACATCCTCACATAGAAACTAGACAGAAGCATTCTCAGAAACTTGCTTGTGACGAGTGCATTCAACTCACAGACTTGAACCTTTCTTTTGAAAGAGCAGTTTTGGAACACTCTTTTTGTAGAATCTGCTAGTGTATATTTGGAGCGCTGTGAGGCCTATGCTGGGAAATGAAATATCTTCACCTGAAAACTAGACGGAAGCATTCTCCGAAACTTCTGTGTGATGAGTGCATTCAACTCACAGACTTGAACGTTCCTTTTGAGAGAACAGTTTTGAAACACTCCTTTTGTAGAATCTGCAAGTGTTTATTTCGAACGCTTGGAGGCCTACGCTGGAAAAGGAAATGTCTTCAAATAACAACTACACAGAAGCATTCTCAGAAACTTCTTTGTGATGAGTGCATTCAACTCACAGACTTGAACCTTCCTTTTGAAAGAGCAGTTTTGAAACACTCTTTTTGTAGAATCTGCAAGTGGATATTTGGAGCGCTTTGAGGTCTATGCTGTGATATGAAATATCTTCTCCTAAAAACTAGACAGAAGCATTCTCAGAAACTTCTGTGTGATGAGTGCATTCAACTCACAGATTTGAACATTGCTTTTGATAGAGCAGTTTGGAAACACTCCTTTTGTAAAATCTGCAAGTGTTTATTTGGAGCGCTTTGAGGGCTATCCTGGAAAAGGAAATATCGTCACATAATAACTAGACAGAAGCATTCTCAGAAACTTCTTTGTGATGAGTGCATTCTACTCACGGAGTTGAACCTTCTTTGTGATAGAAGAGTTTTCAATCTCTCTTTCTGTAGAATCTGCAAGTGCACATTTGGAACTGTTAGACGCCAACGCTGGAAAAGGAAACATCCTCACATAGAAACTAGACAGAAGCATTCTCAGAAACTTGCTTGTGACGAGTGCATTCAACTCATAGACTTGAACCTTTCTTTTGAAAGAGCAGTTTTGGAACACTCTTTTTGTAGAATCTGCTAGTGTATATTTGGAGCGCTGTGAGGCCTATGCTGGGAAATGAAATATCTTCACCTAAAAACTAGACGGAAGCATTCTCAGAAACTTCTGTGTGATGAGTGCATTCAACTCACAGACTTGAACGTTCCTTTTTATAGAACAGTTTTGAAACACTCCTTTGTAGAATCTGCAAGTGTTTCTTTCGAGAGCTTGGAGGCCTATGCTGGAAAAGGAAATGTCTTCAAATAACAACTACACAGAAGCATTCTCAGAAACTTCTTTGTGATGAGTGCATTCAACTCACAGACTTGAACCTTCCTTTTGAAAGAGCAGTTTGAAACACTCTTTTTGTAGAATCTGCAAGTTGATATTTGGAGCACTTTGAGGCCTATGCTGGGAAATGAAACATCTTCTCCTAAAAACTAGACAGAAGCATTCTCAGAAACTTCTGTGTGATGAGTGCATTCAACTCACAGTCTTGAACACTGCTTTTGATAGAGCAGTTTGGAAACACTCCTTTTGTAAAATCTGCAAGTGTTTATTTGGAGCGCATTGAGGCCTATCCTGGAAAAGGAAATATCTTCACATAATAACTAGACAGAAGCATTCTCAGAAACTTCTTTGTGATGAGTGCATTCTACGCACAGAGTTGAACCTTCTTTGTGATAGAAGAGTTTTCAAACTCTCTTTTTGTAGAATCTGCAAGTGCACATTTGGAACTGTTGGAGGCCAACGCTGGAAAAGGAAACATCCTCACTTAGAAACTAGACAGAAGCATTCTCAGAAACTTGCTTGTGACGAGTGCATTCAACTCACAGACTTGAACCTTTCTTTTGAAAGAGCAGTTTTGGAACACTCTTTTTGTAGAATCTGCTAGTGTATATTTGGAGCGCTGTGAGGCCTATGCTGGGAAATGAAATATCTTCACCTAAAAACTAGACGGAAGCATTCTCCGAAACTTCTGTGTGATGAGTGCATTCAACTCGCAGGCTTGAACGTTCCTTTTGATAGAACAGTTTTGAAACACTCCTTTTGTAGAATCTGCAAGTGTTTATTTCGAGTGCTTGGGGGCCTATGCTGGAAAAGGAAATGTCTTCAAATAACAACTACACAGAAGCATTCTCAGAAACTTCTTTGTGATGAGTGCATTCAACTCACAGACTTGAACGTTCCTTTTGAAAGAGCAGTTTTGAAACACTCTTTTTGTAGAATCTGCAAGTGGATATTTGGATCGCTTTGAGGCCTACGCTGGGAAATGAAATATCTTCTCCTAAAAACTTGAGAGAAGCATTCTCCGAAACTTCTGTGTGATGAGTGCATTCAACTCACAGACTTGAACACTGCTTTTGATAGAGCAGTTTGGAAACACTCCTTTTGTAAAATCTGCAAGTGTTTATTTGGAGCGCTTTGAGGCCTATCCTGGAAAAGGAAATATCGTCACATAATAACTAGACAGAAGCATTCTCAGAAACTTCTTTGTGATGAGTGCATTCTACTCACAGAGCTGAACCTTCTTTGTGATAGAAGAGTTTTCAAACTCTCTTTTTGTAGAATCTGCAAGTGCACATTTGGAACTGTTGGAGGCCAACGCTGGAAAAGGAAACAGCCTCACATAGAAACTAGACAGAAGCATTCTCAGAAACTTGCTTGTGACGAGTGCATTCAACTCACAGACTTGAACCTTTCTTTTGAAAGAGCAGTTTTGGAACACTCTTTTTGTAGAATCTGCTAGTGTATATTTGGAGCGCTGTGAGGCCTATGCTGGGAAATGAAATATCTTCACGTAAAAACTAGACGGAAGCATTCTCAGAAACTTCTGTGTGATGAGTGCATTCAACTCACAGACTTGAACGTTCCTTTTGATAGAACAGTTTTGAGACACTCCTTTTGTAGAATCTGCAAGTGTTTATTTCGAGTGCTTGGAGGCCTATGCTGGAAAAGGAAATGTCTTCAAATAACAACTACACAGAAGCATTCTCAGAAACTCCTTTGTGATGAGTGCATTCAACTCACAGACTTGAACCTTCCTTTTGAAAGAGCAGCTTTGAAACACTCTTTTTGTAGAATCTGCAAGTGGATATTTGGAGCGCTTTGAGGCCTATGCTGGGAAATGAAATATCTTCTCCTAAAAACTAGACAGAAGCATTCTCAGAAACTTCTGTGTGATGAGTGCATTCAACTCACAGACTTGAACATTGCTTTTGATAGAGCAGTTTGGAAACACTCCTTTTGTAAAATCTGCAAGTGTTTATTTGGAGCGCTTTGAGGCCTATCCTGGAAAAGGAAATATCCTCACATAATAACTAGACAGAAGCATTCTCAGAAACTTCTTTGTGATGAGTGCATTCTACTCACAGAGTTGAACCTTCTTTGTGATAGAAGAGTTTTCAAACTCTCTTTTTGTAGAATCTGCAAGTGCACATTTGGAACTGTTGGAGGCCAACGCTGGAAAAGGAAACATCCTCACATAGAAACTAGACAGAAGCATTCTCAGAAACTTGCTTGGACGAGTGCATTCAACTCACAGACTTGAACCTTTCTTTTGAAAGAGCAGTTTTGGAACACTCTTTTTGTAGAATCTGCTAGTGTATATTTGGAGCGCTGTGAGGCCTATGCTGGGAAATGAAATATCTTCACCTAAAAACTAGACGGAAGCAATCTCCGAAACTTCTGTGTGATGAGTGCATTCAACTCACAGACTTGAACGTTCCTTTTGATAGAACAGTTTTGAAACACTCCTTTTGTAGAATCTGCAAGTGTTTATTTCGAGTGCTTGGGGGTCTATGCTGGAAAAGGAAATGTCTTCAAATAACAACTACACAGAAGCATTCTCAGAAACTTCTTTGTGATGAGTGCCTTCAACTCACAGACTTGAACCTTCCTTTTGAAAGAGCAGTTTTGAAACACTCTTTTTGTAGAATCTGCAAGTGGATATTTGGAGCGCTTTGAGGCCTATGCTGGGAAATGAAATATCTTCTCCTAAAAACTAGACAGAAGCATTCTCAGAAACTTCTGTGTGATGAGTGCATTCAACTCACAGATTTGAACACTGCTTTTGATAGAGCAGTTTGGAAACACTCCTTTTGTAAAATCTGCAAGTGTTTATTTGGAGCGCTTTGAGGCCTATCCTGGAAAAGGAAATATCTTCACATAATAACTAGACAGAAGCATTCTCAGAAACTTCTTTGTGATGAGTGCATTCTACTCACAGAGCTGAACCTTCTTTGTGATAGAAGAGTTTTCAAACTCTCTTTTTGTAGAATCTGCAAGTGCACATTTGGAACTGTTGGAGGCCAACGCTGGAAAAGGAAACATCCTCACATAGAAACTAGACAGAAGCATTCTCAGAAACTTGCTTGTGACGAGTGCATTCAACTCACAGACTTGAACCTTTCTTTTGAAAGAGCAGTTTTGGAACACTCTTTTTGTAGAATCTGCTAGTGTATATTTGGAGCGCTGTGAGGCCTATGCTGGGAAATGAAATATCTTCACCTGAAAACTAGACGGAAGCATTCTCCGAAACTTCTGTGTGATGAGTGCATTCAACTCACAGACTTGAACGTTCCTTTTGAGAGAACAGTTTTGAAACACTCCTTTTGTAGAATCTGCAAGTGTTTATTTCGAACGCTTGGAGGCCTACGCTGGAAAAGGAAATGTCTTCAAATAACAACTACACAGAAGCATTCTCAGAAACTTCTTTGTGATGAGTGCATTCAACTCACAGACTTGAACCTTCCTTTTGAAAGAGCAGTTTTGAAACACTCTTTTTGTAGAATCTGCAAGTGGATATTTGGAGCGCTTTGAGGTCTATGCTGTGATATGAAATATCTTCTCCTAAAAACTAGACAGAAGCATTCTCAGAAACTTCTGTGTGATGAGTGCATTCAACTCACAGATTTGAACATTGCTTTTGATAGAGCAGTTTGGAAACACTCCTTTTGTAAAATCTGCAAGTGTTTATTTGGAGCGCTTTGAGGGCTATCCTGGAAAAGGAAATATCGTCACATAATAACTAGACAGAAGCATTCTCAGAAACTTCTTTGTGATGAGTGCATTCTACTCACGGAGTTGAACCTTCTTTGTGATAGAAGAGTTTTCAATCTCTCTTTCTGTAGAATCTGCAAGTGCACATTTGGAACTGTTAGACGCCAACGCTGGAAAAGGAAACATCCTCACATAGAAACTAGACAGAAGCATTCTCAGAAACTTGCTTGTGACGAGTGCATTCAACTCATAGACTTGAACCTTTCTTTTGAAAGAGCAGTTTTGGAACACTCTTTTTGTAGAATCTGCTAGTGTATATTTGGAGCGCTGTGAGGCCTATGCTGGGAAATGAAATATCTTCACCTAAAAACTAGACGGAAGCATTCTCAGAAACTTCTGTGTGATGAGTGCATTCAACTCACAGACTTGAACGTTCCTTTTTATAGAACAGTTTTGAAACACTCCTTTGTAGAATCTGCAAGTGTTTCTTTCGAGAGCTTGGAGGCCTATGCTGGAAAAGGAAATGTCTTCAAATAACAACTACACAGAAGCATTCTCAGAAACTTCTTTGTGATGAGTGCATTCAACTCACAGACTTGAACCTTCCTTTTGAAAGAGCAGTTTGAAACACTCTTTTTGTAGAATCTGCAAGTTGATATTTGGAGCACTTTGAGGCCTATGCTGGGAAATGAAATATCTTCTCCTAAAAACTAGACAGAAGCATTCTCAGAAACTTCTGTGTGATGAGTGCATTCAACTCACAGTCTTGAACACTGCTTTTGATAGAGTAGTTTGGAAACACTCCTTTTGTAAAATCTGCAAGTGTTTATTTGGAGCGCATTGAGGCCTATCCTGGAAAAGGAAATATCTTCACATAATAACTAGACAGAAGCATTCTCAGAAACTTCTTTGTGATGAGTGCATTCTACGCACAGAGTTGAACCTTCTTTGTGATAGAAGAGTTTTCAAACTCTCTTTTTGTAGAATCTGCAAGTGCACTTTTGGAACTGTTGGAGGCCAACGCTGGAAAAGGAAACATCCTCACTTAGAAACTAGACAGAAGCATTCTCAGAAACTTGCTTGTGACGAGTGCATACAACTCACAGACTTGAACCTTTCTTTTGAAAGAGCAGTTTTGGAACACTCTTTTTGTAGAATCTGCTAGTGTATATTTGGAGCGCTGTGAGGCCTATGCTGGGAAATGAAATATCTTCACCTAAAAACTAGACGGAAGCATTCTCCGAAACTTCTGTGTGATGAGTGCATTCAACTCGCAGGCTTGAACGTTCCTTTTGATAGAACAGTTTTGAAACACTCCTTTTGTAGAATCTGCAAGTGTTTATTTCGAGTGCTTGGGGGCCTATGCTGGAAAAGGAAATGTCTTCAAATAACAACTACACAGAAGCATTCTCAGAAACTTCTTTGTGATGAGTGCATTCAACTCACAGACTTGAACGTTCCTTTTGAAAGAGCAGTTTTGAAACACTCTTTTTGTAGAATCTGCAAGTGGATATTTGGATCGCTTTGAGGCCTATGCTGGGAAATGAAATATCTTCTCCTAAAAACTTGAGAGAAGCATTCTCAGAAACTTCTGTGTGATGAGTGCATTCAACTCACAGACTTGAACACTGCTTTTGATAGAGCAGTTTGGAAACACTCCTTTTGTAAAATCTGCAAGTGTTTATTTGGAGCGCATTGAGGCCTATCCTGGAAAAGGAAATATCGTCACATAATAACTAGACAGAAGCATTCTCAGAAACTTCTTTGTGATGAGTGCATTCTACTCACAGAGCTGAACCTTCTTTGTGATAGAAGAGTTTTCAAACTCTCTTTTTGTAGAATCTGCAAGTGCACATTTGGAACTGTTGGAGGCCAACGCTGGAAAAGGAAACAGCCTCACATAGAAACTAGACAGAAGCATTCTCAGAAACTTGCTTGTGACGAGTGCATTCAACTCACAGACTTGAACCTTTCTTTTGAAAGAGCAGTTTTGGAACACTCTTTTTGTAGAATCTGCTAGTGTATATTTGGAGCGCTGTGAGGCCTATGCTGGGAAATGAAATATCTTCACCTAAAAACTAGACGGAAGCATTCTCAGAAACTTCTGTGTGATGAGTGCATTCAACTCACAGACTTGAACGTTCCTTTTGATAGAACAGTTTTGAAACACTCCTTTTGTAGAATCTGCAAGTGTTTATTTCGAGTGCTTGGAGGCCTATGCTGGAAAAGGAAATGTCTTCAAATAACAACTACACAGAAGCATTCTCAGAAACTCCTTGGTGATGAGTGCATTCAACTCACAGACTTGAACCTTCCTTTTGAAAGAGCAGCTTTGAAACACTCTTTTTGTAGAATCTGCAAGTGGATATTTGGAGCGCTTTGAGGCCTATGCTGGGAAATGAAATATCTTCTCCTAAAAACTAGACAGAAGCATTCTCAGAAACTTCTGTGTGATGAGTGCATTCAACTCACAGACTTGAACATTGCTTTTGATAGAGCAGTTTGGAAACACTCCTTTTGTAAAATCTGCAAGTGTTTATTTGGAGCGCTTTGAGGCCTATCCTGGAAAAGGAAATATCCTCACATAATAACTAGACAGAAGCATTCTCAGAAACTTCTTTGTGATGAGTGCATTCTACTCACAGAGTTGAACCTTCTTTGTGATAGAAGAGTTTTCAAACTCTCTTTTTGTAGAATCTGCAAGTGCACATTTGGAACTGTTGGAGGCCAACGCTGGAAAAGGAAACATCCTCACATAGAAACTAGACAGAAGCATTCTCAGAAACTTGCTTGGACGAGTGCATTCAACTCACAGACTTGAACCTTTCTTTTGAAAGAGCAGTTTTGGAACACTCTTTTTGTAGAATCTGCTAGTGTATATTTGGAGCGCTGTGAGGCCTATGCTGGGAAATGAAATATCTTCACCTAAAAACTAGACGGAAGCAATCTCCGAAACTTCTGTGTGATGAGTGCATTCAACTCACAGACTTGAACGTTCCTTTTGATAGAACAGTTTTGAAACACTCCTTTTGTAGAATCTGCAAGTGTTTATTTCGAGTGCTTGGGGGTCTATGCTGGAAAAGGAAATGTCTTCAAATAACAACTACACAGAAGCATTCTCAGAAACTTCTTTGTGATGAGTGCCTTCAACTCACAGACTTGAACCTTCCTTTTGAAAGAGCAGTTTTGCAACACTCTTTTTGTAGAATCTGCAAGTGGATATTTGGAGCGCTTTGAGGCCTATGCTGGGAAATGAAATATCTTCTCCTAAAAACTAGACAGAAGCATTCTCAGAAACTTCTGTGTGATGAGTGCATTCAACTCACAGATTTGAACACTGCTTTTGATAGAGCAGTTTGGAAACACTCCTTTTGTAAAATCTGCAAGTGTTTATTTGGAGCGCTTTGAGGCCTATCCTGGAAAAGGAAATATCTTCACATAATAACTAGACAGAAGCATTCTCAGAAACTTCTTTGTGATGAGTGCATTCTACTCACAGAGCTGAACCTTCTTTGTGATAGAAGAGTTTTCAAACTCTCTTTTTGTAGAATCTGCAAGTGCACATTTGGAACTGTTGGAGGCCAACGCTGGAAAAGGAAACATCCTCACATAGAAACTAGACAGAAGCATTCTCAGAAACTTGCTTGTGACGAGTGCATTCAACTCACAGACTTGAACCTTTCTTTTGAAAGAGCAGTTTTGGAACACTCTTTTTGTAGAATCTGCTAGTGTATATTTGGAGCGCTGTGAGGCCTATGCTGGGAAATGAAATATCTTCACCTGAAAACTAGACGGAAGCATTCTCCGAAACTTCTGTGTGATGAGTGCATTCAACTCACAGACTTGAACGTTCCTTTTGAGAGAACAGTTTTGAAACACTCCTTTTGTAGAATCTGCAAGTGTTTATTTCGAACGCTTGGAGGCCTACGCTGGAAAAGGAAATGTCTTCAAATAACAACTACACAGAAGCATTCTCAGAAACTTCTTTGTGATGAGTGCATTCAACTCACAGACTTGAACGTTCCTTTTGAAAGAGCAGTTTTGAAACACTCTTTTTGTAGAATCTGCAAGTGGATATTTGGATCGCTTTGAGGCCTATGCTGGGAAATGAAATATCTTCTCCTAAAAACTTGAGAGAAGCATTCTCAGAAACTTCTGTGTGATGAGTGCATTCAACTCACAGACTTGAACACTGCTTTTGATAGAGCAGTTTGGAAACACTCCTTTTGTAAAATCTGCAAGTGTTTATTTGGAGCGCATTGAGGCCTATCCTGGAAAAGGAAATATCGTCACATAATAACTAGACAGAAGCATTCTCAGAAACTTCTTTGTGATGAGTGCATTCTACTCACAGAGCTGAACCTTCTTTGTGATAGAAGAGTTTTCAAACTCTCTTTTTGTAGAATCTGCAAGTGCACATTTGGAACTGTTGGAGGCCAACGCTGGAAAAGGAAACAGCCTCACATAGAAACTAGACAGAAGCATTCTCAGAAACTTGCTTGTGACGAGTGCATTCAACTCACAGACTTGAACCTTTCTTTTGAAAGAGCAGTTTTGGAACACTCTTTTTGTAGAATCTGCTAGTGTATATTTGGAGCGCTGTGAGGCCTATGCTGGGAAATGAAATATCTTCACCTAAAAACTAGACGGAAGCATTCTCAGAAACTTCTGTGTGATGAGTGCATTCAACTCACAGACTTGAACGTTCCTTTTGATAGAACAGTTTTGAAACACTCCTTTTGTAGAATCTGCAAGTGTTTATTTCGAGTGCTTGGAGGCCTATGCTGGAAAAGGAAATGTCTTCAAATAACAACTACACAGAAGCATTCTCAGAAACTCCTTGGTGATGAGTGCATTCAACTCACAGACTTGAACCTTCCTTTTGAAAGAGCAGCTTTGAAACACTCTTTTTGTAGAATCTGCAAGTGGATATTTGGAGCGCTTTGAGGCCTATGCTGGGAAATGAAATATCCTCTCCTAAAAACTAGACAGAAGCATTCTCAGAAACTTCTGTGTGATGAGTGCATTCAACTCACAGACTTGAACATTGCTTTTGATAGAGCAGTTTGGAAACACTCCTTTTGTAAAATCTGCAAGTGTTTATTTGGAGCGCTTTGAGGCCTATCCTGGAAAAGGAAATATCCTCACATAATAACTAGACAGAAGCATTCTCAGAAACTTCTTTGTGATGAGTGCATTCTACTCACAGAGTTGAACCTTCTTTGTGATAGAAGAGTTTTCAAACTCTCTTTTTGTAGAATCTGCAAGTGCACATTTGGAACTGTTGGAGGCCAACGCTGGAAAAGGAAACATCCTCACATAGAAACTAGACAGAAGCATTCTCAGAAACTTGCTTGGACGAGTGCATTCAACTCACAGACTTGAACCTTTCTTTTGAAAGAGCAGTTTTGGAACACTCTTTTTGTAGAATCTGCTAGTGTATATTTGGAGCGCTGTGAGGCCTATGCTGGGAAATGAAATATCTTCACCTAAAAACTAGACGGAAGCAATCTCCGAAACTTCTGTGTGATGAGTGCATTCAACTCACAGACTTGAACGTTCCTTTTGATAGAACAGTTTTGAAACACTCCTTTTGTAGAATCTGCAAGTGTTTATTTCGAGTGCTTGGGGGTCTATGCTGGAAAAGGAAATGTCTTCAAATAACAACTACACAGAAGCATTCTCAGAAACTTCTTTGTGATGAGTGCCTTCAACTCACAGACTTGAACCTTCCTTTTGAAAGAGCAGTTTTGCAACACTCTTTTTGTAGAATCTGCAAGTGGATATTTGGAGCGCTTTGAGGCCTATGCTGGGAAATGAAATATCTTCTCCTAAAAACTAGACAGAAGCATTCTCAGAAACTTCTGTGTGATGAGTGCATTCAACTCACAGATTTGAACACTGCTTTTGATAGAGCAGTTTGGAAACACTCCTTTTGTAAAATCTGCAAGTGTTTATTTGGAGCGCTTTGAGGCCTATCCTGGAAAAGGAAATATCTTCACATAATAACTAGACAGAAGCATTCTCAGAAACTTCTTTGTGATGAGTGCATTCTACTCACAGAGCTGAACCTTCTTTGTGATAGAAGAGTTTTCAAACTCTCTTTTTGTAGAATCTGCAAGTGCACATTTGGAACTGTTGGAGGCCAACGCTGGAAAAGGAAACATCCTCACATAGAAACTAGACAGAAGCATTCTCAGAAACTTGCTTGTGACGAGTGCATTCAACTCACAGACTTGAACCTTTCTTTTGAAAGAGCAGTTTTGGAACACTCTTTTTGTAGAATCTGCTAGTGTATATTTGGAGCGCTGTGAGGCCTATGCTGGGAAATGAAATATCTTCACCTGAAAACTAGACGGAAGCATTCTCCGAAACTTCTGTGTGATGAGTGCATTCAACTCACAGACTTGAACGTTCCTTTTGAGAGAACAGTTTTGAAACACTCCTTTTGTAGAATCTGCAAGTGTTTATTTCGAACGCTTGGAGGCCTACGCTGGAAAAGGAAATGTCTTCAAATAACAACTACACAGAAGCATTCTCAGAAACTTCTTTGTGATGAGTGCATTCAACTCACAGACTTGAACCTTCCTTTTGAAAGAGCAGTTTTGAAACACTTTTTTGTAGAATCTGCAAGTGGATATTTGGAGCGCTTTGAGGTCTATGCTGTGATATGAAATATCTTCTCCTAAAAACTAGACAGAAGCATTCTCAGAAACTTCTGTGTGATGAGTGCATTCAACTCACAGATTTGAACATTGCTTTTGATAGAGCAGTTTGGAAACACTCCTTTTGTAAAATCTGCAAGTGTTTATTTGGAGCGCTTTGAGGGCTATCCTGGAAAAGGAAATATCGTCACATAATAACTAGACAGAAGCATTCTCAGAAACTTCTTTGTGATGAGTGCATTCTACTCACGGAGTTGAACCTTCTTTGTGATAGAAGAGTTTTCAATCTCTCTTTCTGTAGAATCTGCAAGTGCACATTTGGAACTGTTAGACGCCAACGCTGGAAAAGGAAACATCCTCACATAGAAACTAGACAGAAGCATTCTCAGAAACTTGCTTGTGACGAGTGCATTCAACTCATAGACTTGAACCTTTCTTTTGAAAGAGCAGTTTTGGAACACTCTTTTTGTAGAATCTGCTAGTGTATATTTGGAGCGCTGTGAGGCCTATGCTGGGAAATGAAATATCTTCACCTAAAAACTAGACGGAAGCATTCTCAGAAACTTCTGTGTGATGAGTGCATTCAACTCACAGACTTGAACGTTCCTTTTTATAGAACAGTTTTGAAACACTCCTTTGTAGAATCTGCAAGTGTTTCTTTCGAGAGCTTGGCGGCCTATGCTGGAAAAGGAAATGTCTTCAAATAACAACTACACAGAAGCATTCTCAGAAACTTCTTTGGATGAGTGCATTCAACTCACAGACTTGAACCTTCCTTTTGAAAGAGCAGTTTGAAACACTCTTTTTGTAGAATCTGCAAGTTGATATTTGGAGCACTTTGAGGCCTATGCTGGGAAATGAAATATCTTCTCCTAAAAACTAGACAGAAGCATTCTCAGAAACTTCTGTGTGATGAGTGCATTCAACTCACAGTCTTGAACACTGCTTTTGATAGAGCAGTTTGGAAACACTCCTTTTGTAAAATCTGCAAGTGTTTATTTGGAGCGCATTGTGGCCTATCCTGGAAAAGGAAATATCTTCACATAATAACTAGACAGAAGCATTCTCAGAAACTTCTTTGTGATGAGTGCATTCTACGCACAGAGTTGAACCTTCTTTGTGATAGAAGAGTTTTCAAACTCTCTTTTTGTAGAATCTGCAAGTGCACATTTGGAACTGTTGGAGGCCAACGCTGGAAAAGGAAACATCCTCACTTAGAAACTAGACAGAAGCATTCTCAGAAACTTGCTTGTGACGAGTGCATTCAACTCACAGACTTGAACCTTTCTTTTGAAAGAGCAGTTTTGGAACACTCTTTTTGTAGAATCTGCTAGTGTATATTTGGAGCGCTGTGAGGCCTATGCTGGGAAATGAAATATCTTCACCTAAAAACTAGACGGAAGCATTCTCAGAAACTTCTGTGTGATGAGTGCATTCAACTCACAGACTTGAACGTTCCTTTTGATAGAACAGTTTTGAAACACTCCTTTTGTAGAATCTGCAAGTGTTTATTTCGAGTGCTTGGAGGCCTATGCTGGAAAAGGAAATGTCTTCAAATAACAACTACACAGAAGCATTCTCAGAAACTTCTTTGTGATGAGTGCATTCAACTCACAGACTTGAACCTTCCTTTTGAAAGAGCAGTTTTGAAACACTCTTTTTGTAGAATCTGCAAGTGGATATTTGGAGCGCTTTGAGGCCTATGCTGGGATATGAAATATCTTCTCCTAAAAACTAGACAGAAGCATTCTCAGAAACTTCAGTGTGATGAGTGCATTCAACTCACAGACTTGAACATTGCTTTTGATAGAGCAGTTTGGAAACACTCCTTTTGTAAAATCTGCAAGTGTTTATTTGGAGCGCTTTGAGGCCTATCCTGGAAAAGGAAATATCGTCACATAATAACTAGACAGAAGCATTCTCAGAAACTTCTTTGTGATGAGTGCATTCTACTCACGGAGTTGAACCTTCTTTGTGATAGAAGAGTTTTCAATCTCTCTTTCTGTAGAATCTGCAAGTGCACATTTGGAACTGTTGGAGGCCAACGCTGGAAAAGGAAACAGCCTCACATAGAAACTAGACAGAAGCATTCTCAGAAACTTGCTTGTGACGAGTGCATTCAACTCACAGACTTGAACCTTTCTTTTGAAAGAGCAGTTTTGGAACACTCTTTTTGTAGAATCTGCTAGTGTATATTTGGAGCGCTGTGAGGCCTATGCTGGGAAATGAAATATCTTCACCTAAAAACTAGACGGAAGCATTCTCCGAAACTTCTGTGTGATGAGTGCATTCAACTCACAGACTTGAACGTTCCTTTTGATAGAACAGTTTTGAAACACTCCTTTTGTAGAATCTGCAAGTGTTTATTTCGAGTGCTTGGGGGTCTATGCTGGAAAAGGAAATGTCTTCAAATAACAACTACACAGAAGCATTCTCAGAAACTTCTTTGTGATGAGTGCCTTCAACTCACAGACTTGAACCTTCCTTTTGAAAGAGCAGTTTTGAAACACTCTTTTTGTAGAATCTGCAAGTGGATATTTGGAGCGCTTTGAGGCCTATGCTGGGAAATGAAATATCTTCTCCTAAAAACTAGACAGAAGCATTCTCAGAAACTTCTGTGTGATGAGTGCATTCAACTCACAGATTTGAACATTGCTTTTGATAGAGCAGTTTGGAAACACTCCTTTTGTAAAATCTGCAAGTGTTTATTTTGAGCGCTTTGAGGCCTATCCTGGAAAAGGAAATATCTTCACATAATAACTAGACAGAAGCATTCTCAGAAACTTCTTTGTGATGAGTGCATTCTACTCACAGAGCTGAACCTTCTTTGTGATAGAAGAGTTTTCAAACTCTCTTTTTGTAGAATCTGCAAGTGCACATTTGGAACTGTTGGAGGCCAACGCTGGAAAAGGAAACATCCTCACAGAGAAACTAGACAGAAGCATTCTCAGAAACTTGCTTGTGACGAGTGCATTCAACTCACAGACTTGAACCTTTCTTTTGAAAGAGCAGTTTTGGAACACTCTTTTTGTAGAATCTCCTAGTGTATATTTGGAGCGCTGTGAGGCCTATGCTGGGAAATGAAATATCTTCACCTAAAAACTAGACGGAAGCATTCTCCGAAACTTCTGTGTGATGAGTGCATTCAACTCACAGACTTGAACGTTCCTTTTGATAGAACAGTTTTGAAACACTCCTTTTGTAGAATCTGCAAGTGTTTCTTTCGAGTGCTTGGAGGCCTATGCTGGAAAAGGAAATGTCTTCAAATAACAACTACACAGAAGCATTCTCAGAAACTTCTTTGTGATGAGTGCATTCAACTCACAGACTTGAACCTTCCTTTTGAAAGAGCAGTTTTGAAACACTCTTTTTGTAGAATCTGCAAGTTGATATTTGGAGCACTTTGAGGCCTAGGCTGGGTAATGAAATATCTTCTCCTAAAAACTAGACAGAAGCATTCTCAGAAACTTCTGTGTGATGAGTGCATTCAACTCACAGTCTTGAACACTGCTTTTGATAGAGCAGTTTGGAAACACTCCTTTTGTAAAATCTGCAAGTGTTTATTTGGAGCGCATTGAGGCCTATCGTGGAAAAGGAAATATCTTCACATAATAACTAGACAGAAGCATTCTCAGAAACTTCTTTGTGATGAGTGCATTCTACGCACAGAGTTGAACCTTCTTTGTGATAGAAGAGTTTTCAAACTCTCTTTTTGTAGAATCTGCAAGTGCACATTTGGAACTGTTGGAGGCCAACGCTGGAAAAGGAAACATCCTCACATAGAAACTAGACAGAAGCATTCTCAGAAACTTGCTTGTGACGAGTGCATTCAACTCACAGACTTGAACCTTTATTTTGAAAGAGCAGTTTTGGAACACTCTTTTTGTAGAATCTGCTAGTGTATATTTGGAGCGCTGTGAGGCCTATGCTGGGAAATGAAATATCTTCACCTAAAAACTAGACGGAAGCATTCTCCGAAACTTCTGTGTGATGAGTGCATTCAACTCACAGACTTGAACGTTACTTTTGATAGAACAGTTTTGAAACACTCCTTTTGTAGAATCTGCAAGTGTTTCTTTCGAGTGCTTGGAGGCCTATGCTGGAAAAGGAAATGTCTTCAAATAACAACTACACAGAAGCATTCTCAGAAACTTCTTTGTGATGGGTGCATTCAACTCACAGACTTGAACCTTCCTTTTGAAAGAGCAGTTTTGAAACACTCTTTTTGTAGAATCTGCTAGTGGATATTTGGAGCAATTTGAGGCCTATGCTGGGAAATGAAATATCTTCACATAAAAACTATACGGAAGCATTCTCAGAAACTTCTGTCTGATGAGTGCATTCAACTCACAGACTTGAATGTTCCATTTGATAGAACAGGTTTGAAACACTCCTTTTGTACAATCTGCAAGTGTTTATTTCGAGTGCTTGGAGGCCTATGCTGGAAAAGGAAATGTCTTCAAATAACAACTACACAGAAGCATTCTCAGAAACTTCTTTGTGATGAGTGCATTCACCTCACAGACTTGAACCTTCCTTTTGAAAGAGCAGCTTTGAAACACTCTTTTTGTAGAATCTGCAAGTGGATATTTGGAGCGCTTTGAGGCCTATGCTGGGAAATGAAATATCTTCTCCTAAAAACTAGACAGAAGCATTCTCAGAAACTTCTGTGTGATGAGTGCATTCAACTCACAGACTTGAACATTGCTTTTGATAGAGCAGTTTGGAAACACTCCTTTTGTAAAATCTGCAAGTGTTTATTTGGAGCGCTTTGAGGCCTATCCTTTAAAAGGAAATATCTTCACATAATAACTAGACAGAAGCATTCTCAGAAACTTCTTTGGATGAGTGCATTCTATTCACAGAGTTGAACCTTCTGTGTGATAGAAGAGTTTTCAAACTCTCTTTTTGTAGAATCTGCAAGTGCACATTTGGAACTGTTGGAGGCCAAAGCTGGAAAAGGAAACATCCTCACATAGGAACTAGACAGAAGCATTCTCAGAAACTTGCTTGTGACGAGTGCATTCAACTCACAGACTTGAACCTTTCTTTTGAAAGAGCAGTTTTGGAACACTCTTTTTGTAGAGTCTGCTAGTGTATATTTGGAGCGCTGTGAGGCCTATGCTGGGAAATGAAATATCTTCACCTAAAAACTAGACGGAAGCATTCTCAGAAAACTCTGTGTGATGAGTGCATTCAACTCACAGACTTGAACGTTCCTTTTGATAGAACAGTTTTGAAACACTCCTTTTTTAGAATCTGCAAGTCTTTATTTCGAGTGCTTGGGGGCCTATGCTGGAAAAGGAAATGTCTTCAAATAACAACTACACAGAAGCATTCTCAGAAACTTCTTTGTGATGAGTGCATTCAACTCACAGACTTGAACCTTCCTTTTGAAAGAGCAGTTTTGAAACACTCTTTTTGTAGAATCTGCAAGTGGATACTTGGAGCGCTTTGAGGCCTATGCTGGGATATGAAATATCTTCTCCTAAAAACTAGACAGAAGCATTCTCAGAAACTTCTGTGTGATGAGTGCATTCAACTCACAGACTTGAACATTGCTTTTGATAGAGCAGTTTGGAAACACTCCTTTTGTAAAATCTGCAAGTGTTTATTTGGAGCGCTTTGAGGGCTATCCTGGAAAAGGAAATATCTTCACATAATAACTAGACAGAAGCATTCTCAGAAACTTCTTTGTGATGAGTGCATTCTACTCACAGAGTTGAACCTTCTTTGTGATAGAAGAGTTTTCAAACTCTCTTTTTGTAGAATCTGCAAGTGCACATTTGGAACTGTTGGAGGCCAACGCTGGAAAAGGAAACATCCTCACTTAAAAACTAGACAGAAGCATTCTCAGAAACTTGCTTGTGACGAGTGCATTCAACTCACAGACTTGAACCTTTCTTTTGAAAGAGCAGTTTTGGAACACTCTTTTTGTAGAGTCTGCTAGTGTATATTTGGAGCGCTGTGAGGCCTATGCTGGGAAATGAAATATCTTCACCTAAAAACTAGACGGAATCATTCTCAGAAACTTCTGTGTGATGAGTGCATTCAACTCACAGACTTGAACTTTCCTTTTGATAGAACAGTTTTGAAACACTCCTTTTGTACAATCTGCAAGTGTTTATTTCGAGCGCTTGGAGGCCTATGCTGGAAAAGGAAGTGTCTTCAAATAAGAACTACACAGAAACATTCTCAGAAACTTCTTTGTGATGAGTGCATTCAACTCACAGACTTGAACCTTCCTTTTGAAAGAGCAGTTTTGAAACACTCTTTTTGTAGAATCTGCAAGTGGATATTTGGAGCGCTTTGAGGCCTATGCTGGGTAATGAAATATCTTCTCCTAAAAACTAGACAGAAGCATTCTCAGAAACTTCTGTGTGATGAGTGCATTCAAATCTCAGCCTTGAACATTGCTTTTGATAGAGCAGTTTGGAAACACTCCTTTTGTAAAATCTGCAACTGTTTATTTGGAGCGCTTTGAGGACTATCCTGGAAAAGGAAATATCCTCACATAATAACTAGACAGAAGCATTCTCAGAAACTTCTTTGGATGACTGCATTCTACTCACAGAGTTGAACATTCTTTGTGATAGAAGAGTTTTCAAACTCTCTTTTTGTAGAATCTGCAAGTGCACTTTTGGAACTGTTGGAGGCCAACGCTGGAAAAGGAAACATCCTCACATAGAAACTAGACAGAAGCATTCTCAGAAACTTGCTTGTGACGAGTGCATTCAACTCACAGACTTGAACCTTTCTTTTGAAAGAGCAGTTTTGGAACACTCTTTTTGTAGAATCTGCTAGTGTATATTTGGAGCGCTGTGAGGCCTATGCTGGGAAATGAAATATCTTCACCTAAAAACTAGACGGAAGCATTCTCCGAAGCTTCTGTGTGATGAGTGCATTCAACTCACAGACTTGAACGCTCCTTTTGATAGAACAGTTTGGAAACACTCCTTTTGTACAATCTGCAAGTGTTTATTTCGAGTGCTTGGAGGCCTATCCTGGAAAAGGAAATGTCTTCAAATAACAACTACACAGAAGCATTCTCAGAAACTCCTTTGTGATGAGTGCATTCAACTCACAGACTTGAACCTTCCTTTTGAAAGAGCAGCTTTGAAACACTCTTTTTGTAGAATCTGCAAGTGGATATTTGGAGCGCTTTGAGGCCTATGCTGGGAAATGAAATATCTTCTCCTAAAAACTAGACAGAAGCATTCTCAGAAACTTCTGTGTGATGAGTGCATTCAACTCACAGACTTGAACACTGCTTTTGATAGAGCAGTTTGGAAACACTCCTTTTGTAAAATCTGCAAGTGTTTATTTGGAGCGCTTTGAGGCCTATCCTGGAAAAGGAAATATCTTCACATAATAACTAGACAGAAGCATTCTCAGAAACTTCTTTGCGATGAGTGCATTCTACTCACAGAGTTGAACCTTCTTTGTGATGGAAGAGTTTTCAAACTCTCTTTTTGTAGAATCTGCAAGTGCACATTTGGAACTGTTGGAGGCCAACGCTGGAAAAGGAAACATCCTCACATAGAAACTAGACAGAAGCATTCTCAGAAACTTGCTTGTGACGAGTGCATTCAACTCACAGACTTGAACTTTTCTTTTGAAAGAGCAGTTTTGGAACACTCTTTTTGTAGAATCTGCTAGTGTATATTTGGAGCGCTGTGAGGCCTATGCTGGGAAATGAAATATCTTCACCTAAAAACTAGACGGAAGCAATCTCCGAAACTTCTGTGTGATGAGTGCATTCAACTCACAGACTTGAACGTTCCTTTTGATAGAACAGTTTTGAAACACTCCTTTTGTAGAATCTGCAAGTGTTTATTTCGAGTGCTTGGGGGTCGATGCTGGAAAAGGAAATGTCTTCAAATAACAACTACACAGAAGCATTCTCAGAAACTTCTTTGTGATGAGTGCCTTCAACTCACAGACTTGAACCTTCCTTTTGAAAGAGCAGTTTTGAAACACTCTTTTTGTAGAATCTGCAAGTGGATATTTGGAGCGCTTTGAGGCCTATGCTGGGAAATGAAATATCTTCTCCTAAAAACTAGACAGAAGCATTCTCAGAAACTTCTGTGTGATGAGTGCATTCAACTCACAGACTTGAACATTGCTTTTGATAGAGCAGTTTGGAAACACTCCTTTTGTAAAATCTGCAAGTGTTTATTTGGAGCGCTTTGAGGCCTATCCTGGAAAAGGAAATATCTTCACATAATAACTAGACAGAAGCATTCTCAGAAAATTCTTTGGATGAGTGCATTCTACTCACAGAGTTGAACCTTCTGTGTGATAGAAGAGTTTTCAAACTCTCTTTTTGTAGAATCTGCAAGTGCACATTTGGAACTGTTGGAGGCCAAAGCTGGAAAAGGAAACATCCTCACATAGAAACTAGACAGAAGCATTCTCAGAAACTTGCTTGTGACGAGTGCATTCAACTCACAGACTTGAACCTTTCTTTTGAAAGAGCAGTTTTGGAACACTCTTTTTGTAGAGTCTGCTAGTGTATATTTGGAGCGCTGTGAGGCCTGTGCTGGGAAATGAAATATCTTCACCTAAAAACTAGACGGAATCATTCTCAGAAACTTCTGTGTGATGAGTGCATTCAACTCACAGACTTGAACTTTCCTTTTGATAGAACAGTTTTGAAACACTCCTTTTGTACAATCTGCAAGTGTTTATTTCGAGCGCTTGGAGGCCTATGCTGGAAAAGGTAGTGTCTTCAAATAAGAACTACACAGAAGCATTCTCAGAAACTTCTTTGTGATGAGTGCATTCAACTCACAGACTTGAACCTTCCTTTTGAAAGAGCAGTTTTGAAACACTCTTTTTGTAGAATCTGCAAGTGGATATTTGGAGCGCTTTGAGGCCTATGCTGGGTAATGAAATATCTTCTCCTAAAAACTAGACAGAAGCATTCTCAGAAACTTCTGTGTGATGAGTGCATTCAAATCTCAGCCTTGAACATTGCTTTTGATAGAGCAGTTTGGAAACCCTCCTTTTGTAAAATCTGCAAGTGTTTATTTGGAGCGCTTTGAGGCCTATCCTGGAAAAGGAAATATCGTCACATAATAACTAGACAGAAGCATTCTCAGAAACTTCTTTGGAGGAGTGCATTCTACTCACAGAGTTGAACATTCTTTGTGATAGAAGAGTTTTCAAACTCTCTTTTTGTAGAATCTGCAAGTGCACTTTTGGAACTGTTGGAGGCCAACGCTGGAAAAGGAAACATCCTCACATAGAAACTAGACAGAAGCATTCTCAGAAACTTGCTTGTGACGAGTGCATTCAACTCACAGACTTGAACCTTTCTTTTGAAAGAGCAGTTTTGGAACACTCTTTTTGTAGAATCTGCTAGTGTATATTTGGAGCGCTGTGAGGCCTATGCTGGGAAATGAAATATCTTCACCTAAAAACTAGACGGAAGCATTCTCAGAAACTTCTGTGTGATGAGTGCATTCAACTCACAGACTTGAACGTTCCTTTTGATAGAACAGTTTTGAAACACTCCTTTTGTAGAATCTGCAAGTGTTTCTTTCGAGTGCTTGGAGGCCTATGCTGGAAAAGGAAATGTCTTCAAATAACAACTACACAGAAGCATTCTCAGAAACTTCTTTGTGATGAGTGCATTCAACTCACAGACTTGAACCTTCCTTTTGAAAGAGCAGTTTTGAAACACTCTTTTTGTAGAATCTGCAAGTTGATATTTGGAGCACTTTGAGGCCTATGCTGGGAAATGAAATATCTTCTCCTAAAAACTAGACAGAAGCATTCTCAGAAACTTCTGTGTGATGAGTGCATTCAACTCACAGTCTTGAACACTGCTTTTGATAGAGCAGTTTGGAAACACTCCTTTTGTAAAATCTGCAAGTGTTTATTTGGAGCGCATTGAGGCCTATCCTGGAAAAGGAAATATCTTCACATAATAACTAGACAGAAGCATTCTCAGAAACTTCTTTGTGATGAGTGCATTCTACGCACAGAGTTGAACCTTCTTTGTGATAGAAGAGTTTTCAAACTCTCTGTTTGTAGAATCTGCAAGTGCACATTTGGAACTGTTGGAGGCCAACGCTGGAAAAGGAAACATCCTCACGTAGAAACTAGACAGAAGCATTCTCAGAAACTTGCTTGTGACGAGTGCATTCAACTCACAGACTTGAACCTTTCTTTTGAAAGAGCAGTTTTGGAACACTCTTTTTGTAGAATCTGCTAGTGTATATTTGGAGCGCTGTGAGGCCTATGCTGGGAAATGAAATATCTTCACCTAAAAACTAGACGGAAGCATTCTCAGAAACTTCTGTGTGATGAGTGCATTCAACTCACAGGCTTGAACGTTCCTTTTGATAGAACAGTTTTGAAACACTCCTTTTGTAGAATCTGCAAGTGTTTATTTCGAGTGCTTGGGGGCCTATGCTGGAAAAGGAAATGTCTTCAAATAACAACTACACAGAAGCATTCTCAGAAACTTCTTTGTGATGAGTGCATTCAACTCACAGACTTGAACCTTCCTTTTGAAAGAGCAGTTTTGAAACACTCTTTTTGTAGAATCTGCAAGTGGATATTTAGATCGCTTTGAGGCCTATGCTGGGAAATGAAATATCTTCTCCTAAAAACTTGAGAGAAGCATTCTCAGAAACTTCTGTGTGATGAGTGCATTCAACTCACAGACTTGAACACTGCTTTTGATAGAGCAGTTTGGAAACACTCCTTTTGTAAAATCTGCAAGTGTTTATTTAGAGCGCTTTGAGGCCTATCCTGGAAAAGGAAATATCGTCACATAATAACTAGACAGAAGCATTCTCAGAAACTTCTTTGTGATGAGTGCATTCTACTCACGGAGTTGAACCTTCTTTGTGATAGAAGAGTTTTCAATCTCTCTTTCTGTAGAATCTGCAAGTGCACATTTGGAACTGTTGGAGGCCAACGCTGGAAAAGGAAACATCCTCACATAGAAACTAGACAGAAGCATTCTCAGAAACTTGCTTGTGACGAGTGCATTCAACTCACAGACTTGAACCTTTCTTTTGAAAGAGCAGTTTTGGAACACTCTTTTTGTAGAATCTGCTAGTGTATATTTGGAGCGCTGTGAGGCCTATGCTGGGAAATGAAATATCTTCACCTAAAAACTAGACGGAAGCATTCTCCGAAACTTCTGTGTGATGAGTGCATTCAACTGACAGACTTGAACGTTCCTTTTGACAGAACAGTTTTGAAACACTCCTTTTGTAGAATCTGCAAGTGTTTATTTCGAACGCTTGGAGGCCTACGCTGGAAAAGGAAATGTCTTCAAATAACAACTACACAGAAGCATTCTCAGAAACTTCTTTGTGATGAGTGCATTCAACTCACAGACTTGAACCTTCCTTTTGAAAGAGCAGTTTTGAAACACTCTTTTTGTAGAATCTGCAAGTGGATATTTGGAGCGCTTTGAGGTCTATGCTGTGATATGAAATATCTTCTCCTAAAAACTAGACAGAAGCATTCTCAGAAACTTCTGTGTGATGAGTGCATTCAACTCACAGACTTGAACATTGCTTTTGATAGAGCAGTTTGGAAACACTCCTTTTGTAAAATCTGCAAGTGTTTATTTGGAGCGCTTTGAGGCCTATCCTGGAAAAGGAAATATCGTCACATAATAACTAGACAGAAGCATTCTCAGAAACTTCTTTGGATGAGTGCATTCTACTCACAGAGTTGAACATTCTTTGTGATAGAAGAGTTTTCAAACTCTCTTTTTGTAGAATCTGCAAGTGCACTTTTGGAACTGTTGGAGGCCAACGCTGGAAAAGGAAACATCCTCACATAGAAACTAGACAGAAGCATTCTCAGAAACTTGCTTGTGACGAGTGCATTCAACTCACAGACTTGAACCTTTCTTTTGAAAGAGCAGTTTTGGAACACTCTTTTTGTAGAATCTGCTAGTGTATATTTGGAGCGCTGTGAGGCCTATGCTGGGAAATGAAATATCTTCACCTAAAAACTAGACGGAAGCATTCTCAGAAACTTCTGTGTGATGAGTGCATTCAACTCACAGACTTGAACGTTTCTTTTGATAGAACAGTTTTGAAACACTCCTTTTGTAGAATCTGCAAGTGTTTATTTCGAGTGCTTGGAGGCCTATGCTGGAAAAGGAAATGTCTTCAAATAACAACTACACAGAAGCATTCTCAGAAACTCCTTTGTGATGAGTGCATTCAACTCACAGACTTGAACCTTCCTTTTGAAAGAGCAGCTTTGAAACACTCTTTTTGTAGAATCTGCAAGTGGATATTTGGAGCGCTTTGAGGCCTATGCTGGGAAATGAAATATCTTCTCCTAAAAACTAGACAGAAGCATTCTCAGAAACTTCTGTGTGATGAGTGCATTCAACTCACAGACTTGAACATTGCTTTTGATAGAGCAGTTTGGAAACACTCCTTTTGTAAAATCTGCAAGTGTTTATTTGGAGCGCTTTGAGGCCTATCCTGGAAAAGGAAATATCCTCACATAATAACTAGACAGAAGCATTCTCAGAAACTTCTTTGTGATGAGTGCATTCTACTCACAGAGTTGAACCTTCTTTGTGATAGAAGAGTTTTCAAACTCTCTTTTTGTAGAATCTGCAAGTGCACATTTGGAACTGTTGGAGGCCAACGCTGGAAAAGGAAACATCCTCACATAGAAACTAGACAGAAGCATTCTCAGAAACTTGCTTGGACGAGTGCATTCAACTCACAGACTTGAACCTTTCTTTTGAAAGAGCAGTTTTGGAACACTCTTTTTGTAGAATCTGCTAGTGTATATTTGGAGCGCTGTGAGGCCTATGCTGGGAAATGAAATATCTTCACCTAAAAACTAGACGGAAGCAATCT
This sequence comes from Pongo pygmaeus, assembly GCF_028885625.2. Lineage (NCBI taxonomy): Eukaryota > Metazoa > Chordata > Mammalia > Primates > Hominidae > Pongo > Pongo pygmaeus. The sequence continues at coordinate 42,023,934 of NC_072392.2, forward strand.
CCGAAACTTCTGTGTGATGAGTGCATTCAACTCACAGACTTGAACGTTCCTTTTGATAGAACAGTTTTGAAACACTCCTTTTGTAGAATCTGCAAGTGTTTATTTCGAGTGCTTGGGGGTCTATGCTGGAAAAGGAAATGTCTTCAAATAACAACTACACAGAAGCATTCTCAGAAACTTCTTTGTGATGAGTGCCTTCAACTCACAGACTTGAACCTTCCTTTTGAAAGAGCAGTTTTGAAACACTCTTTTTGTAGAATCTGCAAGTGGATATTTGGAGCGCTTTGAGGCCTATGCTGGGAAATGAAATATCTTCTCCTAAAAACTAGACAGAAGCATTCTCAGAAACTTCTGTGTGATGAGTGCATTCAACTCACAGATTTGAACACTGCTTTTGACAGAGCAGTTTGGAAACACTCCTTTTGTAAAATCTGCAAGTGTTTATTTGGAGCGCTTTGAGGCCTATCCTGGAAAAGGAAATATCTTCACATAATAACTAGACAGAAGCATTCTCAGAAACTTCTTTGTGATGAGTGCATTCTACTCACAGAGCTGAACCTTCTTTGTGATAGAAGAGTTTTCAAACTCTCTTTTTGTAGAATCTGCAAGTGCACATTTGGAACTGTTGGAGGCCAACGCTGGAAAAGGAAACATCCTCACATAGAAACTAGACAGAAGCATTCTCAGAAACTTGCTTGTGACGAGTGCATTCAACTCACAGACTTGAACCTTTCTTTTGAAAGAGCAGTTTTGGAACACTCTTTTTGTAGAATCTGCTAGTGTATATTTGGAGCGCTGTGAGGCCTATGCTGGGAAATGAAATATCTTCACCTAAAAACTAGACGGAAGCATTCTCAGAAACTTCTGTGTGATGAGTGCAGTCAACTCACAGACTTGAACGTTCCTTTTTATAGAACAGTTTTGAAACACTCCTTTGTAGAATCTGCAAGTGTTTCTTTCGAGAGATTGGAGGCCTATGCTGGAAAAGGAAATGTCTTCAAATAACAACTACACAGAAGCATTCTCAGAAACTTCTTTGTGATGAGTGCATTCAACTCACAGACTTGAACCTTCCTTTTGAAAGAGCAGTTTTGAAACACTCTTTTTGTAGAATCTGCAAGTGGATATTTGGAGCGCTTTGAGGTCTATGCTGTGATATGAAATATCTTCTCCTAAAAACTAGACAGAAGCATTCTCAGAAACTTCTGTGTGATGAGTGCATTCAACTCACAGACTTGAACATTGCTTTTGATAGAGCAGTTTGGAAACACTCCTTTTGTAAAATCTGCAAGTGTTTATTTGGAGCGCTTTGAGGCCTATCCTGGAAAAGGAAATATCGTCACATAATAACTAGACAGAAGCATTCTCAGAAACTTCTTTGTGATGAGTGCATTCTACTCACGGAGTTGAACCTTCTTTGTGATAGAAGAGTTTTCAATCTCTCTTTCTGTAGAATCTGCAAGTGCACATTTGGAACTGTTGGAGGCCAACGCTGGAAAAGGAAACAGCCTCACATAGAAACTAGACAGAAGCATTCTCAGAAACTTGCTTGTGACGAGTGCATTCAACTCACAGACTTGAACCTTTCTTTTGAAAGAGCAGTTTTGGAACACTCTTTTTGTAGAATCTGCTAGTGTATATTTGGAGCGCTGTGAGGCCTATGCTGGGAAATGAAATATCTTCACCTAAAAACTAGACGGAAGCATTCTCCGAAACTTCTGTGTGATGAGTGCATTCAACTCACAGACTTGAACGTTCCTTTTGATAGAACAGTTTTGAAACACTCCTTTTGTAGAATCTGCAAGTGTTTCTTTCGAGTGCTTGGAGGCCTATGCTGGAAAAGGAAATGTCTTCAAATAACAACTACACAGAAGCATTCTCAGAAACTCCTTGGTGATGAGTGCATTCAACTCACAGACTTGAACCTTCCTTTTGAAAGAGCAGCTTTGAAACACTCTTTTTGTAGAATCTGCAAGTGGATATTTGGAGCGCTTTGAGGCCTATGCTGGGAAATGAAATATCTTCTCCTAAAAACTAGACAGAAGCATTCTCAGAAACTTCTGTGTGATGAGTGCATTCAACTCACAGACTTGAACATTGCTTTTGATAGAGCAGTTTGGAAACACTCCTTTTGTAAAATCTGCAAGTGTTTATTTGGAGCGCTTTGAGGCCTATCCTGGAAAAGGAAATATCCTCACATAATAACTAGACAGAAGCATTCTCAGAAACTTCTTTGTGATGAGTGCATTCTACTCACAGAGTTGAACCTTCTTTGTGATAGAAGAGTTTTCAAACTCTCTTTTTGTAGAATCTGCAAGTGCACATTTGGAACTGTTGGAGGCCAACGCTGGAAAAGGAAACATCCTCACATAGAAACTAGACAGAAGCATTCTCAGAAACTTGCTTGGACGAGTGCATTCAACTCACAGACTTGAACCTTTCTTTTGAAAGAGCAGTTTTGGAACACTCTTTTTGTAGAATCTGCTAGTGTATATTTGGAGCGCTGTGAGGCCTATGCTGGGAAATGAAATATCTTCACCTAAAAACTAGACGGAAGCAATGTCCGAAACTTCTGTGTGATGAGTGCATTCAACTCACAGACTTGAACGTTCCTTTTGATAGAACAGTTTTGAAACACTCCTTTTGTAGAATCTGCAAGTGTTTATTTCGAGTGCTTGGGGGTCTATGCTGGAAAAGGAAATGTCTTCAAATAACAACTACACAGAAGCATTCTCAGAAACTTCTTTGTGATGAGTGCCTTCAACTCACAGACTTGAACCTTCCTTTTGAAAGAGCAGTTTTGAAACACTCTTTTTGTAGAATCTGCAAGTGGATATTTGGAGCGCTTTGAGGCCTATGCTGGGAAATGAAATATCTTCTCCTAAAAACTAGACAGAAGCATTCTCAGAAACTTCTGTGTGATGAGTGCATTCAACTCACAGATTTGAACATTGCTTTTGATAGAGCAGTTTGGAAACACTCCTTTTGTAAAATCTGCAAGTGTTTATTTTGAGCGCTTTGAGGCCTATCCTGGAAAAGGAAATATCTTCACATAATAACTAGACAGAAGCATTCTCAGAAACTTCTTTGTGATGAGTGCATTCTACTCACAGAGCTGAACCTTCTTTGTGATAGAAGAGTTTTCAAACTCTCTTTTTGTAGAATCTGCAAGTGCACATTTGGAACTGTTGGAGGCCAACGCTGGAAAAGGAAACATCCTCACAGAGAAACTAGACAGAAGCATTCTCAGAAACTTGCTTGTGACGAGTGCATTCAACTCACAGACTTGAACCTTTCTTTTGAAAGAGCAGTTTTGGAACACTCTTTTTGTAGAATCTGCTAGTGTATATTTGGAGCGCTGTGAGGCCTATGCTGGGAAATGAAATATCTTCACCTAAAAACTAGACGGAAGCATTCTCCGAAACTTCTGTGTGATGAGTTCATTCAACTCACAGACTTGAACGTTCCTTTTGATAGAACAGTTTTGAAACACTCCTTTTGTAGAATCTGCAAGTGTTTCTTTCGAGTGCTTGGAGGCCTATGCTGGAAAAGGAAATGTCTTCAAATAACAACTACACAGAAGCATTCTCAGAAACTTCTTTGTGATGAGTGCATTCAACTCACAGACTTGAACCTTCCTTTTGAAAGAGCAGTTTTGAAACACTCTTTTTGTAGAATCTGCAAGTTGATATTTGGAGCACTTTGAGGCCTAGGCTGGGTAATGAAATATCTTCTCCTAAAAACTAGACAGAAGCATTCTCAGAAACTTCTGTGTGATGAGTGCATTCAACTCACAGTCTTGAACACTGCTTTTGATAGAGCAGTTTGGAAACACTCCTTTTGTAAAATCTGCAAGTGTTTATTTGGAGCGCATTGAGGCCTATCGTGGAAAAGGAAATATCTTCACATAATAACTAGACAGAAGCATTCTCAGAAACTTCTTTGTGATGAGTGCATTCTACGCACAGAGTTGAACCTTCTTTGTGATAGAAGAGTTTTCAAACTCTCTTTTTGTAGAATCTGCAAGTGCACATTTGGAACTGTTGGAGGCCAACGCTGGAAAAGGAAACATCCTCACATAGAAACTAGACAGAAGCATTCTCAGAAACTTGCTTGTGACGAGTGCATTCAACTCACAGACTTGAACCTTTCTTTTGAAAGAGCAGTTTTGGAACACTCTTTTTGTAGAATCTGCTAGTGTATATTTGGAGCGCTGTGAGGCCTATGCTGGGAAATGAAATATCTTCACCTAAAAACTAGACGGAAGCATTCTCCGAAACTTCTGTGTGATGAGTGCATTCAACTCACAGACTTGAACGTTACTTTTGATAGAACAGTTTTGAAACACTCCTTTTGTAGAATCTGCAAGTGTTTCTTTCGAGTGCTTGGAGGCCTATGCTGGAAAAGGAAATGTCTTCAAATAACAACTACACAGAAGCATTCTCAGAAACTTCTTTGTGATGGGTGCATTCAACTCACAGACTTGAACCTTCCTTTTGAAAGAGCAGTTTTGAAACACTCTTTTTGTAGAATCTGCTAGTGGATATTTGGAGCAATTTGAGGCCTATGCTGGGAAATGAAATATCTTCACATAAAAACTATACGGAAGCATTCTCAGAAACTTCTGTCTGATGAGTGCATTCAACTCACAGACTTGAATGTTCCATTTGATAGAACAGGTTTGAAACACTCCTTTTGTACAATCTGCAAGTGTTTATTTCGAGTGCTTGGAGGCCTATGCTGGAAAAGGAAATGTCTTCAAATAACAACTACACAGAAGCATTCTCAGAAACTTCTTTGTGATGAGTGCATTCAACTCACAGACTTGAACCTTCCTTTTGAAAGAGCAGCTTTGAAACACTCTTTTTGTAGAATCTGCAAGTGGATATTTGGAGCGCTTTGAGGCCTATGCTGGGAAATGAAATATCTTCTCCTAAAAACTAGACAGAAGCATTCTCAGAAACTTCTGTGTGATGAGTGCATTCAACTCACAGACTTGAACATTGCTTTTGATAGAGCAGTTTGGAAACACTCCTTTTGTAAAATCTGCAAGTGTTTATTTGGAGCGCTTTGAGGCCTATCCTTTAAAAGGAAATATCTTCACATAATAACTAGACAGAAGCATTCTCAGAAACTTCTTTGGATGAGTGCATTCTATTCACAGAGTTGAACCTTCTGTGTGATAGAAGAGTTTTCAAACTCTCTTTTTGTAGAATCTGCAAGTGCACATTTGGAACTGTTGGAGGCCAAAGCTGGAAAAGGAAACATCCTCACATAGGAACTAGACAGAAGCATTCTCAGAAACTTGCTTGTGACGAGTGCATTCAACTCACAGACTTGAACCTTTCTTTTGAAAGAGCAGTTTTGGAACACTCTTTTTGTAGAGTCTGCTAGTGTATATTTGGAGCGCTGTGAGGCCTATGCTGGGAAATGAAATATCTTCACCTAAAAACTAGACGGAAGCATTCTCAGAAAACTCTGTGTGATGAGTGCATTCAACTCACAGACTTGAACGTTCCTTTTGATAGAACAGTTTTGAAACACTCCTTTTTTAGAATCTGCAAGTCTTTATTTCGAGTGCTTGGGGGCCTATGCTGGAAAAGGAAATGTCTTCAAATAACAACTACACAGAAGCATTCTCAGAAACTTCTTTGTGATGAGTGCATTCAACTCACAGACTTGAACCTTCCTTTTGAAAGAGCAGTTTTGAAACACTCTTTTTGTAGAATCTGCAAGTGGATACTTGGAGCGCTTTGAGGCCTATGCTGGGATATGAAATATCTTCTCCTAAAAACTAGACAGAAGCATTCTCAGAAACTTCTGTGTGATGAGTGCATTCAACTCACAGACTTGAACATTGCTTTTGATAGAGCAGTTTGGAAACACTCCTTTTGTAAAATCTGCAAGTGTTTATTTGGAGCGCTTTGAGGGCTATCCTGGAAAAGGAAATATCTTCACATAATAACTAGACAGAAGCATTCTCAGAAACTTCTTTGTGATGAGTGCATTCTACTCACAGAGTTGAACCTTCTTTGTGATAGAAGAGTTTTCAAACTCTCTTTTTGTAGAATCTGCAAGTGCACATTTGGAACTGTTGGAGGCCAACGCTGGAAAAGGAAACATCCTCACTTAAAAACTAGACAGAAGCATTCTCAGAAACTTGCTTGTGACGAGTGCATTCAACTCACAGACTTGAACCTTTCTTTTGAAAGAGCAGTTTTGGAACACTCTTTTTGTAGAGTCTGCTAGTGTATATTTGGAGCGCTGTGAGGCCTATGCTGGGAAATGAAATATCTTCACCTAAAAACTAGACGGAATCATTCTCAGAAACTTCTGTGTGATGAGTGCATTCAACTCACAGACTTGAACTTTCCTTTTGATAGAACAGTTTTGAAACACTCCTTTTGTACAATCTGCAAGTGTTTATTTCGAGCGCTTGGAGGCCTATGCTGGAAAAGGAAGTGTCTTCAAATAAGAACTACACAGAAACATTCTCAGAAACTTCTTTGTGATGAGTGCATTCAACTCACAGACTTGAACCTTCCTTTTGAAAGAGCAGTTTTGAAACACTCTTTTTGTAGAATCTGCAAGTGGATATTTGGAGCGCTTTGAGGCCTATGCTGGGTAATGAAATATCTTCTCCTAAAAACTAGACAGAAGCATTCTCAGAAACTTCTGTGTGATGAGTGCATTCAAATCTCAGCCTTGAACATTGCTTTTGATAGAGCAGTTTGGAAACACTCCTTTTGTAAAATCTGCAACTGTTTATTTGGAGCGCTTTGAGGCCTATCCTGGAAAAGGAAATATCCTCACATAATAACTAGACAGAAGCATTCTCAGAAACTTCTTTGGATGACTGCATTCTACTCACAGAGTTGAACATTCTTTGTGATAGAAGAGTTTTCAAACTCTCTTTTTGTAGAATCTGCAAGTGCACTTTTGGAACTGTTGGAGGCCAACGCTGGAAAAGGAAACATCCTCACATAGAAACTAGACAGAAGCATTCTCAGAAACTTGCTTGTGACGAGTGCATTCAACTCACAGACTTGAACCTTTCTTTTGAAAGAGCAGTTTTGGAACACTCTTTTTGTAGAATCTGCTAGTGTATATTTGGAGCGCTGTGAGGCCTATGCTGGGAAATGAAATATCTTCACCTAAAAACTAGACGGAAGCATTCTCCGAAGCTTCTGTGTGATGAGTGCATTCAACTCACAGACTTGAACGCTCCTTTTGATAGAACAGTTTGGAAACACTCCTTTTGTACAATCTGCAAGTGTTTATTTCGAGTGCTTGGAGGCCTATCCTGGAAAAGGAAATGTCTTCAAATAACAACTACACAGAAGCATTCTCAGAAACTCCTTTGTGATGAGTGCATTCAACTCACAGACTTGAACCTTCCTTTTGAAAGAGCAGCTTTGAAACACTCTTTTTGTAGAATCTGCAAGTGGATATTTGGAGCGCTTTGAGGCCTATGCTGGGAAATGAAATATCTTCTCCTAAAAACTAGACAGAAGCATTCTCAGAAACTTCTGTGTGATGAGTGCATTCAACTCACAGACTTGAACACTGCTTTTGATAGAGCAGTTTGGAAACACTCCTTTTGTAAAATCTGCAAGTGTTTATTTGGAGCGCTTTGAGGCCTATCCTGGAAAAGGAAATATCTTCACATAATAACTAGACAGAAGCATTCTCAGAAACTTCTTTGCGATGAGTGCATTCTACTCACAGAGTTGAACCTTCTTTGTGATGGAAGAGTTTTCAAACTCTCTTTTTGTAGAATCTGCAAGTGCACATTTGGAACTGTTGGAGGCCAACGCTGGAAAAGGAAACATCCTCACATAGAAACTAGACAGAAGCATTCTCAGAAACTTGCTTGTGACGAGTGCATTCAACTCACAGACTTGAACTTTTCTTTTGAAAGAGCAGTTTTGGAACACTCTTTTTGTAGAATCTGCTAGTGTATATTTGGAGCGCTGTGAGGCCTATGCTGGGAAATGAAATATCTTCACCTAAAAACTAGACGGAAGCAATCTCCGAAACTTCTGTGTGATGAGTGCATTCAACTCACAGACTTGAACGTTCCTTTTGATAGAACAGTTTTGAAACACTCCTTTTGTAGAATCTGCAAGTGTTTATTTCGAGTGCTTGGGGGTCGATGCTGGAAAAGGAAATGTCTTCAAATAACAACTACACAGAAGCATTCTCAGAAACTTCTTTGTGATGAGTGCCTTCAACTCACAGACTTGAACCTTCCTTTTGAAAGAGCAGTTTTGAAACACTCTTTTTGTAGAATCTGCAAGTGGATATTTGGAGCGCTTTGAGGCCTATGCTGGGAAATGAAATATCTTCTCCTAAAAACTAGACAGAAGCATTCTCAGAAACTTCTGTGTGATGAGTGCATTCAACTCACAGACTTGAACATTGCTTTTGATAGAGCAGTTTGGAAACACTCCTTTTGTAAAATCTGCAAGTGTTTATTTGGAGCGCTTTGAGGCCTATCCTGGAAAAGGAAATATCTTCACATAATAACTAGACAGAAGCATTCTCAGAAAATTCTTTGGATGAGTGCATTCTACTCACAGAGGTGAACCTTCTGTGTGATAGAAGAGTTTTCAAACTCTCTTTTTGTAGAATCTGCAAGTGCACATTTGGAACTGTTGGAGGCCAAAGCTGGAAAAGGAAACATCCTCACATAGAAACTAGACAGAAGCATTCTCAGAAACTTGCTTGTGACGAGTGCATTCAACTCACAGACTTGAACCTTTCTTTTGAAAGAGCAGTTTTGGAACACTCTTTTTGTAGAGTCTGCTAGTGTATATTTGGAGCGCTGTGAGGCCTGTGCTGGGAAATGAAATATCTTCACCTAAAAACTAGACGGAATCATTCTCAGAAACTTCTGTGTGATGAGTGCATTCAACTCACAGACTTGAACTTTCCTTTTGATAGAACAGTTTTGAAACACTCCTTTTGTACAATCTGCAAGTGTTTATTTCGAGCGCTTGGAGGCCTATGCTGGAAAAGGTAGTGTCTTCAAATAAGAACTACACAGAAGCATTCTCAGAAACTTCTTTGTGATGAGTGCATTCAACTCACAGACTTGAACCTTCCTTTTGAAAGAGCAGTTTTGAAACACTCTTTTTGTAGAATCTGCAAGTGGATATTTGGAGCGCTTTGAGGCCTATGCTGGGTAATGAAATATCTTCTCCTAAAAACTAGACAGAAGCATTCTCAGAAACTTCTGTGTGATGAGTGCATTCAAATCTCAGCCTTGAACATTGCTTTTGATAGAGCAGTTTGGAAACACTCCTTTTGTAAAATCTGCAAGTGTTTATTTGGAGCGCTTTGAGGCCTATCCTGGAAAAGGAAATATCGTCACATAATAACTAGACAGAAGCATTCTCAGAAACTTCTTTGGAGGAGTGCATTCTACTCACAGAGTTGAACATTCTTTGTGATAGAAGAGTTTTCAAACTCTCTTTTTGTAGAATCTGCAAGTGCACTTTTGGAACTGTTGGAGGCCAACGCTGGAAAAGGAAACATCCTCACATAGAAACTAGACAGAAGCATTCTCAGAAACTTGCTTGTGACGAGTGCATTCAACTCACAGACTTGAACCTTTCTTTTGAAAGAGCAGTTTTGGAACACTCTTTTTGTAGAATCTGCTAGTGTATATTTGGAGCGCTGTGAGGCCTATGCTGGGAAATGAAATATCTTCACCTAAAAACTAGACGGAAGCATTCTCAGAAACTTCTGTGTGATGAGTGCATTCAACTCACAGACTTGAACGTTCCTTTTGATAGAACAGTTTTGAAACACTCCTTTTGTAGAATCTGCAAGTGTTTCTTTCGAGTGCTTGGAGGCCTATGCTGGAAAAGGAAATGTCTTCAAATAACAACTACACAGAAGCATTCTCAGAAACTTCTTTGTGATGAGTGCATTCAACTCACAGACTTGAACCTTCCTTTTGAAAGAGCAGTTTTGAAACACTCTTTTTGTAGAATCTGCAAGTTGATATTTGGAGCACTTTGAGGCCTATGCTGGGAAATGAAATATCTTCTCCTAAAAACTAGACAGAAGCATTCTCAGAAACTTCTGTGTGATGAGTGCATTCAACTCACAGTCTTGAACACTGCTTTTGATAGAGCAGTTTGGAAACACTCCTTTTGTAAAATCTGCAAGTGTTTATTTGGAGCGCATTGAGGCCTATCCTGGAAAAGGAAATATCTTCACATAATAACTAGACAGAAGCATTCTCAGAAACTTCTTTGTGATGAGTGCATTCTACGCACAGAGTTGAACCTTCTTTGTGATAGAAGAGTTTTCAAACTCTCTGTTTGTAGAATCTGCAAGTGCACATTTGGAACTGTTGGAGGCCAACGCTGGAAAAGGAAACATCCTCACGTAGAAACTAGACAGAAGCATTCTCAGAAACTTGCTTGTGACGAGTGCATTCAACTCACAGACTTGAACCTTTCTTTTGAAAGAGCAGTTTTGGAACACTCTTTTTGTAGAATCTGCTAGTGTATATTTGGAGCGCTGTGAGGCCTATGCTGGGAAATGAAATATCTTCACCTAAAAACTAGACGGAAGCATTCTCAGAAACTTCTGTGTGATGAGTGCATTCAACTCACAGGCTTGAACGTTCCTTTTGATAGAACAGTTTTGAAACACTCCTTTTGTAGAATCTGCAAGTGTTTATTTCGAGTGCTTGGGGGCCTATGCTGGAAAAGGAAATGTCTTCAAATAACAACTACACAGAAGCATTCTCAGAAACTTCTTTGTGATGAGTGCATTCAACTCACAGACTTGAACCTTCCTTTTGAAAGAGCAGTTTTGAAACACTCTTTTTGTAGAATCTGCAAGTGGATATTTAGATCGCTTTGAGGCCTATGCTGGGAAATGAAATATCTTCTCCTAAAAACTTGAGAGAAGCATTCTCAGAAACTTCTGTGTGATGAGTGCATTCAACTCACAGACTTGAACACTGCTTTTGATAGAGCAGTTTGGAAACACTCCTTTTGTAAAATCTGCAAGTGTTTATTTAGAGCGCTTTGAGGCCTATCCTGGAAAAGGAAATATCGTCACATAATAACTAGACAGAAGCATTCTCAGAAACTTCTTTGTGATGAGTGCATTCTACTCACGGAGTTGAACCTTCTTTGTGATAGAAGAGTTTTCAATCTCTCTTTCTGTAGAATCTGCAAGTGCACATTTGGAACTGTTGGAGGCCAACGCTGGAAAAGGAAACATCCTCACATAGAAACTAGACAGAAGCATTCTCAGAAACTTGCTTGTGACGAGTGCATTCAACTCACAGACTTGAACCTTTCTTTTGAAAGAGCAGTTTTGGAACACTCTTTTTGTAGAATCTGCTAGTGTATATTTGGAGCGCTGTGAGGCCTATGCTGGGAAATGAAATATCTTCACCTAAAAACTAGACGGAAGCATTCTCCGAAACTTCTGTGTGATGAGTGCATTCAACTGACAGACTTGAACGTTCCTTTTGACAGAACAGTTTTGAAACACTCCTTTTGTAGAATCTGCAAGTGTTTATTTCGAACGCTTGGAGGCCTACGCTGGAAAAGGAAATGTCTTCAAATAACAACTACACAGAAGCATTCTCAGAAACTTCTTTGTGATGAGTGCATTCAACTCACAGACTTGAACCTTCCTTTTGAAAGAGCAGTTTTGAAACACTCTTTTTGTAGAATCTGCAAGTGGATATTTGGAGCGCTTTGAGGTCTATGCTGTGATATGAAATATCTTCTCCTAAAAACTAGACAGAAGCATTCTCAGAAACTTCTGTGTGATGAGTGCATTCAACTCACAGACTTGAACATTGCTTTTGATAGAGCAGTTTGGAAACACTCCTTTTGTAAAATCTGCAAGTGTTTATTTGGAGCGCTTTGAGGCCTATCCTGGAAAAGGAAATATCGTCACATAATAACTAGACAGAAGCATTCTCAGAAACTTCTTTGGATGAGTGCATTCTACTCACAGAGTTGAACATTCTTTGTGATAGAAGAGTTTTCAAACTCTCTTTTTGTAGAATCTGCAAGTGCACTTTTGGAACTGTTGGAGGCCAACGCTGGAAAAGGAAACATCCTCACATAGAAACTAGACAGAAGCATTCTCAGAAACTTGCTTGTGACGAGTGCATTCAACTCACAGACTTGAACCTTTCTTTTGAAAGAGCAGTTTTGGAACACTCTTTTTGTAGAATCTGCTAGTGTATATTTGGAGCGCTGTGAGGCCTATGCTGGGAAATGAAATATCTTCACCTAAAAACTAGACGGAAGCATTCTCAGAAACTTCTGTGTGATGAGTGCATTCAACTCACAGACTTGAACGTTTCTTTTGATAGAACAGTTTTGAAACACTCCTTTTGTAGAATCTGCAAGTGTTTATTTCGAGTGCTTGGAGGCCTATGCTGGAAAAGGAAATGTCTTCAAATAACAACTACACAGAAGCATTCTCAGAAACTCCTTTGTGATGAGTGCATTCAACTCACAGACTTGAACCTTCCTTTTGAAAGAGCAGCTTTGAAACACTCTTTTTGTAGAATCTGCAAGTGGATATTTGGAGCGCTTAGAGGCCTATGCTGGGAAATGAAATATCTTCTCCTAAAAACTAGACAGAAGCATTCTCAGAAACTTCTGTGTGATGAGTGCATTCAACTCACAGACTTGAACATTGCTTTTGATAGAGCAGTTTGGAAACACTCCTTTTGTAAAATCTGCAAGTGTTTATTTGGAGCGCTTTGAGGCCTATCCTGGAAAAGGAAATATCCTCACATAATAACTAGACAGAAGCATTCTCAGAAACTTCTTTGTGATGAGTGCATTCTACTCACAGAGTTGAACCTTCTTTGTGATAGAAGAGTTTTCAAACTCTCTTTTTGTAGAATCTGCAAGTGCACATTTGGAACTGTTGGAGGCCAACGCTGGAAAAGGAAACATCCTCACATAGAAACTAGACAGAAGCATTCTCAGAAACTTGCTTGGACGAGTGCATTCAACTCACAGACTTGAACCTTTCTTTTGAAAGAGCAGTTTTGGAACACTCTTTTTGTAGAATCTGCTAGTGTATATTTGGAGCGCTGTGAGGCCTATGCTGGGAAATGAAATATCTTCACCTAAAAACTAGACGGAAGCAATCTCCGAAACTTCTGTGTGATGAGTGCATTCAACTCACAGACTTGAACGTTCCTTTTGATAGAACAGTTTTGAAACACTCCTTTTGTAGAATCTGCAAGTGTTTATTTCGAGTGCTTGGGGGTCTATGCTGGAAAAGGAAATGTCTTCAAATAACAACTACACAGAAGCATTCTCAGAAACTTCTTTGTGATGAGTGCCTTCAACTCACAGACTTGAACCTTCCTTTTGAAAGAGCAGTTTTGAAACACTCTTTTTGTAGAATCTGCAAGTGGATATTTGGAGCGCTTTGAGGCCTATGCTGGGAAATGAAATATCTTCTCCTAAAAACTAGACAGAAGCATTCTCAGAAACTTCTGTGTGATGAGTGCATTCAACTCACAGATTTGAACACTGCTTTTGACAGAGCAGTTTGGAAACACTCCTTTTGTAAAATCTGCAAGTGTTTATTTGGAGCGCTTTGAGGCCTATCCTGGAAAAGGAAATATCTTCACATAATAACTAGACAGAAGCATTCTCAGAAACTTCTTTGTGATGAGTGCATTCTACTCACAGAGCTGAACCTTCTTTGTGATAGAAGAGTTTTCAAACTCTCTTTTTGTAGAATCTGCAAGTGCACATTTGGAACTGTTGGAGGCCAACGCTGGAAAAGGAAACATCCTCACATAGAAACTAGACAGAAGCATTCTCAGAAACTTGCTTGTGACGAGTGCATTCAACTCACAGACTTGAACCTTTCTTTTGAAAGAGCAGTTTTGGAACACTCTTTTTGTAGAATCTGCTAGTGTATATTTGGAGCGCTGTGAGGCCTATGCTGGGAAATGAAATATCTTCACCTAAAAACTAGACGGAAGCATTCTCAGAAACTTCTGTGTGATGAGTGCATTCAACTCACAGACTTGAACGTTCCTTTTTATAGAACAGTTTTGAAACACTCCTTTGTAGAATCTGCAAGTGTTTCTTTCGAGAGCTTGGAGGCCTATGCTGGAAAAGGAAATGTCTTCAAATAACAACTACACAGAAGCATTCTCAGAAACTTCTTTGTGATGAGTGCATTCAACTCACAGACTTGAACCTTCCTTTTGAAAGAGCAGTTTTGAAACACTCTTTTTGTAGAATCTGCAAGTGGATATTTGGAGCGCTTTGAGGTCTATGCTGTGATATGAAATATCTTCTCCTAAAAACTAGACAGAAGCATTCTCAGAAACTTCTGTGTGATGAGTGCATTCAACTCACAGACTTGAACATTGCTTTTGATAGAGCAGTTTGGAAACACTCCTTTTGTAAAATCTGCAAGTGTTTATTTGGAGCGCTTTGAGGCCTATCCTGGAAAAGGAAATATCGTCACATAATAACTAGACAGAAGCATTCTCAGAAACTTCTTTGGATGAGTGCATTCTACTCACAGAGTTGAACCTTCTTTGTGATAGAAGAGTTTTCAAACTCTCTTTTTGTAGAATCTGCAAGTGCACTTTTGGAACTGTTGGAGGCCAACGCTGGAAAAGGAAACATCCTCACATAGAAACTAGACAGAAGCATTCTCAGAAACTTGCTTGGACGAGTGCATTCAACTCACAGACTTGAACCTTTCTTTTGAAAGAGCAGTTTTGGAACACTCTTTTTGTAGAATCTGCTAGTGTATATTTGGAGCGCTGTGAGGCCTATGCTGGGAAATGAAATATCTTCACCTAAAAACTAGACGGAAGCAATCTCCGAAACTTCTGTGTGATGAGTGCATTCAACTCACAGACTTGAACGTTCCTTTTGATAGAACAGTTTTGAAACACTCCTTTTGTAGAATCTGCAAGTGTTTATTTCGAGTGCTTGGGGGTCTATGCTGGAAAAGGAAATGTCTTCAAATAACAACTACACAGAAGCATTCTCAAAAACTTCTTTGTGATGAGTGCCTTCAACTCACAGACTTGAACCTTCCTTTTGAAAGAGCAGTTTTGAAACACTCTTTTTGTAGAATCTGCAAGTGGATATTTGGAGCGCTTTGAGGCCTATGCTGGGAAATGAAATATCTTCTCCTAAAAACTAGACAGAAGCATTCTCAGAAACTTCTGTGTGATGAGTGCATTCAACTCACAGATTTGAACACTGCTTTTGATAGAGCAGTTTGGAAACACTCCTTTTGTAAAATCTGCAAGTGTTTATTTGGAGCGCTTTGAGGCCTATCCTGGAAAAGGAAATATCTTCACATAATAACTAGACAGAAGCATTCTCAGAAACTTCTTTGTGATGAGTGCATTCTACTCACAGAGCTGAACCTTCTTTGTGATAGAAGAGTTTTCAAACTCTCTTTTTGTAGAATCTGCAAGTGCACATTTGGAACTGTTGGAGGCCAACGCTGGAAAAGGAAACATCCTCACATAGAAACTAGACAGAAGCATTCTCAGAAACTTGCTTGTGACGAGTGCATTCAACTCACAGACTTGAACCTTTCTTTTGAAAGAGCAGTTTTGGAACACTCTTTTTGTAGAATCTGCTAGTGTATATTTGGAGCGCTGTGAGGCCTATGCTGGGAAATGAAATATCTTCACCTGAAAACTAGACGGAAGCATTCTCCGAAACTTCTGTGTGATGAGTGCATTCAACTCACAGACTTGAACGTTCCTTTTGAGAGAACAGTTTTGAAACACTCCTTTTGTAGAATCTGCAAGTGTTTATTTCGAACGCTTGGAGGCCTACGCTGGAAAAGGAAATGTCTTCAAATAACAACTACACAGAAGCATTCTCAGAAACTTCTTTGTGATGAGTGCATTCAACTCACAGACTTGAACCTTCCTTTTGAAAGAGCAGTTTTGAAACACTCTTTTTGTAGAATCTGCAAGTGGATATTTGGAGCGCTTTGAGGTCTATGCTGTGATATGAAATATCTTCTCCTAAAAACTAGACAGAAGCATTCTCAGAAACTTCTGTGTGATGAGTGCATTCAACTCACAGACTTGAACATTGCTTTTGATAGAGCAGTTTGGAAACACTCCTTTTGTAAAATCTGCAAGTGTTTATTTGGAGCGCTTTGAGGGCTATCCTGGAAAAGGAAATATCGTCACATAATAACTAGACAGAAGCATTCTCAGAAACTTCTTTGTGATGAGTGCATTCTACTCACGGAGTTGAACCTTCTTTGTGATAGAAGAGTTTTCAATCTCTCTTTCTGTAGAATCTGCAAGTGCACATTTGGAACTGTTAGACGCCAACGCTGGAAAAGGAAACATCCTCACATAGAAACTAGACAGAAGCATTCTCAGAAACTTGCTTGTGACGAGTGCATTCAACTCACAGACTTGAACCTTTCTTTTGAAAGAGCAGTTTTGGAACACTCTTTTTGTAGAATCTGCTAGTGTATATTTGGAGCGCTGTGAGGCCTATGCTGGGAAATGAAATATCTTCACCTAAAAACTAGACGGAAGCATTCTCAGAAACTTCTGTGTGATGAGTGCATTCAACTCACAGACTTGAACGTTCCTTTTTATAGAACAGTTTTGAAACACTCCTTTGTAGAATCTGCAAGTGTTTCCTTCGAGAGCTTGGAGGCCTATGCTGGAAAAGGAAATGTCTTCAAATAACAACTACACAGAAGCATTCTCAGAAACTTCTTTGTGATGAGTGCATTCAACTCACAGACTTGAACCTTCCTTTTGAAAGAGCAGTTTTGAAACACTCTTTTTGTAGAATCTGCAAGTTGATATTTGGAGCACTTTGAGGCCTATGCTGGGAAATGAAATATCTTCTCCTGAAAACTAGACAGAAGCATTCTCAGAAACTTCTGTGTGATGAGTGCATTCAACTCACAGTCTTGAACACTGCTTTTGATAGAGCAGTTTGGAAACACTCCTTTTGTAAAATCTGCAAGTGTTTATTTGGAGCGCATTGAGACCTATCCTGGAAAAGGAAATATCTTCACATAATAACTAGACAGAAGCATTCTCAGAAACTTCTTTGTGATGAGTGCATACTACGCAAGGAGTTGAACCTTCTTTGTGATAGAAGAGTTTTCAAACTCTCTTTTTGTAGAATCTGCAAGTGCACATTTGGAACTCTTGGAGGCCAACGCTGGAAAAGGAAATATCCTCACATAGAAACTAGACAGAAGCATTCTCAGAAAGTTGCTTGGACGAGTGCATTCAACTCACAGACTTGAACCTTTCTTTTGAAAGAGCAGTTTTGGAACACTCTTTTTGTAGAATCTGCAAGTGGATATTTGGAGCGCTTTGAGGTCTATGCTGTGATATGAAATATCTTCTCCTAAAAACTAGACAGAAGCATTCTCAGAAACTTCTGTGTGATGAGTGCATTCAACTCACAGACTTGAACATTGCTTTTGATAGAGCAGTTTGGAAACACTCCTTTTGTAAAATCTGCAAGTGTTTATTTGGAGCGCTTTGAGGCCTATCCTGGAAAAGGAAATATCGTCACATAATAACTAGACAGAAGCATTCTCAGAAACTTCTTTGGATGAGTGCATTCTACTCACAGAGTTGAACATTCTTTGTGATAGAAGAGTTTTCAAACTCTCTTTTTGTAGAATCTGCAAGTGCACTTTTGGAACTGTTGGAGGCCAACGCTGGAAAAGGAAACATCCTCACATAGAAACTAGACAGAAGCATTCTCAGAAACTTGCTTGTGACGAGTGCATTCAACTCACAGACTTGAACCTTTCTTTTGAAAGAGCAGTTTTGGAACACTCTTTTTGTAGAATCTGCTAGTGTATATTTGGAGCGCTGTGAGGCCTATGCTGGGAAATGAAATATCTTCACCTAAAAACTAGACGGAAGCATTCTCAGAAACTTCTGTGTGATGAGTGCATTCAACTCACAGACTTGAACGTTCCTTTTGATAGAACAGTTTTGAAACACTCCTTTTGTAGAATTTGCAAGTGTTTATTTCGAGTGCTTGGAGGCCTATGCTGGAAAAGGAAATGTCTTCAAATAACAACTACACAGAAGCATTCTCAGAAACTCCTTTGTGATGAGTGCATTCAACTCACAGACTTGAACCTTCCTTTTGAAAGAGCAGCTTTGAAACACTCTTTTTGTAGAATCTGCAAGTGGATATTTGGAGCGCTTTGAGGCCTATGCTGGGAAATGAAATATCTTCTCCTAAAAACTAGACAGAAGCATTCTCAGAAACTTCTGTGTGATGAGTGCATTCAACTCACAGACTTGAACATTGCTTTTGATAGAGCAGTTTGGAAACACTCCTTTTGTAAAATCTGCAAGTGTTTATTTGGAGCGCTTTGAGGCCTATCCTGGAAAAGGAAATATCCTCACATAATAACTAGACAGAAGCATTCTCAGAAACTTCTTTGTGATGAGTGCATTCTACTCACAGAGTTGAACCTTCTTTGGGATAGAAGAGTTTTCAAACTCTCTTTTTGTAGAATCTGCAAGTGCACATTTGGAACTGTTGGAGGCCAACGCTGGAAAAGGAAACATCCTCACATAGAAACTAGACAGAAGCATTCTCAGAAACTTGCTTGGACGAGTGCATTCAACTCACAGACTTGAACCTTTCTTTTGAAAGAGCAGTTTTGGAACACTCTTTTTGTAGAATCTGCTAGTGTTTATTTGGAGCGCTGTGAGGCCTATGCTGGGAAATGAAATATCTTCACCTAAAAACTAGACGGAAGCAATCTCCGAAACTTCTGTGTGATGAGTGCATTCAACTCACAGACTTGAACGTTCCTTTTGATAGAACAGTTTTGAAACACTCCTTTTGTAGAATCTGCAAGTGTTTATTTCGAGTGCTTGGGGGTCTATGCTGGAAAAGGAAATGTCTTCAAATAACAACTACACAGAAGCATTCTCAGAAACTTCTTTGTGATGAGTGCCTTCAACTCACAGACTTGAACCTTCCTTTTGAAAGAGCAGTTTTGAAACACTCTTTTTGTAGAATCTGCAAGTGGATATTTGGAGCGCTTTGAGGCCTATGCTGGGAAATGAAATATCTTCTCCTAAAAACTAGACAGAAGCATTCTCAGAAACTTCTGTGTGATGAGTGCATTCAACTCACAGATTTGAACACTGCTTTTGATAGAGCAGTTTGGAAACACTCCTTTTGTAAAATCTGCAAGTGTTTATTTGGAGCGCTTTGAGGCCTATCCTGGAAAAGGAAATATCTTCACATAATAACTAGACAGAAGCATTCTCAGAAACTTCTTTGTGATGAGTGCATTCTACTCACAGAGCTGAACCTTCTTTGTGATAGAAGAGTTTTCAAACTCTCTTTTTGTAGAATCTGCAAGTGCACATTTGGAACTGTTGGAGGCCAACGCTGGAAAAGGAAACATCCTCACATAGAAACTAGACAGAAGCATTCTCAGAAACTTGCTTGTGACGAGTGCATTCAACTCACAGACTTGAACCTTTCTTTTGAAAGAGCAGTTTTGGAACACTCTTTTTGTAGAATCTGCTAGTGTATATTTGGAGCGCTGTGAGGCCTATGCTGGGAAATGAAATATCTTCACATGAAAACTAGACGGAAGCATTCTCCGAAACTTCTGTGTGATGAGTGCATTCAACTCACAGACTTGAACGTTCCTTTTGAGAGAACAGTTTTGAAACACTCCTTTTGTAGAATCTGCAAGTGTTTATTTCGAACGCTTGGAGGCCTACGCTGGAAAAGGAAATGTCTTCAAATAACAACTACACAGAAGCATTCTCAGAAACTTCTTTGTGATGAGTGCATTCAACTCACAGACTTGAACCTTCCTTTTGAAAGAGCAGTTTTGAAACACTCTTTTTGTAGAATCTGCAAGTTGATATTTGGAGCACTTTGAGGCCTATGCTGGGAAATGAAATATCTTCTCCTAAAAACTAGACAGAAGCATTCTCAGAAACTTTTGTGTGATGAGTGCATTCAACTCACAGTCTTGAACACTGCTTTTGATAGAGCAGTTTGGAAACACTCCTTTTGTAAAATCTGCAAGTATTTATTTGGAGCGCATTGAGGCCTATCCTGGAAGAGGAAATATCTTCACATAATAACTAGACAGAAGCATTCTCAGAAACTTCTTTGTGATGAGTGCATTCTACGCACAGAGCTGAACCTTCTTTGTGATAGAAGAGTTTTCAAACTCTCTTTTTGTAGAATCTGCAAGTGCACATTTGGAACTCTTGGAGGCCAACGCTGGAAAAGGAAATATCCTCACATAGAAACTAGACAGAAGCATTCTCAGAAAGTTGCTTGGACGAGTGCATTCAACTCACAGACTTGAACCTTTCTTTTGAAAGAGCAGTTTTGGAACACTTTTTGTAGAATCTGCTAGTGTATATTTGGAGCGCTGTGAGGCCTATGCTGGGAAATGAAATATCTTCACCTAAAAACTAGACGGAATCATTCTCAGAAACTTCTGTGTGATGAGTGCATTCAACTCACAGACTTGAACGTTCCTTTTGATAGAACAGTTTTGAAACACTCCTTTTGTACAATCTGCAAGTGTTTATTTCGAGCGCTTGGGGGTCTATGCTGGAAAAGGAAATGTCTTCAAATAACAACTACACAGAAGCATTCTCAGAAACTTCTTTGTGATGAGTGCCTTCAACTCACAGACTTGAACCTTCCTTTTGAAAGAGCAGTTTTGAAACACTCTTTTTGTAGAATCTGCAAGTGGATATTTGGAGCGCTTTGAGGCCTATGCTGGGCAATGGAGTATCTTCTCCTAAAAACTAGACAGAAGCATTCTCAGAAACTTCTTTGTGATGAGTGCATTCTACTCACAGAGTTGAACCTTCTTTGTGATAGAAGAGTTTTCAAACTCTCTTTTTGTAGAATCTGCAAGTGCACATTTGGAACTGTTGGAGTCCAACGCTGGAAAAGGAAACATCCTCACATAGAAACTAGACAGAAGCATTCTCAGAAACTTGCTTGTGACGAGTGCATTCAACTCACAGACTTGAACCTTTCTTTTGAAAGAGCAGTTTTGGAACACTCTTTTTGTAGAATCTGCTAGTGTATATTTGGAGCGCTGTGAGGCCTATGCTGGGAAATGAAATATCTTCACCTAAAAACTAGACGGAAGCATTCTCAGAAACTTCTGTGTGATGGGTGCATTCAACTCACAGACTTGAACGTTCCTTTTGATAGAACAGTTTTGAAACACTCCTTTTGTAGAATCTGCAAGTGTTTCTTTCGAGTGCTAGGAGGCCTATGGTGGAAAAGGAAATGTCTTCAAATAACAACTACACAGAAGCATTCTCAGAAACTTCTTTGTGATGAGTGCATTCAACTCACAGACTTGAACCTTCCTTTTGAAAGAGCAGTTTTGAAACACTCTTTTTGTAGAATCTGCTAGTGTATATTTGGAGCACTTTGAGGCCTATGCTGGGAAATGAAATATCTTCACATAAAAACTAGACGGAAGCATTCTCAGAAACTTCTGTGTGATGAGTGCATTCAACTCACAGACTTGAATGTTCCATTTGATAGAACAGTTTTGAAACACTCCTTTTGTACAATCTGCAAGTGTTTATTTCGAGTGCTTGGAGGCCTATGCTGGAAAAGGAAATGTCTTCAAATAACAACTACACAGAAGCATTCTCAGAAACTTCTTTGTGATGAGTGCATTCAACTCACAGACTTGAACCTTCCTTTTGAAAGAGCAGCTTTGAAACACTCTTTTTGTAGAATCTGCAAGTGGATATTTGGAGCGCTTTGAGGCCTATGCTGGGAAATGAAATATTTTCTCCTAAAAACTAGACAGAAGCATTCTCAGAAACTTCTGTGTGATGAGTGCATTCAACTCACAGACTTGAACACTGCTTTTGATAGAGCAGTTTGGAAACACTCCTTTTGTAAAATCTGCGTGTTTATTTGGAGCGCTTTGAGGCCTATCCTGGAAAAGGAAATATATTCACATAATAACTAGACCGAAGCATTCTCAGAAACTACTTTGTGATGAGTGCATTCTACTCACAGAGTTGAACCTTCTTTGTGAGAGAAGAGTTTTCAAACTCTCTTTTTGTAGAATCTGCAAGTGCACATTTGGAACTGTTGGAGGCCAACGCTGGAAAAGGAAATATCCTCACATAGAAACTAGACAGAAGCATTCTCAGAAAGTTGCTTGGACGAGTGCATTCAACTCACAGACTTGAACCTTTCTTTTGAAAGAGCAGTTTTGGAACACTCTTTTTGTAGAATCTGCTAGTGTATATTTGGAGCGCTGTGAGGCCTATGCTGGGAAATGAAATATCTTCACCTAAAAACTAGACGGAATCATTCTCAGAAACTTCTGTGTGATGAGTGCATTCAACTCACAGACTTGAACGTTCCTTTTGATAGAACAGTTTTGAAACACTCCTTTTGTACAATCTGCAAGTGTTTATTTCGAGCGCTTGGGGGTCTATGCTGGAAAAGGAAATGTCTTCAAATAACAACTACACAGAAGCATTCTCAGAAACTTCTTTGTGATGAGTGCCTTCAACTCACAGACTTGAACCTTCCTTTTGAAAGAGCAGTTTTGAAACACTCTTTTTGTAGAATCTGCAAGTGGATATTTGGAGCGCTTTGAGGCCTATGCTGGGCAATGGAGTATCTTCTCCTAAAAACTAGACAGAAGCATTCTCAGAAACTTCTGTGTGATGAGTGCATTCAACTCACATACTTGAACATTGCTTTTGATAGAGCAGTTTGGAAACACTCCTTTTGTAAAATCTGCAAGTGTTTATTTGGAGCGCTTTGAGGCCTATCCTGGAAAAGGAAATATCTTCACATAATAACTAGACAGAAGCATTCTCAGAAACTTCTTTGTGATGAGTGCATTCTACTCACAGAGTTGAACCTTCTTTGTGATAGAAGAGTTTTCAAACTCTCTTTTTGTAGAATCTGCAAGTGCACATTTGGAACAGTTGGAGGCCAACGCTGGAAAAGGAAACATCCTCACTTAAAAACTAGACAGAAGCATTCTCAGAAACTTGCTTCTGACGAGTGCATTCAACTCACAGACTTGAACTTTTCTTTTGAAAGAGCAGTTTTGGAACACTCTTTTTGTAGAATCTGCTAGTGTATATTTGGAGCGCTGTGAGGCCTATGCTGGGAAATGAAATATCTTCACCTAAAAACTAGACGGAAGCAATCTCCGAAACTTCTGTGTGATGAGTGCATTCAACTCACAGACTTGAACGTTCCTTTTGATAGAACAGTTTTGAAACACTCCTTTTGTAGAATCTGCAAGTGTTTATTTCGAGTGCTTGGGGGTCTATGCTGGAAAAGGAAATGTCTTCAAATAACAACTACACAGAAGCATTCTCAGAAACTTCTTTGTGATGAGTGCCTTCAACTCACGGACTTGAACCTTCCTTTTGAAAGAGCAGTTTTGAAACACTCTTTTTGTAGAATCTGCAAGTGGATATTTGGAGCGCTTTGAGGCCTATGCTGGGAAATGAAATATCTTCTCCTAAAAACTAGACAGAAGCATTCTCAGAAACTTCTGTGTGATGAGTGCATTCAACTCACAGATTTGAACACTGCTTTTGATAGAGCAGTTTGGAAACACTCCTTTTGTAAAATCTGCAAGTGTTTATTTGGAGTGCTTTGAGGCCTATCCTGGAAAAGGAAATATCTTCACATAATAACTAGACAGAAGCATTCTCAGAAACTTCTTTGTGATGAGTGCATTCTACTCACAGAGCTGAACCTTCTTTGTGATAGAAGAGTTTTCAAACTCTCTTTTTGTAGAATCTGCAAGTGCACATTTGGAACTGTTGGAGGCCAACGCTGGAAAAGGAAACATCCTCACATAGAAACTAGACAGAAGCATTCTCAGAAACTTGCTTGTGACGAGTGCATTCAACTCACAGACTTGAACCTTTCTTTTGAAAGAGCAGTTTTGGAACACTCTGTAGAATCTGCTAGTGTATATTTGGAGCGCTGTGAGGCCTATGCTGGGAAATGAAATATCTTCAACTAAAAACTAGACGGAAGCATTCTGAGAAACTTCTGTGTGATGAGTGCATTCAACTCACAGACTTGAACGTTCCTTTTTATAGAACAGTTTTGAAACACTCCTTTTGTAGAATCTGCAAGTGTTTCTTTGGAGTGCTTGGAGGCCTATGCTGGAAAAGGAAATGTCTTCAAATAACAACTACACAGAAGCATTCTCAGAAACTTCTTTGTGATGAGTGCATTCAACTCACAGACTTGAACCTTCCTTTTGAAAGAGCAGTTTTGAAACACTCTTTTTGTAGAATCTGCAAGTTGATATTTGGAGCACTTTGAGGCCTATGCTGGGAAATGAAATATCTTCTCCTAAAAACTAGACAGAAGCATTCTCAGAAACTTCTGTGTGATGAGTGCATTCAACTCACAGTCTTGAACACTGCTTTTGATAGAGCAGTTTGGAAACACTCCTTTTGTAAAATCTGCAAGTGTTTATTTGGAGCGCATTGAGGCCTATCCTGGAAAAGGAAATATCTTCACATAATAACTAGACAGAAGCATTCTCAGAAACTTCTTTGTGATGAGTGCATTCTACGCACAGAGTTGAACCTTCTTTGTGATAGAAGAGTTTTCAAACTCTCTTTTTGTAGAATCTGCAAGTGCACATTTGGAACTGTTGGAGGCCAACGCTGGAAAAGGAAACATCCTCACTTAGAAACTAGACAGAAGCATTCTCAGAAACTTGCTTGTGACGAGTGCATTCAACTCACAGACTTGAACCTTTCTTTTGAAAGAGCAGTTTTGGAACACTCTTTTTGTAGAATCTGCTAGTGTATATTTGGAGCGCTGTGAGGCCTATGCTGGGAAATGAAATATCTTCACCTAAAAACTAGACGGAAGCAATCTCCGAAACTTCTGTGTGATGAGTGCATTCAACTCACAGACTTGAACGTTCCTTTTGATAGAACAGTTTTGAAACACTCCTTTTGTAGAATCTGCAAGTGTTTATTTCGAGTGCTTGGGGGTCTATGCTGGAAAAGGAAATGTCTTCAAATAACAACTACACAGAAGCATTCTCAGAAACTTCTTTGTGATGAGTGCCTTCAACTCACGGACTTGAACCTTCCTTTTGAAAGAGCAGTTTTGAAACACTCTTTTTGTAGAATCTGCAAGTGGATATTTGGAGCGCTTTGAGGCCTATGCTGGGAAATGAAATATCTTCTCCTAAAAACTAGACAGAAGCATTCTCAGAAACTTCTGTGTGATGAGTGCATTCAACTCACAGATTTGAACACTGCTTTTGATAGAGCAGTTTGGAAACACTCCTTTTGTAAAATCTGCAAGTGTTTATTTGGAGTGCTTTGAGGCCTATCCTGGAAAAGGAAATATCTTCACATAATAACTAGACAGAAGCATTCTCAGAAACTTCTTTGTGATGAGTGCATTCTACTCACAGAGCTGAACCTTCTTTGTGATAGAAGAGTTTTCAAACTCTCTTTTTGTAGAATCTGCAAGTGCACATTTGGAACTGTTGGAGGCCAACGCTGGAAAAGGAAACATCCTCACATAGAAACTAGACAGAAGCATTCTCAGAAACTTGCTTGTGACGAGTGCATTCAACTCACAGACTTGAACCTTTCTTTTGAAAGAGCAGTTTTGGAACACTCTGTAGAATCTGCTAGTGTATATTTGGAGCGCTGTGAGGCCTATGCTGGGAAATGAAATATCTTCAACTAAAAACTAGACGGAAGCATTCTGAGAAACTTCTGTGTGATGAGTGCATTCAACTCACAGACTTGAACGTTCCTTTTTATAGAACAGTTTTGAAACACTCCTTTTGTAGAATCTGCAAGTGTTTCTTTGGAGTGCTTGGAGGCCTATGCTGGAAAAGGAAATGTCTTCAAATAACAACTACACAGAAGCATTCTCAGAAACTTCTTTGTGATGAGTGCATTCAACTCACAGACTTGAACCTTCCTTTTGAAAGAGCAGTTTTGAAACACTCTTTTTGTAGAATCTGCAAGTTGATATTTGGAGCACTTTGAGGCCTATGCTGGGAAATGAAATATCTTCTCCTAAAAACTAGACAGAAGCATTCTCAGAAACTTCTGTGTGATGAGTGCATTCAACTCACAGTCTTGAACACTGCTTTTGATAGAGCAGTTTGGAAACACTCCTTTTGTAAAATCTGCAAGTGTTTATTTGGAGCGCATTGAGGCCTATCCTGGAAAAGGAAATATCTTCACATAATAACTAGACAGAAGCATTCTCAGAAACTTCTTTGTGATGAGTGCATTCTACGCACAGAGTTGAACCTTCTTTGTGATAGAAGAGTTTTCAAACTCTCTTTTTGTAGAATCTGCAAGTGCACATTTGGAACTGTTGGAGGCCAACGCTGGAAAAGGAAACATCCTCACTTAGAAACTAGACAGAAGCATTCTCAGAAACTTGCTTGTGACGAGTGCATTCAACTCACAGACTTGAACCTTTCTTTTGAAAGAGCAGTTTTGGAACACTCTTTTTGTAGAATCTGCTAGTGTATATTTGGAGCGCTGTGAGGCCTATGCTGGGAAATGAAATATCTTCACCTAAAAACTAGACGGAAGCATTCTCAGAAACTTCTGTGTGATGAGTGCATTCAACTCACAGGCTTGAACGTTCCTTTTGATAGAACAGTTTTGAAACACTCCTTTTGTAGAATCTGCAAGTGTTTATTTCGAGTGCTTGGGGGCCTATGCTGGAAAAGGAAATGTCTTCAAATAACAACTACACAGAAGCATTCTCAGAAACTTCTTTGTGATGAGTGCATTCAACTCACAGACTTGAACCTTCCTTTTGAAAGAGCAGTTTTGAAACACTCTTTTTGTAGAATCTGCAAGTGGATATTTAGATCGCTTTGAGGCCTATGCTGGGAAATGAAATATCTTCTCCTAAAAACTTGAGAGAAGCATTCTCAGAAACTTCTGTGTGATGAGTGCATTCAACTCACAGACTTGAACACTGCTTTTGATAGAGCAGTTTGGAAACACTCCTTTTGTAAAATCTGCAAGTGTTTATTTAGAGCGCTTTGAGGCCTATCCTGGAAAAGGAAATATCGTCACATAATAACTAGACAGAAGCATTCTCAGAAACTTCTTTGTGATGAGTGCATTCTACTCACGGAGTTGAACCTTCTTTGTGATAGAAGAGTTTTCAATCTCTCTTTCTGTAGAATCTGCAAGTGCACATTTGGAACTGTTGGAGGCCAACGCTGGAAAAGGAAATATCCTCACATAGAAACTAGACAGAAGCATTCTCAGAAACTTGCTTGTGACGAGTGCATTCAACTCACAGACTTGAACCTTTCTTTTGAAAGAGCAGTTTTGGAACACTCTTTTTGTAGAATCTGCTAGTGTATATTTGGAGCGCTGTGAGGCCTATGCTGGGAAATGA
Organism: Pongo pygmaeus; assembly: GCF_028885625.2. Taxonomy (NCBI): domain Eukaryota; kingdom Metazoa; phylum Chordata; class Mammalia; order Primates; family Hominidae; genus Pongo; species Pongo pygmaeus. The sequence goes on from NC_072392.2 coordinate 42,051,401, forward strand.
AATATCTTCACCTAAAAACTAGACGGAAGCATTCTCAGAAACTTCTGTGTGATGGGTGCATTCAACTCACAGACTTGAACGTTCCTTTTGATAGAACAGTTTTGAAACACTCCTTTTGTAGAATCTGCAAGTGTTTCTTTCGAGTGCTAGGAGGCCTATGGTGGAAAAGGAAATGTCTTCAAATAACAACTACACAGAAGCATTCTCAGAAACTTCTTTGTGATGAGTGCATTCAACTCACAGACTTGAACCTTCCTTTTGAAAGAGCAGTTTTGAAACACTCTTTTTGTAGAATCTGCTAGTGTATATTTGGAGCACTTTGAGGCCTATGCTGGGAAATGAAATATCTTCACATAAAAACTAGACGGAAGCATTCTCAGAAACTTCTGTGTGATGAGTGCATTCAACTCACAGACTTGAATGTTCCATTTGATAGAACAGTTTTGAAACACTCCTTTTGTACAATCTGCAAGTGTTTATTTCGAGTGCTTGGAGGCCTATGCTGGAAAAGGAAATGTCTTCAAATAACAACTACACAGAAGCATTCTCAGAAACTACTTTGTGATGAGTGCATTCAACTCACAGACTTGAACCTTCCTTTTGAAAGAGCAGCTTTGAAACACTCTTTTTGTAGAATCTGCAAGTGGATATTTGGAGCGCTTTGAGGCCTATGCTGGGAAATGAAATATTTTCTCCTAAAAACTAGACAGAAGCATTCTCAGAAACTTCTGTGTGATGAGTGCATTCAACTCACAGACTTGAACACTGCTTTTGATAGAGCAGTTTGGAAACACTCCTTTTGTAAAATCTGCGTGTTTATTTGGAGCGCTTTGAGGCCTATCCTGGAAAAGGAAATATATTCACATAATAACTAGACCGAAGCATTCTCAGAAACTACTTTGTGATGAGTGCATTCTACTCACAGAGTTGAACCTTCTTTGTGAGAGAAGAGTTTTCAAACTCTCTTTTTGTAGAATCTGCAAGTGCACATTTGGAACTGTTGGAGGCCAACGCTGGAAAAGGAAATATCCTCACATAGAAACTAGACAGAAGCATTCTCAGAAAGTTGCTTGGACGAGTGCATTCAACTCACAGACTTGAACCTTTCTTTTGAAAGAGCAGTTTTGGAACACTCTTTTTGTAGAATCTGCTAGTGTATATTTGGAGCGCTGTGAGGCCTATGCTGGGAAATGAAATATCTTCACCTAAAAACTAGACGGAATCATTCTCAGAAACTTCTGTGTGATGAGTGCATTCAACTCACAGACTTGAACGTTCCTTTTGATAGAACAGTTTTGAAACACTCCTTTTGTACAATCTGCAAGTGTTTATTTCGAGCGCTTGGGGGTCTATGCTGGAAAAGGAAATGTCTTCAAATAACAACTACACAGAAGCATTCTCAGAAACTTCTTTGTGATGAGTGCCTTCAACTCACAGACTTGAACCTTCCTTTTGAAAGAGCAGTTTTGAAACACTCTTTTTGTAGAATCTGCAAGTGGATATTTGGAGCGCTTTGAGGCCTATGCTGGGCAATGGAGTATCTTCTCCTAAAAACTAGACAGAAGCATTCTCAGAAACTTCTGTGTGATGAGTGCATTCAACTCACATACTTGAACATTGCTTTTGATAGAGCAGTTTGGAAACACTCCTTTTGTAAAATCTGCAAGTGTTTATTTGGAGCGCTTTGAGGCCTATCCTGGAAAAGGAAATATCTTCACATAATAACTAGACAGAAGCATTCTCAGAAACTTCTTTGTGATGAGTGCATTCTACTCACAGAGTTGAACCTTCTTTGTGATAGAAGAGTTTTCAAACTCTCTTTTTGTAGAATCTGCAAGTGCACATTTGGAACTGTTGGAGGCCAACGCTGGAAAAGGAAACATCCTCACTTAAAAACTAGACAGAAGCATTCTCAGAAACTTGCTTCTGACGAGTGCATTCAACTCACAGACTTGAACTTTTCTTTTGAAAGAGCAGTTTTGGAACACTCTTTTTGTAGAATCTGCTAGTGTATATTTGGAGCGCTGTGAGGCCTATGCTGGGAAATGAAATATCTTCACCTAAAAACTAGACGGAAGCAATCTCCGAAACTTCTGTGTGATGAGTGCATTCAACTCACAGACTTGAACGTTCCTTTTGATAGAACAGTTTTAAAACACTCCTTTTGTAGAATCTGCAAGTGTTTATTTCGAGTGCTTGGGGGTCTATGCTGGAAAAGGAAATGTCTTCAAATAACAACTACACAGAAGCATTCTCAGAAACTTCTTTGTGATGAGTGCCTTCAACTCACGGACTTGAACCTTCCTTTTGAAAGAGCAGTTTTGAAACACTCTTTTTGTAGAATCTGCAAGTGGATATTTGGAGCGCTTTGAGGCCTATGCTGGGAAATGAAATATCTTCTCCTAAAAACTAGACAGAAGCATTCTCAGAAACTTCTGTGTGATGAGTGCATTCAACTCACAGATTTGAACACTGCTTTTGATAGAGCAGTTTGGAAACACTCCTTTTGTAAAATCTGCAAGTGTTTATTTGGAGTGCTTTGAGGCCTATCCTGGAAAAGGAAATATCTTCACATAATAACTAGACAGAAGCATTCTCAGAAACTTCTTTGTGATGAGTGCATTCTACTCACAGAGCTGAACCTTCTTTGTGATAGAAGGGTTTTCAAACTCTCTTTTTGTAGAATCTGCAAGTGCACATTTGGAACTGTTGGAGGCCAACGCTGGAAAAGGAAACATCCTCACATAGAAACTAGACAGAAGCATTCTCAGAAACTTGCTTGTGACGAGTGCATTCAACTCACAGACTTGAACCTTTCTTTTGAAAGAGCAGTTTTGGAACACTCTTTTTGTAGAATCTGCTAGTGTATATTTGGAGCGCTGTGAGGCCTATGCTGGGAAATGAAATATCTTCACCTGAAAACTAGACGGAAGCATTCTCCGAAACTTCTGTGTGATGAGTGCATTCAACTCACAGACTTGAACGTTCCTTTTGAGAGAACAGTTTTGAAACACTCCTTTTGTAGAATCTGCAAGTGTTTATTTCGAACGCTTGGAGGCCTACGCTGGAAAAGGAAATGTCTTCAAATAACAACTACACAGAAGCATTCTCAGAAACTTCTTTGTGATGAGTGCATTCAACTCACAGACTTGAACCTTCCTTTTGAAAGAGCAGTTTTGAAACACTCTTTTTGTAGAATCTGCAAGTGGATATTTGGAGCGCTTTGAGGTCTATGCTGTGATATGAAATATCTTCTCCTAAAAACTAGACAGAAGCATTCTCAGAAACTTCTGTGTGGTGAGTGCATTCAACTCACAGACTTGAACATTGCTTTTGATAGAGCAGTTTGGAAACACTCCTTTTGTAAAATCTGCAAGTGTTTATTTGGAGCGCTTTGAGGGCTATCCTGGAAAAGGAAATATCGTCACATAATAACTAGACAGAAGCATTCTCAGAAACTTCTTTGTGATGAGTGCATTCTACTCACGGAGTTGAACCTTCTTTGTGATAGAAGAGTTTTCAATCTCTCTTTCTGTAGAATCTGCAAGTGCACATTTGGAACTGTTAGACGCCAACGCTGGAAAAGGAAACATCCTCACATAGAAACTAGACAGAAGCATTCTCAGAAACTTGCTTGTGACGAGTGCATTCAACTCACAGACTTGAACCTTTCTTTTGAAAGTGCAGTTTTGGAACACTCTTTTTGTAGAATCTGCTAGTGTATATTTGGAGCGCTGTGAGGCCTATGCTGGGAAATGAAATATCTTCACCTAAAAACTAGACGGAAGCATTCTCAGAAACTTCTGTGTGATGAGTGCATTCAACTCACAGACTTGAACGTTCCTTTTTATAGAACAGTTTTGAAACACTCCTTTGTAGAATCTGCAAGTGTTTCTTTCGAGAGCTTGGAGGCCTATGCTGGAAAAGGAAATGTCTTCAAATAACAACTACACAGAAGCATTCTCAGAAACTTCTTTGTGATGAGTGCATTCAACTCACAGACTTGAACCTTCCTTTTGAAAGAGCAGTTTTGAAACACTCTTTTTGTAGAATCTGCAAGTTGATATTTGGAGCACTTTGAGGCCTATGCTGGGAAATGAAATATCTTCTCCTAAAAACTAGACAGAAGCATTCTCAGAAACTTCTGTGTGATGAGTGCATTCAACTCACAGTCTTGAACACTGCTTTTGATAGAGCAGTTTGGAAACACTCCTTTTGTAAAATCTGCAAGTGTTTATTTGGAGCGCATTGAGACCTATCCTGGAAAAGGAAATATCTTCACATAATAACTAAACAGAAGCATTCTCAGAAACTTCTTTGTGATGAGTGCATTCTACTCACAGAGTTGAACCTTCTTTGTGATAGAAGAGTTTTCAAACTCTCTTTTTGTAGAATCTGCAAGTGCACATTTGGAACTGTTGGAGGCCAACGCTGGAAAAGGAAATATCCTCACATAGAAACTAGACAGAAGCATTCTCAGAAAGTTGCTTGGACGAGTGCATTCAACTCACAGACTTGAACCTTTCTTTTGAAAGAGCAGTTTTGGAACACTCTTTTTGTAGAATCTGCTAGTGTATATTTGGAGCGCTGTGAGGCCTATGCTGGGAAATGAAATATCTTCACCTAAAAACTAGACGGAATCATTCTCAGAAACTTCTGTGTGATGAGTGCATTCAACTCACAGACTTGAACGTTCCTTTTGATAGAACAGTTTTGAAACACTCCTTTTGTACAATCTGCAAGTGTTTATTTCGAGCGCTTGGGGGTCTATGCTGGAAAAGGAAATGTCTTCAAATAACAACTACACAGAAGCATTCTCAGAAACTTCTTTGTGATGAGTGCCTTCAACTCACAGACTTGAACCTTCCTTTTGAAAGAGCAGTTTTGAAACACTCTTTTTGTAGAATCTGCAAGTGGATATTTGGAGGGCTTTGAGGCCTATGCTGGGCAATGGAGTATCTTCTCCTAAAAACTAGACAGAAGCATTCTCAGAAACTTCTGTGTGATGAGTGCATTCAACTCACATACTTGAACATTGCTTTTGATAGAGCAGTTTGGAAACACTCCTTTTGTAAAATCTGCAAGTGTTTATTTGGAGCGCTTTGAGGCCTATCCTGGAAAAGGAAATATCTTCACATAATAACTAGACAGAAGCATTCTCAGAAACTTCTTTGTGATGAGTGCATTCTACTCACAGAGTTGAACCTTCTTTGTGATAGAAGAGTTTTCAAACTCTCTTTTTGTAGAATCTGCAAGTGCACATTTGGAACTTTTGGAGGCCAACGCTGGAAAAGGAAACATCCTCACTTAAAAACTAGACAGAAGCATTCTCAGAAACTTGCTTCTGACGAGTGCATTCAACTCACAGACTTGAACTTTTCTTTTGAAAGAGCAGTTTTGGAACACTCTTTTTGTAGAATCTGCTAGTGTATATTTGGAGCGCTGTGAGGCCTATGCTGGGAAATGAAATATCTTCACCTAAAAACTAGACGGAAGCAATCTCCGAAACTTCTGTGTGATGAGTGCATTCAACTCACAGACTTGAACGTTCCTTTTGATAGAACAGTTTTGAAACACTCCTTTTGTAGAATCTGCAAGTGTTTATTTCGAGTGCTTGGGGGTCTATGCTGGAAAAGGAAATGTCTTCAAATAACAAGTACACAGAAGCATTCTCAGAAACTTCTTTGTGATGAGTGCCTTCAACTCACGGACTTGAACCTTCCTTTTGAAAGAGCAGTTTTGAAACACTCTTTTTGTAGAATCTGCAAGTGGATATTTGGAGCGCTTTGAGGCCTATGCTGGGAAATGAAATATCTTCTCCTAAAAACTAGACAGAAGCATTCTCAGAAACTTCTGTGTGATGAGTGCATTCAACTCACAGATTTGAACACTGCTTTTGATAGAGCAGTTTGGAAACACTCCTTTTGTAAAATCTGCAAGTGTTTATTTGGAGCGCTTTGAGGCCTATCCTGGAAAAGGAAATATCTTCACATAATAACTAGACAGAAGCATTCTCAGAAACTTCTTTGTGATGAGTGCATTCTACTCACAGAGCTGAACCTTCTTTGTGATAGAAGAGTTTTCAAACTCTCTTTTTGTAGAATCTGCAAGTGCACATTTGGAACTGTTGGAGTCCAACGCTGGAAAAGGAAACATCCTCACATAGAAACTAGACAGAAGCATTCTCAGAAACTTGCTTGTGACGAGTGCATTCAACTCACAGACTTGAACCTTTCTTTTGAAAGAGCAGTTTTGGAACACTCTTTTTGTAGAATCTGCTAGTGTATATTTGGAGCGCTGTGAGGCCTATGCTGGGAAATGAAATATCTTCACCTAAAAACTAGACGGAAGCATTCTCCGAAACTTCTGTGTGATGAGTGCATTCAACTGACAGACTTGAACGTTCCTTTTGACAGAACAGTTTTGAAACACTCCTTTTGTAGAATCTGCAAGTGTTTATTTCGAACGCTTGGAGGCCTACGCTGGAAAAGGAAATGTCTTCAAATAACAACTACACAGAAGCATTCTCAGAAACTTCTTTGGGATGAGTGCATTCAACTCACAGACTTGAACCTTCCTTTTGAAAGAGCAGTTTTGAAACACTCTTTTTGTAGAATCTGCAAGTGGATATTTGGAGCGCTTTGAGGTCTATGCTGTGATATGAAATATCTTCTCCTAAAAACTAGACAGAAACATTCTCAGAAACTTCTGTGTGATGAGTGCATTCAACTCACAGACTTGAACATTGCTTTTGATAGAGCAGTTTGGAAACACTCCTTTTGTAAAATCTGCAAGTGTTTATTTGGAGCGCTTTGAGGCCTATCCTGGAAAAGGAAATATCGTCACATAATAACTAGACAGAAGCATTCTCAGAAACTTCTTTGGATGAGTGCATTCTACTCACAGAGTTGAACATTCTTTGTGATAGAAGAGTTTTCAAACTCTCTTTTTGTAGAATCTGCAAGTGCACTTTTGGAACTGTTGGAGGCCAACGCTGGAAAAGGAAACATCCTCACATAGAAACTAGACAGAAGCATTCTCAGAAACTTGCTTGTGACGAGTGCATTCAACTCACAGACTTGAACCTTTCTTTTGAAAGAGCAGTTTTGGAACACTCTTTTTGTAGAATCTGCTAGTGTATATTTGGAGCGCTGTGAGGCCTATGCTGGGAAATGAAATATCTTCACCTAAAAACTAGACGGAAGCATTCTCAGAAACTTCTGTGTGATGAGTGCATTCAACTCACAGACTTGAACGTTCCTTTTGATAGAACAGTTTTGAAACACTCCTTTTGTAGAATCTGCAAGTGTTTATTTCGAGTGCTTGGAGGCCTATGCTGGAAAAGGAAATGTCTTCAAATAACAACTACACAGAAGCATTCTCAGAAACTCCTTTGTGATGAGTGCATTCAACTCACAGACTTGAACCTTCCTTTTGAAAGAGCAGCTTTGAAACACTCTTTTTGTAGAATCTGCAAGTGGATATTTGGAGCGCTTTGAGGCCTATGCTGGGAAATGAAATATCTTCTCCTAAAAACTAGACAGAAGCATTCTCAGAAACTTCTGTGTGATGAGTGCATTCAACTCACAGACTTGAACATTGCTTTTGATAGAGCAGTTTGGAAACACTCCTTTTGTAAAATCTGCAAGTGTTTATTTGGAGCGCTTTGAGGCCTATCCTGGAAAAGGAAATATACTCACATAATAACTAGACAGAAGCATTCTCAGAAACTTCTTTGTGATGAGTGCATTCTACTCACAGAGTTGAACCTTCTTTGTGATAGAAGAGTTTTCAAACTCTCTTTTTGTAGAATCTGCAAGTGCACATTTGGAACTGTTGGAGGCCAACGCTGGAAAAGGAAACATCCTCACATAGAAACTAGACAGAAGCATTCTCAGAAACTTGCTTGGACGAGTGCATTCAACTCACAGACTTGAACCTTTCTTTTGAAAGAGCAGTTTTGGAACACTCTTTTTGTAGAATCTGCAAGTGTATATTTGGAGCGCTGTGAGGCCTATGCTGGGAAATGAAATATCTTCACCTAAAAACTAGACGGAAGCAATCTCCGAAACTTCTGTGTGATGAGTGCATTCAACTCACAGACTTGAACGTTCCTTTTGATAGAACAGTTTTGAAACACTCCTTTTGTAGAATCTGCAAGTGTTTATTTCGAGTGCTTGGGGGTCTATGCTGGAAAAGGAAATGTCTTCAAATAACAACTACACAGAAGCATTCTCAGAAACTTCTTTGTGATTAGTGCCTTCAACTCACAGACTTGAACCTTCCTTTTGAAAGAGCAGTTTTGAAACACTCTTTTTGTAGAATCTGCAAGTGGATATTTGGAGCGCTTTGAGGCCTATGCTGGGAAATGAAATATCTTCTCCTAAAAACTAGACAGAAGCATTCTCAGAAACTTCTGTGTGATGAGTGCATTCAACTCACAGATTTGAACACTGCTTTTGATAGAGCAGTTTGGAAACACTCCTTTTGTAAAATCTGCAAGTGTTTATTTGGAGCGCTTTGAGGCCTATCCTGGAAAAGGAAATATCTTCACATAATAACTAGACAGAAGCATTCTCAGAAACTTCTTTGTGATGAGTGCATTCTACTCACAGAGCTGAACCTTCTTTGTGATAGAAGGGTTTTCAAACTCTCTTTTTGTAGAATCTGCAAGTGCACATTTGGAACTGTTGGAGGCCAACGCTGGAAAAGGAAACATCCTCACATAGAAACTAGACAGAAGCATTCTCAGAAACTTGCTTGTGACGAGTGCATTCAACTCACAGACTTGAACCTTTCTTTTGAAAGAGCAGTTTTGGAACACTCTTTTTGTAGAATCTGCTAGTGTATATTTGGAGCGCTGTGAGGCCTATGCTGGGAAATGAAATATCTTCACCTGAAAACTAGACGGAAGCATTCTCCGAAACTTCTGTGTGATGAGTGCATTCAACTCACAGACTTGAACGTTCCTTTTGAGAGAACAGTTTTGAAACACTCCTTTTGTAGAATCTGCAAGTGTTTATTTCGAACGCTTGGAGGCCTACGCTGGAAAAGGAAATGTCTTCAAATAACAACTACACAGAAGCATTCTCAGAAACTTCTTTGTGATGAGTGCATTCAACTCACAGACTTGAACCTTCCTTTTGAAAGAGCAGTTTTGAAACACTCTTTTTGTAGAATCTGCAAGTGGATATTTGGAGCGCTTTGAGGTCTATGCTGTGATATGAAATATCTTCTCCTAAAAACTAGACAGAAGCATTCTCAGAAACTTCTGTGTGATGAGTGCATTCAACTCACAGACTTGAACATTGCTTTTGATAGAGCAGTTTGGAAACACTCCTTTTGTAAAATCTGCAAGTGTTTATTTGGAGCGCTTTGAGGGCTATCCTGGAAAAGGAAATATCGTCACATAATAACTAGACAGAAGCATTCTCAGAAACTTCTTTGTGATGAGTGCATTCTACTCACGGAGTTGAAACTTCTTTGTGATAGAAGAGTTTTCAATCTCTCTTTCTGTAGAATCTGCAAGTGCACATTTGGAACTGTTAGACGCCAACGCTGGAAAAGGGAACATCCTCACATAGAAACTAGACAGAAGCATTCTCAGAAACTTGCTTGTGACGAGTGCATTCAACTCACAGACTTGAACCTTTCTTTTGAAAGAGCAGTTTTGGAACACTCTTTTTGTAGAATCTGCTAGTGTATATTTGGAGCGCTGTGAGGCCTATGCTGGGAAATGAAATATCTTCACCTAAAAACTAGACGGAAGCATTCTCAGAAACTTCTGTGTGATGAGTGCATTCAACTCACAGACTTGAACGTTCCTTTTTATAGAACAGTTTTGAAACACTCCTTTGTAGAATCTGCAAGTGTTTCTTTCGAGAGTTTGGAGGCCTATGCTGGAAAAGGAAATGTCTTCAAATAACAACTACACAGAAGCATTCTCAGAAACTTCTTTGTGATGAGTGCATTCAACTCACAGACTTGAACCTTCCTTTTGAAAGAGCAGTTTTGAAACACTCTTTTTGTAGAATCTGCAAGTTGATATTTGGAGCACTTTGAGGCCTATGCTGGGAAATGAAATATCTTCTCCTAAAAACTAGACAGAAGCATTCTCAGAAACTTCTGTGTGATGAGTGCATTCAACTCACAGTCTTGAACACTGCTTTTGATAGAGCAGTTTGGAAACACTCCTTTTGTAAAATCTGCAAGTGTTTATTTGGAGCGCATTGAGACCTATCCTGGAAAAGGAAATATCTTCACATAATAACTAGACAGAAGCATTCTCAGAAACTTCTTTGTGATGAGTGCATTCTACGCACAGAGTTGAACCTTCTTTGTGATAGAAGAGTTTTCAAACTCTCTTTTTGTAGAATCTGCAAGTGCACATTTGGAACTCTTGGAGGCCAACGCTGGAAAAGGAAATATCCTCACATAGAAACTAGACAGAAGCATTCTCAGAAAGTTGCTTGGACGAGTGCATTCAACTCACAGACTTGAACCTTTCTTTTGAAAGAGCAGTTTTGGAACACTCTTTTTGTAGAATCTGCTAGTGTATATTTGGAGCGCTGTGAGGCCTATGCTGGGAAATGAAATATCTTCACCTAAAAACTAGACGGAATCATTCTCAGAAACTTCTGTGTGATGAATGCATTCAACTCACAGACTTGAACGTTCCTTTTGATAGAACAGTTTTGAAACACTCCTTTTGTACAATCTGCAAGTGTTTATTTCGAGCGCTTGGGGGTCTATGCTGGAAAAGGAAATGTCTTCAAATAACAACTACACAGAAGCATTCTCAGAAACTTCTTTGTGATGAGTGCCTTCAACTCACAGACTTGAACCTTCCTTTTGAAAGAGCAGTTTTGAAACACTCTTTTTGTAGAATCTGCAAGTGGATATTTGGAGCGCTTTGAGGCCTATGCTGGGCAATGGAGTATCTTCTCCTAAAAACTAGACAGAAGCATTCTCAGAAACTTCTGTGTGATGAGTGCATTCAACTCACATACTTGAACATTGCTTTTGATAGAGCAGTTTGGAAACACTCCTTTTGTAAAATCTGCAAGTGTTTATTTGGAGCGCTTTGAGGCCTATCCTGGAAAAGGAAATATCTTCACATAATAACTAGACAGAAGCATTCTCAGAAACTTCTTTGTGATGAGTGCATTCTACTCACAGAGTTGAACCTTCTTTGTGATAGAAGAGTTTTCAAACTCTCTTTTTGTAGAATCTGCAAGTGCACATTTGGAACTGTTGGAGGCCAACGCTGGAAAAGGAAACATCCTCACTTAAAAACTAGACAGAAGCATTCTCAGAAACTTGCTTCTGACGAGTGCATTCAACTCACAGACTTGAACTTTTCTTTTGAAAGAGCAGTTTTGGAACACTCTTTTTGTAGAATCTGCTAGTGTATATTTGGAGCGCTGTGAGGCCTATGCTGGGAAATGAAATATCTTCACCTAAAAACTAGACGGAAGCAATCTCCGAAACTTCTGTGTGATGAGTGCATTCAACTCACAGACTTGAACGTTCCTTTTGATAGAACAGTTTTGAAACACTCCTTTTGTAGAATCTGCAAGTGTTTATTTCGAGTGCTTGGGGGTCTATGCTGGAAAAGGAAATGTCTTCAAATAACAAGTACACAGAAGCATTCTCAGAAACTTCTTTGTGATGAGTGCCTTCAACTCACGGACTTGAACCTTCCTTTTGAAAGAGCAGTTTTGAAACACTCTTTTTGTAGAATCTGCAAGTGGATATTTGGAGCGCTTTGAGGCCTATGCTGGGAAATGAAATATCTTCTCCTAAAAACTAGACAGAAGCATTCTCAGAAACTTCTGTGTGATGAGTGCATTCAACTCACAGATTTGAACACTGCTTTTGATAGAGCAGTTTGGAAACACTCCTTTTGTAAAATCTGCAAGTGTTTATTTGGAGCGCTTTGAGGCCTATCCTGGAAAAGGAAATATCTTCACATAATAACTAGACAGAAGCATTCTCAGAAACTTCTTTGTGATGAGTGCATTCTACTCACAGAGTTGAACCTTCTTTGTGATAGAAGAGTTTTCAAACTCTCTTTTTGTAGAATCTGCAAGTGCACATTTGGAACTGTTGGAGGCCAACGCTGGAAAAGGAAACATCCTCACATAGAAACTAGACAGAAGCATTCTCAGAAACTTGCTTGGACGAGTGCATTCAACTCACAGACTTGAACCTTTCTTTTGAAAGAGCAGTTTTGTAACACTCTTTTTGTAGAATCTGCTAGTGTATATTTGGAGCGCTGTGAGGCCTATGCTGGGAAATGAAATATCTTCACCTAAAAACTAGACGGAAGCAATCTCCGAAACTTCTGTGTGATGAGTGCATTCAACTCACAGACTTGAACGTTCCTTTTGATAGAACAGTTTTGAAACACTCCTTTTGTAGAATCTGCAAGTCTTTATTTCGAGTGCTTGGGGGTCTATGCTGGAAAAGGAAATGTCTTCAAATAACAACTACACAGAAGCATTCTCAGAAACTTCTTTGTGATGAGTGCCTTCAACTCACAGACTTGAACCTTCCTTTTGAAAGAGCAGTTTTGAAACACTCTTTTTGTAGAATCTGCAAGTGGATATTTGGAGCGCTTTGAGGCCTATGCTGGGAAATGAAATATCTTCTCCTAAAAACTAGACAGAAGCATTCTCAGAAACTTCTGTGTGATGAGTGCATTCAACTCACAGATTTGAACACTGCTTTTGATAGAGCAGTTTGGAAACACTCCTTTTGTAAAATCTGCAAGTGTTTATTTGGAGCGCTTTGAGGCCTATCCTGGAAAAGGAAATATCTTCACATAATAACTAGACAGAAGCATTCTCAGAAACTTCTTTGTGATGAGTGCATTCTACTCACAGAGCTGAACCTTCTTTGTGATAGAAGAGTTTTCAAACTCTCTTTTTGTAGAATCTGCAAGTGCACATTTGGAACTGTTGGAGGCCAACGCTGGAAAAGGAAACATCCTCACATAGAAACTAGACAGAAGCATTCTCAGAAACTTGCTTGTGACGAGTGCATTCAACTCACAGACTTGAACCTTTCTTTTGAAAGAGCAGTTTTGGAACACTCTTTTTGTAGAATCTGCTAGTGTATATTTGGAGCGCTGTGAGGCCTATGCTGGGAAATGAAATATCTTCACCTGAAAACTAGACGGAAGCATTCTCCGAAACTTCTGTGTGATGAGTGCATTCAACTCACAGACTTGAACGTTCCTTTTGAGAGAACAGTTTTGAAACACTCCTTTTGTAGAATCTGCAAGTGTTTATTTCGAACGCTTGGAGGCCTACGCTGGAAAAGGAAATGTCTTCAAATAACAACTACACAGAAGCATTCTCAGAAACTTCTTTGTGATGAGTGCATTCAACTCACAGACTTGAACCTTCCTTTTGAAAGAGCAGTTTTGAAACACTCTTTTTGTAGAATCTGCAAGTGGATATTTGGAGCGCTTTGAGGTCTATGCTGTGATATGAAATATCTTCTCCTAAAAACTAGACAGAAGCATTCTCAGAAACTTCTGTGTGATGAGTGCATTCAACTCACAGACTTGAACATTGCTTTTGATAGAGCAGTTTGGAAACACTCCTTTTGTAAAATCTGCAAGTGTTTATTTGGAGCGCTTTGAGGGCTATCCTGGAAAATGAAATATCGTCACATAATAACTAGACAGAAGCATTCTCAGAAACTTCTTTGTGATGAGTGCATTCTACTCACGGAGTTGAACCTTCTTTGTGATAGAAGAGTTTTCAATCTCTCTTTCTGTAGAATCTGCAAGTGCACATTTGGAACTGTTAGACGCCAACGCTGGAAAAGGAAACATCCTCACATAGAAACTAGACAGAAGCATTCTCAGAAACTTGCTTGTGACGAGTGCAATCAACTCACAGACTTGAACCTTTCTTTTGAAAGAGCAGTTTTGGAACACTCTTTTTGTAGAATCTGCTAGTGTATATTTGGAGCGCTGTGAGGCCTATGCTGGGAAATGAAATATCTTCACCTAAAAATTAGACGGAAGCATTCTCAGAAACTTCTGTGTGATGAGTGCATTCAACTCACAGACTTGAACGTTCCTTTTTATAGAACACTTTTGAAACACTCCTTTGTAGAATCTGCAAGTGTTTCTTTCGAGAGCTTGGAGGCCTATGCTGGAAAAGGAAATGTCTTCAAATAACAACTACACAGAAGCATAATCAGAAACTTCTTTGTGATGAGTGCATTCAACTCACAGACTTGAACCTTCCTTTTGAAAGAGCAGTTTTGAAACACTCTTTTTGTAGAATCTGCAAGTTGATATTTGGAGCACTTTGAGGCCTATGCTGGGAAATGAAATATCTTCTCCTAAAAACTAGACAGAAGCATTCTCAGAAACTTCTGTGTGATGAGTGCATTCAACTCACAGTCTTGAACACTGCTTTTGATAGAGCAGTTTGGAAACACTCCTTTTGTAAAATCTGCAAGTATTTATTTGGAGCGCATTGAGGCCTATCCTGGAAAAGGAAATATCTTCACATAATAACTAGACAGAAGCATTCTCAGAAACTTCTTTGTGATGAGTGCATTCTACGCACAGAGTTGAACCTTCTTTGTGATAGAAGAGTTTTCAAACTCTCTTTTTGTAGAATCTGCAAGTGCACATTTGGAACTCTTGGAGGCCAACGCTGGAAAAGGAAATATCCTCACATAGAAACTAGACAGAAGCATTCTCAGAAAGTTGCTTGGACGAGTGCATTCAACTCACAGACTTGAACCTTTCTTTTGAAAGAGCAGTTTTGGAACACTCTTTTTGTAGAATCTGCTAGTGTATATTTGGAGCGCTGTGAGGCCTATGCTGGGAAATGAAATATCTTCACCTAAAAACTAGACGGAATCATTCTCAGAAACTTCTGTGTGATGAGTGCATTCAACTCACAGACTTGAACGTTCCTTTTGATAGAACAGTTTTGAAACACTCCTTTTGTACAATCTGCAAGTGTTTATTTCGAGCGCTTGGGGGTCTACGCTGGAAAAGGAAATGTCTTCAAATAACAACTACACAGAAGCATTCTCAGAAACTTCTTTGTGATGAGTGCCTTCAACTCACAGACTTGAACCTTCCTTTTGAAAGAGCAGTTTTGAAACACTCTTTTTGTAGAATCTGCAAGTGGATATTTGGAGCGCTTTGAGGCCTATGCTGGGCAATGGAGTATCTTCTCCTAAAAACTAGACAGAAGCATTCTCAGAAACTTCTGTGTGATGAGTGCATTCAACTCACATACTTGAACATTGCTTTTGATAGAGCAGTTTGGAAACACTCCTTTTGTAAAATCTGCAAGTGTTTATTTGGAGCGCTTTGAGGCCTATCCTGGAAAAGGAAATATCGTCACATAATAACTAGACAGAAGCATTCTCAGAAACTTCTTTGGAGGAGTGCATTCTACTCACAGAGTTGAACATTCTTTGTGATAGAAGAGTTTTCAAACTCTCTTTTTGTAGAATCTGCAAGTGCACTTTTGGAACTGTTGGAGGCCAACGCTGGAAAAGGAAACATCCTCACATAGAAACTAGACAGAAGCATTCTCAGAAACTTGCTTGTGACGAGTGCATTCAACTCACAGACTTGAACCTTTCTTTTGAAAGAGCAGTTTTGGAACACTCTTTTTGTAGAATCTGCTAGTGTATATTTGGAGCGCTGTGAGGCCTATGCTGGGAAATGAAATATCTTCACCTAAAAACTAGACGGAAGCATTCTCAGAAACTTCTGTGTGATGAGTGCATTCAACTCACAGACTTGAACGTTCCTTTTGATAGAACAGTTTTGAAACACTCCTTTTGTAGAATCTGCAAGTGTTTCTTTCGAGTGCTTGGAGGCCTATGCTGGAAAAGGAAATGTCTTCAAATAACAACTACACAGAAGCATTCTCAGAAACTTCTTTGTGATGAGTGCATTCAACTCACAGACTTGAACCTTCCTTTTGAAAGAGCAGTTTTGAAACACTCTTTTTGTAGAATCTGCAAGTTGATATTTGGAGCACTTTGAGGCCTATGCTGGGAAATGAAATATCTTCTCCTAAAAACTAGACAGAAGCATTCTCAGAAACTTCTGTGTGATGAGTGCATTCAACTCACAGTCTTGAACACTGCTTTTGATAGAGCAGTTTGGAAACACTCCTTTTGTAAAATCTGCAAGTGTTTATTTGGAGCGCATTGAGGCCTATCGTGGAAAAGGAAATATCTTCACATAATAACTAGACAGAAGCATTCTCAGAAACTTCTTTGTGATGAGTGCATTCTACGCACAGAGTTGAACCTTCTTTGTGATAGAAGAGTTTTCAAACTCTCTTTTTGTAGAATCTGCAAGTGCACATTTGGAACTGTTGGAGGCCAACGCTGGAAAAGGAAACATCCTCACATAGAAACTTGACAGAAGCATTCTCAGAAACTTGCTTGTGACGAGTGCATTCAACTCACAGACTTGAACCTTTCTTTTGAAAGAGCAGTTTTGGAACACTCTTTTTGTAGAATCTGCTAGTGTATATTTGGAGCGCTGTGAGGCCTATGCTGGGAAATGAAATATCTTCACCTAAAAACTAGACGGAAGCATTCTCAGAAACTTCTGTGTGATGTGTGCATTCAACTCACAGACTTGAACGTTCCTTTTGATAGAACAGTTTTGAAACACTCCTTTTGTAGAATCTGCAAGTGTTTCTTTCGAGTGCTTGGAGGCCTATGCTGGAAAAGGAAATGTCTTCAAATAACAACTACACAGAAGCATTCTCAGAAACTTCTTTGTGATGA
This sequence comes from Pongo pygmaeus, assembly GCF_028885625.2. Lineage (NCBI taxonomy): Eukaryota > Metazoa > Chordata > Mammalia > Primates > Hominidae > Pongo > Pongo pygmaeus. The sequence continues at coordinate 42,068,201 of NC_072392.2, forward strand.
GTGCATTCAACTCACAGACTTGAACCTTCCTTTTGAAAGAGCAGTTTTGAAACACTCTTTTTGTAGAATCTGCTAGTGGATATTTGGAGCACTTTGAGGCCTATGCTGGGAAATGAAATATCTTCACATAAAAACTAGACGGAAGCATTCTCAGAAACTTCTGTCTGATGAGTGCATTCAACTCACAGACTTGAATGTTCCATTTGATAGAACAGGTTTGAAACACTCCTTTTGTACAATCTGCAAGTGTTTATTTCGAGTGCTTGGAGGCCTATGCTGGAAAAGGAAATGTCTTCAAATAACAACTACACAGAAGCATTCTCAGAAACTTCTTTGTGATGAGTGCATTCAACTCACAGACTTGAACCTTCCTTTTGAAAGAGCAGCTTTGAAACACTCTTTTTGTAGAATCTGCAAGTGGATATTTGGAGCGCTTTGTGGCCTATGCTGGGAAATGAAATATTTTCTCCTAAAAACTAGACAGAAGCATTCTCAGAAACTTCTGTGTGATGAGTGCATTCAACTCACAGACTTGAACACTGCTTTTGATAGAGCAGTTTGGAAACACCTTTTGTAAAATCTGCAAGTGTTTATTTGGAGCGCTTTGAGGCCTATCCTGGAAAAGGAAATATCTTCACATAATAACTAGACCGAAGCATTCTCAGAAACTAATTTGTGATGAGTGCATTCTACTCACAGAGTTGAACCTTCTTTGTGATAGAAGAGTTTTCAAACTCTCTTTTTGTAGAATCTGCAAGTGCACATTTGGAACTGTTGGAGGCCAATGCTGGAAAAGGAAGTATCCTCACATAGAAACTAGACAGAAGCATTCTCAGAAAGTTGCTTGGACGAGTGCATTCAACTCACAGACTTGAACCTTTCTTTTGAAAGAGCAGTTTTGGAACACTCTTTTTGTAGAATCTGCTAGTGTATATTTGGAGCGCTGTGAGGCCTATGCTGGGAAATGAAATATCTTCACCTAAAAACTAGACGGAATCATTCTCAGAAACTTCTGTGTGATGAGTGCATTCAACTCACAGACTTGAACGTTCCTTTTGATAGAACAGTTTTGAAACACTCCTTTTGTACAATCTGCAAGTGTTTATTTCGATCGCTTGGGGGTCTATGCTGGAAAAGGAAATGTCTTCAAATAACAACTACACAGAAGCATTCTCAGAAACTTCTTTGTGATGAGTGCATTCAACTCACAGACTTGAACCTTCCTTTTGAAAGAGCAGTTTTGAAACACTCTTTTTGTAGAATCTGCAAGTGGATATTTGGAGCGCTTTGAGGTCTATGCTGTGATATGAAATATCTTCTCCTAAAAACTAGACAGAAGCATTCTCAGAAACTTCTGTGTGATGAGTGCATTCAACTCACAGACTTGAACATTGCTTTTGATAGAGCAGTTTGGAAACACTCCTTTTGTAAAATCTGCAAGTGTTTATTTGGAGCGCTTTGAGGGCTATCCTGGAAAAGGAAATATCGTCACATAATAACTAGACAGAAGCATTCTCAGAAACTTCTTTGTGATGAGTGCATTCTACTCACGGAGATGAACCTTCTTTGTGATAGAAGAGTTTTCAATCTCTCTTTCTGTAGAATCTGCAAGTGCACATTTGGAACTGTTAGACGCCAACGCTGGAAAAGGAAACATCCTCACATAGAAACTAGACAGAAGCATTCTCAGAAACTTGCTTGTGACGAGTGCATTCAACTCACAGACTTGAACCTTTCTTTTGAAAGAGCAGTTTTGGAACACTCTTTTTGTAGAATCTGCTAGTGTATATTTGGAGCGCTGTGAGGCCTATGCTGGGAAATGAAATATCTTCACCTAAAAACTAGACGGAAGCATTCTCAGAAACTTCTGTGTGATGAGTGCATTCAACTCACAGACTTGAACGTTCCTTTTTATAGAACAGTTTTGAAACACTCCTTTGTAGAATCTGCAAGTGTTTCTTTCGAGAGCTTGGAGGCCTATGATGGAAAAGGAAATGTCTTCAAATAACAACTACACAGAAGCATTCTCAGAAACTTCTTTGTGATGAGTGCATTCAACTCACAGACTTGAACCTTCCTTTTGAAAGAGCAGTTTTGAAACACTCTTTTTGTAGAATCTGCAAGTTGATATTTGGAGCACTTTGAGGCCTATGCTGGGAAATGAAATATCTTCTCCTAAAAACTAGACAGAAGCATTCTCAGAAACTTCTGTGTGATGAGTGCATTCAACTCACAGTCTTGAACACTGCTTTTGATAGAGCAGTTTGGAAACACTCCTTTTGTAAAATCTGCAAGTGTTTATTTGGAGCGCATTGAGGCCTATCCTGGAAAAGGAAATATCTTCACATAATAACTAGACAGAAGCATTCTCAGAAACTTCTTTGTGATGAGTGCATTCTACGCACAGAGTTGAACCTTCTTTGTGATAGAAGAGTTTTCAAACTCTCTTTTTGTAGAATCTGCAGGTGCACATTTGGAACTGTTGGAGGCCAACGCTGGAAAAGGAAACATCCTCACTTAGAAACTAGACAGAAGCATTCTCAGAAACTTGCTTGTGACGAGTGCATTCAACTCACAGACTTGAACCTTTCTTTTGAAAGAGCAGTTTTGGAACACTCTTTTTGTAGAATCTGCTAGTGTATATTTGGAGCGCTGTGAGGCCTATGCTGGGAAATGAAATATCTTCACCTAAAAACTAGACGGAAGCATTCTCAGAAACTTCTGTGTGATGAGTGCATTCAACTCGCGGGCTTGAACGTTCCTTTTGATAGAACAGTTTTGAAACACTCCTTTTGTAGAATCTGCAAGTGTTTATTTCGAGTGCTTGGGGGCCTATGCTGGAAAAGGAAATGTCTTCAAATAACAACTACACAGAAGCATTCTCAGAAACTTCTTTGTGATGAGTGCATTCAACTCACAGACTTGAACCTTCCTTTTGAAAGAGCAGCTTTGAAACACTCTTTTTGTAGAATCTGCAAGTGGATATTTGGAGCGCTTTGTGGCCTATGCTGGGAAATGAAATATTTTCTCCTAAAAACTAGACAGAAGCATTCTCAGAAACTTCTGTGTGATGAGTGCATTCAACTCACAGACTTGAACACTGCTTTTGATAGAGCAGTTTGGAAACACCTTTTGTAAAATCTGCAAGTGTTTATTTGGAGCGCTTTGAGGCCTATCCTGGAAAAGGAAATATCTTCACATAATAACTAGACCGAAGCATTCTCAGAAACTACTTTGTGATGAGTGCATTCTACTCACAGAGTTGAACCTTCTTTGTGATAGAAGAGTTTTCAAACTCTCTTTTTGTAGAATCTGCAAGTGCACATTTGGAACTGTTGGAGGCCAATGCTGGAAAAGGAAGTATCCTCACATAGAAACTAGACAGAAGCATTCTCAGAAAGTTGCTTGGACGAGTGCATTCAACTCACAGACTTGAACCTTTCTTTTGAAAGAGCAGTTTTGGAACACTCTTTTTGTAGAATCTGCTAGTGTATATTTGGAGCGCTGTGAGGCCTATGCTGGGAAATGAAATATCTTCACCTAAAAACTAGACGGAATCATTCTCAGAAACTTCTGTGTGATGAGTGCATTCAACTCACAGACTTGAACGTTCCTTTTGATAGAACAGTTTTGAAACACTCCTTTTGTACAATCTGCAAGTGTTTATTTCGAGCGCTTGGGGGTCTATGCTGGAAAAGGAAATGTCTTCAAATAACAACTACACAGAAGCATTCTCAGAAACTTCTTTGTGATGAGTGCATTCAACTCACAGACTTGAACCTTCCTTTTGAAAGAGCAGTTTTGAAACACTCTTTTTGTAGAATCTGCAAGTGGATATTTGGAGCGCTTTGAGGTCTATGCTGTGATATGAAATATCTTCTCCTAAAAACTAGACAGAAGCATTCTCAGAAACTTCTGTGTGATGAGTGCATTCAACTCACAGACTTGAACATTGCTTTTGATAGAGCAGTTTGGAAACACTCCTTTTGTAAAATCTGCAAGTGTTTATTTGGAGCGCTTTGAGGGCTATCCTGGAAAAGTAAATATCGTCACATAATAACTAGACAGAAGCATTCTCAGAAACTTCTTTGTGATGAGTGCATTCTACTCACGGAGATGAACCTTCTTTGTGATAGAAGAGTTTTCAATCTCTCTTTCTGTAGAATCTGCAAGTGCACATTTGGAACTGTTAGACGCCAACGCTGGAAAAGGAAACATCCTCACATAGAAACTAGACAGAAGCATTCTCAGAAACTTGCTTGTGACGAGTGCATTCAACTCACAGACTTGAACCTTTCTTTTGAAAGAGCAGTTTTGGAACACTCTTTTTGTAGAATCTGCTAGTGTATATTTGGAGCGCTGTGAGGCCTATGCAGGGAAATGAAATATCTTCACCTAAAAACTAGACGGAAGCATTCTCAGAAACTTCTGTGTGATGAGTGCATTCAACTCACAGACTTGAACGTTCCTTTTTATAGAACAGTTTTGAAACACTCCTTTGTAGAATCTGCAAGTGTTTCTTTCGAGAGCTTGGAGGCCTATGCTGGAAAAGGAAATGTCTTCAAATAACAACTACACAGAAGCATTCTCAGAAACTTCTTTGTGATGAGTGCATTCAACTCACAGACTTGAACCTTCCTTTTGAAAGAGCAGTTTTGAAACACTCTTTTTGTAGAATCTGCAAGTGGATATTTGGAGCACTTTGAGGCCTATGCTGGGAAATGAAATATCTTCTCCTAAAAACTAGACAGAAGCATTCTCAGAAACTTCTGTGTGATGAGTGCATTCAACTCACAGTCTTGAACACTGCTTTTGATAGAGCAGTTTGGAAACACTCCTTTTGTAAAATCTGCAAGTGTTTATTTGGAGCGCATTGAGGCCTATACTGGAAAAGGAAATATCTTCACATAATAACTAGACAGAAGCATTCTCAGAAACTTCTTTGTGATGAGTGCATTCTACGCACAGAGTTGAACCTTCTTTGTGATAGAAGAGTTTTCAAACTCTCGTTTTGTAGAATCTGCAAGTGCACATTTGGAACTGTTGGAGGCCAACGCTGGAAAAGGAAACATCCTCACTTAGAAACTAGACAGAAGCATTCTCAGAAACTTGCTTGTGACGTGTGCATTCAACTCACAGACTTGAACCTTTCTTTTGAAAGAGCAGTTTTGGAACACTCTTTTTGTAGAATCTGCTAGTGTATATTTGGAGCGCTGTGAGGCCTATGCTGGGAAATGAAATATCTTCACCTAAAAACTAGACGGAAGCATTCTCAGAAACTTCTGTGTGATGAGTGCATTCAACTCGCGGGCTTGAACGTTCCTTTTGATAGAACAGTTTTGAAACACTCCTTTTGTAGAATCTGCAAGTGTTTATTTCGAGTGCTTGAGGGCCTATGCTGGAAAAGGAAATGTCTTCAAATAACAACTACACAGAAGCATTCTCAGAAACTTCTTTGTGATGAGTGCATTCAACTCACAGACTTGTACCTTCCTTTTGAAAGAGCAGTTTTGAAACACCCTTTTTGTAGAATCTGCAAGTGGATATTTGGATCGCTTTGAGGCCTATGCTGGGAAATGAAATATCTTCTCCTAAAAACTTGAGAGAAGCATTCTCAGAAACTTCTGTGTGATGAGTGCATTCAACTCACAGACTTGAACACTGCTTTTGATAGAGCAGTTTGGAAACACTCCTTTTGTAAAATCTGCAAGTGTTTATTTGGAGCGCTTTGAGGGCTATCCTGGAAAAGGAAATATCGTCACATAATAACTAGACAGAAGCATTCTCAGAAACTTCTTTGTGATGAGTGCATTCTACTCACAGAGCTGAACCTTCTTTGTGATAGAAGAGTTTTCAAACTCTCTTTTTGTAGAATCTGCAAGTGCACATTTGGAACTGTTGGAGGCCAACGCTGGAAAAGGAAACAGCCTCACATAGAAACTAGACAGAAGCATTCTCAGAAACTTGCTTGTGACGAGTGCATTCAACTCACAGACTTGAACATTTCTTTTGAAAGAGCAGTTTTGGAACACTCTTTTTGTAGAATCTGCTAGTGTATATTTGGAGCGCTGTGAGGCCTATGCTGGGAAATGAAATATCTTCACCTAAAAACTAGACGGAAGCATTCTCAGAAACTTCTGTGTGATGAGTGCATTCAACTCACAGACTTGAACGTTCCTTTTTATAGAACAGTTTTGAAACACTCCTTTTGTAGAATCTGCAAGTGTTTCTTTCGAGTGCTTGGAGGCCTATGCTGGAAAAGGAAATGTCTTCAAATAACAACTACACAGAAGCATTCTCAGAAACTTCTTTGTGATGAGTGCATTCAACTCACAGACTTGAACCTTCCTTTTGAAAGAGCAGTTTTGAAACACTCTTTTTGTAGAATCTGCAAGTTGATATTTGGAGCACTTTGAGGCCTATGCTGGGAAATGAAATATCTTCTCCTAAAAACTAGACAGAAGCATTCTCAGAAACTTCTGTGTGATGAGTGCATTCAACTCACAGTCTTGAACACTGCTTTTGATAGAGCAGTTTGGAAACACTCCTTTTGTAAAATCTGCAAGTGTTTATTTGGAGCGCATTGAGGCCTATCCTGGAAAAGGAAATATCTTCACATAATAACTAGACAGAAGCATTCTCAGAAACTTCTTTGTGATGAGTGCATTCTACGCACAGAGTTGAACCTTCTTTGTGATAGAAGAGTTTTCAAACTCTCTTTTTGTAGAATCTGCAAGTGCACATTTGGAACTGTTGGAGGCCAACGCTGGAAAAGGAAACATCCTCACTTAGAAACTAGACAGAAGCATTCTCAGAAACTTGCTTGTGACGAGTGCATTCAACTCACAGACTTGAACCTTTCTTTTGAAAGAGCAGTTTTGGAACACTCTTTTTGTAGAATCTGCTAGTGTATATTTGGAGCGCTGTGAGGCCTATGCTGGGAAATGAAATATCTTCACCTAAAAACTAGACGGAAGCATTCTCAGAAACTTCTGTGTGATGAGTGCATTCAACTCGCGGGCTTGAACGTTCCTTTTGATAGAACAGTTTTGAAACACTCCTTTTGTAGAATCTGCAAGTGTTTATTTCGAGTGCTTGGGGGCCTATGCTGGAAAAGGAAATGTCTTCAAATAACAACTACACAGAAGCATTCTCAGAAACTTCTTTGTGATGAGTGCATTCAACTCACAGACTTGAACCTTCCTTTTGAAAGAGCAGCTTTGAAACACTCTTTTTGTAGAATCTGCAAGTGGATATTTGGAGCGCTTTGTGGCCTATGCTGGGAAATGAAATATTTTCTCCTAAAAACTAGACAGAAGCATTCTCAGAAACTTCTGTGTGATGAGTGCATTCAACTCACAGACTTGAACACTGCTTTTGATAGAGCAGTTTGGAAACACCTTTTGTAAAATCTGCAAGTGTTTATTTGGAGCGCTTTGAGGCCTATCCTGGAAAAGGAAATATCTTCACATAATAACTAGACCGAAGCATTCTCAGAAACTACTTTGTGATGAGTGCATTCTACTCACAGAGTTGAACTTTCTTTGTGATAGAAGAGTTTTCAAACTCTCTTTTTGTAGAATCTGCAAGTGCACATTTGGAACTGTTGGAGGCCAATGCTGGAAAAGGAAGTATCCTCACATAGAAACTAGACAGAAGCATTCTCAGAAAGTTGCTTGGACGAGTGCATTCAACTCACAGACTTGAACCTTTCTTTTGAAAGAGCAGTTTTGGAACACTCTTTTTGTAGAATCTGCTAGTGTATATTTGGAGCGCTGTGAGGCCTATGCTGGGAAATGAAATATCTTCACCTAAAAACTAGACGGAATCATTCTCAGAAACTTCTGTGTGATGAGTGCATTCAACTCACAGACTTGAACGTTCCTTTTGATAGAACAGTTTTGAAACACTCCTTTTGTACAATCTGCAAGTGTTTATTTCGAGCGCTTGGGGGTCTATGCTGGAAAAGGAAATGTCTTCAAATAACAACTACACAGAAGCATTCTCAGAAACTTCTTTGTGATGAGTGCATTCAACTCACAGACTTGAACCTTCCTTTTGAAAGAGCAGTTTTGAAACACTCTTTTTGTAGAATCTGCAAGTGGATATTTGGAGCGCTTTGAGGTCTATGCTGTGATATGAAATATCTTCTCCTAAAAACTAGACAGAAGCATTCTCAGAAACTTCTGTGTGATGAGTGCATTCAACTCACAGACTTGAACATTGCTTTTGATAGAGCAGTTTGGAAACACTCCTTTTGTAAAATCTGCAAGTGTTTATTTGGAGCGCTTTGAGGGCTATCCTGGAAAAGGAAATATCGTCACATAATAACTAGACAGAAGCATTCTCAGAAACTTCTTTGTGATGAGTGCATTCTACTCACGGAGATGAACCTTCTTTGTGATAGAAGAGTTTTCAATCTCTCTTTCTGTAGAATCTGCAAGTGCACATTTGGAACTGTTAGACGCCAACGCTGGAAAAGGAAACATCCTCACATAGAAACTAGACAGAAGCATTCTCAGAAACTTGCTTGTGACGAGTGCATTCAACTCACAGACTTGAACCTTTCTTTTGAAAGAGCAGTTTTGGAACACTCTTTTTGTAGAATCTGCTAGTGTATATTTGGAGCGCTGTGAGGCCTATGCTGGGAAATGAAATATCTTCACCTAAAAACTAGACGGAAGCATTCTCAGAAACTTCTGTGTGATGAGTGCATTCAACTCACAGACTTGAACGTTCCTTTTTATAGAACAGTTTTGAAACACTCCTTTGTAGAATCTGCAAGTGTTTCTTTCGAGAGCTTGGAGGCCTATGCTGGAAAAGGAAATGTCTTCAAATAACAACTACACAGAAGCATTCTCAGAAACTTCTTTGTGATGAGTGCATTCAACTCACAGACTTGAACCTTCCTTTTGAAAGAGCAGTTTTGAAACACTCTTTTTGTAGAATCTGCAAGTGGATATTTGGAGCACTTTGAGGCCTATGCTGGGAAATGAAATATCTTCTCCTAAAAACTAGACAGAAGCATTCTCAGAAACTTCTGTGTGATGAGTGCATTCAACTCACAGTCTTGAACACTGCTTTTGATAGAGCAGTTTGGAAACACTCCTTTTGTAAAATCTGCAAGTGTTTATTTGGAGCGCATTGAGGCCTATACTGGAAAAGGAAATATCTTCACATAATAACTAGACAGAAGCATTCTCAGAAACTTCTTTGTGATGAGTGCATTCTACGCACAGAGTTGAACCTTCTTTGTGATAGAAGAGTTTTCAAACTCTCGTTTTGTAGAATCTGCAAGTGCACATTTGGAACTGTTGGAGGCCAACGCTGGAAAAGGAAACATCCTCACTTAGAAACTAGACAGAAGCATTCTCAGAAACTTGCTTGTGACGTGTGCATTCAACTCACAGACTTGAACCTTTCTTTTGAAAGAGCAGTTTTGGAACACTCTTTTTGTAGAATCTGCTAGTGTATATTTGGAGCGCTGTGAGGCCTATGCTGGGAAATGAAATATCTTCACCTAAAAACTAGACGGAAGCATTCTCAGAAACTTCTGTGTGATGAGTGCATTCAACTCGCGGGCTTGAACGTTCCTTTTGATAGAACAGTTTTGAAACACTCCTTTTGTAGAATCTGCAAGTGTTTATTTCGAGTGCTTGAGGGCCTATGCTGGAAAAGGAAATGTCTTCAAATAACAACTACACAGAAGCATTCTCAGAAACTTCTTTGTGATGAGTGCATTCAACTCACAGACTTGAACCTTCCTTTTGAAAGAGCAGTTTTGAAACACTCTTTTTGTAGAATCTGCAAGTGGATATTTGGATCGCTTTGAGGCCTATGCTGGGAAATGAAATATCTTCTCCTAAAAACTTGAGAGAAGCATTCTCAGAAACTTCTGTGTGATGAGTGCATTCAACTCACAGACTTGAACACTGCTTTTGATAGAGCAGTTTGGAAACACTCCTTTTGTAAAATCTGCAAGTGTTTATTTGGAGCGCTTTGAGGGCTATCCTGGAAAAGGAAATATCGTCACATAATAACTAGACAGAAGCATTCTCAGAAACTTCTTTGTGATGAGTGCATTCTACTCACAGAGCTGAACCTTCTTTGTGATAGAAGAGTTTTCAAACTCTCTTTTTGTAGAATCTGCAAGTGCACATTTGGAACTGTTGGAGGCCAACGCTGGAAAAGGAAACAGCCTCACATAGAAACTAGACAGAAGCATTCTCAGAAACTTGCTTGTGACGAGTGCATTCAACTCACAGACTTGAACATTTCTTTTGAAAGAGCAGTTTTGGAACACTCTTTTTGTAGAATCTGCTAGTGTATATTTGGAGCGCTGTGAGGCCTATGCTGGGAAATGAAATATCTTCACATAAAAACTAGACGGAAGCATTCTCAGAAACTTCTGTGTGATGAGTGCATTCAACTCACAGACTTGAACGTTCCTTTTTATAGAACAGTTTTGAAACACTCCTTTTGTAGAATCTGCAAGTGTTTATTTCGAGTGCTTGGAGGCCTATGCTGGAAAAGGAAATGTCTTCAAATAACAACTACACAGAAGCATTCTCAGAAACTTCTTTGTGATGAGTGCATTCAACTCACAGACTTGAACCTTCCTTTTGAAAGAGCAGTTTTGAAACACTCTTTTTGTAGAATCTGCAAGTGGATATTTGGATCGCTTTGAGGCCTATGCTGGGATATGAAATATCTTCTCCTAAAAACTAGACAGAAGCATTCTCAGAAACTTCTGTGTGATGAGTGCATTCAACTCACAGACTTGAACACTGCTTTTGATAGAGCAGTTTGGAAACACTCCTTTTGTAAAATCTGCAAGTGTTTATTTGGAGCGCTTTGAGGCCTATCCTGGAAAAGGAAATATCGTCACATAATAACTAGACAGAAGCATTCTCAGAAACTTCTTTGTGATGAGTGCATTCTACTCACAGAGCTGAACCTTCTTTGTGATAGGAGAGTTTTCAATCTCTCTTTTTGTAGAATCTGCAAGTGCACATTTGGAACTGTTGGAGGCCAACGCTGGAAAAGGAAACAGCCTCACATAGAAACTAGACAGAAGCATTCTCAGAAACTTGCTTGTGACGAGTGCATTCAACTCACAGACTTGAACCTTTCTTTTGAAAGAGCAGTTTTGGAACACTCTTTTTGTAGAATCTGCTAGTGTATATTTGGAGCGCTGTGAGGCCTATGCTGGGAAATGAAATATCTTCACCTAAAAACTAGACGGAAGCATTCTCAGAAACTTCTGTGTGATGAGTGCATTCAACTCACAGACTTGAACGTTCCTTTTGATAGAACAGTTTTGAAACACTCCTTTTGTAGCATCTGCAAGTGTTTCTTTCGACTGCTTGGAGGCCTATGCTGGAAAAGGAAATGTCTTCAAATAACAACTACACAGAAGCATTCTCAGAAACTTCTTTGTGATGAGTGCATTCAACTCACAGACTTGAACCTTCCTTTTGAAAGAGCAGTTTTGAAACACTCTTTTTGTAGAATCTGCAAGTTGATATTTGGAGCACTTTGAGGCCTATGCTGGGAAATGAAATATCTTCTCCTAAAAACTAGACAGAAGCATTCTCAGAAACTTCTTTGTGATGAGTGCATTCTACGCACAGAGTTGAACCTTCTTTGTGATAGAAGAGTTTTCAAACTCTCTTTTTGTAGAATCTGCAAGTGCACATTTGGAACTGTTGGGGGCCAACGCTGGAATAGGAAACATCCTCACATAGAAACTAGACAGAAGCATTCTCAGAAACTTGCTTGTGACGAGTGCATTCAACTCACAGACTTGAACCTTTCTTTTGAAAGAGCAGTTTTGGAACACTCTTTTTGTAGAATCTGCTAGTGTATATTTGGAGCGCTGTGAGGCCTATGCTGGGAAATGAAATATCTTCACCTAAAAACTAGACGGAAGCATTCTCAGAAACTTCTGTGTGATGAGTGCATTCAACTCACAGACTTGAACGTTCCTTTTGATAGAACAGTTTTGAAACACTCCTTTTGTAGAATCTGCAAGTGTTTCTTTCGAGTGCTTGGAGGCCTATGCTGGAAAAGGAAATGTCTTCAAATAACAACTACACAGAAGCATTCTCAGAAACTTCTTTGTGATGAGTGCATTCAACTCACAGACTTGAACCTTCCTTTTGAAAGAGCAGTTTTGAAACACTCTTTTTGTAGAATCTGCAAGTGGATATTTGGAGCACTTTGAGGCCTATGCTGGGAAATGAAATATCTTCACATAAAAACTAGACGGAAGCATTCTCAGAAACTTCTGTCTGATGAGTGCATTCAACTCACAGACTTGAATGTTCCATTTGATAGAACAGGTTTGAAACACTCTTTTTGTACAATCTGCAAGTGTTTATTTCGAGTGCTTGGAGGCCTATGCTGGAAAAGGAAATGTCTTCAAATAACAACTACACAGAAGAATTCTCAGAAACTTCTGTGTGATGAGTGCATTCAACTCACAGCCTTGAACACTGCTTTTGATAGAGCAGTTTGGAAACACTCCTTTTGTAAAATCTGCAAGTGTTTATTTGGAGCGCATTGAGGCCTATCGTGGAAAAGGAATTGTCTTCACATAATAACTAGACAGAAGCATTCTCAGAAACTTCTTTGTGATGAGTGCATTCTACTCACAGAGTTGAACCTTCTTTGTGATAGAAGAGTTTTCAAACTCTCTTTTTGTAGAATCTGCAAGTGCACATTTGGAACTGTTGGAGGCCAACGCTGGAAAAGGAAACATCCTCACATAGAAACTAGACAAAAGCATTCTCAGAAACTTGCTTGTGACGAGTGCATTCAACTCACAGACTTGAACCTTTCTTTTGAAAGAGCAGTTTTGGACCACTCTTTTTGTAGAATCTGCTAGTGTATATTTGGAGCGCTGTGAGGCCTATGCTGGGAAATGAAATATCTTCACCTAAAAACTAGACGGAAGCATTCTCAGAAACTTCTGTGTGATGAGTGCATTCAACTCACAGACTTGAACGTTCCTTTTGATAGAACAGTTTTGAAACACTCCTTTTGTAGAATCTGCAAGTGTTTCTTTCGAGTGCTTGGAGGCCTATGCTGGAAAAGGAAATGTCTTCAAATAACAACTACACAGAAGCATTCTCAGAAACTTCTTTGTGATGAGTGCATTCAACTCACAGACTTGAACCTTCCTTTTGAAAGAGCAGCTTTGAAACACTCTTTTTGTAGAATCTGCAAGTGGATATTTGGAGCGCTTTGTGGCCTATGCTGGGAAATGAAATATTTTCTCCTAAAAACTAGACAGAAGCATTCTCAGAAACTTCTGTGTTATGAGTGCATTCAACTCACAGACTTGAACACTGCTTTTGATAGAGCAGTTTGGAAACACCTTTTGTAAAATCTGCAAGTGTTTATTTGGAGCGCTTTGAGGCCTATCCTGGAAAAGGAAATATCTTCACATAATAACTAGACCGAAGCATTCTCAGAAACTACTTTGTGATGAGTGCATTCTACTCACAGAGTTGAACCTTCTTTGTGATAGAAGAGTTTTCAAACTCTCTTTTTGTAGAATCTGCAAGTGCACATTTGGAACTGTTGGAGGCCAATGCTGGAAAAGGAAATATCCTCACATAGAAACTAGACAGAAGCATTCTCAGAAAGTTGCTTGGACGAGTGCATTCAACTCACAGACTTGAACCTTTCTTTTGAAAGAGCAGTTTTGGAACACTCTTTTTGTAGAATCTGCTAGTGTATATTTGGAGCGCTGTGAGGCCTATGCTGGGAAATGAAATATCTTCACCTAAAAACTAGACGGAAGCAATCTCCGAAACTTCTGTGTGATGTGTGCATTCAACTCACAGACTTGAACGTTCCTTTTGATAGAACAGTTTTGAAACACTCCTTTTGTAGAATCTGCAAGTGTTTATTGGGAGCCCTTTGAGGCTTACGCTGGAAAAGGATATATCTTCACATTAACACTAGACAGCAGCATTGTCAGAAACCTCTTAGAGATGAGTGCATTCACCTCACAGGCTTGAACGTTCCCTTTGATAGAGCAGTTTTGAAACACTCCTTTTGTAGAATTTTCAAGTGTTTATTTCGAGTGCTTGGGGGCCTATGCTGGAAAAGGAAATGTCTTCAAATAACAACTACACAGAAGCATTCTCAGAAACTTCTTTGTGATGAGTGCCTTCAACTCACAGACTTGAACCTTCCTTTTGAAAGGGCAGTTTTGAAACACTCTTTTTGTAGAATCTGCAAGTGGATATTTGGAGCGCTTTGAGGCCTATGCTGGGAAATGGAATATCTTCTCCTAAAAACTAGACAGAAGCATTCTCAGAAACTTCTGTGTGATGAGTGCATTCAACTCACAGACTTGAACATTGCTTTTGATAGAGCAGTTTGGAAACACTCCTTTTGTAAAATCTGCAAGTGTTTATTTGGAGCGCTTTGAGGCCTATCCTGGAAAAGGAAATATCCTCACATAATAACTAGACAGAAGCATTCTCAGAAACTTCTTTGTGATGAGTGCATTCTACTCACAGAGTTGAACCTTCTTTGGGATAGGAGAGTTTTCAAACTCTCTTTTTGTAGAATCTGCAAGTGCACATTTGGAACTGTTGGAGGCCAACGCTGGAAAAGGAAACATCCTCACATAGAAACTACACAGAAGCATTCTCAGAAACTTGCTTGGACGAGTGCATTCAACTCACAGACTTGAACTTTTCTTTTGAAAGAGCAGTTTTGGAACACTCTTTTTGTAGAATCTGCTAGTGTATATTTGGAGCGCTGTGAGGCCTATGCTGGGAAATGAAATATCTTCACCTAAAAACTAGACGGAATCATTCTCAGAAACTTCTGTGTGATGAGTGCATTCAACTCACAGACTTGAACTTTCCTTTTGATAGAACAGTTTTGAAACACTCCTTTTGTACAATCAGCAAGTGTTTATTTCGAGCGCTTGGAGGCCTATGCTGGAAAAGGAAGTGTCTTCAAATAAGAACTACACAGAAGCATTCTCAGAAACTTCTTTGTGATGAGTGCATTCAACTCACAGACTTGAACCTTCCTTTTGAAAGAGCAGTTTTGAAACACTCTTTTTGTAGAATCTGCAAGTGGATATTTGGAGCGCTTTGAGGCCTATGCTGGGTAATGAAATATCTTCTCCTAAAAACTAGACAGAAGCATTCTCAGAAACTTCTGTGTGATGAGTGCATTCAAATCTCAGCCTTGAACATTGCTTTTGATAGAGCAGTTTGGAAACACTCCTTTTGTAAAATCTGCAAGTGTTTATTTGGAGCGCTTTGAGGCCTATCCTGGAAAAGGAAATATCCTCACATAATAACTAGACAGAAGCATTCTCAGAAACTTCTTTGGATGAGTGCATTCTACTCACAGAGTTGAACATTCTTTGTGATAGAAGAGTTTTCAAACTCTCTTTTTGTAGAATCTGCAAGTGCACTTTTGGAACTGTTGGAGGCCAACGCTGGAAAAGGAAACATCCTCACATAGAAACTAGACAGAAGCATTCTCAGAAACTTGCTTGTGACGAGTGCATTCAACTCACAGACTTGAACCTTTCTTTTGAAAGAGCAGTTTTGGAACACTCTTTTTGTAGAATCTGCTAGTGTATATTTGGAGCGCTGTGAGGCCTATGCTGGGAAATGAAATATCTTCACCTAAAACTAGATGGAAGCATTCTCCGAAGCTTCTGTGTGATGAGTGCATTCAACTCACAGACTTGAACGTTCCTTTTGATAGAACAGTTTGGAAACACTCCTTTTGTAGAATCTGCAAGTGTTTATTTCGAGTGCTTGGAGGCCTATGCTGGAAAAGGAAATGTCTTCAAATAACAACTACACAGAAGCATTCTCAGAAACTCCTTTGTGATGAGTGCATTCAACTCACAGACTTGAACCTTCCTTTTGAAAGAGCAGCTTTGAAACACTCTTTTTGTAGAATCTGCAAGTGGATATTTGGAGCGCTTTGAGGCCTATGCTGGGAAATGAAATATCTTCTCCTAAAAACTAGACAGAAGCATTCTCAGAAACTTCTGTGTGATGAGTGCATTCAACTCACAGACTTGAACACTGCTTTTGATAGAGCAGTTTGGAAACACTCCTTTTGTAAAATCTGCAAGTGTTTATTTGGAGCGCTTTGAGGCCTATCCTGGAAAAGGAAATATCTTCACATAATAACTAGACCGAAGCATTCTCAGAAACTACTTTGTGATGAGTGCATTCTACTCACAGAGTTGAACCTTCTTTGTGATAGAAGAGTTTTCAAACTCTCTTTTTGTAGAATCTGCAAGTGCACATTTGGATCTGTTGGAGGCCAATGCTGGAAAAGGAAACATCCTCACATAGAAACTAGACAGAAGCATTCTCAGAAACTTGCTTGGACGAGTGCATTCAACTCACAGACTTGAACCTTTCTTTTGAAAGAGCAGTTTTGGAACACTCTTTTTGTAGAATCTGCTAGTGTATATTTGGAGCGCTGTGAGGCCTATGCTGGGAAATGAAATATCTTCACCTAAAAACTAGACGGAATCATTCTCAGAAACTTCTGTGTGATGAGTGCATTCAACTCACAGACTTGAACGTTCCTTTTGATAGAACAGTTTTGAAACACTCCTTTTGTACAATCTGCAAGTGTTTATTTCGAGCGCTTGGGGGTCTATGCTGGAAAAGGAAATGTCTTCAAATAACAACTACACAGAAGCATTCTCAGAAACTTCTTTGTGATGAGTGCCTTCAACTCACAGACTTGAACCTTCCTTTTGAAAGAGCAGTTTTGAAACACTCTTTTTGTAGAATCTGCAAGTGGATATTTGGAGCGCTTTGAGGCCTATGCTGGGAAATGAAATATCTTCTCCTAAAAACTAGACAGAAGCATTCTCAGAAACTTCTGTGTGATGAGTGCATTCAACTCACACACTTGAACATTGCTTTTGATAGAGCAGTTTGGAAACACTCCTTTTGTAAAATCTGCAAGTGTTTATTTGGAGAGCTTTGAGGCCTATCCTGGAAAAGGAAATATCTTCACATAATAACTAGGCAGAAGCATTCTCAGAAACTTCTTTGGATGAGTGCATTCTACTCACAGAGTTGAACCTTCTGTGTGATAGAAGAGTTTTCAAACTCTCTTTTTGTAGAATCTGCAAGTGCACATTTGGAACTGTTGGAGGCCAACGCTGGAAAAGGAAACATCCTCACATAGAAACTAGACAGAAGCATTCTCAGAAACTTGCTTGTGACGAGTGCATTCAACTCACAGACTTGAACCTTTCTTTTGAAAGAGCAGTTTTGGAACACTCTTTTTGTAGAGTCTGCTAGTGTATATTTGGAGCGCTGTGAGGCCTATGCTGGGAAATGAAATATCTTCACCTAAAAACTAGACGGAAGCATTCTCAGAAACTTCTGTGTGATGAGTGCATTCAACTCACAGACTTGAACGTTTCTTTTGATAGAACAGTTTTGAAACACTCCTTTTGTAGAATCTGCAAGTGTTTATTTCGAGTGCTTGGGGGCCTATGCTGGAAAAGGAAATGTCTTCAAATAACAACTACACAGAAGCATTCTCAGAAACTTCTTTGTGATGAGTGCCTTCAACTCACAGACTTGAACCTTCCTTTTGAAAGGGCAGTTTTGAAACACTCTTTTTGTAGAATCTGCAAGTGGATATTTGGAGCGCTTTGAGGCCTATGCTGGGAAATGGAATATCTTCTCCTAAAAACTAGACGGAAGCATTCTCAGAAACTTCTGTGTGATGAGTGCATTCAACTCACAGACTTGAACGTTTCTTTTGATAGAACAGTTTTGAAACACTCCTTTTGTAGAATCTGCAAGTGTTTATTTCGAGTGCTTGGGGGCCTATGCTGGAAAAGGAAATGTCTTCAAATAACAACTACACAGAAGCATTCTCAGAAACTTCTTTGTGATGAGTGCCTTCATCTCACAAACTTGAACCTTCCTTTTGAAAGGGCAGTTTTGAAACACTCTTTTTGTAGAATCTGCAAGTGGATATTTGGAGCGCTTTGAGGCCTATGCTGGGAAATGGAATATCTTCTCCTAAAAACTAGACAGAAGCATTCTCAGAAACTTCTGTGTGATGAGTGCATTCAACTCACAGACTTGAACATTGCTTTTGATAGAGCAGTTTGGAAACACTCCTTTTGTAAAATCTGCAAGTGTTTATTTGGAGCGCTTTGAGGCCTATCCTGGAAAAGGAAATATCCTCACATAATAACTAGACAGAAGCATTCTCAGAAACTTCTTTGTGATGAGTGCATTCTACTCACAGAGTTGAACCTTCTTTGGGATAGAAGAGTTTTCAAACTCTCTTTTTGTAGAATCTGCAAGTGCACATTTGGAACTGTTGGAGGCCAACGCTGGAAAAGGAAACATCCTCACATAGAAACTAGACAGAAGCATTCTCAGAAACTTGCTTGGACGAGTGCATTCAACTCACAGACTTGAACCTTTCTTTTGAAAGAGCAGTTTTGGAACACTCTTTTTGTAGAATCTGCTAGTGTATATTTGGAGCGCTGTGAGGCCTATGCTGGGAAATGAAATATCTTCACCTAAAAACTAGACGGAATCATTCTCAGAAACTTCTGTGTGATGAGTGCATTCAACTCACAGACTTGAACTTTCCTTTTGATAGAACAGTTTTGAAACACTCCTTTTGTACAATCTGCAAGTGTTTATTTCGAGCGCTTGGAGGCCTATGCTGGAAAAGGAAGTGTCTTCAAATAAGAACTACACAGAAGCATTCTCAGAAACTTCTTTGTGATGAGTTCATTCAACTCACAGACTTGAACCTTCCTTTTGAAAGAGCAGTTTTGAAACACTCTTTTTGTAGAATCTGCAAGTGGATATTTGGAGCGCTTTGAGGCCTATGCTGGGTAATGAAATATCTTCTCCTAAAAACTAGACAGAAGCATTCTCAGAAACTTCTGTGTGATGAGTGCATTCAAATCTCAGCCTTGAACATTGCTTTTGATAGAGCAGTTTGGAAACACTCCTTTTGTAAAATCTGCAACTGTTTATTTGGAGCGCTTTGAGGCCTATCCTGGAAAAGGAAATATCCTCACATAATAACTAGACAGAAGCATTCTCAGAAACTTCTTTGGATGACTGCATTCTACTCACAGAGTTGAACATTCTTTGTGATAGAAGAGTTTTCAAACTCTCTTTTTGTAGAATCTGCAAGTGCACTTTTGGAACTGTTGGAGGCCAACGCTGGAAAAGGAAACATCCTCACATAGAAACTAGACAGAAGCATTCTCAGAAACTTGCTTGTGACGAGTGCATTCAACTCACAGACTTGAACCTTTCTTTTGAAAGAGCAGTTTTGGAACACTCTTTTTGTAGAATCTGCTAGTGTATATTTGGAGCGCTGTGAGGCCTATGCTGGGAAATGAAATATCTTCACCTAAAAACTAGACGGAAGCATTCTCCGAAGCTTCTGTGTGATGAGTGCATTCAACTCACAGACTTGAACGCTCCTTTTGATAGAACAGTTTGGAAACACTCCTTTTGTACAATCTGCAAGTGTTTATTTCGAGTGCTTGGAGGCCTATGCTGGAAAAGGAAATGTCTTCAAATAACAACTACACAGAAGCATTCTCAGAAACTCCTTTGTGATGAGTGCATTCAACTCACAGACTTGAACCTTCCTTTTGAAAGAGCAGCTTTGAAACACTCTTTTTGTAGAATCTGCAAGTGGATATTTGGAGCGCTTTGAGGCCTATGCTGGGAAATGAAATATCTTCTCCTAAAAACTAGACAGAAGCATTCTCAGAAACTTCTGTGTGATGAGTGCATTCAACTCACAGACTTGAACACTGCTTTTGATAGAGCAGTTTGGAAACACTCCTTTTGTAAAATCTGCAAGTGTTTATTTGGAGCGCTTTGAGGCCTATCCTGGAAAAGGAAATATCTTCACATAATAACTAGACAGAAGCATTCTCAGAAACTTCTTTGTGATGAGTGCATTCTACTCACAGAGTTGAACCTTCTTTGTGATGGAAGAGTTTTCAAACTCTCTTTTTGTAGAATCTGCAAGTGCACATTTGGAACTGTTGGAGGCCAACGCTGGAAAAGGAAACATCCTCACATAGAAACTAGACAGAAGCATTCTCAGAAACTTGCTTGTGACGAGTGCATTCAACTCACAGACTTGAACTTTTCTTTTGAAAGAGCAGTTTTGGAACACTCTTTTTGTAGAATCTGCTAGTGTATATTTGGAGCGCTATGAGGCCTATGCTGGGAAATGAAATATCTTCACCTAAAAACTAGACGGAAGCATTCTCAGAAAACTCTGTGTGATGAGTGCATTCAACTCACAGACTTGAACGTTCCTTTTGATAGAACAGTTTTGAAACACTCCTTTTTTAGAATCTGCAAGTCTTTATTTCGAGGGCTTGGAGGCCTATGCTGGAAAAGGAAATGTCTTCAAATAACAACTACACAGAAGCATTCTCAGAAACTTCTTTGTGATGAGTGCCTTCAACTCACAGACTTGAACCTTCCTTTTGAAAGAGCAGTTTTGAAACACTCTTTTTGTAGAATCTGCAAGTGGATATTTGGAGCGCTTTGAGGCCTATGCTGGGATATGAAATATCTTCTCCTAAAAACTAGACAGAAGCATTCTCAGAAACTTCTGTGTGATGAGTGCATTCAACTCACAGACTTGAACATTGCTTTTGATAGAGCAGTTTGGAAACACTCCTTTTGTAAAATCTGCAAGTGTTTATTTGGAGCGCTTTGAGGGCTATCCTGGAAAAGGAAATATCTTCACATAATAACTAGACAGAAGCATTCTCAGAAACTTCTTTGTGATGAGTGCATTCTACTCACAGAGTTGAACCTTCTTTGTGATAGAAGAGTTTTCAAACTCTCTTTTTGTAGAATCTGCAAGTGCACATTTGGAACTGTTGGAGGCCAACGCTGGAAAAGGAAACATCCTCACTTAAAAACTAGACAGAAGCATTCTCAGAAACTTGCTTCTGACGAGTGCATTCAACTCACAGACTTGAACTTTTCTTTTGAAAGAGCAGTTTTGGAACACTCTTTTTGTAGAATCTGCTAGTGTATATTTGGAGCGCTGTGAGGCCTATGCTGGGAAATGAAATATCTTCACCTAAAAACTAGACGGAAGCAATCTCCGAAACTTCTGTGTGATGAGTGCATTCAACTCACAGACTTGAACGTTCCTTTTGATAGAACAGTTTTGAAACACTCCTTTTGTAGAATCTGCAAGTGTTTATTTCGAGTGCTTGGGGGCCTATGCTGGAAAAGGAAATGTCTTCAAATAACAACTACACAGAAGCATTCTCAGAAACTTCTTTGTGATGAGTGCCTTCAACTCACAGACTTGAACCTTCCTTTTGAAAGAGCAGTTTTGAAACACTCTTTTTGTAGAATCTGCAAGTGGATATTTGGAGCGCTTTGAGGCCTATGCTGGGAAATGAAATATCTTCTCCTAAAAACTAGACAGAAGCATTCTCAGAAACTTCTGTGTGATGAGTGCATTCAACTCACAGACTTGAACATTGCTTTTGATAGAGCAGTTTGGAAACACTCCTTTTGTAAAATCTGCAAGTGTTTATTTGGAGCGCTTTGAGGCCTATCCTGGAAAAGGAAATATCTTCACACAATAACTAGACAGAAGCATTCTCAGAAACTTCTTTGGATGAGTGCATTCTACTCACAGAGTTGAACCTTCTGTGTGATAGAAGAGTTTTCAAACTCTCTTTTTGTAGAATCTGCAAGTGCACATTTGGAACTGTTGGAGGCCAAAGCTGGAAAAGGAAACATCCTCACATAGAAACTAGACAGAAGCATTCTCAGAAACTTGCTTGTGACGAGTGCATTCAACTCACAGACTTGAACTTTTCTTTTGAAAGAGCAGTTTTGGAACACTCTTTTTGTAGAGTCTGCTAGTGTATATTTGGAGCGCTGTGAGGCCTATGCTGGGAAATGAAATATCTTCACCTAAAAACTAGACGGAAGCATTCTCAGAAACTTCTGTGTGATGAGTGCATTCAACTCACAGACTTGAACGTTTCTTTTGATAGAACAGTTTTGAAACACTCCTTTTGTAGAATCTGCAAGTGTTTATTTCGAGTGCTTGGGGGCCTATGCTGGAAAAGGAAATGTCTTCAAATAACAACTACACAGAAGCATTCTCAGAAACTTCTTTGTGATGAGTGCCTTCAACTCACAGACTTGAACCTTCCTTTTGAAAGGGCAGTTTTGAAACACTCTTTTTGTAGAATCTGCAAGTGGATATTTGGAGCGCTTTGAGGCCTATGCTGGGAAATGGAATATCTTCTCCTAAAAACTAGACGGAAGCATTCTCAGAAACTTCTGTGTGATGAGTGCATTCAACTCACAGACTTGAACGTTTCTTTTGATAGAACAGTTTTGAAACACTCCTTTTGTAGAATCTGCAAGTGTTTATTTCGAGTGCTTGGGGGCCTATGCTGGAAAAGGAAATGTCTTCAAATAACAACTACACAGAAGCATTCTCAGAAACTTCTTTGTGATGAGTGCCTTCAACTCACAGACTTGAACCTTCCTTTTGAAAGGGCAGTTTTGAAACACTCTTTTTGTAGAATCTGCAAGTGGATATTTGGAGCGCTTTGAGGCCTATGCTGGGAAATGGAATATCTTCTCCTAAAAACTAGACAGAAGCATTCTCAGAAACTTCTGTGTGATGAGTGCATTCAACTCACAGACTTGAACATTGCTTTTGATAGAGCAGTTTGGAAACACTCCTTTTGTAAAATCTGCAAGTGTTTATTTGGAGCGCTTTGAGGCCTATCCTGGAAAAGGAAATATCCTCACATAATAACTAGACAGAAGCATTCTCAGAAACTTCTTTGTGATGAGTGCATTCTACTCACAGAGTTGAACCTTCTTTGGGATAGAAGAGTTTTCAAACTCTCTTTTTGTAGAATCTGCAAGTGCACATTTGGAACTGTTGGAGGCCAACGCTGGAAAAGGAAACATCCTCACATAGAAACTAGACAGAAGCATTCTCAGAAACTTGCTTGGACGAGTGCATTCAACTCACAGACTTGAACCTTTCTTTTGAAAGAGCAGTTTTGGAACACTCTTTTTGTAGAATCTGCTAGTGTATATTTGGAGCGCTGTGAGGCCTATGCTGGGAAATGAAATATCTTCACCTAAAAACTAGACGGAATCATTCTCAGAAACTTCTGTGTGATGAGTGCATTCAACTCACAGACTTGAACTTTCCTTTTGATAGAACAGTTTTGAAACACTCCTTTTGTACAATCTGCAAGTGTTTATTTCGAGCGCTTGGAGGCCTATGCTGGAAAAGGAAGTGTCTTCAAATAAGAACTACACAGAAGCATTCTCAGAAACTTCTTTGTGATGAGTGCATTCAACTCACAGACTTGAACCTTCCTTTTGAAAGAGCAGTTTTGAAACACTCTTTTTGTAGAATCTGCAAGTGGATATTTGGAGCGCTTTGAGGCCTATGCTGGGTAATGAAATATCTTCTCCTAAAAACTAGACAGAAGCATTCTCAGAAACTTCTGTGTGATGAGTGCATTCAAATCTCAGCCTTGAACATTGCTTTTGATAGAGCAGTTTGGAAACACTCCTTTTGTAAAATCTGCAACTGTTTATTTGGAGCGCTTTGAGGCCTATCCTGGAAAAGGAAATATCCTCACATAATAACTAGACAGAAGCATTCTCAGAAACTTCTTTGGATGACTGCATTCTACTCACAGAGTTGAACATTCTTTGTGATAGAAGAGTTTTCAAACTCTCTTTTTGTAGAATCTGCAAGTGCACTTTTGGAACTGTTGGAGGCCAACGCTGGAAAAGGAAACATCCTCACATAGAAACTAGACAGAAGCATTCTCAGAAACTTGCTTGTGACGAGTGCATTCAACTCACAGACTTGAACCTTTCTTTTGAAAGAGCAGTTTTGGAACACTCTTTTTGTAGAATCTGCTAGTGTATATTTGGAGCGCTGTGAGGCCTATGCTGGGAAATGAAATATCTTCACCTAAAAACTAGACGGAAGCATTCTGAGAAACTTCTGTGTGATGAGTGCATTCAACTCACAGACTTGAACGTTCCTTTTTATAGAACAGTTTTGAAACACTCCTTTTGTAGAATCTGCAAGTGTTTCTTTCGAGTGCTTGGAGGCCTATGCTGGAAAAGGAAATGTCTTCAAATAACAACTACACAGAAGCATTCTCAGAAACTTCTTTGTGATGAGTGCATTCAACTCACAGACTTGAACCTTCCTTTTGAAAGAGCAGTTTTGAAACACTCTTTTTGTAGAATCTGCAAGTTGATATTTGGAGCACTTTGAGGCCTATGCTGGGAAATGAAATATCTTCTCCTAAAAACTAGACAGAAGCATTCTCAGAAACTTCTGTGTGATGAGTGCATTCAACTCACAGTCTTGAACACTGCTTTTGATAGAGCAGTTTGGAAACACTCCTTTTGTAAAATCTGCAAGTGTTTATTTGGAGCGCATTGAGGCCTATCCTGGAAAAGGAAATATCTTCACATAATAACTAGACAGAAGCATTCTCAGAAACTTCTTTGTGATGAGTGCATTCTACGCACAGAGTTGAACCTTCTTTGTGATAGAAGAGTTTTCAAACTCTCTTTTTGTAGAATCTGCAAGTGCACATTTGGAACTGTTGGAGGCCAACGCTGGAAAAGGAAACATCCTCACTTAGAAAGTAGACAGAAGCATTCTCAGAAACTTGCTTGTGACGAGTGCATTCAACTCACAGACTTGAACCTTTCTTTTGAAAGAGCAGTTTTGGAACACTCTTTTTGTAGAATCTGCTAGTGTATATTTGGAGCGCTGTGAGGCCTATGCTGGGAAATGAAATATCTTCACCTAAAAACTAGACGGAAGCATTCTCAGAAACTTCTGTGTGATGAGTGCATTCAACTCACAGGCTTGAACGTTCCTTTTGATAGAACAGTTTTGAAACACTCCTTTTGTAGAATCTGCAAGTGTTTATTTCGAGTGCTTGGGGGCCTATGCTGGAAAAGGAAATGTCTTCAAATAACAACTACACAGAAGCATTCTCAGAAACTTCTTTGTGATGAGTGCATTCAACTCACAGACTTGAACCTTCCTTTTGAAAGAGCAGTTTTGAAACACTCTTTTTGTAGAATCTGCAAGTGGATATTTGGATCGCTTTGAGGCCTATGCTGGGAAATGAAATATCTTCTCCTAAAAACTTGAGAGAAGCATTCTCAGAAACTTCTGTGTGATGAGTGCATTCAACTCACAGACTTGAACACTGCTTTTGATAGAGCAGTTTGGAAACACTCCTTTTGTAAAATCTGCAAGTGTTTATTTAGAGCGCTTTGAGGCCTATCCTGGAAAAGGAAATATCGTCACATAATAACTAGACAGAAGCATTCTCAGAAACTTCTTTGTGATGAGTGCATTCTACTCACGGAGTTGAACCTTCTTTGTGATAGAAGAGTTTTCAATCTCTCTTTCTGTAGTGTCTGCAAGTGCACATTTGGAACTGTTGGAGGCCAACGCTGGAAAAGGAAACATCCTCACATAGAAACTAGACAGAAGCATTCTCAGAAACTTGCTTGTGACGAGTGCATTCAACTCACAGACTTGAACCTTTCTTTTGAAAGAGCAGTTTTGGAACACTCTTTTTGTAGAATCTGCTAGTGTATATTTGGAGCGCTGTGAGGCCTATGCTGGGAAATGAAATATCTTCACCTAAAAACTAGACGGAAGCATTCTCAGAAACTTCTGTGTGATGGGTGCATTCAACTCACAGACTTGAACGTTCCTTTTGATAGAACAGTTTTGAAACACTCCTTTTGTAGAATCTGCAAGTGTTTCTTTCGAGTGCTAGGAGGCCTATGGTGGAAAAGGAAATGTCTTCAAATAACAACTACACAGAAGCATTCTCAGAAACTTCTTTGTGATGAGTGCATTCAACTCACAGACTTGAACCTTCCTTTTGAAAGAGCAGTTTTGAAACACTCTTTTTGTAGAATCTGCTAGTGTATATTTGGAGCACTTTGAGGCCTATGCTGGGAAATGAAATATCTTCACATAAAAACTAGACGGAAGCATTCTCAGAAACTTCTGTGTGATGAGTGCATTCAACTCACAGACTTGAATGTTCCATTTGATAGAACAGTTTTGAAACACTCCTTTTGTACAATCTGCAAGTGTTTATTTCGAGTGCTTGGAGGCCTATGCTGGAAAAGGAAATGTCTTCAAATAACAACTACACAGAAGCATTCTCAGAAACTTCTTTGTGATGAGTGCATTCAACTCACAGACTTGAACCTTCCTTTTGAAAGAGCAGCTTTGAAACACTCTTTTTGTAGAATCTGCAAGTGGATATTTGGAGCGCTTTGAGGCCTATGCTGGGAAATGAAATATTTTCTCCTAAAAACTAGACAGAAGCATTCTCAGAAACTTCTGTGTGATGAGTGCATTCAACTCACAGACTTGAACACTGCTTTTGATAGAGCAGTTTGGAAACACTCCTTTTGTAAAATCTGCGTGTTTATTTGGAGCGCTTTGAGGCCTATCCTGGAAAAGGAAATATATTCACATAATAACTAGACCGAAGCATTCTCAGAAACTACTTTGTGATGAGTGCATTCTACTCACAGAGTTGAACCTTCTTTGTGATAGAAGAGTTTTCAAACTCTCTTTTTGTAGAATCTGCAAGTGCACATTTGGAACTCTTGGAGGCCAACGCTGGAAAAGGAAATATCCTTACATAGAAACTAGACAGAAGCATTCTCAGAAAGTTGCTTGGACGAGTGCATTCAACTCACAGACTTGAACCTTTCTTTTGAAAGAGCAGTTTTGGAACACTCTTTTTGTAGAATCTGCTAGTGTATATTTGGAGCGCTGTGAGGCCTATGCTGGGAAATGAAATAATTTCACCTAAAAACTAGACGGAAGCATTCTCAGAAACTTCTGTGTGATGAGTGCATTCAACTCCCAGACTTGAACGTTCCTTTTGATAGAACAGTTTTGAAACACTCCTTTTGTAGAATCTGCAAGTGTTTATTTCGAGTGCTTGGAGGCCTATGCTGGAAAAGGAAATGTCTTCAAATAACAACTACACAGAAGCATTCTCAGAAACTCCTTTGTGATGAGTGCATTCAACTCACAGACTTGAACCTTCCTTTTGAAAGAGCAGCTTTGAAACACTCTTTTTGTAGAATCTGCAAGTGGATATTTGGAGCGCTTTGAGGTCTATGCTGTGATATGAAATATCTTCTCCTAAAAACTAGACAGAAGCATTCTCAGAAACTTCTGTGTGATGAGTGCATTCAACTCACAGACTTGAACATTGCTTTTGATAGAGCAGTTTGGAAACACTCCTTTTGTAAAATCTGCAAGTGTTTATTTGGAGCGCTTTGAGGCCTATCCTGGAAAAGGAAATATCCTCACATAATAACTAGACAGAAGCATTCTCAGAAACTTCTTTGTGATGAGTGCATTCTACTCACAGAGTTGAACCTTCTTTGTGATAGAAGAGTTTTCAAACTCTCTTTTTGTAGAATCTGCAAGTGCACATTTGGAACTGTTGGAGTCCAACGCTGGAAAAGGAAACATCCTCACATAGAAACTAGACAGAAGCATTCTCAGAAACTTGCTTGTGACGAGTGCATTCAACTCACAGACTTGAACCTTTCTTTTGAAAGAGCAGTTTTGGAACACTCTTTTTGTAGAATCTGCTAGTGTATATTTGGAGCGCTGTGAGGCCTATGCTGGGAAATGAAATATCTTCACCTAAAAACTAGACGGAAGCATTCTCAGAAACTTCTGTGTGATGAGTGCATTCAACTCACAGACTTGAACGTTCCTTTTGATAGAACAGTTTTGAAACACTCCTTTTGTAGAATCTGCAAGTGTTTATTTCGAGTGCTTGGAGGCCTATGCTGGAAAAGGAAATGTCTTCAAATAACAACTACACAGAAGCATTCTCAGAAACTCCTTTGTGATGAGTGCATTCAACTCACAGACTTGAACCTTCCTTTTGAAAGAGCAGCTTTGAAACACTCTTTTTGTAGAATCTGCAAGTGGATATTTGGAGCGCTTTGAGGCCTATGCTGGGAAATGAAATATCTTCTCCTAAAAACTAGACAGAAGCATTCTCAGAAACTTCTGTGTGATGAGTGCATTCAACTCACAGACTTGAACATTGCTTTTGATAGAGCAGTTTGGAAACACTCCTTTTGTAAAATCTGCAAGTGTTTATTTGGAGCGCTTTGAGGCCTATCCTGGAAAAGGAAATATCCTCACATAATAACTAGACAGAAGCATTCTCAGAAACTTCTTTGTGATGAGTGCATTCTACTCACAGAGTTGAACCTTCTTTGTGATAGAAGAGTTTTCAAACTCTCTTTTTGTAGAATCTGCAAGTGCACATTTGGAACTGTTGGAGTCCAACGCTGGAAAAGGAAACATCCTCACATAGAAACTAGACAGAAGCATTCTCAGAAACTTGCTTGTGACGAGTGCATTCAACTCACAGACTTGAACCTTTCTTTTGAAAGAGCAGTTTTGGAACACTCTTTTTGTAGAATCTGCTAGTGTATATTTGGAGCGCTGTGAGGCCTATGCTGGGAAATGAAATATCTTCACCTAAAAACTAGACGGAAGCATTCTGAGAAACTTCTGTGTGATGAGTGCATTCAACTCACAGACTTGAACGTTCCTTTTTATAGAACAGTTTTGAAACACTCCTTTTGTAGAATCTGCAAGTGTTTCTTTCGAGTGCTTGGAGGCCTATGCTGGAAAAGGAAATGTCTTCAAATAACAACTACACAGAAGCATTCTCAGAAACTTCTTTGTGATGAGTGCATTCAACTCACAGACTTGAACCTTCCTTTTGAAAGAGCAGTTTTGAAACACTCTTTTTGTAGAATCTGCAAGTTGATATTTGGAGCACTTTGAGGCCTATGCTGGGAAATGAAATATCTTCTCCTAAAAACTAGACAGAAGCATTCTCAGAAACTTCTGTGTGATGAGTGCATTCAACTCACAGTCTTGAACACTGCTTTTGATAGAGCAGTTTGGAAACACTCCTTTTGTAAAATCTGCAAGTGTTTATTTGGAGCGCATTGAGGCCTATCCTGGAAAAGGAAATATCTTCACATAATAACTAGACAGAAGCATTCTCAGAAACTTCTTTGTGATGAGTGCATTCTACGCACAGAGTTGAACCTTCTTTGTGATAGAAGAGTTTTCAAACTCTCTTTTTGTAGAATCTGCAAGTGCACATTTGGAACTGTTGGAGTCCAACGCTGGAAAAGGAAACATCCTCACTTAGAAAGTAGACAGAAGCATTCTCAGAAACTTGCTTGTGACGAGTGCATTCAACTCACAGACTTGAACCTTTCTTTTGAAAGAGCAGTTTTGGAACACTCTTTTTGTAGAATCTGCTAGTGTATATTTGGAGCGCTGTGAGGCCTATGCTGGGAAATGAAATATCTTCACCTAAAAACTAGACGGAAGCATTCTCAGAAACTTCTGTGTGATGAGTGCATTCAACTCACAGGCTTGAACGTTCCTTTTGATAGAACAGTTTTGAAACACTCCTTTTGTAGAATCTGCAAGT
Source organism: Pongo pygmaeus (assembly GCF_028885625.2). NCBI lineage: Eukaryota > Metazoa > Chordata > Mammalia > Primates > Hominidae > Pongo > Pongo pygmaeus. The sequence continues at coordinate 42,097,833 of NC_072392.2, forward strand.
GTTTATTTCGAGTGCTTGGGGGCCTATGCTGGAAAAGGAAATGTCTTCAAATAACAACTACACAGAAGCATTCTCAGAAACTTCTTTGTGATGAGTGCATTCAACTCACAGACTTGAACCTTCCTTTTGAAAGAGCAGTTTTGAAACACTCTTTTTGTAGAATCTGCAAGTGGATATTTGGATCGCTTTGAGGCCTATGCTGGGAAATGAAATATCTTCTCCTAAAAACTTGAGAGAAGCATTCTCAGAAACTTCTGTGTGATGAGTGCATTCAACTCACAGACTTGAACACTGCTTTTGATAGAGCAGTTTGGAAACACTCCTTTTGTAAAATCTGCAAGTGTTTATTTAGAGCGCTTTGAGGCCTATCCTGGAAAAGGAAATATCGTCACATAATAACTAGACAGAAGCATTCTCAGAAACTTCTTTGTGATGAGTGCATTCTACTCACGGAGTTGAACCTTCTTTGTGATAGAAGAGTTTTCAATCTCTCTTTCTGTAGTGTCTGCAAGTGCACATTTGGAACTGTTGGAGGCCAACGCTGGAAAAGGAAACATCCTCACATAGAAACTAGACAGAAGCATTCTCAGAAACTTGCTTGTGACGAGTGCATTCAACTCACAGACTTGAACCTTTCTTTTGAAAGAGCAGTTTTGGAACACTCTTTTTGTAGAATCTGCTAGTGTATATTTGGAGCGCTGTGAGGCCTATGCTGGGAAATGAAATATCTTCACCTAAAAACTAGACGGAAGCATTCTCAGAAACTTCTGTGTGATGGGTGCATTCAACTCACAGACTTGAACGTTCCTTTTGATAGAACAGTTTTGAAACACTCCTTTTGTAGAATCTGCAAGTGTTTCTTTCGAGTGCTAGGAGGCCTATGGTGGAAAAGGAAATGTCTTCAAATAACAACTACACAGAAGCATTCTCAGAAACTTCTTTGTGATGAGTGCATTCAACTCACAGACTTGAACCTTCCTTTTGAAAGAGCAGTTTTGAAACACTCTTTTTGTAGAATCTGCTAGTGTATATTTGGAGCACTTTGAGGCCTATGCTGGGAAATGAAATATCTTCACATAAAAACTAGACGGAAGCATTCTCAGAAACTTCTGTGTGATGAGTGCATTCAACTCACAGACTTGAATGTTCCATTTGATAGAACAGTTTTGAAACACTCCTTTTGTACAATCTGCAAGTGTTTATTTCGAGTGCTTGGAGGCCTATGCTGGAAAAGGAAATGTCTTCAAATAACAACTACACAGAAGCATTCTCAGAAACTTCTTTGTGATGAGTGCATTCAACTCACAGACTTGAACCTTCCTTTTGAAAGAGCAGCTTTGAAACACTCTTTTTGTAGAATCTGCAAGTGGATATTTGGAGCGCTTTGAGGCCTATGCTGGGAAATGAAATATTTTCTCCTAAAAACTAGACAGAAGCATTCTCAGAAACTTCTGTGTGATGAGTGCATTCAACTCACAGACTTGAACACTGCTTTTGATAGAGCAGTTTGGAAACACTCCTTTTGTAAAATCTGCGTGTTTATTTGGAGCGCTTTGAGGCCTATCCTGGAAAAGGAAATATATTCACATAATAAGTAGACCGAAGCATTCTCAGAAACTACTTTGTGATGAGTGCATTCTACTCACAGAGTTGAACCTTCTTTGTGATAGAAGAGTTTTCAAACTCTCTTTTTGTAGAATCTGCAAGTGCACATTTGGAACTCTTGGAGGCCAACGCTGGAAAAGGAAATATCCTTACATAGAAACTAGACAGAAGCATTCTCAGAAAGTTGCTTGGACGAGTGCATTCAACTCACAGACTTGAACCTTTCTTTTGAAAGAGCAGTTTTGGAACACTCTTTTTGTAGAATCTGCTAGTGTATATTTGGAGCGCTGTGAGGCCTATGCTGGGAAATGAAATATCTTCACCTAAAAACTAGACGGAAGCATTCTCAGAAACTTCTGTGTGATGAGTGCATTCAACTCCCAGACTTGAACGTTCCTTTTGATAGAACAGTTTTGAAACACTCCTTTTGTAGAATCTGCAAGTGTTTATTTCGAGTGCTTGGAGGCCTACGCTGGAAAAGGAAATGTCTTCAAATAACAACTACACAGAAGCATTCTCAGAAACTCCTTTGTGATGAGTGCATTCAACTCACAGACTTGAACCTTCCTTTTGAAAGAGCAGCTTTGAAACACTCTTTTTGTAGAATCTGCAAGTGGATATTTGGAGCGCTTTGAGGTCTATGCTGTGATATGAAATATCTTCTCCTAAAAACTAGACAGAAGCATTCTCAGAAACTTCTGTGTGATGAGTGCATTCAACTCACAGACTTGAACATTGCTTTTGATAGAGCAGTTTGGAAACACTCCTTTTGTAAAATCTGCGTGTTTATTTGGAGCGCTTTGAGGCCTATCCTGGAAAAGGAAATATCCTCACATAATAACTAGACAGAAGCATTCTCAGAAACTTCTTTGTGATGAGTGCATTCTACTCACAGAGTTGAACCTTCTTTGTGATAGAAGAGTTTTCAAACTCTCTTTTTGTAGAATCTGCAAGTGCACATTTGGAACTGTTGGAGTCCAACGCTGGAAAAGGAAACATCCTCACATAGAAACTAGACAGAAGCATTCTCAGAAACTTGCTTGTGACGAGTGCATTCAACTCACAGACTTGAACCTTTCTTTTGAAAGAGCAGTTTTGGAACACTCTTTTTGTAGAATCTGCTAGTGTATATTTGGAGCGCTGTGAGGCCTATGCTGGGAAATGAAATATCTTCACCTAAAAACTAGACGGAAGCATTCTCAGAAACTTCTGTGTGATGAGTGCATTCAACTCACAGACTTGAACGTTCCTTTTGATAGAACAGTTTTGAAACACTCCTTTTGTAGAATCTGCAAGTGTTTATTTCGAGTGCTTGGAGGCCTATGCTGGAAAAGGAAATGTCTTCAAATAACAACTACACAGAAGCATTCTCAGAAACTCCTTTGTGATGAGTGCATTCAACTCACAGACTTGAACCTTCCTTTTGAAAGAGCAGCTTTGAAACACTCTTTTTGTAGAATCTGCAAGTGGATATTTGGAGCGCTTTGAGGCCTATGCTGGGAAATGAAATATCTTCTCCTAAAAACTAGACAGAAGCATTCTCAGAAACTTCTGTGTGATGAGTGCATTCAACTCACAGACTTGAACATTGCTTTTGATAGAGCAGTTTGGAAACACTCCTTTTGTAAAATCTGCAAGTGTTTATTTGGAGCGCTTTGAGGCCTATCCTGGAAAAGGAAATATCCTCACATAATAACTAGACAGAAGCATTCTCAGAAACTTCTTTGTGATGAGTGCATTCTACTCACAGAGTTGAACCTTCTTTGTGATAGAAGAGTTTTCAAACTCTCTTTTTGTAGAATCTGCAAGTGCACATTTGGAACTGTTGGAGTCCAACGCTGGAAAAGGAAACATCCTCACATAGAAACTAGACAGAAGCATTCTCAGAAACTTGCTTGTGACGAGTGCATTCAACTCACAGACTTGAACCTTTCTTTTGAAAGAGCAGTTTTGGAACACTCTTTTTGTAGAATCTGCTAGTGTATATTTGGAGCGCTGTGAGGCCTATGCTGGGAAATGAAATATCTTCACCTAAAAACTAGACGGAAGCATTCTGAGAAACTTCTGTGTGATGAGGGAATTCAACTCACAGACTTGAACGTTCCTTTTTATAGAACAGTTTTGAAACACTCCTTTTGTAGAATCTGCAAGTGTTTATTTCGAGTGCTTGGAGGCCTATGCTGGAAAAGGAAATGTCTTCAAATAACAACTACACAGAAGCATTCTCAGAAACTTCTTTGTGATGAGTGCATTCAACTCACAGACTTGAACCTTCCTTTTGAAAGAGCAGTTTTGAAACACTCTTTTTGTAGAATCTGCAAGTTGATATTTGGAGCACTTTGAGGCGTATGCTGGGAAATGAAATATCTTCTCCTAAAAACTAGACAGAAGCATTCTCAGAAACTTCTGTGTGATGAGTGCATTCAACTCACAGTCTTGAACACTGCTTTTGATAGAGCAGTTTGGAAACACTCCTTTTGTAAAATCTGCAAGTGTTTATTTGGAGCGCATTGAGGCCTATCCTGGAAAAGGAAATATCTTCACATAATAACTAGACAGAAGCATTCTCAGAAACTTCTTTGTGATGAGTGCATTCTACGCACAGAGTTGAACCTTCTTTGTGATAGAAGAGTTTTCAAACTCTCTTTTTGTAGAATCTGCAAGTGCACATTTGGAACTGTTGGAGTCCAACGCTGGAAAAGGAAACATCCTCACTTAGAAAGTAGACAGAAGCATTCTCAGAAACTTGCTTGTGACGAGTGCATTCAACTCACAGACTTGAACCTTTCTTTTGAAAGAGCAGTTTTGGAACACTCTTTTTGTAGAATCTGCTAGTGTATATTTGGAGCGCTGTGAGGCCTATGCTGGGAAATGAAATATCTTCACCTAAAAACTAGACGGAAGCATTCTCAGAAACTTCTGTGTGATGAGTGCATTCAACTCACAGGCTTGAACGTTCCTTTTGATAGAACAGTTTTGAAACACTCCTTTTGTAGAATCTGCAAGTGTTTATTTCGAGTGCTTGGGGGCCTATGCTGGAAAAGGAAATGTCTTCAAATAACAACTACACAGAAGCATTCTCAGAAACTTCTTTGTGATGAGTGCATTCAACTCACAGACTTGAACCTTCCTTTTGAAAGAGCAGTTTTGAAACACTCTTTTTGTAGAATCTGCAAGTGGATATTTGGATCGCTTTGAGGCCTATGCTGGGAAATGAAATATCTTCTCCTAAAAACTTGAGAGAAGCATTCTCAGAAACTTCTGTGTGATGAGTGCATTCAACTCACAGACTTGAACACTGCTTTTGATAGAGCAGTTTGGAAACACTCCTTTTGTAAAATCTGCAAGTGTTTATTTAGAGCGCTTTGAGGCCTATCCTGGAAAAGGAAATATCGTCACATAATAACTAGACAGAAGCATTCTCAGAAACTTCTTTGTGATGAGTGCATTCTACTCACGGAGTTGAACCTTCTTTGTGATAGAAGAGTTTTCAATCTCTCTTTCTGTAGAGTCTGCAAGTGCACATTTGGAACTGTTGGAGGCCAACGCTGGAAAAGGAAACATCCTCTCATAGAAACTAGACAGAAGCATTCTCAGAAACTTGCTTGTGACGAGTGCATTCAACTCACAGACTTGAACCTTTCTTTTGAAAGAGCAGTTTTGGAACACTCTTTTTGTAGAATCTGCTAGTGTATATTTGGAGCGCTGTGAGGCCTATGCTGGGAAATGAAATATCTTCACCTAAAAACTAGACGGAAGCATTCTCAGAAACTTCTGTGTGATGGGTGCATTCAACTCACAGACTTGAACGTTCCTTTTGATAGAACAGTTTTGAAACACTCCTTTTGTAGAATCTGCAAGTGTTTCTTTCGAGTGCTAGGAGGCCTATGGTGGAAAAGGAAATGTCTTCAAATAACAACTACACAGAAGCATTCTCAGAAACTTCTTTGTGATGAGTGCATTCAACTCACAGACTTGAACCTTCCTTTTGAAAGACCAGTTTTGAAACACTCTTTTTGTAGAATCTGCTAGTGTATATTTGGAGCACTTTGAGGCCTATGCTGGGAAATGAAATATCTTCACATAAAAACTAGACGGAAGCATTCTCAGAAACTTCTGTGTGATGAGTGCATTCAACTCACAGACTTGAATGTTCCATTTGATAGAACAGTTTTGAAACACTCCTTTTGTACAATCTGCAAGTGTTTATTTCGAGTGCTTGGAGGCCTATGCTGGAAAAGGAAATGTCTTCAAATAACAACTACACAGAAGCATTCTCAGAAACTTCTTTGTGATGAGTGCATCCAACTCACAGACTTGAACCTTCCTTTTGAAAGAGCAGCTTTGAAACACTCTTTTTGTAGAATCTGCAAGTGGATATTTGGAGCGCTTTGAGGCCTATGCTGGGAAATGAAATATCTTCTCCTAAAAACTAGACAGAAGCATTCTCAGAAACTTCTGTGTGATGAGTGCATTCAACTCACAGACTTGAACACTGCTTTTGATAGAGCAGTTTGGAAACACTCCTTTTGTAAAATCTGCGTGTTTATTTGGACCGCTTTGAGGCCTATCCTGGAAAAGGAAATATCTTCACATAATAACTAGACCGAAGCATTCTCAGAAACTACTTTGTGATGAGTGCATTCTACTCACAGAGTTGAACCTTCTTTGTGATAGAAGAGTTTTCAAACTCTCTTTTTGTAGAATCTGCAAGTGCACATTTGGAACTCTTGGAGGCCAACGCTGGAAAAGGAAATATCCTCACATAGAAACTAGACAGAAGCATTCTCAGAAAGTTGCTTGGACGAGTGCATTCAACTCACAGACTTGAACCTTTCTTTTGAAAGAGCAGTTTTGGAACACTCTTTTTGTAGAATCTGCTAGTGTATATTTGGAGCGCTGTGAGGCCTATGCTGGGAAATGAAATATCTTCACCTAAAAACTAGACGGAAGCATTCTCAGAAACTTCTGTGTGATGAGTGCATTCAACTCACAGACTTGAACGTTCCTTTTGATAGAACAGTTTTGAAACACTCCTTTTGTAGAATCTGCAAGTGTTTCTTTCGAGTGCTAGGAGGCCTATGGTGGAAAAGGAAATGTCTTCAAATAACAACTACACAGAAGCATTCTCAGAAACTTCTTTGTGATGAGTGCATTCAACTCACAGACTTGAACCTTCCTTTTGAAAGAGCAGTTTTGAAACACTCTTTTTGTAGAATCTGCTAGTGTATATTTGGAGCACTTTGAGGCCTATGCTGGGAAATGAAATATCTTCACATAAAAACTAGACGGAAGCATTCTCAGAAACTTCTGTGTGATGAGTGCATTCAACTCACAGACTTGAATGTTCCATTTGATAGAACAGTTTTGAAACACTCCTTTTGTACAATCTGCAAGTGTTTATTTCGAGTGCTTGGAGGCCTATGCTGGAAAAGGAAATGTCTTCAAATAACAACTACACAGAAGCATTCTCAGAAACTTCTTTGTGATGAGTGCATTCAACTCACAGACTTGAACCTTCCTTTTGAAAGAGCAGCTTTGAAACACTCTTTTTGTAGAATCTGCAAGTGGATATTTGGAGCGCTTTGAGGCCTATGCTGGGAAATGAAATATCTTCTCCTAAAAACTAGACAGAAGCATTCTCAGAAACTTCTGTGTGATGAGTGCATTCAACTCACAGACTTGAACACTGCTTTTGATAGAGCAGTTTGGAAACACTCCTTTTGTAAAATCTGCGTGTTTATTTGGAGCGCTTTGAGGCCTATCCTGGAAAAGGAAATATCTTCACATAATAACTAGACCGAAGCATTCTCAGAAACTACTTTGTGATGAGTGCATTCTACTCACAGAGTTGAACCTTCTTTGTGATAGAAGAGTTTTCAAACTCTCTTTTTGTAGAATCTGCAAGTGCACATTTGGAACTCTTGGAGGCCAACGCTGGAAAAGGAAATATCCTCACATAGAAACTAGACAGAAGCATTCTCAGAAAGTTGCTTGGACGAGTGCATTCAACTCACAGACTTGAACCTTTCTTTTGAAAGAGCAGTTTTGGAACACTCTTTTTGTAGAATCTGCTAGTGTATATTTGGAGCGCTGTGAGGCCTATGCTGGGAAATGAAATATCTTCACCTAAAAACTAGACGGAAGCATTCTCAGAAACTTCTGTGTGATGAGTGCATTCAACTCACAGACTTGAACGTTCCTTTTGATAGAACAGTTTTGAAACACTCCTTTTGTAGAATCTGCAAGTGTTTATTTCGAGTGCTTGGAGGCCTATGCTGGAAAAGGAAATGTCTTCAAATAACAACTACACAGAAGCATTCTCAGAAACTCCTTTGTGATGAGTGCATTCAACTCACAGACTTGAACCTTCCTTTTGAAAGAGCAGCTTTGAAACACTCTTTTTGTAGAATCTGCAAGTGGATATTTGGAGCGCTTTGAGGCCTATGCTGGGAAATGAAATATCTTCTCCTAAAAACTAGACAGAAGCATTCTCAGAAACTTCTGTGTGATGAGTGCATTCAACTCACAGACTTGAACATTGCTTTTGATAGAGCAGTTTGGAAACACTCCTTTTGTAAAATCTGCAAGTGTTTATTTGGAGCGCTTTGAGGCCTATCCTGGAAAAGGAAATATCCTCACATAATAACTAGACAGAAGCATTCTCAGAAACTTCTTTGTGATGAGTGCATTCTACTCACAGAGTTGAACCTTCTTTGTGATAGAAGAGTTTTCAAACTCTCTTTTTGTAGAATCTGCAAGTGCACATTTGGAACTGTTGGAGGCCAACGCTGGAAAAGGAAACATCCTCACATAGAAACTAGACAGAAGCATTCTCAGAAACTTGCTTGGACGAGTGCATTCAACTCACAGACTTGAACCTTTCTTTTGAAAGAGCAGTTTTGGAACACTCTTTTTGTAGAATCTGCTAGTGTATATTTGGAGCGCTGGGAGGCCTATGCTGGGAAATGAAATATCTTCACCTAAAAACTAGACGGAAGCAATCTCCGAAACTTCTGTGTGATGAGTGCATTCAACTCACAGACTTGAACGTTCCTTTTGATAGAACAGTTTTGAAACACTCCTTTTGTAGAATCTGCAAGTGTTTATTTCTAGTGCTTGGGGGTCTATGCTGGAAAAGGAAATGTCTTCAAATAACAACTACACAGAAGCATTCTCAGAAACTTCTTTGTGATGAGTGCCTTCAACTCACAGACTTGAACCTTCCTTTTGAAAGAGCAGTTTTGAAACACTCTTTTTGTAGAATCTGCAAGTGGATATTTGGAGCGCTTTGAGGCCTATGCTGGGAAATGAAATATCTTCTCCTAAAAACTAGACAGAAGCATTCTCAGAAACTTCTTTGTGATGAGTGCATTCTACTCACAGAGCTGAACCTTCTTTGTGATAGAAGAGTTTTCAAACTCTCTTTTTGTAGAATCTGCAAGTGCACATTTGGAACTGTTGGAGGCCAACGCTGGAAAAGGAAACATCCTCACATAGAAACTAGACAGAAGCATTCTCAGAAACTTGCTTGTGACGAGTGCATTCAACTCACAGACTTGAACCTTTCTTTTGAAAGAGCAGTTTTGGAACACTCTTTTTGTAGAATCTGCTAGTGTATATTTGGAGCGCTGTGAGGCCTATGCTGGGAAATGAAATATCTTCACCTGAAAACTAGACGGAAGCATTCTCCGAAACTTCTGTGTGATGAGTGCATTCAACTCACAGACTTGAACGTTCCTTTTGAGAGAACAGTTTTGAAACACTCCTTTTGTAGAATCTGCAAGTGTTTATTTCGAACGCTTGGAGGCCTACGCTGGAAAAGGAAATGTCTTCAAATAACAACTACACAGAAGCATTCTCAGAAACTTCTTTGTGATGAGTGCATTCAACTCACAGACTTGAACCTTCCTTTTGAAAGAGCAGTTTTGAAACACTCTTTTTGTAGAATCTGCAAGTGGATATTTGGAGCGCTTTGAGGTCTATGCTGTGATATGAAATATCTTCTCCTAAAAACTAGACAGAAGCATTCTCAGAAACTTCTGTGTGATGAGTGCATTCAACTCACAGACTTGAACATTGCTTTTGATAGAGCAGTTTGGAAACACTCCTTTTGTAAAATCTGCAAGTGTTTATTTGGAGCGCTTTGAGGCCTATCCTGGAAAAGGAAATATCCTCACATAATAACTAGACAGAAGCATTCTCAGAAACTTCTTTGGATGAGTGCATTCTACTCACAGAGTTGAACATTCTTTGTGATAGAAGAGTTTTCAAACTCTCTTTTTGTAGAATCTGCAAGGGCACTTTTGGAACTGTTGGAGGCCAACGCTGGAAAAGGAAACATCCTCACATAGAAACTAGACAGAAGCATTCTCAGAAACTTGCTTGTGACGAGTGCATTCAACTCACAGACTTGAACCTTTCTTTTGAAAGAGCAGTTTTGGAACACTCTTTTTGTAGAATCTGCTAGTGTATATTTGGAGCGCTGTGAGGCCTATGCTGGGAAATGAAATATCTTCACCTAAAAACTAGACGGAAGCATTCTCAGAAACTTCTGTGTGATGAGTGCATTCAACTCACAGACTTGAACGTTCCTTTTGATAGAACAGTTTTGAAACACTCCTTTTGTAGAATCTGCAAGTGTTTATTTCGAGTGCTTGGAGGCCTATGCTGGAAAAGGAAATGTCTTCAAATAACAACTACACAGAAGCATTCTCAGAAACTCCTTTGTGATGAGTGCATTCAACTCACAGACTTGAACCTTCCTTTTGAAAGAGCAGCTTTGAAACACTCTTTTTGTAGAATCTGCAAGTGGATATTTGGAGCGCTTTGAGGCCTATGCTGGGAAATGAAATATCTTCTCCTAAAAACTAGACAGAAGCATTCTCAGAAACTTCTGTGTGATGAGTGCATTCAACTCACAGACTTGAACATTGCTTTTGATAGAGCAGTTTGGAAACACTCCTTTTGTAAAATCTGCAAGTGTTTATTTGGAGCGCTTTGAGGCCTATCCTGGAAAAGGAAATATCCTCACATAATAACTAGACAGAAGCATTCTCAGAAACTTCTTTGTGATGAGTGCATTCTACTCACAGAGTTGAACCTTCTTTGTGATAGAAGAGTTTTCAAACTCTCTTTTTGTAGAATCTGCAAGTGCACATTTGGAACTGTTGGAGTCCAACGCTGGAAAAGGAAACATCCTCACATAGAAACTAGACAGAAGCATTCTCAGAAACTTGCTTGTGACGAGTGCATTCAACTCACAGACTTGAACCTTTCTTTTGAAAGAGCAGTTTTGGAACACTCTTTTTGTAGAATCTGCTAGTGTATATTTGGAGCGCTGTGAGGCCTATGCTGGGAAATGAAATATCTTCACCTAAAAACTAGACGGAAGCATTCTGAGAAACTTCTGTGTGATGAGTGCATTCAACTCACAGACTTGAACGTTCCTTTTTATAGAACAGTTTTGAAACACTCCTTTTGTAGAATCTGCAAGTGTTTCTTTCGAGTGCTTGGAGGCCTATGCTGGAAAAGGAAATGTCTTCAAATAACAACTACACAGAAGCATTCTCAGAAACTTCTTTGTGATGAGTGCATTCAACTCACAGACTTGAACCTTCCTTTTGAAAGAGCAGTTTTGAAACACTCTTTTTGTAGAATCTGCAAGTTGATATTTGGAGCACTTTGAGGCCTATGCTGGGAAATGAAATATCTTCTCCTAAAAACTAGACAGAAGCATTCTCAGAAACTTCTGTGTGATGAGTGCATTCAACTCACAGTCTTGAACACTGCTTTTGATAGAGCAGTTTGGAAACACTCCTTTTGTAAAATCTGCAAGTGTTTATTTGGAGCGCATTGAGGCCTATCCTGGAAAAGGAAATATCTTCACATAATAACTAGACAGAAGCATTCTCAGAAACTTCTTTGTGATGAGTGCATTCTACGCACAGAGTTGAACCTTCTTTGTGATAGAAGAGTTTTCAAACTCTCTTTTTGTAGAATCTGCAAGTGCACATTTGGAACTGTCGGAGGCCAACGCTGGAAAAGGTAACATCCTCACTTAGAAAGTAGACAGAAGCATTCTCAGAAACTTGATTGTGACGAGTGCATTCAACTCACAGACTTGAACCTTTCTTTTGAAAGAGCAGTTTTGGAACACTCTTTTTGTAGAATCTGCTAGTGTATATTTGGAGCGCTGTGAGGCCTATGCTGGGAAATGAAATATCTTCACCTAAAAACTAGACGGAAGCATTCTCAGAAACTTCTGTGTGATGAGTGCATTCAACTCACAGGCTTGAACGTTCCTTTTGATAGAACAGTTTTGAAACACTCCTTTTGTAGAATCTGCAAGTGTTTATTTCGAGTGCTTGGGGGCCTATGCTGGAAAAGGAAATGTCTTCAAATAACAACTACACAGAAGCATTCTCAGAAACTTCTTTGTGATGAGTGCATTCAACTCACAGACTTGAACCTTCCTTTTGAAAGAGCAGTTTTCAAACACTCTTTTTGTAGAATCTGCAAGTGGATATTTGCATCGCTTTGAGGCCTATGCTGGGAAATGAAATATCTTCTCCTAAAAACTTGAGAGAAGCATTCTCAGAAACTTCTGTGTGATGAGTGCATTCAACTCACAGACTTGAACACTGCTTTTGATAGAGCAGTTTGGAAACACTCCTTTTGTAAAATCTGCAAGTGTTTATTTGGAGCGCTTTGAGGCCTATCCTGGAAAAGGAAATATCTTCACATAATAACTAGACAGAAGCATTCTCAGAAACTTCTTTGTGATTAGTGCATTCTACTCACAGAGCTGAACCTTCTTTGTGATAGAAGAGTTTTCAAACTCTCTTTTTGTAGAATCTGCAAGTGCACATTTGGAACTGTTGGAGGCCAACGCTGGAAAAGGAAACATCCTCACATAGAAACTAGACAGAAGCATTCTCAGAAACTTGCTTGGACGAGTGCATTCAACTCACAGACTTGAACCTTTCTTTTGAAAGAGCAGTTTTGGAACACTCTTTTTGTAGAATCTGCTAGTGTATATTTGGAGCGCTGTGAGGCCTATGCTGGGAAATGAAATATCTTCACCTAAAAACTAGACGGAAGCAATCTCCGAAACTTCTGTGTGATGAGTGCATTCAACTCACAGACTTGAACGTTCCTTTTGATAGAACAGTTTTGAAACACTCCTTTTGTAGAATCTGCAAGTGTTTATTTCTAGTGCTTGGGGGTCTATGCTGGAAAAGGAAATGTCTTCAAATAACAACTACACAGAAGCATTCTCAGAAACTTCTTTGTGATGAGTGCCTTCAACTCACAGACTTGAACCTTCCTTTTGAAAGAGCAGTTTTGAAACACTCTTTTTGTAGAATCTGCAAGTGGATATTTGGAGCGCTTTGAGGCCTATGCTGGGAAATGAAATATCTTCTCCTAAAAACTAGACAGAAGCATTCTCAGAAACTTCTGTGTGATGAGTGCATTCAACTCACAGATTTGAACACTGCTTTTGATAGAGCAGTTTGGAAACACTCCTTTTGTAAAATGTGCAAGTGTTTATTTGGAGCGCTTTGAGGCCTATCCTGGAAAAGGAAATATCTTCACATAATAACTAGACAGAAGCATTCTCAGAAACTTCTTTGTGATGAGTGCATTCTACTCACAGAGCTGAACCTTCTTTGTGATAGAAGAGTTTTCAAACTCTCTTTTTGTAGAATCTGCAAGTGCACATTTGGAACTGTTGGAGGCCAACGCTGGAAAAGGAAACATCCTCACATAGAAACTAGACAGAAGCATTCTCAGAAACTTGCTTGTGACGAGTGCATTCAACTCACAGACTTGAACCTTTCTTTTGAAAGAGCAGTTTTGGAACACTCTTTTTGTAGAATCTGCTAGTGTATATTTGGAGCGCTGTGAGGCCTATGCTGGGAAATGAAATATCTTCACCTAAAAACTAGACGGAAGCATTCTGAGAAACTTCTGTGTGATGAGTGCATTCAACTCACAGACTTGAACGTTCCTTTTTATAGAACAGTTTTGAAACACTCCTTTTGTAGAATCTGCAAGTGTTTCTTTCGAGTGCTTGGAGGCCTATGCTGGAAAAGGAAATGTCTTCAAATAACAACTACACAGAAGCATTCTCAGAAACTTCTTTGTGATGAGTGCATTCAACTCACAGACTTGAACCTTCCTTTTGAAAGAGCAGTTTTGAAACACTCTTTTTGTAGAATCTGCAAGTTGATATTTGGAGCACTTTGAGGCCTATGCTGGGAAATGAAATATCTTCTCCTAAAAACTAGACAGAAGCATTCTCAGAAACTTCTGTGTGATGAGTGCATTCAACTCACAGTCTTGAACACTGCTTTTGATAGAGCAGTTTGGAAACACTCCTTTTGTAAAATCTGCAAGTGTTTATTTGGAGCGCATTGAGGCCTATCCTGGAAAAGGAAATATCTTCACATAATAACTAGACAGAAGCATTCTCAGAAACTTCTTTGTGATGAGTGCATTCTACGCACAGAGTTGAACCTTCTTTGTGATAGAAGAGTTTTCAAACTCTCTTTTTGTAGAATCTGCAAGTGCACATTTGGAACTGTTGGAGGCCAACGCTGGAAAAGGTAACTTCCTCACTTAGAAAGTAGACAGAAGCATTCTCAGAAACTTGATTGTGACGAGTGCATTCAACTCACAGACTTGAACCTTTCTTTTGAAAGAGCAGTTTTGGAACACTCTTTTTGTAGAATCTGCTAGTGTATATTTGGAGCGCTGTGAGGCCTATGCTGGGAAATGAAATATCTTCACCTAAAAACTAGACGGAAGCATTCTCAGAAACTTCTGTGTGATGAGTGCATTCAACTCACAGGCTTGAACGTTCCTTTTGATAGAACAGTTTTGAAACACTCCTTTTGTAGAATCTGCAAGTGTTTATTTCGAGTGCTTGGGGGCCTATGCTGGAAAAGGAAATGTCTTCAAATAACAACTACACAGAAGCATTCTCAGAAACTTCTTTGTGATGAGTGCATTCAACTCACAGACTTGAACCTTCCTTTTGAAAGAGCAGTTTTCAAACACTCTTTTTGTAGAATCTGCAAGTGGATATTTGGATCGCTTTGAGGCCTATGCTGGGAAATGAAATATCTTCTCCTAAAAACTTGAGAGAAGCATTCTCAGAAACTTCTGTGTGATGAGTGCATTCAACTCACAGACTTGAACACTGCTTTTGATAGAGCAGTTTGGAAACACTCCTTTTGTAAAATCTGCAAGTGTTTATTTGGAGCGCTTTGAGGCCTATCCTGGAAAAGGAAATATCTTCACATAATAACTAGACAGAAGCATTCTCAGAAACTTCTTTGTGATTAGTGCATTCTACTCACAGAGCTGAACCTTCTTTGTGATAGAAGAGTTTTCAAACTCTCTTTTTGTAGAATCTGCAAGTGCACATTTGGAACTGTTGGAGGCCAACGCTGGAAAAGGAAACATCCTCACATAGAAACTAGACAGAAGCATTCTCAGAAACTTGCTTGGACGAGTGCATTCAACTCACAGACTTGAACCTTTCTTTTGAAAGAGCAGTTTTGGAACACTCTTTTTGTAGAATCTGCTAGTGTATATTTGGAGCGCTGTGAGGCCTATGCTGGGAAATGAAATATCTTCACCTAAAAACTAGACGGAAGCAATCTCCGAAACTTCTGTGTGATGAGTGCATTCAACTCACAGACTTGAACGTTCCTTTTGATAGAACAGTTTTGAAACACTCCTTTTGTAGAATCTGCAAGTGTTTATTTCTAGTGCTTGGGGGTCTATGCTGGAAAAGGAAATGTCTTCAAATAACAACTACACAGAAGCATTCTCAGAAACTTCTTTGTGATGAGTGCCTTCAACTCACAGACTTGAACCTTCCTTTTGAAAGAGCAGTTTTGAAACACTCTTTTTGTAGAATCTGCAAGTGGATATTTGGAGCGCTTTGAGGCCTATGCTGGGAAATGAAATATCTTCTCCTAAAAACTAGACAGAAGCATTCTCAGAAACTTCTGTGTGATGAGTGCATTCAACTCACAGATTTGAACACTGCTTTTGATAGAGCAGTTTGGAAACACTCCTTTTGTAAAATGTGCAAGTGTTTATTTGGAGCGCTTTGAGGCCTATCCTGGAAAAGGAAATATCTTCACATAATAACTAGACAGAAGCATTCTCAGAAACTTCTTTGTGATGAGTGCATTCTACTCACAGAGCTGAACCTTCTTTGTGATAGAAGAGTTTTCAAACTCTCTTTTTGTAGAATCTGCAAGTGCACATTTGGAACTGTTGGAGGCCAACGCTGGAAAAGGAAACATCCTCACATAGAAACTAGACAGAAGCATTCTCAGAAACTTGCTTGTGACGAGTGCATTCAACTCACAGACTTGAACCTTTCTTTTGAAAGAGCAGTTTTGGAACACTCTTTTTGTAGAATCTGCTAGTGTATATTTGGAGCGCTGTGAGGCCTATGCTGGGAAATGAAATATCTTCACCTGAAAACTAGACGGAAGCATTCTCCGAAACTTCTGTGTGATGAGTGCATTCAACTCACAGACTTGAACGTTCCTTTTGAGAGAACAGTTTTGAAACACTCCTTTTGTAGAATCTGCAAGTGTTTATTTCGAACGCTTGGAGGCCTACGCTGGAAAAGGAAATGTCTTCAAATAACAACTACACAGAAGCATTCTCAGAAACTTCTTTGTGATGAGTGCATTCAACTCACAGACTTGAACCTTCCTTTTGAAAGAGCAGTTTTGAAACACTCTTTTTGTAGAATCTGCAAGTGGATATTTGGAGCGCTTTGAGGTCTATGCTGTGATATGAAATATCTTCTCCTAAAAACTAGACAGAAGCATTCTCAGAAACTTCTGTGTGATGAGTGCATTCAACTCACAGACTTGAACCTTTCTTTTGAAAGAGCAGTTTTGAAACACTCTTTTTGTAGAATCTGCTAGTGGATATTTGGAGCAGTTTGAGGCCTATGCTGGGAAATGAAATATCTTCACATAAAAACTAGACGGAAGCATTCTCAGAAACTTCTGTCTGATGAGTGCATTCAACTCACAGACTTGAATGTTCCATTTGATAGAACAGGTTTGAAACACTCCTTTTGTAAAATCTGCAAGTGTTTATTTGGAGCGCTTTGAGGGCTATCCTGGAAAAGGAAATATCGTCACATAATAACTAGACAGAAGCATTCTCAGAAACTTCTTTGTGATGAGTGCATTCTACTCACGGAGATGAACCTTCTTTGTGATAGAAGAGTTTTCAATCTCTCTTTCTGTAGAATCTGCAAGTGCACATTTGGAACTGTTAGACGCCAACGCTGGAAAAGGAAACATCCTCACATAGAAACTAGACAGAAGCATTCTCAGAAACTTGCTTGTGACGAGTGCATTCAACTCACAGACTTGAACCTTTCTTTTGAAAGAGCAGTTTTGGAACACTCTTTTTGTAGAATCTGCTAGTGTATATTTGGAGCGCTGTGAGGCCTATGCTGGGAAATGAAATATCTTCACCTAAAAACTAGACGGAAGCATTCTCAGAAACTTCTGTGTGATGAGTGCATTCAACTCACAGACTTGAACGTTCCTTTTTATAGAACAGTTTTGAAACACTCCTTTGTAGAATCTGCAAGTGTTTCTTTCGAGAGCTTGGAGGCCTATGCTGGAAAAGGAAATGTCTTCAAATAACAACTACACAGAAGACATTCTCAGAAACTTCTTTGTGATGAGTGCATTCAACTCACAGACTTGAACCTTCCTTTTGAAAGAGCAGTTTTGAAACACTCTTTTTGTAGAATCTGCAAGTTGATATTTGGAGCACTTTGAGGCCTATGCTGGGAAATGAAATATCTTCTCCTAAAAACTAGACAGAAGCATTCTCAGAAACTTCTGTGTGATGAGTGCATTCAACTCACAGTCTTGAACACTGCTTTTGATAGAGCAGTTTGGAAACACTCCTTTTGTAAAATCTGCAAGTGTTTATTTGGAGCGCATTGAGGCCTATACTGGAAAAGGAAATATCTTCACATAATAACTAGACAGAAGCATTCTCAGAAACTTCTTTGTGATGAGTGCATTCTACGCACAGAGTTGAACCTTCTTTGTGATAGAAGAGTTTTCAAACTCTCTTTTTGTAGAATCTGCAAGTGCACATTTGGAACTGTTGGAGGCCAACGCTGGAAAAGGAAACATCCTCACTTAAAACTAGACAGAAGCATTCTCAGAAACTTGCTTGTGACGTGTGCATTCAACTCACAGACTTGAACCTTTCTTTTGAAAGAGCAGTTTTGGAACACTCTTTTTGTAGAATCTGCTAGTGTATATTTGGAGCGCTGTGAGGCCTATGCTGGGAAATGAAATATCTTCACCTAAAAACTAGACGGAAGCATTCTCAGAAACTTCTGTGTGATGAGTGCATTCAACTCGCGGGCTTGAACGTTCCTTTTGATAGAACAGTTTTGAAACACTCCTTTTGTAGAATCTGCAAGTGTTTATTTCGAGTGCTTGGGGGCCTATGCTGGAAAAGGAAATGTCTTCAAATAACAACTACACAGAAGCATTCTCAGAAACTTCTTTGTGATGAGTGCATTCAACTCACAGACTTGAACCTTCCTTTTGAAAGAGCAGTTTTGAAACACTCTTTTTGTAGAATCTGCAAGTGGATATTTGGATCGCTTTGAGGCCTATGCTGGGAAATGAAATATCTTCTCCTAAAAACTTGAGAGAAGCATTCTCAGAAACTTCTGTGTGATGAGTGCATTCAACTCACAGACTTGAACACTGCTTTTGATAGAGCAGTTTGGAAACACTCCTTTTGTAAAATCTGCAAGTGTTTATTTGGAGCGCTTTGAGGCCTATCCTGGAAAAGGAAATATCGTCACATAATAACTAGACAGAAGCATTCTCAGAAACTTCTTTGTGATGAGTGCATTCTACTCACAGAGCTGAACCTTCTTTGTGATAGAAGCGTTTTCAAACTCTCTTTTTGTAGAATCTGCAAGTGCACATTTGGAACTGTTGGAGGCCAACGCTGGAAAAGGAAACAGCCTCACATAGAAACTAGACAGAAGCATTCTCAGAAACTTGCTTGTGACGAGTGCATTCAACTCACAGACTTGAACATTTCTTTTGAAAGAGCAGTTTTGGAACACTCTTTTTGTAGAATCTTCTAGTGTATATTTGGAGCGCTGTGAGGCCTATGCTGGGAAATGAAATATCTTCACATAAAAACTAGACGGAAGCATTCTCAGAAACTTCTGTGTGATGAGTGCATTCAACTCACAGACTTGAACGTTCCTTTTGATAGAACAGTTTTGAAACACTCCTTTTGTAGAATCTGCAAGTGTTTATTTCGAGTGCTTGGAGGCCTATGCTGGAAAAGGAAATGTCTTCAAATAACAACTACACAGAAGCATTCTCAGAAACTTCTTTGTGATGAGTGCATTCAACTCACAGACTTGAACCTTCCTTTTGAAAGAGCAGTTTTGAAACACTCTTTTTGTAGAATCTGCAAGTGGATATTTGGATCGCTTTGAGGCCTATGCTGGGATATGAAATATCTTCTCCTAAAAACTAGACAGAAGCATTCTCAGAAACTTCTTTGTGATGAGTGCATTCTACGCACAGAGTTGAACCTTCTTTGTGATAGAAGAGTTTTCAAACTCTCTTTTTGTAGAATCTGCAAGTGCACATTTGGAACTGTTGGGGGCCAACGCTGGAATAGGAAACATCCTCACATAGAAACTAGACAGAAGCATTCTCAGAAACTTGCTTGTGACGAGTGCATTCAACTCACAGACTTGAACCTTTCTTTTGAAAGAGCAGTTTTGGAACACTCTTTTTGTAGAATCTGCTAGTGTATATTTGGAGCGCTGTGAGGCCTATGCTGGGAAATGAAATATCTTCACCTGAAAACTAGACGGAAGCATTCTCCGAAACTTCTGTGTGATGAGTGCATTCAACTCACAGACTTGAACGTTCCTTTTGAGAGAACAGTTTTGAAACACTCCTTTTGTAGAATCTGCAAGTGTTTATTTCGAACGCTTGGAGGCCTACGCTGGAAAAGGAAATGTCTTCAAATAACAACTACACAGAAGCATTCTCAGAAACTGCTTTGTGATGAGTGCATTCAACTCACAGACTTGAACCTTCCTTTTGAAAGAGCAGTTTTGAAACACTCTTTTTGTAGAATCTGCAAGTGGATATTTGGAGCGCTTTGAGGTCTATGCTGTGATATGAAATATCTTCTCCTAAAAACTAGACAGAAGCATTCTCAGAAACTTCTGTGTGATGAGTGCATTCAACTCACAGACTTGAACATTGCTTTTGATAGAGCAGTTTGGAAACACTCCTTTTGTAAAATCTGCAAGTGTTTATTTGGAGCGCTTTGAGGCCTATCCTGGAAAAGGAAATATCCTCACATAATAACTAGACAGAAGCATTCTCAGAAACTTCTTTGGATGAGTGCATTCTACTCACAGAGTTGAACATTCTTTGTGATAGAAGAGTTTTCAAACTCTCTTTTTGTAGAATCTGCAAGGGCACTTTTGGAACTGTTGGAGGCCAACGCTGGAAAAGGAAACATCCTCACATAGAAACTAGACAGAAGCATTCTCAGAAACTTGCTTGTGACGAGTGCATTCAACTCACAGACTTGAACCTTTCTTTTGAAAGAGCAGTTTTGGAACACTCTTTTTGTAGAATCTGCTAGTGTATATTTGGAGCGCTGTGAGGCCTATGCTGGGAAATGAAATATCTTCACCTAAAAACTAGACGGAAGCATTCTCAGAAACTTCTGTGTGATGAGTGCATTCAACTCACAGACTTGAACGTTCCTTTTGATAGAACAGTTTTGAAACACTCCTTTTGTAGAATCTGCAAGTGTTTATTTCGAGTGCTTGGAGGCCTATGCTGGAAAAGGAAATGTCTTCAAATAACAACTACACAGAAGCATTCTCAGAAACTCCTTTGTGATGAGTGCATTCAACTCACAGACTTGAACCTTCCTTTTGAAAGAGCAGCTTTGAAACACTCTTTTTGTAGAATCTGCAAGTGGATATTTGGAGCGCTTTGAGGCCTATGCTGGGAAATGAAATATCTTCTCCTAAAAACTAGACAGAAGCATTCTCAGAAACTTCTGTGTGATGAGTGCATTCAACTCACAGACTTGAACATTGCTTTTGATAGAGCAGTTTGGAAACACTCCTTTTGTAAAATCTGCAAGTGTTTATTTGGAGCGCTTTGAGGCCTATCCTGGAAAAGGAAATATCCTCACATAATAACTAGACAGAAGCATTCTCAGAAACTTCTTTGTGATGAGTGCATTCTACTCACAGAGTTGAACCTTCTTTGTGATAGAAGAGTTTTCAAACTCTCTTTTTGTAGAATCTGCAAGTGCACATTTGGAACTGTTGGAGTCCAACGCTGGAAAAGGAAACATCCTCACATAGAAACTAGACAGAAGCATTCTCAGAAACTTGCTTGTGACGAGTGCATTCAACTCACAGACTTGAACCTTTCTTTTGAAAGAGCAGTTTTGGAACACTCTTTTTGTAGAATCTGCTAGTGTATATTTGGAGCGCTGTGAGGCCTATGCTGGGAAATGAAATATCTTCACCTAAAAACTAGACGGAAGCATTCTGAGAAACTTCTGTGTGATGAGTGCATTCAACTCACAGACTTGAACACTGCTTTTGATAGAGCAGTTTGGAAACACTCCTTTTGTAAAATCTGCAAGTGTTTATTTGGAGCGCATTGAGGCCTATCCTGGAAAAGGAAATATCTTCACATAATAACTAGACAGAAGCATTCTCAGAAACTTCTTTGTGATGAGTGCATTCTACGCACAGAGTTGAACCTTCTTTGTGATAGAAGAGTTTTCAAACTCTCTTTTTGTAGAATCTGCAAGTGCACATTTGGAACTGTTGGAGGCCAACGCTGGAAAAGGTAACATCCTCACTTAGAAAGTAGACAGAAGCATTCTCAGAAACTTGATTGTGACGAGTGCATTCAACTCACAGACTTGAACCTTTCTTTTGAAAGAGCAGTTTTGGAACACTCTTTTTGTAGAATCTGCTAGTGTATATTTGGAGCGCTGTGAGGCCTATGCTGGGAAATGAAATATCTTCACCTAAAAACTAGACGGAAGCATTCTCAGAAACTTCTGTGTGATGAGTGCATTCAACTCACAGGCTTGAACGTTCCTTTTGATAGAACAGTTTTGAAACACTCCTTTTGTAGAATCTGCAAGTGTTTATTTCGAGTGCTTGGGGGCCTATGCTGGAAAAGGAAATGTCTTCAAATAACAACTACACAGAAGCATTCTCAGAAACTTCTTTGTGATGAGTGCATTCAACTCACAGACTTGAACCTTCCTTTTGAAAGAGCAGTTTTCAAACACTCTTTTTGTAGAATCTGCAAGTGGATATTTGGATCGCTTTGAGGCCTATGCTGGGAAATGAAATATCTTCTCCTAAAAACTTGAGAGAAGCATTCTCAGAAACTTCTGTGTGATGAGTGCATTCAACTCACAGACTTGAACACTGCTTTTGATAGAGCAGTTTGGAAACACTCCTTTTGTAAAATCTGCAAGTGTTTATTTGGAGCGCTTTGAGGCCTATCCTGGAAAAGGAAATATCTTCACATAATAACTAGACAGAAGTATTCTCAGAAACTTCTTTGTGATTAGTGCATTCTACTCACAGAGCTGAACCTTCTTTGTGATAGAAGAGTTTTCAAACTCTCTTTTTGTAGAATCTGCAAGTGCACATTTGGAACTGTTGGAGGCCAACGCTGGAAAAGGAAACATCCTCACATAGAAACTAGACAGAAGCATTCTCAGAAACTTGCTTGGACGAGTGCATTTAACTCACAGACTTGAACCTTTCTTTTTAAAGAGCAGTTTTGGAACACTCTTTTTGTAGAATCTGCTAGTGTATATTTGGAGCGCTGTGAGGCCTATGCTGGGAAATGAAATATCTTCACCTAAAAACTAGACGGAAGCAATCTCCGAAACTTCTGTGTGATGAGTGCATTCAACTCACAGACTTGAACGTTCCTTTTGATAGAACAGTTTTGAAACACTCCTTTTGTAGAATCTGCAAGTGTTTATTTCTAGTGCTTGGGGGTCTATGCTGGAAAAGGAAATGTCTTCAAATAACAACTACACAGAAGCATTCTCAGAAACTTCTTTGTGATGAGTGCCTTCAACTCACAGACTTGAACCTTCCTTTTGAAAGAGCAGTTTTGAAACACTCTTTTTGTAGAATCTGCAAGTGGATATTTGGAGCGCTTTGAGGCCTATGCTGGGAAATGAAATATCTTCTCCTAAAAACTAGACAGAAGCATTCTCAGAAACTTCTGTGTGATGAGTGCATTCAACTCACAGATTTGAACACTGCTTTTGATAGAGCAGTTTGGAAACACTCCTTTTGTAAAATCTGCAAGTGTTTATTTGGAGCGCTTTGAGGCCTATCCTGGAAAAGGAAATATCTTCACATAATAACTAGACGGAAGCATTCTCCGAAACTTCTGTGTGATGAGTGCATTCAACTCACAGACTTGAACGTTCCTTTTGAGAGAACAGTTTTGAAACACTCCTTTTGTAGAATCTGCAAGTGTTTATTTCGAACGCTTGGAGGCCTACGCTGGAAAAGGAAATGTCTTCAAATAACAACTACACAGAAGCATTCTCAGAAACTTCTTTGTGATGAGTGCATTCAACTCACAGACTGGAACCTTCCTTTTGAAAGAGCAGTTTTGAAACACTCTTTTTGTAGAATCTGCAAGTGGATATTTGGAGCGCTTTGAGGTCTATGCTGTGATATGAAATATCTTCTCCTAAAAACTAGACAGAAGCATTCTCAGAAACTTCTGTGTGATGAGTGCATTCAACTCACAGACTTGAACATTGCTTTTGATAGAGCAGTTTGGAAACACTCCTTTTGTAAAATCTGCAAGTGTTTATTTGGAGCGCTTTGAGGCCTATCCTGGAAAAGGAAATATCCTCACATAATAACTAGACAGAAGCATTCTCCGAAACTTCTTTGGATGAGTGCATTCTACTCACAGAGTTGAACATTCTTTGTGATAGAAGAGTTTTCAAACTCTCTTTTTGTAGAATCTGCAAGTGCACTTTTGGAACTGTTGGAGGCCAACGCTGGAAAAGGAAACATCCTCACATAGAAACTAGACAGAAGCATTCTCAGAAACTTGCTTGTGACGAGTGCATTCAACTCACAGACTTGAACGTTCCTTTTGATAGAACAGTTTTGAAACACTCCTTTTGTAGAATCTGCAAGTGTTTATTTCGAGTGCTTGGAGGCCTATGCTGGAAAAGGAAATGTCTTCAAATAACAACTACACAGAAGCATTCTCAGAAACTCCTTTGTGATGAGTGCATTCAACTCACAGACTTGAACCTTCCTTTTGAAAGAGCAGCTTTGAAACACTCTTTTTGTAGAATCTGCAAGTGGATATTTGGAGCGCTTTGAGGCCTATGCTGGGAAATGAAATATCTTCTCCTAAAAACTAGACAGAAGCATTCTCAGAAACTTCTGTGTGATGAGTGCATTCAACTCACAGACTTGAACATTGCTTTTGATAGAGCAGTTTGGAAACACTCCTTTTGTAAAATCTGCAAGTGTTTATTTGGAGCGCTTTGAGGCCCATCCTGGAAAAGGAAATATCCTCACATAATAACTAGACAGAAGCATTCTCAGAAACTTCTTTGTGATGAGTGCATTCTACTCACAGAGTTGAACCTTCTTTGTGATAGAAGAGTTTTCAAACTCTCTTTTTGTAGAATCTGCAAGTGCACATTTGGAACTGTTGGAGTCCAACGCTGGAAAAGGAAACATCCTCACATAGAAACTAGACAGAAGCATTCTCAGAAACTTGCTTGTGACGAGTGCATTCAACTCACAGACTTGAACCTTTCTTTTGAAAGAGCAGTTTTGGAACACTCTTTTTGTAGAATCTGCTAGTGTATATTTGGAGCGCTGTGAGGCCTATGCTGGGAAATGAAATATCTTCACCTAAAAACTAGACGGAAGCATTCTGAGAAACTTCTGTGTGATGAGTGCATTCAACTCACAGACTTGAACGTTCCTTTTTATAGAACAGTTTTGAAACACTCCTTTTGTAGAATCTGCAAGTGTTTCTTTCGAGTGCTTGGAGGCCTATGCTGGAAAAGGAAATGTCTTCAAATAACAACTACACAGAAGCATTCTCAGAAACTTCTTTGTGATGAGTGCATTCAACTCACAGACTTGAACCTTCCTTTTGAAAGAGCAGTTTTGAAACACTCTTTTTGTAGAATCTGCAAGTTGATATTTGGAGCACTTTGAGGCCTATGCTGGGAAATGAAATATCTTCTCCTAATAACTAGACAGAAGCATTCTCAGAAACTTCTGTGTGATGAGTGCATTCAACTCACAGTCTTGAACACTGCTTTTGATAGAGCAGTTTGGAAACACTCCTTTTGTAAAATCTGCAAGTGTTTATTTGGAGCGCATTGAGGCCTATCGTGGAAAAGGAAATATCTTCACATAATAACTAGACAGAAGCATTCTCAGAAACTTCTTTGTGATGAGTGCATTCTACGCACAGAGTTGAACCTTCTTTGTGATAGAAGAGTTTTCAAACTCTCTTTTTGTAGAATCTGCATGTGCACATTTGGAACTGTTGGAGGCCAACGCTGGAAAAGGAAACATCCTCACATAGAAACTTGACAGAAGCATTCTCAGAAACTTGCTTGTGACGAGTGCATTCAACTCACAGACTTGAACCTTTCTTTTGAAAGAGCAGTTTTGGAACACTCTTTTTGTAGAATCTGCTAGTGTATATTTGGAGCGCTGTGAGGCCTATGCTGGGAAATGAAATATCTTCACCTAAAAACTAGACGGAAGCATTCTCAGAAACTTCTGTGTGATGTGTGCATTCAACTCACAGACTTGAACGTTCCTTTTGATAGAACAGTTTTGAAACACTCCTTTTGTAGAATCTGCAAGTGTTTCTTTCGAGTGCTTGGAGGCCTATGCTGGAAAAGGAAATGTCTTCAAATAACAACTACACAGAAGCATTCTCAGAAACTTCTTTGTGATGAGTGCATTCAACTCACAGACTTGAACCTTTCTTTTCAAAGAGCAGTTTTGAAACACTCTTTTTGTAGAATCTGCTAGTGGATATTTGGAGCACTTTGAGGCCTATGCTGGGAAATGAAATATCTTCACATAAAAACTAGACGGAAGCATTCTCAGAAACTTCTGTCTGATGAGTGCATTCAACTCACAGACTTGAATGTTCCATTTGATAGAACAGGTTTGAAACACTCCTTTTGTAAAATCTGCAAGTGTTTATTTGGAGCGCTTTGAGGGCTATCCTGGAAAAGGAAATATCGTCACATAATAACTAGACAGAAGCATTCTCAGAAACTTCTTTGTGATGAGTGCATTCTACTCACGGAGATGAACCTTCTTTGTGATAGAAGAGTTTTCAATCTCTCTTTCTGTAGAATCTGCAAGTGCACATTTGGAACTGTTAGACGCCAACGCTGGAAAAGGAAACATCCTCACATAGAAACTAGACAGAAGCATTCTCAGAAACTTGCTTGTGACGAGTGCATTCAACTCACAGACTTGAACCTTTCTTTTGAAAGAGCAGTTTTGGAACACTCTTTTTGTAGAATCTGCTAGTGTATATTTGGAGCGCTGTGAGGCCTATGCTGGGAAATGAAATATCTTCACCTAAAAACTAGACGGAAGCATTCTCAGAAACTTCTGTGTGATGAGTGCATTCAACTCACAGACTTGAACGTTCCTTTTTATAGAACAGTTTTGAAACACTCCTTTGTAGAATCTGCAAGTGTTTCTTTCGAGAGCTTGGAGGCCTATGCTGGAAAAGGAAATGTCTTCAAATAACAACTACACAGAAGACATTCTCAGAAACTTCTTTGTGATGAGTGCATTCAACTCACAGACTTGAACCTTCCTTTTGAAAGAGCAGTTTTGAAACACTCTTTTTGTAGAATCTGCAAGTTGATATTTGGAGCACTTTGAGGCCTATGCTGGGAAATGAAATATCTTCTCCTAAAAACTAGACAGAAGCATTCTCAGAAACTTCTGTGTGATGAGTGCATTCAACTCACAGTCTTGAACACTGCTTTTGATAGAGCAGTTTGGAAACACTCCTTTTGTAAAATCTGCAAGTGTTTATTTGGAGCGCATTGAGGCCTATACTGGAAAAGGAAATATCTTCACATAATAACTAGACAGAAGCATTCTCAGAAACTTCTTTGTGATGAGTGCATTCTACGCACAGAGTTGAACCTTCTTTGTGATAGAAGAGTTTTCAAACTCTCTTTTTGTAGAATCTGCAAGTGCACATTTGGAACTGTTGGAGGCCAACGCTGGAAAAGGAAACATCCTCACTTAGAAACTAGACAGAAGCATTCTCAGAAACTTGCTTGTGACGTGTGCATTCAACTCACAGACTTGAACCTTTCTTTTGAAAGAGCAGTTTTGGAACACTCTTTTTGTAGAATCTGCTAGTGTATATTTGGAGCGCTGTGAGGCCTATGCTTGGAAATGAAATATCTTCACCTAAAAACTAGACGGAAGCATTCTCAGAAACTTCTGTGTGATGAGTGCATTCAACTCGCGGGCTTGAACGTTCCTTTTGATAGAACAGTTTTGAAACACTCCTTTTGTAGAATCTGCAAGTGTTTATTTCGAGTGCTTGGGGGCCTATGCTGGAAAAGGAAATGTCTTCAAATAACAACTACACAGAAGCATTCTCAGAAACTTCTTTGTGATGAGTGCATTCAACTCACAGACTTGAACCTTCCTTTTGAAAGAGCAGTTTTGAAACACTCTTTTTGTAGAATCTGCAAGTGGATATTTGGATCGCTTTGAGGCCTATGCTGGGAAATGAAATATCTTCTCCTAAAAACTTGAGAGAAGCATTCTCAGAAACTTCTGTGTGATGAGTGCATTCAACTCACAGACTTGAACACTGCTTTTGATAGAGCAGTTTGGAAACACTCCTTTTGTAAAATCTGCAAGTGTTTATTTGGAGCGCTTTGAGGCCTATCCTGGAAAAGGAAATATCGTCACATAATAACTAGACAGAAGCATTCTCAGAAACTTCTTTGTGATGAGTGCATTCTACTCACAGAGCTGAACCTTCTTTGTGATAGAAGAGTTTTCAAACTCTCTTTTTGTAGAATCTGCAAGTGCACATTTGGAACTGTTGGAGGCCAACGCTGGAAAAGGAAACAGCCTCACATAGAAACTAGACAGAAGCATTCTCAGAAACTTGCTTGGACGAGTGCATTCAACTCACAGACTTGAACCTTTCTTTTGAAAGAGCAGTTTTGGAACACTCTTTTTGTAGAATCTGCTAGTGTATATTTGGAGCGCTGGGAGGCCTATGCTGGGAAATGAAATATCTTCACCTAAAAACTAGACGGAAGCAATCTCCGAAACTTCTGTGTGATGAGTGCATTCAACTCACAGACTTGAACGTTCCTTTTGATAGAACAGTTTTGAAACACTCCTTTTGTAGAATCTGCAAGTGTTTATTTCTAGTGCTTGGGGGTCTATGCTGGAAAAGGAAATGTCTTCAAATAACAACTACACAGAAGCATTCTCAGAAACTTCTTTGTGATGAGTGCCTTCAACTCACAGACTTGAACCTTCCTTTTGAAAGAGCAGTTTTGAAACACTCTTTTTGTAGAATCTGCAAGTGGATATTTGGAGCGCTTTGAGGCCTATGCTGGGAAATGAAATATCTTCTCCTAAAAACTAGACAGAAGCATTCTCAGAAACTTCTTTGTGATGAGTGCATTCTACTCACAGAGCTGAACCTTCTTTGTGATAGAAGAGTTTTCAAACTCTCTTTTTGTAGAATCTGCAAGTGCACATTTGGAACTGTTGGAGGCCAACGCTGGAAAAGGAAACATCCTCACATAGAAACTAGACAGAAGCATTCTCAGAAACTTGCTTGTGACGAGTGCATTCAACTCACAGACTTGAACCTTTCTTTTGAAAGAGCAGTTTTGGAACACTCTTTTTGTAGAATCTGCTAGTGTATATTTGGAGCGCTGTGAGGCCTATGCTGGGAAATGAAATATCTTCACCTGAAAACTAGACGGAAGCATTCTCCGAAACTTCTGTGTGATGAGTGCATTCAACTCACAGACTTGAACGTTCCTTTTGAGAGAACAGTTTTGAAACACTCCTTTTGTAGAATCTGCAAGTGTTTATTTCGAACGCTTGGAGGCCTACGCTGGAAAAGGAAATGTCTTCAAATAACAACTACACAGAAGCATTCTCAGAAACTTCTTTGTGATGAGTGCATTCAACTCACAGACTTGAACCTTCCTTTTGAAAGAGCAGTTTTGAAACACTCTTTTTGTAGAATCTGCAAGTGGATATTTGGAGCGCTTTGAGGTCTATGCTGTGATATGAAATATCTTCTCCTAAAAACTAGACAGAAGCATTCTCAGAAACTTCTGTGTGATGAGTGCATTCAACTCACAGACTTGAACATTGCTTTTGATAGAGCAGTTTGGAAACACTCCTTTTGTAAAATCTGCAAGTGTT
The DNA here is from genome assembly GCF_028885625.2 of Pongo pygmaeus. Lineage (NCBI taxonomy): Eukaryota > Metazoa > Chordata > Mammalia > Primates > Hominidae > Pongo > Pongo pygmaeus. Next base: position 42,127,057 of record NC_072392.2, read on the forward strand.
TATTTGGAGCGCTTTGAGGCCTATCCTGGAAAAGGAAATATCCTCACATAATAACTAGACAGAAGCATTCTCAGAAACTTCTTTGGATGAGTGCATTCTACTCACAGAGTTGAACATTCTTTGTGATAGAAGAGTTTTCAAACTCTCTTTTTGTAGAATCTGCAAGGGCACTTTTGGAACTGTTGGAGGCCAACGCTGGAAAAGGAAACATCCTCACATAGAAACTAGACAGAAGCATTCTCAGAAACTTGCTTGTGACGAGTGCATTCAACTCACAGACTTGAACCTTTCTTTTGAAAGAGCAGTTTTGGAACACTCTTTTTGTAGAATCTGCTAGTGTATATTTGGAGCGCTGTGAGGCCTATGCTGGGAAATGAAATATCTTCACCTAAAAACTAGACGGAAGCATTCTCAGAAACTTCTGTGTGATGAGTGCATTCAACTCACAGACTTGAACGTTCCTTTTGATAGAACAGTTTTGAAACACTCCTTTTGTAGAATCTGCAAGTGTTTATTTCGAGTGCTTGGAGGCCTATGCTGGAAAAGGAAATGTCTTCAAATAACAACTACACAGAAGCATTCTCAGAAACTCCTTTGTGATGAGTGCATTCAACTCACAGACTTGAACCTTCCTTTTGAAAGAGCAGCTTTGAAACACTCTTTTTGTAGAATCTGCAAGTGGATATTTGGAGCGCTTTGAGGCCTATGCTGGGAAATGAAATATCTTCTCCTAAAAACTAGACAGAAGCATTCTCAGAAACTTCTGTGTGATGAGTGCATTCAACTCACAGACTTGAACATTGCTTTTGATAGAGCAGTTTGGAAACACTCCTTTTGTAAAATCTGCAAGTGTTTATTTGGAGCGCTTTGAGGCCTATCCTGGAAAAGGAAATATCCTCACATAATAACTAGACAGAAGCATTCTCAGAAACTTCTTTGTGATGAGTGCATTCTACTCACAGAGTTGAACCTTCTTTGTGATAGAAGAGTTTTCAAACTCTCTTTTTGTAGAATCTGCAAGTGCACATTTGGAACTGTTGGAGTCCAACGCTGGAAAAGGAAACATCCTCACATAGAAACTAGACAGAAGCATTCTCAGAAACTTGCTTGTGACGAGTGCATTCAACTCACAGACTTGAACCTTTCTTTTGAAAGAGCAGTTTTGGAACACTCTTTTTGTAGAATCTGCTAGTGTATATTTGGAGCGCTGTGAGGCCTATGCTGGGAAATGAAATATCTTCACCTAAAAACTAGACGGAAGCATTCTGAGAAACTTCTGTGTGATGAGTGCATTCAACTCACAGACTTGAACGTTCCTTTTTATAGAACAGTTTTGAAACACTCCTTTTGTAGAATCTGCAAGTGTTTCTTTCGAGTGCTTGGAGGCCTATGCTGGAAAAGGAAATGTCTTCAAATAACAACTACACAGAAGCATTCTCAGAAACTTCTTTGTGATGAGTGCATTCAACTCACAGACTTGAACCTTCCTTTTGAAAGAGCAGTTTTGAAACACTCTTTTTGTAGAATCTGCAAGTTGATATTTGGAGCACTTTGAGGCCTATGCTGGGAAATGAAATATCTTCTCCTAAAAACTAGACAGAAGCATTCTCAGAAACTTCTGTGTGATGAGTGCATTCAACTCACAGTCTTGAACACTGCTTTTGATAGAGCAGTTTGGAAACACTCCTTTTGTAAAATCTGCAAGTGTTTATTTGGAGCGCATTGAGGCCTATCCTGGAAAAGGAAATATCTTCACATAATAACTAGACAGAAGCATTCTCAGAAACTTCTTTGTGATGAGTGCATTCTACGCACAGAGTTGAACCTTCTTTGTGATAGAAGAGTTTTCAAACTCTCTTTTTGTAGAATCTGCAAGTGCACATTTGGAACTGTTGGAGGCCAACGCTGGAAAAGGTAACATCCTCACTTAGAAAGTAGACAGAAGCATTCTCAGAAACTTGATTGTGACGAGTGCATTCAACTCACAGACTTGAACCTTTCTTTTGAAAGAGCAGTTTTGGAACACTCTTTTTGTAGAATCTGCTAGTGTATATTTGGAGCGCTGTGAGGCCTATGCTGGGAAATGAAATATCTTCACCTAAAAACTAGACGGAAGCATTCTCAGAAACTTCTGTGTGATGAGTGCATTCAACTCACAGGCTTGAACGTTCCTTTTGATAGAACAGTTTTGAAACACTCCTTTTGTAGAATCTGCAAGTGTTTATTTCGAGTGCTTGGGGGCCTATGCTGGAAAAGGAAATGTCTTCAAATAACAACTACACAGAAGCATTCTCAGAAACTTCTTTGTGATGAGTGCATTCAACTCACAGACTTGAACCTTCCTTTTGAAAGAGCAGTTTTCAAACACTCTTTTTGTAGAATCTGCAAGTGGATATTTGGATCGCTTTGAGGCCTATGCTGGGAAATGAAATATCTTCTCCTAAAAACTTGAGAGAAGCATTCTCAGAAACTTCTGTGTGATGAGTGCATTCAACTCACAGACTTGAACACTGCTTTTGATAGAGCAGTTTGGAAACACTCCTTTTGTAAAATCTGCAAGTGTTTATTTGGAGCGCTTTGAGGCCTATCCTGGAAAAGGAAATATCTTCACATAATAACTAGACAGAAGCATTCTCAGAAACTTCTTTGTGATTAGTGCATTCTACTCACAGAGCTGAACCTTCTTTGTGATAGAAGAGTTTTCAAACTCTCTTTTTGTAGAATCTGCAAGTGCACATTTGGAACTGTTGGAGGCCAACGCTGGAAAAGGAAACATCCTCACATAGAAACTAGACAGAAGCATTCTCAGAAACTTGCTTGGACGAGTGCATTCAACTCACAGACTTGAACCTTTCTTTTGAAAGAGCAGTTTTGGAACACTCTTTTTGTAGAATCTGCTAGTGTATATTTGGAGCGCTGTGAGGCCTATGCTGGGAAATGAAATATCTTCACCTAAAAACTAGACGGAAGCAATCTCCGAAACTTCTGTGTGATGAGTGCATTCAACTCACAGACTTGAACGTTCCTTTTGATAGAACAGTTTTGAAACACTCCTTTTGTAGAATCTGCAAGTGTTTATTTCTAGTGCTTGGGGGTCTATGCTGGAAAAGGAAATGTCTTCAAATAACAACTACACAGAAGCATTCTCAGAAACTTCTTTGTGATGAGTGCCTTCAACTCACAGACTTGAACCTTCCTTTTGAAAGAGCAGTTTTGAAACACTCTTTTTGTAGAATCTGCAAGTGGATATTTGGAGCGCTTTGAGGCCTATGCTGGGAAATGAAATATCTTCTCCTAAAAACTAGACAGAAGCATTCTCAGAAACTTCTGTGTGATGAGTGCATTCAACTCACAGATTTGAACACTGCTTTTGATAGAGCAGTTTGGAAACACTCCTTTTGTAAAATGTGCAAGTGTTTATTTGGAGCGCTTTGAGGCCTATCCTGGAAAAGGAAATATCTTCACATAATAACTAGACAGAAGCATTCTCAGAAACTTCTTTGTGATGAGTGCATTCTACTCACAGAGCTGAACCTTCTTTGTGATAGAAGAGTTTTCAAACTCTCTTTTTGTAGAATCTGCAAGTGCACATTTGGAACTGTTGGAGGCCAACGCTGGAAAAGGAAACATCCTCACATAGAAACTAGACAGAAGCATTCTCAGAAACTTGCTTGTGACGAGTGCATTCAACTCACAGACTTGAACCTTTCTTTTGAAAGAGCAGTTTTGGAACACTCTTTTTGTAGAATCTGCTAGTGTATATTTGGAGCGCTGTGAGGCCTATGCTGGGAAATGAAATATCTTCACCTGAAAACTAGACGGAAGCATTCTCCGAAACTTCTGTGTGATGAGTGCATTCAACTCACAGACTTGAACGTTCCTTTTGAGAGAACAGTTTTGAAACACTCCTTTTGTAGAATCTGCAAGTGTTTATTTCGAACGCTTGGAGGCCTACGCTGGAAAAGGAAATGTCTTCAAATAACAACTACACAGAAGCATTCTCAGAAACTTCTTTGTGATGAGTGCATTCAACTCACAGACTTGAACCTTCCTTTTGAAAGAGCAGTTTTGAAACACTCTTTTTGTAGAATCTGCAAGTGGATATTTGGAGCGCTTTGAGGTCTATGCTGTGATATGAAATATCTTCTCCTAAAAACTAGACAGAAGCATTCTCAGAAACTTCTGTGTGATGAGTGCATTCAACTCACAGACTTGAACCTTTCTTTTGAAAGAGCAGTTTTGAAACACTCTTTTTGTAGAATCTGCTAGTGGATATTTGGAGCACTTTGAGGCCTATGCTGGGAAATGAAATATCTTCACATAAAAACTAGACGGAAGCATTCTCAGAAACTTCTGTCTGATGAGTGCATTCAACTCACAGACTTGAATGTTCCATTTGATAGAACATTTTTGAAACACTCCTTTTGTAAAATCTGCAAGTGTTTATTTGGAGCGCTTTGAGGGCTATCCTGGAAAAGGAAATATCGTCACATAATAACTAGACAGAAGCATTCTCAGAAACTTCTTTGTGATGAGTGCATTCTACTCACGGAGATGAACCTTCTTTGTGATAGAAGAGTTTTCAATCTCTCTTTCTGTAGAATCTGCAAGTGCACATTTGGAACTGTTAGACGCCAACGCTGGAAAAGGAAACATCCTCACATAGAAACTAGACAGAAGCATTCTCAGAAACTTGCTTGTGACGAGTGCATTCAACTCACAGACTTGAACCTTTCTTTTGAAAGAGCAGTTTTGGAACACTCTTTTTGTAGAATCTGCTAGTGTATATTTGGAGCGCTGTGAGGCCTATGCTGGGAAATGAAATATCTTCACCTAAAAACTAGACGGAAGCATTCTCAGAAACTTCTGTGTGATGAGTGCATTCAACTCACAGACTTGAACGTTCCTTTTTATAGAACAGTTTTGAAACACTCCTTTGTAGAATCTGCAAGTGTTTCTTTCGAGAGCTTGGAGGCCTATGCTGGAAAAGGAAATGTCTTCAAATAACAACTACACAGAAGACATTCTCAGAAACTTCTTTGTGATGAGTGCATTCAACTCACAGACTTGAACCTTCCTTTTGAAAGAGCAGTTTTGAAACACTCTTTTTGTAGAATCTGCAAGTTGATATTTGGAGCACTTTGAGGCCTATGCTGGGAAATGAAATATCTTCTCCTAAAAACTAGACAGAAGCATTCTCAGAAACTTCTGTGTGATGAGTGCATTCAACTCACAGTCTTGAACACTGCTTTTGATAGAGCAGTTTGGAAACACTCCTTTTGTAAAATCTGCAAGTGTTTATTTGGAGCGCATTGAGGCCTATACTGGAAAAGGAAATATCTTCACATAATAACTAGACAGAAGCATTCTCAGAAACTTCTTTGTGATGAGTGCATTCTACGCACAGAGTTGAACCTTCTTTGTGATAGAAGAGTTTTCAAACTCTCTTTTTGTAGAATCTGCAAGTGCACATTTGGAACTGTTGGAGGCCAACGCTGGAAAAGGAAACATCCTCACTTAGAAACTAGACAGAAGCATTCTCAGAAACTTGCTTGTGACGTGTGCATTCAACTCACAGACTTGAACCTTTCTTTTGAAAGAGCAGTTTTGGAACACTCTTTTTGTAGAATCTGCTAGTGTATATTTGGAGCGCTGTGAGGCCTATGCTGGGAAATGAAATATCTTCACCTAAAAACTAGACGGAAGCATTCTCAGAAACTTCTGTGTGATGAGTGCATTCAACTCGCGGGCTTGAACGTTCCTTTTGATAGAACAGTTTTGAAACACTCCTTTTGTAGAATCTGCAAGTGTTTATTTCGAGTGCTTGGGGGCCTATGCTGGAAAAGGAAATGTCTTCAAATAACAACTACACAGAAGCATTCTCAGAAACTTCTTTGTGATGAGTGCATTCAACTCACAGACTTGAACCTTCCTTTTGAAAGAGCAGTTTTGAAACACTCTTTTTGTAGAATCTGCAAGTGGATATTTGGATCGCTTTGAGGCCTATGCTGGGAAATGAAATATCTTCTCCTAAAAACTTGAGAGAAGCATTCTCAGAAACTTCTGTGTGATGAGTGCATTCAACTCACAGACTTGAACACTGCTTTTGATAGAGCAGTTTGGAAACACTCCTTTTGTAAAATCTGCAAGTGTTTATTTGGAGCGCTTTGAGGCCTATCCTGGAAAAGGAAATATCGTCACATAATAACTAGACAGAAGCATTCTCAGAAACTTCTTTGTGATGAGTGCATTCTACTCACAGAGCTGAACCTTCTTTGTGATAGAAGCGTTTTCAAACTCTCTTTTTGTAGAATCTGCAAGTGCACATTTGGAACTGTTGGAGGCCAACGCTGGAAAAGGAAACAGCCTCACATAGAAACTAGACAGAAGCATTCTCAGAAACTTGCTTGTGACGAGTGCATTCAACTCACAGACTTGAACATTTCTTTTGAAAGAGCAGTTTTGGAACACTCTTTTTGTAGAATCTTCTAGTGTATATTTGGAGCGCTGTGAGGCCTATGCTGGGAAATGAAATATCTTCACATAAAAACTAGACGGAAGCATTCTCAGAAACTTCTGTGTGATGAGTGCATTCAACTCACAGACTTGAACGTTCCTTTTGATAGAACAGTTTTGAAACACTCCTTTTGTAGAATCTGCAAGTGTTTATTTCGAGTGCTTGGAGGCCTATGCTGGAAAAGGAAATGTCTTCAAATAACAACTACACAGAAGCATTCTCAGAAACTTCTGTGTGATGAGTGCATTCAACTCACAGACTTGAACACTGCTTTTGATAGAGCAGTTTGGAAACACTCCTTTTGTAAAATCTGCGTGTTTATTTGGAGCGCTTTGAGGCCTATCCTGGAAAAGGAAATATCGTCACATAATAACTAGACCGAAGCATTCTCAGAAACTACTTTGTGATGAGTGCATTCTACTCACAGAGTTGAACCTTCTTTGTGATAGAAGAGTTTTCAATCTCTCTTTTTTAGAATCTGCAAGTGCACATTTGGAACTCTTGGAGGCCAACGCTGGAAAAGGAAATATCCTCACATAGAAACTAGACAGAAGCATTCTCAGAAACTTGCTTGTGACGAGTGCATTCAACTCACAGACTTGAACCTTTCTTTTGAAAGAGCAGTTTTGGAACACTCTTTTTGTAGAATCTGCTAGTGTATATTTGGAGCGCTGTGAGGCCTATGCTGGGAAATGAAATATCTTCACCTAAAAACTAGACGGAAGCATTCTCAGAAACTTCTGTGTGATGAGTGCATTCAACTCGCAGGCTTGAACGTTCCTTTTGATAGAACAGTTTTGAAACACTCCTTTTGTAGAATCTGCAAGTGTTTATTTCGAGTGCTTGGGGGCCTATGCTGGAAAAGGAAATGTCTTCAAATAACAACTACACAGAAGCATTCTCAGAAACTTCTTTGTGATGAGTGCATTCAACTCACAGACTTGAACCTTCCTTTTGAAAGAGCAGTTTTGAAACACTCTTTTTGTAGAATCTGCAAGTGGATATTTGGATCGCTTTGAGGCCTATGCTGGGAAATGAAATATCTTCTCCTAAAAACTTGAGAGAAGCATTCTCAGAAACTTCTGTGTGATGAGTGCATTCAACTCACAGACTTGAACACTGCTTTTGATAGAGCAGTTTGGAAACACTCCTTTTGTAAAATCTGCAAGTGTTTATTTGGAGCGCTTTGAGGCCTATCCTGGAAAAGGAAATATCGTCACATAATAACTAGACAGAAGCATTCTCAGAAACTTCTTTGGATGAGTGCATTCTACTCACAGAGTTGAACATTCTTTGTGATAGAAGAGTTTTCAAACTCTCTTTTTGTAGAATCTGCAAGTGCACTTTTGGAACTGTTGGAGGCCAACGCTGGAAAAGGAAACATCCTCACATAGAAACTAGACAGAAGCATTCTCAGAAACTTGCTTGTGACGAGTGCATTCAACTCACAGACTTGAACCTTTCTTTTGAAAGAGCAGTTTTGGAACACTCTTTTTGTAGAATCTGCTAGTGTATATTTGGAGCGCTGTGAGGCCTATGCTGGGAAATGAAATATCTTCACCTAAAAACTAGACGGAAGCATTCTCAGAAACTTCTGTGTGATGAGTGCATTCAACTCACAGACTTGAACGTTCCTTTTGATAGAACAGTTTTGAAACACTCCTTTTGTAGAATCTGCAAGTGTTTATTTCGAGTGCTTGGAGGCCTATGCTGGAAAAGGAAATGTCTTCAAATAACAACTACACAGAAGCATTCTCAGAAACTCCTTTGTGATGAGTGCATTCAACTCACAGACTTGAACCTTCCTTTTGAAAGAGCAGCTTTGAAACACTCTTTTTGTAGAATCTGCAAGTGGATATTTGGAGCGCTTTGAGGCCTATGCTGGGAAATGAAATATCTTCTCCTAAAAACTAGACAGAAGCATTCTCAGAAACTTCTGTGTGATGAGTGCATTCAAATCTCAGCCTTGAACATTGCTTTTGATAGAGCAGTTTGGAAACACTCCTTTTGTAAAATCTGCAACTGTTTATTTGGAGCGCTTTGAGGCCTATCCTGGAAAAGGAAATATCCTCACATAATAACTAGACAGAAGCATTCTCAGAAACTTCTTTGGATGACTGCATTCTACTCACAGAGTTGAACATTCTTTGTGATAGAAGAGTTTTCAAACTCTCTTTTTGTAGAATCTGCAAGTGCACTTTTGGAACTGTTGGAGGCCAACGCTGGAAAAGGAAACATCCTCACATAGAAACTAGACAGAAGCATTCTCAGAAACTTGCTTGTGACGAGTGCATTCAACTCACAGACTTGAACCTTTCTTTTGAAAGAGCAGTTTTGGAACACTCTTTTTGTAGAATCTGCTAGTGTATATTTGGAGCGCTGTGAGGCCTATGCTGGGAAATGAAATATCTTCACCTAAAAACTAGACGGAAGCATTCTCCGAAGCTTCTGTGTGATGAGTGCATTCAACTCACAGACTTGAACGCTCCTTTTGATAGAACAGTTTGGAAACACTCCTTTTGTACAATCTGCAAGTGTTTATTTCGAGTGCTTGGAGGCCTATGCTGGAAAAGGAAATGTCTTCAAATAACAACTACACAGAAGCATTCTCAGAAACTCCTTTGTGATGAGTGCATTCAACTCACAGACTTGAACCTTCCTTTTGAAAGAGCAGCTTTGAAACACTCTTTTTGTAGAATCTGCAAGTGGATATTTGGAGCGCTTTGAGGCCTATGCTGGGAAATGAAATATCTTCTCCTAAAAACTAGACAGAAGCATTCTCAGAAACTTCTGTGTGATGAGTGCATTCAACTCACAGACTTGAACACTGCTTTTGATAGAGCAGTTTGGAAACACTCCTTTTGTAAAATCTGCAAGTGTTTATTTGGAGCGCTTTGAGGCCTATCCTGGAAAAGGAAATATCTTCACATAATAACTAGACAGAAGCATTCTCAGAAACTTCTTTGTGATGAGTGCATTCTACTCACAGAGTTGAACCTTCTTTGTGATGGAAGAGTTTTCAAACTCTCTTTTTGTAGAATCTGCAAGTGCACATTTGGAACTGTTGGAGGCCAACGCTGGAAAAGGAAACATCCTCACATAGAAACTAGACAGAAGCATTCTCAGAAACTTGCTTGTGACGAGTGCATTCAACTCACAGACTTGAACTTTTCTTTTGAAAGAGCAGTTTTGGAACACTCTTTTTGTAGAATCTGCTAGTGTATATTTGGAGCGCTATGAGGCCTATGCTGGGAAATGAAATATCTTCACCTAAAAACTAGACGGAAGCATTCTCAGAAAACTCTGTGTGATGAGTGCATTCAACTCACAGACTTGAACGTTCCTTTTGATAGAACAGTTTTGAAACACTCCTTTTTTAGAATCTGCAAGTCTTTATTTCGAGCGCTTGGAGGCCTATGCTGGAAAAGGAAATGTCTTCAAATAACAACTACACAGAAGCATTCTCAGAAACTTCTTTGTGATGAGTGCATTCAACTCACAGACTTGAACCTTCCTTTTGAAAGAGCAGTTTTGAAACACTCTTTTTGTAGAATCTGCAAGTGGATATTTGGAGCGCTTTGAGGCCTATGCTGGGATATGAAATATCTTCTCCTAAAAACTAGACAGAAGCATTCTCAGAAACTTCTGTGTGATGAGTGCATTCAACTCACAGACTTGAACATTGCTTTTGATAGAGCAGTTTGGAAACACTCCTTTTGTAAAATCTGCAAGTGTTTATTTGGAGCGCTTTGAGGGCTATCCTGGAAAAGGAAATATCTTCACATAATAACTAGACAGAAGCATTCTCAGAAACTTCTTTGTGATGAGTGCATTCTACTCACAGAGTTGAACCTTCTTTGTGATAGAAGAGTTTTCAAACTCTCTTTTTGTAGAATCTGCAAGTGCACATTTGGAACTGTTGGAGGCCAACGCTGGAAAAGGAAACATCCTCACTTAAAAACTAGACAGAAGCATTCTCAGAAACTTGCTTCTGACGAGTGCATTCAACTCACAGACTTGAACTTTTCTTTTGAAAGAGCAGTTTTGGAACACTCTTTTTGTAGAATCTGCTAGTGTATATTTGGAGCGCTGTGAGGCCTATGCTGGGAAATGAAATATCTTCACCTAAAAACTAGACGGAAGCAATCTCCGAAACTTCTGTGTGATGAGTGCATTCAACTCACAGACTTGAACGTTCCTTTTGATAGAACAGTTTTGAAACACTCCTTTTGTAGAATCTGCAAGTGTTTATTTCGAGTGCTTGGGGGTCTATGCTGGAAAAGGAAATGTCTTCAAATAACAACTACACAGAAGCATTCTCAGAAACTTCTTTGTGATGAGTGCCTTCAACTCACAGACTTGAACCTTCCTTTTGAAAGAGCAGTTTTGAAACACTCTTTTTGTAGAATCTGCAAGTGGATATTTGGAGCGCTTTGAGGCCTATGCTGGGAAATGAAATATCTTCTCCTAAAAACTAGACAGAAGCATTCTCAGAAACTTCTGTGTGATGAGTGCATTCAACTCACAGATTTGAACACTGCTTTTGATAGAGCAGTTTGGAAACACTCCTTTTGTAAAATCTGCAAGTGTTTATTTGGAGCGCTTTGAGGCCTATCCTGGAAAAGGAAATATCGTCACATAATAACTAGACAGAAGCATTCTCAGAAACTTCTTTGGATGAGTGCATTCTACTCACAGAGTTGAACATTCTTTGTGATAGAAGAGTTTTCAAACTCTCTTTTTGTAGAATCTGCAAGTGCACTTTTGGAACTGTTGGAGGCCAACGCTGGAAAAGGAAACATCCTCACATAGAAACTAGACAGAAGCATTCTCAGAAACTTGCTTGTGACGAGTGCATTCAACTCACAGACTTGAACCTTTCTTTTGAAAGGGCAGTTTTGGAACACTCTTTTTGTAGAATCTGCTAGTGTATATTTGGAGCGCTGTGAGGCCTATGCTGGGAAATGAAATATCTTCACCTAAAAACTAGACGGAAGCATTCTCAGAAACTTCTGTGTGATGAGTGCATTCAACTCACAGACTTGAACGTTCCTTTTGATAGAACAGTTTTGAAACACTCCTTTTGTAGAATCTGCAAGTGTTTATTTCGAGTGCTTGGAGGCCTATGCTGGAAAAGGAAATGTCTTCAAATAACAACTACACAGAAGCATTCTCAGAAACTCCTTTGTGATGAGTGCATTCAACTCACAGACTTGAACCTTCCTTTTGAAAGAGCAGCTTTGAAACACTCTTTTTGTAGAATCTGCAAGTGGATATTTGGAGCGCTTTGAGGCCTATGCTGGGAAATGAAATATCTTCTCCTAAAAACTAGACAGAAGCATTCTCAGAAACTTCTGTGTGATGAGTGCATTCAACTCACAGACTTGAACATTGCTTTTGATAGAGCAGTTTGGAAACACTCCTTTTGTAAAATCTGCAAGTGTTTATTTGGAGCGCTTTGAGGCCTATCCTGGAAAAGGAAATATCCTCACATAATAACTAGACAGAAGCATTCTCAGAAACTTCTTTGTGATGAGTGCATTCTACTCACAGAGTTGAACCTTCTTTGTGATAGAAGAGTTTTCAAACTCTCTTTTGGTAGAATCTGCAAGTGCACATTTGGAACTGTTGGAGTCCAACGCTGGAAAAGGAAACATACTCACATAGAAACTAGACAGAAGCATTCTCAGAAACTTGCTTGTGACGAGTGCATTCAACTCACAGACTTGAACCTTTCTTTTGAAAGAGCAGTTTTGGAACACTCTTTTTGTAGAATCTGCTAGTGTATATTTGGAGCGCTGTGAGGCCTATGCTGGGAAATGAAATATCTTCACCTAAAAACTAGACGGAAGCATTCTGAGAAACTTCTGTGTGATGAGTGCATTCAACTCACAGACTTGAACGTTCCTTTTTATAGAACAGTTTTGAAACACTCCTTTTGTAGAATCTGCAAGTGTTTCTTTCGAGTGCTTGGAGGCCTATGCTGGAAAAGGAAATGTCTTCAAATAACAACTACACAGAAGCATTCTCAGAAACTTCTTTGTGATGAGTGCATTCAACTCACAGACTTGAACCTTCCTTTTGAAAGAGCAGTTTTGAAACACTCTTTTTGTAGAATCTGCAAGTTGATATTTGGAGCACTTTGAGGCCTATGCTGGGAAATGAAATATCTTCTCCTAAAAACTAGACAGAAGCATTCTCAGAAACTTCTGTGTGATGAGTGCATTCAACTCACAGTCTTGAACACTGCTTTTGATAGAGCAGTTTGGAAACACTCCTTTTGTAAAATCTGCAAGTGTTTATTTGGAGCGCATTGAGGCCTATCATGGAAAAGGAAATATCTTCACATAATAACTAGACAGAAGCATTCTCAGAAACTTGTTTGTGATGAGTGCATTCTACGCACAGAGTTGAACCTTCTTTGTGATAGAAGAGTTTTCAAACTCTCTTTTTGTAGAATCTGCAAGTGCACATTTGGAACTGTTGGAGGCCAACGCTGGAAAAGGAAACATCCTCACTTAGAAAGTAGACAGAAGCATTCTCAGAAACTTGCTTGTGACGAGTGCATTCAACTCACAGACTTGAACCTTTCTTTTGAAAGAGCAGTTTTGGAACACTCTTTTTGTAGAATCTGCTAGTGTATATTTGGAGCGCTGTGAGGCCTATGCTGGGAAATGAAATATCTTCACCTAAAAACTAGACGGAAGCATTCTCAGAAACTTCTGTGTGATGAGTGCATTCAACTCACAGGCTTGAACGTTCCTTTTGATAGAACAGTTTTGAAACACTCCTTTTGTAGAATCTGCAAGTGTTTATTTCGAGTGCTTGGGGGCCTATGCTGGAAAAGGAAATGTCTTCAAATAACAACTACACAGAAGCATTCTCAGAAACTTCTTTGTGATGAGTGCATTCAACTCACAGACTTGAACCTTCCTTTTGAAAGAGCAGTTTTGAAACACTCTTTTTGTAGAATCTGCAAGTGGATATTTGGATCGCTTTGAGGCCTATGCTGGGAAATGAAATATCTTCTCCTAAAAACTTGAGAGAAGCATTCTCAGAAACTTCTGTGTGATGAGTGCATTCAACTCACAGACTTGAACACTGCTTTTGATAGAGCAGTTTGGAAACACTCCTTTTGTAAAATCTGCAAGTGTTTATTTAGAGCGCTTTGAGGCCTATCCTGGAAAAGGAAATATCGTCACATAATAACTAGACAGAAGCATTCTCAGAAACTTCTTTGTGATGAGTGCATTCTACTCACGGAGTTGAACCTTCTTTGTGATAGAAGAGTTTTCAATCTCTCTTTCTGTAGTGTCTGCAAGTGCACATTTGGAACTGTTGGAGGCCAACGCTGGAAAAGGAAACATCCTCACATAGAAACTAGACAGAAGCATTCTCAGAAACTTGCTTGTGACGAGTGCATTCAACTCACAGACTTGAACCTTTCTTTTGAAAGAGCAGTTTTGGAACACTCTTTTTGTAGAATCTGCTAGTGTATATTTGGAGCGCTGTGAGGCCTATGCTGGGAAATGAAATATCTTCACATAAAAACTAGACGGAAGCATTCTCAGAAACTTCTGTGTGATGAGTGCATTCAACTCACAGACTTGAATGTTCCATTTGATAGAACAGTTTTGAAACACTCCTTTTGTACAATCTGCAAGTGTTTATTTCGAGTGCTTGGAGGCCTATGCTGGAAAAGGAAATGTCTTCAAATAACAACTACACAGAAGCATTCTCAGAAACTTCTTTGTGATGAGTGCATTCAACTCACAGACTTGAACCTTCCTTTTGAAAGAGCAGCTTTGAAACACTCTTTTTGTAGAATCTGCAAGTGGATATTTGGAGCGCTTTGAGGCCTATGCTGGGAAATGAAATATTTTCTCCTAAAAACTAGACAGAAGCATTCTCAGAAACTTCTGTGTGATGAGTGCATTCAACTCACAGACTTGAACACTGCTTTTGATAGAGCAGTTTGGAAACACTCCTTTTGTAAAATCTGCGTGTTTATTTGGAGCGCTTTGAGGCCTATCCTGGAAAAGGAAATATATTCACATAATAACTAGACCGAAGCATTCTCAGAAACTACTTTGTGATGAGTGCATTCTACTCACAGAGTTGAACCTTCTTTGTGATAGAAGAGTTTTCAAACTCTCTTTTTGTAGAATCTGCAAGTGCACATTTGGAACTCTTGGAGGCCAACGCTGGAAAAGGAAATATCCTTACATAGAAACTAGACAGAAGCATTCTCAGAAAGTTGCTTGGACGAGTGCATTCAACTCACAGACTTGAACCTTTCTTTTGAAAGAGCAGTTTTGGAACACTCTTTTTGTAGAATCTGCTAGTGTATATTTGGAGCGCTGTGAGGCCTATGCTGGGAAATGAAATATCTTCACCTAAAAACTAGACGGAAGCATTCTCAGAAACTTCTGTGTGATGAGTGCATTCAACTCCCAGACTTGAACGTTCCTTTTGATAGAACAGTTTTGAAACACTCCTTTTGTAGAATCTGCAAGTGTTTATTTCGAGTGCTTGGAGGCCTATGCTGGAAAAGGAAATGTCTTCAAATAACAACTACACAGAAGCATTCTCAGAAACTCCTTTGTGATGAGTGCCTTCAACTCACAGACTTGAACCTTCCTTTTGAAAGAGCAGCTTTGAAACACTCTTTTTGTAGAATCTGCAAGTGGATATTTGGAGCGCTTTGAGGCCTATGCTGGGAAATGAAATATCTTCTCCTAAAAACTAGACAGAAGCATTCTCAGAAACTTCTGTGTGATGAGTGCATTCAACTCACAGATTTGAACACTGCTTTTGATAGAGCAGTTTGGAAACACTCCTTTTGTAAAATCTGCAAGTGTTTATTTGGAGCGCTTTGAGGCCTATCCTGGAAAAGGAAATATCGTCACATAATAACTAGACAGAAGCATTCTCAGAAACTTCTTTGGATGAGTGCATTCTACTCACAGAGTTGAACATTCTTTGTGATAGAAGAGTTTTCAAACTCTCTTTTTGTAGAATCTGCAAGTGCACTTTTGGAACTGTTGGAGGCCAACGCTGGAAAAGGAAACATACTCACATAGAAACTAGACAGAAGCATTCTCAGAAACTTGCTTGTGACGAGTGCATTCAACTCACAGACTTGAACCTTTCTTTTGAAAGAGCAGTTTTGGAACACTCTTTTTGTAGAATCTGCTAGTGTATATTTGGAGCGCTGTGAGGCCTATGCTGGGAAATGAAATATCTTCACCTAAAAACTAGACGGAAGCATTCTCAGAAACTTCTGTGTGATGAGTGCATTCAACTCACAGACTTGAACGTTCCTTTTGATAGAACAGTTTTGAAACACTCCTTTTGTAGAATCTGCAAGTGTTTATTTCGAGTGCTTGGAGGCCTATGCTGGAAAAGGAAATGTCTTCAAATAACAACTACACAGAAGCATTCTCAGAAACTCCTTTGTGATGAGTGCATTCAACTCACAGACTTGAACCTTCCTTTTGAAAGAGCAGTTTTGAAACACTCTTTTTGTAGAATCTGCAAGTTGATATTTGGAGCACTTTGAGGCCTATGCTGGGAAATGAAATATCTTCTCCTAAAAACTAGACAGAAGCATTCTCAGAAACTTCTGTGTGATGAGTGCATTCAACTCACAGTCTTGAACACTGCTTTTGATAGAGCAGTTTGGAAACACTCCTTTTGTAAAATCTGCAAGTGTTTATTTAGAGCGCTTTGAGGCCTATCCTGGAAAAGGAAATATCGTCACATAATAACTAGACAGAAGCATTCTCAGAAACTTCTTTGTGATGAGTGCATTCTACTCACGGAGTTGAACCTTCTTTGTGATAGAAGAGTTTTCAATCTCTCTTTCTGTAGTGTCTGCAAGTGCACATTTGGAACTGTTGGAGGCCAACGCTGGAAAAGGAAACATCCTCACATAGAAACTAGACAGAAGCATTCTCAGAAACTTGCTTGTGACGAGTGCATTCAACTCACAGACTTGAACCTTTCTTTTGAAAGAGCAGTTTTGGAACACTCTTTTTGTAGAATCTGCTAGTGTATATTTGGAGCGCTGTGAGGCCTATGCTGGGAAATGAAATATCTTCACCTAAAAACTAGACGGAAGCATTCTCAGAAACTTCTGTGTGATGGGTGCATTCAACTCACAGACTTGAACGTTCCTTTTGATAGAACAGTTTTGAAACACTCCTTTTGTAGAATCTGCAAGTGTTTCTTTCGAGTGCTAGGAGGCCTATGGTGGAAAAGGAAATGTCTTCAAATAACAACTACACAGAAGCATTCTCAGAAACTTCTTTGTGATGAGTGCATTCAACTCACAGACTTGAACCTTCCTTTTGAAAGAGCAGTTTTGAAACACTCTTTTTGTAGAATCTGCTAGTGTATATTTGGAGCACTTTGAGGCCTATGCTGGGAAATGAAATATCTTCACATAAAAACTAGACGGAAGCATTCTCAGAAACTTCTGTGTGATGAGTGCATTCAACTCACAGACTTGAATGTTCCATTTGATAGAACAGTTTTGAAACACTCCTTTTGTACAATCTGCAAGTGTTTATTTCGAGTGCTTGGAGGCCTATGCTGGAAAAGGAAATGTCTTCAAATAACAACTACACAGAAGCATTCTCAGAAACTTCTTTGTGATGAGTGCATTCAACTCACAGACTTGAACCTTCCTTTTGAAAGAGCAGCTTTGAAACACTCTTTTTGTAGAATCTGCAAGTGGATATTTGGAGCGCTTTGAGGCCTATGCTGGGAAATGAAATATTTTCTCCTAAAAACTAGACAGAAGCATTCTCAGAAACTTCTGTGGGATGAGTGCATTCAACTCACAGACTTGAACACTGCTTTTGATAGAGCAGTTTGGAAACACTCCTTTTGTAAAATCTGCGTGTTTATTTGGAGCGCTTTGAGGCCTATCCTGGAAAAGGAAATATATTCACATAATAACTAGACCGAAGCATTCTCAGAAACTACTTTGTGATGAGTGCATTCTACTCACAGAGTTGAACCTTCTTTGTGATAGAAGAGTTTTCAAACTCTCTTTTTGTAGAATCTGCAAGTGCACATTTGGAACTCTTGGAGGCCAACGCTGGAAAAGGAAATATCCTTACATAGAAACTAGACAGAAGCATTCTCAGAAAGTTGCTTGGACGAGTGCATTCAACTCACAGACTTGAACCTTTCTTTTGAAAGAGCAGTTTTGGAACACTCTTTTTGTAGAATCTGCTAGTGTATATTTGGAGCGCTGTGAGGCCTATGCTGGGAAATGAAATATCTTCACCTAAAAACTAGACGGAAGCATTCTCAGAAACTTCTGTGTGATGAGTGCATTCAACTCCCAGACTTGAACGTTCCTTTTGATAGAACAGTTTTGAAACACTCCTTTTGTAGAATCTGCAAGTGTTTATTTCGAGTGCTTGGAGGCCTATGCTGGAAAAGGAAATGTCTTCAAATAACAACTACACAGAAGCATTCTCAGAAACTCCTTTGTGATGAGTGCATTCAACTCACAGACTTGAACCTTCCTTTTGAAAGAGCAGCTTTGAAACACTCTTTTTGTAGAATCTGCAAGTGGATATTTGGAGCGCTTTGAGGTCTATGCTGTGATATGAAATATCTTCTCCTAAAAACTAGACAGAAGCATTCTCAGAAACTTCTGTGTGATGAGTGCATTCAACTCACAGACTTGAACATTGCTTTTGATAGAGCAGTTTGGAAACACTCCTTTTGTAAAATCTGCAAGTGTTTATTTGGAGCGCTTTGAGGCCTATCCTGGAAAAGGAAATATCCTCACATAATAACTAGACAGAAGCATTCTCAGAAACTTCTTTGTGATGAGTGCATTCTACTCACAGAGTTGAACCTTCTTTGTGATAGAAGAGTTTTCAAACTCTCTTTTTGTAGAATCTGCAAGTGCACATTTGGAACTGTTGGAGTCCAACGCTGGAAAAGGAAACATCCTCACATAGAAACTAGACAGAAGCATTCTCAGAAACTTGCTTGTGACGAGTGCATTCAACTCACAGACTTGAACCTTTCTTTTGAAAGAGCAGTTTTGGAACACTCTTTTTGTAGAATCTGCTAGTGTATATTTGGAGCGCTGTGAGGCCTATGCTGGGAAATGAAATATCTTCACCTAAAAACTAGACGGAAGCATTCTCAGAAACTTCTGTGTGATGAGTGCATTCAACTCACAGACTTGAACGTTCCTTTTGATAGAACAGTTTTGAAACACTCCTTTTGTAGAATCTGCAAGTGTTTATTTCGAGTGCTTGGAGGCCTATGCTGGAAAAGGAAATGTCTTCAAATAACAACTACACAGAAGCATTCTCAGAAACTCCTTTGTGATGAGTGCATTCAACTCACAGACTTGAACCTTCCTTTTGAAAGAGCAGCTTTGAAACACTCTTTTTGTAGAATCTGCAAGTGGATATTTGGAGCGCTTTGAGGCCTATGCTGGGAAATGAAATATCTTCTCCT
Organism: Pongo pygmaeus; assembly: GCF_028885625.2. Taxonomy (NCBI): domain Eukaryota; kingdom Metazoa; phylum Chordata; class Mammalia; order Primates; family Hominidae; genus Pongo; species Pongo pygmaeus. Next base: position 42,146,072 of record NC_072392.2, read on the forward strand.
AAAAACTAGACAGAAGCATTCTCAGAAACTTCTGTGTGATGAGTGCATTCAACTCACAGACTTGAACATTGCTTTTGATAGAGCAGTTTGGAAACACTCCTTTTGTAAAATCTGCAAGTGTTTATTTGGAGCGCTTTGAGGCCTATCCTGGAAAAGGAAATATCCTCACATAATAACTAGACAGAAGCATTCTCAGAAACTTCTTTGTGATGAGTGCATTCTACTCACAGAGTTGAACCTTCTTTGTGATAGAAGAGTTTTCAAACTCTCTTTTTGTAGAATCTGCAAGTGCACATTTGGAACTGTTGGAGTCCAACGCTGGAAAAGGAAACATCCTCACATAGAAACTAGACAGAAGCATTCTCAGAAACTTGCTTGTGACGAGTGCATTCAACTCACAGACTTGAACCTTTCTTTTGAAAGAGCAGTTTTGGAACACTCTTTTTGTAGAATCTGCTAGTGTATATTTGGAGCGCTGTGAGGCCTATGCTGGGAAATGAAATATCTTCACCTAAAAACTAGACGGAAGCATTCTGAGAAACTTCTGTGTGATGAGTGCATTCAACTCACAGACTTGAACGTTCCTTTTTATAGAACAGTTTTGAAACACTCCTTTTGTAGAATCTGCAAGTGTTTATTTCGAGTGCTTGGAGGCCTATGCTGGAAAAGGAAATGTCTTCAAATAACAACTACACAGAAGCATTCTCAGAAACTTCTTTGTAATGAGTGCATTCAACTCACAGACTTGAACCTTCCTTTTGAAAGAGCAGTTTTGAAACACTCTTTTTGTAGAATCTGCAAGTTGATATTTGGAGCACTTTGAGGCCTATGCTGGGAAATGAAGTATCTTCTCCTAAAAACTAGACAGAAGCATTCTCAGAAACTTCTGTGTGATGAGTGCATTCAACTCACAGTCTTGAACACTGCTTTTGATAGAGCAGTTTGGAAACACTCCTTTTGTAAAATCTGCAAGTGTTTATTTGGAGAGCTTTGAGGCCTATCCTGGAAAAGGAAATATCTTCACATAATAACTAGACAGAAGCATTCTCAGAAACTTCTTTGGATGAGTGCATTCTACTCACAGAGTTGAACCTTCTGTGTGATAGAAGAGTTTTCAAACTCTCTTTTTGTAGAATCTGCAAGTGCACATTTGGAACTGTTGGAGGCCAAAGCTGGAAAAGGAAACATCCTCACATAGAAACTAGACAGAAGCATTCTCAGAAACTTGCTTGTGACGAGTGCATTCAACTCACAGACTTGAACCTTTCTTTTGAAAGAGCAGTTTTGGAACACTCTTTTTGTAGAGTCTGCTAGTGTATATTTGGAGCGCTGTGAGGCCTATGCTGGGAAATGAAATATCTTCACCTAAAAACTAGACGGAAGCATTCTCAGAAACTTCTGTGTGATGAGTGCATTCAACTCACAGACTTGAACGTTTCTTTTGATAGAACAGTTTTGAAACACTCCTTTTGTAGAATCTGCAAGTGTTTATTTCGAGTGCTTGGGGGCCTATGCTGGAAAAGGAAATGTCTTCAAATAACAACTACACAGAAGCATTCTCAGAAACTTCTTTGTGATGAGTGCCTTCAACTCACAGACTTGAACCTTCCTTTTGAAAGGGCAGTTTTGAAACACTCTTTTTGTAGAATCTGCAAGTGGATATTTGGAGCGCTTTGAGGCCTATGCTGGGAAATGGAATATCTTCTCCTAAAAACTAGACGGAAGCATTCTCAGAAACTTCTATGTGATGAGTGCATTCAACTCACAGACTTGAACGTTTCTTTTGATAGAACAGTTTTGAAACACTCCTTTTGTAGAATCTGCAAGTGTTTATTTCGAGTGCTTGGGGGCCTATGCTGGAAAAGGAAATGTCTTCAAATAACAACTACACAGAAGCATTCTCAGAAACTTCTTTGTGATGAGTGCCTTCAACTCACAAACTTGAACCTTCCTTTTGAAAGGGCAGTTTTGAAACACTCTTTTTGTAGAATCTGCAAGTGGATATTTGGAGCGCTTTGAGGCCTATGCTGGGAAATGGAATATCTTCTCCTAAAAACTAGACAGAAGCATTCTCAGAAACTTCTGTGTGATGAGTGCATTCAACTCACAGACTTGAACATTGCTTTTGATAGAGCAGTTTGGAAACACTCCTTTTGTAAAATCTGCAAGTGTTTATTTGGAGCGCTTTGAGGCCTATCCTGGAAAAGGAAATATCCTCACATAATAACTAGACAGAAGCATTCTCAGAAACTTCTTTGTGATGAGTGCATTCTACTCACAGAGTTGAACCTTCTTTGGGATAGAAGAGTTTTCAAACTCTCTTTTTGTAGAATCTGCAAGTGCACATTTGGAACTGTTGGAGGCCAACGCTGGAAAAGGAAACATCCTCACATAGAAACTAGACAGAAGCATTCTCAGAAACTTGCTTGGACGAGTGCATTCAACTCACAGACTTGAACCTTTCTTTTGAAAGAGCAGTTTTGGAACACTCTTTTTGTAGAATCTGCTAGTGTATATTTGGAGCGCTGTGAGGCCTATGCTGGGAAATGAAATATCTTCACCTAAAAACTAGACGGAATCATTCTCAGAAACTTCTGTGTGATGAGTGCATTCAACTCACAGACTTGAACTTTCCTTTTGATAGAACAGTTTTGAAACACTCCTTTTGTACAATCTGCAAGTGTTTATTTCGAGCGCTTGGAGGCCTATGCTGGAAAAGGAAGTGTCTTCAAATAAGAACTACACAGAAGCATTCTCAGAAACTTCTTTGTGATGAGTGCATTCAACTCACAGACTTGAACCTTCCTTTTGAAAGAGCAGTTTTGAAACACTCTTTTTGTAGAATCTGCAAGTGGATATTTGGAGCGCTTTGAGGCCTATGCTGGGTAATGAAATATCTTCTCCTAAAAACTAGACAGAAGCATTCTCAGAAACTTCTGTGTGATGAGTGCATTCAAATCTCAGCCTTGAACATTGCTTTTGATAGAGCAGTTTGGAAACACTCCTTTTGTAAAATCTGCAACTGTTTATTTGGAGCGCTTTGAGGCCTATCCTGGAAAAGGAAATATCCTCACATAATAACTAGACAGAAGCATTCTCAGAAACTTCTTTGGATGACTGCATTCTACTCACAGAGTTGAACATTCTTTGTGATAGAAGAGTTTTCAAACTCTCTTTTTGTAGAATCTGCAAGTGCACTTTTGGAACTGTTGGAGGCCAACGCTGGAAAAGGAAACATCCTCACTTAGAAACTAGACAGAAGCATTCTCAGAAACTTGCTTGTGACGAGTGCATTCAACTCACAGACTTGAACCTTTCTTTTGAAAGAGCAGTTTTGGAACACTCTTTTTGTAGAATCTGCTAGTGTATATTTGGAGCGCTGTGAGGCCTATGCTGGGAAATGAAATATCTTCACCTAAAAACTAGACGGAAGCATTCTCCGAAGCTTCTGTGTGATGAGTGCATTCAACTCACAGACTTGAACGCTCCTTTTGATAGAACAGTTTGGAAACACTCCTTTTGTACAATCTGCAAGTGTTTATTTCGAGTGCTTGGAGGCCTATGCTGGAAAAGGAAATGTCTTCAAATAACAACTACACAGAAGCATTCTCAGAAACTCCTTTGTGATGAGTGCATTCAACTCACAGACTTGAACCTTCCTTTTGAAAGAGCAGCTTTGAAACACTCTTTTTGTAGAATCTGCAAGTGGATATTTGGAGCGCTTTGAGGCCTATGCTGGGAAATGAAATATCTTCTCCTAAAAACTAGACAGAAGCATTCTCAGAAACTTCTGTGTGATGAGTGCATTCAACTCACAGACTTGAACACTGCTTTTGATAGAGCAGTTTGGAAACACTCCTTTTGTAAAATCTGCAAGTGTTTATTTGGAGCGCTTTGAGGCCTATCCTGGAAAAGGAAATATCTTCACATAATAACTAGACAGAAGCATTCTCAGAAACTTCTTTGTGATGAGTGCATTCTACTCACAGAGTTGAACCTTCTTTGTGATGGAAGAGTTTTCAAACTCTCTTTTTGTAGAATCTGCAAGTGCACATTTGGAACTGTTGGAGGCCAACGCTGGAAAAGGAAACATCCTCACATAGAAACTAGACAGAAGCATTCTCAGAAACTTGCTTGTGACGAGTGCATTCAACTCACAGACTTGAACTTTTCTTTTGAAAGAGCAGTTTTGGAACACTCTTTTTGTAGAATCTGCTAGTGTATATTTGGAGCGCTATGAGGCCTATGCTGGGAAATGAAATATCTTCACCTAAAAACTAGACGGAAGCATTCTCAGAAAACTCTGTGTGATGAGTGCATTCAACTCACAGACTTGAACGTTCCTTTTGATAGAACAGTTTTGAAACACTCCTTTTTTAGAATCTGCAAGTCTTTATTTCGAGCGCTTGGAGGCCTATGCTGGAAAAGGAAATGTCTTCAAATAACAACTACACAGAAGCATTCTCAGAAACTTCTTTGTGATGAGTGCATTCAACTCACAGACTTGAACCTTCCTTTTGAAAGAGCAGTTTTGAAACACTCTTTTTGTAGAATCTGCAAGTGGATATTTGGAGCGCTTTGAGGCCTATGCTGGGATATGAAATATCTTCTCCTAAAAACTAGACAGAAGCATTCTCAGAAACTTCTGTGTGATGAGTGCATTCAACTCACAGACTTGAACATTGCTTTTGATAGAGCAGTTTGGAAACACTCCTTTTGTAAAATCTGCAAGTGTTTATTTGGAGCGCTTTGAGGGCTATCCTGGAAAAGGAAATATCTTCACATAATAACTAGACAGAAGCATTCTCAGAAACTTCTTTGTGATGAGTGCATTCTACTCACAGAGTTGAACCTTCTTTGTGATAGAAGAGTTTTCAAACTCTCTTTTTGTAGAATCTGCAAGTGCACATTTGGAACTGTTGGAGGCCAACGCTGGAAAAGGAAACATCCTCACTTAAAAACTAGACAGAAGCATTCTCAGAAACTTGCTTCTGACGAGTGCATTCAACTCACAGACTTGAACTTTTCTTTTGAAAGAGCAGTTTTGGAACACTCTTTTTGTAGAATCTGCTAGTGTATATTTGGAGCGCTGTGAGGCCTACGCTGGGAAATGAAATATCTTCACCTAAAAACTAGACGGAAGCAATCTCCGAAACTTCTGTGTGATGAGTGCATTCAACTCACAGACTTGAACGTTCCTTTTGATAGAACAGTTTTGAAACACTCCTTTTGTAGAATCTGCAAGTGTTTATTTCGAGTGCTTGGGGGCCTATGCTGGAAAAGGAAATGTCTTCAAATAACAACTACACAGAAGCATTCTCAGAAACTTCTTTGTGATGAGTGCCTTCAACTCACAGACTTGAACCTTCCTTTTGAAAGAGCAGTTTTGAAACACTCTTTTTGTAGAATCTGCAAGTGGATATTTGGAGCGCTTTGAGGCCTATGCTGGGAAATGAAATATCTTCTCCTAAAAACTAGACAGAAGCATTCTCAGAAACTTCTGTGTGATGAGTGCATTCAACTCACAGACTTGAACATTGCTTTTGATAGAGCAGTTTGGAAACACTCCTTTTGTAAAATCTGCAAGTGTTTATTTGGAGCGCTTTGAGGCCTATCCTGGAAAAGGAAATATCTTCTCATAATAACTAGACAGAAGCATTCTCAGAAACTTCTTTGGATGAGTGCATTCTACTCACAGAGTTGAACCTTCTGTGTGATAGAAGAGTTTTCAAACTCTCTTTTTGTAGAATCTGCAAGTGCACATTTGGAACTGTTGGAGGCCAAAGCTGGAAAAGGAAACATCCTCACATAGAAACTAGACAGAAGCATTCTCAGAAACTTGCTTGTGACGAGTGCATTCAACTCACAGACTTGAACCTTTCTTTTGAAAGAGCAGTTTTGGAACACTCTTTTTGTAGAGTCTGCTAGTGTATATTTGGAGCGCTGTGAGGCCTATGCTGGGAAATGAAATATCTTCACCTAAAAACTAGACGGAAGCATTCTCAGAAACTTCTGTGTGATGAGTGCATTCAACTCACAGACTTGAACGTTTCTTTTGATAGAACAGTTTTGAAACACTCCTTTTGTAGAATCTGCAAGTGTTTATTTCGAGTGCTTGGGGGCCTATGCTGGAAAAGGAAATGTCTTCAAATAACAACTACACAGAAGCATTCTCAGAAACTTCTTTGTGATGAGTGCCTTCAACTCACAGACTTGAACCTTCCTTTTGAAAGGGCAGTTTTGAAACACTCTTTTTGTAGAATCTGCAAGTGGATATTTGGAGCGCTTTGAGGCCTATGCTGGGAAATGGAATATCTTCTCCTAAAAACTAGACGGAAGCATTCTCAGAAACTTCTGTGTGATGAGTGCATTCAACTCACAGACTTGAACGTTTCTTTTGATAGAACAGTTTTGAAACACTCCTTTTGTAGAATCTGCAAGTGTTTATTTCGAGTGCTTGGGGGCCTATGCTGGAAAAGGAAATGTCTTCAAATAACAACTACACAGAAGCATTCTCAGAAACTTCTTTGTGATGAGTGCCTTCAACTCACAGACTTGAACCTTCCTTTTGAAAGGGCAGTTTTGAAACACTCTTTTTGTAGAATCTGCAAGTGGATATTTGGAGCGCTTTGAGGCCTATGCTGGGAAATGGAATATCTTCTCCTAAAAACTAGACAGAAGCATTCTCAGAAACTTCTGTGTGATGAGTGCATTCAACTCACAGACTTGAACATTGCTTTTGATAGAGCAGTTTGGAAACACTCCTTTTGTAAAATCTGCAAGTGTTTATTTGGAGCGCTTTGAGGCCTATCCTGGAAAAGGAAATATCCTCACATAATAACTAGACAGAAGCATTCTCAGAAACTTCTTTGTGATGAGTGCATTCTACTCACAGAGTTGAACCTTCTTTGGGATAGAAGAGTTTTCAAACTCTCTTTTTGTAGAATCTGCAAGTGCACATTTGGAACTGTTGGAGGCCAACGCTGGAAAAGGAAACATCCTCACATAGAAACTAGACAGAAGCATTCTCAGAAACTTGCTTGGACGAGTGCATTCAACTCACAGACTTGAACCTTTCTTTTGAAAGAGCAGTTTTGGAACACTCTTTTTGTAGAATCTGCTAGTGTATATTTGGAGCGCTGTGAGGCCTATGCTGGGAAATGAAATATCTTCACCTAAAAACTAGACGGAATCATTCTCAGAAACTTCTGTGTGATGAGTGCATTCAACTCACAGACTTGAACTTTCCTTTTGATAGAACAGTTTTGAAACACTCCTTTTGTACAATCTGCAAGTGTTTATTTCGAGCGCTTGGAGGCCTATGCTGGAAAAGGAAGTGTCTTCAAATAAGAACTACACAGAAGCATTCTCAGAAACTTCTTTGTGATGAGTGCATTCAACTCACAGACTTGAACCTTCCTTTTGAAAGAGCAGTTTTGAAACACTCTTTTTGTAGAATCTGCAAGTGGATATTTGGAGCGCTTTGAGGCCTATGCTGGGTAATGAAATATCTTCTCCTAAAAACTAGACAGAAGCATTCTCAGAAACTTCTGTGTGATGAGTGCATTCAAATCTCAGCCTTGAACATTGCTTTTGATAGAGCAGTTTGGAAACACTCCTTTTGTAAAATCTGCAACTGTTTATTTGGAGCGCTTTGAGGCCTATCCTGGAAAAGGAAATATCCTCACATAATAACTAGACAGAAGCATTCTCAGAAACTTCTTTGGATGACTGCATTCTACTCACAGAGTTGAACATTCTTTGTGATAGAAGAGTTTTCAAACTCTCTTTTTGTAGAATCTGCAAGTGCACTTTTGGAACTGTTGGAGGCCAACGCTGGAAAAGGAAACATCCTCACATAGAAACTAGACAGAAGCATTCTCAGAAACTTGCTTGTGACGAGTGCATTCAACTCACAGACTTGAACCTTTCTTTTGAAAGAGCAGTTTTGGAACACTCTTTTTGTAGAATCTGCTAGTGTATATTTGGAGCGCTGTGAGGCCTATGCTGGGAAATGAAATATCTTCACCTAAAAACTAGACGGAAGCATTCTCCGAAGCTTCTGTGTGATGAGTGCATTCAACTCACAGACTTGAACGCTCCTTTTGATAGAACAGTTTGGAAACACTCCTTTTGTACAATCTGCAAGTGTTTATTTCGAGTGCTTGGAGGCCTATGCTGGAAAAGGAAATGTCTTCAAATAACAACTACACAGAAGCATTCTCAGAAACTCCTTTGTGATGAGTGCATTCAACTCACAGACTTGAACCTTCCTTTTGAAAGAGCAGCTTTGAAACACTCTTTTTGTAGAATCTGCAAGTGGATATTTGGAGCGCTTTGAGGCCTATGCTGGGAAATGAAATATCTTCTCCTAAAAACTAGACAGAAGCATTCTCAGAAACTTCTGTGTGATGAGTGCATTCAACTCACAGACTTGAACACTGCTTTTGATAGAGCAGTTTGGAAACACTCCTTTTGTAAAATCTGCAAGTGTTTATTTGGAGCGCTTTGAGGCCTATCCTGGAAAAGGAAATATCTTCACATAATAACTAGACAGAAGCATTCTCAGAAACTTCTTTGTGATGAGTGCATTCTACTCACAGAGTTGAACCTTCTTTGTGATGGAAGAGTTTTCAAACTCTCTTTTTGTAGAATCTGCAAGTGCACATTTGGAACTGTTGGAGGCCAACGCTGGAAAAGGAAACATCCTCACATAGAAACTAGACAGAAGCATTCTCAGAAACTTCTTTGTGATGAGTGCATTCTACTCACAGAGTTGAACCTTCTTTGTGATAGAAGAGTTTTCAAACTCTCTTTTTGTAGAATCTGCAAGTGCACATTTGGAACTGTTGGAGTCCAACGCTGGAAAAGGAAACATCCTCACATAGAAACTAGACAGAAGCATTCTCAGAAACTTGCTTGTGACGAGTGCATTCAACTCACAGACTTGAACCTTTCTTTTGAAAGAGCAGTTTTGGAACACTCTTTTTGTAGAATCTGCTAGTGTATATTTGGAGCGCTGTGAGGCCTATGCTGGGAAATGAAATATCTTCACCTAAAAACTAGACGGAAGCATTCTGAGAAACTTCTGTGTGATGAGTGCATTCAACTCACAGACTTGAACGTTCCTTTTTATAGAACAGTTTTGAAACACTCCTTTTGTAGAATCTGCAAGTGTTTATTTCGAGTGCTTGGAGGCCTATGCTGGAAAAGGAAATGTCTTCAAATAACAACTACACAGAAGCATTCTCAGAAACTTCTTTGTGATGAGTGCATTCAACTCACAGACTTGAACCTTCCTTTTGAAAGAGCAGTTTTGAAACACTCTTTTTGTAGAATCTGCAAGTTGATATTTGGAGCACTTTGAGGCCTATGCTGGGAAATGAAATATCTTCTCCTAAAAACTAGACAGAAGCATTCTCAGAAACTTCTGTGTGATGAGTGCATTCAACTCACAGTCTTGAACACTGCTTTTGATAGAGCAGTTTGGAAACACTCCTTTTGTAAAATCTGCAAGTGTTTATTTGGAGCGCATTGAGGCCTATCATGGAAAAGGAAATATCTTCACATAATAACTAGACAGAAGCATTCTCAGAAACTTGTTTGTGATGAGTGCATTCTACGCACAGAGTTGAACCTTCTTTGTGATAGAAGAGTTTTCAAACTCTCTTTTTGTAGAATCTGCAAGTGCACATTTGGAACTGTTGGAGGCCAACGCTGGAAAAGGAAACATCCTCACTTAGAAAGTAGACAGAAGCATTCTCAGAAACTTGCTTGTGACGAGTGCATTCAACTCACAGACTTGAACCTTTCTTTTGAAAGAGCAGTTTTGGAACACTCTTTTTGTAGAATCTGCTAGTGTATATTTGGAGCGCTGTGAGGCCTATGCTGGGAAATGAAATATCTTCACCTAAAAACTAGACGGAAGCATTCTCAGAAACTTCTGTGTGATGAGTGCATTCAACTCACAGGCTTGAACGTTCCTTTTGATAGAACAGTTTTGAAACACTCCTTTTGTAGAATCTGCAAGTGTTTATTTCGAGTGCTTGGGGGCCTATGCTGGAAAAGGAAATGTCTTCAAATAACAACTACACAGAAGCATTCTCAGAAACTTCTTTGTGATGAGTGCATTCAACTCACAGACTTGAACCTTCCTTTTGAAAGAGCAGTTTTGAAACACTCTTTTTGTAGAATCTGCAAGTGGATATTTGGATCGCTTTGAGGCCTATGCTGGGAAATGAAATATCTTCTCCTAAAAACTTGAGAGAAGCATTCTCAGAAACTTCTGTGTGATGAGTGCATTCAACTCACAGACTTGAACACTGCTTTTGATAGAGCAGTTTGGAAACACTCCTTTTGTAAAATCTGCAAGTGTTTATTTAGAGCGCTTTGAGGCCTATCCTGGAAAAGGAAATATCGTCACATAATAACTAGACAGAAGCATTCTCAGAAACTTCTTTGTGATGAGTGCATTCTACTCACGGAGTTGAACCTTCTTTGTGATAGAAGAGTTTTCAATCTCTCTTTCTGTAGTGTCTGCAAGTGCACATTTGGAACTGTTGGAGGCCAACGCTGGAAAAGGAAACATCCTCACATAGAAACTAGACAGAAGCATTCTCAGAAACTTGCTTGTGACGAGTGCATTCAACTCACAGACTTGAACCTTTCTTTTGAAAGAGCAGTTTTGGAACACTCTTTTTGTAGAATCTGCTAGTGTATATTTGGAGCGCTGTGAGGCCTATGCTGGGAAATGAAATATCTTCACATAAAAACTAGACGGAAGCATTCTCAGAAACTTCTGTGTGATGAGTGCATTCAACTCACAGACTTGAATGTTCCATTTGATAGAACAGTTTTGAAACACTCCTTTTGTACAATCTGCAAGTGTTTATTTCGAGTGCTTGGAGGCCTATGCTGGAAAAGGAAATGTCTTCAAATAACAACTACACAGAAGCATTCTCAGAAACTTCTTTGTGATGAGTGCATTCAACTCACAGACTTGAACCTTCCTTTTGAAAGAGCAGCTTTGAAACACTCTTTTTGTAGAATCTGCAAGTGGATATTTGGAGCGCTTTGAGGCCTATGCTGGGAAATGAAATATTTTCTCCTAAAAACTAGACAGAAGCATTCTCAGAAACTTCTGTGTGATGAGTGCATTCAACTCACAGACTTGAACACTGCTTTTGATAGAGCAGTTTGGAAACACTCCTTTTGTAAAATCTGCGTGTTTATTTGGAGCGCTTTGAGGCCTATCCTGGAAAAGGAAATATATTCACATAATAACTAGACCGAAGCATTCTCAGAAACTACTTTGTGATGAGTGCATTCTACTCACAGAGTTGAACCTTCTTTGTGATAGAAGAGTTTTCAAACTCTCTTTTTGTAGAATCTGCAAGTGCACATTTGGAACTCTTGGAGGCCAACGCTGGAAAAGGAAATATCCTTACATAGAAACTAGACAGAAGCATTCTCAGAAAGTTGCTTGGACGAGTGCATTCAACTCACAGACTTGAACCTTTCTTTTGAAAGAGCAGTTTTGGAACACTCTTTTTGTAGAATCTGCTAGTGTATATTTGGAGCGCTGTGAGGCCTATGCTGGGAAATGAAATATCTTCACCTAAAAACTAGACGGAAGCATTCTCAGAAACTTCTGTGTGATGAGTGCATTCAACTCCCAGACTTGAACGTTCCTTTTGATAGAACAGTTTTGAAACACTCCTTTTGTAGAATCTGCAAGTGTTTATTTCGAGTGCTTGGAGGCCTATGCTGGAAAAGGAAATGTCTTCAAATAACAACTACACAGAAGCATTCTCAGAAACTCCTTTGTGATGAGTGCCTTCAACTCACAGACTTGAACCTTCCTTTTGAAAGAGCAGCTTTGAAACACTCTTTTTGTAGAATCTGCAAGTGGATATTTGGAGCGCTTTGAGGCCTATGCTGGGAAATGAAATATCTTCTCCTAAAAACTAGACAGAAGCATTCTCAGAAACTTCTGTGTGATGAGTGCATTCAACTCACAGATTTGAACACTGCTTTTGATAGAGCAGTTTGGAAACACTCCTTTTGTAAAATCTGCAAGTGTTTATTTGGAGCGCTTTGAGGCCTATCCTGGAAAAGGAAATATCGTCACATAATAACTAGACAGAAGCATTCTCAGAAACTTCTTTGGATGAGTGCATTCTACTCACAGAGTTGAACATTCTTTGTGATAGAAGAGTTTTCAAACTCTCTTTTTGTAGAATCTGCAAGTGCACTTTTGGAACTGTTGGAGGCCAACGCTGGAAAAGGAAACATACTCACATAGAAACTAGACAGAAGCATTCTCAGAAACTTGCTTGTGACGAGTGCATTCAACTCACAGACTTGAACCTTTCTTTTGAAAGAGCAGTTTTGGAACACTCTTTTTGTAGAATCTGCTAGTGTATATTTGGAGCGCTGTGAGGCCTATGCTGGGAAATGAAATATCTTCACCTAAAAACTAGACGGAAGCATTCTCAGAAACTTCTGTGTGATGAGTGCATTCAACTCACAGACTTGAACGTTCCTTTTGATAGAACAGTTTTGAAACACTCCTTTTGTAGAATCTGCAAGTGTTTATTTCGAGTGCTTGGAGGCCTATGCTGGAAAAGGAAATGTCTTCAAATAACAACTACACAGAAGCATTCTCAGAAACTCCTTTGTGATGAGTGCATTCAACTCACAGACTTGAACCTTCCTTTTGAAAGAGCAGTTTTGAAACACTCTTTTTGTAGAATCTGCAAGTTGATATTTGGAGCACTTTGAGGCCTATGCTGGGAAATGAAATATCTTCTCCTAAAAACTAGACAGAAGCATTCTCAGAAACTTCTGTGTGATGAGTGCATTCAACTCACAGTCTTGAACACTGCTTTTGATAGAGCAGTTTGGAAACACTCCTTTTGTAAAATCTGCAAGTGTTTATTTAGAGCGCTTTGAGGCCTATCCTGGAAAAGGAAATATCGTCACATAATAACTAGACAGAAGCATTCTCAGAAACTTCTTTGTGATGAGTGCATTCTACTCACGGAGTTGAACCTTCTTTGTGATAGAAGAGTTTTCAATCTCTCTTTCTGTAGTGTCTGCAAGTGCACATTTGGAACTGTTGGAGGCCAACGCTGGAAAAGGAAACATCCTCACATAGAAACTAGACAGAAGCATTCTCAGAAACTTGCTTGTGACGAGTGCATTCAACTCACAGACTTGAACCTTTCTTTTGAAAGAGCAGTTTTGGAACACTCTTTTTGTAGAATCTGCTAGTGTATATTTGGAGCGCTGTGAGGCCTATGCTGGGAAATGAAATATCTTCACCTAAAAACTAGACGGAAGCATTCTCAGAAACTTCTGTGTGATGGGTGCATTCAACTCACAGACTTGAACGTTCCTTTTGATAGAACAGTTTTGAAACACTCCTTTTGTAGAATCTGCAAGTGTTTCTTTCGAGTGCTAGGAGGCCTATGGTGGAAAAGGAAATGTCTTCAAATAACAACTACACAGAAGCATTCTCAGAAACTTCTTTGTGATGAGTGCATTCAACTCACAGACTTGAACCTTCCTTTTGAAAGAGCAGTTTTGAAACACTCTTTTTGTAGAATCTGCTAGTGTATATTTGGAGCACTTTGAGGCCTATGCTGGGAAATGAAATATCTTCACATAAAAACTAGACGGAAGCATTCTCAGAAACTTCTGTGTGATGAGTGCATTCAACTCACAGACTTGAATGTTCCATTTGATAGAACAGTTTTGAAACACTCCTTTTGTACAATCTGCAAGTGTTTATTTCGAGTGCTTGGAGGCCTATGCTGGAAAAGGAAATGTCTTCAAATAACAACTACACAGAAGCATTCTCAGAAACTTCTTTGTGATGAGTGCATTCAACTCACAGACTTGAACCTTCCTTTTGAAAGAGCAGCTTTGAAACACTCTTTTTGTAGAATCTGCAAGTGGATATTTGGAGCGCTTTGAGGCCTATGCTGGGAAATGAAATATTTTCTCCTAAAAACTAGACAGAAGCATTCTCAGAAACTTCTGTGGGATGAGTGCATTCAACTCACAGACTTGAACACTGCTTTTGATAGAGCAGTTTGGAAACACTCCTTTTGTAAAATCTGCGTGTTTATTTGGAGCGCTTTGAGGCCTATCCTGGAAAAGGAAATATATTCACATAATAACTAGACCGAAGCATTCTCAGAAACTACTTTGTGATGAGTGCATTCTACTCACAGAGTTGAACCTTCTTTGTGATAGAAGAGTTTTCAAACTCTCTTTTTGTAGAATCTGCAAGTGCACATTTGGAACTCTTGGAGGCCAACGCTGGAAAAGGAAATATCCTTACATAGAAACTAGACAGAAGCATTCTCAGAAAGTTGCTTGGACGAGTGCATTCAACTCACAGACTTGAACCTTTCTTTTGAAAGAGCAGTTTTGGAACACTCTTTTTGTAGAATCTGCTAGTGTATATTTGGAGCGCTGTGAGGCCTATGCTGGGAAATGAAATATCTTCACCTAAAAACTAGACGGAAGCATTCTCAGAAACTTCTGTGTGATGAGTGCATTCAACTCCCAGACTTGAACGTTCCTTTTGATAGAACAGTTTTGAAACACTCCTTTTGTAGAATCTGCAAGTGTTTATTTCGAGTGCTTGGAGGCCTATGCTGGAAAAGGAAATGTCTTCAAATAACAACTACACAGAAGCATTCTCAGAAACTCCTTTGTGATGAGTGCATTCAACTCACAGACTTGAACCTTCCTTTTGAAAGAGCAGCTTTGAAACACTCTTTTTGTAGAATCTGCAAGTGGATATTTGGAGCGCTTTGAGGTCTATGCTGTGATATGAAATATCTTCTCCTAAAAACTAGACAGAAGCATTCTCAGAAACTTCTGTGTGATGAGTGCATTCAACTCACAGACTTGAACATTGCTTTTGATAGAGCAGTTTGGAAACACTCCTTTTGTAAAATCTGCAAGTGTTTATTTGGAGCGCTTTGAGGCCTATCCTGGAAAAGGAAATATCCTCACATAATAACTAGACAGAAGCATTCTCAGAAACTTCTTTGTGATGAGTGCATTCTACTCACAGAGTTGAACCTTCTTTGTGATAGAAGAGTTTTCAAACTCTCTTTTTGTAGAATCTGCAAGTGCACATTTGGAACTGTTGGAGTCCAACGCTGGAAAAGGAAACATCCTCACATAGAAACTAGACAGAAGCATTCTCAGAAACTTGCTTGTGACGAGTGCATTCAACTCACAGACTTGAACCTTTCTTTTGAAAGAGCAGTTTTGGAACACTCTTTTTGTAGAATCTGCTAGTGTATATTTGGAGCGCTGTGAGGCCTATGCTGGGAAATGAAATATCTTCACCTAAAAACTAGACGGAAGCATTCTCAGAAACTTCTGTGTGATGAGTGCATTCAACTCACAGACTTGAACGTTCCTTTTGATAGAACAGTTTTGAAACACTCCTTTTGTAGAATCTGCAAGTGTTTATTTCGAGTGCTTGGAGGCCTATGCTGGAAAAGGAAATGTCTTCAAATAACAACTACACAGAAGCATTCTCAGAAACTCCTTTGTGATGAGTGCATTCAACTCACAGACTTGAACCTTCCTTTTGAAAGAGCAGCTTTGAAACACTCTTTTTGTAGAATCTGCAAGTGGATATTTGGAGCGCTTTGAGGCCTATGCTGGGAAATGAAATATCTTCTCCTAAAAACTAGACAGAAGCATTCTCAGAAACTTCTGTGTGATGAGTGCATTCAACTCACAGACTTGAACATTGCTTTTGATAGAGCAGTTTGGAAACACTCCTTTTGTAAAATCTGCAAGTGTTTATTTGGAGCGCTTTGAGGCCTATCCTGGAAAAGGAAATATCCTCACATAATAACTAGACAGAAGCATTCTCAGAAACTTCTTTGTGATGAGTGCATTCTACTCACAGAGTTGAACCTTCTTTGTGATAGAAGAGTTTTCAAACTCTCTTTTTGTAGAATCTGCAAGTGCACATTTGGAACTGTTGGAGTCCAACGCTGGAAAAGGAAACATCCTCACATAGAAACTAGACAGAAGCATTCTCAGAAACTTGCTTGTGACGAGTGCATTCAACTCACAGACTTGAACCTTTCTTTTGAAAGAGCAGTTTTGGAACACTCTTTTTGTAGAATCTGCTAGTGTATATTTGGAGCGCTGTGAGGCCTATGCTGGGAAATGAAATATCTTCACCTAAAAACTAGACGGAAGCATTCTGAGAAACTTCTGTGTGATGAGTGCATTCAACTCACAGACTTGAACGTTCCTTTTTATAGAACAGTTTTGAAACACTCCTTTTGTAGAATCTGCAAGTGTTTATTTCGAGTGCTTGGAGGCCTATGCTGGAAAAGGAAATGTCTTCAAATAACAACTACACAGAAGCATTCTCAGAAACTTCTTTGTAATGAGTGCATTCAACTCACAGACTTGAACCTTCCTTTTGAAAGAGCAGTTTTGAAACACTCTTTTTGTAGAATCTGCAAGTTGATATTTGGAGCACTTTGAGGCCTATGCTGGGAAATGAAGTATCTTCTCCTAAAAACTAGACAGAAGCATTCTCAGAAACTTCTGTGTGATGAGTGCATTCAACTCACAGTCTTGAACACTGCTTTTGATAGAGCAGTTTGGAAACACTCCTTTTGTAAAATCTGCAAGTGTTTATTTGGAGAGCTTTGAGGCCTATCCTGGAAAAGGAAATATCTTCACATAATAACTAGACAGAAGCATTCTCAGAAACTTCTTTGGATGAGTGCATTCTACTCACAGAGTTGAACCTTCTGTGTGATAGAAGAGTTTTCAAACTCTCTTTTTGTAGAATCTGCAAGTGCACATTTGGAACTGTTGGAGGCCAAAGCTGGAAAAGGAAACATCCTCACATAGAAACTAGACAGAAGCATTCTCAGAAACTTGCTTGTGACGAGTGCATTCAACTCACAGACTTGAACCTTTCTTTTGAAAGAGCAGTTTTGGAACACTCTTTTTGTAGAGTCTGCTAGTGTATATTTGGAGCGCTGTGAGGCCTATGCTGGGAAATGAAATATCTTCACCTAAAAACTAGACGGAAGCATTCTCAGAAACTTCTGTGTGATGAGTGCATTCAACTCACAGACTTGAACGTTTCTTTTGATAGAACAGTTTTGAAACACTCCTTTTGTAGAATCTGCAAGTGTTTATTTCGAGTGCTTGGGGGCCTATGCTGGAAAAGGAAATGTCTTCAAATAACAACTACACAGAAGCATTCTCAGAAACTTCTTTGTGATGAGTGCCTTCAACTCACAGACTTGAACCTTCCTTTTGAAAGGGCAGTTTTGAAACACTCTTTTTGTAGAATCTGCAAGTGGATATTTGGAGCGCTTTGAGGCCTATGCTGGGAAATGGAATATCTTCTCCTAAAAACTAGACGGAAGCATTCTCAGAAACTTCTATGTGATGAGTGCATTCAACTCACAGACTTGAACGTTTCTTTTGATAGAACAGTTTTGAAACACTCCTTTTGTAGAATCTGCAAGTGTTTATTTCGAGTGCTTGGGGGCCTATGCTGGAAAAGGAAATGTCTTCAAATAACAACTACACAGAAGCATTCTCAGAAACTTCTTTGTGATGAGTGCCTTCAACTCACAAACTTGAACCTTCCTTTTGAAAGGGCAGTTTTGAAACACTCTTTTTGTAGAATCTGCAAGTGGATATTTGGAGCGCTTTGAGGCCTATGCTGGGAAATGGAATATCTTCTCCTAAAAACTAGACAGAAGCATTCTCAGAAACTTCTGTGTGATGAGTGCATTCAACTCACAGACTTGAACATTGCTTTTGATAGAGCAGTTTGGAAACACTCCTTTTGTAAAATCTGCAAGTGTTTATTTGGAGCGCTTTGAGGCCTATCCTGGAAAAGGAAATATCCTCACATAATAACTAGACAGAAGCATTCTCAGAAACTTCTTTGTGATGAGTGCATTCTACTCACAGAGTTGAACCTTCTTTGGGATAGAAGAGTTTTCAAACTCTCTTTTTGTAGAATCTGCAAGTGCACATTTGGAACTGTTGGAGGCCAACGCTGGAAAAGGAAACATCCTCACATAGAAACTAGACAGAAGCATTCTCAGAAACTTGCTTGGACGAGTGCATTCAACTCACAGACTTGAACCTTTCTTTTGAAAGAGCAGTTTTGGAACACTCTTTTTGTAGAATCTGCTAGTGTATATTTGGAGCGCTGTGAGGCCTATGCTGGGAAATGAAATATCTTCACCTAAAAACTAGACGGAATCATTCTCAGAAACTTCTGTGTGATGAGTGCATTCAACTCACAGACTTGAACTTTCCTTTTGATAGAACAGTTTTGAAACACTCCTTTTGTACAATCTGCAAGTGTTTATTTCGAGCGCTTGGAGGCCTATGCTGGAAAAGGAAGTGTCTTCAAATAAGAACTACACAGAAGCATTCTCAGAAACTTCTTTGTGATGAGTGCATTCAACTCACAGACTTGAACCTTCCTTTTGAAAGAGCAGTTTTGAAACACTCTTTTTGTAGAATCTGCAAGTGGATATTTGGAGCGCTTTGAGGCCTATGCTGGGTAATGAAATATCTTCTCCTAAAAACTAGACAGAAGCATTCTCAGAAACTTCTGTGTGATGAGTGCATTCAAATCTCAGCCTTGAACATTGCTTTTGATAGAGCAGTTTGGAAACACTCCTTTTGTAAAATCTGCAACTGTTTATTTGGAGCGCTTTGAGGCCTATCCTGGAAAAGGAAATATCCTCACATAATAACTAGACAGAAGCATTCTCAGAAACTTCTTTGGATGACTGCATTCTACTCACAGAGTTGAACATTCTTTGTGATAGAAGAGTTTTCAAACTCTCTTTTTGTAGAATCTGCAAGTGCACTTTTGGAACTGTTGGAGGCCAACGCTGGAAAAGGAAACATCCTCACTTAGAAACTAGACAGAAGCATTCTCAGAAACTTGCTTGTGACGAGTGCATTCAACTCACAGACTTGAACCTTTCTTTTGAAAGAGCAGTTTTGGAACACTCTTTTTGTAGAATCTGCTAGTGTATATTTGGAGCGCTGTGAGGCCTATGCTGGGAAATGAAATATCTTCACCTAAAAACTAGACGGAAGCATTCTCCGAAGCTTCTGTGTGATGAGTGCATTCAACTCACAGACTTGAACGCTCCTTTTGATAGAACAGTTTGGAAACACTCCTTTTGTACAATCTGCAAGTGTTTATTTCGAGTGCTTGGAGGCCTATGCTGGAAAAGGAAATGTCTTCAAATAACAACTACACAGAAGCATTCTCAGAAACTCCTTTGTGATGAGTGCATTCAACTCACAGACTTGAACCTTCCTTTTGAAAGAGCAGCTTTGAAACACTCTTTTTGTAGAATCTGCAAGTGGATATTTGGAGCGCTTTGAGGCCTATGCTGGGAAATGAAATATCTTCTCCTAAAAACTAGACAGAAGCATTCTCAGAAACTTCTGTGTGATGAGTGCATTCAACTCACAGACTTGAACACTGCTTTTGATAGAGCAGTTTGGAAACACTCCTTTTGTAAAATCTGCAAGTGTTTATTTGGAGCGCTTTGAGGCCTATCCTGGAAAAGGAAATATCTTCACATAATAACTAGACAGAAGCATTCTCAGAAACTTCTTTGTGATGAGTGCATTCTACTCACAGAGTTGAACCTTCTTTGTGATGGAAGAGTTTTCAAACTCTCTTTTTGTAGAATCTGCAAGTGCACATTTGGAACTGTTGGAGGCCAACGCTGGAAAAGGAAACATCCTCACATAGAAACTAGACAGAAGCATTCTCAGAAACTTGCTTGTGACGAGTGCATTCAACTCACAGACTTGAACTTTTCTTTTGAAAGAGCAGTTTTGGAACACTCTTTTTGTAGAATCTGCTAGTGTATATTTGGAGCGCTATGAGGCCTATGCTGGGAAATGAAATATCTTCACCTAAAAACTAGACGGAAGCATTCTCAGAAAACTCTGTGTGATGAGTGCATTCAACTCACAGACTTGAACGTTCCTTTTGATAGAACAGTTTTGAAACACTCCTTTTTTAGAATCTGCAAGTCTTTATTTCGAGCGCTTGGAGGCCTATGCTGGAAAAGGAAATGTCTTCAAATAACAACTACACAGAAGCATTCTCAGAAACTTCTTTGTGATGAGTGCATTCAACTCACAGACTTGAACCTTCCTTTTGAAAGAGCAGTTTTGAAACACTCTTTTTGTAGAATCTGCAAGTGGATATTTGGAGCGCTTTGAGGCCTATGCTGGGATATGAAATATCTTCTCCTAAAAACTAGACAGAAGCATTCTCAGAAACTTCTGTGTGATGAGTGCATTCAACTCACAGACTTGAACATTGCTTTTGATAGAGCAGTTTGGAAACACTCCTTTTGTAAAATCTGCAAGTGTTTATTTGGAGCGCTTTGAGGGCTATCCTGGAAAAGGAAATATCTTCACATAATAACTAGACAGAAGCATTCTCAGAAACTTCTTTGTGATGAGTGCATTCTACTCACAGAGTTGAACCTTCTTTGTGATAGAAGAGTTTTCAAACTCTCTTTTTGTAGAATCTGCAAGTGCACATTTGGAACTGTTGGAGGCCAACGCTGGAAAAGGAAACATCCTCACTTAAAAACTAGACAGAAGCATTCTCAGAAACTTGCTTCTGACGAGTGCATTCAACTCACAGACTTGAACTTTTCTTTTGAAAGAGCAGTTTTGGAACACTCTTTTTGTAGAATCTGCTAGTGTATATTTGGAGCGCTGTGAGGCCTACGCTGGGAAATGAAATATCTTCACCTAAAAACTAGACGGAAGCAATCTCCGAAACTTCTGTGTGATGAGTGCATTCAACTCACAGACTTGAACGTTCCTTTTGATAGAACAGTTTTGAAACACTCCTTTTGTAGAATCTGCAAGTGTTTATTTCGAGTGCTTGGGGGCCTATGCTGGAAAAGGAAATGTCTTCAAATAACAACTACACAGAAGCATTCTCAGAAACTTCTTTGTGATGAGTGCCTTCAACTCACAGACTTGAACCTTCCTTTTGAAAGAGCAGTTTTGAAACACTCTTTTTGTAGAATCTGCAAGTGGATATTTGGAGCGCTTTGAGGCCTATGCTGGGAAATGAAATATCTTCTCCTAAAAACTAGACAGAAGCATTCTCAGAAACTTCTGTGTGATGAGTGCATTCAACTCACAGACTTGAACATTGCTTTTGATAGAGCAGTTTGGAAACACTCCTTTTGTAAAATCTGCAAGTGTTTATTTGGAGCGCTTTGAGGCCTATCCTGGAAAAGGAAATATCTTCTCATAATAACTAGACAGAAGCATTCTCAGAAACTTCTTTGGATGAGTGCATTCTACTCACAGAGTTGAACCTTCTGTGTGATAGAAGAGTTTTCAAACTCTCTTTTTGTAGAATCTGCAAGTGCACATTTGGAACTGTTGGAGGCCAAAGCTGGAAAAGGAAACATCCTCACATAGAAACTAGACAGAAGCATTCTCAGAAACTTGCTTGTGACGAGTGCATTCAACTCACAGACTTGAACCTTTCTTTTGAAAGAGCAGTTTTGGAACACTCTTTTTGTAGAGTCTGCTAGTGTATATTTGGAGCGCTGTGAGGCCTATGCTGGGAAATGAAATATCTTCACCTAAAAACTAGACGGAAGCATTCTCAGAAACTTCTGTGTGATGAGTGCATTCAACTCACAGACTTGAACGTTTCTTTTGATAGAACAGTTTTGAAACACTCCTTTTGTAGAATCTGCAAGTGTTTATTTCGAGTGCTTGGGGGCCTATGCTGGAAAAGGAAATGTCTTCAAATAACAACTACACAGAAGCATTCTCAGAAACTTCTTTGTGATGAGTGCCTTCAACTCACAGACTTGAACCTTCCTTTTGAAAGGGCAGTTTTGAAACACTCTTTTTGTAGAATCTGCAAGTGGATATTTGGAGCGCTTTGAGGCCTATGCTGGGAAATGGAATATCTTCTCCTAAAAACTAGACGGAAGCATTCTCAGAAACTTCTGTGTGATGAGTGCATTCAACTCACAGACTTGAACGTTTCTTTTGATAGAACAGTTTTGAAACACTCCTTTTGTAGAATCTGCAAGTGTTTATTTCGAGTGCTTGGGGGCCTATGCTGGAAAAGGAAATGTCTTCAAATAACAACTACACAGAAGCATTCTCAGAAACTTCTTTGTGATGAGTGCCTTCAACTCACAGACTTGAACCTTCCTTTTGAAAGGGCAGTTTTGAAACACTCTTTTTGTAGAATCTGCAAGTGGATATTTGGAGCGCTTTGAGGCCTATGCTGGGAAATGGAATATCTTCTCCTAAAAACTAGACAGAAGCATTCTCAGAAACTTCTGTGTGATGAGTGCATTCAACTCACAGACTTGAACATTGCTTTTGATAGAGCAGTTTGGAAACACTCCTTTTGTAAAATCTGCAAGTGTTTATTTGGAGCGCTTTGAGGCCTATCCTGGAAAAGGAAATATCCTCACATAATAACTAGACAGAAGCATTCTCAGAAACTTCTTTGTGATGAGTGCATTCTACTCACAGAGTTGAACCTTCTTTGGGATAGAAGAGTTTTCAAACTCTCTTTTTGTAGAATCTGCAAGTGCACATTTGGAACTGTTGGAGGCCAACGCTGGAAAAGGAAACATCCTCACATAGAAACTAGACAGAAGCATTCTCAGAAACTTGCTTGGACGAGTGCATTCAACTCACAGACTTGAACCTTTCTTTTGAAAGAGCAGTTTTGGAACACTCTTTTTGTAGAATCTGCTAGTGTATATTTGGAGCGCTGTGAGGCCTATGCTGGGAAATGAAATATCTTCACCTAAAAACTAGACGGAATCATTCTCAGAAACTTCTGTGTGATGAGTGCATTCAACTCACAGACTTGAACTTTCCTTTTGATAGAACAGTTTTGAAACACTCCTTTTGTACAATCTGCAAGTGTTTATTTCGAGCGCTTGGAGGCCTATGCTGGAAAAGGAAGTGTCTTCAAATAAGAACTACACAGAAGCATTCTCAGAAACTTCTTTGTGATGAGTGCATTCAACTCACAGACTTGAACCTTCCTTTTGAAAGAGCAGTTTTGAAACACTCTTTTTGTAGAATCTGCAAGTGGATATTTGGAGCGCTTTGAGGCCTATGCTGGGTAATGAAATATCTTCTCCTAAAAACTAGACAGAAGCATTCTCAGAAACTTCTGTGTGATGAGTGCATTCAAATCTCAGCCTTGAACATTGCTTTTGATAG
Organism: Pongo pygmaeus; assembly: GCF_028885625.2. Taxonomy (NCBI): domain Eukaryota; kingdom Metazoa; phylum Chordata; class Mammalia; order Primates; family Hominidae; genus Pongo; species Pongo pygmaeus. The sequence goes on from NC_072392.2 coordinate 42,169,391, forward strand.
AGCAGTTTGGAAACACTCCTTTTGTAAAATCTGCAACTGTTTATTTGGAGCGCTTTGAGGCCTATCCTGGAAAAGGAAATATCCTCACATAATAACTAGACAGAAGCATTCTCAGAAACTTCTTTGGATGACTGCATTCTACTCACAGAGTTGAACATTCTTTGTGATAGAAGAGTTTTCAAACTCTCTTTTTGTAGAATCTGCAAGTGCACTTTTGGAACTGTTGGAGGCCAACGCTGGAAAAGGAAACATCCTCACATAGAAACTAGACAGAAGCATTCTCAGAAACTTGCTTGTGACGAGTGCATTCAACTCACAGACTTGAACCTTTCTTTTGAAAGAGCAGTTTTGGAACACTCTTTTTGTAGAATCTGCTAGTGTATATTTGGAGCGCTGTGAGGCCTATGCTGGGAAATGAAATATCTTCACCTAAAAACTAGACGGAAGCATTCTCCGAAGCTTCTGTGTGATGAGTGCATTCAACTCACAGACTTGAACGCTCCTTTTGATAGAACAGTTTGGAAACACTCCTTTTGTACAATCTGCAAGTGTTTATTTCGAGTGCTTGGAGGCCTATGCTGGAAAAGGAAATGTCTTCAAATAACAACTACACAGAAGCATTCTCAGAAACTCCTTTGTGATGAGTGCATTCAACTCACAGACTTGAACCTTCCTTTTGAAAGAGCAGCTTTGAAACACTCTTTTTGTAGAATCTGCAAGTGGATATTTGGAGCGCTTTGAGGCCTATGCTGGGAAATGAAATATCTTCTCCTAAAAACTAGACAGAAGCATTCTCAGAAACTTCTGTGTGATGAGTGCATTCAACTCACAGACTTGAACACTGCTTTTGATAGAGCAGTTTGGAAACACTCCTTTTGTAAAATCTGCAAGTGTTTATTTGGAGCGCTTTGAGGCCTATCCTGGAAAAGGAAATATCTTCACATAATAACTAGACAGAAGCATTCTCAGAAACTTCTTTGTGATGAGTGCATTCTACTCACAGAGTTGAACCTTCTTTGTGATGGAAGAGTTTTCAAACTCTCTTTTTGTAGAATCTGCAAGTGCACATTTGGAACTGTTGGAGGCCAACGCTGGAAAAGGAAACATCCTCACATAGAAACTAGACAGAAGCATTCTCAGAAACTTCTTTGTGATGAGTGCATTCTACTCACAGAGTTGAACCTTCTTTGTGATAGAAGAGTTTTCAAACTCTCTTTTTGTAGAATCTGCAAGTGCACATTTGGAACTGTTGGAGTCCAACGCTGGAAAAGGAAACATCCTCACATAGAAACTAGACAGAAGCATTCTCAGAAACTTGCTTGTGACGAGTGCATTCAACTCACAGACTTGAACCTTTCTTTTGAAAGAGCAGTTTTGGAACACTCTTTTTGTAGAATCTGCTAGTGTATATTTGGAGCGCTGTGAGGCCTATGCTGGGAAATGAAATATCTTCACCTAAAAACTAGACGGAAGCATTCTGAGAAACTTCTGTGTGATGAGTGCATTCAACTCACAGACTTGAACGTTCCTTTTTATAGAACAGTTTTGAAACACTCCTTTTGTAGAATCTGCAAGTGTTTATTTCGAGTGCTTGGAGGCCTATGCTGGAAAAGGAAATGTCTTCAAATAACAACTACACAGAAGCATTCTCAGAAACTTCTTTGTGATGAGTGCATTCAACTCACAGACTTGAACCTTCCTTTTGAAAGAGCAGTTTTGAAACACTCTTTTTGTAGAATCTGCAAGTTGATATTTGGAGCACTTTGAGGCCTATGCTGGGAAATGAAATATCTTCTCCTAAAAACTAGACAGAAGCATTCTCAGAAACTTCTGTGTGATGAGTGCATTCAACTCACAGTCTTGAACACTGCTTTTGATAGAGCAGTTTGGAAACACTCCTTTTGTAAAATCTGCAAGTGTTTATTTGGAGAGCTTTGAGGCCTATCCTGGAAAAGGAAATATCTTCACATAATAACTAGACAGAAGCATTCTCAGAAACTTCTTTGGATGAGTGCATTCTACTCACAGAGTTGAACCTTCTGTGTGATAGAAGAGTTTTCAAACTCTCTTTTTGTAGAATCTGCAAGTGCACATTTGGAACTGTTGGAGGCCAAAGCTGGAAAAGGAAACATCCTCACATAGAAACTAGACAGAAGCATTCTCAGAAACTTGCTTGTGACGAGTGCATTCAACTCACAGACTTGAACCTTTCTTTTGAAAGAGCAGTTTTGGAACACTCTTTTTGTAGAGTCTGCTAGTGTATATTTGGAGCGCTGTGAGGCCTATGCTGGGAAATGAAATATCTTCACCTAAAAACTAGACGGAAGCATTCTCAGAAACTTCTGTGTGATGAGTGCATTCAACTCACAGACTTGAACGTTTCTTTTGATAGAACAGTTTTGAAACACTCCTTTTGTAGAATCTGCAAGTGTTTATTTCGAGTGCTTGGGGGCCTATGCTGGAAAAGGAAATGTCTTCAAATAACAACTACACAGAAGCATTCTCAGAAACTTCTTTGTGATGAGTGCCTTCAACTCACAGACTTGAACCTTCCTTTTGAAAGGGCAGTTTTGAAACACTCTTTTTGTAGAATCTGCAAGTGGATATTTGGAGCGCTTTGAGGCCTATGCTGGGAAATGGAATATCTTCTCCTAAAAACTAGACGGAAGCATTCTCAGAAACTTCTGTGTGATGAGTGCATTCAACTCACAGACTTGAACGTTTCTTTTGATAGAACAGTTTTGAAACACTCCTTTTGTAGAATCTGCAAGTGTTTATTTCGAGTGCTTGGGGGCCTATGCTGGAAAAGGAAATGTCTTCAAATAACAACTACACAGAAGCATTCTCAGAAACTTCTTTGTGATGAGTGCCTTCAACTCACAAACTTGAACCTTCCTTTTGAAAGGGCAGTTTTGAAACACTCTTTTTGTAGAATCTGCAAGTGGATATTTGGAGCGCTTTGAGGCCTATGCTGGGAAATGGAATATCTTCTCCTAAAAACTAGACAGAAGCATTCTCAGAAACTTCTGTGTGATGAGTGCATTCAACTCACGGACTTGAACATTGCTTTTGATAGAGCAGTTTGGAAACACTCCTTTTGTAAAATCTGCAAGTGTTTATTTGGAGCGCTTTGAGGCCTATCCTGGAAAAGGAAATATCCTCACATAATAACTAGACAGAAGCATTCTCAGAAACTTCTTTGTGATGAGTGCATTCTACTCACAGAGTTGAACCTTCTTTGGGATAGAAGAGTTTTCAAACTCTCTTTTTGTAGAATCTGCAAGTGCACATTTGGAACTGTTGGAGGCCAACGCTGGAAAAGGAAACATCCTCACATAGAAACTAGACAGAAGCATTCTCAGAAACTTGCTTGGACGAGTGCATTCAACTCACAGACTTGAACCTTTCTTTTGAAAGAGCAGTTTTGGAACACTCTTTTTGTAGAATCTGCTAGTGTATATTTGGAGCGCTGTGAGGCCTATGCTGGGAAATGAAATATCTTCACCTAAAAACTAGACGGAATCATTCTCAGAAACTTCTGTGTGATGAGTGCATTCAACTCACAGACTTGAACTTTCCTTTTGATAGAACAGTTTTGAAACACTCCTTTTGTACAATCTGCAAGTGTTTATTTCGAGCGCTTGGAGGCCTATGCTGGAAAAGGAAGTGTCTTCAAATAAGAACTACACAGAAGCATTCTCAGAAACTTCTTTGTGATGAGTGCATTCAACTCACAGACTTGAACCTTCCTTTTGAAAGAGCAGTTTTGAAACACTCTTTTTGTAGAATCTGCAAGTGGATATTTGGAGCGCTTTGAGGCCTATGCTGGGTAATGAAATATCTTCTCCTAAAAACTAGACAGAAGCATTCTCAGAAACTTCTGTGTGATGAGTGCATTCAAATCTCAGCCTTGAACATTGCTTTTGATAGAGCAGTTTGGAAACACTCCTTTTGTAAAATCTGCAACTGTTTATTTGGAGCGCTTTGAGGCCTATCCTGGAAAAGGAAATATCCTCACATAATAACTAGACAGAAGCATTCTCAGAAACTTCTTTGGATGACTGCATTCTACTCACAGAGTTGAACATTCTTTGTGATAGAAGAGTTTTCAAACTCTCTTTTTGTAGAATCTGCAAGTGCACTTTTGGAACTGTTGGAGGCCAACGCTGGAAAAGGAAACATCCTCACATAGAAACTAGACAGAAGCATTCTCAGAAACTTGCTTGTGACGAGTGCATTCAACTCACAGACTTGAACCTTTCTTTTGAAAGAGCAGTTTTGGAACACTCTTTTTGTAGAATCTGCTAGTGTATATTTGGAGCGCTGTGAGGCCTATGCTGGGAAATGAAATATCTTCACCTAAAAACTAGACGGAAGCATTCTCCGAAGCTTCTGTGTGATGAGTGCATTCAACTCACAGACTTGAACGCTCCTTTTGATAGAACAGTTTGGAAACACTCCTTTTGTACAATCTGCAAGTGTTTATTTCGAGTGCTTGGAGGCCTATGCTGGAAAAGGAAATGTCTTCAAATAACAACTACACAGAAGCATTCTCAGAAACTCCTTTGTGATGAGTGCATTCAACTCACAGACTTGAACCTTCCTTTTGAAAGAGCAGCTTTGAAACACTCTTTTTGTAGAATCTGCAAGTGGATATTTGGAGCGCTTTGAGGCCTATGCTGGGAAATGAAATATCTTCTCCTAAAAACTAGACAGAAGCATTCTCAGAAACTTCTGTGTGATGAGTGCATTCAACTCACAGACTTGAACACTGCTTTTGATAGAGCAGTTTGGAAACACTCCTTTTGTAAAATCTGCAAGTGTTTATTTGGAGCGCTTTGAGGCCTATCCTGGAAAAGGAAATATCTTCACATAATAACTAGACAGAAGCATTCTCAGAAACTTCTTTGTGATGAGTGCATTCTACTCACAGAGTTGAACCTTCTTTGTGATGGAAGAGTTTTCAAACTCTCTTTTTGTAGAATCTGCAAGTGCACATTTGGAACTGTTGGAGGCCAACGCTGGAAAAGGAAACATCCTCACATAGAAACTAGACAGAAGCATTCTCAGAAACTTGCTTGTGACGAGTGCATTCAACTCACAGACTTGAACTTTTCTTTTGAAAGAGCAGTTTTGGAACACTCTTTTTGTAGAATCTGCTAGTGTATATTTGGAGCGCTATGAGGCCTATGCTGGGAAATGAAATATCTTCACCTAAAAACTAGACGGAAGCATTCTCAGAAAACTCTGTGTGATGAGTGCATTCAACTCACAGACTTGAACGTTCCTTTTGATAGAACAGTTTTGAAACACTCCTTTTTTAGAATCTGCAAGTCTTTATTTCGAGCGCTTGGAGGCCTATGCTGGAAAAGGAAATGTCTTCAAATAACAACTACACAGAAGCATTCTCAGAAACTTCTTTGTGATGAGTGCATTCAACTCACAGACTTGAACCTTCCTTTTGAAAGAGCAGTTTTGAAACACTCTTTTTGTAGAATCTGCAAGTGGATATTTGGAGCGCTTTGAGGCCTATGCTGGGATATGAAATATCTTCTCCTAAAAACTAGACAGAAGCATTCTCAGAAACTTCTGTGTGATGAGTGCATTCAACTCACAGACTTGAACATTGCTTTTGATAGAGCAGTTTGGAAACACTCCTTTTGTAAAATCTGCAAGTGTTTATTTGGAGCGCTTTGAGGGCTATCCTGGAAAAGGAAATATCTTCACATAATAACTAGACAGAAGCATTCTCAGAAACTTCTTTGTGATGAGTGCATTCTACTCACAGAGTTGAACCTTCTTTGTGATAGAAGAGTTTTCAAACTCTCTTTTTGTAGAATCTGCAAGTGCACATTTGGAACTGTTGGAGGCCAACGCTGGAAAAGGAAACATCCTCACTTAAAAACTAGACAGAAGCATTCTCAGAAACTTGCTTCTGACGAGTGCATTCAACTCACAGACTTGAACTTTTCTTTTGAAAGAGCAGTTTTGGAACACTCTTTTTGTAGAATCTGCTAGTGTATATTTGGAGCGCTGTGAGGCCTATGCTGGGAAATGAAATATCTTCACCTAAAAACTAGACGGAAGCAATCTCCGAAACTTCTGTGTGATGAGTGCATTCAACTCACAGACTTGAACGTTCCTTTTGATAGAACAGTTTTGAAACACTCCTTTTGTAGAATCTGCAAGTGTTTATTTCGAGTGCTTGGGGGCCTATGCTGGAAAAGGAAATGTCTTCAAATAACAACTACACAGAAGCATTCTCAGAAACTTCTTTGTGATGAGTGCCTTCAACTCACAGACTTGAACCTTCCTTTTGAAAGAGCAGTTTTGAAACACTCTTTTTGTAGAATCTGCAAGTGGATATTTGGAGCGCTTTGAGGCCTATGCTGGGAAATGAAATATCTTCTCCTAAAAACTAGACAGAAGCATTCTCAGAAACTTCTGTGTGATGAGTGCATTCAACTCACAGACTTGAACATTGCTTTTGATAGAGCAGTTTGGAAACACTCCTTTTGTAAAATCTGCAAGTGTTTATTTGGAGCGCTTTGAGGCCTATCCTGGAAAAGGAAATATCTTCACATAATAACTAGACAGAAGCATTCTCAGAAACTTCTTTGGATGAGTGCATTCTACTCACAGAGTTGAACCTTCTGTGTGATAGAAGAGTTTTCAAACTCTCTTTTTGTAGAATCTGCAAGTGCACATTTGGAACTGTTGGAGGCCAAAGCTGGAAAAGGAAACATCCTCACATAGAAACTAGACAGAAGCATTCTCAGAAACTTGCTTGTGACGAGTGCATTCAACTCACAGACTTGAACCTTTCTTTTGAAAGAGCAGTTTTGGAACACTCTTTTTGTAGAGTCTGCTAGTGTATATTTGGAGCGCTGTGAGGCCTATGCTGGGAAATGAAATATCTTCACCTAAAAACTAGACGGAAGCATTCTCAGAAACTTCTGTGTGATGAGTGCATTCAACTCACAGACTTGAACGTTTCTTTTGATAGAACAGTTTTGAAACACTCCTTTTGTAGAATCTGCAAGTGTTTATTTCGAGTGCTTGGGGGCCTATGCTGGAAAAGGAAATGTCTTCAAATAACAACTACACAGAAGCATTCTCAGAAACTTCTTTGTGATGAGTGCCTTCAACTCACAGACTTGAACCTTCCTTTTGAAAGGGCAGTTTTGAAACACTCTTTTTGTAGAATCTGCAAGTGGATATTTGGAGCGCTTTGAGGCCTATGCTGGGAAATGGAATATCTTCTCCTAAAAACTAGACGGAAGCATTCTCAGAAACTTCTGTGTGATGAGTGCATTCAACTCACAGACTTGAACGTTTCTTTTGATAGAACAGTTTTGAAACACTCCTTTTGTAGAATCTGCAAGTGTTTATTTCGAGTGCTTGGGGGCCTATGCTGGAAAAGGAAATGTCTTCAAATAACAACTACACAGAAGCATTCTCAGAAACTTCTTTGTGATGAGTGCCTTCAACTCACAGACTTGAACCTTCCTTTTGAAAGGGCAGTTTTGAAACACTCTTTTTGTAGAATCTGCAAGTGGATATTTGGAGCGCTTTGAGGCCTATGCTGGGAAATGGAATATCTTCTCCTAAAAACTAGACAGAAGCATTCTCAGAAACTTCTGTGTGATGAGTGCATTCAACTCACAGACTTGAACATTGCTTTTGATAGAGCAGTTTGGAAACACTCCTTTTGTAAAATCTGCAAGTGTTTATTTGGAGCGCTTTGAGGCCTATCCTGGAAAAGGAAATATCCTCACATAATAACTAGACAGAAGCATTCTCAGAAACTTCTTTGTGATGAGTGCATTCTACTCACAGAGTTGAACCTTCTTTGGGATAGAAGAGTTTTCAAACTCTCTTTTTGTAGAATCTGCAAGTGCACATTTGGAACTGTTGGAGGCCAACGCTGGAAAAGGAAACATCCTCACATAGAAACTAGACAGAAGCATTCTCAGAAACTTGCTTGGACGAGTGCATTCAACTCACAGACTTGAACCTTTCTTTTGAAAGAGCAGTTTTGGAACACTCTTTTTGTAGAATCTGCTAGTGTATATTTGGAGCGCTGTGAGGCCTATGCTGGGAAATGAAATATCTTCACCTAAAAACTAGACGGAATCATTCTCAGAAACTTCTGTGTGATGAGTGCATTCAACTCACAGACTTGAACTTTCCTTTTGATAGAACAGTTTTGAAACACTCCTTTTGTACAATCTGCAAGTGTTTATTTCGAGCGCTTGGAGGCCTATGCTGGAAAAGGAAGTGTCTTCAAATAAGAACTACACAGAAGCATTCTCAGAAACTTCTTTGTGATGAGTGCATTCAACTCACAGACTTGAACCTTCCTTTTGAAAGAGCAGTTTTGAAACACTCTTTTTGTAGAATCTGCAAGTGGATATTTGGAGCGCTTTGAGGCCTATGCTGGGTAATGAAATATCTTCTCCTAAAAACTAGACAGAAGCATTCTCAGAAACTTCTGTGTGATGAGTGCATTCAAATCTCAGCCTTGAACATTGCTTTTGATAGAGCAGTTTGGAAACACTCCTTTTGTAAAATCTGCAACTGTTTATTTGGAGCGCTTTGAGGCCTATCCTGGAAAAGGAAATATCCTCACATAATAACTAGACAGAAGCATTCTCAGAAACTTCTTTGGATGACTGCATTCTACTCACAGAGTTGAACATTCTTTGTGATAGAAGAGTTTTCAAACTCTCTTTTTGTAGAATCTGCAAGTGCACTTTTGGAACTGTTGGAGGCCAACGCTGGAAAAGGAAACATCCTCACATAGAAACTAGACAGAAGCATTCTCAGAAACTTGCTTGTGACGAGTGCATTCAACTCACAGACTTGAACCTTTCTTTTGAAAGAGCAGTTTTGGAACACTCTTTTTGTAGAATCTGCTAGTGTATATTTGGAGCGCTGTGAGGCCTATGCTGGGAAATGAAATATCTTCACCTAAAAACTAGACGGAAGCATTCTCCGAAGCTTCTGTGTGATGAGTGCATTCAACTCACAGACTTGAACGCTCCTTTTGATAGAACAGTTTGGAAACACTCCTTTTGTACAATCTGCAAGTGTTTATTTCGAGTGCTTGGAGGCCTATGCTGGAAAAGGAAATGTCTTCAAATAACAACTACACAGAAGCATTCTCAGAAACTCCTTTGTGATGAGTGCATTCAACTCACAGACTTGAACCTTCCTTTTGAAAGAGCAGCTTTGAAACACTCTTTTTGTAGAATCTGCAAGTGGATATTTGGAGCGCTTTGAGGCCTATGCTGGGAAATGAAATATCTTCTCCTAAAAACTAGACAGAAGCATTCTCAGAAACTTCTGTGTGATGAGTGCATTCAACTCACAGACTTGAACACTGCTTTTGATAGAGCAGTTTGGAAACACTCCTTTTGTAAAATCTGCAAGTGTTTATTTGGAGCGCTTTGAGGCCTATCCTGGAAAAGGAAATATCTTCACATAATAACTAGACAGAAGCATTCTCAGAAACTTCTTTGTGATGAGTGCATTCTACTCACAGAGTTGAACCTTCTTTGTGATGGAAGAGTTTTCAAACTCTCTTTTTGTAGAATCTGCAAGTGCACATTTGGAACTGTTGGAGGCCAACGCTGGAAAAGGAAACATCCTCACATAGAAACTAGACAGAAGCATTCTCAGAAACTTGCTTGTGACGAGTGCATTCAACTCACAGACTTGAACTTTTCTTTTGAAAGAGCAGTTTTGGAACACTCTTTTTGTAGAATCTGCTAGTGTATATTTGGAGCGCTATGAGGCCTATGCTGGGAAATGAAATATCTTCACCTAAAAACTAGACGGAAGCATTCTCAGAAAACTCTGTGTGATGAGTGCATTCAACTCACAGACTTGAACGTTCCTTTTGATAGAACAGTTTTGAAACACTCCTTTTTTAGAATCTGCAAGTCTTTATTTCGAGCGCTTGGAGGCCTATGCTGGAAAAGGAAATGTCTTCAAATAACAACTACACAGAAGCATTCTCAGAAACTTCTTTGTGATGAGTGCATTCAACTCACAGACTTGAACCTTCCTTTTGAAAGAGCAGTTTTGAAACACTCTTTTTGTAGAATCTGCAAGTGGATATTTGGAGCGCTTTGAGGCCTATGCTGGGATATGAAATATCTTCTCCTAAAAACTAGACAGAAGCATTCTCAGAAACTTCTGTGTGATGAGTGCATTCAACTCACAGACTTGAACATTGCTTTTGATAGAGCAGTTTGGAAACACTCCTTTTGTAAAATCTGCAAGTGTTTATTTGGAGCGCTTTGAGGGCTATCCTGGAAAAGGAAATATCTTCACATAATAACTAGACAGAAGCATTCTCAGAAACTTCTTTGTGATGAGTGCATTCTACTCACAGAGTTGAACCTTCTTTGTGATAGAAGAGTTTTCAAACTCTCTTTTTGTAGAATCTGCAAGTGCACATTTGGAACTGTTGGAGGCCAACGCTGGAAAAGGAAACATCCTCACTTAAAAACTAGACAGAAGCATTCTCAGAAACTTGCTTCTGACGAGTGCATTCAACTCACAGACTTGAACTTTTCTTTTGAAAGAGCAGTTTTGGAACACTCTTTTTGTAGAATCTGCTAGTGTATATTTGGAGCGCTGTGAGGCCTATGCTGGGAAATGAAATATCTTCACCTAAAAACTAGACGGAAGCAATCTCCGAAACTTCTGTGTGATGAGTGCATTCAACTCACAGACTTGAACGTTCCTTTTGATAGAACAGTTTTGAAACACTCCTTTTGTAGAATCTGCAAGTGTTTATTTCGAGTGCTTGGGGGTCTATGCTGGAAAAGGAAATGTCTTCAAATAACAACTACACAGAAGCATTCTCAGAAACTTCTTTGTGATGAGTGCCTTCAACTCACAGACTTGAACCTTCCTTTTGAAAGAGCAGTTTTGAAACACTCTTTTTGTAGAATCTGCAAGTGGATATTTGGAGCGCTTTGAGGCCTATGCTGGGAAATGAAATATCTTCTCCTAAAAACTAGACAGAAGCATTCTCAGAAACTTCTGTGTGATGAGTGCATTCAACTCACAGATTTGAACACTGCTTTTGATAGAGCAGTTTGGAAACACTCCTTTTGTAAAATCTGCAAGTGTTTATTTGGAGCGCTTTGAGGCCTATCCTGGAAAAGGAAATATCGTCACATAATAACTAGACAGAAGCATTCTCAGAAACTTCTTTGGATGAGTGCATTCTACTCACAGAGTTGAACATTCTTTGTGATAGAAGAGTTTTCAAACTCTCTTTTTGTAGAATCTGCAAGTGCACTTTTGGAACTGTTGGAGGCCAACGCTGGAAAAGGAAACATCCTCACATAGAAACTAGACAGAAGCATTCTCAGAAACTTGCTTGTGACGAGTGCATTCAACTCACAGACTTGAACCTTTCTTTTGAAAGAGCAGTTTTGGAACACTCTTTTTGTAGAATCTGCTAGTGTATATTTGGAGCGCTGTGAGGCCTATGCTGGGAAATGAAATATCTTCACCTAAAAACTAGACGGAAGCATTCTCAGAAACTTCTGTGTGATGAGTGCATTCAACTCCCAGACTTGAACGTTCCTTTTGATAGAACAGTTTTGAAACACTCCTTTTGTAGAATCTGCAAGTGTTTATTTCGAGTGCTTGGAGGCCTATGCTGGAAAAGGAAATGTCTTCAAATAACAACTACACAGAAGCATTCTCAGAAACTCCTTTGTGATGAGTGCATTCAACTCACAGACTTGAACCTTCCTTTTGAAAGAGCAGCTTTGAAACACTCTTTTTGTAGAATCTGCAAGTGGATATTTGGAGCGCTTTGAGGCCTATGCTGGGAAATGAAATATCTTCTCCTAAAAACTAGACAGAAGCATTCTCAGAAACTTCTGTGTGATGAGTGCATTCAACTCACAGACTTGAACATTGCTTTTGATAGAGCAGTTTGGAAACACTCCTTTTGTAAAATCTGCAAGTGTTTATTTGGAGCGCTTGGAGGCCTATCCTGGAAAAGGAAATATCCTCACATAATAACTAGACAGAAGCATTCTCAGAAACTTCTTTGTGATGAGTGCATTCTACTCACAGAGTTGAACCTTCTTTGTGATAGAAGAGTTTTCAAACTCTCTTTTTGTAGAATCTGCAAGTGCACATTTGGAACTGTTGGAGTCCAACGCTGGAAAAGGAAACATACTCACATAGAAACTAGACAGAAGCATTCTCAGAAACTTGCTTGTGACGAGTGCATTCAACTCACAGACTTGAACCTTTCTTTTGAAAGAGCAGTTTTGGAACACTCTTTTTGTAGAATCTGCTAGTGTATATTTGGAGCGCTGTGAGGCCTATGCTGGGAAATGAAATATCTTCACCTAAAAACTAGACGGAAGCATTCTGAGAAACTTCTGTGTGATGAGTGCATTCAACTCACAGACTTGAACGTTCCTTTTGATAGAACAGTTTTGAAACACTCCTTTTGTAGAATCTGCAAGTGTTTCTTTCGAGTGCTTGGAGGCCTATGCTGGAAAAGGAAATGTCTTCAAATAACAACTACACAGAAGCATTCTCAGAAACTTCTTTGTGATGAGTGCATTCAACTCACAGACTTGAACCTTCCTTTTGAAAGAGCAGTTTTGAAACACTCTTTTTGTAGAATCTGCAAGTTGATATTTGGAGCACTTTGAGGCCTATGCTGGGAAATGAAATATCTTCTCCTAAAAACTAGACAGAAGCATTCTCAGAAACTTCTGTGTGATGAGTGCATTCAACTCACAGTCTTGAACACTGCTTTTGATAGAGCAGTTTGGAAACACTCCTTTTGTAAAATCTGCAAGTGTTTATTTGGAGCGCATTGAGGCCTATCCTGGAAAAGGAAATATCTTCACATAATAACTAGACAGAAGCATTCTCAGAAACTTCTTTGTGATGAGTGCATTCTACGCACAGAGTTGAACCTTCTTTGTGATAGAAGAGTTTTCAAACTCTCTTTTTGTAGAATCTGCAAGTGCACATTTGGAACTGTTGGAGTCCAACGCTGGAAAAGGAAACATCCTCACTTAGAAAGTAGACAGAAGCATTCTCAGAAACTTGCTTGTGACGAGTGCATTCAACTCACAGACTTGAACCTTTCTTTTGAAAGAGCAGTTTTGGAACACTCTTTTTGTAGAATCTGCTAGTGTATATTTGGAGCGCTGTGAGGCCTATGCTGGGAAATGAAATATCTTCACCTAAAAACTAGACGGAAGCATTCTCAGAAACTTCTGTGTGATGAGTGCATTCAACTCACAGGCTTGAACGTTCCTTTTGATAGAACAGTTTTGAAACACTCCTTTTGTAGAATCTGCAAGTGTTTATTTCGAGTGCTTGGGGGCCTATGCTGGAAAAGGAAATGTCTTCAAATAACAACTACACAGAAGCATTCTCAGAAACTTCTTTGTGATGAGTGCATTCAACTCACAGACTTGAACCTTCCTTTTGAAAGAGCAGTTTTGAAACACTCTTTTTGTAGAATCTGCAAGTGGATATTTGGATCGCTTTGAGGCCTATGCTGGGAAATGAAATATCTTCTCCTAAAAACTTGAGAGAAGCATTCTCAGAAACTTCTGTGTGATGAGTGCATTCAACTCACAGACTTGAACACTGCTTTTGATAGAGCAGTTTGGAAACACTCCTTTTGTAAAATCTGCAAGTGTTTATTTAGAGCGCTTTGAGGCCTATCCTGGAAAAGGAAATATCGTCACATAATAACTAGACAGAAGCATTCTCAGAAACTTCTTTGTGATGAGTGCATTCTACTCACGGAGTTGAACCTTCTTTGTGATAGAAGAGTTTTCAATCTCTCTTTCTGTAGTGTCTGCAAGTGCACATTTGGAACTGTTGGAGGCCAACGCTGGAAAAGGAAACATCCTCACATAGAAACTAGACAGAAGCATTCTCAGAAACTTGCTTGTGACGAGTGCATTCAACTCACAGACTTGAACCTTTCTTTTGAAAGAGCAGTTTTGGAACACTCTTTTTGTAGAATCTGCTAGTGTATATTTGGAGCGCTGTGAGGCCTATGCTGGGAAATGAAATATCTTCACCTAAAAACTAGACGGAAGCATTCTCAGAAACTTCTGTGTGATGGGTGCATTCAACTCACAGACTTGAACGTTCCTTTTGATAGAACAGTTTTGAAACACTCCTTTTGTAGAATCTGCAAGTGTTTCTTTCGAGTGCTAGGAGGCCTATGGTGGAAAAGGAAATGTCTTCAAATAACAACTACACAGAAGCATTCTCAGAAACTTCTTTGTGATGAGTGCATTCAACTCACAGACTTGAACCTTCCTTTTGAAAGAGCAGTTTTGAAACACTCTTTTTGTAGAATCTGCTAGTGTATATTTGGAGCACTTTGAGGCCTATGCTGGGAAATGAAATATCTTCACATAAAAACTAGACGGAAGCATTCTCAGAAACTTCTGTGTGATGAGTGCATTCAACTCACAGACTTGAATGTTCCATTTGATAGAACAGTTTTGAAACACTCCTTTTGTACAATCTGCAAGTGTTTATTTCGAGTGCTTGGAGGCCTATGCTGGAAAAGGAAATGTCTTCAAATAACAACTACACAGAAGCATTCTCAGAAACTTCTTTGTGATGAGTGCATTCAACTCACAGACTTGAACCTTCCTTTTGAAAGAGCAGCTTTGAAACACTCTTTTTGTAGAATCTGCAAGTGGATATTTGGAGCGCTTTGAGGCCTATGCTGGGAAATGAAATATTTTCTCCTAAAAACTAGACAGAAGCATTCTCAGAAACTTCTGTGTGATGAGTGCATTCAACTCACAGACTTGAACACTGCTTTTGATAGAGCAGTTTGGAAACACTCCTTTTGTAAAATCTGCGTGTTTATTTGGAGCGCTTTGAGGCCTATCCTGGAAAAGGAAATATATTCACATAATAACTAGACCGAAGCATTCTCAGAAACTACTTTGTGATGAGTGCATTCTACTCACAGAGTTGAACCTTCTTTGTGATAGAAGAGTTTTCAAACTCTCTTTTTGTAGAATCTGCAAGTGCACATTTGGAACTGTTGGAGGCCAACGCTGGAAAAGGAAACATCCTCACATAGAAACTAGACAGAAGCATTCTCAGAAACTTGCTTGTGACGAGTGCATTCAACTCACAGACTTGAACTTTTCTTTTGAAAGAGCAGTTTTGGAACACTCTTTTTGTAGAATCTGCTAGTGTATATTTGGAGCGCTATGAGGCCTATGCTGGGAAATGAAATATCTTCACCTAAAAACTAGACGGAAGCATTCTCAGAAAACTCTGTGTGATGAGTGCATTCAACTCACAGACTTGAACGTTCCTTTTGATAGAACAGTTTTGAAACACTCCTTTTTTAGAATCTGCAAGTCTTTATTTCGAGCGCTTGGAGGCCTATGCTGGAAAAGGAAATGTCTTCAAATAACAACTACACAGAAGCATTCTCAGAAACTTCTTTGTGATGAGTGCATTCAACTCACAGACTTGAACCTCCCTTTTGAAAGAGCAGTTTTGAAACACTCTTTTTGTAGAATCTGCAAGTGGATATTTGGAGCGCTTTGAGGCCTATGCTGGGATATGAAATATCTTCTCCTAAAAACTAGACAGAAGCATTCTCAGAAACTTCTGTGTGATGAGTGCATTCAACTCACAGACTTGAACATTGCTTTTGATAGAGCAGTTTGGAAACACTCCTTTTGTAAAATCTGCAAGTGTTTATTTGGAGCGCTTTGAGGGCTATCCTGGAAAAGGAAATATCTTCACATAATAACTAGACAGAAGCATTCTCAGAAACTTCTTTGTGATGAGTGCATTCTACTCACAGAGTTGAACCTTCTTTGTGATAGAAGAGTTTTCAAACTCTCTTTTTGTAGAATCTGCAAGTGCACATTTGGAACTGTTGGAGGCCAACGCTGGAAAAGGAAACATCCTCACTTAAAAACTAGACAGAAGCATTCTCAGAAACTTGCTTCTGACGAGTGCATTCAACTCACAGACTTGAACTTTTCTTTTGAAAGAGCAGTTTTGGAACACTCTTTTTGTAGAATCTGCTAGTGTATATTTGGAGCGCTGTGAGGCCTATGCTGGGAAATGAAATATCTTCACCTAAAAACTAGACGGAAGCAATCTCCGAAACTTCTGTGTGATGAGTGCATTCAACTCACAGACTTGAACGTTCCTTTTGATAGAACAGTTTTGAAACACTCCTTTTGTAGAATCTGCAAGTGTTTATTTCGAGTGCTTGGGGGTCTATGCTGGAAAAGGAAATGTCTTCAAATAACAACTACACAGAAGCATTCTCAGAAACTTCTTTGTGATGAGTGCCTTCAACTCACAGACTTGAACCTTCCTTTTGAAAGAGCAGTTTTGAAACACTCTTTTTGTAGAATCTGCAAGTGGATATTTGGAGCGCTTTGAGGCCTATGCTGGGAAATGAAATATCTTCTCCTAAAAACTAGACAGAAGCATTCTCAGAAACTTCTGTGTGATGAGTGCATTCAACTCACAGATTTGAACACTGCTTTTGATAGAGCAGTTTGGAAACACTCCTTTTGTAAAATCTGCAAGTGTTTATTTGGAGCGCTTTGAGGCCTATCCTGGAAAAGGAAATATCGTCACATAATAACTAGACAGAAGCATTCTCAGAAACTTCTTTGGATGAGTGCATTCTACTCACAGAGTTGAACATTCTTTGTGATAGAAGAGTTTTCAAACTCTCTTTTTGTAGAATCTGCAAGTGCACTTTTGGAACTGTTGGAGGCCAACGCTGGAAAAGGAAACATCCTCACATAGAAACTAGACAGAAGCATTCTCAGAAACTTGCTTGTGACGAGTGCATTCAACTCACAGACTTGAACCTTTCTTTTGAAAGAGCAGTTTTGGAACACTCTTTTTGTAGAATCTGCTAGTGTATATTTGGAGCGCTGTGAGGCCTATGCTGGGAAATGAAATATCTTCACCTAAAAACTAGACGGAAGCATTCTCAGAAACTTCTGTGTGATGAGTGCATTCAACTCCCAGACTTGAACGTTCCTTTTGATAGAACAGTTTTGAAACACTCCTTTTGTAGAATCTGCAAGTGTTTATTTCGAGTGCTTGGAGGCCTATGCTGGAAAAGGAAATGTCTTCAAATAACAACTACACAGAAGCATTCTCAGAAACTCCTTTGTGATGAGTGCATTCAACTCACAGACTTGAACCTTCCTTTTGAAAGAGCAGCTTTGAAACACTCTTTTTGTAGAATCTGCAAGTGGATATTTGGAGCGCTTTGAGGCCTATGCTGGGAAATGAAATATCTTCTCCTAAAAACTAGACAGAAGCATTCTCAGAAACTTCTGTGTGATGAGTGCATTCAACTCACAGACTTGAACATTGCTTTTGATAGAGCAGTTTGGAAACACTCCTTTTGTAAAATCTGCAAGTGTTTATTTGGAGCGCTTGGAGGCCTATCCTGGAAAAGGAAATATCCTCACATAATAACTAGACAGAAGCATTCTCAGAAACTTCTTTGTGATGAGTGCATTCTACTCACAGAGTTGAACCTTCTTTGTGATAGAAGAGTTTTCAAACTCTCTTTTTGTAGAATCTGCAAGTGCACATTTGGAACTGTTGGAGTCCAACGCTGGAAAAGGAAACATACTCACATAGAAACTAGACAGAAGCATTCTCAGAAACTTGCTTGTGACGAGTGCATTCAACTCACAGACTTGAACCTTTCTTTTGAAAGAGCAGTTTTGGAACACTCTTTTTGTAGAATCTGCTAGTGTATATTTGGAGCGCTGTGAGGCCTATGCTGGGAAATGAAATATCTTCACCTAAAAACTAGACGGAAGCATTCTGAGAAACTTCTGTGTGATGAGTGCATTCAACTCACAGACTTGAACGTTCCTTTTGATAGAACAGTTTTGAAACACTCCTTTTGTAGAATCTGCAAGTGTTTCTTTCGAGTGCTTGGAGGCCTATGCTGGAAAAGGAAATGTCTTCAAATAACAACTACACAGAAGCATTCTCAGAAACTTCTTTGTGATGAGTGCATTCAACTCACAGACTTGAACCTTCCTTTTGAAAGAGCAGTTTTGAAACACTCTTTTTGTAGAATCTGCAAGTTGATATTTGGAGCACTTTGAGGCCTATGCTGGGAAATGAAATATCTTCTCCTAAAAACTAGACAGAAGCATTCTCAGAAACTTCTGTGTGATGAGTGCATTCAACTCACAGTCTTGAACACTGCTTTTGATAGAGCAGTTTGGAAACACTCCTTTTGTAAAATCTGCAAGTGTTTATTTGGAGCGCATTGAGGCCTATCCTGGAAAAGGAAATATCTTCACATAATAACTAGACAGAAGCATTCTCAGAAACTTCTTTGTGATGAGTGCATTCTACGCACAGAGTTGAACCTTCTTTGTGATAGAAGAGTTTTCAAACTCTCTTTTTGTAGAATCTGCAAGTGCACATTTGGAACTGTTGGAGTCCAACGCTGGAAAAGGAAACATCCTCACTTAGAAAGTAGACAGAAGCATTCTCAGAAACTTGCTTGTGACGAGTGCATTCAACTCACAGACTTGAACCTTTCTTTTGAAAGAGCAGTTTTGGAACACTCTTTTTGTAGAATCTGCTAGTGTATATTTGGAGCGCTGTGAGGCCTATGCTGGGAAATGAAATATCTTCACCTAAAAACTAGACGGAAGCATTCTCAGAAACTTCTGTGTGATGAGTGCATTCAACTCACAGGCTTGAACGTTCCTTTTGATAGAACAGTTTTGAAACACTCCTTTTGTAGAATCTGCAAGTGTTTATTTCGAGTGCTTGGGGGCCTATGCTGGAAAAGGAAATGTCTTCAAATAACAACTACACAGAAGCATTCTCAGAAACTTCTTTGTGATGAGTGCATTCAACTCACAGACTTGAACCTTCCTTTTGAAAGAGCAGTTTTGAAACACTCTTTTTGTAGAATCTGCAAGTGGATATTTGGATCGCTTTGAGGCCTATGCTGGGAAATGAAATATCTTCTCCTAAAAACTTGAGAGAAGCATTCTCAGAAACTTCTGTGTGATGAGTGCATTCAACTCACAGACTTGAACACTGCTTTTGATAGAGCAGTTTGGAAACACTCCTTTTGTAAAATCTGCAAGTGTTTATTTAGAGCGCTTTGAGGCCTATCCTGGAAAAGGAAATATCGTCACATAATAACTAGACAGAAGCATTCTCAGAAACTTCTTTGTGATGAGTGCATTCTACTCACGGAGTTGAACCTTCTTTGTGATAGAAGAGTTTTCAATCTCTCTTTCTGTAGTGTCTGCAAGTGCACATTTGGAACTGTTGGAGGCCAACGCTGGAAAAGGAAACATCCTCACATAGAAACTAGACAGAAGCATTCTCAGAAACTTGCTTGTGACGAGTGCATTCAACTCACAGACTTGAACCTTTCTTTTGAAAGAGCAGTTTTGGAACACTCTTTTTGTAGAATCTGCTAGTGTATATTTGGAGCGCTGTGAGGCCTATGCTGGGAAATGAAATATCTTCACCTAAAAACTAGACGGAAGCATTCTCAGAAACTTCTGTGTGATGGGTGCATTCAACTCACAGACTTGAACGTTCCTTTTGATAGAACAGTTTTGAAACACTCCTTTTGTAGAATCTGCAAGTGTTTCTTTCGAGTGCTAGGAGGCCTATGGTGGAAAAGGAAATGTCTTCAAATAACAACTACACAGAAGCATTCTCAGAAACTTCTTTGTGATGAGTGCATTCAACTCACAGACTTGAACCTTCCTTTTGAAAGAGCAGTTTTGAAACACTCTTTTTGTAGAATCTGCTAGTGTATATTTGGAGCACTTTGAGGCCTATGCTGGGAAATGAAATATCTTCACATAAAAACTAGACGGAAGCATTCTCAGAAACTTCTGTGTGATGAGTGCATTCAACTCACAGACTTGAATGTTCCATTTGATAGAACAGTTTTGAAACACTCCTTTTGTACAATCTGCAAGTGTTTATTTCGAGTGCTTGGAGGCCTATGCTGGAAAAGGAAATGTCTTCAAATAACAACTACACAGAAGCATTCTCAGAAACTTCTTTGTGATGAGTGCATTCAACTCACAGACTTGAACCTTCCTTTTGAAAGAGCAGCTTTGAAACACTCTTTTTGTAGAATCTGCAAGTGGATATTTGGAGCGCTTTGAGGCCTATGCTGGGAAATGAAATATTTTCTCCTAAAAACTAGACAGAAGCATTCTCAGAAACTTCTGTGTGATGAGTGCATTCAACTCACAGACTTGAACACTGCTTTTGATAGAGCAGTTTGGAAACACTCCTTTTGTAAAATCTGCGTGTTTATTTGGAGCGCTTTGAGGCCTATCCTGGAAAAGGAAATATATTCACATAATAACTAGACCGAAGCATTCTCAGAAACTACTTTGTGATGAGTGCATTCTACTCACAGAGTTGAACCTTCTTTGTGATAGAAGAGTTTTCAAACTCTCTTTTTGTAGAATCTGCAAGTGCACATTTGGAACTCTTGGAGGCCAACGCTGGAAAAGGAAATATCCTTACATAGAAACTAGACAGAAGCATTCTCAGAAAGTTGCTTGGACGAGTGCATTCAACTCACAGACTTGAACCTTTCTTTTGAAAGAGCAGTTTTGGAACACTCTTTTTGTAGAATCTGCTAGTGTATATTTGGAGCGCTGTGAGGCCTATGCTGGGAAATGAAATATCTTCACCTAAAAACTAGACGGAAGCATTCTCAGAAACTTCTGTGTGATGAGTGCATTCAACTCCCAGACTTGAACGTTCCTTTTGATAGAACAGTTTTGAAACACTCCTTTTGTAGAATCTGCAAGTGTTTATTTCGAGTGCTTGGAGGCCTACGCTGGAAAAGGAAATGTCTTCAAATAACAACTACACAGAAGCATTCTCAGAAACTCCTTTGTGATGAGTGCATTCAACTCACAGACTTGAACCTTCCTTTTGAAAGAGCAGCTTTGAAACACTCTTTTTGTAGAATCTGCAAGTGGATATTTGGAGCGCTTTGAGGTCTATGCTGTGATATGAAATATCTTCTCCTAAAAACTAGACAGAAGCATTCTCAGAAACTTCTGTGTGATGAGTGCATTCAACTCACAGACTTGAACATAGCTTTTGATAGAGCAGTTTGGAAACACTCCTTTTGTAAAATCTGCAAGTGTTTATTTGGAGCGCTTTGAGGCCTATCCTGGAAAAGGAAATATCCTCACATAATAACTAGACAGAAGCATTCTCAGAAACTTCTTTGTGATGAGTGCATTCTACTCACAGAGTTGAACCTTCTTTGTGATAGAAGAGTTTTCAAACTCTCTTTTTGTAGAATCTGCAAGTGCACATTTGGAACTGTTGGAGTCCAACGCTGGAAAAGGAAACATCCTCACATAGAAACTAGACAGAAGCATTCTCAGAAACTTGCTTGTGACGAGTGCATTCAACTCACAGACTTGAACCTTTCTTTTGAAAGAGCAGTTTTGGAACACTCTTTTTGTAGAATCTGCTAGTGTATATTTGGAGCGCTGTGAGGCCTATGCTGGGAAATGAAATATCTTCACCTAAAAACTAGACGGAAGCATTCTCAGAAACTTCTGTGTGATGAGTGCATTCAACTCACAGACTTGAACGTTCCTTTTGATAGAACAGTTTTGAAACACTCCTTTTGTAGAATCTGCAAGTGTTTATTTCGAGTGCTTGGAGGCCTATGCTGGAAAAGGAAATGTCTTCAAATAACAACTACACAGAAGCATTCTCAGAAACTCCTTTGTGATGAGTGCATTCAACTCACAGACTTGAACCTTCCTTTTGAAAGAGCAGCTTTGAAACACTCTTTTTGTAGAATCTGCAAGTGGATATTTGGAGCGCTTTGAGGCCTATGCTGGGAAATGAAATATCTTCTCCTAAAAACTAGACAGAAGCATTCTCAGAAACTTCTGTGTGATGAGTGCATTCAACTCACAGACTTGAACATTGCTTTTGATAGAGCAGTTTGGAAACACTCCTTTTGTAAAATCTGCAAGTGTTTATTTGGAGCGCTTTGAGGCCTATCCTGGAAAAGGAAATATCCTCACATAATAACTAGACAGAAGCATTCTCAGAAACTTCTTTGTGATGAGTGCATTCTACTCACAGAGTTGAACCTTCTTTGTGATAGAAGAGTTTTCAAACTCTCTTTTTGTAGAATCTGCAAGTGCACATTTGGAACTGTTGGAGTCCAACGCTGGAAAAGGAAACATCCTCACATAGAAACTAGACAGAAGCATTCTCAGAAACTTGCTTGTGACGAGTGCATTCAACTCACAGACTTGAACCTTTCTTTTGAAAGAGCAGTTTTGGAACACTCTTTTTGTAGAATCTGCTAGTGTATATTTGGAGCGCTGTGAGGCCTATGCTGGGAAATGAAATATCTTCACCTAAAAACTAGACGGAAGCATTCTGAGAAACTTCTGTGTGATGAGTGCATTCAACTCACAGACTTGAACGTTCCTTTTTATAGAACAGTTTTGAAACACTCCTTTTGTAGAATCTGCAAGTGTTTATTTCGAGTGCTTGGAGGCCTATGCTGGAAAAGGAAATGTCTTCAAATAACAACTACACAGAAGCATTCTCAGAAACTTCTTTGTGATGAGTGCATTCAACTCACAGACTTGAACCTTCCTTTTGAAAGAGCAGTTTTGAAACACTCTTTTTGTAGAATCTGCAAGTTGATATTTGGAGCACTTTGAGGCCTATGCTGGGAAATGAAATATCTTCTCCTAAAAACTAGACAGAAACATTCTCAGAAACTTCTGTGTGATGAGTGCATTCAACTCACAGTGTTGAACACTGCTTTTGATAGAGCAGTTTGGAAACACTCCTTTTGTAAAATCTGCAAGTGTTTATTTGGAGCGCATTGAGGCCTATCCTGGAAAAGGAAATATCTTCACATAATAACTAGACAGAAGCATTCTCAGAAACTTCTTTGTGATGAGTGCATTCTACGCACAGAGTTGAACCTTCTTTGTGATAGAAGAGTTTTCAAACTCTCTTTTTGTAGAATCTGCAAGTGCACATTTGGAACTGTTGGAGTCCAACGCTGGAAAAGGAAACATCCTCACTTAGAAAGTAGACAGAAGCATTCTCAGAAACTTGCTTGTGACGAGTGCATTCAACTCACAGACTTGAACCTTTCTTTTGAAAGAGCAGTTTTGGAACACTCTTTTTGTAGAATCTGCTAGTGTATATTTGGAGCGCTGTGAGGCCTATGCTGGGAAATGAAATATCTTCACCTAAAAACTAGACGGAAGCATTCTCAGAAACTTCTGTGTGATGAGTGCATTCAACTCACAGGCTTGAACGTTCCTTTTGATAGAACAGTTTTGAAACACTCCTTTTGTAGAATCTGCAAGTGTTTATTTCGAGTGCTTGGGGGCCTATGCTGGAAAAGGAAATGTCTTCAAATAACAACTACACAGAAGCATTCTCAGAAACTTCTTTGTGATGAGTGCATTCAACTCACAGACTTGAACCTTCCTTTTGAAAGAGCAGTTTTGAAACACTCTTTTTGTAGAATCTGCAAGTGGATATTTGGATCGCTTTGAGGCCTATGCTGGGAAATGAAATATCTTCTCCTAAAAACTTGAGAGAAGCATTCTCAGAAACTTCTGTGTGATGAGTGCATTCAACTCACAGACTTGAACACTGCTTTTGATAGAGCAGTTTGGAAACACTCCTTTTGTAAAATCTGCAAGTGTTTATTTAGAGCGCTTTGAGGCCTATCCTGGAAAAGGAAATATCGTCACATAATAACTAGACAGAAGCATTCTCAGAAACTTCTTTGTGATGAGTGCATTCTACTCACGGAGTTGAACCTTCTTTGTGATAGAAGAGTTTTCAATCTCTCTTTCTGTAGTGTCTGCAAGTGCACATTTGGAACTGTTGGAGGCCAACGCTGGAAAAGGAAACATCCTCACATAGAAACTAGACAGAAGCATTCTCAGAAACTTGCTTGTGACGAGTGCATTCAACTCACAGACTTGAACCTTTCTTTTGAAAGAGCAGTTTTGGAACACTCTTTTTGTAGAATCTGCTAGTGTATATTTGGAGCGCTGTGAGGCCTATGCTGGGAAATGAAATATCTTCACCTAAAAACTAGACGGAAGCATTCTCAGAAACTTCTGTGTGATGGGTGCATTCAACTCACAGACTTGAACGTTCCTTTTGATAGAACAGTTTTGAAACACTCCTTTTGTAGAATCTGCAAGTGTTTCTTTCGAGTGCTAGGAGGCCTATGGTGGAAAAGGAAATGTCTTCAAATAACAACTACACAGAAGCATTCTCAGAAACTTCTTTGTGATGAGTGCATTCAACTCACAGACTTGAACCTTCCTTTTGAAAGAGCAGTTTTGAAACACTCTTTTTGTAGAATCTGCTAGTGTATATTTGGAGCACTTTGAGGCCTATGCTGGGAAATGAAATATCTTCACATAAAAACTAGACGGAAGCATTCTCAGAAACTTCTGTGTGATGAGTGCATTCAACTCACAGACTTGAATGTTCCATTTGATAGAACAGTTTTGAAACACTCCTTTTGTACAATCTGCAAGTGTTTATTTCGAGTGCTTGGAGGCCTATGCTGGAAAAGGAAATGTCTTCAAATAACAACTACACAGAAGCATTCTCAGAAACTTCTTTGTGATGAGTGCATTCAACTCACAGACTTGAACCTTCCTTTTGAAAGAGCAGCTTTGAAACACTCTTTTTGTAGAATCTGCAAGTGGATATTTGGAGCGCTTTGAGGCCTATGCTGGGAAATGAAATATTTTCTCCTAAAAACTAGACAGAAGCATTCTCAGAAACTTCTGTGTGATGAGTGCATTCAACTCACAGACTTGAACACTGCTTTTGATAGAGCAGTTTGGAAACACTCCTTTTGTAAAATCTGCGTGTTTATTTGGAGCGCTTTGAGGCCTATCCTGGAAAAGGAAATATATTCACATAATAACTAGACCGAAGCATTCTCAGAAACTACTTTGTGATGAGTGCATTCTACTCACAGAGTTGAACCTTCTTTGTGATAGAAGAGTTTTCAAACTCTCTTTTTGTAGAATCTGCAAGTGCACATTTGGAACTCTTGGAGGCCAACGCTGGAAAAGGAAATATCCTTACATAGAAACTAGACAGAAGCATTCTCAGAAAGTTGCTTGGACGAGTGCATTCAACTCACAGACTTGAACCTTTCTTTTGAAAGAGCAGTTTTGGAACACTCTTTTTGTAGAATCTGCTAGTGTATATTTGGAGCGCTGTGAGGCCTATGCTGGGAAATGAAATATCTTCACCTAAAAACTAGACGGAAGCATTCTCAGAAACTTCTGTGTGATGAGTGCATTCAACTCCCAGACTTGAACGTTCCTTTTGATAGAACAGTTTTGAAACACTCCTTTTGTAGAATCTGCAAGTGTTTATTTCGAGTGCTTGGAGGCCTACGCTGGAAAAGGAAATGTCTTCAAATAACAACTACACAGAAGCATTCTCAGAAACTCCTTTGTGATGAGTGCATTCAACTCACAGACTTGAACCTTCCTTTTGAAAGAGCAGCTTTGAAACACTCTTTTTGTAGAATCTGCAAGTGGATATTTGGAGCGCTTTGAGGTCTATGCTGTGATATGAAATATCTTCTCCTAAAAACTAGACAGAAGCATTCTCAGAAACTTCTGTGTGATGAGTGCATTCAACTCACAGACTTGAACATAGCTTTTGATAGAGCAGTTTGGAAACACTCCTTTTGTAAAATCTGCAAGTGTTTATTTGGAGCGCTTTGAGGCCTATCCTGGAAAAGGAAATATCCTCACATAATAACTAGACAGAAGCATTCTCAGAAACTTCTTTGTGATGAGTGCATTCTACTCACAGAGTTGAACCTTCTTTGTGATAGAAGAGTTTTCAAACTCTCTTTTTGTAGAATCTGCAAGTGCACATTTGGAACTGTTGGAGTCCAACGCTGGAAAAGGAAACATCCTCACATAGAAACTAGACAGAAGCATTCTCAGAAACTTGCTTGTGACGAGTGCATTCAACTCACAGACTTGAACCTTTCTTTTGAAAGAGCAGTTTTGGAACACTCTTTTTGTAGAATCTGCTAGTGTATATTTGGAGCGCTGTGAGGCCTATGCTGGGAAATGAAATATCTTCACCTAAAAACTAGACGGAAGCATTCTCAGAAACTTCTGTGTGATGAGTGCATTCAACTCACAGACTTGAACGTTCCTTTTGATAGAACAGTTTTGAAACACTCCTTTTGTAGAATCTGCAAGTGTTTATTTCGAGTGCTTGGAGGCCTATGCTGGAAAAGGAAATGTCTTCAAATAACAACTACACAGAAGCATTCTCAGAAACTCCTTTGTGATGAGTGCATTCAACTCACAGACTTGAACCTTCCTTTTGAAAGAGCAGCTTTGAAACACTCTTTTTGTAGAATCTGCAAGTGGATATTTGGAGCGCTTTGAGGCCTATGCTGGGAAATGA
Organism: Pongo pygmaeus; assembly: GCF_028885625.2. Taxonomy (NCBI): domain Eukaryota; kingdom Metazoa; phylum Chordata; class Mammalia; order Primates; family Hominidae; genus Pongo; species Pongo pygmaeus. The sequence goes on from NC_072392.2 coordinate 42,195,956, forward strand.
AATATCTTCTCCTAAAAACTAGACAGAAGCATTCTCAGAAACTTCTGTGTGATGAGTGCATTCAACTCACAGACTTGAACATTGCTTTTGATAGAGCAGTTTGGAAACACTCCTTTTGTAAAATCTGCAAGTGTTTATTTGGAGCGCTTTGAGGCCTATCCTGGAAAAGGAAATATCCTCACATAATAACTAGACAGAAGCATTCTCAGAAACTTCTTTGTGATGAGTGCATTCTACTCACAGAGTTGAACCTTCTTTGTGATAGAAGAGTTTTCAAACTCTCTTTTTGTAGAATCTGCAAGTGCACATTTGGAACTGTTGGAGTCCAACGCTGGAAAAGGAAACATCCTCACATAGAAACTAGACAGAAGCATTCTCAGAAACTTGCTTGTGACGAGTGCATTCAACTCACAGACTTGAACCTTTCTTTTGAAAGAGCAGTTTTGGAACACTCTTTTTGTAGAATCTGCTAGTGTATATTTGGAGCGCTGTGAGGCCTATGCTGGGAAATGAAATATCTTCACCTAAAAACTAGACGGAAGCATTCTGAGAAACTTCTGTGTGATGAGTGCATTCAACTCACAGACTTGAACGTTCCTTTTTATAGAACAGTTTTGAAACACTCCTTTTGTAGAATCTGCAAGTGTTTATTTCGAGTGCTTGGAGGCCTATGCTGGAAAAGGAAATGTCTTCAAATAACAACTACACAGAAGCATTCTCAGAAACTTCTTTGTGATGAGTGCATTCAACTCACAGACTTGAACCTTCCTTTTGAAAGAGCAGTTTTGAAACACTCTTTTTGTAGAATCTGCAAGTTGATATTTGGAGCACTTTGAGGCCTATGCTGGGAAATGAAATATCTTCTCCTAAAAACTAGACAGAAGCATTCTCAGAAACTTCTGTGTGATGAGTGCATTCAACTCACAGTCTTGAACACTGCTTTTGATAGAGCAGTTTGGAAACACTCCTTTTGTAAAATCTGCAAGTGTTTATTTGGAGCGCATTGAGGCCTATCCTGGAAAAGGAAATATCTTCACATAATAACTAGACAGAAGCATTCTCAGAAACTTCTTTGTGATGAGTGCATTCTACGCACAGAGTTGAACCTTCTTTGTGATAGAAGAGTTTTCAAACTCTCTTTTTGTAGAATCTGCAAGTGCACATTTGGAACTGTTGGAGTCCAACGCTGGAAAAGGAAACATCCTCACTTAGAAAGTAGACAGAAGCATTCTCAGAAACTTGCTTGTGACGAGTGCATTCAACTCACAGACTTGAACCTTTCTTTTGAAAGAGCAGTTTTGGAACACTCTTTTTGTAGAATCTGCTAGTGTATATTTGGAGCGCTGTGAGGCCTATGCTGGGAAATGAAATATCTTCACCTAAAAACTAGACGGAAGCATTCTCAGAAACTTCTGTGTGATGAGTGCATTCAACTCACAGGCTTGAACGTTCCTTTTGATAGAACAGTTTTGAAACACTCCTTTTGTAGAATCTGCAAGTGTTTATTTCGAGTGCTTGGGGGCCTATGCTGGAAAAGGAAATGTCTTCAAATAACAACTACACAGAAGCATTCTCAGAAACTTCTTTGTGATGAGTGCATTCAACTCACAGACTTGAACCTTCCTTTTGAAAGAGCAGTTTTGAAACACTCTTTTTGTAGAATCTGCAAGTGGATATTTGGATCGCTTTGAGGCCTATGCTGGGAAATGAAATATCTTCTCCTAAAAACTTGAGAGAAGCATTCTCAGAAACTTCTGTGTGATGAGTGCATTCAACTCACAGACTTGAACACTGCTTTTGATAGAGCAGTTTGGAAACACTCCTTTTGTAAAATCTGCAAGTGTTTATTTAGAGCGCTTTGAGGCCTATCCTGGAAAAGGAAATATCGTCACATAATAACTAGACAGAAGCATTCTCAGAAACTTCTTTGTGATGAGTGCATTCTACTCACGGAGTTGAACCTTCTTTGTGATAGAAGAGTTTTCAATCTCTCTTTCTGTAGAGTCTGCAAGTGCACATTTGGAACTGTTGGAGGCCAACGCTGGAAAAGGAAACATCCTCACATAGAAACTAGACAGAAGCATTCTCAGAAACTTGCTTGTGACGAGTGCATTCAACTCACAGACTTGAACCTTTCTTTTGAAAGAGCAGTTTTGGAACACTCTTTTTGTAGAATCTGCTAGTGTATATTTGGAGCGCTGTGAGGCCTATGCTGGGAAATGAAATATCTTCACCTAAAAACTAGACGGAAGCATTCTCAGAAACTTCTGTGTGATGGGTGCATTCAACTCACAGACTTGAACGTTCCTTTTGATAGAACAGTTTTGAAACACTCCTTTTGTAGAATCTGCAAGTGTTTCTTTCGAGTGCTAGGAGGCCTATGGTGGAAAAGGAAATGTCTTCAAATAACAACTACACAGAAGCATTCTCAGAAACTTCTTTGTGATGAGTGCATTCAACTCACAGACTTGAACCTTCCTTTTGAAAGAGCAGTTTTGAAACACTCTTTTTGTAGAATCTGCTAGTGTATATTTGGAGCACTTTGAGGCCTATGCTGGGAAATGAAATATCTTCACATAAAAACTAGACGGAAGCATTCTCAGAAACTTCTGTGTGATGAGTGCATTCAACTCACAGACTTGAATGTTCCATTTGATAGAACAGTTTTGAAACACTCCTTTTGTACAATCTGCAAGTGTTTATTTCGAGTGCTTGGAGGCCTATGCTGGAAAAGGAAATGTCTTCAAATAACAACTACACAGAAGCATTCTCAGAAACTTCTTTGTGATGAGTGCATTCAACTCACAGACTTGAACCTTCCTTTTGAAAGAGCAGCTTTGAAACACTCTTTTTGTAGAATCTGCAAGTGGATATTTGGAGCGCTTTGAGGCCTATGCTGGGAAATGAAATATCTTCTCCTAAAAACTAGACAGAAGCATTCTCAGAAACTTCTGTGTGATGAGTGCATTCAACCCACAGACTTGAACACTGCTTTTGATAGAGCAGTTTGGAAACACTCCTTTTGTAAAATCTGCGTGTTTATTTGGAGCGCTTTGAGGCCTATCCTGGAAAAGGAAATATCTTCACATAATAACTAGACCGAAGCATTCTCAGAAACTACTTTGTGATGAGTGCATTCTACTCACAGAGTTGAACCTTCTTTGTGATAGAAGAGTTTTCAAACTCTCTTTTTGTAGAATCTGCAAGTGCACATTTGGAACTCTTGGAGGCCAACGCTGGAAAAGGAAATATCCTCACATAGAAACTAGACAGAAGCATTCTCAGAAAGTTGCTTGGACGAGTGCATTCAACTCACAGACTTGAACCTTTCTTTTGAAAGAGCAGTTTTGGAACACTCTTTTTGTAGAATCTGCTAGTGTATATTTGGAGCGCTGTGAGGCCTATGCTGGGAAATGAAATATCTTCACCTAAAAACTAGACGGAAGCATTCTGAGAAACTTCTGTGTGATGAGTGCATTCAACTCACAGACTTGAACGTTCCTTTTTATAGAACAGTTTTGAAACACTCCTTTTGTAGAATCTGCAAGTGTTTATTTCGAGTGCTTGGAGGCCTATGCTGGAAAAGGAAATGTCTTCAAATAACAACTACACAGAAGCATTCTCAGAAACTCCTTTGTGATGAGTGCATTCAACTCACAGACTTGAACCTTCCTTTTGAAAGAGCAGTTTTGAAACACTCTTTTTGTAGAATCTGCAAGTTGATATTTGGAGCACTTTGAGGCCTATGCTGGGAAATGAAATATCTTCTCCTAAAAACTAGACAGAAGCATTCTCAGAAACTTCTGTGTGATGAGTGCATTCAACTCACAGTCTTGAACACTGCTTTTGATAGAGCAGTTTGGAAACACTCCTTTTGTAAAATCTGCAAGTGTTTATTTGGAGCGCATTGAGGCCTATCCTGGAAAAGGAAATATCTTCACATAATAACTAGACAGAAGCATTCTCAGAAACTTCTTTGTGATGAGTGCATTCTACGCACAGAGTTGAACCTTCTTTGTGATAGAAGAGTTTTCAAACTCTCTTTTTGTAGAATCTGCAAGTGCACATTTGGAACTGTTGGAGTCCAACGCTGGAAAAGGAAACATCCTCACTTAGAAAGTAGACAGAAGCATTCTCAGAAACTTGCTTGTGACGAGTGCATTCAACTCACAGACTTGAACCTTTCTTTTGAAAGAGCAGTTTTGGAACACTCTTTTTGTAGAATCTGCTAGTGTATATTTGGAGCGCTGTGAGGCCTATGCTGGGAAATGAAATATCTTCACCTAAAAACTAGACGGAAGCATTCTCAGAAACTTCTGTGTGATGAGTGCATTCAACTCACAGGCTTGAACGTTCCTTTTGATAGAACAGTTTTGAAACACTCCTTTTGTAGAATCTGCAAGTGTTTATTTCGAGTGCTTGGGGGCCTATGCTGGAAAAGGAAATGTCTTCAAATAACAACTACACAGAAGCATTCTCAGAAACTTCTTTGTGATGAGTGCATTCAACTCACAGACTTGAACCTTCCTTTTGAAAGAGCAGCTTTGAAACACTCTTTTTGTAGAATCTGCAAGTGGATATTTGGAGCGCTTTGAGGCCTATGCTGGGAAATGAAATATCTTCTCCTAAAAACTTGAGAGAAGCATTCTCAGAAACTTCTGTGTGATGAGTGCATTCAACTCACAGACTTGAACACTGCTTTTGATAGAGCAGTTTGGAAACACTCCTTTTGTAAAATCTGCAAGTGTTTATTTAGAGCGCTTTGAGGCCTATCCTGGAAAAGGAAATATCGTCACATAATAACTAGACAGAAGCATTCTCAGAAACTTCTTTGTGATGAGTGCATTCTACTCACGGAGTTGAACCTTCTTTGTGATAGAAGAGTTTTCAATCTCTCTTTCTGTAGAGTCTGCAAGTGCACATTTGGAACTGTTGGAGGCCAACGCTGGAAAAGGAAACATCCTCACATAGAAACTAGACAGAAGCATTCTCAGAAACTTGCTTGTGACGAGTGCATTCAACTCACAGACTTGAACCTTTCTTTTGAAAGAGCAGTTTTGGAACACTCTTTTTGTAGAATCTGCTAGTGTATATTTGGAGCGCTGTGAGGCCTATGCTGGGAAATGAAATATCTTCACCTAAAAACTAGACGGAAGCATTCTCAGAAACTTCTGTGTGATGGGTGCATTCAACTCACAGACTTGAACGTTCCTTTTGATAGAACAGTTTTGAAACACTCCTTTTGTAGAATCTGCAAGTGTTTCTTTCGAGTGCTAGGAGGCCTATGGTGGAAAAGGAAATGTCTTCAAATAACAACTACACAGAAGCATTCTCAGAAACTTCTTTGTGATGAGTGCATTCAACTCACAGACTTGAACCTTCCTTTTGAAAGAGCAGTTTTGAAACACTCTTTTTGTAGAATCTGCTAGTGTATATTTGGAGCACTTTGAGGCCTATGCTGGGAAATGAAATATCTTCACATAAAAACTAGACGGAAGCATTCTCAGAAACTTCTGTGTGATGAGTGCATTCAACTCACAGACTTGAATGTTCCATTTGATAGAACAGTTTTGAAACACTCCTTTTGTACAATCTGCAAGTGTTTATTTCGAGTGCTTGGAGGCCTATGCTGGAAAAGGAAATGTCTTCAAATAACAACTACACAGAAGCATTCTCAGAAACTTCTTTGTGATGAGTGCATTCAACTCACAGACTTGAACCTTCCTTTTGAAAGAGCAGCTTTGAAACACTCTTTTTGTAGAATCTGCAAGTGGATATTTGGAGCGCTTTGAGGCCTATGCTGGGAAATGAAATATCTTCTCCTAAAAACTAGACAGAAGCATTCTCAGAAACTTCTGTGTGATGAGTGCATTCAACCCACAGACTTGAACACTGCTTTTGATAGAGCAGTTTGGAAACACTCCTTTTGTAAAATCTGCGTGTTTATTTGGAGCGCTTTGAGGCCTATCCTGGAAAAGGAAATATCTTCACATAATAACTAGACCGAAGCATTCTCAGAAACTACTTTGTGATGAGTGCATTCTACTCACAGAGTTGAACCTTCTTTGTGATAGAAGAGTTTTCAAACTCTCTTTTTTAGAATCTGCAAGTGCACATTTGGAACTCTTGGAGGCCAACGCTGGAAAAGGAAATATCCTCACATAGAAACTAGACAGAAGCATTCTCAGAAAGTTGCTTGGACGAGTGCATTCAACTCACAGACTTGAACCTTTCTTTTGAAAGAGCAGTTTTGGAACACTCTTTTTGTAGAATCTGCTAGTGTATATTTGGAGCGCTGTGAGGCCTATGCTGGGAAATGAAATATCTTCACCTAAAAACTAGACGGAAGCATTCTCAGAAACTTCTGTGTGATGAGTGCATTCAACTCACAGACTTGAACGTTCCTTTTGATAGAACAGTTTTGAAACACTCCTTTTGTAGAATCTGCAAGTGTTTATTTCGAGTGCTTGGAGGCCTATGCTGGAAAAGGAAATGTCTTCAAATAACAACTACACAGAAGCATTCTCAGAAACTCCTTTGTGATGAGTGCATTCAACTCACAGACTTGAACCTTCCTTTTGAAAGAGCAGCTTTGAAACACTCTTTTTGTAGAATCTGCAAGTGGATATTTGGAGCGCTTTGAGGCCTATGCTGGGAAATGAAATATCTTCTCCTAAAAACTAGACAGAAGCATTCTCAGAAACTTCTGTGTGATGAGTGCATTCAACTCACAGACTTGAACATTGCTTTTGATAGAGCAGTTTGGAAACACTCCTTTTGTAAAATCTGCAAGTGTTTATTTGGAGCGCTTTGAGGCCTATCCTGGAAAAGGAAATATCCTCACATAATAACTAGACAGAAGCATTCTCAGAAACTTCTTTGTGATGAGTGCATTCTACTCACAGAGTTGAACCTTCTTTGTGATAGAAGAGTTTTCAAACTCTCTTTTTGTAGAATCTGCAAGTGCACATTTGGAACTGTTGGAGGCCAACGCTGGAAAAGGAAACATCCTCACATAGAAACTAGACAGAAGCATTCTCAGAAACTTGCTTGGACGAGTGCATTCAACTCACAGACTTGAACCTTTCTTTTGAAAGAGCAGTTTTGGAACACTCTTTTTGTAGAATCTGCTAGTGTATATTTGGAGCGCTGGGAGGCCTATGCTGGGAAATGAAATATCTTCACCTAAAAACTAGACGGAAGCAATCTCCGAAACTTCTGTGTGATGAGTGCATTCAACTCACAGACTTGAACGTTCCTTTTGATAGAACAGTTTTGAAACACTCCTTTTGTAGAATCTGCAAGTGTTTATTTCGAGTGCTTGGGGGTCTATGCTGGAAAAGGAAATGTCTTCAAATAACAACTACACAGAAGCATTCTCAGAAACTTCTTTGTGATGAGTGCCTTCAACTCACAGACTTGAACCTTCCTTTTGAAAGAGCAGTTTTGAAACACTCTTTTTGTAGAATCTGCAAGTGGATATTTGGAGCGCTTTGAGGCCTATGCTGGGAAATGAAATATCTTCTCCTAAAAACTAGACAGAAGCATTCTCAGAAACTTCTTTGTGATGAGTGCATTCTACTCACAGAGCTGAACCTTCTTTGTGATAGAAGAGTTTTCAAACCCTCTTTTTGTAGAATCTGCAAGTGCACATTTGGAACTGTTGGAGGCCAACGCTGGAAAAGGAAACATCCTCACATAGAAACTAGACAGAAGCATTCTCAGAAACTTGCTTGTGACGAGTGCATTCAACTCACAGACTTGAACCTTTCTTTTGAAAGAGCAGTTTTGGAACACTCTTTTTGTAGAATCTGCTAGTGTATATTTGGAGCGCTGTGAGGCCTATGCTGGGAAATGAAATATCTTCACCTGAAAACTAGACGGAAGCATTCTCCGAAACTTCTGTGTGATGAGTGCATTCAACTCACAGACTTGAACGTTCCTTTTGAGAGAACAGTTTTGAAACACTCCTTTTGTAGAATCTGCAAGTGTTTATTTCGAACGCTTGGAGGCCTACGCTGGAAAAGGAAATGTCTTCAAATAACAACTACACAGAAGCATTCTCAGAAACTTCTTTGTGATGAGTGCATTCAACTCACAGACTTGAACCTTCCTTTTGAAAGAGCAGTTTTGAAACACTCTTTTTGTAGAATCTGCAAGTGGATATTTGGAGCGCTTTGAGGTCTATGCTGTGATATGAAATATCTTCTCCTAAAAACTAGACAGAAGCATTCTCAGAAACTTCTGTGTGATGAGTGCATTCAACTCACAGACTTGAACATTGCTTTTGATAGAGCAGTTTGGAAACACTCCTTTTGTAAAATCTGCAAGTGTTTATTTGGAGCGCTTTGAGGCCTATCCTGGAAAAGGAAATATCCTCACATAATAACTAGACAGAAGCATTCTCAGAAACTTCTTTGGATGAGTGCATTCTACTCACAGAGTTGAACATTCTTTGTGATAGAAGAGTTTTCAAACTCTCTTTTTGTAGAATCTGCAAGGGCACTTTTGGAACTGTTGGAGGCCAACGCTGGAAAAGGAAACATCCTCACATAGAAACTAGACAGAAGCATTCTCAGAAACTTGCTTGTGACGAGTGCATTCAACTCACAGACTTGAACCTTTCTTTTGAAAGAGCAGTTTTGGAACACTCTTTTTGTAGAATCTGCTAGTGTATATTTGGAGCGCTGTGAGGCCTATGCTGGGAAATGAAATATCTTCACCTAAAAACTAGACGGAAGCATTCTCAGAAACTTCTGTGTGATGAGTGCATTCAACTCACAGACTTGAACGTTCCTTTTTATAGAACAGTTTTGAAACACTCCTTTTGTAGAATCTGCAAGTGTTTCTTTCGAGTGCTTGGAGGCCTATGCTGGAAAAGGAAATGTCTTCAAATAACAACTACACAGAAGCATTCTCAGAAACTTCTTTGTGATGAGTGCATTCAACTCACAGACTTGAACCTTCCTTTTGAAAGAGCAGTTTTGAAACACTCTTTTTGTAGAATCTGCAAGTTGATATTTGGAGCACTTTGAGGCCTATGCTGGGAAATGAAATATCTTCTCCTAATAACTAGACAGAAGCATTCTCAGAAACTTCTGTGTGATGAGTGCATTCAACTCACAGTCTTGAACACTGCTTTTGATAGAGCAGTTTGGAAACACTCCTTTTGTAAAATCTGCAAGTGTTTATTTGGAGCGCATTGAGGCCTATCCTGGAAAAGGAAATATCTTCACATAATAACTAGACAGAAGCATTCTCAGAAACTTCTTTGTGATGAGTGCATTCTACGCACAGAGTTGAACCTTCTTTGTGATAGAAGAGTTTTCAAACTCTCTTTTTGTAGAATCTGCAAGTGCACATTTGGAACTGTTGGAGGCCAACGCTGGAAAAGGAAACATCCTCACTTAGAAACTAGACAGAAGCATTCTCAGAAACTTGCTTGTGACGAGTGCATTCAACTCACAGACTTGAACCTTTCTTTTGAAAGAGCAGTTTTGGAACACTCTTTTTGTAGAATCTGCTAGTGTATATTTGGAGCGCTGTGAGGCCTATGCTGGGAAATGAAATATCTTCACCTAAAAACTAGACGGAAGCATTCTCAGAAACTTCTGTGTGATGAGTGCATTCAACTCGCAGGCTTGAACGTTCCTTTTGATAGAACAGTTTTGAAACACTCCTTTTGTAGAATCTGCAAGTGTTTATTTCGAGTGCTTGGGGGCCTATGCTGGAAAAGGAAATGTCTTCAAATAACAACTACACAGAAGCATTCTCAGAAACTTCTTTGTGATGAGTGCATTCAACTCACAGACTTGAACCTTCCTTTTGAAAGAGCAGTTTTGAAACACTCTTTTTGTAGAATCTGCAAGTGGATATTTGGATCGCTTTGAGGCCTATGCTGGGAAATGAAATATCTTCTCCTAAAAACTTGAGAGAAGCATTCTCAGAAACTTCTGTGTGATGAGTGCATTCAACTCACAGACTTGAACACTGCTTTTGATAGAGCAGTTTGGAAACACTCCTTTTGTAAAATCTGCAAGTGTTTATTTGGAGCGCTTTGAGGCCTATCCTGGAAAAGGAAATATCGTCACATAATAACTAGACAGAAGCATTCTCAGAAACTTCTTTGGATGAGTGCATTCTACTCACAGAGTTGAACATTCTTTGTGATAGAAGAGTTTTCAAACTCTCTTTTTGTAGAATCTGCAAGTGCACTTTTGGAACTGTTGGAGGCCAACGCTGGAAAAGGAAACATCCTCACATAGAAACTAGACAGAAGCATTCTCAGAAACTTGCTTGTGACGAGTGCATTCAACTCACAGACTTGAACCTTTCTTTTGAAAGAGCAGTTTTGGAACACTCTTTTTGTAGAATCTGCTAGTGTATATTTGGAGCGCTGTGAGGCCTATGCTGGGAAATGAAATATCTTCACCTAAAAACTAGACGGAAGCATTCTCAGAAACTTCTGTGTGATGAGTGCATTCAACTCACAGACTTGAACGTTCCTTTTGATAGAACAGTTTTGAAACACTCCTTTTGTAGAATCTGCAAGTGTTTATTTCGAGTGCTTGGAGGCCTATGCTGGAAAAGGAAATGTCTTCAAATAACAACTACACAGAAGCATTCTCAGAAACTCCTTTGTGATGAGTGCATTCAACTCACAGACTTGAACCTTCCTTTTGAAAGAGCAGCTTTGAAACACTCTTTTTGTAGAATCTGCAAGTGGATATTTGGAGCGCTTTGAGGCCTATGCTGGGAAATGAAATATCTTCTCCTAAAAACTAGACAGAAGCATTCTCAGAAACTTCTGTGTGATGAGTGCATTCAACTCACAGACTTGAACATTGCTTTTGATAGAGCAGTTTGGAAACACTCCTTTTGTAAAATCTGCAAGTGTTTATTTGGAGCGCTTTGAGGCCTATCCTGGAAAAGGAAATATCCTCACATAATAACTAGACAGAAGCATTCTCAGAAACTTCTTTGTGATGAGTGCATTCTACTCACAGAGTTGAACCTTCTTTGTGATAGAAGAGTTTTCAAACTCTCTTTTTGTAGAATCTGCAAGTGCACATTTGGAACTGTTGGAGGCCAACGCTGGAAAAGGAAACATCCTCACATAGAAACTAGACAGAAGCATTCTCAGAAACTTGCTTGGACGAGTGCATTCAACTCACAGACTTGAACCTTTCTTTTGAAAGAGCAGTTTTGGAACACTCTTTTTGTAGAATCTGCTAGTGTATATTTGGAGCGCTGTGAGGCCTATGCTGGGAAATGAAATATCTTCACCTAAAAACTAGACGGAAGCAATCTCCGAAACTTCTGTGTGATGAGTGCATTCAACTCACAGACTTGAACGTTCCTTTTGATAGAACAGTTTTGAAACACTCCTTTTGTAGAATCTGCAAGTGTTTATTTCGAGTGCTTGGGGGTCTATGCTGGAAAAGGAAATGTCTTCAAATAACAACTACACAGAAGCATTCTCAGAAACTTCTTTGTGATGAGTGCCTTCAACTCACAGACTTGAACCTTCCTTTTGAAAGAGCAGTTTTGAAACACTCTTTTTGTAGAATCTGCAAGTGGATATTTGGAGCGCTTTGAGGCGTATGCTGGGAAATGAAATATCTTCTCCTAAAAACTAGACAGAAGCATTCTCAGAAACTTCTGTGTGATGAGTGCATTCAACTCACAGATTTGAACACTGCTTTTGATAGAGCAGTTTGGAAACACTCCTTTTGTAAAATCTGCAAGTGTTTATTTGGAGCGCTTTGAGGCCTATCCTGGAAAAGGAAATATCTTCACATAATAACTAGACAGAAGCATTCTCAGAAACTTCTTTGTGATGAGTGCATTCTACTCACAGAGCTGAACCTTCTTTGTGATAGAAGAGTTTTCAAACTCTCTTTTTGTAGAATCTGCAAGGGCACATTTGGAACTGTTGGAGGCCAACGCTGGAAAAGGAAACATCCTCACATAGAAACTAGACAGAAGCATTCTCATAAACTTGCTTGTGACGAGTGCATTCAACTCACAGACTTGAACCTTTCTTTTGAAAGAGCAGTTTTGGAACACTCTTTTTGTAGAATCTGCTAGTGTATATTTGGAGCGCTGTGAGGCCTATGCTGGGAAATGAAATATCTTCACCTGAAAACTAGACGGAAGCATTCTCCGAAACTTCTGTGTGATGAGTGCATTCAACTCACAGACTTGAACGTTCCTTTTGAGAGAACAGTTTTGAAACACTCCTTTTGTAGAATCTGCAAGTGTTTATTTCGAACGCTTGGAGGCCTACGCTGGAAAAGGAAATGTCTTCAAATAACAACTACACAGAAGCATTCTCAGAAACTTCTTTGTGATGAGTGCATTCAACTCACAGACTTGAACCTTCCTTTTGAAAGAGCAGTTTTGAAACACTCTTTTTGTAGAATCTGCAAGTGGATATTTGGAGCGCTTTGAGGTCTATGCTGTGATATGAAATATCTTCTCCTAAAAACTAGACAGAAGCATTCTCAGAAACTTCTGTGTGATGAGTGCATTCAACTCACAGACTTGAACATTGCTTTTGATAGAGCAGTTTGGAAACACTCCTTTTGTAAAATCTGCAAGTGTTTATTTGGAGCGCTTTGAGGGCTATCCTGGAAAAGTAAATATCGTCACATAATAACTAGACAGAAGCATTCTCAGAAACTTCTTTGTGATGAGTGCATTCTACTCACGGAGTTGAACCTTCTTTGTGATAGAAGAGTTTTCAATCTCTCTTTCTGTAGAATCTGCAAGTGCACATTTGGAACTGTTAGACGCCAACGCTGGAAAAGGAAACATCCTCACATAGAAACTAGACAGAAGCATTCTCAGAAACTTGCTTGTGACGAGTGCATTCAACTCACAGACTTGAACCTTTCTTTTGAAAGAGCAGTTTTGGAACACTCTTTTTGTAGAATCTGCTAGTGTATATTTGGAGCGCTGTGAGGCCTATGCTGGGAAATGAAATATCTTCACCTAAAAACTAGACGGAAGCATTCTCAGAAACTTCTGTGTGATGAGTGCATTCAACTCACAGACTTGAACGTTCCTTTTTATAGAACAGTTTTGAAACACTCCTTTGTAGAATCTGCAAGTGTTTCTTTCGAGAGCTTGGAGGCCTATGCTGGAAAAGGAAATGTCTTCAAATAACAACTACACAGAAGCATTCTCAGAAACTTCTTTGTGATGAGTGCATTCAACTCACAGACTTGAACCTTCCTTTTGAAAGAGCAGTTTTGAAACACTCTTTTTGTAGAATCTGCAAGTTGATATTTGGAGCACTTTGAGGCCTATGCTGGGAAATGAAATATCTTCTCCTAATAACTAGACAGAAGCATTCTCAGAAACTTCTGTGTGATGAGTGCATTCAACTCACAGTCTTGAACACTGCTTTTGATAGAGCAGTTTGGAAACACTCCTTTTGTAAAATCTGCAAGTGTTTATTTGGAGCGCATTGAGGCCTATCCTGGAAAAGGAAATATCTTCACATAATAACTAGACAGAAGCATTCTCAGAAACTTCTTTGTGATGAGTGCATTCTACGCACAGAGTTGAACCTTCTTTGTGATAGAAGAGTTTTCAAACTCTCTTTTTGTAGAATCTGCAAGTGCACATTTGGAACTGTTGGAGGCCAACGCTGGAAAAGGAAACATCCTCACTTAGAAACTAGACAGAAGCATTCTCAGAAACTTGCTTGTGACGAGTGCATTCAACTCACAGACTTGAACCTTTCTTTTGAAAGAGCAGTTTTGGAACACTCTTTTTGTAGAATCTGCTAGTGTATATTTGGAGCGCTGTGAGGCCTATGCTGGGAAATGAAATATCTTCACCTAAAAACTAGACGGAAGCATTCTCAGAAACTTCTGTGTGATGAGTGCATTCAACTCGCAGGCTTGAACGTTCCTTTTGATAGAACAGTTTTGAAACACTCCTTTTGTAGAATCTGCAAGTGTTTATTTCGAGTGCTTGGGGGCCTATGCTGGAAAAGGAAATGTCTTCAAATAACAACTACACAGAAGCATTCTCAGAAACTTCTTTGTGATGAGTGCATTCAACTCACAGACTTGAACCTTCCTTTTGAAAGAGCAGTTTTGAAACACTCTTTTTGTAGAATCTGCAAGTGGATATTTGGATCGCTTTGAGGCCTATGCTGGGAAATGAAATATCTTCTCCTAAAAACTTGAGAGAAGCATTCTCAGAAACTTCTGTGTGATGAGTGCATTCAACTCACAGACTTGAACACTGCTTTTGATAGAGCAGTTTGGAAACACTCCTTCTGTAAAATCTGCAAGTGTTTATTTGGAGCGCTTTGAGGCCTATCCTGGAAAAGGAAATATCGTCACATAATAACTAGACAGAAGCATTCTCAGAAACTTCTTTGTGATGAGTGCATTCTACTCACAGAGCTGAACCTTCTTTGTGATAGAAGAGTTTTCAAACTCTCTTTTTGTAGAATCTGCAAGTGCACATTTTGAACTGTTGGAGGCCAACGCTGGAAAAGGAAACAGCCTCACATAGAAACTAGACAGAAGCATTCTCAGAAACTTGCTTGTGACGAGTGCATTCAACTCACAGACTTGAACCTTTCTTTTGAAAGAGCAGTTTTGGAACACTCTTTTTGTAGAATCTGCTAGTGTATATTTGGAGCGCTGTGAGGCCTATGCTGGGAAATGAAATATCTTCACCTAAAAACTAGACGGAAGCATTCTCAGAAACTTCTGTGTGATGAGTGCATTCAACTCACAGACTTGAACGTTCCTTTTGACAGAACAGTTTTGAAACACTCCTTTTGTAGAATCTGCAAGTGTTTATTTCGAACGCTTGGAGGCCTACGCTGGAAAAGGAAATGTCTTCAAATAACAACTACACAGAAGCATTCTCAGAAACTTCTTTGTGATGAGTGCATTCAACTCACAGACTTGAACCTTCCTTTTGAAAGAGCAGTTTTGAAACACTCTTTTTGTAGAATCTGCAAGTGGATATTTGGAGCGCTTTGAGGTCTATGCTGTGATATGAAATATCTTCTCCTAAAAACTAGACAGAAGCATTCTCAGAAACTTCTGTGTGATGAGTGCATTCAACTCACAGACTTGAACATTGCTTTTGATAGAGCAGTTTGGAAACACTCCTTTTGTAAAATCTGCAAGTGTTTATTTGGAGCGCTTTGAGGCCTATCCTGGAAAAGGAAATATCGTCACATAATAACTAGACAGAAGCATTCTCAGAAACTTCTTTGGATGAGTGCATTCTACTCACAGAGTTGAACATTCTTTGTGATAGAAGAGTTTTCAAACTCTCTTTTTGTAGAATCTGCAAGTGCACTTTTGGAACTGTTGGAGGCCAACGCTGGAAAAGGAAACATCCTCACATAGAAACTAGACAGAAGCATTCTCAGAAACTTGCTTGTGACGAGTGCATTCAACTCACAGACTTGAACCTTTCTTTTGAAAGAGCAGTTTTGGAACACTCTTTTTGTAGAATCTGCTAGTGTATATTTGGAGCGCTGTGAGGCCTATGCTGGGAAATGAAATATCTTCACCTAAAAACTAGACGGAAGCATTCTCAGAAACTTCTGTGTGATGAGTGCATTCAACTCACAGACTTGAACGTTCCTTTTGATAGAACAGTTTTGAAACACTCCTTTTGTAGAATCTGCAAGTGTTTATTTCGAGTGCTTGGAGGCCTATGCTGGAAAAGGAAATGTCTTCAAATAACAACTACACAGAAGCATTCTCAGAAACTCCTTTGTGATGAGTGCATTCAACTCACAGACTTGAACCTTCCTTTTGAAAGAGCAGCTTTGAAACACTCTTTTTGTAGAATCTGCAAGTGGATATTTGGAGCGCTTTGAGGCCTATGCTGGGAAATGAAATATCTTCTCCTAAAAACTAGACAGAAGCATTCTCAGAAACTTCTGTGTGATGAGTGCATTCAACTCACAGACTTGAACATTGCTTTTGATAGAGCAGTTTGGAAACACTCCTTTTGTAAAATCTGCAAGTGTTTATTTGGAGCGCTTTGAGGCCTATCCTGGAAAAGGAAATATCCTCACATAATAACTAGACAGAAGCATTCTCAGAAACTTCTTTGTGATGAGTGCATTCTACTCACAGAGTTGAACCTTCTTTGTGATAGAAGAGTTTTCAAACTCTCTTTTTGTAGAATCTGCAAGTGCACATTTGGAACTGTTGGAGTCCAACGTTGTAAAAGGAAACATCCTCACATAGAAACTAGACAGAAGCATTCTCAGAAACTTGCTTGTGACGAGTGCATTCAACTCACAGACTTGAACCTTTCTTTTGAAAGAGCAGTTTTGGAACACTCTTTTTGTAGAATCTGCTAGTGTATATTTGGAGCGCTGTGAGGCCTATGCTGGGAAATGAAATATCTTCACCTAAAAACTAGACGGAAGCATTCTGAGAAACTTCTGTGTGATGAGTGCATTCAACTCACAGACTTGAACGTTCCTTTTTATAGAACAGTTTTGAAACACTCCTTTTGTAGAATCTGCAAGTGCTTATTTCGAGTGCTTGGAGGCCTATGCTGGAAAAGGAAATGTCTTCAAATAACAACTACACAGAAGCATTCTCAGAAACTTCTTTGTGATGAGTGCATTCAACTCACAGACTTGAACCTTCCTTTTGAAAGAGCAGTTTTGAAACACTCTTTTTGTAGAATCTGCAAGTTGATATTTGGAGCACTTTGAGGCCTATGCTGGGAAATGAAATATCTTCTCCTAAAAACTAGACAGAAGCATTCTCAGAAACTTCTGTGTGATGAGTGCATTCAACTCACAGTCTTGAACACTGCTTTTGATAGAGCAGTTTGGAAACACTCCTTTTGTAAAATCTGCAAGTGTTTATTTGGAGCGCATTGAGGCCTATCCTGGAAAAGGAAATATCTTCACATAATAACTAGATAGAAGCATTCTCAGAAACTTCTTTGTGATGAGTGCATTCTACGCACAGAGTTGAACCTTCTTTGTGATAGACGAGTTTTCAAACTCTCTTTTTGTAGAATCTGCAAGTGCACATTTGGAACTGTTGGAGGCCAACGCTGGAAAAGGAAACATCCTCACTTAGAAAGTAGACAGAAGCATTCTCAGAAACTTGCTTATGACGAGTGCATTCAACTCACAGACTTGAACCTTTCTTTTGAAAGAGCAGTTTTGGAACACTCTTTTTGTAGAATCTGCTAGTGTATATTTGGAGCGCTGTGAGGCCTATGCTGGGAAATGAAATATCTTCACCTAAAAACTAGACGGAAGCATTCTCAGAAACTTCTGTGTGATGAGTGCATTCAACTCACAGGCTTGAACGTTCCTTTTGATAGAACAGTTTTGAAACACTCCTTTTGTAGAATCTGCAAGTGTTTATTTCGAGTGCTTGGGGGCCTATGCTGGAAAAGGAAATGTCTTCAAATAACAACTACACAGAAGCATTCTCAGAAACTTCTTTGTGATGAGTGCATTCAACTCACAGACTTGAACCTTCCTTTTGAAAGAGCAGTTTTGAAACACTCTTTTTGTAGAATCTGCAAGTGGATATTTGGAGCGCTTTGAGGCGTATGCTGGGAAATGAAATATCTTCTCCTAAAAACTAGACAGAAGCATTCTCAGAAACTTCTGTGTGATGAGTGCATTCAACTCACAGATTTGAACACTGCTTTTGATAGAGCAGTTTGGAAACACTCCTTTTGTAAAATCTGCAAGTGTTTATTTGGAGCGCTTTGAGGCCTATCCTGGAAAAGGAAATATCTTCACATAATAACTAGACAGAAGCATTCTCAGAAACTTCTTTGTGATGAGTGCATTCTACTCACAGAGCTGAACCTTCTTTGTGATAGAAGAGTTTTCAAACTCTCTTTTTGTAGAATCTGCAAGGGCACATTTGGAACTGTTGGAGGCCAACGCTGGAAAAGGAAACATCCTCACATAGAAACTAGACAGAAGCATTCTCATAAACTTGCTTGTGACGGGTGCATTCAACTCACAGACTTGAACCTTTCTTTTGAAAGAGCAGTTTTGGAACACTCTTTTTGTAGAATCTGCTAGTGTATATTTGGAGCGCTGTGAGGCCTATGCTGGGAAATGAAATATCTTCACCTGAAAACTAGACGGAAGCATTCTCCGAAACTTCTGTGTGATGAGTGCATTCAACTCACAGACTTGAACGTTCCTTTTGAGAGAACAGTTTTGAAACACTCCTTTTGTAGAATCTGCAAGTGTTTATTTCGAACGCTTGGAGGCCTACGCTGGAAAAGGAAATGTCTTCAAATAACAACTACACAGAAGCATTCTCAGAAACTTCTTTGTGATGAGTGCATTCAACTCACAGACTTGAACCTTCCTTTTGAAAGAGCAGTTTTGAAACACTCTTTTTGTAGAATCTGCAAGTGGATATTTGGAGCGCTTTGAGGTCTATGCTGTGATATGAAATATCTTCTCCTAAAAACTAGACAGAAGCATTCTCAGAAACTTCTGTGTGATGAGTGCATTCAACTCACAGACTTGAACATTGCTTTTGATAGAGCAGTTTGGAAACACTCCTTTTGTAAAATCTGCAAGTGTTTATTTGGAGCGCTTTGAGGGCTATCCTGGAAAAGGAAATATCGTCACATAATAACTAGACAGAAGCATTCTCAGAAACTTCTTTGTGATGAGTGCATTCTACTCACGGAGTTGAACCTTCTTTGTGATAGAAGAGTTTTCAATCTCTCTTTCTGTAGAATCTGCAAGTGCACATTTGGAACTGTTAGACGCCAACGCTGGAAAAGGAAACATCCTCACATAGAAACTAGACAGAAGCATTCTCAGAAACTTGCTTGTGACGAGTGCATTCAACTCACAGACTTGAACCTTTCTTTTGAAAGAGCAGTTTTGGAACACTCTTTTTGTAGAATCTGCTAGTGTATATTTGGAGCGCTGTGAGGCCTATGCTGGGAAATGAAATATCTTCACCTAAAAACTAGACGGAAGCATTCTCAGAAACTTCTGTGTGATGAGTGCATTCAACTCACAGACTTGAACGTTCCTTTTTATAGAACAGTTTTGAAACACTCCTTTGTAGAATCTGCAAGTGTTTCTTTCGAGAGCTTGGAGGCCTATGCTGGAAAAGGAAATGTCTTCAAATAACAACTACACAGAAGCATTCTCAGAAACTTCTTTGTGATGAGTGCATTCAACTCACAGACTTGAACCTTCCTTTTGAAAGAGCAGTTTTGAAACACTCTTTTTGTAGAATCTGCAAGTTGATATTTGGAGCACTTTGAGGCCTATGCTGGGAAATGAAATATCTTCTCCTAATAACTAGACAGAAGCATTCTCAGAAACTTCTGTGTGATGAGTGCATTCAACTCACAGTCTTGAACACTGCTTTTGATAGAGCAGTTTGGAAACACTCCTTTTGTAAAATCTGCAAGTGTTTATTTGGAGCGCATTGAGGCCTATCCTGGAAAAGGAAATATCTTCACATAATAACTAGACAGAAGCATTCTCAGAAACTTCTTTGTGATGAGTGCATTCTACGCACAGAGTTGAACCTTCTTTGTGATAGAAGAGTTTTCAAACTCTCTTTTTGTAGAATCTGCAAGTGCACATTTGGAACTGTTGGAGGCCAACGCTGGAAAAGGAAACATCCTCACTTAGAAACTAGACAGAAGCATTCTCAGAAACTTGCTTGTGACGAGTGCATTCAACTCACAGACTTGAACCTTTCTTTTGAAAGAGCAGTTTTGGAACACTCTTTTTGTAGAATCTGCTAGTGTATATTTGGAGCGCTGTGAGGCCTATGCTGGGAAATGAAATATCTTCACCTAAAAACTAGACGGAAGCATTCTCAGAAACTTCTGTGTGATGAGTGCATTCAACTCGCAGGCTTGAACGTTCCTTTTGATAGAACAGTTTTGAAACACTCCTTTTGTAGAATCTGCAAGTGTTTATTTCGAGTGCTTGGGGGCCTATGCTGGAAAAGGAAATGTCTTCAAATAACAACTACACAGAAGCATTCTCAGAAACTTCTTTGTGATGAGTGCATTCAACTCACAGACTTGAACCTTCCTTTTGAAAGAGCAGTTTTGAAACACTCTTTTTGTAGAATCTGCAAGTGGATATTTGGATCGCTTTGAGGCCTATGCTGGGAAATGAAATATCTTCTCCTAAAAACTTGAGAGAAGCATTCTCAGAAACTTCTGTGTGATGAGTGCATTCAACTCACAGACTTGAACACTGCTTTTTATAGAGCAGTTTGGAAACACTCCTTTTGTAAAATCTGCAAGTGTTTATTTGGAGCGCTTTGAGGCCTATCCTGGAAAAGGAAATATCGTCACATAATAACTAGACAGAAGCATTCTCAGAAACTTCTTTGTGATGAGTGCATTCTACTCACAGAGCTGAACCTTCTTTGTGATAGAAGAGTTTTCAAACTCTCTTTTTGTAGAATCTGCAAGTGCACATTTTGAACTGTTGGAGGCCAACGCTGGAAAAGGAAACAGCCTCACATAGAAACTAGACAGAAGCATTCTCAGAAACTTGCTTGTGACGAGTGCATTCAACTCACAGACTTGAACCTTTCTTTTGAAAGAGCAGTTTTGGAACACTCTTTTTGTAGAATCTGCTAGTGTATATTTGGAGCGCTGTGAGGCCTATGCTGGGAAATGAAATATCTTCACCTAAAAACTAGACGGAAGCATTCTCAGAAACTTCTGTGTGATGAGTGCATTCAACTCACAGACTTGAACGTTCCTTTTGACAGAACAGTTTTGAAACACTCCTTTTGTAGAATCTGCAAGTGTTTATTTCGAACGCTTGGAGGCCTACGCTGGAAAAGGAAATGTCTTCAAATAACAACTACACAGAAGCATTCTCAGAAACTTCTTTGTGATGAGTGCATTCAACTCACAGACTTGAACCTTCCTTTTGAAAGAGCAGTTTTGAAACACTCTTTTTGTAGAATCTGCAAGTGGATATTTGGAGCGCTTTGAGGTCTATGCTGTGATATGAAATATCTTCTCCTAAAAACTAGACAGAAGCATTCTCAGAAACTTCTGTGTGATGAGTGCATTCAACTCACAGACTTGAACATTGCTTTTGATAGAGCAGTTTGGAAACACTCCTTTTGTAAAATCTGCAAGTGTTTATTTGGAGCGCTTTGAGGCCTATCCTGGAAAAGGAAATATCGTCACATAATAACTAGACAGAAGCATTCTCAGAAACTTCTTTGGATGAGTGCATTCTACTCACAGAGTTGAACATTCTTTGTGATAGAAGAGTTTTCAAACTCTCTTTTTGTAGAATCTGCAAGTGCACTTTTGGAACTGTTGGAGGCCAACGCTGGAAAAGGAAACATCCTCACATAGAAACTAGACAGAAGCATTCTCAGAAACTTGCTTGTGACGAGTGCATTCAACTCACAGACTTGAACCTTTCTTTTGAAAGAGCAGTTTTGGAACACTCTTTTTGTAGAATCTGCTAGTGTATATTTGGAGCGCTGTGAGGCCTATGCTGGGAAATGAAATATCTTCACCTAAAAACTAGACGGAAGCATTCTCAGAAACTTCTGTGTGATGAGTGCATTCAACTCACAGACTTGAACGTTCCTTTTGATAGAACAGTTTTGAAACACTCCTTTTGTAGAATCTGCAAGTGTTTATTTCGAGTGCTTGGAGGCCTATGCTGGAAAAGGAAATGTCTTCAAATAACAACTACACAGAAGCATTCTCAGAAACTCCTTTGTGATGAGTGCATTCAACTCACAGACTTGAACCTTCCTTTTGAAAGAGCAGCTTTGAAACACTCTTTTTGTAGAATCTGCAAGTGGATATTTGGAGCGCTTTGAGGCCTATGCTGGGAAATGAAATATCTTCTCCTAAAAACTAGACAGAAGCATTCTCAGAAACTTCTGTGTGATGAGTGCATTCAACTCACAGACTTGAACATTGCTTTTGATAGAGCAGTTTGGAAACACTCCTTTTGTAAAATCTGCAAGTGTTTATTTGGAGCGCTTTGAGGCCTATCCTGGAAAAGGAAATATCCTCACATAATAACTAGACAGAAGCATTCTCAGAAACTTCTTTGTGATGAGTGCATTCTACTCACAGAGTTGAACCTTCTTTGTGATAGAAGAGTTTTCAAACTCTCTTTTTGTAGAATCTGCAAGTGCACATTTGGAACTGTTGGAGTCCAACGTTGTAAAAGGAAACATCCTCACATAGAAACTAGACAGAAGCATTCTCAGAAACTTGCTTGTGACGAGTGCATTCAACTCACAGACTTGAACCTTTCTTTTGAAAGAGCAGTTTTGGAACACTCTTTTTGTAGAATCTGCTAGTGTATATTTGGAGCGCTGTGAGGCCTATGCTGGGAAATGAAATATCTTCACCTAAAAACTAGACGGAAGCATTCTGAGAAACTTCTGTGTGATGAGTGCATTCAACTCACAGACTTGAACGTTCCTTTTTATAGAACAGTTTTGAAACACTCCTTTTGTAGAATCTGCAAGTGCTTATTTCGAGTGCTTGGAGGCCTATGCTGGAAAAGGAAATGTCTTCAAATAACAACTACACAGAAGCATTCTCAGAAACTTCTTTGTGATGAGTGCATTCAACTCACAGACTTGAACCTTCCTTTTGAAAGAGCAGTTTTGAAACACTCTTTTTGTAGAATCTGCAAGTTGATATTTGGAGCACTTTGAGGCCTATGCTGGGAAATGAAATATCTTCTCCTAAAAACTAGACAGAAGCATTCTCAGAAACTTCTGTGTGATGAGTGCATTCAACTCACAGTCTTGAACACTGCTTTTGATAGAGCAGTTTGGAAACACTCCTTTTGTAAAATCTGCAAGTGTTTATTTGGAGCGCATTGAGGCCTATCCTGGAAAAGGAAATATCTTCACATAATAACTAGATAGAAGCATTCTCAGAAACTTCTTTGTGATGAGTGCATTCTACGCACAGAGTTGAACGTTCTTTGTGATAGACGAGTTTTCAAACTCTCTTTTTGTAGAATCTGCAAGTGCACATTTGGAACTGTTGGAGGCCAACGCTGGAAAAGGAAACATCCTCACTTAGAAAGTAGACAGAAGCATTCTCAGAAACTTGCTTATGACGAGTGCATTCAACTCACAGACTTGAACCTTTCTTTTGAAAGAGCAGTTTTGGAACACTCTTTTTGTAGAATCTGCTAGTGTATATTTGGAGCGCTGTGAGGCCTATGCTGGGAAATGAAATATCTTCACCTAAAAACTAGACGGAAGCATTCTCAGAAACTTCTGTGTGATGAGTGCATTCAACTCACAGGCTTGAACGTTCCTTTTGATAGAACAGTTTTGAAACACTCCTTTTGTAGAATCTGCAAGTGTTTATTTCGAGTGCTTGGGGGCCTATGCTGGAAAAGGAAATGTCTTCAAATAACAACTACACAGAAGCATTCTCAGAAACTTCTTTGTGATGAGTGCATTCAACTCACAGACTTGAACCTTCCTTTTGAAAGAGCAGTTTTGAAACACTCTTTTTGTAGAATCTGCAAGTGGATATTTGGATCGCTTTGAGGCCTATGCTGGGAAATGAAATATCTTCTCCTAAAAACTTGAGAGAAGCATTCTCAGAAACTTCTGTGTGATGAGTGCATTCAACTCACAGACTTGAACACTGCTTTTGATAGAGCAGTTTGGAAACACTCCTTTTGTAAAATCTGCAAGTGTTTATTTAGAGCGCTTTGAGGCCTATCCTGGAAAAGGAAATATCGTCACATAATAACTAGACAGAAGCATTCTCAGAAACTTCTTTGTGATGAGTGCATTCTACTCACGGAGTTGAACCTTCTTTGTGATAGAAGAGTTTTCAATCTCTCTTTCTGTAGAATCTGCAAGTGCACATTTGGAACTGTTGGAGGCCAACGCTGGAAAAGGAAACATCCTCACATAGAAACTAGACAGAAGCATTCTCAGAAACTTGCTTGTGACGAGTGCATTCAACTCACAGACTTGAACCTTTCTTTTGAAAGAGCAGTTTTGGAACACTCTTTTTGTAGAATCTGCTAGTGTATATTTGGAGCGCTGTGAGGCCTATGCTGGGAAATGAAATATCTTCACCTAAAAACTAGACGGAAGCATTCTCAGAAACTTCTGTGTGATGGGTGCATTCAACTCACAGACTTGAACGTTCCTTTTGATAGAACAGTTTTGAAACACTCCTTTTGTAGAATCTGCAAGTGTTTCTTTCGAGTGCTAGGAGGCCTATGGTGGAAAAGGAAATGTCTTCAAATAACAACTACACAGAAGCATTCTCAGAAACTTCTTTGTGATGAGTGCATTCAACTCACAGACTTGAACCTTCCTTTTGAAAGAGCAGTTTTGAAGCACTCTTTTTGTAGAATCTGCTAGTGTATATTTGGAGCACTTTGAGGCCTATGCTGGGAAATGAAATATCTTCACATAAAAACTAGACAGAAGCATTCTCAGAAACTTCTGTGTGATGAGTGCATTCAACTCACAGACTTGAACATTGCTTTTGATAGAGCAGTTTGGAAACACTCCTTTTGTAAAATCTGCAAGTGTTTATTTGGAGCGCTTTGAGGCCTATCCTGGAAAAGGAAATATCCTCACATAATAACTAGACAGAAGCATTCTCAGAAACTTCTTTGTGATGAGTGCATTCTACTCACAGGGTTGAACCTTCTTTGTGATAGAAGAGTTTTCAAACTCTCTTTTTGTAGAATCTGCAAGTGCACATTTGGAACTGTTGGAGGCCAACGCTGGAAAAGGAAACATCCTCACATAGAAACTAGACAGAAGCATTCTCAGAAACTTGCTTGGACGAGTGCATTCAACTCACAGACTTGAACCTTTCTTTTGAAAGAGCAGTTTTGGAACACTCTTTTTGTAGAATCTGCTAGTGTATATTTGGAGCGCTGTGAGGCCTATGCTGGGAAATGAAATATCTTCACCTAAAAACTAGACGGAAGCAATCTCCGAAACTTCTGTGTGATGAGTGCATTCAACTCACAGACTTGAACGTTCCTTTTGATAGAACAGTTTTGAAACACTCCTTTTGTAGAATCTGCAAGTGTTTATTTCGAGTGCTTGGGGGTCTATGCTGGAAAAGGAAATGTCTTCAAATAACAACTACACAGAAGCATTCTCAGAAACTTCTTTGTGATGAGTGCCTTCAACTCACAGACTTGAACCTTCCTTTTGAAAGAGCAGTTTTGAAACACTCTTTTTGTAGAATCTGCAAGTGGATATTTGGAGCGCTTTGAGGCCTATGCTGGGAAATGAAATATCTTCTCCTAAAAACTAGACAGAATCATTCTCAGAAACTTCTGTGTGATGAGTGCATTCAACTCACAGATTTGAACACTGCTTTTGATAGAGCAGTTTGGAAACACTCCTTTTGTAAAATCTGCAAGTGTTTATTTGGAGCGCTTTGAGGCCTATCCTGGAAAAGGAAATATCTTCACATAATAACTAGACAGAAGCATTCTCAGAAACTTCTTTGTGATGAGTGCATTCTACTCACAGAGCTGAACCTTCTTTGTGATAGAAGAGTTTTCAAACTCTCTTTTTGTAGAATCTGCAAGTGCACATTTGGAACTGTTGGAGGCCAACGCTGGAAAAGGAAACATCCTCACATAGAAACTAGACAGAAGCATTCTCAGAAACTTGCTTGTGACGAGTGCATTCAACTCACAGACTTGAACCTTTCTTTTGAAAGAGCAGTTTTGGAACACTCTTTTTGTAGAATCTGCTAGTGTATATTTGGAGCGCTGTGAGGCCTATGCTGGGAAATGAAATATCTTCACCTGAAAACTAGACGGAAGCATTCTCCGAAACTTCTGTGTGATGAGTGCATTCAACTCACAGACTTGAACGTTCCTTTTGAGAGAACAGTTTTGAAACACTCCTTTTGTAGAATCTGCAAGTGTTTATTTCGAACGCTTGGAGGCCTACGCTGGAAAAGGAAATGTCTTCAAATAACAACTACACAGAAGCATTCTCAGAAACTTCTTTGTGATGAGTGCATTCAACTCACAGACTTGAACCTTCCTTTTGAAAGAGCAGTTTTGAAACACTCTTTTTGTAGAATCTGCAAGTGGATATTTGGAGCGCTTTGAGGTCTATGCTGTGATATGAAATATCTTCTCCTAAAAACTAGACAGAAGCATTCTCAGAAACTTCTGTGTGATGAGTGCATTCAACTCACAGACTTGAACATTGCTTTTGATAGAGCAGTTTCGAAACACTCCTTTTGTAAAATCTGCAAGTGTTTATTTGGAGCGCATTAAGCCTATCCTGGAAAAGGAAATATCTTCACATAATAACTAGACAGAAGCATTCTCAGAAACTTCTTTGTGATGAGTGCATTCTACGCACAGAGTTGAACCTTCTTTGTGATAGAAGAGTTTTCAAACTCTCTTTTTGTAGAATCTGCAAGTGCACATTTGGAACTGTTGGAGGCCAACGCTGGAAAAGGAAACATCCTCACTTAGAAACTAGACAGAAGCATTCTCAGAAACTTGCTTGTGACGAGTGCATTCAACTCACAGACTTGAACCTTTCTTTTGAAAGAGCAGTTTTGGAACACTCTTTTTGTAGAATCTGCTAGTGTATATTTGGAGCGCTGTGAGGCCTATGCTGGGAAATGAAATATCTTCACCTAAAAACTAGACGGAAGCATTCTCAGAAACTTCTGTGTGATGAGTGCATTCAACTCGCAGGCTTGAACGTTCCTTTTGATAGAACAGTTTTGAAACACTCCTTTTGTAGAATCTGCAATTGTTTATTTCGAGTGCTTGGGGGCCTATGCTGGAAAAGGAAATGTCTTCAAATAACAACTACACAGAAGCATTCTCAGAAACTTCTTTGTGATGAGTGCATTCAACTCACAGACTTGAACCTTCCTTTTGAAAGAGCAGTTTTGAAACACTCTTTTTGTAGAATCTGCAAGTGGATATTTGGAGCGCTTTGAGGCCTATGCTGGGATATGAAATATCTTCTCCTAAAAACTAGACAGAAGCATTCTCAGAAACTTCTGTGTGATGAGTGCATTCAACTCACAGACTTGAACATTGCTTTTGATAGAGCAGTTTGGAAACACTCCTTTTGTAAAATCTGCAAGTGTTTATTTGGAGCGCTTTGAGGCCTATCCTGGAAAAGGAAATATCCTCACATAATAACTAGACAGAAGCATTCTCAGAAACTTCTTTGTGATGAGTGCATTCTACTCACAGAGTTGAACCTTCTTTGGGATAGAAGAGTTTTCAAACTCTCTTTTTGTAGAATCTGCAAGTGCACATTTGGAACTGTTGGAGGCCAACGCTGGAAAAGGAAACATCCTCACATAGAAACTAGACAGAAGCATTCTCAGAAACTTGCTTGGACGAGTCCATTCAACTCACAGACTTGAACCTTTCTTTTGAAAGAGCAGTTTTGGAACACTCTTTTTGTAGAATCTGCTAGTGTATATTTGGAGCGCTGTGAGGCCTATGCTGGGAAATGAAATATCTTCACCTAAAAACTAGACGGAATCATTCTCAGAAACTTCTGTGTGATGAGTGCATTCAACTCACAGACTTGAACTTTCCTTTTGATAGAACAGTTTTGAAACACTCCTTTTGTACAATCTGCAAGTGTTTATTTCGAGCGCTTGGAGGCCTAGGCTGGAAAAGGAAGTGTCTTCAAATAAGAACTACACAGAAGCATTCTCAGAAACTTCTTTGTGATGAGTGCATTCAACTCACAGACTTGAACCTTCCTTTTGAAAGAGCAGTTTTGAAACACTCTTTTTGTAGAATCTGCAAGTGGATATTTGGAGCGCTTTGAGGCCTATGCTGGGTAATGAAATATCTTCTCCTAAAAACTAGACAGAAGCATTCTCAGAAACTTCTGTGTGATGAGTGCATTCAAATCTCAGCCTTGAACATTGCTTTTGATAGAGCAGTTTGGAAACACTCCTTTTGTAAAATCTGCAACTGTTTATTTGGAGCGCTTTGAGGCCTATCCTGGAAAAGGAAATATCCTCACATAATAACTAGACAGAAGCATTCTCAGAAACTTCTTTGGATGACTGCATTCTACTCACAGAGTTGAACATTCTTTGTGATAGAAGAGTTTTCAAACTCTCTTTTTGTAGAATCTGCAAGAGCACTTTTGGAACTGTTGGAGGCCAACGCTGGAAAAGGAAACATCCTCACATAGAAACTAGACAGAAGCATTCTCAGAAACTTGCTTGTGACGAGTGCATTCAACTCACAGACTTGAACCTTTCTTTTGAAAGAGCAGTTTTGGAACACTCTTTTTGTAGAATCTGCTAGTGTATATTTGGAGCGCTGTGAGGCCTATGCTGGGAAATGAAATATCTTCACCTAAAAACTAGACGGAAGCATTCTCCGAAGCTTCTGTGTGATGAGTGCATTCAACTCACAGACTTGAACGCTCCTTTTGATAGAACAGTTTGGAAACACTCCTTTTGTACAATCTGCAAGTGTTTATTTCGAGTGCTTGGAGGCCTATGCTGGAAAAGGAAATGTCTTCAAATAACAACTACACAGAAGCATTCTCAGAAACTCCTTTGTGATGAGTGCATTCAACTCACAGACTTGAACCTTCCTTTTGAAAGAGCAGCTTTGAAACACTCTTTTTGTAGAATCTGCAAGTGGATATTTGGAGCGCTTTGAGGCCTATGCTGGGAAATGAAATATCTTCTCCTAAAAACTAGACAGAAGCATTCTCAGAAACTTCTGTGTGATGAGTGCATTCAACTCACAGACTTGAACACTGCTTTTGATAGAGCAGTTTGGAAACACTCCTTTTGTAAAATCTGCAAGTGTTTATTTGGAGCGCTTTGAGGCCTATCCTGGAAAAGGAAATATCTTCACATAATAACTAGACAGAAGCATTCTCAGAAACTTCTTTGTGATGAGTGCATTCTACTCACAGAGTTGAACCTTCTTTGTGATGGAAGAGTTTTCAAACTCTCTTTTTGTAGAATCTGCAAGTGCACATTTGGAACTGTTGGAGGCCAACGCTGGAAAAGGAAACATCCTCACATAGAAACTAGACAGAAGCATTCTCAGAAACTTGCTTGTGACGAGTGCATTCAACTCACAGACTTGAACTTTTCTTTTGAAAGAGCAGTTTTGGAACACTCTTTTTGTAGAATCTGCTAGTGTATATTTGGAGCGCTATGAGGCCTATGCTGGGAAATGAAATATCTTCACCTAAAAACTAGACGGAAGCATTCTCAGAAAACTCTGTGTGATGAGTGCATTCAACTCGCAGGCTTGAGCGTTCCTTTTGATAGAACAGTTTTGAAACACTCCTTTTGTAGAATCTGCAAGTGTTTATTTCGAGTGCTTGGGGGCCTATGCTGGAAAAGGAAATGTCTTCAAATAACAACTACACAGAAGCATTCTCAGAAACTTCTTTGTGATGAGTGCATTCAACTCACAGACTTGAACCTTCCTTTTGAAAGAGCAGTTTTGAAACACTCTTTTTGTAGAATCTGCAAGTGGATATTTGGAGCGCTTTGAGGCCTATGCTGGGATATGAAATATCTTCTCCTAAAAACTAGACAGAAGCATTCTCAGAAACTTCTGTGTGATGAGTGCATTCAACTCACAGACTTGAACATTGCTTTTGATAGAGCAGTTTGGAAACACTCCTTTTGTAAAATCTGCAAGTGTTTATTTGGAGCGCTTTGAGGCCTATCCTGGAAAAGGAAATATCCTCACATAATAACTAGACAGAAGCATTCTCAGAAACTTCTTTGTGATGAGTGCATTCTACTCACAGAGTTGAACCTTCTTTGGGATAGAAGAGTTTTCAAACTCTCTTTTTGTAGAATCTGCAAGTGCACATTTGGAACTGTTGGAGGCCAACGCTGGAAAAGGAAACATCCTCACATAGAAACTAGACAGAAGCATTCTCAGAAACTTGCTTGGACGAGTCCATTCAACTCACAGACTTGAACCTTTCTTTTGAAAGAGCAGTTTTGGAACACTCTTTTTGTAGAATCTGCTAGTGTATATTTGGAGCGCTGTGAGGCCTATGCTGGGAAATGAAATATCTTCACCTAAAAACTAGACGGAATCATTCTCAGAAACTTCTGTGTGATGAGTGCATTCAACTCACAGACTTGAACTTTCCTTTTGATAGAACAGTTTTGAAACACTCCTTTTGTACAATCTGCAAGTGTTTATTTCGAGCGCTTGGAGGCCTAGGCTGGAAAAGGAAGTGTCTTCAAATAAGAACTACACAGAAGCATTCTCAGAAACTTCTTTGTGATGAGTGCATTCAACTCACAGACTTGAACCTTCCTTTTGAAAGAGCAGTTTTGAAACACTCTTTTTGTAGAATCTGCAAGTGGATATTTGGAGCGCTTTGAGGCCTATGCTGGGTAATGAAATATCTTCTCCTAAAAACTAGACAGAAGCATTCTCAGAAACTTCTGTGTGATGAGTGCATTCAAATCTCAGCCTTGAACATTGCTTTTGATAGAGCAGTTTGGAAACACTCCTTTTGTAAAATCTGCAACTGTTTATTTGGAGCGCTTTGAGGCCTATCCTGGAAAAGGAAATATCCTCACATAATAACTAGACAGAAGCATTCTCAGAAACTTCTTTGGATGACTGCATTCTACTCACAGAGTTGAACATTCTTTGTGATAGAAGAGTTTTCAAACTCTCTTTTTGTAGAATCTGCAAGAGCACTTTTGGAACTGTTGGAGGCCAACGCTGGAAAAGGAAACATCCTCACATAGAAACTAGACAGAAGCATTCTCAGAAACTTGCTTGTGACGAGTGCATTCAACTCACAGACTTGAACCTTTCTTTTGAAAGAGCAGTTTTGGAACACTCTTTTTGTAGAATCTGCTAGTGTATATTTGGAGCGCTGTGAGGCCTATGCTGGGAAATGAAATATCTTCACCTAAAAACTAGACGGAAGCATTCTCCGAAGCTTCTGTGTGATGAGTGCATTCAACTCACAGACTTGAACGCTCCTTTTGATAGAACAGTTTGGAAACACTCCTTTTGTACAATCTGCAAGTGTTTATTTCGAGTGCTTGGAGGCCTATGCTGGAAAAGGAAATGTCTTCAAATAACAACTACACAGAAGCATTCTCAGAAACTCCTTTGTGATGAGTGCATTCAACTCACAGACTTGAACCTTCCTTTTGAAAGAGCAGCTTTGAAACACTCTTTTTGTAGAATCTGCAAGTGGATATTTGGAGCGCTTTGAGGCCTATGCTGGGAAATGAAATATCTTCTCCTAAAAACTAGACAGAAGCATTCTCAGAAACTTCTGTGTGATGAGTGCATTCAACTCACAGACTTGAACACTGCTTTTGATAGAGCAGTTTGGAAACACTCCTTTTGTAAAATCTGCAAGTGTTTATTTGGAGCGCTTTGAGGCCTATCCTGGAAAAGGAAATATCTTCACATAATAACTAGACAGAAGCATTCTCAGAAACTTCTTTGTGATGAGTGCATTCTACTCACAGAGTTGAACCTTCTTTGTGATGGAAGAGTTTTCAAACTCTCTTTTTGTAGAATCTGCAAGTGCACATTTGGAACTGTTGGAGGCCAACGCTGGAAAAGGAAACATCCTCACATAGAAACTAGACAGAAGCATTCTCAGAAACTTGCTTGTGACGAGTGCATTCAACTCACAGACTTGAACTTTTCTTTTGAAAGAGCAGTTTTGGAACACTCTTTTTGTAGAATCTGCTAGTGTATATTTGGAGCGCTATGAGGCCTATGCTGGGAAATGAAATATCTTCACCTAAAAACTAGACGGAAGCATTCTCAGAAAACTCTGTGTGATGAGTGCATTCAACTCACAGACTTGAACGTTCCTTTTGATAGAACAGTTTTGAAACACTCCTTTTTTAGAATCTGCAAGTCTTTATTTCGAGCGCTTGGAGGCCTCTGCTGGAAAAGGAAATGTCTTCAAATAACAACTACACAGAAGCATTCTCAGAAACTTCTTTGTGATGAGTGCATTCAACTCACAGACTTGAACCTTCCTTTTGAAAGAGCAGTTTTGAAACACTCTTTTTGTAGAATCTGCAAGTGGATATTTGGAGCGCTTTGAGGCCTATGCTGGGATATGAAATATCTTCTCCTAAAAACTAGACAGAAGCATTCTCAGAAACTTCTGTGTGATGAGTGCATTCAACTCACAGACTTGAACATTGCTTTTGATAGAGCAGTTTGGAAACACTCCTTTTGTAAAATCTGCAAGTGTTTATTTGGAGCGCTTTGAGGGCTATCCTGGAAAAGGAAATATCGTCACATAATAACTAGACAGAAGCATTCTCAGAAACTTCTTTGTGATGAGTGCATTCTACTCACGGAGTTGAACCTTCTTTGTGATACAAGAGTTTTCAATCTCTCTTTCTGTAGAATCTGCAAGTGCACATTTGGAACTGTTGGACGCCAACGCTGGAAAAGGAAACATCCTCACATAGAAACTAGACAGAAGCATTCTCAGAAACTTGCTTGTGACGAGTGCATTCAACTCACAGACTTGAACCTTTCTTTTGAAAGAGCAGTTTTGGAACACTCTTTTTGTAGAATCTGCTAGTGTATATTTGGAGCGCTGTGAGGCCTATGCTGGGAAATGAAATATCTTCACCTAAAAACTAGACGGAAGCATTCTCAGAAACTTCTGTGTGATGAGTGCATTCAACTCACAGACTTGAACGTTCCTTTTTATAGAACAGTTTTGAAACACTCCTTTGTAGAATCTGCAAGTGTTTCTTTCGAGTGCTTGGAGGCCTATGCTGGAAAAGGAAATGTCTTCAAATAACAACTACACAGAAGCATTCTCAGAAACTTCTTTGTGATGAGTGCATTCAACTCACAGACTTGAACCTTCCTTTTGAAAGAGCAGTTTTGAAATACTCTTTTTGTAGAATCTGCAAGTTGATATTTGGAGCACTTTGAGGCCTATGCTGGGAAATGAAATATCTTCTCCTAAAAACTAGACAGAAGCATTCTCAGAAACTTCTGTGTGATGAGTGCATTCAACTCACAGTCTTGAACACTGCTTTTGATAGAGCAGTTTGGAAACACTCCTTTTGTAAAATCTGCAAGTGTTTATTTGGAGCGCATTGAGGCCTATCCTGGAAAAGGAAATATCTTCACATAATAACTAGACAGAAGCATTCTCAGAAACTTCTTTGTGATGAGTGCATTCTACGCACAGGGTTGAACCTTCTTTGTGATAGAAGAGTTTTCAAACTCTCTTTTTGTAGAATCTGCAAGTGCACATTTGGAACTGTTGGAGGCCAACGCTGGAAAAGGAAACATCCTCACTTAGAAACTAGACAGAAGCATTCTCAGAAACTTGCTTGTGACGAGTGCATTCAACTCACAGACTTGAACCTTTCTTTTGAAAGAGCAGTTTTGGAACACTCTTTTTGTAGAATCTGCTAGTGTATATTTGGAGCGCTGTGAGGCCTATGCTGGGAAATGAAATATCTTCACCTAAAAACTAGACGGAAGCATTCTCAGAAACTTCTGTGTGATGAGTGCATTCAACTCACAGACTTGAACGTTCCTTTTGATAGAACAGTTTTGAAACACTCCTTTTGTAGAATCTGCAAGTGTTTCTTTCGAGTGCTTGGAGGCCTATGCTGGAAAAGGAAATGTCTTCAAATAACAACTACACAGAAGCATTCTCAGAAACTTCTTTGTGATGAGTGCATTCAACTCACAGACTTGAACCTTCCTTTTGAAAGAGCAGTTTTGAAACACTCTTTTTGTAGAATCTGCTAGTGTATATTTGGAGCACTTTGAGGCCTATGCTGGGAAATGAAATATCTTCACATAAAAACTAGACGGAAGCATTCTCAGAAACTTCTGTGTGATGAGTGCATTCAACTCACAGACTTGAATGTTCCATTTGATAGAACAGTTTTGAAACACTCCTTTTGTACAATCTGCAAGTGTTTATTTCGAGTGCTTGGAGGCCTATGCTGGAAAAGGAAATGTCTTCAAATAACAACTACACAGAAGCATTCTCAGAAACTCCTTTGTGATGAGTGCATTCAACTCACAGACTTAAACCTTCCTTTTGAAAGAGCAGCTTTGAAACACTCTTTTTGTAGAATCTGCAAGTGGATATTTGGAGCGCTTTGAGGCCTATGCTGGGAAATGAAATATCTTCTCCTAAAAACTAGACAGAAGCATTCTGAGAAACTTCTGTGTGATGAGTGCATTCAACTCACAGACTTGAACATTGCTTTTGATAGAGCAGTTTGGAAACACTCCTTTTGTAAAATCTGCAAGTGTTTATTTGGAGCGCTTTGAGGCCTATCCTGGAAAAGGAAATATCTTCACATAATAACTAGACAGAAGCATTCTCAGAAACTTCTTTGTGATGAGTGCATTCTACTCACAGAGTTGATCCTTCTTTGTGATAGAAGTGTTTTCAAACTCTCTTTTTGTAGAATCTGCAAGTGCACATTTGGAACTGTTGGAGTCCAACGCTGGAAAAGGAAACATCCTCACATAGAAACTAGACAGAAGCATTCTCAGAAACTTGCTTGTGACGAGTGCATTCAACTCACAGACTTGAACCTTTCTTTTGAAAGAGCAGTTTTGGAACACTCTTTTTGTAGAATCTGCTAGTGTATATTTGGAGCGCTGTGAGGCCTATGCTGGGAAATGAAATATCTTCACCTAAAAACTAGACGGAAGCAATCTCCGAAACTTCTGTGTGATGAGTGCATTCAACTCACAGACTTGAACGTTCCTTTTGATAGAACAGTTTTGAAACACTCCTTTTGTAGAATCTGCAAGTGTTTATTTCGAGTGCTTGGGGGTCTATGCTGGAAAAGGAAATGTCTTCAAATAACAACTACACAGAAGCATTCTCAGAAACTTCTTTGTGATGAGTGCCTTCAACTCACAGACTTGAACCTTCCTTTTGAAAGAGCAGTTTTGAAACACTCTTTTTGTAGAATCTGCAAGTGGATATTTGGAGCGCTTTGAGGTCTATGCTGTGATATGAAATATCTTCTCCTAAAAAGTAGACAGAAGCATTCTCAGAAACTTCTGTGTGATGAGTGCATTCAACTCACAGACTTGAACATTGCTTTTGATAGAGCAGTTTGGAAACACTCCTTTTGTAAAATCTGCAAGTGTTTATTTGGAGCGCTTTGAGGCCTTTCCTGGAAAAGGAAATATCCTCACATAATAACTAGACAGAAGCATTCTCAGAAACTTCTTTGTGATGAGTGCATTCTACTCACAGAGTTGAACCTTCTTTGTGATAGAAGAGTTTTCAAACTCTCTTTTTGTAGAATCTGCAAGTGCACATTTGGAACTGTTGGAGGCCAACGCTGGAAAAGGAAACATCCTCACTTAGAAACTAGACAGAAGCATTCTCAGAAACTTGCTTGTGACGAGTGCATTCAACTCACAGACTTGAACCTTTCTTTTGAAAGAGCAGTTTTGGAACACTCTTTTTGTAGAATCTGCTAGTGTATATTTGGAGCGCTGTGAGGCCTATGCTGGGAAATGAAATATCTTCACCTAAAAACTAGACGGAAGCATTCTCCGAAACTTCTGTGTGATGAGTGCATTCAACTCACAGACTTGAACGTTCCTTTTGATAGAACAGTTTTGAAACACTCCTTTTGTAGAATCTGCAAGTGTTTATTTCGAGTGCTTGGAGGCCTATGCTGGAAAAGGAAATGTCTTCAAATAACAACTACACAGAAGCATTCTCAGAAACTTCTTTGTGATGAGTGCATTCAACTCACAGACTTGAACCTTCCTTTTGAAAGAGCAGTTTTGAAACACTCTTTTTGTAGAATCTGCAAGTGGATATTTGGATCGCTTTGAGGCCTATGCTGGGAAATGAAATATCTTCTCCTAAAAACTTGAGAGAAGCATTCTCAGAAACTTCTGTGTGATGAGTGCATTCAACTCACAGACTTGAACACTGCTTTTGATAGAGCAGTTTGGAAACACTCCTTTTGTAAAATCTGCAAGTGTTTATTTGGAGCGCTTTGAGGGCTATCCTGGAAAAGGAAATATCGTCACATAATAACTAGACAGAAGCATTCTCAGAAACTTCTTTGTGATGAGTGCATTCTACTCACGGAGTTGAACCTTCTTTGTGATAGAAGAGTTTTCAATCTCTCTTTCTGTAGAATCTGCAAGTGCACATTTGGAACTGTTGGAGGCCAACGCTGGAAAAGGAAACATCCTCACATAGAAACTAGACAGAAGCATTCTCAGAAACTTGCTTGTGACGAGTGCATTCAACTCACAGACTTGAACCTTTCTTTTGAAAGAGCAGTTTTGGAACACTCTTTTTGTAGAATCTGCTAGTGTATATTTGGAGCGCTGTGAGGCCTATGCTGGGAAATGAAATATCTTCACCTAAAAACTAGACGGAAGCATTCTCAGAAACTTCTGTGTGATGAGTGCATTCAACTCACAGACTTGAACGTTCCTTTTGATAGAACAGTTTTGAAACACTCCTTTTGTAGAATCTGCAAGTGTTTCTTTCGAGTGCTTGGAGGCCTATGGTGGAAAAGGAAATGTCTTCAAATAACAACTACACAGAAGCATTCTCAGAAACTTCTTTGTGATGAGTTTATTCACCTCACAGACTTGAACCTTCCTTTTGAAAGAGCAGTTTTGAAACACTCTTTTTGTAGAACCTGCTAGTGTATATTTGGAGCACTTTGAGGCCTATGCTGGGAAATGAAATATCTTCACATAAAAACTAGACGGAAGCATTCTCAGAAACTTCTGTTGATGAGTGCATTCAACTCACAGACTTGAATGTTCCATTTGATAGAACAGTTTTGAAACACTCCTTTTGTACAATCTGCAAGTGTTTATTTCGAGTGCTTGGAGGCCTATGCTGGAAAAGGAAATGTCTTCAAATAACAACTACACAGAAGCATTCTCAGAAACTTCTTTGTGATGAGTGCATTCAACTCACAGACTTGAACCTTCCTTTTGGAAGAGCAGCTTTGAAACACTCTTTTTGTAGAATCTGCAAGTGGATATTTGGAGCGCTTTGAGGCCTATGCTGGGAAATGAAATATTTTCTCCTAAAAACTAGACAGAAGCATTCTCAGAAACTTCTGTGTGATGAGTGCATTCAACTCACAGACTTGAACACTGCTTTTGATAGAGCAGTTTGGAAACACTCCTTTTGTAAAATCTGCGTGTTTATTTGGAGCGCTTTGAGGCCTATCCTGGAAAAGGAAATATCTTCACATAATAACTAGACCGAAGCATTCTCAGAAACTACTTTGTGATGAGTGCATTCTACTCACAGAGTTGAACCTTCTTTGTGATAGAAGAGTTTTCAAACTCTCTTTTTGTAGAATCTGCAAGTGCACATTTGGAACTCTTGGAGGCCAACGCTGGAAAAGGAAATATCCTCACATAGAAACTTGACAGAAGCATTCTAAGAAAGTTGCTTGGACGAGTGCATTCAACTCACAGACTTGAACCTTTCTTTTGAAAGAGCAGTTTTGGAACACTCTTTTTGTAGAATCTGCTAGTGTATATTTGGAGCGCTGTGAGGCCTATGCTGGGAAATGAAATATCTTCACCTAAAAACTAGACGGAAGCATTCTCAGAAACCTCTGTGTGATGAGTGCATTCAACTCACAGACTTGAACGTTCCTTTTGATAGAACAGTTTTGAAACACTCCTTTTGTACAATCTGCAAGTGTTTATTTCGAGCGCTTGGGGGTCTATGCTGGAAAAGGAAATGTCTTCAAATAACAACTACACAGAAGCATTCTCAGAAACTTCTTTGTGATGAGTGCCTTCAACTCACAGACTTGAACCTTCCTTTTGAAAGAGCAGTTTTGAAACACTCTTTTTGTAGAATCTGCAAGTGGATATTTGGAGCGCTTTGAGGCCTATGCTGGGCAATGGAGTATCTTCTCCTAAAAACTAGACAGAAGCATTCGCAGAAACTTCTGTGTGATGAGTGCATTCAACTCACATACTTGAACATTGCTTTTGATAGAGCAGTTTGGAAACACTCCTTTTGTAAAATCTGCAAGTGTTTATTTGGAGCGCTTTGAGGCCTATCCTGGAAAAGGAAATATCTTCACATAATAACTAGACAGAAGCATTCTCAGAAACTTCATTGTGATGAGTGCATTCTACTCACAGAGTTGAACCTTCTTTGTGATAGAAGAGTTTTCAAACTCTCTTTTTGTAGAATCTGCAAGTGCACATTTGGAACTGTTGGAGGCCAACGCTGGAAAAGGAAACATCCTCACTTAGAAACTAGACAGAAGCATTCTCAGAAACTTGCTTGTGACGAGTGCATTCAACTCACAGACTTGAACTTTTCTTTTGAAAGAGCAGTTTTGGAACACTCTTTTTGTAGAATCTGCTAGTGTATATTTGGAGCGCTGTGAGGCCTATGCTGGGAAATGAAATATCTTCACCTAAAAACTAGACGGAAGCAATCTCCGAAACTTCTGTGTGATGAGTGCATTCAACTCACAGACTTGAACGTTCCTTTTGATAGAACAGTTTTGAAACACTCCTTTTGTAGAATCTGCAAGTGTTTATTTCGAGTGCTTGGAGGCCTATGCTGGAAAAGGAAATGTCTTCAAATAACAACTACACAGAAGCATTCTCAGAAACTTCTTTGTGATGAGTGCCTTCAACTC
The DNA here is from genome assembly GCF_028885625.2 of Pongo pygmaeus. Lineage (NCBI taxonomy): Eukaryota > Metazoa > Chordata > Mammalia > Primates > Hominidae > Pongo > Pongo pygmaeus. Next base: position 42,234,644 of record NC_072392.2, read on the forward strand.
ACAGACTTGAACCTTCCTTTTGAAAGAGCAGTTTTGAAACACTCTTTTTGTAGAATCTGCAAGTGGATATTTGGAGCGCTTTGAGGCCTATGCTGGGAAATGAAATATCTTCTCCTAAAAACTAGACAGAAGCATTCTCAGAAACTTCTGTGTGATGAGTGCATTCAACTCACAGATTTGAACACTGCTTTTGATAGAGCAGTTTGGAAACACTCCTTTTGTAAAATCTGCAAGTGTTTATTTGGAGCGCTTTGAGGCCTATCCTGGAAAAGGAAATATCTTCACATAATAACTAGACAGAAGCATTCTCAGAAACTTCTTTGTGATGAGTGCATTCTACTCACAGAGTTGAACCTTCTTTGTGATAGAAGAGTTTTCAAACTCTCTTTTTGTAGAATCTGCAAGTGCACATTTGGAACTGTTGGAGTCCAACGCTGGAAAAGGAAACATCCTCACATAGAAACTAGACAGAAGCATTCTCAGAAACTTGCTTGTGACGAGTGCATTCAACTCACAGACTTGAACCTTTCTTTTGAAAGAGCAGTTTTGGAACACTCTTTTTGTAGAATCTGCTAGTGTATATTTGGAGCGCTGTGAGGCCTATGCTGGGAAATGAAATATCTTCACCTAAAAACTAGACGGAAGCATTCTGAGAAACTTCTGTGTGATGAGTGCATTCAACTCACAGACTTGAACGTTCCTTTTTATAGAACAGTTTTGAAACACTCCTTTTGTAGAATCTGCAAGTGTTTCTTTCGAGTGCTTGGAGGCCTATGCTGGAAAAGGAAATGTCTTCAAATAACAACTACACAGAAGCATTCTCAGAAACTTCTTTGTGATGAGTGCATTCAACTCACAGACTTGAACCTTTCTTTTGAAAGAGCAGTTTTGAAACACTCTTTTTGTAGAATCTGCAAGTTGATATTTGGAGCACTTTGAGGCCTATGCTGGGAAATGAAATATCTTCTCCTAAAAACTAGACAGAAGCATTCTCAGAAACTTCTGTGTGATGAGTGCATTCAACTCACAGTCTTGAACACTGCTTTTGATAGAGCAGTTTGGAAACACTCCTTTTGTAAAATCTGCAAGTGTTTATTTGGAGCGCATTGAGGCCTATTCTGGAAAAGGAAATATCTTCACATAATAACTAGACAGAAGCATTCTCAGAAACTTCTTTGTGATGAGTGCATTCTACGCACAGAGTTGAACCTTCTTTGTGATAGAAGAGTTTTCAAACTCTCTTTTTGTAGAATCTGCAAGTGCACATTTGGAACTGTTGGAGTCCAACGCTGGAAAATGAAACATCCTCACTTAGAAACTAGACAGAAGCATTCTCAGAAACTTGCTTGTGACGAGTGCATTCAACTCACAGACTTGAACCTTTCTTTTGAAAGAGCAGTTTTGGAACACTCCTTTTGTAGAATCTGCTAGTGTATATTTGGAGCGCTGTGAGGCCTATGCTGGGAAATGAAATATATTCACCTAAAAACTAGACGGAAGCATTCTCAGAAACTTCTGTGTGATGAGTGCATTCAACTCACAGGCTTGAACGTTCCTTTTGATAGAACAGTTTTGAAACACTCCTTTTGTAGAATCTGCAAGTGTTTATTTCGAGTGCTTGGGGGCCTATGCTGGAAAAGGAAATGTCTTCAAATAACAAGTACACAGAAGCATTCTCAGAATCTTCTTTGTGATGAGTGCATTCAACTCACAGACTTGAACCTTCCTTTTGAAAGAGCAGTTTTGAAACACTCTTTTTGTAGAATCTGCAAGTGGATATTTGGATCGCTTTGAGGCCTATGCTGGGAAATGAAATATCTTCTCCTAAAAACTTGAGAGAAGCATTCTCAGAAACTTCTGTGTGATGAGTGCATTCAACTCACAGACTTGAACACAGCTTTTGATAGAGCAGTTTGGAAACACTCCTTTTGTAAAATCTGCAAGTGTTTATTTGGAGCGCTTTGAGGCCTATCCTGGAAAAGGAAATATCGTCACATAATAACTAGACAGAAGCATTCTCAGAAACTTCTTTGTGATGAGTGCATTCTACTCACGGAGTTGAACCTTCTTTGTGATAGAAGAGTTTTCAATCTCTCTTTCTGTAGAATCTGCAAGTGCACATTTGGAACTGTTGGAGGCCAACGCTGGAAAAGGAAACATCCTCACATAGAAACTAGACAGAAGCATTCTCAGAAACTTGCTTGTGACGAGTGCATTCAACTCACAGACTTGAACCTTTCTTTTGAAAGAGCAGTTTTGAAACACTCTTTTTGTAGAATCTGCAAGTGGATATTTGGATCGCTTTGAGGCCTATGCTGGGAAATGAAATATCTTCTCCTAAAAACTTGAGAGAAGCATTCTCAGAAACTTCTGTGTGATGAGTGCATTCAACTCACAGACTTGAACACTGCTTTTGATAGAGCAGTTTGGAAACACTCCTTTTGTAAAATCTGCAAGTGTTTATTTGGAGCGCTTTGAGGCCTATCCTGGAAAAGGAAATATCGTCACATAATAACTAGACAGAAGCATTCTCAGAAACTTCTTTGTGATGAGTGCATTCTACTCACGGAGTTGAACCTTCTTTGTGATAGAAGAGTTTTCAATCTCTCTTTCTGTAGAATCTGCAAGTGCACATTTGGAACTGTTGGAGGCCAACGCTGGAAAAGGAAACATCCTCACATAGAAACTAGACAGAAGCATTCTCAGAAACTTGCTTGTGACGAGTGCATTCAACTCACAGACTTGAACCTTTCTTTTGAAAGAGCAGTTTTGGAACACTCTTTTTGTAGAATCTGCTAGTGTATATTTGGAGCGCTGTGAGGCCTATGCTGGGAAATGAAATATCTTCACCTAAAAACTAGACGGAAGCATTCTCAGAAACTTCTGTGTGATGAGTGCATTCAACTCACAGACTTGAACGTTCCTTTTGATAGAACAGTTTTGAAACACTCCTTTTGTAGAATCTGCAAGTGTTTCTTTCGAGTGCTTGGAGGCCTATGGTGGAAAAGGAAATGTCTTCAAATAACAACTACACAGAAGCATTCTCAGAAACTTCTTTGTGATGAGTGCATTCAACTCACAGACTTGAACCTTCCTTTTGAAAGAGCAGTTTTGAAACACTCTTTTTGTAGAATCTGCTAGTGTATATTTGGAGCACTTTGAGGCCTATGCTGGGAAATGAAATATCTTCACATAAAAACTAGACGGAAGCATTCTCAGAAACTTCTGTGTGATGAGTGCATTCAACTCACAGACTTGAATGTTCCATTTGATAGAACAGTTTTGAAACACTCCTTTTGTACAATCTGCAAGTGTTTATTTCGAGTGCTTGGAGGCCTATGCTGGAAAAGGAAATGTCTTCAAATAACAACTACACAGAAGCATTCTCAGAAACTTCTTTGTGATGAGTGCATTCAACTCACAGACTTGAACCTTCCTTTTGGAAGAGCAGCTTTGAAACACTCTTTTTGTAGAATCTGCAAGTGGATATTTGGAGCGCTTTGGGGCCTATGCTGGGAAATGAAATATTTTCTCCTAAAAACTAGACAGAAGCATTCTCAGAAACTTCTGTGTGATGAGTGCATTCAACTCACAGACTTGAACACTGCTTTTGATAGAGCAGTTTGGAAACACTCCTTTTGTAAAATCTGCGTGTTTATTTGGAGCGCTTTGAGGCCTACCCTGGAAAAGGAAATATCTTCACATAATAACTAGACCGAAGCATTCTCAGAAACTACTTTGTGATGAGTGCATTCTACACACAGAGTTGAACCTTCTTTGTGATAGAAGAGTTTTCAAACTCTCTTTTTGTAGAATCTGCAAGTGCACATTTGGAACTCTTGGAGGCCAACGCTGGAAAAGGAAATATCCTCACATAGAAACTAGACAGAAGCATTCTAAGAAAGTTGCTTGGACGAGTGCATTCAACTCACAGACTTGAACCTTTCTTTTGAAAGAGCAGTTTTGGAACACTCTTTTTGTAGAATCTGCTAGTGTATATTTGGAGCGCTGTGAGGCCTATGCTGGGAAATGAAATATCTTCACCTAAAAACTAGACGGAATCATTCTCAGAAACTTCTGTGTGATGAGTGCATTCAACTCACAGACTTGAACGTTCCTTTTGATAGAACAGTTTTGAAACACTCCTTTTGTACAATGTGCAAGTGTTTATTTGGAGCGCTTGGGGGTCTATGCTGGAAAAGGAAATGTCTTCAAATAACAACTACACAGAAGCATTCTCAGAAACTTCTTTGTGATGAGTGCCTTCAACTCACAGACTTGAACCTTCCTTTTGAAAGAGCAGTTTTGAAACACTCTTTTTGTAGAATCTGCAAGTGGATATTTGGAGCGCTTTGAGGCCTATGCTGGGCAATGGAGTATCATCTCCTAAAAACTAGACAGAAGCATTCTCAGAAACTTCTGTGTGATGAGTGCATTCAACTCACAGATTTGAACACTGCTTTTGATAGAGAAGTTTGGAAACACTCCTTTTGTAAAATCTGCAAGTGTTTATTTGGAGCGCTTTGAGGCCTATCCTGGAAAAGGAAATATCTTCACACAATAACTAGACAGAAGCATTCTCAGAAACTTCTTTGTGATGAGTGCATTCTACTCACAGAGCTGAACCTTCTTTGTGATAGAAGAGTTTTCAAACTCTCTTTTTGTAGAATCTGCAAGTGCACATTTGGAACTGTTGGAGGCCAACGCTGGAAAAGGAAACATCCTCACATAGAAACTAGACAGAAGCATTCTCAGAAACTTGCTTGTGACGAGTGCATTCAACTCACAGACTTGAACCTTTCTTTTGAAAGAGCAGTTTTGGAACACTCTTTTTGTAGAATCTGCTAGTGTATATTTGGAGCGCTGTGAGGCCTATGCTGGGAAATGAAATATCTTCACCTAAAAACTAGACGGAAGCATTCTCCGAAACTTCTGTGTGATGAGTGCATTCAACTGACAGACTTGAACGTTCCTTTTGACAGAACAGTTTTGAAACACTACTTTTGTAGAATCTGCAAGTGTTTATTTCGAACGCTTGGAGGCCTACGCTGGAAAAGGAAATGTCTTCAAATAACAACTACACAGAAGCATTCTCAGAAACTTCTTTGTGATGAGTGCATTCAACTCACAGACTTGAACCTTCCTTTTGAAAGAGCAGTTTTGAAACACTCTTTTTGTAGAATCTGCAAGTGGATATTTGGAGCGCTTTGAGGTCTATGCTGTGATATGAAATATCTTCTCCTAAAAACTAGACAGAAGCATTCTCAGAAACTTCTGTGTGATGAGTGCATTCAACTCACAGACTTGAACAATGCTTTTGATAGAGCAGTTTGGAAACACTCCTTTTGTAAAATCTGCAAGTGTTTATTTGGAGCGCTTTGAGGCCTATCCTGGAAAAGGAAATATCGTCACATAGTAACTAGACAGAAGCATTCTCAGAAACTTCTTTGGAGGAGTGCATTCTACTCACAGAGTTGAACATTCTTTGTGATAGAAGAGTTTTCAAACTCTCTTTTTGTAGAATCTGCAAGTGCACTTTTGGAACTGTTGGAGGCCAACGCTGGAAAAGGAAACATCCTCACATAGAAACTAGACAGAAGCATTCTCAGAAACTTGCTTGTGACGAGTGCATTCAACTCACAGACTTGAACCTTTCTTTTGAAAGAGCAGTTTTGGAACACTCTTTTTGTAGAATCTGCTAGTGTATATTTGGAGCGCTGTGAGGCCTATGCTGGGAAATGAAATATCTTCACCTAAAAACTAGACGGAAGCATTCTCAGAAACTTCTGTGTGATGAGTGCATTCAACTCACAGACTTGAACGTTCCTTTTGATAGAACAGTTTTGAAACACTCCTTTTGTAGAATCTGCAAGTGTTTATTTCGAGTGCTTGGAGGCCTATGCTGGAAAAGGAAATGTCTTCAAATAACAACTACACAGAAGCATTCTCAGAAACTTCTTTGTGATGAGTGCATTCAACTCACAGACTTGAACCTTCCTTTTGAAAGAGCAGTTTTGAAACACTGTTTGTAGAATCTGCAAGTGGATATTTGGAGCGCTTTGAGGCCTATGCTGGGAAATGAAATATCTTCTCCTAAAAACTAGACAGAAGCATTCTCAGAAACTTCTGTGTGATGAGTGCATTCAACTCACAGACTTGAACATTGCTTTTGATAGAGCAGTTTGGAAACACTCCTTTTGTAAAATCTGCAAGTGTTTATTTGGAGCGCTTTGAGGCCTATCCTGGAAAAGGAAATATCTTCACATAATAACTAGACAGAAGCATTCTCAGAAACTTCTTTGTGATGAGTGCATTCTACTCACAGAGTTGAACCTTCTTTGTGAAAGAAGAGTTTTCAAACTCTCTTTTTGTAGAATCTGCAAGTGCACATTTGGAACAGTTGGAGGCCAACGCTGGAAAAGGAAACATCCTCCCTTAAAAACTAGACAGAAGCATTCTCAGAAACTTGCTTGTGACGAGTGCATTCAACTCACAGACTTGAACTTTTCTTTTGAAAGAGCAGTTTTGGAACACTCTTTTTGTAGAATCTGCTAGTGTATATTTGGAGCGCTGTGAGGCCTATGCTGGGAAATGAAATATCTTCAACTAAAAACTAGACGGAAGCATTCTCAGAAACTTCTGTGTGATGAGTGCATTCAACTCACAGACTTGAATGTTCCTTTTGATAGAACAGTTTTGAAACACTCCTTTTGTAGAATCTGCAAGTGTTTATTTCGAGTGCTTGGAGGCCTATGCTGGAAAAGGAAATGTCTTCAAATAACAACTAAACAGAAGCATTCTCAGAAACTTCTTTGTGATGAGTGCATTCAACTCACAGACTTGAACCTTCCTTTTGAAAGAGCAGCTTTGAAACACTCTTTTTGTAGAATCTGCAAGTGGATATTTGGAGCGCTTTGAGGCCTATGCTGGGAAATGAAATATTTTCTCCTAAAAACTAGACAGAAGCATTCTCAGAAACTTCTGTGTGATGAGTGAATTCAACTCACAGACTTGAACATTGCTTTTGATAGAGCAGTTTGGAAACACTCCTTTTGTAAAATCTGCAAGTGTTTATTTGGAGCGCTTTGAGGCCTATCCTGGAAAAGGAAATATCTTCACATAATAACTAGACAGAAGCATTCTCAGAAACTTCTTTGTGATGAGTGCATTCTACTCACAGAGTTGATCCTTCTTTGTGATAGAAGTGTTTTCAAACTCTCTTTTTGTATAATCTGCAAGTGCACATTTGGAACTGTTGGAGTCCAACGCTGGAAAAGGAAACATCCTCACATAGAAACTAGACAGAAGCATTCTCAGAAACTTGCTTGTGACGAGTGCATTCAACTCACAGACTTGAACCTTTCTTTTGAAAGAGCAGTTTTGGAACACTCTTTTTGTAGAATCTGCTAGTGTATATTTGGAGCGCTGTGAGGCCTATGCTGGGAAATGAAATATCTTCACCTAAAAACTAGACGGAAGCAATCTCCGAAACTTCTGTGTGATGAGTGCATTCAACTCACAGACTTGAACGTTCCTTTTGATAGAACAGTTTTGAAACACTCCTTTTGTAGAATCTGCAGGTGTTTATTTCGAGTGCTTGGGGGTCTATGCTGGAAAAGGAAATGTCTTCAAATAACAACTACACAGAAGCATTCTCAGAAACTTCTTTGTGATGAGTGCCTTCAACTCACAGACTTGAACCTTCCTTTTGAAAGAGCAGTTTTGAAACACTCTTTTTGTAGAATCTGCAAGTGGATATTTGGAGCGCTTTGAGGCCTATGCTGGGAAATGAAATATCTTCTCCTAAAAACTAGACAGAAGCATTCTCAGAAACTTCTGTGTGATGAGTGCATTCAACTCACAGATTTGAACACTGCTTTTGATAGAGCAGTTTGGAAACACTCCTTTTGTAAAATCTGCAAGTGTTTATTTGGAGCGCTTTGAGGCCTATCCTGGAAAAGGAAATATCTTCACATAATAACTAGACAGAAGCATTCTCAGAAACTTCTTTGTGATGAGTGCATTCTACTCACAGAGCTGAACCTTCTTTGTGATAGAAGAGTTTTCAAACTCTCTTTTTGTAGAATCTGCAAGTGCACATTTGGAACTGTTGGAGGCCAACGCTGGAAAAGGAAACATCCTCACATAGAAACTAGACAGAAGCATTCTCAGAAACTTGCTTGTGACGAGTGCATTCAACTCACAGACTTGAACCTTTCTTTTGAAAGAGCAGTTTTGGAACACTCTTTTTGTAGAATCTGCTAGTGTATATTTGGAGCGCTGTGAGGCCTATGCTGGGAAATGAAATATCTTCACCTAAAAACTAGACGGAAGCATTCTCCGAAACTTCTGTGTGATGAGTGCATTCAACTGACAGACTTGAACGTTCCTTTTGACAGAACAGTTTTGAAACACTCCTTTTGTAGAATCTGCAAGTGTTTATTTCGAACGCTTGGAGGCCTACGCTGGAAAAGGAAATGTCTTCAAATAACAACTACACAGAAGCATTCTCAGAAACTTCTTTGTGATGAGTGCATTCAACTCACAGACTTGAACCTTCCTTTTGAAAGAGCAGTTTTGAAACACTCTTTTTGTAGAATCTGCAAGTGGATATTTGGAGCGCTTTGAGGTCTATGCTGTGATATGAAATATCTTCTCCTAAAAACTAGACAGAAGCATTCTCAGAAACTTCTGTGTGATGAGTGCATTCAACTCACAGACTTGAACATTGCTTTTGATAGAGCAGTTTGGAAACACTCCTTTTGTAAAATCTGCAAGTGTTTATTTGGAGCGCTTGGAGGCCTATCCTGGAAAAGGAAATATCGTCACATAATAACTAGACAGAAGCATTCTCAGAAACTTCTTTGGATGAGTGCATTCTACTCACAGAGTTGAACATTCTTTGTGATAGAAGAGTTTTCAAACTCTCTTTTTGTAGAATCTGCAAGTGCACTTTTGGAACTGTTGGAGGCCAACGCTGGAAAAGGAAACATCCTCACATAGAAACTAGACAGAAGCATTCTCAGAAACTTGCTTGTGACGAGTGCATTCAACTCACAGACTTGAACCTTTCTTTTGAAAGAGCAGTTTTGGAACACTCTTTTTGTAGAATCTGCTAGTGTATATTTGGAGCGCTGTGAGGCCTATGCTGGGAAATGAAATATCTTCACCTAAAAACTAGACGGAAGCATTCTCAGAAACTTCTGTGTGATGAGTGCATTCAACTCACAGACTTGAACGTTCCTTTTGATAGAACAGTTTTGAAACACTCCTTTTGTAGAATCTGCAAGTGTTTCTTTCGAGTGCTTGGAGGCCTATGCTGGAAAAGGAAATGTCTTCAAATAACAACTACACAGAAGCATTCTCAGAAACTCCTTTGTGATGAGTGCATTCAACTCACAGACTTGAACCTTCCTTTTGAAAGAGCAGCTTTGAAACACTCTTTTTGTAGAATCTGCAAGTGGATATTTGGAGCGCTTTGAGGCCTATGCTGGGAAATGAAATATCTTCTCCTAAAAACTAGACAGAAGCATTCTCAGAAACTTCTGTGTGATGAGTGCATTCAACTCACAGACTTGAACATTGCTTTTGATAGAGCAGTTTGGAAACACTCCTTTTGTAAAATCTGCAAGTGTTTATTTGGAGCGCTTCGAGGCCTATCCTGGAAAAGGAAATATCCTCACATAATAACTAGACAGAAGCATTCTCAGAAACTTCTTTGTGATGAGTGCATTCTACTCACAGAGTTGAACCTTCTTTGTGATAGAAGAGTTTTCAAACTCTCTTTTTGTAGAATCTGCAAGTGCACATTTGGAACTGTTGGAGGCCAACGCTGGAAAAGGAAACATCCTCACATAGAAACTACACAGAAGCATTCTCAGAAACTTGCTTGGACGAGTGCATTCAACTCACAGACTTGAACCTTTCTTTTGAAAGAGCAGTTTTGGAACACTCTTTTTGTAGAATCTGCTAGTGTATATTTGGAGCGCTGTGAGGCCTATGCTGGGAAATGAAATATCTTCACCTAAAAACTAGACGGAAGCATTCTCAGAAACTTCTGTGTGATGAGTGCATTCAACTCACAGACTTGAACGTTCCTTTTGATAGAACAGTTTTGAAACACTCCTTTTGTAGAATCTGCAAGTGTTTCTTTCGAGTGCTTGGAGGCCTATGGTGGAAAAGGAAATGTCTTCAAATAACAACTACACAGAAGCATTCTCAGAAACTTCTTTGTGATGAGTGCATTCAACTCACAGACTTGAACCTTCCTTTTGAAAGAGCAGTTTTGAAACACTCTTTTTGTAGAATCTGCTAGTGTATATTTGGAGCACTTTGAGGCCTATGCTGGGAAATGAAATATCTTCACATAAAAACTAGACGGAAGCATTCTCAGAAACTTCTGTGTGATGAGTGCATTCAACTCACAGACTTGAATGTTCCATTTGATAGAACAGTTTTGAAACACTCCTTTTGTACAATCTGCAAGTGTTTATTTCGAGTGCTTGGAGGCCTATGCTGGAAAAGGAAATGTCTTCAAATAACAACTACACAGAAGCATTCTCAGAAACTTCTTTGTGATGAGTGCATTCAACTCACAGACTTGAACCTTCCTTTTGGAAGAGCAGCTTTGAAACACTCTTTTTGTAGAATCTGCAAGTGGATATTTGGAGCGCTTTGGGGCCTATGCTGGGAAATGAAATATTTTCTCCTAAAAACTAGACAGAAGCATTCTCAGAAACTTCTGTGTGATGAGTGCATTCAACTCACAGACTTGAACACTGCTTTTGATAGAGCAGTTTGGAAACACTCCTTTTGTAAAATCTGCGTGTTTATTTGGAGCGCTTTGAGGCCTACCCTGGAAAAGGAAATATCTTCACATAATAACTAGACCGAAGCATTCTCAGAAACTACTTTGTGATGAGTGCATTCTACACACAGAGTTGAACCTTCTTTGTGATAGAAGAGTTTTCAAACTCTCTTTTTGTAGAATCTGCAAGTGCACATTTGGAACTCTTGGAGGCCAACGCTGGAAAAGGAAATATCCTCACATAGAAACTAGACAGAAGCATTCTAAGAAAGTTGCTTGGACGAGTGCATTCAACTCACAGACTTGAACCTTTCTTTTGAAAGAGCAGTTTTGGAACCCTCTTTTTGTAGAATCTGCTAGTGTATATTTGGAGCGCTGTGAGGCCTATGCTGGGAAATGAAATATCTTCACCTAAAAACTAGACGGAATCATTCTCAGAAACTTCTGTGTGATGAGTGCATTCAACTCACAGACTTGAACGTTCCTTTTGATAGAACAGTTTTGAAACACTCCTTTTGTACAATCTGCAAGTGTTTATTTGGAGCGCTTGGGGGTCTATGCTGGAAAAGGAAATGTCTTCAAATAACAACTACACAGAAGCATTCTCAGAAACTTCTTTGTGATGAGTGCCTTCAACTCACAGACTTGAACCTTCCTTTTGAAAGAGCAGTTTTGAAACACTCTTTTTGTAGAATCTGCAAGTGGATATTTGGAGCGCTTTGAGGCCTATGCTGGGCAATGGAGTATCTTCTCCTAAAAACTAGACAGAAGCATTCTCAGAAACTTCTGTGTGATGAGTGCATTCAACTCACAGACTTGAACACTGCTTTTGATAGAGCAGTTTGGAAACACTCCTTTTGTAAAATCTGCAAGTGTTTATTTGGAGCGCTTTGAGGCCTATCCTGGAAAAGGAAATATCTTCACATAATAACTAGACAGAAGCATTCTCAGAAACTTCTTTGTGATGAGTGCATTCTACCCACGGAGTTGAACCTTCTTTGTGATAGAAGAGTTTTCAATCTCTCTTTCTGTAGAATCTGCAAGTGCACATTTGGAACTGTTGGAGGCCAACGCTGGAAAAGGAAACATCCTCACATAGAAACTAGACAGAAGCATTCTCAGAAACTTGCTTGTGACGAGTGCATTCAACTCACAGACTTGAACCTTTCTTTTGAAAGAGCAGTTTTCAAACACTCTTTTTGTAGAATCTGCAAGTGGATATTTGGAGCGCTTTGAGGCCTATGCTGGGCAATTGAGTATCTTCTCCTAAAAACTAGACAGAAGCATTCTCAGAAACTTCTTTGTGATGAGTGCATTCAACTCACATACTTGAACATTGCTTTTGATAGAGCAGTTTGGAAACACTCCTTTTGTAAAATCTGCAAGTGTTTATTTGGAGCGCTTTGAGGCCTATCCTGGAAAAGGAAATATCTTCACATAATAACTAGACAGAAGCATTCTCAGAAACTTCTTTGTGATGAGTGCATTCTACTCACAGAGTTGAACCTTCTTTGTGATAGAAGAGTTTTCAAACTCTCTTTTTGTAGAATCTGCAAGTGCACATTTGGAACTGTTGGAGGCCAACGCTGGAAAGGAAACATCCTCACGTAGAAACTAGACAGAAGCATTCTCAGAAACTTGCTTGTGACGAGTGCATTCAACTCACAGACTTGAACCTTTCTTTTGAAAGAGCAGTTTTGGAACACTCTTTTTGTAGAATCTGCTAGTGTATATTTGGAGCGCTGTGAGGCCTATGCTGGGAAATGAAATATCTTCACCTAAAAACTAGACGGAAGCATTCTCAGAAACTTCTGTGTGATGAGTGCATTCAACTCACAGACTTGAACGTTCCTTTTGATACAACAGTTTTGAAACACTCCTTTTGTAGAATCTGTAAGTGTTTATTTCGAGTGCTTGGAGGCCTATGCTGGAAAAGGAAATGTCTTCAAATAACAACTACACAGAAGCATTCTCAGAAACTTCTTTGTGATGAGTGCATTCAACTCACAGGCTTGAACCTTCCTTTTGAAAGAGCAGTTTTGAAACACTCTTTTTGTAGAATCTGCAAGTGGATATTTGGAGCGCTTTGAGGGCTATCCTTGGAAATGAAATATCTTCTCCTAAAAACTAGACATAAGCATTCTCAGAAACTTCTGTGTGATGAGTGCATTCAACTCACAGACTTGAACATTGCTTTTGATAGAGCAGTTTGGAAACACTCCTTTTGTAAAATCTGCAAGTGTTTCTTTGGAGCGCTTTGAGGCCTATCCTGGAAAAGGAAATATCTTCACATAATAACTAGACAGAAGCATTCTCAGAAACTACTTTGTGATGAGTGCATTCTACTCACAGAGTTGAACCTTCTTTGTGATAGAAGAGTTTTCAAACTCTCTTTTTGTAGAATCTGCAAGTGCACATTTGGAACTGTTGGAGGTCAACGCTGGAAAAGGAAACATCCTCACATAGAAACTAGACAGAAGCATTCTCAGAAACTTGCTTGTGACGAGTGCATTCAACTCACAGACTTGAACCTTTCTTTTGAAAGAGCAGTTTTGGAACACTCTTTTTGTAGAATCTGCTAGTGTATATTTGGAGCGCTGTGAGGCCTATGCTGGGAAATGAAATATGTTCACCTAAAAACTAGACGGAAGCATTCTCAGAAACTTCTGTGTGATGAGTGCATTCAACTCACAGACTTGAACGTTCCTTTTGATAGAACAGTTTGGAAACACTCCTTTTGTAGAATCTGCAAGTGTTTATTTCGAGTGCTTGGAGGCCTATGCTGGAAAAGGAAATGTCCTCAAATAACAACTACACAGAAGCATTCTCAGAAACTTCTTTGTGATGAGTGCATTCAACTCACAGACTTGAACCTTTCTTTTGAAAGAGCAGTTTTGAAACACTCTTTTTGTAGAATCTGCAAGTGGATAATTGGAGCGCTTTGAGGCCTATGTTGTGAAATGAAATATCTTCACCTACAAACTAGAAAGAAGCATTCTCAGAAACTTCTGTGTGATGAGTGCATTCAACTCACAGACTTGAACATTGCTTTTGATAGAGCAGTTTGGAAACACTCCTTTAGTAAAATCTGCAAGTGTTTATTTGGAGCGCTTTGAGGCCTATCCTGGAAAAGGAAATATCTTCACATAATAACTAGACAGAAGCATTCTCAGAAACTTCTTTGTGATGAGTGCATTCTACTCACAGAGTTGAACCTTCTTTGTGATAGAAGAGTTTTCAAACTCTCTTTTTGTAGAATCTGCAAGTGCACATTTGGAACTGTCGGAGGTCAACGCTGGAAAAGGAAACATCCTCACATAGAAACTAGACAGAAGCATTCTCAGAAACTTGCTTGTGACGAGTGCATTCAACTCACAGACTTGAACCTTTCTTTTGAAAGAGCAGTTTTGGAACACTCTTTTTGTAGAATCTGCTAGTGTATATTTGGAGCGCTGTGAGGCCTATGCTGGGAAATGAAATATGTTCACCTAAAAACTAGACGGAAGCATTCTCAGAAACTTCTGTGTGATGAGTGCATTCAACTCACAGACTTGAACGTTCCTTTTGATAGAACAGTTTGGAAACACTCCTTTTGTAGAATCTGCAAGTGTTTATTTCGAGTGCTTGGAGGCCTATGCTGGAAAAGGAAATGTCTTCAAATAACAACTACACAGAAGCATTCTCAGAAACTTCTTTGTGATGAGTGCATTCAACTCACAGACTTGAACCTTTCTTTTGAAAGAGCAGTTTTGAAACACTCTTTTTGTAGAATCTGCAAGTGGATAATTGGAGCGCTTTGAGGCCTATGTTGGGAAATGAAATATCTTCACCTACAAACTAGAAAGAAGCATTCTCAGAAACTTCTGTGTGATGAGTGCATTCAACTCACAGACTTGAACATTGCTTTTGATAGAGCAGTTTGGAAACACTCCTTTAGTAAAATCTGCAAGTGTTTATTTGGAGCGCTTTGAGGCCTATCCTGGAAAAGGAAATATCTTCACATAATAACTAGACAGAAGCATTCTCAGAAACTTCTTTGTGATGAGTGCATTCTACTCACAGAGTTGAACCTTCTTTGTGATAGAAGAGTTTTCAAACTCTCTTTTTGTAGAATCTGCAAGTGCACATTTGGAACTGTTGGAGGTCAACGCTGGAAAAGGAAACATCCTCACATAGAAACTAGACAGAAGCATTCTCAGAAACTTGCTTGTGACGAGTGCATTCAACTCACAGACTTGAACCTTTCTTTTGAAAGAGCAGTTTTGGAACACTCTTTTTGTAGATTCTGCTAGTGTATATTTGGATCGCTCTGAGGCCTATGCTGGGAAATGAAATATCTTCACCTAAAAACTAGACGGAAGCATTCTCAGAAACTTCTGTGTGATGAGTGCATTCAACTCACGGACTTGAACGTTCCTTTTAATAAAGCAGTTTGGAAACACTCCTTTAGTAAAATCTGCAAGTGTTTATTTGGAGCGCTTTTATTCCTATGCTGGAAAAGGAAATGTCTTCACATAATAACTAGACAGAAGGATTCTCAGAAGCCTCTTTGTAATGAGTGCATTCAACTCACAGAGTTGAACCTTCTTTGTGATAGAAGAGTTTTCAAACTTCCTTTTTGTAGAATCTGCAAGTGCATATTTGGAGCTGTTGGAGGCCAACGCTGGAAAAGGAAACATCCTCATATAGACACTAGACAGAAGCATTCTCAGAAACTTGCTTGGACGACTGCATTCAACACACAGACTTGAACCTTCCTTTTGAAAGAGCAGTTTTGGAACACTCTTTTTGAAGAATCTGCAAGTGGATATTTGGAGCGCCTTGAGGCCTATGCTGGGAAATGAAATATCTTCTCCTAAAAACTAGACAGAAGCATTCTCAGAAACTTCTGTGTGATGAGTGCATTCAACTCACAGACTTGAACATTGCTTTTGATAGAGCAGTTTGGAAACACTCCTTTTGTAAAATCTGCAAGTGTTTATTTGGAGCGCTTTGAGGCCTATCCTGGAAAAGGAAATATCTTCACATAATAACTAGACAGAAGCATTCTCAGAAACTTCTTTGTGATGAGTGCATTCTACTCACAGAGTTGAACCTTCTTTGTGATAGAAGAGTTTTCAAACTCTCTTTTTGTAGAATCTGCAAGTGCACATTTGGAACTGTTGGAGGTCAACGCTGGAAAAGGATACATCCTCACATAGAAACTAGACAGAAGCATTCTCAGAAACTTGCTTGTGACGAGTGCATTCAACTCACAGACTTGAACCTTTCTTTTGAAAGAGCAGTTTTGGAACACTCTTTTTGTAGAATCTGCTAGTGTATATTTGGAGCGCTGTGAGGCCTATGCTGGGAAATGAAATATGTTCACCTAAAAACTAGACGGAAGCATTCTCAGAAACTTCTGTGTGATGAGTGCATTCAACTCACAGACTTGAACGTTCCTTTTGATAGAACAGTTTGGAAACACTCCTTTTGTAGAATCTGCAAGTGTTTATTTCGAGTGCTTGGAGGCCTATGCTGGAAAAGGAAATGTCCTCAAATAACAACTACACAGAAGCATTCTCAGAAACTTCTTTGTGATGAGTGCATTCAACTCACAGACTTGAACCTTTCTTTTGAAAGAGCAGTTTTGAAACACTCTTTTTGTAGAATCTGCAAGTTGATAATTGGAGCGCTTTGAGGCCTATGTTGTGAAATGAAATATCTTCACCTACAAACTAGAAAGAAGCATTCTCAGAAACTTCTGTGTGATGAGTGCATTCAACTCACAGACTTGAACATTGCTTTTGATAGAGCAGTTTGGAAACACTCCTTTAGTAAAATCTGCAAGTGTTTATTTGGAGCGCTTTGAGGCCTATCCTGGAAAAGGAAATATCTTCACATAATAACTAGACAGAAGCATTCTCAGAAACTTCTTTGTGATGAGTGCATTCTACTCACAGAGTTGAACCTTCTTTGTGATAGAAGAGTTTTCAAACTCTCTTTTTGTAGAATCTGCAAGTGCACATTTGGAACTGTTGGAGGTCAACGCTGGAAAAGGAAACATCCTCACATAGAAACTAGACAGAAGCATTCTCAGAAACTTGCTTGTGACGAGTGCATTCAACTCACAGACTTGAACCTTTCTTTTGAAAGAGCAGTTTTGGAACACTCTTTTTGTAGATTCTGCTAGTGTATATTTGGATCGCTCTGAGGCCTATGCTGGGAAATGAAATATCTTCACCTAAAAACTAGACGGAAGCATTCTCAGAAACTTCTGTGTGATGAGTGCATTCAACTCACGGACTTGAACGTTCCTTTTAATAAAGCAGTTTGGAAACACTCCTTTAGTAAAATCTGCAAGTGTTTATTTGGAGCGCTTTTATTCCTATGCTGGAAAAGGAAATGTCTTCACATAATAACTAGACAGAAGGATTCTCAGAAGCCTCTTTGTGATGAGTGCATTCAACTCACAGAGTTGAACCTTCTTTGTGATAGAAGAGTTTTCAAACTTCCTTTTTGTAGAATCTGCAAGTGCATATTTGGAGCTGTTGGAGGCCAACTCTGGAAAAGGAAACATCCTCATATAGACACTAGACAGAAGCATTCTCAGAAACTTGCTTGGACGACTGCATTCAACACACAGACTTGAACCTTCCTTTTGAAAGAGCAGTTTTGGAACACTCTTTTTGAAGAATCTGCAAGTGGATATTTGGAGCGCTTTGAGGCCTATGCTGGGAAATGAAATATCTTCTCCTAAAAACTAGACATAAGCATTCTCAGAAACTTCTGTGTGATGAGTGCATTCAACTCACAGACTTGAACATTGCTTTTGATAGAGCAGTTTGGAAACAGTCCTTTTGTAAAATCTGCAAGTGTTTATTTGGAGCGCTTTGAGGCCTATCCTGGAAAAGGAAATATCTTCACATAATAACTAGACAGAAGCATTCTCAGAAACTTCTTTGTGATGAGTGCATTCTACTCACAGTGTTGAACCCTCTTTGTGATAGAAGAGTTTTCAAACTCTCTTTTTGTAGAATCTGCAAGTGCACATTTGGAACTGTTGGAGATCAACGCTGGAAAAGGAAACATCCTCACATAGAAACTAGACAGAAGCATTCTCAGAAACTTGCTTGTGACGAGTGCATTCAACTCACAGACTTGAACCTTTCTTTTGAAAGAGCAGTTTTGGAACACTCTTTTTGTAGAATGTGCTAGTGTATATTTGGAGCGCTGTGAGGCCTATGCTGGGAAATGAAATATCTTCACCTAAAAACTAGACGGAAGCATTCTCAGAAACTTCTGTGTGATGAGTGCATTCAACTCACAGACTTGAACGTTCCTTTTGATAGAACAGTTTTGAAACACTCCTTTTGTAGAAGCTGCAAGTGTTTATTTCGTGTGCTTGGAGGCCTACGCTGGAAAAGGAAATGTCTTCAAATAACAACTACACAGAAGAATTCTCAGAAACTTCTTTGTGATGAGTGCATTCAACTCACAGACTTGAACCTTTCTTTTGAAAGAGCAGTTTTGAAACACTCTTTTTGTAGAACCTGCAAGTGGATAATTGGAGCGCTTTGAGGCCTATGTTGGGAAATGAAATATCTTCACCTAAAAACTAGACAGAAGCATTCTCAGAAACTTCTGTGTGATGAGTGCATTCAACTCACAGACTTGAACGTTGCTTTTGTTAGAGCAGTTTGGAAACACTCCTTTTGTAAAATCTGCAAGTGTTTATTTGGAGCGCTTTGAGGGCTATCCTGGAAAAGGAAATATCTTCATATAATAACTAGACAGAAGCATTCTCAGAAACTTCTTTGTGATGAGTGCATTGAACTCACAGAGTTGAACCTTCTTTGTGATAGAAGAGTTTTCAAACTCTCTTTTTGTAGAATCTGCAAGGGCACATTTGGAACTGTTGGAGGCCAACGCTGGAAAAGGAAACATCCTCACAAAGACACTAGACAGAAGCATTCTCAGAAACTTGCTTGTGACGAGTGCATTCAACTCACAGACTTGAACCTTTCTTTTGAAAGAGCAGTTTTGGAACACTCTTTTTGTAGAATCTGCTAGTGTATATTTGTAGCGCTGTGAGGCCTATGCTGGGAAATGAATTATCTTCACCAAAAACTAGACGGAAGCATTCTCAGAAACTTCTGTGGGATGAGTGCATTCAACTCACCGACTTGAACGTTCCTTTTGATAGTACAGTTTTGAAACACTTATTTTGTAGAATCTGCAAGCGTTTATTAAGAGCGCTGGGAGGCCTATGCTGGAAAAGGAAATGTCTTCAAATAACAACTACACAGAAGCATTCTCAGAAACTTCTTTGTGATGAGTGCATTCAACTCACAGACTTGAACCTTCCTTTTGAAAGAGCAGTTTTGAAGCACTCTTTTTGTAGAATCTGCAAGTGGATATTTGGAGCGATTTGAGGCCTATGCCGGGAAATGAAATATCTTCTCCTAAAAACTAGACAGAAGCATTCTCAGAAACTTCTGTGTGATGAGTGCATTCAACTCACAGACTTGAACATTGCTTTTGATAGAGCAGTTTGGAAACACTCCTTTTGTAAAATCTGCAAGGGTTTATTTGGAGCGCTTTGAGGCCTATCCTGGAAAAGGAAATGTCTTCAAATAACAACTACACAGAAGCATTCTCAGAAACTTCTGTGTGATGAGTGCATTCAACTCACAGACTCGAACTTTGCTTTTGATAGAGCAGTTTGGAAATACTCCTTTTTTAAAATCTGCAAGTGTTTATTTGGAGCGCTTTGAGGCCTATCCTGGAAAAGGAATTATCTTCACATAATAACTAGACAGAAGCATTCTCAGAAACTTCTTTGTGATGAGTGCATTCTACTCACAGAGTTGAACTTTCTTGGTGATAGAAAAGTTTTCATACTCTCTTTTTGTAGAATCTGCAAGTGCACATTTGGAACTGTTGGAGGCCAACGCTGGAAAAGGAAACATCCTCACATAGAAACTAGACAGAAGCATTCTCAGAAACTTGCTTGTGACGAGTGCATTCAACTCACAGACTTGAACCTTTCTTTTGAAAGAGCAGTTTTGGAACACTCTTTTTGTAGGATCTGCTAGTGTATATTTGGAGCGCTCTGAGGCCTATGCTGGGAAATGAAATATCTTCACCTAAAAACTAGACGGAAGCATTCTCAGAAACTTCTGTGTGATGAGTGCATTCAACTCACAGACGTGAACGTTCCTTTTGACAGAACAGTTTTGAAACACTAAGTTTGTAGCATCCGCAAGTGTTTATTCGGAGCACCTTGAGGCCTATGTTGGAAAAGGGAATATCTTCCCATAAAAACTAGAGAGAAGCATTCTCAGAAACTTCTTTGTGATGAGTGCATTCAACTCACAGAGTTGAACCTACTAATTGACAGAGAAGTTTGGAAGCACTCTGTTTGTAGAATCTGCAAGTGGATATTTGTTGCGCTTTGAGGCCTATGCTGGAAAAGGAAATATCTTCACATAAAAACTAGACAGAAGCATTCTCAGAAAGTTCCTTGTGCTGAGTGCATTCAACTCACAGACTTGAACCTTCTTTTTGAAAGAGCAGTTTTGAAACACTCTTTTTGTAAAATCTGCAGATGGATATTTGGAGCACTTTGAGGCCTATGCTGGGAAATGGAATATCTTCACCTAAAAACTAGACAGAAGCATTCTCAGAAAGTTCTTCTCGATGCGTGCATTCAACTCACAGAGTTGAACCTGTCTTCTGATAGAGCAGTGTGGAAACACTCTTTTTGTGAAATCGGCATGTGGATATTTCCAGCGATTTGAGGCCTATGCAAGGAAAAGGAAATATCTTCACACAAAACCTAGACAGCAGCATTCTCAGAAACTCCTTTGTGAGGACTGGATTCAACTCACACACTTGAACGTTCCTTTTGATAGAAGAGTTTTGAAACACTCCTTCAGTACAATCTGCAAGTGTTTATTCGGAGCGCTTTGGGGCCTATGTTGGAAAAGGAAATATCTCCACATAAAAACTAGAAAGCAGCACTCTCAGAAACTACTTTGTGATGAGTGCATTCTACTCACAGACTTGAACTTTCCTTTTGATAGAACAGTTTTGAAACACTCCTTTTGTAGAATCTGCAAGTGTTTATTGGGAGCTCTTTGAGGCTTACGCTGGAAAAGGATATATCTTCACATTAACACTAGACAGCAGCATTGTCAGAAACCTCTTTGAGATGAGTGCATTCAACTCACAGACTTGAAAGTTCCCTTTGATAGAACAGTTTTGAAACACTCCTTTTGTAGAATCTTCAAGTGTTTATTCGGAGCCCTTTGTGGCTTATGCTGGAAAAGGTTATATCTTCACATAAACACTAGACAGAAGCTTTCTCGGAAACTTCTTTGTAAAGAGTGCATTCAACTCACAGATTTGAACCTACCAATCGATAGAGAAGTTACGAAACACCCTTTTTATAGGATCTGCAAGTGAATATTTGGAGAGATTTGAGGCCTATGCTTTAAATGGAAACATCTTCTCATGAAAACTAGACAGAAGCATTCTCAGAAACGTCTTCGTGATGAGTGCATTCAACTCACAGACTTGAAGCTTCCTTTTGAAAGAGCAGTTTTGGAACACTCTTCTGTAAGATCTACAAGTGGATATATGGAGCGCTTTGAGGCCTATGCTGGAAAAGGAAATATCCTCACATAAAAACTGGACAGAAGCATTCTCAGAAACTTCTTTGTGATGTGGGAGTTGAACTCACGGAGTCGAACTGTTCTTTTGATAGAGAAGTTTTGAAACACTCTTTTAGTAGAATCTTCATGTGGATGGATGGAGTGCTTTGAGGCCTATCCTGGAAAAGGAAATATCTTCACGTAGAAACTAGACAAAAGCATTCTCAGAAAGTTCCCTGTGCTTTGTGCATTCAACTCACAGAGTTCTACCTGCCTTTGGATAGAGCAGTTCTGAAACCCTCTTTTTGTAGAATCTGCAAGTGGATATTTGGAGCGCTTTGAGGCCTATGCTGCAAAAGGAAATATCATTGCATAAAAGCTAGATGGAAGCATTCTCAGAAACTTCTTTGTGATGAGTGCATTCAACTCACAGAGTTGAACCTTCCTTTTGATAGACCAGTTTTGAAACACTGTTTTTGTAGAATCCGCAAGTGGATATTTGGAGCTCCTTGAGGCTTATGCTGGAAAAGGAGATATCTTCATATACAAACTAGACAGAAGCATTTTCAGAAACATCTATGTCATGTGGGGATTGAACTCACAGAGTTGAACATTCCTTTTCATGGAGCAGTTCTGCAACACTCTTTTTGTGGAAACTGCCAGTGGATATTTGGTGCGATGGCGGCATCTAGCGGAAAAGGAAATACATGCAGATGAAAACTGGGTAGAATCATTCTGAGAAACCGTTTTCTGATGAGGGCATTCAACTCACAGACTTGAACCTTCGTTTTCAAAGAGCAGTTTTGAAACACTGTTTTCGTAGAATCCGCAAGTGGATATTTGGGGCGCTTTGAGTCCTATGCTGGGAAATGAAATCTCTTCACCTAAAAACTAGACAGAAGCCTTCTCAGAAACTTCTTCACGATATGTGCATCCAACTCACAGAGTTGAACCTTTCTTTTCACAGAGCAGTTTTGAAACACACTTTTGGTAAAATCTGCAAGTGGATATTTGGAGCGATTTCAGGCCAATGCTAGAAAAGGAAATATCTTCACACAAATACTAGACAGAAGCATTCTCAGAAACTTCTGTGTGATGAGTGCATTCAATTCACAGACTTGAACGTTCCTTTTGACGGAAGAGTTTTGAAACACTCCTTTGGCAGGATCTGCAAGTGTTTATTTGGAGCGCTTTGAGGCCTATGTTGGGAAAGGAAATATCCTCACCTAAAAACTAGAGAGAAGCATTCTCAGAAACTTCTTTGTGGTGATTGCATTCTACTCACAGAGTTGAACCTTCCTTTTGATAGAACAGTTTCGAAACACTCTTTTTGTAGAATCTGCAAGTGGATATTGGGAGCGCTTTGAGGCCTATGCTGGGAAATGAAATATCTTCACCTGAAAACTAGACAGAAGCATTCTGAGAAACTTCTTTGTGATGAGTGCATTCAACTCACAGACTTGAACGTTCCTTTTGACAGAACAGTTTTGAAACACTAAGTTTGTAGCATCCGCAAGTGTTTATTCGGAGCACCTTGAGGCCTATGTTGGAAAAGGGAATATCTTCCCATAAAAACTAGAGAGAAGCATTCCCAGAAACTTCTTTGTGATGAGTGCATTCAACTCACAGAGTTGAACCTACTAATTGACAGAGAAGTTTGGAAACACTCTGTTTGTAGAATCTGCAATTGGATATTTGTTGCGCTTTGAGGCCTATGCTGGAAAAGGAAATATCTTCGCATAAAAACTAGACAGAAGCATTCTCAGAAAGTTCCTTGTGCTGAGTGCATTCAACTCACAGACTTGAACCTTCTTTTTGAAAGAGCAGTTTTGAAAGACTCTTTTTGTAAAATCTGCAGATGGATATTTGGAGCACTTTGAGGCCTATGCTGGGAAATGGAATATCTTCACCTAAAAACTAGACAGAAGCATTCTCAGAAAGTTCTTCTCGATGCGTGCATTCAACTCACAGAGTTGAACCTGTCTTCTGATAGAGCAGTGTGGAAACACTCTTTTTGTGAAATCTGCAAGTGGATATTTCCAGCGATTTGTGGCCTATGCAAGGAAAAGGAAATATCTTCACACAAAAACTAGACAGCAGCATTCTCAGAAACTTCTTTGTGAGGACTGCATTCAACTCACACACTTGAACGTTCCTTTTGATAGAAGAGTTTGGAAACACTCCTTCAGTACAATCTGCAAGTGTTTATTCGGAGCGCTTTGGGGCCTAGGTTGGAAAAGGAAATATCTCCACATAAAAACTAGAAAGCAGCACTCTCAGAAACTGCTTTGTGATGAGTGCATTCTACTCACAGACTTGAACTTTCCTTTTGATAGAACAGTTTTGAAACACTCCTTTTGTAGAATCTGCAAGTGTTTATTGGGAGCCCTTTGAGGCTTACGCTGGAAAAGGATATATCTTCACATTAACACTAGACAGCAGCATTGTCAGAAACCTCTTTGAGATGAGTGCATTCAACTCACAGACTTGAAAGTTCCCTGTGATAGAACAGTTTTGAAACACTCCTTTTGTAGAATCTTCAAGTGTTTATTCGGAGAACTTTGAGGCTTATGCTGGAAAAGGTTATATCTTCACATAAACACTAGACAGAAGCTTTCTCGGAAACTTCTTTGTAAAGAGTGCATTCAACTCACAGATTTGAACCTACCAATCGATAGAGAAGTTTCGAAACACCCTTTTTATAGGATCTGCAAGTGAATATTTGGAGAGATTTGAGGCCTATGCTTTAAATGGAAACATCTTCTCATGAAAACTAGACAGAAGCATTCTCAGAAACGTCTTCGTGATGAGTGCATTCAACTCACAGACTTGAAGCTTCCTTTTGAAAGAGCAGTTTTGGAACACTCTTCTGTAAGATCTGCAAGTGGATATATGGAGCGCTTTGAGGCCTATGCTGGAAAAGGAAATATCCTCACATAAAAACTGGACAGAAGCATTCTCAGAAACTTCTTTGTGATGTGGGCGTTGAACTCACGGAGTCGAACCATTCTTTTGATAGAGAAGTTTTGAAACACTCTTTTAGTAGAATCTTCACGTGGATGGATGGGGTGCTTCGAGGCCTATCCTGGAAAAGGAAATATCTTCACGTAGAAACTAGACAAAAGCATTCTCAGAAAGTTCCCTGTGCTTTTTGCACTCAACTCACAGAGTTCTACCTGTCTTTGGATAGAGCAGTTCTGAAACCCTCTTTTTGTAGAATCTGCAAGTGGATATTTGGAGCGCTTTGAGGCCTATGCTGCAAAAGGAAATATCATTGCATAAAAGCTAGATGGAAGCATTCTCAGAAACTTCTTTGTGATGAGTGCATTCAACTCACAGAGTTGAACCTTCCTTTTGATAGACCAGTTTTGAAACACTGTTTTTGTAGAATCCGCAAGTGGATATTTGGAGCTCCTTGAGGCTTATGCTGGAAAAGGAGATATCTTCATATACAAACTAGACAGAAGCATTTTCAGAAACATCTATGTCATGTGGGGATTGAACTCACAGAGTTGAACATTCCTTTCCATGGAGCAGTTCTGCAACACTCTTTTTGTGGAAACTGCCAGTGGATATTTGGTGCGATTGCGGCATCTAGCGGAAAAGGAAATACATGCAGATGAAAACTGGGTAGAATCATTCTGAGAAACCGTTTTCTGATGAGGGCATTCAACTCACAGACTTGAACCTTCGTTTTCAAAGAGCAGTTTCGAAACACTGTTTTCGTAGAATCCGCAAGTGGATATTTGGGGCGCTTTGAGTCCTATGCTGGGAAATGAAATCTCTTCACCTAAAAACTAGACAGAAGCCTTCTCAGAAACTTCTTCACGATATGTGCATTCAACTCACAGAGTTGAACCTTTCTTTTCACAGAGCAGTTTTGAAACACACTTTTGGTAAAATCTGCAAGTGGATATTTGGAGCGATTTCAGGCCTATGCTAGAAAAGGAAATATCTTCACACAAATACTAGACAGAAGCATTCTCAGAAACTTCTGTGTGATGAGTGCATTCAATTCACAGACTTGAACGTTCCTTTTGACGGAAGAGTTTTGAAACACTCCTTTGGCAGGATCTGCAAGTGTTTATTTGGAGCGCTTTGAGGCCTATGTTGGGAAAGGAAATATCCTAACCTAAAAACTAGAGAGAAGCATTCTCAGAAACTTCTTTGTGGTGATTGCATTCTACTCACAGAGTTGAACCTTCCTTTTGATAGAACAGTTTCGAAACACTCTTTTTGTAGAATCTGCAAGTGGATATTTGGAGCGCTTTGAGGCCTATGCTGGGAAATGAAATATCTTCACCTGAAAACTAGACAGAAGCATTCTGAGAAACTTCTTTGTGATGAGTGCATTCAACTCACAGACTTGAACGTTCCTTTTGACAGAACAGTTTTGAAACACTAAGTTTGTAGCATCCGCAAGTGTTTATTCGGAGCACCTTGAGGCCTATGTTGGAAAAGGGAATATCTTCCCATAAAAACTAGAGAGAAGCATTCCCAGAAACTTCTTTGTGATGAGTGCATTCAACTCACAGAGTTGAACCTACTAATTGACAGAGAAGTTTGGAAACACTCTGTTTGTAGAATCTGCAATTGGATATTTGTTGCGCTTTGAGGCCTATGCTGGAAAAGGAAATATCTTCGCATAAAAACTAGACAGAAGCATTCTCAGAAAGTTCCTTGTGCTGAGTGCATTCAACTCACAGACTTGAACCTTCTTTTTGAAAGAGCAGTTTTGAAAGACTCTTTTTGTAAAATCTGCAGATGGATATTTGGAGCACTTTGAGGCCTATGCTGGGAAATGGAATATCTTCACCTAAAAACTAGACAGAAGCATTCTCAGAAAGTTCTTCTCGATGCGTGCATTCAACTCACAGAGTTGAACCTGTCTTCTGATAGAGCAGTGTGGAAACACTCTTTTTGTGAAATCTGCAAGTGGATATTTCCAGCGATTTGTGGCCTATGCAAGGAAAAGGAAATATCTTCACACAAAAACTAGACAGCAGCATTCTCAGAAACTTCTTTGTGAGGACTGCATTCAACTCACACACTTGAACGTTCCTTTTGATAGAAGAGTTTGGAAACACTCCTTCAGTACAATCTGCAAGTGTTTATTCGGAGCGCTTTGGGGCCTAGGTTGGAAAAGGAAATATCTCCACATAAAAACTAGAAAGCAGCACTCTCAGAAACTGCTTTGTGATGAGTGCATTCTACTCACAGACTTGAACTTTCCTTTTGATAGAACAGTTTTGAAACACTCCTTTTGTAGAATCTGCAAGTGTTTATTGGGAGCCCTTTGAGGCTTACGCTGGAAAAGGATATATCTTCACATTAACACTAGACAGCAGCATTGTCAGAAACCTCTTTGAGATGAGTGCATTCAACTCACAGACTTGAAAGTTCCCTGTGATAGAACAGTTTTGAAACACTCCTTTTGTAGAATCTTCAAGTGTTTATTCGGAGAACTTTGAGGCTTATGCTGGAAAAGGTTATATCTTCACATAAACACTAGACAGAAGCTTTCTCGGAAACTTCTTTGTAAAGAGTGCATTCAACTCACAGATTTGAACCTACCAATCGATAGAGAAGTTTCGAAACACCCTTTTTATAGGATCTGCAAGTGAATATTTGGAGAGATTTGAGGCCTATGCTTTAAATGGAAACATCTTCTCATGAAAACTAGACAGAAGCATTCTCAGAAACGTCTTCGTGATGAGTGCATTCAACTCACAGACTTGAAGCTTCCTTTTGAAAGAGCAGTTTTGGAACACTCTTCTGTAAGATCTGCAAGTGGATATATGGAGCGCTTTGAGGCCTATGCTGGAAAAGGAAATATCCTCACATAAAAACTGGACAGAAGCATTCTCAGAAACTTCTTTGTGATGTGGGCGTTGAACTCACGGAGTCGAACCATTCTTTTGATAGAGAAGTTTTGAAACACTCTTTTAGTAGAATCTTCACGTGGATGGATGGGGTGCTTCGAGGCCTATCCTGGAAAAGGAAATATCTTCACGTAGAAACTAGACAAAAGCATTCTCAGAAAGTTCCCTGTGCTTTTTGCACTCAACTCACAGAGTTCTACCTGTCTTTGGATAGAGCAGTTCTGAAACCCTCTTTTTGTAGAATCTGCAAGTGGATATTTGGAGCGCTTTGAGGCCTATGCTGCAAAAGGAAATATCATTGCATAAAAGCTAGATGGAAGCATTCTCAGAAACTTCTTTGTGATGAGTGCATTCAACTCACAGAGTTGAACCTTCCTTTTGATAGACCAGTTTTGAAACACTGTTTTTGTAGAATCCGCAAGTGGATATTTGGAGCTCCTTGAGGCTTATGCTGGAAAAGGAGATATCTTCATATACAAACTAGACAGAAGCATTTTCAGAAACATCTATGTCATGTGGGGATTGAACTCACAGAGTTGAACATTCCTTTCCATGGAGCAGTTCTGCAACACTCTTTTTGTGGAAACTGCCAGTGGATATTTGGTGCGATTGCGGCATCTAGCGGAAAAGGAAATACATGCAGATGAAAACTGGGTAGAATCATTCTGAGAAACCGTTTTCTGATGAGGGCATTCAACTCACAGACTTGAACCTTCGTTTTCAAAGAGCAGTTTCGAAACACTGTTTTCGTAGAATCCGCAAGTGGATATTTGGGGCGCTTTGAGTCCTATGCTGGGAAATGAAATCTCTTCACCTAAAAACTAGACAGAAGCCTTCTCAGAAACTTCTTCACGATATGTGCATTCAACTCACAGAGTTGAACCTTTCTTTTCACAGAGCAGTTTTGAAACACACTTTTGGTAAAATCTGCAAGTGGATATTTGGAGCGATTTCAGGCCTATGCTAGAAAAGGAAATATCTTCACACAAATACTAGACAGAAGCATTCTCAGAAACTTCTGTGTGATGAGTGCATTCAATTCACAGACTTGAACGTTCCTTTTGACGGAAGAGTTTTGAAACACTCCTTTGGCAGGATCTGCAAGTGTTTATTTGGAGCGCTTTGAGGCCTATGTTGGGAAAGGAAATATCCTAACCTAAAAACTAGAGAGAAGCATTCTCAGAAACTTCTTTGTGGTGATTGCATTCTACTCACAGAGTTGAACCTTCCTTTTGATAGAACAGTTTCGAAACACTCTTTTTGTAGAATCTGCAAGTGGATATTTGGAGCGCTTTGAGGCCTATGCTGGGAAATGAAATATCTTCACCTGAAAACTAGACAGAAGCATTCTGAGAAACTTCTTTGTGATGAGTGCATTCAACTCACAGACTTGAACGTTCCTTTTGACAGAACAGTTTTGAAACACTAAGTTTGTAGCATCCGCAAGTGTTTATTCGGAGCACCTTGAGGCCTATGTTGGAAAAGGGAATATCTTCCCATAAAAACTAGAGAGAAGCATTCTCAGAAACTTCTTTGTGATGAGTGCATTCAACTCACAGAGTTGAACCTACTAATTGACAGAGAAGTTTGGAAACACTCTGTTTGTAGAATCTGCAAGTGGATATTTGTTGCGCTTTGAGGCCTATGCTGGAAAAGGAAATATCTTCACATAAAAACTAGACAGAAGCATTCTCAGAAAGTTCCTTGTGCTGAGTGCATTCAACTCACAGACTTGAACCTTCTTTTTGAAAGAGCAGTTTTGAAAGACTCTTTTTGTAAAATCTGCAGATGGATATTTGGAGCACTTTGAGGCCTATGCTGGGAAATGGAATATCTTCACCTAAAAACTAGACAGAAGCATTCTCAGAAAGTTCTTCTCGATGCGTGCATTCAACTCACAGAGTTGAACCTGTCTTCTGATAGAGCAGTGTGGAAACACTCTTTTTGTGAAATCTGCAAGTGGATATTTCCAGCGATTTGTGGCCTATGCAAGGAAAAGGAAATATCTTCACTCAAAAACTAGACAGCAGCATTCTCAGAAACTTCTTTGTGAGGACTGCATTCAACTCACACACTTGAACGTTCCTTTTGATAGAAGAGTTTGGAAACACTCCTTCAGTACAATCTGCAAGTGTTTATTCGGAGCGCTTTGGGGCCTAGGTTGGAAAAGGAAATATCTCCACATAAAAACTAGAAAGCAGCACTCTCAGAAACTGCTTTGTGATGAGTGCATTCTACTCACAGACTTGAACTTTCCTTTTGATAGAACAGTTTTGAAACACTCCTTTTGTAGAATCTGCAAGTGTTTATTGGGAGCCCTTTGAGGCTTACGCTGGAAAAGGATATATCTTCACATTAACACTAGACAGCAGCATTGTCAGAAACCTCTTAGAGATGAGTGCATTCACCTCACAGACTTGAACGTTCCCTTTGATAGAACAGTTTCGAAACACTCCTTTTGTAGAATCTTCAAGTGTTTATTCGGAGCCCTTTGAGGCTTATGCTGGAAAAGGTTATATCTTCACATAAACGCTAGACAGAAGCTTTCTCGGAAACTTCTTTGTAAAGAGTGCATTCAACTCACAGATTTGAACCTACCAATCGATAGAGAAGTTTCGAAACACCCTTTTTATAGGATCTGCAATTGAATATTTGGAGAGATTTGAGGCCTATGCTTTAAATGGAAACATCTTCTCATGAAAACTAGACAGAAGCATTCTCAGAAACGTCTTCGTGATGAGTGCATTCAACTCACAGACTTGAAGCTTCCTTTTGAAAGAGCAGTTTTGGAACACTCTTCTGTAAGATCTGCAAGTGGATATATGGAGCGCTTTGAGGCCTATGCTGGAAAAGGAAATATCCTCACATAAAAACTGGACAGAAGCATTCTCAGAAACTTCTTTGTGATGTGGGCGTTGAACTCACGGAGCTGAACCTTTCTTTGGATAGAGAAGTTTTGAAACACTCTTTTAGTAGAATCTTCATGTGGATGGATGGAGTGCTTTGAGGCCTATCCTGGAAAAGGAAATATCTTCACGTAGAAACTAGACAAAAGCATTCTCAGAAAGTTCCCTGTGCTTTGTGCATTCAACTCACAGAGTTCTACCTGCCTTTGGATAGAGCAGTTCTGAAACCCTCTTTTTGTAGAATCTGCAAGTGGATATTTGGAGCGCTTTGAGGCCTATGCTGCAAAAGGAAATATCATTGCATAAAAGCTAGATGGAAGCATTCTCAGAAACTTCTTTGTGATGAGTGCATTCAACTCACAGAGTTGAACCTTCCTTTTGATAGACCAGTTTTGAAACACTGTTTTTGTAGAATCCGCAAGTGGATATTTGGAGCTCCTTGAGGCTTATGCTGGAAAAGGAGATATCTTCATATACAAACTAGACAGAAGCATTTTCAGAAACATCTATGTCATGTGGGGATTGAACTCACAGAGATGAACATTCCTTTTCATGGAGCAGTTCTGCAACACTCTTTTTGTGGAAACTGCCAGTGGATATTTGGTGCGATGGCGGCATCTAGCGGAAAAGGAAATACATGCAGATGAAAACTGGGTAGAATCATTCTGAGAAACTGTTTTCTGATGAGGGCATTCAACTCACAGACTTGAACCTTCGTTTTCAAAGAGCAGTTTTGAAACACTGTTTTCGTAGAATCCGCAAGTGGATATTTGGGGCGCTTTGAGTCCTATGCTGGGAAATGAAATCTCTTCACCTAAAAACTAGACAGAAGCCTTCTCAGAAACTTCTTCACGATATGTGCATTCAACTCACAGAGTTGAACCTTTCTTTTCACAGAGCAGTTTTGAAACACACTTTTGGTAAAATCTGCAAGTGGATATTTGGAGCGATTTCAGGCCTATGCTAGAAAAGGAAATATCTTCACACAAATACTAGACAGAAGCATTCTCAGAAACTTCTGTGTGATGAGTGCATTCAATTCACAGACTTGAACGTTCCTTTTGACGGAAGAGTTTTGAAACACTCCTTTGGCAGGATCTGCAAGTGTTTATTTGGAGCGCTTTGAGGCCTTTGTTGGGAAAGGAAATATCCTCACCTAAAAACTAGAGAGAAGCATTCTCAGAAACTTCTTTGTGGTGATTGCATTCTACTCACGGAGTTGAACCTTCCTTTTGATAGAACAGTTTCGAAACACTCTTTTTGTAGAATCTGCAAGTGGATATTGGGAGCGCTTTGAGGCCTATGCTGGGAAATGAAATATCTTCACCTGAAAACTAGACAGAAGCATTCTGAGAAACTTCTTTGTGATGAGTGCATTCAACTCACAGACTTGAACGTTCCTTTTGACAGAACAGTTTTGAAACACTAAGTTTGTAGCATCCGCAAGTGTTTATTCGGAGCACCTTGAGGCCTATGTTGGAAAAGGGAATATCTTCCCATAAAAACTAGAGAGAAGCATTCTCAGAAACTTCTTTGTGATGAGTGCATTCTACTCACAGAGCTGAACCTTCTTTGTGATAGAAGAGTTTTCAAACTCTCTTTTTGTAGAATCTGCAAGTGCACATTTGGAACTGTTGGAGGCCAACGCTGGAAAAGGAAACATCCTCACATAGAAACTAGACAGAAGCATTCTCAGAAACTTGCTTGTGACGAGTGCATTCAACTCACAGACTTGAACCTTTCTTTTGAAAGAGCAGTTTTGGAACACTCTTTTTGTAGAATCTGCTAGTGTATATTTGGAGCGCTGTGAGGCCTATGCTGGGAAATGAAATATCTTCACCTAAAAACTAGACGGAAGCATTCTCCGAAACTTCTGTGTGATGAGTGCATTCAACTGACAGACTTGAACGTTCCTTTTGACAGAACAGTTTTGAAACACTCCTTTTGTAGAATCTGCAAGTGTTTATTTCGAACGCTTGGAGGCCTACGCTGGAAAAGGAAATGTCTTCAAATAACAACTACACAGAAGCATTCTCAGAAACTTCTTTGTGATGAGTGCATTCAACTCACAGACTTGAACCTTCCTTTTGAAAGAGCAGTTTTGAAACACTCTTTTTGTAGAATCTGCAAGTGGATATTTGGAGCGCTTTGAGGTCTATGCTGTGATATGAAATATCTTCTCCTAAAAACTAGACAGAAGCATTCTCAGAAACTTCTGTGTGATGAGTGCATTCAACTCACAGACTTGAACATTGCTTTTGATAGAGCAGTTTGGAAACACTCCTTTTGTAAAATCTGCAAGTGTTTATTTGGAGCGCTTTGAGGCCTATCCTGGAAAAGGAAATATCGTCACATAATAACTAGACAGAAGCATTCTCAGAAACTTCTTTGGATGAGTGCATTCTACTCACAGAGTTGAACATTCTTTGTGATAGAAGAGTTTTCAAACTCTCTTTTTGTAGAATCTGCAAGTGCACTTTTGGAACTGTTGGAGGCCAACGCTGGAAAAGGAAACATCCTCACATAGAAACTAGACAGAAGCATTCTCAGAAACTTGCTTGTGACGAGTGCATTCAACTCACAGACTTGAACCTTTCTTTTGAAAGAGCAGTTTTGGAACACTCTTTTTGTAGAATCTGCTAGTGTATATTTGGAGCGCTGTGAGGCCTGTGCTGGGAAATGAAATATCTTCACCTAAAAACTAGACGGAAGCATTCTCAGAAACTTCTGTGTGATGAGTGCATTCAACTCACAGACTTGAACGTTCCTTTTGATAGAACAGTTTTGAAACACTCCTTTTGTAGAATCTGCAAGTGTTTATTTCGAGTGCTTGGAGGCCTATGCTGGAAAAGGAAATGTCTTCAAATAACAACTACACAGAAGCATTCTCAGAAACTCCTTTGTGATGAGTGCATTCAACTCACAGACTTGAACCTTCCTTTTGAAAGAGCAGTTTTGGAACACTCCTTTTGAAGAATCTGCAAGTGGATATTTGGAGCGCCTTGAGGCCTATGCTGGGAAATGAAATATCTTCTCCTAAAAACTAGACAGAAGCATTCTCAGAAACTTCTGTGTGATGAGTGCATTCAACTCACAGACTTGAACATTGCTTTTGATAGAGCAGTTTGGAAACACTCCTTTTGTAAAATCTGCAAGTGTTTATTTGGAGCGCTTTGAGGCCTATCCTGGAAAAGGAAATATCTTCACATAATAACTAGACAGAAGCATTCTCAGAAACTTCTTTGTGATAAGTGCATTCTACTCACAGAGTTGAACCTTCTTTGTGATAGAAGAGTTTTCAAACTCTCTTTTTGTAGAATCTGCAAGTGCACATTTGGAACTGTTGGAGGCCAACGCTGGAAAAGGAAACATCCTCACATAGAAACTAGACAGAAGCATTCTCAGAAACTTGCTTGTGACGAGTGCATTCAACTCACAGACTTGAACCTTTCTTTTGAAAGAGCAGTTTTGGAACACTCTTTTTGTAGAATCTGCTAGTGTATATTTGGAGCGCTGTGAGGCCTATGCTGGGAAATGAAATATCTTCACCTAAAAACTAGACGGAAGCATTCTCCGAAACTTCTGTGTGATGAGTGCATTCAACTGACAGACTTGAACGTTCCTTTTGACAGAACAGTTTTGAAACACTCCTTTTGTAGAATCTGCAAGTGTTTATTTCGAACGCTTGGAGGCCTACGCTGGAAAAGGAAATGTCTTCAAATAACAACTACACAGAAGCATTCTCAGAAACTTCTTTGTGATGAGTGCATTCAACTCACAGACTTGAACCTTCCTTTTGAAAGAGCAGTTTTGAAACACTCTTTCTGTAGAATCTGCAAGTGGATATTTGGAGCGCTTTGAGGTCTATGCTGTGATATGAAATATCTTCTCCTAAAAACTAGACAGAAGCATTCTCAGAAACTTCTGTGTGATGAGTGCATTCAACTCACAGACTTGAACATTGCTTTTGATAGAGCAGTTTGGAAACACTCCTTTTGTAAAATCTGCAAGTGTTTATTTGGAGCGCTTTGAGGCCTATCCTGGAAAAGGAAATATCGTCACATAATAACTAGACAGAAGCATTCTCAGAAACTTCTTTGGATGAGTGCATTCTACTCACAGAGTTGAACATTCTTTGTGATAGAAGAGTTTTCAAACTCTCTTTTTGTAGAATCTGCAAGTGCACTTTTGGAACTGTTGGAGGCCAACGCTGGAAAAGGAAACATCCTCACATAGAAACTAGACAGAAGCATTCTCAGAAACTTGCTTGTGACGAGTGCATTCAACTCACAGACTTGAACCTTTCTTTTGAAAGAGCAGTTTTGGAACACTCTTTTTGTAGAATCTGCTAGTGTATATTTGGAGCGCTGTGAGGCCTATGCTGGGAAATGAAATATCTTCACCTAAAAACTAGACGGAAGCATTCTCAGAAACTTCTGTGTGATGAGTGCATTCAACTCACAGACTTGAACGTTCCTTTTGATAGAACAGTTTTGAAACACTCCTTTTGTAGAATCTGCAAGTGTTTATTTCGAGTGCTTGGAGGCCTATGCTGGAAAAGGAAATGTCTTCAAATAACAACTACACAGAAGCATTCTCAGAAACTCCTTTGTGATGAGTGCATTCAACTCACAGACTTGAACCTTCCTTTTGAAAGAGCAGTTTTGGAACACTCCTTTTGAAGAATCTGCAAGTGGATATTTGGAGCGCCTTGAGGCCTATGCTGGGAAATGAAATATCTTCTCCTAAAAACTAGACAGAAGCATTCTCAGAAACTTCTGTGTGATAATTGCATTCAACTCACAGACTTGAACATTGCTTTTGATAGAGCAGTTTGGAAACACTCCTTTTGTAAAATCTGCAAGTGTTTATTTGGAGCGCTTTGAGGCCTATCCTGGAAAAGGAAATATCTTCACATAATAACTAGACAGAAGCATTCTCAGAAACTTCTTTGTGATGAGTGCATTCTACTCACAGAGCTGAACCTTCTTTGTGATAGAAGAGTTTTCAAACTCTCTTTTTGTAGAATCTGCAAGTGCACATTTGGAACTGTTGGAGGCCAACGCTGGAAAAGGAAACATCCTCACATAGAAACTAGACAGAAGCATTCTCAGAAACTTGCTTGTGACGAGTGCATTCAACTCACAGACTTGAACCTTTCTTTTGAAAGAGCAGTTTTGGAACACTCTTTTTGTAGAATCTGCTAGTGTATATTTGGAGCGCTGTGAGGCCTATGCTGGGAAATGAAATATCTTCACCTAAAAACTAGACGGAAGCATTCTCCGAAACTTCTGTGTGATGAGTGCATTCAACTGACAGACTTGAACGTTCCTTTTGACAGAACAGTTTTGAAACACTCCTTTTGTAGAATCTGCAAGTGTTTATTTCGAACGCTTGGAGGCCTACGCTGGAAAAGGAAATGTCTTCAAATAACAACTACACAGAAGCATTCTCAGAAACTTCTTTGTGATGAGTGCATTCAACTCACAGACTTGAACCTTCCTTTTGAAAGAGCAGTTTTGAAACACTCTTTTTGTAGAATCTGCAAGTGGATATTTGGAGCGCTTTGAGGTCTATGCTGTGATATGAAATATCTTCTCCT
Organism: Pongo pygmaeus; assembly: GCF_028885625.2. NCBI lineage: Eukaryota > Metazoa > Chordata > Mammalia > Primates > Hominidae > Pongo > Pongo pygmaeus. The sequence continues at coordinate 42,270,478 of NC_072392.2, forward strand.
AAAAACTAGACAGAAGCATTCTCAGAAACTTCTGTGTGATGAGTGCATTCAACTCACAGACTTGAACATTGCTTTTGATAGAGCAGTTTGGAAACACTCCTTTTGTAAAATCTGCAAGTGTTTATTTGGAGCGCTTTGAGGCCTATCCTGGAAAAGGAAATATCGTCACATAATAACTAGACAGAAGCATTCTCAGAAACTTCTTTGGATGAGTGCATTCTACTCACAGAGTTGAACATTCTTTGTGATAGAAGAGTTTTCAAACTCTCTTTTTGTAGAATCTGCAAGTGCACTTTTGGAACTGTTGGAGGCCAACGCTGGAAAAGGAAACATCCTCACATAGAAACTAGACAGAAGCATTCTCAGAAACTTGCTTGTGACGAGTGCATTCAACTCACAGACTTGAATCTTTCTTTTGAAAGAGCAGTTTTGGAACACTCTTTTTGTAGAATCTGCTAGTGTATATTTGGAGCGCTGTGAGGCCTATGCTGGGAAATGAAATATCTTCACCTAAAAACTAGACGGAAGCATTCTCAGAAACTTCTGTGTGATGAGTGCATTCAACTCACAGACTTGAACGTTCCTTTTTATAGAACAGTTTTGAAACACTCCTTTTGTAGAATCTGCAAGTGTTTCTTTCGAGTGCTTGGAGGCCTATGCTGGAAAAGGAAATGTCTTCAAATAACAACTACACAGAAGCATTCTCAGAAACTCCTTTGTGATGAGTGCATTCAACTCACAGACTTGAACCTTCCTTTTGAAAGAGCAGCTTTGAAACACTCTTTTTGTAGAATCTGCAAGTGGATATTTGGAGCGCTTTGAGGCCTATGCTGGGAAATGAAATATCTTCTCCTAAAAACTAGACAGAAGCATTCTCAGAAACTTCTGTGTGATGAGTGCATTCAACTCACAGACTTGAACATTGCTTTTGATAGAGCAGTTTGGAAACACTCCTTTTGTAAAATCTGCAAGTGTTTATTTGGAGCGCTTCGAGGCCTATCCTGGAAAAGGAAATATCCTCACATAATAACTAGACAGAAGCATTCTCAGAAACTTCTTTGTGATGAGTGCATTCTACTCACAGAGTTGAACCTTCTTTGTGATAGAAGAGTTTTCAAACTCTCTTTTTGTAGAATCTGCAAGTGCACATTTGGAACTGTTGGAGGCCAACGCTGGAAAAGGAAACATCCTCACATAGAAACTACACAGAAGCATTCTCAGAAACTTGCTTGGACGAGTGCATTCAACTCACAGACTTGAACCTTTCTTTTGAAAGAGCAGTTTTGGAACACTCTTTTTGTAGAATCTGCTAGTGTATATTTGGAGCGCTGTGAGGCCTATGCTGGGAAATGAAATATCTTCACCTAAAAACTAGACGGAATCATTCTCAGAAACTTCTGTGTGATGAGTGCATTCAACTCACAGACTTGAACGTTCCTTTTGATAGAACAGTTTTGAAACACTCCTTTTGTAGAATCTGCAAGTGTTTATTTCGAGTGATTGGGGTTCTATGCTGGAAAAGGAAATGTCTTCAAATAACAACTACACAGAAGCATTCTCAGTAACATCTTTGTGATGAGTGCCTTCAACTCACAGACTTGAACCTTCCTTTTGAAAGAGCAGTTTTGAAACACTCTTTTTGTAGAATCTGCAAGTGGATATTTGGAGCGCTTTGAGGCCTATGCTGGGATATGAAATATCTTCTCCTAAAAACTAGACAGAAGCATTCTCAGAAACTTCTGTGTGATGAGTGCATTCAACTCACAGACTTGAACATTGCTTTTGATAGAGCAGTTTGGAAACACTCCTTTTGTAAGATCTGCAAGTGTTTATTTGGAGCGCTTTGAGGGCTATCCTGGAAAAGGAAATATCTTCACATAATAACTAGACAGAAGCATTTTCAGAAACTTCTTTGTGATGAGTGCATTCTACCCACGGAGTTGAACCTTCTTTGTGATAGAAGAGTTTTCAATCTCTCTTTCTGTAGAATCTGCAAGTGCACATTTGGAACTGTTGGAGGCCAACGCTGGAAAAGGAAACATCCTCACATAGAAACTAGACAGAAGCATTCTCAGAAACTTGCTTGTGACGAGTGCATTCAACTCACAGACTTGAACCTTTCTTTTGAAAGAGCAGTTTTGGAACACTCTTTTTGTAGAATCTGCTAGTGTATATTTGGAGCGCTGTGAGGCCTATGCTGGGAAATGAAATATCTTCACCTAAAAACTAGACGGAAGCATTCTGAGAAACTTCTGTGTGATGAGTGCATTCAACTCACAGACTTGAACGTTCCTTTTTATAGAACAGTTTTGAAACACTCCTTTTGTAGAATCTGCAAGTGTTTCTTTCGAGTGCTTGGAGGCCTATGCTGGAAAAGGAAATGTCTTCAAATAACAACTACACAGAAGCATTCTCAGAAACTTCTTTGTGATGAGTGCATTCAACTCACAGACTTGAACCTTCCTTTTGAAAGAGCAGTTTTGAAACACTCTTTTTGTAGAATCTGCAAGTGGATATTTGGAGCACTTTGAGGCCTATGCTGGGAAATGAAATATCTTCTCCTAAAAACTAGACAGAAGCATTCTCAGAAACTTCTGTGTGATGAGTGCATTCAACTCACAGTCTTGAACACTGCTTTTGATAGAGCAGTTTGGAAACACTCCTTTTGTAAAATCTGCAAGTGTTTATTCGGAGCGCATTGAGGCCTATCCTGGAAAAGGAAATATCTTCACATAATAACTAGACAGAAGCATTCTCAGAAACTTCTTTGTGATGAGTGCATTCTACGCACAGAGTTGAACCTTCTTTGTGATAGAAGAGTTTTCAAACTCTCTTTTTGTAGAATCTGCAAGTGCACATTTGGAACTGTTGGAGGCCAACGCTGGAAAAGGAAACATCCTCACTTAGAAACTAGACAGAAGCATTCTCAGAAACTTGCTTGTGACGAGTGCATTCAACTCACAGACTTGAACCTTTCTTTTGAAAGAGCAGTTTTGGAACACTCTTTTTGTAGAATCTGCTAGTGTATATTTGGAGCGCTGTGAGGCCTATGCTGGGAAATGAAATATCTTCACCTAAAAACTAGACGGAAGCATTCTCAGAAACTTCTGTGTGATGAGTGCATTCAACTCACAGACTTGAACGTTCCTTTTGATAGAACAGTTTTGAAACACTCCTTTTGTAGAATCTGCAAGTGTTTATTTCGAGTGCTTGGGGGCCTATGCTGGAAAAGGAAATGTCTTCAAATAACAACTACACAGAAGCATTCTCAGAAACTTCTTTGTGATGAGTGCCTTCAACTCACAGACTTGAACCTTCCTTTTGAAAGAGCAGTTTTGAAACACTCTTTTTGTAGAATCTGCAAGTGGATATTTGGAGCGCTTTCAGGCCTATGCTGGGAAATGAAATATCTTCTCCTAAAAACTAGACAGAAGCATTCTCAGAAACTTCTGTGTGATGAGTGCATTCAACTCACAGATTTGAACACTGCTTTTGATAGAGCAGTTTGGAAACACTCCTTTTGTAAAATCTGCAAGTGTTTATTTGGAGCGCTTTGAGGCCTATCCTGGAAAAGGAAATATCTTCACATAATAACTAGACAGAAGCATTCTCAGAAACTTCTTTGTGATGAGTGCATTCTACTCACAGAGCTGAACTTTCTTTGTGATAGAAGACTTTTCAAACTCTCTTTTTGTAGAATCTGCAAGTGCACATTTGGAACTGTTGGAGGCCAACGCTGGAAAAGGAAACATCCTCACATAGAAACTAGACAGAAGCATTCTCAGAAACTTGCTTGTGACGAGTGCATTCAACTCACAGACTTGAACCTTTCCTTTGAAAGAGCAGTTTTGGAACACTCTTTTTGTAGAATCTGCTAGTGTATATTTGGAGCGCTGTGAGGCCTATGCTGGGAAATGAAATATCTTCACCTAAAAACTAGACGGAAGCATTCTCCGAAACTTCTGTGTGATGAGTGCATTCAACTCACAGACTTGAACGTTCCTTTTGACAGAACAGTTTTGAAACACTCCTTTTGTAGAATCTGCAAGTGTTTATTTCGAACGCTTGGAGGCCTACGATGGAAAAGGAAATGTCTTCAAATAACAACTACACAGAAGCATTCTCAGAAACTTCTTTGTGATGAGTGCATTCAACTCACAGACTTGAACCTTCCTTTTGAAAGAGCAGTTTTGAAACACTCTTTTTGTAGAATCTGCAAGTGGATATTTGGAGCGCTTTGAGGTCTATGTTGTGATATGAAATATCTTCTCCTAAAAACTAGACAGAAGCATTCTCAGAAACTTCTGTGTGATGAGTGCATTCAACTCACAGACTTGAACATTGCTTTTGATAGAGCAGTTTGGAAACACTCCTTTTGTAAAATCTGCAAGTGTTTATTTGGAGCGCTTTGAGGCCTATCCTGGAAAAGGAAATATCGTCACATAATAACTAGACAGAAGCATTCTCAGAAACTTCTTTGGATGAGTGCATTCTACTCACAGAGTTGAACATTCTTTGTGATAGAAGAGTTTTCAAACTCTCTTTTTGTAGAATCTGCAAGTGCACTTTTGGAACTGTTGGAGGCCAACGCTGGAAAAGGAAACATCCTCACATAGAAACTAGACAGAAGCATTCTCAGAAACTTGCTTGTGACGAGTGCATTCAACTCACAGACTTGAACCTTTCTTTTGAAAGAGCAGTTTTGGAACACTCTTTTTGTAGAATCTGCTAGTGTATATTTGGAGCGCTGTGAGGCCTATGCTGGGAAATGAAATATCTTCACCTAAAAACTAGACGGAAGCATTCTCAGAAACTTCTGTGTGATGAGTGCATTCAACTCACAGACTTGAACGTTCCTTTTGATAGAACAGTTTTGAAACACTCCTTTTGTAGAATCTGCAAGTGTTTCTTTCGAGTGCTTGGAGGCCTATGCTGGAAAAGGAAATGTCTTCAAATAACAACTACACAGAAGCATTCTCAGAAACTCCTTTGTGATGAGTGCATTCAACTCACAGACTTGAACCTTCCTTTTGAAAGAGCAGCTTTGAAACACTCTTTTTGTAGAATCTGCAAGTGGATATTTGGAGCGCTTTGAGGCCTATGCTGGGAAATGAAATATCTTCTCCTAAAAACTAGACAGAAGCATTCTCAGAAACTTCTGTGTGATGAGTGCATTCAACTCACAGACTTGAACATTGCTTTTGATAGAGCAGTTTGGAAACACTCCTTTTGTAAAATCTGCAAGTGTTTATTTGGAGCGCTTCGAGGCCTATCCTGGAAAAGGAAATATCGTCACATAATAACTAGACAGAAGCATTCTCAGAAACTTCTTTGTGATGAGTGCATTCTACTCACAGAGTTGAACCTTCTTTGTGATAGAAGAGTTTTCAAACTCTCTTTTTGTAGAATCTGCAAGTGCACATTTGGAACTGTTGGAGGCCAACGCTGGAAAAGGAAACATCCTCACATAGAAACTACACAGAAGCATTCTCAGAAACTTGCTTGGACGAGTGCATTCAACTCACAGACTTGAACCTTTCTTTTGAAAGAGCAGTTTTGGAACACTCTTTTTGTAGAATCTGCTAGTGTATATTTGGAGCGCTGTGAGGCCTATGCTGGGAAATGAAATATCTTCACCTAAAAACTAGACGGAATCATTCTCAGAAACTTCTGTGTGATGAGTGCATTCAACTCACAGACTTGAACGTTCCTTTTGATAGAACAGTTTTGAAACACTCCTTTTGTAGAATCTGCAAGTGTTTATTTCGAGTGCTTGGGGTTCTATGCTGGAAAAGGAAATGTCTTCAAATAACAACTACACAGAAGCATTCTCAGAAACTTCTTTGTGATGAGTGCCTTCAACTCACAGACTTGAACCTTCCTTTTGAAAGAGCAGTTTTGAAACACTCTTTTTGTAGAATCTGCAAGTGGATATTTGGAGCGCTTTGAGGCCTATGCTGGGATATGAAATATCTTCTCCTAAAAACTAGACAGAAGCATTCTCAGAAACTTCTGTGTGATGAGTGCATTCAACTCACAGACTTGAACATTGCTTTTGATAGAGCAGTTTGGAAACACTCCTTTTGTAAGATCTGCAAGTGTTTATTTGGAGCGCTTTGAGGGCTATCCTGGAAAAGGAAATATCTTCACATAATAACTAGACAGAAGCATTTTCAGAAACTTCTTTGTGATGAGTGCATTCTACCCACGGAGTTGAACCTTCTTTGTGATAGAAGAGTTTTCAATCTCTCTTTCTGTAGAATCTGCAAGTGCACATTTGGAACTGTTGGAGGCCAACGCTGGAAAAGGAAACATCCTCACATAGAAACTAGACAGAAGCATTCTCAGAAACTTGCTTGTGACGAGTGCATTCAACTCACAGACTTGAACCTTTCTTTTGAAAGAGCAGTTTTGGAACACTCTTTTTGTAGAATCTGCTAGTGTATATTTGGAGCGCTGTGAGGCCTATGCTGGGAAATGAAATATCTTCACCTAAAAACTAGACGGAAGCATTCTGAGAAACTTCTGTGTGATGAGTGCATTCAACTCACAGACTTGAACGTTCCTTTTTATAGAACAGTTTTGAAACACTCCTTTTGTAGAATCTGCAAGTGTTTCTTTCGAGTGCTTGGAGGCCTATGCTGGAAAAGGAAATGTCTTCAAATAACAACTACACAGAAGCATTCTCAGAAACTTCTTTGTGATGAGTGCATTCAACTCACAGACTTGAACCTTCCTTTTGAAAGAGCAGTTTTGAAACACTCTTTTTGTAGAATCCTCAAGTGGATATTTGGAGCACTTTGAGGCCTACGCTGGGAAATGAAATATCTTCTCCTAAAAACTAGACAGAAGCATTCTCAGAAACTTCTGTGTGATGAGTGCATTCAACTCACAGTCTTGAACACTGCTTTTGATAGAGCAGTTTGGAAACACTCCTTTTGTAAAATCTGCAAGTGTTTATTTGGAGCGCATTGAGGCCTATCCTGGAAAAGGAAATATCTTCACATAATAACTAGACAGAAGCATTCTCAGAAACTTCTTTGTGATGAGTGCATTCTACGCACAGAGTTGAACCTTCTTTGTGATAGAAGAGTTTTCAAACTCTCTTTTTGTAGAATCTGCAAGTGCACATTTGGAACTGTTGGAGGCCAACGCTGGAAAAGGAAACATCCTCACTTAGAAACTAGACAGAAGCATTCTCAGAAACTTGCTTGTGACGAGTGCATTCAACTCACAGACTTGAACCTTTCTTTTGAAAGAGCAGTTTTGGAACACTCTTTTTGTAGAATCTGCTAGTGTATATTTGGAGCGCTGTGAGGCCTATGCTGGGAAATGAAATATCTTCACCTAAAAACTAGACGGAAGCATTCTCAGAAACTTCTGTGTGATGAGGGCATTCAACTCACAGACTTGAACGTTCCTTTTGATAGATCAGTTTTGAAACACTACTTTTGTACAATCTGCAAGTGTTTATTTCGAGTGCTTGGAGGCCTATGCTGGAAAAGGAAATGTCTTCAAATAACAACTACACAGAAGCATTCTCAGAAACTTCTTTGTGATGAGTGCATTCAACTCACAGACTTGAACCTTCCTTTTGAAAGAGCAGCTTTGAAACACTATTTTTGTAGAATCTGCAAGTGGATATTTGGAGCGCTTTGAGGCCTAGGCTGGGAAATGAAATATCTTCTCCTAAAAACTAGACAGAAGCATTCTCAGAAACTTCTTTGTGATGAGTGCATTCAACTCACAGACTTGAACCTTTGAAACACTCTTATTGTAGAATCTGCAAGTGGATATTTTGAGCGCTTTGAGGCCTATGCTGGGAAATCAAATATCTTCACCTAAAAACTAGACAGAAGCATTCTCAGAAACTTCTGTGTGATGAGTGCATTCAACTCACAGACTTCAACATTGCTTTCGATAGAGCAGTTTGGAAACACTCCTTTAGTAAAATCTGCAAGTGTTTATTTGGAGCGCTTTGAGGCCTATGCTGGAAAAGGAAATATCTTCACATAATAACTAGACAGAAGCATTCTCAGAAACTTCTTTTTGATGAGTGCATTCAACTCACAGAGTTGAACCTTCTTTGTGATAGAAGAGTTTTCAAACTTCCTTTTTGTAGAATCTGCAAGTGCATATTTGGAGCTGTTGGAGGCCAACGCTGGAAAAGGAAACATCCTCATATAGACACTAGACAGAAGCATTCTCAGAAACTTGCTTGGACGACTGCATTCAACACACAGACTTGAACCTTCCTTTTGAAAGAGCAGTTTTGGAACACTCCTTTTGAAGAATCTGCAAGTGGATATTTGGAGCGCCTTGAGGCCTATGCTGGGAAATGAAATATCTTCTCCTAAAAACTAGACAGAAGCATTCTCAGAAACTTCTGTGTGATGAGTGCATTCAACTCACAGACTTGAACATTGCTTTTGATAGAGCAGTTTGGAAACACTCCTTTTGTAAAATCTGCAAGTGTTTATTTGGAGCGCTTTGAGGCCTATCGTGGAAAAGGAAATATCTTCACATAATAACTAGACAGAAGCATTCTCAGAAACTTCTTTGTGATAAGTGCATTCTACTCACAGAGTTGAACCTTCTTTGTGATAGAAGAGTTTTCAAACTCTCTTTTTGTAGAATCTGCAAGTGCACATTTGGAACTGTTGGAGGCCAACGCTGGAAAAGGAAACATCCTCACATAGAAACTAGACAGAAGCATTCTCAGAAACTTGCTTGTGACGAGTGCATTCAACTCACAGACTTGAACCTTTCTTTTGAAAGAGCAGTTTTGGAACACTCTTTTTGTAGAATCTGCTAGTGTATATTTGGAGCGCTGTGAGGCCTATGCTGGGAAATGAAATATCTTCACCTAAAAACTAGACGGAAGCATTCTCAGAAACTTCTGTGTGATGAGTGCATTCAACTCACAGACTTGAACGTTCCTTTTGATACAACAGTTTTGAAACACTCCTTTTGTAGAATCTGTAAGTGTTTATTTCGAGTGCTTGGAGGCCTATGCTGGAAAAGGAAATGTCTTCAAATAACAACTACACAGAAGCATTCTCAGAAACTTCTTTGTGATGAGTGCATTCAACTCACAGGCTTGAACCTTCCTTTTGAAAGAGCAGTTTTGAAACACTCTTTTTGTAGAATCTGCAAGTGGATATTTGGAGCGCTTTGAGGGCTATCCTTGGAAATGAAATATCTTCTCCTAAAAACTAGACATAAGCATTCTCAGAAACTTCTGTGTGATGAGTGCATTCAACTCACAGACTTGAACATTGCTTTTGATAGAGCAGTTTGGAAACACTCCTTTTGTAAAATCTGCAAGTGTTTCTTTGGAGCGCTTTGAGGCCTATCCTGGAAAAGGAAATATCTTCACATAATAACTAGACAGAAGCATTCTCAGAAACTACTTTGTGATGAGTGCATTCTACTCACAGAGTTGAACCTTCTTTGTGATAGAAGAGTTTTCAAACTCTCTTTTTGTAGAATCTGCAAGTGCACATTTGGAACTGTTGGAGGTCAACGCTGAAAAAGGAAACATCCTCACATAGAAACTAGACAGAAGCATTCTCAGAAACTTGCTTGTGACGAGTGCATTCAACTCAGAGACTTGAACCTTTCTTTTGAAAGAGCAGTTTTGGAACACTCTTTTTGTAGAATCTGCTAGTGTATATTTGGAGCGCTGTGAGGCCTATGCTGGGAAATGAAATATGTTCACCTAAAAACTAGACGGAAGCATTCTCAGAAACTTCTGTGTGATGAGTGCATTCAACTCACAGACTTGAACGTTCCTTTTGATAGAACAGTTTGGAAACACTCCTTTTGTAGAATCTGCAAGTGTTTATTTCGAGTGCTTGGAGGCCTATGCTGGAAAAGGAAATGTCCTCAAATAACAACTACACAGAAGCATTCTCAGAAACTTCTTTGTGATGAGTGCATTCAACTCACAGACTTGAACCTTTCTTTTGAAAGAGCAGTTTTGAAACACTCTTTTTGTAGAATCTGCAAGTGGATAATTGGAGCGCTTTGAGGCCTATGTTGGGAAATGAAATATCTTCACCTACAAACTAGAAAGAAGCATTCTCAGAAACTTCTGTGTGATGAGTGCATTCAACTCACAGACTTGAACATTGCTTTTGATAGAGCAGTTTGGAAACACTCCTTTAGTAAAATCTGCAAGTGTTTATTTGGAGCGCTTTGAGGCCTATCCTGGAAAAGGAAATATCTTCACATAATAACTAGACAGAAGCATTCTCAGAAACTTCTTTGTGATGAGTGCATTCTACTCACAGAGTTGAACCTTCTTTGTGATAGAAGAGTTTTCAAACTCTCTTTCTGTAGAATCTGCAAGTGCACATTTGGAACTGTCGGAGGTCAACGCTGGAAAAGGAAACATCCTCACATAGAAACTAGACAGAAGCATTCTCAGAAACTTGCTTGTGACGAGTGCATTCAACTCACAGACTTGAACCTTTCTTTTGAAAGAGCAGTTTTGGAACACTCTTTTTGTAGAATCTGCTAGTGTATATTTGGAGCGCTGTGAGGCCTATGCTGGGAAATGAAATATGTTCACCTAAAAACTAGACGGAAGCATTCTCAGAAACTTCTGTGTGATGAGTGCATTCAACTCACAGACTTGAACGTTCCTTTTGATAGAACAGTTTGGAAACACTCCTTTTGTAGAATCTGCAAGTGTTTATTTCGAGTGCTTGGAGGCCTATGCTGGAAAAGGAAATGTCTTCAAATAACAACTACACAGAAGCATTCTCAGAAACTTCTTTGTGATGAGTGCATTCAACTCACAGACTTGAACCTTTCTTTTGAAAGAGCAGTTTTGAAACACTCTTTTTGTAGAATCTGCAAGTGGATAATTGGAGCGCTTTGAGGCCTATGTTGGGAAATGAAATATCTTCACCTACAAACTAGAAAGAAGCATTCTCAGAAACTTCTGTGTGATGAGTGCATTCAACTCACAGACTTGAACATTGCTTTTGATAGAGCAGTTTGGAAACACTCCTTTAGTAAAATCTGCAAGTGTTTATTTGGAGCGCTTTGAGGCCTATCCTGGAAAAGGAAATATCTTCACATAATAACTAGACAGAAGCATTCTCAGAAACTTCTTTGTGATGAGTGCATTCTACTCACAGAGTTGAACCTTCTTTGTGATAGAAGAGTTTTCAAACTCTCTTTTTGTAGAATCTGCAAGTGCACATTTGGAACTGTTGGAGGTCAACGCTGGAAAAGGAAACATCCTCACATAGAAACTAGACAGAAGCATTCTCAGAAACTTGCTTGTGACGAGTGCATTCAACTCACAGACTTGAACCTTTCTTTTGAAAGAGCAGTTTTGGAACACTCTTTTTGTAGATTCTGCTAGTGTATATTTGGATCGCTCTGAGGCCTATGCTGGGAAATGAAATATCTTCACCTAAAAACTAGACGGAAGCATTCTCAGAAACTTCTGTGTGATGAGTGCATTCAACTCACGGACTTGAACGTTCCTTTTAATAAAGCAGTTTGGAAACACTCCTTTAGTAAAATCTGCAAGTGTTTATTTGGAGCGCTTTTATTCCTATGCTGGAAAAGGAAATGTCTTCACATAAAAACTAGACAGAAGGATTCTCAGAAGCCTCTTTTTAATGAGTGCATTCAACCCACAGAGTTGAACCTTCTTTGTGATAGAAGAGTTTTCAAACTTCCTTTTTGTAGAATCTGCAAGTGCATATTTGGAGCTGTTGGAGGCCAACGCTGGAAAAGGAAACATCCTCATATAGACACTAGACAGAAGCATTCTCAGAAACTTGCTTGGACGACTGCATTCAACACACAGACTTGAACCTTCCTTTTGAAAGAGCAGTTTTGGAACACTCTTTTTGAAGAATCTGCAAGTGGATATTTGGAGCGCCTTGAGGCCTATGCTGGGAAATGAAATATCTTCTCCTAAAAACTAGACAGAAGCATTCTCAGAAACTTCTGTGTGATGAGTGCATTCAACTCACAGACTTGAACATTGCTTTTGATAGAGCAGTTTGGAAACACTCCTTTTGTAAAATCTGCAAGTGTTTATTTGGAGCGCTTTGAGGCCTATCCTGGAAAAGGAAATATCTTCACATAATAACTAGACAGAAGCATTCTCAGAAACTTCTTTGTGATGAGTGCATTCTACTCACAGAGTTGAACCTTCTTTGTGATAGAAGAGTTTTCAAACTCTCTTTTTGTAGAATCTGCAAGTGCACATTTGGAACTGTTGGAGGTCAACGCTGGAAAAGGATACATCCTCACATAGAAACTAGACAGAAGCATTCTCAGAAACTTGCTTGTGACGAGTGCATTCAACTCACAGACTTGAACCTTTCTTTTGAAAGAGCAGTTTTGGAACACTCTTTTTGTAGAATCTGCTAGTGTATATTTGGAGCGCTGTGAGGCCTATGCTGGGAAATGAAATATGTTCACCTAAAAACTAGACGGAAGCATTCTCAGAAACTTCTGTGTGATGAGTGCATTCAACTCACAGACTTGAACGTTCCTTTTGATAGAACAGTTTGGAAACACTCCTTTTGTAGAATCTGCAAGTGTTTATTTCGAGTGCTTGGAGGCCTATGCTGGAAAAGGAAATGTCCTCAAATAACAACTACACAGAAGCATTCTCAGAAACTTCTTTGTGATGAGTGCATTCAACTCACAGACTTGAAACTTTCTTTTGAAAGAGCAGTTTTGAAACACTCTTTTTGTAGAATCTGCAAGTGGATAAATGGAGCGCTTTGAGGCCTATGTTGTGAAATGAAATATCTTCACCTACAAACTAGAAAGAAGCATTCTCAGAAACTTCTGTGTGATGAGTGCATTCAACTCACAGACTTGAACATTGCTTTTGATAGAGCAGTTTGGAAACACTCCTTTAGTAAAATCTGCAAGTGTTTATTTGGAGCGCTTTGAGGCCTATCCTGGAAAAGGAAATATCTTCACATAATAACTAGACAGAAGCATTCTCAGAAACTTCTTTGTGATGAGTGCATTCTACTCACAGAGTTGAACCTTCTTTGTGATAGAAGAGTTTTCAAACTCTCTTTTTGTAGAATCTGCAAGTGCACATTTGGAACTGTTGGAGGTCAACGCTGGAAAAGGAAACATCCTCACATAGAAACTAGACAGAAGCATTCTCAGAAACTTGCTTGTGACGAGTGCATTCAACTCACAGACTTGAACCTTTCTTTTGAAAGAGCAGTTTTGGAACACTCTTTTTGTAGATTCTGCTAGTGTATATTTGGATCGCTCTGAGGCCTATGCTGGGAAATGAAATATCTTCACCTAAAAACTAGACGGAAGCATTCTCAGAAACTTCTGTGTGATGAGTGCATTCAACTCACGGACTTGAACGTTCCTTTTAATAAAGCAGTTTGGAAACACTCCTTTAGTAAAATCTGCAAGTGTTTATTTGGAGCGCTTTTATTCCTATGCTGGAAAAGGAAATGTCTTCACATAATAACTAGACAGAAGGATTCTCAGAAGCCTCTTTGTGATGAGTGCATTCAACTCACAGAGTTGAACCTTCTTTGTGATAGAAGAGTTTTCAAACTTCCTTTTTGTAGAATCTGCAAGTGCATATTTGGAGCTGTTGGAGGCCAACGCTGGAAAAGGAAACATCCTCATATAGACACTAGACAGAAGCATTCTCAGAAACTTGCTTGGACGACTGCATTCAACACACAGACTTGAACCTTCCTTTTGAAAGAGCAGTTTTGGAACACTCTTTTTGAAGAATCTGCAAGTGGATATTTGGAGCGCTTTGAGGCCTATGCTGGGAAATGAAATATCTTCTCCTAAAAACTAGACATAAGCATTCTCAGAAACTTCTGTGTGATGAGTGCATTCAACTCACAGACTTGAACATTGCTTTTGATAGAGCAGTTTGGAAACACTCCTTTTGTAAAATCTGCAAGTGTTTATTTGGAGCGCTTTGAGGCCTATCCTGGAAAAGGAAATATCTTCACATAATAACTAGACAGAAGCATTCTCAGAAACTTCTTTGTGATGAGTGCATTCTACTCACAGTGTTGAACCCTCTTTGTGATAGAAGAGTTTTCAAACTCTCTTTTTGTAGAATCTGCAAGTGCACATTTGGAACTGTTGGAGATCAACGCTGGAAAAGGAAACATCCTCACATAGAAACTAGACAGAAGCATTCTCAGAAACTTGCTTGTGACGAGTGCATTCAACTCACAGACTTGAACCTTTCTTTTGAAAGAGCAGTTTTGGAACACTCTTTTTGTAGAATGTGCTAGTGTATATTTGGAGCGCTGTGAGGCCTATGCTGGGAAATGAAATATCTTCACCTAAAAACTAGACGGAAGCATTCTCAGAAACTTCTGTGTGATGAGTGCATTCAACTCACAGACTTGAACGTTCCTTTTGATAGAACAGTTTTGAAACACTCCTTTTGTAGAAGCTGCAAGTGTTTATTTCGTGTGCTTGGAGGCCTACGCTGGAAAAGGAAATGTCTTCAAATAACAACTACACAGAAGCATTCTCAGAAACTTCTTTGTGATGAGTGCATTCAACTCACAGACTTGAACCTTCCTTTTGAAAGAGCAGTTTTGAAGCACTCTTTTTGTAGAATCCGCAAGTGGATATTTGGGGCGCTTTGAGTCCTATGCTGGGAAATGAAATCTCTTCACCTAAAAACTAGACAGAAGCTTTCTCAGAAACTTCTTCCCGATATGTGCATTCAACTCACAGAGTTGAACCTTTCTTTTCACAGAGCAGTTTTGAAACACACTTTTGGTAAAATCTGCAAGTGGATATTTGGAGCGATTTCAGGCCAATGCTAGAAAAGGAAATATCTTCACACAAATACTAGACAGAAGCATTCTCAGAAACTTCTGTGTGATGAGTGCATTCAATTCACAGACTTGAACGTTCCTTTTGACGGAAGAGTTTTGAAACACTCCTTTGGCAGGATCTGCAAATGTTTATTTGGAGCGCTTTGAGGCCTATGTTGGGAAAGGAAATATCCTCACCTAAAAACTAGAGAGAAGCATTCTCAGAAACTTCTTTGTGGTGATTGCATTCTACTCACAGAGTTGAACCTTCCTTTTGATAGAACAGTTTCGAAACACTCTTTTTGTAGAATCTGCAAGTGGATATTGGGAGCGCTTTGAGGCCTATGCTGGGAAATGAAATATCTTCACCTGAAAACTAGACAGAAGCATTCTGAGAAACTTCTTTGTGATGAGTGCATTCAACTCACAGACTTGAACGTTCCTTTTGACAGAACAGTTTTGAAACACTAAGTTTGTAGCATCCGCAAGTGTTTATTCGGAGCACCTTGAGGCCTATGTTGGAAAAGGGAATATCTTCCCATAAAAACTAGAGAGAAGCATTCTCAGAAACTTCTTTGTGATGAGTGCATTCAACTCACAGAGTTGAACCTACTAATTGACAGAGAAGTTTGGAAACACTCTGTTTGTAGAATCTGCAAGTGGATATTTGTTGCGCTTTGAGGCCTATGCTGGAAAAGGAAATATCTTCACATAAAAACTAGACAGAAGCATTCTCAGAAAGTTCCTTGTGCTGAGTGCATTCAACTCACAGACTTGAACCTTCTTTTTGAAAGAGCAGTTTTGAAAGACTCTTTTTGTAAAATCTGCAGATGGATATTTGGAGCACTTTGAGGCCTATGCTGGGAAATGGAATATCTTCACCTAAAAACTAGACAGAAGCATTCTCAGAAAGTTCTTCTCGATGCGTGCATTCAACTCACAGAGTTGAACCTGTCTTCTGATAGAGCAGTGTGGAAACACTCTTTTTGTGAAATCTGCAAGTGGATATTTCCAGCGATTTGTGGCCTATGCAAGGAAAAGGAAATATCTTCACACAAAAACAAGACAGCAGCATTCTCAGAAACTTCTTTGTGAGGACTGCATTCAACTCACACACTTGAACGTTTCTTTTGATAGAAGAGTTTTGAAACACTCCTTCAGTACAATCTGCAAGTGTTTATTTGGAGCGCTTTGGGGCCTAGGTTGGAAAAGGAAATATCTCCACATAAAAACTAGAAAGCAGCACTCTCAGAAACTGCTTTGTGATGAGTGCATTCTACTCACAGACTTGAACTTTCCTTTTGATAGAACAGTTTTGAAACACTCCTTTTGTAGAATCTGCAAGTGTTTATTGGGAGCCCTTTGAGGCTTACGCTGGAAAAGGATATATCTTCACATTAACACTAGACAGCAGCATTGTCAGAAACCTCTTAGAGATGAGTGCATTCACCTCACAGACTTGAACGTTCCCTTTGATAGAGCAGTTTTGAAACACTCCTTTTGTAGAATCTTCAAGTGTTTATTCGGAGCCCTTTGAGGCTTATGCTGGAAAAGGTTATATCTTCACATAAACACTAGACAGAAGCTTTCTCGGAAACTTCTTTGTAAAGAGTGCATTCAACTCACAGATTTGAACCTACCAATGGATAGAGAAGTTTCGAAACACCCTTTTTATAGGATCTGCAAGTGAATATTTGGAGAGATTTGAGGCCTATGCTTTAAATGGAAACATCTTCTCATGAAAACTAGACAGAAGCATTCTCAGAAACGTCTTCGTGATGAGTGCATTCAACTCACAGACTTGAAGCTTCCTTTTGAAAGAGCAGTTTTGGAACACTCTTCTGTAAGATCTGCAAGTGGATATATGGAGCGCTTTGAGGCCTATGCTGGAAAAGGAAATATCCTCACATAAATACTGGACAGAAGCATTCTCAGAAACTTCTTTGTGATGTGGGCGTTGAACTCACGGAGTCGAACCTTTCTTTGGATAGAGAAGTTTTGAAACACTCTTTTAGTAGAATCTTCACGTGGATGGATGGAGTGCTTTGAGGCCTATCCTGGAAAAGGAAATATCTTCACGTAGAAAGTAGACAAAAGCATTCTCAGAAAGTTCCCTGTGCTTTGTGCATTCAACTCACAGAGTTCTACCTGCCTTTGGATAGAGCAGTTCTGAAACCCTCTTTTTGTAGAATCTGCAAGTGGATATTTGGAGCGCTTTGAGGCCTATGCTGCAAAAGGAAATATCATTGCATAAAAGCTAGATGGAAGCATTCTCAGAAACTTCTTTGTGATGAGTGCATTCAACTCACAGAGTTGAACCTTCCTTTTGATAGACCAGTTTTGAAACACTGTTTTTGTAGAATCCGCAAGTGGATATTTGGAGCTCCTTGAGGCTTATGCTGGAAAAGGAGATATCTTCATATACAAACTAGACAGAAGCATTTTCAGAAACATCTATGTCATGTGGGGATTGAACTCACAGAGTTGAACATTCCTTTTCATGGAGCAGTTCTGCAACACTCTTTTTGTGGAAACTGCCAGTGGATATCGGGTGCGATGGCGGCATCTATCGGAAAAGGAAATACATGCAGATGAAAACTGGGTAGAATCATTCTGAGAAACTGTTTTCTGATGAGGGCATTCAACTCACAGACTTGAACCTTCGTTTTCAAAGAGCAGTTTTGAAACACTGTTTTCGTAGAATCCGCAAGTGGATATTTGGGGCGCTTTGAGTCCTATGCTGGGAAATGAAATCTCTTCACCTAAAAACTAGACAGAAGCCTTCTCAGAAACTTCTTCACGATATGTGCATTCAACTCACAGAGTTGAACCTTTCTTTTCACAGAGCAGTTTTGAAACACACTTTTGGTAAAATCTGCAAGTGGATATTTGGAGCGATTTCAGGCCAATGCTAGAAAAGGAAATATCTTCACACAAATACTAGACAGAAGCATTCTCAGAAACTTCTGTGTGATGAGTGCATTCAATTCACAGACTTGAACGTTCCTTTTGACGGAACAGTTTTGAAACACTCCTTTGGCAGGATCTGCAAGTGTTTATTTGGAGCGCTTTGAGGCCTATGTTGGGAAAGGAAATATCCTCACCTAAAAACTAGAGAGAAGCATTCTCAGAAACTTCTTTGTGGTGATTGCATTCTACTCACAGAGTTGAACCTTCCTTTTGATAGAACAGTTTCGAAGCACTCTTTTTGTAGAGTCTGCAAGTGGATATTGGGAGCGCTTTGAGGCCTATGCTGGGAAATGAAATATCTTCACCTGAAAACTAGACAGAAGCATTCTGAGAAACTTCTTTGTGATGAGTGCATTCAACTCACAGACTTGAACGTTCCTTTTGACAGAACAGTTTTGAAACACTAAGTTTGTAGCATCCGCAAGTGTTTATTCGGAGCACCTTGAGGCCTATGTTGGAAAAGGGAATATCTTCCCATAAAAACTAGAGAGAAGCATTCTCAGAAACTTCTTTGTGATGAGTGCATTCAACTCACAGAGTTGAACCTACTAATTGACAGAGAAGTTTGGAAACACTCTGTTTGTAGAATCTGCAAGTGGATATTTGTTGCGCTTTGAGGCCTATGCTGGAAAAGGAAATATCTTCACATAAAAACTAGACAGAAGCATTCTCAGAAAGTTCCTTGTGCTGAGTGCATTCAACTCACAGACTTGAACCTTCTTTTTGAAAGAGCAGTTTTGAAAGACTCTTTTTGTAAAATCTGCAGATGGATATTTGGAGCACTTTGAGGCCTATGCTGGCAAATGGAATATCTTCACCTAAAAACTAGACAGAAGCATTCTCAGAAAGTTCTTCTCGATGCGTGCATTCAACTCACAGAGTTGAACCTGTCTTCTGATAGAGCAGTGTGGAAACACTCTTTTTGTGAAATCTGCAAGTGGATATTTCCAGCGATTTGTGGCCTATGCAAGGAAAAGGAAATATCTTCACACAAAACCTAGACAGCAGCATTCTCAGAAACTTCTTTGTGAGGAGTGCATTCAACTCACACACTTGAACGTTCCTTTTGATAGAAGAGTTTGGAAACACTCCTTCAGTACAATCTGCAAGTGTTTATTCGGAGCGCTTTGGGGCCTAGGTTGGAAAAGGAAATATCTCCACATAAAAACTAGAAAGCAGCACTCTCAGAAACTGCTTTGTGATGAGTGCATTCTACTCACAGACTTGAACTTTCCTTTTGATAGAACAGTTTTGAAACACTCCTTTTGTAGAATCTGCAAGTGTTTATTGGGAGCCCTTTGAGGCTTACGCTGGAAAAGGATATATCTTCACATTAACACTAGACAGCAGCATTGTCAGAAACCTCTTAGAGATGAGTGCATTCACCTCACAGACTTGAACGTTCCCTTTGATAGAGCAGTTTTGAAACACTCCTTTTGTAGAATCTTCAAGTGTTTATTCGGAGCCCTTTGAGGCTTATGCTGGAAAAGGTTATATCTTCACATAAACACTAGACAGAAGCTTTCTCGGAAACTTCTTTGTAAAGAGTGCATTCAACTCACAGATTTGAACCTACCAATCGATAGAGAAGTTTCGAAACACCCTTTTTATAGGATCTGCAAGTGAATATTTGGAGAGATTTGAGGCCTATGCTTTAAATGGAAACATCTTCTCATGAAAACTAGACAGAAGCATTCTCAGAAACGTCTTCGTGATGAGTGCATTCAACTCACAGACTTGAAGCTTCCTTTTGAAAGAGCAGTTTTGGAACACTCTTCTGTAAGATCTGCAAGTGGATATATGGAGCGCTTTGAGGCCTATGCTGGAAAAGGAAATATCCTCACATAAATACTGGACAGAAGCATTCTCAGAAACTTCTTTGTGATGTGGGCGTTGAACTCACGGAGTCGAACCTTTCTTTGGATAGAGAAGTTTTGAAACACTCTTTTAGTAGAATCTTCACGTGGATGGATGGAGTGCCTTGAGGCCTATCCTGGAAAAGGAAATATCTTCACGTAGAAAGTAGACAAAAGCATTCTCAGAAAGTTCCCTGTGCTTTGTGCATTCAACTCACAGAGTTCTACCTGCCTTTGGATAGAGCAGTTCTGAAACCCTCTTTTTGTAGAATCTGCAAGTGGATATTTGGAGCGCTTTGAGGCCTATGCTGCAAAAGGAAATATCATTGCATAAAAGCTAGATGGAAGCATTCTCAGAAACTTCTTTGTGATGAGTGCATTCAACTCACAGAGTTGAACCTTCCTTTTGATAGACCAGTTTTGAAACACTGTTTTTGTAGAATCCGCAAGTGGATATTTGGAGCTCCTTGAGGCTTATGCTGGAAAAGGAGATATCTTCATATACAAACTAGACAGAAGCATTTTCAGAAACATCTATGTCATGTGGGGATTGAACTCACAGAGTTGAACATTCCTTTTCATGGAGCAGTTCTGCAACACTCTTTTTGTGGAAACTGCCAGTGGATATCGGGTGCGATGGCGGCATCTATCGGAAAAGGAAATACATGCAGATGAAAACTGGGTAGAATCATTCTGAGAAACTGTTTTCTGATGAGGGCATTCAACTCACAGACTTGAACCTTCGTTTTCAAAGAGCAGTTTTGAAACACTGTTTTCGTAGAATCCGCAAGTGGATATTTGGGGCGCTTTGAGTCCTATGCTGGGAAATGAAATCTCTTCACCTAAAAACTAGACAGAAGCCTTCTCAGAAACTTCTTCACGATATGTGCATTCAACTCACAGAGTTGAACCTTTCTTTTCACAGAGCAGTTTTGAAACACACTTTTGGTAAAATCTGCAAGTGGATATTTGGAGCGATTTCAGGCCAATGCTAGAAAAGGAAATATCTTCACACAAATACTAGACAGAAGCATTCTCAGAAACTTCTGTGTGATGAGTGCATTCAATTCACAGACTTGAACGTTCCTTTTGACGGAACAGTTTTGAAACACTCCTTTGGCAGGATCTGCAAGTGTTTATTTGGAGCGCTTTGAGGCCTATGTTGGAAAAGGAAATATCCTCACCTAAAAACTAGACAGAAGCATTCTCAGAAACTTCTTTGTGGTGATTGCATTCTACTCACAGAGTTGAACCTTCCTTTTGATAGAACAGTTTCGAAACACTCTTTTTGTAGAATCTGCAAGTGGATATTTGGAGCGCTTTGAGGCCTATGCTGGGAAATGAAATATCTTCACCTGAAAACTAGACAGAAGCACTCTGAGAAACTTCTTTGTGATGAGTGCATTCAACTCACAGACTTGAACGTTCCTTTTGACAGAACAGTTTTGAAACACTAAGTTTGTAGCATCCGCAATTGTTTATTCGGAGCACCTTGAGGCCTATGTTGGAAAAGGGAATATCTTCCCATAAAAACTAGAGAGAAGCCTTCTCAGAAACTTCTTTGTGATGAGTGCATGCAACTCACAGAGTTGAACCTACTAATTGACAGAGAAGTTTGGAAGCACTCTGTTTGTAGAATCTGCAAGTGGATATTTGTTGCGCTTTGAGGCCTATGCTGGAAAAGGAAATATCTTCACATAAAAACTAGACAGAAGCATTCTCAGAAAGTTCCTTGTGCTGAGTGCATTCAACTCACAGACTTGAACCTTCTTTTTGAAAGAGCAGTTTTGAAAGACTCTTTTTGTAAAATCTGCAGATGGATATTTGGAGCACTTTGAGGCCTATGCTGGGAAATGGAATATCTTCACCTAAAAACTAGACAGAAGCATTCTCAGAAAGTTCTTCTCGATGCGTGCATTCAACTCACAGAGTTGAACCTGTCTTCTGATAGAGCAGTGTGGAAACACTCTTTTTGTGAAATCTGCAAGTGGATATTTCCAGCGATTTGTGGCCTATGCAAGGAAAAGGAAATATCTTCACACAAAAACTAGACAGCAGCATTCTCAGAAACTTCTTTGTGAGGACTGCATTCAACTCACACACTTGAACGTTCCTTTTGATAGAAGAGTTTGGAAACACTCCTTCAGTACAATCTGCAAGTGTTTATTCGGAGCCCTTTGGGGCCTATGTTGGAAAAGGAACTATCTCCACATAAAAACTAGAAAGCAGCACTCTCAGAAACTACTTTGTGATGAGTGCATTCTACTCACAGACTTGAACTTTCCTTTTGATAGAACAGTTTTGAAACACTCCTTTTGTAGAATCTGCAAGTGTTTATTGGGAGCTCTTTGAGGCTTACGCTGGAAAAGGATATATCTTCACATTAACACTAGACAGCAGCATTGTCAGAAACCTCTTTGAGATGAGTGCATTCAACTCACAGACTTGAAAGTTCCCTGTGATAGAACAGTTTTGAAACACTCCTTTTGTAGAATCTTCAAGTGTTTATACGGAGACCTTTGAGGCTTATGCTGGAAAAGGTTATATCTTCACATAAACACTAGACAGAAGCTTTCTCGGAAACTTCTTTGTAAAGAGTGCATTCAACTCACAGATTTGAACCTACCAATCGATAGAGAAGTTTCGAAACACCCTTTTTATAGGATCTGCAAGTGAATATTTGGAGAGATTTGAGGCCTATGCTTTAAATGGAAACATCTTCTCATGAAAACTAGACAGAAGCATTCTCAGAAACGTCTTCGTGATGAGTGCATTCAACTCACAGACTTGAAGCTTCCTTTTGAAAGAGCAGTTTTGGAACACTCTTCTGTAAGATCTGCAAGTGGATATATGGAGCGCTTTGAGGCCTATGCTGGAAAAGGAAATATCCTCACATAAAAACTGGACAGAAGCATTCTCAGAAACTTCTTTGTGATGTGGGCGTTGAACTCACGGAGTCGAACCGTTCTTTTGATAGAGAAGTTTTGAAACACTCTTTTAGTAGAATCTTCACGAGGATGGATGGGGTGCTTCGAGGCCTATCCTGGAAAAGGAAATATCTTCACGTAGAAAGTAGACAAAAGCATTCTCAGAAAGTTCCCTGTGCTTTGTGCACTCAACTCACAGAGTTCTACCTGCCTTTGGATAGAGCAGTTCTGAAACCCTCTTTTTGTAGAATCTGCAAGTGGATATTTGGAGCGCTTTGAGGCCTATGCTGCAAAAGGAAATATCATTGCATAAAAGCTAGATGGAAGCATTCTCAGAAACTTCTTTGTGATGAGTGCATTCAACTCACAGAGTTGAACCTTCCTTTTGATAGACCAGTTTTGAAACACTGTTTTTGTAGAATCCGCAAGTGGATATTTGGAGCTCCTTGAGGCTTATGCTGGAAAAGGAGATATCTTCATACACAAACTAGACAGAAGCATTTTCAGAAACATCTATGTCATGTGGGGATTGAACTCACAGAGTTGAACATTCCTTTCCATGGAGCAGTTCTGCAACACTCTTTTTGTGGAAACTGCCAGTGGATATAGGGTGCGATGGCGGCATCTATCGGAAAAGGAAATACATGCAGATGAAAACTGGGTAGAATCATTCTGAGAAACTGTTTTCTGATGAGGGCATTCAACTCACAGACTTGTACCTTCGTTTTCAAAGAGCAGTTTTGAAACACTGTTTTCGTAGAATCCGCAAGTGGATATTTGGGGCGCTTTGAGTCCTATGCTGGGAAATGAAATCTCTTCAACTAAAAACTAGACAGAAGCCTTCTCAGAAACTTCTTCACGATATGTGCATTCAACTCACAGAGTTGAACCTTTCTTTTCACAGAGCAGTTTTGAAACACACTTTTGGTAAAATCTGCAAGTGGATATTTGGAGCGATTTCAGGCCTATGCTAGAAAAGGAAATATCTTCACACAAATACTAGACAGAAGCATTCTCAGAAACTTCTGTGTGATGAGTGCATTCAATTCACAGACTTGAACGTTCCTTTTGACGGAACAGTTTTGAAACACTCCTTTGGCAGGATCTGCAAGTGTTTATTTGGAGCGCTTTGAGGCCTATGTTGGGAAAGGAAATATCCTCACCTAAAAACTAGAGAGAAGCATTCTCAGAAACTTCTTTGTGGTGATTGCATTCTACTCACAGAGTTGAACCTTCCTTTTGATAGAACAGTTTCGAAGCACTCTTTTTGTAGAATCTGCAAGTGGATATTGGGAGCGCTTTGAGGCCTATGCTGGGAAATGAAATATCTTCACCTGAAAACTAGACAGAAGCATTCTGAGAAACTTCTTTGTGATGAGTGCATTCAACTCACAGACTTGAACGTTCCTTTTGACAGAACAGTTTTGAAACACTAAGTTTGTAGCATCCGCAAGTGTTTATTCGGAGCACCTTGAGGCCTATGTTGGAAAAGGGAATATCTTCCCATAAAAACTAGAGAGAAGCATTCCCAGAAACTTCTTTGTGATGAGTGCATTCAACTCACAGAGTTGAACCTACTAATTGACAGAGAAGTTTGGAAACACTCTGTTTGTAGAATCTGCAAGTGGATATTTGTTGCGCTTTGAGGCCTATGCTGGAAAAGGAAATATCTTCACATAAAAACTAGACAGAAGCATTCTCAGAAAGTTCCTTGTGCTGAGTGCATTCAACTCACAGACTTGAACCTTCTTTTTGAAAGAGCAGTTTTGAAAGACTCTTTTTGTAAAATCTGCAGATGGATATTTGGAGCACTTTGAGGCCTATGCTGGGAAATGGAATATCTTCACCTAAAAACTAGACAGAAGCATTCTCAGAAAGTTCTTCTCGATGCGTGCATTCAACTCACAGAGTTGAACCTGTCTTCTGATAGAGCAGTGCGGAAACACTCTTTTTGTGAAATCTGCAAGTGGATATTTCCAGCGATTTGTGGCCTATGCAAGGAAAAGGAAATATCTTCACACAAAAACTAGACAGCAGCATTCTCAGAAACTTCTTTGTGAGGACTGCATTCAACTCACACACTTGAACGTTCCTTTTGATAGAAGAGTTTGGAAACACTCCTTCAGTACAATCTGCAAGTGTTTATTCGGAGCGCTTTGGGGCCTAGGTTGGAAAAGGAAATATCTCCACATAAAAACTAGAAAGCAGCACTCTCAGAAACTGCTTTGTGATGAGTGCATTCTACTCACAGACTTGAACTTTCCTTTTGATAGAACAGTTTTGAAACACTCCTTTTGTAGAATCTGCAAGTGTTTATTGGGAGCCCTTTGAGGCTTACGCTGGAAAAGGATATATCTTCACATTAACACTAGACAGCAGCATTGTCAGAAACGTCTTAGAGATGAGTGCATTCACCTCACAGACTTGAACGTTCCCTTTGATAGAGCAGTTTTGAAACACTCCTTTTGTAGAATCTTCAAGTGTTTATTCGGAGCCCTTTGAGGCTTATGCTGGAAAAGGTTATATCTTCACATAAACACTAGACAGAAGCTTTCTCGGAAACTTCTTTGTAAAGAGTGCATTCAACTCACAGATTTGAACCTACCAATCGATAGAGAAGTTTCGAAACACCCTTTTTATAGGATCTGCAAGTGAATATTTGGAGAGATTTCAGGCCTATGCTTTAAATGGAAACATCTTCTCATGAAAACTAGACAGAAGCATTCTCAGAAACGTCTTCGTGATGAGTGCATTCAACTCACAGACTTGAAGCTTCCTTTTGAAAGAGCAGTTTTGGAACACTCTTCTGTAAGATCTGCAAGTGGATATATGGAGCGCTTTGAGGCCTATGCTGGAAAAGGAAATATCCTCACATAAATACTGGACAGAAGCATTCTCAGAAACTTCTTTGTGATGTGGGCGTTGAACTCATGGAGTCGAACCTTTCTTTGGATAGAGAAGTTTTGAAACACTCTTTTAGTAGAATCTTCACGTGGATGGATGGAGTGCTTTGAGGCCTATCCTGGAAAAGGAAATATCTTCACGTAGAAAGTAGACAAAAGCATTCTCAGAAAGTTCCCTGTGCTTTGTGCATTCAACTCACAGAGTTCTACCTGCCTTTGGATAGAGCAGTTCTGAAACCCTCTTTTTGTAGAATCTGCAAGTGGATATTTGGAGCGCTTTGAGGCCTATGCTGCAAAAGGAAATATCATTGCATAAAAGCTAGATGGAAGAATTCTCAGAAACTTCTTTGTGATGAGTGCATTCAACTCACAGAGTTGAACCTTCCTTTTGATAGACCAGTTTTGAAACACTGTTTTTGTAGAATCCGCAAGTGGATATTTGGAGCTCCTTGAGGCTTATGCTGGAAAAGGAGATATCTTCATATACAAACTAGACAGAAGCATTTTCAGAAACATCTATGTCATGTGGGGATTGAACTCACAGAGTTGAACATTCCTTTTCATGGAGCAGTTCTGCAACACTCTTTTTGTGGAAACTGCCAGTGGATATCAGGTGCGATGGCGGCATCTATCGGAAAAGGAAATACATGCAGATGAAAACTGGGTAGAATCATTCTGAGAAACTGTTTTCTGATGAGGGCATTCAACTCACAGACTTGAACCTTCGTTTTCAAAGAGCAGTTTTGAAACACTGTTTTCGTAGAATCCGCAAGTGGATATTTGGGGCGCTTTGAGTCCTATGCTGGGAAATGAAATCTCTTCACCTAAAAACTAGACAGAAGCCTTCTCAGAAACTTCTTCACGATATGTGCATTCAACTCACAGAGTTGAACCTTTCTTTTCACAGAGCAGTTTTGAAACACACTTTTGGTAAAATCTGCAAGTGGATATTTGGAGCGATTTCAGGCCAATGCTAGAAAAGGAAATATCTTCACACAAATACTAGACAGAAGCATTCTCAGAAACTTCTGTGTGATGAGTGCATTCAATTCACAGACTTGAACGTTCCTTTTGACGGAACAGTTTTGAAACACTCCTTTGGCAGGATCTGCAAGTGTTTATTTGGAGCGCTTTGAGGCCTATGTTGGAAAAGGAAATATCCTCACCTAAAAACTAGACAGAAGCATTCTCAGAAACTTCTTTGTGGTGATTGCATTCTACTCACAGAGTTGAACCTTCCTTTTGATAGAACAGTTTCGAAGCACTCTTTTTGTAGAATCTGCAAGTGGATATTGGGAGCGCTTTGAGGCCTATGCTGGGAAATGAAATATCTTCACCTGAAAACTAGACAGAAGCATTCTGAGAAACTTCTTTGTGATGAGTGCATTCAACTCACAGACTTGAACGTTCCTTTTGACAGAACAGTTTTGAAACACTAAGTTTGTAGCATCCGCAAGTGTTTATTCGGAGCACCTTGAGGCCTATGTTGGAAAAGGGAATATCTTCCCATAAAAACTAGAGAGAAGCATTCTCAGAAACTTCTTTGTGATGAGTGCATTCAACTCACAGAGTTGAACCTACTAATTGACAGAGAAGTTTGGAAACACTCTGTTTGTAGAATCTGCAAGTGGATATTTGTTGCGCTTTGAGGCCTATGCTGGAAAAGGAAATATCTTCACATAAAAACTAGACAGAAGCATTCTCAGAAAGTTCCTTGTGCTGAGTGCATTCAACTCACAGACTTGAACCTTCTTTTTGAAAGAGCAGTTTTGAAAGACTCTTTTTGTAAAATCTGCAGATGGATATTTGGAGCACTTTGAGGCCTATGCTGGGAAATGGAATATCTTCACCTAAAAACTAGACAGAAGCATTCTCAGAAAGTTCTTCTCGATGCGTGCATTCAACTCACAGAGTTGAACCTGTCTTCTGATAGAGCAGTGTGGACACACTCTTTTTGTGAAATCTGCAAGTGGATATTTCCAGCGATTTGTGGCCTATGCAAGGAAAAGGAAATATCTTCACACAAAACCTAGACAGCAGCATTCTCAGAAACTTCTTTGTGAGGAGTGCATTCAACTCACACACTTGAACGTTCCTTTTGATAGAAGAGTTTGGAAACACTCCTTCAGTACAATCTGCAAGTGTTTATTCGGAGCGCTTTGGGGCCTAGGTTGGAAAAGGAAATATCTCCACATAAAAACTAGAAAGCAGCACTCTCAGAAACTGCTTTGTGATGAGTGCATTCTACTCACAGACTTGAACTTTCCTTTTGATAGAACAGTTTTGAAACACTCCTTTTGTAGAATCTGCAAGTGTTTATTGGGAGCCCTTTGAGGCTTACGCTGGAAAAGGATATATCTTCACATTAACACTAGACAGCAGCATTGTCAGAAACCTCTTAGAGATGAGTGCATTCACCTCACAGACTTGAACGTTCCCTTTGATAGAGCAGTTTTGAAACACTCCTTTTGTAGAATCTTCAAGTGTTTATTCGGAGCCCTTTGAGGCTTATGCTGGAAAAGGTTATATCTTCACATAAACACTAGACAGAAGCTTTCTCGGAAACTTCTTTGTAAAGAGTGCATTCAACTCACAGATTTGAACCTACCAATCGATAGAGAAGTTTCGAAACACCCTTTTTATAGGATCTGCAAGTGAATATTTGGAGAGATTTGAGGCCTATGCTTTAAATGGAAACATCTTCTCATGAAAACTAGACAGAAGCATTCTCAGAAACGTCTTCGTGATGAGTGCATTCAACTCACAGACTTGAAGCTTCCTTTTGAAAGAGCAGTTTTGGAACACTCTTCTGTAAGATCTGCAAGTGGATATATGGAGCGCTTTGAGGCCTATGCTGGAAAAGGAAATATCCTCACATAAATACTGGACAGAAGCATTCTCAGAAACTTCTTTGTGATGTGGGCGTTGAACTCACGGAGTCGAACCTTTCTTTGGATAGAGAAGTTTTGAAACACTCTTTTAGTAGAATCTTCACGTGGATGGATGGAGTGCTTTGAGGCCTATCCTGGAAAAGGAAATATCTTCACGTAGAAAGTAGACAAAAGCATTCTCAGAAAGTTCCCTGTGCTTTGTGCATTCAACTCACAGAGTTCTACCTGCCTTTGGATAGAGCAGTTCTGAAACCCTCTTTTTGTAGAATCTGCAAGTGGATATTTGGAGCGCTTTGAGGCCTATGCTGCAAAAGGAAATATCATTGCATAAAAGCTAGATGGAAGCATTCTCAGAAACTTCTTTGTGATGAGTGCATTCAACTCACAGAGTTGAACCTTCCTTTTGATAGACCAGTTTTGAAACACTGTTTTTGTAGAATCCGCAAGTGGATATTTGGAGCTCCTTGAGGCTTATGCTGGAAAAGGAGATATCTTCATATACAAACTAGACAGAAGCATTTTCAGAAACATCTATGTCATGTGGGGATTGAACTCACAGAGTTGAACATTCCTTTTCATGGAGCAGTTCTGCAACACTCTTTTTGTGGAAACTGCCAGTGGATATCGGGTGCGATGGCGGCATCTATCGGAAAAGGAAATACATGCAGATGAAAACTGGGTAGAATCATTCTGAGAAACTGTTTTCTGATGAGGGCATTCAACTCACAGACTTGAACCTTCGTTTTCAAAGAGCAGTTTTGAAACACTGTTTTCGTAGAATCCGCAAGTGGATATTTGGGGCGCTTTGAGTCCTATGCTGGGAAATGAAATCTCTTCACCTAAAAACTAGACAGAAGCCTTCTCAGAAACTTCTTCACGATATGTGCATTCAACTCACAGAGTTGAACCTTTCTTTTCACAGAGCAGTTTTGAAACACACTTTTGGTAAAATCTGCAAGTGGATATTTGGAGCGATTTCAGGCCAATGCTAGAAAAGGAAATATCTTCACACAAATACTAGACAGAAGCATTCTCAGAAACTTCTGTGTGATGAGTGCATTCAATTCACAGACTTGAACGTTCCTTTTGACGGAACAGTTTTGAAACACTCCTTTGGCAGGATCTGCAAGTGTTTATTTGGAGCGCTTTGAGGCCTATGTTGGGAAAGGAAATATCCTCACCTAAAAACTAGAGAGAAGCATTCTCAGAAACTTCTTTGTGGTGATTGCATTCTACTCACAGAGTTGAACCTTCCTTTTGATAGAACAGTTTCGAAGCACTCTTTTTGTAGAGTCTGCAAGTGGATATTGGGAGCGCTTTGAGGCCTATGCTGGGAAATGAAATATCTTCACCTGAAAACTAGACAGAAGCATTCTGAGAAACTTCTTTGTGATGAGTGCATTCAACTCACAGACTTGAACGTTCCTTTTGACAGAACAGTTTTGAAACACTAAGTTTGTAGCATCCGCAAGTGTTTATTCGGAGCACCTTGAGGCCTATGTTGGAAAAGGGAATATCTTCCCATAAAAACTAGAGAGAAGCATTCTCAGAAACTTCTTTGTGATGAGTGCATTCAACTCACAGAGTTGAACCTACTAATTGACAGAGAAGTTTGGAAACACTCTGTTTGTAGAATCTGCAAGTGGATATTTGTTGCGCTTTGAGGCCTATGCTGGAAAAGGAAATATCTTCACATAAAAACTAGACAGAAGCATTCTCAGAAAGTTCCTTGTGCTGAGTGCATTCAACTCACAGACTTGAACCTTCTTTTTGAAAGAGCAGTTTTGAAAGACTCTTTTTGTAAAATCTGCAGATGGATATTTGGAGCACTTTGAGGCCTATGCTGGGAAATGGAATATCTTCACCTAAAAACTAGACAGAAGCATTCTCAGAAAGTTCTTCTCGATGCGTGCATTCAACTCACAGAGTTGAACCTGTCTTCTGATAGAGCAGTGTGGAAACACTCTTTTTGTGAAATCTGCAAGTGGATATTTCCAGCGATTTGTGGCCTATGCAAGGAAAAGGAAATATCTTCACACAAAAACTAGACAGCAGCATTCTCAGAAACTTCTTTGTGAGGACTGCATTCAACTCACACACTTGAACGTTCCTTTTGATAGAAGAGTTTGGAAACACTCCTTCAGTACAATCTGCAAGTGTTTATTCGGAGCGCTTTGGGGCCTAGGTTGGAAAAGGAAATATCTCCACATAAAAACTAGAAAGCAGCACTCTCAGAAACTGCTTTGTGATGAGTGCATTCTACTCACAGACTTGAACTTTCCTTTTGATAGAACAGTTTTGAAACACTCCTTTTGTAGAATCTGCAAGTGTTTATTGGGAGCCCTTTGAGGCTTACGCTGGAAAAGGATATATCTTCACATTAACACTAGACAGCAGCATTGTCAGAAACCTCTTAGAGATGAGTGCATTCACCTCACAGACTTGAACGTTCCCTTTGATAGAGCAGTTTTGAAACACTCCTTTTGTAGAATCTTCAAGTGTTTATTCGGAGCCCTTTGAGGCTTATGCTGGAAAAGGTTATATCTTCACATAAACACTAGACAGAAGCTTTCTCGGAAACTTCTTTGTAAAGAGTGCATTCAACTCACAGATTTGAACCTACCAATCGATAGAGAAGTTTCGAAACACCCTTTTTATAGGATCTGCAAGTGAATATTTGGAGAGATTTGAGGCCTATGCTTTAAATGGAAACATCTTCTCATGAAAACTAGACAGAAGCATTCTCAGAAACGTCTTCGTGATGAGTGCATTCAACTCACAGACTTGAAGCTTCCTTTTGAAAGAGCAGTTTTGGAACACTCTTCTGTAAGATCTGCAAGTGGATATATGGAGCGCTTTGAGGCCTATGCTGGAAAAGGAAATATCCTCACATAAATACTGGACAGAAGCATTCTCAGAAACTTCTTTGTGATGTGGGCGTTGAACTCACGGAGTCGAACCTTTCTTTGGATAGAGAAGTTTTGAAACACTCTTTTAGTAGAATCTTCACGTGGATGGATGGAGTGCTTTGAGGCCTATCCTGGAAAAGGAAATATCTTCACGTAGAAAGTAGACAAAAGCATTCTCAGAAAGTTCCCTGTGCTTTGTGCATTCAACTCACAGAGTTCTACCTGCCTTTGGATAGAGCAGTTCTGAAACCCTCTTTTTGTAGAATCTGCAAGTGGATATTTGGAGCGCTTTGAGGCCTATGCTGCAAAAGGAAATATCATTGCATAAAAGCTAGATGGAAGCATTCTCAGAAACTTCTTTGTGATGAGTGCATTCAACTCACAGAGTTGAACCTTCCTTTTGATAGACCAGTTTTGAAACACTGTTTTTGTAGAATCCGCAAGTGGATATTTGGAGCTCCTTGAGGCTTATGCTGGAAAAGGAGATATCTTCATATACAAACTAGACAGAAGCATTTTCAGAAACATCTATGTCATGTGGGGATTGAACTCACAGAGTTGAACATTCCTTTTCATGGAGCAGTTCTGCAACACTCTTTTTGTGGAAACTGCCAGTGGATATCGGGTGCGATGGCGGCATCTATCGGAAAAGGAAATACATGCAGATGAAAACTGGGTAGAATCATTCTGAGAAACTGTTTTCTGATGAGGGCATTCAACTCACAGACTTGAAACTTCGTTTTCAAAGAGCAGTTTTGAAACACTGTTTTCGTAGAATCCGCAAGTGGATATTTGGGGCGCTTTGAGTCCTATGCTGGGAAATGAAATCTCTTCACCTAAAAACTAGACAGAAGCCTTCTCAGAAACTTCTTCACGATATGTGCATTCAACTCACAGAGTTGAACCTTTCTTTTCACAGAGCAGTTTTGAAACACACTTTTGGTAAAATCTGCAAGTGGATATTTGGAGCGATTTCAGGCCAATGCTAGAAAAGGAAATATCTTCACACAAATACTAGACAGAAGCATTCTCAGAAACTTCTGTGTGATGAGTGCATTCAATTCACAGACTTGAACGTTCCTTTTGACGGAACAGTTTTGAAACACTCCTTTGGCAGGATCTGCAAGTGTTTATTTGGAGCGCTTTGAGGCCTATGTTGGAAAAGGAAATATCCTCACCTAAAAACTAGACAGAAGCATTCTCAGAAACTTCTTTGTGGTGATTGCATTCTACTCACAGAGTTGAACCTTCCTTTTGATAGAACAGTTTCGAAACACTCTTTTTGTAGAATCTGCAAGTGGATATTTGGAGCGCTTTGAGGCCTATGCTGGGAAATGAAATATCTTCACCTGAAAACTAGACAGAAGCACTCTGAGAAACTTCTTTGTGATGAGTGCATTCAACTCACAGACTTGAACGTTCCTTTTGACAGAACAGTTTTGAAACACTAAGTTTGTAGCATCCGCAATTGTTTATTCGGAGCACCTTGAGGCCTATGTTGGAAAAGGGAATATCTTCCCATAAAAACTAGAGAGAAGCCTTCTCAGAAACTTCTTTGTGATGAGTGCATGCAACTCACAGAGTTGAACCTACTAATTGACAGAGAAGTTTGGAAGCACTCTGTTTGTAGAATCTGCAAGTGGATATTTGTTGCGCTTTGAGGCCTATGCTGGAAAAGGAAATATCTTCACATAAAAACTAGACAGAAGCATTCTCAGAAAGTTCCTTGTGCTGAGTGCATTCAACTCACAGACTTGAACCTTCTTTTTGAAAGAGCAGTTTTGAAAGACTCTTTTTGTAAAATCTGCAGATGGATATTTGGAGCACTTTGAGGCCTATGCTGGGAAATGGAATATCTTCACCTAAAAACTAGACAGAAGCATTCTCAGAAAGTTCTTCTCGATGCGTGCATTCAACTCACAGAGTTGAACCTGTCTTCTGATAGAGCAGTGTGGAAACACTCTTTTTGTGAAATCTGCAAGTGGATATTTCCAGCGATTTGTGGCCTATGCAAGGAAAAGGAAATATCTTCACACAAAAACTAGACAGCAGCATTCTCAGAAACTTCTTTGTGAGGACTGCATTCAACTCACACACTTGAACGTTCCTTTTGATAGAAGAGTTTGGAAACACTCCTTCAGTACAATCTGCAAGTGTTTATTCGGAGCGCTTTGGGGCCTAGGTTGGAAAAGGAAATATCTCCACATAAAAACTAGAAAGCAGCACTCTCAGAAACTGCTTTGTGATGAGTGCATTCTACTCACAGACTTGAACTTTCCTTTTGATAGAACAGTTTTGAAACACTCCTTTTGTAGAATCTGCAAGTGTTTATTGGGAGCCCTTTGAGGCTTACGCTGGAAAAGGATATATCTTCACATTAACACTAGACAGCAGCATTGTCAGAAACCTCTTAGAGATGAGTGCATTCACCTCACAGACTTGAACGTTCCCTTTGATAGAACAGTTTTGAAACACTCCTTTTGTAGAATCTTCAAGTGTTTATTCGGAGCCCTTTGAGGCTTATGCTGGAAAAGGTTATATCTTCACATAAACACTAGACAGAAGCTTTCTCGGAAACTTCTTTGTCAACAGTGCATTCAACTCACAGATTTGAACCTACCAATCGATAGAGAAGTTTTGAAACACCCTTTTTATAGGATCTGCAAGTGAATATTTGGAGAGATTTGAGGCCTATGCTTTAAATGGAAACATCTTCTCATGAAAACTAGACAGAAGCATTCTCAGAAACGTCTTCGTGATGAGTGCATTCAACTCACAGACTTGAAGCTTCCTTTTGAAAGAGCAGTTTTGGAACACTCTTCTGTAAGATCTGCAAGTGGATATATGGAGCGCTTTGAGGCCTATGCTGGAAAAGGAAATATCCTCACATAAAAACTGGACAGAAGCATTCTCAGAAACTTCTTTGTGATGTGGGCGTTGAACTCACGGAGTTGAACCTTTCTTTGGATAGAGAAGTTTTGAAACACTCTTTTAGTAGAATCTTCATGTGGATGGATGGAGTGCTTTGAGGCCTATCCTGGAAAAGGAAATATCTTCACGTAGAAACTAGACAAAAGCATTCTCAGAAAGTTCCCTGTGCTTTGTGCATTCAACTCACAGAGTTCTACCTGCCTTTGGATAGAGCAGTTCTGAAACCCTCTTTTTGTAGAATCTGCAAGTGGATATTTGGAGCGCTTTGAGGCCTATGCTGCAAAAGGAAATATCATTGCATAAAAGCTAGATGGAAGCATTCTCAGAAACTTCTTTGTGATGAGTGCATTCAACTCACAGAGTTGAACCTTCCTTTTGATAGACCAGCTTTGAAACACTGTTTTTGTAGTATCCGCAAGTGGATATTTGGAGCTCCTTGAGGCTTATGCTGGAAAAGGAGATATCTTCATATACAAACTAGACAGAAGCATTTTCAGAAACATCTATGTCATGTGGGGATTGAACTCACAGAGTTGAACATTCCTTTTCATGGAGCAGTTCTGCAACACTCTTTTTGTGGAAACTGCCAGTGGATATAGGGTGCGATGGCGGCATCTAGCGGAAAAGGAAATACATGCAGATGAAAACTGGGTAGAATCATTCTGAGAAACCGTTTTCTGATGAGGGCATTCAACTCACAGACTTGAACCTTCGTTTTCAAAGAGCAGTTTTGAAACACTGTTTTCGTAGAATCCGCAAGTGGATATTTGGGGCGCTTTGAGTCCTATGCTGGGAAATGAAATCTCTTCACCTAAAAACTAGACAGAAGCCTTCTCAGAAACTTCTTCACGATATGTGCATTCAACTCACAGAGTTGAACCTTTCTTTTCACAGAGCAGTTTTGAAACACACTTTTGGTAAAATCTGCAAGTGGATATTTGGAGCGATTTCAGGCCTATGCTAGAAAAGGAAATATCTTCACACAAATACTAGACAGAAGCATTCTCAGAAACTTCTGTGTGATGAGTGCATTCAATTCACAGACTTGAACGTTCCTTTTGACGGAAGAGTTTTGAAACACTCCTTTGGCAGGATCTGCAAGTGTTTATTTGGAGCGCTTTGAGGCCTATGTTGGGAAAGGAAATATCCTCACCTAAAAACTAGAGAGAAGCATTCTCAGAAACTTCTTTGTGGTGATTGCATTCTACTCACAGAGTTGAACCTTCCTTTTGATAGAACAGTTTCGAAGCACTCTTTTTGTAGAATCTGCAAGTGGATATTTGGAGCGCTTTGAGGCCTACGCTGGGAAATGAAATATCTTCACCTGAAAACTAGGCAGAAGCATTCTGAGAAACTTCTTTGTGATGAGTGCATTCAACTCACAGACTTGAACGTTCCTTTTGACAGAACAGTTTTGAAACACTAAGTTTGTAGCATCCGCAAGTGTTTATTCGGAGCACCTTGAGGCCTATGTTGGAAAAGGGAATATCTTCCCATAAAAACTAGAGAGAAGCATTCTCAGAAACTTCTTTGTGATGAGTGCATTCAACTCACAGAGTTGAACCTACTAATTGACAGAGAAGTTTGGAAACACTCTGTTTGTAGAATCTGCAAGTGGATATTTGTTGCGCTTTGAGGCCTATGCTGGAAAAGGAAATATCTTCACATAAAAACTAGACAGAAGCATTCTCAGAAAGCTCCTTGTGCTGAGTGCATTCAACTCACAGACTTGAACCTTCTTTTTGAAAGAGCAGTTTTGAAAGACTCTTTTTGTAAAATCTGCAGATGGATATTTGGAGCACTTTGAGGCCTATGCTGGGAAATGGAATATCTTCACCTAAAAACTAGACAGAAGCATTCTCAGAAAGTTCTTCTCGATGCGTGCATTCAACTCACAGAGTTGAACCTGTCTTCTGATAGAGCAGTGTGGAAACACTCTTTTTGTGAAATCTGCAAGTGGATATTTCCAGCGATTTGTGGCCTATGCAAGGAAAAGGAAATATCTTCACACAAAAACTAGACAGCAGCATTCTCAGAAACTTCTTTGTGAGGACTGCATTCAACTCACACACTTGAACGTTCCTTTTGATAGAAGAGTTTGGAAACACTCCTTCAGTACAATCTGCAAGTGTTTATTCGGAGCGCTTTGGGGCCTAGGTTGGAAAAGGAAATATCTCCACATAAAAACTAGAAAGCAGCACTCTCAGAAACTGCTTTGTGATGAGTGCATTCTACTCACAGACTTGAACTTTCCTTTTGATAGAACAGTTTTGAAACACTCCTTTTGTAGAATCTGCAAGTGTTTATTGGGAGCCCTTTGAGGCTTACGCTGGAAAAGGATATATCTTCACATTAACACTAGACAGCAGCATTGTCAGAAACCTCTTAGAGATGAGTGCATTCACCTCACAGACTTGAACGTTCCCTTTGATAGAACAGTTTTGAAACACTCCTTTTGTAGAATCTTCAAGTGTTTATTCGGAGCCCTTTGAGGCTTATGCTGGAAAAGGTTATATCTTCACATAAACACTAGACAGAAGCTTTCTCGGAAACTTCTTTGTAAACAGTGCATTCAACTCACAGATTTGAACCTACCAATCGATAGAGAAGTTTCGAAACACCCTTTTTATAGGATCTGCAAGTGAATATTTGGAGAGATTTGAGGCCTATGCTTTAAATGGAAACATCTTCTCATGAAAACTAGACAGAAGCATTCTCAGAAACGTCTTCGTGATGAGTGCATTCAACTCACAGACTTGAAGCTTCCTTTTGAAAGAGCAGTTTTGGAACACTCTTCTGTAAGATCTGCAAGTGGATATATGGAGCGCTTTGAGGCCTATGCTGGAAAAGGAAATATCCTCACATAAAAACTGGACAGAAGCATTCTCAGAAACTTCTTTGTGATGTGGGCGTTGAACTCACGGAGTTGAACCTTTCTTTGGATAGAGAAGTTTTGAAACACTCTTTTAGTAGAATCTTCATGTGGATGGATGGAGTGCTTTGAGGCCTATCCTGGAAAAGGAAATATCTTCACGTAGAAACTAGACAAAAGCATTCTCAGAAAGTTCCCTGTGCTTTGTGCATTCAACTCACAGAGTTCTACCTGCCTTTGGATAGAGCAGTTCTGAAACCCTCTTTTTGTAGAATCTGCAAGTGGATATTTGGAGCGCTTTGAGGCCTATGCTGCAAAAGGAAATATCATTGCATAAAAGCTAGATGGAAGCATTCTCAGAAACTCCTTTGTGATGAGTGCATTCAACTCACAGAGTTGAACCTTCCTTTTGATAGACCAGTTTTGAAACACTGTTTTTGTAGAATCCGCAAGTGGATATTTGGAGCTCCTTGAGGCTTATGCTGGAAAAGGAGATATCTTCATATACAAACTAGACAGAAGCATTTTCAGAAACATCTATGTCATGTGGGGATTGAACTCACAGAGTTGAACATTCCTTTTCATGGAGCAGTTCTGCAACACTCTTTTTGTGGAAACTGCCAGTGGATATAGGGTGCGATGGCGGCATCTAGCGGAAAAGGAAATACATGCAGATGAAAACTGGGTAGAATCATTCTGAGAAACCGTTTTCTGATGAGGGCATTCAACTCACAGACTTGAACCTTCGTTTTCAAAGAGCAGTTTTGAAACACTGTTTTCGTAGAATCCGCAGGTGGATATTTGGGGCGCTTTGAGTCCTATGCTGGGAAATGAAATCTCTTCACGTAAAAACTAGACAGAAGCCTTCTCAGAAACTTCTTCACGATATGTGCATCCAACTCACAGAGTTGAACCTTTCTTTTCACAGAGCAGTTTTGAAACACACTTTTGGTAAAATCTGCAAGTGGATATTTGGAGCGATTTCAGGCCTATGCTAGAAAAGGAAATATCTTCACACAAATACTAGACAGAAGCATTCTCAGAAACTTCTGTGTGATGAGTGCATTCAATTCACAGACTTGAACGTTCCTTTTGACGGAACAGTTTTGAAACACTCCTTTGGCAGGATCTGCAAGTGTTTATTTGGAGCGCTTTGAGGCCTATGTTGGGAAAGGAAATATCCTCACCTAAAAACTAGACAGAAGCATTCTCAGAAACTTCTTTGTGGTGATTGCATTCTACTCACAGAGTTGAACCTTCCTTTTGATAGAACAGTTTCGAAACACTCTTTTTGTAGAATCTGCAAGTGGATATTGGGAGCGCTTTGAGGCCTATGCTGGGAAATGAAATATCTTCACCTGAAAACCAGACAGAAGCATTCTGAGAAACTTCTTTGTGATGAGTGCATTCAACTCACAGACTTGAACGTTCCTTTTGACAGAACAGTTTTGAAACACTAAGTTTGTAGCATCCGCAAGTGTTTATTCGGAGCACCTTGAGGCCTATGTTGGAAAAGGGAATATCTTCCCATAAAAACTAGAGAGAAGCATTCCCAGAAACTTCTTTGTGATGAGTGCATTCAACTCACAGAGTTGAACCTACTAATTGACAGAGAAGTTTGGAAACACTCTGTTTGTAGAATCTGCAAGTGGATATTTGTTGCGCTTTGAGGCCTATGCTGGAAAAGGAAATATCTTCACATAAAAACTAGACAGAAGCATTCTCAGAAAGCTCCTTGTGCTGAGTGCATTCAACTCACAGACTTGAACCTTCTTTTTGAAAGAGCAGTTTTGAAAGACTCTTTTTGTAAAATCTGCAGATGGATATTTGGAGCACTTTGAGGCCTATGCTGGGAAATGGAATATCTTCACCTAAAAACTAGACAGAAGCATTCTCAGAAAGTTCTTCTCGATGCGTGCATTCAACTCACAGAGTTGAACCTGTCTTCTGATAGAGCAGTGTGGAAACACTCTTTTTGTGAAATCTGCAAGTGGATATTTCCAGCGATTTGTGGCCTATGCAAGGAAAAGGAAATATCTTCACACAAAAACTAGACAGCAGCATTCTCAGAAACTTCTTTGTGAGGACTGCATTCAACTCACACTTGAACGTTCCTTTTGATAGAAGAGTTTGGAAACACTCCTTCAGTACAATCTGCAAGTGTTTATTCGGAGCGCTTTGGGGCCTAGGTTGGAAAAGGAAATATCTCCACATAAAAACTAGAAAGCAGCACTCTCAGAAACTGCTTTGTGATGAGTGCATTCTACTCACAGACTTGAACTTTCCTTTTGATAGAACAGTTTTGAAACACTCCTTTTGTAGAATCTGCAAGTGTTTATTGGGAGCCCTTTGAGGCTTACGCTGGAAAAGGATATATCTTCACATTAACACTAGACAGCAGCATTGTCAGAAACCTCTTAGAGATGAGTGCATTCACCTCACAGACTTGAACGTTCCCTTTGATAGAACAGTTTTGAAACACTCCTTTTGTAGAATCTTCAAGTGTTTATTCGGAGCCCTTTGAGGCTTATGCTGGAAAAGGTTATATCTTCACATAAACACTAGACAGAAGCTTTCTCGGAAACTTCTTTGTCAACAGTGCATTCAACTCACAGATTTGAACCTACCAATCGATAGAGAAGTTTTGAAACACCCTTTTTATAGGATCTGCAAGTGAATATTTGGAGAGATTTGAGGCCTATGCTTTAAATGGAAACATCTTCTCATGAAAACTAGACAGAAGCATTCTCAGAAACGTCTTCGTGATGAGTGCATTCAACTCACAGACTTGAAGCTTCCTTTTGAAAGAGCAGTTTTGGAACACTCTTCTGTAAGATCTGCAAGTGGATATATGGAGCGCTTTGAGGCCTATGCTGGAAAAGGAAATATCCTCACATAAAAACTGGACAGAAGCATTCTCAGAAACTTCTTTGTGATGTGGGCGTTGAACTCACGGAGTTGAACCTTTCTTTGGATAGAGAAGTTTTGAAACACTCTTTTAGTAGAATCTTCATGTGGATGGATGGAGTGCTTTGAGGCCTATCCTGGAAAAGGAAATATCTTCACGTAGAAACTAGACAAAAGCATTCTCAGAAAGTTCCCTGTGCTTTGTGCATTCAACTCACAGAGTTCTACCTGCCTTTGGATAGAGCAGTTCTGAAACCCTCTTTTTGTAGAATCTGCAAGTGGATATTTGGAGCGCTTTGAGGCCTATGCTGCAAAAGGAAATATCATTGCATAAAAGCTAGATGGAAGCATTCTCAGAAACTTCTTTGTGATGAGTGCATTCAACTCACAGAGTTGAACCTTCCTTTTGATAGACCAGCTTTGAAACACTGTTTTTGTAGTATCCGCAAGTGGATATTTGGAGCTCCTTGAGGCTTATGCTGGAAAAGGAGATATCTTCATATACAAACTAGACAGAAGCATTTTCAGAAACATCTATGTCATGTGGGGATTGAACTCACAGAGTTGAACATTCCTTTTCATGGAGCAGTTCTGCAACACTCTTTTTGTGGAAACTGCCAGTGGATATAGGGTGCGATGGCGGCATCTAGCGGAAAAGGAAATACATGCAGATGAAAACTGGGTAGAATCATTCTGAGAAACCGTTTTCTGATGAGGGCATTCAACTCACAGACTTGAACCTTCGTTTTCAAAGAGCAGTTTTGAAACACTGTTTTCGTAGAATCCGCAAGTGGATATTTGGGGCGCTTTGAGTCCTATGCTGGGAAATGAAATCTCTTCACCTAAAAACTAGACAGAAGCCTTCTCAGAAACTTCTTCACGATATGTGCATTCAACTCACAGAGTTGAACCTTTCTTTTCACAGAGCAGTTTTGAAACACACTTTTGGTAAAATCTGCAAGTGGATATTTGGAGCGATTTCAGGCCTATGCTAGAAAAGGAAATATCTTCACACAAATACTAGACAGAAGCATTCTCAGAAACTTCTGTGTGATGAGTGCATTCAATTCACAGACTTGAACGTTCCTTTTGACGGAAGAGTTTTGAAACACTCCTTTGGCAGGATCTGCAAGTGTTTATTTGGAGCGCTTTGAGGCCTATGTTGGGAAAGGAAATATCCTCACCTAAAAACTAGAGAGAAGCATTCTCAGAAACTTCTTTGTGGTGATTGCATTCTACTCACAGAGTTGAACCTTCCTTTTGATAGAACAGTTTCGAAGCACTCTTTTTGTAGAATCTGCAAGTGGATATTTGGAGCGCTTTGAGGCCTACGCTGGGAAATGAAATATCTTCACCTGAAAACTAGGCAGAAGCATTCTGAGAAACTTCTTTGTGATGAGTGCATTCAACTCACAGACTTGAACGTTCCTTTTGACAGAACAGTTTTGAAACACTAAGTTTGTAGCATCCGCAAGTGTTTATTCGGAGCACCTTGAGGCCTATGTTGGAAAAGGGAATATCTTCCCATAAAAACTAGAGAGAAGCATTCTCAGAAACTTCTTTGTGATGAGTGCATTCAACTCACAGAGTTGAACCTACTAATTGACAGAGAAGTTTGGAAACACTCTGTTTGTAGAATCTGCAAGTGGATATTTGTTGCGCTTTGAGGCCTATGCTGGAAAAGGAAATATCTTCACATAAAAACTAGACAGAAGCATTCTCAGAAAGCTCCTTGTGCTGAGTGCATTCAACTCACAGACTTGAACCTTCTTTTTGAAAGAGCAGTTTTGAAAGACTCTTTTTGTAAAATCTGCAGATGGATATTTGGAGCACTTTGAGGCCTATGCTGGGAAATGGAATATCTTCACCTAAAAACTAGACAGAAGCATTCTCAGAAAGTTCTTCTCGATGCGTGCATTCAACTCACAGAGTTGAACCTGTCTTCTGATAGAGCAGTGTGGAAACACTCTTTTTGTGAAATCTGCAAGTGGATATTTCCAGCGATTTGTGGCCTATGCAAGGAAAAGGAAATATCTTCACACAAAAACTAGACAGCAGCATTCTCAGAAACTTCTTTGTGAGGACTGCATTCAACTCACACACTTGAACGTTCCTTTTGATAGAAGAGTTTGGAAACACTCCTTCAGTACAATCTGCAAGTGTTTATTCGGAGCGCTTTGGGGCCTAGGTTGGAAAAGGAAATATCTCCACATAAAAACTAGAAAGCAGCACTCTCAGAAACTGCTTTGTGATGAGTGCATTCTACTCACAGACTTGAACTTTCCTTTTGATAGAACAGTTTTGAAACACTCCTTTTGTAGAATCTGCAAGTGTTTATTGGGAGCCCTTTGAGGCTTACGCTGGAAAAGGATATATCTTCACATTAACACTAGACAGCAGCATTGTCAGAAACCTCTTAGAGATGAGTGCATTCACCTCACAGACTTGAACGTTCCCTTTGATAGAACAGTTTTGAAACACTCCTTTTGTAGAATCTTCAAGTGTTTATTCGGAGCCCTTTGAGGCTTATGCTGGAAAAGGTTATATCTTCACATAAACACTAGACAGAAGCTTTCTCGGAAACTTCTTTGTAAACAGTGCATTCAACTCACAGATTTGAACCTACCAATCGATAGAGAAGTTTCGAAACACCCTTTTTATAGGATCTGCAAGTGAATATTTGGAGAGATTTGAGGCCTATGCTTTAAATGGAAACATCTTCTCATGAAAACTAGACAGAAGCATTCTCAGAAACGTCTTCGTGATGAGTGCATTCAACTCACAGACTTGAAGCTTCCTTTTGAAAGAGCAGTTTTGGAACACTCTTCTGTAAGATCTGCAAGTGGATATATGGAGCGCTTTGAGGCCTATGCTGGAAAAGGAAATATCCTCACATAAAAACTGGACAGAAGCATTCTCAGAAACTTCTTTGTGATGTGGGCGTTGAACTCACGGAGTTGAACCTTTCTTTGGATAGAGAAGTTTTGAAACACTCTTTTAGTAGAATCTTCATGTGGATGGATGGAGTGCTTTGAGGCCTATCCTGGAAAAGGAAATATCTTCACGTAGAAACTAGACAAAAGCATTCTCAGAAAGTTCCCTGTGCTTTGTGCATTCAACTCACAGAGTTCTACCTGCCTTTGGATAGAGCAGTTCTGAAACCCTCTTTTTGTAGAATCTGCAAGTGGATATTTGGAGCGCTTTGAGGCCTATGCTGCAAAAGGAAATATCATTGCATAAAAGCTAGATGGAAGCATTCTCAGAAACTCCTTTGTGATGAGTGCATTCAACTCACAGAGTTGAACCTTCCTTTTGATAGACCAGTTTTGAAACACTGTTTTTGTAGAATCCGCAAGTGGATATTTGGAGCTCCTTGAGGCTTATGCTGGAAAAGGAGATATCTTCATATACAAACTAGACAGAAGCATTTTCAGAAACATCTATGTCATGTGGGGATTGAACTCACAGAGTTGAACATTCCTTTTCATGGAGCAGTTCTGCAACACTCTTTTTGTGGAAACTGCCAGTGGATATAGGGTGCGATGGCGGCATCTAGCGGAAAAGGAAATACATGCAGATGAAAACTGGGTAGAATCATTCTGAGAAACCGTTTTCTGATGAGGGCATTCAACTCACAGACTTGAACCTTCGTTTTCAAAGAGCAGTTTTGAAACACTGTTTTCGTAGAATCCGCAGGTGGATATTTGGGGCGCTTTGAGTCCTATGCTGGGAAATGAAATCTCTTCACGTAAAAACTAGACAGAAGCCTTCTCAGAAACTTCTTCACGATATGTGCATCCAACTCACAGAGTTGAACCTTTCTTTTCACAGAGCAGTTTTGAAACACACTTTTGGTAAAATCTGCAAGTGGATATTTGGAGCGATTTCAGGCCTATGCTAGAAAAGGAAATATCTTCACACAAATACTAGACAGAAGCATTCTCAGAAACTTCTGTGTGATGAGTGCATTCAATTCACAGACTTGAACGTTCCTTTTGACGGAACAGTTTTGAAACACTCCTTTGGCAGGATCTGCAAGTGTTTATTTGGAGCGCTTTGAGGCCTATGTTGGGAAAGGAAATATCCTCACCTAAAAACTAGACAGAAGCATTCTCAGAAACTTCTTTGTGGTGATTGCATTCTACTCACAGAGTTGAACCTTCCTTTTGATAGAACAGTTTCGAAACACTCTTTTTGTAGAATCTGCAAGTGGATATTGGGAGCGCTTTGAGGCCTATGCTGGGAAATGAAATATCTTCACCTGAAAACCAGACAGAAGCATTCTGAGAAACTTCTTTGTGATGAGTGCATTCAACTCACAGACTTGAACGTTCCTTTTGACAGAACAGTTTTGAAACACTAAGTTTGTAGCATCCGCAAGTGTTTATTCGGAGCACCTTGAGGCCTATGTTGGAAAAGGGAATATCTTCCCATAAAAACTAGAGAGAAGCATTCCCAGAAACTTCTTTGTGATGAGTGCATTCAACTCACAGAGTTGAACCTACTAATTGACAGAGAAGTTTGGAAACACTCTGTTTGTAGAATCTGCAAGTGGATATTTGTTGCGCTTTGAGGCCTATGCTGGAAAAGGAAATATCTTCACATAAAAACTAGACAGAAGCATTCTCAGAAAGCTCCTTGTGCTGAGTGCATTCAACTCACAGACTTGAACCTTCTTTTTGAAAGAGCAGTTTTGAAAGACTCTTTTTGTAAAATCTGCAGATGGATATTTGGAGCACTTTGAGGC
Organism: Pongo pygmaeus; assembly: GCF_028885625.2. Lineage (NCBI taxonomy): Eukaryota > Metazoa > Chordata > Mammalia > Primates > Hominidae > Pongo > Pongo pygmaeus. Next base: position 42,315,213 of record NC_072392.2, read on the forward strand.
CTATGCTGGGAAATGGAATATCTTCACCTAAAAACTAGACAGAAGCATTCTCAGAAAGTTCTTCTCGATGCGTGCATTCAACTCACAGAGTTGAACCTGTCTTCTGATAGAGCAGTGTGGAAACACTCTTTTTGTGAAATCTGCAAGTGGATATTTCCAGCGATTTGTGGCCTATGCAAGGAAAAGGAAATATCTTCACACAAAAACTAGACAGCAGCATTCTCAGAAACTTCTTTGTGAGGACTGCATTCAACTCACACTTGAACGTTCCTTTTGATAGAAGAGTTTGGAAACACTCCTTCAGTACAATCTGCAAGTGTTTATTCGGAGCGCTTTGGGGCCTAGGTTGGAAAAGGAAATATCTCCACATAAAAACTAGAAAGCAGCACTCTCAGAAACTGCTTTGTGATGAGTGCATTCTACTCACAGACTTGAACTTTCCTTTTGATAGAACAGTTTTGAAACACTCCTTTTGTAGAATCTGCAAGTGTTTATTGGGAGCCCTTTGAGGCTTACGCTGGAAAAGGATATATCTTCACATTAACACTAGACAGCAGCATTGTCAGAAACCTCTTAGAGATGAGTGCATTCACCTCACAGACTTGAACGTTCCCTTTGATAGAACAGTTTTGAAACACTCCTTTTGTAGAATCTTCAAGTGTTTATTCGGAGCCCTTTGAGGCTTATGCTGGAAAAGGTTATATCTTCACATAAACACTAGACAGAAGCTTTCTCGGAAACTTCTTTGTAAACAGTGCATTCAACTCACAGATTTGAACCTACCAATCGATAGAGAAGTTTCGAAACACCCTTTTTATAGGATCTGCAAGTGAATATTTGGAGAGATTTGAGGCCTATGCTTTAAATGGAAACATCTTCTCATGAAAACTAGACAGAAGCATTCTCAGAAACGTCTTCATGATGAGTGCATTCAACTCACAGACTTGAAGCTTCCTTTTGAAAGAGCAGTTTTGGAACACTCTTCTGTAAGATCTGCAAGTGGATATATGGAGCGCTTTGAGGCCTATGCTGGAAAAGGAAATATCCTCACATAAAAACTGGACAGAAGCATTCTCAGAAACTTCTTTGTGATGTGGGCGTTGAACTCACGGAGTTGAACCTTTCTTTGGATAGAGAAGTTTTGAAACACTCTTTTAGTAGAATCTTCATGTGGATGGATGGAGTGCTTTGAGGCCTATCCTGGAAAAGGAAATATCTTCACGTAGAAACTAGACAAAAGCATTCTCAGAAAGTTCCCTGTGCTTTGTGCATTCAACTCACAGAGTTCTACCTGCCTTTGGATAGAGCAGTTCTGAAACCCTCTTTTTGTAGAATCTGCAAGTGGATATTTGGAGCGCTTTGAGGCCTATGCTGCAAAAGGAAATATCATTGCATAAAAGCTAGATGGAAGCATTCTCAGAAACTCCTTTGTGATGAGTGCATTCAACTCACAGAGTTGAACCTTCCTTTTGATAGACCAGTTTTGAAACACTGTTTTTGTAGAATCCGCAAGTGGATATTTGGAGCTCCTTGAGGCTTATGCTGGAAAAGGAGATATCTTCATATACAAACTAGACAGAAGCATTTTCAGAAACATCTATGTCATGTGGGGATTGAACTCACAGAGTTGAACATTCCTTTTCATGGAGCAGTTCTGCAACACTCTTTTTGTGGAAACTGCCAGTGGATATAGGGTGCGATGGCGGCATCTAGCGGAAAAGGAAATACATGCAGATGAAAACTGGGTAGAATCATTCTGAGAAACCGTTTTCTGATGAGGGCATTCAACTCACAGACTTGAACCTTCGTTTTCAAAGAGCAGTTTTGAAACACTGTTTTCGTAGAATCCGCAAGTGGATATTTGGGGCGCTTTGAGTCCTATGCTGGGAAATGAAATCTCTTCACGTAAAAACTAGACAGAAGCCTTCTCAGAAACTTCTTCACGATATGTGCATCCAACTCACAGAGTTGAACCTTTCTTTTCACAGAGCAGTTTTGAAACACACTTTTGGTAAAATCTGCAAGTGGATATTTGGAGCGATTTCAGGCCTATGCTAGAAAAGGAAATATCTTCACACAAATACTAGACAGAAGCATTCTCAGAAACTTCTGTGTGATGAGTGCATTCAATTCACAGACTTGAACGTTCCTTTTGACGGAACAGTTTTGAAACACTCCTTTGGCAGGATCTGCAAGTGTTTATTTGGAGCGCTTTGAGGCCTATGTTGGGAAAGGAAATATCCTCACCTAAAAACTAGACAGAAGCATTCTCAGAAACTTCTTTGTGGTGATTGCATTCTACTCACAGAGTTGAACCTTCCTTTTGATAGAACAGTTTCGAAACACTCTTTTTGTAGAATCTGCAAGTGGATATTGGGAGCGCTTTGAGGCCTATGCTGGGAAATGAAATATCTTCACCTGAAAACCAGACAGAAGCATTCTGAGAAACTTCTTTGTGATGAGTGCATTCAACTCACAGACTTGAACGTTCCTTTTGACAGAACAGTTTTGAAACACTAAGTTTGTAGCATCCGCAAGTGTTTATTCGGAGCACCTTGAGGCCTATGTTGGAAAAGGGAATATCTTCCCATAAAAACTAGAGAGAAGCATTCCCAGAAACTTCTTTGTGATGAGTGCATTCAACTCACAGAGTTGAACCTACTAATTGACAGAGAAGTTTGGAAACACTCTGTTTGTAGAATCTGCAAGTGGATATTTGTTGCGCTTTGAGGCCTATGCTGGAAAAGGAAATATCTTCACATAAAAACTAGACAGAAGCATTCTCAGAAAGTTCCTTGTGCTGAGTGCATTCAACTCACAGACTTGAACCTTCTTTTTGAAAGAGCAGTTTTGAAAGACTCTTTTTGTAAAATCTGCAGATGGATATTTGGAGCACTTTGAGGCCTATGCTGGGAAATGGAATATCTTCACCTAAAAACTAGACAGAAGCATTCTCAGAAAGTTCTTCTCGATGCGTGCATTCAACTCACAGAGTTGAACCTGTCTTCTGATAGAGCAGTGTGGAAACACTCTTTTTGTGAAATCTGCAAGTGGATATTTCCAGCGATTTGTGGCCTATGCAAGGAAAAGGAAATATCTTCACACAAAAACTAGACAGCAGCATTCTCAGAAACTTCTTTGTGAGGACTGCATTCAACTCACACACTTGAACGTTCCTTTTGATAGAAGAGTTTGGAAACACTCCTTCAGTACAATCTGCAAGTGTTTATTCGGAGCGCTTTGGGGCCTAGGTTGGAAAAGGAAATATCTCCACATAAAAACTAGAAAGCAGCACTCTCAGAAACTGCTTTGTGATGAGTGCATTCTACTCACAGACTTGAACTTTCCTTTTGATAGAACAGTTTTGAAACACTCCTTTTGTAGAATCTGCAAGTGTTTATTGGGAGCCCTTTGAGGCTTACGCTGGAAAAGGATATATCTTCACATTAACACTAGACAGCAGCATTGTCAGAAACGTCTTAGAGATGAGTGCATTCACCTCACAGACTTGAACGTTCCCTTTGATAGAGCAGTTTTGAAACACTCCTTTTGTAGAATCTTCAAGTGTTTATTCGGAGCCCTTTGAGGCTTATGCTGGAAAAGGTTATATCTTCACATAAACACTAGACAGAAGCTTTCTCGGAAACTTCTTTGTAAACAGTGCATTCAACTCACAGATTTGAACCTACCAATCGATAGAGAAGTTTCGAAACACCCTTTTTATAGGATCTGCAAGTGAATATTTGGAGAGATTTGAGGCCTATGCTTTAAATGGAAACATCTTCTCATGAAAACTAGACAGAAGCATTCTCAGAAACGTCTTCGTGATGAGTGCATTCAACTCACAGACTTGAAGCTTCCTTTTGAAAGAGCAGTTTTGGAACACTCTTCTGTAAGATCTGCAAGTGGATATATGGAGCGCTTTGAGGCCTATGCTGGAAAAGGAAATATCCTCACATAAAAACTGGACAGAAGCATTCTCAGAAACTTCTTTGTGATGTGGGCGTTGAACTCACGGAGTTGAACCTTTCTTTGGATAGAGAAGTTTTGAAACACTCTTTTAGTAGAATCTTCATGTGGATGGATGGAGTGCTTTGAGGCCTATCCTGGAAAAGGAAATATCTTCACGTAGAAACTAGACAAAAGCATTCTCAGAAAGTTCCCTGTGCTTTGTGCATTCAACTCACAGAGTTCTACCTGCCTTTGGATAGAGCAGTTCTGAAACCCTCTTTTTGTAGAATCTGCAAGTGGATATTTGGAGCGCTTTGAGGCCTATGCTGCAAAAGGAAATATCATTGCATAAAAGCTAGATGGAAGCATTCTCAGAAACTCCTTTGTGATGAGTGCATTCAACTCACAGAGTTGAACCTTCCTTTTGATAGACCAGTTTTGAAACACTGTTTTTGTAGAATCCGCAAGTGGATATTTGGAGCTCCTTGAGGCTTATGCTGGAAAAGGAGATATCTTCATATACAAACTAGACAGAAGCATTTTCAGAAACATCTATGTCATGTGGGGATTGAACTCACAGAGTTGAACATTCCTTTTCATGGAGCAGTTCTGCAACACTCTTTTTGTGGAAACTGCCAGTGGATATAGGGTGCGATGGCGGCATCTAGCGGAAAAGGAAATACATGCAGATGAAAACTGGGTAGAATCATTCTGAGAAACCGTTTTCTGATGAGGGCATTCAACTCACAGACTTGAACCTTCGTTTTCAAAGAGCAGTTTTGAAACACTGTTTTCTTAGAATCCGCAAGTGGATATTTGGGGCGCTTTGAGTCCTATGCTGGGAAATGAAATCTCTTCACGTAAAAACTAGACAGAAGCCTTCTCAGAAACTTCTTCACGATATGTGCATCCAACTCACAGAGTTGAACCTTTCTTTTCACAGAGCAGTTTTGAAACACACTCTTGGTAAAATCTGCAAGTGGATATTTGGAGCGATTTCAGGCCTATGCTAGAAAAGGAAATATCTTCACACAAATACTAGACAGAAGCATTCTCAGAAACTTCTGTGTGATGAGTGCATTCAATTCACAGACTTGAACGTTCCTTTTGACGGAACAGTTTTGAAACACTCCTTTGGCAGGATCTGCAAGTGTTTATTTGGAGCGCTTTGAGGCCTATGTTGGGAAAGGAAATATCCTCACCTAAAAACTAGACAGAAGCATTCTCAGAAACTTCTTTGTGGTGATTGCATTCTACTCACAGAGTTGAACCTTCCTTTTGATAGAACAGTTTCGAAACACTCTTTTTGTAGAATCTGCAAGTGGATATTGGGAGCGCTTTGAGGCCTATGCTGGGAAATGAAATATCTTCACCTGAAAACCAGACAGAAGCATTCTGAGAAACTTCTTTGTGATGAGTGCATTCAACTCACAGACTTGAACGTTCCTTTTGACAGAACAGTTTTGAAACACTAAGTTTGTAGCATCCGCAAGTGTTTATTCGGAGCACCTTGAGGCCTATGTTGGAAAAGGGAATATCTTCCCATAAAAACTAGAGAGAAGCATTCCCAGAAACTTCTTTGTGATGAGTGCATTCAACTCACAGAGTTGAACCTACTAATTGACAGAGAAGTTTGGAAACACTCTGTTTGTAGAATCTGCAAGTGGATATTTGTTGCGCTTTGAGGCCTATGCTGGAAAAGGAAATATCTTCACATAAAAACTAGACAGAAGCATTCTCAGAAAGCTCCTTGTGCTGAGTGCATTCAACTCACAGACTTGAACCTTCTTTTTGAAAGAGCAGTTTTGAAAGACTCTTTTTGTAAAATCTGCAGATGGATATTTGGAGCACTTTGAGGCCTATGCTGGGAAATGGAATATCTTCACCTAAAAACTAGACAGAAGCATTCTCAGAAAGTTCTTCTCGATGCGTGCATTCAACTCACAGAGTTGAACCTGTCTTCTGATAGAGCAGTGTGGAAACACTCTTTTTGTGAAATCTGCAAGTGGATATTTCCAGCGATTTGTGGCCTATGCAAGGAAAAGGAAATATCTTCACACAAAAACTAGACAGCAGCATTCTCAGAAACTTCTTTGTGAGGACTGCATTCAACTCACACACTTGAACGTTCCTTTTGATAGAAGAGTTTGGAAACACTCCTTCAGTACAATCTGCAAGTGTTTATTCGGAGCGCTTTGGGGCCTAGGTTGGAAAAGGAAATATCTCCACATAAAAACTAGAAAGCAGCACTCTCAGAAACTGCTTTGTGATGAGTGCATTCTACTCACAGACTTGAACTTTCCTTTTGATAGAACAGTTTTGAAACACTCCTTTTGTAGAATCTGCAAGTGTTTATTGGGAGCCCTTTGAGGCTTACGCTGGAAAAGGATATATCTTCACATTAACACTAGACAGCAGCATTGTCAGAAACCTCTTAGAGATGAGTGCATTCACCTCACAGACTTGAACGTTCCCTTTGATAGAACAGTTTTGAAACACTCCTTTTGTAGAATCTTCAAGTGTTTATTCGGAGCCCTTTGAGGCTTATGCTGGAAAAGGTTATATCTTCACATAAACACTAGACAGAAGCTTTCTCGGAAACTTCTTTGTAAACAGTGCATTCAACTCACAGATTTGAACCTACCAATCGATAGAGAAGTTTCGAAACACCCTTTTTATAGGATCTGCAAGTGAATATTTGGAGAGATTTGAGGCCTATGCTTTAAATGGAAACATCTTCTCATGAAAACTAGACAGAAGCATTCTCAGAAACGTCTTCGTGATGAGTGCATTCAACTCACAGACTTGAAGCTTCCTTTTGAAAGAGCAGTTTTGGAACACTCTTCTGTAAGATCTGCAAGTGGATATATGGAGCGCTTTGAGGCCTATGCTGGAAAAGGAAATATCCTCACATAAAAACTGGACAGAAGCATTCTCAGAAACTTCTTTGTGATGTGGGCGTTGAACTCACGGAGTTGAACCTTTCTTTGGATAGAGAAGTTTTGAAACACTCTTTTAGTAGAATCTTCATGTGGATGGATGGAGTGCTTTGAGGCCTATCCTGGAAAAGGAAATATCTTCACGTAGAAACTAGACAAAAGCATTCTCAGAAAGTTCCCTGTGCTTTGTGCATTCAACTCACAGAGTTCTACCTGCCTTTGGATAGAGCAGTTCTGAAACCCTCTTTTTGTAGAATCTGCAAGTGGATATTTGGAGCGCTTTGAGGCCTATGCTGCAAAAGGAAATATCATTGCATAAAAGCTAGATGGAAGCATTCTCAGAAACTCCTTTGTGATGAGTGCATTCAACTCACAGAGTTGAACCTTCCTTTTGATAGACCAGTTTTGAAACACTGTTTTTGTAGAATCCGCAAGTGGATATTTGGAGCTCCTTGAGGCTTATGCTGGAAAAGGAGATATCTTCATATACAAACTAGACAGAAGCATTTTCAGAAACATCTATGTCATGTGGGGATTGAACTCACAGAGTTGAACATTCCTTTTCATGGAGCAGTTCTGCAACACTCTTTTTGTGGAAACTGCCAGTGGATATAGGGTGCGATGGCGGCATCTAGCGGAAAAGGAAATACATGCAGATGAAAACTGGGTAGAATCATTCTGAGAAACCGTTTTCTGATGAGGGCATTCAACTCACAGACTTGAACCTTCGTTTTCAAAGAGCAGTTTTGAAACACTGTTTTCGTAGAATCCGCAAGTGGATATTTGGGGCGCTTTGAGTCCTATGCTGGGAAATGAAATCTCTTCACGTAAAAACTAGACAGAAGCCTTCTCAGAAACTTCTTCACGATATGTGCATCCAACTCACAGAGTTGAACCTTTCTTTTCACAGAGCAGTTTTGAAACACACTTTTGGTAAAATCTGCAAGTGGATATTTGGAGCGATTTCAGGCCTATGCTAGAAAAGGAAATATCTTCACACAAATACTAGACAGAAGCATTCTCAGAAACTTCTGTGTGATGAGTGCATTCAATTCACAGACTTGAACGTTCCTTTTGACGGAACAGTTTTGAAACACTCCTTTGGCAGGATCTGCAAGTGTTTATTTGGAGCGCTTTGAGGCCTATGTTGGGAAAGGAAATATCCTCACCTAAAAACTAGACAGAAGCATTCTCAGAAACTTCTTTGTGGTGATTGCATTCTACTCACAGAGTTGAACCTTCCTTTTGATAGAACAGTTTCGAAACACTCTTTTTGTAGAATCTGCAAGTGGATATTGGGAGCGCTTTGAGGCCTATGCTGGGAAATGAAATATCTTCACCTGAAAACCAGACAGAAGCATTCTGAGAAACTTCTTTGTGATGAGTGCATTCAACTCACAGACTTGAACGTTCCTTTTGACAGAACAGTTTTGAAACACTAAGTTTGTAGCATCCGCAAGTGTTTATTCGGAGCACCTTGAGGCCTATGTTGGAAAAGGGAATATCTTCCCATAAAAACTAGAGAGAAGCATTCCCAGAAACTTCTTTGTGATGAGTGCATTCAACTCACAGAGTTGAACCTACTAATTGACAGAGAAGTTTGGAAACACTCTGTTTGTAGAATCTGCAAGTGGATATTTGTTGCGCTTTGAGGCCTATGCTGGAAAAGGAAATATCTTCACATAAAAACTAGACAGAAGCATTCTCAGAAAGTTCCTTGTGCTGAGTGCATTCAACTCACAGACTTGAACCTTCTTTTTGAAAGAGCAGTTTTGAAAGACTCTTTTTGTAAAATCTGCAGATGGATATTTGGAGCACTTTGAGGCCTATGCTGGGAAATGGAATATCTTCACCTAAAAACTAGACAGAAGCATTCTCAGAAAGTTCTTCTCGATGCGTGCATTCAACTCACAGAGTTGAACCTGTCTTCTGATAGAGCAGTGTGGAAACACTCTTTTTGTGAAATCTGCAAGTGGATATTTCCAGCGATTTGTGGCCTATGCAAGGAAAAGGAAATATCTTCACACAAAAACTAGACAGCAGCATTCTCAGAAACTTCTTTGTGAGGACTGCATTCAACTCACACACTTGAACGTTCCTTTTGATAGAAGAGTTTGGAAACACTCCTTCAGTACAATCTGCAAGTGTTTATTCGGAGCGCTTTGGGGCCTAGGTTGGAAAAGGAAATATCTCCACATAAAAACTAGAAAGCAGCACTCTCAGAAACTGCTTTGTGATGAGTGCATTCTACTCACAGACTTGAACTTTCCTTTTGATAGAACAGTTTTGAAACACTCCTTTTGTAGAATCTGCAAGTGTTTATTGGGAGCCCTTTGAGGCTTACGCTGGAAAAGGATATATCTTCACATTAACACTAGACAGCAGCATTGTCAGAAACCTCTTAGAGATGAGTGCATTCACCTCACAGACTTGAACGTTCCCTTTGATAGAACAGTTTTGAAACACTCCTTTTGTAGAATCTTCAAGTGTTTATTCGGAGCCCTTTGAGGCTTATGCTGGAAAAGGTTATATCTTCACATAAACACTAGACAGAAGCTTTCTCGGAAACTTCTTTGTAAACAGTGCATTCAACTCACAGATTTGAACCTACCAATCGATAGAGAAGTTTCGAAACACCCTTTTTATAGGATCTGCAAGTGAATATTTGGAGAGATTTGAGGCCTATGCTTTAAATGGAAACATCTTCTCATGAAAACTAGACAGAAGCATTCTCAGAAACGTCTTCGTGATGAGTGCATTCAACTCACAGACTTGAAGCTTCCTTTTGAAAGAGCAGTTTTGGAACACTCTTCTGTAAGATCTGCAAGTGGATATATGGAGCGCTTTGAGGCCTATGCTGGAAAAGGATACATCCTCACATAAATACTGGACAGAAGCATTCTCAGAAACTTCTTTGTGATGTGGGCGTTGAACTCACGGAGTCGAACATTTCTTTGGATAGAGAAGTTTTGAAACACTCTTTTAGTAGAATCTTCACGTGGATGGATGGAGTGCTTTGAGGCCTATCCTGGAAAAGGAAATATCCTCACCTAAAAACTAGACAGAAGCATTCTCAGAAACTTCTTTGTGGTGATTGCATTCTACTCACAGAGTTGAACCTTCCTTTTGATAGAACAGTTTCGAAACACTCTTTTTGTAGAATCTGCAAGTGGATATTTGGAGCGCTTTGAGGCCTATGCTGGGAAATGAAATATCTTCACCTGAAAACTAGACAGAAGCACTCTGAGAAACTTCTTTGTGATGAGTGCATTCAACTCACAGACTTGAACGTTCCTTTTGACAGAACAGTTTTGAAACACTAAGTTTGTAGCATCCGCAATTGTTTATTCGGAGCACCTTGAGGCCTATGTTGGAAAAGGGAATATCTTCCCATAAAAACTAGAGAGAAGCCTTCTCAGAAACTTCTTTGTAATGAGTACATGCAACTCACAGAGTTGAACCTACTAATTGACAGAGAAGTTTGGAAGCACTCTCTTTGTAGAATCTGCAAGTGGATATTTGTTGCGCTTTGAGGCCTATGCTGGAAAAGGAAATATCTTCACATAAAAACTAGACAGAAGCATTCTCAGAAATTTCCTTGTGCTGAGTGCATTCAACTCACAGACTTGAACCTTCTTTCTGAAAGAGCAGTTTTGAAACACTCTTTTTGTAAAATCTGCAGATGGATATTTGGAGCACTTTGAGGCCTATGCTGGGAAATGGAATATCTTCACCTAAAAACTAGACAGAAGGATTCTCAGAAAGTTCTTCTCGATGCGTGCATTCAACTCACAGAGTTGAACCTGTCTTCTGATAGAGCAGTGTGGAAACACTCTTTTTGTGAAATCTGCAAGTGGATATTTCCAGCGATTTGAGGCCTATGCAAGGAAAAGGAAATATCTTCACACAAAACCTAGACAGCAGCATTCTCAGAAACTCCTTTGTGAGGACTGCATTCAACTCACACACTTGAACGTTACTTTTGATAGAAGAGTTTGGAAACACTCCTTCAGTACAATCTGCAAGTGTTTATTCGGAGCCCTTTGGGGCCTACGTTGGAAAAGGAACTATCTCCACATAAAAACTAGAAAGCAGCACTCTCAGAAACTACTTTGTGATGAGTGCATTCTACTCACAGACTTGAACTTTCCTTTTGATAGAACAGTTTTGAAACACTCCTTTTGTAGAATCTGCAAGTGTTTATTGGGAGCTCTTTGAGGCTTACGCTGGAAAAGGATATATCTTCACATTAACACTAGACAGCAGCATTGTCAGAAACCTCTTTGAGATGAGTGCATTCAACTCACAGACTTGAAAGTTCCCTGTGATAGAACAGTTTTGAAACACTCCTTTTGTAGAATCTTCAAGTGTTTATACGGAGACCTTTGAGGCTTACGCTGGAAAAGGTTATATCTTCACATAAACACTAGACAGAAGCTTTCTCGGAAACTTCTTTGTAAAGAGTGCATTCAACTCACAGATTTGAACCTACCAATCGATAGAGAAGTTTCGAAACACCCTTTTTATAGGATCTGCAAGTGAATATTTGGAGAGATTTGAGGCCTATGCTTTAAATGGAAACATCTTCTCACGAAAAGTAGACAGAAGCATTCTCAGAAACGTCTTCGTGATGAGTGCATTCAACTCACAGACTTGAAGCTTCCTTTTGAAAGAGCAGTTTTGGAACACTCTTCTGTAAGATCTGCAAGTGGATATATGGAGCGCTTTGAGGCCTATGCTGGAAAAGGAAATATCCTCACATAAAAACTGGACAGAAGCATTCTCAGAAACTTCTTTGTGATGTGGGCGTTGAACTCACGGAGTCGAACCGTTCTTTTGATAGAGAAGTTTTGAAACACTCTTTTAGTAGAATCTTCACGTGGATGGATGGGGTGCTTCGAGGCCTATCCTGGAAAAGGAAATATCTTCACGTAGAAACTAGACAAAAGCATTCTCAGAAAGTTCCCTGTGCTTTGTGCACTCAACTCACAGAGTTCTACCTGCCTTTGGATAGAGCAGTTCTGAAACCCTCTTTTTGTAGAATCTGCAAGTGGATATTTGGAGCGCTTTGAGGCCTATGCTGCAAAAGGAAATATCATTGCATAAAAGCTAGATGGAAGCATTCTCAGAAACTTCTTTGTGATGAGTGCATTCAACTCACAGAGTTGAACCTTCCTTTTGATAGACCAGTTTTGAAACACTGTTTTTGTAGTATCCGCAAGTGGATATTTGGAGCTCCTTGAGGCTTATGCTGGAAAAGGAGATATCTTCGTATACAAACTAGACAGAAGCATTTTCAGAAACATCTATGTCATGTGGGGATTGAACTCACAGAGTTGAACATTCCTTTCCATGGAGCAGTTCTGCAACACTCTTTTTGTGGAAACTGCCAGTGGATATAGGGTGCGATGGCGGCATCTATCGGAAAAGGAAATACATGCAGATGAAAACTGGGTAGAATCATTCTGAGAAACCGTTTTCTGATGAGGGCATTCAACTCACAGACTTGAACCTTCGTTTTCAAAGAGCAGTTTTGAAACACTGTTTTCGTAGAATCCGCAAGTGGATATTTGGGGCGCTTTGAGTCCTATGCTGGGAAATGAAATCTCTTCACCTAAAAACTAGACAGAAGCCTTCTCAGAAACTTCTTCACGATATGTGCATTCAACTCACAGAGTTGAACCTTTCTTTTCACAGAGCAGTTTTGAAACACACTTTTGGTAAAATCTGCAAGTGGATATTTGGAGCGATTTCAGGCCAATGCTAGAAAAGGAAATATCTTCACACAAATACTAGACAGAAGCATTCTCAGAAACTTCTGTGTGATGAGTGCATTCAATTCACAGACTTGAACGTTCCTTTTGACGGAACAGTTTTGAAACACTCCTTTGGCAGGATCTGCAAGTGTTTATTTGGAGCGCTTTGAGGCCTATGTTGGGAAAGGAAATATCCTCACCTAAAAACTAGACAGAAGCATTCTCAGAAACTTCTTTGTGGTGATTGCATTCTACTCACAGAGTTGAACCTTCCTTTTGATAGAACAGTTTCGAAGCACTCTTTTTGTAGAATCTGCAAGTGGATATTGGGAGCGCTTTGAGGCCTATGCTGGGAAATGAAATATCTTCACCTGAAAACTAGGCAGAAGCATTCTGAGAAACTTCTTTGTGATGAGTGCATTCAACTCACAGACTTGAAGCTTCCTTTTGACAGAACAGTTTTGAAACACTAAGTTTGTAGCATCCGCAAGTGTTTATTCGGAGCACCTTGAGGCCTATGTTGGAAAAGGGAATATCTTCCCATAAAAACTAGAGAGAAGCATTCTCAGAAACTTCTTTGTGATGAGTGCATTCAACTCACAGAGTTGAACCTACTAATTGACAGAGAAGTTTGGAAACACTCTGTTTGTAGAATCTGCAAGTGGATATTTGTTGCGCTTTGAGGCCTATGCTGGAAAAGGAAATATCTTCACATAAAAACTAGACAGAAGCATTCTCAGAAAGTTCCTTGTGCTGAGTGCATTCAACTCACAGACTTGAACCTTCTTTTTGAAAGAGCAGTTTTGAAAGACTCTTTTTGTAAAATCTGCAGATGGATATTTGGAGCACTTTGAGGCCTATGCTGGGAAATGGAATATCTTCACCTAAAAACTAGACAGAAGCATTCTCAGAAAGTTCTTCTCGATGCGTGCATTCAACTCACAGAGTTGAACCTGTCTTCTGATAGAGCAGTGTGGAAACACTCTTTTTGTGAAATCTGCAAGTGGATATTTCCAGCGATTTGTGGCCTATGCAAGGAAAAGGAAATATCTTCACACAAAAACTAGACAGCAGCATTCTCAGAAACTTCTTTGTGAGGACTGCATTCAACTCACACACTTGAACGTTCCTTTTGATAGAAGAGTTTGGAAACACTCCTTCAGTACAATCTGCAAGTGTTTATTCGGAGCGCTTTGGGGCCTAGGTTGGAAAAGGAAATATCTCCACATAAAAACTAGAAAGCAGCACTCTCAGAAACTGCTTTGTGATGAGTGCATTCTACTCACAGACTTGAACTTTCCTTTTGATAGAACAGTTTTGAAACACTCCTTTTGTAGAATCTGCAAGTGTTTATTGGGAGCCCTTTGAGGCTTACGCTGGAAAAGGATATATCTTCACATTAACACTAGACAGCAGCATTGTCAGAAACGTCTTAGAGATGAGTGCATTCACCTCACAGACTTGAACGTTCCCTTTGATAGAGCAGTTTTGAAACACTCCTTTTGTAGAATCTTCAAGTGTTTATTCGGAGCCCTTTGAGGCTTATGCTGGAAAAGGTTATATCTTCACATAAACACTAGACAGAAGCTTTCTCGGAAACTTCTTTGTAAAGAGTGCATTCAACTCACAGATTTGAACCTACCAATCGATAGAGAAGTTTCGAAACACCCTTTTTATAGGATCTGCAAGTGAATATTTGGAGAGATTTGAGGCCTATGCTTTAAATGGAAACATCTTCTCATGAAAACTAGACAGAAGCATTCTCAGAAACGTCTTCGTGATGAGTGCATTCAACTCACAGACTTGAAGCTTCCTTTTGAAAGAGCAGTTTTGGAACACTCTTCTGTAAGATCTGCAAGTGGATATATGGAGCGCTTTGAGGCCTATGCTGGAAAAGGAAATATCCTCACATAAATACTGGACAGAAGCATTCTCAGAAACTTCTTTGTGATGTGGGCGTTGAACTCACGGAGTCGAACCTTTCTTTGGATAGAGAAGTTTTGAAACACTCTTTTAGTAGAATCTTCACGTGGATGGATGGAGTGCTTTGAGGCCTATCCTGGAAAAGGAAATATCTTCACGTAGAAAGTAGACAAAAGCATTCTCAGAAAGTTCCCTGTGCTTTGTGCATTCAACTCACAGAGTTCTACCTGCCTTTGGATAGAGCAGTTCTGAAACCCTCTTTTTGTAGAATCTGCAAGTGGATATTTGGAGCGCTTTGAGGCCTATGCTGCAAAAGGAAATATCATTGCATAAAAGCTAGATGGAAGCATTCTCAGAAACTTCTTTGTGATGAGTGCATTCAACTCACAGAGTTGAACCTTCCTTTTGATAGACCAGTTTTGAAACACTGTTTTTGTAGAATCCGCAAGTGGATATTTGGAGCTCCTTGAGGCTTATGCTGGAAAAGGAGATATCTTCATATACAAACTAGACAGAAGCATTTTCAGAAACATCTATGTCATGTGGGGATTGAACTCACAGAGTTGAACATTCCTTTTCATGGAGCAGTTCTGCAACACTCTTTTTGTGGAAACTGCCAGTGGATATCGGGTGCGATGGCGGCATCTATCGGAAAAGGAAATACATGCAGATGAAAACTGGGTAGAATCATTCTGAGAAACTGTTTTCTGATGAGGGCATTCAACTCACAGACTTGAACCTTCGTTTTCAAAGAGCAGTTTTGAAACACTGTTTTCGTAGAATCCGCAAGTGGATATTTGGGGCGCTTTGAGTCCTATGCTGGGAAATGAAATCTCTTCACCTAAAAACTAGACAGAAGCCTTCTCAGAAACTTCTTCACGATATGTGCATTCAACTCACAGAGTTGAACCTTTCTTTTCAGAGAGCAGTTTTGAAACACACTTTTGGTAAAATCTGCAAGTGGATATTTGGAGCGATTTCAGGCCAATGCTAGAAAAGGAAATATCTTCACACAAATACTAGACAGAAGCATTCTCAGAAACTTCTGTGTGATGAGTGCATTCAATTCACAGACTTGAACGTTCCTTTTGACGGAACAGTTTTGAAACACTCCTTTGGCAGGATCTGCAAGTGTTTATTTGGAGCGCTTTGAGGCCTATGTTGGGAAAGGAAATATCCTCACCTAAAAACTAGAGAGAAGCATTCTCAGAAACTTCTTTGTGGTGATTGCATTCTACTCACAGAGTTGAACCTTCCTTTTGATAGAACAGTTTCGAAGCACTCTTTTTGTAGAGTCTGCAAGTGGATATTGGGAGCGCTTTGAGGCCTATGCTGGGAAATGAAATATCTTCACCTGAAAACTAGACAGAAGCATTCTGAGAAACTTCTTTGTGATGAGTGCATTCAACTCACAGACTTGAACGTTCCTTTTGACAGAACAGTTTTGAAACACTAAGTTTGTAGCATCCGCAAGTGTTTATTCGGAGCACCTTGAGGCCTATGTTGGAAAAGGGAATATCTTCCCATAAAAACTAGAGAGAAGCATTCTCAGAAACTTCTTTGTGATGAGTGCATTCAACTCACAGAGTTGAACCTACTAATTGACAGAGAAGTTTGGAAACACTCTGTTTGTAGAATCTGCAAGTGGATATTTGTTGCGCTTTGAGGCCTATGCTGGAAAAGGAAATATCTTCACATAAAAACTAGACAGAAGCATTCTCAGAAAGTTCCTTGTGCTGAGTGCATTCAACTCACAGACTTGAACCTTCTTTTTGAAAGAGCAGTTTTGAAAGACTCTTTTTGTAAAATCTGCAGATGGATATTTGGAGCACTTTGAGGCCTATGCTGGGAAATGGAATATCTTCACCTAAAAACTAGACAGAAGCATTCTCAGAAAGTTCTTCTCGATGCGTGCATTCAACTCACAGAGTTGAACCTGTCTTCTGATAGAGCAGTGTGGAAACACTCTTTTTGTGAAATCTGCAAGTGGATATTTCCAGCGATTTGTGGCCTATGCAAGGAAAAGGAAATATCTTCACACAAAACCTAGACAGCAGCATTCTCAGAAACTTCTTTGTGAGGAGTGCATTCAACTCACACACTTGAACGTTCCTTTTGATAGAAGAGTTTGGAAACACTCCTTCAGTACAATCTGCAAGTGTTTATTCGGAGCGCTTTGGGGCCTAGGTTGGAAAAGGAAATATCTCCACATAAAAACTAGAAAGCAGCACTCTCAGAAACTGCTTTGTGATGAGTGCATTCTACTCACAGACTTGAACTTTCCTTTTGATAGAACAGTTTTGAAACACTCCTTTTGTAGAATCTGCAAGTGTTTATTGGGAGCCCTTTGAGGCTTACGCTGGAAAAGGATATATCTTCACATTAACACTAGACAGCAGCATTGTCAGAAACCTCTTAGAGATGAGTGCATTCACCTCACAGACTTGAACGTTCCCTTTGATAGAGCAGTTTTGAAACACTCCTTTTGTAGAATCTTCAAGTGTTTATTCGGAGCCCTTTGAGGCTTATGCTGGAAAAGGTTATATCTTCACATAAACACTAGACAGAAGCTTTCTCGGAAACTTCTTTGTAAAGAGTGCATTCAACTGACAGATTTGAACCTACCAATCGATAGAGAAGTTTCGAAACACCCTTTTTATAGGATCTGCAAGTGAATATTTGGAGAGATTTGAGGCCTATGCTTTAAATGGAAACATCTTCTCATGAAAACTAGACAGAAGCATTCTCAGAAACGTCTTCGTGATGAGTGCATTCAACTCACAGACTTGAAGCTTCCTTTTGAAAGAGCAGTTTTGGAACACTCTTCTGTAAGATCTGCAAGTGGATATATGGAGCGCTTTGAGGCCTATGCTGGAAAAGGAAATATCCTCACATAAATACTGGACAGAAGCATTCTCAGAAACTTCTTTGTGATGTGGGCGTTGAACTCACGGAGTCGAACCTTTCTTTGGATAGAGAAGTTTTGAAACACTCTTTTAGTAGAATCTTCACGTGGATGGATGGAGTGCTTTGAGGCCTATCCTGGAAAAGGAAATATCTTCACGTAGAAAGTAGACAAAAGCATTCTCAGAAAGTTCCCTGTGCTTTGTGCATTCAACTCACAGAGTTCTACCTGCCTTTGGATAGAGCAGTTCTGAAACCCTCTTTTTGTAGAATCTGCAAGTGGATATTTGGAGCGCTTTGAGGCCTATGCTGCAAAAGGAAATATCATTGCATAAAAGCTAGATGGAAGCATTCTCAGAAACTTCTTTGTGATGAGTGCATTCAACTCACAGAGTTGAACCTTCCTTTTGATAGACCAGTTTTGAAACACTGTTTTTGTAGAATCCGCAAGTGGATATTTGGAGCTCCTTGAGGCTTATGCTGGAAAAGGAGATATCTTCATATACAAACTAGACAGAAGCATTTTCAGAAACATCTATGTCATGTGGGGATTGAACTCACAGAGTTGAACATTCCTTTTCATGGAGCAGTTCTGCAACACTCTTTTTGTGGAAACTGCCAGTGGATATCGGGTGCGATGGCGGCATCTATCGGAAAAGGAAATACATGCAGATGAAAACTGGGTAGAATCATTCTGAGAAACTGTTTTCTGATGAGGGCATTCAACTCACAGACTTGAACCTTCGTTTTCAAAGAGCAGTTTTGAAACACTGTTTTCGTAGAATCCGCAAGTGGATATTTGGGGCGCTTTGAGTCCTATGCTGGGAAATGAAATCTCTTCACCTAAAAACTAGACAGAAGCCTTCTCAGAAACTTCTTCACGATATGTGCATTCAACTCACAGAGTTGAACCTTTCTTTTCACAGAGCAGTTTTGAAACACACTTTTGGTAAAATCTGCAAGTGGATATTTGGAGCGATTTCAGGCCAATGCTAGAAAAGGAAATATCTTCACACAAATACTAGACAGAAGCATTCTCAGAAACTTCTGTGTGATGAGTGCATTCAATTCACAGACTTGAACGTTCCTTTTGACGGAACAGTTTTGAAACACTCCTTTGGCAGGATCTGCAAGTGTTTATTTGGAGCGCTTTGAGGCCTATGTTGGGAAAGGAAATATCCTCACCTAAAAACTAGAGAGAAGCATTCTCAGAAACTTCTTTGTGGTGATTGCATTCTACTCACAGAGTTGAACCTTCCTTTTGATAGAACAGTTTCGAAGCACTCTTTTTGTAGAGTCTGCAAGTGGATATTGGGAGCGCTTTGAGGCCTATGCTGGGAAATGAAATATCTTCACCTGAAAACTAGACAGAAGCATTCTGAGAAACTTCTTTGTGATGAGTGCATTCAACTCACAGACTTGAACGTTCCTTTTGACAGAACAGTTTTGAAACACTAAGTTTGTAGCATCCGCAAGTGTTTATTCGGAGCACCTTGAGGCCTATGTTGGAAAAGGGAATATCTTCCCATAAAAACTAGAGAGAAGCATTCTCAGAAACTTCTTTGTGATGAGTGCATTCAACTCACAGAGTTGAACCTACTAATTGACAGAGAAGTTTGGAAACACTCTGTTTGTAGAATCTGCAAGTGGATATTTGTTGCGCTTTGAGGCCTATGCTGGAAAAGGAAATATCTTCACATAAAAACTAGACAGAAGCATTCTCAGAAAGTTCCTTGTGCTGAGTGCATTCAACTCACAGACTTGAACCTTCTTTTTGAAAGAGCAGTTTTGAAAGACTCTTTTTGTAAAATCTGCAGATGGATATTTGGAGCACTTTGAGGCCTATGCTGGGAAATGGAATATCTTCACCTAAAAATTAGACAGAAGCATTCTCAGAAAGTTCTTCTCGATGCGTGCATTCAACTCACAGAGTTGAACCTGTCTTCTGATAGAGCAGTGTGGAAACACTCTTTTTGTGAAATCTGCAAGTGGATATTTCCAGCGATTTGTGGCCTATGCAAGGAAAAGGAAATATCTTCACACAAAAACTAGACAGCAGCATTCTCAGAAACTTCTTTGTGAGGACTGCATTCAACTCACACACTTGAACGTTCCTTTTGATAGAAGAGTTTGGAAACACTCCTTCAGTACAATCTGCAAGTGTTTATTCGGAGCGCTTTGGGGCCTAGGTTGGAAAAGGAAATATCTCCACATAAAAACTAGAAAGCAGCACTCTCAGAAACTGCTTTGTGATGAGTGCATTCTACTCACAGACTTGAACTTTCCTTTTGATAGAACAGTTTTGAAACACTCCTTTTGTAGAATCTGCAAGTGTTTATTGGGAGCCCTTTGAGGCTTACGCTGGAAAAGGATATATCTTCACATTAACACTAGACAGCAGCATTGTCAGAAACCTCTTAGAGATGAGTGCATTCACCTCACAGACTTGAACGTTCCCTTTGATAGAGCAGTTTTGAAACACTCCTTTTGTAGAATCTTCAAGTGTTTATTCGGAGCCCTTTGAGGCTTATGCTGGAAAAGGTTATATCTTCACATAAACACTAGACAGAAGCTTTCTCGGAAACTTCTTTGTAAAGAGTGCATTCAACTCACAGATTTGAACCTACCAATCGATAGAGAAGTTTCGAAACACCCTTTTTATAGGATCTGCAAGTGAATATTTGGAGAGATTTGAGGCCTATGCTTTAAATGGAAACATCTTCTCATGAAAACTAGACAGAAGCATTCTCAGAAACGTCTTCGTGATGAGTGCATTCAACTCACAGACTTGAAGCTTCCTTTTGAAAGAGCAGTTTTGGAACACTCTTCTGTAAGATCTGCAAGTGGATATATGGAGCGCTTTGAGGCCTATGCTGGAAAAGGAAATATCCTCACATAAATACTGGACAGAAGCATTCTCAGAAACTTCTTTGTGATGTGGGCGTTGAACTCACGGAGTCGAACCTTTCTTTGGATAGAGAAGTTTTGAAACACTCTTTTAGTAGAATCTTCACGTGGATGGATGGAGTGCTTTGAGGCCTATCCTGGAAAAGGAAATATCTTCACGTAGAAAGTAGACAAAAGCATTCTCAGAAAGTTCCCTGTGCTTTGTGCATTCAACTCACAGAGTTCTACCTGCCTTTGGATAGAGCAGTTCTGAAACCCTCTTTTTGTAGAATCTGCAAGTGGATATTTGGAGCGCTTTGAGGCCTATGCTGCAAAAGGAAATATCATTGCATAAAAGCTAGATGGAAGCATTCTCAGAAACTTCTTTGTGATGAGTGCATTCAACTCACAGAGTTGAACCTTCCTTTTGATAGACCAGTTTTGAAACACTGTTTTTGTAGAATCCGCAAGTGGATATTTGGAGCTCCTTGAGGCTTATGCTGGAAAAGGAGATATCTTCATATACAAACTAGACAGAAGCATTTTCAGAAACATCTATGTCATGTGGGGATTGAACTCACAGAGTTGAACATTCCTTTTCATGGAGCAGTTCTGCAACACTCTTTTTGTGGAAACTGCCAGTGGATATCGGGTGCGATGGCGGCATCTATCGGAAAAGGAAATACATGCAGATGAAAACTGGGTAGAATCATTCTGAGAAACTGTTTTCTGATGAGGGCATTCAACTCACAGACTTGAACCTTCGTTTTCAAAGAGCAGTTTTGAAACACTGTTTTCGTAGAATCCGCAAGTGGATATTTGGGGCGCTTTGAGTCCTATGCTGGGAAATGAAATCTCTTCACCTAAAAACTAGACAGAAGCCTTCTCAGAAACTTCTTCACGATATGTGCATTCAACTCACAGAGTTGAACCTTTCTTTTCACAGAGCAGTTTTGAAACACACTTTTGGTAAAATCTGCAAGTGGATATTTGGAGCGATTTCAGGCCAATGCTAGAAAAGGAAATATCTTCACACAAATACTAGACAGAAGCATTCTCAGAAACTTCTGTGTGATGAGTGCATTCAATTCACAGACTTGAACGTTCCTTTTGACGGAACAGTTTTGAAACACTCCTTTGGCAGGATCTGCAAGTGTTTATTTGGAGCGCTTTGAGGCCTATGTTGGAAAAGGAAATATCCTCACCTAAAAACTAGACAGAAGCATTCTCAGAAACTTCTTTGTGGTGATTGCATTCTACTCACAGAGTTGAACCTTCCTTTTGATAGAACAGTTTCGAAACACTCTTTTTGTAGAATCTGCAAGTGGATATTTGGAGCGCTTTGAGGCCTATGCTGGGAAATGAAATATCTTCACCTGAAAACTAGACAGAAGCACTCTGAGAAACTTCTTTGTGATGAGTGCATTCAACTCACAGACTTGAACGTTCCTTTTGACAGAACAGTTTTGAAACACTAAGTTTGTAGCATCCGCAATTGTTTATTCGGAGCACCTTGAGGCCTATGTTGGAAAAGGGAATATCTTCCCATAAAAACTAGAGAGAAGCCTTCTCAGAAACTTCTTTGTGATGAGTGCATGCAACTCACAGAGTTGAACCTACTAATTGACAGAGAAGTTTGGAAGCACTCTGTTTGTAGAATCTGCAAGTGGATATTTGTTGCGCTTTGAGGCCTATGCTGGAAAAGGAAATATCTTCACATAAAAACTAGACAGAAGCATTCTCAGAAAGTTCCTTGTGCTGAGTGCATTCAACTCACAGACTTGAACCTTCTTTTTGAAAGAGCAGTTTTGAAAGACTCTTTTTGTAAAATCTGCAGATGGATATTTGGAGCACTTTGAGGCCTATGCTGGGAAATGGAATATCTTCACCTAAAAACTAGACAGAAGCATTCTCAGAAAGTTCTTCTCGATGCGTGCATTCAACTCACAGAGTTGAACCTGTCTTCTGATAGAGCAGTGTGGAAACACTCTTTTTGTGAAATCTGCAAGTGGATATTTCCAGCGATTTGTGGCCTATGCAAGGAAAAGGAAATATCTTCACACAAAAACTAGACAGCAGCATTCTCAGAAACTTCTTTGTGAGGACTGCATTCAACTCACACACTTGAACGTTCCTTTTGATAGAAGAGTTTGGAAACACTCCTTCAGTACAATCTGCAAGTGTTTATTCGGAGCGCTTTGGGGCCTAGGTTGGAAAAGGAAATATCTCCACATAAAAACTAGAAAGCAGCACTCTCAGAAACTGCTTTGTGATGAGTGCATTCTACTCACAGACTTGAACTTTCCTTTTGATAGAACAGTTTTGAAACACTCCTTTTGTAGAATCTGCAAGTGTTTATTGGGAGCCCTTTGAGGCTTACGCTGGAAAAGGATATATCTTCACATTAACACTAGACAGCAGCATTGTCAGAAACCTCTTAGAGATGAGTGCATTCACCTCACAGACTTGAACGTTCCCTTTGATAGAACAGTTTTGAAACACTCCTTTTGTAGAATCTTCAAGTGTTTATTCGGAGCCCTTTGAGGCTTATGCTGGAAAAGGTTATATCTTCACATAAACACTAGACAGAAGCTTTCTCGGAAACTTCTTTGTAAACAGTGCATTCAACTCACAGATTTGAACCTACCAATCGATAGAGAAGTTTTGAAACACCCTTTTTATAGGATCTGCAAGTGAATATTTGGAGAGATTTGAGGCCTATGCTTTAAATGGAAACATCTTCTCATGAAAACTAGACAGAAGCATTCTCAGAAACGTCTTCGTGATGAGTGCATTCAACTCACAGACTTGAAGCTTCCTTTTGAAAGAGCAGTTTTGGAACACTCTTCTGTAAGATCTGCAAGTGGATATATGGAGCGCTTTGAGGCCTATGCTGGAAAAGGAAATATCCTCACATAAAAACTGGACAGAAGCATTCTCAGAAACTTCTTTGTGATGTGGGCGTTGAACTCACGGAGTTGAACCTTTCTTTGGATAGAGAAGTTTTGAAACACTCTTTTAGTAGAATCTTCATGTGGATGGATGGAGTGCTTTGAGGCCTATCCTGGAAAAGGAAATATCTTCACGTAGAAACTAGACAAAAGCATTCTCAGAAAGTTCCCTGTGCTTTGTGCATTCAACTCACAGAGTTCTACCTGCCTTTGGATAGAGCAGTTCTGAAACCCTCTTTTTGTAGAATCTGCAAGTGGATATTTGGAGCGCTTTGAGGCCTATGCTGCAAAAGGAAATATCATTGCATAAAAGCTAGATGGAAGCATTCTCAGAAACTTCTTTGTGATGAGTGCATTCAACTCACAGAGTTGAACCTTCCTTTTGATAGACCAGCTTTGAAACACTGTTTTTGTAGTATCCGCAAGTGGATATTTGGAGCTCCTTGAGGCTTATGCTGGAAAAGGAGATATCTTCATATACAAACTAGACAGAAGCATTTTCAGAAACATCTATGTCATGTGGGGATTGAACTCACAGAGTTGAACATTCCTTTTCATGGAGCAGTTCTGCAACACTCTTTTTGTGGAAACTGCCAGTGGATATAGGGTGCGATGGCGGCATCTAGCGGAAAAGGAAATACATGCAGATGAAAACTGGGTAGAATCATTCTGAGAAACCGTTTTCTGATGAGGGCATTCAACTCACAGACTTGAACCTTCGTTTTCAAAGAGCAGTTTTGAAACACTGTTTTCGTAGAATCCGCAAGTGGATATTTGGGGCGCTTTGAGTCCTATGCTGGGAAATGAAATCTCTTCACCTAAAAACTAGACAGAAGCCTTCTCAGAAACTTCTTCACGATATGTGCATTCAACTCACAGAGTTGAACCTTTCTTTTCACAGAGCAGTTTTGAAACACACTTTTGGTAAAATCTGCAAGTGGATATTTGGAGCGATTTCAGGCCTATGCTAGAAAAGGAAATATCTTCACACAAATACTAGACAGAAGCATTCTCAGAAACTTCTGTGTGATGAGTGCATTCAATTCACAGACTTGAACGTTCCTTTTGACGGAAGAGTTTTGAAACACTCCTTTGGCAGGATCTGCAAGTGTTTATTTGGAGCGCTTTGAGGCCTATGTTGGGAAAGGAAATATCCTCACCTAAAAACTAGAGAGAAGCATTCTCAGAAACTTCTTTGTGGTGATTGCATTCTACTCACAGAGTTGAACCTTCCTTTTGATAGAACAGTTTCGAAGCACTCTTTTTGTAGAATCTGCAAGTGGATATTTGGAGCGCTTTGAGGCCTACGCTGGGAAATGAAATATCTTCACCTGAAAACTAGGCAGAAGCATTCTGAGAAACTTCTTTGTGATGAGTGCATTCAACTCACAGACTTGAACGTTCCTTTTGACAGAACAGTTTTGAAACACTAAGTTTGTAGCATCCGCAAGTGTTTATTCGGAGCACCTTGAGGCCTATGTTGGAAAAGGGAATATCTTCCCATAAAAACTAGAGAGAAGCATTCTCAGAAACTTCTTTGTGATGAGTGCATTCAACTCACAGAGTTGAACCTACTAATTGACAGAGAAGTTTGGAAACACTCTGTTTGTAGAATCTGCAAGTGGATATTTGTTGCGCTTTGAGGCCTATGCTGGAAAAGGAAATATCTTCACATAAAAACTAGACAGAAGCATTCTCAGAAAGCTCCTTGTGCTGAGTGCATTCAACTCACAGACTTGAACCTTCTTTTTGAAAGAGCAGTTTTGAAAGACTCTTTTTGTAAAATCTGCAGATGGATATTTGGAGCACTTTGAGGCCTATGCTGGGAAATGGAATATCTTCACCTAAAAACTAGACAGAAGCATTCTCAGAAAGTTCTTCTCGATGCGTGCATTCAACTCACAGAGTTGAACCTGTCTTCTGATAGAGCAGTGTGGAAACACTCTTTTTGTGAAATCTGCAAGTGGATATTTCCAGCGATTTGTGGCCTATGCAAGGAAAAGGAAATATCTTCACACAAAAACTAGACAGCAGCATTCTCAGAAACTTCTTTGTGAGGACTGCATTCAACTCACACACTTGAACGTTCCTTTTGATAGAAGAGTTTGGAAACACTCCTTCAGTACAATCTGCAAGTGTTTATTCGGAGCGCTTTGGGGCCTAGGTTGGAAAAGGAAATATCTCCACATAAAAACTAGAAAGCAGCACTCTCAGAAACTGCTTTGTGATGAGTGCATTCTACTCACAGACTTGAACTTTCCTTTTGATAGAACAGTTTTGAAACACTCCTTTTGTAGAATCTGCAAGTGTTTATTGGGAGCCCTTTGAGGCTTACGCTGGAAAAGGATATATCTTCACATTAACACTAGACAGCAGCATTGTCAGAAACCTCTTAGAGATGAGTGCATTCACCTCACAGACTTGAACGTTCCCTTTGATAGAACAGTTTTGAAACACTCCTTTTGTAGAATCTTCAAGTGTTTATTCGGAGCCCTTTGAGGCTTATGCTGGAAAAGGTTATATCTTCACATAAACACTAGACAGAAGCTTTCTCGGAAACTTCTTTGTAAACAGTGCATTCAACTCACAGATTTGAACCTACCAATCGATAGAGAAGTTTCGAAACACCCTTTTTATAGGATCTGCAAGTGAATATTTGGAGAGATTTGAGGCCTATGCTTTAAATGGAAACATCTTCTCATGAAAACTAGACAGAAGCATTCTCAGAAACGTCTTCGTGATGAGTGCATTCAACTCACAGACTTGAAGCTTCCTTTTGAAAGAGCAGTTTTGGAACACTCTTCTGTAAGATCTGCAAGTGGATATATGGAGCGCTTTGAGGCCTATGCTGGAAAAGGAAATATCCTCACATAAAAACTGGACAGAAGCATTCTCAGAAACTTCTTTGTGATGTGGGCGTTGAACTCACGGAGTTGAACCTTTCTTTGGATAGAGAAGTTTTGAAACACTCTTTTAGTAGAATCTTCATGTGGATGGATGGAGTGCTTTGAGGCCTATCCTGGAAAAGGAAATATCTTCACGTAGAAACTAGACAAAAGCATTCTCAGAAAGTTCCCTGTGCTTTGTGCATTCAACTCACAGAGTTCTACCTGCCTTTGGATAGAGCAGTTCTGAAACCCTCTTTTTGTAGAATCTGCAAGTGGATATTTGGAGCGCTTTGAGGCCTATGCTGCAAAAGGAAATATCATTGCATAAAAGCTAGATGGAAGCATTCTCAGAAACTCCTTTGTGATGAGTGCATTCAACTCACAGAGTTGAACCTTCCTTTTGATAGACCAGTTTTGAAACACTGTTTTTGTAGAATCCGCAAGTGGATATTTGGAGCTCCTTGAGGCTTATGCTGGAAAAGGAGATATCTTCATATACAAACTAGACAGAAGCATTTTCAGAAACATCTATGTCATGTGGGGATTGAACTCACAGAGTTGAACATTCCTTTTCATGGAGCAGTTCTGCAACACTCTTTTTGTGGAAACTGCCAGTGGATATAGGGTGCGATGGCGGCATCTAGCGGAAAAGGAAATACATGCAGATGAAAACTGGGTAGAATCATTCTGAGAAACCGTTTTCTGATGAGGGCATTCAACTCACAGACTTGAACCTTCGTTTTCAAAGAGCAGTTTTGAAACACTGTTTTCGTAGAATCCGCAGGTGGATATTTGGGGCGCTTTGAGTCCTATGCTGGGAAATGAAATCTCTTCACGTAAAAACTAGACAGAAGCCTTCTCAGAAACTTCTTCACGATATGTGCATCCAACTCACAGAGTTGAACCTTTCTTTTCACAGAGCAGTTTTGAAACACACTTTTGGTAAAATCTGCAAGTGGATATTTGGAGCGATTTCAGGCCTATGCTAGAAAAGGAAATATCTTCACACAAATACTAGACAGAAGCATTCTCAGAAACTTCTGTGTGATGAGTGCATTCAATTCACAGACTTGAACGTTCCTTTTGACGGAACAGTTTTGAAACACTCCTTTGGCAGGATCTGCAAGTGTTTATTTGGAGCGCTTTGAGGCCTATGTTGGGAAAGGAAATATCCTCACCTAAAAACTAGACAGAAGCATTCTCAGAAACTTCTTTGTGGTGATTGCATTCTACTCACAGAGTTGAACCTTCCTTTTGATAGAACAGTTTCGAAACACTCTTTTTGTAGAATCTGCAAGTGGATATTGGGAGCGCTTTGAGGCCTACGCTGGGAAATGAAATATCTTCACCTGAAAACTAGACAGAAGCATTCTGAGAAACTTCTTTGTGATGAGTGCATTCAACTCACAGACTTGAACGTTCCTTGTGACAGAACAGTTTTGAAACACTAAGTTTGTAGCATCCGCAAGTGTTTATTCGGAGCACCTTGAGGCCTATGTTGGAAAAGGGAATATCTTCCCATAAAAACTAGAGAGAAGCATTCTCAGAAACTTCTTTGTGATGAGTGCATTCAACTCACAGAGTTGAACCTACTAATTGACAGAGAAGTTTGGAAACACTCTGTTTGTAGAATCTGCAAGTGGATATTTGTTGCGCTTTGAGGCCTATGCTGGAAAAGGAAATATCTTCACATAAAAACTAGACAGAAGCATTCTCAGAAAGTTCCTTGTGCTGAGTGCATTCAACTCACAGACTTGAACCTTCTTTTTGAAAGAGCAGTTTTGAAAGACTCTTTTTGTAAAATCTGCAGATGGATATTTGGAGCACTTTGAGGCCTATGCTGGGAAATGGAATATCTTCACCTAAAAACTAGACAGAAGCATTCTCAGAAAGTTCTTCTCGATGCGTGCATTCAACTCACAGAGTTGAACCTGTCTTCTGATAGAGCAGTGTGGAAACACTCTTTTTGTGAAATCTGCAAGTGGATATTTCCAGCGATTTGTGGCCTATGCAAGGAAAAGGAAATATCTTCACACAAAAACTAGACAGCAGCATTCTCAGAAACTTCTTTGTGAGGACTGCATTCAACTCACACACTTGAACGTTCCTTTTGATAGAAGAGTTTGGAAACACTCCTTCAGTACAATCTGCAAGTGTTTATTCGGAGCGCTTTGGGGCCTAGGTTGGAAAAGGAAATATCTCCACATAAAAACTAGAAAGCAGCACTCTCAGAAACTGCTTTGTGATGAGTGCATTCTACTCACAGACTTGAACTTTCCTTTTGATAGAACAGTTTTGAAACACTCCTTTTGTAGAATCTGCAAGTGTTTATTGGGAGCCCTTTGAGGCTTACGCTGGAAAAGGATATATCATCACATTAACACTAGACAGCAGCATTGTCAGAAACCTCTTAGAGATGAGTGCATTCACCTCACAGACTTGAACGTTCCCTTTGATAGAACAGTTTTGAAACACTCCTTTTGTAGAATCTTCAAGTGTTTATTCGGAGCCCTTTGAGGCTTATGCTGGAAAAGTTTATATCTTCACATAAACACTAGACAGAAGCTTTCTCGGAAACTCCTTTGTAAAGAGTGCATTCAACTCACAGATTTGAACCTACCAATCGATAGAGAAGTTTCGAAACACACTTTTTATAGGATCTGCAAGTGAATATTTGGAGAGATTTGTGGCCTATGCTTTAAATGGAAACATCTTCTCATGAAAACTAGACAGAAGCATTCTCAGAAACGTCTTCGTGATGAGTGCATTCAACTCACAGATTTGAAGCTTCCTTTTGAAAGAGCAGTTTTGGAACACTCTTCTGTAAGATCTGCAAGTGGATATATGGAGCGCTTTGAGGCCTATGCTGGAAAAGGAAATATCCTCACATAAAAACTGGACAGAAGCATTCTCAGAAACTTCTTTGTGATGTGGGCGTTGAACTCACGGAGTTGAACCTTTCTTTGGATAGAGAAGTTTTGAAACACTCTTTTAGTAGAATCTTCATGTGGATGGATGGAGTGCTTTGAGGCCTATCCTGGAAAAGGAAATATCTTCACGTAGAAACTAGACAAAAGCATTCTCAGAAAGTTCCCTGTGCTTTGTGCATTCAACTCACAGAGTTCTACCTGCCTTTGGATAGAGCAGTTCTGAAACCCTCTTTTTGTAGAATCTGCAAGTGGATATTTGGAGCGCTTTGAGGCCTATGCTGCAAAAGGAAATATCATTGCATAAAAGCTAGATGGAAGCATTCTCAGAAACTTCTTTGTGATGAGTGCATTCAACTCACAGAGTTGAACCTTCCTTTTGATAGACCAGTTTTGAAACACTGTTTTTGTAGTATCCGCAAGTGGATATTTGGAGCTCCTTGAGGCTTATGCTGGAAAAGGAGATATCTTCATATACAAACTAGACAGAAGCATTTTCAGAAACATCTATGTCATGTGGGGATTGAACTCACAGAGTTGAACATTCCTTTTCATGGAGCAGTTCTGCAACACTCTTTTTGTGGAAACTGCCAGTGGATATTTGGTGCGATGGCGGCATCTAGCGGAAAAGGAAATACATGCAGATGAAAACTGGGTAGAATCATTCTGAGAAACCGTTTTCTGATGAGGGCATTCAACTCACAGACTTGAACCTTCGTTTTCAAAGAACAGTTTTGAAACACTGTTTTCGTAGAATCCGCAAGTGGATATTTGGGGCGCTTTGAGTCCTATGCTGGGAAATGAAATCTCTTCACCTAAAAACTAGACAGAAGCCTTCTCAGAAACTTCTTCACGATATGTGCATTCAACTCACAGAGTTGAACCTTTCTTTTCACAGAGCAGTTTTGAAACACACTTTTGGTAAAATCTGCAAGTGGATATTTGGAGCGATTTCAGGCCTATGCTAGAAAAGGAAATATCTTCACACAAATACTAGACAGAAGCATTCTCAGAAACTTCTGTGTGATGAGTGCATTCAATTCACAGACTTGAACGTTCCTTTTGACGGAAGAGTTTTGAAACACTCCTTTGGCAGGATCTGCAAGTGTTTATTTGGAGCGCTTTGAGGCCTATGTTGGGAAAGGAAATATCCTCACCTAAAAACTAGAGAGAAGCATTCTCAGAAACTTCTTTGTGGTGATTGCATTCTACTCACAGAGTTGAACCTTCCTTTTGATAGAACAGTTTCGAAACACTCTTTTTGTAGAATCTGCAAGTGGATATTGGGAGCGCTTTGAGGCCTATGCTGGGAAATGAAATATCTTCACCTGAAAACTAGACAGAAGCATTCTGAGAAACTTCTTTGTGATGAGTGCATTCAACTCACAGACTTGAACGTTCCTTTTGACAGAACAGTTTTGAAACACTAAGTTTGTAGCATCCGCAAGTGTTTATTCGGAGCACCTTGAGGCCTATGTTGGAAAAGGGAATATCTTCCCATAAAAACTAGAGAGAAGCATTCCCAGAAACTTCTTTGTGATGAGTGCATTCAACTCACAGAGTTGAACCTACTAATTGACAGAGAAGTTTGGAAACACTCTGTTTGTAGAATCTGCAAGTGGATATTTGTTGCGCTTTGAGGCCTATGCTGGAAAAGGAAATATCTTCACATAAAAACTAGACAGAAGCATTCTCAGAAAGTTCCTTGTGCTGAGTGCATTCAACTCACAGACTTGAACCTTCTTTTTGAAAGAGCAGTTTTGAAAGACTCTTTT
Organism: Pongo pygmaeus; assembly: GCF_028885625.2. Lineage (NCBI taxonomy): Eukaryota > Metazoa > Chordata > Mammalia > Primates > Hominidae > Pongo > Pongo pygmaeus. The sequence continues at coordinate 42,346,113 of NC_072392.2, forward strand.
TGTAAAATCTGCAGATGGATATTTGGAGCACTTTGAGGCCTATGCTGGGAAATGGAATATCTTCACCTAAAAACTAGACAGAAGCATTCTCAGAAAGTTCTTCTCGATGCGTGCATTCAACTCACAGAGTTGAACCTGTCTTCTGATAGAGCAGTGTGGAAACACTCTTTTTGTGAAATCTGCAAGTGGATATTTCCAGCGATTTGTGGCCTATGCAAGGAAAAGGAAATATCTTCACACAAAAACTAGACAGCAGCATTCTCAGAAACTTCTTTGTGAGGACTGCATTCAACTCACACACTTGAACGTTCCTTTTGATAGAAGAGTTTGGAAACACTCCTTCAGTACAATCTGCAAGTGTTTATTCGGAGCGCTTTGGGGCCTAGGTTGGAAAAGGAAATATCTCCACATAAAAACTAGAAAGCAGCACTCTCAGAAACTGCTTTGTGATGAGTGCATTCTACTCACAGACTTGAACTTTCCTTTTGATAGAACAGTTTTGAAACACTCCTTTTGTAGAATCTGCAAGTGTTTATTGGGAGCCCTTTGAGGCTTACGCTGGAAAAGGATATATCTTCACATTAACACTAGACAGCAGCATTGTCAGAAACCTCTTAGAGATGAGTGCATTCACCTCACAGACTTGAACGTTCCCTTTGATAGAACAGTTTTGAAACACTCCTTTTGTAGAATCTTCAAGTGTTTATTCGGAGCCCTTTGAGGCTTATGCTGGAAAAGGTTATATCTTCACATAAACACTAGACAGAAGCTTTCTCGGAAACTTCTTTGTAAAGAGTGCATTCAACTCACAGATTTGAACCTACCAATCGATAGAGAAGTTTCGAAACACCCTTTTTATAGGATCTGCAAGTGAATATTTGGAGAGATTTGAGGCCTATGCTTTAAATGGAAACATCTTCTCATGAAAACTAGACAGAAGCATTCTCAGAAACGTCTTCGTGATGAGTGCATTCAACTCACAGACTTGAAGCTTCCTTTTGAAAGAGCAGTTTTGGAACACTCTTCTGTAAGATCTGCAAGTGGATATATGGAGCGCTTTGAGGCCTATGCTGGAAAAGGAAATATCCTCACATAAAAACTGGACAGAAGCATTCTCAGAAACTTCTTTGTGATGTGGGCGTTGAACTCACGGAGTTGAACCTTTCTTTGGATAGAGAAGTTTTGAAACACTCTTTTAGTAGAATCTTCATGTGGATGGATGGAGTGCTTTGAGGCCTATCCTGGAAAAGGAAATATCTTCACGTAGAAACTAGACAAAAGCATTCTCAGAAAGTTCCCTGTGCTTTGTGCATTCAACTCACTGGGTTCTACCTGCCTTTGGATAGAGCAGTTCTGAAACCCTCTTTTTGTAGAATCTGCAAGTGGATATCTGGAGCGCTTTGAGGCCTATGCTGCAAAAGGAAATATCATTGCATAAAAGCTAGATGGAAGCATTCTCAGAAACTCCTTTGTGATGAGTGCATTCAACTCACAGAGTTGAACCTTCCTTTTGATAGACCAGTTTTGAAACACTGTTTTTGTAGAATCCGCAAGTGGATATTTGGAGCTCCTTGAGGCTTATGCTGGAAAAGAAGATATCTTCATATACAAACTAGACAGAAGCATTTTCAGAAACATCTATGTCATGTGGGGATTGAACTCACAGAGTTGAACATTCCTTTTCATGGAGCAGTTCTGCAACACTCTTTTTGTGGAAACTGCCAGTGGATATAGGGTGCGATGGCGGCATCTAGCGGAAAAGGAAATACATGCAGATGAAATCTGGGTAGAATCATTCTGAGAAACCGTTTTCTGATGACGGCATTCAACTCACAGACTTGAACCTTCGTTTTCAAAGAGCAGTTTTGAAACACTGTTTTCGTAGAATCCGCAAGTGGATGTTTGGGGCGCTTTGAGTCCTATGCTGGGAAATGAAATCTCTTCACCTAAAAACTAGACAGAAGCTTTCTCAGAAACTTCTTCACGATATGTGCATTGAACTCACAGAGTTGAACCTTTCTTTTCACAGAGCAGTTTTGAAACACACTTTTGGTAAAATCTGCAAGTGGATATTTGGAGCGATTTCAGGTCTATGCTAGAAAAGGAAATATCTTCACACAAATACTAGACAGAAGCATTCTCAGAAACTTCTGTGTGATGAGTGCATTCAATTCACAGACTTGAACGTTCCTTTTGATGGAACAGTTTTGAAACACTCCTTTGGCAGGATCTGCAAGTGTTTATTTGGAGCGCTTTGAGGCCTATGTTGGGAAAGGAAATATCCTCACCTAAAAACTAGACAGAAGCATTCTCAGAAACTTCTTTGTGGTGATTGCATTCTACTCACAGAGTTGAACTTTCCTTTTGATAGAACAGTTTCGAAACACTCTTTTTGTAGAATCTGCAAGTGGATATTGGGAGCGCTTTGAGGCCTATGCTGGGAAATGAAATATCTTCACCTGAAAACTAGACAGAAGCATTCTGAGAAACTTCTTTGTGATGAGTGCATTCAACTCACAGACTTGAACGTTCCTTGTGACAGAACAGTTTTGAAACACTAAGTTTGTAGCATCCGCAAGTGTTTATTCGGAGCACCTTGAGGCCTATGTTGGAAAAGGGAATATCTTCCCATAAAAACTAGAGAGAAGCATTCTCAGAAACTTCTTTGTGATGAGTGCATTCAACTCACAGAGTTGAACCTACTAATTGACAGAGAAGTTTGGAAACACTCTGTTTGTAGAATCTGCAAGTGGATATTTGTTGCGCTTTGAGGCCTATGCTGGAAAAGGAAATATCTTCACATAAAAACTAGACAGAAGCATTCTCAGAAAGTTCCTTGTGCTGAGTGCATTCAACTCACAGACTTGAACCTTCTTTTTGAAAGAGCAGTTTTGAAAGACTCTTTTTGTAAAATCTGCAGATGGATATTTGGAGCACTTTGAGGCCTATGCTGGGAAATGGAATATCTTCACCTAAAAACTAGACAGAAGCATTCTCAGAAAGTTCTTCTCGATGCGTGCATTCAACTCACAGAGTTGAACCTGTCTTCTGATAGAGCAGTGTGGAAACACTCTTTTTGTGCAATCTGCAAGTGGATATTTCCAGCGATTTGTGGCCTATGCAAGGAAAAGGAAATATCTTCACACAAAACCTAGACAGCAGCATTCTCAGAAACTTCTTTGTGAGGAGTGCATTCAACTCACACACTTGAACGTTCCTTTTGATAGAAGAGTTTGGAAACACTCCTTCAGTACAATCTGCAAGTGTTTATTCGGAGCGCTTTGGGGCCTAGGTTGGAAAAGGAAATATCTCCACATAAAAACTAGAAAGCAGCACTCTCAGAAACTGCTTTGTGATGAGTGCATTCTACTCACAGACTTGAACTTTCCTTTTGATAGAACAGTTTTGAAACACTCCTTTTGTAGAATCTGCAGGTGTTTATTGGGAGCCCTTTGAGGCTTACGCTGGAAAAGGATATATCTTCACATTAACACTAGACAGCAGCATTGTCAGAAACCTCTTAGAGATGAGTGCATTCACCTCACAGACTTGAACGTTCCCTTTGATAGAGCAGTTTTGAAACACTCCTTTTGTAGAATCTTCAAGTGTTTATTCGGAGCCCTTTGAGGCTTATGCTGGAAAAGATTATATCTTCACATAAACACTAGACAGAAGCTTTCTCGGAAACTTCTTTGTAAAGAGTGCATTCAACTCACAGATTTGAACCTACCAATCGATAGAGAAGTTTCGAAACACCCTTTTTATAGGATCTGCAAGTGAATATTTGGAGAGATTTGAGGCCTATGCTTTAAATGGAAACATCTTCTCATGAAAACTAGACAGAAGCATTCTCAGAAACGTCTTCGTGATGAGTGCATTCAACTCACAGACTTGAAGCTTCCTTTTGAAAGAGCAGTTTTGGAACACTCTTCTGTAAGATCTGCAAGTGGATATATGGAGCGCTTTGAGGCCTATGCTGGAAAAGGATATATCCTCACATAAATACTGGACAGAAGCATTCTCAGAAACTTCTTTGTGATGTGGGCGTTGAACTCACGGAGTCGAACATTTCTTTGGATAGAGAAGTTTTGAAACACTCTTTTAGTAGAATCTTCACGTGGATGGATGGAGTGCTTTGAGGCCTATCCTGGAAAAGGAAATATCCTCACCTAAAAACTAGACAGAAGCATTCTCAGAAACTTCTTTGTGGTGATTGCATTCTACTCACAGAGTTGAACCTTCCTTTTGATAGAACAGTTTCGAAACACTCTTTTTGTAGAATCTGCAAGTGGATATTTGGAGCGCTTTGAGGCCTATGCTGGGAAATGAAATATCTTCACCTGAAAACTAGACAGAAGCACTCTGAGAAACTTCTTTGTGATGAGTGCATTCAACTCACAGACTTGAACGTTCCTTTTGACAGAACAGTTTTGAAACACTAAGTTTGTAGCATCCGCAATTGTTTATTCGGAGCACCTTGAGGCCTATGTTGGAAAAGGGAATATCTTCCCATAAAAACTAGAGAGAAGCCTTCTCAGAAACTTCTTTGTAATGAGTACATGCAACTCACAGAGTTGAACCTACTAATTGACAGAGAAGTTTGGAAGCACTCTCTTTGTAGAATCTGCAAGTGGATATTTTTTGCGCTTTGAGGCCTATGCTGGAAAAGGAAATATCTTCACATAAAAACTAGACAGAAGCATTCTCAGAAATTTCCTTGTGCTGAGTGCATTCAACTCACAGACTTGAACCTTCTTTCTGAAAGAGCAGTTTTGAAACACTCTTTTTGTAAAATCTGCAGATGGATATTTGGAGCACTTTGAGGCCTATGCTGGGAAATGGAATATCTTCACCTAAAAACTAGACAGAAGGATTCTCAGAAAGTTCTTCTCGATGCGTGCATTCAACTCACAGAGTTGAACCTGTCTTCTGATAGAGCAGTGTGGAAACACTCTTTTTGTGAAATCTGCAAGTGGATATTTCCAGCGATTTGAGGCCTATGCAAGGAAAAGGAAATATCTTCACACAAAACCTAGACAGCAGCATTCTCAGAAACTCCTTTGTGAGGACTGCATTCAACTCACACACTTGAACGTTACTTTTGATAGAAGAGTTTGGAAACACTCCTTCAGTACAATCTGCAAGTGTTTATTCGGAGCCCTTTGGGGCCTATGTTGGAAAAGGAACTATCTCCACATAAAAACTAGAAAGCAGCACTCTCAGAAACTACTTTGTGATGAGTGCATTCTACTCACAGACTTGAACTTTCCTTTTGATAGAACAGTTTTGAAACACTCCTTTTGTAGAATCTGCAAGTGTTTATTGGGAGCTCTTTGAGGCTTACGCTGGAAAAGGATATATCTTCACATTAACACTAGACAGCAGCATTGTCAGAAACCTCTTTGAGATGAGTGCATTCAACTCACAGACTTGAAAGTTCCCTGTGATAGAACAGTTTTGAAACACTCCTTTTGTAGAATCTTCAAGTGTTTATACGGAGACCTTTGAGGCTTACGCTGGAAAAGGTTATATCTTCACATAAACACTAGACAGAAGCTTTCTCGGAAACTTCTTTGTAAAGAGTGCATTCAACTCACAGATTTGAACCTACCAATCGATAGAGAAGTTTCGAAACACCCTTTTTATAGGATCTGCAAGTGAATATTTGGAGAGATTTGAGGCCTATGCTTTAAATGGAAACATCTTCTCACGAAAAGTAGACAGAAGCATTCTCAGAAACGTCTTCGTGATGAGTGCATTCAACTCACAGACTTGAAGCTTCCTTTTGAAAGAGCAGTTTTGGAACACTCTTCTGTAAGATCTGCAAGTGGATATATGGAGCGCTTTGAGGCCTATGCTGGAAAAGGAAATATCCTCACATAAAAACTGGACAGAAGCATTCTCAGAAACTTCTTTGTGATGTGGGCGTTGAACTCACGGAGTCGAACCGTTCTTTTGATAGAGAAGTTTTGAAACACTCTTTTAGTAGAATCTTCACGTGGATGGATGGGGTGCTTCGAGGCCTATCCTGGAAAAGGAAATATCTTCACGTAGAAACTAGACAAAAGCATTCTCAGAAAGTTCCCTGTGCTTTGTGCACTCAACTCACAGAGTTCTACCTGCCTTTGGATAGAGCAGTTCTGAAACCCTCTTTTTGTAGAATCTGCAAGTGGATATTTGGAGCGCTTTGAGGCCTATGCTGCAAAAGGAAATATCATTGCATAAAAGCTAGATGGAAGCATTCTCAGAAACTTCTTTGTGATGAGTGCATTCAACTCACAGGGTTGAACCTTCCTTTTGATAGACCAGTTTTGAAACACTGTTTTTGTAGAATCCGCAAGTGGATATTTGGAGCTCCTTGAGGCTTATGCTGGAAAAGGAGATATCTTCGTATACAAACTAGACAGAAGCATTTTCAGAAACATCTATGTCATGTGGGGATTGAACTCACAGAGTTGAACATTCCTTTCCATGGAGCAGTTCTGCAACACTCTTTTTGTGGAAACTGCCAGTGGATATAGGGTGCGATGGCGGCATCTATCGGAAAAGGAAATACATGCAGATGAAAACTGGGTAGAATCATTCTGAGAAACCGTTTTCTGATGAGGGCATTCAACTCACAGACTTGAACCTTCGTTTTCAAAGAGCAGTTTTGAAACACTGTTTTCGTAGAATCCGCAAGTGGATATTTGGGGCGCTTTGAGTCCTATGCTGGGAAATGAAATCTCTTCACCTAAAAACTAGACAGAAGCCTTCTCAGAAACTTCTTCACGATATGTGCATTCAACTCACAGAGTTGAACCTTTCCTTTCACAGAGCAGTTTTGAAACACACTTTTGGTAAAATCTGCAAGTGGATATTTGGAGCGATTTCAGGCCAATGCTAGAAAAGGAAATATCTTCACACAAATACTAGACAGAAGCATTCTCAGAAACTTCTGTGTGATGAGTGCATTCAATTCACAGACTTGAACGTTCCTTTTGACGGAACAGTTTTGAAACACTCCTTTGGCAGGATCTGCAAGTGTTTATTTGGAGCGCTTTGAGGCCTATGTTGGGAAAGGAAATATCCTCACCTAAAAACTAGACAGAAGCATTCTCAGAAACTTCTTTGTGGTGATTGCATTCTACTCACAGAGTTGAACCTTCCTTTTGATAGAACAGTTTCGAAGCACTCTTTTTGTAGAATCTGCAAGTGGATATTGGGAGCGCTTTGAGGCCTATGCTGGGAAATGAAATATCTTCACCTGAAAACTAGGCAGAAGCATTCTGAGAAACTTCTTTGTGATGAGTGCATTCAACTCACAGACTTGAAGCTTCCTTTTGACAGAACAGTTTTGAAACACTAAGTTTGTAGCATCCGCAAGTGTTTATTCGGAGCACCTTGAGGCCTATGTTGGAAAAGGGAATATCTTCCCATAAAAACTAGAGAGAAGCATTCTCAGAAACTTCTTTGTGATGAGTGCATTCAACTCACAGAGTTGAACCTACTAATTGACAGAGAAGTTTGGAAACACTCTGTTTGTAGAATCTGCAAGTGGATATTTGTTGCGCTTTGAGGCCTATGCTGGAAAAGGAAATATCTTCACATAAAAACTAGACAGAAGCATTCTCAGAAAGTTCCTTGTGCTGAGTGCATTCAACTCACAGACTTGAACCTTCTTTTTGAAAGAGCAGTTTTGAAAGACTCTTTTTGTAAAATCTGCAGATGGATATTTGGAGCACTTTGAGGCCTATGCTGGGAAATGGAATATCTTCACCTAAAAACTAGACAGAAGCATTCTCAGAAAGTTCTTCTCGATGCGTGCATTCAACTCACAGAGTTGAACCTGTCTTCTGATAGAGCAGTGTGGAAACACTCTTTTTGTGAAATCTGCAAGTGGATATTTCCAGCGATTTGTGGCCTATGCAAGGAAAAGGAAATATCTTCACACAAAAACTAGACAGCAGCATTCTCAGAAACTTCTTTGTGAGGACTGCATTCAACTCACACACTTGAACGTTCCCTTTGATAGAAGAGTTTGGAAACACTCCTTCAGTACAATCTGCAAGTGTTTATTCGGAGCGCTTTGGGGCCTAGGTTGGAAAAGGAAATATCTCCACATAAAAACTAGAAAGCAGCACTCTCAGAAACTGCTTTGTGATGAGTGCATTCTACTCACAGACTTGAACTTTCCTTTTGATAGAACAGTTTTGAAACACTCCTTTTGTAGAATCTGCAAGTGTTTATTGGGAGCCCTTTGAGGCTTACGCTGGAAAAGGATATATCTTCACATTAACACTAGACAGCAGCATTGTCAGAAACCTCTTAGAGATGAGTGCATTCACCTCACAGACTTGAACGTTCCCTTTGATAGAGCAGTTTTGAAACACTCCTTTTGTAGAATCTTCAAGTGTTTATTCGGAGCCCTTTGAGGCTTATGCTGGAAAAGGTTATATCTTCACATAAACACTAGACAGAAGCTTTCTCGGAAACTTCTTTGTAAAGAGTGCATTCAACTCACAGATTTGAACCTACCAATCGATAGAGAAGTTTCGAAACACCCTTTTTATAGGATCTGCAAGTGAATATTTGGAGAGATTTGAGGCCTATGCTTTAAATGGAAACATCTTCTCATGAAAACTAGACAGAAGCATTCTCAGAAACGTCTTCGTGATGAGTGCATTCAACGCACAGACTTGAAGCTTCCTTTTGAAAGAGCAGTTTTGGAACACTCTTCTGTAAGATCTGCAAGTGGATATATGGAGCGCTTTGAGGCCTATGCTGGAAAAGGAAATATCCTCACATAAAAACTGGACAGAAGCATTCTCAGAAACTTCTTTGTGATGTGGGCGTTGAACTCACGGAGTTGAACCTTTCTTTGGATAGAGAAGTTTTGAACCACTCTTTTAGTAGAATCTTCATGTGGATGGATGGAGTGCTTTGAGGCCTATCGTGGAAAAGGAAATATCTTCACGTAGAAACTAGACAACAGCATTCTCAGAAAGTTCCCTGTGCTTTGTGCATTCAACTCACAGAGTTCTACCTGCCTTTGGATAGAGCAGTTCTGAAACCCTCTTTTTGTAGAATCTGCAAGTGGATATTTGGAGCGCTTTGAGGCCTATGCTGCAAAAGGAAATATCATTGCATAAAAGCTAGATGGAAGCATTCTCAGAAACTTCTTTGTGATGAGTGCATTCAACTCACAGAGTTGAACCTTCCTTTTGATAGACCAGTTTTGAAACACTGTTTTTGTAGTATCCGCAAGTGGATATTTGGAGCTCCTTGAGGCTTATGCTGGAAAAGGAGATATCTTCATATACAAACTAGACAGAAGCATTTTCAGAAACATCTATGTCATGTGGGGATTGAACTCACAGAGTTGAACATTCCTTTTCATGGAGCAGTTCTGCAACACTCTTTTTGTGGAAACTGCCAGTGGATATTTGGTGCGATGGCGGCATCTAGCGGAAAAGGAAATACATGCAGATGAAAACTGGGTAGAATCATTCTGAGAAACCGTTTTCTGATGAGGGCATTCAACTCACAGACTTGAACCTTCGTTTTCAAAGAGCAGTTTGGAAACACTGTTTTCGTAGAATCCGCAAGTGGATATTTGGGGCGCTTTGAGTCCTATGCTGGGAAATGAAATCTCTTCACCTAAAAACTAGACAGAAGCCTTCTCAGAAACTTCTTCACGATATGTGCATTCAACTCACAGAGTTGAACCTTTCTTTTCACAGAGCAGTTTTGAAACACACTTTTGGTAAAATCTGCAAGTGGATATTTGGAGCGATTTCAGGCCAATGCTAGAAAAGGAAATATCTTCACACAAATACTAGACAGAAGCATTCTCAGAAACTTCTGTGTGATGAGTGCCTTCAATTCACAGACTTGAACGTTCCTTTTGACGGAACAGTTTTGAAACACTCCTTTGGCAGGATCTGCAAGTGTTTATTTGGAGCGCTTGGAGGCCTATGTTGGGAAAGGAAATATCCTCACCTAAAAACTAGAGAGAAGCATTCTCAGAAACTTCTTTGTGGTGATTGCATTCTACTCACAGAGTTGAACCTTCCTTTTGATAGAACAGTTTCGAAGCACTCTTTTTGTAGAATCTGCAAGTGGATATTGGGAGCGCTTTGAGGCCTACGCTGGGAAATGAAATATCTTCACCTGAAAACTAGACAGAAGCATTCTGAGAAACTTCTTTGTGATGAGTGCATTCAACTCACAGACTTGAACGTTCCTTTTGACAGAACAGTTTTGAAACACTAAGTTTGTAGCATCCGCAAGTGTTTATTCGGAGCACCTTGAGGCCTATGTTGGAAAAGGGAATATCTTCCCATAAAAACTAGAGAGAAGCATTCTCAGAAACTTCTTTGTGATGAGTGCATTCAACTCACAGAGTTGAACCTACTAATTGACAGAGAAGTTTGGAAACACTCTGTTTGTAGAATCTGCAAGTGGATATTTGTTGCGCTTTGAGGCCTATGCTGGAAAAGGAAATATCTTCACATAAAAACTAGACAGAAGCATTCTCAGAAAGTTCCTTGTGCTGAGTGCATTCAACTCACAGACTTGAACCTTCTTTTTGAAAGAGCAGTTTTGAAAGACTCTTTTTGTAAAATCTGCAGATGGATATTTGGAGCACTTTGAGGCCTATGCTGGGAAATGGAATATCTTCACCTAAAAACTAGACAGAAGCATTCTCAGAAAGTTCTTCTCGATGCGTGCATTCAACTCACAGAGTTGAACCTGTCTTCTGATAGAGCAGTGTGGAAACACTCTTTTTGTGAAATCTGCAAGTGGATATTTCCAGCGATTTGTGGCCTATGCAAGGAAAAGGAAATATCTTCACACAAAAACTAGACAGCAGCATTCTCAGAAACTTCTTTGTGAGGACTGCATTCAACTCACACACTTGAACGTTCCTTTTGATAGAAGAGTTTGGAAACACTCCTTCAGTACAATCTGCAAGTGTTTATTCGGAGCGCTTTGGGGCCTATGTTGGAAAAGGAAATATCTCCACATAAAAACTAGAAAGCAGCACTCTCAGAAACTGCTTTGTGATGAGTGCATTCTACTCACAGACTTGAACTTTCCTTTTGATAGAACAGTTTTGAAACACTCCTTTTGTAGAATCTGCAAGTGTTTATTGGGAGCCCTTTGAGGCTTACGCTGGAAAAGGATATATCTTCACATTAACACTAGACAGCAGCATTGTCAGAAACCTCTTAGAGATGAGTGCATTCACCTCACAGACTTGAACGTTCCCTTTGATAGAACAGTTTTGAAACACTCCTTTTGTAGAATCTTCAAGTGTTTATTCGGAGCCCTTTGAGGCTTATGCTGGAAAAGGTTATATCTTCACATAAACACTAGACAGAAGCTTTCTCGGAAACTTCTTTGTAAAGAGTGCATTCAACTCACAGATTTGAACCTACCAATCGATAGAGAAGTTTCGAAACACCCTTTTTATAGGATCTGCAAGTGAATATTTGGAGAGATTTGAGGCCTATGCTTTAAATGGAAACATCTTCTCATGAAAACTAGACAGAAGCATTCTCAGAAACGTCTTCGTGATGAGTGCATTCAACTCACAGACTTGAAGCTTCCTTTTGAAAGAGCAGTTTTGGAACACTCTTCTGTAAGATCTGCAAGTGGATATATGGAGCGCTTTGAGGCCTATGCTGGAAAAGGAAATATCCTCACATAAAAACTGGACAGAAGCATTCTCAGAAACTTCTTTGTGATGTGGGCGTTGAACTCACGGAGTTGAACCTTTCTTTGGATAGAGAAGTTTTGAAACACTCTTTTAGTAGAATCTTCATGTGGATGGATGGAGTGCTTTGAGGCCTATCCTGGAAAAGGAAATATCTTCACGTAGAAACTAGACAAAAGCATTCTCAGAAAGTTCCCTGTGCTTTGTGCATTCAACTCACAGAGTTCTACCTGCCTTTGGATAGAGCAGTTCTGAAACCCTCTTTTTGTAGAATCTGCAAGTGGATATTTGGAGCGCTTTGAGGCCTATGCTGCAAAAGGAAATATCATTGCATAAAAGCTAGATGGAAGCATTCTCAGAAACTCCTTTGTGATGAGTGCATTCAACTCACAGAGTTGAACCTTCCTTTTGATAGACCAGTTTTGAAACACTGTTTTTGTAGAATCCGCAAGTGGATATTTGGAGCTCCTTGAGGCTTATGCTGGAAAAGGAGATATCTTCATATACAAACTAGACAGAAGCATTTTCAGAAACATCTATGTCATGTGGGGATTGAACTCACAGAGTTGAACATTCCTTTTCATGGAGCAGTTCTGCAACACTCTTTTTGTGGAAACTGCCAGTGGATATAGGGTGCGAAGGCGGCATCTAGCGGAAAAGGAAATACATGCAGATGAAAACTGGGTAGAATCATTCTGAGAAACCGTTTTCTGATGAGGGCATTCAACTCACAGACTTGAACCTTCGTTTTCAAAGAGCAGTTTTGAAACACTGTTTTCGTAGAATCCGCAAGTGGATATTTGGGGCGCTTTGAGTCCTATGCTGGGAAATGAAATCTCTTCACCTAAAAACTAGACAGAAGCCTTCTCAGAAACTTCTTCACGATATGTGCATTCAACTCACAGAGTTGAACCTTTCTTTTCACAGAGCAGTTTTGAAACACACTTTTGGTAAAATCTGCAAGTGGATATTTGGAGCGATTTCAGGCCTATGCTAGAAAAGGAAATATCTTCACACAAATACTAGACAGAAGCATTCTCAGAAACTTCTGTGTGATGAGTGCATTGAATTCACAGACTTGAACGTTCCTTTTGACGGAAGAGTTTTGAAACACTCCTTTGGCAGGATCTGCAAGTGTTTATTTGGAGCGCTTTGAGGCCTATGTTGGGAAAGGAAATATCCTCACCTAAAAACTAGAGAGAAGCATTCTCAGAAACTTCTTTGTGGTGATTGCATTCTACTCACAGAGTTGAACCTTCCTTTTGATAGAACAGTTTCGAAACACTCTTTTTGTAGAATCTGCAAGTGGATATTGGGAGCGCTTTGAGGCCTATGCTGGGAAATGAAATATCTTCACCTGAAAACTAGACAGAAGCATTCTGAGAAACTTCTTTGTGATGAGTGCATTCAACTCACAGACTTGAACGTTCCTTTTGACAGAACAGTTTTGAAACACTAAGTTTGTAGCATCCGCAAGTGTTTATTCGGAGCACCTTGAGGCCTATGTTGGAAAAGGGAATATCTTCCCATAAAAACTAGAGAGAAGCATTCCCAGAAACTTCTTTGTGATGAGTGCATTCAACTCACAGAGTTGAACCTACTAATTGACAGAGAAGTTTGGAAACACTCTGTTTGTAGAATCTGCAAGTGGATATTTGTTGCGCTTTGAGGCCTATGCTGGAAAAGGAAATATCTTCACATAAAAACTAGACAGAAGCATTCTCAGAAAGTTCCTTGTGCTGAGTGCATTCAACTCACAGACTTGAACCTTCTTTTTGAAAGAGCAGTTTTGAAAGACTCTTTTTGTAAAATCTGCAGATGGATATTTGGAGCACTTTGAGGCCTATGCTGGGAAATGGAATATCTTCACCTAAAAACTAGACAGAAGCATTCTCAGAAAGTTCTTCTCGATGCGTGCATTCAACTCACAGAGTTGAACCTGTCTTCTGATAGAGCAGTGTGGAAACACTCTTTTTGTGAAATCTGCAAGTGGATATTTCCAGCGATTTGTGGCCTATGCAAGGAAAAGGAAATATCTTCACACAAAAACTAGACAGCAGCATTCTCAGAAACTTCTTTGTGAGGACTGCATTCAACTCACACACTTGAACGTTCCTTTTGATAGAAGAGTTTGGAAACACTCCTTCAGTACAATCTGCAAGTGTTTATTCGGAGCGCTTTGGGGCCTAGGTTGGAAAAGGAAATATCTCCACATAAAAACTAGAAAGCAGCACTCTCAGAAACTGCTTTGTGATGAGTGCATTCTACTCACAGACTTGAACTTTCCTTTTGATAGAACAGTTTTGAAACACTCCTTTTGTAGAATCTGCAAGTGTTTATTGGGAGCCCTTTGAGGCTTACGCTGGAAAAGGATATATCTTCACATTAACACTAGACAGCAGCATTGTCAGAAACCTCTTAGAGATGAGTGCATTCACCTCACAGACTTGAACGTTCCCTTTGATAGAACAGTTTTGAAACACTCCTTTTGTAGAATCTTCAAGTGTTTATTCGGAGCCCTTTGAGGCTTATGCTGGAAAAGGTTATATCTTCACATAAACACTAGACAGAAGCTTTCTCGGAAACTTCTTTGTAAAGAGTGCATTCAACTCACAGATTTGAACCTACCAATCGATAGAGAAGTTTCGAAACACCCTTTTTATAGGATCTGCAAGTGAATATTTGGAGAGATTTGAGGCCTATGCTTTAAATGGAAACATCTTCTCATGAAAACTAGACAGAAGCATTCTCAGAAACGTCTTCGTGATGAGTGCATTCAACTCACAGACTTGAAGCTTCCTTTTGAAAGAGCAGTTTTGGAACACTCTTCTGTAAGATCTGCAAGTGGATATATGGAGCGCTTTGAGGCCTATGCTGGAAAAGGAAATATCCTCACATAAAAACTGGACAGAAGCATTCTCAGAAACTTCTTTGTGATGTGGGCGTTGAACTCACGGAGTTGAACCTTTCTTTGGATAGAGAAGTTTTGAAACACTCTTTTAGTAGAATCTTCATGTGGATGGATGGAGTGCTTTGAGGCCTATCCTGGAAAAGGAAATATCTTCACGTAGAAACTAGACAAAAGCATTCTCAGAAAGTTCCCTGTGCTTTGTGCATTCAACTCACTGGGTTCTACCTGCCTTTGGATAGAGCAGTTCTGAAACCCTCTTTTTGTAGAATCTGCAAGTGGATATCTGGAGCGCTTTGAGGCCTATGCTGCAAAAGGAAATATCATTGCATAAAAGCTAGATGGAAGCATTCTCAGAAACTCCTTTGTGATGAGTGCATTCAACTCACAGAGTTGAACCTTCCTTTTGATAGACCAGTTTTGAAACACTGTTTTTGTAGAATCCGCAAGTGGATATTTGGAGCTCCTTGAGGCTTATGCTGGAAAAGAAGATATCTTCATATACAAACTAGACAGAAGCATTTTCAGAAACATCTATGTCATGTGGGGATTGAACTCACAGAGTTGAACATTCCTTTTCATGGAGCAGTTCTGCAACACTCTTTTTGTGGAAACTGCCAGTGGATATAGGGTGCGATGGCGGCATCTAGCGGAAAAGGAAATACATGCAGATGAAATCTGGGTAGAATCATTCTGAGAAACCGTTTTCTGATGACGGCATTCAACTCACAGACTTGAACCTTCGTTTTCAAAGAGCAGTTTTGAAACACTGTTTTCGTAGAATCCGCAAGTGGATGTTTGGGGCGCTTTGAGTCCTATGCTGGGAAATGAAATCTCTTCACCTAAAAACTAGACAGAAGCTTTCTCAGAAACTTCTTCACGATATGTGCATTGAACTCACAGAGTTGAACCTTTCTTTTCACAGAGCAGTTTTGAAACACACTTTTGGTAAAATCTGCAAGTGGATATTTGGAGCGATTTCAGGTCTATGCTAGAAAAGGAAATATCTTCACACAAATACTAGACAGAAGCATTCTCAGAAACTTCTGTGTGATGAGTGCATTCAATTCACAGACTTGAACGTTCCTTTTGATGGAACAGTTTTGAAACACTCCTTTGGCAGGATCTGCAAGTGTTTATTTGGAGCGCTTTGAGGCCTATGTTGGGAAAGGAAATATCCTCACCTAAAAACTAGACAGAAGCATTCTCAGAAACTTCTTTGTGGTGATTGCATTCTACTCACAGAGTTGAACTTTCCTTTTGATAGAACAGTTTCGAAACACTCTTTTTGTAGAATCTGCAAGTGGATATTGGGAGCGCTTTGAGGCCTATGCTGGGAAATGAAATATCTTCACCTGAAAACTAGACAGAAGCATTCTGAGAAACTTCTTTGTGATGAGTGCATTCAACTCACAGACTTGAACGTTCCTTGTGACAGAACAGTTTTGAAACACTAAGTTTGTAGCATCCGCAAGTGTTTATTCGGAGCACCTTGAGGCCTATGTTGGAAAAGGGAATATCTTCCCATAAAAACTAGAGAGAAGCATTCTCAGAAACTTCTTTGTGATGAGTGCATTCAACTCACAGAGTTGAACCTACTAATTGACAGAGAAGTTTGGAAACACTCTGTTTGTAGAATCTGCAAGTGGATATTTGTTGCGCTTTGAGGCCTATGCTGGAAAAGGAAATATCTTCACATAAAAACTAGACAGAAGCATTCTCAGAAAGTTCCTTGTGCTGAGTGCATTCAACTCACAGACTTGAACCTTCTTTTTGAAAGAGCAGTTTTGAAAGACTCTTTTTGTAAAATCTGCAGATGGATATTTGGAGCACTTTGAGGCCTATGCTGGGAAATGGAATATCTTCACCTAAAAACTAGACAGAAGCATTCTCAGAAAGTTCTTCTCGATGCGTGCATTCAACTCACAGAGTTGAACCTGTCTTCTGATAGAGCAGTGTGGAAACACTCTTTTTGTGCAATCTGCAAGTGGATATTTCCAGCGATTTGTGGCCTATGCAAGGAAAAGGAAATATCTTCACACAAAACCTAGACAGCAGCATTCTCAGAAACTTCTTTGTGAGGAGTGCATTCAACTCACACACTTGAACGTTCCTTTTGATAGAAGAGTTTGGAAACACTCCTTCAGTACAATCTGCAAGTGTTTATTCGGAGCGCTTTGGGGCCTAGGTTGGAAAAGGAAATATCTCCACATAAAAACTAGAAAGCAGCACTCTCAGAAACTGCTTTGTGATGAGTGCATTCTACTCACAGACTTGAACTTTCCTTTTGATAGAACAGTTTTGAAACACTCCTTTTGTAGAATCTGCAGGTGTTTATTGGGAGCCCTTTGAGGCTTACGCTGGAAAAGGATATATCTTCACATTAACACTAGACAGCAGCATTGTCAGAAACCTCTTAGAGATGAGTGCATTCACCTCACAGACTTGAACGTTCCCTTTGATAGAGCAGTTTTGAAACACTCCTTTTGTAGAATCTTCAAGTGTTTATTCGGAGCCCTTTGAGGCTTATGCTGGAAAAGATTATATCTTCACATAAACACTAGACAGAAGCTTTCTCGGAAACTTCTTTGTAAAGAGTGCATTCAACTCACAGATTTGAACCTACCAATCGATAGAGAAGTTTCGAAACACCCTTTTTATAGGATCTGCAAGTGAATATTTGGAGAGATTTGAGGCCTATGCTTTAAATGGAAACATCTTCTCATGAAAACTAGACAGAAGCATTCTCAGAAACGTCTTCGTGATGAGTGCATTCAACTCACAGACTTGAAGCTTCCTTTTGAAAGAGCAGTTTTGGAACACTCTTCTGTAAGATCTGCAAGTGGATATATGGAGCGCTTTGAGGCCTATGCTGGAAAAGGATATATCCTCACATAAATACTGGACAGAAGCATTCTCAGAAACTTCTTTGTGATGTGGGCGTTGAACTCACGGAGTCGAACATTTCTTTGGATAGAGAAGTTTTGAAACACTCTTTTAGTAGAATCTTCACGTGGATGGATGGAGTGCTTTGAGGCCTATCCTGGAAAAGGAAATATCCTCACCTAAAAACTAGACAGAAGCATTCTCAGAAACTTCTTTGTGGTGATTGCATTCTACTCACAGAGTTGAACCTTCCTTTTGATAGAACAGTTTCGAAACACTCTTTTTGTAGAATCTGCAAGTGGATATTTGGAGCGCTTTGAGGCCTATGCTGGGAAATGAAATATCTTCACCTGAAAACTAGACAGAAGCACTCTGAGAAACTTCTTTGTGATGAGTGCATTCAACTCACAGACTTGAACGTTCCTTTTGACAGAACAGTTTTGAAACACTAAGTTTGTAGCATCCGCAATTGTTTATTCGGAGCACCTTGAGGCCTATGTTGGAAAAGGGAATATCTTCCCATAAAAACTAGAGAGAAGCCTTCTCAGAAACTTCTTTGTAATGAGTACATGCAACTCACAGAGTTGAACCTACTAATTGACAGAGAAGTTTGGAAGCACTCTCTTTGTAGAATCTGCAAGTGGATATTTTTTGCGCTTTGAGGCCTATGCTGGAAAAGGAAATATCTTCACATAAAAACTAGACAGAAGCATTCTCAGAAATTTCCTTGTGCTGAGTGCATTCAACTCACAGACTTGAACCTTCTTTCTGAAAGAGCAGTTTTGAAACACTCTTTTTGTAAAATCTGCAGATGGATATTTGGAGCACTTTGAGGCCTATGCTGGGAAATGGAATATCTTCACCTAAAAACTAGACAGAAGGATTCTCAGAAAGTTCTTCTCGATGCGTGCATTCAACTCACAGAGTTGAACCTGTCTTCTGATAGAGCAGTGTGGAAACACTCTTTTTGTGAAATCTGCAAGTGGATATTTCCAGCGATTTGAGGCCTATGCAAGGAAAAGGAAATATCTTCACACAAAACCTAGACAGCAGCATTCTCAGAAACTCCTTTGTGAGGACTGCATTCAACTCACACACTTGAACGTTACTTTTGATAGAAGAGTTTGGAAACACTCCTTCAGTACAATCTGCAAGTGTTTATTCGGAGCCCTTTGGGGCCTATGTTGGAAAAGGAACTATCTCCACATAAAAACTAGAAAGCAGCACTCTCAGAAACTACTTTGTGATGAGTGCATTCTACTCACAGACTTGAACTTTCCTTTTGATAGAACAGTTTTGAAACACTCCTTTTGTAGAATCTGCAAGTGTTTATTGGGAGCTCTTTGAGGCTTACGCTGGAAAAGGATATATCTTCACATTAACACTAGACAGCAGCATTGTCAGAAACCTCTTTGAGATGAGTGCATTCAACTCACAGACTTGAAAGTTCCCTGTGATAGAACAGTTTTGAAACACTCCTTTTGTAGAATCTTCAAGTGTTTATACGGAGACCTTTGAGGCTTACGCTGGAAAAGGTTATATCTTCACATAAACACTAGACAGAAGCTTTCTCGGAAACTTCTTTGTAAAGAGTGCATTCAACTCACAGATTTGAACCTACCAATCGATAGAGAAGTTTTGAAACACCCTTTTTATAGGATCTGCAAGTGAATATTTGGAGAGATTTGAGGCCTATGCTTTAAATGGAAACATCTTCTCACGAAAAGTAGACAGAAGCATTCTCAGAAACGTCTTCGTGATGAGTGCATTCAACTCACAGACTTGAAGCTTCCTTTTGAAAGAGCAGTTTTGGAACACTCTTCTGTAAGATCTGCAAGTGGATATATGGAGCGCTTTGAGGCCTATGCTGGAAAAGGAAATATCCTCACATAAAAACTGGACAGAAGCATTCTCAGAAACTTCTTTGTGATGTGGGCGTTGAACTCACGGAGTCGAACCGTTCTTTTGATAGAGAAGTTTTGAAACACTCTTTTAGTAGAATCTTCACGTGGATGGATGGGGTGCTTCGAGGCCTATCCTGGAAAAGGAAATATCTTCACGTAGAAACTAGACAAAAGCATTCTCAGAAAGTTCCCTGTGCTTTGTGCACTCAACTCACAGAGTTCTACCTGCCTTTGGATAGAGCAGTTCTGAAACCCTCTTTTTGTAGAATCTGCAAGTGGATATTTGGAGCGCTTTGAGGCCTATGCTGCAAAAGGAAATATCATTGCATAAAAGCTAGATGGAAGCATTCTCAGAAACTTCTTTGTGATGAGTGCATTCAACTCACAGAGTTGAACCTTCCTTTTGATAGACCAGTTTTGAAACACTGTTTTTGTAGAATCCGCAAGTGGATATTTGGAGCTCCTTGAGGCTTATGCTGGAAAAGGAGATATCTTCGTATACAAACTAGACAGAAGCATTTTCAGAAACATCTATGTCATGTGGGGATTGAACTCACAGAGTTGAACATTCCTTTCCATGGAGCAGTTCTGCAACACTCTTTTTGTGGAAACTGCCAGTGGATATAGGGTGCGATGGCGGCATCTATCGGAAAAGGAAATACATGCAGATGAAAACTGGGTAGAATCATTCTGAGAAACCGTTTTCTGATGAGGGCATTCAACTCACAGACTTGAACCTTCGTTTTCAAAGAGCAGTTTTGAAACACTGTTTTCGTAGAATCCGCAAGTGGATATTTGGGGCGCTTTGAGTCCTATGCTGGGAAATGAAATCTCTTCACCTAAAAACTAGACAGAAGCCTTCTCAGAAACTTCTTCACGATATGTGCATTCAACTCACAGAGTTGAACCTTTCTTTTCACAGAGCAGTTTTGAAACACACTTTTGGTAAAATCTGCAAGTGGATATTTGGAGCGATTTCAGGCCAATGCTAGAAAAGGAAATATCTTCACACAAATACTAGACAGAAGCATTCTCAGAAACTTCTGTGTGATGAGTGCATTCAATTCACAGACTTGAACGTTCCTTTTGACGGAACAGTTTTGAAACACTCCTTTGGCAGGATCTGCAAGTGTTTATTTGGAGCGCTTTGAGGCCTATGTTGGGAAAGGAAATATCCTCACCTAAAAACTAGACAGAAGCATTCTCAGAAACTTCTTTGTGGTGATTGCATTCTACTCACAGAGTTGAACCTTCCTTTTGATAGAACAGTTTCGAAGCACTCTTTTTGTAGAATCTGCAAGTGGATATTGGGAGCGCTTTGAGGCCTATGCTGGGAAATGAAATATCTTCACCTGAAAACTAGGCAGAAGCATTCTGAGAAACTTCTTTGTGATGAGTGCATTCAACTCACAGACTTGAAGCTTCCTTTTGACAGAACAGTTTTGAAACACTAAGTTTGTAGCATCCGCAAGTGTTTATTCGGAGCACCTTGAGGCCTATGTTGGAAAAGGGAATATCTTCCCATAAAAACTAGAGAGAAGCATTCTCAGAAACTTCTTTGTGATGAGTGCATTCAACTCACAGAGTTGAACCTACTAATTGACAGAGAAGTTTGGAAACACTCTGTTTGTAGAATCTGCAAGTGGATATTTGTTGCGCTTTGAGGCCTATGCTGGAAAAGGAAATATCTTCACATAAAAACTAGACAGAAGCATTCTCAGAAAGTTCCTTGTGCTGAGTGCATTCAACTCACAGACTTGAACCTTCTTTTTGAAAGAGCAGTTTTGAAAGACTCTTTTTGTAAAATCTGCAGATGGATATTTGGAGCACTTTGAGGCCTATGCTGGGAAATGGAATATCTTCACCTAAAAACTAGACAGAAGCATTCTCAGAAAGTTCTTCTCGATGCGTGCATTCAACTCACAGAGTTGAACCTGTCTTCTGATAGAGCAGTGTGGAAACACTCTTTTTGTGAAATCTGCAAGTGGATATTTCCAGCGATTTGTGGCCTATGCAAGGAAAAGGAAATATCTTCACACAAAAACTAGACAGCAGCATTCTCAGAAACTTCTTTGTGAGGACTGCATTCAACTCACACACTTGAACGTTCCCTTTGATAGAAGAGTTTGGAAACACTCCTTCAGTACAATCTGCAAGTGTTTATTCGGAGCGCTTTGGGGCCTAGGTTGGAAAAGGAAATATCTCCACATAAAAACTAGAAAGCAGCACTCTCAGAAACTGCTTTGTGATGAGTGCATTCTACTCACAGACTTGAACTTTCCTTTTGATAGAACAGTTTTGAAACACTCCTTTTGTAGAATCTGCAAGTGTTTATTGGGAGCCCTTTGAGGCTTACGCTGGAAAAGGATATATCTTCACATTAACACTAGACAGCAGCATTGTCAGAAACCTCTTAGAGATGAGTGCATTCACCTCACAGACTTGAACGTTCCCTTTGATAGAGCAGTTTTGAAACACTCCTTTTGTAGAATCTTCAAGTGTTTATTCGGAGCCCTTTGAGGCTTATGCTGGAAAAGGTTATATCTTCACATAAACACTAGACAGAAGCTTTCTCGGAAACTTCTTTGTAAAGAGTGCATTCAACTCACAGATTTGAACCTACCAATCGATAGAGAAGTTTCGAAACACCCTTTTTATAGGATCTGCAAGTGAATATTTGGAGAGATTTGAGGCCTATGCTTTAAATGGAAACATCTTCTCATGAAAACTAGACAGAAGCATTCTCAGAAACGTCTTCGTGATGAGTGCATTCAACGCACAGACTTGAAGCTTCCTTTTGAAAGAGCAGTTTTGGAACACTCTTCTGTAAGATCTGCAAGTGGATATATGGAGCGCTTTGAGGCCTATGCTGGAAAAGGAAATATCCTCACATAAAAACTGGACAGAAGCATTCTCAGAAACTTCTTTGTGATGTGGGCGTTGAACTCACGGAGTTGAACCTTTCTTTGGATAGAGAAGTTTTGAACCACTCTTTTAGTAGAATCTTCATGTGGATGGATGGAGTGCTTTGAGGCCTATCGTGGAAAAGGAAATATCTTCACGTAGAAACTAGACAACAGCATTCTCAGAAAGTTCCCTGTGCTTTGTGCATTCAACTCACAGAGTTCTACCTGCCTTTGGATAGAGCAGTTCTGAAACCCTCTTTTTGTAGAATCTGCAAGTGGATATTTGGAGCGCTTTGAGGCCTATGCTGCAAAAGGAAATATCATTGCATAAAAGCTAGATGGAAGCATTCTCAGAAACTTCTTTGTGATGAGTGCATTCAACTCACAGAGTTGAACCTTCCTTTTGATAGACCAGTTTTGAAACACTGTTTTTGTAGTATCCGCAAGTGGATATTTGGAGCTCCTTGAGGCTTATGCTGGAAAAGGAGATATCTTCATATACAAACTAGACAGAAGCATTTTCAGAAACATCTATGTCATGTGGGGATTGAACTCACAGAGTTGAACATTCCTTTTCATGGAGCAGTTCTGCAACACTCTTTTTGTGGAAACTGCCAGTGGATATCGGGTGCGATGGCGGCATCTATCGGAAAAGGAAATACATGCAGATGAAAACTGGGTAGAATCATTCTGAGAAACTGTTTTCTGATGAGGGCATTCAACTCACAGACTTGAACCTTCGTTTTCAAAGAGCAGTTTTGAAACACTGTTTTCGTAGAATCCGCAAGTGGATATTTGGGGCGCTTTGAGTCCTATGCTGGGAAATGAAATCTCTTCACCTAAAAACTAGACAGAAGCCTTCTCAGAAACTTCTTCACGATATGTGCATTCAACTCACAGAGTTGAACCTTTCTTTTCACAGAGCAGTTTTGAAACACACTTTTGGTAAAATCTGCAAGTGGATATTTGGAGCGATTTCAGGCCAATGCTAGAAAAGGAAATATCTTCACACAAATACTAGACAGAAGCATTCTCAGAAACTTCTGTGTGATGAGTGCATTCAATTCACAGACTTGAACGTTCCTTTTGACGGAACAGTTTTGAAACACTCCTTTGGCAGGATCTGCAAGTGTTTATTTGGAGCGCTTTGAGGCCTATGTTGGAAAAGGAAATATCCTCACCTAAAAACTAGACAGAAGCATTCTCAGAAACTTCTTTGTGGTGATTGCATTCTACTCACAGAGTTGAACCTTCCTTTTGATAGAACAGTTTCGAAGCACTCTTTTTGTAGAATCTGCAAGTGGATATTTGGAGCGCTTTGAGGCCTATGCTGGGAAATGAAATATCTTCACCTGAAAACTAGACAGAAGCACTCTGAGAAACTTCTTTGTGATGAGTGCATTCAACTCACAGACTTGAACGTTCCTTTTGACAGAACAGTTTTGAAACACTAAGTTTGTAGCATCCGCAAGTGTTTATTCGGAGCACCTTGAGGCCTATGTTGGAAAAGGGAATATATTCCCATAAAAACTAGAGAGAAGCATTCTCAGAAACTTCTTTGTGATGAGTGCATTCAACTCACAGAGTTGAACCTACTAATTGACAGAGAAGTTTGGAAACACTCTGTTTGTAGAATCTGCAAGTGGATATTTGTTGCGCTTTGAGGCCTATGCTGGAAAAGGAAATATCTTCACATAAAAACTAGACAGAAGCATTCTCAGAAAGTTCCTTGTGCTGAGTGCATTCAACTCACAGACTTGAACCTTCTTTTTGAAAGAGCAGTTTTGAAAGACTCTTTTTGTAAAATCTGCAGATGGATATTTGGAGCACTTTGAGGCCTATGCTGGGAAATGGAATATCTTCACCTAAAAACTAGACAGAAGCATTCTCAGAAAGTTCTTCTCGATGCGTGCATTCAACTCACAGAGTTGAACCTGTCTTCTGATAGAGCAGTGTGGAAACACTCTTTTTGTGAAATCTGCAAGTGGATATTTCCAGCGATTTGTGGCCTATGCAAGGAAAAGGAAATATCTTCACACAAAAACTAGACAGCAGCATTCTCAGAAACTTCTTTGTGAGGACTGCATTCAACTCACACACTTGAACGTTCCCTTTGATAGAAGAGTTTGGAAACACTCCTTCAGTACAATCTGCAAGTGTTTATTCGGAGCGCTTTGGGGCCTAGGTTGGAAAAGGAAATATCTCCACATAAAAACTAGAAAGCAGCACTCTCAGAAACTGCTTTGTGATGAGTGCATTCTACTCACAGACTTGAACTTTCCTTTTGATAGAACAGTTTTGAAACACTCCTTTTGTAGAATCTGCAAGTGTTTATTGGGAGCCCTTTGAGGCTTACGCTGGAAAAGGATATATCTTCACATTAACACTAGACAGCAGCATTGTCAGAAACCTCTTAGAGATGAGTGCATTCACCTCACAGACTTGAACGTTCCCTTTGATAGAGCAGTTTTGAAACACTCCTTTTGTAGAATCTTCAAGTGTTTATTCGGAGCCCTTTGAGGCTTATGCTGGAAAAGGTTATATCTTCACATAAACACTAGACAGAAGCTTTCTCGGAAACTTCTTTGTAAAGAGTGCATTCAACTCACAGATTTGAACCTACCAATCGATAGAGAAGTTTCGAAACACCCTTTTTATAGGATCTGCAAGTGAATATTTGGAGAGATTTGAGGCCTATGCTTTAAATGGAAACATCTTCTCATGAAAACTAGACAGAAGCATTCTCAGAAACGTCTTCGTGATGAGTGCATTCAACGCACAGACTTGAAGCTTCCTTTTGAAAGAGCAGTTTTGGAACACTCTTCTGTAAGATCTGCAAGTGGATATATGGAGCGCTTTGAGGCCTATGCTGGAAAAGGAAATATCCTCACATAAAAACTGGACAGAAGCATTCTCAGAAACTTCTTTGTGATGTGGGCGTTGAACTCACGGAGTTGAACCTTTCTTTGGATAGAGAAGTTTTGAACCACTCTTTTAGTAGAATCTTCATGTGGATGGATGGAGTGCTTTGAGGCCTATCGTGGAAAAGGAAATATCTTCACGTAGAAACTAGACAACAGCATTCTCAGAAAGTTCCCTGTGCTTTGTGCATTCAACTCACAGAGTTCTACCTGCCTTTGGATAGAGCAGTTCTGAAACCCTCTTTTTGTAGAATCTGCAAGTGGATATTTGGAGCGCTTTGAGGCCTATGCTGCAAAAGGAAATATCATTGCATAAAAGCTAGATGGAAGCATTCTCAGAAACTTCTTTGTGATGAGTGCATTCAACTCACAGAGTTGAACCTTCCTTTTGATAGACCAGTTTTGAAACACTGTTTTTGTAGTATCCGCAAGTGGATATTTGGAGCTCCTTGAGGCTTATGCTGGAAAAGGAGATATCTTCATATACAAACTAGACAGAAGCATTTTCAGAAACATCTATGTCATGTGGGGATTGAACTCACAGAGTTGAACATTCCTTTTCATGGAGCAGTTCTGCAACACTCTTTTTGTGGAAACTGCCAGTGGATATCGGGTGCGATGGCGGCATCTATCGGAAAAGGAAATACATGCAGATGAAAACTGGGTAGAATCATTCTGAGAAACTGTTTTCTGATGAGGGCATTCAACTCACAGACTTGAACCTTCGTTTTCAAAGAGCAGTTTTGAAACACTGTTTTCGTAGAATCCGCAAGTGGATATTTGGGGCGCTTTGAGTCCTATGCTGGGAAATGAAATCTCTTCACCTAAAAACTAGACAGAAGCCTTCTCAGAAACTTCTTCACGATATGTGCATTCAACTCACAGAGTTGAACCTTTCTTTTCACAGAGCAGTTTTGAAACACACTTTTGGTAAAATCTGCAAGTGGATATTTGGAGCGATTTCAGGCCAATGCTAGAAAAGGAAATATCTTCACACAAATACTAGACAGAAGCATTCTCAGAAACTTCTGTGTGATGAGTGCATTCAATTCACAGACTTGAACGTTCCTTTTGACGGAACAGTTTTGAAACACTCCTTTGGCAGGATCTGCAAGTGTTTATTTGGAGCGCTTTGAGGCCTATGTTGGAAAAGGAAATATCCTCACCTAAAAACTAGACAGAAGCATTCTCAGAAACTTCTTTGTGGTGATTGCATTCTACTCACAGAGTTGAACCTTCCTTTTGATAGAACAGTTTCGAAGCACTCTTTTTGTAGAATCTGCAAGTGGATATTTGGAGCGCTTTGAGGCCTATGCTGGGAAATGAAATATCTTCACCTGAAAACTAGACAGAAGCACTCTGAGAAACTTCTTTGTGATGAGTGCATTCAACTCACAGACTTGAACGTTCCTTTTGACAGAACAGTTTTGAAACACTAAGTTTGTAGCATCCGCAAGTGTTTATTCGGAGCACCTTGAGGCCTATGTTGGAAAAGGGAATATATTCCCATAAAAACTAGAGAGAAGCATTCTCAGAAACTTCTTTGTGATGAGTGCATTCAACTCACAGAGTTGAACCTACTAATTGACAGAGAAGTTTGGAAACACTCTGTTTGTAGAATCTGCAAGTGGATATTTGTTGCGCTTTGAGGCCTATGCTGGAAAAGGAAATATCTTCACATAAAAACTAGACAGAAGCATTCTCAGAAAGTTCCTTGTGCTGAGTGCATTCAACTCACAGACTTGAACCTTCTTTTTGAAAGAGCAGTTTTGAAAGACTCTTTTTGTAAAATCTGCAGATGGATATTTGGAGCACTTTGAGGCCTATGCTGGGAAATGGAATATCTTCACCTAAAAACTAGACAGAAGCATTCTCAGAAAGTTCTTCTCGATGCGTGCATTCAACTCACAGAGTTGAACCTGTCTTCTGATAGAGCAGTGTGGAAACACTCTTTTTGTGAAATCTGCAAGTGGATATTTCCAGCGATTTGTGGCCTATGCAAGGAAAAGGAAATATCTTCACACAAAAACTAGACAGCAGCATTCTCAGAAACTTCTTTGTGAGGACTGCATTCAACTCACACACTTGAACGTTCCTTTTGATAGAAGAGTTTGGAAACACTCCTTCAGTACAATCTGCAAGTGTTTATTCGGAGCGCTTTGGGGCCTAGGTTGGAAAAGGAAATATCTCCACATAAAAACTAGAAAGCAGCACTCTCAGAAACTGCTTTGTGATGAGTGCATTCTACTCACAGACTTGAACTTTCCTTTTGATAGAACAGTTTTGAAACACTCCTTTTGTAGAATCTGCAAGTGTTTATTGGGAGCCCTTTGAGGCTTACGCTGGAAAAGGATATATCTTCACATTAACACTAGACAGCAGCATTGTCAGAAACCTCTTAGAGATGAGTGCATTCACCTCACAGACTTGAACGTTCCCTTTGATAGAGCAGTTTTGAAACACTCCTTTTGTAGAATCTTCAAGTGTTTATTCGGAGCCCTTTGAGGCTTATGCTGGAAAAGGTTATATCTTCACATAAACACTAGACAGAAGCTTTCTCGGAAACTTCTTTGTAAACAGTGCATTCAACTCACAGATTTGAACCTACCAATCGATAGAGAAGTTTCGAAACACCCTTTTTATAGGATCTGCAAGTGAATATTTGGAGAGATTTGAGGCCTATGCTTTAAATGGAAACATCTTCTCATGAAAACTAGACAGAAGCATTCTCAGAAACGTCTTCGTGATGAGTGCATTCAACTCACAGACTTGAAGCTTCCTTTTGAAAGAGCAGTTTTGGAACACTCTTCTGTAAGATCTGCAAGTGGATATATGGAGCGCTTTGAGGCCTATGCTGGAAAAGGAAATATCCTCACATAAAAACTGGACAGAAGCATTCTCAGAAACTTCTTTGTGATGTGGGCGTTGAACTCACGGAGTTGAACCTTTCTTTGGATAGGGAAGTTTTGAAACACTCTTTTAGTAGAATCTTCATGTGGATGGATGGAGTGCTTTGAGGCCTATCCTGGAAAAGGAAATATCTTCACGTAGAAACTAGACAAAAGCATTCTCAGAAAGTTCCCTGTGCTTTGGGCATTCAACTCACAGAGTTCTACCTGCCTTTGGATAGAGCAGTTCTGAAACCCTCTTTTTGTAGAATCTGCAAGTGGATATTTGGAGCGCTTTGAGGCCTATGCTGCAAAAGGAAATATCATTGCATAAAAGCTAGATGGAAGCATTCTCAGAAACTTCTTTGTGATGAGTGCATTCAACTCACAGAGTTGAACCTTCCTTTTGATAGACCAGTTTTGAAACACTGTTTTTGTAGAATCCGCAAGTGGATATTTGGAGCTCCTTGAGGCTTATGCTGGAAAAGGAGATATCTTCATATACAAACTAGACAGAAGCATTTTCAGAAACATCTATGTCATGTGGGGATTGAACTCACAGAGTTGAACATTCCTTTTCGTGGAGCAGTTCTGCAACACTCTTTTTGTGGAGACTGCCAGTGGATATTTGGTGCGATTGCGGCATCTAGCGGAAAAGGAAATACATGCAGATGAAAACTGTGTAGAATCATTCTGAGAAACCGTTTTCTGATGAGGGCATTCAACTCACAGACTTGAACCTTCGTTTTCAAAGAGCAGTTTGGAAACACTGTTTTCGTAGAATCCGCAAGTGGATATTTGGGGCGCTTTGAGTCCTATGCTGGGAAATGAAATCTCTTCACCTAAAAACTAGACAGAAGCCTTCTCAGAAACTCCTTCACGATATGTGCATTCAACTCACAGAGTTGAACCTTTCTTTTCACAGAGCAGTTTTGAAACACACTTTTGGTAAAATCTGCAAGTGGATATTTGGAGCGATTTCAGGCCTATGCTAGAAAAGGAAATATCTTCACACAAATACTAGACAGAAGCATTCTCAGAAACTTCTGTGTGATGAGTGCATTGAATTCACAGACTTGAACGTTCCTTTTGACGGAAGAGTTTTGAAACACTCCTTTGGCAGGATCTGCAAGTGTTTATTTGGAGCGCTTTGAGGCCTATGTTGGGAAAGGAAATATCCTCACCTAAAAACTAGAGAGAAGCATTCTCAGAAACTTCTTTGTGGTGATTGCATTCTACTCACAGAGTTGAACCTTCCTTTTGATAGAACAGTTTCGAAACACTCTTTTTGTAGAATCTGCAAGTGGATATTGGGAGCGCTTTGAGGCCTATGCTGGGAAATGAAATATCTTCACCTGAAAACTAGACAGAAGCATTCTGAGAAACTTCTTTGTGATGAGTGCATTCAACTCACAGACTTGAACGTTCCTTTTGACAGAACAGTTTTGAAACACTAAGTTTGTAGCATCCGCAAGTGTTTATTCGGAGCACCTTGAGGCCTATGTTGGAAAAGGGAATATCTTCCCATAAAAACTAGAGAGAAGCATTCTCAGAAACTTCTTTGTGATGAGTGCATTCAACTCACAGAGTTGAACCTACTAATTGACAGAGAAGTTTGGAAACACTCTGTTTGTAGAATCTGCAAGTGGATATTTGTTGCGCTTTGAGGCCTATGCTGGAAAAGGAAATATCTTCACATAAAAACTAGACAGAAGCATTCTCAGAAAGTTCCTTGTGCTGAGTGCATTCAACTCACAGACTTGAACCTTCTTTTTGAAAGAGCAGTTTTGAAAGACTCTTTTTGTAAAATCTGCAGATGGATATTTGGAGCACTTTGAGGCCTATGCTGGGAAATGGAATATCTTCACCTAAAAACTAGACAGAAGCATTCTCAGAAAGTTCTTCTCGATGCGTGCATTCAACTCACAGAGTTGAACCTGTCTTCTGATAGAGCAGTGTGGAAACACTCTTTTTGTGAAATCTGCAAGTGGATATTTCCAGCGATTTGTGGCCTATGCAAGGAAAAGGAAATATCTTCACACAAAAACTAGACAGCAGCATTCTCAGAAACTTCTTTGTGAGGACTGCATTCAACTCACACACTTGAACGTTCCTTTTGATAGAAGAGTTTGGAAACACTCCTTCAGTACAATCTGCAAGTGTTTATTCGGAGCGCTTTGGGGCCTAGGTTGGAAAAGGAAATATCTCCACATAAAAACTAGAAAGCAGCACTCTCAGAAACTGCTTTGTGATGAGTGCATTCTACTCACAGACTTGAACTTTCCTTTTGATAGAACAGTTTTGAAACACTCCTTTTGTAGAATCTGCAAGTGTTTATTGGGAGCCCTTTGAGGCTTACGCTGGAAAAGGATATATCTTCACATTAACACTAGACAGCAGCATTGTCAGAAACCTCTTAGAGATGAGTGCATTCACCTCACAGACTTGAACGTTCCCTTTGATAGAGCAGTTTTGAAACACTCCTTTTGTAGAATCTTCAAGTGTTTATTCGGAGCCCTTTGAGGCTTATGCTGGAAAAGGTTATATCTTCACATAAACACTAGACAGAAGCTTTCTCGGAAACTTCTTTGTAAACAGTGCATTCAACTCACAGATTTGAACCTACCAATCGATAGAGAAGTTTCGAAACACCCTTTTTATAGGATCTGCAAGTGAATATTTGGAGAGATTTGAGGCCTATGCTTTAAATGGAAACATCTTCTCATGAAAACTAGACAGAAGCATTCTCAGAAACGTCTTCGTGATGAGTGCATTCAACTCACAGACTTGAAGCTTCCTTTTGAAAGAGCAGTTTTGGAACACTCTTCTGTAAGATCTGCAAGTGGATATATGGAGCGCTTTGAGGCCTATGCTGGAAAAGGAAATATCCTCACATAAAAACTGGACAGAAGCATTCTCAGAAACTTCTTTGTGATGTGGGCGTTGAACTCACGGAGTCGAACCTTTCTTTGGATAGAGAAGTTTTGAAACACTCTTTTAGTAGAATCTTCACGTGGATGGATGGAGTGCTTTGAGGCCTATCCTGGAAAAGGAAATATCTTCACGTAGAAACTAGACAAAAGCATTCTCAGAAAGTTCCCTGTGCTTTGTGCATTCAACTCACAGAGTTCTACCTGCCTTTGGATAGAGCAGTTCTGAAACCCTCTTTTTGTAGAATCTGCAAGTGGATATTTGGAGCGCTTTGAGGCCTATGCTGCAAAAGGAAATATCATTGCATAAAAGCTAGATGGAAGCATTCTCAGAAACTTCTTTGTGATGAGTGCATTCAACTCACAGAGTTGAACCTTCCTTTTGATAGACCAGTTTTGAAACACTGTTTTTGTAGAATCCGCAAGTGGATATTTGGAGCTCCTTGAGGCTTATGCTGGAAAAGGAGATATCTTCATATACAAACTAGACAGAAGCATTTTCAGAAACATCTATGTCATGTGGGTATTGAACTCACAGAGTTGAACATTCCTATTCATGGAGCAGTTCTGCAACACTCTTTTTCTGGAAACTGCCAGTGGATATCGGGTGCGATGGCGGCATCTAGCGGAAAAGGAAATACATGCAGATGAAAACTGGGTAGAATCATTCTGAGAAACTGTTTTCTGATGAGGGCATTCAACTCACAGACTTGAACCTTCGTTTTCAAAGAGCAGTTTTGAAACACTGTTTTCGTAGAATCCGCAAGTGGATATTTGGGGCGCTTTGAGTCCTATGCTGGGAAATGAAATCTCTTCACCTAAAAACTAGACAGAAGCCTTCTCAGAAACTTCTTCACGATATGTGCATTCAACTCACAGAGTTGAACCTTTCTTTTCACAGAGCAGTTTTGAAACACACTTTTGGTAAAATCTGCAAGTGGATATTTGGAGCGATTTCAGGCCAATGCTAGAAAAGGAAATATCTTCACACAAATACTAGACAGAAGCATTCTCAGAAACTTCTGTGTGATGAGTGCATTCAATTCACAGACTTGAACGTTCCTTTTGACGGAACAGTTTTGAAACACTCCTTTGGCAGGATCTGCAAGTGTTTATTTGGAGCGCTTTGAGGCCTATGTTGGAAAAGGAAATATCCTCACCTAAAAACTAGACAGAAGCATTCTCAGAAACTTCTTTGTGGTGATTGCATTCTACTCACAGAGTTGAACCTTCCTTTTGATAGAACAGTTTCGAAGCACTCTTTTTGTAGAATCTGCAAGTGGATATTTGGAGCGCTTTGAGGCCTATGCTGGGAAATGAAATATCTTCACCTGAAAACTAGACAGAAGCACTCTGAGAAACTTCTTTGTGATGAGTGCATTCAACTCACAGACTTGAACGTTCCTTTTGACAGAACAGTTTTGAAACACTAAGTTTGTAGCATC
Source organism: Pongo pygmaeus (assembly GCF_028885625.2). Classification (NCBI taxonomy): domain Eukaryota; kingdom Metazoa; phylum Chordata; class Mammalia; order Primates; family Hominidae; genus Pongo; species Pongo pygmaeus. The sequence continues at coordinate 42,378,602 of NC_072392.2, forward strand.
CGCAATTGTTTATTCGGAGCACCTTGAGGCCTATGTTGGAAAAGGGAATATCTTCCCATAAAAACTAGAGAGAAGCCTTCTCAGAAACTTCTTTGTGATGAGTGCATGCAACTCACAGAGTTGAACCTACTAATTGACAGAGAAGTTTGGAAGCACTCTGTTTGTAGAATCTGCAAGTGGATATTTGTTGCGCTTTGAGGCCTATGCTGGAAAAGGAAATATCTTCACATAAAAACTAGACAGAAGCATTCTCAGAAAGTTCCTTGTGCTGAGTGCATTCAACTCACAGACTTGAACCTTCTTTTTGAAAGAGCAGTTTTGAAACACTCTTTTTGTAAAATCTGCAGATGGATATTTGGAGCACTTTGAGGCCTATGCTGGCAAATGGAATATCTTCACCTAAAAACTAGACAGAAGCATTCTCAGAAAGTTCTTCTCGATGCGTGCATTCAACTCACAGAGTTGAACCTGTCTTCTGATAGAGCAGTGTGGAAACACTCTTTTTGTGAAATCTGCAAGTGGATATTTCCAGCGATTTGTGGCCTATGCAAGGAAAAGGAAATATCTTCACACAAAAACTAGACAGCAGCATTCTCAGAAACTTCTTTGTGAGGACTGCATTCAACTCACACACTTGAACGTTCCTTTTGATAGAAGAGTTTGGAAACACTCCTTCAGTACAATCTGCAAGTGTTTATTCGGAGCCCTTTGGGGCCTATGTTGGAAAAGGAACTATCTCCACATAAAAATTAGAAAGCAGCACTCTCAGAAACTACTTTGTGATGAGTGCATTCTACTCACAGACTTGAACTTTCCTTTTGATAGAACAGTTTTGAAACACTCCTTTTGTAGAATCTGCAAGTGTTTATTGGGAGCTCTTTGAGGCTTACGCTGGAAAAGGATATATCTTCACATTAACACTAGACAGCAGCATTGTCAGAAACCTCTTTGAGATGAGTGCATTCAACTCACAGACTTGAAAGTTCCCTGTGATAGAACAGTTTTGAAACACTCCTTTTGTAGAATCTTCAAGTGTTTATACGGAGACCTTTGAGGCTTATGCTGGAAAGGTTATATCTTCACATAAACACTAGACAGAAGCTTTCTCGGAAACTTCTTTGTAAAGAGTGCATTCAACTCACAGATTTGAACCTACCAATCGATAGAGAAGTTTCGAAACACCCTTTTTATAGGATCTGCAAGTGAATATTTGGAGAGATTTGAGGCCTATGCTTTAAATGGAAACATCTTCTCATGAAAACTAGACAGAAGCATTCTCAGAAACGTCTTCGTGATGAGTGCATTCAACTCACAGACTTGAAGCTTCCTTTTGAAAGAGCAGTTTTGGAACACTCTTCTGTAAGATCTGCAAGTGGATATATGGAGCGCTTTGAGGCCTATGCTGGAAAAGGAAATATCCTCACATAAAAACTGGACAGAAGCATTCTCAGAAACTTCTTTGTGATGTGGGCGTTGAACTCACGGAGTCGAACCGTTCTTTTGATAGAGAAGTTTTGAAACACTCTTTTAGTAGAATCTTCACGTGGAAGGATTGGGTGCTTCGAGGCCTATCCTGGAAAAGGAAATATCTTCACGTAGAAACTAGACAAAAGCATTCTCAGAAAGTTCCCTGTGCTTTGTGCACTCAACTCACAGAGTTCTACCTGCCTTTGGATAGAGCAGTTCTGAAACCCTCTTTTTGTAGAATCTGCAAGTGGATATTTGGAGCGCTTTGAGGCCTATGCTGCAAAAGGAAATATCATTGCATAAAAGCTAGATGGAAGCATTCTCAGAAACTTCTTTGTGATGAGTGCATTCAACTCACAGAGTTGAACCTTCCTTTTGATAGACCAGTTTTGAAACACTGTTTTTGTAGAATCCGCAAGTGGATATTTGGAGCTCCTTAAGGCTTATGCTGGAAAAGGAGATATCTTCATATACAAACTAGACAGAAGCATTTTCAGAAACATCTATGTCATGTGGGGATTGAACTCACAGAGTTGAACATTCCTTTCCATGGAGCAGTTCTGCAACACTCTTTTTGTGGAAACTGCCAGTGGATATTTGGTGCGATTGCGGCATCTAGCGGAAAAGGAAATACATGCAGATGAAAACTGGGTAGAATCATTCTGAGAAACCGTTTTCTGATGAGGGCATTCAACTCACAGACTTGAACCTTCGTTTTCAAAGAGCAGTTTCGAAACACTGTTTTCGTAGAATCCGCAAGTGGATATTTGGGGCGCTTTGAGTCCTATGCTGGGAAATGAAATCTCTTCACCTAAAAACTAGACAGAAGCCTTCTCAGAAACTTCTTCACGATATGTGCATTCAACTCACAGAGTTGAACCTTTCTTTTCACAGAGCAGTTTTGAAACACAGTTTTGGTAAAATCTGCAAGTGGATATTTGGAGCGATTTCAGGCCTATGCTAGAAAAGGAAATATCTTCACACAAATACTAGACAGAAGCATTCTCAGAAACTTCTGTGTGATGAGTGCATTGAATTCACAGACTTGAACGTTCCTTTTGACGGAAGAGTTTTGAAACACTCCTTTGGCAGGATCTGCAAGTGTTTATTTGGAGCGCTTTGAGGCCTATGTTGGGAAAGGAAATATCCTAACCTAAAAACTAGAGAGAAGCATTCTCAGAAACTTCTTTGTGGTGATTGCATTCTACTCACAGAGTTGAACCTTCCTTTTGATAGAACAGTTTCGAAACACTCTTTTTGTAGAATCTGCAAGTGGATATTGGGAGCGCTTTGAGGCCTATGCTGGGAAATGAAATATCTTCACCTGAAAACTAGACAGAAGCATTCTGAGAAACTTCTTTGTGATGAGTGCATTCAACTCACAGACTTGAACCTTCCTTTTGACAGAACAGTTTTGAAACACTAAGTTTGTAGCATCCGCAAGTGTTTATTCGGAGCACCTTGAGGCCTATGTTGGAAAAGGGAATATCTTCCCATAAAAACTAGAGAGAAGCATTCTCAGAAACTTCTTTGTGATGAGTGCATTCAACTCACAGAGTTGAACCTACTAATTGACAGAGAAGTTTGGAAACACTCTGTTTGTAGAATCTGCAAGTGGATATTTGTTGCGCTTTGAGGCCTATGCTGGAAAAGGAAATATCTTCACATAAAAACTAGACAGAAGCATTCTCAGAAAGTTCCTTGTGCTGAGTGCATTCAACTCACAGACTTGAACCTTCTTTTTGAAAGAGCAGTTTTGAAAGACTCTTTTTGTAAAATCTGCAGATGGATATTTGGAGCACTTTGAGGCCTATGCTGGGAAATGGAATATCTTCACCTAAAAACTAGACAGAAGCATTCTCAGAAAGTTCTTCTCGATGCGTGCATTCAACTCACAGAGTTGAACCTGTCTTCTGATAGAGCAGTGTGGAAACACTCTTTTTGTGAAATCTGCAAGTGGATATTTCCAGCGATTTGTGGCCTATGCAAGGAAAAGGAAATATCTTCACACAAAAACTAGACAGCAGCATTCTCAGAAACTTCTTTGTGAGGACTGCATTCAACTCACACACTTGAACGTTCCTTTTGATAGAAGAGTTTGGAAACACTCCTTCAGTACAATCTGCAAGTGTTTATTCGGAGCGCTTTGGGGCCTAGGTTGGAAAAGGAAATATCTCCACATAAAAACTAGAAAGCAGCACTCTCAGAAACTGCTTTGTGATGAGTGCATTCTACTCACAGACTTGAACTTTCCTTTTGATAGAACAGTTTTGAAACACTCCTTTTGTAGAATCTGCAAGTGTTTATTGGGAGCCCTTTGAGGCTTACGCTGGAAAAGGATATATCTTCACATTAACACTAGACAGCAGCATTGTCAGAAACCTCTTTGAGATGAGTGCATTCAACTCACAGACTTGAAAGTTCCCTGTGATAGAACAGTTTTGAAACACTCCTTTTGTAGAATCTTCAAGTGTTTATTCGGAGAACTTTGAGGCTTACGCTGGAAAAGGTTATATCTTCACATAAACACTAGACAGAAGCTTTCTCGGAAACTTCTTTGTAAAGAGTGCATTCAACTCACAGATTTGAACCTACCAATCGATAGAGAAGTTTCGAAACACCCTTTTTATAGGATCTGCAAGTGAATATTTGGAGAGATTTGAGGCCTATGCTTTAAATGGAAACATCTTCTCATGAAAACTAGACAGAAGCATTCTCAGAAACGTCTTCGTGATGAGTGCATTCAACTCACAGACTTGAAGCTTCCTTTTGAAAGAGCAGTTTTGGAACACTCTTCTGTAAGATCTGCAAGTGGATATATGGAGCGCTTTGAGGCCTATGCTGGAAAAGGAAATATCCTCACATAAAAACTGGACAGAAGCATTCTCAGAAACTTCTTTGTGATGTGGGCGTTGAACTCACGGAGTCGAACCGTTCTTTTGATAGAGAAGTTTTGAAACACTCTTTTAGTAGAATCTTCACGTGGATGGATGGGGTGCTTCGAGGCCTATCCTGGAAAAGGAAATATCTTCACGTAGAAACTAGACAAAAGCATTCTCAGAAAGTTCCCTGTGCTTTTTGCACTCAACTCACAGAGTTCTACCTGCCTTTGGATAGAGCAGTTCTGAAACCCTCTTTTTGTAGAATCTGCAAGTGGATATTTGGAGCGCTTTGAGGCCTATGCTGCAAAAGGAAATATCATTGCATAAAAGCTAGATGGAAGCATTCTCAGAAACTTCTTTGTGATGAGTGCATTCAACTCACAGAGTTGAACCTTCCTTTTGATAGACCAGTTTTGAAACACTGTTTTTGTAGAATCCGCAAGTGGATATTTGGAGCTCTTTGAGGCTTATGCTGGAAAAGGAGATATCTTCATATACAAACTAGACAGAAGCATTTTCAGAAACATCTATGTCATGTGGGGATTGAACTCACAGAGTTGAACATTCCTTTCCATGGAGCAGTTCTGCAACACTCTTTTTGTGGAAACTGCCAGTGGATATTTGGTGCGATTGCGGCATCTAGCGGAAAAGGAAATACATGCAGATGAAAACTGGGTAGAATCATTCTGAGAAACCGTTTTCTGATGAGGGCATTCAACTCACAGACTTGAACCTTCGTTTTCAAAGAGCAGTTTCGAAACACTGTTTTCGTAGAATCCGCAAGTGGATATTTGGGGCGCTTTGAGTCCTATGCTGGGAAATGAAATCTCTTCACCTAAAAACTAGACAGAAGCCTTCTCAGAAACTTCTTCACGATATGTGCATTCAACTCACAGAGTTGAACCTTTCTTTTCACAGAGCAGTTTTGAAACACACTTTTGGTAAAATCTGCAAGTGGATATTTGGAGTGATTTCAGCCCTATGCTAGAAAAGGAAATATCTTCACACAAATACTAGACAGAAGCATTCTCAGAAACTTCTGTGTGATGAGTGCATTCAATTCACAGACTTGAACGTTCCTTTTGACGGAAGAGTTTTGAAACACTCCTTTGGCAGGATCTGCAAGTGTTTATTTGGAGCGCTTTGAGGCCTATGTTGGGAAAGGAAATATCCTAACCTAAAAACTAGAGAGAAGCATTCTCAGAAACTTCTTTGTGGTGATTGCATTCTACTCACAGAGTTGAACCTTCCTTTTGATAGAACAGTTTCGAAACACTCTTTTTGTAGAATCTGCAAGTGGATATTGGGAGCGCTTTGAGGCCTATGCTGGGAAATGAAATATCTTCACCTGAAAACTAGACAGAAGCATTCTGAGAAACTTCTTTGTGATGAGTGCATTCAACTCACAGACTTGAACCTTCCTTTTGACAGAACAGTTTTGAAACACTAAGTTTGTAGCATCCGCAAGTGTTTATTCGGAGCACCTTGAGGCCTATGTTGGAAAAGGGAATATCTTCCCATAAAAACTAGAGAGAAGCATTCTCAGAAACTTCTTTGTGATGAGTGCATTCAACTCACAGAGTTGAACCTACTAATTGACAGAGAAGTTTGGAAACACTCTGTTTGTAGAATCTGCAAGTGGATATTTGTTGCGCTTTGAGGCCTATGCTGGAAAAGGAAATATCTTCACATAAAAACTAGACAGAAGCATTCTCAGAAAGTTCCTTGTGCTGAGTGCATTCAACTCACAGACTTGAACCTTCTTTTTGAAAGAGCAGTTTTGAAAGACTCTTTTTGTAAAATCTGCAGATGGATATTTGGAGCACTTTGAGGCCTATGCTGGGAAATGGAATATCTTCACCTAAAAACTAGACAGAAGCATTCTCAGAAAGTTCTTCTCGATGCGTGCATTCAACTCACAGAGTTGAACCTGTCTTCTGATAGAGCAGTGTGGAAACACTCTTTTTGTGAAATCTGCAAGTGGATATTTCCAGCGATTTGTGGCCTATGCAAGGAAAAGGAAATATCTTCACACAAAAACTAGACAGCCGCATTCTCAGAAACTTCTTTGTGAGGACTGCATTCAACTCACACACTTGAACGTTCCTTTTGATAGAAGAGTTTGGAAACACTCCTTCAGTACAATCTGCAAGTGTTTATTCGGAGCGCTTTGGGGCCTAGGTTGGAAAAGGAAATATCTCCACATAAAAACTAGAAAGCAGCACTCTCAGAAACTGCTTTGTGATGAGTGCATTCTACTCACAGACTTGAACTTTCCTTTTGATAGAACAGTTTTGAAACACTCCTTTTGTAGAATCTGCAAGTGTTTATTGGGAGCCCTTTGAGGCTTACGCTGGAAAAGGATATATCTTCACATTAACACTAGACAGCAGCATTGTCAGAAACCTCTTAGAGATGAGTGCATTCACCTCACAGACTTGAACGTTCCCTTTGATAGAGCAGTTTTGAAACACTCCTTTTGTAGAATCTTCAAGTGTTTATTCGGAGCCCTTTGAGGCTTATGCTGGAAAAGGTTATATCTTCACATAAACACTAGACAGAAGCTTTCTCGGAAACTTCTTTGTAAACAGTGCATTCAACTCACAGATTTGAACCTACCAATCGATAGAGAAGTTTCGAAACACCCTTTTTATAGGATCTGCAAGTGAATATTTGGAGAGATTTGAGGCCTATGCTTTAAATGGAAACATCTTCTCATGAAAACTAGACAGAAGCATTCTCAGAAACGTCTTCGTGATGAGTGCATTCAACTCACAGACTTGAAGCTTCCTTTTGAAAGAGCAGTTTTGGAACACTCTTCTGTAAGATCTGCAAGTGGATATATGGAGCGCTTTGAGGCCTATGCTGGAAAAGGAAATATCCTCACATAAAAACTGGACAGAAGCATTCTCAGAAACTTCTTTGTGATGTGGGCGTTGAACTCACGGAGTCGAACCTTTCTTTGGATAGAGAAGTTTTGAAACACTCTTTTAGTAGAATCTTCACGTGGATGGATGGAGTGCTTTGAGGCCTATCCTGGAAAAGGAAATATCTTCACGTAGAAACTAGACAAAAGCATTCTCAGAAAGTTCCCTGTGCTTTGTGCATTCAACTCACAGAGTTCTACCTGCCTTTGGATAGAGCAGTTCTGAAACCCTCTTTTTGTAGAATCTGCAAGTGGATATTTGGAGCGCTTTGAGGCCTATGCTGCAAAAGGAAATATCATTGCATAAAAGCTAGATGGAAGCATTCTCAGAAACTTCTTTGTGATGAGTGCATTCAACTCACAGAGTTGAACCTTCCTTTTGATAGACCAGTTTTGAAACACTGTTTTTGTAGAATCCGCAAGTGGATATTTGGAGCTCCTTGAGGCTTATGCTGGAAAAGGAGATATCTTCATATACAAACTAGACAGAAGCATTTTCAGAAACATCTATGTCATGTGGGGATTGAACTCACAGAGTTGAACATTCCTTTTCATGGAGCAGTTCTGCAACACTCTTTTTGTGGAAACTGCCAGTGGATATCGGGTGCGATGGCGGCATCTATCGGAAAAGGAAATTCATGCAGATGAAAACTGGGTAGAATCATTCTGAGAAACTGTTTTCTGATGAGGGCATTCAACTCACAGACTTGAACCTTCGTTTTCAAAGAGCAGTTTTGAAACACTGTTTTCGTAGAATCCGCAAGTGGATATTTGGGGCGCTTTGAGTCCTATGCTGGGAAATGAAATCTCTTCACCTAAAAACTAGACAGAAGCCTTCTCAGAAACTTCTTCACGATATGTGCATTCAACTCACAGAGTTGAACCTTTCTTTTCACAGAGCAGTTTTGAAACACACTTTTGGTAAAATCTGCAAGTGGATATTTGGAGCGATTTCAGGCCAATGCTAGAAAAGGAAATATCTTCACACAAATACTAGACAGAAGCATTCTCAGAAACTTCTGTGTGATGAGTGCATTCAATTCACAGACTTGAACGTTCCTTTTGACGGAACAGTTTTGAAACACTCCTTTGGCAGGATCTGCAAGTGTTTATTTGGAGCGCTTTGAGGCCTATGTTGGAAAAGGAAATATCCTCACCTAAAAACTAGACAGAAGCATTCTCAGAAACTTCTTTGTGGTGATTGCATTCTACTCACAGAGTTGAACCTTCCTTTTGATAGAACAGTTTCGAAACACTCTTTTTGTAGAATCTGCAAGTGGATATTTGGAGCGCTTTGAGGCCTATGCTGGGAAATGAAATATCTTCACCTGAAAACTAGACAGAAGCACTCTGAGAAACTTCTTTGTGATGAGTGCATTCAACTCACAGACTTGAACGTTCCTTTTGACAGAACAGTTTTGAAACACTAAGTTTGTAGCATCCGCAATTGTTTATTCGGAGCACCTTGAGGCCTATGTTGGAAAAGGGAATATCTTCCCATAAAAACTAGAGAGAAGCCTTCTCAGAAACTTCTTTGTGATGAGTGCATGCAACTCACAGAGTTGAACCTACTAATTGACAGAGAAGTTTGGAAGCACTCTGTTTGTAGAATCTGCAAGTGGATATTTGTTGCGCTTTGAGGCCTATGCTGGAAAAGGAAATATCTTCACATAAAAACTAGACAGAAGCATTCTCAGAAAGTTCCTTGTGCTGAGTGCATTCAACTCACAGACTTGAAGCTTCTTTCTGAAAGAGCAGTTTTGAAACACTCTTTTTGTAAAATCTGCAGATGGATATTTGGAGCACTTTGAGGCCTATGCTGGGAAATGGAATATCTTCACCTAAAAACTAGACAGAAGCATTCTCAGAAAGTTCTTCTCGATGCGTGCATTCAACTCACAGAGTTGAACCTGTCTTCTGATAGAGCAGTGTGGAAACACTCTTTTTGTGAAATCTGCAAGTGGATATTTCCAGCGATTTGAGGCCTATGCAAGGAAAAGGAAATATCTTCACACAAAACCTAGACAGCAGCATTCTCAGAAAGTCCTTTGTGAGGACTGCATTCAACTCACACACTTGAACGTTCCTTTTGATAGAAGAGTTTGGAAACACTCCTTCAGTACAATCTGCAAGTGTTTATTCGGAGCCCTTTGGGGCCTAGGTTGGAAAAGGAACTATCTCCACATAAAAACTAGAAAGCAGCACTCTCAGAAACTACTTTGTGATGAGTGCATTCTACTCACAGACTTGAACTTTCCTTTTGATAGAACAGTTTTGAAACACTCCTTTTGTAGAATCTGCAAGTGTTTATTGGGAGCTCTTTGAGGCTTACGCTGGAAAAGGATATATCTTCACATTAACACTAGACAGCAGCATTGTCAGAAACCTCTTTGAGATGAGTGCATTCAACTCACAGACTTGAAAGTTCCCTGTGATAGAACAGTTTTGAAACACTCCTTTTGTAGAATCTTCAAGTGTTTATACGGAGACCTTTGAGGCTTATGCTGGAAAAGGTTATATCTTCACATAAACACTAGACAGAAGCTTTCTCGGAAACTTCTTTGTAAACAGTGCATTCAGCTCACAGATTTGAACCTACCAATCGATAGAGAAGTTTCGAAACACCCTTTTTATAGGATCTGCAAGTGAATATTTGGAGAGATTTGAGGCCTATGCTTTAAAAGGAAACATCTTCTCATGAAAACTAGACAGAAGCATTCTCAGAAACGTCTTCGTGATGAGTGCATTCAACTCACAGACTTGAAGCTTCCTTTTGAAAGAGCAGTTTTGGAACACTCTTCTGTAAGATCTGCAAGTGGATATATGGAGCGCTTTGAGGCCTATGCTGGAAAAGGAAATATCCTCACATAAAAACTGGACAGAAGCATTCTCAGAAACTTCTTTGTGATGTGGGCGTTGAACTCACGGAGTTGAACCTTTCTTTGGATAGAGAAGTTTTGAAACACTCTTTTAGTAGAATCTTCATGTGGATGGATGGGGTGCTTTGAGGCCTATCCTGGAAAAGGAAATATCTTCACGTAGAAACTAGACAAAAGCATTCTCAGAAAGTTCCCTGTGCTTTGTGCATTCAACTCACAGAGTTCTACCTGCCTTTGGATAGAGCAGTTCTGAAACCCTCTTTTTGTAGAATCTGCAAGTGGATATTTGGAGCGCTTTGAGGCCTATGCTGCAAAAGGAAATATCATTGCATAAAAGCTAGATGGAAGCATTCTCAGAAACTTCTTTGTGATGAGTGTATTCAACTCACAGAGTTGAACCTTCCTTTTGATAGACCAGTTTTGAAACACTGTTTTTGTAGAATCCGCAAGTGGATATTTGGAGCTCCTTGAGGCTTATGCTGGAAAAGGAGATATATTCATATACAAACTAGACAGAAGCATTTTCAGAAACATCTATGTCATGTGGGGATTGAACTCACAGAGTTGAACATTCCTTTCCATGGAGCAGTTCTGCAACACTCTTTTGGTGGAAACTGCCAGTGGATATAGGGTGCGATTGCGGCATCTATCGGAAAAGGAAATACATGCAGATGAAAACTGGGTAGAATCATTCTGAGAAACTGTTTTCTGATGAGGGCATTCAACTCACAGACTTGAACCTTCGTTTTCAAAGAGCAGTTTTGAAACACTGTTTTCGTAGAATCCGCAAGTGGATATTTGGGGCGCTTTGAGTCCTATGCTGGGAAATGAAATCTCTTCACCTAAAAACTAGACAGAAGCCTTCTCAGAAACTTCTTCACGATATGTGCATTCAACTCACAGAGTTGAACCTTTCTTTTCACAGAGCAGTTTTGAAACACACTTTTGGTAAAATCTGCAAGTGGATATTTGGAGCGATTTCAGGCCAATGCTAGAAAAGGAAATATCTTCACACAAATACTAGACAGAAGCATTCTCAGAAACTTCTGTGTGATGAGTGCATTCAATTCACAGACTTGAACGTTCCTTTTGACGGAACAGTTTTGAAACACTCCTTTGGCAGGATCTGCAAGTGTTTATTTGGAGCGCTTTGAGGCCTATTTTGGGAAAGGAAATATCCTCACCTAAAAACTAGACAGAAGCATTCTCAGAAACTTCTTTGTGGTGATTGCATTTTACTCACAGAGTTGAACCTTCCTTTTGATAGAACAGTTTCGAAGCACTCTTTTTGTAGAATCTGCAAGTGGATATTGGGAGCGCTTTGAGGCCTATGCTGGGAAATGAAATATCTTCACCTGAAAACTAGACAGAAGCATTCTGAGAAACTTCTTTGTGATGAGTGCATTCAACTCACAGACTTGAACCTTCCTTTTGACAGAACAGTTTTGAAACACTAAGTTTGTAGCATCCGCAAGTGTTTATTCGGAGCACCTTGAGGCCTATGTTGGAAAAGGGAATATCTTCCCATAAAAACTAGAGAGAAGCATTCTCAGAAACTTCTTTGTGATGAGTGCATTCAACTCACAGAGTTGAACCTACTAATTGACAGAGAAGTTTGGAAACACTCTGTTTGTAGAATCTGCAAGTGGATATTTGTTGCGCTTTGAGGCCTATGCTGGAAAAGGAAATATCTTCACATAAAAACTAGACAGAAGCATTCTCAGAAAGTTCCTTGTGCTGAGTGCATTCAACTCACAGACTTGAACCTTCTTTTTGAAAGAGCAGTTTTGAAAGACTCTTTTTATAAAATCTGCAGATGGATATTTGGAGCACTTTGAGGCCTATGCTGGGAAATGGAATATCTTCACCTAAAAACTAGACAGAAGCATTCTCAGAAAGTTCTTCTCGATGCGTGCATTCAACTCACAGAGTTGAACCTGTCTTCTGATAGAGCAGTGTGGAAACACTCTTTTTGTGAAATCTGCAAGTGGATATTTCCAGCGATTTGTGGCCTATGCAAGGAAAAGGAAATATCTTCACACAAAAACTAGACAGCCGCATTCTCAGAAACTTCTTTGTGAGGACTGCATTCAACTCACACACTTGAACGTTCCTTTTGATAGAAGAGTTTGGAAACACTCCTTCAGTACAATCTGCAAGTGTTTATTCGGAGCGCTTTGGGGCCTAGGTTGGAAAAGGAAATATCTCCACATAAAAACTAGAAAGCAGCACTCTCAGAAACTGCTTTGTGATGAGTGCATTCTACTCACAGACTTGAACTTTCCTTTTGATAGAACAGTTTTGAAACACTCCTTTTGTAGAATCTGCAAGTGTTTATTGGGAGCCCTTTGAGGCTTACGCTGGAAAAGGATATATCTTCACATTAACACTAGACAGCAGCATTGTCAGAAACCTCTTAGAGATGAGTGCATTCACCTCACAGACTTGAACGTTCCCTTTGATAGAGCAGTTTTGAAACACTCCTTTTGTAGAATCTTCAAGTGTTTATTCGGAGCCCTTTGAGGCTTATGCTGGAAAAGGTTATATCTTCACATAAACACTAGACAGAAGCTTTCTCGGAAACTTCTTTGTAAAGAGTGCATTCAACTCACAGATTTGAACCTACCAATCGATAGAGAAGTTTCGAAACACCCTTTTTATAGGATCTGCAAGTGAATATTTGGAGAGATTTGAGGCCTATGCTTTAAATGGAAACATCTTCTCATGAAAACTAGACAGAAGCATTCTCAGAAACGTCTTCGTGATGAGTGCATTCAACTCACAGACTTGAAGCTTCCTTTTGAAAGAGCAGTTTTGGAACACTCTTCTGTAAGATCTGCAAGTGGATATATGGAGCGCTTTGAGGCCTATGCTGGAAAAGGAAATATCCTCACATAAAAACTGGACAGAAGCATTCTCAGAAACTTCTTTGTGATGTGGGCGTTGAACTCACGGAGTTGAACCTTTCTTTGGATAGAGAAGTTTTGAACCACTCTTTTAGTAGAATCTTCATGTGGATGGATGGAGTGCTTTGAGGCCTATCCTGGAAAAGGAAATATCTTCACGTAGAAACTAGACAAAAGCATTCTCAGAAAGTTCCCTGTGCTTTGTGCATTCAACTCACAGAGTTCTACCTGCCTTTGGATAGAGCAGTTCTGAAACCCTCTTTTTGTAGAATCTGCAAGTGGATATTTGGAGCGCTTTGAGGCCTATGCTGCAAAAGGAAATATCATTGCATAAAAGCTAGATGGAAGCATTCTCAGAAACTTCTTTGTGATGAGTGCATTCAACTCACAGAGTTGAACCTTCCTTTTGATAGACCAGTTTTGAAACACTGTTTTTGTAGAATCCGCAAGTGGATATTTGGAGCTCCTTGAGGCTTATGCTGGAAAAGGAGATATCTTCATATACAAACTAGACAGAAGCATTTTCAGAAACATCTATGTCATGTGGGGATTGAACTCACAGAGTTGAACATTCCTTTTCATGGAGCAGTTCTGCAACACTCTTTTTGTGGAAACTGCCAGTGGATATTTGGTGCGATTGCGGCATCTAGCGGAAAAGGAAATACATGCAGATGAAAACTGGGTAGAATCATTCTGAGAAACCGTTTTCTGATGAGGGCATTCAACTCACAGACTTGAACCTTCGTTTTCAAAGAGCAGTTTTGAAACACTGTTTTCGTAGAATCCGCAAGTGGATATTTGGGGCGCTTTGAGGCCTATGCTGGGAAATGAAATATCTTCACCTGAAAACTAGACAGAAGCACTCTGAGAAACTTCTTTGTGATGAGTGCATTCAACTCACAGACTTGAACTTTCCTTTTGACAGAACAGTTTTGAAACACTAAGTTTGTAGCATCCGCAAGTGTTTATTCGGAGCACCTTGAGGCCTATGTTGGAAAAGGGAATATCTTCCCATAAAAACTAGAGAGAAGCCTTCTCAGAAACTTCTTTGTGATGAGTGCATGCAACTCACAGAGTTGAACCTACTAATTGACAGAGAAGTTTGGAAGCACTCTGTTTGTAGAATCTGCAAGTGGATATTTGTTGCGCTTTGAGGCCTATGCTGGAAAAGGAAATATCTTCACATATAAACTAGACAGAAGCATTCTCAGAAAGTTCCTTGTGCTGAGTGCATTCAACTCACAGACTTGAAGCTTCTTTCTGAAAGAGCAGTTTTGAAACACTCTTTTTGTAAAATCTGCAGATGGATATTTGGAGCACTTTGAGGCCTATGCTGGGAAATGGAATATCTTCACCTAAAAACTAGACAGAAGCATTCTCAGAAAGTTCTTCTCGATGCGTGCATTCAACTCACAGAGTTGAACCTGTCTTCTGATAGAGCAGTGTGGAAACACTCTTTTTGTGAAATCTGCAAGTGGATATTTCCAGCGATTTGAGGCCTATGCAAGGAAAAGGAAATATCTTCACACAAAACCTAGACAGCAGCATTCTCAGAAACTCCTTTGTGAGGACTGCATTCAACTCACACACTTGAACGTTCCTTTTGATAGAAGAGTTTGGAAACACTCCTTCAGTACAATCTGCAAGTGTTTATTCGGAGCCCTTTGGGGCCTATGTTGGAAAAGGAAATATCTCCACATAAAAACTAGAAAGCAGCACTCTCAGAAACTACTTTGTGATGAGTGCATTCTACTCACAGACTTGAACTTTCCTTTTGATAGAACAGTTTTGAAACACTCCTTTTGTAGAATCTGCAAGTGTTTATTGGGAGCTCTTTGAGGCTTACACTGGAAAAGGATATATCTTCACATTAACACTAGACAGCAGCATTGTCAGAAACCTCTTTGAGATGAGTGCATTCAACTCACAGACTTGAAAGTTCCCTGTGATAGAACAGTTTTGAAATACTCCTTTTGTAGAATCTTCAAGTGTTTATACGGAGACCTTTGAGGCTTATGCTGGAAAAGGTTATATCTTCACATAAACACTAGACAGAAGCTTTCTCGGAAACTTCTTTGTAAACAGTGCATTCAACTCACCCATTTGAACCTACCAATCGATAGAGAAGTTTCGAAACACCCTTTTTATAGGATCTGCAAGTGAATATTTGGAGAGATTTGAGGCCTATGCTTTAAATGGAAACATCTTCTCATGAAAACTAGACAGAAGCATTCTCAGAAACGTCTTCGTGATGAGTGCATTCAACTCACAGACTTGAAGCTTCCTTTTGAAAGAGCAGTTTTGGAACACTCTTCTGTAAGATCTGCAAGTGGATATATGGAGCGCTTTGAGGCCTATGCTGGAAAAGGAAATATCCTCACATAAAAACTGGACAGAAGCATTCTCAGAAACTTCTTTGTGATGTGGGCGTTGAACTCACGGAGTTGAACCTTTCTTTGGATAGAGAAGTTTTGAACCACTCTTTTAGTAGAATCTTCATGTGGATGGATGGAGTGCTTTGAGGCCTATCCTGGAAAAGGAAATATCTTCACGTAGAAACTAGACAAAAGCATTCTCAGAAAGTTCCCTGTGCTTTGTGCATTCAACTCACAGAGTTCTACCTGCCTTTGGATAGAGCAGTTCTGAAACCCTCTTTTTGTAGAATCTGCAAGTGGATATTTGGAGCGCTTTGAGGCCTATGCTGCAAAAGGAAATATCATTGCATAAAAGCTAGATGGAAGCATTCTCAGAAACTTCTTTGTGATGAGTGCATTCAACTCACAGAGTTGAACCTTCCTTTTGATAGACCAGTTTTGAAACACTGTTTTTGTAGAATCCGCAAGTGGATATTTGGAGCTCCTTGAGGCTTATGCTGGAAAAGGAGATATCTTCATATACAAACTAGACAGAAGCATTTTCAGAAACATCTATGTCATGTGGGGATTGAACTCACAGAGTTGAACATTCCTTTTCATGGAGCAGTTCTGCAACACTCTTTTTGTGGAAACTGCCAGTGGATATTTGGTGCGATTGCGGCATCTAGCGGAAAAGGAAATACATGCAGATGAAAACTGGGTAGAATCATTCTGAGAAACCGTTTTCTGATGAGGGCATTCAACTCACAGGCTTGAACCTTCGTTTTCAAAGAGCAGTTTTGAAACACTGTTTTCGTAGAATCCGCAAGTGGATATTTGGGGCGCTTTGAGTCCTATGCTGGGAAATGAAATCTCTTCACCTAAAAACTAGACAGAAGCCTTCTCAGAAACTTCTTCACGATATGTGCATCCAACTCACAGAGTTGAACCTTTCTTTTCACCGAGCAGTTTTGAAACACACTTTTGGTAAAATCTGCAAGTGGATATTTGGAGCGATTTCAGGCCAATGCTAGAAAAGGAAATATCTTCACACAAATACTAGACAGAAGCATTCTCAGAAACTTCTGTGTGATGAGTGCACTCAATTCACAGGCTTGAACGTTCCTTTTGACGGAACAGTTTTGAAACACTCCTTTGGCAGTATCTGCAAGTGTTTATTTGGAGCGCTTTGAGGCCTATTTTGGGAAAGGAAATATCCTCACCTAAAAACTAGACAGAAGCATTCTCAGAAACTTCTTTGTGGTGATTGCATTCTACTCACAGAGTTGAACCTTCCTTTTGATAGAACAGTTTCGAAGCACTCTTTTTGTAGAATCTGCAAGTGGATATTGGGAGCGCTTTGAGGCCTATGCTGGGAAATGAAATATCTTCACCTGAAAACTAGACAGAAGCATTCTGAGAAACTTCTTTGTGATGAGTGCATTCAACTCACAGACTTGAACCTTCCTTTTGACAGAACAGTTTTGAAACACTAAGTTTGTAGCATCCGCAAGTGTTTATTCGGAGCACCTTGAGGCCTATGTTGGAAAAGGGAATATCTTCCCATAAAAACTAGAGAGAAGCATTCTCAGAAACTTCTTTGTGATGAGTGCATTCAACTCACAGAGTTGAACCTACTAATTGACAGAGAAGTTTGGAAACACTCTGTTTGTAGAATCTGCAAGTGGATATTTGTTGCGCTTTGAGGCCTATGCTGGAAAAGGAAATATCTTCACATAAAAACTAGACAGAAGCATTCTCAGAAAGTTCCTTGTGCTGAGTGCATTCAACTCACAGACTTGAACCTTCTTTTTGAAAGAGCAGTTTTGAAAGACTCTTTTTGTAAAATCTGCAGATGGATATTTGGAGCACTTTGAGGCCTATGCTGGGAAATGGAATATCTTCACCTAAAAACTAGACAGAAGCATTCTCAGAAAGTTCTTCTCGATGCGTGCATTCAACTCACAGAGTTGAACCTGTCTTCTGATAGAGCAGTGTGGAAACACTCTTTTTGTGAAATCTGCAAGTGGATATTTCCAGCGATTTGTGGCCTATGCAAGGAAAAGGAAATATCTTCACACAAAAACTAGACAGCAGCATTCTCAGAAACTTCTTTGTGAGGACTGCATTCAACTCACACACTTGAACGTTCCTTTTGATAGAAGAGTTTGGAAACACTCCTTCAGTACAATCTGCAAGTGTTTATTCGGAGCGCTTTGGGGCCTAGGTTGGAAAAGGAAATATCTCCACATAAAAACTAGAAAGCAGCACTCTCAGAAACTGCTTTGTGATGAGTGCATTCTACTCACAGACTTGAACTTTCCTTTTGATAGAACAGTTTTGAAACACTCCTTTTGTAGAATCTGCAAGTGTTTATTGGGAGCCCTTTGAGGCTTACGCTGGAAAAGGATATATCTTCACATTAACACTAGACAGCAGCATTGTCAGAAACCTCTTAGAGATGAGTGCATTCACCTCACAGACTTGAACGTTCCCTTTGATAGAGCAGTTTTGAAACACTCCTTTTGTAGAATCTTCAAGTGTTTATTCGGAGCCCTTTGAGGCTTATGCTGGAAAAGGTTATATCTTCACATAAACACTAGACAGAAGCTTTCTCGGAAACTTCTTTGTAAAGAGTGCATTCAACTCACAGATTTGAACCTACCAATCGATAGAGAAGTTTCGAAACACCCTTTTTATAGGATCTGCAAGTGAATATTTGGAGAGATTTGAGGCCTATGCTTTAAATGGAAACATCTTCTCATGAAAACTAGACAGAAGCATTCTCAGAAACGTCTTCGTGATGAGTGCATTCAACTCACAGACTTGAAGCTTCCTTTTGAAAGAGCAGTTTTGGAACACTCTTCTGTAAGATCTGCAAGTGGATATATGGAGCGCTTTGAGGCCTATGCTGGAAAAGGAAATATCCTCACATAAAAACTGGACAGAAGCATTCTCAGAAACTTCTTTGTGATGTGGGCGTTGAACTCACGGAGTTGAACCTTTCTTTGGATAGAGAAGTTTTGAACCACTCTTTTAGTAGAATCTTCATGTGGATGGATGGAGTGCTTTGAGGCCTATCCTGGAAAAGGAAATATCTTCACGTAGAAACTAGACAAAAGCATTCTCAGAAAGTTCCCTGTGCTTTGTGCATTCAACTCACAGAGTTCTACCTGCCTTTGGATAGAGCAGTTCTGAAACCCTCTTTTTGTAGAATCTGCAAGTGGATATTTGGAGCGCTTTGAGGCCTATGCTGCAAAAGGAAATATCATTGCATAAAAGCTAGATGGAAGCATTCTCAGAAACTTCTTTGTGATGAGTGCATTCAACTCACAGAGTTGAACCTTCCTTTTGATAGACCAGTTTTGAAACACTGTTTTTGTAGAATCCGCAAGTGGATATTTGGAGCTCCTTGAGGCTTATGCTGGAAAAGGAGATATCTTCATATACAAACTAGACAGAAGCATTTTCAGAAACATCTATGTCATGTGGGGATTGAACTCACAGAGTTGAACATTCCTTTTCATGGAGCAGTTCTGCAACACTCTTTTTGTGGAAACTGCCAGTGGATATTTGGTGCGATTGCGGCATCTAGCGGAAAAGGAAATACATGCAGATGAAAACTGGGTAGAATCATTCTGAGAAACCGTTTTCTGATGAGGGCATTCAACTCACAGGCTTGAACCTTCGTTTTCAAAGAGCAGTTTTGAAACACTGTTTTCGTAGAATCCGCAAGTGGATATTTGGGGCGCTTTGAGTCCTATGCTGGGAAATGAAATCTCTTCACCTAAAAACTAGACAGAAGCCTTCTCAGAAACTTCTTCACGATATGTGCATCCAACTCACAGAGTTGAACCTTTCTTTTCACAGAGCAGTTTTGAAACACACTTTTGGTAAAATCTGCAAGTGGATATTTGGAGCGATTTCAGGCCTATGCTAGAAAAGGAAATATCTTCACACAAATACTAGACAGAAGCATTCTCAGAAACTTCTGTGTGATGAGTGCATTCAATTCACAGGCTTGAACGTTCCTTTTGACGGAACAGTTTTGAAACACTCCTTTGGCAGGATCTGCAAGTGTTTATTTGGAGCGCTTTGAGGCCTATGTTGGAAAAGGAAATATCCTCACCTAAAAACTAGAGAGAAGCATTCTCAGAAACTTCTTTGTGGTGATTGCATTCTACTCACAGAGTTGAACCTTCCTTTTGATAGAACAGTTTCGAAACACTCTTTTTGTAGAATCTGCAAGTGGATATTTGGAGCGCTTTGAGGCCTATGCTGGGAAATGAAATATCTTCACCTGAAAACTAGACAGAAGCATTCTGAGAAACTTCTTTGTGATGTGTGCATTCAACTCACAGACTTGAACGTTCCTTTTGACAGAACAGTTTTGAAACACTAAGTTTGTAGCATCCGCAAGTGTTTATTCGGAGCACCTTGAGGCCTATGTTGGAAAAGGGAATATCTTCCCATAAAAATTAGAGAGAAGCATTCTCAGAAACTTCTTTGTGATGAGTGCATTCAACTCACAGAGTTGAACCTACTAATTGACAGAGAAGTTTGGAAACACTCTGTTTGTAGAATCTGCAAGTGGATATTTGTAGCGCTTTGAGGCCTATGCTGGAAAAGGAAATATCTTCACATAAAAACTAGACAGAAGCATTCTCAGAAAGTTCCTTGTGCTGAGTGCATTCAACTCACAGACTTGAACCTTCTTTTTGAAAGAGCAGTTTTGAAAGACTCTTTTTGTAAAATCTGCAGATGGATATTTGGAGCACTTTGAGGCCTATGCTGGGAAATGGAATATCTTCACCTAAAAACTAGACAGAAGCATTCTCAGAAAGTTCTTCTCGATGCGTGCATTCAACTCACAGAGTTGAACCTGTCTTCTGATAGAGCAGTGTGGAAACACTCTTTTTGTGAAATCTGCAAGTGGATATTTCCAGCGATTTGTGGCCTATGCAAGGAAAAGGAAATATCTTCACACAAAAACTAGACAGCAGCATTCTCAGAAACTTCTTTGTGAGGACTGCATTCAACTCACACACTTGAACGTTCCTTTTGATAGAAGAGTTTGGAAACACTCCTTCAGTACAATCTGCAAGTGTTTATTCGGAGCGCTTTGGGGCCTAGGTTGGAAAAGGAAATATCTCCACATAAAAACTAGAAAGCAGCACTCTCAGAAACTGCTTTGTGATGAGTGCATTCTACTCACAGACTTGAACTTTCCTTTTGATAGAACAGTTTTGAAACACTCCTTTTGTAGAATCTGCAAGTGTTTATTGGGAGCCCTTTGAGGCTTACGCTGGAAAAGGATATATCTTCACATTAACACTAGACAGCAGCATTGTCAGAAACCTCTTAGAGATGAGTGCATTCACCTCACAGACTTGAACGTTCCCTTTGATAGAGCAGTTTTGAAACACTCCTTTTGTAGAATCTTCAAGTGTTTATTCGGAGCCCTTTGAGGCTTATGCTGGAAAAGGTTATATCTTCACATAAACACTAGACAGAAGCTTTCTCGGAAACTTCTTTGTAAAGAGTGCATTCAACTCACAGATTTGAACCTACCAATCGATAGAGAAGTTTCGAAACACCCTTTTTATAGGATCTGCAAGTGAATATTTGGAGAGATTTGAGGCCTATGCTTTAAATGGAAACATCTTCTCATGAAAACTAGACAGAAGCATTCTCAGAAACGTCTTCGTGATGAGTGCATTCAACTCACAGACTTGAAGCTTCCTTTTGAAAGAGCAGTTTTGGAACACTCTTCTGTAAGATCTGCAAGTGGATATATGGAGCGCTTTGAGGCCTATGCTGGAAAAGGAAATATCCTCACATAAAAACTGGACAGAAGCATTCTCAGAAACTTCTTTGTGATGTGGGCGTTGAACTCACGGAGTTGAACCTTTCTTTGGATAGAGAAGTTTTGAACCACTCTTTTAGTAGAATCTTCATGTGGATGGATGGAGTGCTTTGAGGCCTATCCTGGAAAAGGAAATATCTTCACGTAGAAACTAGACAAAAGCATTCTCAGAAAGTTCCCTGTGCTTTGTGCATTCAACTCACAGAGTTCTACCTGCCTTTGGATAGAGCAGTTCTGAAACCCTCTTTTTGTAGAATCTGCAAGTGGATATTTGGAGCGCTTTGAGGCCTATGCTGCAAAAGGAAATATCATTGCATAAAAGCTAGATGGAAGCATTCTCAGAAACTTCTTTGTGATGAGTGCATTCAACTCACAGAGTTGAACCTTCCTTTTGATAGACCAGTTTTGAAACACTGTTTTTGTAGAATCCGCAAGTGGATATTTGGAGCTCCTTGAGGCTTATGCTGGAAAAGGAGATATCTTCATATACAAACTAGACAGAAGCATTTTCAGAAACATCTATGTCATGTGGGGATTGAACTCACAGAGTTGAACATTCCTTTTCATGGAGCAGTTCTGCAACACTCTTTTTGTGGAAACTGCCAGTGGATATTTGGTGCGATTGCGGCATCTAGCGGAAAAGGAAATACATGCAGATGAAAACTGGGTAGAATCATTCTGAGAAACCGTTTTCTGATGAGGGCATTCAACTCACAGGCTTGAACCTTCGTTTTCAAAGAGCAGTTTTGAAACACTGTTTTCGTAGAATCCGCAAGTGGATATTTGGGGCGCTTTGAGTCCTATGCTGGGAAATGAAATCTCTTCACCTAAAAACTAGACAGAAGCCTTCTCAGAAACTTCTTCACGATATGTGCATCCAACTCACAGAGTTGAACCTTTCTTTTCACAGAGCAGTTTTGAAACACACTTTTGGTAAAATCTGCAAGTGGATATTTGGAGCGATTTCAGGCCTATGCTAGAAAAGGAAATATCTTCACACAAATACTAGACAGAAGCATTCTCAGAAACTTCTGTGTGATGAGTGCATTCAATTCACAGGCTTGAACGTTCCTTTTGACGGAACAGTTTTGAAACACTCCTTTGGCAGGATCTGCAAGTGTTTATTTGGAGCGCTTTGAGGCCTATGTTGGAAAAGGAAATATCCTCACCTAAAAACTAGAGAGAAGCATTCTCAGAAACTTCTTTGTGGTGATTGCATTCTACTCACAGAGTTGAACCTTCCTTTTGATAGAACAGTTTCGAAACACTCTTTTTGTAGAATCTGCAAGTGGATATTTGGAGCGCTTTGAGGCCTATGCTGGGAAATGAAATATCTTCACCTGAAAACTAGACAGAAGCATTCTGAGAAACTTCTTTGTGATGTGTGCATTCAACTCACAGACTTGAACGTTCCTTTTGACAGAACAGTTTTGAAACACTAAGTTTGTAGCATCCGCAAGTGTTTATTCGGAGCACCTTGAGGCCTATGTTGGAAAAGGGAATATCTTCCCATAAAAACTAGAGAGAAGCATTCTCAGAAACTTCTTTGTGATGAGTGCATTCAACTCACAGAGTTGAACCTACTAATTGACAGAGAAGTTTGGAAACACTCTGTTTGTAGAATCTGCAAGTGGATATTTGTTGCGCTTTGAGGCCTATGCTGGAAAAGGAAATATCTTCACATAAAAACTAGACAGAAGCATTCTCAGAAAGTTCCTTGTGCTGAGTGCATTCAACTCACAGACTTGAACCTTCTTTTTGAAAGAGCAGTTTTGAAAGACTCTTTTTGTAAAATCTGCAGATGGATATTTGGAGCACTTTGAGGCCTATGCTGGGAAATGGAATATCTTCACCTAAAAACTAGACAGAAGCATTCTCAGAAAGTTCTTCTCGATGCGTGCATTCAACTCACAGAGTTGAACCTGTCTTCTGATAGAGCAGTGTGGAAACACTCTTTTTGTGAAATCTGCAAGTGGATATTTCCAGCGATTTGTGGCCTATGCAAGGAAAAGGAAATATCTTCACACAAAAACTAGACAGCAGCATTCTCAGAAACTTCTTTGTGAGGACTGCATTCAACTCACACACTTGAACGTTCCTTTTGATAGAAGAGTTTGGAAACACTCCTTCAGTACAATCTGCAAGTGTTTATTCGGAGCGCTTTGGGGCCTAGGTTGGAAAAGGAAATATCTCCACATAAAAACTAGAAAGCAGCACTCTCAGAAACTGCTTTGTGATGAGTGCATTCTACTCACAGACTTGAACTTTCCTTTTGATAGAACAGTTTTGAAACACTCCTTTTGTAGAATCTGCAAGTGTTTATTGGGAGCCCTTTGAGGCTTACGCTGGAAAAGGATATATCTTCACATTAACACTAGACAGCAGCATTGTCAGAAACCTCTTAGAGATGAGTGCATTCACCTCACAGACTTGAACGTTCCCTTTGATAGAGCAGTTTTGAAACACTCCTTTTGTAGAATCTTCAAGTGTTTATTCGGAGCCCTTTGAGGCTTATGCTGGAAAAGGTTATATCTTCACATAAACACTAGACAGAAGCTTTCTCGGAAACTTCTTTGTAAAGAGTGCATTCAACTCACAGATTTGAACCTACCAATCGATAGAGAAGTTTCGAAACACCCTTTTTATAGGATCTGCAAGTGAATATTTGGAGAGATTTGAGGCCTATGCTTTAAATGGAAACATCTTCTCATGAAAACTAGACAGAAGCATTCTCAGAAACGTCTTCGTGATGAGTGCATTCAACTCACAGACTTGAAGCTTCCTTTTGAAAGAGCAGTTTTGGAACACTCTTCTGTAAGATCTGCAAGTGGATATATGGAGCGCTTTGAGGCCTATGCTGGAAAAGGAAATATCCTCACATAAAAACTGGACAGAAGCATTCTCAGAAACTTCTTTGTGATGTGGGCGTTGAACTCACGGAGTTGAACCTTTCTTTGGATAGAGAAGTTTTGAACCACTCTTTTAGTAGAATCTTCATGTGGATGGATGGAGTGCTTTGAGGCCTATCCTGGAAAAGGAAATATCTTCACGTAGAAACTAGACAAAAGCATTCTCAGAAAGTTCCCTGTGCTTTGTGCATTCAACTCACAGAGTTCTACCTGCCTTTGGATAGAGCAGTTCTGAAACCCTCTTTTTGTAGAATCTGCAAGTGGATATTTGGAGCGCTTTGAGGCCTATGCTGCAAAAGGAAATATCATTGCATAAAAGCTAGATGGAAGCATTCTCAGAAACTTCTTTGTGATGAGTGCATTCAACTCACAGAGTTGAACCTTCCTTTTGATAGACCAGTTTTGAAACACTGTTTTTGTAGAATCCGCAAGTGGATATTTGGAGCTCCTTGAGGCTTATGCTGGAAAAGGAGATATCTTCATATACAAACTAGACAGAAGCATTTTCAGAAACATCTATGTCATGTGGGGATTGAACTCACAGAGTTGAACATTCCTTTTCATGGAGCAGTTCTGCAACACTCTTTTTGTGGAAACTGCCAGTGGATATTTGGTGCGATTGCGGCATCTAGCGGAAAAGGAAATACATGCAGATGAAAACTGGGTAGAATCATTCTGAGAAACCGTTTTCTGATGAGGGCATTCAACTCACAGGCTTGAACCTTCGTTTTCAAAGAGCAGTTTTGAAACACTGTTTTCGTAGAATCCGCAAGTGGATATTTGGGGCGCTTTGAGTCCTATGCTGGGAAATGAAATCTCTTCACCTAAAAACTAGACAGAAGCCTTCTCAGAAACTTCTTCACGATATGTGCATCCAACTCACAGAGTTGAACCTTTCTTTTCACAGAGCAGTTTTGAAACACACTTTTGGTAAAATCTGCAAGTGGATATTTGGAGCGATTTCAGGCCTATGCTAGAAAAGGAAATATCTTCACACAAATACTAGACAGAAGCATTCTCAGAAACTTCTGTGTGATGAGTGCATTCAATTCACAGGCTTGAACGTTCCTTTTGACGGAACAGTTTTGAAACACTCCTTTGGCAGGATCTGCAAGTGTTTATTTGGAGCGCTTTGAGGCCTATGTTGGAAAAGGAAATATCCTCACCTAAAAACTAGAGAGAAGCATTCTCAGAAACTTCTTTGTGGTGATTGCATTCTACTCACAGAGTTGAACCTTCCTTTTGATAGAACAGTTTCGAAACACTCTTTTTGTAGAATCTGCAAGTGGATATTTGGAGCGCTTTGAGGCCTATGCTGGGAAATGAAATATCTTCACCTGAAAACTAGACAGAAGCATTCTGAGAAACTTCTTTGTGATGTGTGCATTCAACTCACAGACTTGAACGTTCCTTTTGACAGAACAGTTTTGAAACACTAAGTTTGTAGCATCCGCAAGTGTTTATTCGGAGCACCTTGAGGCCTATGTTGGAAAAGGGAATATCTTCCCATAAAAATTAGAGAGAAGCATTCTCAGAAACTTCTTTGTGATGAGTGCATTCAACTCACAGAGTTGAACCTACTAATTGACAGAGAAGTTTGGAAACACTCTGTTTGTAGAATCTGCAAGTGGATATTTGTAGCGCTTTGAGGCCTATGCTGGAAAAGGAAATATCTTCACATAAAAACTAGACAGAAGCATTCTCAGAAAGTTCCTTGTGCTGAGTGCATTCAACTCACAGACTTGAACCTTCTTTTTGAAAGAGCAGTTTTGAAAGACTCTTTTTGTAAAATCTGCAGATGGATATTTGGAGCACTTTGAGGCCTATGCTGGGAAATGGAATATCTTCACCTAAAAACTAGACAGAAGCATTCTCAGAAAGTTCTTCTCGATGCGTGCATTCAACTCACAGAGTTGAACCTGTCTTCTGATAGAGCAGTGTGGAAACACTCTTTTTGTGAAATCTGCAAGTGGATATTTCCAGCGATTTGTGGCCTATGCAAGGAAAAGGAAATATCTTCACACAAAAACTAGACAGCAGCATTCTCAGAAACTTCTTTGTGAGGACTGCATTCAACTCACACACTTGAACGTTCCTTTTGATAGAAGAGTTTGGAAACACTCCTTCAGTACAATCTGCAAGTGTTTATTCGGAGCGCTTTGGGGCCTAGGTTGGAAAAGGAAATATCTCCACATAAAAACTAGAAAGCAGCACTCTCAGAAACTGCTTTGTGATGAGTGCATTCTACTCACAGACTTGAACTTTCCTTTTGATAGAACAGTTTTGAAACACTCCTTTTGTAGAATCTGCAAGTGTTTATTGGGAGCCCTTTGAGGCTTACGCTGGAAAAGGATATATCTTCACATTAACACTAGACAGCAGCATTGTCAGAAACCTCTTAGAGATGAGTGCATTCACCTCACAGACTTGAACGTTCCCTTTGATAGAGCAGTTTTGAAACACTCCTTTTGTAGAATCTTCAAGTGTTTATTCGGAGCCCTTTGAGGCTTATGCTGGAAAAGGTTATATCTTCACATAAACACTAGACAGAAGCTTTCTCGGAAACTTCTTTGTAAAGAGTGCATTCAACTCACAGATTTGAACCTACCAATCGATAGAGAAGTTTCGAAACACCCTTTTTATAGGATCTGCAAGTGAATATTTGGAGAGATTTGAGGCCTATGCTTTAAATGGAAACATCTTCTCATGAAAACTAGACAGAAGCATTCTCAGAAACGTCTTCGTGATGAGTGCATTCAACTCACAGACTTGAAGCTTCCTTTTGAAAGAGCAGTTTTGGAACACTCTTCTGTAAGATCTGCAAGTGGATATATGGAGCGCTTTGAGGCCTATGCTGGAAAAGGAAATATCCTCACATAAAAACTGGACAGAAGCATTCTCAGAAACTTCTTTGTGATGTGGGCGTTGAACTCACGGAGTTGAACCTTTCTTTGGATAGAGAAGTTTTGAACCACTCTTTTAGTAGAATCTTCATGTGGATGGATGGAGTGCTTTGAGGCCTATCCTGGAAAAGGAAATATCTTCACGTAGAAACTAGACAAAAGCATTCTCAGAAAGTTCCCTGTGCTTTGTGCATTCAACTCACAGAGTTCTACCTGCCTTTGGATAGAGCAGTTCTGAAACCCTCTTTTTGTAGAATCTGCAAGTGGATATTTGGAGCGCTTTGAGGCCTATGCTGCAAAAGGAAATATCATTGCATAAAAGCTAGATGGAAGCATTCTCAGAAACTTCTTTGTGATGAGTGCATTCAACTCACAGAGTTGAACCTTCCTTTTGATAGACCAGTTTTGAAACACTGTTTTTGTAGAATCCGCAAGTGGATATTTGGAGCTCCTTGAGGCTTATGCTGGAAAAGGAGATATCTTCATATACAAACTAGACAGAAGCATTTTCAGAAACATCTATGTCATGTGGGGATTGAACTCACAGAGTTGAACATTCCTTTTCATGGAGCAGTTCTGCAACACTCTTTTTGTGGAAACTGCCAGTGGATATTTGGTGCGATTGCGGCATCTAGCGGAAAAGGAAATACATGCAGATGAAAACTGGGTAGAATCATTCTGAGAAACCGTTTTCTGATGAGGGCATTCAACTCACAGGCTTGAACCTTCGTTTTCAAAGAGCAGTTTTGAAACACTGTTTTCGTAGAATCCGCAAGTGGATATTTGGGGCGCTTTGAGTCCTATGCTGGGAAATGAAATCTCTTCACCTAAAAACTAGACAGAAGCCTTCTCAGAAACTTCTTCACGATATGTGCATCCAACTCACAGAGTTGAACCTTTCTTTTCACAGAGCAGTTTTGAAACACACTTTTGGTAAAATCTGCAAGTGGATATTTGGAGCGATTTCAGGCCTATGCTAGAAAAGGAAATATCTTCACACAAATACTAGACAGAAGCATTCTCAGAAACTTCTGTGTGATGAGTGCATTCAATTCACAGGCTTGAACGTTCCTTTTGACGGAACAGTTTTGAAACACTCCTTTGGCAGGATCTGCAAGTGTTTATTTGGAGCGCTTTGAGGCCTATGTTGGAAAAGGAAATATCCTCACCTAAAAACTAGAGAGAAGCATTCTCAGAAACTTCTTTGTGGTGATTGCATTCTACTCACAGAGTTGAACCTTCCTTTTGATAGAACAGTTTCGAAACACTCTTTTTGTAGAATCTGCAAGTGGATATTTGGAGCGCTTTGAGGCCTATGCTGGGAAATGAAATATCTTCACCTGAAAACTAGACAGAAGCATTCTGAGAAACTTCTTTGTGATGTGTGCATTCAACTCACAGACTTGAACGTTCCTTTTGACAGAACAGTTTTGAAACACTAAGTTTGTAGCATCCGCAAGTGTTTATTCGGAGCACCTTGAGGCCTATGTTGGAAAAGGGAATATCTTCCCATAAAAACTAGAGAGAAGCATTCTCAGAAACTTCTTTGTGATGAGTGCATTCAACTCACAGAGTTGAACCTACTAATTGACAGAGAAGTTTGGAAACACTCTGTTTGTAGAATCTGCAAGTGGATATTTGTTGCGCTTTGAGGCCTATGCTGGAAAAGGAAATATCTTCACATAAAAACTAGACAGAAGCATTCTCAGAAAGTTCCTTGTGCTGAGTGCATTCAACTCACAGACTTGAACCTTCTTTTTGAAAGAGCAGTTTTGAAAGACTCTTTTTGTAAAATCTGCAGATGGATATTTGGAGCACTTTGAGGCCTATGCTGGGAAATGGAATATCTTCACCTAAAAACTAGACAGAAGCATTCTCAGAAAGTTCTTCTCGATGCGTGCATTCAACTCACAGAGTTGAACCTGTCTTCTGATAGAGCAGTGTGGAAACACTCTTTTTGTGAAATCTGCAAGTGGATATTTCCAGCGATTTGTGGCCTATGCAAGGAAAAGGAAATATCTTCACACAAAAACTAGACAGCAGCATTCTCAGAAACTTCTTTGTGAGGACTGCATTCAACTCACACACTTGAACGTTCCTTTTGATAGAAGAGTTTGGAAACACTCCTTCAGTACAATCTGCAAGTGTTTATTCGGAGCGCTTTGGGGCCTAGGTTGGAAAAGGAAATATCTCCACATAAAAACTAGAAAGCAGCACTCTCAGAAACTGCTTTGTGATGAGTGCATTCTACTCACAGACTTGAACTTTCCTTTTGATAGAACAGTTTTGAAACACTCCTTTTGTAGAATCTGCAAGTGTTTATTGGGAGCCCTTTGAGGCTTACGCTGGAAAAGGATATATCTTCACATTAACACTAGACAGCAGCATTGTCAGAAACCTCTTAGAGATGAGTGCATTCACCTCACAGACTTGAACGTTCCCTTTGATAGAGCAGTTTTGAAACACTCCTTTTGTAGAATCTTCAAGTGTTTATTCGGAGCCCTTTGAGGCTTATGCTGGAAAAGGTTATATCTTCACATAAACACTAGACAGAAGCTTTCTCGGAAACTTCTTTGTAAAGAGTGCATTCAACTCACAGATTTGAACCTACCAATCGATAGAGAAGTTTCGAAACACCCTTTTTATAGGATCTGCAAGTGAATATTTGGAGAGATTTGAGGCCTATGCTTTAAATGGAAACATCTTCTCATGAAAACTAGACAGAAGCATTCTCAGAAACGTCTTCGTGATGAGTGCATTCAACTCACAGACTTGAAGCTTCCTTTTGAAAGAGCAGTTTTGGAACACTCTTCTGTAAGATCTGCAAGTGGATATATGGAGCGCTTTGAGGCCTATGCTGGAAAAGGAAATATCCTCACATAAAAACTGGACAGAAGCATTCTCAGAAACTTCTTTGTGATGTGGGCGTTGAACTCACGGAGTTGAACCTTTCTTTGGATAGAGAAGTTTTGAACCACTCTTTTAGTAGAATCTTCATGTGGATGGATGGAGTGCTTTGAGGCCTATCCTGGAAAAGGAAATATCTTCACGTAGAAACTAGACAAAAGCATTCTCAGAAAGTTCCCTGTGCTTTGTGCATTCAACTCACAGAGTTCTACCTGCCTTTGGATAGAGCAGTTCTGAAACCCTCTTTTTGTAGAATCTGCAAGTGGATATTTGGAGCGCTTTGAGGCCTATGCTGCAAAAGGAAATATCATTGCATAAAAGCTAGATGGAAGCATTCTCAGAAACTTCTTTGTGATGAGTGCATTCAACTCACAGAGTTGAACCTTCCTTTTGATAGACCAGTTTTGAAACACTGTTTTTGTAGAATCCGCAAGTGGATATTTGGAGCTCCTTGAGGCTTATGCTGGAAAAGGAGATATCTTCATATACAAACTAGACAGAAGCATTTTCAGAAACATCTATGTCATGTGGGGATTGAACTCACAGAGTTGAACATTCCTTTTCATGGAGCAGTTCTGCAACACTCTTTTTGTGGAAACTGCCAGTGGATATTTGGTGCGATTGCGGCATCTAGCGGAAAAGGAAATACATGCAGATGAAAACTGGGTAGAATCATTCTGAGAAACCGTTTTCTGATGAGGGCATTCAACTCACAGGCTTGAACCTTCGTTTTCAAAGAGCAGTTTTGAAACACTGTTTTCGTAGAATCCGCAAGTGGATATTTGGGGCGCTTTGAGTCCTATGCTGGGAAATGAAATCTCTTCACCTAAAAACTAGACAGAAGCCTTCTCAGAAACTTCTTCACGATATGTGCATCCAACTCACAGAGTTGAACCTTTCTTTTCACAGAGCAGTTTTGAAACACACTTTTGGTAAAATCTGCAAGTGGATATTTGGAGCGATTTCAGGCCTATGCTAGAAAAGGAAATATCTTCACACAAATACTAGACAGAAGCATTCTCAGAAACTTCTGTGTGATGAGTGCATTCAATTCACAGGCTTGAACGTTCCTTTTGACGGAACAGTTTTGAAACACTCCTTTGGCAGGATCTGCAAGTGTTTATTTGGAGCGCTTTGAGGCCTATGTTGGAAAAGGAAATATCCTCACCTAAAAACTAGAGAGAAGCATTCTCAGAAACTTCTTTGTGGTGATTGCATTCTACTCACAGAGTTGAACCTTCCTTTTGATAGAACAGTTTCGAAACACTCTTTTTGTAGAATCTGCAAGTGGATATTTGGAGCGCTTTGAGGCCTATGCTGGGAAATGAAATATCTTCACCTGAAAACTAGACAGAAGCATTCTGAGAAACTTCTTTGTGATGTGTGCATTCAACTCACAGACTTGAACGTTCCTTTTGACAGAACAGTTTTGAAACACTAAGTTTGTAGCATCCGCAAGTGTTTATTCGGAGCACCTTGAGGCCTATGTTGGAAAAGGGAATATCTTCCCATAAAAATTAGAGAGAAGCATTCTCAGAAACTTCTTTGTGATGAGTGCATTCAACTCACAGAGTTGAACCTACTAATTGACAGAGAAGTTTGGAAACACTCTGTTTGTAGAATCTGCAAGTGGATATTTGTAGCGCTTTGAGGCCTATGCTGGAAAAGGAAATATCTTCACATAAAAACTAGACAGAAGCATTCTCAGAAAGTTCCTTGTGCTGAGTGCATTCAACTCACAGACTTGAACCTTCTTTTTGAAAGAGCAGTTTTGAAAGACTCTTTTTGTAAAATCTGCAGATGGATATTTGGAGCACTTTGAGGCCTATGCTGGGAAATGGAATATCTTCACCTAAAAACTAGACAGAAGCATTCTCAGAAAGTTCTTCTCGATGCGTGCATTCAACTCACAGAGTTGAACCTGTCTTCTGATAGAGCAGTGTGGAAACACTCTTTTTGTGAAATCTGCAAGTGGATATTTCCAGCGATTTGTGGCCTATGCAAGGAAAAGGAAATATCTTCACACAAAAACTAGACAGCAGCATTCTCAGAAACTTCTTTGTGAGGACTGCATTCAACTCACACACTTGAACGTTCCTTTTGATAGAAGAGTTTGGAAACACTCCTTCAGTACAATCTGCAAGTGTTTATTCGGAGCGCTTTGGGGCCTAGGTTGGAAAAGGAAATATCTCCACATAAAAACTAGAAAGCAGCACTCTCAGAAACTGCTTTGTGATGAGTGCATTCTACTCACAGACTTGAACTTTCCTTTTGATAGAACAGTTTTGAAACACTCCTTTTGTAGAATCTGCAAGTGTTTATTGGGAGCCCTTTGAGGCTTACGCTGGAAAAGGATATATCTTCACATTAACACTAGACAGCAGCATTGTCAGAAACCTCTTAGAGATGAGTGCATTCACCTCACAGACTTGAACGTTCCCTTTGATAGAGCAGTTTTGAAACACTCCTTTTGTAGAATCTTCAAGTGTTTATTCGGAGCCCTTTGAGGCTTATGCTGGAAAAGGTTATATCTTCACATAAACACTAGACAGAAGCTTTCTCGGAAACTTCTTTGTAAAGAGTGCATTCAACTCACAGATTTGAACCTACCAATCGATAGAGAAGTTTCGAAACACCCTTTTTATAGGATCTGCAAGTGAATATTTGGAGAGATTTGAGGCCTATGCTTTAAATGGAAACATCTTCTCATGAAAACTAGACAGAAGCATTCTCAGAAACGTCTTCGTGATGAGTGCATTCAACTCACAGACTTGAAGCTTCCTTTTGAAAGAGCAGTTTTGGAACACTCTTCTGTAAGATCTGCAAGTGGATATATGGAGCGCTTTGAGGCCTATGCTGGAAAAGGAAATATCCTCACATAAAAACTGGACAGAAGCATTCTCAGAAACTTCTTTGTGATGTGGGCGTTGAACTCACGGAGTTGAACCTTTCTTTGGATAGAGAAGTTTTGAACCACTCTTTTAGTAGAATCTTCATGTGGATGGATGGAGTGCTTTGAGGCCTATCCTGGAAAAGGAAATATCTTCACGTAGAAACTAGACAAAAGCATTCTCAGAAAGTTCCCTGTGCTTTGTGCATTCAACTCACAGAGTTCTACCTGCCTTTGGATAGAGCAGTTCTGAAACCCTCTTTTTGTAGAATCTGCAAGTGGATATTTGGAGCGCTTTGAGGCCTATGCTGCAAAAGGAAATATCATTGCATAAAAGCTAGATGGAAGCATTCTCAGAAACTTCTTTGTGATGAGTGCATTCAACTCACAGAGTTGAACCTTCCTTTTGATAGACCAGTTTTGAAACACTGTTTTTGTAGAATCCGCAAGTGGATATTTGGAGCTCCTTGAGGCTTATGCTGGAAAAGGAGATATCTTCATATACAAACTAGACAGAAGCATTTTCAGAAACATCTATGTCATGTGGGGATTGAACTCACAGAGTTGAACATTCCTTTTCATGGAGCAGTTCTGCAACACTCTTTTTGTGGAAACTGCCAGTGGATATTTGGTGCGATTGCGGCATCTAGCGGAAAAGGAAATACATGCAGATGAAAACTGGGTAGAATCATTCTGAGAAACCGTTTTCTGATGAGGGCATTCAACTCACAGGCTTGAACCTTCGTTTTCAAAGAGCAGTTTTGAAACACTGTTTTCGTAGAATCCGCAAGTGGATATTTGGGGCGCTTTGAGTCCTATGCTGGGAAATGAAATCTCTTCACCTAAAAACTAGACAGAAGCCTTCTCAGAAACTTCTTCACGATATGTGCATCCAACTCACAGAGTTGAACCTTTCTTTTCACAGAGCAGTTTTGAAACACACTTTTGGTAAAATCTGCAAGTGGATATTTGGAGCGATTTCAGGCCTATGCTAGAAAAGGAAATATCTTCACACAAATACTAGACAGAAGCATTCTCAGAAACTTCTGTGTGATGAGTGCATTCAATTCACAGGCTTGAACGTTCCTTTTGACGGAACAGTTTTGAAACACTCCTTTGGCAGGATCTGCAAGTGTTTATTTGGAGCGCTTTGAGGCCTATGTTGGAAAAGGAAATATCCTCACCTAAAAACTAGAGAGAAGCATTCTCAGAAACTTCTTTGTGGTGATTGCATTCTACTCACAGAGTTGAACCTTCCTTTTGATAGAACAGTTTCGAAACACTCTTTTTGTAGAATCTGCAAGTGGATATTGGGAGCGCTTTGAGGCCTATGCTGGGAAATGAAATATCTTCACCTGAAAACTAGACAGAAGCATTCTGAGAAACTTCTTTGTGATGTGTGCATTCAACTCACAGACTTGAACGTTCCTTTTGACAGAACAGTTTTGAAACACTAAGTTTGTAGCATCCGCAAGTGTTTATTCGGAGCACCTTGAGGCCTATGTTGGAAAAGGGAATATCTTCCCATAAAAACTAGAGAGAAGCATTCTCAGAAACTTCTTTGTGATGAGTGCATTCAACTCACAGAGTTGAACCTACTAATTGACAGAGAAGTTTGGAAACACTCTGTTTGTAGAATCTGCAAGTGGATATTTGTTGCGCTTTGAGGCCTATGCTGGAAAAGGAAATATCTTCACATAAAAACTAGACAGAAGCATTCTCAGAAAGTTCCTTGTGCTGAGTGCATTCAACTCACAGACTTGAACCTTCTTTTTGAAAGAGCAGTTTTGAAAGACTCTTTTTGTAAAATCTGCAGATGGATATTTGGAGCACTTTGAGGCCTATGCTGGGAAATGGAATATCTTCACCTAAAAACTAGACAGAAGCATTCTCAGAAAGTTCTTCTCGATGCGTGCATTCAACTCACAGAGTTGAACCTGTCTTCTGATAGAGCAGTGTGGAAACACTCTTTTTGTGAAATCTGCAAGTGGATATTTCCAGCGATTTGTGGCCTATGCAAGGAAAAGGAAATATCTTCACACAAAAACTAGACAGCAGCATTCTCAGAAACTTCTTTGTGAGGACTGCATTCAACTCACACACTTGAACGTTCCTTTTGATAGAAGAGTTTGGAAACACTCCTTCAGTACAATCTGCAAGTGTTTATTCGGAGCGCTTTGGGGCCTAGGTTGGAAAAGGAAATATCTCCACATAAAAACTAGAAAGCAGCACTCTCAGAAACTGCTTTGTGATGAGTGCATTCTACTCACAGACTTGAACTTTCCTTTTGATAGAACAGTTTTGAAACACTCCTTTTGTAGAATCTGCAAGTGTTTATTGGGAGCCCTTTGAGGCTTACGCTGGAAAAGGATATATCTTCACATTAACACTAGACAGCAGCATTGTCAGAAACCTCTTAGAGATGAGTGCATTCACCTCACAGACTTGAACGTTCCCTTTGATAGAGCAGTTTTGAAACACTCCTTTTGTAGAATCTTCAAGTGTTTATTCGGAGCCCTTTGAGGCTTATGCTGGAAAAGGTTATATCTTCACATAAACACTAGACAGAAGCTTTCTCGGAAACTTCTTTGTAAAGAGTGCATTCAACTCACAGATTTGAACCTACCAATCGATAGAGAAGTTTCGAAACACCCTTTTTATAGGATCTGCAAGTGAATATTTGGAGAGATTTGAGGCCTATGCTTTAAATGGAAACATCTTCTCATGAAAACTAGACAGAAGCATTCTCAGAAACGTCTTCGTGATGAGTGCATTCAACTCACAGACTTGAAGCTTCCTTTTGAAAGAGCAGTTTTGGAACACTCTTCTGTAAGATCTGCAAGTGGATATATGGAGCGCTTTGAGGCCTATGCTGGAAAAGGAAATATCCTCACATAAAAACTGGACAGAAGCATTCTCAGAAACTTCTTTGTGATGTGGGCGTTGAACTCACGGAGTCGAACCTTTCTTTGGATAGAGAAGTTTTGAAACACTCTTTTAGTAGAATCTTCATGTGGATGGATGGAGTGCTTTGAGGCCTATCCTGGAAAAGGAAATATCTTCACGTAGAAACTAGACAAAAGCATTCTCAGAAAGTTCCCTGTGCTTTGTGCATTCAACTCACAGAGTTCTACCTGCCTTTGGATAGAGCAGTTCTGAAACCCTCTTTTTGTAGAATCTGCAAGTGGATATTTGGAGCGCTTTGAGGCCTATGCTGCAAAAGGAAATATCATTGCATAAAAGCTAGATGGAAGCATTCTCAGAAACTTCTTTGTGATGAGTGCATTCAACTCACAGAGTTGAACCTTCCTTTTGATAGACCAGTTTTGAAACACTGTTTTTGTAGAATCCGCAAGTGGATATTTGGAGCTCCTTGAGGCTTATGCTGGAAAAGGAGATATCTTCATATACAAACTAGACAGAAGCATTTTCAGAAACATCTATGTCATGTGGGGATTGAACTCACAGAGTTGAACATTCCTTTTCATGGAGCAGTTCTTCAACACTCTTTTTGTGGAAACTGCCAGTGGATATCGGGTGCGATGGCGGCATCTATCGGAAAAGGAAATACATGCAGATGAAAACTGGGTAGAATCATTCTGAGAAACTGTTTTCTGATGAGGGCATTCAACTCACAGACTTGAACCTTCGTTTTCAAAGAGCAGTTTTGAAACACTGTTTTCGTAGAATCCGCGAGTGGATATTTGGGGCGCTTTGAGTCCTATGCTGGGAAATGAAATCTCTTCACCTAAAAACTACACAGAAGCCTTCTCAGAAACTTCTTCACGATATGTGCATTCAACTCACAGAGTTGAACCTTTCTTTTCACAGAGCAGTTTTGAAACACACTTTTGGTAAAATCTGCAAGTGGATATTTGGAGCGATTTCAGGCCAATGCTAGAAAAGGAAATATCTTCACACAAATACTAGACAGAAGCATTCTCAGAAACTTCTGTGTGATGAGTGCATTCAATTCACAGACTTGAACGTTCCTTTTGACGGAACAGTTTTGAAACAGTCCTTTGGCAGGATCTGCAAGTGTTTATTTTTAGCGCTTTGAGGCCTATGTTGGAAAAGGAAATATCCTCACCTAAAAACTAGACAGAAGCATTCTCA
The DNA here is from genome assembly GCF_028885625.2 of Pongo pygmaeus. Lineage (NCBI taxonomy): Eukaryota > Metazoa > Chordata > Mammalia > Primates > Hominidae > Pongo > Pongo pygmaeus. The sequence continues at coordinate 42,415,607 of NC_072392.2, forward strand.
GAAACTTCTTTGTGGTGATTGCATTCTACTCACAGAGTTGAACCTTCCTTTTGATAGAACAGTTTCGAAACACTCTTTTTGTAGAATCTGCAAGTGGATATTTGGAGCGCTTTGAGGCCTATGCTGGGAAATGAAATATCTTCACCTGAAAACTAGATAGAAGCACTCTGAGAAACTTCTTTGTGATGAGTGCATTCAACTCACAGACTTGAACGTTCCTTTTGACAGAACAGTTTTGAAAAACTAAGTTTGTAGCATCCGCAATTGTTTATTCGGAGCACCTTGAGGCCTATGTTGGAACAGGGAATATCTTCCCATAAAAACTAGAGAGAAGCCTTCTCAGAAACTTCTTTGTGATGAGTGCATGCAACTCACAGAGTTGAACCTACTAATTGACAGAGAAGTTTGGAAGCACTCTGTTTGTAGAATCTGCAAGTGGATATTTGTTGCGCTTTGAGGCCTATGCTGGAAAAGGAAATATCTTCACATAAAAACTAGACAGAAGCATTCTCAGAAAGTTCCTTGTGCTGAGTGCATTCAACTCACAGACTTGAAGCTTCTTTCTGAAAGAGCAGTTTTGAAACACTCTTTTTGTAAAATCTGCAGATGGATATTTGGAGCACTTTGAGGCCTATGCTGGGAAATGGAATATCTTCACCTAAAAACTAGACAGAAGCATTCTCAGAAAGTTCTTCTCGATGCGTGCATTCAACTCACAGAGTTGAACCTGTCTTCTGATAGAGCAGTGTGGAAACACTCTTTTTGTGAAATCTGCATGTGGATATTTCCAGCGATTTGAGGCCTATGCAAGGAAAAGGAAATATCTTCACACAAAACCTAGACAGCAGCATTCTCAGAAACTCCTTTGTGAGGACTGCATTCAACTCACACACTTGAACGTTACTTTTGATAGAAGAGTTTGGAAACACTCCTTCAGTACAATCTGCAAGTGTTTATTCGGAGCCCTTTGGGGCCTATGTTGGAAAAGGAACTATCTCCACATAAAAACTAGAAAGCAGCACTCTCAGAAACTACTTTGTGATGAGTGCATTCTACTCACAGACTTGAACTTTCCTTTTGATAGAACAGTTTTGAAACACTCCTTTTGTAGAATCTGCAAGTGTTTATTGGGAGCTCTTTGAGGCTTACGCTGGAAAAGGATATATCTTCACATTAACACTAGACAGCAGCATTGTCAGAAACCTCTTTGAGATGAGTGCATTCAACTCACAGACTTGAAAGTTCCCCGTGATAGAACAGTTCTGAAACACTCCTTTTGTAGAATCTTCAAGTGTTTATACGGAGCCCTTTGAGGCTTATGCTGGAAAAGGTTATATCTTCACATAAACACTAGACAGAAGCTTTCTCGGAAACTTCTTTGTAAACAGTGCATTCAACTCACAGATTTGAACCTACCAATCGATAGAGAAGTTTCGAAACACCCTTTTTATAGGATCTGCAAGTGAATATTTGGAGAGATTTGAGGCCTATGCTTTAAATGGAAACATCTTCTCATGAAAACTAGACAGAAGCATTCTCAGAAACGTCTTCGTGATGAGTGCATTCAACTCACAGACTTGAAGCTTCCTTTTGAAAGAGCAGTTTTGGAACACTCTTCTGTAAGATCTGCAAGTGGATATATGGAGCGCTTTGAGGCCTATGCTGGAAAAGGAAATATCCTCACATAAAAACTGGACAGAAGCATTCTCAGAAACTTCTTTGTGATGTGGGCGTTGAACTCACGGAGTTGAACCTTTCTTTGGATAGAGAAGTTTTGAAACACTCTTTTAGTAGAATCTTCATGTGGATGGATGGGGTGCTTTGAGGCCTATCCTGGAAAAGGAAATATCTTCACGTAGAAACTAGACAAAAGCATTCTCAGAAAGTTCCCTGTGCTTTGTGCATTCAACTCACAGAGTTCTACTTGCCTTTGGATAGAGCAGTTCTGAAACCCTCTTTTTGTAGAATCTGCAAGTGGATATTTGGAGCGCTTTGAGGCCTATGCTGCAAAAGGAAATATCATTGCATAAAAGCTAGATGGAAGCATTCTCAGAAACTTCTTTGTGATGAGTGCATTCAACTCACAGAGTTGAACCTTCCTTTTGATAGACCAGTTTTGAAACACTGTTTTTGTAGAATCCGCAAGTGGATATTTGGAGCTCCTTGAGGCTTATGCTGGAAAAGGAGATATATTCATATACAAACTAGACAGAAGCATTTTCAGAAACATCTATGTCATGTGGGGATTGAACTCACAGAGTTGAACATTCCTTTCCATGGAGCAGTTCTGCAACACTCTTTTTGTGGAAACTGCCAGTGGATATGTGGTGCGATGGCGGCATCTATCGGAAAAGGAAATACATGCAGATGAAAACTGGGTAGAATCATTCTGAGAAACTGTTTTCTGATGAGGGCATTCAACTCACAGACTTGAACCTTCGTTTTCAAAGAGCAGTTTTGAAACACTGTTTTCGTAGAATCCGCAAGTGGATATTTGGGGCGCTTTGAGTCCTATGCTGGGAAATGAAATCTCTTCACCTAAAAACTAGACAGAAGCCTTCTCAGAAACTTCTTCACGATATGTGCATTCAACTCACAGAGTTGAACCTTTCTTTTCACAGAGCAGTTTTGAAACACACTTTTGGTAAAATCTGCAAGTGGATATTTGGAGCGATTTCAGGCCAATGCTAGAAAAGGAAATATCTTCACACAAATACTAGACAGAAGCATTCTCAGAAACTTCTGTGTGATGAGTGCATTCAATTCACAGACTTGAACGTTCCTTTTGACGGAACAGTTTTGAAACACTCCTTTGGCAGGATCTGCAAGTGTTTATTTGGAGCGCTTTGAGGCCTATTTTGGGAAAGGAAATATCCTCACCTAAAAACTAGACAGAAGCATCCTCAGAAACTTCTTTGTGGTGATTGCATTCTACTCACAGAGTTGAACCTTCCTTTTGATAGAACAGTTTCGAAGCACTCTTTTTGTAGAATCTGCAAGTGGATATTGGGAGCGCTTTGAGGCCTATGCTGGGAAATGAAATATCTTCACCTGAAAACTAGACAGAAGCATTCTGAGAAACTTCTTTGTGATGAGTGCATTCAACTCACAGACTTGAACGTTCCTTTTGACAGAACAGTTTTGAAACACTAAGTTTGTAGCATCCGCAAGTGTTTATTCGGAGCACCTTGAGGCCTATGTTGGAAAAGGGAATATCTTCCCATAAAAACTAGAGAGAAGCATTCTCAGAAACTTCTTTGTGATGAGTGCATTCAACTCACAGAGTTGAACCTACTAATTGACAGAGAAGTTTGGAAACACTCTGTTTGTAGAATCTGCAAGTGGATATTTGTTGCGCTTTGAGGCCTATGCTGGAAAAGGAAATATCTTCACATAAAAACTAGACAGAAGCATTCTCAGAAAGTTCCTTGTGCTGAGTGCATTCAACTCACAGACTTGAACCTTCTTTTTGAAAGAGCAGTTTTGAAAGACTCTTTTTGTAAAATCTGCAGATGGATATTTGGAGCACTTTGAGGCCTATGCTGGGAAATGGAATATCTTCACCTAAAAACTAGACAGAAGCATTCTCAGAAAGTTCTTCTCGATGCGTGCATTCAACTCACAGAGTTGAACCTGTCTTCTGATAGAGCAGTGTGGAAACACTCTTTTTGTGAAATCTGCAAGTGGATATTTCCAGCGATTTGTGGCCTATGCAAGGAAAAGGAAATATCTTCACACAAAAACTAGACAGCAGCATTCTCAGAAACTTCTTTGTGAGGACTGCATTCAACTCACACACTTGAACGTTCCTTTTGATAGAAGAGTTTGGAAACACTCCTTCAGTACAATCTGCAAGTGTTTATTCGGAGCGCTTTGGGGCCTAGGTTGGAAAAGGAAATATCTCCACATAAAAACTAGAAAGCAGCACTCTCAGAAACTGCTTTGTGATGAGTGCATTCTACTCACAGACTTGAACTTTCCTTTTGATAGAACAGTTTTGAAACACTCCTTTTGTAGAATCTGCAAGTGTTTATTGGGAGCCCTTTGAGGCTTACGCTGGAAAAGGATATATCTTCACATTAACACTAGACAGCAGCATTGTCAGAAACGTCTTAGAGATGAGTGCATTCACCTCACAGACTTGAACGTTCCCTTTGATAGAGCAGTTTTGAAACACTCCTTTTGTAGAATCTTCAAGTGTTTATTCGGAGCCCTTTGAGGCTTATGCTGGAAAAGGTTATATCTTCACATAAACACTAGACAGAAGCTTTCTCGGAAACTTCTTTGTAAACAGTGCATTCAACTCACAGATTTGAACCTACCAATCGATAGAGAAGTTTCGAAACACCCTTTTTATAGGATCTGCAAGTGAATATTTGGAGAGATTTGAGGCCTATGCTTTAAATGGAAACATCTTCTCATGAAAACTAGACAGAAGCATTCTCAGAAACGTCTTCGTGATGAGTGCATTCAACTCACAGACTTGAAGCTTCCTTTTGAAAGAGCAGTTTTGGAACACTCTTCTGTAAGATCTGCAAGTGGATATATGGAGCGCTTTGAGGCCTATGCTGGAAAAGGAAATATCCTCACATAAAAACTGGACAGAAGCATTCTCAGAAACTTCTTTGTGATGTGGGCGTTGAACTCACGGAGTTGAACCTTTCTTTGGATAGAGAAGTTTTGAACCACTCTTTTAGTAGAATCTTCATGTGGATGGATGGAGTGCTTTGAGGCCTATCCTGGAAAAGGAAATATCTTCACGTAGAAACTAGACAAAAGCATTCTCAGAAAGTTCCCTGTGCTTTGTGCATTCAACTCACAGAGTTCTACCTGCCTTTGGATAGAGCAGTTCTGAAACCCTCTTTTTGTAGAATCTGCAAGTGGATATTTGGAGCGCTTTGAGGCCTATGCTGCAAAAGGAAATATCATTGCATAAAAGCTAGATGGAAGCATTCTCAGAAACTTCTTTGTGATGAGTGCATTCAACTCACAGAGTTGAACCTTCCTTTTGATAGACCAGTTTTGAAACACTGTTTTTGTAGAATCCGCAAGTGGATATTTGGAGCTCCTTGAGGCTTATGCTGGAAAAGGAGATATCTTCATATACAAACTAGACAGAAGCATTTTCAGAAACATCTATGTCATGTGGGGATTGAACTCACAGAGTTGAACATTCCTTTTCATGGAGCAGTTCTGCAACACTCTTTTTGTGGAAACTGCCAGTGGATATTTGGTGCGATTGCGGCATCTAGCGGAAAAGGAAATACATGCAGATGAAAACTGGGTAGAATCATTCTGAGAAACCGTTTTCTGATGAGGGCATTCAACTCACAGGCTTGAACCTTCGTTTTCAAAGAGCAGTTTTGAAACACTGTTTTCGTAGAATCCGCAAGTGGATATTTGGGGCGCTTTGAGTCCTATGCTGGGAAATGAAATCTCTTCACCTAAAAACTAGACAGAAGCCTTCTCAGAAACTTCTTCACGATATGTGCATCCAACTCACAGAGTTGAACCTTTCTTTTCACAGAGCAGTTTTGAAACACACTTTTGGTAAAATCTGCAAGTGGATATTTGGAGCGATTTCAGGCCTATGCTAGAAAAGGAAATATCTTCACACAAATACTAGACAGAAGCATTCTCAGAAACTTCTGTGTGATGAGTGCATTCAATTCACAGGCTTGAACGTTCCTTTTGACGGAACAGTTTTGAAACACTCCTTTGGCAGGATCTGCAAGTGTTTATTTGGAGCGCTTTGAGGCCTATGTTGGAAAAGGAAATATCCTCACCTAAAAACTAGAGAGAAGCATTCTCAGAAACTTCTTTGTGGTGATTGCATTCTACTCACAGAGTTGAACCTTCCTTTTGATAGAACAGTTTCGAAACACTCTTTTTGTAGAATCTGCAAGTGGATATTTGGAGCGCTTTGAGGCCTATGCTGGGAAATGAAATATCTTCACCTGAAAACTAGACAGAAGCATTCTGAGAAACTTCTTTGTGATGAGTGCATTCAACTCACAGACTTGAACGTTCCTTTTGACAGAACAGTTTTGAAACACTAAGTTTGTAGCATCCGCAAGTGTTTATTCGGAGCACCTTGAGGCCTATGTTGGAAAAGGGAATATCTTCCCATAAAAACTAGAGAGAAGCATTCCCAGAAACTTCTTTGTGATGAGTGCATTCAACTCACAGAGTTGAACCTACTAATTGACAGAGAAGTTTGGAAACACTCTGTTTGTAGAATCTGCAAGTGGATATTTGTTGCGCTTTGAGGCCTATGCTGGAAAAGGAAATATCTTCACATAAAAACTAGACAGAAGCATTCTCAGAAAGTTCCTTGTGCTGAGTGCATTCAACTCACAGACTTGAACCTTCTTTTTGAAAGAGCAGTTTTGAAAGACTCTTTTTGTAAAATCTGCAGATGGATATTTGGAGCACTTTGAGGCCTATGCTGGGAAATGGAATATCTTCACCTAAAAACTAGACAGAAGCATTCTCAGAAAGTTCTTCTCGATGCGTGCATTCAACTCACAGAGTTGAACCTGTCTTCTGATAGAGCAGTGTGGAAACACTCTTTTTGTGAAATCTGCAAGTGGATATTTCCAGCGATTTGTGGCCTATGCAAGGAAAAGGAAATATCTTCACACAAAAACTAGACAGCAGCATTCTCAGAAACTTCTTTGTGAGGACTGCATTCAACTCACACACTTGAACGTTCCTTTTGATAGAAGAGTTTGGAAACACTCCTTCAGTACAATCTGCAAGTGTTTATTCGGAGCGCTTTGGGGCCTAGGTTGGAAAAGGAAATATCTCCACATAAAAACTAGAAAGCAGCACTCTCAGAAACTGCTTTGTGATGAGTGCATTCTACTCACAGACTTGAACTTTCCTTTTGATAGAACAGTTTTGAAACACTCCTTTTGTAGAATCTGCAAGTGTTTATTGGGAGCCCTTTGAGGCTTACGCTGGAAAAGGATATATCTTCACATTAACACTAGACAGCAGCATTGTCAGAAACGTCTTAGAGATGAGTGCATTCACCTCACAGACTTGAACGTTCCCTTTGATAGAGCAGTTTTGAAACACTCCTTTTGTAGAATCTTCAAGTGTTTATTCGGAGCCCTTTGAGGCTTATGCTGGAAAAGGTTATATCTTCACATAAACACTAGACAGAAGCTTTCTCGGAAACTTCTTTGTAAACAGTGCATTCAACTCACAGATTTGAACCTACCAATCGATAGAGAAGTTTCGAAACACCCTTTTTATAGGATCTGCAAGTGAATATTTGGAGAGATTTGAGGCCTATGCTTTAAATGGAAACATCTTCTCATGAAAACTAGACAGAAGCATTCTCAGAAACGTCTTCGTGATGAGTGCATTCAACTCACAGACTTGAAGCTTCCTTTTGAAAGAGCAGTTTTGGAACACTCTTCTGTAAGATCTGCAAGTGGATATATGGAGCGCTTTGAGGCCTATGCTGGAAAAGGAAATATCCTCACATAAAAACTGGACAGAAGCATTCTCAGAAACTTCTTTGTGATGTGGGCGTTGAACTCACGGAGTCGAACCTTTCTTTGGATAGAGAAGTTTTGAAACACTCTTTTAGTAGAATCTTCACTTGGATGGATGGAGTGCTTTGAGGCCTATCCTGGAAAAGGAAATATCTTCACGTAGAAACTAGACAAAAGCATTCTCAGAAAGTTCCCTGTGCTTTGTGCATTCAACTCACAGAGTTCTACCTGCCTTTGGATAGAGCAGTTCTGAAACCCTCTTTTTGTAGAATCTGCAAGTGGATATTTGGAGCGCTTTGAGGCCTATGCTGCAAAAGGAAATATCATTGCATAAAAGCTAGATGGAAGCATTCTCAGAAACTTCTTTGTGATGAGTGCATTCAACTCACAGAGTTGAACCTTCCTTTTGATAGACCAGTTTTGAAACACTGTTTTTGTAGAATCCGCAAGTGGATATTTGGAGCTCCTTGAGGCTTATGCTGGAAAAGGAGATATCTTCATATACAAACTAGACAGAAGCATTTTCAGAAACATCTATGTCATGTGGGGATTGAACTCACAGAGTTGAACATTCCTTTTCATGGAGCAGTTCTGCAACACTCTTTTTGTGGAAACTGCCAGTGGATATCGGGTGCGATGGCGGCATCTATCGGAAAAGGAAATACATGCAGATGAAAACTGGGTAGAATCATTCTGAGAAACTGTTTTCTGATGAGGGCATTCAACTCACAGACTTGAACCTTCGTTTTCAAAGAGCAGTTTTGAAACACTGTTTTCGTAGAATCCGCAAGTGGATATTTGGGGCGCTTTGAGTCCTATGCTGGGAAATGAAATCTCTTCACCTAAAAACTAGACAGAAGCCTTCTCAGAAACTTCTTCACGATATGTGCATTCAACTCACAGAGTTGAACCTTTCTTTTCACAGAGCAGTTTTGAAACACACTTTTGGTAAAATCTGCAAGTGGATATTTGGAGCGATTTCAGGCCAATGCTAGAAAAGGAAATATCTTCACACAAATACTAGACAGAAGCATTCTCAGAAACTTCTGTGTGATGAGTGCATTCAATTCACAGACTTGAACGTTCCTTTTGACGGAACAGTTTTGAAACACTCCTTTGGCAGGATCTGCAAGTGTTTATTTGGAGCGCTTTGAGGCCTATGTTGGAAAAGGAAATATCCTCACCTAAAAACTAGACAGAAGCATTCTCAGAAACTTCTTTGTGGTGATTGCATTCTACTCACAGAGTTGAACCTTCCTTTTGATAGAAAAGTTTCGAAACACTCTTTTTGTAGAATCTGCAAGTGGATATTTGGAGCGCTTTGAGGCCTATGCTGGGAAATGAAATATCTTCACCTGAAAACTAGACAGAAGCACTCTGAGAAACTTCTTTGTGATGAGTGCATTCAACTCACAGACTTGAACGTTCCTTTTGACAGAACAGTTTTGAAACACTAAGTTTGTAGCATCCGCAATTGTTTATTCGGAGCACCTTGAGGCCTATGTTGGAAAAGGGAATATCTTCCCATAAAAACTAGAGAGAAGCCTTCTCAGAAACTTCTTTGTGATGAGTGCATGCAACTCACAGAGTTGAACCTAGTAATTGACAGAGAAGTTTGGAAGCACTCTGTTTGTAGAATCTGCAAGTGGATATTTGTTGCGCTTTGAGGCCTATGCTGGAAAAGGAAATATCTTCACATAAAAACTAGACAGAAGCATTCTCAGAAAGTTCCTTGTGCTGAGTGCATTCAACTCACAGACTTGAACCTTCTTTTTGAAAGAGCAGTTTTGAAAGACTCTTTTTGTAAAATCTGCAGATGGATATTTGGAGCACTTTGAGGCCTATGCTGGGAAATGGAATATCTTCACCTAAAAACTAGACAGAAGCATTCTCAGAAAGTTCTTCTCGATGCGTGCATTCAACTCACAGAGTTGAACCTGTCTTCTGATAGAGCAGTGTGGAAACACTCTTTTTGTGAAATCTGCATGTGGATATTTCCAGCGATTTGAGGCCTATGCAAGGAAAGGAAATATCTTCACACAAAACCTAGACAGCAGCATTCTCAGAAACTCCTTTGTGAGGACTGCATTCAACTCACACACTTGAACGTTACTTTTGATAGAAGAGCTTGGAAACACTCCTTCAGTACAATCTGCAAGTGTTTATTCGGAGCCATTTGGGGCCTATGTTGGAAAAGGAACTATCTCCACATAAAAACTAGAAAGCAGCACTCTCAGAAACTACTTTGTGATGAGTGCATTCTACTCACAGACTTGAACTTTCCTTTTGATAGAACAGTTTTGAAACACTCCTTTTGTAGAATCTGCAAGTGTTTATTGGGAGCCCTTTGAGGCTTACGCTGGAAAAGGATATATCTTCACATTAACACTAGACAGCAGCATTGTCAGAAACCTCTTAGAGATGAGTGCATTCACCTCACAGACTTGAACGTTCCCTTTGATAGAGCAGTTTTGAAACACTCCTTTTGTAGAATCTTCAAGTGTTTATTCGGAGCCCTTTGAGGCTTATGCTGGAAAAGGTTATATCTTCACATAAACCCTAGACAGAAGCTTTCTCGGAAACTCCTTTGTAAAGAGTGCATTCAACTCACAGATTTGAACCTACCAATCGATAGAGAAGTTTCGAAACACCCTTTTTATAGGATCTGCAAGTGAATATTTGGAGAGATTTGTGGCCTATGCTTTAAATGGAAACATCTTCTCATGAAAACTAGACAGAAGCATTCTCAGAAACGTCTTCGTGATGAGTGCATTAAACTCACAGATTTGAAGCTTCCTTTTGAAAGAGCAGTTTTGGAACACTCTTCTGTAAGATCTGCAAGTGGATATATGGAGCGCTTTGAGGCCTATGCTGGAAAAGGAAATATCCTCACATAAAAACTGGACAGAAGCATTCTCAGAAACTTCTTTGTGATGTGGGCGTTGAACTCACGGAGTTGAACCTTTCTTTGGATAGAGAAGTTTTGAACCACTCTTTTAGTAGAATCTTCATGTGGATGGATGGAGTGCTTTGAGGCCTATCCTGGAAAAGGAAATATCTTCACGTAGAAACTAGACAAAAGCATTCTCAGAAAGTTCCCTGTGCTTTGTGCATTCAACTCACAGAGTTCTACCTGCCTTTGGATAGAGCAGTTCTGAAACCCTCTTTTTGTAGAATCTGCAAGTGGATATTTGGAGCGCTTTGAGGCCTATGCTGCAAAAGGAAATATCATTGCATAAAAGCTAGATGGAAGCCTTCTCAGAAACTTCTTTGTGATGAGTGCATTCAACTCACAGAGTTGAACCTTCCTTTTGATAGACCAGTTTTGAAACACTGTTTTTGTAGAATCCGCAAGTGGATATTTGGAGCTCCTTGAGGCTTATGCTGGAAAAGGAGATATCTTCATATACAAACTAGACAGAAGCATTTTCAGAAACATCTATGTCATGTGGGGATTGAACTCACAGGGTTGAACATTCCTTTTCATGGAGCAGTTCTGCAACACTCTTTTTGTGGAAACTGCCAGTGGATATTTGGTGCGATTGCGGCATCTAGCGGAAAAGGAAATACATGCAGATGAAAACTGGGTAGAATCATTCTGAGAAACCGTTTTCTGATGAGGGCATTCAACTCACAGACTTGAACCTTCGTTTTCAAAGAGCAGTTTTGAAACACTGTTTTCGTAGAATCCGCAAGTGGATATTTGGGGCGCTTTGAGTCCTATGCTGGGAAATGAAATCTCTTCACCTAAAAACTAGACAGAAGCCTTCTCAGAAACTTCTTCACGATATGTGCATCCAACTCACAGAGTTGAACCTTTCTTTTCACAGAGCAGTTTTGAAACACACTTTTGGTAAAATCTGCAAGTGGATATTTGGAGCGATTTCAGGCCTATGCTAGAAAAGGAAATATCTTCACACAAATACTAGACAGAAGCATTCTCAGAAACTTCTGTGTGATGAGTGCATTCAATTCACAGGCTTGAACGTTCCTTTTGACGGAACAGTTTTGAAACACTCCTTTGGCAGGATCTGCAAGTGTTTATTTGGAGCGCTTTGAGGCCTATGTTGGAAAAGGAAATATCCTCACCTAAAAACTAGAGAGAAGCATTCTCAGAAACTTCTTTGTGGTGATTGCATTCTACTCACAGAGTTGAACCTTCCTTTTGATAGAACAGTTTCGAAACACTCTTTTTGTAGAATCTGCAAGTGGATATTTGGAGCGCTTTGAGGCCTATGCTGGGAAATGAAATATCTTCACCTGAAAACTAGACAGAAGCATTCTGAGAAACTTCTTTGTGATGAGTGCATTCAACTCACAGACTTGAACGTTCCTTTTGACAGAACAGTTTTGAAACACTAAGTTTGTAGCATCCGCAAGTGTTTATTCGGAGTACCTTGAGGCCTATGTTGGAAAAGGGAATATCTTCCCATAAAAACTAGAGAGAAGCATTCCCAGAAACTTCTTTGTGATGAGTGCATTCAACTCACAGAGTTGAACCTACTAATTGACAGAGAAGTTTGGAAACACTCTGTTTGTAGAATCTGCAAGTGGATATTTGTTGCGCTTTGAGGCCTATGCTGGAAAAGGAAATATCTTCACATAAAAACTAGACAGAAGCATTCTCAGAAAGTTCCTTGTGCTGAGTGCATTCAACTCACAGACTTGAACCTTCTTTTTGAAAGAGCAGTTTTGAAAGACTCTTTTTGTAAAATCTGCAGATGGATATTTGGAGCACTTTGAGGCCTATGCTGGGAAATGGAATATCTTCACCTAAAAACTAGACAGAAGCATTCTCAGAAAGTTCTTCTCGATGCGTGCATTCAACTCACAGAGTTGAACCTGTCTTCTGATAGAGCAGTGTGGAAACACTCTTTTTGTGAAATCTGCAAGTGGATATTTCCAGCGATTTGTGGCCTATGCAAGGAAAAGGAAATATCTTCACACAAAAACTAGACAGCAGCATTCTCAGAAACTTCTTTGTGAGGACTGCATTCAACTCACACACTTGAACGTTCCTTTTGATAGAAGAGTTTGGAAACACTCCTTCAGTACAATCTGCAAGTGTTTATTCGGAGCGCTTTGGGGCCTAGGTTGGAAAAGGAAATATCTCCACATAAAAACTAGAAAGCAGCACTCTCAGAAACTGCTTTGTGATGAGTGCATTCTACTCACAGACTTGAACTTTCCTTTTGATAGAACAGTTTTGAAACACTCCTTTTGTAGAATCTGCAAGTGTTTATTGGGAGCCCTTTGAGGCTTACGCTGGAAAAGGATATATCTTCACATTAACACTAGACAGCAGCATTGTCAGAAACGTCTTAGAGATGAGTGCATTCACCTCACAGACTTGAACGTTCCCTTTGATAGAGCAGTTTTGAAACACTCCTTTTGTAGAATCTTCAAGTGTTTATTCGGAGCCCTTTGAGGCTTATGCTGGAAAAGGTTATATCTTCACATAAACACTAGACAGAAGCTTTCTCGGAAACTTCTTTGTAAACAGTGCATTCAACTCACAGATTTGAACCTACCAATCGATAGAGAAGTTTCGAAACACCCTTTTTATAGGATCTGCAAGTGAATAATTGGAGAGATTTGAGGCCTATGCTTTAAATGGAAACATCTTCTCATGAAAACTAGACAGAAGCATTCTCAGAAACGTCTTCGTGATGAGTGCATTCAACTCACAGACTTGAAGCTTCCTTTTGAAAGAGCAGTTTTGGAACACTCTTCTGTAAGATCTGCAAGTGGATATATGGAGCGCTTTGAGGCCTATGCTGGAAAAGGAAATATCCTCACATAAAAACTGGACAGAAGCATTCTCAGAAACTTCTTTGTGATGTGGGCGTTGAACTCACGGAGTTGAACCTTTCTTTGGATAGAGAAGTTTTGAACCACTCTTTTAGTAGAATCTTCATGTGGATGGATGGAGTGCTTTGAGGCCTATCCTGGAAAAGGAAATATCTTCACGTAGAAACTAGACAAAAGCATTCTCAGAAAGTTCCCTGTGCTTTGTGCATTCAACTCACAGAGTTCTACCTGCCTTTGGATAGAGCAGTTCTGAAACCCTCTTTTTGTAGAATCTGCAAGTGGATATTTGGAGCGCTTTGAGGCCTATGCTGCAAAAGGAAATATCATTGCATAAAAGCTAGATGGAAGCATTCTCAGAAACTTCTTTGTGATGAGTGCATTCAACTCACAGAGTTGAACCTTCCTTTTGATAGACCAGTTTTGAAACACTGTTTTTGTAGAATCCGCAAGTGGATATTTGGAGCTCCTTGAGGCTTATGCTGGAAAAGGAGATATCTTCATATACAAACTAGACAGAAGCATTTTCAGAAACATCTATGTCATGTGGGGATTGAACTCACAGAGTTGAACATTCCTTTTCATGGAGCAGTTCTGCAACACTCTTTTTGTGGAAACTGCCAGTGGATATTTGGTGCGATTGCGGCATCTAGCGGAAAAGGAAATACATGCAGATGAAAACTGGGTAGAATCATTCTGAGAAACCGTTTTCTGATGAGGGCATTCAACTCACAGGCTTGAACCTTCGTTTTCAAAGAGCAGTTTTGAAACACTGTTTTCGTAGAATCCGCAAGTGGATATTTGGGGCGCTTTGAGTCCTATGCTGGGAAATGAAATCTCTTCACCTAAAAACTAGACAGAAGCCTTCTCAGAAACTTCTTCACGATATGTGCATCCAACTCACAGAGTTGAACCTTTCTTTTCACAGAGCAGTTTTGAAACACACTTTTGGTAAAATCTGCAAGTGGATATTTGGAGCGATTTCAGGCCTATGCTAGAAAAGGAAATATCTTCACACAAATACTAGACAGAAGCATTCTCAGAAACTTCTGTGTGATGAGTGCATTCAATTCACAGGCTTGAACGTTCCTTTTGACGGAACAGTTTTGAAACACTCCTTTGGCAGGATCTGCAAGTGTTTATTTGGAGCGCTTTGAGGCCTATGTTGGAAAAGGAAATATCCTCACCTAAAAACTAGAGAGAAGCATTCTCAGAAACTTCTTTGTGGTGATTGCATTCTACTCACAGAGTTGAACCTTCCTTTTGATAGAACAGTTTCGAAACACTCTTTTTGTAGAATCTGCAAGTGGATATTTGGAGCGCTTTGAGGCCTATGCTGGGAAATGAAATATCTTCACCTGAAAACTAGACAGAAGCATTCTGAGAAACTTCTTTGTGATGAGTGCATTCAACTCACAGACTTGAACGTTCCTTTTGACAGAACAGTTTTGAAACACTAAGTTTGTAGCATCCGCAAGTGTTTATTCGGAGCACCTTGAGGCCTATGTTGGAAAAGGGAATATCTTCCCATAAAAACTAGAGAGAAGCATTCCCAGAAACTTCTTTGTGATGAGTGCATTCAACTCACAGAGTTGAACCTACTAATTGACAGAGAAGTTTGGAAACACTCTGTTTGTAGAATCTGCAAGTGGATATTTGTTGCGCTTTGAGGCCTATGCTGGAAAAGGAAATATCTTCACATAAAAACTAGACAGAAGCATTCTCAGAAAGTTCCTTGTGCTGAGTGCATTCAACTCACAGACTTGAACCTTCTTTTTGAAAGAGCAGTTTTGAAAGACTCTTTTTGTAAAATCTGCAGATGGATATTTGGAGCACTTTGAGGCCTATGCTGGGAAATGGAATATCTTCACCTAAAAACTAGACAGAAGCATTCTCAGAAAGTTCTTCTCGATGCGTGCATTCAACTCACAGAGTTGAACCTGTCTTCTGATAGAGCAGTGTGGAAACACTCTTTTTGTGAAATCTGCAAGTGGATATTTCCAGCGATTTGTGGCCTATGCAAGGAAAAGGAAATATCTTCACACAAAAACTAGACAGCAGCATTCTCAGAAACTTCTTTGTGAGGACTGCATTCAACTCACACACTTGAACGTTCCTTTTGATAGAAGAGTTTGGAAACACTCCTTCAGTACAATCTGCAAGTGTTTATTCGGAGCGCTTTGGGGCCTAGGTTGGAAAAGGAAATATCTCCACATAAAAACTAGAAAGCAGCACTCTCAGAAACTGCTTTGTGATGAGTGCATTCTACTCACAGACTTGAACTTTCCTTTTGATAGAACAGTTTTGAAACACTCCTTTTGTAGAATCTGCAAGTGTTTATTGGGAGCCCTTTGAGGCTTACGCTGGAAAAGGATATATCTTCACATTAACACTAGACAGCAGCATTGTCAGAAACGTCTTAGAGATGAGTGCATTCACCTCACAGACTTGAACGTTCCCTTTGATAGAGCAGTTTTGAAACACTCCTTTTGTAGAATCTTCAAGTGTTTATTCGGAGCCCTTTGAGGCTTATGCTGGAAAAGGTTATATCTTCACATAAACACTAGACAGAAGCTTTCTCGGAAACTTCTTTGTAAACAGTGCATTCAACTCACAGATTTGAACCTACCAATCGATAGAGAAGTTTCGAAACACCCTTTTTATAGGATCTGCAAGTGAATATTTGGAGAGATTTGAGGCCTATGCTTTAAATGGAAACATCTTCTCATGAAAACTAGACAGAAGCATTCTCAGAAACGTCTTCGTGATGAGTGCATTCAACTCACAGACTTGAAGCTTCCTTTTGAAAGAGCAGTTTTGGAACACTCTTCTGTAAGATCTGCAAGTGGATATATGGAGCGCTTTGAGGCCTATGCTGGAAAAGGAAATATCCTCACATAAAAACTGGACAGAAGCATTCTCAGAAACTTCTTTGTGATGTGGGCGTTGAACTCACGGAGTCGAACCTTTCTTTGGATAGAGAAGTTTTGAAACACTCTTTTAGTAGAATCTTCACTTGGATGGATGGAGTGCTTTGAGGCCTATCCTGGAAAAGGAAATATCTTCACGTAGAAACTAGACAAAAGCATTCTCAGAAAGTTCCCTGTGCTTTGTGCATTCAACTCACAGAGTTCTACCTGCCTTTGGATAGAGCAGTTCTGAAACCCTCTTTTTGTAGAATCTGCAAGTGGATATTTGGAGCGCTTTGAGGCCTATGCTGCAAAAGGAAATATCATTGCATAAAAGCTAGATGGAAGCATTCTCAGAAACTTCTTTGTGATGAGTGCATTCAACTCACAGAGTTGAACCTTCCTTTTGATAGACCAGTTTTGAAACACTGTTTTTGTAGAATCCGCAAGTGGATATTTGGAGCTCCTTGAGGCTTATGCTGGAAAAGGAGATATCTTCATATACAAACTAGACAGAAGCATTTTCAGAAACATCTATGTCATGTGGGGATTGAACTCACAGAGTTGAACATTCCTTTTCATGGAGCAGTTCTGCAACACTCTTTTTGTGGAAACTGCCAGTGGATATCGGGTGCGATGGCGGCATCTATCGGAAAAGGAAATACATGCAGATGAAAACTGGGTAGAATCATTCTGAGAAACTGTTTTCTGATGAGGGCATTCAACTCACAGACTTGAACCTTCGTTTTCAAAGAGCAGTTTTGAAACACTGTTTTCGTAGAATCCGCAAGTGGATATTTGGGGCGCTTTGAGTCCTATGCTGGGAAATGAAATCTCTTCACCTAAAAACTAGACAGAAGCCTTCTCAGAAACTTCTTCACGATATGTGCATTCAACTCACAGAGTTGAACCTTTCTTTTCACAGAGCAGTTTTGAAACACACTTTTGGTAAAATCTGCAAGTGGATATTTGGAGCGATTTCAGGCCAATGCTAGAAAAGGAAATATCTTCACACAAATACTAGACAGAAGCATTCTCAGAAACTTCTGTGTGATGAGTGCATTCAATTCACAGACTTGAACGTTCCTTTTGACGGAACAGTTTTGAAACACTCCTTTGGCAGGATCTGCAAGTGTTTATTTGGAGCGCTTTGAGGCCTATGTTGGAAAAGGAAATATCCTCACCTAAAAACTAGACAGAAGCATTCTCAGAAACTTCTTTGTGGTGATTGCATTCTACTCACAGAGTTGAACCTTCCTTTTGATAGAAAAGTTTTGAAACACTCTTTTTGTAGAATCTGCAAGTGGATATTTGGAGCGCTTTGAGGCCTATGCTGGGAAATGAAATATCTTCACCTGAAAACTAGACAGAAGCACTCTGAGAAACTTCTTTGTGATGAGTGCATTCAACTCACAGACTTGAACGTTCCTTTTGACAGAACAGTTTTGAAACACTAAGTTTGTAGCATCCGCAATTGTTTATTCGGAGCACCTTGAGGCCTATGTTGGAAAAGGGAATATCTTCCCATAAAAACTAGAGAGAAGCCTTCTCAGAAACTTCTTTGTGATGAGTGCATGCAACTCACAGAGTTGAACCTAGTAATTGACAGAGAAGTTTGGAAGCACTCTGTTTGTAGAATCTGCAAGTGGATATTTGTTGCGCTTTGAGGCCTATGCTGGAAAAGGAAATATCTTCACATAAAAACTAGACAGAAGCATTCTCAGAAAGTTCCTTGTGCTGAGTGCATTCAACTCACAGACTTGAACCTTCTTTTTGAAAGAGCAGTTTTGAAAGACTCTTTTTGTAAAATCTGCAGATGGATATTTGGAGCACTTTGAGGCCTATGCTGGGAAATGGAATATCTTCACCTAAAAACTAGACAGAAGCATTCTCAGAAAGTTCTTCTCGATGCATGCATTCAACTCACAGAGTTGAACCTGTCTTCTGATAGAGCAGTGTGGAAACACTCTTTTTGTGAAATCTGCATGTGGATATTTCCAGCGATTTGAGGCCTATGCAAGGAAAGGAAATATCTTCACACAAAACCTAGACAGCAGCATTCTCAGAAACTCCTTTGTGAGGACTGCATTCAACTCACACACTTGAACGTTACTTTTGATAGAAGAGCTTGGAAACACTCCTTCAGTACAATCTGCAAGTGTTTATTCGGAGCCATTTGGGGCCTATGTTGGAAAAGGAACTATCTCCACATAAAAACTAGAAAGCAGCACTCTCAGAAACTACTTTGTGATGAGTGCATTCTACTCACAGACTTGAACTTTCCTTTTGATAGAACAGTTTTGAAACACTCCTTTTGTAGAATCTGCAAGTGTTTATTGGGAGCCCTTTGAGGCTTACGCTGGAAAAGGATATATCTTCACATTAACACTAGACAGCAGCATTGTCAGAAACCTCTTAGAGATGAGTGCATTCACCTCACAGACTTGAACGTTCCCTTTGATAGAGCAGTTTTGAAACACTCCTTTTGTAGAATCTTCAAGTGTTTATTCGGAGCCCTTTGAGGCTTATGCTGGAAAAGGTTATATCTTCACATAAACCCTAGACAGAAGCTTTCTCGGAAACTCCTTTGTAAAGAGTGCATTCAACTCACAGATTTGAACCTACCAATCGATAGAGAAGTTTCGAAACACCCTTTTTATAGGATCTGCAAGTGAATATTTGGAGAGATTTGTGGCCTATGCTTTAAATGGAAACATCTTCTCATGAAAACTAGACAGAAGCATTCTCAGAAACGTCTTCGTGATGAGTGCATTAAACTCACAGATTTGAAGCTTCCTTTTGAAAGAGCAGTTTTGGAACACTCTTCTGTAAGATCTGCAAGTGGATATATGGAGCGCTTTGAGGCCTATGCTGGAAAAGGAAATATCCTCACATAAAAACTGGACAGAAGCATTCTCAGAAACTTCTTTGTGATGTGGGCGTTGAACTCACGGAGTTGAACCTTTCTTTGGATAGAGAAGTTTTGAACCACTCTTTTAGTAGAATCTTCATGTGGATGGATGGAGTGCTTTGAGGCCTATCCTGGAAAAGGAAATATCTTCACGTAGAAACTAGACAAAAGCATTCTCAGAAAGTTCCCTGTGCTTTGTGCATTCAACTCACAGAGTTCTACCTGCCTTTGGATAGAGCAGTTCTGAAACCCTCTTTTTGTAGAATCTGCAAGTGGATATTTGGAGCGCTTTGAGGCCTATGCTGCAAAAGGAAATATCATTGCATAAAAGCTAGATGGAAGCCTTCTCAGAAACTTCTTTGTGATGAGTGCATTCAACTCACAGAGTTGAACCTTCCTTTTGATAGACCAGTTTTGAAACACTGTTTTTGTAGAATCCGCAAGTGGATATTTGGAGCTCCTTGAGGCTTATGCTGGAAAAGGAGATATCTTCATATACAAACTAGACAGAAGCATTTTCAGAAACATCTATGTCATGTGGGGATTGAACTCACAGGGTTGAACATTCCTTTTCATGGAGCAGTTCTGCAACACTCTTTTTGTGGAAACTGCCAGTGGATATTTGGTGCGATTGCGGCATCTAGCGGAAAAGGAAATACATGCAGATGAAAACTGGGTAGAATCATTCTGAGAAACCGTTTTCTGATGAGGGCATTCAACTCACAGACTTGAACCTTCGTTTTCAAAGAGCAGTTTTGAAACACTGTTTTCGTAGAATCCGCAAGTGGATATTTGGGGCGCTTTGAGTCCTATGCTGGGAAATGAAATCTCTTCACCTAAAAACTAGACAGAAGCCTTCTCAGAAACTTCTTCACGATATGTGCATCCAACTCACAGAGTTGAACCTTTCTTTTCACAGAGCAGTTTTGAAACACACTTTTGGTAAAATCTGCAAGTGGATATTTGGAGCGATTTCAGGCCTATGCTAGAAAAGGAAATATCTTCACACAAATACTAGACAGAAGCATTCTCAGAAACTTCTGTGTGATGAGTGCATTCAATTCACAGGCTTGAACGTTCCTTTTGACGGAACAGTTTTGAAACACTCCTTTGGCAGGATCTGCAAGTGTTTATTTGGAGCGCTTTGAGGCCTATGTTGGAAAAGGAAATATCCTCACCTAAAAACTAGAGAGAAGCATTCTCAGAAACTTCTTTGTGGTGATTGCATTCTACTCACAGAGTTGAACCTTCCTTTTGATAGAACAGTTTCGAAACACTCTTTTTGTAGAATCTGCAAGTGGATATTTGGAGCGCTTTGAGGCCTATGCTGGGAAATGAAATATCTTCACCTGAAAACTAGACAGAAGCATTCTGAGAAACTTCTTTGTGATGAGTGCATTCAACTCACAGACTTGAACGTTCCTTTTGACAGAACAGTTTTGAAACACTAAGTTTGTAGCATCCGCAAGTGTTTATTCGGAGTACCTTGAGGCCTATGTTGGAAAAGGGAATATCTTCCCATAAAAACTAGAGAGAAGCATTCCCAGAAACTTCTTTGTGATGAGTGCATTCAACTCACAGAGTTGAACCTACTAATTGACAGAGAAGTTTGGAAACACTCTGTTTGTAGAATCTGCAAGTGGATATTTGTTGCGCTTTGAGGCCTATGCTGGAAAAGGAAATATCTTCACATAAAAACTAGACAGAAGCATTCTCAGAAAGTTCCTTGTGCTGAGTGCATTCAACTCACAGACTTGAACCTTCTTTTTGAAAGAGCAGTTTTGAAAGACTCTTTTTGTAAAATCTGCAGATGGATATTTGGAGCACTTTGAGGCCTATGCTGGGAAATGGAATATCTTCACCTAAAAACTAGACAGAAGCATTCTCAGAAAGTTCTTCTCGATGCGTGCATTCAACTCACAGAGTTGAACCTGTCTTCTGATAGAGCAGTGTGGAAACACTCTTTTTGTGAAATCTGCAAGTGGATATTTCCAGCGATTTGTGGCCTATGCAAGGAAAAGGAAATATCTTCACACAAAAACTAGACAGCAGCATTCTCAGAAACTTCTTTGTGAGGACTGCATTCAACTCACACACTTGAACGTTCCTTTTGATAGAAGAGTTTGGAAACACTCCTTCAGTACAATCTGCAAGTGTTTATTCGGAGCGCTTTGGGGCCTAGGTTGGAAAAGGAAATATCTCCACATAAAAACTAGAAAGCAGCACTCTCAGAAACTGCTTTGTGATGAGTGCATTCTACTCACAGACGTGAACTTTCCTTTTGATAGAACAGTTTTGAAACACTCCTTTTGTAGAATCTGCAAGTGTTTATTGGGAGCCCTTTGAGGCTTACGCTGGAAAAGGATATATCTTCACATTAACACTAGACAGCAGCATTGTCAGAAACCTCTTAGAGATGAGTGCATTCACCTCACAGACTTGAACGTTCCCTTTGATAGAGCAGTTTTGAAACACTCCTTTTGTAGAATCTTCAAGTGTTTATTCGGAGCCCTTTGAGGCTTATGCTGGAAAAGGTTATATCTTCACATAAACACTAGACAGAAGCTTTCTCGGAAACTTCTTTGTAAACAGTGCATTCAACTCACAGATTTGAACCTACCAATCGATAGAGAAGGTTCGAAACACCCTTTTTATAGGATCTGCAAGTGAATATTTGGAGAGATTTGAGGCCTATGCTTTAAATGGAAACATCTTCTCATGAAAACTAGACAGAAGCATTCTCAGAAACGTCTTCGTGATGAGTGCATTCAACTCACAGACTTGAAGCTTCCTTTTGAAAGAGCAGTTTTGGAACACTCTTCTGTAAGATCTGCAAGTGGATATATGGAGCGCTTTGAGGCCTATGCTGGAAAAGGAAATATCCTCACATAAAAACTGGACAGAAGCATTCTCAGAAACTTCTTTGTGATGTGGGCGTTGAACTCACGGAGTTGAACCTTTCTTTGGATAGAGAAGTTTTGAACCACTCTTTTAGTAGAATCTTCATGTGGATGGATGGAGTGCTTTGAGGCCTATCCTGGAAAAGGAAATATCTTCACGTAGAAAGTAGACAAAAGCATTCTCAGAAAGTTCCCTGTGCTTTGTGCATTCAACTCACAGAGTTCTACCTGCCTTTGGATAGAGCAGTTCTGAAACCCTCTTTTTGTAGAATCTGCAAGTGGATATTTGGAGCGCTTTGAGGCCTATGCTGCAAAAGGAAATATCATTGCATAAAAGCTAGATGGAAGCATTCTCAGAAACTTCTTTGTGATGAGTGCATTCAACTCACAGAGTTGAACCTTCCTTTTGATAGACCAGTTTTGAAACACTGTTTTTGTAGAATCCGCAAGTGGATATTTGGAGCTCCTTGAGGCTTATGCTGGAAAAGGAGATATCTTCATATACAAACTAGACAGAAGCATTTTCAGAAACATCTATGTCATGTGGGGATTGAACTCACAGAGTTGAACATTCCTTTTCATGGAGCAGTTCTGCAACACTCTTTTTGTGGAAACTGCCAGTGGATATTTGGTGCGATTGCGGCATCTAGCGGAAAAGGAAATACATGCAGATGAAAACTGGGTAGAATCATTCTGAGAAACCGTTTTCTGATGAGGGCATTCAACTCACAGACTTGAACCTTCGTTTTCAAAGAGCAGTTTTGAAACACTGTTTTCGTAGAATCCGCAAGTGGATATTTGGGGCGCTTTGAGTCCTATGCTGGGAAATGAAATCTCTTCACCTAAAAACTAGACAGAAGCCTTCTCAGAAACTTCTTCACGATATGTGCATCCAACTCACAGAGTTGAACCTTTCTTTTCACAGAGCAGTTTTGAAACACACTTTTGGTAAAATCTGCAAGTGGATATTTGGAGCGATTTCAGGCCTATGCTAGAAAAGGAAATATCTTCACACAAATACTAGACAGAAGCATTCTCAGAAACTTCTGTGTGATGAGTGCATTCAATTCACAGGCTTGAACGTTCCTTTTGACGGAACAGTTTTGAAACACTCCTTTGGCAGGATCTGCAAGTGTTTATTTGGAGCGCTTTGAGGCCTATGTTGGGAAAGGAAATATCCTCACCTAAAAACTAGAGAGAAGCATTCTCAGAAACTTCTTTGTGGTGATTGCATTCTACTCACAGAGTTGAACCTTCCTTTTGATAGAACAGTTTCGAAGCACTCTTTTTGTAGAATCTGCAAGTGGATATTGGGAGCGCTTTGAGGCCTATGCTGGGAAATGAAATATCTTCACCTGAAAACTAGACAGAAGCATTCTGAGAAACTTCTTTGTGATGAGTGCATTCAACTCACAGACTTGAACGTTCCTTTTGACAGAACAGTTTTGAAACACTAAGTTTGTAGCATCCGCAAGTGTTTATTCGGAGCACCTTGAGGCCTATGTTGGAAAAGGG
Source organism: Pongo pygmaeus (assembly GCF_028885625.2). Classification (NCBI taxonomy): domain Eukaryota; kingdom Metazoa; phylum Chordata; class Mammalia; order Primates; family Hominidae; genus Pongo; species Pongo pygmaeus. The sequence continues at coordinate 42,439,158 of NC_072392.2, forward strand.
AATATCTTCCCATAAAAACTAGAGAGAAGCATTCTCAGAAACTTCTTTGTGATGAGTGCATTCAACTCACAGAGTTGAACCTACTAATTGACAGAGAAGTTTGGAAACACTCTGTTTGTAGAATCTGCAAGTGGATATTTGTTGCGCTTTGAGGCCTATGCTGGAAAAGGAAATATCTTCACATAAAAACTAGACAGAAGCATTCTCAGAAAGTTCCTTGTGCTGAGTGCATTCAACTCACAGACTTGAACCTTCTTTTTGAAAGAGCAGTTTTGAAAGACTCTTTTTGTAAAATCTGCAGATGGATATTTGGAGCACTTTGAGGCCTATGCTGGGAAATGGAATATCTTCACCTAAAAACTAGACAGAAGCATTCTCAGAAAGTTCTTCTCGATGCGTGCATTCAACTCACAGAGTTGAACCTGTCTTCTGATAGAGCAGTGTGGAAACACTCTTTTTGTGAAATCTGCAAGTGGATATTTCCAGCGATTTGTGGCCTATGCAAGGAAAAGGAAATATCTTCACACAAAAACTAGACAGCAGCATTCTCAGAAACTTCTTTGTGAGGACTGCATTCAACTCACACACTTGAACGTTCCTTTTGATAGAAGAGTTTGGAAACACTCCTTCAGTACAATCTGCAAGTGTTTATTCGGAGCGCTTTGGGGCCTAGGTTGGAAAAGGAAATATCTCCACATAAAAACTAGAAAGCAGCACTCTCAGAAACTGCTTTGTGATGAGTGCATTCTACTCACAGACTTGAACTTTCCTTTTGATAGAACAGTTTTGAAACACTCCTTTTGTAGAATCTGCAAGTGTTTATTGGGAGCCCTTTGAGGCTTACGCTGGAAAAGGATATATCTTCACATTAACACTAGACAGCAGCATTGTCAGAAACCTCTTAGAGATGAGTGCATTCACCTCACAGACTTGAACGTTCCCTTTGATAGAGCAGTTTTGAAACACTCCTTTTGTAGAATCTTCAAGTGTTTATTCGGAGCCCTTTGAGGCTTATGCTGGAAAAGGTTATATCTTCACATAAACACTAGACAGAAGCTTTCTCGGAAACTTCTTTGTAAAGAGTGCATTTAACTCACAGATTTGAACCTACCAATCGATAGAGAAGTTTCGAAACACCCTTTTTATAGGATCTGCAAGTGAATATTTGGAGAGATTTGAGGCCTATGCTTTAAATGGAAACATCTTCTCATGAAAACTAGACAGAAGCATTCTCAGAAACGTCTTCGTGATGAGTGCATTCAACTCACAGACTTGAAGCTTCCTTTTGAAAGAGCAGTTTTGGAACACTCTTCTGTAAGATCTGCAAGTGGATATATGGAGCGCTTTGAGGCCTGTGCTGGAAAAGGAAATATCCTCACATAAAAACTGGACAGAAGCATTCTCAGAAACTTCTTTGTGATGTGGGCGTTGAACTCACGGAGCTGAACCTTTCTTTGGATAGAGAAGTTTTGAACCACTCTTTTAGTAGAATCTTCATGTGGATGGATGGAGTGCTTTGAGGCCTATCCTGGAAAAGAAAATATCTTCACGTAGAAACTAGACAAAAGCATTCTCAGAAAGTTCCCTGTGCTTTGTGCATTCAACTCACAGAGTTCTACCTGCCTTTGGATAGAGCAGTTCTGAAACCCTCTTTTTGTAGAATCTGCAAGTGGATATTTGGAGCGCTTTGAGGCCTATGCTGCAAAAGGAAATATCATTGCATAAAAGCTAGATGGAAGCATTCTCAGAAACTCCTTTGTGATGAGTGCATTCAACTCACAGAGTTGAACCTTCCTTTTGATAGACCAGTTTTGAAACACTGTTTTTGTAGAATCCGCAAGTGGATATTTGGAGCTCCTTGAGGCTTATGCTGGAAAAGGAGATATCTTCATATACAAACTAGACAGAAGCATTTTCAGAAACATCTATGTCATGTGGGGATTGAACTCACAGAGTTGAACATTCCTTTTCATGGAGCAGTTCTGCAACACTCTTTTTGTGGAAACTGCCAGTGGATATAGGGTGCGATGGCGGCATCTAGCGGAAAAGGAAATACATGCAGATGAAAACTGGGTAGAATCATTCTGAGAAACCGTTTTCTGATGAGGGCATTCAACTCACAGACTTGAACCTTCGTTTTCAAAGAGCAGTTTTGAAACACTGTTTTCGTAGAATCCGCAAGTGGATATTTGGGGCGCTTTGAGTCCTATGCTGGGAAATGAAATCTCTTCACCTAAAAACTAGACAGAAGCCTTCTCAGAAACTTCTTCACGATATGTGCATCCAACTCACAGAGTTGAACCTTTCTTTTCACAGAGCAGTTTTGAAACACACTTTTGGTAAAATCTGCAAGTGGATATTTGGAGCGATTTCAGGCCTATGCTAGAAAAGGAAATATCTTCACACAAATACTAGACAGAAGCATTCTCAGAAACTTCTGTGTGATGAGTGCCTTCAATTCACAGACTTGAACGTTCCTTTTGACGGAACAGTTTTGAAACACTCCTTTGGCAGGATCTGCAAGTGTTTATTTGGAGCGCTTTGAGGCCTATGTTGGGAAAGGAAATATCCTCACCTAAAAACTAGAGAGAAGCATTCTCAGAAACTTCTTTGTGGTGATTGCATTCTACTCACAGAGTTGAACCTTCCTTTTGATAGAACAGTTTCGAAACACTCTTTTTGTAGAATCTGCAAGTGGATATTGGGAGCGCTTTGAGGCCTATGCTGGGAAATGAAATATCTTCACCTGAAAACTAGACAGAAGCATTCTGAGAAACTTCTTTGTGATGAGTGCATTCAACTCACAGACTTGAACGTTCCTTTTGACAGAACAGTTTTGAAACACTAAGTTTGTAGCATCCGCAAGTGTTTATTCGGAGCACCTTGAGGCCTATGTTGGAAAAGGGAATATCTTCCCATAAAAACTAGAGAGAAGCATTCTCAGAAACTTCTTTGTGATGAGTGCATTCAACTCACAGAGTTGAACCTACTAATTGACAGAGAAGTTTGGAAACACTCTGTTTGTAGAATCTGCAAGTGGATATTTGTTGCGCTTTGAGGCCTATGCTGGAAAAGGAAATATCTTCACATAAAAACTAGACAGAAGCATTCTCAGAAAGTTCCTTGTGCTGAGTGCATTCAACTCACAGACTTGAACCTTCTTTTTGAAAGAGCAGTTTTGAAAGACTCTTTTTGTAAAATCTGCAGATGGATATTTGGAGCACTTTGAGGCCTATGCTGGGAAATGGAATATCTTCACCTAAAAACTAGACAGAAGCATTCTCAGAAAGTTCTTCTCGATGCGTGCATTCAACTCACAGAGTTGAACCTGTCTTCTGATAGAGCAGTGTGGAAACACTCTTTTTGTGAAATCTGCAAGTGGATATTTCCAGCGATTTGTGGCCTATGCAAGGAAAAGGAAATATCTTCACACAAAAACTAGACAGCAGCATTCTCAGAAACTTCTTTGTGAGGACTGCATTCAACTCACACACTTGAAAGTTCCTTTTGATAGAAGAGTTTGGAAACACTCCTTCAGTACAATCTGCAAGTGTTTATTCGGAGCGCTTTGGGGCCTAGGTTGGAAAAGGAAATATCTCCACATAAAAACTAGAAAGCAGCACTCTCAGAAACTGCTTTGTGATGAGTGCATTCTACTCACAGACTTGAACTTTCCTTTTGATAGAACAGTTTTGAAACACTCCTTTTGTAGAATCTGCAAGTGTTTATTGGGAGCCCTTTGAGGCTTACGCTGGAAAAGGATATATCTTCACATTAACACTAGACAGCAGCATTGTCAGAAACCTCTTAGAGATGAGTGCATTCACCTCACAGACTTGAACGTTCCCTTTGATAGAACAGTTTTGAAACACTCCTTTTGTAGAATCTTCAAGTGTTTATTCGGAGCCCTTTGAGGCTTATGCTGGAAAAGGTTATATCTTCACATAAACACTAGACAGAAGCTTTCTCGGAAACTTCTTTGTAAACAGTGCATTCAACTGACAGATTTGAACCTACCAATCGATAGAGAAGTTTTGAAACACCCTTTTTATAGGATCTGCAAGTGAATATTTGGAGAGATTTGAGGCCTATGCTTTAAATGGAAACATCTTCTCATGAAAACTAGACAGAAGCATTCTCAGAAACGTCTTCGTGATGAGTGCATTCAACTCACAGACTTGAAGCTTCCTTTTGAAAGAGCAGTTTTGGAACACTCTTCTGTAAGATCTGCAAGTGGATATATGGAGCGCTTTGAGGCCTATGCTGGAAAAGGAAATATCCTCACATAAAAACTGGACAGAAGCATTCTCAGAAACTTCTTTGTGATGTGGGCGTTGAACTCACGGAGTTGAACCTTTCGTTGGATAGAGAAGTTTTGAAACACTCTTTTAGTAGAATCTTCATGTGGATGGATGGAGTGCTTTGAGGCCTATCCTGGAAAAGGAAATATCTTCACGTAGAAACTAGACAAAAGCATTCTCAGAAAGTTCCCTGTGCTTTGTGCATTCAACTCACAGAGTTCTACCTGCCTTTGGATAGAGCAGTTCTGAAACCCTCTTTTTGTAGAATCTGCAAGTGGATATTTGGAGCGCTTTGAGGCCTATGCTGCAAAAGGAAATATCATTGCATAAAAGCTAGATGGAAGCATTCTCAGAAACTCCTTTGTGATGAGTGCATTCAACTCACAGAGTTGAACCTTCCTTTTGATAGACCAGTTTTGAAACACTGTTTTTGTAGAATCCGCAAGTGGATATTTGGAGCTCCTTGAGGCTTATGCTGGAAAAGGAGATATCTTCATATACAAACTAGACAGAAGCATTTTCAGAAACATCTATGTCATGTGGGGATTGAACTCACAGAGTTGAACATTCCTTTTCATGGAGCAGTTCTGCAACACTCTTTTTGTGGAAACTGCCAGTGGATATAGGGTGCGATGGCGGCATCTAGCGGAAAAGGAAATACATGCAGATGAAAACTGGGTAGAATCATTCTGAGAAACCGTTTTCTGATGAGGGCATTCAACTCACAGACTTGAACCTTCGTTTTCAAAGAGCAGTTTTGAAACACTGTTTTCGTAGAATCCGCAAGTGGATATTTGGGGCGCTTTGAGTCCTATGCTGGGAAATGAAATCTCTTCACCTAAAAACTAGACAGAAGCCTTCTCAGAAACTTCTTCACGATATGTGCATCCAACTCACAGAGTTGAACCTTTCTTTTCACAGAGCAGTTTTGAAACACACTTTTGGTAAAATCTGCAAGTGGATATTTGGAGCGATTTCAGGCCTATGCTAGAAAAGGAAATATCTTCACACAAATACTAGACAGAAGCATTCTCAGAAACTTCTGTGTGATGAGTGCATTCAATTCACAGACTTGAACGTTCCTTTTGAAGGAACAGTTTTGAAACACTCCTTTGGCAGGATCTGCAAGTGTTTATTTGGAGCGCTTTGAGGCCTATGTTGGAAAAGGAAATATCCTCACCTAAAAACTAGAGAGAAGCATTCTCAGAAACTTCTTTGTGGTGATTGCATTCTACTCACAGAGTTGAACCTTCCTTTTGATAGAACAGTTTCGAAACACTCTTTTTGTAGAATCTGCAAGTGGATATTGGGAGCGCTTTGAGGCCTATGCTGGGAAATGAAATATCTTCACCTGAAAACTAGACAGAAGCATTCTGAGAAACTTCTTTGTGATGAGTGCATTCAACTCACAGACTTGAACGTTCCTTTTGACAGAACAGTTTTGAAACACTAAGTTTGTAGCATCCGCAAGTGTTTATTCGGAGCACCTTGAGGCCTATGTTGGAAAAGGGAATATCTTCCCATAAAAACTAGAGAGAAGCATTCTCAGAAACTTCTTTGTGATGAGTGCATTCAACTCACAGAGTTGAACCTACTAATTGACAGAGAAGTTTGGAAACACTCTGTTTGTAGAATCTGCAAGTGGATATTTGTTGCGCTTTGAGGCCTATGCTGGAAAAGGAAATATCTTCACATAAAAACTAGACAGAAGCATTCTCAGAAAGTTCCTTGTGCTGAGTGCATTCAACTCACAGACTTGAACCTTCTTTTTGAAAGAGCAGTTTTGAAAGACTCTTTTTGTAAAATCTGCAGATGGATATTTGGAGCACTTTGAGGCCTATGCTGGGAAATGGAATATCTTCACCTAAAAACTAGACAGAAGCATTCTCAGAAAGTTCTTCTCGATGCGTGCATTCAACTCACAGAGTTGAACCTGTCTTCTGATAGAGCAGTGTGGAAACACTCTTTTTGTGAAATCTGCAAGTGGATATTTCCAGCGATTTGTGGCCTATGCAAGGAAAAGGAAATATCTTCACACAAAAACTAGACAGCAGCATTCTCAGAAACTTCTTTGTGAGGACTGCATTCAACTCACACACTTGAACGTTCCTTTTGATAGAAGAGTTTGGAAACACTCCTTCAGTACAATCTGCAAGTGTTTATTCGGAGCGCTTTGGGGCCTAGGTTGGAAAAGGAAATATCTCCACATAAAAACTAGAAAGCAGCACTCTCAGAAACTGCTTTGTGATGAGTGCATTCTACTCACAGACTTGAACTTTCCTTTTGATAGAACAGTTTTGAAACACTCCTTTTGTAGAATCTGCAAGTGTTTATTGGGAGCCCTTTGAGGCTTACGCTGGAAAAGGATATATCTTCACATTAACACTAGACAGCAGCATTGTCAGAAACCTCTTAGAGATGAGTGCATTCACCTCACAGACTTGAACGTTCCCTTTGATAGAGCAGTTTTGAAACACTCCTTTTGTAGAATCTTCAAGTGTTTATTCGGAGCCCTTTGAGGCTTATGCTGGAAAAGGTTATATCTTCACATAAACACTAGACAGAAGCTTTCTCGGAAACTTCTTTGTAAAGAGTGCATTTAACTCACAGATTTGAACCTACCAATCGATAGAGAAGTTTCGAAACACCCTTTTTATAGGATCTGCAAGTGAATATTTGGAGAGATTTGAGGCCTATGCTTTAAATGGAAACATCTTCTCATGAAAACTAGACAGAAGCATTCTCAGAAACGTCTTCGTGATGAGTGCATTCAACTCACAGACTTGAAGCTTCCTTTTGAAAGAGCAGTTTTGGAACACTCTTCTGTAAGATCTGCAAGTGGATATATGGAGCGCTTTGAGGCCTATGCTGGAAAAGGAAATATCCTCACATAAAAACTGGACAGAAGCATTCTCAGAAACTTCTTTGTGATGTGGGCGTTGAACTCACGGAGTTGAACCTTTCGTTGGATAGAGAAGTTTTGAAACACTCTTTTAGTAGAATCTTCATGTGGATGGATGGAGTGCTTTGAGGCCTATCCTGGAAAAGGAAATATCTTCACGTAGAAACTAGACAAAAGCATTCTCAGAAAGTTCCCTGTGCTTTGTGCATTCAACTCACAGAGTTCTACCTGCCTTTGGATAGAGCAGTTCTGAAACCCTCTTTTTGTAGAATCTGCAAGTGGATATTTGGAGCGCTTTGAGGCCTATGCTGCAAAAGGAAATATCATTGCATAAAAGCTAGATGGAAGCATTCTCAGAAACTCCTTTGTGATGAGTGCATTCAACTCACAGAGTTGAACCTTCCTTTTGATAGACCAGTTTTGAAACACTGTTTTTGTAGAATCCGCAAGTGGATATTTGGAGCTCCTTGAGGCTTATGCTGGAAAAGGAGATATCTTCATATACAAACTAGACAGAAGCATTTTCAGAAACATCTATGTCATGTGGGGATTGAACTCACAGAGTTGAACATTCCTTTTCATGGAGCAGTTCTGCAACACTCTTTTTGTGGAAACTGCCAGTGGATATAGGGTGCGATGGCGGCATCTAGCGGAAAAGGAAATACATGCAGATGAAAACTGGGTAGAATCATTCTGAGAAACCGTTTTCTGATGAGGGCATTCAACTCACAGACTTGAACCTTCGTTTTCAAAGAGCAGTTTTGAAACACTGTTTTCGTAGAATCCGCAAGTGGATATTTGGGGCGCTTTGAGTCCTATGCTGGGAAATGAAATCTCTTCACCTAAAAACTAGACAGAAGCCTTCTCAGAAACTTCTTCACGATATGTGCATCCAACTCACAGAGTTGAACCTTTCTTTTCACAGAGCAGTTTTGAAACACACTTTTGGTAAAATCTGCAAGTGGATATTTGGAGCGATTTCAGGCCTATGCTAGAAAAGGAAATATCTTCACACAAATACTAGACAGAAGCATTCTCAGAAACTTCTGTGTGATGAGTGCATTCAATTCACAGACTTGAACGTTCCTTTTGAAGGAACAGTTTTGAAACACTCCTTTGGCAGGATCTGCAAGTGTTTATTTGGAGCGCTTTGAGGCCTATGTTGGAAAAGGAAATATCCTCACCTAAAAACTAGAGAGAAGCATTCTCAGAAACTTCTTTGTGGTGATTGCATTCTACTCACAGAGTTGAACCTTCCTTTTGATAGAACAGTTTCGAAACACTCTTTTTGTAGAATCTGCAAGTGGATATTGGGAGCGCTTTGAGGCCTATGCTGGGAAATGAAATATCTTCACCTGAAAACTAGACAGAAGCATTCTGAGAAACTTCTTTGTGATGAGTGCATTCAACTCACAGACTTGAACGTTCCTTTTGACAGAACAGTTTTGAAACACTAAGTTTGTAGCATCCGCAAGTGTTTATTCGGAGCACCTTGAGGCCTATGTTGGAAAAGGGAATATCTTCCCATAAAAACTAGAGAGAAGCATTCTCAGAAACTTCTTTGTGATGAGTGCATTCAACTCACAGAGTTGAACCTACTAATTGACAGAGAAGTTTGGAAACACTCTGTTTGTAGAATCTGCAAGTGGATATTTGTTGCGCTTTGAGGCCTATGCTGGAAAAGGAAATATCTTCACATAAAAACTAGACAGAAGCATTCTCAGAAAGTTCCTTGTGCTGAGTGCATTCAACTCACAGACTTGAACCTTCTTTTTGAAAGAGCAGTTTTGAAAGACTCTTTTTGTAAAATCTGCAGATGGATATTTGGAGCACTTTGAGGCCTATGCTGGGAAATGGAATATCTTCACCTAAAAACTAGACAGAAGCATTCTCAGAAAGTTCTTCTCGATGCGTGCATTCAACTCACAGAGTTGAACCTGTCTTCTGATAGAGCAGTGTGGAAACACTCTTTTTGTGAAATCTGCAAGTGGATATTTCCAGCGATTTGTGGCCTATGCAAGGAAAAGGAAATATCTTCACACAAAAACTAGACAGCAGCATTCTCAGAAACTTCTTTGTGAGGACTGCATTCAACTCACACACTTGAACGTTCCTTTTGATAGAAGAGTTTGGAAACACTCCTTCAGTACAATCTGCAAGTGTTTATTCGGAGCGCTTTGGGGCCTAGGTTGGAAAAGGAAATATCTCCACATAAAAACTAGAAAGCAGCACTCTCAGAAACTGCTTTGTGATGAGTGCATTCTACTCACAGACTTGAACTTTCCTTTTGATAGAACAGTTTTGAAACACTCCTTTTGTAGAATCTGCAAGTGTTTATTGGGAGCCCTTTGAGGCTTACGCTGGAAAAGGATATATCTTCACATTAACACTAGACAGCAGCATTGTCAGAAACCTCTTAGAGATGAGTGCATTCACCTCACAGACTTGAACGTTCCCTTTGATAGAGCAGTTTTGAAACACTCCTTTTGTAGAATCTTCAAGTGTTTATTCGGAGCCCTTTGAGGCTTATGCTGGAAAAGGTTATATCTTCACATAAACACTAGACAGAAGCTTTCTCGGAAACTTCTTTGTAAAGAGTGCATTTAACTCACAGATTTGAACCTACCAATCGATAGAGAAGTTTCGAAACACCCTTTTTATAGGATCTGCAAGTGAATATTTGGAGAGATTTGAGGCCTATGCTTTAAATGGAAACATCTTCTCATGAAAACTAGACAGAAGCATTCTCAGAAACGTCTTCGTGATGAGTGCATTCAACTCACAGACTTGAAGCTTCCTTTTGAAAGAGCAGTTTTGGAACACTCTTCTGTAAGATCTGCAAGTGGATATATGGAGCGCTTTGAGGCCTATGCTGGAAAAGGAAATATCCTCACATAAAAACTGGACAGAAGCATTCTCAGAAACTTCTTTGTGATGTGGGCGTTGAACTCACGGAGCTGAACCTTTCTTTGGATAGAGAAGTTTTGAACCACTCTTTTAGTAGAATCTTCATGTGGATGGATGGAGTGCTTTGAGGCCTATCCTGGAAAAGGAAATATCTTCACGTAGAAACTAGACAAAAGCATTCTCAGAAAGTTCCCTGTGCTTTGTGCATTCAACTCACAGAGTTCTACCTGCCTTTGGATAGAGCAGTTCTGAAACCCTCTTTTTGTAGAATCTGCAACTGGATATTTGGAGCGCTTTGAGGCCTATGCTGCAAAAGGAAATATCATTGCATAAAAGCTAGATGGGAGCATTCTCAGAAACTCCTTTGTGATGAGTGCATTCAACTCACAGAGTTGAACCTTCCTTTTGATAGACCAGTTTTGAAACACTGTTTTTGTAGAATCCGCAAGTGGATATTTGGAGCTCCTTGAGGCTTATGCTGGAAAAGGAGATATCTTCATATACAAACTAGACAGAAGCATTTTCAGAAACATCTATGTCATGTGGGGATTGAACTCACAGAGTTGAACATTCCTTTTCATGGAGCAGTTCTGCAACACTCTTTTTGTGGAAACTGCCAGTGGATATAGGGTGCGATGGCGGCATCTAGCGGAAAAGGAAATACATGCAGATGAAAACTGGGTAGAATCATTCTGAGAAACCGTTTTCTGATGAGGGCATTCAACTCACAGACTTGAACCTTCGTTTTCAAAGAGCAGTTTTGAAACACTGTTTTCGTAGAATCCGCAAGTGGATATTTGGGGCGCTTTGAGTCCTATGCTGGGAAATGAAATCTCTTCACCTAAAAACTAGACAGAAGCCTTCTCAGAAACTTCTTCACGATATGTGCATCCAACTCACAGAGTTGAACCTTTCTTTTCACAGAGCAGTTTTGAAACACACTTTTGGTAAAATCTGCAAGTGGATATTTGGAGCGATTTCAGGCCTATGCTAGAAAAGGAAATATCTTCACACAAATACTAGACAGAAGCATTCTCAGAAACTTCTGTGTGATGAGTGCCTTCAATTCACAGACTTGAACGTTCCTTTTGACGGAACAGTTTTGAAACACTCCTTTGGCAGGATCTGCAAGTGTTTATTTGGAGCGCTTTGAGGCCTATGTTGGGAAAGGAAATATCCTCACCTAAAAACTAGAGAGAAGCATTCTCAGAAACTTCTTTGTGGTGATTGCATTCTACTCACAGAGTTGAACCTTCCTTTTGATAGAACAGTTTCGAAACACTCTTTTTGTAGAATCTGCAAGTGGATATTGGGAGCGCTTTGAGGCCTATGCTGGGAAATGAAATATCTTCACCTGAAAACTAGACAGAAGCATTCTGAGAAACTTCTTTGTGATGAGTGCATTCAACTCACAGACTTGAACGTTCCTTTTGACAGAACAGTTTTGAAACACTAAGTTTGTAGCATCCGCAAGTGTTTATTCGGAGCACCTTGAGGCCTATGTTGGAAAAGGGAATATCTTCCCATAAAAACTAGAGAGAAGCATTCTCAGAAACTTCTTTGTGATGAGTGCATTCAACTCACAGAGTTGAACCTACTAATTGACAGAGAAGTTTGGAAACACTCTGTTTGTAGAATCTGCAAGTGGATATTTGTTGCGCTTTGAGGCCTATGCTGGAAAAGGAAATATCTTCACATAAAAACTAGACAGAAGCATTCTCAGAAAGTTCCTTGTGCTGAGTGCATTCAACTCACAGACTTGAACCTTCTTTTTGAAAGAGCAGTTTTGAAAGACTCTTTTTGTAAAATCTGCAGATGGATATTTGGAGCACTTTGAGGCCTATGCTGGGAAATGGAATATCTTCACCTAAAAACTAGACAGAAGCATTCTCAGAAAGTTCTTCTCGATGCGTGCATTCAACTCACAGAGTTGAACCTGTCTTCTGATAGAGCAGTGTGGAAACACTCTTTTTGTGAAATCTGCAAGTGGATATTTCCAGCGATTTGTGGCCTATGCAAGGAAAAGGAAATATCTTCACACAAAAACTAGACAGCCGCATTCTCAGAAACTTCTTTGTGAGGACTGCATTCAACTCACACACTTGAACGTTCCTTTTGATAGAAGAGTTTGGAAACACTCCTTCAGTACAATCTGCAAGTGTTTATTCGGAGCGCTTTGGGGCCTAGGTTGGAAAAGGAAATATCTCCACATAAAAACTAGAAAGCAGCACTCTCAGAAACTGCTTTGTGATGAGTGCATTCTACTCACAGACTTGAACTTTCCTTTTGATAGAACAGTTTTGAAACACTCCTTTTGTAGAATCTGCAAGTGTTTATTGGGAGCCCTTTGAGGCTTACGCTGGAAAAGGATATATCTTCACATTAACACTAGACAGCAGCATTGTCAGAAACCTCTTAGAGATGAGTGCATTCACCTCACAGACTTGAACGTTCCCTTTGATAGAGCAGTTTTGAAACACTCCTTTTGTAGAATCTTCAAGTGTTTATTCGGAGCCCTTTGAGGCTTATGCTGGAAAAGGTTATATCTTCACATAAACACTAGACAGAAGCTTTCTCGGAAACTTCTTTGTATAGAGTGCATTTACCTCACAGATTTGAACCTACCAATCGATAGAGAAGTTTCGAAACACCCTTTTTATAGGATCTGCAAGTGAATATTTGGAGAGATTTGAGGCCTATGCTTTAAATGGAAACATCTTCTCATGAAAACTAGACAGAAGCATTCTCAGAAACGTCTTCGTGATGAGTGCATTCAACTCACAGACTTGAAGCTTCCTTTTGAAAGAGCAGTTTTGGAACACTCTTCTGTAAGATCTGCAAGTGGATATATGGAGCGCTTTGAGGCCTATGCTGGAAAAGGAAATATCCTCACATAAAAACTGGACAGAAGCATTCTCAGAAACTTCTTTGTGATGTGGGCGTTGAACTCACGGAGCTGAACCTTTCTTTGGATAGAGAAGTTTTGAACCACTCTTTTAGTAGAATCTTCATGTGGATGGATGGAGTGCTTTGAGGCCTATCCTGGAAAAGGAAATATCTTCACGTAGAAACTAGACAAAAGCATTCTCAGAAAGTTCCCTGTGCTTTGTGCATTCAACTCACAGAGTTCTACCTGCCTTTGGATAGAGCAGTTCTGAAACCCTCTTTTTGTAGAATCTGCAACTGGATATTTGGAGCGCTTTGAGGCCTATGCTGCAAAAGGAAATATCATTGCATAAAAGCTAGATGGAAGCATTCTCAGAAACTCCTTTGTGATGATTGCATTCAACTCACAGAGTTGAACCTTCCTTTTGATAGACCAGTTTTGAAACACTGTTTTTGTAGAATCCGCAAGTGGATATTTGGAGCTCCTTGAGGCTTATGCTGGAAAAGGAGATATCTTCATATACAAACTAGACAGAAGCATTTTCAGAAACATCTATGTCATGTGGGGATTGAACTCACAGAGTTGAACATTCCTTTTCATGGAGCAGTTCTGCAACACTCTTTTTGTGGAAACTGCCAGTGGATATAGGGTGCGATGGCGGCATCTAGCGGAAAAGGAAATACATGCAGATGAAAACTGGGTAGAATCATTCTGAGAAACCGTTTTCTGATGAGGGCATTCAACTCACAGACTTGAACCTTCGTTTTCAAAGAGCAGTTTTGAAACACTGTTTTCGTAGAATCCGCAAGTGGATATTTGGGGCGCTTTGAGTCCTATGCTGGGAAATGAAATCTCTTCACCTAAAAACTAGACAGAAGCCTTCTCAGAAACTTCTTCACGATATGTGCATCCAACTCACAGAGTTGAACCTTTCTTTTCACAGAGCAGTTTTGAAACACACTTTTGGTAAAATCTGCAAGTGGATATTTGGAGCGATTTCAGGCCTATGCTAGAAAAGGAAATATCTTCACACAAATACTAGACAGAAGCATTCTCAGAAACTTCTGTGTGATGAGTGCCTTCAATTCACAGACTTGAACGTTCCTTTTGACGGAACAGTTTTGAAACACTCCTTTGGCAGGATCTGCAAGTGTTTATTTGGAGCGCTTTGAGGCCTATGTTGGGAAAGGAAATATCCTCACCTAAAAACTAGAGAGAAGCATTCTCAGAAACTTCTTTGTGGTGATTGCATTCTACTCACAGAGTTGAACCTTCCTTTTGATAGAACAGTTTCGAAACACTCTTTTTGTAGAATCTGCAAGTGGATATTGGGAGCGCTTTGAGGCCTATGCTGGGAAATGAAATATCTTCACCTGAAAACTAGACAGAAGCATTCTGAGAAACTTCTTTGTGATGAGTGCATTCAACTCACAGACTTGAACGTTCCTTTTGACAGAACAGTTTTGAAACACTAAGTTTGTAGCATCCGCAAGTGTTTATTCGGAGCACCTTGAGGCCTATGTTGGAAAAGGGAATATCTTCCCATAAAAACTAGAGAGAAGCATTCTCAGAAACTTCTTTGTGATGAGTGCATTCAACTCACAGAGTTGAACCTACTAATTGACAGAGAAGTTTGGAAACACTCTGTTTGTAGAATCTGCAAGTGGATATTTGTTGCGCTTTGAGGCCTATGCTGGAAAAGGAAATATCTTCACATAAAAACTAGACAGAAGCATTCTCAGAAAGTTCCTTGTGCTGAGTGCATTCAACTCACAGACTTGAACCTTCTTTTTGAAAGAGCAGTTTTGAAAGACTCTTTTTGTAAAATCTGCAGATGGATATTTGGAGCACTTTGAGGCCTATGCTGGGAAATGGAATATCTTCACCTAAAAACTAGACAGAAGCATTCTCAGAAAGTTCTTCTCGATGCGTGCATTCAACTCACAGAGTTGAACCTGTCTTCTGATAGAGCAGTGTGGAAACACTCTTTTTGTGAAATCTGCAAGTGGATATTTCCAGCGATTTGTGGCCTATGCAAGGAAAAGGAAATATCTTCACACAAAAACTAGACAGCAGCATTCTCAGAAACTTCTTTGTGAGGACTGCATTCAACTCACACACTTGAACGTTCCTTTTGATAGAAGAGTTTGGAAACACTCCTTCAGTACAATCTGCAAGTGTTTATTCGGAGCGCTTTGGGGCCTAGGTTGGAAAAGGAAATATCTCCACATAAAAACTAGAAAGCAGCACTCTCAGAAACTGCTTTGTGATGAGTGCATTCTACTCACAGACTTGAACTTTCCTTTTGATAGAACAGTTTTGAAACACTCCTTTTGTAGAATCTGCAAGTGTTTATTGGGAGCCCTTTGAGGCTTACGCTGGAAAAGGATATATCTTCACATTAACACTAGACAGCAGCATTCTCAGAAACCTCTTAGAGATGAGTGCATTCACCTCACAGACTTGAACGTTCCCTTTGATAGAACAGTTTTGAAACACTCCTTTTGTAGAATCTTCAAGTGTTTATTCGGAGCCCTTTGAGGCTTATGCTGGAAAAGGTTATATCTTCACATAAACACTAGACAGAAGCTTTCTCGGAAACTTCTTTGTAAACAGTGCATTCAACTCACAGATTTGAACCTACCAATCGATAGAGAAGTTTTGAAACACCCTTTTTATAGGATCTGCAAGTGAATATTTGGAGAGATTTGAGGCCTATGCTTTAAATGGAAACATCTTCTCATGAAAACTAGACAGAAGCATTCTCAGAAACGTCTTCGTGATGAGTGCATTCAACTCACAGACTTGAAGCTTCCTTTTGAAAGAGCAGTTTTGGAACACTCTTCTGTAAGATCTGCAAGTGGATATATGGAGCGCTTTGAGGCCTATGCTGGAAAAGGAAATATCCACACATAAAAACTGGACAGAAGCATTCTCAGAAACTTCTTTGTGATGTGGGCGTTGAACTCACGGAGTTGAACCTTTCTTTGGATAGAGAAGTTTTGAAACACTCTTTTAGTAGAATCTTCATGTGGATGGATGGAGTGCTTTGAGGCCTATCCTGGAAAAGGAAATATCTTCACGTAGAAACTAGACAAAAGCATTCTCAGAAAGTTCCCTGTGCTTTGGGCATTCAACTCACAGAGTTCTACCTGCCTTTGGATAGAGCAGTTCTGAAACCCTCTTTTTGTAGAATCTGCAAGTGGATATTTGGAGCGCTTTGAGGCCTATGCTGCAAAAGGAAATATCATTGCATAAAAGCTAGATGGAAGCATTCTCAGAAACTTCTTTGTGATGAGTGCATTCAACTCACAGAGTTGAACCTTCCTTTTGATAGACCAGTTTTGAAACACTGTTTTTGTAGAATCCGCAAGTGGATATTTGGAGCTCCTTGAGGCTTATGCTGGAAAAGGAGATATCTTCATATACAAACTAGACAGAAGCATTTTCAGAAACATCTATGTCATGTGGGGATTGAACTCACAGAGTTGAACATTCCTTTTCGTGGAGCAGTTCTGCAACACTCTTTTTGTGGAGACTGCCAGTGGATATTTGGTGCGATTGCGGCATCTAGCGGAAAAGGAAATACATGCAGATGAAAACTGGGTAGAATCATTCTGAGAAACCGTTTTCTGATGAGGGCATTCAACTCACAGACTTGAACCTTCGTTTTCAAAGAGCAGTTTTGAAACACTGTTTTCGTA
This sequence comes from Pongo pygmaeus, assembly GCF_028885625.2. NCBI lineage: Eukaryota > Metazoa > Chordata > Mammalia > Primates > Hominidae > Pongo > Pongo pygmaeus. The sequence continues at coordinate 42,455,859 of NC_072392.2, forward strand.
GAATCCGCAAGTGGATATTTGGGGCGCTTTGAGTCCCATGCTGGGAAATGAAATCTCTTCACCTAAAAACTAGACAGAAACCTTCTCAGAAACTTCTTCACGATATGTGCATCCAACTCACAGAGTTGAACCTTTCTTTTCACAGAGCTGTTTTGAAACACACTTTTGGTAAAATCTGCAAGTGGATATTTGGAGCGATTTCAGGCCTATGCTAGAAAAGGAAATATCTTCACACAAATACTAGACAGAAGCATTCTCAGAAACTTCTGTGTGATGAGTGCATTCAATTCACAGACTTGAACGTTCCTTTTGACGGAACAGTTTTGAAACACTCCTTTGGCAGGATCTGCAAGTGTTTATTTGGAGCGCTTTGAGGCCTATGTTGGGAAAGGAAATATCCTCACCTAAAAACTAGAGAGAAGCATTCTCAGAAACTTCTTTGTGGTGATTGCATTCTACTCACAGAGTTGAACCTTCCTTTTGATAGAACAGTTTCGAAACACTCTTTTTGTAGAATCTGCAGGTGGATATTGGGAGCGCTTTGAGGCCTATGCTGGGAAATGAAATATCTTCACCTGAAAACTAGACAGAAGCATTCTGAGAAACTTCTTTGTGATGAGTGCATTCAACTCACAGACTTGAACGTTCCTTTTGACAGAACAGTTTTGAAACACTAAGTTTGTAGCATCCGCAAGTGTTTATTCGGAGCACCTTGAGGCCTATGTTGGAAAAGGGAATATCTTCCCATAAAAACTAGAGAGAAGCATTCTCAGAAACTTCTTTGTGATGAGTGCATTCAACTCACAGAGTTGAACCTACTAATTGACAGAGAAGTTTGGAAACACTCTGTTTGTAGAATCTGCAAGTGGATATTTGTTGCGCTTTGAGGCCTATGCTGGAAAAGGAAATATCTTCACATAAAAACTAGACAGAAGCATTCTCAGAAAGTTCCTTGTGCTGAGTGCATTCAACTCACAGACTTGAACCTTCTTTTTGAAAGAGCAGTTTTGAAAGACTCTTTTTGTAAAATCTGCAGATGGATATTTGGAGCACTTTGAGGCCTATGCTGGGAAATGGAATATCTTCACCTAAAAACTAGACAGAAGCATTCTCAGAAAGTTCTTCTCGATGCGTGCATTCAACTCACAGAGTTGAACCTGTCTTCTGATAGAGCAGTGTGGAAACACTCTTTTTGTGAAATCTGCAAGTGGATATTTCCAGCGATTTGTGGCCTATGCAAGGAAAAGGAAATATCTTCACACAAAAACTAGACAGCAGCATTCTCAGAAACTTCTTTGTGAGGACTGCATTCAACTCACACACTTGAACGTTCCTTTTGATAGAAGAGTTTGGAAACACTCCTTCAGTACAATCTGCAAGTGTTTATTCGGAGCGCTTTGGGGCCTAGGTTGGAAAAGGAAATATCTCCACATAAAAACTAGAAAGCAGCACTCTCAGAAACTGCTTTGTGATGAGTGCATTCTACTCACAGACTTGAACTTTCCTTTTGATAGAACAGTTTTGAAACACTCCTTTTGTAGAATCTGCAAGTGTTTATTGGGAGCCCTTTGAGGCTTACGCTGGAAAAGGATATATCTTCACATTAACACTAGACAGCAGCATTGTCAGAAACCTCTTAGAGATGAGTGCATTCAACTCACAGACTTGAACGTTCCCTTTGATAGAGCAGTTTTGAAACACTCCTTTTGTAGAATCTTCAAGTGTTTATTCGGAGCCCTTTGAGGCTTATGCTGGAAAAGGTTATATCTTCACATAAACACTAGACAGAAGCTTTCTCGGAAACTTCTTTGTAAACAGTGCATTCAACTCACAGATTTGAACCTACCAATCGATAGAGAAGTTTCGAAACACCCTTTTTATAGGATCTGCAAGTGAATATTTGGAGAGATTTGAGGCCTATGCTTTAAATGGAAACATCTTCTCATGAAAACTAGACAGAAGCATTCTCAGAAACGTCTTCGTGATGAGTGCATTCAACTCACAGACTTGAAGCTTCCTTTTGAAAGAGCAGTTTTGGAACACTCTTCTGTAAGATCTGCAAGTGGATATATGGAGCGCTTTGAGGCCTATGCTGGAAAAGGAAATATCCTCACATAAAAACTGGACAGAAGCATTCTCAGAAACTTCTTTGTGATGTGGGCGTTGAACTCACGGAGTTGAACCTTTCTTTGGATAGAGAAGTTTTGAAACACTCTTTTAGTAGAATCTTCATGTGGATGGATGGAGTGCTTTGAGGCCTATCCTGGAAAAGGAAATATCTTCACGTAGAAACTAGACAAAAGCATTCTCAGAAAGTTCCCTGTGCTTTGGGCATTCAACTCACAGAGTTCTACCTGCCTTTGGATAGAGCAGTTCTGAAACCCTCTTTTTGTAGAATCTGCAAGTGGATATTTGGAGCGCTTTGAGGCCTATGCTGCAAAAGGAAATATCATTGCATAAAAGCTAGATGGAAGCATTCTCAGAAACTTCTTTGTGATGAGTGCATTCAACTCACAGAGTTGAACCTTCCTTTTGATAGACCAGTTTTGAAACACTGTTTTTGTAGAATCCGCAAGTGGATATTTGGAGCTCCTTGAGGCTTATGCTGGAAAAGGAGATATCTTCATATACAAACTAGACAGAAGCATTTTCAGAAACATCTATGTCATGTGGGGATTGAACTCACAGAGTTGAACATTCCTTTTCGTGGAGCAGTTCTGCAACACTCTTTTTGTGGAGACTGCCAGTGGATATTTGGTGCGATTGCGGCATCTAGCGGAAAAGGAAATACATGCAGATGAAAACTGGGTAGAATCATTCTGAGAAACCGTTTTCTGATGAGGGCATTCAACTCACAGACTTGAACCTTCGTTTTCAAAGAGCAGTTTTGAAACACTGTTTTCGTAGAATCCGCAAGTGGATATTTGGGGCGCTTTGAGTCCCATGCTGGGAAATGAAATCTCTTCACCTAAAAACTAGACAGAAGCCTTCTCAGAAACTTCTTCACGATATGTGCATCCAACTCACAGAGTTGAACCTTTCTTTTCACAGAGCAGTTTTGAAACACACTTTTGGTAAAATCTGCAAGTGGATATTTGGAGCGATTTCAGGCCTATGCTAGAAAAGGAAATATCTTCACACAAATACTAGACAGAAGCATTCTCAGAAACTTCTGTGTGATGAGTGCATTCAATTCACAGACTTGAACGTTCCTTTTGACGGAACAGTTTTGAAACACTCCTTTGGCAGGATCTGCAAGTGTTTATTTGGAGCGCTTTGAGGCCTATGTTGGGAAAGGAAATATCCTCACCTAAAAACTAGAGAGAAGCATTCTCAGAAACTTCTTTGTGGTGATTGCATTCTACTCACAGAGTTGAACCTTCCTTTTGATAGAACAGTTTCGAAACACTCTTTTTGTAGAATCTGCAAGTGGATATTGGGAGCGCTTTGAGGCCTATGCTGGGAAATGAAATATCTTCACCTGAAAACTAGACAGAAGCATTCTGAGAAACTTCTTTGTGATGAGTGCATTCAACTCACAGACTTGAACGTTCCTTTTGACAGAACAGTTTTGAAACACTAAGTTTGTAGCATCCGCAAGTGTTTATTCGGAGCACCTTGAGGCCTATGTTGGAAAAGGGAATATCTTCCCATAAAAACTAGAGAGAAGCATTCTCAGAAACTTCTTTGTGATGAGTGCATTCAACTCACAGAGTTGAACCTACTAATTGACAGAGAAGTTTGGAAACACTCTGTTTGTAGAATCTGCAAGTGGATATTTGTTGCGCTTTGAGGCCTATGCTGGAAAAGGAAATATCTTCACATAAAAACTAGACAGAAGCATTCTCAGAAAGTTCCTTGTGCTGAGTGCATTCAACTCACAGACTTGAACCTTCTTTTTGAAAGAGCAGTTTTGAAAGACTCTTTTTGTAAAATCTGCAGATGGATATTTGGAGCACTTTGAGGCCTATGCTGGGAAATGGAATATCTTCACCTAAAAACTAGACAGAAGCATTCTCAGAAAGTTCTTCTCGATGCGTGCATTCAACTCACAGAGTTGAACCTGTCTTCTGATAGAGCAGTGTGGAAACACTCTTTTTGTGAAATCTGCAAGTGGATATTTCCAGCGATTTGTGGCCTATGCAAGGAAAAGGAAATATCTTCACACAAAAACTAGACAGCAGCATTCTCAGAAACTTCTTTGTGAGGACTGCATTCAACTCACACACTTGAACGTTCCTTTTGATAGAAGAGTTTGGAAACACTCCTTCAGTACAATCTGCAAGTGTTTATTCGGAGCGCTTTGGGGCCTAGGTTGGAAAAGGAAATATCTCCACATAAAAACTAGAAAGCAGCACTCTCAGAAACTGCTTTGTGATGAGTGCATTCTACTCACAGACTTGAACTTTCCTTTTGATAGAACAGTTTTGAAACACTCCTTTTGTAGAATCTGCAAGTGTTTTTTGGGAACCCTTTGAGGCTTACGCTGGAAAAGGATATATCTTCACATTAACACTAGACAGCAGCATTGTCAGAAACCTCTTAGAGATGAGTGCATTCACCTCACAGACTTGAACGTTCCCTTTGATAGAGCAGTTTTGAAACACTCCTTTTGTAGAATCTTCAAGTGTTTATTCGGAGCCCTTTGAGGCTTATGCTGGAAAAGTTTATATCTTCACATAAACACTAGACAGAAGCTTTCTCGGAAACCTCTTTGTAAACAGTGCATTCAACTCACAGATTTGAACCTACCAATCGATAGAGAAGATTCGAAACACCCTTTTTATAGGATCTGCAAGTGAATATTTGGAGAGATTTGAGGCCTATGCTTTAAATGGAGACATCTTCTCATGAAAACTAGACAGAAGCATTCTCAGAAACGTCTTCGTGATGAGTGCATTCAACTCACAGACTTGAAGCTTCCTTTTGAAAGAGCAGTTTTGGAACACTCTTCTGTAAGATCTGCAAGTGGATATATGGAGCGCTTTGAGGCCTATGCTGGAAAAGGAAATATCCTCACATAAAAACTGGACAGAAGCATTCTCAGAAACTTCTTTGTGATGTGGGCATTGAACTCACGGAGTTGAACATTTCGTTGGATAGAGAAGTTTTGAAACACTCTTTTAGTAGAATCTTCATGTGGATGGATGGAGTGCTTTGAGGCCTATCCTGGAAAAGGAAATATCTTCACGTAGAAACTAGACAAAAGCATTCTCAGAAAGTTCCCTGTGCTTTGGGCATTCAACTCACAGAGTTCTACCTGCCTTTGGATAGAGCAGTTCTGAAACCCTCTTTTTGTAGAATCTGCAAGTGGATATTTGGAGCGCTTTGAGGCCTATGCTGCAAAAGGAAATATCATTGCATAAAAGCTAGATGGAAGCCTTCTCAGAAACTTCTTTGTGATGAGTGCATTCAACTCACAGAGTTGAACCTTCCTTTTGATAGACCAGTTTTGAAACACTGTTTTTGTAGAATCCGCAAGTGGATATTTGGAGCTCCTTGAGGCTTATGCTGGAAAAGGAGATATCTTCATATACAAACTAGACAGAAGCATTTTCAGAAACATCTATGTCATGTGGGGATTGAACTCACAGAGTTGAACATTCCTTTTCGTGGAGCAGTTCTGCAACACTCTTTTTGTGGAGACTGCCAGTGGATATTTGGTGCGATTGCGGCATCTAGCGGAAAAGGAAATACATGCAGATGAAAACTGGGTAGAATCATTCTGAGAAACCGTTTTCTGATGAGGGCATTCAACTCACAGACTTGAACCTTCGTTTTCAAAGAGCAGTTTTGAAACACTGTTTTCGTAGAATCCGCAAGTGGATATTTGGGGCGCTTTGAGTCCCATGCTGGGAAATGAAATCTCTTCACCTAAAAACTAGACAGAAGCCTTCTCAGAAACTTCTTCACGATATGTGCATCCAACTCACAGAGTTGAACCTTTCTTTTCACAGAGCAGTTTTGAAACACACTTTTGGTAAAATCTGCAAGTGGATATTTGGAGCGATTTCAGGCCTATGCTAGAAAAGGAAATATCTTCACACAAATACTAGACAGAAGCATTCTCAGAAACTTCTGTGTGATGAGTGCATTGAATTCACAGACTTGAACGTTCCTTTTGACGGAAGAGTTTTGAAACACTCCTTTGGCAGGATCTGCAAGTGTTTATTTGGAGCGCTTTGAGGCCTATGTTGGGAAAGGAAATATCCTCACCTAAAAACTAGAGAGAAGCATTCTCAGAAACTTCTTTGTGGTGATTGCATTCTACTCACAGAGTTGAACCTTCCTTTTGATAGAACAGTTTCGAAACACTCTTTTTGTAGAATCTGCAAGTGGATATTGGGAGCGCTTTGAGGCCTATGCTGGGAAATGAAATATCTTCACCTGAAAACTAGACAGAAGCATTCTGAGAAACTTCTTTGTGATGAGTGCATTCAACTCACAGACTTGAACGTTCCTTTTGACAGAACAGTTTTGAAACACTAAGTTTGTAGCATCCGCAAGTGTTTATTCGGAGCACCTTGAGGCCTATGTTGGAAAAGGGAATATCTTCCCATAAAAACTAGAGAGAAGCATTCTCAGAAACTTCTTTGTGATGAGTGCATTCAACTCACAGAGTTGAACCTACTAATTGACAGAGAAGTTTGGAAACACTCTGTTTGTAGAATCTGCAAGTGGATATTTGTTGCGCTTTGAGGCCTATGCTGGAAAAGGAAATATCTTCACATAAAAACTAGACAGAAGCATTCTCAGAAAGTTCCTTGTGCTGAGTGCATTCAACTCACAGACTTGAACCTTCTTTTTGAAAGAGCAGTTTTGAAAGACTCTTTTTGTAAAATCTGCAGATGGATATTTGGAGCACTTTGAGGCCTATGCTGGGAAATGGAATATCTTCACCTAAAAACTAGACAGAAGCATTCTCAGAAAGTTCTTCTCGATGCGTGCATTCAACTCACAGAGTTGAACCTGTCTTCTGATAGAGCAGTGTGGAAACACTCTTTTTGTGAAATCTGCAAGTGGATATTTCCAGCGATTTGTGGCCTATGCAAGGAAAAGGAAATATCTTCACACAAAAACTAGACAGCAGCATTCTCAGAAACTTCTTTGTGAGGACTGCATTCAACTCACACACTTGAACGTTCCTTTTGATAGAAGAGTTTGGAAACACTCCTTCAGTACAATCTGCAAGTGTTTATTCGGAGCGCTTTGGGGCCTAGGTTGGAAAAGGAAATATCTCCACATAAAAACTAGAAAGCAGCACTCTCAGAAACTGCTTTGTGATGAGTGCATTCTACTCACAGACTTGAACTTTCCTTTTGATAGAACAGTTTTGAAACACTCCTTTTGTAGAATCTGCAAGTGTTTATTGGGAGCCCTTTGAGGCTTACGCTGGAAAAGGATATATCTTCACATTAACACTAGACAGCAGCATTGTCAGAAACCTCTTAGAGATGAGTGCATTCAACTCACAGACTTGAACGTTCCCTTTGATAGAGCAGTTTTGAAACACTCCTTTTGTAGAATCTTCAAGTGTTTATTCGGAGCCCTTTGAGGCTTATGCTGGAAAAGGTTATATCTTCACATAAACACTAGACAGAAGCTTTCTCGGAAACTTCTTTGTAAACAGTGCATTCAACTCACAGATTTGAACCTACCAATCGATAGAGAAGTTTCGAAACACCCTTTTTATAGGATCTGCAAGTGAATATTTGGAGAGATTTGAGGCCTATGCTTTAAATGGAAACATCTTCTCATGAAAACTAGACAGAAGCATTCTCAGAAACGTCTTCGTGATGAGTGCATTCAACTCACAGACTTGAAGCTTCCTTTTGAAAGAGCAGTTTTGGAACACTCTTCTGTAAGATCTGCAAGTGGATATATGGAGCGCTTTGAGGCCTATGCTGGAAAAGGAAATATCCTCACATAAAAACTGGACAGAAGCATTCTCAGAAACTTCTTTGTGATGTGGGCGTTGAACTCACGGAGTTGAACCTTTCTTTGGATAGAGAAGTTTTGAAACACTCTTTTAGTAGAATCTTCATGTGGATGGATGGAGTGCTTTGAGGCCTATCCTGGAAAAGGAAATATCTTCACGTAGAAACTAGACAAAAGCATTCTCAGAAAGTTCCCTGTGCTTTGGGCATTCAACTCACAGAGTTCTACCTGCCTTTGGATAGAGCAGTTCTGAAACCCTCTTTTTGTAGAATCTGCAAGTGGATATTTGGAGCGCTTTGAGGCCTATGCTGCAAAAGGAAATATCATTGCATAAAAGCTAGATGGAAGCATTCTCAGAAACTTCTTTGTGATGAGTGCATTCAACTCACAGAGTTGAACCTTCCTTTTGATAGACCAGTTTTGAAACACTGTTTTTGTAGAATCCGCAAGTGGATATTTGGAGCTCCTTGAGGCTTATGCTGGAAAAGGAGATATCTTCATATACAAACTAGACAGAAGCATTTTCAGAAACATCTATGTCATGTGGGGATTGAACTCACAGAGTTGAACATTCCTTTTCGTGGAGCAGTTCTGCAACACTCTTTTTGTGGAGACTGCCAGTGGATATTTGGTGCGATTGCGGCATCTAGCGGAAAAGGAAATACATGCAGATGAAAACTGGGTAGAATCATTCTGAGAAACCGTTTTCTGATGAGGGCATTCAACTCACAGACTTGAACCTTCGTTTTCAAAGAGCAGTTTTGAAACACTGTTTTCGTAGAATCCGCAAGTGGATATTTGGGGCGCTTTGAGTCCCATGCTGGGAAATGAAATCTCTTCACCTAAAAACTAGACAGAAGCCTTCTCAGAAACTTCTTCACGATATGTGCATCCAACTCACAGAGTTGAACCTTTCTTTTCACAGAGCAGTTTTGAAACACACTTTTGGTAAAATCTGCAAGTGGATATTTGGAGCGATTTCAGGCCTATGCTAGAAAAGGAAATATCTTCACACAAATACTAGACAGAAGCATTCTCAGAAACTTCTGTGTGATGAGTGCATTCAATTCACAGACTTGAACGTTCCTTTTGACGGAACAGTTTTGAAACACTCCTTTGGCAGGATCTGCAAGTGTTTATTTGGAGCGCTTTGAGGCCTATGTTGGGAAAGGAAATATCCTCACCTAAAAACTAGAGAGAAGCATTCTCAGAAACTTCTTTGTGGTGATTGCATTCTACTCACAGAGTTGAACCTTCCTTTTGATAGAACAGTTTCGAAACACTCTTTTTGTAGAATCTGCAAGTGGATATTGGGAGCGCTTTGAGGCCTATGCTGGGAAATGAAATATCTTCACCTGAAAACTAGACAGAAGCATTCTGAGAAACTTCTTTGTGATGAGTGCATTCAACTCACAGACTTGAACGTTCCTTTTGACAGAACAGTTTTGAAACACTAAGTTTGTAGCATCCGCAAGTGTTTATTCGGAGCACCTTGAGGCCTATGTTGGAAAAGGGAATATCTTCCCATAAAAACTAGAGAGAAGCATTCTCAGAAACTTCTTTGTGATGAGTGCATTCAACTCACAGAGTTGAACCTACTAATTGACAGAGAAGTTTGGAAACACTCTGTTTGTAGAATCTGCAAGTGGATATTTGTTGCGCTTTGAGGCCTATGCTGGAAAAGGAAATATCTTCACATAAAAACTAGACAGAAGCATTCTCAGAAAGTTCCTTGTGCTGAGTGCATTCAACTCACAGACTTGAACCTTCTTTTTGAAAGAGCAGTTTTGAAAGACTCTTTTTGTAAAATCTGCAGATGGATATTTGGAGCACTTTGAGGCCTATGCTGGGAAATGGAATATCTTCACCTAAAAACTAGACAGAAGCATTCTCAGAAAGTTCTTCTCGATGCGTGCATTCAACTCACAGAGTTGAACCTGTCTTCTGATAGAGCAGTGTGGAAACACTCTTTTTGTGAAATCTGCAAGTGGATATTTCCAGCGATTTGTGGCCTATGCAAGGAAAAGGAAATATCTTCACACAAAAACTAGACAGCAGCATTCTCAGAAACTTCTTTGTGAGGACTGCATTCAACTCACACACTTGAACGTTCCTTTTGATAGAAGAGTTTGGAAACACTCCTTCAGTACAATCTGCAAGTGTTTATTCGGAGCGCTTTGGGGCCTAGGTTGGAAAAGGAAATATCTCCACATAAAAACTAGAAAGCAGCACTCTCAGAAACTGCTTTGTGATGAGTGCATTCTACTCACAGACTTGAACTTTCCTTTTGATAGAACAGTTTTGAAACACTCCTTTTGTAGAATCTGCAAGTGTTTTTTGGGAACCCTTTGAGGCTTACGCTGGAAAAGGATATATCTTCACATTAACACTAGACAGCAGCATTGTCAGAAACCTCTTAGAGATGAGTGCATTCACCTCACAGACTTGAACGTTCCCTTTGATAGAGCAGTTTTGAAACACTCCTTTTGTAGAATCTTCAAGTGTTTATTCGGAGCCCTTTGAGGCTTATGCTGGAAAAGTTTATATCTTCACATAAACACTAGACAGAAGCTTTCTCGGAAACCTCTTTGTAAACAGTGCATTCAACTCACAGATTTGAACCTACCAATCGATAGAGAAGATTCGAAACACCCTTTTTATAGGATCTGCAAGTGAATATTTGGAGAGATTTGAGGCCTATGCTTTAAATGGAGACATCTTCTCATGAAAACTAGACAGAAGCATTCTCAGAAACGTCTTCGTGATGAGTGCATTCAACTCACAGACTTGAAGCTTCCTTTTGAAAGAGCAGATTTGGAACACTCTTCTGTAAGATCTGCAAGTGGATATATGGAGCGCTTTGAGGCCTATGCTGGAAAAGGAAATATCCTCACATAAAAACTGGACAGAAGCATTCTCAGAAACTTCTTTGTGATGTGGGCATTGAACTCACGGAGTTGAACATTTCGTTGGATAGAGAAGTTTTGAAACACTCTTTTAGTAGAATCTTCATGTGGATGGATGGAGTGCTTTGAGGCCTATCCTGGAAAAGGAAATATCTTCACGTAGAAACTAGACAAAAGCATTCTCAGAAAGTTCCCTGTGCTTTGGGCATTCAACTCACAGAGTTCTACCTGCCTTTGGATAGAGCAGTTCTGAAACCCTCTTTTTGTAGAATCTGCAAGTGGATATTTGGAGCGCTTTGAGGCCTATGCTGCAAAAGGAAATATCATTGCATAAAAGCTAGATGGAAGCCTTCTCAGAAACTTCTTTGTGATGAGTGCATTCAACTCACAGAGTTGAACCTTCCTTTTGATAGACCAGTTTTGAAACACTGTTTTTGTAGAATCCGCAAGTGGATATTTGGAGCTCCTTGAGGCTTATGCTGGAAAAGGAGATATCTTCATATACAAACTAGACAGAAGCATTTTCAGAAACATCTATGTCATGTGGGGATTGAACTCACAGAGTTGAACATTCCTTTTCGTGGAGCAGTTCTGCAACACTCTTTTTGTGGAGACTGCCAGTGGATATTTGGTGCGATTGCGGCATCTAGCGGAAAAGGAAATACATGCAGATGAAAACTGGGTAGAATCATTCTGAGAAACCGTTTTCTGATGAGGGCATTCAACTCACAGACTTGAACCTTCGTTTTCAAAGAGCAGTTTTGAAACACTGTTTTCGTAGAATCCGCAAGTGGATATTTGGGGCGCTTTGAGTCCCATGCTGGGAAATGAAATCTCTTCACCTAAAAACTAGACAGAAGCCTTCTCAGAAACTTCTTCACGATATGTGCATCCAACTCACAGAGTTGAACCTCTCTTTTCACAGAGCAGTTTTGAAACACACTTTTGGTAAAATCTGCAAGTGGATATTTGGAGCGATTTCAGGCCTATGCTAGAAAAGGAAATATCTTCACACAAATACTAGACAGAAGCATTCTCAGAAACTTCTGTGTGATGAGTGCATTCAATTCACAGACTTGAACGTTCCTTTTGACGGAACAGTTTTGAAACACTCCTTTGGCAGGATCTGCAAGTGTTTATTTGGAGCGCTTTGAGGCCTATGTTGGGAAAGGAAATATCCTCACCTAAAAACTAGAGAGAAGCATTCTCAGAAACTTCTTTGTGGTGATTGCATTCTACTCACAGAGTTGAACCTTCCTTTTGATAGAACAGTTTCGAAACACTCTTTTTGTAGAATCTGCAAGTGGATATTGGGAGCGCTTTGAGGCCTATGCTGGGAAATGAAATATCTTCACCTGAAAACTAGACAGAAGCATTCTGAGAAACTTCTTTGTGATGAGTGCATTCAACTCACAGACTTGAACGTTCCTTTTGACAGAACAGTTTTGAAACACTAAGTTTGTAGCATCCGCAAGTGTTTATTCGGAGCACCTTGAGGCCTATGTTGGAAAAGGGAATATCTTCCCATAAAAACTAGAGAGAAGCATTCTCAGAAACTTCTTTGTGATGAGTGCATTCAACTCACAGAGTTGAACCTACTAATTGACAGAGAAGTTTGGAAACACTCTGTTTGTAGAATCTGCAAGTGGATATTTGTTGCGCTTTGAGGCCTATGCTGGAAAAGGAAATATCTTCACATAAAAACTAGACAGAAGCATTCTCAGAAAGTTCCTTGTGCTGAGTGCATTCAACTCACAGACTTGAACCTTCTTTTTGAAAGAGCAGTTTTGAAAGACTCTTTTTGTAAAATCTGCAGATGGATATTTGGAGCACTTTGAGGCCTATGCTGGGAAATGGAATATCTTCACCTAAAAACTAGACAGAAGCATTCTCAGAAAGTTCTTCTCGATGCGTGCATTCAACTCACAGAGTTGAACCTGTCTTCTGATAGAGCAGTGTGGAAACACTCTTTTTGTGAAATCTGCAAGTGGATATTTCCAGCGATTTGTGGCCTATGCAAGGAAAAGGAAATATCTTCACACAAAAACTAGACAGCAGCATTCTCAGAAACTTCTTTGTGAGGACTGCATTCAACTCACACACTTGAACGTTCCTTTTGATAGAAGAGTTTGGAAACACTCCTTCAGTACAATCTGCAAGTGTTTATTCGGAGCGCTTTGGGGCCTAGGTTGGAAAAGGAAATATCTCCACATAAAAACTAGAAAGCAGCACTCTCAGAAACTGCTTTGTGATGAGTGCATTCTACTCACAGACTTGAACTTTCCTTTTGATAGAACAGTTTTGAAACACTCCTTTTGTAGAATCTGCAAGTGTTTATTGGGAGCCCTTTGAGGCTTACGCTGGAAAAGGATATATCTTCACATTAACACTAGACAGCAGCATTGTCAGAAACGTCTTAGAGATGAGTGCATTCACCTCACAGACTTGAACGTTCCCTTTGATAGAGCAGTTTTGAAACACTCCTTTTGTAGAATCTTCAAGTGTTTATTCGGAGCCCTTTGAGGCTTATGCTGGAAAAGGTTATATCTTCACATAAACACTAGACAGAAGCTTTCTCGGAAACTTCTTTGTAAACAGTGCATTCAACTCACAGATTTGAACCTACCAATCGATAGAGAAGTTTCGAAACACCCTTTTTATAGGATCTGCAAGTGAATATTTGGAGAGATTTGAGGCCTATGCTTTAAATGGAAACATCTTCTCATGAAAACTAGACAGAAGCATTCTCAGAAACGTCTTCGTGATGAGTGCATTCAACTCACAGACTTGAAGCTTCCTTTTGAAAGAGCAGTTTTGGAACACTCTTCTGTAAGATCTGCAAGTGGATATATGGAGCGCTTTGAGGCCTATGCTGGAAAAGGAAATATCCTCACATAAAAACTGGACAGAAGCATTCTCAGAAACTTCTTTGTGATGTGGGCGTTGAACTCACGGAGTCGAACCTTTCTTTGGATAGAGAAGTTTTGAAACACTCTTTTAGTAGAATCTTCACGTGGATGGATGGAGTGCTTTGAGGCCTATCCTGGAAAAGGAAATATCTTCACGTAGAAACTAGACAAAAGCATTCTCAGAAAGTTCCCTGTGCTTTGTGCATTCAACTCACAGAGTTCTACCTGCCTTTGGATAGAGCAGTTCTGAAACCCTCTTTTTGTAGAATCTGCAAGTGGATATTTGGAGCGCTTTGAGGCCTATGCTGCAAAAGGAAATATCATTGCATAAAAGCTAGATGGAAGCATTCTCAGAAACTTCTTTGTGATGAGTGCATTCAACTCACAGAGTTGAACCTTCCTTTTGATAGACCAGTTTTGAAACACTGTTTTTGTAGAATCCGCAAGTGGATATTTGGAGCTCCTTGAGGCTTATGCTGGAAAAGGAGATATCTTCATATACAAACTAGACAGAAGCATTTTCAGAAACATCTATGTCATGTGGGGATTGAACTCACAGAGTTGAACATTCCTTTTCATGGAGCAGTTCTGCAACACTCTTTTTGTGGAAACTGCCAGTGGATATCGGGTGCGATGGCGGCATCTATCGGAAAAGGAAATACATGCAGATGAAAACTGGGTAGAATCATTCTGAGAAACTGTTTTCTGATGAGGGCATTCAACTCACAGACTTGAACCTTCGTTTTCAAAGAGCAGTTTTGAAACACTGTTTTCGTAGAATCCGCAAGTGGATATTTGGGGCGCTTTGAGTCCTATGCTGGGAAATGAAATCTCTTCACCTAAAAACTAGACAGAAGCCTTCTCAGAAACTTCTTCACGATATGTGCATTCAACTCACAGAGTTGAACCTTTCTTTTCACAGAGCAGTTTTGAAACACACTTTTGGTAAAATCTGCAAGTGGATATTTGGAGCGATTTCAGGCCAATGCTAGAAAAGGAAATATCTTCACACAAATACTAGACAGAAGCATTCTCAGAAACTTCTGTGTGATGAGTGCATTCAATTCACAGACTTGAACGTTCCTTTTGACGGAACAGTTTTGAAACACTCCTTTGGCAGGATCTGCAAGTGTTTATTTGGAGCGCTTTGAGGCCTATGTTGGAAAAGGAAATATCCTCACCTAAAAACTAGACAGAAGCATTCTCAGAAACTTCTTTGTGGTGATTGCATTCTACTCACAGAGTTGAACCTTCCTTTTGATAGAAAAGTTTCGAAACACTCTTTTTGTAGAATCTGCAAGTGGATATTTGGAGCGCTTTGAGGCCTATGCTGGGAAATGAAATATCTTCACCTGAAAACTAGACAGAAGCACTCTGAGAAACTTCTTTGTGATGAGTGCATTCAACTCACAGACTTGAACGTTCCTTTTGACAGAACAGTTTTGAAACACTAAGTTTGTAGCATCCGCAATTGTTTATTCGGAGCACCTTGAGGCCTATGTTGGAAAAGGGAATATCTTCCCATAAAAACTAGAGAGAAGCCTTCTCAGAAACTTCTTTGTGATGAGTGCATGCAACTCACAGAGTTGAACCTACTAATTGACAGAGAAGTTTGGAAGCACTCTGTTTGTAGAATCTGCAAGTGGATATTTGTTGCGCTTTGAGGCCTATGCTGGAAAAGGAAATATCTTCACATAAAAACTAGACAGAAGCATTCTCAGAAAGTTCCTTGTGCTGAGTGCATTCAACTCACAGACTTGAACCTTCTTTTTGAAAGAGCAGTTTTGAAAGACTCTTTTTGTAAAATCTGCAGATGGATATTTGGAGCACTTTGAGGCCTATGCTGGGAAATGGAATATCTTCACCTAAAAACTAGACAGAAGCATTCTCAGAAAGTTCTTCTCGATGCGTGCATTCAACTCACAGAGTTGAACCTGTCTTCTGATAGAGCAGTGTGGAAACACTCTTTTTGTGAAATCTGCATGTGGATATTTCCAGCGATTTGAGGCCTATGCAAGGAAAAGGAAATATCTTCACACAAAACCTAGACAGCAGCATTCTCAGAAACTCCTTTGTGAGGACTGCATTCAACTCACACACTTGAACGTTACTTTTGATAGAAGAGCTTGGAAACACTCCTTCAGTACAATCTGCAAGTGTTTATTCGGAGCCCTTTGGGGCCTATGTTGGAAAAGGAACTATCTCCACATAAAAACTAGAAAGCAGCACTCTCAGAAACTACTTTGTGATGAGTGCATTCTACTCACAGACTTGAAGTTTCCTTTTGATAGAACAGTTTTGAAACACTCCTTTTGTAGAATCTGCAAGTGTTTATTGGGAGCCCTTTGAGGCTTACGCTGGAAAAGGATATATCTTCACATTAACACTAGACAGCAGCATTGTCAGAAACCTCTTAGAGATGAGTGCATTCACCTCACAGACTTGAACGTTCCCTTTGATAGAGCAGTTTTGAAACACTCCTTTTGTAGAATCTTCAAGTGTTTATTCGGAGCCCTTTGAGGCTTATGCTGGAAAAGGTTATATCTTCACATAAACACTAGACA
Organism: Pongo pygmaeus; assembly: GCF_028885625.2. Classification (NCBI taxonomy): domain Eukaryota; kingdom Metazoa; phylum Chordata; class Mammalia; order Primates; family Hominidae; genus Pongo; species Pongo pygmaeus. Next base: position 42,472,176 of record NC_072392.2, read on the forward strand.
GAAGCTTTCTCGGAAACTCCTTTGTAAAGAGTGCATTCAACTCACAGATTTGAACCTACCAATCGATAGAGAAGTTTCGAAACACCCTTTTTATAGGATCTGCAAGTGAATATTTGGAGAGATTTGTGGCCTATGCTTTAAATGGAAACATCTTCTCATGAAAACTAGACAGAAGCATTCTCAGAAACGTCTTCGTGATGAGTGCATTAAACTCACAGATTTGAAGCTTCCTTTTGAAAGAGCAGTTTTGGAACACTCTTCTGTAAGATCTGCAAGTGGATATATGGAGCGCTTTGAGGCCTATGCTGGAAAAGGAAATATCCTCACATAAAAACTGGACAGAAGCATTCTCAGAAACTTCTTTGTGATGTGGGCGTTGAACTCACGGAGTTGAACCTTTCTTTGGATAGAGAAGTTTTGAACCACTCTTTTAGTAGAATCTTCATATGGATGGATGGAGTGCTTTGAGGCCTATCCTGGAAAAGGAAATATCTTCACGTAGAAACTAGACAAAAGCATTCTCAGAAAGTTCCCTGTGCTTTGTGCATTCAACTCACAGAGTTCTACCTGCCTTTGGATAGAGCAGTTCTGAAACCCTCTTTTTGTAGAATCTGCAAGTGGATATTTGGAGCGCTTTGAGGCCTATGCTGCAAAAGGAAATATCATTGCATAAAAGCTAGATGGAAGCCTTCTCAGAAACTTCTTTGTGATGAGTGCATTCAACTCACAGAGTTGAACCTTCCTTTTGATAGACCAGTTTTGAAACACTGTTTTTGTAGAATCCGCAAGTGGATATTTGGAGCTCCTTGAGGCTTATGCTGGAAAAGGAGATATCTTCATATACAAACTAGACAGAAGCATTTTCAGAAACATCTATGTCATGTGGGGATTGAACTCACAGAGTTGAACATTCCTTTTCATGGAGCAGTTCTGCAACACTCTTTTTGTGGAAACTGCCAGTGGATATTTGGTGCGATTGCGGCATCTAGCGGAAAAGGAAATACATGCAGATGAAAACTGGGTAGAATCATTCTGAGAAACCGTTTTCTGATGAGGGCATTCAACTCACAGACTTGAACCTTCGTTTTCAAAGAGCAGTTTTGAAACACTGTTTTCGTAGAATCCGCAAGTGGATATTTGGGGCGCTTTGAGTCCTATGCTGGGAAATGAAATCTCTTCACCTAAAAACTAGACAGAAGCCTTCTCAGAAACTTCTTCACGATATGTGCATCCAACTCACAGAGTTGAACCTTTCTTTTCACAGAGCAGTTTTGAAACACACTTTTGGTAAAATCTGCAAGTGGATATTTGGAGCGATTTCAGGCCTATGCTAGAAAAGGAAATATCTTCACACAAATACTAGACAGAAGCATTCTCAGAAACTTCTGTGTGATGAGTGCATTCAATTCACAGGCTTGAACGTTCCTTTTGACGGAACAGTTTTGAAACACTCCTTTGGCAGGATCTGCAAGTGTTTATTTGGAGCGCTTTGAGGCCTATGTTGGAAAAGGAAATATCCTCACCTAAAAACTAGAGAGAAGCATTCTCAGAAACTTCTTTGTGGTGATTGCATTCTACTCACAGAGTTGAACCTTCCTTTTGATAGAACAGTTTCGAAACACTCTTTTTGTAGAATCTGCAAGTGGATATTTGGAGCGCTTTGAGGCCTATGCTGGGAAATGAAATATCTTCACCTGAAAACTAGACAGAAGCATTCTGAGAAACTTCTTTGTGATGAGTGCATTCAACTCACAGACTTGAACGTTCCTTTTGACAGAACAGTTTTGAAACACTAAGTTTGTAGCATCCGCAAGTGTTTATTCGGAGCACCTTGAGGCCTATGTTGGAAAAGGGAATATCTTCCCATAAAAACTAGAGAGAAGCATTCCCAGAAACTTCTTTGTGATGAGTGCATTCAACTCACAGAGTTGAACCTACTAATTGACAGAGAAGTTTGGAAACACTCTGTTTGTAGAATCTGCAAGTGGATATTTGTTGCGCTTTGAGGCCTATGCTGGAAAAGGAAATATCTTCACATAAAAACTAGACAGAAGCATTCTCAGAAAGTTCCTTGTGCTGAGTGCATTCAACTCACAGACTTGAACCTTCTTTTTGAAAGAGCAGTTTTGAAAGACTCTTTTTGTAAAATCTGCAGATGGATATTTGGAGCACTTTGAGGCCTATGCTGGGAAATGGAATATCTTCACCTAAAAACTAGACAGAAGCATTCTCAGAAAGTTCTTCTCGATGCGTGCATTCAACTCACAGAGTTGAACCTGTCTTCTGATAGAGCAGTGTGGAAACACTCTTTTTGTGAAATCTGCAAGTGGATATTTCCAGCGATTTGTGGCCTATGCAAGGAAAAGGAAATATCTTCACACAAAAACTAGACAGCAGCATTCTCAGAAACTTCTTTGTGAGGACTGCATTCAACTCACACACTTGAACGTTCCTTTTGATAGAAGAGTTTGGAAACACTCCTTCAGTACAATCTGCAAGTGTTTATTCGGAGCGCTTTGGGGCCTAGGTTGGAAAAGGAAATATCTCCACATAAAAACTAGAAAGCAGCACTCTCAGAAACTGCTTTGTGATGAGTGCATTCTACTCACAGACTTGAACTTTCCTTTTGATAGAACAGTTTTGAAACACTCCTTTTGTAGAATCTGCAAGTGTTTATTGGGAGCCCTTTGAGGCTTACGCTGGAAAAGGATATATCTTCACATTAACACTAGACAGCAGCATTGTCAGAAACGTCTTAGAGATGAGTGCATTCACCTCACAGACTTGAACGTTCCCTTTGATAGAGCAGTTTTGAAACACTCCTTTTGTAGAATCTTCAAGTGTTTATTCGGAGCCCTTTGAGGCTTATGCTGGAAAAGGTTATATCTTCACATAAACACTAGACAGAAGCTTTCTCGGAAACTTCTTTGTAAACAGTGCATTCAACTCACAGATTTGAACCTACCAATCGATAGAGAAGTTTCGAAACACCCTTTTTATAGGATCTGCAAGTGAATATTTGGAGAGATTTGAGGCCTATGCTTTAAATGGAAACATCTTCTCATGAAAACTAGACAGAAGCATTCTCAGAAACGTCTTCGTGATGAGTGCATTCAACTCACAGACTTGAAGCTTCCTTTTGAAAGAGCAGTTTTGGAACACTCTTCTGTAAGATCTGCAAGTGGATATATGGAGCGCTTTGAGGCCTATGCTGGAAAAGGAAATATCCTCACATAAAAACTGGACAGAAGCATTCTCAGAAACTTCTTTGTGATGTGGGCGTTGAACTCACGGAGTCGAACCTTTCTTTGGATAGAGAAGTTTTGAACCACTCTTTTAGTAGAATCTTCATGTGGATGGATGGAGTGCTTTGAGGCCTATCCTGGAAAAGGAAATATCTTCACGTAGAAACTAGACAAAAGCATTCTCAGAAAGATCCCTGTGCTTTGTGCATTCAACTCACAGAGTTCTACCTGCCTTTGGATAGAGCAGTTCTGAAACCCTCTTTTTGTAGAATCTGCAAGTGGATATTTGGAGCGCTTTGAGGCCTATGCTGCAAAAGGAAATATCATTGCATAAAAGCTAGATGGAAGCATTCTCAGAAACTTCTTTGTGATGAGTGCATTCAACTCACAGAGTTGAACCTTCCTTTTGATAGACCAGTTTTGAAACACTGTTTTTGTAGAATCCGCAAGTGGATATTTGGAGCTCCTTGAGGCTTATGCTGGAAAAGGAGATATCTTCATATACAAACTAGACAGAAGCATTTTCAGAAACATCTATGTCATGTGGGGATTGAACTCACAGAGTTGAACATTCCTTTTCATGGAGCAGTTCTGCAACACTCTTTTTGTGGAAACTGCCAGTGGATATCGGGTGCGATGGCGGCATCTATCGGAAAAGGAAATACATGCAGATGAAAACTGGGTAGAATCATTCTGAGAAACTGTTTTCTGATGAGGGCATTCAACTCACAGACTTGAACCTTCGTTTTCAAAGAGCAGTTTTGAAACACTGTTTTCGTAGAATCCGCAAGTGGATATTTGGGGCGCTTTGAGTCCTATGCTGGGAAATGAAATCTCTTCACCTAAAAACTAGACAGAAGCCTTCTCAGAAACTTCTTCACGATATGTGCATTCAACTCACAGAGTTGAACCTTTCTTTTCACAGAGCAGTTTTGAAACACACTTTTGGTAAAATCTGCAAGTGGATATTTGGAGCGATTTCAGGCCAATGCTAGAAAAGGAAATATCTTCACACAAATACTAGACAGAAGCATTCTCAGAAACTTCTGTGTGATGAGTGCATTCAATTCACAGACTTGAACGTTCCTTTTGACGGAACAGTTTTGAAACACTCCTTTGGCAGGATCTGCAAGTGTTTATTTGGAGCGCTTTGAGGCCTATGTTGGAAAAGGAAATATCCTCACCTAAAAACTAGACAGAAGCATTCTCAGAAACTTCTTTGTGGTGATTGCATTCTACTCACAGAGTTGAACCTTCCTTTTGATAGAAAAGTTTCGAAACACTCTTTTTGTAGAATCTGCAAGTGGATATTTGGAGCGCTTTGAGGCCTATGCTGGGAAATGAAATATCTTCACCTGAAAACTAGACAGAAGCACTCTGAGAAACTTCTTTGTGATGAGTGCATTCAACTCACAGACTTGAACGTTCCTTTTGACAGAACAGTTTTGAAACACTAAGTTTGTAGCATCCGCAATTGTTTATTCGGAGCACCTTGAGGCCTATGTTGGAAAAGGGAATATCTTCCCATAAAAACTAGAGAGAAGCCTTCTCAGAAACTTCTTTGTGATGAGTGCATGCAACTCACAGAGTTGAACCTACTAATTGACAGAGAAGTTTGGAAGCACTCTGTTTGTAGAATCTGCAAGTGGATATTTGTTGCGCTTTGAGGCCTATGCTGGAAAAGGAAATATCTTCACATAAAAACTAGACAGAAGCATTCTCAGAAAGTTCCTTGTGCTGAGTGCATTCAACTCACAGACTTGAACCTTCTTTTTGAAAGAGCAGTTTTGAAAGACTCTTTTTGTAAAATCTGCAGATGGATATTTGGAGCACTTTGAGGCCTATGCTGGGAAATGGAATATCTTCACCTAAAAACTAGACAGAAGCATTCTCAGAAAGTTCTTCTCGATGCGTGCATTCAACTCACAGAGTTGAACCTGTCTTCTGATAGAGCAGTGTGGAAACACTCTTTTTGTGAAATCTGCATGTGGATATTTCCAGCGATTTGAGGCCTATGCAAGGAAAAGGAAATATCTTCACACAAAACCTAGACAGCAGCATTCTCAGAAACTCCTTTGTGAGGACTGCATTCAACTCACACACTTGAACGTTACTTTTGATAGAAGAGCTTGGAAACACTCCTTCAGTACAATCTGCAAGTGTTTATTCGGAGCCCTTTGGGGCCTATGTTGGAAAAGGAACTATCTCCACATAAAAACTAGAAAGCAGCACTCTCAGAAACTACTTTGTGATGAGTGCATTCTACTCACAGACTTGAACTTTCCTTTTGATAGAACAGTTTTGAAACACTCCTTTTGTAGAATCTGCAAGTGTTTATTGGGAGCCCTTTGAGGCTTACGCTGGAAAAGGATATATCTTCACATTAACACTAGACAGCAGCATTGTCAGAAACCTCTTAGAGATGAGTGCATTCACCTCACAGACTTGAACGTTCCCTTTGATAGAGCAGTTTTGAAACACTCCTTTTGTAGAATCTTCAAGTGTTTATTCGGAGCCCTTTGAGGCTTATGCTGGAAAAGGTTATATCTTCACATAAACACTAGACAGAAGCTTTCTCGGAAACTCCTTTGTAAAGAGTGCATTCAACTCACAGATTTGAACCTACCAATCGATAGAGAAGTTTCGAAACACCCTTTTTATAGGATCTGCAAGTGAATATTTGGAGAGATTTGTGGCCTATGCTTTAAATGGAAACATCTTCTCATGAAAACTAGACAGAAGCATTCTCAGAAACGTCTTCGTGATGAGTGCATTAAACTCACAGATTTGAAGCTTCCTTTTGAAAGAGCAGTTTTGGAACACTCTTCTGTAAGATCTGCAAGTGGATATATGGAGCGCTTTGAGGCCTATGCTGGAAAAGGAAATATCCTCACATAAAAACTGGACAGAAGCATTCTCAGAAACTTCTTTGTGATGTGGGCGTTGAACTCACGGAGTTGAACCTTTCTTTGGATAGAGAAGTTTTGAACCACTCTTTTAGTAGAATCTTCATGTGGATGGATGGAGTGCTTTGAGGCCTATCCTGGAAAAGGAAATATCTTCACGTAGAAACTAGACAAAAGCATTCTCAGAAAGTTCCCTGTGCTTTGTGCATTCAACTCACAGAGTTCTAACTGCCTTTGGATAGAGCAGTTCTGAAACCCTCTTTTTGTAGAATCTGCAAGTGGATATTTGGAGCGCTTTGAGGCCTATGCTGCAAAAGGAAATATCATTGCATAAAAGCTAGATGGAAGCCTTCTCAGAAACTTCTTTGTGATGAGTGCATTCAACTCACAGAGTTGAACCTTCCTTTTGATAGACCAGTTTTGAAACACTGTTTTTGTAGAATCCGCAAGTGGATATTTGGAGCTCCTTGAGGCTTATGCTGGAAAAGGAGATATCTTCATATACAAACTAGACAGAAGCATTTTCAGAAACATCTATGTCATGTGGGGATTGAACTCACAGGGTTGAACATTCCTTTTCATGGAGCAGTTCTGCAACACTCTTTTTGTGGAAACTGCCAGTGGATATTTGGTGCGATTGCGGCATCTAGCGGAAAAGGAAATACATGCAGATGAAAACTGGGTAGAATCATTCTGAGAAACCGTTTTCTGATGAGGGCATTCAACTCACAGACTTGAACCTTCGTTTTCAAAGAGCAGTTTTGAAACACTGTTTTCGTAGAATCCGCAAGTGGATATTTGGGGCGCTTTGAGTCCTATGCTGGGAAATGAAATCTCTTCACCTAAAAACTAGACAGAAGCCTTCTCAGAAACTTCTTCACGATATGTGCATCCAACTCACAGAGTTGAACCTTTCTTTTCACAGAGCAGTTTTGAAACACACTTTTGGTAAAATCTGCAAGTGGATATTTGGAGCGATTTCAGGCCTATGCTAGAAAAGGAAATATCTTCACACAAATACTAGACAGAAGCATTCTCAGAAACTTCTGTGTGATGAGTGCATTCAATTCACAGGCTTGAACGTTCCTTTTGACGGAACAGTTTTGAAACACTCCTTTGGCAGGATCTGCAAGTGTTTATTTGGAGCGCTTTGAGGCCTATGTTGGAAAAGGAAATATCCTCACCTAAAAACTAGAGAGAAGCATTCTCAGAAACTTCTTTGTGGTGATTGCATTCTACTCACAGAGTTGAACCTTCCTTTTGATAGAACAGTTTCGAAACACTCTTTTTGTAGAATCTGCAAGTGGATATTTGGAGCGCTTTGAGGCCTATGCTGGGAAATGAAATATCTTCACCTGAAAACTAGACAGAAGCATTCTGAGAAACTTCTTTGTGATGAGTGCATTCAACTCACAGACTTGAACGTTCCTTTTGACAGAACAGTTTTGAAACACTAAGTTTGTAGCATCCGCAAGTGTTTATTCGGAGCACCTTGAGGCCTATGTTGGAAAAGGGAATATCTTCCCATAAAAACTAGAGAGAAGCATTCCCAGAAACTTCTTTGTGATGAGTGCATTCAACTCACAGAGTTGAACCTACTAATTGACAGAGAAGTTTGGAAACACTCTGTTTGTAGAATCTGCAAGTGGATATTTGTTGCGCTTTGAGGCCTATGCTGGAAAAGGAAATATCTTCACATAAAAACTAGACAGAAGCATTCTCAGAAAGTTCCTTGTGCTGAGTGCATTCAACTCACAGACTTGAACCTTCTTTTTGAAAGAGCAGTTTTGAAAGACTCTTTTTGTAAAATCTGCAGATGGATATTTGGAGCACTTTGAGGCCTATGCTGGGAAATGGAATATCTTCACCTAAAAACTAGACAGAAGCATTCTCAGAAAGTTCTTCTCGATGCGTGCATTCAACTCACAGAGTTGAACCTGTCTTCTGATAGAGCAGTGTGGAAACACTCTTTTTGTGAAATCTGCAAGTGGATATTTCCAGCGATTTGTGGCCTATGCAAGGAAAAGGAAATATCTTCACACAAAAACTAGACAGCAGCATTCTCAGAAACTTCTTTGTGAGGACTGCATTCAACTCACACACTTGAACGTTCCTTTTGATAGAAGAGTTTGGAAACACTCCTTCAGTACAATCTGCAAGTGTTTATTCGGAGCGCTTTGGGGCCTAGGTTGGAAAAGGAAATATCTCCACATAAAAACTAGAAAGCAGCACTCTCAGAAACTGCTTTGTGATGAGTGCATTCTACTCTCAGACTTGAACTTTCCTTTTGATAGAACAGTTTTGAAACACTCCTTTTGTAGAATCTGCAAGTGTTTATTGGGAGCCCTTTGAGGCTTACGCTGGAAAAGGATATATCTTCACATTAACACTAGACAGCAGCATTGTCAGAAACCTCTTAGAGATGAGTGCATTCACCTCACAGACTTGAACGTTCCCTTTGATAGAGCAGTTTTGAAACACTCCTTTTGTAGAATCTTCAAGTGTTTATTCGGAGCCCTTTGAGGCTTATGCTGGAAAAGGTTATATCTTCACATAAACACTAGACAGAAGCTTTCTCGGAAACTTCTTTGTAAACAGTGCATTCAACTCACAGATTTGAACCTACCAATCGATAGAGAAGTTTCGAAACACCCTTTTTATAGGATCTGCAAGTGAATATTTGGAGAGATTTGAGGCCTATGCTTTAAATGGAAACATCTTCTCATGAAAACTAGACAGAAGCATTCTCAGAAACGTCTTCGTGATGAGTGCATTCAACTCACAGACTTGAAGCTTCCTTTTGAAAGAGCAGTTTTGGAACACTCTTCTGTAAGATCTGCAAGTGGATATATGGAGCGCTTTGAGGCCTATGCTGGAAAAGGAAATATCCTCACATAAAAACTGGACAGAAGCATTCTCAGAAACTTCTTTGTGATGTGGGCGTTGAACTCACGGAGTCGAACCTTTCTTTGGATAGAGAAGTTTTGAACCACTCTTTTAGTAGAATCTTCACGTGGATGGATGGAGTGCTTTGAGGCCTATCCTGGAAAAGGAAATATCTTCACGTAGAAACTAGACAAAAGCATTCTCAGAAAGATCCCTGTGCTTTGTGCATTCAACTCACAGAGTTCTACCTGCCTTTGGATAGAGCAGTTCTGAAACCCTCTTTTTGTAGAATCTGCAAGTGGATATTTGGAGCGCTTTGAGGCCTATGCTGCAAAAGGAAATATCATTGCATAAAAGCTAGATGGAAGCATTCTCAGAAACTTCTTTGTGATGAGTGCATTCAACTCACAGAGTTGAACCTTCCTTTTGATAGACCAGTTTTGAAACACTGTTTTTGTAGAATCCGCAAGTGGATATTTGGAGCTCCTTGAGGCTTATGCTGGAAAAGGAGATATCTTCATATACAAACTAGACCGAAGCATTTTCAGAAACATCTATGTCATGTGGGGATTGAACTCACAGAGTTGAACATTCCTTTTCATGGAGCAGTTCTGCAACACTCTTTTTGTGGAAACTGCCAGTGGATATCGGGTGCGATGGCGGCATCTATCGGAAAAGGAAATACATGCAGATGAAAACTGGGTAGAATCATTCTGAGAAACTGTTTTCTGATGAGGGCATTCAACTCACAGACTTGAACCTTCGTTTTCAAAGAGCAGTTTTGAAACACTGTTTTCGTAGAATCCGCAAGTGGATATTTGGGGCGCTTTGAGTCCTATGCTGGGAAATGAAATCTCTTCACCTAAAAACTAGACAGAAGCCTTCTCAGAAACTTCTTCACGATATGTGCATTCAACTCACAGAGTTGAACCTTTCTTTTCACAGAGCAGTTTTGAAACACACTTTTGGTAAAATCTGCAAGTGGATATTTGGAGCGATTTCAGGCCAATGCTAGAAAAGGAAATATCTTCACACAAATACTAGACAGAAGCATTCTCAGAAACTTCTGTGTGATGAGTGCATTCAATTCACAGACTTGAACGTTCCTTTTGACGGAACAGTTTTGAAACACTCCTTTGGCAGGATCTGCAAGTGTTTATTTGGAGCGCTTTGAGGCCTATGTTGGAAAAGGAAATATCCTCACCTAAAAACTAGACAGAAGCATTCTCAGAAACTTCTTTGTGGTGATTGCATTCTACTCACAGAGTTGAACCTTCCTTTTGATAGAAAAGTTTCGAAACACTCTTTTTGTAGAATCTGCAAGTGGATATTTGGAGCGCTTTGAGGCCTATGCTGGGAAATGAAATATCTTCACCTGAAAACTAGACAGAAGCACTCTGAGAAACTTCTTTGTGATGAGTGCATTCAACTCACAGACTTGAACGTTCCTTTTGACAGAACAGTTTTGAAACACTAAGTTTGTAGCATCCGCAATTGTTTATTCGGAGCACCTTGAGGCCTATGTTGGAAAAGGGAATATCTTCCCATAAAAACTAGAGAGAAGCCTTCTCAGAAACTTCTTTGTGATGAGTGCATGCAACTCACAGAGTTGAACCTACTAATTGACAGAGAAGTTTGGAAGCACTCTGTTTGTAGAATCTGCAAGTGGATATTTGTTGCGCTTTGAGGCCTATGCTGGAAAAGGAAATATCTTCACATAAAAACTAGACAGAAGCATTCTCAGAAAGTTCCTTGTGCTGAGTGCATTCAACTCACAGACTTGAACCTTCTTTTTGAAAGAGCAGTTTTGAAAGACTCTTTTTGTAAAATCTGCAGATGGATATTTGGAGCACTTTGAGGCCTATGCTGGGAAATGGAATATCTTCACCTAAAAACTAGACAGAAGCATTCTCAGAAAGTTCTTCTCGATGCGTGCATTCAACTCACAGAGTTGAACCTGTCTTCTGATAGAGCAGTGTGGAAACACTCTTTTTGTGAAATCTGCATGTGGATATTTCCAGCGATTTGAGGCCTATGCAAGGAAAAGGAAATATCTTCACACAAAACCTAGACAGCAGCATTCTCAGAAACTCCTTTGTGAGGACTGCATTCAACTCACACACTTGAACGTTACTTTTGATAGAAGAGCTTGGAAACACTCCTTCAGTACAATCTGCAAGTGTTTATTCGGAGCCCTTTGGGGCCTATGTTGGAAAAGGAACTATCTCCACATAAAAACTAGAAAGCAGCACTCTCAGAAACTACTTTGTGATGAGTGCATTCTACTCACAGACTTGAACTTTCCTTTTGATAGAACAGTTTTGAAACACTCCTTTTGTAGAATCTGCAAGTGTTTATTGGGAGCCCTTTGAGGCTTACGCTGGAAAAGGATATATCTTCACATTAACACTAGACAGCAGCATTGTCAGAAACCTCTTAGAGATGAGTGCATTCACCTCACAGACTTGAACGTTCCCTTTGATAGAGCAGTTTTGAAACACTCCTTTTGTAGAATCTTCAAGTGTTTATTCGGAGCCCTTTGAGGCTTATGCTGGAAAAGGTTATATCTTCACATAAACACTAGACAGAAGCTTTCTCGGAAACTCCTTTGTAAAGAGTGCATTCAACTCACAGATTTGAACCTACCAATCGATAGAGAAGTTTCGAAACACCCTTTTTATAGGATCTGCAAGTGAATATTTGGAGAGATTTGTGGCCTATGCTTTAAATGGAAACATCTTCTCATGAAAACTAGACAGAAGCATTCTCAGAAACGTCTTCGTGATGAGTGCATTAAACTCACAGATTTGAAGCTTCCTTTTGAAAGAGCAGTTTTGGAACACTCTTCTGTAAGATCTGCAAGTGGATATATGGAGCGCTTTGAGGCCTATGCTGGAAAAGGAAATATCCTCACATAAAAACTGGACAGAAGCATTCTCAGAAACTTCTTTGTGATGTGGGCGTTGAACTCACGGAGTTGAACCTTTCTTTGGATAGAGAAGTTTTGAACCACTCTTTTAGTAGAATCTTCATATGGATGGATGGAGTGCTTTGAGGCCTATCCTGGAAAAGGAAATATCTTCACGTAGAAACTAGACAAAAGCATTCTCAGAAAGTTCCCTGTGCTTTGTGCATTCAACTCACAGAGTTCTACCTGCCTTTGGATAGAGCAGTTCTGAAACCCTCTTTTTGTAGAATCTGCAAGTGGATATTTGGAGCGCTTTGAGGCCTATGCTGCAAAAGGAAATATCATTGCATAAAAGCTAGATGGAAGCCTTCTCAGAAACTTCTTTGTGATGAGTGCATTCAACTCACAGAGTTGAACCTTCCTTTTGATAGACCAGTTTTGAAACACTGTTTTTGTAGAATCCGCAAGTGGATATTTGGAGCTCCTTGAGGCTTATGCTGGAAAAGGAGATATCTTCATATACAAACTAGACAGAAGCATTTTCAGAAACATCTATGTCATGTGGGGATTGAACTCACAGAGTTGAACATTCCTTTTCATGGAGCAGTTCTGCAACACTCTTTTTGTGGAAACTGCCAGTGGATATTTGGTGCGATTGCGGCATCTAGCGGAAAAGGAAATACATGCAGATGAAAACTGGGTAGAATCATTCTGAGAAACCGTTTTCTGATGAGGGCATTCAACTCACAGACTTGAACCTTCGTTTTCAAAGAGCAGTTTTGAAACACTGTTTTCGTAGAATCCGCAAGTGGATATTTGGGGCGCTTTGAGTCCTATGCTGGGAAATGAAATCTCTTCACCTAAAAACTAGACAGAAGCCTTCTCAGAAACTTCTTCACGATATGTGCATCCAACTCACAGAGTTGAACCTTTCTTTTCACAGAGCAGTTTTGAAACACACTTTTGGTAAAATCTGCAAGTGGATATTTGGAGCGATTTCAGGCCTATGCTAGAAAAGGAAATATCTTCACACAAATACTAGACAGAAGCATTCTCAGAAACTTCTGTGTGATGAGTGCATTCAATTCACAGGCTTGAACGTTCCTTTTGACGGAACAGTTTTGAAACACTCCTTTGGCAGGATCTGCAAGTGTTTATTTGGAGCGCTTTGAGGCCTATGTTGGAAAAGGAAATATCCTCACCTAAAAACTAGAGAGAAGCATTCTCAGAAACTTCTTTGTGGTGATTGCATTCTACTCACAGAGTTGAACCTTCCTTTTGATAGAACAGTTTCGAAACACTCTTTTTGTAGAATCTGCAAGTGGATATTTGGAGCGCTTTGAGGCCTATGCTGGGAAATGAAATATCTTCACCTGAAAACTAGACAGAAGCATTCTGAGAAACTTCTTTGTGATGAGTGCATTCAACTCACAGACTTGAACGTTCCTTTTGACAGAACAGTTTTGAAACACTAAGTTTGTAGCATCCGCAAGTGTTTATTCGGAGCACCTTGAGGCCTATGTTGGAAAAGGGAATATCTTCCCATAAAAACTAGAGAGAAGCATTCCCAGAAACTTCTTTGTGATGAGTGCATTCAACTCACAGAGTTGAACCTACTAATTGACAGAGAAGTTTGGAAACACTCTGTTTGTAGAATCTGCAAGTGGATATTTGTTGCGCTTTGAGGCCTATGCTGGAAAAGGAAATATCTTCACATAAAAACTAGACAGAAGCATTCTCAGAAAGTTCCTTGTGCTGAGTGCATTCAACTCACAGACTTGAACCTTCTTTTTGAAAGAGCAGTTTTGAAAGACTCTTTTTGTAAAATCTGCAGATGGATATTTGGAGCACTTTGAGGCCTATGCTGGGAAATGGAATATCTTCACCTAAAAACTAGACAGAAGCATTCTCAGAAAGTTCTTCTCGATGCGTGCATTCAACTCACAGAGTTGAACCTGTCTTCTGATAGAGCAGTGTGGAAACACTCTTTTTGTGAAATCTGCAAGTGGATATTTCCAGCGATTTGTGGCCTATGCAAGGAAAAGGAAATATCTTCACACAAAAACTAGACAGCAGCATTCTCAGAAACTTCTTTGTGAGGACTGCATTCAACTCACACACTTGAACGTTCCTTTTGATAGAAGAGTTTGGAAACACTCCTTCAGTACAATCTGCAAGTGTTTATTCGGAGCGCTTTGGGGCCTAGGTTGGAAAAGGAAATATCTCCACATAAAAACTAGAAAGCAGCACTCTCAGAAACTGCTTTGTGATGAGTGCATTCTACTCACAGACTTGAACTTTCCTTTTGATAGAACAGTTTTGAAACACTCCTTTTGTAGAATCTGCAAGTGTTTATTGGGAGCCCTTTGAGGCTTACGCTGGAAAAGGATATATCTTCACATTAACACTAGACAGCAGCATTGTCAGAAACCTCTTAGAGATGAGTGCATTCACCTCACAGACTTGAACGTTCCCTTTGATAGAGCAGTTTTGAAACACTCCTTTTGTAGAATCTTCAAGTGTTTATTCGGAGCCCTTTGAGGCTTATGCTGGAAAAGGTTATATCTTCACATAAACACTAGACAGAAGCTTTCTCGGAAACTTCTTTGTAAACAGTGCATTCAACTCACAGATTTGAACCTACCAATCGATAGAGAAGTTTCGAAACACCCTTTTTATAGGATCTGCAAGTGAATATTTGGAGAGATTTGAGGCCTATGCTTTAAATGGAAACATCTTCTCATGAAAACTAGACAGAAGCATTCTCAGAAACGTCTTCGTGATGAGTGCATTCAACTCACAGACTTGAAGCTTCCTTTTGAAAGAGCAGTTTTGGAACACTCTTCTGTAAGATCTGCAAGTGGATATATGGAGCGCTTTGAGGCCTATGCTGGAAAAGGAAATATCCTCACATAAAAACTGGACAGAAGCATTCTCAGAAACTTCTTTGTGATGTGGGCGTTGAACTCACGGAGTTGAACCTTTCTTTGGATAGAGAAGTTTTGAAACACTCTTTTAGTAGAATCTTCATGTGGATGGATGGAGTGCTTTGAGGCCTATCCTGGAAAAGGAAATATCTTCACGTAGAAACTAGACAAAAGCATTCTCAGAAAGATCCCTGTGCTTTGTGCATTCAACTCACAGAGTTCTACCTGCCTTTGGATAGAGCAGTTCTGAAACCCTCTTTTTGTAGAATCTGCAAGTGGATATTTGGAGCGCTTTGAGGCCTATGCTGCAAAAGGAAATATCATTGCATAAAAGCTAGATGGAAGCATTCTCAGAAACTTCTTTGTGATGAGTGCATTCAACTCACAGAGTTGAACCTTCCTTTTGATAGACCAGTTTTGAAACACTGTTTTTGTAGAATCCGCAAGTGGATATTTGGAGCTCCTTGAGGCTTATGCTGGAAAAGGAGATATCTTCATATACAAACTAGACAGAAGCATTTTCAGAAACATCTATGTCATGTGGGGATTGAACTCACAGAGTTGAACATTCCTTTTCATGGAGCAGTTCTGCAACACTCTTTTTGTGGAAACTGCCAGTGGATATCGGGTGCGATGGCGGCATCTATCGGAAAAGGAAATACATGCAGATGAAAACTGGGTAGAATCATTCTGAGAAACTGTTTTCTGATGAGGGCATTCAACTCACAGACTTGAACCTTCGTTTTCAAAGAGCAGTTTTGAAACACTGTTTTCGTAGAATCCGCAAGTGGATATTTGGGGCGCTTTGAGTCCTATGCTGGGAAATGAAATCTCTTCACCTAAAAACTAGACAGAAGCCTTCTCAGAAACTTCTTCACGATATGTGCATTCAACTCACAGAGTTGAACCTTTCTTTTCACAGAGCAGTTTTGAAACACACTTTTGGTAAAATCTGCAAGTGGATATTTGGAGCGATTTCAGGCCAATGCTAGAAAAGGAAATATCTTCACACAAATACTAGACAGAAGCATTCTCAGAAACTTCTGTGTGATGAGTGCATTCAATTCACAGACTTGAACGTTCCTTTTGACGGAACAGTTTTGAAACACTCCTTTGGCAGGATCTGCAAGTGTTTATTTGGAGCGCTTTGAGGCCTATGTTGGAAAAGGAAATATCCTCACCTAAAAACTAGACAGAAGCATTCTCAGAAACTTCTTTGTGGTGATTGCATTCTACTCACAGAGTTGAACCTTCCTTTTGATAGAAAAGTTTCGAAACACTCTTTTTGTAGAATCTGCAAGTGGATATTTGGAGCGCTTTGAGGCCTATGCTGGGAAATGAAATATCTTCACCTGAAAACTAGACAGAAGCACTCTGAGAAACTTCTTTGTGATGAGTGCATTCAACTCACAGACTTGAACGTTCCTTTTGACAGAACAGTTTTGAAACACTAAGTTTGTAGCATCCGCAATTGTTTATTCGGAGCACCTTGAGGCCTATGTTGGAAAAGGGAATATCTTCCCATAAAAACTAGAGAGAAGCCTTCTCAGAAACTTCTTTGTGATGAGTGCATGCAACTCACAGAGTTGAACCTACTAATTGACAGAGAAGTTTGGAAGCACTCTGTTTGTAGAATCTGCAAGTGGATATTTGTTGCGCTTTGAGGCCTATGCTGGAAAAGGAAATATCTTCACATAAAAACTAGACAGAAGCATTCTCAGAAAGTTCCTTGTGCTGAGTGCATTCAACTCACAGACTTGAACCTTCTTTTTGAAAGAGCAGTTTTGAAAGACTCTTTTTGTAAAATCTGCAGATGGATATTTGGAGCACTTTGAGGCCTATGCTGGGAAATGGAATATCTTCACCTAAAAACTAGACAGAAGCATTCTCAGAAAGTTCTTCTCGATGCGTGCATTCAACTCACAGAGTTGAACCTGTCTTCTGATAGAGCAGTGTGGAAACACTCTTTTTGTGAAATCTGCATGTGGATATTTCCAGCGATTTGAGGCCTATGCAAGGAAAAGGAAATATCTTCACACAAAACCTAGACAGCAGCATTCTCAGAAACTCCTTTGTGAGGACTGCATTCAACTCACACACTTGAACGTTACTTTTGATAGAAGAGCTTGGAAACACTCCTTCAGTACAATCTGCAAGTGTTTATTCGGAGCCCTTTGGGGCCTATGTTGGAAAAGGAACTATCTCCACATAAAAACTAGAAAGCAGCACTCTCAGAAACTACTTTGTGATGAGTGCATTCTACTCACAGACTTGAACTTTCCTTTTGATAGAACAGTTTTGAAACACTCCTTTTGTAGAATCTGCAAGTGTTTATTGGGAGCCCTTTGAGGCTTACGCTGGAAAAGGATATATCTTCACATTAACACTAGACAGCAGCATTGTCAGAAACCTCTTAGAGATGAGTGCATTCACCTCACAGACTTGAACGTTCCCTTTGATAGAGCAGTTTTGAAACACTCCTTTTGTAGAATCTTCAAGTGTTTATTCGGAGCCCTTTGAGGCTTATGCTGGAAAAGGTTATATCTTCACATAAACACTAGACAGAAGCTTTCTCGGAAACTCCTTTGTAAAGAGTGCATTCAACTCACAGATTTGAACCTACCAATCGATAGAGAAGTTTCGAAACACCCTTTTTATAGGATCTGCAAGTGAATATTTGGAGAGATTTGTGGCCTATGCTTTAAATGGAAACATCTTCTCATGAAAACTAGACAGAAGCATTCTCAGAAACGTCTTCGTGATGAGTGCATTAAACTCACAGATTTGAAGCTTCCTTTTGAAAGAGCAGTTTTGGAACACTCTTCTGTAAGATCTGCAAGTGGATATATGGAGCGCTTTGAGGCCTATGCTGGAAAAGGAAATATCCTCACATAAAAACTGGACAGAAGCATTCTCAGAAACTTCTTTGTGATGTGGGCGTTGAACTCACGGAGTTGAACCTTTCTTTGGATAGAGAAGTTTTGAACCACTCTTTTAGTAGAATCTTCATATGGATGGATGGAGTGCTTTGAGGCCTATCCTGGAAAAGGAAATATCTTCACGTAGAAACTAGACAAAAGCATTCTCAGAAAGTTCCCTGTGCTTTGTGCATTCAACTCACAGAGTTCTACCTGCCTTTGGATAGAGCAGTTCTGAAACCCTCTTTTTGTAGAATCTGCAAGTGGATATTTGGAGCGCTTTGAGGCCTATGCTGCAAAAGGAAATATCATTGCATAAAAGCTAGATGGAAGCATTCTCAGAAACTTCTTTGTGATGAGTGCATTCAACTCACAGAGTTGAACCTTCCTTTTGATAGACCAGTTTTGAAACACTGTTTTTGTAGAATCCGCAAGTGGATATTTGGAGCTCCTTGAGGCTTATGCTGGAAAAGGAGATATCTTCATATACAAACTAGACAGAAGCATTTTCAGAAACATCTATGTCATGTGGGGATTGAACTCACAGAGTTGAACATTCCTTTTCGTGGAGCAGTTCTGCAACACTCTTTTTGTGGAGACTGCCAGTGGATATTTGGTGCGATTGCGGCATCTAGCGGAAAAGGAAATACATGCAGATGAAAACTGGGTAGAATCATTCTGAGAAACCGTTTTCTGATGAGGGCATTCAACTCACAGACTTGAACCTTCGTTTTCAAAGAGCAGTTTTGAAACACTGTTTTCGTAGAATCCGCAAGTGGATATTTGGGGCGCTTTGAGTCCCATGCTGGGAAATGAAATCTCTTCACCTAAAAACTAGACAGAAGCCTTCTCAGAAACTTCTTCACGATATGTGCATCCAACTCACAGAGTTGAACCTTTCTTTTCACAGAGCAGTTTTGAAACACACTTTTGGTAAAATCTGCAAGTGGATATTTGGAGCGATTTCAGGCCTATGCTAGAAAAGGAAATATCTTCACACAAATACTAGACAGAAGCATTCTCAGAAACTTCTGTGTGATGAGTGCATTCAATTCACAGACTTGAACGTTCCTTTTGACGGAACAGTTTTGAAACACTCCTTTGGCAGGATCTGCAAGTGTTTATTTGGAGCGCTTTGAGGCCTATGTTGGGAAAGGAAATATCCTCACCTAAAAACTAGAGAGAAGCATTCTCAGAAACTTCTTTGTGGTGATTGCATTCTACTCACAGAGTTGAACCTTCCTTTTGATAGAACAGTTTCGAAACACTCTTTTTGTAGAATCTGCAAGTGGATATTGGGAGCGCTTTGAGGCCTATGCTGGGAAATGAAATATCTTCACCTGAAAACTAGACAGAAGCATTCTGAGAAACTTCTTTGTGATGAGTGCATTCAACTCACAGACTTGAACGTTCCTTTTGACAGAACAGTTTTGAAACACTAAGTTTGTAGCATCCGCAAGTGTTTATTCGGAGCACCTTGAGGCCTATGTTGGAAAAGGGAATATCTTCCCATAAAAACTAGAGAGAAGCATTCTCAGAAACTTCTTTGTGATGAGTGCATTCAACTCACAGAGTTGAACCTACTAATTGACAGAGAAGTTTGGAAACACTCTGTTTGTAGAATCTGCAAGTGGATATTTGTTGCGCTTTGAGGCCTATGCTGGAAAAGGAAATATCTTCACATAAAAACTAGACAGAAGCATTCTCAGAAAGTTCCTTGTGCTGAGTGCATTCAACTCACAGACTTGAACCTTCTTTTTGAAAGAGCAGTTTTGAAAGACTCTTTTTGTAAAATCTGCAGATGGATATTTGGAGCACTTTGAGGCCTATGCTGGGAAATGGAATATCTTCACCTAAAAACTAGACAGAAGCATTCTCAGAAAGTTCTTCTCGATGCGTGCATTCAACTCACAGAGTTGAACCTGTCTTCTGATAGAGCAGTGTGGAAACACTCTTTTTGTGAAATCTGCAAGTGGATATTTCCAGCGATTTGTGGCCTATGCAAGGAAAAGGAAATATCTTCACACAAAAACTAGACAGCAGCATTCTCAGAAACTTCTTTGTGAGGACTGCATTCAACTCACACACTTGAACGTTCCTTTTGATAGAAGAGTTTGGAAACACTCCTTCAGTACAATCTGCAAGTGTTTATTCGGAGCGCTTTGGGGCCTAGGTTGGAAAAGGAAATATCTCCACATAAAAACTAGAAAGCAGCACTCTCAGAAACTGCTTTGTGATGAGTGCATTCTACTCACAGACTTGAACTTTCCTTTTGATAGAACAGTTTTGAAACACTCCTTTTGTAGAATCTGCAAGTGTTTTTTGGGAACCCTTTGAGGCTTACGCTGGAAAAGGATATATCTTCACATTAACACTAGACAGCAGCATTGTCAGAAACCTCTTAGAGATGAGTGCATTCACCTCACAGACTTGAACGTTCCCTTTGATAGAGCAGTTTTGAAACACTCCTTTTGTAGAATCTTCAAGTGTTTATTCGGAGCCCTTTGAGGCTTATGCTGGAAAAGTTTATATCTTCACATAAACACTAGACAGAAGCTTTCTCGGAAACCTCTTTGTAAACAGTGCATTCAACTCACAGATTTGAACCTACCAATCGATAGAGAAGATTCGAAACACCCTTTTTATAGGATCTGCAAGTGAATATTTGGAGAGATTTGAGGCCTATGCTTTAAATGGAGACATCTTCTCATGAAAACTAGACAGAAGCATTCTCAGAAACGTCTTCGTGATGAGTGCATTCAACTCACAGACTTGAAGCTTCCTTTTGAAAGAGCAGTTTTGGAACACTCTTCTGTAAGATCTGCAAGTGGATATATGGAGCGCTTTGAGGCCTATGCTGGAAAAGGAAATATCCTCACATAAAAACTGGACAGAAGCATTCTCAGAAACTTCTTTGTGATGTGGGCATTGAACTCACGGAGTTGAACATTTCGTTGGATAGAGAAGTTTTGAAACACTCTTTTAGTAGAATCTTCATGTGGATGGATGGAGTGCTTTGAGGCCTATCCTGGAAAAGGAAATATCTTCACGTAGAAACTAGACAAAAGCATTCTCAGAAAGTTCCCTGTGCTTTGGGCATTCAACTCACAGAGTTCTACCTGCCTTTGGATAGAGCAGTTCTGAAACCCTCTTTTTGTAGAATCTGCAAGTGGATATTTGGAGCGCTTTGAGGCCTATGCTGCAAAAGGAAATATCATTGCATAAAAGCTAGATGGAAGCCTTCTCAGAAACTTCTTTGTGATGAGTGCATTCAACTCACAGAGTTGAACCTTCCTTTTGATAGACCAGTTTTGAAACACTGTTTTTGTAGAATCCGCAAGTGGATATTTGGAGCTCCTTGAGGCTTATGCTGGAAAAGGAGATATCTTCATATACAAACTAGACAGAAGCATTTTCAGAAACATCTATGTCATGTGGGGATTGAACTCACAGAGTTGAACATTCCTTTTCGTGGAGCAGTTCTGCAACACTCTTTTTGTGGAGACTGCCAGTGGATATTTGGTGCGATTGCGGCATCTAGCGGAAAAGGAAATACATGCAGATGAAAACTGGGTAGAATCATTCTGAGAAACCGTTTTCTGATGAGGGCATTCAACTCACAGACTTGAACCTTCGTTTTCAAAGAGCAGTTTTGAAACACTGTTTTCGTAGAATCCGCAAGTGGATATTTGGGGCGCTTTGAGTCCCATGCTGGGAAATGAAATCTCTTCACCTAAAAACTAGACAGAAGCCTTCTCAGAAACTTCTTCACGATATGTGCATCCAACTCACAGAGTTGAACCTCTCTTTTCACAGAGCAGTTTTGAAACACACTTTTGGTAAAATCTGCAAGTGGATATTTGGAGCGATTTCAGGCCTATGCTAGAAAAGGAAATATCTTCACACAAATACTAGACAGAAGCATTCTCAGAAACTTCTGTGTGATGAGTGCATTCAATTCACAGACTTGAACGTTCCTTTTGACGGAACAGTTTTGAAACACTCCTTTGGCAGGATCTGCAAGTGTTTATTTGGAGCGCTTTGAGGCCTATGTTGGGAAAGGAAATATCCTCACCTAAAAACTAGAGAGAAGCATTCTCAGAAACTTCTTTGTGGTGATTGCATTCTACTCACAGAGTTGAACCTTCCTTTTGATAGATCAGTTTCGAAACACTCTTTTTGTAGAATCTGCAAGTGGATATTGGGAGCGCTTTGAGGCCTATGCTGGGAAATGAAATATCTTCACCTGAAAACTAGACAGAAGCATTCTGAGAAACTTCTTTGTGATGAGTGCATTCAACTCACAGACTTGAACGTTCCTTTTGACAGAACAGTTTTGAAACACTAAGTTTGTAGCATCCGCAAGTGTTTATTCGGAGCACCTTGAGGCCTATGTTGGAAAAGGGAATATCTTCCCATAAAAACTAGAGAGAAGCATTCTCAGAAACTTCTTTGTGATGAGTGCATTCAACTCACAGAGTTGAACCTACTAATTGACAGAGAAGTTTGGAAACACTCTGTTTGTAGAATCTGCAAGTGGATATTTGTTGCGCTTTGAGGCCTATGCTGGAAAAGGAAATATCTTCACATAAAAACTAGACAGAAGCATTCTCAGAAAGTTCCTTGTGCTGAGTGCATTCAACTCACAGACTTGAACCTTCTTTTTGAAAGAGCAGTTTTGAAAGACTCTTTTTGTAAAATCTGCAGATGGATATTTGGAGCACTTTGAGGCCTATGCTGGGAAATGGAATATCTTCACCTAAAAACTAGACAGAAGCATTCTCAGAAAGTTCTTCTCGATGCGTGCATTCAACTCACAGAGTTGAACCTGTCTTCTGATAGAGCAGTGTGGAAACACTCTTTTTGTGAAATCTGCAAGTGGATATTTCCAGCGATTTGTGGCCTATGCAAGGAAAAGGAAATATCTTCACACAAAAACTAGACAGCAGCATTCTCAGAAACTTCTTTGTGAGGACTGCATTCAACTCACACACTTGAACGTTCCTTTTGATAGAAGAGTTTGGAAACACTCCTTCAGTACAATCTGCAAGTGTTTATTCGGAGCGCTTTGGGGCCTAGGTTGGAAAAGGAAATATCTCCACATAAAAACTAGAAAGCAGCACTCTCAGAAACTGCTTTGTGATGAGTGCATTCTACTCACAGACTTGAACTTTCCTTTTGATAGAACAGTTTTGAAACACTCCTTTTGTAGAATCTGCAAGTGTTTATTGGGAGCCCTTTGAGGCTTACGCTGGAAAAGGATATATCTTCACATTAACACTAGACAGCAGCATTGTCAGAAACGTCTTAGAGATGAGTGCATTCACCTCACAGACTTGAACGTTCCCTTTGATAGAGCAGTTTTGAAACACTCCTTTTGTAGAATCTTCAAGTGTTTATTCGGAGCCCTTTGAGGCTTATGCTGGAAAAGGTTATATCTTCACATAAACACTAGACAGAAGCTTTCTCGGAAACTTCTTTGTAAACAGTGCATTCAACTCACAGATTTGAACCTACCAATCGATAGAGAAGTTTCGAAACACCCTTTTTATAGGATCTGCAAGTGAATATTTGGAGAGATTTGAGGCCTATGCTTTAAATGGAAACATCTTCTCATGAAAACTAGACAGAAGCATTCTCAGAAACGTCTTCGTGATGAGTGCATTCAACTCACAGACTTGAAGCTTCCTTTTGAAAGAGCAGTTTTGGAACACTCTTCTGTAAGATCTGCAAGTGGATATATGGAGCGCTTTGAGGCCTATGCTGGAAAAGGAAATATCCTCACATAAAAACTGGACAGAAGCATTCTCAGAAACTTCTTTGTGATGTGGGCGTTGAACTCACGGAGTCGAACCTTTCTTTGGATAGAGAAGTTTTGAAACACTCTTTTAGTAGAATCTTCACGTGGATGGATGGAGTGCTTTGAGGCCTATCCTGGAAAAGGAAATATCTTCACGTAGAAACTAGACAAAAGCATTCTCAGAAAGTTCCCTGTGCTTTGTGCATTCAACTCACAGAGTTCTACCTGCCTTTGGATAGAGCAGTTCTGAAACCCTCTTTTTGTAGAATCTGCAAGTGGATATTTGGAGCGCTTTGAGGCCTATGCTGCAAAAGGAAATATCATTGCATAAAAGCTAGATGGAAGCATTCTCAGAAACTTCTTTGTGATGAGTGCATTCAACTCACAGAGTTGAACCTTCCTTTTGATAGACCAGTTTTGAAACACTGTTTTTGTAGAATCCGCAAGTGGATATTTGGAGCTCCTTGAGGCTTATGCTGGAAAAGGAGATATCTTCATATACAAACTAGACAGAAGCATTTTCAGAAACATCTATGTCATGTGGGGATTGAACTCACAGAGTTGAACATTCCTTTTCATGGAGCAGTTCTGCAACACTCTTTTTGTGGAAACTGCCAGTGGATATCGGGTGCGATGGCGGCATCTATCGGAAAAGGAAATACATGCAGATGAAAACTGGGTAGAATCATTCTGAGAAACTGTTTTCTGATGAGGGCATTCAACTCACAGACTTGAACCTTCGTTTTCAAAGAGCAGTTTTGAAACACTGTTTTCGTAGAATCCGCAAGTGGATATTTGGGGCGCTTTGAGTCCTATGCTGGGAAATGAAATCTCTTCACCTAAAAACTAGACAGAAGCCTTCTCAGAAACTTCTTCACGATATGTGCATTCAACTCACAGAGTTGAACCTTTCTTTTCACAGAGCAGTTTTGAAACACACTTTTGGTAAAATCTGCAAGTGGATATTTGGAGCGATTTCAGGCCAATGCTAGAAAAGGAAATATCTTCACACAAATACTAGACAGAAGCATTCTCAGAAACTTCTGTGTGATGAGTGCATTCAATTCACAGACTTGAACGTTCCTTTTGACGGAACAGTTTTGAAACACTCCTTTGGCAGGATCTGCAAGTGTTTATTTGGAGCGCTTTGAGGCCTATGTTGGAAAAGGAAATATCCTCACCTAAAAACTAGACAGAAGCATTCTCAGAAACTTCTTTGTGGTGATTGCATTCTACTCACAGAGTTGAACCTTCCTTTTGATAGAAAAGTTTCGAAACACTCTTTTTGTAGAATCTGCAAGTGGATATTTGGAGCGCTTTGAGGCCTATGCTGGGAAATGAAATATCTTCACCTGAAAACTAGACAGAAGCACTCTGAGAAACTTCTTTGTGATGAGTGCATTCAACTCACAGACTTGAACGTTCCTTTTGACAGAACAGTTTTGAAACACTAAGTTTGTAGCATCCGCAATTGTTTATTCGGAGCACCTTGAGGCCTATGTTGGAAAAGGGAATATCTTCCCATAAAAACTAGAGAGAAGCCTTCTCAGAAACTTCTTTGTGATGAGTGCATGCAACTCACAGAGTTGAACCTACTAATTGACAGAGAAGTTTGGAAGCACTCTGTTTGTAGAATCTGCAAGTGGATATTTGTTGCGCTTTGAGGCCTATGCTGGAAAAGGAAATATCTTCACATAAAAACTAGACAGAAGCATTCTCAGAAAGTTCCTTGTGCTGAGTGCATTCAACTCACAGACTTGAACCTTCTTTTTGAAAGAGCAGTTTTGAAAGACTCTTTTTGTAAAATCTGCAGATGGATATTTGGAGCACTTTGAGGCCTATGCTGGGAAATGGAATATCTTCACCTAAAAACTAGACAGAAGCATTCTCAGAAAGTTCTTCTCGATGCGTGCATTCAACTCACAGAGTTGAACCTGTCTTCTGATAGAGCAGTGTGGAAACACTCTTTTTGTGAAATCTGCATGTGGATATTTCCAGCGATTTGAGGCCTATGCAAGGAAAAGGAAATATCTTCACACAAAACCTAGACAGCAGCATTCTCAGAAACTCCTTTGTGAGGACTGCATTCAACTCACACACTTGAACGTTACTTTTGATAGAAGAGCTTGGAAACACTCCTTCAGTACAATCTGCAAGTGTTTATTCGGAGCCCTTTGGGGCCTATGTTGGAAAAGGAACTATCTCCACATAAAAACTAGAAAGCAGCACTCTCAGAAACTACTTTGTGATGAGTGCATTCTACTCACAGACTTGAAGTTTCCTTTTGATAGAACAGTTTTGAAACACTCCTTTTGTAGAATCTGCAAGTGTTTATTGGGAGCCCTTTGAGGCTTACGCTGGAAAAGGATATATCTTCACATTAACACTAGACAGCAGCATTGTCAGAAACCTCTTAGAGATGAGTGCATTCACCTCACAGACTTGAACGTTCCCTTTGATAGAGCAGTTTTGAAACACTCCTTTTGTAGAATCTTCAAGTGTTTATTCGGAGCCCTTTGAGGCTTATGCTGGAAAAGGTTATATCTTCACATAAACACTAGACAGAAGCTTTCTCGGAAACTCCTTTGTAAAGAGTGCATTCAACTCACAGATTTGAACCTACCAATCGATAGAGAAGTTTCGAAACACCCTTTTTATAGGATCTGCAAGTGAATATTTGGAGAGATTTGTGGCCTATGCTTTAAATGGAAACATCTTCTCATGAAAACTAGACAGAAGCATTCTCAGAAACGTCTTCGTGATGAGTGCATTAAACTCACAGATTTGAAGCTTCCTTTTGAAAGAGCAGTTTTGGAACACTCTTCTGTAAGATCTGCAAGTGGATATATGGAGCGCTTTGAGGCCTATGCTGGAAAAGGAAATATCCTCACATAAAAACTGGACAGAAGCATTCTCAGAAACTTCTTTGTGATGTGGGCGTTGAACTCACGGAGTTGAACCTTTCTTTGGATAGAGAAGTTTTGAACCACTCTTTTAGTAGAATCTTCATATGGATGGATGGAGTGCTTTGAGGCCTATCCTGGAAAAGGAAATATCTTCACGTAGAAACTAGACAAAAGCATTCTCAGAAAGTTCCCTGTGCTTTGTGCATTCAACTCACAGAGTTCTACCTGCCTTTGGATAGAGCAGTTCTGAAACCCTCTTTTTGTAGAATCTGCAAGTGGATATTTGGAGCGCTTTGAGGCCTATGCTGCAAAAGGAAATATCATTGCATAAAAGCTAGATGGAAGCCTTCTCAGAAACTTCTTTGTGATGAGTGCATTCAACTCACAGAGTTGAACCTTCCTTTTGATAGACCAGTTTTGAAACACTGTTTTTGTAGAATCCGCAAGTGGATATTTGGAGCTCCTTGAGGCTTATGCTGGAAAAGGAGATATCTTCATATACAAACTAGACAGAAGCATTTTCAGAAACATCTATGTCATGTGGGGATTGAACTCACAGAGTTGAACATTCCTTTTCATGGAGCAGTTCTGCAACACTCTTTTTGTGGAAACTGCCAGTGGATATTTGGTGCGATTGCGGCATCTAGCGGAAAAGGAAATACATGCAGATGAAAACTGGGTAGAATCATTCTGAGAAACCGTTTTCTGATGAGGGCATTCAACTCACAGACTTGAACCTTCGTTTTCAAAGAGCAGTTTTGAAACACTGTTTTCGTAGAATCCGCAAGTGGATATTTGGGGCGCTTTGAGTCCTATGCTGGGAAATGAAATCTCTTCACCTAAAAACTAGACAGAAGCCTTCTCAGAAACTTCTTCACGATATGTGCATCCAACTCACAGAGTTGAACCTTTCTTTTCACAGAGCAGTTTTGAAACACACTTTTGGTAAAATCTGCAAGTGGATATTTGGAGCGATTTCAGGCCTATGCTAGAAAAGGAAATATCTTCACACAAATACTAGACAGAAGCATTCTCAGAAACTTCTGTGTGATGAGTGCATTCAATTCACAGGCTTGAACGTTCCTTTTGACGGAACAGTTTTGAAACACTCCTTTGGCAGGATCTGCAAGTGTTTATTTGGAGCGCTTTGAGGCCTATGTTGGAAAAGGAAATATCCTCACCTAAAAACTAGAGAGAAGCATTCTCAGAAACTTCTTTGTGGTGATTGCATTCTACTCACAGAGTTGAACCTTCCTTTTGATAGAACAGTTTCGAAACACTCTTTTTGTAGAATCTGCAAGTGGATATTTGGAGCGCTTTGAGGCCTATGCTGGGAAATGAAATATCTTCACCTGAAAACTAGACAGAAGCATTCTGAGAAACTTCTTTGTGATGAGTGCATTCAACTCACAGACTTGAACGTTCCTTTTGACAGAACAGTTTTGAAACACTAAGTTTGTAGCATCCGCAAGTGTTTATTCGGAGCACCTTGAGGCCTATGTTGGAAAAGGGAATATCTTCCCATAAAAACTAGAGAGAAGCATTCCCAGAAACTTCTTTGTGATGAGTGCATTCAACTCACAGAGTTGAACCTACTAATTGACAGAGAAGTTTGGAAACACTCTGTTTGTAGAATCTGCAAGTGGATATTTGTTGCGCTTTGAGGCCTATGCTGGAAAAGGAAATATCTTCACATAAAAACTAGACAGAAGCATTCTCAGAAAGTTCCTTGTGCTGAGTGCATTCAACTCACAGACTTGAACCTTCTTTTTGAAAGAGCAGTTTTGAAAGACTCTTTTTGTAAAATCTGCAGATGGATATTTGGAGCACTTTGAGGCCTATGCTGGGAAATGGAATATCTTCACCTAAAAACTAGACAGAAGCATTCTCAGAAAGTTCTTCTCGATGCGTGCATTCAACTCACAGAGTTGAACCTGTCTTCTGATAGAGCAGTGTGGAAACACTCTTTTTGTGAAATCTGCAAGTGGATATTTCCAGCGATTTGTGGCCTATGCAAGGAAAAGGAAATATCTTCACACAAAAACTAGACAGCAGCATTCTCAGAAACTTCTTTGTGAGGACTGCATTCAACTCACACACTTGAACGTTCCTTTTGATAGAAGAGTTTGGAAACACTCCTTCAGTACAATCTGCAAGTGTTTATTCGGAGCGCTTTGGGGCCTAGGTTGGAAAAGGAAATATCTCCACATAAAAACTAGAAAGCAGCACTCTCAGAAACTGCTTTGTGATGAGTGCATTCTACTCACAGACTTGAACTTTCCTTTTGATAGAACAGTTTTGAAACACTCCTTTTGTAGAATCTGCAAGTGTTTATTGGGAGCCCTTTGAGGCTTACGCTGGAAAAGGATATATCTTCACATTAACACTAGACAGCAGCATTGTCAGAAACGTCTTAGAGATGAGTGCATTCACCTCACAGACTTGAACGTTCCCTTTGATAGAGCAGTTTTGAAACACTCCTTTTGTAGAATCTTCAAGTGTTTATTCGGAGCCCTTTGAGGCTTATGCTGGAAAAGGTTATATCTTCACATAAACACTAGACAGAAGCTTTCTCGGAAACTTCTTTGTAAACAGTGCATTCAACTCACAGATTTGAACCTACCAATCGATAGAGAAGTTTCGAAACACCCTTTTTATAGGATCTGCAAGTGAATATTTGGAGAGATTTGAGGCCTATGCTTTAAATGGAAACATCTTCTCATGAAAACTAGACAGAAGCATTCTCAGAAACGTCTTCGTGATGAGTGCATTCAACTCACAGACTTGAAGCTTCCTTTTGAAAGAGCAGTTTTGGAACACTCTTCTGTAAGATCTGCAAGTGGATATATGGAGCGCTTTGAGGCCTATGCTGGAAAAGGAAATATCCTCACATAAAAACTGGACAGAAGCATTCTCAGAAACTTCTTTGTGATGTGGGCGTTGAACTCACGGAGTTGAACCTTTCTTTGGATAGAGAAGTTTTGAACCACTCTTTTAGTAGAATCTTCATGTGGATGGATGGAGTGCTTTGAGGCCTATCCTGGAAAAGGAAATATCTTCACGTAGAAACTAGACAAAAGCATTCTCAGAAAGATCCCTGTGCTTTGTGCATTCAACTCACAGAGTTCTACCTGCCTTTGGATAGAGCAGTTCTGAAACCCTCTTTTTGTAGAATCTGCAAGTGGATATTTGGAGCGCTTTGAGGCCTATGCTGCAAAAGGAAATATCATTGCATAAAAGCTAGATGGAAGCATTCTCAGAAACTTCTTTGTGATGAGTGCATTCAACTCACAGAGTTGAACCTTCCTTTTGATAGACCAGTTTTGAAACACTGTTTTTGTAGAATCCGCAAGTGGATATTTGGAGCTCCTTGAGGCTTATGCTGGAAAAGGAGATATCTTCATATACAAACTAGACAGAAGCATTTTCAGAAACATCTATGTCATGTGGGGATTGAACTCACAGAGTTGAACATTCCTTTTCATGGAGCAGTTCTGCAACACTCTTTTTGTGGAAACTGCCAGTGGATATCGGGTGCGATGGCGGCATCTATCGGAAAAGGAAATACATGCAGATGAAAACTGGGTAGAATCATTCTGAGAAACTGTTTTCTGATGAGGGCATTCAACTCACAGACTTGAACCTTCGTTTTCAAAGAGCAGTTTTGAAACACTGTTTTCGTAGAATCCGCAAGTGGATATTTGGGGCGCTTTGAGTCCTATGCTGGGAAATGAAATCTCTTCACCTAAAAACTAGACAGAAGCCTTCTCAGAAACTTCTTCACGATATGTGCATTCAACTCACAGAGTTGAACCTTTCTTTTCACAGAGCAGTTTTGAAACACACTTTTGGTAAAATCTGCAAGTGGATATTTGGAGCGATTTCAGGCCAATGCTAGAAAAGGAAATATCTTCACACAAATACTAGACAGAAGCATTCTCAGAAACTTCTGTGTGATGAGTGCATTCAATTCACAGACTTGAACGTTCCTTTTGACGGAACAGTTTTGAAACACTCCTTTGGCAGGATCTGCAAGTGTTTATTTGGAGCGCTTTGAGGCCTATGTTGGAAAAGGAAATATCCTCACCTAAAAACTAGACAGAAGCATTCTCAGAAACTTCTTTGTGGTGATTGCATTCTACTCACAGAGTTGAACCTTCCTTTTGATAGAAAAGTTTCGAAACACTCTTTTTGTAGAATCTGCAAGTGGATATTTGGAGCGCTTTGAGGCCTATGCTGGGAAATGAAATATCTTCACCTGAAAACTAGACAGAAGCACTCTGAGAAACTTCTTTGTGATGAGTGCATTCAACTCACAGACTTGAACGTTCCTTTTGACAGAACAGTTTTGAAACACTAAGTTTGTAGCATCCGCAATTGTTTATTCGGAGCACCTTGAGGCCTATGTTGGAAAAGGGAATATCTTCCCATAAAAACTAGAGAGAAGCCTTCTCAGAAACTTCTTTGTGATGAGTGCATGCAACTCACAGAGTTGAACCTACTAATTGACAGAGAAGTTTGGAAGCACTCTGTTTGTAGAATCTGCAAGTGGATATTTGTTGCGCTTTGAGGCCTATGCTGGAAAAGGAAATATCTTCACATAAAAACTAGACAGAAGCATTCTCAGAAAGTTCCTTGTGCTGAGTGCATTCAACTCACAGACTTGAACCTTCTTTTTGAAAGAGCAGTTTTGAAAGACTCTTTTTGTAAAATCTGCAGATGGATATTTGGAGCACTTTGAGGCCTATGCTGGGAAATGGAATATCTTCACCTAAAAACTAGACAGAAGCATTCTCAGAAAGTTCTTCTCGATGCGTGCATTCAACTCACAGAGTTGAACCTGTCTTCTGATAGAGCAGTGTGGAAACACTCTTTTTGTGAAATCTGCATGTGGATATTTCCAGCGATTTGAGGCCTATGCAAGGAAAAGGAAATATCTTCACACAAAACCTAGACAGCAGCATTCTCAGAAACTCCTTTGTGAGGACTGCATTCAACTCACACACTTGAACGTTACTTTTGATAGAAGAGCTTGGAAACACTCCTTCAGTACAATCTGCAAGTGTTTATTCGGAGCCCTTTGGGGCCTATGTTGGAAAAGGAACTATCTCCACATAAAAACTAGAAAGCAGCACTCTCAGAAACTACTTTGTGATGAGTGCATTCTACTCACAGACTTGAACTTTCCTTTTGATAGAACAGTTTTGAAACACTCCTTTTGTAGAATCTGCAAGTGTTTATTGGGAGCCCTTTGAGGCTTACGCTGGAAAAGGATATATCTTCACATTAACACTAGACAGCAGCATTGTCAGAAACCTCTTAGAGATGAGTGCATTCACCTCACAGACTTGAACGTTCCCTTTGATAGAGCAGTTTTGAAACACTCCTTTTGTAGAATCTTCAAGTGTTTATTCGGAGCCCTTTGAGGCTTATGCTGGAAAAGGTTATATCTTCACATAAACACTAGACAGAAGCTTTCTCGGAAACTCCTTTGTAAAGAGTGCATTCAACTCACAGATTTGAACCTACCAATCGATAGAGAAGTTTCGAAACACCCTTTTTATAGGATCTGCAAGTGAATATTTGGAGAGATTTGTGGCCTATGCTTTAAATGGAAACATCTTCTCATGAAAACTAGACAGAAGCATTCTCAGAAACGTCTTCGTGATGAGTGCATTAAACTCACAGATTTGAAGCTTCCTTTTGAAAGAGCAGTTTTGGAACACTCTTCTGTAAGATCTGCAAGTGGATATATGGAGCGCTTTGAGGCCTATGCTGGAAAAGGAAATATCCTCACATAAAAACTGGACAGAAGCATTCTCAGAAACTTCTTTGTGATGTGGGCGTTGAACTCACGGAGTTGAACCTTTCTTTGGATAGAGAAGTTTTGAACCACTCTTTTAGTAGAATCTTCATGTGGATGGATGGAGTGCTTTGAGGCCTATCCTGGAAAAGGAAATATCTTCACGTAGAAACTAGACAAAAGCATTCTCAGAAAGTTCCCTGTGCTTTGTGCATTCAACTCACAGAGTTCTAACTGCCTTTGGATAGAGCAGTTCTGAAACCCTCTTTTTGTAGAATCTGCAAGTGGATATTTGGAGCGCTTTGAGGCCTATGCTGCAAAAGGAAATATCATTGCATAAAAGCTAGATGGAAGCCTTCTCAGAAACTTCTTTGTGATGAGTGCATTCAACTCACAGAGTTGAACCTTCCTTTTGATAGACCAGTTTTGAAACACTGTTTTTGTAGAATCCGCAAGTGGATATTTGGAGCTCCTTGAGGCTTATGCTGGAAAAGGAGATATCTTCATATACAAACTAGACAGAAGCATTTTCAGAAACATCTATGTCATGTGGGGATTGAACTCACAGGGTTGAACATTCCTTTTCATGGAGCAGTTCTGCAACACTCTTTTTGTGGAAACTGCCAGTGGATATTTGGTGCGATTGCGGCATCTAGCGGAAAAGGAAATACATGCAGATGAAAACTGGGTAGAATCATTCTGAGAAACCGTTTTCTGATGAGGGCATTCAACTCACAGACTTGAACCTTCGTTTTCAAAGAGCAGTTTTGAAACACTGTTTTCGTAGAATCCGCAAGTGGATATTTGGGGCGCTTTGAGTCCTATGCTGGGAAATGAAATCTCTTCACCTAAAAACTAGACAGAAGCCTTCTCAGAAACTTCTTCACGATATGTGCATCCAACTCACAGAGTTGAACCTTTCTTTTCACAGAGCAGTTTTGAAACACACTTTTGGTAAAATCTGCAAGTGGATATTTGGAGCGATTTCAGGCCTATGCTAGAAAAGGAAATATCTTCACACAAATACTAGACAGAAGCATTCTCAGAAACTTCTGTGTGATGAGTGCATTCAATTCACAGGCTTGAACGTTCCTTTTGACGGAACAGTTTTGAAACACTCCTTTGGCAGGATCTGCAAGTGTTTATTTGGAGCGCTTTGAGGCCTATGTTGGAAAAGGAAATATCCTCACCTAAAAACTAGAGAGAAGCATTCTCAGAAACTTCTTTGTGGTGATTGCATTCTACTCACAGAGTTGAACCTTCCTTTTGATAGAACAGTTTCGAAACACTCTTTTTGTAGAATCTGCAAGTGGATATTTGGAGCGCTTTGAGGCCTATGCTGGGAAATGAAATATCTTCACCTGAAAACTAGACAGAAGCATTCTGAGAAACTTCTTTGTGATGAGTGCATTCAACTCACAGACTTGAACGTTCCTTTTGACAGAACAGTTTTGAAACACTAAGTTTGTAGCATCCGCAAGTGTTTATTCGGAGCACCTTGAGGCCTATGTTGGAAAAGGGAATATCTTCCCATAAAAACTAGAGAGAAGCATTCCCAGAAACTTCTTTGTGATGAGTGCATTCAACTCACAGAGTTGAACCTACTAATTGACAGAGAAGTTTGGAAACACTCTGTTTGTAGAATCTGCAAGTGGATATTTGTTGCGCTTTGAGGCCTATGCTGGAAAAGGAAATATCTTCACATAAAAACTAGACAGAAGCATTCTCAGAAAGTTCCTTGTGCTGAGTGCATTCAACTCACAGACTTGAACCTTCTTTTTGAAAGAGCAGTTTTGAAAGACTCTTTTTGTAAAATCTGCAGATGGATATTTGGAGCACTTTGAGGCCTATGCTGGGAAATGGAATATCTTCACCTAAAAACTAGACAGAAGCATTCTCAGAAAGTTCTTCTCGATGCGTGCATTCAACTCACAGAGTTGAACCTGTCTTCTGATAGAGCAGTGTGGAAACACTCTTTTTGTGAAATCTGCAAGTGGATATTTCCAGCGATTTGTGGCCTATGCAAGGAAAAGGAAATATCTTCACACAAAAACTAGACAGCAGCATTCTCAGAAACTTCTTTGTGAGGACTGCATTCAACTCACACACTTGAACGTTCCTTTTGATAGAAGAGTTTGGAAACACTCCTTCAGTACAATCTGCAAGTGTTTATTCGGAGCGCTTTGGGGCCTAGGTTGGAAAAGGAAATATCTCCACATAAAAACTAGAAAGCAGCACTCTCAGAAACTGCTTTGTGATGAGTGCATTCTACTCTCAGACTTGAACTTTCCTTTTGATAGAACAGTTTTGAAACACTCCTTTTGTAGAATCTGCAAGTGTTTATTGGGAGCCCTTTGAGGCTTACGCTGGAAAAGGATATATCTTCACATTAACACTAGACAGCAGCATTGTCAGAAACCTCTTAGAGATGAGTGCATTCACCTCACAGACTTGAACGTTCCCTTTGATAGAGCAGTTTTGAAACACTCCTTTTGTAGAATCTTCAAGTGTTTATTCGGAGCCCTTTGAGGCTTATGCTGGAAAAGGTTATATCTTCACATAAACACTAGACAGAAGCTTTCTCGGAAACTTCTTTGTAAACAGTGCATTCAACTCACAG
Source organism: Pongo pygmaeus (assembly GCF_028885625.2). NCBI lineage: Eukaryota > Metazoa > Chordata > Mammalia > Primates > Hominidae > Pongo > Pongo pygmaeus. The sequence continues at coordinate 42,507,095 of NC_072392.2, forward strand.
ATTTGAACCTACCAATCGATAGAGAAGTTTCGAAACACCCTTTTTATAGGATCTGCAAGTGAATATTTGGAGAGATTTGAGGCCTATGCTTTAAATGGAAACATCTTCTCATGAAAACTAGACAGAAGCATTCTCAGAAACGTCTTCGTGATGAGTGCATTCAACTCACAGACTTGAAGCTTCCTTTTGAAAGAGCAGTTTTGGAACACTCTTCTGTAAGATCTGCAAGTGGATATATGGAGCGCTTTGAGGCCTATGCTGGAAAAGGAAATATCCTCACATAAAAACTGGACAGAAGCATTCTCAGAAACTTCTTTGTGATGTGGGCGTTGAACTCACGGAGTCGAACCTTTCTTTGGATAGAGAAGTTTTGAACCACTCTTTTAGTAGAATCTTCACGTGGATGGATGGAGTGCTTTGAGGCCTATCCTGGAAAAGGAAATATCTTCACGTAGAAACTAGACAAAAGCATTCTCAGAAAGATCCCTGTGCTTTGTGCATTCAACTCACAGAGTTCTACCTGCCTTTGGATAGAGCAGTTCTGAAACCCTCTTTTTGTAGAATCTGCAAGTGGATATTTGGAGCGCTTTGAGGCCTATGCTGCAAAAGGAAATATCATTGCATAAAAGCTAGATGGAAGCATTCTCAGAAACTTCTTTGTGATGAGTGCATTCAACTCACAGAGTTGAACCTTCCTTTTGATAGACCAGTTTTGAAACACTGTTTTTGTAGAATCCGCAAGTGGATATTTGGAGCTCCTTGAGGCTTATGCTGGAAAAGGAGATATCTTCATATACAAACTAGACCGAAGCATTTTCAGAAACATCTATGTCATGTGGGGATTGAACTCACAGAGTTGAACATTCCTTTTCATGGAGCAGTTCTGCAACACTCTTTTTGTGGAAACTGCCAGTGGATATCGGGTGCGATGGCGGCATCTATCGGAAAAGGAAATACATGCAGATGAAAACTGGGTAGAATCATTCTGAGAAACTGTTTTCTGATGAGGGCATTCAACTCACAGACTTGAACCTTCGTTTTCAAAGAGCAGTTTTGAAACACTGTTTTCGTAGAATCCGCAAGTGGATATTTGGGGCGCTTTGAGTCCTATGCTGGGAAATGAAATCTCTTCACCTAAAAACTAGACAGAAGCCTTCTCAGAAACTTCTTCACGATATGTGCATTCAACTCACAGAGTTGAACCTTTCTTTTCACAGAGCAGTTTTGAAACACACTTTTGGTAAAATCTGCAAGTGGATATTTGGAGCGATTTCAGGCCAATGCTAGAAAAGGAAATATCTTCACACAAATACTAGACAGAAGCATTCTCAGAAACTTCTGTGTGATGAGTGCATTCAATTCACAGACTTGAACGTTCCTTTTGACGGAACAGTTTTGAAACACTCCTTTGGCAGGATCTGCAAGTGTTTATTTGGAGCGCTTTGAGGCCTATGTTGGAAAAGGAAATATCCTCACCTAAAAACTAGACAGAAGCATTCTCAGAAACTTCTTTGTGGTGATTGCATTCTACTCACAGAGTTGAACCTTCCTTTTGATAGAAAAGTTTCGAAACACTCTTTTTGTAGAATCTGCAAGTGGATATTTGGAGCGCTTTGAGGCCTATGCTGGGAAATGAAATATCTTCACCTGAAAACTAGACAGAAGCACTCTGAGAAACTTCTTTGTGATGAGTGCATTCAACTCACAGACTTGAACGTTCCTTTTGACAGAACAGTTTTGAAACACTAAGTTTGTAGCATCCGCAATTGTTTATTCGGAGCACCTTGAGGCCTATGTTGGAAAAGGGAATATCTTCCCATAAAAACTAGAGAGAAGCCTTCTCAGAAACTTCTTTGTGATGAGTGCATGCAACTCACAGAGTTGAACCTACTAATTGACAGAGAAGTTTGGAAGCACTCTGTTTGTAGAATCTGCAAGTGGATATTTGTTGCGCTTTGAGGCCTATGCTGGAAAAGGAAATATCTTCACATAAAAACTAGACAGAAGCATTCTCAGAAAGTTCCTTGTGCTGAGTGCATTCAACTCACAGACTTGAACCTTCTTTTTGAAAGAGCAGTTTTGAAAGACTCTTTTTGTAAAATCTGCAGATGGATATTTGGAGCACTTTGAGGCCTATGCTGGGAAATGGAATATCTTCACCTAAAAACTAGACAGAAGCATTCTCAGAAAGTTCTTCTCGATGCGTGCATTCAACTCACAGAGTTGAACCTGTCTTCTGATAGAGCAGTGTGGAAACACTCTTTTTGTGAAATCTGCATGTGGATATTTCCAGCGATTTGAGGCCTATGCAAGGAAAAGGAAATATCTTCACACAAAACCTAGACAGCAGCATTCTCAGAAACTCCTTTGTGAGGACTGCATTCAACTCACACACTTGAACGTTACTTTTGATAGAAGAGCTTGGAAACACTCCTTCAGTACAATCTGCAAGTGTTTATTCGGAGCCCTTTGGGGCCTATGTTGGAAAAGGAACTATCTCCACATAAAAACTAGAAAGCAGCACTCTCAGAAACTACTTTGTGATGAGTGCATTCTACTCACAGACTTGAACTTTCCTTTTGATAGAACAGTTTTGAAACACTCCTTTTGTAGAATCTGCAAGTGTTTATTGGGAGCCCTTTGAGGCTTACGCTGGAAAAGGATATATCTTCACATTAACACTAGACAGCAGCATTGTCAGAAACCTCTTAGAGATGAGTGCATTCACCTCACAGACTTGAACGTTCCCTTTGATAGAGCAGTTTTGAAACACTCCTTTTGTAGAATCTTCAAGTGTTTATTCGGAGCCCTTTGAGGCTTATGCTGGAAAAGGTTATATCTTCACATAAACACTAGACAGAAGCTTTCTCGGAAACTCCTTTGTAAAGAGTGCATTCAACTCACAGATTTGAACCTACCAATCGATAGAGAAGTTTCGAAACACCCTTTTTATAGGATCTGCAAGTGAATATTTGGAGAGATTTGTGGCCTATGCTTTAAATGGAAACATCTTCTCATGAAAACTAGACAGAAGCATTCTCAGAAACGTCTTCGTGATGAGTGCATTAAACTCACAGATTTGAAGCTTCCTTTTGAAAGAGCAGTTTTGGAACACTCTTCTGTAAGATCTGCAAGTGGATATATGGAGCGCTTTGAGGCCTATGCTGGAAAAGGAAATATCCTCACATAAAAACTGGACAGAAGCATTCTCAGAAACTTCTTTGTGATGTGGGCGTTGAACTCACGGAGTTGAACCTTTCTTTGGATAGAGAAGTTTTGAACCACTCTTTTAGTAGAATCTTCATATGGATGGATGGAGTGCTTTGAGGCCTATCCTGGAAAAGGAAATATCTTCACGTAGAAACTAGACAAAAGCATTCTCAGAAAGTTCCCTGTGCTTTGTGCATTCAACTCACAGAGTTCTACCTGCCTTTGGATAGAGCAGTTCTGAAACCCTCTTTTTGTAGAATCTGCAAGTGGATATTTGGAGCGCTTTGAGGCCTATGCTGCAAAAGGAAATATCATTGCATAAAAGCTAGATGGAAGCCTTCTCAGAAACTTCTTTGTGATGAGTGCATTCAACTCACAGAGTTGAACCTTCCTTTTGATAGACCAGTTTTGAAACACTGTTTTTGTAGAATCCGCAAGTGGATATTTGGAGCTCCTTGAGGCTTATGCTGGAAAAGGAGATATCTTCATATACAAACTAGACAGAAGCATTTTCAGAAACATCTATGTCATGTGGGGATTGAACTCACAGAGTTGAACATTCCTTTTCATGGAGCAGTTCTGCAACACTCTTTTTGTGGAAACTGCCAGTGGATATTTGGTGCGATTGCGGCATCTAGCGGAAAAGGAAATACATGCAGATGAAAACTGGGTAGAATCATTCTGAGAAACCGTTTTCTGATGAGGGCATTCAACTCACAGACTTGAACCTTCGTTTTCAAAGAGCAGTTTTGAAACACTGTTTTCGTAGAATCCGCAAGTGGATATTTGGGGCGCTTTGAGTCCTATGCTGGGAAATGAAATCTCTTCACCTAAAAACTAGACAGAAGCCTTCTCAGAAACTTCTTCACGATATGTGCATCCAACTCACAGAGTTGAACCTTTCTTTTCACAGAGCAGTTTTGAAACACACTTTTGGTAAAATCTGCAAGTGGATATTTGGAGCGATTTCAGGCCTATGCTAGAAAAGGAAATATCTTCACACAAATACTAGACAGAAGCATTCTCAGAAACTTCTGTGTGATGAGTGCATTCAATTCACAGGCTTGAACGTTCCTTTTGAAGGAACAGTTTTGAAACACTCCTTTGGCAGGATCTGCAAGTGTTTATTTGGAGCGCTTTGAGGCCTATGTTGGAAAAGGAAATATCCTCACCTAAAAACTAGAGAGAAGCATTCTCAGAAACTTCTTTGTGGTGATTGCATTCTACTCACAGAGTTGAACCTTCCTTTTGATAGAACAGTTTCGAAACACTCTTTTTGTAGAATCTGCAAGTGGATATTTGGAGCGCTTTGAGGCCTATGCTGGGAAATGAAATATCTTCACCTGAAAACTAGACAGAAGCATTCTGAGAAACTTCTTTGTGATGAGTGCATTCAACTCACAGACTTGAACGTTCCTTTTGACAGAACAGTTTTGAAACACTAAGTTTGTAGCATCCGCAAGTGTTTATTCGGAGCACCTTGAGGCCTATGTTGGAAAAGGGAATATCTTCCCATAAAAACTAGAGAGAAGCATTCCCAGAAACTTCTTTGTGATGAGTGCATTCAACTCACAGAGTTGAACCTACTAATTGACAGAGAAGTTTGGAAACACTCTGTTTGTAGAATCTGCAAGTGGATATTTGTTGCGCTTTGAGGCCTATGCTGGAAAAGGAAATATCTTCACATAAAAACTAGACAGAAGCATTCTCAGAAAGTTCCTTGTGCTGAGTGCATTCAACTCACAGACTTGAACCTTCTTTTTGAAAGAGCAGTTTTGAAAGACTCTTTTTGTAAAATCTGCAGATGGATATTTGGAGCACTTTGAGGCCTATGCTGGGAAATGGAATATCTTCACCTAAAAACTAGACAGAAGCATTCTCAGAAAGTTCTTCTCGATGCGTGCATTCAACTCACAGAGTTGAACCTGTCTTCTGATAGAGCAGTGTGGAAACACTCTTTTTGTGAAATCTGCAAGTGGATATTTCCAGCGATTTGTGGCCTATGCAAGGAAAAGGAAATATCTTCACACAAAAACTAGACAGCAGCATTCTCAGAAACTTCTTTGTGAGGACTGCATTCAACTCACACACTTGAACGTTCCTTTTGATAGAAGAGTTTGGAAACACTCCTTCAGTACAATCTGCAAGTGTTTATTCGGAGCGCTTTGGGGCCTAGGTTGGAAAAGGAAATATCTCCACATAAAAACTAGAAAGCAGCACTCTCAGAAACTGCTTTGTGATGAGTGCATTCTACTCACAGACTTGAACTTTCCTTTTGATAGAACAGTTTTGAAACACTCCTTTTGTAGAATCTGCAAGTGTTTATTGGGAGCCCTTTGAGGCTTACGCTGGAAAAGGATATATCTTCACATTAACACTAGACAGCAGCATTGTCAGAAACCTCTTAGAGATGAGTGCATTCACCTCACAGACTTGAACGTTCCCTTTGATAGAGCAGTTTTGAAACACTCCTTTTGTAGAATCTTCAAGTGTTTATTCGGAGCCCTTTGAGGCTTATGCTGGAAAAGGTTATATCTTCACATAAACACTAGACAGAAGCTTTCTCGGAAACTTCTTTGTAAACAGTGCATTCAACTCACAGATTTGAACCTACCAATCGATAGAGAAGTTTCGAAACACCCTTTTTATAGGATCTGCAAGTGAATATTTGGAGAGATTTGAGGCCTATGCTTTAAATGGAAACATCTTCTCATGAAAACTAGACAGAAGCATTCTCAGAAACGTCTTCGTGATGAGTGCATTCAACTCACAGACTTGAAGCTTCCTTTTGAAAGAGCAGTTTTGGAACACTCTTCTGTAAGATCTGCAAGTGGATATATGGAGCGCTTTGAGGCCTATGCTGGAAAAGGAAATATCCTCACATAAAAACTGGACAGAAGCATTCTCAGAAACTTCTTTGTGATGTGGGCGTTGAACTCACGGAGTTGAACCTTTCTTTGGATAGAGAAGTTTTGAAACACTCTTTTAGTAGAATCTTCATGTGGATGGATGGAGTGCTTTGAGGCCTATCCTGGAAAAGGAAATATCTTCACGTAGAAACTAGACAAAAGCATTCTCAGAAAGATCCCTGTGCTTTGTGCATTCAACTCACAGAGTTCTACCTGCCTTTGGATAGAGCAGTTCTGAAACCCTCTTTTTGTAGAATCTGCAAGTGGATATTTGGAGCGCTTTGAGGCCTATGCTGCAAAAGGAAATATCATTGCATAAAAGCTAGATGGAAGCATTCTCAGAAACTTCTTTGTGATGAGTGCATTCAACTCACAGAGTTGAACCTTCCTTTTGATAGACCAGTTTTGAAACACTGTTTTTGTAGAATCCGCAAGTGGATATTTGGAGCTCCTTGAGGCTTATGCTGGAAAAGGAGATATCTTCATATACAAACTAGACAGAAGCATTTTCAGAAACATCTATGTCATGTGGGGATTGAACTCACAGAGTTGAACATTCCTTTTCATGGAGCAGTTCTGCAACACTCTTTTTGTGGAAACTGCCAGTGGATATCGGGTGCGATGGCGGCATCTATCGGAAAAGGAAATACATGCAGATGAAAACTGGGTAGAATCATTCTGAGAAACTGTTTTCTGATGAGGGCATTCAACTCACAGACTTGAACCTTCGTTTTCAAAGAGCAGTTTTGAAACACTGTTTTCGTAGAATCCGCAAGTGGATATTTGGGGCGCTTTGAGTCCTATGCTGGGAAATGAAATCTCTTCACCTAAAAACTAGACAGAAGCCTTCTCAGAAACTTCTTCACGATATGTGCATTCAACTCACAGAGTTGAACCTTTCTTTTCACAGAGCAGTTTTGAAACACACTTTTGGTAAAATCTGCAAGTGGATATTTGGAGCGATTTCAGGCCAATGCTAGAAAAGGAAATATCTTCACACAAATACTAGACAGAAGCATTCTCAGAAACTTCTGTGTGATGAGTGCATTCAATTCACAGACTTGAACGTTCCTTTTGACGGAACAGTTTTGAAACACTCCTTTGGCAGGATCTGCAAGTGTTTATTTGGAGCGCTTTGAGGCCTATGTTGGAAAAGGAAATATCCTCACCTAAAAACTAGACAGAAGCATTCTCAGAAACTTCTTTGTGGTGATTGCATTCTACTCACAGAGTTGAACCTTCCTTTTGATAGAAAAGTTTCGAAACACTCTTTTTGTAGAATCTGCAAGTGGATATTTGGAGCGCTTTGAGGCCTATGCTGGGAAATGAAATATCTTCACCTGAAAACTAGACAGAAGCACTCTGAGAAACTTCTTTGTGATGAGTGCATTCAACTCACAGACTTGAACGTTCCTTTTGACAGAACAGTTTTGAAACACTAAGTTTGTAGCATCCGCAATTGTTTATTCGGAGCACCTTGAGGCCTATGTTGGAAAAGGGAATATCTTCCCATAAAAACTAGAGAGAAGCCTTCTCAGAAACTTCTTTGTGATGAGTGCATGCAACTCACAGAGTTGAACCTACTAATTGACAGAGAAGTTTGGAAGCACTCTGTTTGTAGAATCTGCAAGTGGATATTTGTTGCGCTTTGAGGCCTATGCTGGAAAAGGAAATATCTTCACATAAAAACTAGACAGAAGCATTCTCAGAAAGTTCCTTGTGCTGAGTGCATTCAACTCACAGACTTGAACCTTCTTTTTGAAAGAGCAGTTTTGAAAGACTCTTTTTGTAAAATCTGCAGATGGATATTTGGAGCACTTTGAGGCCTATGCTGGGAAATGGAATATCTTCACCTAAAAACTAGACAGAAGCATTCTCAGAAAGTTCTTCTCGATGCGTGCATTCAACTCACAGAGTTGAACCTGTCTTCTGATAGAGCAGTGTGGAAACACTCTTTTTGTGAAATCTGCATGTGGATATTTCCAGCGATTTGAGGCCTATGCAAGGAAAAGGAAATATCTTCACACAAAACCTAGACAGCAGCATTCTCAGAAACTCCTTTGTGAGGACTGCATTCAACTCACACACTTGAACGTTACTTTTGATAGAAGAGCTTGGAAACACTCCTTCAGTACAATCTGCAAGTGTTTATTCGGAGCCCTTTGGGGCCTATGTTGGAAAAGGAACTATCTCCACATAAAAACTAGAAAGCAGCACTCTCAGAAACTACTTTGTGATGAGTGCATTCTACTCACAGACTTGAACTTTCCTTTTGATAGAACAGTTTTGAAACACTCCTTTTGTAGAATCTGCAAGTGTTTATTGGGAGCCCTTTGAGGCTTACGCTGGAAAAGGATATATCTTCACATTAACACTAGACAGCAGCATTGTCAGAAACCTCTTAGAGATGAGTGCATTCACCTCACAGACTTGAACGTTCCCTTTGATAGAGCAGTTTTGAAACACTCCTTTTGTAGAATCTTCAAGTGTTTATTCGGAGCCCTTTGAGGCTTATGCTGGAAAAGGTTATATCTTCACATAAACACTAGACAGAAGCTTTCTCGGAAACTCCTTTGTAAAGAGTGCATTCAACTCACAGATTTGAACCTACCAATCGATAGAGAAGTTTCGAAACACCCTTTTTATAGGATCTGCAAGTGAATATTTGGAGAGATTTGTGGCCTATGCTTTAAATGGAAACATCTTCTCATGAAAACTAGACAGAAGCATTCTCAGAAACGTCTTCGTGATGAGTGCATTAAACTCACAGATTTGAAGCTTCCTTTTGAAAGAGCAGTTTTGGAACACTCTTCTGTAAGATCTGCAAGTGGATATATGGAGCGCTTTGAGGCCTATGCTGGAAAAGGAAATATCCTCACATAAAAACTGGACAGAAGCATTCTCAGAAACTTCTTTGTGATGTGGGCGTTGAACTCACGGAGTTGAACCTTTCTTTGGATAGAGAAGTTTTGAACCACTCTTTTAGTAGAATCTTCATGTGGATGGATGGAGTGCTTTGAGGCCTATCCTGGAAAAGGAAATATCTTCACGTAGAAACTAGACAAAAGCATTCTCAGAAAGTTCCCTGTGCTTTGTGCATTCAACTCACAGAGTTCTACCTGCCTTTGGATAGAGCAGTTCTGAAACCCTCTTTTTGTAGAATCTGCAAGTGGATATTTGGAGCGCTTTGAGGCCTATGCTGCAAAAGGAAATATCATTGCATAAAAGCTAGATGGAAGCCTTCTCAGAAACTTCTTTGTGATGAGTGCATTCAACTCACAGAGTTGAACCTTCCTTTTGATAGACCAGTTTTGAAACACTGTTTTTGTAGAATCCGCAAGTGGATATTTGGAGCTCCTTGAGGCTTATGCTGGAAAAGGAGATATCTTCATATACAAACTAGACAGAAGCATTTTCAGAAACATCTATGTCATGTGGGGATTGAACTCACAGGGTTGAACATTCCTTTTCATGGAGCAGTTCTGCAACACTCTTTTTGTGGAAACTGCCAGTGGATATTTGGTGCGATTGCGGCATCTAGCGGAAAAGGAAATACATGCAGATGAAAACTGGGTAGAATCATTCTGAGAAACCGTTTTCTGATGAGGGCATTCAACTCACAGACTTGAACCTTCGTTTTCAAAGAGCAGTTTTGAAACACTGTTTTCGTAGAATCCGCAAGTGGATATTTGGGGCGCTTTGAGTCCTATGCTGGGAAATGAAATCTCTTCACCTAAAAACTAGACAGAAGCCTTCTCAGAAACTTCTTCACGATATGTGCATCCAACTCACAGAGTTGAACCTTTCTTTTCACAGAGCAGTTTTGAAACACACTTTTGGTAAAATCTGCAAGTGGATATTTGGAGCGATTTCAGGCCTATGCTAGAAAAGGAAATATCTTCACACAAATACTAGACAGAAGCATTCTCAGAAACTTCTGTGTGATGAGTGCATTCAATTCACAGGCTTGAACGTTCCTTTTGACGGAACAGTTTTGAAACACTCCTTTGGCAGGATCTGCAAGTGTTTATTTGGAGCGCTTTGAGGCCTATGTTGGAAAAGGAAATATCCTCACCTAAAAACTAGAGAGAAGCATTCTCAGAAACTTCTTTGTGGTGATTGCATTCTACTCACAGAGTTGAACCTTCCTTTTGATAGAACAGTTTCGAAACACTCTTTTTGTAGAATCTGCAAGTGGATATTTGGAGCGCTTTGAGGCCTATGCTGGGAAATGAAATATCTTCACCTGAAAACTAGACAGAAGCATTCTGAGAAACTTCTTTGTGATGAGTGCATTCAACTCACAGACTTGAACGTTCCTTTTGACAGAACAGTTTTGAAACACTAAGTTTGTAGCATCCGCAAGTGTTTATTCGGAGCACCTTGAGGCCTATGTTGGAAAAGGGAATATCTTCCCATAAAAACTAGAGAGAAGCATTCCCAGAAACTTCTTTGTGATGAGTGCATTCAACTCACAGAGTTGAACCTACTAATTGACAGAGAAGTTTGGAAACACTCTGTTTGTAGAATCTGCAAGTGGATATTTGTTGCGCTTTGAGGCCTATGCTGGAAAAGGAAATATCTTCACATAAAAACTAGACAGAAGCATTCTCAGAAAGTTCCTTGTGCTGAGTGCATTCAACTCACAGACTTGAACCTTCTTTTTGAAAGAGCAGTTTTGAAAGACTCTTTTTGTAAAATCTGCAGATGGATATTTGGAGCACTTTGAGGCCTATGCTGGGAAATGGAATATCTTCACCTAAAAACTAGACAGAAGCATTCTCAGAAAGTTCTTCTCGATGCGTGCATTCAACTCACAGAGTTGAACCTGTCTTCTGATAGAGCAGTGTGGAAACACTCTTTTTGTGAAATCTGCAAGTGGATATTTCCAGCGATTTGTGGCCTATGCAAGGAAAAGGAAATATCTTCACACAAAAACTAGACAGCAGCATTCTCAGAAACTTCTTTGTGAGGACTGCATTCAACTCACACACTTGAACGTTCCTTTTGATAGAAGAGTTTGGAAACACTCCTTCAGTACAATCTGCAAGTGTTTATTCGGAGCGCTTTGGGGCCTAGGTTGGAAAAGGAAATATCTCCACATAAAAACTAGAAAGCAGCACTCTCAGAAACTGCTTTGTGATGAGTGCATTCTACTCTCAGACTTGAACTTTCCTTTTGATAGAACAGTTTTGAAACACTCCTTTTGTAGAATCTGCAAGTGTTTATTGGGAGCCCTTTGAGGCTTACGCTGGAAAAGGATATATCTTCACATTAACACTAGACAGCAGCATTGTCAGAAACCTCTTAGAGATGAGTGCATTCACCTCACAGACTTGAACGTTCCCTTTGATAGAGCAGTTTTGAAACACTCCTTTTGTAGAATCTTCAAGTGTTTATTCGGAGCCCTTTGAGGCTTATGCTGGAAAAGGTTATATCTTCACATAAACACTAGACAGAAGCTTTCTCGGAAACTTCTTTGTAAACAGTGCATTCAACTCACAGATTTGAACCTACCAATCGATAGGGAAGTTTCGAAACACCCTTTTTATAGGATCTGCAAGTGAATATTTGGAGAGATTTGAGGCCTATGCTTTAAATGGAAACATCTTCTCATGAAAACTAGACAGAAGCATTCTCAGAAACGTCTTCGTGATGAGTGCATTCAACTCACAGACTTGAAGCTTCCTTTTGAAAGAGCAGTTTTGGAACACTCTTCTGTAAGATCTGCAAGTGGATATATGGAGCGCTTTGAGGCCTATGCTGGAAAAGGAAATATCCTCACATAAAAACTGGACAGAAGCATTCTCAGAAACTTCTTTGTGATGTGGGCGTTGAACTCACGGAGTTGAACCTTTCTTTGGATAGAGAAGTTTTGAACCACTCTTTTAGTAGAATCTTCATGTGGATGGATGGAGTGCTTTGAGGCCTATCCTGGAAAAGGAAATATCTTCACGTAGAAACTAGACAAAAGCATTCTCAGAAAGTTCCCTGTGCTTTGTGCATTCAACTCACAGAGTTCTACCTGCCTTTGGATAGAGCAGTTCTGAAACCCTCTTTTTGTAGAATCTGCAAGTGGATATTTGGAGCGCTTTGAGGCCTATGCTGCAAAAGGAAATATCATTGCATAAAAGCTAGATGGAAGCCTTCTCAGAAACTTCTTTGTGATGAGTGCATTCAACTCACAGAGTTGAACCTTCCTTTTGATAGACCAGTTTTGAAACACTGTTTTTGTAGAATCCGCAAGTGGATATTTGGAGCTCCTTGAGGCTTATGCTGGAAAAGGAGATATCTTCATATACAAACTAGACAGAAGCATTTTCAGAAACATCTATGTCATGTGGGGATTGAACTCACAGAGTTGAACATTCCTTTTCATGGAGCAGTTCTGCAACACTCTTTTTGTGGAAACTGCCAGTGGATATTTGGTGCGATTGCGGCATCTAGCGGAAAAGGAAATACATGCAGATGAAAACTGGGTAGAATCATTCTGAGAAACCGTTTTCTGATGAGGGCATTCAACTCACAGACTTGAACCTTCGTTTTCAAAGAGCAGTTTTGAAACACTGTTTTCGTAGAATCCGCAAGTGGATATTTGGGGCGCTTTGAGTCCTATGCTGGGAAATGAAATCTCTTCACCTAAAAACTAGACAGAAGCCTTCTCAGAAACTTCTTCACGATATGTGCATCCAACTCACAGAGTTGAACCTTTCTTTTCACAGAGCAGTTTTGAAACACACTTTTGGTAAAATCTGCAAGTGGATATTTGGAGCGATTTCAGGCCTATGCTAGAAAAGGAAATATCTTCACACAAACACTAGACAGAAGCATTCTCAGAAACTTCTGTGTGATGAGTGCATTCAATTCACAGACTTGAACGTTCCTTTTGACGGAACAGTTTTGAAACACTCCTTTGGCAGGATCTGCAAGTGTTTATTTGGAGCGCTTTGAGGCCTATGTTGGGAAAGGAAATATCCTCACCTAAAAACTAGAGAGAAGCATTCTCAGAAACTTCTTTGTGGTGATTGCATTCTACTCACAGAGTTGAACCTTCCTTTTGATAGAACAGTTTCGAAGCACTCTTTTTGTAGAATCTGCAAGTGGATATTTGGAGCGCTTTGAGGCCTATGCTGGGAAATGAAATATCTTCACCTGAAAACTAGACAGAAGCATTCTGAGAAACTTCTTTGTGATGAGTGCATTCAACTCACAGACTTGAACGTTCCTTTTGACAGAACAGTTTTGAAACACTAAGTTTGTAGCATCCGCAAGTGTTTATTCGGAGCACCTTGAGGCCTATGTTGGAAAAGGGAATATCTTCCCATAAAAACTAGAGAGAAGCATTCTCAGAAACTTCTTTGTGATGAGTGCATTCAACTCACAGAGTTGAACCTACTAATTGACAGAGAAGTTTGGAAACACTCTGTTTGTAGAATCTGCAAGTGGATATTTGTTGCGCTTTGAGGCCTATGCTGGAAAAGGAAATATCTTCACATAAAAACTAGACAGAAGCATTCTCAGAAAGTTCCTTGTGCTGAGTGCATTCAACTCACAGACTTGAACCTTCTTTTTGAAAGAGCAGTTTTGAAAGACTCTTTTTGTAAAATCTGCAGATGGATATTTGGAGCACTTTGAGGCCTATGCTGGGAAATGGAATATCTTCACCTAAAAACTAGACAGAAGCATTCTCAGAAAGTTCTTCTCGATGCGTGCATTCAACTCACAGAGTTGAACCTGTCTTCTGATAGAGCAGTGTGGAAACACTCTTTTTGTGAAATCTGCAAGTGGATATTTCCAGCGATTTGTGGCCTATGCAAGGAAAAGGAAATATCTTCACACAAAAACTAGACAGCAGCATTCTCAGAAACTTCTTTGTGAGGACTGCATTCAACTCACACACTTGAACGTTCCTTTTGATAGAAGAGTTTGGAAACACTCCTTCAGTACAATCTGCAAGTGTTTATTCGGAGCGCTTTGGGGCCTAGGTTGGAAAAGGAAATATCTCCACATAAAAACTAGAAAGCAGCACTCTCAGAAACTGCTTTGTGATGAGTGCATTCTACTCACAGACTTGAACTTTCCTTTTGATAGAACAGTTTTGAAACACTCCTTTTGTAGAATCTGCAAGTGTTTATTGGGAGCCCTTTGAGGCTTACGCTGGAAAAGGATATATCTTCACATTAACACTAGACAGCAGCATTGTCAGAAACCTCTTAGAGATGAGTGCATTCACCTCACAGACTTGAACGTTCCCTTTGATAGAGCAGTTTTGAAACACTCCTTTTGTAGAATCTTCAAGTGTTTATTCGGAGCCCTTTGAGGCTTATGCTGGAAAAGGTTATATCTTCACATAAACACTAGACAGAAGCTTTCTCGGAAACTTCTTTGTAAAGAGTGCATTCAACTCACAGATTTGAACCTACCAATCGATAGAGAAGTTTCGAAACACCCTTTTTATAGGATCTGCAAGTGAATATTTGGAGAGATTTGAGGCCTATGCTTTAAATGGAAACATCTTCTCATGAAAACTAGACAGAAGCATTCTCAGAAACGTCTTCGTGATGAGTGCATTCAACTCACAGACTTGAAGCTTCCTTTTGAAAGAGCAGTTTTGGAACACTCTTCTGTAAGATCTGCAAGTGGATATATGGAGCGCTTTGAGGCCTATGCTGGAAAAGGAAATATCCTCACATAAAAACTGGACAGAAGCATTCTCAGAAACTTCTTTGTGATGTGGGCGTTGAACTCACGGAGTTGAACCTTTCTTTGGATAGAGAAGTTTTGAACCACTCTTTTAGTAGAATCTTCATGTGGATGGATGGAGTGCTTTGAGGCCTATCCTGGAAAAGGAAATATCTTCACGTAGAAACTAGACAAAGGCATTCTCAGAAAGTTCCCTGTGCTTTGTGCATTCAACTCACAGAGTTCTACCTGCCTTTGGATAGAGCAGTTCTGAAACCCTCTTTTTGTAGAATCTGCAAGTGGATATTTGGAGCGCTTTGAGGCCTATGCTGCAAAAGGAAATATCATTGCATAAAAGCTAGATGGAAGCATTCTCAGAAACTTCTTTGTGATGAGTGCATTCAACTCACAGAGTTGAACCTTCCTTTTGATAGACCAGTTTTGAAACACTGTTTTTGTAGAATCCGCAAGTGGATATTTGGAGCTCCTTGAGGCTTATGCTGGAAAAGGAGATATCTTCATATACAAACTAGACCGAAGCATTTTCAGAAACATCTATGTCATGTGGGGATTGAACTCACAGAGTTGAACATTCCTTTTCATGGAGCAGTTCTGCAACACTCTTTTTGTGGAAACTGCCAGTGGATATAGGGTGCGATGGCGGCATCTAGCGGAAAAGGAAATACATGCAGATGAAAACTGGGTAGAATCATTCTGAGAAACCGTTTTCTGATGAGGGCATTCAACTCACAGACTTGAACCTTCGTTTTCAAAGAGCAGTTTTGAAACACTGTTTTCGTAGAATCCGCAAGTGGATATTTGGGGCGCTTTGAGTCCTATGCTGGGAAATGAAATCTCTTCACCTAAAAACTAGACAGAAGCCTTCTCAGAAACTTCTTCACGATATGTGCATCCAACTCACAGAGTTGAACCTTTCTTTTCACAGAGCAGTTTTGAAACACACTTTTGGTAAAATCTGCAAGTGGATATTTGGAGCGATTTCAGGCCTATGCTAGAAAAGGAAATATCTTCACACAAACACTAGACAGAAGCATTCTCAGAAACTTCTGTGTGATGAGTGCATTCAATTCACAGACTTGAACGTTCCTTTTGACGGAACAGTTTTGAAACACTCCTTTGGCAGGATCTGCAAGTGTTTATTTGGAGCGCTTTGAGGCCTATGTTGGGAAAGGAAATATCCTCACCTAAAAACTAGAGAGAAGCATTCTCAGAAACTTCTTTGTGGTGATTGCATTCTACTCACAGAGTTGAACCTTCCTTTTGATAGAACAGTTTCGAAGCACTCTTTTTGTAGAATCTGCAAGTGGATATTTGGAGCGCTTTGAGGCCTATGCTGGGAAATGAAATATCTTCACCTGAAAACTAGACAGAAGCATTCTGAGAAACTTCTTTGTGATGAGTGCATTCAACTCACAGACTTGAACGTTCCTTTTGACAGAACAGTTTTGAAACACTAAGTTTGTAGCATCCGCAAGTGTTTATTCGGAGCACCTTGAGGCCTATGTTGGAAAAGGGAATATCTTCCCATAAAAACTAGAGAGAAGCATTCTCAGAAACTTCTTTGTGATGAGTGCATTCAACTCACAGAGTTGAACCTACTAATTGACAGAGAAGTTTGGAAACACTCTGTTTGTAGAATCTGCAAGTGGATATTTGTTGCGCTTTGAGGCCTATGCTGGAAAAGGAAATATCTTCACATAAAAACTAGACAGAAGCATTCTCAGAAAGTTCCTTGTGCTGAGTGCATTCAACTCACAGACTTGAACCTTCTTTTTGAAAGAGCAGTTTTGAAAGACTCTTTTTGTAAAATCTGCAGATGGATATTTGGAGCACTTTGAGGCCTATGCTGGGAAATGGAATATCTTCACCTAAAAACTAGACAGAAGCATTCTCAGAAAGTTCTTCTCGATGCGTGCATTCAACTCACAGAGTTGAACCTGTCTTCTGATAGAGCAGTGTGGAAACACTCTTTTTGTGAAATCTGCAAGTGGATATTTCCAGCGATTTGTGGCCTATGCAAGGAAAAGGAAATATCTTCACACAAAAACTAGACAGCAGCATTCTCAGAAACTTCTTTGTGAGGACTGCATTCAACTCACACACTTGAACGTTCCTTTTGATAGAAGAGTTTGGAAACACTCCTTCAGTACAATCTGCAAGTGTTTATTCGGAGCGCTTTGGGGCCTAGGTTGGAAAAGGAAATATCTCCACATAAAAACTAGAAAGCAGCACTCTCAGAAACTGCTTTGTGATGAGTGCATTCTACTCACAGACTTGAACTTTCCTTTTGATAGAACAGTTTTGAAACACTCCTTTTGTAGAATCTGCAAGTGTTTATTGGGAGCCCTTTGAGGCTTACGCTGGAAAAGGATATATCTTCACATTAACACTAGACAGCAGCATTGTCAGAAACCTCTTAGAGATGAGTGCATTCACCTCACAGACTTGAACGTTCCCTTTGATAGAGCAGTTTTGAAACACTCCTTTTGTAGAATCTTCAAGTGTTTATTCGGAGCCCTTTGAGGCTTATGCTGGAAAAGGTTATATCTTCACATAAACACTAGACAGAAGCTTTCTCGGAAACTTCTTTGTAAAGAGTGCATTCAACTCACAGATTTGAACCTACCAATCGATAGAGAAGTTTCGAAACACCCTTTTTATAGGATCTGCAAGTGAATATTTGGAGAGATTTGAGGCCTATGCTTTAAATGGAAACATCTTCTCATGAAAACTAGACAGAAGCATTCTCAGAAACGTCTTCGTGATGAGTGCATTCAACTCACAGACTTGAAGCTTCCTTTTGAAAGAGCAGTTTTGGAACACTCTTCTGTAAGATCTGCAAGTGGATATATGGAGCGCTTTGAGGCCTATGCTGGAAAAGGAAATATCCTCACATAAAAACTGGACAGAAGCATTCTCAGAAACTTCTTTGTGATGTGGGCGTTGAACTCACGGAGTTGAACCTTTCTTTGGATAGAGAAGTTTTGAACCACTCTTTTAGTAGAATCTTCATGTGGATGGATGGAGTGCTTTGAGGCCTATCCTGGAAAAGGAAATATCTTCACGTAGAAACTAGACAAAGGCATTCTCAGAAAGTTCCCTGTGCTTTGTGCATTCAACTCACAGAGTTCTACCTGCCTTTGGATAGAGCAGTTCTGAAACCCTCTTTTTGTAGAATCTGCAAGTGGATATTTGGAGCGCTTTGAGGCCTATGCTGCAAAAGGAAATATCATTGCATAAAAGCTAGATGGAAGCATTCTCAGAAACTTCTTTGTGATGAGTGCATTCAACTCACAGAGTTGAACCTTCCTTTTGATAGACCAGTTTTGAAACACTGTTTTTGTAGAATCCGCAAGTGGATATTTGGAGCTCCTTGAGGCTTATGCTGGAAAAGGAGATATCTTCATATACAAACTAGACCGAAGCATTTTCAGAAACATCTATGTCATGTGGGGATTGAACTCACAGAGTTGAACATTCCTTTTCATGGAGCAGTTCTGCAACACTCTTTTTGTGGAAACTGCCAGTGGATATAGGGTGCGATGGCGGCATCTAGCGGAAAAGGAAATACATGCAGATGAAAACTGGGTAGAATCATTCTGAGAAACCGTTTTCTGATGAGGGCATTCAACTCACAGACTTGAACCTTCGTTTTCAAAGAGCAGTTTTGAAACACTGTTTTCGTAGAATCCGCAAGTGGATATTTGGGGCGCTTTGAGTCCTATGCTGGGAAATGAAATCTCTTCACCTAAAAACTAGACAGAAGCCTTCTCAGAAACTTCTTCACGATATGTGCATCCAACTCACAGAGTTGAACCTTTCTTTTCACAGAGCAGTTTTGAAACACACTTTTGGTAAAATCTGCAAGTGGATATTTGGAGCGATTTCAGGCCTATGCTAGAAAAGGAAATATCTTCACACAAACACTAGACAGAAGCATTCTCAGAAACTTCTGTGTGATGAGTGCATTCAATTCACAGACTTGAACGTTCCTTTTGACGGAACAGTTTTGAAACACTCCTTTGGCAGGATCTGCAAGTGTTTATTTGGAGCGCTTTGAGGCCTATGTTGGGAAAGGAAATATCCTCACCTAAAAACTAGAGAGAAGCATTCTCAGAAACTTCTTTGTGGTGATTGCATTCTACTCACAGAGTTGAACCTTCCTTTTGATAGAACAGTTTCGAAGCACTCTTTTTGTAGAATCTGCAAGTGGATATTTGGAGCGCTTTGAGGCCTATGCTGGGAAATGAAATATCTTCACCTGAAAACTAGACAGAAGCATTCTGAGAAACTTCTTTGTGATGAGTGCATTCAACTCACAGACTTGAACGTTCCTTTTGACAGAACAGTTTTGAAACACTAAGTTTGTAGCATCCGCAAGTGTTTATTCGGAGCACCTTGAGGCCTATGTTGGAAAAGGGAATATCTTCCCATAAAAACTAGAGAGAAGCATTCTCAGAAACTTCTTTGTGATGAGTGCATTCAACTCACAGAGTTGAACCTACTAATTGACAGAGAAGTTTGGAAACACTCTGTTTGTAGAATCTGCAAGTGGATATTTGTTGCGCTTTGAGGCCTATGCTGGAAAAGGAAATATCTTCACATAAAAACTAGACAGAAGCATTCTCAGAAAGTTCCTTGTGCTGAGTGCATTCAACTCACAGACTTGAACCTTCTTTTTGAAAGAGCAGTTTTGAAAGACTCTTTTTGTAAAATCTGCAGATGGATATTTGGAGCACTTTGAGGCCTATGCTGGGAAATGGAATATCTTCACCTAAAAACTAGACAGAAGCATTCTCAGAAAGTTCTTCTCGATGCGTGCATTCAACTCACAGAGTTGAACCTGTCTTCTGATAGAGCAGTGTGGAAACACTCTTTTTGTGAAATCTGCAAGTGGATATTTCCAGCGATTTGTGGCCTATGCAAGGAAAAGGAAATATCTTCACACAAAAACTAGACAGCAGCATTCTCAGAAACTTCTTTGTGAGGACTGCATTCAACTCACACACTTGAACGTTCCTTTTGATAGAAGAGTTTGGAAACACTCCTTCAGTACAATCTGCAAGTGTTTATTCGGAGCGCTTTGGGGCCTAGGTTGGAAAAGGAAATATCTCCACATAAAAACTAGAAAGCAGCACTCTCAGAAACTGCTTTGTGATGAGTGCATTCTACTCACAGACTTGAACTTTCCTTTTGATAGAACAGTTTTGAAACACTCCTTTTGTAGAATCTGCAAGTGTTTATTGGGAGCCCTTTGAGGCTTACGCTGGAAAAGGATATATCTTCACATTAACACTAGACAGCAGCATTGTCAGAAACCTCTTAGAGATGAGTGCATTCACCTCACAGACTTGAACGTTCCCTTTGATAGAGCAGTTTTGAAACACTCCTTTTGTAGAATCTTCAAGTGTTTATTCGGAGCCCTTTGAGGCTTATGCTGGAAAAGGTTATATCTTCACATAAACACTAGACAGAAGCTTTCTCGGAAACTTCTTTGTAAAGAGTGCATTTAACTCACAGATTTGAACCTACCAATCGATAGAGAAGTTTCGAAACACCCTTTTTATAGGATCTGCAAGTGAATATTTGGAGAGATTTGAGGCCTATGCTTTAAATGGAAACATCTTCTCATGAAAACTAGACAGAAGCATTCTCAGAAACGTCTTCGTGATGAGTGCATTCAACTCACAGACTTGAAGCTTCCTTTTGAAAGAGCAGTTTTGGAACACTCTTCTGTAAGATCTGCAAGTGGATATATGGAGCGCTTTGAGGCCTATGCTGGAAAAGGAAATATCCTCACATAAAAACTGGACAGAAGCATTCTCAGAAACTTCTTTGTGATGTGGGCGTTGAACTCACGGAGCTGAACCTTTCTTTGGATAGAGAAGTTTTGAACCACTCTTTTAGTAGAATCTTCATGTGGATGGATGGAGTGCTTTGAGGCCTATCCTGGAAAAGGAAATATCTTCACGTAGAAACTAGACAAAAGCATTCTCAGAAAGTTCCCTGTGCTTTTTGCATTCAACTCACAGAGTTCTACCTGCCTTTGGATAGAGCAGTTCTGAAACCCTCTTTTTGTAGAATCTGCAAGTGGATATTTGGAGCGCTTTGAGGCCTATGCTGCAAAAGGAAATATCATTGCATAAAAGCTAGATGGAAGCATTCTCAGAAACTCCTTTGTGATGAGTGCATTCAACTCACAGAGTTGAACCTTCCTTTTGATAGACCAGTTTTGAAACACTGTTTTTGTAGAATCCGCAAGTGGATATTTGGAGCTCCTTGAGGCTTATGCTGGAAAAGGAGATATCTTCATATACAAACTAGACAGAAGCATTTTCAGAAACATCTATGTCATGTGGGGATTGAACTCACAGAGTTGAACATTCCTTTTCATGGAGCAGTTCTGCAACACTCTTTTTGTGGAAACTGCCAGTGGATATAGGGTGCGATGGCGGCATCTAGCGGAAAAGGAAATACATGCAGATGAAAACTGGGTAGAATCATTCTGAGAAACCGTTTTCTGATGAGGGCATTCAACTCACAGACTTGAACCTTCGTTTTCAAAGAGCAGTTTTGAAACACTGTTTTCGTAGAATCCGCAAGTGGATATTTGGGGCGCTTTGAGTCCTATGCTGGGAAATGAAATCTCTTCACCTAAAAACTAGACAGAAGCCTTCTCAGAAACTTCTTCACGATATGTGCATCCAACTCACAGAGTTGAACCTTTCTTTTCACAGAGCAGTTTTGAAACACACTTTTGGTAAAATCTGCAAGTGGATATTTGGAGCGATTTCAGGCCTATGCTAGAAAAGGAAATATCTTCACACAAATACTAGACAGAAGCATTCTCAGAAACTTCTGTGTGATGAGTGCCTTCAATTCACAGACTTGAACGTTCCTTTTGACGGAACAGTTTTGAAACACTCCTTTGGCAGGATCTGCAAGTGTTTATTTGGAGCGCTTTGAGGCCTATGTTGGGAAAGGAAATATCCTCACCTAAAAACTAGAGAGAAGCATTCTCAGAAACTTCTTTGTGGTGATTGCATTCTACTCACAGAGTTGAACCTTCCTTTTGATAGAACAGTTTCGAAACACTCTTTTTGTAGAATCTGCAAGTGGATATTGGGAGCGCTTTGAGGCCTATGCTGGGAAATGAAATATCTTCACCTGAAAACTAGACAGAAGCATTCTGAGAAACTTCTTTGTGATGAGTGCATTCAACTCACAGACTTGAACGTTCCTTTTGACAGAACAGTTTTGAAACACTAAGTTTGTAGCATCCGCAAGTGTTTATTCGGAGCACCTTGAGGCCTATGTTGGAAAAGGGAATATCTTCCCATAAAAACTAGAGAGAAGCATTCTCAGAAACTTCTTTGTGATGAGTGCATTCAACTCACAGAGTTGAACCTACTAATTGACAGAGAAGTTTGGAAACACTCTGTTTGTAGAATCTGCAAGTGGATATTTGTTGCGCTTTGAGGCCTATGCTGGAAAAGGAAATATCTTCACATAAAAACTAGACAGAAGCATTCTCAGAAAGTTCCTTGTGCTGAGTGCATTCAACTCACAGACTTGAACCTTCTTTTTGAAAGAGCAGTTTTGAAAGACTCTTTTTGTAAAATCTGCAGATGGATATTTGGAGCACTTTGAGGCCTATGCTGGGAAATGGAATATCTTCACCTAAAAACTAGACAGAAGCATTCTCAGAAAGTTCTTCTCGATGCGTGCATTCAACTCACAGAGTTGAACCTGTCTTCTGATAGAGCAGTGTGGAAACACTCTTTTTGTGAAATCTGCAAGTGGATATTTCCAGCGATTTGTGGCCTATGCAAGGAAAAGGAAATATCTTCACACAAAAACTAGACAGCAGCATTCTCAGAAACTTCTTTGTGAGGACTGCATTCAACTCACACACTTGAACGTTCCTTTTGATAGAAGAGTTTGGAAACACTCCTTCAGTACAATCTGCAAGTGTTTATTCGGAGCGCTTTGGGGCCTAGGTTGGAAAAGGAAATATCTCCACATAAAAACTAGAAAGCAGCACTCTCAGAAACTGCTTTGTGATGAGTGCATTCTACTCACAGACTTGAACTTTCCTTTTGATAGAACAGTTTTGAAACACTCCTTTTGTAGAATCTGCAAGTGTTTATTGGGAGCCCTTTGAGGCTTACGCTGGAAAAGGATATATCTTCACATTAACACTAGACAGCAGCATTGTCAGAAACCTCTTAGAGATGAGTGCATTCAACTCACAGACTTGAACGTTCCCTTTGATAGAGCAGTTTTGAAACACTCCTTTTGTAGAATCTTCAAGTGTTTATTCGGAGCCCTTTGAGGCTTATGCTGGAAAAGGTTATATCTTCACATAAACACTAGACAGAAGCTTTCTCGGAAACTTCTTTGTAAACAGTGCATTCAACTCACAGATTTGAACCTACCAATCGATAGAGAAGTTTCGAAACACCCTTTTTATAGGATCTGCAAGTGAATATTTGGAGAGATTTGAGGCCTATGCTTTAAATGGAAACATCTTCTCATGAAAACTAGACAGAAGCATTCTCAGAAACGTCTTCGTGATGAGTGCATTCAACTCACAGACTTGAAGCTTCCTTTTGAAAGAGCAGTTTTGGAACACTCTTCTGTAAGATCTGCAAGTGGATATATGGAGCGCTTTGAGGCCTATGCTGGAAAAGGAAATATCCTCACATAAAAACTGGACAGAAGCATTCTCAGAAACTTCTTTGTGATGTGGGCGTTGAACTCACGGAGTTGAACCTTTCTTTGGATAGAGAAGTTTTGAAACACTCTTTTAGTAGAATCTTCATGTGGATGGATGGAGTGCTTTGAGGCCTATCCTGGAAAAGGAAATATCTTCACGTAGAAACTAGACAAAAGCATTCTCAGAAAGTTCCCTGTGCTTTGGGCATTCAACTCACAGAGTTCTACCTGCCTTTGGATAGAGCAGTTCTGAAACCCTCTTTTTGTAGAATCTGCAAGTGGATATTTGGAGCGCTTTGAGGCCTATGCTGCAAAAGGAAATATCATTGCATAAAAGCTAGATGGAAGCATTCTCAGAAACTTCTTTGTGATGAGTGCATTCAACTCACAGAGTTGAACCTTCCTTTTGATAGACCAGTTTTGAAACACTGTTTTTGTAGAATCCGCAAGTGGATATTTGGAGCTCCTTGAGGCTTATGCTGGAAAAGGAGATATCTTCATATACAAACTAGACAGAAGCATTTTCAGAAACATCTATGTCATGTGGGGATTGAACTCACAGAGTTGAACATTCCTTTTCGTGGAGCAGTTCTGCAACACTCTTTTTGTGGAGACTGCCAGTGGATATTTGGTGCGATTGCGGCATCTAGCGGAAAAGGAAATACATGCAGATGAAAACTGGGTAGAATCATTCTGAGAAACCGTTTTCTGATGAGGGCATTCAACTCACAGACTTGAACCTTCGTTTTCAAAGAGCAGTTTTGAAACACTGTTTTCGTAGAATCCGCAAGTGGATATTTGGGGCGCTTTGAGTCCCATGCTGGGAAATGAAATCTCTTCACCTAAAAACTAGACAGAAGCCTTCTCAGAAACTTCTTCACGATATGTGCATCCAACTCACAGAGTTGAACCTCTCTTTTCACAGAGCAGTTTTGAAACACACTTTTGGTAAAATCTGCAAGTGGATATTTGGAGCGATTTCAGGCCTATGCTAGAAAAGGAAATATCTTCACACAAATACTAGACAGAAGCATTCTCAGAAACTTCTGTGTGATGAGTGCATTCAATTCACAGACTTGAACGTTCCTTTTGACGGAACAGTTTTGAAACACTCCTTTGGCAGGATCTGCAAGTGTTTATTTGGAGCGCTTTGAGGCCTATGTTGGGAAAGGAAATATCCTCACCTAAAAACTAGAGAGAAGCATTCTCAGAAACTTCTTTGTGGTGATTGCATTCTACTCACAGAGTTGAACCTTCCTTTTGATAGAACAGTTTCGAAACACTCTTTTTGTAGAATCTGCAAGTGGATATTGGGAGCGCTTTGAGGCCTATGCTGGGAAATGAAATATCTTCACCTGAAAACTAGACAGAAGCATTCTGAGAAACTTCTTTGTGATGAGTGCATTCAACTCACAGACTTGAACGTTCCTTTTGACAGAACAGTTTTGAAACACTAAGTTTGTAGCATCCGCAAGTGTTTATTCGGAGCACCTTGAGGCCTATGTTGGAAAAGGGAATATCTTCCCATAAAAACTAGAGAGAAGCATTCTCAGAAACTTCTTTGTGATGAGTGCATTCAACTCACAGAGTTGAACCTACTAATTGACAGAGAAGTTTGGAAACACTCTGTTTGTAGAATCTGCAAGTGGATATTTGTTGCGCTTTGAGGCCTATGCTGGAAAAGGAAATATCTTCACATAAAAACTAGACAGAAGCATTCTCAGAAAGTTCCTTGTGCTGAGTGCATTCAACTCACAGACTTGAACCTTCTTTTTGAAAGAGCAGTTTTGAAAGACTCTTTTTGTAAAATCTGCAGATGGATATTTGGAGCACTTTGAGGCCTATGCTGGGAAATGGAATATCTTCACCTAAAAACTAGACAGAAGCATTCTCAGAAAGTTCTTCTCGATGCGTGCATTCAACTCACAGAGTTGAACCTGTCTTCTGATAGAGCAGTGTGGAAACACTCTTTTTGTGAAATCTGCAAGTGGATATTTCCAGCGATTTGTGGCCTATGCAAGGAAAAGGAAATATCTTCACACAAAAACTAGACAGCAGCATTCTCAGAAACTTCTTTGTGAGGACTGCATTCAACTCACACACTTGAACGTTCCTTTTGATAGAAGAGTTTGGAAACACTCCTTCAGTACAATCTGCAAGTGTTTATTCGGAGCGCTTTGGGGCCTAGGTTGGAAAAGGAAATATCTCCACATAAAAACTAGAAAGCAGCACTCTCAGAAACTGCTTTGTGATGAGTGCATTCTACTCACAGACTTGAACTTTCCTTTTGATAGAACAGTTTTGAAACACTCCTTTTGTAGAATCTGCAAGTGTTTATTGGGAGCCCTTTGAGGCTTACGCTGGAAAAGGATATATCTTCACATTAACACTAGACAGCAGCATTGTCAGAAACCTCTTAGAGATGAGTGCATTCACCTCACAGACTTGAACGTTCCCTTTGATAGAGCAGTTTTGAAACACTCCTTTTGTAGAATCTTCAAGTGTTTATTCGGAGCCCTTTGAGGCTTATGCTGGAAAAGGTTATATCTTCACATAAACACTAGACAGAAGCTTTCTCGGAAACTTCTTTGTAAACAGTGCATTCAACTCACAGATTTGAACCTACCAATCGATAGAGAAGTTTCGAAACACCCTTTTTATAGGATCTGCAAGTGAATATTTGGAGAGATTTGAGGCCTATGCTTTAAATGGAAACATCTTCTCATGAAAACTAGACAGAAGCATTCTCAGAAACGTCTTCGTGATGAGTGCATTCAACTCACAGACTTGAAGCTTCCTTTTGAAAGAGCAGTTTTGGAACACTCTTCTGTAAGATCTGCAAGTGGATATATGGAGCGCTTTGAGGCCTATGCTGGAAAAGGAAATATCCTCACATAAAAACTGGACAGAAGCATTCTCAGAAACTTCTTTGTGATGTGGGCGTTGAACTCACGGAGTCGAACCTTTCTTTGGATAGAGAAGTTTTGAACCACTCTTTTAGTAGAATCTTCACGTGGATGGATGGAGTGCTTTGAGGCCTATCCTGGAAAAGGAAATATCTTCACGTAGAAACTAGACAAAAGCATTCTCAGAAAGTTCCCTGTGCTTTGTGCATTCAACTCACAGAGTTCTACCTGCCTTTGGATAGAGCAGTTCTGAAACCCTCTTTTTGTAGAATCTGCAAGTGGATATTTGGAGCGCTTTGAGGCCTATGCTGCAAAAGGAAATATCATTGCATAAAAGCTAGATGGAAGCATTCTCAGAAACTTCTTTGTGATGAGTGCATTCAACTCACAGAGTTGAACCTTCCTTTTGATAGACCAGTTTTGAAACACTGTTTTTGTAGAATCCGCAAGTGGATATTTGGAGCTCCTTGAGGCTTATGCTGGAAAAGGAGATATCTTCATATACAAACTAGACAGAAGCATTTTCAGAAACATCTATGTCATGTGGGGATTGAACTCACAGAGTTGAACATTCCTTTTCATGGAGCAGTTCTGCAACACTCTTTTTGTGGAAACTGCCAGTGGATATCGGGTGCGATGGCGGCATCTATCGGAAAAGGAAATACATGCAGATGAAAACTGGGTAGAATCATTCTGAGAAACTGTTTTCTGATGAGGGCATTCAACTCACAGACTTGAACCTTCGTTTTCAAAGAGCAGTTTTGAAACACTGTTTTCGTAGAATCCGCAAGTGGATATTTGGGGCGCTTTGAGTCCTATGCTGGGAAATGAAATCTCTTCACCTAAAAACTAGACAGAAGCCTTCTCAGAAACTTCTTCACGATATGTGCATTCAACTCACAGAGTTGAACCTTTCTTTTCACAGAGCAGTTTTGAAACACACTTTTGGTAAAATCTGCAAGTGGATATTTGGAGCGATTTCAGGCCAATGCTAGAAAAGGAAATATCTTCACACAAATACTAGACAGAAGCATTCTCAGAAACTTCTGTGTGATGAGTGCATTCAATTCACAGACTTGAACGTTCCTTTTGACGGAACAGTTTTGAAACACTCCTTTGGCAGGATCTGCAAGTGTTTATTTGGAGCGCTTTGAGGCCTATGTTGGAAAAGGAAATATCCTCACCTAAAAACTAGACAGAAGCATTCTCAGAAACTTCTTTGTGGTGATTGCATTCTACTCACAGAGTTGAACCTTCCTTTTGATAGAAAAGTTTCGAAACACTCTTTTTGTAGAATCTGCAAGTGGATATTTGGAGCGCTTTGAGGCCTATGCTGGGAAATGAAATATCTTCACCTGAAAACTAGACAGAAGCACTCTGAGAAACTTCTTTGTGATGAGTGCATTCAACTCACAGACTTGAACGTTCCTTTTGACAGAACAGTTTTGAAACACTAAGTTTGTAGCATCCGCAATTGTTTATTCGGAGCACCTTGAGGCCTATGTTGGAAAAGGGAATATCTTCCCATAAAAACTAGAGAGAAGCCTTCTCAGAAACTTCTTTGTGATGAGTGCATGCAACTCACAGAGTTGAACCTACTAATTGACAGAGAAGTTTGGAAGCACTCTGTTTGTAGAATCTGCAAGTGGATATTTGTTGCGCTTTGAGGCCTATGCTGGAAAAGGAAATATCTTCACATAAAAACTAGACAGAAGCATTCTCAGAAAGTTCCTTGTGCTGAGTGCATTCAACTCACAGACTTGAACCTTCTTTTTGAAAGAGCAGTTTTGAAAGACTCTTTTTGTAAAATCTGCAGATGGATATTTGGAGCACTTTGAGGCCTATGCTGGGAAATGGAATATCTTCACCTAAAAACTAGACAGAAGCATTCTCAGAAAGTTCTTCTCGATGCGTGCATTCAACTCACAGAGTTGAACCTGTCTTCTGATAGAGCAGTGTGGAAACACTCTTTTTGTGAAATCTGCATGTGGATATTTCCAGCGATTTGAGGCCTATGCAAGGAAAAGGAAATATCTTCACACAAAACCTAGACAGCAGCATTCTCAGAAACTCCTTTGTGAGGACTGCATTCAACTCACACACTTGAACGTTACTTTTGATAGAAGAGCTTGGAAACACTCCTTCAGTACAATCTGCAAGTGTTTATTCGGAGCCCTTTGGGGCCTATGTTGGAAAAGGAACTATCTCCACATAAAAACTAGAAAGCAGCACTCTCAGAAACTACTTTGTGATGAGTGCATTCTACTCACAGACTTGAACTTTCCTTTTGATAGAACAGTTTTGAAACACTCCTTTTGTAGAATCTGCAAGTGTTTATTGGGAGCCCTTTGAGGCTTACGCTGGAAAAGGATATATCTTCACATTAACACTAGACAGCAGCATTGTCAGAAACCTCTTAGAGATGAGTGCATTCACCTCACAGACTTGAACGTTCCCTTTGATAGAGCAGTTTTGAAACACTCCTTTTGTAGAATCTTCAAGTGTTTATTCGGAGCCCTTTGAGGCTTATGCTGGAAAAGGTTATATCTTCACATAAACACTAGACAGAAGCTTTCTCGGAAACTCCTTTGTAAAGAGTGCATTCAACTCACAGATTTGAACCTACCAATCGATAGAGAAGTTTCGAAACACCCTTTTTATAGGATCTGCAAGTGAATATTTGGAGAGATTTGTGGCCTATGCTTTAAATGGAAACATCTTCTCATGAAAACTAGACAGAAGCATTCTCAGAAACGTCTTCGTGATGAGTGCATTCAACTCACAGACTTGAAGCTTCCTTTTGAAAGAGCAGTTTTGGAACACTCTTCTGTAAGATCTGCAAGTGGATATATGGAGCGCTTTGAGGCCTATGCTGGAAAAGGAAATATCCTCACATAAAAACTGGACAGAAGCATTCTCAGAAACTTCTTTGTGATGTGGGCGTTGAACTCACGGAGTTGAACCTTTCTTTGGATAGAGAAGTTTTGAACCACTCTTTTAGTAGAATCTTCATGTGGATGGATGGAGTGCTTTGAGGCCTATCCTGGAAAAGGAAATATCTTCACGTAGAAACTAGACAAAAGCATTCTCAGAAAGTTCCCTGTGCTTTGTGCATTCAACTCACAGAGTTCTACCTGCCTTTGGATAGAGCAGTTCTGAAACCCTCTTTTTGTAGAATCTGCAAGTGGATATTTGGAGCGCTTTGAGGCCTATGCTGCAAAAGGAAATATCATTGCATAAAAGCTAGATGGAAGCCTTCTCAGAAACTTCTTTGTGATGAGTGCATTCAACTCACAGAGTTGAACCTTCCTTTTGATAGACCAGTTTTGAAACACTGTTTTTGTAGAATCCGCAAGTGGATATTTGGAGCTCCTTGAGGCTTATGCTGGAAAAGGAGATATCTTCATATACAAACTAGACAGAAGCATTTTCAGAAACATCTATGTCATGTGGGGATTGAACTCACAGGGTTGAACATTCCTTTTCATGGAGCAGTTCTGCAACACTCTTTTTGTGGAAACTGCCAGTGGATATTTGGTGCGATTGCGGCATCTAGCGGAAAAGGAAATACATGCAGATGAAAACTGGGTAGAATCATTCTGAGAAACCGTTTTCTGATGAGGGCATTCAACTCACAGACTTGAACCTTCGTTTTCAAAGAGCAGTTTTGAAACACTGTTTTCGTAGAATCCGCAAGTGGATATTTGGGGCGCTTTGAGTCCTATGCTGGGAAATGAAATCTCTTCACCTAAAAACTAGACAGAAGCCTTCTCAGAAACTTCTTCACGATATGTGCATCCAACTCACAGAGTTGAACCTTTCTTTTCACAGAGCAGTTTTGAAACACACTTTTGGTAAAATCTGCAAGTGGATATTTGGAGCGATTTCAGGCCTATGCTAGAAAAGGAAATATCTTCACACAAATACTAGACAGAAGCATTCTCAGAAACTTCTGTGTGATGAGTGCATTCAATTCACAGGCTTGAACGTTCCTTTTGACGGAACAGTTTTGAAACACTCCTTTGGCAGGATCTGCAAGTGTTTATTTGGAGCGCTTTGAGGCCTATGTTGGAAAAGGAAATATCCTCACCTAAAAACTAGAGAGAAGCATTCTCAGAAACTTCTTTGTGGTGATTGCATTCTACTCACAGAGTTGAACCTTCCTTTTGATAGAACAGTTTCGAAACACTCTTTTTGTAGAATCTGCAAGTGGATATTTGGAGCGCTTTGAGGCCTATGCTGGGAAATGAAATATCTTCACCTGAAAACTAGACAGAAGCATTCTGAGAAACTTCTTTGTGATGAGTGCATTCAACTCACAGACTTGAACGTTCCTTTTGACAGAACAGTTTTGAAACACTAAGTTTGTAGCATCCGCAAGTGTTTATTCGGAGCACCTTGAGGCCTATGTTGGAAAAGGGAATATCTTCCCATAAAAACTAGAGAGAAGCATTCCCAGAAACTTCTTTGTGATGAGTGCATTCAACTCACAGAGTTGAACCTACTAATTGACAGAGAAGTTTGGAAACACTCTGTTTGTAGAATCTGCAAGTGGATATTTGTTGCGCTTTGAGGCCTATGCTGGAAAAGGAAATATCTTCACATAAAAACTAGACAGAAGCATTCTCAGAAAGTTCCTTGTGCTGAGTGCATTCAACTCACAGACTTGAACCTTCTTTTTGAAAGAGCAGTTTTGAAAGACTCTTTTTGTAAAATCTGCAGATGGATATTTGGAGCACTTTGAGGCCTATGCTGGGAAATGGAATATCTTCACCTAAAAACTAGACAGAAGCATTCTCAGAAAGTTCTTCTCGATGCGTGCATTCAACTCACAGAGTTGAACCTGTCTTCTGATAGAGCAGTGTGGAAACACTCTTTTTGTGAAATCTGCAAGTGGATATTTCCAGCGATTTGTGGCCTATGCAAGGAAAAGGAAATATCTTCACACAAAAACTAGACAGCAGCATTCTCAGAAACTTCTTTGTGAGGACTGCATTCAACTCACACACTTGAACGTTCCTTTTGATAGAAGAGTTTGGAAACACTCCTTCAGTACAATCTGCAAGTGTTTATTCGGAGCGCTTTGGGGCCTAGGTTGGAAAAGGAAATATCTCCACATAAAAACTAGAAAGCAGCACTCTCAGAAACTGCTTTGTGATGAGTGCATTCTACTCACAGACTTGAACTTTCCTTTTGATAGAACAGTTTTGAAACACTCCTTTTGTAGAATCTGCAAGTGTTTATTGGGAGCCCTTTGAGGCTTACGCTGGAAAAGGATATATCTTCACATTAACACTAGACAGCAGCATTGTCAGAAACCTCTTAGAGATGAGTGCATTCACCTCACAGACTTGAACGTTCCCTTTGATAGAGCAGTTTTGAAACACTCCTTTTGTAGAATCTTCAAGTGTTTATTCGGAGCCCTTTGAGGCTTATGCTGGAAAAGGTTATATCTTCACATAAACACTAGACAGAAGCTTTCTCGGAAACTTCTTTGTAAACAGTGCATTCAACTCACAGATTTGAACCTACCAATCGATAGAGAAGTTTCGAAACACCCTTTTTATAGGATCTGCAAGTGAATATTTGGAGAGATTTGAGGCCTATGCTTTAAATGGAAACATCTTCTCATGAAAACTAGACAGAAGCATTCTCAGAAACGTCTTCGTGATGAGTGCATTCAACTCACAGACTTGAAGCTTCCTTTTGAAAGAGCAGTTTTGGAACACTCTTCTGTAAGATCTGCAAGTGGATATATGGAGCGCTTTGAGGCCTATGCTGGAAAAGGAAATATCCTCACATAAAAACTGGACAGAAGCATTCTCAGAAACTTCTTTGTGATGTGGGCGTTGAACTCACGGAGTTGAACCTTTCTTTGGATAGAGAAGTTTTGAACCACTCTTTTAGTAGAATCTTCATGTGGATGGATGGAGTGCTTTGAGGCCTATCCTGGAAAAGGAAATATCTTCACGTAGAAACTAGACAAAAGCATTCTCAGAAAGTTCCCTGTGCTTTGTGCATTCAACTCACAGAGTTCTACCTGCCTTTGGATAGAGCAGTTCTGAAACCCTCTTTTTGTAGAATCTGCAAGTGGATATTTGGAGCGCTTTGAGGCCTATGCTGTAAAAGGAAATATCATTGCATAAAAGCTAGATGGAAGCCTTCTCAGAAACTTCTTTGTGATGAGTGCATTCAACTCACAGAGTTGAACCTTCCTTTTGATAGACCAGTTTTGAAACACTGTTTTTGTAGAATCCGCAAGTGGATATTTGGAGCTCCTTGAGGCTTATGCTGGAAAAGGAGATATCTTCATATACAAACTAGACAGAAGCATTTTCAGAAACATCTATGTCATGTGGGGATTGAACTCACAGAGTTGAACATTCCTTTTCATGGAGCAGTTCTGCAACACTCTTTTTGTGGAAACTGCCAGTGGATATTTGGTGCGATTGCGGCATCTAGCGGAAAAGGAAATACATGCAGATGAAAACTGGGTAGAATCATTCTGAGAAACCGTTTTCTGATGAGGGCATTCAACTCACAGACTTGAACCTTCGTTTTCAAAGAGCAGTTTTGAAACACTGTTTTCGTAGAATCCGCAAGTGGATATTTGGGGCGCTTTGAGTCCTATGCTGGGAAATGAAATCTCTTCACCTAAAAACTAGACAGAAGCCTTCTCAGAAACTTCTTCACGATATGTGCATCCAACTCACAGAGTTGAACCTTTCTTTTCACAGAGCAGTTTTGAAACACACTTTTGGTAAAATCTGCAAGTGGATATTTGGAGCGATTTCAGGCCTATGCTAGAAAAGGAAATATCTTCACACAAACACTAGACAGAAGCATTCTCAGAAACTTCTGTGTGATGAGTGCATTCAATTCACAGACTTGAACGTTCCTTTTGACGGAACAGTTTTGAAACACTCCTTTGGCAGGATCTGCAAGTGTTTATTTGGAGCGCTTTGAGGCCTATGTTGGGAAAGGAAATATCCTCACCTAAAAACTAGAGAGAAGCATTCTCAGAAACTTCTTTGTGGTGATTGCATTCTACTCACAGAGTTGAACCTTCCTTTTGATAGAACAGTTTCGAAGCACTCTTTTTGTAGAATCTGCAAGTGGATATTTGGAGCGCTTTGAGGCCTATGCTGGGAAATGAAATATCTTCACCTGAAAACTAGACAGAAGCATTCTGAGAAACTTCTTTGTGATGAGTGCATTCAACTCACAGACTTGAACGTTCCTTTTGACAGAACAGTTTTGAAACACTAAGTTTGTAGCATCCGCAAGTGTTTATTCGGAGCACCTTGAGGCCTATGTTGGAAAAGGGAATATCTTCCCATAAAAACTAGAGAGAAGCATTCTCAGAAACTTCTTTGTGATGAGTGCATTCAACTCACAGAGTTGAACCTACTAATTGACAGAGAAGTTTGGAAACACTCTGTTTGTAGAATCTGCAAGTGGATATTTGTTGCGCTTTGAGGCCTATGCTGGAAAAGGAAATATCTTCACATAAAAACTAGACAGAAGCATTCTCAGAAAGTTCCTTGTGCTGAGTGCATTCAACTCACAGACTTGAACCTTCTTTTTGAAAGAGCAGTTTTGAAAGACTCTTTTTGTAAAATCTGCAGATGGATATTTGGAGCACTTTGAGGCCTATGCTGGGAAATGGAATATCTTCACCTAAAAACTAGACAGAAGCATTCTCAGAAAGTTCTTCTCGATGCGTGCATTCAACTCACAGAGTTGAACCTGTCTTCTGATAGAGCAGTGTGGAAACACTCTTTTTGTGAAATCTGCAAGTGGATATTTCCAGCGATTTGTGGCCTATGCAAGGAAAAGGAAATATCTTCACACAAAAACTAGACAGCAGCATTCTCAGAAACTTCTTTGTGAGGACTGCATTCAACTCACACACTTGAACGTTCCTTTTGATAGAAGAGTTTGGAAACACTCCTTCAGTACAATCTGCAAGTGTTTATTCGGAGCGCTTTGGGGCCTAGGTTGGAAAAGGAAATATCTCCACATAAAAACTAGAAAGCAGCACTCTCAGAAACTGCTTTGTGATGAGTGCATTCTACTCACAGACTTGAACTTTCCTTTTGATAGAACAGTTTTGAAACACTCCTTTTGTAGAATCTGCAAGTGTTTATTGGGAGCCCTTTGAGGCTTACGCTGGAAAAGGATATATCTTCACATTAACACTAGACAGCAGCATTGTCAGAAACCTCTTAGAGATGAGTGCATTCACCTCACAGACTTGAACGTTCCCTTTGATAGAGCAGTTTTGAAACACTCCTTTTGTAGAATCTTCAAGTGTTTATTCGGAGCCCTTTGAGGCTTATGCTGGAAAAGGTTATATCTTCACATAAACACTAGACAGAAGCTTTCTCGGAAACTTCTTTGTAAAGAGGGCATTTAACTCACAGATTTGAACCTACCAATCGATAGAGAAGTTTCGAAACACCCTTTTTATAGGATCTGCAAGTGAATATTTGGAGAAATTTGAGGCCTATGCTTTAAATGGAAACATCTTCTCATGAAAACTAGACAGAAGCATTCTCAGAAACGTCTTCGTGATGAGTGCATTCAACTCACAGACTTGAAGCTTCCTTTTGAAAGAGCAGTTTTGGAACACTCTTCTGTAAGATCTGCAAGTGGATATATGGAGCGCTTTGAGGCCTATGCTGGAAAAGGAAATATCCTCACATAAAAACTGGACAGAAGCATTCTCAGAAACTTCTTTGTGATGTGGGCGTTGAACTCACGGAGCTGAACCTTTCTTTGGATAGAGAAGTTTTGAACCACTCTTTTAGTAGAATCTTCATGTGGATGGATGGAGTGCTTTGAGGCCTATCCTGGAAAAGGAAATATCTTCACGTAGAAACTAGACAAAAGCATTCTCAGAAAGTTCCCTGTGCTTTGTGCATTCAACTCACAGAGTTCTACCTGCCTTTGGATAGAGCAGTTCTGAAACCCTCTTTTTGTAGAATCTGCAAGTGGATATTTGGAGCGCTTTGAGGCCTATGCTGCAAAAGGAAATATCATTGCATAAAAGCTAGATGGAAGCATTCTCAGAAACTCCTTTGTGATGAG
Source organism: Pongo pygmaeus (assembly GCF_028885625.2). Classification (NCBI taxonomy): domain Eukaryota; kingdom Metazoa; phylum Chordata; class Mammalia; order Primates; family Hominidae; genus Pongo; species Pongo pygmaeus. Next base: position 42,542,634 of record NC_072392.2, read on the forward strand.
TGCATTCAACTCACAGAGTTGAACCTTCCTTTTGATAGACCAGTTTTGAAACACTGTTTTTGTAGAATCCGCAAGTGGATATTTGGAGCTCCTTGAGGCTTATGCTGGAAAAGGAGATATCTTCATATACAAACTAGACAGAAGCATTTTCAGAAACATCTATGTCATGTGGGGATTGAACTCACAGAGTTGAACATTCCTTTTCATGGAGCAGTTCTGCAACACTCTTTTTGTGGAAACTGCCAGTGGATATAGGGTGCGATGGCGGCATCTAGCGGAAAAGGAAATACATGCAGATGAAAACTGGGTAGAATCATTCTGAGAAACCGTTTTCTGATGAGGGCATTCAACTCACAGACTTGAACCTTCGTTTTCAAAGAGCAGTTTTGAAACACTGTTTTCGTAGAATCCGCAAGTGGATATTTGGGGCGCTTTGAGTCCTATGCTGGGAAATGAAATCTCTTCACCTAAAAACTAGACAGAAGCCTTCTCAGAAACTTCTTCACGATATGTGCATCCAACTCACAGAGTTGAACCTTTCTTTTCACAGAGCAGTTTTGAAACACACTTTTGGTAAAATCTGCAAGTGGATATTTGGAGCGATTTCAGGCCTATGCTAGAAAAGGAAATATCTTCACACAAATACTAGACAGAAGCATTCTCAGAAACTTCTGTGTGATGAGTGCCTTCAATTCACAGACTTGAACGTTCCTTTTGACGGAACAGTTTTGAAACACTCCTTTGGCAGGATCTGCAAGTGTTTATTTGGAGCGCTTTGAGGCCTATGTTGGGAAAGGAAATATCCTCACCTAAAAACTAGAGAGAAGCATTCTCAGAAACTTCTTTGTGGTGATTGCATTCTACTCACAGAGTTGAACCTTCCTTTTGATAGAACAGTTTCGAAACACTCTTTTTGTAGAATCTGCAAGTGGATATTGGGAGCGCTTTGAGGCCTATGCTGGGAAATGAAATATCTTCACCTGAAAACTAGACAGAAGCATTCTGAGAAACTTCTTTGTGATGAGTGCATTCAACTCACAGACTTGAACGTTCCTTTTGACAGAACAGTTTTGAAACACTAAGTTTGTAGCATCCGCAAGTGTTTATTCGGAGCACCTTGAGGCCTATGTTGGAAAAGGGAATATCTTCCCATAAAAACTAGAGAGAAGCATTCTCAGAAACTTCTTTGTGATGAGTGCATTCAACTCACAGAGTTGAACCTACTAATTGACAGAGAAGTTTGGAAACACTCTGTTTGTAGAATCTGCAAGTGGATATTTGTTGCGCTTTGAGGCCTATGCTGGAAAAGGAAATATCTTCACATAAAAACTAGACAGAAGCATTCTCAGAAAGTTCCTTGTGCTGAGTGCATTCAACTCACAGACTTGAACCTTCTTTTTGAAAGAGCAGTTTTGAAAGACTCTTTTTGTAAAATCTGCAGATGGATATTTGGAGCACTTTGAGGCCTATGCTGGGAAATGGAATATCTTCACCTAAAAACTAGACAGAAGCATTCTCAGAAAGTTCTTCTCGATGCGTGCATTCAACTCACAGAGTTGAACCTGTCTTCTGATAGAGCAGTGTGGAAACACTCTTTCTGTGAAATCTGCAAGTGGATATTTCCAGCGATTTGTGGCCTATGCAAGGAAAAGGAAATATCTTCACACAAAAACTAGACAGCAGCATTCTCAGAAACTTCTTTGTGAGGACTGCATTCAACTCACACACTTGAAAGTTCCTTTTGATAGAAGAGTTTGGAAACACTCCTTCAGTACAATCTGCAAGTGTTTATTCGGAGCGCTTTGGGGCCTAGGTTGGAAAAGGAAATATCTCCACATAAAAACTAGAAAGCAGCACTCTCAGAAACTGCTTTGTGATGAGTGCATTCTACTCACAGACTTGAACTTTCCTTTTGATAGAACAGTTTTGAAACACTCCTTTTGTAGAATCTGCAAGTGTTTATTGGGAGCCCTTTGAGGCTTACGCTGGAAAAGGATATATCTTCACATTAACACTAGACAGCAGCATTGTCAGAAACCTCTTAGAGATGAGTGCATTCACCTCACAGACTTGAACGTTCCCTTTGATAGAGCAGTTTTGAAACACTCCTTTTGTAGAATCTTCAAGTGTTTATTCGGAGCCCTTTGAGGCTTATGCTGGAAAAGGTTATATCTTCACATAAACACTAGACAGAAGCTTTCTCGGAAACTTCTTTGTATAGAGTGCATTTACCTCACAGATTTGAACCTACCAATCGATAGAGAAGTTTCGAAACACCCTTTTTATAGGATCTGCAAGTGAATATTTGGAGAGATTTGAGGCCTATGCTTTAAATGGAAACATCTTCTCATGAAAACTAGACAGAAGCATTCTCAGAAACGTCTTCGTGATGAGTGCATTCAACTCACAGACTTGAAGCTTCCTTTTGAAAGAGCAGTTTTGGAACACTCTTCTGTAAGATCTGCAAGTGGATATATGGAGCGCTTTGAGGCCTATGCTGGAAAAGGAAATATCCTCACATAAAAACTGGACAGAAGCATTCTCAGAAACTTCTTTGTGATGTGGGCGTTGAACTCACGGAGCTGAACCTTTCTTTGGATAGAGAAGTTTTGAACCACTCTTTTAGTAGAATCTTCATGTGGATGGATGGAGTGCTTTGAGGCCTATCCTGGAAAAGGAAATATCTTCACGTAGAAACTAGACAAAAGCATTCTCAGAAAGTTCCCTGTGCTTTGTGCATTCAACTCATAGAGTTCTACCTGCCTTTGGATAGAGCAGTTCTGAAACCCTCTTTTTGTAGAATCTGCAAGTGGATATTTGGAGCGCTTTGAGGCCTATGCTGCAAAAGGAAATATCATTGCATAAAAGCTAGATGGAAGCATTCTCAGAAACTCCTTTGTGATGATTGCATTCAACTCACAGAGTTGAACCTTCCTTTTGATAGACCAGTTTTGAAACACTGTTTTTGTAGAATCCGCAAGTGGATATTTGGAGCTCCTTGAGGCTTATGCTGGAAAAGGAGATATCTTCATATACAAACTAGACAGAAGCATTTTCAGAAACATCTATGTCATGTGGGGATTGAACTCACAGAGTTGAACATTCCTTTTCATGGAGCAGTTCTGCAACACTCTTTTTGTGGAAACTGCCAGTGGATATAGGGTGCGATGGCGGCATCTAGCGGAAAAGGAAATACATGCAGATGAAAACTGGGTAGAATCATTCTGAGAAACCGTTTTCTGATGAGGGCATTCAACTCACAGACTTGAACCTTCGTTTTCAAAGAGCAGTTTTGAAACACTGTTTTCGTAGAATCCGCAAGTGGATATTTGGGGCGCTTTGAGTCCTATGCTGGGAAATGAAATCTCTTCACCTAAAAACTAGACAGAAGCCTTCTCAGAAACTTCTTCACGATATGTGCATCCAACTCACAGAGTTGAACCTTTCTTTTCACAGAGCAGTTTTGAAACACACTTTTGGTAAAATCTGCAAGTGGATATTTGGAGCGATTTCAGGCCTATGCTAGAAAAGGAAATATCTTCACACAAATACTAGACAGAAGCATTCTCAGAAACTTCTGTGTGATGAGTGCCTTCAATTCACAGACTTGAACGTTCCTTTTGACGGAACAGTTTTGAAACACTCCTTTGGCAGGATCTGCAAGTGTTTATTTGGAGCGCTTTGAGGCCTATGTTGGGAAAGGAAATATCCTCACCTAAAAACTAGAGAGAAGCATTCTCAGAAACTTCTTTGTGGTGATTGCATTCTACTCACAGAGTTGAACCTTCCTTTTGATAGAACAGTTTCGAAACACTCTTTTTGTAGAATCTGCAAGTGGATATTGGGAGCGCTTTGAGGCCTATGCTGGGAAATGAAATATCTTCACCTGAAAACTAGACAGAAGCATTCTGAGAAACTTCTTTGTGATGAGTGCATTCAACTCACAGACTTGAACGTTCCTTTTGACAGAACAGTTTTGAAACACTAAGTTTGTAGCATCCGCAAGTGTTTATTCGGAGCACCTTGAGGCCTATGAGGGAAAAGGGAATATCTTCCCATAAAAACTAGAGAGAAGCATTCTCAGAAACTTCTTTGTGATGAGTGCATTCAACTCACAGAGTTGAACCTACTAATTGACAGAGAAGTTTGGAAACACTCTGTTTGTAGAATCTGCAAGTGGATATTTGTTGCGCTTTGAGGCCTATGCTGGAAAAGGAAATATCTTCACATAAAAACTAGACAGAAGCATTCACAGAAAGTTCCTTGTGCTGAGTGCATTCAACTCACAGACTTGAACCTTCTTTTTGAAAGAGCAGTTTTGAAAGACTCTTTTTGTAAAATCTGCAGATGGATATTTGGAGCACTTTGAGGCCTATGCTGGGAAATGGAATATCTTCACTTAAAAACTAGACAGAAGCATTCTCAGAAAGTTCTTCTCGATGCGTTCATTCAACTCACAGAGTTGAACCTGTCTTCTGATAGAGCAGTGTGGAAACACTCTTTTTGTGAAATCTGCAAGTGGATATTTCCAGCGATTTGTGGCCTATGCAAGGAAAAGGAAATATCTTCACACAAAAACTAGACAGCAGCATTCTCAGAAACTTCTTTGTGAGGACTGCATTCAACTCACACACTTGAACGTTCCTTTTGATAGAAGAGTTTGGAAACACTCCTTCAGTACAATCTGCAAGTGTTTATTCGGAGCGCTTTGGGGCCTAGGTTGGAAAAGGAAATATCTCCACATAAAAACTAGAAAGCAGCACTCTCAGAAACTGCTTTGTGATGAGTGCATTCTACTCACAGACTTGAACTTTCCTTTTGATAGAACAGTTTTGAAACACTCCTTTTGTAGAATCTGCAAGTGTTTATTGGGAGCCCTTTGAGGCTTACGCTGGAAAAGGATATATCTTCACATTAACACTAGACAGCAGCATTCTCAGAAACCTCTTAGAGATGAGTGCATTCACCTCACAGACTTGAACGTTCCCTTTGATAGAACAGTTTTGAAACACTCCTTTTGTAGAATCTTCAAGTGTTTATTCGGAGCCCTTTGAGGCTTATGCTGGAAAAGGTTATATCTTCACATAAACACTAGACAGAAGCTTTCTCGGAAACTTCTTTGTAAACAGTGCATTCAACTCACAGATTTGAACCTACCAATCGATAGAGAAGTTTTGAAACACCCTTTTTATAGGATCTGCAAGTGAATATTTGGAGAGATTTGAGGCCTATGCTTTAAATGGAAACATCTTCTCATGAAAACTAGACAGAAGCATTCTCAGAAACGTCTTCGTGATGAGTGCATTCAACTCACAGACTTGAAGCTTCCTTTTGAAAGAGCAGTTTTGGAACACTCTTCTGTAAGATCTGCAAGTGGATATATGGAGCGCTTTGAGGCCTATGCTGGAAAAGGAAATATCCACACATAAAAACTGGACAGAAGCATTCTCAGAAACTTCTTTGTGATGTGGGCGTTGAACTCACGGAGTTGAACCTTTCTTTGGATAGAGAAGTTTTGAAACACTCTTTTAGTAGAATCTTCATGTGGATGGATGGAGTGCTTTGAGGCCTATCCTGGAAAAGGAAATATCTTCACGTAGAAACTAGACAAAAGCATTCTCAGAAAGTTCCCTGTGCTTTGGGCATTCAACTCACAGAGTTCTACCTGCCTTTGGATAGAGCAGTTCTGAAACCCTCTTTTTGTAGAATCTGCAAGTGGATATTTGGAGCGCTTTGAGGCCTATGCTGCAAAAGGAAATATCATTGCATAAAAGCTAGATGGAAGCATTCTCAGAAACTTCTTTGTGATGAGTGCATTCAACTCACAGAGTTGAACCTTCCTTTTGATAGACCAGTTTTGAAACACTGTTTTTGTAGAATCCGCAAGTGGATATTTGGAGCTCCTTGAGGCTTATGCTGGAAAAGGAGATATCTTCATATACAAACTAGACAGAAGCATTTTCAGAAACATCTATGTCATGTGGGGATTGAACTCACAGAGTTGAACATTCCTTTTCGTGGAGCAGTTCTGCAACACTCTTTTTGTGGAGACTGCCAGTGGATATTTGGTGCGATTGCGGCATCTAGCGGAAAAGGAAATACATGCAGATGAAAACTGGGTAGAATCATTCTGAGAAACCGTTTTCTGATGAGGGCATTCAACTCACAGACTTGAACCTTCGTTTTCAAAGAGCAGTTTTGAAACACTGTTTTCGTAGAATCCGCAAGTGGATATTTGGGGCGCTTTGAGTCCCATGCTGGGAAATGAAATCTCTTCACCTAAAAACTAGACAGAAACCTTCTCAGAAACTTCTTCACGATATGTGCATCCAACTCACAGAGTTGAACCTTTCTTTTCACAGAGCTGTTTTGAAACACACTTTTGGTAAAATCTGCAAGTGGATATTTGGAGCGATTTCAGGCCTATGCTAGAAAAGGAAATATCTTCACACAAATACTAGACAGAAGCATTCTCAGAAACTTCTGTGTGATGAGTGCATTGAATTCACAGACTTGAACGTTCCTTTTGACGGAACAGTTTTGAAACACTCCTTTGGCAGGATCTGCAAGTGTTTATTTGGAGCGCTTTGAGGCCTATGTTGGGAAAGGAAATATCCTCACCTAAAAACTAGAGAGAAGCATTCTCAGAAACTTCTTTGTGGTGATTGCATTCTACTCACAGAGTTGAACCTTCCTTTTGATAGAACAGTTTCGAAACACTCTTTTTGTAGAATCTGCAGGTGGATATTGGGAGCGCTTTGAGGCCTATGCTGGGAAATGAAATATCTTCACCTGAAAACTAGACAGAAGCATTCTGAGAAACTTCTTTGTGATGAGTGCATTCAACTCACAGACTTGAACGTTCCTTTTGACAGAACAGTTTTGAAACACTAAGTTTGTAGCATCCGCAAGTGTTTATTCGGAGCACCTTGAGGCCTATGTTGGAAAAGGGAATATCTTCCCATAAAAACTAGAGAGAAGCATTCTCAGAAACTTCTTTGTGATGAGTGCATTCAACTCACAGAGTTGAACCTACTAATTGACAGAGAAGTTTGGAAACACTCTGTTTGTAGAATCTGCAAGTGGATATTTGTTGCGCTTTGAGGCCTATGCTGGAAAAGGAAATATCTTCACATAAAAACTAGACAGAAGCATTCTCAGAAAGTTCCTTGTGCTGAGTGCATTCAACTCACAGACTTGAACCTTCTTTTTGAAAGAGCAGTTTTGAAAGACTCTTTTTGTAAAATCTGCAGATGGATATTTGGAGCACTTTGAGGCCTATGCTGGGAAATGGAATATCTTCACCTAAAAACTAGACAGAAGCATTCTCAGAAAGTTCTTCTCGATGCGTGCATTCAACTCACAGAGTTGAACCTGTCTTCTGATAGAGCAGTGTGGAAACACTCTTTTTGTGAAATCTGCAAGTGGATATTTCCAGCGATTTGTGGCCTATGCAAGGAAAAGGAAATATCTTCACACAAAAACTAGACAGCAGCATTCTCAGAAACTTCTTTGTGAGGACTGCATTCAACTCACACACTTGAACGTTCCTTTTGATAGAAGAGTTTGGAAACACTCCTTCAGTACAATCTGCAAGTGTTTATTCGGAGCGCTTTGGGGCCTAGGTTGGAAAAGGAAATATCTCCACATAAAAACTAGAAAGCAGCACTCTCAGAAACTGCTTTGTGATGAGTGCATTCTACTCACAGACTTGAACTTTCCTTTTGATAGAACAGTTTTGAAACACTCCTTTTGTAGAATCTGCAAGTGTTTATTGGGAGCCCTTTGAGGCTTACGCTGGAAAAGGATATATCTTCACATTAACACTAGACAGCAGCATTGTCAGAAACGTCTTAGAGATGAGTGCATTCACCTCACAGACTTGAACGTTCCCTTTGATAGAGCAGTTTTGAAACACTCCTTTTGTAGAATCTTCAAGTGTTTATTCGGAGCCCTTTGAGGCTTATGCTGGAAAAGTTTATATCTTCACATAAACACTAGACAGAAGCTTTCTCGGAAACTTCTTTGTAAACAGTGCATTCAACTCACAGATTTGAACCTACCAATCGATAGAGAAGTTTCGAAACACCCTTTTTATAGGATCTGCAAGTGAATATTTGGAGAGATTTGAGGCCTATGCTTTAAATGGAAACATCTTCTCATGAAAACTAGACAGAAGCATTCTCAGAAACGTCTTCGTGATGAGTGCATTCAACTCACAGACTTGAAGCTTCCTTTTGAAAGAGCAGTTTTGGAACACTCTTCTGTAAGATCTGCAAGTGGATATATGGAGCGCTTTGAGGCCTATGCTGGAAAAGGAAATATCCTCACATAAAAACTGGACAGAAGCATTCTCAGAAACTTCTTTGTGATGTGGGCGTTGAACTCACGGAGTTGAACCTTTCTTTGGATAGAGAAGTTTTGAACCACTCTTTTAGTAGAATCTTCATGTGGATGGATGGAGTGCTTTGAGGCCTATCCTGGAAAAGGAAATATCTTCACGTAGAAACTAGACAAAAGCATTCTCAGAAAGTTCCCTGTGCTTTGGGCATTCAACTCACAGAGTTCTACCTGCCTTTGGATAGAGCAGTTCTGAAACCCTCTTTTTGTAGAATCTGCAAGTGGATATTTGGAGCGCTTTGAGGCCTATGCTGCAAAAGGAAATATCATTGCATAAAAGCTAGATGGAAGCATTCTCAGAAACTTCTTTGTGATGAGTGCATTCAACTCACAGAGTTGAACCTTCCTTTTGATAGACCAGTTTTGAAACACTGTTTTTGTAGAATCCGCAAGTGGATATTTGGAGCTCCTTGAGGCTTATGCTGGAAAAGGAGATATCTTCATATACAAACTAGACAGAAGCATTTTCAGAAACATCTATGTCATGTGGGGATTGAACTCACAGAGTTGAACATTCCTTTTCGTGGAGCAGTTCTGCAACACTCTTTTTGTGGAGACTGCCAGTGGATATTTGGTGCGATTGCGGCATCTAGCGGAAAAGGAAATACATGCAGATGAAAACTGGGTAGAATCATTCTGAGAAACTGTTTTCTGATGAGGGCATTCAACTCACAGACTTGAACCTTCGTTTTCAAAGAGCAGTTTTGAAACACTGTTTTCGTAGAATCCGCAAGTGGATATTTGGGGCGCTTTGAGTCCCATGCTGGGAAATGAAATCTCTTCACCTAAAAACTAGACAGAAGCCTTCTCAGAAACTTCTTCACGATATGTGCATCCAACTCACAGAGTTGAACCTTTCTTTTCACAGAGCAGTTTTGAAACACACTTTTGGTAAAATCTGCAAGTGGATATTTGGAGCGATTTCAGGCCTATGCTAGAAAAGGAAATATCTTCACACAAATACTAGACAGAAGCATTCTCAGAAACTTCTGTGTGATGAGTGCATTGAATTCACAGACTTGAACGTTCCTTTTGACGGAACAGTTTTGAAACACTCCTTTGGCAGGATCTGCAAGTGTTTATTTGGAGCGCTTTGAGGCCTATGTTGGGAAAGGAAATATCCTCACCTAAAAACTAGAGAGAAGCATTCTCAGAAACTTCTTTGTGGTGATTGCATTCTACTCACAGAGTTGAACCTTCCTTTTGATAGAACAGTTTCGAAACACTCTTTTTGTAGAATCTGCAGGTGGATATTGGGAGCGCTTTGAGGCCTATGCTGGGAAATGAAATATCTTCACCTGAAAACTAGACAGAAGCATTCTGAGAAACTTCTTTGTGATGAGTGCATTCAACTCACAGACTTGAACGTTCCTTTTGACAGAACAGTTTTGAAACACTAAGTTTGTAGCATCCGCAAGTGTTTATTCGGAGCACCTTGAGGCCTATGTTGGAAAAGGGAATATCTTCCCATAAAAACTAGAGAGAAGCATTCTCAGAAACTTCTTTGTGATGAGTGCATTCAACTCACAGAGTTGAACCTACTAATTGACAGAGAAGTTTGGAAACACTCTGTTTGTAGAATCTGCAAGTGGATATTTGTTGCGCTTTGAGGCCTATGCTGGAAAAGGAAATATCTTCACATAAAAACTAGACAGAAGCATTCTCAGAAAGTTCCTTGTGCTGAGTGCATTCAACTCACAGACTTGAACCTTCTTTTTGAAAGAGCAGTTTTGAAAGACTCTTTTTGTAAAATCTGCAGATGGATATTTGGAGCACTTTGAGGCCTATGCTGGGAAATGGAATATCTTCACCTAAAAACTAGACAGAAGCATTCTCAGAAAGTTCTTCTCGATGCGTGCATTCAACTCACAGAGTTGAACCTGTCTTCTGATAGAGCAGTGTGGAAACACTCTTTTTGTGAAATCTGCAAGTGGATATTTCCAGCGATTTGTGGCCTATGCAAGGAAAAGGAAATATCTTCACACAAAAACTAGACAGCAGCATTCTCAGAAACTTCTTTGTGAGGACTGCATTCAACTCACACACTTGAACGTTCCTTTTGATAGAAGAGTTTGGAAACACTCCTTCAGTACAATCTGCAAGTGTTTATTCGGAGCGCTTTGGGGCCTAGGTTGGAAAAGGAAATATCTCCACATAAAAACTAGAAAGCAGCACTCTCAGAAACTGCTTTGTGATGAGTGCATTCTACTCACAGACTTGAACTTTCCTTTTGATAGAACAGTTTTGAAACACTCCTTTTGTAGAATCTGCAAGTGTTTATTGGGAGCCCTTTGAGGCTTACGCTGGAAAAGGATATATCTTCACATTAACACTAGACAGCAGCATTGTCAGAAACCTCTTAGAGATGAGTGCATTCACCTCACAGACTTGAACGTTCCCTTTGATAGAGCAGTTTTGAAACACTCCTTTTGTAGAATCTTCAAGTGTTTATTCGGAGCCCTTTGAGGCTTATGCTGGAAAAGGTTATATCTTCACATAAACACTAGACAGAAGCTTTCTCGGAAACTTCTTTGTAAAGAGTGCATTTAACTCACAGATTTGAACCTACCAATCGATAGAGAAGTTTCGAAACACCCTTTTTATAGGATCTGCAAGTGAATATTTGGAGAGATTTGAGGCCTATGCTTTAAATGGAAACATCTTCTCATGAAAACTAGACAGAAGCATTCTCAGAAACGTCTTCGTGATGAGTGCATTCAACTCACAGACTTGAAGCTTCCTTTTGAAAGAGCAGTTTTGGAACACTCTTCTGTAAGATCTGCAAGTGGATATATGGAGCGCTTTGAGGCCTATGCTGGAAAAGGAAATATCCTCACATAAAAACTGGACAGAAGCATTCTCAGAAACTTCTTTGTGATGTGGGCGTTGAACTCACGGAGCTGAACCTTTCTTTGGATAGAGAAGTTTTGAACCACTCTTTTAGTAGAATCTTCATGTGGATGGATGGAGTGCTTTGAGGCCTATCCTGGAAAAGGAAATATCTTCACGTAGAAACTAGACAAAAGCATTCTCAGAAAGTTCCCTGTGCTTTGTGCATTCAACTCACAGAGTTCTACCTGCCTTTGGATAGAGCAGTTCTGAAACCCTCTTTTTGTAGAATCTGCAAGTGGATATTTGGAGCGCTTTGAGGCCTATGCTGCAAAAGGAAATATCATTGCATAAAAGCTAGATGGAAGCATTCTCAGAAACTCCTTTGTGATGATTGCATTCAACTCACAGAGTTGAACCTTCCTTTTGATAGACCAGTTTTGAAACACTGTTTTTGTAGAATCCGCAAGTGGATATTTGGAGCTCCTTGAGGCTTATGCTGGAAAAGGAGATATCTTCATATACAAACTAGACAGAAGCATTTTCAGAAACATCTATGTCATGTGGGGATTGAACTCACAGAGTTGAACATTCCTTTTCATGGAGCAGTTCTGCAACACTCTTTTTGTGGAAACTGCCAGTGGATATAGGGTGCGATGGCGGCATCTAGCGGAAAAGGAAATACATGCAGATGAAAACTGGGTAGAATCATTCTGAGAAACCGTTTTCTGATGAGGGCATTCAACTCACAGACTTGAACCTTCGTTTTCAAAGAGCAGTTTTGAAACACTGTTTTCGTAGAATCCGCAAGTGGATATTTGGGGCGCTTTGAGTCCTATGCTGGGAAATGAAATCTCTTCACCTAAAAACTAGACAGAAGCCTTCTCAGAAACTTCTTCACGATATGTGCATCCAACTCACAGAGTTGAACCTTTCTTTTCACAGAGCAGTTTTGAAACACACTTTTGGTAAAATCTGCAAGTGGATATTTGGAGCGATTTCAGGCCTATGCTAGAAAAGGAAATATCTTCACACAAATACTAGACAGAAGCATTCTCAGAAACTTCTGTGTGATGAGTGCCTTCAATTCACAGACTTGAACGTTCCTTTTGACGGAACAGTTTTGAAACACTCCTTTGGCAGGATCTGCAAGTGTTTATTTGGAGCGCTTTGAGGCCTATGTTGGGAAAGGAAATATCCTCACCTAAAAACTAGAGAGAAGCATTCTCAGAAACTTCTTTGTGGTGATTGCATTCTACTCACAGAGTTGAACCTTCCTTTTGATAGAACAGTTTCGAAACACTCTTTTTGTAGAATCTGCAGGTGGATATTGGGAGCGCTTTGAGGCCTATGCTGGGAAATGAAATATCTTCACCTGAAAACTAGACAGAAGCATTCTGAGAAACTTCTTTGTGATGAGTGCATTCAACTCACAGACTTGAACGTTCCTTTTGACAGAACAGTTTTGAAACACTAAGTTTGTAGCATCCGCAAGTGTTTATTCGGAGCACCTTGAGGCCTATGTTGGAAAAGGGAATATCTTCCCATAAAAACTAGAGAGAAGCATTCTCAGAAACTTCTTTGTGATGAGTGCATTCAACTCACAGAGTTGAACCTACTAATTGACAGAGAAGTTTGGAAACACTCTGTTTGTAGAATCTGCAAGTGGATATTTGTTGCGCTTTGAGGCCTATGCTGGAAAAGGAAATATCTTCACATAAAAACTAGACAGAAGCATTCTCAGAAAGTTCCTTGTGCTGAGTGCATTCAACTCACAGACTTGAACCTTCTTTTTGAAAGAGCAGTTTTGAAAGACTCTTTTTGTAAAATCTGCAGATGGATATTTGGAGCACTTTGAGGCCTATGCTGGGAAATGGAATATCTTCACCTAAAAACTAGACAGAAGCATTCTCAGAAAGTTCTTCTCGATGCGTGCATTCAACTCACAGAGTTGAACCTGTCTTCTGATAGAGCAGTGTGGAAACACTCTTTTTGTGAAATCTGCAAGTGGATATTTCCAGCGATTTGTGGCCTATGCAAGGAAAAGGAAATATCTTCACACAAAAACTAGACAGCAGCATTCTCAGAAACTTCTTTGTGAGGACTGCATTCAACTCACACACTTGAAAGTTCCTTTTGATAGAAGAGTTTGGAAACACTCCTTCAGTACAATCTGCAAGTGTTTATTCGGAGCGCTTTGGGGCCTAGGTTGGAAAAGGAAATATCTCCACATAAAAACTAGAAAGCAGCACTCTCAGAAACTGCTTTGTGATGAGTGCATTCTACTCACAGACTTGAACTTTCCTTTTGATAGAACAGTTTTGAAACACTCCTTTTGTAGAATCTGCAAGTGTTTATTGGGAGCCCTTTGAGGCTTACGCTGGAAAAGGATATATCTTCACATTAACACTAGACAGCAGCATTGTCAGAAACCTCTTAGAGATGAGTGCATTCACCTCACAGACTTGAACGTTCCCTTTGATAGAGCAGTTTTGAAACACTCCTTTTGTAGAATCTTCAAGTGTTTATTCGGAGCCCTTTGAGGCTTATGCTGGAAAAGGTTATATCTTCACATAAACACTAGACAGAAGCTTTCTCGGAAACTTCTTTGTAAAGAGTGCATTTAACTCACAGATTTGAACCTACCAATCGATAGAGAAGTTTCGAAACACCCTTTTTATAGGATCTGCAAGTGAATATTTGGAGAGATTTGAGGCCTATGCTTTAAATGGAAACATCTTCTCATGAAAACTAGACAGAAGCATTCTCAGAAACGTCTTCGTGATGAGTGCATTCAACTCACAGACTTGAAGCTTCCTTTTGAAAGAGCAGTTTTGGAACACTCTTCTGTAAGATCTGCAAGTGGATATATGGAGCGCTTTGAGGCCTATGCTGGAAAAGGAAATATCCTCACATAAAAACTGGACAGAAGCATTCTCAGAAACTTCTTTGTGATGTGGGCGTTGAACTCACGGAGCTGAACCTTTCTTTGGATAGAGAAGTTTTGAACCACTCTTTTAGTAGAATCTTCATGTGGATGGATGGAGTGCTTTGAGGCCTATCCTGGAAAAGGAAATATCTTCACGTAGAAACTAGACAAAAGCATTCTCAGAAAGTTCCCTGTGCTTTGTGCATTCAACTCACAGAGTTCTACCTGCCTTTGGATAGAGCAGTTCTGAAACCCTCTTTTTGTAGAATCTGCAAGTGGATATTTGGAGCGCTTTGAGGCCTATGCTGCAAAAGGAAATATCATTGCATAAAAGCTAGATGGAAGCATTCTCAGAAACTCCTTTGTGATGATTGCATTCAACTCACAGAGTTGAACCTTCCTTTTGATAGACCAGTTTTGAAACACTGTTTTTGTAGAATCCGCAAGTGGATATTTGGAGCTCCTTGAGGCTTATGCTGGAAAAGGAGATATCTTCATATACAAACTAGACAGAAGCATTTTCAGAAACATCTATGTCATGTGGGGATTGAACTCACAGAGTTGAACATTCCTTTTCATGGAGCAGTTCTGCAACACTCTTTTTGTGGAAACTGCCAGTGGATATAGGGTGCGATGGCGGCATCTAGCGGAAAAGGAAATACATGCAGATGAAAACTGGGTAGAATCATTCTGAGAAACCGTTTTCTGATGAGGGCATTCAACTCACAGACTTGAACCTTCGTTTTCAAAGAGCAGTTTTGAAACACTGTTTTCGTAGAATCCGCAAGTGGATATTTGGGGCGCTTTGAGTCCTATGCTGGGAAATGAAATCTCTTCACCTAAAAACTAGACAGAAGCCTTCTCAGAAACTTCTTCACGATATGTGCATCCAACTCACAGAGTTGAACCTTTCTTTTCACAGAGCAGTTTTGAAACACACTTTTGGTAAAATCTGCAAGTGGATATTTGGAGCGATTTCAGGCCTATGCTAGAAAAGGAAATATCTTCACACAAATACTAGACAGAAGCATTCTCAGAAACTTCTGTGTGATGAGTGCCTTCAATTCACAGACTTGAACGTTCCTTTTGACGGAACAGTTTTGAAACACTCCTTTGGCAGGATCTGCAAGTGTTTATTTGGAGCGCTTTGAGGCCTATGTTGGGAAAGGAAATATCCTCACCTAAAAACTAGAGAGAAGCATTCTCAGAAACTTCTTTGTGGTGATTGCATTCTACTCACAGAGTTGAACCTTCCTTTTGATAGAACAGTTTCGAAACACTCTTTTTGTAGAATCTGCAAGTGGATATTGGGAGCGCTTTGAGGCCTATGCTGGGAAATGAAATATCTTCACCTGAAAACTAGACAGAAGCATTCTGAGAAACTTCTTTGTGATGAGTGCATTCAACTCACAGACTTGAACGTTCCTTTTGACAGAACAGTTTTGAAACACTAAGTTTGTAGCATCCGCAAGTGTTTATTCGGAGCACCTTGAGGCCTATGAGGGAAAAGGGAATATCTTCCCATAAAAACTAGAGAGAAGCATTCTCAGAAACTTCTTTGTGATGAGTGCATTCAACTCACAGAGTTGAACCTACTAATTGACAGAGAAGTTTGGAAACACTCTGTTTGTAGAATCTGCAAGTGGATATTTGTTGCGCTTTGAGGCCTATGCTGGAAAAGGAAATATCTTCACATAAAAACTAGACAGAAGCATTCACAGAAAGTTCCTTGTGCTGAGTGCATTCAACTCACAGACTTGAACCTTCTTTTTGAAAGAGCAGTTTTGAAAGACTCTTTTTGTAAAATCTGCAGATGGATATTTGGAGCACTTTGAGGCCTATGCTGGGAAATGGAATATCTTCACTTAAAAACTAGACAGAAGCATTCTCAGAAAGTTCTTCTCGATGCGTGCATTCAACTCACAGAGTTGAACCTGTCTTCTGATAGAGCAGTGTGGAAACACTCTTTTTGTGAAATCTGCAAGTGGATATTTCCAGCGATTTGTGGCCTATGCAAGGAAAAGGAAATATCTTCACACAAAAACTAGACAGCAGCATTCTCAGAAACTTCTTTGTGAGGACTGCATTCAACTCACACACTTGAACGTTCCTTTTGATAGAAGAGTTTGGAAACACTCCTTCAGTACAATCTGCAAGTGTTTATTCGGAGCGCTTTGGGGCCTAGGTTGGAAAAGGAAATATCTCCACATAAAAACTAGAAAGCAGCACTCTCAGAAACTGCTTTGTGATGAGTGCATTCTACTCACAGACTTGAACTTTCCTTTTGATAGAACAGTTTTGAAACACTCCTTTTGTAGAATCTGCAAGTGTTTATTGGGAGCCCTTTGAGGCTTACGCTGGAAAAGGATATATCTTCACATTAACACTAGACAGCAGCATTCTCAGAAACCTCTTAGAGATGAGTGCATTCACCTCACAGACTTGAACGTTCCCTTTGATAGAACAGTTTTGAAACACTCCTTTTGTAGAATCTTCAAGTGTTTATTCGGAGCCCTTTGAGGCTTATGCTGGAAAAGGTTATATCTTCACATAAACACTAGACAGAAGCTTTCTCGGAAACTTCTTTGTAAACAGTGCATTCAACTCACAGATTTGAACCTACCAATCGATAGAGAAGTTTTGAAACACCCTTTTTATAGGATCTGCAAGTGAATATTTGGAGAGATTTGAGGCCTATGCTTTAAATGGAAACATCTTCTCATGAAAACTAGACAGAAGCATTCTCAGAAACGTCTTCGTGATGAGTGCATTCAACTCACAGACTTGAAGCTTCCTTTTGAAAGAGCAGTTTTGGAACACTCTTCTGTAAGATCTGCAAGTGGATATATGGAGCGCTTTGAGGCCTATGCTGGAAAAGGAAATATCCACACATAAAAACTGGACAGAAGCATTCTCAGAAACTTCTTTGTGATGTGGGCGTTGAACTCACGGAGTTGAACCTTTCTTTGGATAGAGAAGTTTTGAAACACTCTTTTAGTAGAATCTTCATGTGGATGGATGGAGTGCTTTGAGGCCTATCCTGGAAAAGGAAATATCTTCACGTAGAAACTAGACAAAAGCATTCTCAGAAAGTTCCCTGTGCTTTGGGCATTCAACTCACAGAGTTCTACCTGCCTTTGGATAGAGCAGTTCTGAAACCCTCTTTTTGTAGAATCTGCAAGTGGATATTTGGAGCGCTTTGAGGCCTATGCTGCAAAAGGAAATATCATTGCATAAAAGCTAGATGGAAGCATTCTCAGAAACTTCTTTGTGATGAGTGCATTCAACTCACAGAGTTGAACCTTCCTTTTGATAGACCAGTTTTGAAACACTGTTTTTGTAGAATCCGCAAGTGGATATTTGGAGCTCCTTGAGGCTTATGCTGGAAAAGGAGATATCTTCATATACAAACTAGACAGAAGCATTTTCAGAAACATCTATGTCATGTGGGGATTGAACTCACAGAGTTGAACATTCCTTTTCGTGGAGCAGTTCTGCAACACTCTTTTTGTGGAGACTGCCAGTGGATATTTGGTGCGATTGCGGCATCTAGCGGAAAAGGAAATACATGCAGATGAAAACTGGGTAGAATCATTCTGAGAAACCGTTTTCTGATGAGGGCATTCAACTCACAGACTTGAACCTTCGTTTTCAAAGAGCAGTTTTGAAACACTGTTTTCGTAGAATCCGCAAGTGGATATTTGGGGCGCTTTGAGTCCCATGCTGGGAAATGAAATCTCTTCACCTAAAAACTAGACAGAAACCTTCTCAGAAACTTCTTCACGATATGTGCATCCAACTCACAGAGTTGAACCTTTCTTTTCACAGAGCTGTTTTGAAACACACTTTTGGTAAAATCTGCAAGTGGATATTTGGAGCGATTTCAGGCCTATGCTAGAAAAGGAAATATCTTCACACAAATACTAGACAGAAGCATTCTCAGAAACTTCTGTGTGATGAGTGCATTCAATTCACAGACTTGAACGTTCCTTTTGACGGAACAGTTTTGAAACACTCCTTTGGCAGGATCTGCAAGTGTTTATTTGGAGCGCTTTGAGGCCTATGTTGGGAAAGGAAATATCCTCACCTAAAAACTAGAGAGAAGCATTCTCAGAAACTTCTTTGTGGTGATTGCATTCTACTCACAGAGTTGAACCTTCCTTTTGATAGAACAGTTTCGAAACACTCTTTTTGTAGAATCTGCAGGTGGATATTGGGAGCGCTTTGAGGCCTATGCTGGGAAATGAAATATCTTCACCTGAAAACTAGACAGAAGCATTCTGAGAAACTTCTTTGTGATGAGTGCATTCAACTCACAGACTTGAACGTTCCTTTTGACAGAACAGTTTTGAAACACTAAGTTTGTAGCATCCGCAAGTGTTTATTCGGAGCACCTTGAGGCCTATGTTGGAAAAGGGAATATCTTCCCATAAAAACTAGAGAGAAGCATTCTCAGAAACTTCTTTGTGATGAGTGCATTCAACTCACAGAGTTGAACCTACTAATTGACAGAGAAGTTTGGAAACACTCTGTTTGTAGAATCTGCAAGTGGATATTTGTTGCGCTTTGAGGCCTATGCTGGAAAAGGAAATATCTTCACATAAAAACTAGACAGAAGCATTCTCAGAAAGTTCCTTGTGCTGAGTGCATTCAACTCACAGACTTGAACCTTCTTTTTGAAAGAGCAGTTTTGAAAGACTCTTTTTGTAAAATCTGCAGATGGATATTTGGAGCACTTTGAGGCCTATGCTGGGAAATGGAATATCTTCACCTAAAAACTAGACAGAAGCATTCTCAGAAAGTTCTTCTCGATGCGTGCATTCAACTCACAGAGTTGAACCTGTCTTCTGATAGAGCAGTGTGGAAACACTCTTTTTGTGAAATCTGCAAGTGGATATTTCCAGCGATTTGTGGCCTATGCAAGGAAAAGGAAATATCTTCACACAAAAACTAGACAGCAGCATTCTCAGAAACTTCTTTGTGAGGACTGCATTCAACTCACACACTTGAACGTTCCTTTTGATAGAAGAGTTTGGAAACACTCCTTCAGTACAATCTGCAAGTGTTTATTCGGAGCGCTTTGGGGCCTAGGTTGGAAAAGGAAATATCTCCACATAAAAACTAGAAAGCAGCACTCTCAGAAACTGCTTTGTGATGAGTGCATTCTACTCACAGACTTGAACTTTCCTTTTGATAGAACAGTTTTGAAACACTCCTTTTGTAGAATCTGCAAGTGTTTATTGGGAGCCCTTTGAGGCTTACGCTGGAAAAGGATATATCTTCACATTAACACTAGACAGCAGCATTGTCAGAAACCTCTTAGAGATGAGTGCATTCAACTCACAGACTTGAACGTTCCCTTTGATAGAGCAGTTTTGAAACACTCCTTTTGTAGAATCTTCAAGTGTTTATTCGGAGCCCTTTGAGGCTTATGCTGGAAAAGGTTATATCTTCACATAAACACTAGACAGAAGCTTTCTCGGAAACTTCTTTGTAAACAGTGCATTCAACTCACAGATTTGAACCTACCAATCGATAGAGAAGTTTCGAAACACCCTTTTTATAGGATCTGCAAGTGAATATTTGGAGAGATTTGAGGCCTATGCTTTAAATGGAAACATCTTCTCATGAAAACTAGACAGAAGCATTCTCAGAAACGTCTTCGTGATGAGTGCATTCAACTCACAGACTTGAAGCTTCCTTTTGAAAGAGCAGTTTTGGAACACTCTTCTGTAAGATCTGCAAGTGGATATATGGAGCGCTTTGAGGCCTATGCTGGAAAAGGAAATATCCTCACATAAAAACTGGACAGAAGCATTCTCAGAAACTTCTTTGTGATGTGGGCGTTGAACTCACGGAGTTGAACCTTTCTTTGGATAGAGAAGTTTTGAACCACTCTTTTAGTAGAATCTTCATGTGGATGGATGGAGTGCTTTGAGGCCTATCCTGGAAAAGGAAATATCTTCACGTAGAAACTAGACAAAAGCATTCTCAGAAAGTTCCCTGTGCTTTGGGCATTCAACTCACAGAGTTCTACCTGCCTTTGGATAGAGCAGTTCTGAAACCCTCTTTTTGTAGAATCTGCAAGTGGATATTTGGAGCGCTTTGAGGCCTATGCTGCAAAAGGAAATATCATTGCATAAAAGCTAGATGGAAGCATTCTCAGAAACTTCTTTGTGATGAGTGCATTCAACTCACAGAGTTGAACCTTCCTTTTGATAGACCAGTTTTGAAACACTGTTTTTGTAGAATCCGCAAGTGGATATTTGGAGCTCCTTGAGGCTTATGCTGGAAAAGGAGATATCTTCATATACAAACTAGACAGAAGCATTTTCAGAAACATCTATGTCATGTGGGGATTGAACTCACAGAGTTGAACATTCCTTTTCGTGGAGCAGTTCTGCAACACTCTTTTTGTGGAGACTGCCAGTGGATATTTGGTGCGATTGCGGCATCTAGCGGAAAAGGAAATACATGCAGATGAAAACTGGGTAGAATCATTCTGAGAAACCGTTTTCTGATGAGGGCATTCAACTCACAGACTTGAACCTTCGTTTTCAAAGAGCAGTTTTGAAACACTGTTTTCGTAGAATCCGCAAGTGGATATTTGGGGCGCTTTGAGTCCCATGCTGGGAAATGAAATCTCTTCACCTAAAAACTAGACAGAAGCCTTCTCAGAAACTTCTTCACGATATGTGCATCCAACTCACAGAGTTGAACCTTTCTTTTCACAGAGCAGTTTTGAAACACACTTTTGGTAAAATCTGCAAGTGGATATTTGGAGCGATTTCAGGCCTATGCTAGAAAAGGAAATATCTTCACACAAATACTAGACAGAAGCATTCTCAGAAACTTCTGTGTGATGAGTGCATTGAATTCACAGACTTGAACGTTCCTTTTGACGGAAGAGTTTTGAAACACTCCTTTGGCAGGATCTGCAAGTGTTTATTTGGAGCGCTTTGAGGCCTATGTTGGGAAAGGAAATATCCTCACCTAAAAACTAGAGAGAAGCATTCTCAGAAACTTCTTTGTGGTGATTGCATTCTACTCACAGAGTTGAACCTTCCTTTTGATAGAACAGTTTCGAAACACTCTTTTTGTAGAATCTGCAAGTGGATATTGGGAGCGCTTTGAGGCCTATGCTGGGAAATGAAATATCTTCACCTGAAAACTAGACAGAAGCATTCTGAGAAACTTCTTTGTGATGAGTGCATTCAACTCACAGACTTGAACGTTCCTTTTGACAGAACAGTTTTGAAACACTAAGTTTGTAGCATCCGCAAGTGTTTATTCGGAGCACCTTGAGGCCTATGTTGGAAAAGGGAATATCTTCCCATAAAAACTAGAGAGAAGCATTCTCAGAAACTTCTTTGTGATGAGTGCATTCAACTCACAGAGTTGAACCTACTAATTGACAGAGAAGTTTGGAAACACTCTGTTTGTAGAATCTGCAAGTGGATATTTGTTGCGCTTTGAGGCCTATGCTGGAAAAGGAAATATCTTCACATAAAAACTAGACAGAAGCATTCTCAGAAAGTTCCTTGTGCTGAGTGCATTCAACTCACAGACTTGAACCTTCTTTTTGAAAGAGCAGTTTTGAAAGACTCTTTTTGTAAAATCTGCAGATGGATATTTGGAGCACTTTGAGGCCTATGCTGGGAAATGGAATATCTTCACCTAAAAACTAGACAGAAGCATTCTCAGAAAGTTCTTCTCGATGCGTGCATTCAACTCACAGAGTTGAACCTGTCTTCTGATAGAGCAGTGTGGAAACACTCTTTTTGTGAAATCTGCAAGTGGATATTTCCAGCGATTTGTGGCCTATGCAAGGAAAAGGAAATATCTTCACACAAAAACTAGACAGCAGCATTCTCAGAAACTTCTTTGTGAGGACTGCATTCAACTCACACACTTGAACGTTCCTTTTGATAGAAGAGTTTGGAAACACTCCTTCAGTACAATCTGCAAGTGTTTATTCGGAGCGCTTTGGGGCCTAGGTTGGAAAAGGAAATATCTCCACATAAAAACTAGAAAGCAGCACTCTCAGAAACTGCTTTGTGATGAGTGCATTCTACTCACAGACTTGAACTTTCCTTTTGATAGAACAGTTTTGAAACACTCCTTTTGTAGAATCTGCAAGTGTTTATTGGGAGCCCTTTGAGGCTTACGCTGGAAAAGGATATATCTTCACATTAACACTAGACAGCAGCATTGTCAGAAACCTCTTAGAGATGAGTGCATTCAACTCACAGACTTGAACGTTCCCTTTGATAGAGCAGTTTTGAAACACTCCTTTTGTAGAATCTTCAAGTGTTTATTCGGAGCCCTTTGAGGCTTATGCTGGAAAAGGTTATATCTTCACATAAACACTAGACAGAAGCTTTCTCGGAAACTTCTTTGTAAACAGTGCATTCAACTCACAGATTTGAACCTACCAATCGATAGAGAAGTTTCGAAACACCCTTTTTATAGGATCTGCAAGTGAATATTTGGAGAGATTTGAGGCCTATGCTTTAAATGGAAACATCTTCTCATGAAAACTAGACAGAAGCATTCTCAGAAACGTCTTCGTGATGAGTGCATTCAACTCACAGACTTGAAGCTTCCTTTTGAAAGAGCAGTTTTGGAACACTCTTCTGTAAGATCTGCAAGTGGATATATGGAGCGCTTTGAGGCCTATGCTGGAAAAGGAAATATCCTCACATAAAAACTGGACAGAAGCATTCTCAGAAACTTCTTTGTGATGTGGGCGTTGAACTCACGGAGTTGAACCTTTCTTTGGATAGAGAAGTTTTGAACCACTCTTTTAGTAGAATCTTCATGTGGATGGATGGAGTGCTTTGAGGCCTATCCTGGAAAAGGAAATATCTTCACGTAGAAACTAGACAAAAGCATTCTCAGAAAGTTCCCTGTGCTTTGGGCATTCAACTCACAGAGTTCTACCTGCCTTTGGATAGAGCAGTTCTGAAACCCTCTTTTTGTAGAATCTGCAAGTGGATATTTGGAGCGCTTTGAGGCCTATGCTGCAAAAGGAAATATCATTGCATAAAAGCTAGATGGAAGCATTCTCAGAAACTTCTTTGTGATGAGTGCATTCAACTCACAGAGTTGAACCTTCCTTTTGATAGACCAGTTTTGAAACACTGTTTTTGTAGAATCCGCAAGTGGATATTTGGAGCTCCTTGAGGCTTATGCTGGAAAAGGAGATATCTTCATATACAAACTAGACAGAAGCATTTTCAGAAACATCTATGTCATGTGGGGATTGAACTCACAGAGTTGAACATTCCTTTTCGTGGAGCAGTTCTGCAACACTCTTTTTGTGGAGACTGCCAGTGGATATTTGGTGCGATTGCGGCATCTAGCGGAAAAGGAAATACATGCAGATGAAAACTGGGTAGAATCATTCTGAGAAACCGTTTTCTGATGAGGGCATTCAACTCACAGACTTGAACCTTCGTTTTCAAAGAGCAGTTTTGAAACACTGTTTTCGTAGAATCCGCAAGTGGATATTTGGGGCGCTTTGAGTCCCATGCTGGGAAATGAAATCTCTTCACCTAAAAACTAGACAGAAGCCTTCTCAGAAACTTCTTCACGATATGTGCATCCAACTCACAGAGTTGAACCTTTCTTTTCACAGAGCAGTTTTGAAACACACTTTTGGTAAAATCTGCAAGTGGATATTTGGAGCGATTTCAGGCCTATGCTAGAAAAGGAAATATCTTCACACAAATACTAGACAGAAGCATTCTCAGAAACTTCTGTGTGATGAGTGCCTTCAATTCACAGACTTGAACGTTCCTTTTGACGGAACAGTTTTGAAACACTCCTTTGGCAGGATCTGCAAGTGTTTATTTGGAGCGCTTTGAGGCCTATGTTGGGAAAGGAAATATCCTCACCTAAAAACTAGAGAGAAGCATTCTCAGAAACTTCTTTGTGGTGATTGCATTCTACTCACAGAGTTGAACCTTCCTTTTGATAGAACAGTTTCGAAACACTCTTTTTGTAGAATCTGCAAGTGGATATTGGGAGCGCTTTGAGGCCTATGCTGGGAAATGAAATATCTTCACCTGAAAACTAGACAGAAGCATTCTGAGAAACTTCTTTGTGATGAGTGCATTCAACTCACAGACTTGAACGTTCCTTTTGACAGAACAGTTTTGAAACACTAAGTTTGTAGCATCCGCAAGTGTTTATTCGGAGGACCTTGAGGCCTATGTTGGAAAAGGGAATATCTTCCCATAAAAACTAGAGAGAAGCATTCTCAGAAACTTCTTTGTGATGAGTGCATTCAACTCAAGAGTTGAACCTACTAATTGACAGAGAAGTTTGGAAACACTCTGTTTGTAGAATCTGCAAGTGGATATTTGTTGCGCTTTGAGGCCTATGCTGGAAAAGGAAATATCTTCACATAAAAACTAGACAGAAGCATTCTCAGAAAGTTCCTTGTGCTGAGTGCATTCAACTCACAGACTTGAACCTTCTTTTTGAAAGAGCAGTTTTGAAAGACTCTTTTTGTAAAATCTGCAGATGGATATTTGGAGCACTTTGAGGCCTATGCTGGGAAATGGAATATCTTCACCTAAAAACTAGACAGAAGCATTCTCAGAAAGTTCTTCTCGATGCGTGCATTCAACTCACAGAGTTGAACCTGTCTTCTGATAGAGCAGTGTGGAAACACTCTTTTTGTGAAATCTGCAAGTGGATATTTCCAGCGATTTGTGGCCTATGCAAGGAAAAGGAAATATCTTCACACAAAAACTAGACAGCAGCATTCTCAGAAACTTCTTTGTGAGGACTGCATTCAACTCACACACTTGAACGTTCCTTTTGATAGAAGAGTTTGGAAACACTCCTTCAGTACAATCTGCAAGTGTTTATTCGGAGCGCTTTGGGGCCTAGGTTGGAAAAGGAAATATCTCCACATAAAAACTAGAAAGCAGCACTCTCAGAAACTGCTTTGTGATGAGTGCATTCTACTCACAGACTTGAACTTTCCTTTTGATAGAACAGTTTTGAAACACTCCTTTTGTAGAATCTGCAAGTGTTTTTTGGGAACCCTTTGAGGCTTACGCTGGAAAAGGATATATCTTCACATTAACACTAGACAGCAGCATTGTCAGAAACCTCTTAGAGATGAGTGCATTCACCTCACAGACTTGAACGTTCCCTTTGATAGAGCAGTTTTGAAACACTCCTTTTGTAGAATCTTCAAGTGTTTATTCGGAGCCCTTTGAGGCTTATGCTGGAAAAGTTTATATCTTCACATAAACACTAGACAGAAGCTTTCTCGGAAACCTCTTTGTAAACAGTGCATTCAACTCACAGATTTGAACCTACCAATCGATAGAGAAGATTCGAAACACCCTTTTTATAGGATCTGCAAGTGAATATTTGGAGAGATTTGAGGCCTATGCTTTAAATGGAGACATCTTCTATGAAAACTAGACAGAAGCATTCTCAGAAACGTCTTCGTGATGAGTGCATTCAACTCACAGACTTGAAGCTTCCTTTTGAAAGAGCAGTTTTGGAACACTCTTCTGTAAGATCTGCAAGTGGATATATGGAGCGCTTTGAGGCCTATGCTGGAAAAGGAAATATCCTCACATAAAAACTGGACAGAAGCATTCTCAGAAACTTCTTTGTGATGTGGGCATTGAACTCACGGAGTTGAACATTTCGTTGGATAGAGAAGTTTTGAAACACTCTTTTAGTAGAATCTTCATGTGGATGGATGGAGTGCTTTGAGGCCTATCCTGGAAAAGGAAATATCTTCACGTAGAAACTAGACAAAAGCATTCTCAGAAAGTTCCCTGTGCTTTGGGCATTCAACTCACAGAGTTCTACCTGCCTTTGGATAGAGCAGTTCTGAAACCCTCTTTTTGTAGAATCTGCAAGTGGATATTTGGAGCGCTTTGAGGCCTATGCTGCAAAAGGAAATATCATTGCATAAAAGCTAGATGGAAGCATTCTCAGAAACTTCTTTGTGATGAGTGCATTCAACTCACAGAGTTGAACCTTCCTTTTGATAGACCAGTTTTGAAACACTGTTTTTCTAGAATCCGCAAGTGGATATTTGGAGCTCCTTGAGGCTTATGCTGGAAAAGGAGATATCTTCATATACAAACTAGACAGAAGCATTTTCAGAAACATCTATGTCATGTGGGGATTGAACTCACAGAGTTGAACATTCCTTTTCGTGGAGCAGTTCTGCAACACTCTTTTTGTGGAGACTGCCAGTGGATATTTGGTGCGATTGCGGCATCTAGCGGAAAAGGAAATACATGCAGATGAAAACTGGGTAGAATCATTCTGAGAAACCGTTTTCTGATGAGGGCATTCAACTCACAGACTTGAACCTTCGTTTTCAAAGAGCAGTTTTGAAACACTGTTTTCGTAGAATCCGCAAGTGGATATTTGGGGCGCTTTGAGTCCCATGCTGGGAAATGAAATCTCTTCACCTAAAAACTAGACAGAAGCCTTCTCAGAAACTTCTTCACGATATGTGCATCCAACTCACAGAGTTGAACCTCTCTTTTCACAGAGCAGTTTTGAAACACACTTTTGGTAAAATCTGCAAGTGGATATTTGGAGCGATTTCAGGCCTATGCTAGAAAAGGAAATATCTTCACACAAATACTAGACAGAAGCATTCTCAGAAACTTCTGTGTGATGAGTGCATTCAATTCACAGACTTGAACGTTCCTTTTGACGGAACAGTTTTGAAACACTCCTTTGGCAGGATCTGCAAGTGTTTATTTGGAGCGCTTTGAGGCCTATGTTGGGAAAGGAAATATCCTCACCTAAAAACTAGAGAGAAGCATTCTCAGAAACTTCTTTGTGGTGATTGCATTCTACTCACAGAGTTGAACCTTCCTTTTGATAGAACAGTTTCGAAACACTCTTTTTGTAGAATCTGCAAGTGGATATTGGGAGCGCTTTGAGGCCTATGCTGGGAAATGAAATATCTTCACCTGAAAACTAGACAGAAGCATTCTGAGAAACTTCTTTGTGATGAGTGCATTCAACTCACAGACTTGAACGTTCCTTTTGACAGAACAGTTTTGAAACACTAAGTTTGTAGCATCCGCAAGTGTTTATTCGGAGCACCTTGAGGCCTATGTTGGAAAAGGGAATATCTTCCCATAAAAACTAGAGAGAAGCATTCTCAGAAACTTCTTTGTGATGAGTGCATTCAACTCACAGAGTTGAACCTACTAATTGACAGAGAAGTTTGGAAACACTCTGTTTGTAGAATCTGCAAGTGGATATTTGTTGCGCTTTGAGGCCTATGCTGGAAAAGGAAATATCTTCACATAAAAACTAGACAGAAGCATTCTCAGAAAGTTCCTTGTGCTGAGTGCATTCAACTCACAGACTTGAACCTTCTTTTTGAAAGAGCAGTTTTGAAAGACTCTTTTTGTAAAATCTGCAGATGGATATTTGGAGCACTTTGAGGCCTATGCTGGGAAATGGAATATCTTCACCTAAAAACTAGACAGAAGCATTCTCAGAAAGTTCTTCTCGATGCGTGCATTCAACTCACAGAGTTGAACCTGTCTTCTGATAGAGCAGTGTGGAAACACTCTTTTTGTGAAATCTGCAAGTGGATATTTCCAGCGATTTGTGGCCTATGCAAGGAAAAGGAAATATCTTCACACAAAAACTAGACAGCAGCATTCTCAGAAACTTCTTTGTGAGGACTGCATTCAACTCACACACTTGAACGTTCCTTTTGATAGAAGAGTTTGGAAACACTCCTTCAGTACAATCTGCAAGTGTTTATTCGGAGCGCTTTGGGGCCTAGGTTGGAAAAGGAAATATCTCCACATAAAAACTAGAAAGCAGCACTCTCAGAAACTGCTTTGTGATGAGTGCATTCTACTCACAGACTTGAACTTTCCTTTTGATAGAACAGTTTTGAAACACTCCTTTTGTAGAATCTGCAAGTGTTTATTGGGAGCCCTTTGAGGCTTACGCTGGAAAAGGATATATCTTCACATTAACACTAGACAGCAGCATTGTCAGAAACGTCTTAGAGATGAGTGCATTCACCTCACAGACTTGAACGTTCCCTTTGATAGAGCAGTTTTGAAACACTCCTTTTGTAGAATCTTCAAGTGTTTATTCGGAGCCCTTTGAGGCTTATGCTGGAAAAGGTTATATCTTCACATAAACACTAGACAGAAGCTTTCTCGGAAACTTCTTTGTAAACAGTGCATTCAACTCACAGATTTGAACCTACCAATCGATAGAGAAGTTTCGAAACACCCTTTTTATAGGATCTGCAAGTGAATATTTGGAGAGATTTGAGGCCTATGCTTTAAATGGAAACATCTTCTCATGAAAACTAGACAGAAGCATTCTCAGAAACGTCTTCGTGATGAGTGCATTCAACTCACAGACTTGAAGCTTCCTTTTGAAAGAGCAGTTTTGGAACACTCTTCTGTAAGATCTGCAAGTGGATATATGGAGCGCTTTGAGGCCTATGCTGGAAAAGGAAATATCCTCACATAAAAACTGGACAGAAGCATTCTCAGAAACTTCTTTGTGATGTGGGCGTTGAACTCACGGAGTCGAACCTTTCTTTGGATAGAGAAGTTTTGAAACACTCTTTTAGTAGAATCTTCACGTGGATGGATGGAGTGCTTTGAGGCCTATCCTGGAAAAGGAAATATCTTCACGTAGAAACTAGACAAAAGCATTCTCAGAAAGTTCCCTGTGCTTTGTGCATTCAACTCACAGAGTTCTACCTGCCTTTGGATAGAGCAGTTCTGAAACCCTCTTTTTGTAGAATCTGCAAGTGGATATTTGGAGCGCTTTGAGGCCTATGCTGCAAAAGGAAATATCATTGCATAAAAGCTAGATGGAAGCATTCTCAGAAACTTCTTTGTGATGAGTGCATTCAACTCACAGAGTTGAACCTTCCTTTTGATAGACCAGTTTTGAAACACTGTTTTTGTAGAATCCGCAAGTGGATATTTGGAGCTCCTTGAGGCTTATGCTGGAAAAGGAGATATCTTCATATACAAACTAGACAGAAGCATTTTCAGAAACATCTATGTCATGTGGGGATTGAACTCACAGAGTTGAACATTCCTTTTCATGGAGCAGTTCTGCAACACTCTTTTTGTGGAAACTGCCAGTGGATATCGGGTGCGATGGCGGCATCTATCGGAAAAGGAAATACATGCAGATGAAAACTGGGTAGAATCATTCTGAGAAACTGTTTTCTGATGAGGGCATTCAACTCACAGACTTGAACCTTCGTTTTCAAAGAGCAGTTTTGAAACACTGTTTTCGTAGAATCCGCAAGTGGATATTTGGGGCGCTTTGAGTCCTATGCTGGGAAATGAAATCTCTTCACCTAAAAACTAGACAGAAGCCTTCTCAGAAACTTCTTCACGATATGTGCATTCAACTCACAGAGTTGAACCTTTCTTTTCACAGAGCAGTTTTGAAACACACTTTTGGTAAAATCTGCAAGTGGATATTTGGAGCGATTTCAGGCCAATGCTAGAAAAGGAAATATCTTCACACAAATACTAGACAGAAGCATTCTCAGAAACTTCTGTGTGATGAGTGCATTCAATTCACAGACTTGAACGTTCCTTTTGACGGAACAGTTTTGAAACACTCCTTTGGCAGGATCTGCAAGTGTTTATTTGGAGCGCTTTGAGGCCTATGTTGGAAAAGGAAATATCCTCACCTAAAAACTAGACAGAAGCATTCTCAGAAACTTCTTTGTGGTGATTGCATTCTACTCACAGAGTTGAACCTTCCTTTTGATAGAAAAGTTTCGAAACACTCTTTTTGTAGAATCTGCAAGTGGATATTTGGAGCGCTTTGAGGCCTATGCTGGGAAATGAAATATCTTCACCTGAAAACTAGACAGAAGCACTCTGAGAAACTTCTTTGTGATGAGTGCATTCAACTCACAGACTTGAACGTTCCTTTTGACAGAACAGTTTTGAAACACTAAGTTTGTAGCATCCGCAATTGTTTATTCGGAGCACCTTGAGGCCTATGTTGGAAAAGGGAATATCTTCCCATAAAAACTAGAGAGAAGCCTTCTCAGAAACTTCTTTGTGATGAGTGCATGCAACTCACAGAGTTGAACCTACTAATTGACAGAGAAGTTTGGAAGCACTCTGTTTGTAGAATCTGCAAGTGGATATTTGTTGCGCTTTGAGGCCTATGCTGGAAAAGGAAATATCTTCACATAAAAACTAGACAGAAGCATTCTCAGAAAGTTCCTTGTGCTGAGTGCATTCAACTCACAGACTTGAACCTTCTTTTTGAAAGAGCAGTTTTGAAAGACTCTTTTTGTAAAATCTGCAGATGGATATTTGGAGCACTTTGAGGCCTATGCTGGGAAATGGAATATCTTCACCTAAAAACTAGACAGAAGCATTCTCAGAAAGTTCTTCTCGATGCGTGCATTCAACTCACAGAGTTGAACCTGTCTTCTGATAGAGCAGTGTGGAAACACTCTTTTTGTGAAATCTGCATGTGGATATTTCCAGCGATTTGAGGCCTATGCAAGGAAAAGGAAATATCTTCACACAAAACCTAGACAGCAGCATTCTCAGAAACTCCTTTGTGAGGACTGCATTCAACTCACACACTTGAACGTTACTTTTGATAGAAGAGTTTGGAAACACTCCTTCAGTACAATCTGCAAGTGTTTATTCGGAGCGCTTTGGGGCCTAGGTTGGAAAAGGAAATATCTCCACATAAAAACTAGAAAGCAGCACTCTCAGAAACTGCTTTGTGATGAGTGCATTCTACTCACAGACTTGAACTTTCCTTTTGATAGAACAGTTTTGAAACACTCCTTTTGTAGAATCTGCAAGTGTTTATTGGGAGCCCTTTGAGGCTTACGCTGGAAAAGGATATATCTTCACATTAACACTAGACAGCAGCATTGTCAGAAACGTCTTAGAGATGAGTGCATTCACCTCACAGACTTGAACGTTCCCTTTGATAGAGCAGTTTTGAAACACTCCTTTTGTAGAATCTTCAAGTGTTTATTCGGAGCCCTTTGAGGCTTATGCTGGAAAAGGTTATATCTTCACATAAACACTAGACAGAAGCTTTCTCGGAAACTTCTTTGTAAACAGTGCATTCAACTCACAGATTTGAACCTACCAATCGATAGAGAAGTTTCGAAACACCCTTTTTATAGGATCTGCAAGTGAATATTTGGAGAGATTTGAGGCCTATGCTTTAAATGGAAACATCTTCTCATGAAAACTAGACAGAAGCATTCTCAGAAACGTCTTCGTGATGAGTGCATTCAACTCACAGACTTGAAGCTTCCTTTTGAAAGAGCAGTTTTGGAACACTCTTCTGTAAGATCTGCAAGTGGATATATGGAGCGCTTTGAGGCCTATGCTGGAAAAGGAAATATCCTCACATAAAAACTGGACAGAAGCATTCTCAGAAACTTCTTTGTGATGTGGGCGTTGAACTCACGGAGTCGAACCTTTCTTTGGATAGAGAAGTTTTGAAACACTCTTTTAGTAGAATCTTCACGTGGATGGATGGAGTGCTTTGAGGCCTATCCTGGAAAAGGAAATATCTTCACGTAGAAACTAGACAAAAGCATTCTCAGAAAGTTCCCTGTGCTTTGTGCATTCAACTCACAGAGTTCTACCTGCCTTTGGATAGAGCAGTTCTGAAACCCTCTTTTTGTAGAATCTGCAAGTGGATATTTGGAGCGCTTTGAGGCCTATGCTGCAAAAGGAAATATCATTGCATAAAAGCTAGATGGAAGCATTCTCAGAAACTTCTTTGTGATGAGTGCATTCAACTCACAGAGTTGAACCTTCCTTTTGATAGACCAGTTTTGAAACACTGTTTTTGTAGAATCCGCAAGTGGATATTTGGAGCTCCTTGAGGCTTATGCTGGAAAAGGAGATATCTTCATATACAAACTAGACAGAAGCATTTTCAGAAACATCTATGTCATGTGGGGATTGAACTCACAGAGTTGAACATTCCTTTTCATGGAGCAGTTCTGCAACACTCTTTTTGTGGAAACTGCCAGTGGATATCGGGTGCGATGGCGACATCTATCGGAAAAGGAAATACATGCAGATGAAAACTGGGTAGAATCATTCTGAGAAACTGTTTTCTGATGAGGGCATTCAACTCACAGACTTGAACCTTCGTTTTCAAAGAGCAGTTTTGAAACACTGTTTTCGTAGAATCCGCAAGTGGATATTTGGGGCGCTTTGAGTCCTATGCTGGGAAATGAAATCTCTTCACCTAAAAACTAGACAGAAGCCTTCTCAGAAACTTCTTCACGATATGTGCATTCAACTCACAGAGTTGAACCTTTCTTTTCACAGAGCAGTTTTGAAACACACTTTTGGTAAAATCTGCAAGTGGATATTTGGAGCGATTTCAGGCCAATGCTAGAAAAGGAAATATCTTCACACAAATACTAGACAGAAGCATTCTCAGAAACTTCTGTGTGATGAGTGCATTCAATTCACAGACTTGAACGTTCCTTTTGACGGAACAGTTTTGAAACACTCCTTTGGCAGGATCTGCAAGTGTTTATTTGGAGCGCTTTGAGGCCTATGTTGGAAAAGGAAATATCCTCACCTAAAAACTAGACAGAAGCATTCTCAGAAACTTCTTTGTGGTGATTGCATTCTACTCACAGAGTTGAACCTTCCTTTTGATAGAAAAGTTTCGAAACACTCTTTTTGTAGAATCTGCAAGTGGATATTTGGAGCGCTTTGAGGCCTATGCTGGGAAATGAAATATCTTCACCTGAAAACTAGACAGAAGCACTCTGAGAAACTTCTTTGTGATGAGTGCATTCAACTCACAGACTTGAACGTTCCTTTTGACAGAACAGTTTTGAAACACTAAGTTTGTAGCATCCGCAATTGTTTATTCGGAGCACCTTGAGGCCTATGTTGGAAAAGGGAATATCTTCCCATAAAAACTAGAGAGAAGCCTTCTCAGAAACTTCTTTGTGATGAGTGCATGCAACTCACAGAGTTGAACCTACTAATTGACAGAGAAGTTTGGAAGCACTCTGTTTGTAGAATCTGCAAGTGGATATTTGTTGCGCTTTGAGGCCTATGCTGGAAAAGGAAATATCTTCACATAAAAACTAGACAGAAGCATTCTCAGAAAGTTCCTTGTGCTGAGTGCATTCAACTCACAGACTTGAACCTTCTTTTTGAAAGAGCAGTTTTGAAAGACTCTTTTTGTAAAATCTGCAGATGGATATTTGGAGCACTTTGAGGCCTATGCTGGGAAATGGAATATCTTCACCTAAAAACTAGACAGAAGCATTCTCAGAAAGTTCTTCTCGATGCGTGCATTCAACTCACAGAGTTGAACCTGTCTTCTGATAGAGCAGTGTGGAAACACTCTTTTTGTGAAATCTGCATGTGGATATTTCCAGCGATTTGAGGCCTATGCAAGGAAAAGGAAATATCTTCACACAAAACCTAGACAGCAGCATTCTCAGAAACTCCTTTGTGAGGACTGCATTCAACTCACACACTTGAACGTTACTTTTGATAGAAGAGCTTGGAAACACTCCTTCAGTACAATCTGCAAGTGTTTATTCGGAGCCCTTTGGGGCCTATGTTGGAAAAGGAACTATCTCCACATAAAAACTAGAAAGCAGCACTCTCAGAAACTACTTTGTGATGAGTGCATTCTACTCACAGACTTGAACTTTCCTTTTGATAGAACAGTTTTGAAACACTCCTTTTGTAGAATCTGCAAGTGTTTATTGGGAGCCCTTTGAGGCTTACGCTGGAAAAGGATATATCTTCACATTAACACTAGACAGCAGCATTGTCAGAAACCTCTTAGAGATGAGTGCATTCACCTCACAGACTTGAACGTTCCCTTTGATAGAGCAGTTTTGAAACACTCCTTTTGTAGAATCTTCAAGTGTTTATTCGGAGCCCTTTGAGGCTTATGCTGGAAAAGGTTATATCTTCACATAAACACTAGACAGAAGCTTTCTCGGAAACTCCTTTGTAAAGAGTGCATTCAACTCACAGATTTGAACCTACCAATCGATAGAGAAGTTTCGAAACACCCTTTTTATAGGATCTGCAAGTGAATATTTGGAGAGATTTGTGGCCCATGCTTTAAATGGAAACATCTTCTCATGAAAACTAGACAGAAGCATTCTCAGAAACGTCTTCGTGATGAGTGCATTAAACTCACAGATTTGAAGCTTCCTTTTGAAAGAGCAGTTTTGGAACACTCTTCTGTAAGATCTGCAAGTGGATATATGGAGCGCTTTGAGGCCTATGCTGGAAAAGGAAATATCCTCACATAAAAACTGGACAGAAGCATTCTCAGAAACTTCTTTGTGATGTGGGCGTTGAACTCACGGAGTTGAACCTTTCTTTGGATAGAGAAGTTTTGAACCACTCTTTTAGTAGAATCTTCATGTGGATGGATGGAGTGCTTTGAGGCCTATCCTGGAAAAGGAAATATCTTCACGTAGAAACTAGACAAAAGCATTCTCAGAAAGTTCCCTGTGCTTTGTGCATTCAACTCACAGAGTTCTACCTGCCTTTGGATAGAGCAGTTCTGAAACCCTCTTTTTGTAGAATCTGCAAGTGGATATTTGGA
This sequence comes from Pongo pygmaeus, assembly GCF_028885625.2. Classification (NCBI taxonomy): domain Eukaryota; kingdom Metazoa; phylum Chordata; class Mammalia; order Primates; family Hominidae; genus Pongo; species Pongo pygmaeus. Next base: position 42,577,420 of record NC_072392.2, read on the forward strand.
GCGCTTTGAGGCCTATGCTGCAAAAGGAAATATCATTGCATAAAAGCTAGATGGAAGCCTTCTCAGAAACTTCTTTGTGATGAGTGCATTCAACTCACAGAGTTGAACCTTCCTTTTGATAGACCAGTTTTGAAACACTGTTTTTGTAGAATCCGCAAGTGGATATTTGGAGCTCCTTGAGGCTTATGCTGGAAAAGGAGATATCTTCATATACAAACTAGACAGAAGCATTTTCAGAAACATCTATGTCATGTGGGGATTGAACTCACAGAGTTGAACATTCCTTTTCATGGAGCAGTTCTGCAACACTCTTTTTGTGGAAACTGCCAGTGGATATTTGGTGCGATTGCGGCATCTAGCGGAAAAGGAAATACATGCAGATGAAAACTGGGTAGAATCATTCTGAGAAACCGTTTTCTGATGAGGGCATTCAACTCACAGACTTGAACCTTCGTTTTCAAAGAGCAGTTTTGAAACACTGTTTTCGTAGAATCCGCAAGTGGATATTTGGGGCGCTTTGAGTCCTATGCTGGGAAATGAAATCTCTTCACCTAAAAACTAGACAGAAGCCTTCTCAGAAACTTCTTCACGATATGTGCATCCAACTCACAGAGTTGAACCTTTCTTTTCACAGAGCAGTTTTGAAACACACTTTTGGTAAAATCTGCAAGTGGATATTTGGAGCGATTTCAGGCCTATGCTAGAAAAGGAAATATCTTCACACAAATACTAGACAGAAGCATTCTCAGAAACTTCTGTGTGATGAGTGCATTCAATTCACAGGCTTGAACGTTCCTTTTGACGGAACAGTTTTGAAACACTCCTTTGGCAGGATCTGCAAGTGTTTATTTGGAGCGCTTTGAGGCCTATGTTGGAAAAGGAAATATCCTCACCTAAAAACTAGAGAGAAGCATTCTCAGAAACTTCTTTGTGGTGATTGCATTCTACTCACAGAGTTGAACCTTCCTTTTGATAGAACAGTTTCGAAACACTCTTTTTGTAGAATCTGCAAGTGGATATTTGGAGCGCTTTGAGGCCTATGCTGGGAAATGAAATATCTTCACCTGAAAACTAGACAGAAGCATTCTGAGAAACTTCTTTGTGATGAGTGCATTCAACTCACAGACTTGAACGTTCCTTTTGACAGAACAGTTTTGAAACACTAAGTTTGTAGCATCCGCAAGTGTTTATTCGGAGCACCTTGAGGCCTATGTTGGAAAAGGGAATATCTTCCCATAAAAACTAGAGAGAAGCATTCCCAGAAACTTCTTTGTGATGAGTGCATTCAACTCACAGAGTTGAACCTACTAATTGACAGAGAAGTTTGGAAACACTCTGTTTGTAGAATCTGCAAGTGGATATTTGTTGCGCTTTGAGGCCTATGCTGGAAAAGGAAATATCTTCACATAAAAACTAGACAGAAGCATTCTCAGAAAGTTCCTTGTGCTGAGTGCATTCAACTCACAGACTTGAACCTTCTTTTTGAAAGAGCAGTTTTGAAAGACTCTTTTTGTAAAATCTGCAGATGGATATTTGGAGCACTTTGAGGCCTATGCTGGGAAATGGAATATCTTCACCTAAAAACTAGACAGAAGCATTCTCAGAAAGTTCTTCTCGATGCGTGCATTCAACTCACAGAGTTGAACCTGTCTTCTGATAGAGCAGTGTGGAAACACTCTTTTTGTGAAATCTGCAAGTGGATATTTCCAGCGATTTGTGGCCTATGCAAGGAAAAGGAAATATCTTCACACAAAAACTAGACAGCAGCATTCTCAGAAACTTCTTTGTGAGGACTGCATTCAACTCACACACTTGAACGTTCCTTTTGATAGAAGAGTTTGGAAACACTCCTTCAGTACAATCTGCAAGTGTTTATTCGGAGCGCTTTGGGGCCTAGGTTGGAAAAGGAAATATCTCCACATAAAAACTAGAAAGCAGCACTCTCAGAAACTGCTTTGTGATGAGTGCATTCTACTCACAGACTTGAACTTTCCTTTTGATAGAACAGTTTTGAAACACTCCTTTTGTAGAATCTGCAAGTGTTTATTGGGAGCCCTTTGAGGCTTACGCTGGAAAAGGATATATCTTCACATTAACACTAGACAGCAGCATTGTCAGAAACCTCTTAGAGATGAGTGCATTCACCTCACAGACTTGAACGTTCCCTTTGATAGAGCAGTTTTGAAACACTCCTTTTGTAGAATCTTCAAGTGTTTATTCGGAGCCCTTTGAGGCTTATGCTGGAAAAGGTTATATCTTCACATAAACACTAGACAGAAGCTTTCTCGGAAACTTCTTTGTAAACAGTGCATTCAACTCACAGATTTGAACCTACCAATCGATAGAGAAGTTTCGAAACACCCTTTTTATAGGATCTGCAAGTGAATATTTGGAGAGATTTGAGGCCTATGCTTTAAATGGAAACATCTTCTCATGAAAACTAGACAGAAGCATTCTCAGAAACGTCTTCGTGATGAGTGCATTCAACTCACAGACTTGAAGCTTCCTTTTGAAAGAGCAGTTTTGGAACACTCTTCTGTAAGATCTGCAAGTGGATATATGGAGCGCTTTGAGGCCTATGCTGGAAAAGGAAATATCCTCACATAAAAACTGGACAGAAGCATTCTCAGAAACTTCTTTGTGATGTGGGCGTTGAACTCACGGAGTTGAACCTTTCTTTGGATAGAGAAGTTTTGAACCACTCTTTTAGTAGAATCTTCATGTGGATGGATGGAGTGCTTTGAGGCCTAACCTGGAAAAGGAAATATCTTCACGTAGAAACTAGACAAAAGCATTCTCAGAAAGATCCCTGTGCTTTGTGCATTCAACTCACAGAGTTCTACCTGCCTTTGGATAGAGCAGTTCTGAAACCCTCTTTTTGTAGAATCTGCAAGTGGATATTTGGAGCGCTTTGAGGCCTATGCTGCAAAAGGAAATATCATTGCATAAAAGCTAGATGGAAGCATTCTCAGAAACTTCTTTGTGATGAGTGCATTCAACTCACAGAGTTGAACCTTCCTTTTGATAGACCAGTTTTGAAACACTGTTTTTGTAGAATCCGCAAGTGGATATTTGGAGCTCCTTGAGGCTTATGCTGGAAAAGGAGATATCTTCATATACAAACTAGACAGAAGCATTTTCAGAAACATCTATGTCATGTGGGGATTGAACTCACAGAGTTGAACATTCCTTTTCATGGAGCAGTTCTGCAACACTCTTTTTGTGGAAACTGCCAGTGGATATCGGGTGCGATGGCGGCATCTATCGGAAAAGGAAATACATGCAGATGAAAACTGGGTAGAATCATTCTGAGAAACTGTTTTCTGATGAGGGCATTCAACTCACAGACTTGAACCTTCGTTTTCAAAGAGCAGTTTTGAAACACTGTTTTCGTAGAATCCGCAAGTGGATATTTGGGGCGCTTTGAGTCCTATGCTGGGAAATGAAATCTCTTCACCTAAAAACTAGACAGAAGCCTTCTCAGAAACTTCTTCACGATATGTGCATTCAACTCACAGAGTTGAACCTTTCTTTTCACAGAGCAGTTTTGAAACACACTTTTGGTAAAATCTGCAAGTGGATATTTGGAGCGATTTCAGGCCAATGCTAGAAAAGGAAATATCTTCACACAAATACTAGACAGAAGCATTCTCAGAAACTTCTGTGTGATGAGTGCATTCAATTCACAGACTTGAACGTTCCTTTTGACGGAACAGTTTTGAAACACTCCTTTGGCAGGATCTGCAAGTGTTTATTTGGAGCGCTTTGAGGCCTATGTTGGAAAAGGAAATATCCTCACCTAAAAACTAGACAGAAGCATTCTCAGAAACTTCTTTGTGGTGATTGCATTCTACTCACAGAGTTGAACTTTCCTTTTGATAGAAAAGTTTCGAAACACTCTTTTTGTAGAATCTGCAAGTGGATATTTGGAGCGCTTTGAGGCCTATGCTGGGAAATGAAATATCTTCACCTGAAAACTAGACAGAAGCACTCTGAGAAACTTCTTTGTGATGAGTGCATTCAACTCACAGACTTGAACGTTCCTTTTGACAGAACAGTTTTGAAACACTAAGTTTGTAGCATCCGCAATTGTTTATTCGGAGCACCTTGAGGCCTATGTTGGAAAAGGGAATATCTTCCCATAAAAACTAGAGAGAAGCCTTCTCAGAAACTTCTTTGTGATGAGTGCATGCAACTCACAGAGTTGAACCTACTAATTGACAGAGAAGTTTGGAAGCACTCTGTTTGTAGAATCTGCAAGTGGATATTTGTTGCGCTTTGAGGCCTATGCTGGAAAAGGAAATATCTTCACATAAAAACTAGACAGAAGCATTCTCAGAAAGTTCCTTGTGCTGAGTGCATTCAACTCACAGACTTGAAGCTTCTTTCTGAAAGAGCAGTTTTGAAACACTCTTTTTGTAAAATCTGCAGATGGATATTTGGAGCACTTTGAGGCCTATGCTGGGAAATGGAATATCTTCACCTAAAAACTAGACAGAAGCATTCTCAGAAAGTTCTTCTCGATGCGTGCATTCAACTCACAGAGTTGAACCTGTCTTCTGATAGAGCAGTGTGGAAACACTCTTTTTGTGAAATCTGCATGTGGATATTTCCAGCGATTTGAGGCCTATGCAAGGAAAAGGAAATATCTTCACACAAAACCTAGACAGCAGCATTCTCAGAAACTCCTTTGTGAGGACTGCATTCAACTCACACACTTGAACGTTACTTTTGATAGAAGAGTTTGGAAACACTCCTTCAGTACAATCTGCAAGTGTTTATTCGGAACCCTTTGGGGCCTATGTTGGAAAAGGAACTATCTCCACATAAAAACTAGAAAGCAGCACTCTCAGAAACTACTTTGTGATGAGTGCATTCTACTCACAGACTTGAACTTTCCTTTTGATAGAACAGTTTTGAAACACTCCTTTTGTAGAATCTGCAAGTGTTTATTGGGAGCCCTTTGAGGCTTACGCTGGAAAAGGATATATCTTCACATTAACACTAGACAGCAGCATTGTCAGAAACCTCTTAGAGATGAGTGCATTCACCTCACAGACTTGAACGTTCCCTTTGATAGAGCAGTTTTGAAACACTCCTTTTGTAGAATCTTCAAGTGTTTATTCGGAGCCCTTTGAGGCTTATGCTGGAAAAGGTTATATCTTCACATAAACACTAGACAGAAGCTTTCTCGGAAACTCCTTTGTAAAGAGTGCATTCAACTCACAGATTTGAACCTACCAATCGATAGAGAAGTTTCGAAACACCCTTTTTATAGGATCTGCAAGTGAATATTTGGAGAGATTTGTGGCCTATGCTTTAAATGGAAACATCTTCTCATGAAAACTAGACAGAAGCATTCTCAGAAACGTCTTCGTGATGAGTGCATTCAACTCACAGATTTGAAGCTTCCTTTTGAAAGAGCAGTTTTGGAACACTCTTCTGTAAGATCTGCAAGTGGATATATGGAGCGCTTTGAGGCCTATGCTGGAAAAGGAAATATCCTCACATAAAAACTGGACAGAAGCATTCTCAGAAACTTCTTTGTGATGTGGGCGTTGAACTCACGGAGTTGAACCTTTCTTTGGATAGAGAAGTTTTGAACCACTCTTTTAGTAGAATCTTCATGTGGATGGATGGAGTGCTTTGAGGCCTATCCTGGAAAAGGAAATATCTTCACGTAGAAACTAGACAAAAGCATTCTCAGAAAGTTCCCTGTGCTTTGTGCATTCAACTCACAGAGTTCTACCTGCCTTTGGATAGAGCAGTTCTGAAACCCTCTTTTTGTAGAATCTGCAAGTGGATATTTGGAGCGCTTTGAGGCCTATGCTGCAAAAGGAAATATCATTGCATAAAAGCTAGATGGAAGCATTCTCAGAAACTTCTTTGTGATGAGTGCATTCAACTCACAGAGTTGAACCTTCCTTTTGATAGACCAGTTTTGAAACACTGTTTTTGTAGAATCCGCAAGTGGATATTTGGAGCTCCTTGAGGCTTATGCTGGAAAAGGAGATATCTTCATATACAAACTAGACAGAAGCATTTTCAGAAACATCTATGTCATGTGGGGATTGAACTCACAGAGTTGAACATTCCTTTTCATGGAGCAGTTCTGCAACACTCTTTTTGTGGAAACTGCCAGTGGATATTTGGTGCGATTGCGGCATCTAGCGGAAAAGGAAATACATGCAGATGAAAACTGGGTAGAATCATTCTGAGAAACCGTTTTCTGATGAGGGCATTCAACTCACAGACTTGAACCTTCGTTTTCAAAGAGCAGTTTTGAAACACTGTTTTCGTAGAATCCGCAAGTGGATATTTGGGGCGCTTTGAGTCCTATGCTGGGAAATGAAATCTCTTCACCTAAAAACTAGACAGAAGCCTTCTCAGAAACTTCTTCACGATATGTGCATCCAACTCACAGAGTTGAACCTTTCTTTTCACAGAGCAGTTTTGAAACACACTTTTGGTAAAATCTGCAAGTGGATATTTGGAGCGATTTCAGGCCTATGCTAGAAAAGGAAATATCTTCACACAAATACTAGACAGAAGCATTCTCAGAAACTTCTGTGTGATGAGTGCATTCAATTCACAGGCTTGAACGTTCCTTTTGACGGAACAGTTTTGAAACACTCCTTTGGCAGGATCTGCAAGTGTTTATTTGGAGCGCTTTGAGGCCTATGTTGGAAAAGGAAATATCCTCACCTAAAAACTAGAGAGAAGCATTCTCAGAAACTTCTTTGTGGTGATTGCATTCTACTCACAGAGTTGAACCTTCCTTTTGATAGAACAGTTTCGAAACACTCTTTTTGTAGAATCTGCAAGTGGATATTTGGAGCGCTTTGAGGCCTATGCTGGGAAATGAAATATCTTCACCTGAAAACTAGACAGAAGCATTCTGAGAAACTTCTTTGTGATGAGTGCATTCAACTCACAGACTTGAACGTTCCTTTTGACAGAACAGTTTTGAAACACTAAGTTTGTAGCATCCGCAAGTGTTTATTCGGAGCACCTTGAGGCCTATGTTGGAAAAGGGAATATCTTCCCATAAAAACTAGAGAGAAGCATTCCCAGAAACTTCTTTGTGATGAGTGCATTCAACTCACAGAGTTGAACCTACTAATTGACAGAGAAGTTTGGAAACACTCTGTTTGTAGAATCTGCAAGTGGATATTTGTTGCGCTTTGAGGCCTATGCTGGAAAAGGAAATATCTTCACATAAAAACTAGACAGAAGCATTCTCAGAAAGTTCCTTGTGCTGAGTGCATTCAACTCACAGACTTGAACCTTCTTTTTGAAAGAGCAGTTTTGAAAGACTCTTTTTGTAAAATCTGCAGATGGATATTTGGAGCACTTTGAGGCCTATGCTGGGAAATGGAATATCTTCACCTAAAAACTAGACAGAAGCATTCTCAGAAAGTTCTTCTCGATGCGTGCATTCAACTCACAGAGTTGAACCTGTCTTCTGATAGAGCAGTGTGGAAACACTCTTTTTGTGAAATCTGCAAGGGGATATTTCCAGCGATTTGTGGCCTATGCAAGGAAAAGGAAATATCTTCACACAAAAACTAGACAGCAGCATTCTCAGAAACTTCTTTGTGAGGACTGCATTCAACTCACACACTTGAACGTTCCTTTTGATAGAAGAGTTTGGAAACACTCCTTCAGTACAATCTGCAAGTGTTTATTCGGAGCGCTTTGGGGCCTAGGTTGGAAAAGGAAATATCTCCACATAAAAACTAGAAAGCAGCACTCTCAGAAACTGCTTTGTGATGAGTGCATTCTACTCACAGACTTGAACTTTCCTTTTGATAGAACAGTTTTGAAACACTCCTTTTGTAGAATCTGCAAGTGTTTATTGGGAGCCCTTTGAGGCTTACGCTGGAAAAGGATATATCTTCACATTAACACTAGACAGCAGCATTGTCAGAAACGTCTTAGAGATGAGTGCATTCACCTCACAGACTTGAACGTTCCCTTTGATAGAGCAGTTTTGAAACACTCCTTTTGTAGAATCTTCAAGTGTTTATTCGGAGCCCTTTGAGGCTTATGCTGGAAAAGGTTATATCTTCACATAAACACTAGACAGAAGCTTTCTCGGAAACTTCTTTGTAAACAGTGCATTCAACTCACAGATTTGAACCTACCAATCGATAGAGAAGTTTCGAAACACCCTTTTTATAGGATCTGCAAGTGAATATTTGGAGAGATTTGAGGCCTATGCTTTAAATGGAAACATCTTCTCATGAAAACTAGACAGAAGCATTCTCAGAAACGTCTTCGTGATGAGTGCATTCAACTCACAGACTTGAAGCTTCCTTTTGAAAGAGCAGTTTTGGAACACTCTTCTGTAAGATCTGCAAGTGGATATATGGAGCGCTTTGAGGCCTATGCTGGAAAAGGAAATATCCTCACATAAAAACTGGACAGAAGCATTCTCAGAAACTTCTTTGTGATGTGGGCGTTGAACTCACGGAGTCGAACCTTTCTTTGGATAGAGAAGTTTTGAAACACTCTTTTAGTAGAATCTTCACTTGGATGGATGGAGTGCTTTGAGGCCTATCCTGGAAAAGGAAATATCTTCACGTAGAAACTAGACAAAAGCATTCTCAGAAAGTTCCCTGTGCTTTGTGCATTCAACTCACAGAGTTCTACCTGCCTTTGGATAGAGCAGTTCTGAAACCCTCTTTTTGTAGAATCTGCAAGTGGATATTTGGAGCGCTTTGAGGCCTATGCTGCAAAAGGAAATATCATTGCATAAAAGCTAGATGGAAGCATTCTCAGAAACTTCTTTGTGATGAGTGCATTCAACTCACAGAGTTGAACCTTCCTTTTGATAGACCAGTTTTGAAACACTGTTTTTGTAGAATCCGCAAGTGGATATTTGGAGCTCCTTGAGGCTTATGCTGGAAAAGGAGATATCTTCATATACAAACTAGACAGAAGCATTTTCAGAAACATCTATGTCATGTGGGGATTGAACTCACAGAGTTGAACATTCCTTTTCATGGAGCAGTTCTGCAACACTCTTTTTGTGGAAACTGCCAGTGGATATCGGGTGCGATGGCGGCATCTATCGGAAAAGGAAATACATGCAGATGAAAACTGGGTAGAATCATTCTGAGAAACTGTTTTCTGATGAGGGCATTCAACTCACAGACTTGAACCTTCGTTTTCAAAGAGCAGTTTTGAAACACTGTTTTCGTAGAATCCGCAAGTGGATATTTGGGGCGCTTTGAGTCCTATGCTGGGAAATGAAATCTCTTCACCTAAAAACTAGACAGAAGCCTTCTCAGAAACTTCTTCACGATATGTGCATTCAACTCACAGAGTTGAACCTTTCTTTTCACAGAGCAGTTTTGAAACACACTTTTGGTAAAATCTGCAAGTGGATATTTGGAGCGATTTCAGGCCAATGCTAGAAAAGGAAATATCTTCACACAAATACTAGACAGAAGCATTCTCAGAAACTTCTGTGTGATGAGTGCATTCAATTCACAGACTTGAACGTTCCTTTTGACGGAACAGTTTTGAAACACTCCTTTGGCAGGATCTGCAAGTGTTTATTTGGAGCGCTTTGAGGCCTATGTTGGAAAAGGAAATATCCTCACCTAAAAACTAGACAGAAGCATTCTCAGAAACTTCTTTGTGGTGATTGCATTCTACTCACAGAGTTGAACCTTCCTTTTGATAGAAAAGTTTCGAAACACTCTTTTTGTAGAATCTGCAAGTGGATATTGGGAGCGCTTTGAGGCCTATGCTGGGAAATGAAATATCTTCACCTGAAAACTAGACAGAAGCACTCTGAGAAACTTCTTTGTGATGAGTGCATTCAACTCACAGACTTGAACGTTCCTTTTGACAGAACAGTTTTGAAACACTAAGTTTGTAGCATCCGCAATTGTTTATTCGGAGCACCTTGAGGCCTATGTTGGAAAAGGGAATACCTTCCCATAAAAACTAGAGAGAAGCCTTCTCAGAAACTTCTTTGTGATGAGTGCATGCAACTCACAGAGTTGAACCTACTAATTGACAGAGAAGTTTGGAAGCACTCTGTTTGTAGAATCTGCAAGTGGATATTTGTTGCGCTTTGAGGCCTATGCTGGAAAAGGAAATATCTTCACATAAAAACTAGACAGAAGCATTCTCAGAAAGTTCCTTGTGCTGAGTGCATTCAACTCACAGACTTGAAGCTTCTTTCTGAAAGAGCAGTTTTGAAACACTCTTTTTGTAAAATCTGCAGATGGATATTTGGAGCACTTTGAGGCCTATGCTGGGAAATGGAATATCTTCACCTAAAAACTAGACAGAAGCATTCTCAGAAAGTTCTTCTCGATGCGTGCATTCAACTCACAGAGTTGAACCTGTCTTCTGATAGAGCAGTGTGGAAACACTCTTTTTGTGAAATCTGCATGTGGATATTTCCAGCGATTTGAGGCCTATGCAAGGAAAAGGAAATATCTTCACACAAAACCTAGACAGCAGCATTCTCAGAAACTCCTTTGTGAGGACTGCATTCAACTCACACACTTGAACGTTCCTTTTGATAGAAGAGTTTGGAAACACTCCTTCAGTACAATCTGCAAGTGTTTATTCGGAGCCCTTTGGGGCCTATGTTGGAAAAGGAACTATCTCCACATAAAAACTAGAAAGCAGCACTCTCAGAAACTACTTTGTGATGAGTGCATTCTACTCACAGACTTGAACTTTCCTTTTGATAGAACAGTTTTGAAACACTCCTTTTGTAGAATCTGCAAGTGTTTATTGGGAGCCCTTTGAGGCTTACGCTGGAAAAGGATATATCTTCACATTAACACTAGACAGCAGCATTGTCAGAAACCTCTTAGAGATGAGTGCATTCACCTCACAGACTTGAACGTTCCCTTTGATAGAGCAGTTTTGAAACACTCCTTTTGTAGAATCTTCAAGTGTTTATTCGGAGCCCTTTGAGGCTTATGCTGGAAAAGGTTATATCTTCACATAAACACTAGACAGAAGCTTTCTCGGAAACTCCTTTGTAAAGAGTGCATTCAACTCACAGATTTGAACCTACCAATCGATAGAGAAGTTTCGAAACACCCTTTTTATAGGATCTGCAAGTGAATATTTGGAGAGATTTGTGGCCTATGCTTTAAATGGAAACATCTTCTCATGAAAACTAGACAGAAGCATTCTCAGAAACGTCTTCGTGATGAGTGCATTCAACTCACAGATTTGAAGCTTCCTTTTGAAAGAGCAGTTTTGGAACACTCTTCTGTAAGATCTGCAAGTGGATATATGGAGCGCTTTGAGGCCTATGCTGGAAAAGGAAATATCCTCACATAAAAACTGGACAGAAGCATTCTCAGAAACTTCTTTGTGATGTGGGCGTTGAACTCACGGAGTTGAACCTTTCTTTGGATAGAGAAGTTTTGAACCACTCTTTTAGTAGAATCTTCATGTGGATGGATGGAGTGCTTTGAGGCCTATCCTGGAAAAGGAAATATCTTCACGTAGAAACTAGACAAAAGCATTCTCAGAAAGTTCCCTGTGCTTTGTGCATTCAACTCACAGAGTTCTACCTGCCTTTGGATAGAGCAGTTCTGAAACCCTCTTTTTGTAGAATCTGCAAGTGGATATTTGGAGCGCTTTGAGGCCTATGCTGCAAAAGGAAATATCATTGCATAAAAGCTAGATGGAAGCATTCTCAGAAACTTCTTTGTGATGAGTGCATTCAACTCACAGAGTTGAACCTTCCTTTTGATAGACCAGTTTTGAAACACTGTTTTTGTAGAATCCGCAAGTGGATATTTGGAGCTCCTTGAGGCTTATGCTGGAAAAGGAGATATCTTCATATACAAACTAGACAGAAGCATTTTCAGAAACATCTATGTCATGTGGGGATTGAACTCACAGAGTTGAACATTCCTTTTCATGGAGCAGTTCTGCAACACTCTTTTTGTGGAAACTGCCAGTGGATATTTGGTGCGATTGCGGCATCTAGCGGAAAAGGAAATACATGCAGATGAAAACTGGGTAGAATCATTCTGAGAAACCGTTTTCTGATGAGGGCATTCAACTCACAGACTTGAACCTTCGTTTTCAAAGAGCAGTTTTGAAACACTGTTTTCGTAGAATCCGCAAGTGGATATTTGGGGCGCTTTGAGTCCTATGCTGGGAAATGAAATCTCTTCACCTAAAAACTAGACAGAAGCCTTCTCAGAAACTTCTTCACGATATGTGCATCCAACTCACAGAGTTGAACCTTTCTTTTCACAGAGCAGTTTTGAAACACACTTTTGGTAAAATCTGCAAGTGGATATTTGGAGCGATTTCAGGCCTATGCTAGAAAAGGAAATATCTTCACACAAATACTAGACAGAAGCATTCTCAGAAACTTCTGTGTGATGAGTGCATTCAATTCACAGACTTGAACGTTCCTTTTGACGGAACAGTTTTGAAACACTCCTTTGGCAGGATCTGCAAGTGTTTATTTGGAGCGCTTTGAGGCCTATGTTGGGAAAGGAAATATCCTCACCTAAAAACTAGAGAGAAGCATTCTCAGAAACTTCTTTGTGGTGATTGCATTCTACTCACAGAGTTGAACCTTCCTTTTGATAGAACAGTTTCGAAGCACTCTTTTTGTAGAATCTGCAAGTGGATATTTGGAGCGCTTTGAGGCCTATGCTGGGAAATGAAATATCTTCACCTGAAAACTAGACAGAAGCATTCTGAGAAACTTCTTTGTGATGAGTGCATTCAACTCACAGACTTGAACGTTCCTTTTGACAGAACAGTTTTGAAACACTAAGTTTGTAGCATCCGCAAGTGTTTATTCGGAGCACCTTGAGGCCTATGTTGGAAAAGGGAATATCTTCCCATAAAAACTAGAGAGAAGCATTCTCAGAAACTTCTTTGTGATGAGTGCATTCAACTCACAGAGTTGAACCTACTAATTGACAGAGAAGTTTGGAAACACTCTGTTTGTAGAATCTGCAAGTGGATATTTGTTGCGCTTTGAGGCCTATGCTGGAAAAGGAAATATCTTCACATAAAAACTAGACAGAAGCATTCTCAGAAAGTTCCTTGTGCTGAGTGCATTCAACTCACAGACTTGAACCTTCTTTTTGAAAGAGCAGTTTTGAAAGACTCTTTTTGTAAAATCTGCAGATGGATATTTGGAGCACTTTGAGGCCTATGCTGGGAAATGGAATATCTTCACCTAAAAACTAGACAGAAGCATTCTCAGAAAGTTCTTCTCGATGCGTGCATTCAACTCACAGAGTTGAACCTGTCTTCTGATAGAGCAGTGTGGAAACACTCTTTTTGTGAAATCTGCAAGTGGATATTTCCAGCGATTTGTGGCCTATGCAAGGAAAAGGAAATATCTTCACACAAAAACTAGACAGCAGCATTCTCAGAAACTTCTTTGTGAGGACTGCATTCAACTCACACACTTGAACGTTCCTTTTGATAGAAGAGTTTGGAAACACTCCTTCAGTACAATCTGCAAGTGTTTATTCGGAGCGCTTTGGGGCCTAGGTTGGAAAAGGAAATATCTCCACATAAAAACTAGAAAGCAGCACTCTCAGAAACTGCTTTGTGATGAGTGCATTCTACTCACAGACTTGAACTTTCCTTTTGATAGAACAGTTTTGAAACACTCCTTTTGTAGAATCTGCAAGTGTTTATTGGGAGCCCCTTGAGGCTTACGCTGGAAAAGGATATATCTTCACATTAACACTAGACAGCAGCATTGTCAGAAACCTCTTAGAGATGAGTGCATTCACCTCACAGACTTGAACGTTCCCTTTGATAGAGCAGTTTTGAAACACTCCTTTTGTAGAATCTTCAAGTGTTTATTCGGAGCCCTTTGAGGCTTATGCTGGAAAAGGTTATATCTTCACATAAACACTAGACAGAAGCTTTCTCGGAAACTTCTTTGTAAAGAGTGCATTCAACTCACAGATTTGAACCTACCAATCGATAGAGAAGTTTCGAAACACCCTTTTTATAGGATCTGCAAGTGAATATTTGGAGAGATTTGAGGCCTATGCTTTAAATGGAAACATCTTCTCATGAAAACTAGACAGAAGCATTCTCAGAAACGTCTTCGTGATGAGTGCATTCAACTCACAGACTTGAAGCTTCCTTTTGAAAGAGCAGTTTTGGAACACTCTTCTGTAAGATCTGCAAGTGGATATATGGAGCGCTTTGAGGCCTATGCTGGAAAAGGAAATATCCTCACATAAAAACTGGACAGAAGCATTCTCAGAAACTTCTTTGTGATGTGGGCGTTGAACTCACGGAGTTGAACCTTTCTTTGGATAGAGAAGTTTTGAACCACTCTTTTAGTAGAATCTTCATGTGGATGGATGGAGTGCTTTGAGGCCTATCCTGGAAAAGGAAATATCTTCACGTAGAAACTAGACAAAAGCATTCTCAGAAAGTTCCCTGTGCTTTGTGCATTCAACTCACAGAGTTCTACCTGCCTTTGGATAGAGCAGTTCTGAAACCCTCTTTTTGTAGAATCTGCAAGTGGATATTTGGAGCGCTTTGAGGCCTATGCTGCAAAAGGAAATATCATTGCATAAAAGCTAGATGGAAGCATTCTCAGAAACTTCTTTGTGATGAGTGCATTCAACTCACAGAGTTGAACCTTCCTTTTGATAGACCAGTTTTGAAACACTGTTTTTGTAGAATCCGCAAGTGGATATTTGGAGCTCCTTGAGGCTTATGCTGGAAAAGGAGATATCTTCATATACAAACTAGACAGAAGCATTTTCAGAAACATCTATGTCATGTGGGGATTGAACTCACAGAGTTGAACATTCCTTTTCATGGAGCAGTTCTGCAACACTCTTTTTGTGGAAACTGCCAGTGGATATTTGGTGCGATTGCGGCATCTAGCGGAAAAGGAAATACATGCAGATGAAAACTGGGTAGAATCATTCTGAGAAACCGTTTTCTGATGAGGGCATTCAACTCACAGACTTGAACCTTCGTTTTCAAAGAGCAGTTTTGAAACACTGTTTTCGTAGAATCCGCAAGTGGATATTTGGGGCGCTTTGAGTCCTATGCTGGGAAATGAAATCTCTTCACCTAAAAACTAGACAGAAGCCTTCTCAGAAACTTCTTCACGATATGTGCATCCAACTCACAGAGTTGAACCTTTCTTTTCACAGAGCAGTTTTGAAACACACTTTTGGTAAAATCTGCAAGTGGATATTTGGAGCGATTTCAGGCCTATGCTAGAAAAGGAAATATCTTCACACAAATACTAGACAGAAGCATTCTCAGAAACTTCTGTGTGATGAGTGCATTCAATTCACAGACTTGAACGTTCCTTTTGACGGAACAGTTTTGAAACACTCCTTTGGCAGGATCTGCAAGTGTTTATTTGGAGCGCTTTGAGGCCTATGTTGGGAAAGGAAATATCCTCACCTAAAAACTAGAGAGAAGCATTCTCAGAAACTTCTTTGTGGTGATTGCATTCTACTCACAGAGTTGAACCTTCCTTTTGATAGAACAGTTTCGAAGCACTCTTTTTGTAGAATCTGCAAGTGGATATTTGGAGCGCTTTGAGGCCTATGCTGGGAAATGAAATATCTTCACCTGAAAACTAGACAGAAGCATTCTGAGAAACTTCTTTGTGATGAGTGCATTCAACTCACAGACTTGAACGTTCCTTTTGACAGAACAGTTTTGAAACACTAAGTTTGTAGCATCCGCAAGTGTTTATTCGGAGCACCTTGAGGCCTATGTTGGAAAAGGGAATATCTTCCCATAAAAACTAGAGAGAAGCATTCTCAGAAACTTCTTTGTGATGAGTGCATTCAACTCACAGAGTTGAACCTACTAATTGACAGAGAAGTTTGGAAACACTCTGTTTGTAGAATCTGCAAGTGGATATTTGTTGCGCTTTGAGGCCTATGCTGGAAAAGGAAATATCTTCACATAAAAACTAGACAGAAGCATTCTCAGAAAGTTCCTTGTGCTGAGTGCATTCAACTCACAGACTTGAACCTTCTTTTTGAAAGAGCAGTTTTGAAAGACTCTTTTTGTAAAATCTGCAGATGGATATTTGGAGCACTTTGAGGCCTATGCTGGGAAATGGAATATCTTCACCTAAAAACTAGACAGAAGCATTCTCAGAAAGTTCTTCTCGATGCGTGCATTCAACTCACAGAGTTGAACCTGTCTTCTGATAGAGCAGTGTGGAAACACTCTTTTTGTGAAATCTGCAAGTGGATATTTCCAGCGATTTGTGGCCTATGCAAGGAAAAGGAAATATCTTCACACAAAAACTAGACAGCAGCATTCTCAGAAACTTCTTTGTGAGGACTGCATTCAACTCACACACTTGAACGTTCCTTTTGATAGAAGAGTTTGGAAACACTCCTTCAGTACAATCTGCAAGTGTTTATTCGGAGCGCTTTGGGGCCTAGGTTGGAAAAGGAAATATCTCCACATAAAAACTAGAAAGCAGCACTCTCAGAAACTGCTTTGTGATGAGTGCATTCTACTCACAGACTTGAACTTTCCTTTTGATAGAACAGTTTTGAAACACTCCTTTTGTAGAATCTGCAAGTGTTTATTGGGAGCCCTTTGAGGCTTACGCTGGAAAAGGATATATCTTCACATTAACACTAGACAGCAGCATTGTCAGAAACCTCTTAGAGATGAGTGCATTCACCTCACAGACTTGAACGTTCCCTTTGATAGAGCAGTTTTGAAACACTCCTTTTGTAGAATCTTCAAGTGTTTATTCGGAGCCCTTTGAGGCTTATGCTGGAAAAGGTTATATCTTCACATAAACACTAGACAGAAGCTTTCTCGGAAACTTCTTTGTAAAGAGTGCATTTAACTCACAGATTTGAACCTACCAATCGATAGAGAAGTTTCGAAACACCCTTTTTATAGGATCTGCAAGTGAATATTTGGAGAGATTTGAGGCCTATGCTTTAAATGGAAACATCTTCTCATGAAAACTAGACAGAAGCATTCTCAGAAACGTCTTCGTGATGAGTGCATTCAACTCACAGACTTGAAGCTTCCTTTTGAAAGAGCAGTTTTGGAACACTCTTCTGTAAGATCTGCAAGTGGATATATGGAGCGCTTTGAGGCCTATGCTGGAAAAGGAAATATCCTCACATAAAAACTGGACAGAAGCATTCTCAGAAACTTCTTTGTGATGTGGGCGTTGAACTCACGGAGCTGAACCTTTCTTTGGATAGAGAAGTTTTGAACCACTCTTTTAGTAGAATCTTCATGTGGATGGATGGAGTGCTTTGAGGCCTATCCTGGAAAAGGAAATATCTTCACGTAGAAACTAGACAAAAGCATTCTCAGAAAGTTCCCTGTGCTTTGTGCATTCAACTCACAGAGTTCTACCTGCCTTTGGATAGAGCAGTTCTGAAACCCTCTTTTTGTAGAATCTGCAAGTGGATATTTGGAGCGCTTTGAGGCCTATGCTGCAAAAGGAAATATCATTGCATAAAAGCTAGATGGAAGCATTCTCAGAAACTCCTTTGTGATGAGTGCATTCAACTCACAGAGTTGAACCTTCCTTTTGATAGACCAGTTTTGAAACACTGTTTTTGTAGAATCCGCAAGTGGATATTTGGAGCTCCTTGAGGCTTATGCTGGAAAAGGAGATATCTTCATATACAAACTAGACAGAAGCATTTTCAGAAACATCTATGTCATGTGGGGATTGAACTCACAGAGTTGAACATTCCTTTTCATGGAGCAGTTCTGCAACACTCTTTTTGTGGAAACTGCCAGTGGATATAGGGTGCGATGGCGGCATCTAGCGGAAAAGGAAATACATGCCGATGAAAACTGGGTAGAATCATTCTGAGAAACCGTTTTCTGATGAGGGCATTCAACTCACAGACTTGAACCTTCGTTTTCAAAGAGCAGTTTTGAAACACTGTTTTCGTAGAATCCGCAAGTGGATATTTGGGGCGCTTTGAGTCCTATGCTGGGAAATGAAATCTCTTCACCTAAAAACTAGACAGAAGCCTTCTCAGAAACTTCTTCACGATATGTGCATCCAACTCACAGAGTTGAACCTTTCTTTTCACAGAGCAGTTTTGAAACACACTTTTGGTAAAATCTGCAAGTGGATATTTGGAGCGATTTCAGGCCTATGCTAGAAAAGGAAATATCTTCACACAAATACTAGACAGAAGCATTCTCAGAAACTTCTGTGTGATGAGTGCATTGAATTCACAGACTTGAACGTTCCTTTTGACGGAACAGTTTTGAAACACTCCTTTGGCAGGATCTGCAAGTGTTTATTTGGAGCGCTTTGAGGCCTATGTTGGGAAAGGAAATATCCTCACCTAAAAACTAGAGAGAAGCATTCTCAGAAACTTCTTTGTGGTGATTGCATTCTACTCACAGAGTTGAACCTTCCTTTTGATAGAACAGTTTCGAAACACTCTTTTTGTAGAATCTGCAAGTGGATATTGGGAGCGCTTTGAGGCCTATGCTGGGAAATGAAATATCTTCACCTGAAAACTAGACAGAAGCATTCTGAGAAACTTCTTTGTGATGAGTGCATTCAACTCACAGACTTGAACGTTCCTTTTGACAGAACAGTTTTGAAACACTAAGTTTGTAGCATCCGCAAGTGTTTATTCGGAGCACCTTGAGGCCTATGTTGGAAAAGGGAATATCTTCCCATAAAAACTAGAGAGAAGCATTCTCAGAAACTTCTTTGTGATGAGTGCATTCAACTCACAGAGTTGAACCTACTAATTGACAGAGAAGTTTGGAAACACTCTGTTTGTAGAATCTGCAAGTGGATATTTGTTGCGCTTTGAGGCCTATGCTGGAAAAGGAAATATCTTCACATAAAAACTAGACAGAAGCATTCTCAGAAAGTTCCTTGTGCTGAGTGCATTCAACTCACAGACTTGAACCTTCTTTTTGAAAGAGCAGTTTTGAAAGACTCTTTTTGTAAAATCTGCAGATGGATATTTGGAGCACTTTGAGGCCTATGCTGGGAAATGGAATATCTTCACCTAAAAACTAGACAGAAGCATTCTCAGAAAGTTCTTCTCGATGCGTGCATTCAACTCACAGAGTTGAACCTGTCTTCTGATAGAGCAGTGTGGAAACACTCTTTTTGTGAAATCTGCAAGTGGATATTTCCAGCGATTTGTGGCCTATGCAAGGAAAAGGAAATATCTTCACACAAAAACTAGACAGCAGCATTCTCAGAAACTTCTTTGTGAGGACTGCATTCAACTCACACACTTGAAAGTTCCTTTTGATAGAAGAGTTTGGAAACACTCCTTCAGTACAATCTGCAAGTGTTTATTCGGAGCGCTTTGGGGCCTAGGTTGGAAAAGGAAATATCTCCACATAAAAACTAGAAAGCAGCACTCTCAGAAACTGCTTTGTGATGAGTGCATTCTACTCACAGACTTGAACTTTCCTTTTGATAGAACAGTTTTGAAACACTCCTTTTGTAGAATCTGCAAGTGTTTATTGGGAGCCCTTTGAGGCTTACGCTGGAAAAGGATATATCTTCACATTAACACTAGACAGCAGCATTGTCAGAAACCTCTTAGAGATGAGTGCATTCACCTCCCAGACTTGAACGTTCCCTTTGATAGAACAGTTTTGAAACACTCCTTTTGTAGAATCTTCAAGTGTTTATTCGGAGCCCTTTGAGGCTTATGCTGGAAAAGGTTATATCTTCACATAAACACTAGACAGAAGCTTTCTCGGAAACTTCTTTGTAAACAGTGCATTCAACTGACAGATTTGAACCTACCAATCGATAGAGAAGTTTTGAAACACCCTTTTTATAGGATCTGCAAGTGAATATTTGGAGAGATTTGAGGCCTATGCTTTAAATGGAAACATCTTCTCATGAAAACTAGACAGAAGCATTCTCAGAAACGTCTTCGTGATGAGTGCATTCAACTCACAGACTTGAATCTTCCTTTTGAAAGAGCAGTTTTGGAACACTCTTCTGTAAGATCTGCAAGTGGATATATGGAGCGCTTTGAGGCCTATGCTGGAAAAGGAAATATACTCACATAAAAACTGGACAGAAGCATTCTCAGAAACTTCTTTGTGATGTGGGCGTTGAACTCACGGAGTTGAACCTTTCGTTGGATAGAGAAGTTTTGAAACACTCTTTTAGTAGAATCTTCATGTGGATGGATGGAGTGCTTTGAGGCCTATCCTGGAAAAGGAAATATCTTCACGTAGAAACTAGACAAAAGCATTCTCAGAAAGTTCCCTGTGCTTTGTGCATTCAACTCACAGAGTTCTACCTGCCTTTGGATAGAGCAGTTCTGAAACCCTCTTTTTGTAGAATCTGCAAGTGGATATTTGGAGCGCTTTGAGGCCTATGCTGCAAAAGGAAATATCATTGCATAAAAGCTAGATGGAAGCATTCTCAGAAACTCCTTTGTGATGAGTGCATTCAACTCACAGAGTTGAACCTTCCTTTTGATAGACCAGTTTTGAAACACTGTTTTTGTAGAATCCGCAAGTGGATATTTGGAGCTCCTTGAGGCTTATGCTGGAAAAGGAGATATCTTCATATACAAACTAGACAGAAGCATTTTCAGAAACATCTATGTCATGTGGGGATTGAACTCACAGAGTTGAACATTCCTTTTCATGGAGCAGTTCTGCAACACTCTTTTTGTGGAAACTGCCAGTGGATATAGGGTGCGATGGCGGCATCTAGCGGAAAAGGAAATACATGCAGATGAAAACTGGGTAGAATCATTCTGAGAAACCGTTTTCTGATGAGGGCATTCAACTCACAGACTTGAACCTTCGTTTTCAAAGAGCAGTTTTGAAACACTGTTTTCGTAGAATCCGCAAGTGGATATTTGGGGCGCTTTGAGTCCTATGCTGGGAAATGAAATCTCTTCACCTAAAAACTAGACAGAAGCCTTCTCAGAAACTTCTTCACGATATGTGCATCCAACTCACAGAGTTGAACCTTTCTTTTCACAGAGCAGTTTTGAAACACACTTTTGGTAAAATCTGCAAGTGGATATTTGGAGCGATTTCAGGCCTATGCTAGAAAAGGAAATATCTTCACACAAATACTAGACAGAAGCATTCTCAGAAACTTCTGTGTGATGAGTGCATTCAATTCACAGACTTGAACGTTCCTTTTGAAGGAACAGTTTTGAAACACTCCTTTGGCAGGATCTGCAAGTGTTTATTTGGAGCGCTTTGAGGCCTATGTTGGAAAAGGAAATATCCTCACCTAAAAACTAGAGAGAAGCATTCTCAGAAACTTCTTTGTGGTGATTGCATTCTACTCACAGAGTTGAACCTTCCTTTTGATAGAACAGTTTCGAAACACTCTTTTTGTAGAATCTGCAAGTGGATATTGGGAGCGCTTTGAGGCCTATGCTGGGAAATGAAATATCTTCACCTGAAAACTAGACAGAAGCATTCTGAGAAACTTCTTTGTGATGAGTGCATTCAACTCACAGACTTGAACGTTCCTTTTGACAGAACAGTTTTGAAACACTAAGTTTGTAGCATCCGCAAGTGTTTATTCGGAGCACCTTGAGGCCTATGTTGGAAAAGGGAATATCTTCCCATAAAAACTAGAGAGAAGCATTCCCAGAAACTTCTTTGTGATGAGTGCATTCAACTCACAGAGTTGAACCTACTAATTGACAGAGAAGTTTGGAAACACTCTGTTTGTAGAATCTGCAAGTGGATATTTGTTGCGCTTTGAGGCCTATGCTGGAAAAGGAAATATCTTCACATAAAAACTAGACAGAAGCATTCTCAGAAAGTTCCTTGTGCTGAGTGCATTCAACTCACAGACTTGAACCTTCTTTTTGAAAGAGCAGTTTTGAAAGACTCTTTTTGTAAAATCTGCAGATGGATATTTGGTGCACTTTGAGGCCTATGCTGGGAAATGGAATATCTCCACCTAAAAACTAGACAGAAGCATTCTCAGAAAGTTCTTCTCGATGCGTGCATTCAACTCACAGAGTTGAACCTGTCTTCTGATAGAGCAGTGTGGAAACACTCTTTTTGTGAAATCTGCAAGTGGATATTTCCAGCGATTTGTGGCCTATGCAAGGAAAAGGAAATATCTTCACACAAAAACTAGACAGCAGCATTCTCAGAAACTTCTTTGTGAGGACTGCATTCAACTCACACACTTGAACGTTCCTTTTGATAGAAGAGTTTGGAAACACTCCTTCAGTACAATCTGCAAGTGTTTATTCGGAGCGCTTTGGGGCCTAGGTTGGAAAAGGAAATATCTCCACATAAAAACTAGAAAGCAGCACTCTCAGAAACTGCTTTGTGATGAGTGCATTCTACTCACAGACTTGAACTTTCCTTTTGATAGAACAGTTTTGAAACACTCCTTTTGTAGAATCTGCAAGTGTTTATTGGGAGCCCTTTGAGGCTTACGCTGGAAAAGGATATATCTTCACATTAACACTAGACAGCAGCATTGTCAGAAACCTCTTAGAGATGAGTGCATTCACCTCACAGACTTGAACGTTCCCTTTGATAGAGCAGTTTTGAAACACTCCTTTTGTAGAATCTTCAAGTGTTTATTCGGAGCCCTTTGAGGCTTATGCTGGAAAAGGTTATATCTTCACATAAACACTAGACAGAAGCTTTCTCGGAAACTTCTTTGTAAAGAGTGCATTTAACTCACAGATTTGAACCTACCAATCGATAGAGAAGTTTCGAAACACCCTTTTTATAGGATCTGCAAGTGAATATTTGGAGAGATTTGAGGCCTATGCTTTAAATGGAAACATCTTCTCATGAAAACTAGACAGAAGCATTCTCAGAAACGTCTTCGTGATGAGTGCATTCAACTCACAGACTTGAAGCTTCCTTTTGAAAGAGCAGTTTTGGAACACTCTTCTGTAAGATCTGCAAGTGGATATATGGAGCGCTTTGAGGCCTATGCTGGAAAAGGAAATATCCTCACATAAAAACTGGACAGAAGCATTCTCAGAAACTTCTTTGTGATGTGGGCGTTGAACTCACGGAGCTGAACCTTTCTTTGGATAGAGAAGTTTTGAACCACTCTTTTAGTAGAATCTTCATGTGGATGGATGGAGTGCTTTGAGGCCTATCCTGGAAAAGGAAATATCTTCACGTAGAAACTAGACAAAAGCATTCTCAGAAAGTTCCCTGTGCTTTGTGCATTCAACTCACAGAGTTCTACCTGCCTTTGGATAGAGCAGTTCTGAAACCCTCTTTTTGTAGAATCTGCAAGTGGATATTTGGAGCGCTTTGAGGCCTATGCTGCAAAAGGAAATATCATTGCATAAAAGCTAGATGGAAGCATTCTCAGAAACTCCTTTGTGATGAGTGCATTCAACTCACAGAGTTGAACCTTCCTTTTGATAGACCAGTTTTGAAACACTGTTTTTGTAGAATCCGCAAGTGGATATTTGGAGCTCCTTGAGGCTTATGCTGGAAAAGGAGATATCTTCATATACAAACTAGACAGAAGCATTTTCAGAAACATCTATGTCATGTGGGGATTGAACTCACAGAGTTGAACATTCCTTTTCATGGAGCAGTTCTGCAACACTCTTTTTGTGGAAACTGCCAGTGGATATAGGGTGCGATGGCGGCATCTAGCGGAAAAGGAAATACATGCAGATGAAAACTGGGTAGAATCATTCTGAGAAACCGTTTTCTGATGAGGGCATTCAACTCACAGACTTGAACCTTCGTTTTCAAAGAGCAGTTTTGAAACACTGTTTTCGTAGAATCCGCAAGTGGATATTTGGGGCGCTTTGAGTCCTATGCTGGGAAATGAAATCTCTTCACCTAAAAACTAGACAGAAGCCTTCTCAGAAACTTCTTCACGATATGTGCATCCAACTCACAGAGTTGAACCTTTCTTTTCACAGAGCAGTTTTGAAACACACTTTTGGTAAAATCTGCAAGTGGATATTTGGAGCGATTTCAGGCCTATGCTAGAAAAGGAAATATCTTCACACAAATACTAGACAGAAGCATTCTCAGAAACTTCTGTGTGATGAGTGCCTTCAATTCACAGACTTGAACGTTCCTTTTGACGGAACAGTTTTGAAACACTCCTTTGGCAGGATCTGCAAGTGTTTATTTGGAGCGCTTTGAGGCCTATGTTGGGAAAGGAAATATCCTCACCTAAAAACTAGAGAGAAGCATTCTCAGAAACTTCTTTGTGGTGATTGCATTCTACTCACAGAGTTGAACCTTCCTTTTGATAGAACAGTTTCGAAACACTCTTTTTGTAGAATCTGCAAGTGGATATTGGGAGCGCTTTGAGGCCTATGCTGGGAAATGAAATATCTTCACCTGAAAACTAGACAGAAGCATTCTGAGAAACTTCTTTGTGATGAGTGCATTCAACTCACAGACTTGAACGTTCCTTTTGACAGAACAGTTTTGAAACACTAAGTTTGTAGCATCCGCAAGTGTTTATACGGAGCACCTTGAGGCCTATGTTGGAAAAGGGAATATCTTCCCATAAAAACTAGAGAGAAGCATTCTCAGAAACTTCTTTGTGATGAGTGCATTCAACTCACAGAGTTGAACCTACTAATTGACAGAGAAGTTTGGAAACACTCTGTTTGTAGAATCTGCAAGTGGATATTTGTTGCGCTTTGAGGCCTATGCTGGAAAAGGAAATATCTTCACATAAAAACTAGACAGAAGCATTCTCAGAAAGTTCCTTGTGCTGAGTGCATTCAACTCACAGACTTGAACCTTCTTTTTGAAAGAGCAGTTTTGAAAGACTCTTTTTGTAAAATCTGCAGATGGATATTTGGAGCACTTTGAGGCCTATGCTGGGAAATGGAATATCTTCACCTAAAAACTAGACAGAAGCATTCTCAGAAAGTTCTTCTCGATGCGTGCATTCAACTCACAGAGTTGAACCTGTCTTCTGATAGAGCAGTGTGGAAACACTCTTTTTGTGAAATCTGCAAGTGGATATTTCCAGCGATTTGTGGCCTATGCAAGGAAAAGGAAATATCTTCACACAAAAACTAGACAGCCGCATTCTCAGAAACTTCTTTGTGAGGACTGCATTCAACTCACACACTTGAACGTTCCTTTTGATAGAAGAGTTTGGAAACACTCCTTCAGTACAATCTGCAAGTGTTTATTCGGAGCGCTTTGGGGCCTAGGTTGGAAAAGGAAATATCTCCACATAAAAACTAGAAAGCAGCACTCTCAGAAACTGCTTTGTGATGAGTGCATTCTACTCACAGACTTGAACTTTCCTTTTGATAGAACAGTTTTGAAACACTCCTTTTGTAGAATCTGCAAGTGTTTATTGGGAGCCCTTTGAGGCTTACGCTGGAAAAGGATATATCTTCACATTAACACTAGACAGCAGCATTGTCAGAAACCTCTTAGAGATGAGTGCATTCACCTCACAGACTTGAACGTTCCCTTTGATAGAGCAGTTTTGAAACACTCCTTTTGTAGAATCTTCAAGTGTTTATTCGGAGCCCTTTGAGGCTTATGCTGGAAAAGGTTATATCTTCACATAAACACTAGACAGAAGCTTTCTCGGAAACTTCTTTGTATAGAGTGCATTTACCTCACAGATTTGAACCTACCAATCGATAGAGAAGTTTCGAAACACCCTTTTTATAGGATCTGCAAGTGAATATTTGGAGAGATTTGAGGCCTATGCTTTAAATGGAAACATCTTCTCATGAAAACTAGACAGAAGCATTCTCAGAAACGTCTTCGTGATGAGTGCATTCAACTCACAGACTTGAAGCTTCCTTTTGAAAGAGCAGTTTTGGAACACTCTTCTGTAAGATCTGCAAGTGGATATATGGAGCGCTTTGAGGCCTATGCTGGAAAAGGAAATATCCTCACATAAAAACTGGACAGAAGCATTCTCAGAAACTTCTTTGTGATGTGGGCGTTGAACTCACGGAGCTGAACCTTTCTTTGGATAGAGAAGTTTTGAACCACTCTTTTAGTAGAATCTTCATGTGGATGGATGGAGTGCTTTGAGGCCTATCCTGGAAAAGGAAATATCTTCACGTAGAAACTAGACAAAAGCATTCTCAGAAAGTTCCCTGTGCTTTGTGCATTCAACTCACAGAGTTCTACCTGCCTTTGGATAGAGCAGTTCTGAAACCCTCTTTTTGTAGAATCTGCAACTGGATATTTGGAGCGCTTTGAGGCCTATGCTGCAAAAGGAAATATCATTGCATAAAAGCTAGATGGAAGCATTCTCAGAAACTCCTTTGTGATGAGTGCATTCAACTCACAGAGTTGAACCTTCCTTTTGATAGACCAGTTTTGAAACACTGTTTTTGTAGAATCCGCAAGTGGATATTTGGAGCTCCTTGAGGCTTATGCTGGAAAAGGAGATATCTTCATATACAAACTAGACAGAAGCATTTTCAGAAACATCTATGTCATGTGGGGATTGAACTCACAGAGTTGAACATTCCTTTTCATGGAGCAGTTCTGCAACACTCTTTTTGTGGAAACTGCCAGTGGATATAGGGTGCGATGGCGGCATCTAGCGGAAAAGGAAATACATGCAGATGAAAACTGGGTAGAATCATTCTGAGAAACCGTTTTCTGATGAGGGCATTCAACTCACAGACTTGAACCTTCGTTTTCAAAGAGCAGTTTTGAAACACTGTTTTCGTAGAATCCGCAAGTGGATATTTGGGGCGCTTTGAGTCCTATGCTGGGAAATGAAATCTCTTCACCTAAAAACTAGACAGAAGCCTTCTCAGAAACTTCTTCACGATATGTGCATCCAACTCACAGAGTTGAACCTTTCTTTTCACAGAGCAGTTTTGAAACACACTTTTGGTAAAATCTGCAAGTGGATATTTGGAGCGATTTCAGGCCTATGCTAGAAAAGGAAATATCTTCACACAAATACTAGACAGAAGCATTCTCAGAAACTTCTGTGTGATGAGTGCCTTCAATTCACAGACTTGAACGTTCCTTTTGACGGAACAGTTTTGAAACACTCCTTTGGCAGGATCTGCAAGTGTTTATTTGGAGCGCTTTGAGGCCTATGTTGGGAAAGGAAATATCCTCACCTAAAAACTAGAGAGAAGCATTCTCAGAAACTTCTTTGTGGTGATTGCATTCTACTCACAGAGTTGAACCTTCCTTTTGATAGAACAGTTTCGAAACACTCTTTTTGTAGAATCTGCAAGTGGATATTGGGAGCGCTTTGAGGCCTATGCTGGGAAATGAAATATCTTCACCTGAAAACTAGACAGAAGCATTCTGAGAAACTTCTTTGTGATGAGTGCATTCAACTCACAGACTTGAACGTTCCTTTTGACAGAACAGTTTTGAAACACTAAGTTTGTAGCATCCGCAAGTGTTTATTCGGAGCACCTTGAGGCCTATGTTGGAAAAGGGAATATCTTCCCATAAAAACTAGAGAGAAGCATTCTCAGAAACTTCTTTGTGATGAGTGCATTCAACTCACAGAGTTGAACCTACTAATTGACAGAGAAGTTTGGAAACACTCTGTTTGTAGAATCTGCAAGTGGATATTTGTTGCGCTTTGAGGCCTATGCTGGAAAAGGAAATATCTTCACATAAAAACTAGACAGAAGCATTCACAGAAAGTTCCTTGTGCTGAGTGCATTCAACTCACAGACTTGAACCTTCTTTTTGAAAGAGCAGTTTTGAAAGACTCTTTTTGTAAAATCTGCAGATGGATATTTGGAGCACTTTGAGGCCTATGCTGGGAAATGGAATATCTTCACTTAAAAACTAGACAGAAGCATTCTCAGAAAGTTCTTCTCGATGCGTGCATTCAACTCACAGAGTTGAACCTGTCTTCTGATAGAGCAGTGTGGAAACACTCTTTTTGTGAAATCTGCAAGTGGATATTTCCAGCGATTTGTGGCCTATGCAAGGAAAAGGAAATATCTTCACACAAAAACTAGACAGCAGCATTCTCAGAAACTTCTTTGTGAGGACTGCATTCAACTCACACACTTGAACGTTCCTTTTGATAGAAGAGTTTGGAAACACTCCTTCAGTACAATCTGCAAGTGTTTATTCGGAGCGCTTTGGGGCCTAGGTTGGAAAAGGAAATATCTCCACATAAAAACTAGAAAGCAGCACTCTCAGAAACTGCTTTGTGATGAGTGCATTCTACTCACAGACTTGAACTTTCCTTTTGATAGAACAGTTTTGAAACACTCCTTTTGTAGAATCTGCAAGTGTTTATTGGGAGCCCTTTGAGGCTTACGCTGGAAAAGGATATATCTTCACATTAACACTAGACAGCAGCATTCTCAGAAACCTCTTAGAGATGAGTGCATTCACCTCACAGACTTGAACGTTCCCTTTGATAGAACAGTTTTGAAACACTCCTTTTGTAGAATCTTCAAGTGTTTATTCGGAGCCCTTTGAGGCTTATGCTGGAAAAGGTTATATCTTCACATAAACACTAGACAGAAGCTTTCTCGGAAACTTCTTTGTAAACAGTGCATTCAACTCACAGATTTGAACCTACCAATCGATAGAGAAGTTTTGAAACACCCTTTTTATAGGATCTGCAAGTGAATATTTGGAGAGATTTGAGGCCTATGCTTTAAATGGAAACATCTTCTCATGAAAACTAGACAGAAGCATTCTCAGAAACGTCTTCGTGATGAGTGCATTCAACTCACAGACTTGAAGCTTCCTTTTGAAAGAGCAGTTTTGGAACACTCTTCTGTAAGATCTGCAAGTGGATATATGGAGCGCTTTGAGGCCTATGCTGGAAAAGGAAATATCCACACATAAAAACTGGACAGAAGCATTCTCAGAAACTTCTTTGTGATGTGGGCGTTGAACTCACGGAGTTGAACCTTTCTTTGGATAGAGAAGTTTTGAAACACTCTTTTAGTAGAATCTTCATGTGGATGGATGGAGTGCTTTGAGGCCTATCCTGGAAAAGGAAATATCTTCACGTAGAAACTAGACAAAAGCATTCTCAGAAAGTTCCCTGTGCTTTGGGCATTCAACTCACAGAGTTCTACCTGCCTTTGGATAGAGCAGTTCTGAAACCCTCTTTTTGTAGAATCTGCAAGTGGATATTTGGAGCGCTTTGAGGCCTATGCTGCAAAAGGAAATATCATTGCATAAAAGCTAGATGGAAGCATTCTCAGAAACTTCTTTGTGATGAGTGCATTCAACTCACAGAGTTGAACCTTCCTTTTGATAGACCAGTTTTGAAACACTGTTTTTGTAGAATCCGCAAGTGGATATTTGGAGCTCCTTGAGGCTTATGCTGGAAAAGGAGATATCTTCATATACAAACTAGACAGAAGCATTTTCAGAAACATCTATGTCATGTGGGGATTGAACTCACAGGGTTGAACATTCCTTTTCGTGGAGCAGTTCTGCAACACTCTTTTGTGGAGACTGCCAGTGGATATTTGGTGCGATTGCGGCATCTAGCGGAAAAGGAAATACATGCAGATGAAAACTGGGTAGAATCATTCTGAGAAACCGTTTTCTGATGAGGGCATTCAACTCACAGACTTGAACCTTCGTTTTCAAAGAGCAGTTTTGAAACACTGTTTTCGTAGAATCCGCAAGTGGATATTTGGGGCGCTTTGAGTCCCATGCTGGGAAATGAAATCTCTTCACCTAAAAACTAGACAGAAACCTTCTCAGAAACTTCTTCACGATATGTGCATCCAACTCACAGAGTTGAACCTTTCTTTTCACAGAGCTGTTTTGAAACACACTTTTGGTAAAATCTGCAAGTGGATATTTGGAGCGATTTCAGGCCTATGCTAGAAAAGGAAATATCTTCACACAAATACTAGACAGAAGCATTCTCAGAAACTTCTGTGTGATGAGTGCATTCAATTCACAGACTTGAACGTTCCTTTTGACGGAACAGTTTTGAAACACTCCTTTGGCAGGATCTGCAAGTGTTTATTTGGAGCCCTTTGAGGCCTATGTTGGGAAAGGAAATATCCTCACCTAAAAACTAGAGAGAAGCATTCTCAGAAACTTCTTTGTGGTGATTGCATTCTACTCACAGAGTTGAACCTTCCTTTTGATAGAACAGTTTCGAAACACTCTTTTTGTAGAATCTGCAGGTGGATATTGGGAGCGCTTTGAGGCCTATGCTGGGAAATGAAATATCTTCACCTGAAAACTAGACAGAAGCATTCTGAGAAACTTCTTTGTGATGAGTGCATTCAACTCACAGACTTGAACGTTCCTTTTGACAGAACAGTTTTGAAACACTAAGTTTGTAGCATCCGCAAGTGTTTATTCGGAGCACCTTGAGGCCTATGTTGGAAAAGGGAATATCTTCCCATAAAAACTAGAGAGAAGCATTCTCAGAAACTTCTTTGTGATGAGTGCATTCAACTCACAGAGTTGAACCTACTAATTGACAGAGAAGTTTGGAAACACTCTGTTTGTAGAATCTGCAAGTGGATATTTGTTGCGCTTTGAGGCCTATGCTGGAAAAGGAAATATCTTCACATAAAAACTAGACAGAAGCATTCTCAGAAAGTTCCTTGTGCTGAGTGCATTCAACTCACAGACTTGAACCTTCTTTTTGAAAGAGCAGTTTTGAAAGACTCTTTTTGTAAAATCTGCAGATGGATATTTGGAGCACTTTGAGGCCTATGCTGGGAAATGGAATATCTTCACCTAAAAACTAGACAGAAGCATTCTCAGAAAGTTCTTCTCGATGCGTGCATTCAACTCACAGAGTTGAACCTGTCTTCTGATAGAGCAGTGTGGAAACACTCTTTTTGTGAAATCTGCAAGTGGATATTTCCAGCGATTTGTGGCCTATGCAAGGAAAAGGAAATATCTTCACACAAAAACTAGACAGCAGCATTCTCAGAAACTTCTTTGTGAGGACTGCATTCAACTCACACACTTGAACGTTCCTTTTGATAGAAGAGTTTGGAAACACTCCTTCAGTACAATCTGCAAGTGTTTATTCGGAGCGCTTTGGGGCCTAGGTTGGAAAAGGAAATATCTCCACATAAAAACTAGAAAGCAGCACTCTCAGAAACTGCTTTGTGATGAGTGCATTCTACTCACAGACTTGAACTTTCCTTTTGATAGAACAGTTTTGAAACACTCCTTTTGTAGAATCTGCAAGTGTTTATTGGGACCCCTTTGAGGCTTACGCTGGAAAAGGATATATCTTCACATTAACACTAGACAGCAGCATTGTCAGAAACCTCTTAGAGATGAGTGCATTCACCTCACAGACTTGAACGTTCCCTTTGATAGAGCAGTTTTGAAACACTCCTTTTGTAGAATCTTCAAGTGTTTATTCGGAGCCCTTTGAGGCTTATGCTGGAAAAGGTTATATCTTCACATAAACACTAGACAGAAGCTTTCTCGGAAACTTCTTTGTAAACAGTGCATTCAACTCACAGATTTGAACCTACCAATCGATAGAGAAGTTTCGAAACACCCTTTTTATAGGATCTGCAAGTGAATATTTGGAGAGATTTGAGGCCTATGCTTTAAATGGAAACATCTTCTCATGAAAACTAGACAGAAGCATTCTCAGAAACGTCTTCGTGATGAGTGCATTCAACTCACAGACTTGAAGCTTCCTTTTGAAAGAGCAGTTTTGGAACACTCTTCTGTAAGATCTGCAAGTGGATATATGGAGCGCTTTGAGGCCTATGCTGGAAAAGGAAATATCCACACATAAAAACTGGACAGAAGCATTCTCAGAAACTTCTTTGTGATGTGGGCGTTGAACTCACGGAGTTGAACCTTTCTTTGGATAGAGAAGTTTTGAAACACTCTTTTAGTAGAATCTTCATGTGGATGGATGGAGTGCTTTGAGGCCTATCCTGGAAAAGGAAATATCTTCACGTAGAAACTAGACAAAAGCATTCTCAGAAAGTTCCCTGTGCTTTGGGCATTCAACTCACAGAGTTCTACCTGCCTTTGGATAGAGCAGTTCTGAAACCCTCTTTTTGTAGAATCTGCAAGTGGATATTTGGAGCGCTTTGAGGCCTATGCTGCAAAAGGAAATATCATTGCATAAAAGCTAGATGGAAGCATTCTCAGAAACTTCTTTGTGATGAGTGCATTCAACTCACAGAGTTGAACCTTCCTTTTGATAGACCAGTTTTGAAACACTGTTTTTGTAGAATCCGCAAGTGGATATTTGGAGCTCCTTGAGGCTTATGCTGGAAAAGGAGATATCTTCATATACAAACTAGACAGAAGCATTTTCAGAAACATCTATGTCATGTGGGGATTGAACTCACAGGGTTGAACATTCCTTTTCGTGGAGCAGTTCTGCAACACTCTTTTGTGGAGACTGCCAGTGGATATTTGGTGCGATTGCGGCATCTAGCGGAAAAGGAAATACATGCAGATGAAAACTGGGTAGAATCATTCTGAGAAACCGTTTTCTGATGAGGGCATTCAACTCACAGACTTGAACCTTCGTTTTCAAAGAGCAGTTTTGAAACACTGTTTTCGTAGAATCCGCAAGTGGATATTTGGGGCGCTTTGAGTCCCATGCTGGGAAATGAAATCTCTTCACCTAAAAACTAGACAGAAACCTTCTCAGAAACTTCTTCACGATATGTGCATCCAACTCACAGAGTTGAACCTTTCTTTTCACAGAGCTGTTTTGAAACACACTTTTGGTAAAATCTGCAAGTGGATATTTGGAGCGATTTCAGGCCTATGCTAGAAAAGGAAATATCTTCACACAAATACTAGACAGAAGCATTCTCAGAAACTTCTGTGTGATGAGTGCATTCAATTCACAGACTTGAACGTTCCTTTTGACGGAACAGTTTTGAAACACTCCTTTGGCAGGATCTGCAAGTGTTTATTTGGAGCGCTTTGAGGCCTATGTTGGGAAAGGAAATATCCTCACCTAAAAACTAGAGAGAAGCATTCTCAGAAACTTCTTTGTGGTGATTGCATTCTACTCACAGAGTTGAACCTTCCTTTTGATAGAACAGTTTCGAAACACTCTTTTTGTAGAATCTGCAGGTGGATATTGGGAGCGCTTTGAGGCCTATGCTGGGAAATGAAATATCTTCACCTGAAAACTAGACAGAAGCATTCTGAGAAACTTCTTTGTGATGAGTGCATTCAACTCACAGACTTGAACGTTCCTTTTGACAGAACAGTTTTGAAACACTAAGTTTGTAGCATCCGCAAGTGTTTATTCGGAGCACCTTGAGGCCTATGTTGGAAAAGGGAATATCTTCCCATAAAAACTAGAGAGAAGCATTCTCAGAAACTTCTTTGTGATGAGTGCATTCAACTCACAGAGTTGAACCTACTAATTGACAGAGAAGTTTGGAAACACTCTGTTTGTAGAATCTGCAAGTGGATATTTGTTGCGCTTTGAGGCCTATGCTGGAAAAGGAAATATCTTCACATAAAAACTAGACAGAAGCATTCTCAGAAAGTTCCTTGTGCTGAGTGCATTCAACTCACAGACTTGAACCTTCTTTTTGAAAGAGCAGTTTTGAAAGACTCTTTTTGTAAAATCTGCAGATGGATATTTGGAGCACTTTGAGGCCTATGCTGGGAAATGGAATATCTTCACCTAAAAACTAGACAGAAGCATTCTCAGAAAGTTCTTCTCGATGCGTGCATTCAACTCACAGAGTTGAACCTGTCTTCTGATAGAGCAGTGTGGAAACACTCTTTTTGTGAAATCTGCAAGTGGATATTTCCAGCGATTTGTGGCCTATGCAAGGAAAAGGAAATATCTTCACACAAAAACTAGACAGCAGCATTCTCAGAAACTTCTTTGTGAGGACTGCATTCAACTCACACACTTGAACGTTCCTTTTGATAGAAGAGTTTGGAAACACTCCTTCAGTACAATCTGCAAGTGTTTATTCGGAGCGCTTTGGGGCCTAGGTTGGAAAAGGAAATATCTCCACATAAAAACTAGAAAGCAGCACTCTCAGAAACTGCTTTGTGATGAGTGCATTCTACTCACAGACTTGAACTTTCCTTTTGATAGAACAGTTTTGAAACACTCCTTTTGTAGAATCTGCAAGTGTTTATTGGGAGCCCTTTGAGGCTTACGCTGGAAAAGGATATATCTTCACATTAACACTAGACAGCAGCATTGTCAGAAACCTCTTAGAGATGAGTGCATTCACCTCACAGACTTGAACGTTCCCTTTGATAGAGCAGTTTTGAAACACTCCTTTTGTAGAATCTTCAAGTGTTTATTCGGAGCCCTTTGAGGCTTATGCTGGAAAAGGTTATATCTTCACATAAACACTAGACAGAAGCTTTCTCGGAAACTTCTTTGTAAACAGTGCATTCAACTCACAGATTTGAACCTACCAATCGATAGAGAAGTTTCGAAACACCCTTTTTATAGGATCTGCAAGTGAATATTTGGAGAGATTTGAGGCCTATGCTTTAAATGGAAACATCTTCTCATGAAAACTAGACAGAAGCATTCTCAGAAACGTCTTCGTGATGAGTGCATTCAACTCACAGACTTGAAGCTTCCTTTTGAAAGAGCAGTTTTGGAACACTCTTCTGTAAGATCTGCAAGTGGATATATGGAGCGCTTTGAGGCCTATGCTGGAAAAGGAAATATCCTCACATAAAAACTGGACAGAAGCATTCTCAGAAACTTCTTTGTGATGTGGGCGTTGAACTCACGGAGTTGAACCTTTCTTTGGATAGAGAAGTTTTGAACCACTCTTTTAGTAGAATCTTCATGTGGATGGATGGAGTGCTTTGAGGCCTATCCTGGAAAAGGAAATATCTTCACGTAGAAACTAGACAAAAGCATTCTCAGAAAGTTCCCTGTGCTTTGGGCATTCAACTCACAGAGTTCTACCTGCCTTTGGATAGAGCAGTTCTGAAACCCTCTTTTTGTAGAATCTGCAAGTGGATATTTGGAGCGCTTTGAGGCCTATGCTGCAAAAGGAAATATCATTGCATAAAAGCTAGATGGAAGCATTCTCAGAAACTTCTTTGTGATGAGTGCATTCAACTCACAGAGTTGAACCTTCCTTTTGATAGACCAGTTTTGAAACACTGTTTTTGTAGAATCCGCAAGTGGATATTTGGAGCTCCTTGAGGCTTATGCTGGAAAAGGAGATATCTTCATATACAAACTAGACAGAAGCATTTTCAGAAACATCTATGTCATGTGGGGATTGAACTCACAGAGTTGAACATTCCTTTTCGTGGAGCAGTTCTGCAACACTCTTTTTGTGGAGACTGCCAGTGGATATTTGGTGCGATTGCGGCATCTAGCGGAAAAGGAAATACATGCAGATGAAAACTGGGTAGAATCATTCTGAGAAACCGTTTTCTGATGAGGGCATTCAACTCACAGACTTGAACCTTCGTTTTCAAAGAGCAGTTTTGAAACACTGTTTTCGTAGAATCCGCAAGTGGATATTTGGGGCGCTTTGAGTCCCATGCTGGGAAATGAAATCTCTTCACCTAAAAACTAGACAGAAGCCTTCTCAGAAACTTCTTCACGATATGTGCATCCAACTCACAGAGTTGAACCTTTCTTTTCACAGAGCAGTTTTGAAACACACTTTTGGTAAAATCTGCAAGTGGATATTTGGAGCGATTTCAGGCCTATGCTAGAAAAGGAAATATCTTCACACAAATACTAGACAGAAGCATTCTCAGAAACTTCTGTGTGATGAGTGCATTGAATTCACAGACTTGAACGTTCCTTTTGACGGAAGAGTTTTGAAACACTCCTTTGGCAGGATCTGCAAGTGTTTATTTGGAGCGCTTTGAGGCCTATGTTGGGAAAGGAAATATCCTCACCTAAAAACTAGAGAGAAGCATTCTCAGAAACTTCTTTGTGGTGATTGCATTCTACTCACAGAGTTGAACCTTCCTTTTGATAGAACAGTTTCGAAACACTCTTTTTGTAGAATCTGCAAGTGGATATTGGGAGCGCTTTGAGGCCTATGCTGGGAAATGAAATATCTTCACCTGAAAACTAGACAGAAGCATTCTGAGAAACTTCTTTGTGATGAGTGCATTCAACTCACAGACTTGAACGTTCCTTTTGACAGAACAGTTTTGAAACACTAAGTTTGTAGCATCCGCAAGTGTTTATTCGGAGCACCTTGAGGCCTATGTTGGAAAAGGGAATATCTTCCCATAAAAACTAGACAGAAGCATTCTCAGAAAGTTCCTTGTGCTGAGTGCATTCAACTCACAGACTTGAACCTTCTTTTTGAAAGAGCAGTTTTGAAAGACTCTTTTTGTAAAATCTGCAGATGGATATTTGGAGCACTTTGAGGCCTATGCTGGGAAATGGAATATCTTCACCTAAAAACTAGACAGAAGCATTCTCAGAAAGTTCTTCTCGATGCGTGCATTCAACTCACAGAGTTGAACCTGTCTTCTGATAGAGCAGTGTGGAAACACTCTTTTTGTGAAATCTGCAAGTGGATATTTCCAGCGATTTGTGGCCTATGCAAGGAAAAGGAAATATCTTCACACAAAACCTAGACAGCAGCATTCTCAGAAACTTCTTTGTGAGGACTGCATTCAACTCACACACTTGAACGTTCCTTTTGATAGAAGAGTTTGGAAACACTCCTTCAGTACAATCTGCAAGTGTTTATTCGGAGCGCTTTGGTGCCTAGGTTGGAAAAGGAAATATCTCCACATAAAAACTAGAAAGCAGCACTCTCAGAAACTGCTTTGTGATGAGTGCATTCTACTCACAGACTTGAACTTTCCTTTTGATAGAACAGTTTTGAAACACTCCTTTTGTAGAATCTGCAAGTGTTTATTGGGAGCCCTTTGAGGCTTACGCTGGAAAAGGATATATCTTCACATTAACACTAGACAGCAGCATTGTCAGAAACCTCTTAGAGATGAGTGCATTCAACTCACAGACTTGAACGTTCCCTTTGATAGAGCAGTTTTGAAACACTCCTTTTGTAGAATCTTCAAGTGTTTATTCGGAGCCCTTTGAGGCTTATGCTGGAAAAGGTTATATCTTCACATAAACACTAGACAGAAGCTTTCTCGGAAACTTCTTTGTAAACAGTGCATTCAACTCACAGATTTGAACCTACCAATCGATAGAGAAGTTTCGAAACACCCTTTTTATAGGATCTGCAAGTGAATATTTGGAGAGATTTGAGGCCTATGCTTTAAATGGAAACATCTTCTCATGAAAACTAGACAGAAGCATTCTCAGAAACGTCTTCGTGATGAGTGCATTCAACTCACAGACTTGAAGCTTCCTTTTGAAAGAGCAGTTTTGGAACACTCTTCTGTAAGATCTGCAAGTGGATATATGGAGCGCTTTGAGGCCTATGCTGGAAAAGGAAATATCCTCACATAAAAACTGGACAGAAGCATTCTCAGAAACTTCTTTGTGATGTGGGCGTTGAACTCACGGAGTTGAACCTTTCTTTGGATAGAGAAGTTTTGAAACACTCTTTTAGTAGAATCTTCATGTGGATGGATGGAGTGCTTTGAGGCCTATCCTGGAAAAGGAAATATCTTCACGTAGAAACTAGACAAAAGCATTCTCAGAAAGTTCCCTGTGCTTTGGGCATTCAACTCACAGAGTTCTACCTGCCTTTGGATAGAGCAGTTCTGAAACCCTCTTTTTGTAGAATCTGCAAGTGGATATTTGGAGCGCTTTGAGGCCTATGCTGCAAAAGGAAATATCATTGCATAAAAGCTAGATGGAAGCATTCTCAGAAACTTCTTTGTGATGAGTGCATTCAACTCACAGAGTTGAACCTTCCTTTTGATAGACCAGTTTTGAAACACTGTTTTTGTAGAATCCGCAAGTGGATATTTGGAGCTCCTTGAGGCTTATGCTGGAAAAGGAGATATCTTCATATACAAACTAGACAGAAGCATTTTCAGAAACATCTATGTCATGTGGGGATTGAACTCACAGAGTTGAACATTCCTTTTCGTGGAGCAGTTCTGCAACACTCTTTTTGTGGAGACTGCCAGTGGATATTTGGTGCGATTGCGGCATCTAGCGGAAAAGGAAATACATGCAGATGAAAACTGGGTAGAATCATTCTGAGAAACCGTTTTCTGATGAGGGCATTCAACTCACAGACTTGAACCTTCGTTTTCAAAGAGCAGTTTTGAAACACTGTTTTCGTAGAATCCGCAAGTGGATATTTGGGGCGCTTTGAGTCCCATGCTGGGAAATGAAATCTCTTCACCTAAAAACTAGACAGAAGCCTTCTCAGAAACTTCTTCACGATATGTGCATCCAACTCACAGAGTTGAACCTCTCTTTTCACAGAGCAGTTTTGAAACACACTTTTGGTAAAATCTGCAAGTGGATATTTGGAGCGATTTCAGGCCTATGCTAGAAAAGGAAATATCTTCACACAAATACTAGACAGAAGCATTCTCAGAAACTTCTGTGTGATGAGTGCATTCAATTCACAGACTTGAACGTTCCTTTTGACGGAACGGTTTTGAAACACTCCTTTGGCAGGATCTGCAAGTGTTTATTTGGAGCGCTTTGAGGCCTATGTTGGGAAAGGAAATATCCTCACCTAAAAACTAGAGAGAAGCATTCTCAGAAACTTCTTTGTGGTGATTGCATTCTACTCACAGAGTTGAACCTTCCTTTTGATAGAACAGTTTCGAAACACTCTTTTTGTAGAATCTGCAAGTGGATATTTGGAGCGCTTTGAGGCCTATGCTGGGAAATGAAATATCTTCACCTGAAAACTAGACAGAAGCATTCTGAGAAACTTCTTTGTGATGAGTGCATTCAACTCACAGACTTGAACGTTCCTTTTGACAGAACAGTTTTGAAACACTAAGTTTGTAGCATCCGCAAGTGTTTATTCGGAGCACCTTGAGGCCTATGTTGGAAAAGGGAATATCTTCCCATAAAAACTAGAGAGAAGCATTCTCAGAAACTTCTTTGTGATGAGTGCATTCAACTCACAGAGTTGAACCTACTAATTGACAGAGAAGTTTGGAAACACTCTGTTTGTAGAATCTGCAAGTGGATATTTGTTGCGCTTTGAGGCCTATGCTGGAAAAGGAAATATCTTCACATAAAAACTAGACAGAAGCATTCTCAGAAAGTTCCTTGTGCTGAGTGCATTCAACTCACAGACTTGAACCTTCTTTTTGAAAGAGCAGTTTTGAAAGACTCTTTTTGTAAAATCTGCAGATGGATATTTGGAGCACTTTGAGGCCTATGCTGGGAAATGGAATATCTTCACCTAAAAACTAGACAGAAGCATTCTCAGAAAGTTCTTCTCGATGCGTGCATTCAACTCACAGAGTTGAACCTGTCTTCTGATAGAGCAGTGTGGAAACACTCTTTTTGTGAAATCTGCAAGTGGATATTTCCAGCGATTTGTGGCCTATGCAAGGAAAAGGAAATATCTTCACACAAAAACTAGACAGCAGCATTCTCAGAAACTTCTTTGTGAGGACTGCATTCAACTCACACACTTGAACGTTCCTTTTGATAGAAGAGTTTGGAAACACTCCTTCAGTACAATCTGCAAGTGTTTATTCGGAACGCTTTGGGGCCTAGGTTGGAAAAGGAAATATCTCCACATAAAAACTAGAAAGCAGCACTCTCAGAAACTGCTTTGTGATGAGTGCATTCTACTCACAGACTTGAACTTTCCTTTTGATAGAACAGTTTTGAAACACTCCTTTTGTAGAATCTGCAAGTGTTTATTGGGAGCCCTTTGAGGCTTACGCTGGAAAAGGATATATCTTGACATTAACACTAGACAGCAGCATTGTCAGAAACCTCTTAGAGATGAGTGCATTCACCTCACAGACTTGAACGTTCCCTTTGATAGAGCAGTTTTGAAACACTCCTTTTGTAGAATCTTCAAGTGTTTATTCGGAGCCCTTTGTGGCTTATGCTGGAAAAGGTTATATCTTCACATAAACACTAGACAGAAGCTTTCTCGGAAACTCCTTTGTAAAGAGTGCATTCAACTCACAGATTTGAACCTACCAATCGATAGAGAAGTTTCGAAACACCCTTTTTATAGGATCTGCAAGTGAATATTTGGAGAGATTTGTGGCCTATGCTTTAAATGGAAACATCTTCTCATGAAAACTAGACAGAAGCATTCTCAGAAACGTCTTCGTGATGAGTGCATTCAACTCACAGACTTGAAGCTTCCTTTTGAAAGAGCAGTTTTGGAACACTCTTCTGTAAGATCTGCAAGTGGATATATGGAGCGCTTTGAGGCCTATGCTGGAAAAGGAAATATCCTCACATAAAAACTCCACAGAAGCATTCTCAGAAACTTCTTTGTGATGTGGGCGTTGAACTCACGGAGTCGAACCGTTCTTTTGATAGAGAAGTTTTGAAACACTCTTTTAGTAGAATCTTCACGTGGATGGATGGGGTGCTTCGAGGCCTATCCTGGAAAAGGAAATATCTTCACGTAGAAACTAGACAAAAGCATTCTCAGAAAGTTCCCTGTGCTTTGTGCACTCAACTCACAGAGTTCTACCTGCCTTTGGATAGAGCAGTTCTGAAACCCTCTTTTTGTAGAATCTGCAAGTGGATATTTGGAGCGCTTTGAGGCCTATGCTGCAAAAGGAAATATCATTGCATAAAAGCTAGATGGAAGCATTCTCAGAAACTTCTTTGTGATGAGTGCATTCAACTCACAGAGTTGAACCTTCCTTTTGATAGACCAGTTTTGAAACACTGTTTTTGTAGAATCCGCAAGTGGATATTTGGAGCTCCTTGAGGCTTATGCTGGAAAAGGAGATATCTTCATATACAAACTAGACAGAAGCATTTTCAGAAACATCTATGTCATGTGGGGATTGAACTCACAGAGTTGAACATTGCTTTTCGTGGAGCAGTTCTGCAACACTCTTTTTGTGGAAACTGCCAGTGGATATAGGGTGCGATGGCGGCATCTAGCGGAAAAGGAAATACATGCAGATGAAAACTGGGTAGAATCATTCTGAGAAACCGTTTTCTGATGAGGGCATTCAACTCACAGACTTGAACCTTCGTTTTCAAAGAGCAGTTTGGAAACACTGTTTTCGTAGAATCCGCAAGTGGATATTTGGGGCGCTTTGAGTCCTATGCTGGGAAATGAAATCTCTTCACCTAAAAACTAGACAGAAGCCTTCTCAGAAACTTCTTCACGATATGTGCATTCAACTCACAGAGTTGAACCTTTCTTTTCACAGAGCAGTTTTGAAACACACTTTTGGTAAAATCTGCAAGTGGATATTTGGAGCGATTTCAGGCCTATGCTAGAAAAGGAAATATCTTCACACAAATACTAGACAGAAGCATTCTCAGAAACTTCTGTGTGATGAGTGCATTGAATTCACAGACTTGAACGTTCCTTTTGACGGAAGAGTTTTGAAACACTCCTTTGGCAGGATCTGCAAGTGTTTATTTGGAGCGCTTTGAGGCCTATGTTGGGAAAGGAAATATCCTCACCTAAAAACTAGAGAGAAGCATTCTCAGAAACTTCTTTGTGGTGATTGCATTCTACTCACAGAGTTGAACCTTCCTTTTGATAGAACAGTTTCGAAACACTCTTTTTGTAGAATCTGCAAGTGGATATTGGGAGCGCTTTGAGGCCTATGCTGGGAAATGAAATATCTTCACCTGAAAACTAGACAGAAGCATTCTGAGAAACTTCTTTGTGATGAGTGCATTCAACTCACAGACTTGAACGTTCCTTTTGACAGAACAGTTTTGAAACACTAAGTTTGTAGCATCCGCAAGTGTTTATTCGGAGCACCTTGAGGCCTATGTTGGAAAAGGGAATATCTTCCCATAAAAACTAGAGAGAAGCATTCTCAGAAACTTCTTTGTGATGAGTGCATTCAACTCACAGAGTTGAACCTACTAATTGACAGAGAAGTTTGGAAACACTCTGTTTGTAGAATCTGCAAGTGGATATTTGTTGCGCTTTGAGGCCTATGCTGGAAAAGGAAATATCTTCACATAAAAACTAGACAGAAGCATTCTCAGAAAGTTCCTTGTGCTGAGTGCATTCAACTCACAGACTTGAACCTTCTTTTTGAAAGAGCAGTTTTGAAAGACTCTTTTTGTAAAATCTGCAGATGGATATTTGGAGCACTTTGAGGCCTATGCTGGGAAATGGAATATCTTCACCTAAAAACTAGACAGAAGCATTCTCAGAAAGTTCTTCTCGATGCGTGCATTCAACTCACAGAGTTGAACCTGTCTTCTGATAGAGCAGTGTGGAAACACTCTTTTTGTGAAATCTGCAAGTGGATATTTCCAGCGATTTGTGGCCTATGCAAGGAAAAGGAAATATCTTCACACAAAAACTAGACAGCAGCATTCTCAGAAACTTCTTTGTGAGGACTGCATTCAACTCACACACTTGAACGTTCCTTTTGATAGAAGAATTTGGAAACACTCCTTCAGTACAATCTGCAAGTGTTTATTCGGAGCGCTTTGGGGCCTAGGTTGGAAAAGGAAATATCTCCACATAAAAACTAGAAAGCAGCACTCTCAGAAACTGCTTTGTGATGAGTGCATTCTACTCACAGACTTGAACTTTCCTTTTGATAGAACAGTTTTGAAACACTCCTTTTGTAGAATCTGCAAGTGTTTATTGGGAGCCCTTTGAGGCTTACGCTGGAAAAGGATATATCTTCACATTAACACTAGACAGCAGCATTGTCAGAAACCTCTTAGAGATGAGTGCATTCACCTCACAGACTTGAACGTTCCCTTTGATAGAGCAGTTTTGAAACACTCCTTTTGTAGAATCTTCAAGTGTTTATTCGGAGCCCTTTGAGGCTTATGCTGGAAAAGGTTATATCTTCACATAAACACTAGACAGAAGCTTTCTCGGAAACTTCTTTGTAAAGAGTGCATTCAACTCACAGATTTGAACCTACCAATCGATAGAGAAGTTTCGAAACACCCCTTTTATAGGATCTGCAAGTGAATATTTGGAGAGATTTGAGGCCTATGCTTTAAATGGAAACATCTTCTCATGAAAACTAGACAGAAGCATTCTCAGAAACGTCTTCGTGATGAGTGCATTCAACTCACAGACTTGAAGCTTCCTTTTGAAAGAGCAGTTTTGGAACACTCTTCTGTAAGATCTGCAAGTGGATATATGGAGCGCTTTGAGGCCTATGCTGGAAAAGGAAATATCCTCACATAAAAACTGGACAGAAGCATTCTCAGAAACTTCT
Organism: Pongo pygmaeus; assembly: GCF_028885625.2. NCBI lineage: Eukaryota > Metazoa > Chordata > Mammalia > Primates > Hominidae > Pongo > Pongo pygmaeus. Next base: position 42,620,569 of record NC_072392.2, read on the forward strand.
TTGTGATGTGGGCGTTGAACTCACGGAGTTGAACCTTTCTTTGGATAGAGAAGTTTTGAAACACTCTTTTAGTAGAATCTTCATGTGGATGGATGGAGTGCTTTGAGGCCTATCCTGGAAAAGGAAATATCTTCACGTAGAAACTAGACAAAAGCATTCTCAGAAAGTTCCCTGTGCTTTGTGCATTCAACTCACAGAGTTCTACCTGCCTTTGGATAGAGCAGTTCTGAAACCCTCTTTTTGTAGAATCTGCAAGTGGATATTTGGAGCGCTTTGAGGCCTATGCTGCAAAAGGAAATATCATTGCATAAAAGCTAGATGGAAGCATTCTCAGAAACTTCTTTGTGATGAGTGCATTCAACTCACAGAGTTGAACCTTCCTTTTGATAGACCAGTTTTGAAACACTGTTTTTGTAGAATCCGCAAGTGGATATTTGGAGCTCCTTGAGGCTTATGCTGGAAAAGGAGATATCTTCATATACAAACTAGACAGAAGCATTTTCAGAAACATCTATGTCATGTGGGGATTGAACTCACAGAGTTGAACATTCCTTTTCGTGGAGCAGTTCTGCAACACTCTTTTTGTGGAGACTGCCAGTGGATATTTGGTGCGATTGCGGCATCTAGCGGAAAAGGAAATACATGCAGATGAAAACTGGGTAGAATCATTCTGAGAAACCGTTTTCTGATGAGGGCATTCAACTCACAGACTTGAACCTTCGTTTTCAAAGAGCAGTTTTGAAACACTGTTTTCGTAGAATCCGCAAGTGGATATTTGGGGCGCTTTGAGTCCTATGCTGGGAAATGAAATCTCTTCACCTAAAAACTAGACAGAAGCCTTCTCAGAAACTTCTTCACGATATGTGCATCCAACTCACAGAGTTGAACCTTTCTTTTCACAGAGCAGTTTTGAAACACACTTTTGGTAAAATCTGCAAGTGGATATTTGGAGCGATTTCAGGCCTATGCTAGAAAAGGAAATATCTTCACACAAATACTAGACAGAAGCATTCTCAGAAACTTCTGTGTGATGAGTGCATTCAATTCACAGACTTGAACGTTCCTTTTGACGGAAGAGTTTTGAAACACTCCTTTGGCAGGATCTGCAAGTGTTTATTTGGAGCGCTTTGAGGCCTATGTTGGGAAAGGAAATATCCTCACCTAAAAACTAGAGAGAAGCATTCTCAGAAACTTCTTTGTGGTGATTGCATTCTACTCACAGAGTTGAACCTTCCTTTTGATAGAACAGTTTCGAAACACTCTTTTTGTAGAATCTGCAAGTGGATATTGGGAGCGCTTTGAGGCCTATGCTGGGAAATGAAATATCTTCACCTGAAAACTAGACAGAAGCATTCTGAGAAACTTCTTTGTGATGAGTGCATTCAACTCACAGACTTGAACGTTCCTTTTGACAGAAGAGTTTTGAAACACTAAGTTTGTAGCATCCGCAAGTGTTTATTCGGAGCACCTTGAGGCCTATGTTGGAAAAGGGAATATCTTCCCATAAAAACTAGAGAGAAGCATTCTCAGAAAGTTCCTTCTGCTGAGTGCATTCAACTCACAGACTTGAACCTTCTTTTTGAAAGAGCAGTTTTGAAAGACTCTTTTTGTAAAATCTGCAGATGGATATTTGGAGCACTTTGAGGCCTATGCTGGGAAATGGAATATCTTCACCTAAAAACTAGACAGAAGCATTCTCAGAAAGTTCTTCTCGATGCTGCATTCAACTCACAGAGTTGAACCTGTCTTCTGATAGAGCAGTGTGGAAACACTCTTTTTGTGAAATCTGCAAGTGGATATTTCCAGCGATTTGTGGCCTATGCAAGGAAAAGGAAATATCTTCACACAAAAACTAGACAGCAGCATTCTCAGAAACTTCTTTGTGAGGACTGCATTCAACTCACACACTTGAACGTTCCTTTTGATAGAAGAGTTTGGAAACACTCCTTCAGTACAATCTGCAAGTGTTTATTCGGAGCGCTTTGGGGCCTAGGTTGGAAAAGGAAATATCTCCACATAAAAACTAGAAAGCAGCACTCTCAGAAACTGCTTTGTGATGAGTGCATTCTACTCACAGACTTGAACTTTCCTTTTGATAGAACAGTTTTGAAACACTCCTTTTGTAGAATCTGCAAGTGTTTTTTGGGAACCCTTTGAGGCTTACGCTGGAAAAGGATATATCTTCACATTAACACTAGACAGCAGCATTGTCAGAAACCTCTTAGAGATGAGTGCATTCACCTCACAGACTTGAACGTTCCCTTTGATAGAGCAGTTTTGAAACACTCCTTTTGTAGAATCTTCAAGTGTTTATTCGGAGCCCTTTGAGGCTTATGCTGGAAAAGGTTATATCTTCACATAAACACTAGACAGAAGCTTTCTCGGAAACCTCTTTGTAAACAGTGCATTCAACTCACAGATTTGAACCTACCAATCGATAGAGAAGATTCGAAACACCCTTTTTATAGGATCTGCAAGTGAATATTTGGAGAGATTTGAGGCCTATGCTTTAAATGGAAACATCTTCTCATGAAAACTAGACAGAAGCATTCTCAGAAACGTCTTCGTGATGAGTGCATTCAACTCACAGACTTGAAGCTTCCTTTTGAAAGAGCAGTTTTGGAACACTCTTCTGTAAGATCTGCAAGTGGATATATGGAGCGCTTTGAGGCCTATGCTGGAAAAGGAAATATCCTCACATAAAAACTGGACAGAAGCATTCTCAGAAACTTCTTTGTGATGTGGGCGTTGAACTCACGGAGTTGAACCTTTCGTTGGATAGAGAAGTTTTGAAACACTCTTTTAGTAGAATCTTCATGTGGATGGATGGAGTGCTTTGAGGCCTATCCTGGAAAAGGAAATATCTTCACGTAGAAACTAGACAAAAGCATTCTCAGAAAGTTCCCTGTGCTTTGGGCATTCAACTCACAGAGTTCTACCTGCCTTTGGATAGAGCAGTTCTGAAACCCTCTTTTTGTAGAATCTGCAAGTGGATATTTGGAGCGCTTTGAGGCCTATGCTGCAAAAGGAAATATCATTGCATAAAAGCTAGATGGAAGCATTCTCAGAAACTTCTTTGTGATGAGTGCATTCAACTCACAGAGTTGAACCTTCCTTTTGATAGACCAGTTTTGAAACACTGTTTTTGTAGAATCCGCAAGTGGATATTTGGAGCTCCTTGAGGCTTATGCTGGAAAAGGAGATATCTTCATATACAAACTAGACAGAAGCATTTTCAGAAACATCTATGTCATGTGGGGATTGAACTCACAGAGTTGAACATTCCTTTTCGTGGAGCAGTTCTGCAACACTCTTTTTGTGGAGACTGCCAGTGGATATTTGGTGCGATTGCGGCATCTAGCGGAAAAGGAAATACATGCAGATGAAAACTGGGTAGAATCATTCTGAGAAACCGTTTTCTGATGAGGGCATTCAACTCACAGACTTGAACCTTCGTTTTCAAAGAGCAGTTTTGAAACACTGTTTTCGTAGAATCCGCAAGTGGATATTTGGGGCGCTTTGAGTCCCATGCTGGGAAATGAAATCTCTTCACCTAAAAACTAGACAGAAGCCTTCTCAGAAACTTCTTCACGATATGTGCATCCAACTCACAGAGTTGAACCTTTCTTTTCACAGAGCAGTTTTGAAACACACTTTTGGTAAAATCTGCAAGTGGATATTTGGAGCGATTTCAGGCCTATGCTAGAAAAGGAAATATCTTCACACAAATACTAGACAGAAGCATTCTCAGAAACTTCTGTGTGATGAGTGCATTCAATTCACAGACTTGAACGTTCCTTTTGACGGAAGAGTTTTGAAACACTCCTTTGGCAGGATCTGCAAGTGTTTATTTGGAGCGCTTTGAGGCCTATGTTGGGAAAGGAAATATCCTCACCTAAAAACTAGAGAGAAGCATTCTCAGAAACTTCTTTGTGGTGATTGCATTCTACTCACAGAGTTGAACCTTCCTTTTGATAGAACAGTTTCGAAACACTCTTTTTGTAGAATCTGCAAGTGGATATTGGGAGCGCTTTGAGGCCTATGCTGGGAAATGAAATATCTTCACCTGAAAACTAGACAGAAGCATTCTGAGAAACTTCTTTGTGATGAGTGCATTCAACTCACAGACTTGAACGTTCCTTTTGACAGAACAGTTTTGAAACACTAAGTTTGTAGCATCCGCAAGTGTTTATTCGGAGCACCTTGAGGCCTATGTTGGAAAAGGGAATATCTTCCCATAAAAACTAGAGAGAAGCATTCTCAGAAACTTCTTTGTGATGAGTGCATTCAACTCACAGAGTTGAACCTACTAATTGACAGAGAAGTTTGGAAACACTCTGTTTGTAGAATCTGCAAGTGGATATTTGTTGCGCTTTGAGGCCTATGCTGGAAAAGGAAATATCTTCACATAAAAACTAGACAGAAGCATTCTCAGAAAGTTCCTTGTGCTGAGTGCATTCAACTCACAGACTTGAACCTTCTTTTTGAAAGAGCAGTTTTGAAAGACTCTTTTTGTAAAATCTGCAGATGGATATTTGGAGCACTTTGAGGCCTATGCTGGGAAATGGAATATCTTCACCTAAAAACTAGACAGAAGCATTCTCAGAAAGTTCTTCTCGATGCGTGCATTCAACTCACAGAGTTGAACCTGTCTTCTGATAGAGCAGTGTGGAAACACTCTTTTTGTGAAATCTGCAAGTGGATATTTCCAGCGATTTGTGGCCTATGCAAGGAAAAGGAAATATCTTCACACAAAAACTAGACAGCAGCATTCTCAGAAACTTCTTTGTGAGGACTGCATTCAACTCACACACTTGAACGTTCCTTTTGATAGAAGAGTTTGGAAACACTCCTTCAGTACAATCTGCAAGTGTTTATTCGGAGCGCTTTGGGGCCTAGGTTGGAAAAGGAAATATCTCCACATAAAAACTAGAAAGCAGCACTCTCAGAAACTGCTTTGTGATGAGTGCATTCTACTCACAGACTTGAACTTTCCTTTTGATAGAACAGTTTTGAAACACTCCTTTTGTAGAATCTGCAAGTGTTTATTGGGAGCCCTTTGAGGCTTACGCTGGAAAAGGATATATCTTCACATTAACACTAGACAGCAGCATTGTCAGAAACCTCTTAGAGATGAGTGCATTCACCTCACAGACTTGAAAGTTCCCTTTGATAGAGCAGTTTTGAAACACTCCTTTTGTAGAATCTTCAAGTGTTTATTCGGAGCCCTTTGAGGCTTATGCTGGAAAAGGTTATATCTTCACATAAACACTAGACAGAAGCTTTCTCGGAAACTTCTTTGTAAAGAGTGCATTCAACTCACAGATTTGAACCTACCAATCGATAGAGAAGTTTCGAAACACCCTTTTTATAGTATCTGCAAGTGAATATTTGGAGAGATTTGAGGCCTATGCTTTAAATGGAAACACCTTCTCATGAAAACTAGACAGAAGCATTCTCAGAAACGTCTTCGTGATGAGTGCATTCAACTCACAGACTTGAAGCTTCCTTTTGAAAGAGCAGTTTTGGAACACTCTTCTGTAAGATCTGTAAGTGGATATATGGAGCGCTTTGAGGCCTATGCTGGAAAAGGAAATATCCTCACATAAAAACTGGACAGAAGCATTCTCAGAAACTTCTTTGTGATGTGGGCGTTGAACTCACGGAGTCGAACCGTTCTTTTGATAGAGAAGTTTTGAAACACTCTTTTAGTAGAATCTTCACGTGGATGGATGGGGTGCTTCGAGGCCTATCCTGGAAAAGGAAATATCTTCACGTAGAAACTAGACAAAAGCATTCTCAGAAAGTTCCCTGTGATTTGTGCACTCAACTCACAGAGTTCTACCTGCCTTTGGGTAGAGCAGTTCTGAAACCCTCTTTTTGTAGAATCTGCAAGTGGATATTTGGAGCGCTTTGAGGCCTATGCTGCAAAAGGAAATATCATTGCATAAAAGCTAGATGGAAGCATTCTCAGAAACTTCTTTGTGATGAGTGCATTCAACTCACAGAGTTGAACCTTCCTTTTGATAGACCAGTTTTGAAACACTGTTTTTGTAGAATCCGCAAGTGGATATTTGGAGCTCCTTGAGGCTTATGCTGGAAAAGGAGATATCTTCATATACAAACTAGACAGAAGCATTTTCAGAAACATCTATGTCATGTGGGGATTGAACTCACAGAGTTGAACATTCCTTTTCGTGGAGCAGTTCTGCAACACTCTTTTTGTGGAAACTGCCAGTGGATATTTGGTGCGATTGCGGCATCTAGCGGAAAAGGAAATACATGCAGATGAAAACTGGGTAGAATCATTCTGAGAAACCGTTTTCTGATGAGGGCATTCAACTCACAGACTTGAACCTTCGTTTTCAAAGAGCAGTTTCGAAACACTGTTTTCGTAGAATCCGCAAGTGGATATTTGGGGCGCTTTGAGTCCTATGCTGGGAAATGAAATCTCTTCACCTAAAAACTAGACAGAAGCCTTCTCAGAAACTTCTTCACGATATGTGCATCCAACTCACAGAGTTGAACCTTTCTTTTCACAGAGCAGTTTTGAAACACACTTTTGGTAAAATCTGCAAGTGGATATTTGGAGCGATTTCAGGCCTATGCTAGAAAAGGAAATATCTTCACACAAATACTAGACAGAAGCATTCTCAGAAACTTCTGTGTGATGAGTGCATTGAATTCACAGACTTGAACGTTCCTTTTGACGGAAGAGTTTTGAAACACTCCTTTGGCAGGATCTGCAAGTGTTTATTTGGAGCGCTTTGAGGCCTATGTTGGGAAAGGAAATATCCTCACCTAAAAACTAGAGAGAAGCATTCTCAGAAACTTCTTTGTGGTGATTGCATTCTACTCACAGAGTTGAACCTTCCTTTTGATAGAACAGTTTCGAAACACTCTTTTTGTAGAATCTGCAAGTGGATATTGGGAGCGCTTTGAGGCCTATGCTGGGAAATGAAATATCTTCACCTGAAAACTAGACAGAAGCATTCTGAGAAACTTCCTTGTGATGAGTGCATTCAACTCACAGACTTGAACGTTCCTTTTGACAGAACAGTTTTGAAACACTAAGTTTGTAGCATCCGCAAGTGTTTATTCGGAGCACCTTGAGGCCTATGTTGGAAAAGGGAATATCTTCCCATAAAAACTAGAGAGAAGCATTCTCAGAAACTTCTTTGTGATGAGTGCATTCAACTCACAGAGTTGAACCTACTAATTGACAGAGAAGTTTGGAAACACTCTGTTTGTAGAATCTGCAAGTGGATATTTGTTGCGCTTTGAGGCCTATGCTGGAAAAGGAAATATCTTCACATAAAAACTAGACAGAAGCATTCTCAGAAAGTTCCTTGTGCTGAGTGCATTCAACTCACAGACTTGAACCTTCTTTTTGAAAGAGCAGTTTTGAAAGACTCTTTTTGTAAAATCTGCAGATGGATATTTGGAGCACTTTGAGGCCTATGCTGGGAAATGGAATATCTTCACCTAAAAACTAGACAGAAGCATTCTCAGAAAGTTCTTCTCGATGCGTGCATTCAACTCACAGAGTTGAACCTGTCTTCTGATAGAGCAGTGTGGAAACACTCTTTTTGTGAAATCTGCAAGTGGATATTTCCAGCGATTTGTGGCCTATGCAAGGAAAAGGAAATATCTTCACACAAAAACTAGACAGCAGCATTCTCAGAAACTTCTTTGTGAGGACTGCATTCAACTCACACACTTGAACGTTCCTTTTGATAGAAGAGTTTGGAAACACTCCTTCAGTACAATCTGCAAGTGTTTATTCGGAGCGCTTTGGGGCCTAGGTTGGAAAAGGAAATATCTCCACATAAAAACTAGAAAGCAGCACTCTCAGAAACTGCTTTGTGATGAGTGCATTCTACTCACAGACTTGAACTTTCCTTTTGATAGAACAGTTTTGAAACACTCCTTTTGTAGAATCTGCAAGTGTTTATTGGGAGCCCTTTGAGGCTTACGCTGGAAAAGGATATATCTTCACATTAACACTAGACAGCAGCATTGTCAGAAACCTCTTAGAGATGAGTGCATTCACCTCACAGACTTGAAAGTTCCCTTTGATAGAGCAGTTTTGAAACACTCCTTTTGTAGAATCTTCAAGTGTTTATTCGGAGCCCTTTGAGGCTTATGCTGGAAAAGGTTATATCTTCACATAAACACTAGACAGAAGCTTTCTCGGAAACTTCTTTGTAAACAGTGCATTCAACTCACAGATTTGAACCTACCAATCGATAGAGAAGTTTCGAAACACCCTTTTTATAGGATCTGCAAGTGAATATTTGGAGAGATTTGAGGCCTATGCTTTAAATGGAAACACCTTCTCATGAAAACTAGACAGAAGCATTCTCAGAAACGTCTTCGTGATGAGTGCATTCAACTCACAGACTTGAAGCTTCCTTTTGAAAGAGCAGTTTTGGAACACTCTTCTGTAAGATCTGCAAGTGGATATATGGAGCGCTTTGAGGCCTATGCTGGAAAAGGAAATATCCTCACATAAAAACTGGACAGAAGCATTCTCAGAAACTTCTTTGTGATGTGGGCGTTGAACTCACGGAGTCGAACCGTTCTTTTGATAGAGAAGTTTTGAAACACTCTTTTAGTAGAATCTTCACGTGGATGGATGGGGTGCTTCGAGGCCTATCCTGGAAAAGGAAATATCTTCACGTAGAAACTAGACAAAAGCATTCTCAGAAAGTTCCCTGTGATTTGTGCACTCAACTCACAGAGTTCTACCTGCCTTTGGGTAGAGCAGTTCTGAAACCCTCTTTTTGTAGAATCTGCAAGTGGATATTTGGAGCGCTTTGAGGCCTATGCTGCAAAAGGAAATATCATTGCATAAAAGCTAGATGGAAGCATTCTCAGAAACTTCTTTGTGATGAGTGCATTCAACTCACAGAGTTGAACCTTCCTTTTGATAGACCAGTTTTGAAACACTGTTTTTGTAGAATCCGCAAGTGGATATTTGGAGCTCCTTGAGGCTTATGCTGGAAAAGGAGATATCTTCATATACAAACTACACAGAAGCATTTTCAGAAACATCTATGTCATGTGGGGATTGAACTCACAGAGTTGAACATTCCTTTTCGTGGAGCAGTTCTGCAACACTCTTTTTGTGGAAACTGCCAGTGGATATTTGGTGCGATTGCGGCATCTAGCGGAAAAGGAAATACATGCAGATGAAAACTGGGTAGAATCATTCTGAGAAACCGTTTTCTGATGAGGGCATTCAACTCACAGACTTGAACCTTCGTTTTCAAAGAGCAGTTTCGAAACACTGTTTTCGTAGAATCCGCAAGTGGATATTTGGGGCGCTTTGAGTCCTATGCTGGGAAATGAAATCTCTTCACCTAAAAACTAGACAGAAGCCTTCTCAGAAACTTCTTCATGATATGTGCATCCAACTCACAGAGTTGAACCTTTCTTTTCACAGAGCAGTTTTGAAACACACTTTTGGTAAAATCTGCAAGTGGATATTTGGAGCGATTTCAGGCCTATGCTAGAAAAGGAAATATCTTCACACAAATACTAGACAGAAGCATTCTCAGAAACTTCTGTGTGATGAGTGCATTCAATTCACAGACTTGAACGTTCCTTTTGACGGAACAGTTTTGAAACACTCCTTTGGCAGGATCTGCAAGTGTTTATTTGGAGCGCTTTGAGGCCTATGTTGGGAAAGGAAATATCCTCACCTAAAAACTAGAGAGAAGCATTCTCAGAAACTTCTTTGTGGTGATTGCATTCTACTCACAGAGTTGAACCTTCCTTTTGATAGAACAGTTTCGAAACACTCTTTTTGTAGAATCTGCAAGTGGATATTGGGAGCGCTTTGAGGCCTATGCTGGGAAATGAAATATCTTCACCTGAAAACTAGACAGAAGCATTCTGAGAAACTTCTTTGTGATGAGTGCATTCAACTCACAGACTTGAACGTTCCTTTTGACAGAACAGTTTTGAAACACTAAGTTTGTAGCATCCGCAAGTGTTTATTCGGAGCACCTTGAGGCCTATGTTGGAAAAGGGAATATCTTCCCATAAAAACTAGAGAGAAGCATTCTCAGAAACTTCTTTGTGATGAGTGCATTCAACTCACAGAGTTGAACCTACTAATTGACAGAGAAGTTTGGAAACACTCTGTTTGTAGAATCTGCAAGTGGATATTTGTTGCGCTTTGAGGCCTATGCTGGAAAAGGAAATATCTTCACATAAAAACTAGACAGAAGCATTCTCAGAAAGTTCCTTGTGCTGAGTGCATTCAACTCACAGACTTGAACCTTCTTTTTGAAAGAGAAGTTTTGAAACACTCTTTTTGTAAAATCTGCAGATGGATATTTGGAGAACTTTGAGGCCTATGCTGGGAAATGGAATATCTTCACCTAAAAACTAGACAGAAGCATTCTCAGAAAGTTCTTCTCGATGCGTGCATTCAACTCACAGAGTTGAACCTGTCTTCTGATAGAGCAGTGTGGAAACACTCTTTTTGTGAAATCTGCAAGTGGATATTTCCAGCGATTTGTGGCCTATGCAAGGAAAAGGAAATATCTTCACACAAAAACTAGACAGCAGCATTCTCAGAAACTTCTTTGTGAGGACTGCATTCAACTCACACACTTGAACGTTCCTTTTGATAGAAGAGTTTGGAAACACTCCTTCAGTACAATCTGCAAGTGTTTATTCGGAGCGCTTTGGGGCCTATGTTGGAAAAGGAAATATCTCCACATAAAAACTAGAAAGCAGCACTCTCAGAAACTGCTTTGTGATGAGTGCATTCTACTCACAGACTTGAACTTTCCTTTTGATAGAACAGTTTTGAAACACTCCTTTTGTAGAATCTGCAAGTGTTTATTGGGAGCCCTTTGAGGCTTACGCTGGAAAAGGATATATCTTCACATTAACACTAGACAGCAGCATTGTCAGAAACCTCTTAGAGATGAGTGCATTCACCTCAGAGACTTGAACGTTCCCTTTGATAGAGCAGTTTTGAAACACTCCTTTTGTAGAATCTTCAAGTGTTTATTCGGAGCCCTTTGAGGCTTATGCTGGAAAAGGTTATATCTTCACATAAACACTAGACAGAAGCTTTCTCGGAAACTTCTTTGTAAAGAGTGCATTCAACTCACAGATTTGAACCTACCAATCGATAGAGAAGTTTCGAAACACCCTTTTTATAGGATCTGCAAGTGAATATTTGGAGAGATTTGAGGCCTATGCTTTAAATGGAAACATCTTCTCATGAAAACTAGACAGAAGCATTCTCAGAAACGTCTTCGTGATGAGTGCATTCAACTCACAGACTTGAAGCTTCCTTTTGAAAGAGCAGTTTTGGAACACTCTTCTGTAAGATCTGCAAGTGGATATATGGAGCGCTTTGAGGCCTATGCTGGAAAAGGAAATATCCTCACATAAAAACTGGACAGAAGCATTCTCAGAAACTTCTTTGTGATGTGGGCGTTGAACTCACGGAGTTGAACCTTTCTTTGGATAGAGAAGTTTTGAACCACTCTTTTAGTAGAATCTTCATGTGGATGGATGGAGTGCTTTGAGGCCTATCCTGGAAAAGGAAATATCTTCACGTAGAAACTAGACAAAAGCATTCTCAGAAAGTTCCCTGTGCTTTGTGCATTCAACTCACAGAGTTCTACCTGCCTTTGGATAGAGCAGTTCTGAAACCCTCTTTTTGTAGAATCTGCAAGTGGATATTTGGAGCGCTTTGAGGCCTATGCTGCAAAAGGAAATATCATTGCATAAAAGCTAGATGGAAGCATTCTCAGAAACTTCTTTGTGATGAGTGCATTCAACTCACAGAGTTGAACCTTCCTTTTGATAGGCCAGTTTTGAAACACTGTTTTTGTAGAATCCGCAAGTGGATATTTGGAGCTCCTTGAGGCTTATGCTGGAAAAGGAGATATCTTCATATACAAACTAGACAGAAGCATTTTCAGAAACATCTATGTCATGTGGGGATTGAACTCACAGAGTTGAACATTCCTTTTCATGGAGCAGTTCTGCAACACTCTTTTTGTGGAAACTGCCAGTGGATATAGGGTGCGATGGCGGCATCTAGCCGAAAAGGAAATACATGCAGATGAAAACTGGGTAGAATCATTCTGAGAAACCGTTTTCTGATGAGGGCATTCAACTCACAGACTTGAACCTTCGTTTTCAAAGAGCAGTTTTGAAACACTGTTTTCGTAGAATCCGCAAGTGGATATTTGGGGCGCTTTGAGTCCTATGCTGGGAAATGAAATCTCTTCACCTAAAAACTAGACAGAAGCCTTCTCAGAAACTTCTTCACGATATGTGCATCCAACTCACAGAGTTGAACCTTTCTTTTCACAGAGCTGTTTTGAAACACACTTTTGGTAAAATCTGCAAGTGGATATTTGGAGCGATTTCAGGCCTATGCTAGAAAAGGAAATATCTTCACACAAATACTAGACAGAAGCATTCTCAGAAACTTCTGTGTGATGAGTGCATTCAATTCACAGACTTGAACGTTCCTTTTGACGGAAGAGTTTTGAAACACTCCTTTGGCAGGATCTGCAAGTGTTTATTTGGAGCGCTTTGAGGCCTATGTTGGAAAAGGAAATATCCTCACCTAAAAACTAGAGAGAAGCATTCTCAGAAACTTCTTTGTGGTGATTGCATTCTACTCACAGAGTTGAACCTTCCTTTTGATAGAACAGTTTCGAAGCACTCTTTTTGTAGAATCTGCAAGTGGATATTGGGAGCGCTTTGAGGCCTATGCTGGGAAATGAAATATCTTCACCTGAAAACTAGACAGAAGCATTCTGAGAAACTTCTTTGTGATGAGTGCATTCAACTCACAGACTTGAACGTTCCTTTTGACAGAACAGTTTTGAAACACTAAGTTTGTAGCATCCGCAAGTGTTTATTCGGAGCACCTTGAGGCCTATGTTGGAAAAGGGAATATCTTCCCATAAAAACTAGAGAGAAGCATTCTCAGAAACTTCTTTGTGATGAGTGCATTCAACTCACAGAGTTGAACCTACTAATTGACAGAGAAGTTTGGAAACACTCTGTTTGTAGAATCTGCAAGTGGATATTTGTTGCGCTTTGAGGCCTATGCTGGAAAAGGAAATATCTTCACATAAAAACTAGACAGAAGCATTCTCAGAAAGTTCCTTGTGCTGAGTGCATTCAACTCACAGACTTGAACCTTCTTTTTGAAAGAGCAGTTTTGAAAGACTCTTTTTGTAAAATCTGCAGATGGATATTTGGAGCACTTTGAGGCCTATGCTGGGAAATGGAATATCTTCACCTAAAAACTAGACAGAAGCATTCTCAGAAAGTTCTTCTCGATGCGTGCATTCAACTCACAGAGTTGAACCTGTCTTCTGATAGAGCAGTGTGGAAACACTCTTTTTGTGAAATCTGCAAGTGGATATTTCCAGCGATTTGTGGCCTATGCAAGGAAAAGGAAATATCTTCACACAAAAACTAGACAGCAGCATTCTCAGAAACTTCTTTGTGAGGACTGTATTCAACTCACACACTTGAACGTTCCTTTTGATAGAAGAGTTTGGAAACACTCCTTCAGTACAATCTGCAAGTGTTTATTCGGAGCGCTTTGGGGCCTATGTTGGAAAAGGAAATATCTCCACATAAAAACTAGAAAGCAGCACTCTCAGAAACTGCTTTGTGATGAGTGCATTCTACTCACAGACTTGAACTTTCCTTTTGATAGAACAGTTTTGAAACACTCCTTTTGTAGAATCTGCAAGTGTTTATTGGGAGCCCTTTGAGGCTTACGCTGGAAAAGGATATATCTTCACATTAACACTAGACAGCAGCATTGTCAGAAACCTCTTAGAGATGAGTGCATTCACCTCACAGACTTGAACGTTCCCTTTGATAGAGCAGTTTTGAAACACTCCTTTTGTAGAATCTTCAAGTGTTTATTCGGAGCCCTTTGAGGCTTATGCTGGAAAAGGTTATATCTTCACATAAACACTAGACAGAAGCTTTCTCGGAAACTTCTTTGTAAAGAGTGCATTCAACTCACAGATTTGAACCTACCAATCGATAGAGAAGTTTCGAAACACCCTTTTTATAGGATCTGCAAGTGAATATTTGGAGAGATTTGAGGCCTATGCTTTAAATGGAAACATCTTCTCATGAAAACTAGACAGAAGCATTCTCAGAAACGTCTTCGTGATGAGTGCATTCAACTCACAGACTTGAAGCTTCCTTTTGAAAGAGCAGTTTTGGAACACTCTTCTGTAAGATCTGCAAGTGGATATATGGAGCGCTTTGAGGCCTATGCTGGAAAAGGAAATATCCTCACATAAAAACTGGACAGAAGCATTCTCAGAAACTTCTTTGTGATGTGGGCGTTGAACTCACGGAGTTGAACCTTTCTTTGGATAGAGAAGTTTTGAACCACTCTTTTAGTAGAATCTTCATGTGGATGGATGGAGTGCTTTGAGGCCTATCCTGGAAAAGGAAATATCTTCACGTAGAAACTAGACAAAAGCATTCTCAGAAAGTTCCCTGTGCTTTGTGCATTCAACTCACAGAGTTCTACCTGCCTTTGGATAGAGCAGTTCTGAAACCCTCTTTTTGTAGAATCTGCAAGTGGATATTTGGAGCGCTTTGAGGCCTATGCTGCAAAAGGAAATATCATTGCATAAAAGCTAGATGGAAGCATTCTCAGAAACTTCTTTGTGATGAGTGCATTCAACTCACAGAGTTGAACCTTCCTTTTGATAGACCAGTTTTGAAACACTGTTTTTGTAGAATCCGCAAGTGGATATTTGGAGCTCCTTGAGGCTTATGCTGGAAAAGGAGATATCTTCATATACAAACTAGACAGAAGCATTTTCAGAAACATCTATGTCATGTGGGGATTGAACTCACAGAGTTGAACATTCCTTTTCATGGAGCAGTTCTGCAACACTCTTTTTGTGGAAACTGCCAGTGGATATAGGGTGCGATGGCGGCATCTAGCCGAAAAGGAAATACATGCAGATGAAAACTGGGTAGAATCATTCTGAGAAACCGTTTTCTGATGAGGGCATTCAACTCACAGACTTGAACCTTCGTTTTCAAAGAGCAGTTTTGAAACACTGTTTTCGTAGAATCCGCAAGTGGATATTTGGGGCGCTTTGAGTCCTATGCTGGGAAATGAAATCTCTTCACCTAAAAACTAGACAGAAGCCTTGTCAGAAACTTCTTCACGATATGTGCATCCAACTCACAGAGTTGAACCTTTCTTTTCACAGAGCAGTTTTGAAACACACTTTTGGTAAAATCTGCAAGTGGATATTTGGAGCGATTTCAGGCCTATGCTAGAAAAGGAAATATCTTCACACAAATACTAGACAGAAGCATTCTCAGAAACTTCTGTGTGATGAGTGCATTCAATTCACAGACTTGAACGTTCCTTTTGACGGAAGAGTTTTGAAACACTCCTTTGGCAGGATCTGCAAGTGTTTATTTGGAGCGCATTGAGGCCTATGTTGGAAAAGGAAATATCCTCACCTAAAAACTAGAGAGAAGCATTCTCAGAAACTTCTTTGTGGTGATTGCATTCTACTCACAGAGTTGAACCTTCCTTTTGATAGAACAGTTTCGAAGCACTCTTTTTGTAGAATCTGCAAGTGGATATTGGGAGCGCTTTGAGGCCTATGCTGGGAAATGAAATATCTTCACCTGAAAACTAGACAGAAGCATTCTGAGAAACTTCTTTGTGATGAGTGCATTCAACTCACAGACTTGAACGTTCCTTTTGACAGAACAGTTTTGAAACACTAAGTTTGTAGCATCCGCAAGTGTTTATTCGGAGCACCTTGAGGCCTATGTTGGAAAAGGGAATATCTTCCCATAAAAACTAGAGAGAAGCATTCTCAGAAACTTCTTTGTGATGAGTGCATTCAACTCACAGAGTTGAACCTACTAATTGACAGAGAAGTTTGGAAACACTCTGTTTGTAGAATCTGCAAGTGGATATTTGTTGCGCTTTGAGGCCTATGCTGGAAAAGGAAATATCTTCACATAAAAACTAGACAGAAGCATTCTCAGAAAGTTCCTTGTGCTGAGTGCATTCAACTCACAGACTTGAACCTTCTTTTTGAAAGAGCAGTTTTGAAAGACTCTTTTTGTAAAATCTGCAGATGGATATTTGGAGCACTTTGAGGCCTATGCTGGGAAATGGAATATCTTCACCTAAAAACTAGACAGAAGCATTCTCAGAAAGTTCTTCTCGATGCGTGCATTCAACTCACAGAGTTGAACCTGTCTTCTGATAGAGCAGTGTGGAAACACTCTTTTTGTGAAATCTGCAAGTGGATATTTCCAGCGATTTGTGGCCTATGCAAGGAAAAGGAAATATCTTCACACAAAAACTAGACAGCAGCATTCTCAGAAACTTCTTTGTGAGGACTGTATTCAACTCACACACTTGAACGTTCCTTTTGATAGAAGAGTTTGGAAACACTCCTTCAGTACAATCTGCAAGTGTTTATTCGGAGCGCTTTGGGGCCTATGTTGGAAAAGGAAATATCTCCACATAAAAACTAGAAAGCAGCACTCTCAGAAACTGCTTTGTGATGAGTGCATTCTACTCACAGACTTGAACTTTCCTTTTGATAGAACAGTTTTGAAACACTCCTTTTGTAGAATCTGCAAGTGTTTATTGGGAGCCCTTTGAGGCTTACGCTGGAAAAGGATATATCTTCACATTAACACTAGACAGCAGCATTGTCAGAAACCTCTTAGAGATGAGTGCATTCACCTCACAGACTTGAACGTTCCCTTTGATAGAGCAGTTTTGAAACACTCCTTTTGTAGAATCTTCAAGTGTTTATTCGGAGCCCTTTGAGGCTTATGCTGGAAAAGGTTATATCTTCACATAAACACTAGACAGAAGCTTTCTCGGAAACTTCTTTGTAAAGAGTGCATTCAACTCACAGATTTGAACCTACCAATCGATAGAGAAGTTTCGAAACACCCTTTTTATAGGATCTGCAAGTGAATATTTGGAGAGATTTGAGGCCTATGCTTTAAATGGAAACATCTTCTCATGAAAACTAGACAGAAGCATTCTCAGAAACGTCTTCGTGATGAGTGCATTCAACTCACAGACTTGAAGCTTCCTTTTGAAAGAGCAGTTTTGGAACACTCTTCTGTAAGATCTGCAAGTGGATATATGGAGCGCTTTGAGGCCTATGCTGGAAAAGGAAATATCCTCACATAAAAACTGGACAGAAGCATTCTCAGAAACTTCTTTGTGATGTGGGCGTTGAACTCACGGAGTTGAACCTTTCTTTGGATAGAGAAGTTTTGAACCACTCTTTTAGTAGAATCTTCATGTGGATGGATGGAGTGCTTTGAGGCCTATCCTGGAAAAGGAAATATCTTCACGTAGAAACTAGACAAAAGCATTCTCAGAAAGTTCCCTGTGCTTTGTGCATTCAACTCACAGAGTTCTACCTGCCTTTGGATAGAGCAGTTCTGAAACCCTCTTTTTGTAGAATCTGCAAGTGGATATTTGGAGCGCTTTGAGGCCTATGCTGCAAAAGGAAATATCATTGCATAAAAGCTAGATGGAAGCATTCTCAGAAACTTCTTTGTGATGAGTGCATTCAACTCACAGAGTTGAACCTTCCTTTTGATAGACCAGTTTTGAAACACTGTTTTTGTAGAATCCGCAAGTGGATATTTGGAGCTCCTTGAGGCTTATGCTGGAAAAGGAGATATCTTCATATACAAACTAGACAGAAGCATTTTCAGAAACATCTATGTCATGTGGGGATTGAACTCACAGAGTTGAACATTCCTTTTCATGGAGCAGTTCTGCAACACTCTTTTTGTGGAAACTGCCAGTGGATATAGGGTGCGATGGCGGCATCTAGCCGAAAAGGAAATACATGCAGATGAAAACTGGGTAGAATCATTCTGAGAAACCGTTTTCTGATGAGGGCATTCAACTCACAGACTTGAACCTTCGTTTTCAAAGAGCAGTTTTGAAACACTGTTTTCGTAGAATCCGCAAGTGGATATTTGGGGCGCTTTGAGTCCTATGCTGGGAAATGAAATATCTTCACGTAAAAACTAGACAGAAGCCTTCTCAGAAACTTCTTCACGATATGTGCATCCAACTCACAGAGTTGAACCTTTCTTTTCACAGAGCAGTTTTGAAACACACTTTTGGTAAAATCTGCAAGTGGATATTTGGAGCGATTTCAGGCCTATGCTAGAAAAGGAAATATCTTCACACAAATACTAGACAGAAGCATTCTCAGAAACTTCTGTGTGATGAGTGCATTCAATTCACAGACTTGAACGTTCCTTTTGATGGAACAGTTTTGAAACACTCCTTTGGCAGGATCTGCAAGTGTTTATTTGGAGCGCTTTGAGGCCTATGTTGGAAAAGGAAATATCCTCACCTAAAAACTAGAGAGAAGCATTCTCAGAAACTTCTTTGTGGTGATTGCATTCTACTCACAGAGTTGAACCTTCCTTTTGATAGAACAGTTTCGAAGCACTCTTTTTGTAGAATCTGCAAGTGGATATTGGGAGCGCTTTGAGGCCTATGCTGGGAAATGAAATATCTTCACATGAAAACTAGACAGAAGCATTCTGAGAAACTTCTTTGTGATGAGTGCATTCAACTCACAGACTTGAACGTTCCTTTTGACAGAACAGTTTTGAAACACTAAGTTTGTAGCATCCGCAAGTGTTTATTCGGAGCACCTTGAGGCCTATGTTGGAAAAGGGAATATCTTCCCATAAAAACTAGAGAGAAGCATTCTCAGAAACTTCTTTGTGATGAGTGCATTCAACTCACAGAGTTGAACCTACTAATTGACAGAGAAGTTTGGAAACACTCTGTTTGTAGAATCTGCAAGTGGATATTTGTTGCGCTTTGAGGCCTATGCTGGAAAAGGAAATATCTTCACATAAAAACTAGACAGAAGCATTCTCAGAAAGTTCCTTGTGCTGAGTGCATTCAACTCACAGACTTGAACCTTCTTTTTGAAAGAGCAGTTTTGAAAGACTCTTTTTGTAAAATCTGCAGATGGATATTTGGAGCACTTTGAGGCCTATGCTGGGAAATGGAATATCTTCACCTAAAAACTAGACAGAAGCATTCTCAGAAAGTTCTTCTCGATGCGTGCATTCAACTCACAGAGTTGAACCTGTCTTCTGATAGAGCAGTGTGGAAACACTCTTTTTGTGAAATCTGCAAGTGGATATTTCCAGCGATTTGTGGCCTATGCAAGGAAAAGGAAATATCTTCACACAAAAACTAGACAGCAGCATTCTCAGAAACTTCTTTGTGAGGAGTGCATTCAACTCACACACTTGAACGTTCCTTTTGATAGAAGAGTTTTGAAACACTCCTTCAGTACAATCTGCAAGTGTTTATTCGGAGCGCTTTGGGGCCTATGTTGGAAAAGGAAATATCTCCACATAAAAACTAGAAAGCAGCACTCTCAGAAACTGCTTTGTGATGAGTGCATTCTACTCACAGACTTGAACTTTCCTTTTGATAGAACAGTTTTGAAACACTCCTTTTGTAGAATCTGCAAGTGTTTATTGGGAGCCCTTTGAGGCTTACGCTGGAAAAGGATATATCTTCACATTAACACTAGACAGCAGCATTGTCAGAAACCTCTTAGAGATGAGTGCATTCACCTCACAGACTTGAACGTTCCCTTTGATAGAGCAGTTTTGAAACACTCCTTTTGTAGAATCTTCAAGTGTTTATTCGGAGCCCTTTGAGGCTTATGCTGGAAAAGGTTATATCTTCACATAAACACTAGACAGAAGCTTTCTCGGAAACTTCTTTGTAAAGAGTGCATTCAACTCACAGATTTGAACCTACCAATCGATAGAGAAGTTTCGAAACACCCTTTTTATAGGATCTGCAAGTGAATATTTGGAGAGATTTGAGGCCTATGCTTTAAATGGAAACATCTTCTCATGAAAACTAGACAGAAGCATTCTCAGAAACGTCTTCGTGATGAGTGCATTCAACTCACAGACTTGAAGCTTCCTTTTGAAAGAGCAGTTTTGGAACACTCTTCTGTAAGATCTGCAAGTGGATATATGGAGCGCTTTGAGGCCTATGCTGGAAAAGGAAATATCCTCACATAAAAACTGGACAGAAGCATTCTCAGAAACTTCTTTGTGATGTGGGCGTTGAACTCACGGAGTTGAACCTTTCTTTGGATAGAGAAGTTTTGAACCACTCTTTTAGTAGAATCTTCATGTGGATGGATGGAGTGCTTTGAGGCCTATCCTGGAAAAGGAAATATCTTCACGTAGAAACTAGACAAAAGCATTCTCAGAAAGTTCCCTGTGCTTTGTGCATTCAACTCACAGAGTTCTACCTGCCTTTGGATAGAGCAGTTCTGAAACCCTCTTTTTGTAGAATCTGCAAGTGGATATTTGGAGCGCTTTGAGGCCTATGCTGCAAAAGGAAATATCATTGCATAAAAGCTAGATGGAAGCATTCTCAGAAACTTCTTTGTGATGAGTGCATTCAACTCACAGAGTTGAACCTTCCTTTTGATAGACCAGTTTTGAAACACTGTTTTTGTAGAATCCGCAAGTGGATATTTGGAGCTCCTTGAGGCTTATGCTGGAAAAGGAGATATCTTCATATACAAACTAGACAGAAGCATTTTCAGAAACATCTATGTCATGTGGGGATTGAACTCACAGAGTTGAACATTCCTTTTCATGGAGCAGTTCTGCAACACTCTTTTTGTGGAAACTGCCAGTGGATATAGGGTGCGATGGCGGCATGTAGCGGAAAAGGAAATACATGCAGATGAAAACTGGGTAGAATCATTCTGAGAAACCGTTTTCTGATGAGGGCATTCAACTCACAGACTTGAACCTTCGTTTTCAAAGAGCAGTTTTGAAACACTGTTTTCGTAGAATCCGCAAGTGGATATTTGGGGCGCTTTGAGTCCTATGCTGGGAAATGAAATATCTTCACGTAAAAACTAGACAGAAGCCTTCTCAGAAACTTCTTCACGATATGTGCATCCAACTCACAGAGTTGAACCTTTCTTTTCACAGAGCAGTTTTGAAACACACTTTTGGTAAAATCTGCAAGTGGATATTTGGAGCGATTTCAGGCCTATGCTAGAAAAGGAAATATCTTCACACAAATACTAGACAGAAGCATTCTCAGAAACTTCTGTGTGATGAGTGCATTCAATTCACAGACTTGAACGTTCCTTTTGATGGAACAGTTTTGAAACACTCCTTTGGCAGGATCTGCAAGTGTTTATTTGGAGCGCTTTGAGGCCTATGTTGGAAAAGGAAATATCCTCACCTAAAAACTAGAGAGAAGCATTCTCAGAAACTTCTTTGTGGTGATTGCATTCTACTCACAGAGTTGAACCTTCCTTTTGATAGAACAGTTTCGAAGCACTCTTTTTGTAGAATCTGCAAGTGGATATTGGGAGCGCTTTGAGGCCTATGCTGGGAAATGAAATATCTTCACATGAAAACTAGACAGAAGCATTCTGAGAAACTTCTTTGTGATGAGTGCATTCAACTCACAGACTTGAACGTTCCTTTTGACAGAACAGTTTTGAAACACTAAGTTTGTAGCATCCGCAAGTGTTTATTCGGAGCACCTTGAGGCCTATGTTGGAAAAGGGAATATCTTCCCATAAAAACTAGAGAGAAGCATTCTCAGAAACTTCTTTGTGATGAGTGCATTCAACTCACAGAGTTGAACCTACTAATTGACAGAGAAGTTTGGAAACACTCTGTTTGTAGAATCTGCAAGTGGATATTTGTTGCGCTTTGAGGCCTATGCTGGAAAAGGAAATATCTTCACATAAAAACTAGACAGAAGCATTCTCAGAAAGTTCCTTGTGCTGAGTGCATTCAACTCACAGACTTGAACCTTCTTTTTGAAAGAGCAGTTTTGAAAGACTCTTTTTGTAAAATCTGCAGATGGATATTTGGAGCACTTTGAGGCCTATGCTGGGAAATGGAATATCTTCACCTAAAAACTAGACAGAAGCATTCTCAGAAAGTTCTTCTCGATGCGTGCATTCAACTCACAGAGTTGAACCTGTCTTCTGATAGAGCAGTGTGGAAACACTCTTTTTGTGAAATCTGCAAGTGGATATTTCCAGCGATTTGTGGCCTATGCAAGGAAAAGGAAATATCTTCACACAAAAACTAGACAGCAGCATTCTCAGAAACTTCTTTGTGAGGACTGCATTCAACTCACACACTTGAACGTTCCTTTTGATAGAAGAGTTTGGAAACACTCCTTCAGTACAATCTGCAAGTGTTTATTCGGAGCGCTTTGGGGCCTAGGTTGGAAAAGGAAATATCTCCACATAAAAACTAGAAAGCAGCACTCTCAGAAACTGCTTTGTGATGAGTGCATTCTACTCACAGACTTGAACTTTCCTTTTGATAGAACAGTTTTGAAACACTCCTTTTGTAGAATCTGCAAGTGTTTATTGGGAGCCCTTTGAGGCTTACGCTGGAAAAGGATATATCTTCACATTAACACTAGACAGCAGCATTGTCAGAAACCTCTTAGAGATGAGTGCATTCACCTCACAGACTTGAACGTTCCCTTTGATAGAGCAGTTTTGAAACACTCCTTTTGTAGAATCTTCAAGTGTTTATTCGGAGCCCTTTGAGGCTTATGCTGGAAAAGGTTATATCTTCACATAAACACTAGACAGAAGCTTTCTCGGAAACTTCTTTGTAAACAGTGCATTCAACTCACAGATTTGAACCTACCAATCGATAGAGAAGTTTCGAAACACCCTTTTTATAGGATCTGCAAGTGAATATTTGGAGAGATTTGAGGCCTATGCTTTAAATGGAAACATCTTCTCATGAAAACTAGACAGAAGCATTCTCAGAAACGTCTTCGTGATGAGTGCATTCAACTCACAGACTTGAAGCTTCCTTTTGAAAGAGCAGTTTTGGAACACTCTTCTGTAAGATCTGCAAGTGGATATATGGAGCGCTTTGAGGCCTATGCTGGAAAAGGAAATATCCTCACATAAAAACTGGACAGAAGCATTCTCAGAAACTTCTTTGTGATGTGGGCGTTGAACTCACGGAGTTGAACCTTTCTTTGGATAGAGAAGTTTTGAACCACTCTTTTAGTAGAATCTTCATGTGGATGGATGGAGTGCTTTGAGGCCTATCCTGGAAAAGGAAATATCTTCACGTAGAAACTAGACAAAAGCATTCTCAGAAAGTTCCCTGTGCTTTGTGCATTCAACTCACAGAGTTCTACCTGCCTTTGGATAGAGCAGTTCTGAAACCCTCTTTTTGTAGAATCTGCAAGTGGATATTTGGAGCGCTTTGAGGCCTATGCTGCAAAAGGAAATATCATTGCATAAAAGCTAGATGGAAGCATTCTCAGAAACTTCTTTGTGATGAGTGCATTCAACTCACAGAGTTGAACCTTCCTTTTGATAGACCAGTTTTGAAACACTGTTTTTGTAGAATCCGCAAGTGGATATTTGGAGCTCCTTGAGGCTTATGCTGGAAAAGGAGATATCTTCATATACAAACTAGACAGAAGCATTTTCAGAAACATCTATGTCATGTGGGGATTGAACTCACAGAGTTGAACATTCCTTTTCATGGAGCAGTTCTGCAACACTCTTTTTGTGGAAACTGCCAGTGGATATAGGGTGCGATGGCGGCATCTAGCGGAAAAGGAAATACATGCAGATGAAAACTGGGTAGAATCATTCTGAGAAACCGTTTTCTGATGAGGGCATTCAACTCACAGACTTGAACCTTCGTTTTCAAAGAGCAGTTTTGAAACACTGTTTTCGTAGAATCCGCAAGTGGATATTTGGGGCGCTTTGAGTCCTATGCTGGGAAATGAAATATCTTCACGTAAAAACTAGACAGAAGCCTTCTCAGAAACTTCTTCACGATATGTGCATCCAACTCACAGAGTTGAACCTTTCTTTTCACAGAGCAGTTTTGAAACACACTTTTGGTAAAATCTGCAAGTGGATATTTGGAGCGATTTCAGGCCTATGCTAGAAAAGGAAATATCTTCACACAAATACTAGACAGAAGCATTCTCAGAAACTTCTGTGTGATGAGTGCATTCAATTCACAGACTTGAACGTTCCTTTTGATGGAACAGTTTTGAAACACTCCTTTGGCAGGATCTGCAAGTGTTTATTTGGAGCGCTTTGAGGCCTACGTTGGAAAAGGAAATATCCTCACCTAAAAACTAGAGAGAAGCATTCTCAGAAACTTCTTTGTGGTGATTGCATTCTACTCACAGAGTTGAACCTTCCTTTTGATAGAACAGTTTCGAAGCACTCTTTTTGTAGAATCTGCAAGTGGATATTGGGAGCGCTTTGAGGCCTATGCTGGGAAATGAAATATCTTCACATGAAAACTAGACAGAAGCATTCTGAGAAACTTCTTTGTGATGAGTGCATTCAACTCACAGACTTGAACGTTCCTTTTGACAGAACAGTTTTGAAACACTAAGTTTGTAGCATCCGCAAGTGTTTATTCGGAGCACCTTGAGGCCTATGTTGGAAAAGGGAATATCTTCCCATAAAAACTAGAGAGAAGCATTCTCAGAAACTTCTTTGTGATGAGTGCATTCAACTCACAGAGTTGAACCTACTAATTGACAGAGAAGTTTGGAAACACTCTGTTTGTAGAATCTGCAAGTGGATATTTGTTGCGCTTTGAGGCCTATGCTGGAAAAGGAAATATCTTCACATAAAAACTAGACAGAAGCATTCTCAGAAAGTTCCTTGTGCTGAGTGCATTCAACTCACAGACTTGAACCTTCTTTTTGAAAGAGCAGTTTTGAAAGACTCTTTTTGTAAAATCTGCAGATGGATATTTGGAGCACTTTGAGGCCTATGCTGGGAAATGGAATATCTTCACCTAAAAACTAGACAGAAGCATTCTCAGAAAGTTCTTCTCGATGCGTGCATTCAACTCACAGAGTTGAACCTGTCTTCTGATAGAGCAGTGTGGAAACACTCTTTTTGTGAAATCTGCAAGTGGATATTTCCAGCGATTTGTGGCCTATGCAAGGAAAAGGAAATATCTTCACACAAAAACTAGACAGCAGCATTCTCAGAAACTTCTTTGTGAGGAGTGCATTCAACTCACACACTTGAACGTTCCTTTTGATAGAAGAGTTTTGAAACACTCCTTCAGTACAATCTGCAAGTGTTTATTCGGAGCGCTTTGGGGCCTAGGTTGGAAAAGGAAATATCTCCACATAAAAACTAGAAAGCAGCACTCTCAGAAACTGCTTTGTGATGAGTGCATTCTACTCACAGACTTGAACTTTCCTTTTGATAGAACAGTTTTGAAACACTCCTTTTTTAGAATCTGCAAGTGTTTATTGGGAGCCCTTTGAGGCTTACGCTGGAAAAGGATATATCTTCACATTAACACTAGACAGCAGCATTGTCAGAAACCTCTTAGAGATGAGTGCATTCACCTCACAGACTTGAACGTTCCCTTTGATAGAGCAGTTTTGAAACACTCCTTTTGTAGAATCTTCAAGTGTTTATTCGGAGCCCTTTGAGGCTTATGCTGGAAAAGGTTATATCTTCACATAAACACTAGACAGAAGCTTTCTCGGAAACTTCTTTGTAAAGAGTGCATTCAACTCACAGATTTGAACCTACCAATCGATAGAGAAGTTTCGAAACACCCTTTTTATAGGATCTGCAAGTGAATATTTGGAGAGATTTGAGGCCTATGCTTTAAATGGAAACATCTTCTCATGAAAACTAGACAGAAGCATTCTCAGAAACGTGTTCGTGATGAGTGCATTCAACTCACAGACTTGAAGCTTCCTTTTGAAAGAGCAGTTTTGGAACACTCTTCTGTAAGATCTGCAAGTGGATATATGGAGCGCTTTGAGGCCTATGCTGGAAAAGGAAATATCCTCACATAAAAAATGGACAGAAGCATTCTCAGAAACTTCTTTGTGATGTGGGCGTTGAACTCACGGAGTCGAACCTTTCTTTGGATAGAGAAGTTTTGAACCACTCTTTTAGTAGAATCTTCACGTGGATGGATGGAGTGCTTTGAGGCCTATCCTGGAAAAGGAAATATCTTCACGTAGAAACTAGACAAAAGCATTCTCAGAAAGTTCCCTGTGCTTTGTGCATTCAACTCACAGAGTTCTACCTGCCTTTGGATAGAGCAGTTCTGAAACCCTCTTTTTGTAGAATCTGCAAGTGGATATTTGGAGCGCTTTGAGGCCTATGCTGCAAAAGGAAATATCATTGCATAAAAGCTAGATGGAAGCATTCTCAGAAACTTCTTTGTGATGAGTGCATTCAACTCACAGAGTTGAACCTTCCTTTTGATAGACCAGTTTTGAAACACTGTTTTTGTAGAATCCGCAAGTGGATATTTGGAGCTCCTTGAGGCTTATGCTGGAAAAGGAGATATCTTCATATACAAACTAGACAGAAGCATTTTCAGAAACATCTATGTCATGTGGGGATTGAACTCACAGAGTTGAACATTCCTTTCCATGGAGCAGTTCTGCAACACTCTTTTTGTGGAAACTGCCAGTGGATATCGGGTGCGATGGCGGCATCTATCGGAAAAGGAAATACATGCAGATGAAAACTGGGTAGAATCATTCTGAGAAACTGTTTTCTGATGAGGGCATTCAACTCACAGACTTGAACCTTCGTTTTCAAAGAGCAGTTTTGAAACACTGTTTTCGTAGAATCCGCAAGTGGATATTTGGGGCGCTTTGAGTCCTATGCTGGGAAATGAAATCTCTTCACCTAAAAACTAGACAGAAGCCTTCTCAGAAACTTCTTCACGATATGTGCATTCAACTCACAGAGTTGAACCTTTCTTTTCACAGAGCAGTTTTGAAACACACTTTTGGTAAAATCTGCAAGTGGATATTTGGAGCGATTTCAGGCCAATGCTAGAAAAGGAAATATCTTCACACAAATACTAGACAGAAGCATTCTCAGAAACTTCTGTGTGATGAGTGCATTCAATTCACAGACTTGAACGTTCCTTTTGACGGAACAGTTTTGAAACACTCCTTTGGCAGGATCTGCAAGTGTTTATTTGGAGCGCTTTGAGGCCTATGTTGGAAAAGGAAATATCCTCACCTAAAAACTAGACAGAAGCATTCTCAGAAACTTCTTTGTGGTGATTGCATTCTACTCACAGAGTTGAACCTTCCTTTTGATAGAACAGTTTCGAAACACTCTTTTTGTAGAATCTGCAAGTGGATATTTGGAGCGCTTTGAGGCCTATGCTGGGAAATGAAATATCTTCACCTGAAAACTAGACAGAAGCACTCTGAGAAACTTCTTTGTGATGAGTGCATTCAACTCACAGACTTGAACGTTCCTTTTGACAGAACAGTTTTGAAACACTAAGTTTGTAGCATCCGCAATTGTTTATTCGGAGCACCTTGAGGCCTATGTTGGAAAAGGGAATATCTTCCCATAAAAACTAGAGAGAAGCCTTCTCAGAAACTTCTTTGTGATGAGTGCATGCAACTCACAGAGTTGAACCTACTAATTGACAGAGAAGTTTGGAAGCACTCTGTTTGTAGAATCTGCAAGTGGATATTTGTTGCGCTTTGAGGCCTATGCTGGAAAAGGAAATATCTTCACATAAAAACTAGACAGAAGCATTCTCAGAAAGTTCCTTGTGCTGAGTGCATTCAACTCACAGACTTGAACCTTCTTTCTGAAAGAGCAGTTTTGAAAGACTCTTTTTGTAAAATCTGCAGATGGATATTTGGAGCACTTTGAGGCCTATGCTGGGAAATGGAATATCTTCACCTAAAAACTAGACAGAAGCATTCTCAGAAAGTTCTTCTCGATGCGTGCATTCAACTCACAGAGTTGAACCTGTCTTCTGATAGAGCAGTGTGGAAACACTCTTTTTGTGAAATCTGCAAGTGGATACTTCCAGCGATTTGTGGCCTATGCAAGGAAAAGGAAATATCTTCACACAAAAACTAGACACCAGCATTCTCAGAAACTTCTTTGTGAGGACTGCATTCAACTCACACACTTGAACGTTCCTTTTGATAGAAGAGTTTGGAAACACTCCTTCAGTACAATCTGCAAGTGTTTATTCGGAGCGCTTTGGGACCTAGGTTGGAAAAGGAAATATCTCCACATAAAAACTAGAAAGCAGCACTCTCAGAAACTGCTTTGTGATGAGTGCATTCTACTCACAGACTTGAACTTTCCTTTTGATAGAACAGTTTTGAAACACTCCTTTTGTAGAATCTGCAAGTGTTTATTGGGAGCCCTTTGAGGCTTACGCTGGAAAAGGATATATCTTCACATTAACACTAGACAGCAGCATTGTCAGAAACCTCTTAGAGATGAGTGCATTCACCTCACAGACTTGAACGTTCCCTTTGATAGAGCAGTTTTGAAACACTCCTTTTGTAGAATCTTCAAGTGTTTATTCGGAGCCCTTTGAGGCTTATGCTGGAAAAGGTTATATCTTCACATAAACACTAGACAGAAGCTTTCTCGGAAACTTCTTTGTAAAGAGTGCATTCAACTCACAGATTTGAACCTACCAATCGATAGAGAAGTTTCGAAACACCCTTTTTATAGGATCTGCAAGTGAATATTTGGAGAGATTTGAGGCCTATGCTTTAAATGGAAACATCTTCTCATGAAAACTAGACAGAAGCATTCTCAGAAACGTCTTCGTGATGAGTGCATTCAACTCACAGACTTGAAGCTTCCTTTTGAAAGAGCAGTTTTGGAACACTCTTCTGTAAGATCTGCAAGTGGATATATGGAGCGCTTTGAGGCCTATGCTGGAAAAGGAAATATCCTCACATAAAAACTGGACAGAAGCATTCTCAGAAACTTCTTTGTGATGTGGGCGTTGAACTCACGGAGTCGAACCGTTCTTTTGATAGAGAAGTTTTGAAACACTCTTTTAGTAGAATCTTCACGTGGATGGATGGGGTGCTTTGAGGCCTATCCTGGAAAAGGAAATATCTTCACGTAGAAACTAGACAAAAGCATTCTCAGAAAGTTCCCTGTGCTTTGTGCACTCAACTCACAGAGTTCTACCTGCCTTTGGATAGAGCAGTTCTGAAACCCTCTTTTTGTAGAATCTGCAAGTGGATATTTGGAGCGCTTTGAGGCCTATGCTGCAAAAGGAAATATCATTGCATAAAAGCTAGATGGAAGCATTCTCAGAAACTTCTTTGTGATGAGTGCATTCAACTCACAGAGTTGAACCTTCCTTTTGATAGACCAGTTTTGAAACACTGTTTTTGTAGAATCCGCAAGTGGATATTTGGAGCTCCTTGAGGCTTATGCTGGAAAAGGAGATATCTTCATATACAAACTAGACAGAAGGATTTTCAGAAACATCTATGTCATGTGGGGATTGAACTCACAGAGTTGAACATTCCTTTCCATGGAGCAGTTCTGCAACACTCTTTTTGTGGAAACTGCCAGTGGATATAGGGTGCGATGGCGGCATCTATCGGAAAAGGAAATACATACAGATGAAAACTGGGTAGAATCACTCTGAGAAACTGTTTTCTGATGAGGGCATTCAACTCACAGACTTGAACCTTCGTTTTCAAAGAGCAGTTTTGAAACACTGTTTTCGTAGAATCCGCAAGTGGATATTTGGGGCGCTTTGAGTCCTATGCTGGGAAATGAAATCTCTTCACCTAAAAACTAGACAGAAGCCTTCTCAGAAACTTCTTCACGATATGTGCATCCAACTCACAGAGTTGAACCTTTCTTTTCACAGAGCAGTTTTGAAACACACTTTTGGTAAAATCTGCAAGTGGATATTTGGAGCGATTTCAGGCCTATCCTAGAAAAGGAAATATCTTCACACAAATACTAGACAGAAGCATTCTCAGAAACTTCTGTGTGATGAGTGCATTCAATTCACAGACTTGAACGTTCCTTTTGACGGAACAGTTTTGAAACACTCCTTTGGCAGGATCTGCAAGTGTTTATTTGGAGCGCTTTGAGGCCTATGTTGGGAAAGGAAATATCCTCACCTAAAAACTAGAGAGAAGCATTCTCAGAAACTTCTTTGTGGTGATTGCATTCTACTCACAGAGTTGAACCTTCCTTTTGATAGAACAGTTTCGAAGCACTCTTTTTGTAGAATCTGCAAGTGGATATTGGGAGCGCTTTGAGGCCTATGCTGGGAAATGAAATATCTTCACCTGAAAACTAGACAGAAGCATTCTGAGAAACTTCTTTGTGATGAGTGCATTCAACTCACAGACTTGAACGTTCCTTTTGACAGAACAGTTTTGAAACACTAAGTTTGTAGCATCCGCAAGTGTTTATTCGGAGCACCTTGAGGCCTATGTTGGAAAAGGGAATATCTTCCCATAAAAACTAGAGAGAAGCATTCTCAGAAACTTCTTTGTGATGAGTGCATTCAACTCACAGAGTTGAACCTACTAATTGACAGAGAAGTTTGGAAACACTCTGTTTGTAGAATCTGCAAGTGGATATTTGTTGCGCTTTGAGGCCTATGCTGGAAAAGGAAATATCTTCACATAAAAACTAGACAGAAGCATTCTCAGAAAGTTCCTTGTGCTGAGTGCATTCAACTCACAGACTTGAACCTTCTTTTTGAAAGAGCACTTTTGAAAGACTCTTTTTGTGAAATCTGCAAGTGGATATTTCCAGCGATTTGTGGCCTATGCAAGGAAAAGGAAATATCTTCACACAAAAACTAGACAGCAGCATTCTCAGAAACTTCTTTGTGAGGACTGCATTCAACTCACACACTTGAACGTTCCTTTTGATAGAAGAGTTTTGAAACACTCCTTCAGTACAATCTGCAAGTGTTTATTCGGAGCGCTTTGGGGCCTAGGTTGGAAAAGGAAATATCTCCACATAAAAACTAGAAAGCAGCACTCTCAGAAACTGCTTTGTGATGAGTGCATTCTACTCACAGACTTGAACTTTCCTTTTGATAGAACAGTTTTGAAACACTCCTTTTGTAGAATCTGCAAGTGTTTATTGGGAGCCCTTTGAGGCTTACGCTGGAAAAGGATATATCTTCACATTAACACTAGACAGCAGCATTGTCAGAAACCTCTTAGAGATGAGTGCATTCACCTCACAGACTTGAACGTTCCCTTTGATAGAGCAGTTTCGAAACACTCCTTTTGTAGAATCTTCAAGTGTTTATTCGGAGCCCTTTGAGGCTTATGCTGGAAAAGGTTATATCTTCACATAAACACTAGACAGAAGCTTTCTCGGAAACTTCTTTGTAAAGAGTGCATTCAACTCACAGATTTGAACCTACCAATCGATAGAGAAGTTTCGAAACACCCTTTTTATAGGATCTGCAAGTGAATATTTGGAGAGATTTGAGGCCTATTCTTTAAATGGAAACATCTTCTCATGAAAACTAGACAGAAGCATTCTCAGAAACGTCTTCGTGATGAGTGCATTCAACGCACAGACTTGAAGCTTCCTTTTGAAAGAGAAGTTTTGGAACACTCTTCTGTAAGATCTGCAAGTGGATATATGGAGCGCTTTGAGGCCTATGCTGGAAAAGGAAATATCCTCACATAAAAACTGGACAGAAGCATTCTCAGAAACTTCTTTGTGATGTGGGCGTTGAACTCACGCAGTGGAACCTTTCTTTGGATAGAGAAGTTTTGAAACACTCTTTTAGTAGAATCTTCATGTGGATGGATGGAGTGCTTTGAGGCCTATCCTGGAAAAGGAAATATCTTCACGTAGAAACTAGGCAAAAGCATTCTCAGAAAGTTCCCTGTGCTTTGTGCATTCAACTCACAGAGTTCTACCTGCCTTTGGATAGAGCAGTTCTGAAACCCTCTTTTTGTAGAATCTGCAAGTGGATATTTGGAGCGCTTTGAGGCCTATGCTGCAAAAGGAAATATCATTGCATAAAAGCTAGATGGAAGCATTCTCAGAAACTTCTTTGTGATGAGTGCATTCAACTCACAGAGTTGAACCTTCCTTTTGATAGACCAGTTTTGAAACACTGTTTTTGTAGAATCCGCAAGTGGATATTTGGAGCTCCTTGAGGCTTATGCTGGAAAAGGAGATATCTTCATATACAAACTAGACAGAAGCATTTTCAGAAACATCTATGTCATGTGGGGATTGAACTCACAGAGTTGAACATTCCTTTTCATGGAGCAGTTCTGCAACACTCTTTTTGTGGAAACTGCCAGTGGATATTTGGTGCGATTGCGGCATCTAGCGGAAAAGGAAATACATGCAGATGAAAACTGGGTAGAATCATTCTGAGAAACCGTTTTCTGATGAGGGCATTCAACTCACAGACTTGAACCTTCGTTTTCAAAGACCAGTTTTGAAACACTGTTTTCGTAGAATCCGCAAGAGGATATTTGGGGCGCTTTGAGTCCTATGCTGGGAAATGAAATCTCTTCACCTAAAAACTAGACAGAAGCCTTCTCAGAAACTTCTTCACGATATGTGCATCCAACTCACAGAGTTGAACCTTTCTTTTCACAGAGCAGTTTTGAAACACACTTTTGGTAAAATCTGCAAGTGGATATTTGGAGCGATTTCAGGCCTATGCTAGAAAAGGAAATATCTTCACACAAATACTAGACAGAAGCATTCTCAGAAACTTCTGTGTGATGAGTGCATTCAATTCACAGACTTGAACGTTCCTTTTGACGGAACAGTTTTGAAACACTCCTTTGGCAGGATCTGCAAGTGTTTATTTGGAGCGCATTGAGGCCTATGTTGGGAAAGGAAATATCCTCACCTAAAAACTAGAGAGAAGCATTCTCAGAAACTTCTTTGTGGTGATTGCATTCTACTCACAGAGTTGAACCTTCCTTTTGATAGAACAGTTTCGAAGCACTCTTTTTGTAGAATCTGCAAGTGGATATTGGGAGCGCTTTGAGGCCTATGCTGGGAAATGAAATATCTTCACCTGAAAACTAGACAGAAGCATTCTGAGAAACTTCTTTGTGATGAGTGCATTCAACTCACAGACTTGAACGTTCCTTTTGACAGAACAGTTTTGAAACACTAAGTTTGTAGCATCCGCAAGTGTTTATTCGGAGCACCTTGAGGCCTATGTTGGAAAAGGGAATATCTTCCCATAAAAACTAGAGAGAAGCATTCTCAGAAACTTCTTTGTGATGAGTGCATTCAACTCACAGAGTTGAACCTACTAATTGACAGAGAAGTTTGGAAACACTCTGTTTGTAGAATCTGCAAGTGGATATTTGTTGCGCTTTGAGGCCTATGCTGGAAAAGGAAATATCTTCACATAAAAACTAGACAGAAGCATTCTCAGAAAGTTCCTTGTGCTGAGTGCATTCAACTCACAGACTTGAACCTTCTTTTTGAAAGAGCAGTTTTGAAAGACTCTTTTTGTAAAATCTGCAGATGGATATTTGGAGCACTTTGAGGCCTATGCTGGGAAATGGAATATCTTCACCTAAAAACTAGACAGAAGCATTCTCAGAAAGTTCTTCTCGATGCGTGCATTCAACTCACAGAGTTGAACCTGTCTTCTGATAGAGCAGTGTGGAAACACTCTTTTTGTGAAATCTGCAAGTGGATATTTCCAGCGATTTGTGGCCTATGCAAGGAAAAGGAAATATCTTCACACAAAAACTAGACAGCAGCATTCTCAGAAACTTCTTTGTGAGGACTGCATTCAACTCACACACTTGAACGTTCCTTTTGATAGAAGAGTTTGGAAACACTCCTTCAGTACAATCTGCAAGTGTTTATTCGGAGCGCTTTGGGCCTAGGTTGGAAAAGGAAATATCTCCACATAAAAACTAGAAAGCAGCACTCTCAGAAACTGCTTTGTGATGAGTGCATTCTACTCACAGACTTGAACTTTCCTTTTGATAGAACAGTTTTGAAACACTCCTTTTGTAGAATCTGCAAGTGTTTTTTGGGAACCCTTTGAGGCTTACGCTGGAAAAGGATATATCTTCACATTAACACTAGACAGCAGCATTGTCAGAAACCTCTTAGAGATGAGTGCATTCACCTCACAGACTTGAACGTTCCCTTTGATAGAGCAGTTTTGAAACACTCCTTTTGTAGAATTTTCAAGTGTTTATTCGGAGCCCTTTGAGGCTTATGCTGGAAAAGGTTATATCTTCACATAAACACTAGACAGAAGCTTTCTCGGAAACTTCTTTGTAAAGAGTGCATTCAACTCACAGATATGAACCTACCAATCGATAGAGAAGTTTCGAAACACCCTTTTTATAGGATCTGCAAGTGAATATTTGGAGAGATTTGAGGCCTATGCTTTAAATGGAAACATCTTCTCATGAAAACTAGACAGAAGCATTCTCAGAAACGTCTTCGTGATGAGTGCATTCAACTCACAGACTTGAAGCTTCCTTTTGAAAGAGCAGTTTTGGAACACTCTTCTGTAAGATCTGCAAGTGGATATATGGAGGGCTTTGAGGCCTATGCTGGAAAAGTAAATATCCTCACATAAAAACTGGACAGAAGCATTCTCAGAAACTTCTTTGTGATGTGGGCGTTGAACTCACGGAGTCGAACCTTTCTTTGGATAGAGAAGTTTTGAAACACTCTTTTAGTAGAATCTTCACGTGGATGGATGGAGTGCTTTGAGGCCTATCCTGGAAAAGGAAATATCTTCACGTAGAAAGTAGACAAAAGCATTCTCAGAAAGTTCCCTGTGCTTTGTGCATTCAACTCACAGAGTTCTACCTGCCTTTGGATAGAGCAGTTCTGAAACCCTCTTTTTGTAGAATCTGCAAGTGGATATTTGGAGCGCTTTGAGGCCTATGCTGCAAAAGGAAATATCATTGCATAAAAGCTAGATGGAAGCATTCTCAGAAACTTCTTTGTGATGAGTGCATTCAACTCACAGAGTTGAACCTTCCTTTTGATAGACCAGTTTTGAAACACTGTTTTTGTAGAATCCGCAAGTGGATATTTGGAGCTCCTTGAGGCTTATGCTGGAAAAGGAGATATCTTCATATACAAACTAGACAGAAGCATTTTCAGAAACATCTATGTCATGTGGGGATTGAACTCACAGAGTTGAACATTCCTTTTCATGGAGCAGTTCTGCAACACTCCTTTTGTGGAAACTGCCAGTGGATATTTGGTGCGATTGCGGCATCTAGCGGAAAAGGAAATACATGCAGATGAAAACTGGGTAGAATCATTCTGAGAAACCGTTTTCTGATGAGGGCATTCAACTCACAGACTTGAACCTTCGTTTTCAAAGAGCAGTTTTGAAACACTGTTTTCGTAGAATCCGCAAGTGGATATTTGGGGCGCTTTGAGTCCTATGCTGGGAAATGAAATCTCTTCACCTAAAAACTAGACAGAAGCCTTCTCAGAAACTTCTTCACGATATGTGCATCCAACTCACAGAGTTGAACCTTTCTTTTCACAGAGCAGTTTTGAAACACACTTTTGGTAAAATCTGCAAGTGGATATTTGGAGCGATTTCAGGCCTATGCTAGAAAAGGAAATATCTTCACACAAATACTAGACAGAAGCATTCTCAGAAACTTCTGTGTGATGAGTGCATTCAATTCACAGACTTGAACGTTCCTTTTGACGGAACAGTTTTGAAACACTCCTTTGGCAGGATCTGCAAGTGTTTATTTGGAGCGCTTTGAGGCCTATGCTGGGAAATGAAATATCTTCTCCTAAAAACTAGACAGAAGCATTCTCAGAAACTTCTGTGTGATGAGTGCATTCAACTCACAGACTTGAACATTGCTTTTGATAGAGCAGTTTGGAAACACTCCTTTTGTAAAATCTGCAAGTGTTTATTTGGAGCGCTTTGAGGCCTATCCTGGAAAAGGAAATATCTTCACATAATAACTAGACAGAAGCATTCTCAGAAACTTCTTTGTGATGAGTGCATTCTACTCACAGAGTTGAACCTTCTTTGTGATAGAAGAGTTTTCAAACTCTCTTTTTGTAGAATCTGCAAGTGCACATTTGGAACTGTTGGAGGCCAACGCTGGAAAAGGAAACATCCTCACATAGAAACTAGACAGAAGCATTCTCAGAAACTTGCTTGTGACGACTGCATTCAACTCACAGACTTGAACATTTCTTTTGAAAGAGCAGTTTTGGAATACTCTTTTTGTAAAATCTGCTAGTGTATATTTTGAGTGCTGTGAGGCCTATGCTGGGAAATGAAATATCTTCACCTAAAAACTAGACGGAAGCATTCTCAGAAACTTCTGTGTGATGAGTGCATTCAACTCACAGACGTGAACGTTCCTATTGATAGAACAGTTTTGAAACACTCCTTTTGTAGAATCTGCAAGTGTTTATTTGGAGCGCTTGGAGTCCTATGCTGGAAAAGGAAATGTCTTCAAATAACAACTACACAGAAGCATTCTCAGAAACTTCTTTGTGATGAGCGCATTCAACTCACAGACTTGAACCTTCCTTTTGAAAGAGCAGCTTTGAAACACTCTTTTTGTAGAATCTGCAAGTGGATATTTGGAGCGCTTTGAGGCCTATGCTGGGAAATGAAATATCTTCTCCTAAAAACTAGACAGAAGCATTCTCAGAAACTTCTGTGTGATGAGTGCATTCAACTCACAGACTTGAACATTGCTTTTGATAGAGCAGTTTGGAAATACTCCTTTTGTGAAATCTGCAAGTGTTTATTTGGAGCGCTTTGAGGCCTATCCTGGAAAAGGAAATATCGTCACATAATAACTAGAAAGAAACATTCTCAGAAACTTCTTTGTGATGAGTGCATTCTACTCACAGAGTTGAACCTTCTTTGTGATAGAAGAGTTTTCAATCTCTCTTTCTGTAGAATCTGCAAGTGCACATTTGGAACTGTTGGAGGCCAACGCTGGAAAAGGAAACATCCTCACATAGAAACTAGACAGAAGCATTCTCAGAAACTTGCTTGTGAGGAGTGCATTCAACTCACAGACTTGAACCTTTCTTTTGAAAGAGCAGTTTTGGAACACTGTTTTTGTAGAATCTGCTAGTGTATATTTGGAGCGCTGTGAGGCCTATGCTGGGAAATGAAATATCTTCACCTAAAAACTAGACGGAAGCATTCTCCGAAACTTCTGTGTGATGAGTGCATTCAACTCACAGACTTGAACGTTCCTTTTGATAGAACAGTTTTGAAACACTCCTTTTGTAGAATCTGCAAGTGTTTATTTGGAGCGCTTGTAGGCCTATGCTGGAAAAGGAAATGTCTTCAAATAACAACTACACAGAAGCATTCTCAGAAACTTCTTTGTGATGAGTGCATTCAACTCACAGACTTGAACCTTCCTTTTGAAAGAGCAGTTTTGAAACACACTTTTTGTAGAATCTGCAAGTGGATATTTGGAGCGCTTTGAGGCCTATGCTGGGAAATGAAATATCTTCTCCTAAAAACTAGACAGAAGCATTCTCAGAAACTTCTGTGTGATGAGTGCATTCAACTCACAGACTTGAACATTGCTTTTGATAGAGCAGTTTGGAAACACTCCTTTTGTAAAATCTGCAAGTGTTTATTTGGAGCGCTTTGAGGCCCATCCTGGAAAAGGAAATATCTTCACATAATAACTAGACAGAAGCATTCTCAGAAACTTCTTTGTGATGAGTGCATTCTACTCACAGAGTTGAACCTTCTTTGTGATAGAAGAGTTTTCAAACTCTCTTTTTGTAGAATCTGCAAGTGCACATTTGGAACTGTTGGAGGCCAACGCTGGAAAAGGAAACATCCTCACATAGAAACTAGACAGAAGCATTCTCAGAAACTTGCTTGTGACGAGTGCATTCAACTCACAGACTTGAACCTTTCTTTTGAAAGAGCAGTTTTGGAACACTCTTTTTGTAGAATCTGCTAGTGTATATTTGGAGCGCTGTGAGGCCTATGATGGGAAATGAAATATCTTCACCTAAAAACTAGACGGAAGCATTCTCAGAAACTTCTGTGTGATGAGTGCATTCAACTCACAGACTTGAACGTTCCTTTTATAGAACAGTTTTGAAACACTCCTTTTGTAGAATCTGCAAGTGTTTATTTGGAGCGCTTGGAGTCCTATGCTGGAAAAGGAAATGTCTTCAAATAACAACTACACAGAAGCATTCTCAGAAACTTCTTTGTGATGAGTGCATTCAACTCACAGACTTGAACCTTCCTTTTGAAAGAGCAGTTTTGAAACACTCTTTTTGTAGAATCTGCAGGTGGATATTTGGAGCGATTTGAGGCCTATGCTGGGAAATGAAATATCTTCTCCTAAAAACTAGACAGAAGCATTCTCAGAAACTTCTGTGTGATGAGTGCATTCAACTCACAGACTTGAACACTGCTTTTGATAGAGCAGTTTGGAAACACTCCTTTTGTAAAATCTGCAAGTGTTTATTTGGAGCGCTTTGAGGCCTATCCTGGAAAAGGAAATATCTTCACATAATAACTAGACAGAAGCATTCTCAGAAACTTCTTTGTGATGAGTGCATTCTACTCAGAGAGTTGAACCTTCTTTGTGATGGAAGAGTTTTCAAACTCTCTTTTTGTAGAATCTGCAAGTGCACATTTGGAACTGTTGGAGGCCAACGCTGGAAAAGGAAACATCCTCACATAGAAACTAGACAGAAGCATTCTCAGAAACTTGCTTGTGACGAGTGCATTCAACTCACAGACTTGAACCTTTCTTTTGAAAGAGCAGTTTTGGAACACTCTTTTTGTAGAATCTGCTAGTGTATATTTGGAGCGCTGTGAGGCCTAGGCTGGGAAATGAAATATCTTCACCTAAAAACAAGACGGAAGCATTCTCAGAAACCTCTGTGTGATGAGTGCATTCAACTCACAGACTTGAACGTTCCTTTTGATACAACAGTTTTGAAACACTCCTTTTGTAGAATCTGCAAGTCTTTATTTCGAGCGCTTGGAGGCCTATGCTGGAAAAGGAA
Organism: Pongo pygmaeus; assembly: GCF_028885625.2. Classification (NCBI taxonomy): domain Eukaryota; kingdom Metazoa; phylum Chordata; class Mammalia; order Primates; family Hominidae; genus Pongo; species Pongo pygmaeus. Next base: position 42,659,496 of record NC_072392.2, read on the forward strand.
ATGTCTTCAAATAACAACTACACAGAAGCATTCTCAGAAACTTCTTTGTGATGAGCGCCTTCAACTCACAGACTTGAACCTTCCTTTTGAAAGAGCAGCTTTGAAACACTCTTTTTGTAGAATCTGCAAGTGGATATTTGGAGCGCTTTGAGGCCTATCCTGGAAAAGGAAATATCTTCACATAATGACTAGACAGAAGCATTCTCAGAAACTTCTTTGTGATGAGTGCATTCTACTCACAGAGCTGAAACTTCTTTGTGATAGAAGAGTTTTCAAACTCTCTTTTTGTAGAATCTGCAAGTGCACATTTGGAACTGTTGGAGGCCAACGCTGGAAAAGGAAACATCCTCACATAGAAACTAGACAGAAGCATTCTCAGAAACTTGCTTGTGACGAGTGCATTCAACTCACAGACTTGAACCTTTCTTTTGAAAGAGCAGTTTTGGAACACTCTTTTTGTAGAATCTGCTAGTGTATATTTGGAGCGCTGTGAGGCCTATGCTGGGAAATGAAATATCTTCACCTAAAAACTAGACGGAAGCATTCTCAGAAACTTCTGTGTGATGAGTGCATTCAACTCACAGACTTGAACGTTCCTTTTGGTACAACAGTTTTGAAACACTCCTTTTGTAGAATCTGCAAGTGTTTCTTTCGAGTGCTTGGAGGCCTATGATGGAAAAGGAAATGTCTTCATATAACAACTACACAGAAGCATTCTCAGAAACTTCTTTGTGATGAGTGCATTCAGCTCACAGACTTGAACCTTCCTTTTGAAAGAGCAGTTTTGAAACACTCTTTTTGTAGAATCTGCAAGTGGATATTTGGAGCGCTTTGAGGCCTATGCTGGGAAATGAAATATCTTCTCCTAAAAACTAGACAGAAGCATTCTCAGAAACTTCTGTGTGATGAGTGCATTCAACTCACAGACTTGAACATTGCTTTTGAAAGAGCAGTTTGGAAACACTCCTTTTGTAAAATCTGCAAGTGTTTATTTGGAGCGCTTTGAGGCCTATCCTGGAAAAGGAAATATCTTCACATAATAACTAGACAGAAGCATTCTCAGAAACTTCTTTGTGATGAGTGCATTCTACTCACAGACTTGAACCTTCCTTTTGAAAGAGCAGCTTTGAAACACTCTTTTTGTATAATCTGCAAGTGGATATTTGGAGCGCTTTGAGGCCTATGCTGGGAAATGAAATATCTTCTCCTAAAAACTAGACAGAAGCATTCTCAGAAACTTCTGTGTGATGAGTGCATTCAACTCACCGACTTGAACACTGCTTTTGATAGAGCAGTTTGGAAAAACTCCTTTTGTAAAATCTGCAAGTGTTTATTTGGAGCGCTTTGAGGCCTATCCTGGAATAGGAAATATCTTCACATAATAACTAGACAGAAGCATTCTCAGAAACTTCTTTGTGATGAGTGCATTCTACTCACAGAGTTGAACCTTCTTTGTGATAGAAGAGTTTTCAAACTCTCTTTTTGTAGAATCTGCAAGTGCACATTTGGAACTGTTGGAGGCCAACGCTGGAAAAGGAAACATCCTCACATAGAAACTAGACAGAAGCATTCTCAGAAACTTGCTTGTGACGAGTGCATTCAACTCACAGACTTGAACATTTCTTTTGAAACAACAGTTTTGGAACACTCTTTTTGTAGAATCTGCTAGTGTATATTTGGAGCGCTGTGAGGCCTATGCAGGGAAATGAAATATCTTCACCTAAAAACTAGACGGAAGCATTCTCCGAAACTTCTGTGTGATGAGTGCATTCAACTCACAGACTTGAACGTTCCTTTTGATAGAACAGTTTTGAAACACTCCTTTTGTAGAATCTGCAAGTGTTTATTTGGAGCGCTTGGAGGCCTATGCTGGAAAAGGAAATGTCTTCAAATAACAACTACACAGAAGCATTCTCAGAAACTTCTTTGTGATGAGTGCATTCAACTCACAGACTTGAAACTTCCTTTTGAAAGAGCAGTTTTGAAACACTCTTTTTGTAGAATCTGCAAGTGGATATTTGGAGCGCTTTGAGGCCTATGCTGGGAAATGAAATATCTTCTCCTAAAAACTAGACAGAAGCATTCTCAGAAACTTCTGTGTGATGAGTGCATTCAACTCACAGACTTGAACATTGGTTTTGATAGAGCAGTTTGGAAACACTCCTTTTGTAAAATCTGCAAGTGTTTATTTGGAGCGCTTTGAGGCCTATCCTGGAAAAGGAAATATCTTCACATAATAACTAGACAGAAGCATTCTCAGAAACTTCTTTGTGATGAGTGCATTCTACTCACAGACTTGAACCTTCCTTTTGAAAGAGCAGCTTTGAAACACTCTTTTTGTATAATCTGCAAGTGGATATTTGGAGCGCTTTGAGGCCTATGCTGGGAAATGAAATATCTTCTCCTAAAAACTAGACAGAAGCATTCTCAGAAACTTCTGTGTGATGAGTGCATTCAACTCACCGACTTGAACACTGCTTTTGATAGAGCAGTTTGGAAAAACTCCTTTTGTAAAATCTGCAAGTGTTTATTTGGAGCGCTTTGAGGCCTATCCTGGAATAGGAAATATCTTCACATAATAACTAGACAGAAGCATTCTCAGAAACTTCTTTGTGATGAGTGCATTCTACTCACAGAGTTGAACCTTCTTTGTGATAGAAGAGTTTTCAAACTCTCTTTTTGTAGAATCTGCAAGTGCACATTTGGAACTGTTGGAGGCCAACGCTGGAAAAGGAAACATCCTCACATAGAAACTAGACAGAAGCATTCTCAGAAACTTGCTTGTGACGAGTGCATTCAACTCACAGACTTGAACCTTTCTTTTGAAAGAGCAGTTTTGGAACACTCTTTTTGTAGAATCTGCTAGTGTATATTTGGAGCGCTGTGAAGCCTATGATGGGAAATGAAATATCTTCACCTAAAAACTAGACGGAAGCATTCTCAGAAACTTCTGTGTGATGAGTGCATTCAACTCACAGACTTGAACGTTCCTTTTGATAGAACAGTTTTGAAACACTCCTTTTGTAGAATCTGCAAGTGTTTATTTGGAGCGTTTGGAGTCCTATGCTGGAAAAGGAAATGTCTTCAAATAACAACTACACAGAAGCATTCTCAGAAACTTCTTTGTGATGAGTGCATTCAACTCACAGACTTGAACCTTCCTTTTGAAAGAGCAGTTTTGAAACACTCTTTTTGTAGAATCTGCAGGTGGATATTTGGAGCGATTTGAGGCCTATGCTGGGAAATGAAATATCTTCTCCTAAAAACTAGACAGAAGCATTCTCAGAAACTTCTGTGTGATGAGTGCATTCAACTCACAGACTTGAACACTGCTTTTGATAGAGCAGTTTGGAAACACTCCTTTTGTAAAATCTGCAAGTGTTTATTTGGAGCGCTTTGAGGCCTATCCTGGAAAAGGAAATATCTTCACATAATAACTAGACAGAAGCATTCTCAGAAACTTCTTTGTGATGAGTGCATTCTACTCAGAGAGTTGAACCTTCTTTGTGATGGAAGAGTTTTCAAACTCTCTTTTTGTAGAATCTGCAAGTGCACATTTGGAACTGTTGGAGGCCAACGCTGGAAAAGGAAACATCCTCACATAGAAACTAGACAGAAGCATTCTCAGAAACTTGCTTGTGACGAGTGCATTCAACTCACAGACTTGAACCTTTCTTTTGAAAGAGCAGTTTTGGAACACTCTTCTTGTAGAATCTGCTAGTGTATATTTGGAGCGCTGTGAGGCCTAGGCTGGGAAATGAAATATCTTCACCTAAAAACTAGACGGAAGCATTCTCAGAAACCTCTGTGTGATGAGTGCATTCAACTCACAGACTTGAACGTTCCTTTTGATACAACAGTTTTGAAACACTCCTTTTGTAGAATCTGCAAGTCTTTATTTCGAGCGCTTGGAGGCCTATGCTGGAAAAGGAAATGTCTTCAAATAACAACTGCACAGAAGCATTCTCAGAAACTTCTTTGTGATGAGCGCCTTCAACTCACAGACTTGAACCTTCCTTTTGAAAGAGCAGCTTTGAAACACTCTTTTTGTAGAATCTGCAAGTGGATATTTGGAGCGCTTTGAGGCCTATGCTGGGAAATGAAATATCTTCTCCTAAAAACTAGACAGAAGCATTCTCAGAAACTTCTGTGTGATGAGTGCATTCAACTCACAGACTTGAACATTGCTTTTGATAGAGCAGTTTGGAAACACTCCTTTTGTAAAATCTGCAAGTGTTTATTTGGAGCGCTTTGAGGCCCATCCTGGAAAAGGAAATATCTTCACATAATAACTAGACAGAAGCATTCTCAGAAACTTCTTTGTGATGAGTGCATTCTACTCACAGAGTTGAACCTTCTTTGTGATAGAAGAGTTTTCAAACTCTCTTTTTGTAGAATCTGCAAGTGCACATTTGGAACTGTTGGAGGCCAACGCTGGAAAAGGAAACATCCTCACATAGAAACTAGACAGAAGCATTCTCAGAAACTTGCTTGTGACGAGTGCATTCAACTCACAGACTTGAACCTTTCTTTTGAAAGAGCAGTTTTGGAACACTCTTTTTGTAGAATCTGCTAGTGTATATTTGGAGCGCTGTGAGGCCTATGCTGGGAAATGAAATACCTTCACCTAAAAACTAGACGGAAGCATTCTCAGAAACTTCTGTGTGATGAGTGCATTCAACTCACAGACTTGAACGTTCCTTTTGATAGAACAGTTTTGAAACACTCGTTTTGTAGAATCTGCAAGTGTTTATTTGGAGCGCTTGGAGTCCTATGCTGGAAAAGGAAATGTCTTCAAATAACAACTACACAGAAGCATTCTCAGAAACTTCTTTGTGATGAGTGCATTCAACTCACAGACTTGAACCTTCCTTTTGAAAGAGCAGTTTTGAAACACTCTTTTTGTAGAATCTGCAGGTGGATATTTGGAGCGATTTGAGGCCTATGCTGGGAAATGAAATATCTTCTCCTAAAAACTAGACAGAAGCATTCTCAGAAAGTTCTGTGTGATGAGTGCATTCAACTCACAGACTTGAACACTGCTTTTGATAGAGCAGTTTGGAAACACTCCTTTTGTAAAATCTGCAAGTGTTTATTTGGAGCGCTTTGAGGCCTATCCTGGAAAAGGAAATATCTTCACATAATAACTAGACAGAAGCATTCTCAGAAACTTCTTTGTGATGAGTGCATTCTACTCAGAGAGTTGAACCTTCTTTGTGATGGAAGAGTTTTCAAACTCTCTTTTTGTAGAATCTGCAAGTGCACATTTGGAACTGTTGGAGGCCAACGCTGGAAAAGGAAACATCCTCACATAGAAACTAGACAGAAGCATTCTCAGAAACTTGCTTGTGACGAGTGCATTCAACTCACAGACTTGAACCTTTCTTTTGAAAGAGCAGTTTTGGAACACTCTTTTTGTAGAATCTGCTAGTGTATATTTGGAGCGCTGTGAGGCCTAGGCTGGGAAATGAAATATCTTCACCTAAAAACTAGACGGAAGCATTCTCAGAAACCTCTGTGTGATGAGTGCATTCATCTCACAGACTTGAACGTTCCTTTTGATACAACAGTTTTGAAACACTCCTTTTGTAGAATCTGCAAGTCTTTATTTCGAGCGCTTGGAGGCCTATGCTGGAAAAGGAAATGTCTTCAAATAACAACTACACAGAAGCATTCTCAGAAACTTCTTTGTGATGAGCGCCTTCAACTCACAGACTTGAACATTGCTTTTGAAAGAGCAGCTTTGAAACACTCTTTTTGTAGAATCTGCAAGTGGATATTTGGAGCGCTTTGAGGCCTATGCTGGGAAATGAAATATCTTCTCCTAAAAACTAGACAGAAGCATTCTCAGAAACTTCTGTGTGATGAGTGCATTCAACTCACAGACTTCAACATTGCTTTTGATAGAGCAGTTTGGAAACACTCCTTTTGTAAAATCTGCAAGTGTTTATTTGGAGCGCTTTGAGGCCTATCCTGGAAAAGGAAATATCTTCACATAATAACTAGACAGAAGCATTCTCAGAAACTTCTTTGTGATGAGTGCATTCTACTCACAGAGTTGAACCTTCTTTGTGATAGACGAGTTTTCAAACTCTCTTTTTGTAGAATCTGCAAGTGCACATTTGGAACTGTTGGAGGCCAACGCTGGAAAAGGAAACATCCTCACATAGAAATTAGACAGAAGCATTCTTAGAAACTTGCTTGTGACGAGTGCATTCAACTCACAGACTTGAACCTTTCTTTTGAAAGAGCAGTTTTGGAACACTCTTTTTGTAGAATCTGCTAGTGTATATTTGGAGCGCTGTGAGGCCTATGCTGGGAAATGAAATATCTTCACCTAAAAACTAGACGGAAGCATTCTCAGAGACTTCTGGTGATGAGTGCATTCAACTCACAGACTTGAATGTTCCTTTTGATAGAACAGTTTTGAAACACTCCTTTTGTAGAATCTGCAAGTGTTTATTTCGAGCGCTTGGAGGCCTATGCTGGAAAAGGAAATGTCTTCAAATAACAACTACACAGAAGCATTCTCAGAAACTTCTTTGTGATGAGTGCATTCAACTCACAGACTTGAACCTTCCTTTTGAAAGAGCAGCTTTGAAACACTCTTATTGTAGAATCTGCAAGTGGATATTTGGAGCGATTTGAGGCCTATGCTGGGAAATGAAATATCTTCTCCTAAAAACTAGACAGAAGCATTCTCAGAAACTTCTGTGTGATGAGTGCATTCAACACACAGACTTGAACACTGCTTTTGATAGAGCAGTTTGGAAACACTCCTTTTGTAAAATCTGCAAGTGTTTATTTGGAGCGCTTTGAGGCCTATCCTGGAAAAGGAAATATCTTCACATAATAACTAGACAGAAGCATTCTCAGAAACTTCTTTGAGATGAGTGCATTCTACTCACAGACTTGAACCTTCCTTTTGAAAGAGCAGCTTTGAAACACTCTTTTTGCAGAATCTGCAAGTGAATATTTGGAGCGCTTTGAGGCCTATGCTGGGAAATGAAATATCTTCTCCTAAAAACTAGACAGAAGCATTCTCAGAAACTTCTGTGTGATGAGTGCATTCAACTCACAGACTTGAACACTGCTTTTGATAGAGCAGTTTGGAAAAACTCCTTTTGTAAAATCTGCAAGTGTTTATTTGGAGCGCTTTGAGGCCTATCCTGGAATAGGAAATATCTTCACATAATAACTAGACAGAAGCATTCTCAGAAACTTCTTTGTGATGAGTGCATTCTACTCACAGAGTTGAACCTTCTTTGTGATAGAAGAGTTTTCAAAGTCTCTTTTTGTAGAATCTGCAAGTGCACATTTGGAACTGTTGGAGGCCAACGCTGGAAAAGGAAACATCCTCACATAGAAACTAGACAGAAGCATTCTCAGAAACTTGCTTGTGACGAGTGCATTCAACTCACAGACTTGAACCTTTCTTTTGAAAGAGCAGTTTTGGAACACTCTTTTTGTAGAATCTGCTAGTGTATATTTGGAGCGCTGTTAGGCCTACGCTGGGAAATGAAATATCTTCACATAAAAACTATACGGAAGCATTCTCCGAAACTTCTGTGTGATAAGTGCATTCAACTCACAGACTTGAACGTTCCTTTTGATAGAACAGTTTTGAAACACTCCTTTTGTAGAATCTGCAAGTGTTTATTTCGAGTGCTTGGAGGCCTATGCTGGAAAAGGAAATGTCTTCAAATAACAACTACACAAAAGCATTCTCAGAAACTTCTTTGTGATGAGTGCATTCAACTCACAGAGTTGAACCTTCCTTTTGAAAGAGCAGTTTTGAAACACTATTTTTGTAGAATCTGCAAGTGGATATTAGGAGCACTTTGAATCCTATGCTGGGAAATGAAATATCTTCTCCTAAAAACTAGACAGAAGCATTCTCAGAAACTTCTGTGTGATGAGTGCATTCAACTCACAGACTTGAACACTGCTTTTGATAGAGCAGTTTGGAAACACTCCTTTTGTAAAATCTGCAAGTGTTTATTTGGAGCGCTTTGAGGCCTATCCTGGAAAAGGAAATATCTTCATATAATAACTAGACAGAAGCATTCTCAGAAACTTCTTTGTGATGAGTGCATTCTACTCACAGTGTTGAACCTTCTCTGTGATAGAAGAGTTTTCAAACTCTCTTTTTGTAGAATCTGCAAGTGCACATTTGGAACTGTTGGAGGCCAACGCTGGAAAAGGAAACATCCTCACATGGAAACTAGACAGAAGCTTTCTCAGAAACTTGCTTGTGACGAGTGCATTCCACTCACAGACTTGAACCTTTCTTTTGAAAGAGTAGTTTTGGAACACTCTTTTTGTAGAATCTGCTAGTGTATATTTGGAGCGCTGTGAGGCCTAGGCTGGGAAATGAAATATCTTCACCTAAAAACTAGACGGAAGCATTCTCAGAAACTTCTGTGTGATGAGTGCATTCAACTCACAGACCTGAACGTTCCTTTTGATAGAACAGTTTTGAAACACTCCTTTTGTAGAATCTGCAAGTGTTTATTTCGAGTGCTTGGAGGCCTATGCTGGAAAAGGGAATGTCTTCAAATAACAACTACACAGAAGCATTCTCAGAAACTTCATTGTGAGGAGTGCATTCAACTCACAGACTTGAACCTTAATTTTGAAAGAGCAGTTTTGAAACACTCTTTTTGTAGAATCTGCAAGTGGATATTTGGAGCGCTTTGAGGCCTATGCTGGGAAATGAAATATCTTCTCCTAAAAACTAGACAGAAGCATTCTCCGAAACTTCTGTGTGATGAGTGCATTCAACTCACAGACTTGAACGTTCCTTTTGATAGAACAGTTTTGAAGCACTCCTTTTGTAGAATCTGCAAGTGTTTATTTGGAGCGCTTGGAGGCCTATGCTGGAAAAGGAAATGTCTTCAAATAACAACTACACAGAAGCATTCTCAGAAACTCCTTTGTGATGAGTGCATTCAACTCACAGACTTGAACCTTCCTTTTGAAAGAGCAGTTTTGAAACACTCTTTTTGTAGAATCTGCAAGTGGATATTTGGAGCGCTTTGAGGCCTATGCTGGGAAATGAAATATCTTCTCCTAAAAACTAGACAGAAGCATTCTCAGAAACTTCTGTGTGATGAGTGCATTCAACTCACAGACTTGAACACTGCTTTTGAAAGAGCAGTTTGGAAACACTCCTTTTGTAAAATCTGCAAGTGTTTATTTGGAGCGCTTTGAGGCCTATCCTGGAAAAGGAAATATCTTCACATAATAACTAGACAGAAGCATTCTCAGAAACTTCTTTGTGATGAGTGTATTCTACTCACAGAGTTGAACCTTCTGTGTGATAGAAGAGTTTTCAAACTCTCTTTTTGTAGAATCTGCAAGTGCACATTTGGAACTGTTGGAGGCCAACGCTGGAAAAGGAAACATCCTCACATAGAAACTAGACAGAAGCATTCTCAGAAACTTGCTTGTGACGAGTGCATTCAACTCACAGACTTGAACCTTTCTTTTGAAAGAGCAGTTTTGGAACACTCTTTTTGTAGAATCTGCTAGTGTATATTTGGAGCGCTGTGAGGCCTATGCTGGGAAATGAAATATCTTCACCTAAAAACTAGACGGAAGCATTCTCCGAAACTTCTGTCTGATGAGTGCATTCAACTCACAGACTTGAACGTTGCTTTTGATAGAACAGTTTTGAAACACTCCTTTTGTAGAATCTGCAAGTGTTTATTTGGAGCGCTTGGAGTCCTATGCTGGAAAAGGAAATGTCTTCAAATAACAACTAGACAGAAGCATTCTCAGAAACTTCTTTGTGATGAGTGCATTCTACTCACAGAGTTGAACCTTCTTTGTGATAGAAGAGTTTTCAAACTCTCTTTTTGTAGAATCTGCAAGTGCACATTTGGAACTGTTGGAGGCCAATGCTGGAAAAGGAAACATCCTCACGTAGAAACTAGACAGAAGCATTCTCAGAAACTTGCTTGTGACGAGTGCATTCAACTCAGAGACTTGAACCTTTCTTTTGAAAGAGCAGTTTTGGAACACTCTTTTTGTAGGATCTCCTAGTGTATATTTGGAGCGCTGTGAGGCCTATGCTGGGAAATGAAATATCTTCACCTAAAAACTAGACGGAAGCATTCTCCGAAACTTCTGTGTGATGAGTGCATTCAACTCACAAACTTGAACGTTCCTTTTGATAGAACAGTTTTGAAACACTCCTTTTGTAGAATCTGCAAGTGTTTATTTCGAGCGCTTGGACGCCTATGCTGGAAAAGGAAATGTCTTCAAATAACAACTACACAGAAGCATTCTCAGAAACTTCTTTGTGATGAGTGCATTCATCTCACAGACTTGAACCTTCCTTTTGAAAGAGCAGTTTTGAAACACTCTTTTTGTAGAATCTGCAAGTGGATATTTGGAGCGCTTTGAGGCCTATGCTGGGAAATGAAATATCTTCTCCTAAAAACTAGACAGAAGCATTCTCAGAAACTTCTGTGTGATGAGTGCATTCAACTCACAGACTTGAACACTGCTTTTCATAAAGCAGTTTGGAAACACTCCTTTTGTAAAATCTGCAAGTGTTTATTTGTAGCGCTTTGAGGCCTATCCTGGAAAAGGAAATATCTTCACATAATAACTAGACAGAAGCATTCTCAGAAACTTCTTTGTGATGAGTGCATTCTACTCACAGAGTTGAACCTTCTTTGTGATAGAAGAGTTTTCAAACTCTCTTTTTGTAGAATCTGCAAGTGCACATTTGGAACTGTTGCAGGCCAACGCTGGAAAAGGAAACATCCTCACATAGAAACTAGACAGAAGCATTCTCAGAAACTTGCTTGTGACGAGTGCATTCAACTCACAGACTTGAACCTTTCTTTTGAAAGAGCAGTTTTGGAACACTCTTTTTGTAGAATCTGCTAGTGTATATTTGGAGCGCTGTGAGGCCTATGCTGGGAAATGAAATATCTTCACCTAAAAACTAGACGGAAGCATTCTCCGAAACTTCTGTGTGATGAGTGCATTCAACTCACAGACTTGAACGTTGCTTTTGATAGAACAGTTTTGAAACACTCCTTTTGTAGAATCTGCAAGTGTTTATTTGGAGAGCTTGGAATCCTATGCTGGAAAAGGAAATGTCTTCAAATAACAACTAGACAGAAGCATTCTCAGAAACTTCTTTGTGATGAGTGCATTCTACTCACAGAGTTGAACCTTCTTTGTGATAGAAGAGTTTTCTAACTCTCTTTTTGTAGAATCTGCAAGTGCACATTTGGAACTGTTGGAGGCCAACGCTGGAAAAGGAAACATCCTCACATAGAAACTAGACAGAAGCATTCTCAGAAACTTGCTTGTGACGACTGCATTCAACTCACAGACTTGAACCTTTCTTTTGAAAGAGCAGTTTGGGAATACTCTTTTTGTAAAATCTGCTAGTGTATATTTGGAGTGCTGTGAGGCCTATGCTGGGAAATGAAATATCTTCACCTAAAAACTAGACGGAAGCATTCTTCGAAACTTCTGTGTGATGAGTGCATTCAACTCACAGACGTGAACGTTCCTATTGATAGAACAGTTTTGAAACACTCCTTTTGTAGAATCTGCAAGTGTTTATTTGGAGCGCTTGGAGTCCTATCCTGGAAAAGTAAATGTCTTCAAATAACAACTACACAGAAGCATTCTCAGAAACTTCTTTGTGATGAGTGCATTCTACTCACAGAGTTGAACCTTCTTTGTGATAGAAGAGTTTTCAAACTCTCTTTTTGTAGAATCTGCAAGTGCACATTTGGAACTGTTGGAGGCCAACGCTGGAAAAGGAAACATCCTCACATAGAAACTAGACAGAAGCATTCTCAGAAACTTGCTTGTGACGAGTGCATTCAACTCACAGACTTGAACCTTTCTTTTGAAAGAGCAGTTTTGGAACACTCTTTTTGTAGAATCTGCTAGTGTATATTTGGAGCGCTGTGAGGCCTATGCTGGGAAATGAAATATCTTCACCTAAAAACTAGACGGAAGCATTCTCCGAAACTTCTGTCTGATGAGTGCATTCAACTCACAGACTTGAACGTTGCTTTTGATAGAACAGTTTTGATACACTCCTTTTGTAGAATCTGCAAGTGTTTATTTGGAGCGCTTGGAGTCCTATGCTGGAAAAGGAAATGTCTTCAAATAACAACTAGACAGAAGCATTCTCAGAAACTTCTATGTGATGAGTGCATTCTACTCACAGAGTTGAACCTTCTTTGTGATAGAAGAGTTTTCAAACTCTCTTTTTGTAGAATCTGCAAGTGCACATTTGGAACTGTTGGAGGCCAACGCTGGAAAAGGAAACATCCTCACGTAGAAACTAGAAAGAAGCATTCTCAGAAACTTGCTTGTGACGAGTGCATTCAACTCACAGACTTGAACCTTTCTTTTGAAAGAGCAGTTTTGGAACACTCTTTTTGAAGGATCTGCTAGTGTATATTTGGAGCGCTGTGAGGCCTATGCTGGGAAATGAAATATCTTCACCTAAAAACTAGACGGAAGCATTCTCCGAAACTTCTGTGTGATGAGTGCATTCAACTCACAAACTTGAACGTTCCTTTTGATAGAACAGTTTTGAAACACTCCTATTGTAGAATCTGCAAGTGTTTATTTCGAGCGCTTGGAGGCCTATGCTGGAAAAGGAAATGTCTTCAAATAACAACTACACAGAAGCATTCTCGGAAACTTCTTTGTGAGGAGTGCATTCAACTCACAGACTTGAACTTTCCTTTTGAAAGAGCAGTTTTCAAACACTGTTTTTGTAGAATCTGCAAGTGGATATTTGGAGCGCTTTGAGGCCTATGCTGGGAAATGAAATATCTTCTCCTAAAAACTAGACAGAAGGATTCTCAGAAACTTCTGTGTGATGAGTGCATTCAACTCACAGACTTGAACTCTGCTTTTGATAGAGCAGTTTGGAACCACTCCTTTTGTAAAATCTGCAAGTGTTTATTTGGAGCGCTTTGAGGCCTATCCTGGAAAAGGAAATATCTTCACATAATAACTAGACAGAAGCATTCTCAGAAACTTCTTTGTGATGAGTGCATTCTACTCACAGTGTTGAACCTTCTCTGTGATAGAAGAGTTTTCAAACTCTCTTTTTGTAGAATCTGCAAGTGCACATTTGGAACTGTTGGAGGCCAGCGCTGGAAAAGGTAACATCCTCACATAGAAACTAGAGAGAAGCATTCTCAGAAACTTGCTTGTGACGAGTGCATTCAACTCACAGACTTGAACCTTTCTTTTGAAAGAGTAGTTTTGGAAAACTCTTTTTGTAGAATCTGCTAGTGTATATTTGGAGCGCTGTGAGGCCTATGCTGGGAAATGAAATATCTTCACCTAAAAACTAGACGGAAGCATTCTCAGAAACTTCTGTGTGATGAGTGCATTCAACTCACAGACCTGAACGTTCCTTTTGATAGAACAGTTTTGAAACACTCCTTTTGTAGAATCTGCAAGCGTTTATTTCGAGTGCTTGGAGGCCTATGCTGGAAAAGGAAATGTCTTCAAATAACAACTACACAGAAGCATTCTCAGAAACTTCTTTGTGATGAGTGCATTCAACTCACAGACTTGAACCTTCCTTTTGAAAGAGCAGTTTTGAAACACTCTTTTTGTAGAATCTGCAAGTGGATATTTGGAGCGCTTTGAGGCCTATGCTGGGAAATGAAATATCTTCTCCTAAAAACTAGACAGAAGCATTCTCAGAAACTTCTGTGTGATGAGTGCATTCAACTCACAGACTTGAGCATTGCTTTTGAAAGAGCAGTTTGGAAACACTCCTTTTGTAAAATCTGCAAGTGTTTATTTGGAGCGCTTTGAGGCCTATCCTGGAAAAGGAAATATCTTCACATAATAACTAGACAGAAGCATTCTAAGAAACTTCTTTGTGATGAGTGCATTCTACTCACAGAGCTGAAACTTCTTTGTGATAGAAGAGTTTTCAAACTCTCTTTTTGTAGAATCTGCAAGTGCACATTTGGAACTGTTGGAGGCCAACGTTGGAAAAGGAAACATCCTCACATAGAAACTAGACAGAAGCATTCTCAGAAACTTGCTTGTGAGGAGTGCATTCAACTCACAGACTTGAACCTTTCTTTTGAAAGAGCAGTTTTGGAACACTCTTTTTGTAGAATCTGCTAGTGTATATTTGGAGCGCTGTGAGGCCTATGCTGGGAAATGAAATATCTTCACCTAAAAACTAGACGGAAGCATTCTCCGAAACTTCTGTGTGATGAGTGCATTCAACTCACAGACTTGAACGTTGCTTTTGATAGAACAGTTTTGAAACACTCCTTTTGTAGAATCTGCAAGTGTTTATTTGGAGCGCTTGGAGTACTATGCTGGAAAAGGAAATGTCTTCAAATAACAACTAGACAGAAGCATTCTCAGAAACTTCTTTGTGATGAGTGCATTCTACTCACAGAGTTGAACCTTCTTTGTGATAGAAGAGTTTTCAAACTCTCTTTTTGTAGAATCTGCAAGTGCACATTTGGAACTGTTGGAGGCCAACGCTGGAAAAGGAAACATCCTCACGTAGAAACTAGACAGAAGCATTCTCAGAAACTTGCTTGTGACGAGTGCATTCAACTCACTGACTTGAACCTTTCTTTTGAAAGAGCAGTTTTGGAACACTCTTTTTGAAGGATCTGCTAGTGTATATTTGGAGCGCTGTGAGGCCTATGCTGGGAAATGAAATATCTTCACCTAAAAACTAGACGGAAGCATTCTCCGAAACTTTTGTGTCATGAGTGCATTCAACTCACAAACTTGAACGTTCCTTTTGATAGAACAGTTTTGAAACACTCCTATTGTAGAATCTGCAAGTGTTTATTTCGAGCGCTTGGAGGCCTATGCTGGAAAAGGAAATGTCTTCAAATAACAACTACACAGAAGCATTCTCGGAAACTTCTTTGTGATGAGTGCATTCAACTCACAGACTTGAACCTTCCTTTTGAAAGAGCAGGTTTGAAATACTCTTTTTGTAGAATCTGCAGGTGGATATTTGGAGCGATTTGAGGCCTATGCTGGGAAATGAAATATCTTCTCCTAAAAACTAGACAGAAGCATTCTCAGAAACTTCTGTGTGATGAGTGCATTCAACTCACAGACTTGAACACTGCTTTTGATAGAGCGGTTTGGTCACACTCCTTTTGTAAAATCTGCAAGTGTTTATTTGGAGCGCGTTGAGGCCTATCCTGGAAAAGGAAATATCTTCACATAATAACTAGACAGAAGCATTCTCAGAAACTTCTTTGTGATGAGTGCATTCTACTCACAGAGTTGAACCTTCTTTGTGATGGAAGAGTTTTCAAACTCTCTTTTTGTAGAATCTGCAAGTCCACATTTGGAACTGTTGGAGGCCAACGCTGGAAAAGGAAACATCCTCACATAGAAACTAGACAGAAGCAGTCTCAGAAACTTGCTTGTGACGAGTGCATTCAACTCACAGACTTGAACCTTTCTTTTGAAAGAGCAGTTTTGGAACACTCTTTTTGTAGAATCTGCTAGTGTATATTTGGAGCGCTGTCAGGCCTAGGCTGGGAAATGAAATATCTTCACCTAAAAACTAGACGGAAGCATTCTCCGAAACCTCTGTGTGATGAGTGCATTCAACTCACAGACTTGAACGTTCCTTTTGATACAACAGTTTTGAAACACTCCTTTTGTAGAATCTGCAAGTCTTTATTTCGAGCGCTTGGAGGCCTATGCTGGAAAAGGAAATGTCTTCAAATAACAACTACACAGAAGCATTCTCAGAAACTTCTTTGTGATGAGTGCATTCAACTCACAGACTTGAACCTTCCTTTTGAAAGAGCAGTTTTGAAACACTCTTTTTGTAGAATCTGCAAATGGATATTTGGAGCGCTTTGAGGCCTATGCTAGGAAATGAAATATCTTCTACTAAAAACTAGACAGAAGCATTCTCAGAAACTTCTGTGTGATGAGTGCATTCAACTCACAGACTTGAACACTGCTTTTGATAAAGCAGTTTGGAAACACTCCTTTTGTAAAATCTGCAAGTGTTTATTTGGAGCGCGTTGAGGCCTATCCTGGAAAAGGAAATATCTTCACATAATAACTAGACAGAAGCATTCTCAGAAACTTCTTTGTGATGAGTGCATTCTACTCACAGAGCTGAAACTTCTTTGTGATAGAAGAGTTTTCAAACTCTCTTTTTGTAGAATCTGCAAGTGCACATTTGGAACTGTTGGAGGCCAACGCTGGAAAAGGAAACATCCTCACATAGAAACTAGACAGAAGCATTCTCAGAAACTTGCTTGTGACGAGTGCATTCAACTCACAGACTTGAACCTTTCTTTTGAAAGAGCAGTTTTGGAACACTCTTTTTGTAGAATCTGCTAGTGTATATTTGGAGCGCTGTGAGGCCTATGCTGGGAAATGAAATATCTTCACCTAAAAACTAGACGGAAGCATTCTCCGAAACTTCTGTGTGATGAGTGCATTCAACTCACAGACTTGAACGTTGCTTTTGATACAACAGTTTTGAAACACTCCTTTTGTAGAATCTGCAAGTGTTTATTTGGAGCGCTTGGAATCCTATGCTGGAAAAGGAAATGTCTTCAAATAACAACTAGACAGAAGCATTCTCAGAAACTTCTTTGTGATGAGTGCATTCTACTCACAGAGCTGAACCTTCTTTGTGATAGAAGAGTTTTCAAACTCTCTTTTTGTAGAATCTGCAAGTGCACATTTGGAATTGTTGGAGGCCAACGCTGGAAAAGGAAACATCCTCCCATAGAAACTAGACAGAAGCATTCTCAGAAACTTGCTTGTGACGAGTGCATTCAACTCACAGACTTGAACCTTTCTTTTGAAAGAGCAGTTTTGGAACACTCTTTTTGTAGAATCTGCTAGTGTATATTTGGAGCGCTGTGAGGCCTATGCTGGGAAATGAAATATCTTCACCTAAAAACTAGACGGAAGCATTCTCAGAAACTTCTGTGTGATGAGTGCATTCAACTCACAGACGTGAACGTTCCTATTGATAGAACAGTTTTGAAACACTCCTTTTGTAGAATCTGCAAGTGTTTATTTGGAGCGCTTGGAGTCCTATGCTGGAAAAGGAAATGTCTTCAAATAACAACTACACAGAAGCATTCTCAGAAACTTCTTTGTGATGAGTGCATTCTACTCACAGAGTTGAATCTTCTTTGTGATAGAAGAGTTTTCAAACTCTCTTTTTGTAGAATCTGCAAGTGCACATTTGGAACTGTTGGAGGCCAACGCTGGAAAAGGAAACATCCTCACATAGAAACTAGACAGAAGCATTCTCAGAAACTTGCTTGTGACGAGTGCATTCAACTCACAGACTTGAACCTTTCTTTTGAAAGAGCAGTTTTGGAACACTCTTTTTGTAGAATCTGCTAGTGTATATTTGGAGCGCTCTGAGGCCTATGCTGGGAAATGAAATATCTTCACCTAAAAACTAGACGGAAGCATTCTCCGAAACTTCTGTGTGATGAGTGCATTCAACTCACAGACTTGAACGTTGCTTTTGATAGAACAGTTTTGAAACACTCCTTTTGTAGAATCTGCAAGTGTTTATTTGGAGCGTTTGGAGTCTTATGCTGGAAAAGGAAATGTCTTCAAATAACAACTAGACAGAAGCATTCTCAGAAACTTCTTTGTGATGAGTGCATTCTACTCACAGAGTTGAACCTTGTTTGTGATAGAAGAGTTTTCAAACTCTCTTTTTGTAGAATCTGCAAGTGCACATTTGGAACTGTTGGAGGCCAACGCTGGAAAAGGAAACATCCTCACGTAGAAACTAGAAAGAAGCATTCTCAGAAACTTGCTTGTGACGAGTGCATTCAACTCACAGACTTGAACCTTTCTTTTGAAAGAGCAGTTTTGGAACACTCTTTTTGAAGGATCTGCTAGTGTATATTTGGAGCGCTGTGAGGCCTATGCTGGGAAATGAAATATCTTCACCTAAAAACTAGACGGAAGCATTCTCCGAAACTTCTGTGTGATGAGTGCATTCAACTCACAAACTTGAACGTTCCTTTTGATAGAACAGTTTTGAAACACTCCTATTGTAGAATCTGCAAGTGTTTATTTCGAGCGCTTGGAGGCCTATGCTGGAAAAGGAAATGTCTTCAAATAACAACTACACAGAAGCATTCTCGGAAACTTCTTTGTGAGGAGTGCATTCAACCCACAGACTTGAACTTTCCTTTTGAAAGAGCAGTTTTCAAACACTCTTTTTGTAGAATCTGCAAGTGGATATTTGGAGCGCTTTGAGGCCTATGCTGGGAAATGAAATATCTTCTCCTAAAAACTAGACAGAAGGATTCTCAGAAACTTCTGTGTGATGAGTGCATTCAACTCACAGACTTGAACACTGCTTTTGATAGAGCAGTTTGGAACCACTCCTTTTGTAAAATCTGCAAGTGTTTATTTGGAGCGCTTTGAGGCCTATCCTGGAAAAGGAAATATCTTCACATAATAACTAGACAGAAGCATTCTCAGAAACTTCTTTGTGATGAGTGCATTCTACTCACAGTGTTGAACCTTCTCTGTGATAGAAGAGTTTTCAAACTCTCTTTTTGTAGAATCTGCAAGTGCACATTTGGAACTGTTGGAGGCCAACGCTGGAAAAGGTAACATCCTCACATAGAAACTAGAGAGAAGCATTCTCAGAAACTTGCTTGTGACGAGTGCATTCAACTCACAGACTTGAACCTTTCTTTTGAAAGAGTAGTTTTGGAAAACTCTTTTTGTAGAATCTGCTATTGTATATTTGGAGCGCTGTGAGGCCTATGCTGGGAAATGAAATATCTTCACCTAAAAACTAGACGGAAGCATTCTCAGAAACTTCTGTGTGATGAGTGCATTCAACTCACAGACCTGAACGTTCCTTTTGATAGAACAGTTTTGAAACACTCCTTTTGTAGAATCTGCAAGCGTTTATTTCGAGTGCTTGGAGGCCTATGCTGGAAAAGGAAATGTCTTCAAATAACAACTACACAGAAGCATTCTCAGAAACTTCTTTGTGATGAGTGCATTCAACTCACAGACTTGAACCTTCCTTTTGAGAGAGCAGTTTTGAAACACTCTTTTTGTAGAATCTGCAAGTGGATATTTGGAGCGCTTTGAGGCCTATGCTGGGAAATGAAATATCTTCTCCTAAAAACTAGACAGAAGCATTCTCAGAAACTTCTGTGTGATGAGTGCATTCAACTCACAGACTTGAGCATTGCTTTTGAAAGAGCAGTTTGGAAACACTCCTTTTGTAAAATCTGCAAGTGTTTATTTGGAGCGCTTTGAGGCCTATCCTGGAAAAGGAAATATCTTCACATAATAACTAGACAGAAGCATTCTCAGAAACTTCTTTGTGATGAGTGCATTCTACTCACAGAGCTGAAACTTCTTTGTGATAGAAGAGTTTTCAAACTCTCTTTTTGTAGAATCTGCAAGTGCACATTTGTAACTGTTGGAGGCCAACGTTGGAAAAGGAAACATCCTCACATAGAAACTAGACAGAAGCATTCTCAGAAACTTGCTTGTGAGGAGTGCATTCAACTCACAGACTTGAACCTTTCTTTTGAAAGAGCAGTTTTGGAACACTCTTTTTGTAGAATCTGCTAGTGTATATTTGGAGCGCTGTGAGGCCTATGCTGGGAAATGAAATATCTTCACCTAAAAACTAGACGGAAGCATTCTCCGAAACTTCTGTCTGATGAGTGCATTCAACTCACAGACTTGAACGTTGCTTTTGATAGAACAGTTTTGAAACACTCCTTTTGTAGAATCTGCAAGTGTTTATTTGGAGCGCTTGGAGTCCTATGCTGGAAAAGGAAATGTCTTCCAATAACAACTAGACAGAAGCATTCTCAGAAACTTCTTTGTGATGAGTGCATTCTACTCACAGAGTTGAACCTTCTTTGTGATAGAAGAGTTTTCAAACTCTCTTTTTGTAGAATCTGCAAGTGCACATTTGGAACTGTTGGAGGCCAACGCTGGAAAAGGAAACATCCTCACGTAGAAACTAGAAAGAAGCATTCTCAGAAACTTGCTTGTGACGAGTGCATTCAACTCACAGACTTGAACCTTTCTTTTGAAAGAGCAGTTTTGGAACACTCTTTTTGAAGGATCTGCTAGTGTATATTTGGAGCGCTGTGAGGCCTATGCTGGGAAATGAAATATCTTCACCTAAAAACTAGACGGAAGCATTCTCAGAAACTTCTGTGTGATGAGTGCATTCAACTCACAAACTTGAACGTTCCTTTTGATAGAACAGTTTTGAAACACTCCTATTGTAGAATCTGCAAGTGTTTATTTCGAGCGCTTGGAGGCCTATGCTGGAAAAGGAAATGTCTTCAAATAACAACTACACAGAAGCATTCTCGGAAACTTCTTTGTGAGGAGTGCATTCAACTCACAGACTTGAACTTTCCTTTTGAAAGAGCAGTTTTCAAACACTCTTTTTGTAGAATCTGCAAGTGGATATTTGGAGCGCTTTGAGGCCTATGCTGGGAAATGAAATATCTTCTCCTAAAAACTAGACAGAAGGATTCTCAGAAACTTCTGTGTGATGAGTGCATTCAACTCACAGACTTGAACACTGCTTTTGATAGAGCAGTTTGGAACCACTCCTTTTGTAAAATCTGCAAGTGTTTATTTGGAGCGCTTTGAGGCCTATCCTGGAAAAGGAAATATCTTCACATAATAACTAGACAGAAGCATTCTCAGAAACTTCTTTGTGATGAGTGCATTCTACTCACAGTGTTGAACCTTCTCTGTGATAGAAGAGTTTTCAAACTCTCTTTTTGTAGAATCTGCAAGTGCACATTTGGAACTGTTGGAGGCCAACGCTGGAAAAGGTAACATCCTCACATAGAAACTAGAGAGAAGCATTCTCAGAAACTTGCTTGTGACGAGTGCATTCAACTCACAGACTTGAACCTTTCTTTTGAAAGAGTAGTTTTGGAAAACTCTTTTTGTAGAATCTGCTAGTGTATATTTGGGGCGCTGTGAGGCCTATGCTGGGAAATGAAATATCTTCACCTAAAAACTAGACGGAAGCATTCTCAGAAACTTCTGTGTGATGAGTGCATTCAACTCACAGACCTGAACGTTCCTTTTGATAGAACAGTTTTGAAACACTCCTTTTGTAGAATCTGCAAGCGTTTATTTCGAGTGCTTGGAGGCCTATGCTGGAAAAGGAAATGTCTTCAAATAACAACTACACAGAAGCATTCTCAGAAACTTCTTTGTGATGAGTGCATTCAACTCACAGACTTGAACCTTCCTTTTGAAAGAGCAGTTTTGAAACACTCTTTTTGTAGAATCTGCAAGTGGATATTTGGAGCGCTTTGAGGCCTATGCTGGGAAATGAAATATCTTCTCCTAAAAACTAGACAGAAGCATTCTCAGAAACTTCTGTGTGATGAGTGCATTCAACTCACAGACTTGAACATTGCTTTTGAAAGAGCAGTTTGGAAACACTCCTTTTGTAAAATCTGCAAGTGTTTATTTGGAGCGCTTTGAGGCCTATCCTGGAAAAGGAAATATCTTCACATAATAACTAGACAGAAGCATTCTCAGAAACTTCTTTGTGATGAGTGCATTCTACTCACAGAGCTGAAACTTCTTTGTGATAGAAGAGTTTTCAAACTCTCTTTTTGTAGAATCTGCAAGTGCACATTTGGAACTGTTGGAGGCCAACGTTGGAAAAGGAAACATCCTCACATAGAAACTAGACAGAAGCATTCTCAGAAACTTGCTTGTGAGGAGTGCATTCAACTCACAGACTTGAACCTTTCTTTTGAAAGAGCAGTTTTGGAACACTCTTTTTGTAGAATCTGCTAGTGTATATTTGGAGCGCTGTGAGGCCTATGCTGGGAAATGAAATATCTTCACCTAAAAACTAGACGGAAGCATTCTCCGAAACTTCTGTGTGATGAGTGCATTCAACTCACAGACTTGAACGTTGCTTTTGATAGAACAGTTTTGAAACACTCCTTTTGTAGAATCTGCAAGTGTTTATTTGGAGCGCTTGGAGTACTATGCTGGAAAAGGAAATGTCTTCAAATAACAACTAGACAGAAGCATTCTCAGAAACTTCTTTGTGATGAGTGCATTCTACTCACAGAGTTGAACCTTCTTTGTGATAGAAGAGTTTTCAAACTCTCTTTTTGTAGAATCTGCAAGTGCACATTTGGAACTGTTGGAGGCCAACGCTGGAAAAGGAAACATCCTCACGTAGAAACTAGACAGAAGCATTCTCAGAAACTTGCTTGTGACGAGTGCATTCAACTCACAGAGTTGAACCTTTCTTTTGAAGGAGCAGTTTTGGAACACTCTTTTTGTAGAATCTGCTAGTGTATATTTGGAGCGCTGTGAGGCCTATGCTGGGAAATGAAATATCTTCACCTGAAAACTAGACGGAAGCATTCTCAGAAACCTCTGTGTGATGAGTGCATTCAACTCACAGACTTGAACGTTCCTTTTGATACAACAGTTTTGAAACACTCCTTTTGTAGAATCTGCAAGTCTTTATTTCGAGCGCTTGGAGGGCTATGCTGGAAAAGGAAATGTCTTCAAATAACAACTACACAGAAGCATTCTCAGAAACTTCTTTGTGATGAGCGCATTCAACTCACAGACTTGAACCTTCCTTTTGAAAGAGCAACTTTGAAACTCTCTTTTTGTAGAATCTGCAAGTGGATATTTGGAGCGCTTTGAGGCCTATGCTGGGAAATGAAATATCTTCTACTAAAAACTAGACAGAAGCATTCTCAGAAACTTCTGTGTGATGAGTGCATTCAACTCACAGACTTGAACACTGCTTTTGATAGAGCAGTTTGGAAACACTCCTTTTGTAAAATCTGCAAGTGTTTATTTGGAGCGCTTTGAGGCCTATCCTGGAAAAGGAAATATCTTCACATAATAACTAGACAGAAGCATTCTCAGAAACTTCTTTGTGATGAGTGCATTCTACTCACAGAGCTGAAACTTCTTTGTGATAGAAGAGTTTTCAAACTCTCTTTTTGTAGAATCTGCAAGTGCACATTTGGAACTGTTGGAGGCCAACGCTGGAAAAGGAAACATCCTCACATAGAAACTAGACAGAAGCATTCTCAGAAACTTGCTTGTGACGAGTGCATTCAACTCACAGACTTGAACCTTTCTTTTGAAAGAGCAGTTTTGGAACACTCTTTTTGTAGAATCTGCTAGTGTATATTTGGAGCGCTGTGAGGCCTATGCTGGGAAATGAAATATCTTCACCTAAAAACTAGACGGAAGCATTCTCCGAAACTTCTGTGTGATGAGTGCATTCAACTCACAGACTTGAACGTTCCTTTTGATAGAACAGTTTTGAAACACTCCTTCAGTACAATCTGCAAGTGTTTATTCGGAGCGCTTTGGGGCCTATGTTGGAAAAGGAAATATCTCCACATAAAAACTAGACAGCAGCACTCTCAGAAACTGCTTTGTGATGAGTGCATTCTACTCACAGACTCGAACTTTCCTTTTGATAGAACAGTTCTGAAACACTCCTTTTGTAGAATCTGCAAGTGTTTATTGGGAGCCCTTTGAGGCTTACGCTGGAAAAGGATATATCTTCATATTAACACTAGACAGCAGCATTGTCAGAAACCTCTTTGAGATGAGTGCATTCAACTCACAGACTTGAACGTTCCCTTTGATAGAACAGTTTTGAAACACTCCTCTTGTAGAATCTTCAAGTGTTAATTCGGAGCCCTTTGAGGCTTATGCTGGAAAAGGTTATATCTTCACATAAACACTAGAGAGAAGCTTTCTCGGAAACTTCTTTGTAAAGAGTGCATTCAACTCACAGATTTGAACCTACCAATCGATAGAGAAGTTTCGAAACACCCTTTTTATAGGATCTGCAAGTGAAAATTTGGAGAGATTTGAGGCCTATGCTTTAAATGGAAACATCTTCTCATGAAAACTAGACAGAAGCATTCTCAGAAACGTCTTGGTGATGAGTGCATTCAACTCACAGACTTGAAGCTTCCTTTTGAAAGAGCAGTTTTGGAACACTCTTCTGTAAGATCTGCAAGTGGATATATGGAGCGCTTTGAGGCCCATGCTGGAAAAGGAAATATCCTCACATAAAAACTGGACAGAAGCATTCTCAGAAACTTCTTTGTGATGTGGGCGTTGAACTCACGGAGTCGAACCGTTCTTTTGATAGAGAAGTTTTGAAACACTCTTTTAGTAGAATCTTCACGTGGATGGATGGAGTGCTTGGAGGCCTATCCTGGAAAAGGAAATATCTTCACGTAGAAACTAGACAAAAGCATTCTCAGAAAGTTCCCTGTGCTTTGTGCATTCAACTCACAGAGTTCTACCTGCCTTTGGATAGAGCAGTTCTGAAACCCTCTTTTTGTAGAATCTGCAAGTGGATAGTTGGAGCGCTTTGAGGCCTATGCTGCAAAAGGAAATATCATTGCATAAAAGCTAGATGGAAGCATTCTCAGAAACTTCCTTGTGATGAGTGCATTCAACTCACAGAGTTGAACCTTCCTTTTGATAGACCAGTTTTGAAACACTGTTTTTGTAGTATCCGCAAGTGGATATTTGGAGCTCCTTGAGGCTTATGCTGGAAAAGGAGATATCTTCATATGCAAACTAGAGAGAAGCATTTTCAGAAACATCTGTGTCATGTGGGGATTGAACTCACAGAGTTGAACATTCCTTTTCATGGAGCAGTTCTGCAACACTCTTTTTGTGGAAACTGCCAGTGGATATCGGGTGCGATGGCGGCATCTAGCGGAAAAGGAAATACATGCAGATGAAAACTGGGTAGAATCATTCTGAGAAACTGTTTTCTGATGAGGGCATTCAACTCACAGACTTGAACCTTCGTTTTCAAAGAGCAGTTTTGAAACACTGTTTTCGTAGAATCCGCAAGTGAATATTTGGGGCGCTTTGAGTCCTATGCTGGGAAATGAAATCTCTTCACCTAAAAACTAGACAGAAGCCTTCTCAGAAACTTCTTCACGATATGTGCATTCAACTCACAGAGTTGAACCTTTCTTTTCACAGAGCAGTTTTGAAACACACTTTTGGTAAAATCTGCAAGTGGATATTTGGAGCGATTTCAGGCCAATGCTAGAAAAGGAAATATCTTCACAGAAATACTAGACAGAAGCATTCTCAGAAACTTCTGTGTGATGAGTGCATTCAATTCACAGACTTGAACGTTCCTTTTGACGGAACAGTTTTGAAACACTCCTTTGGCAGGATCTGCAAGTGTTTATTTGGAGCGCTTTGAGGCCTATGTTGGAAAAGGAAATATCCTCACCTAAAAACTAGAGAGAAGCATTCTCAGAAACTTCTTTGTGGTGATTGCATTCTACTCACAGAGTTGAACCTTCCTTTTGATAGAACAGTTTCGAAACACTCTTTTTGTAGAATCTGCAAGTGGATATTTGGAGCGCTTTGAGGCCTATGCTGGGAAATGAAATATCTTCACCTGAAAACTAGACAGAAGCATTCTGAGAAACTTCTTTGTGATGAGTGCATTCAACTCACAGACTTGAACGTTCCTTTTGACAGAACAGTTTTGAAACACTAAGTTTGTAGCATCCGCAAGTGTTTATTCGGAGCACCTTGAGGCCTATGTTGGAAAAGGGAATATCTTCCCATAAAAACTAGAGAGAAGCCTTCTCAGAAACTTCTTTGTGATGAGTGCATACAACTCACAGAGTTGAACCTACTAATTGACAGAGAAGTTTGGAAACACTCTGTTTGTAGAATCTGCAAGTGGATATTTGTTGGGCTTTGAGGCCTATGCTGGAAAAGGAAATATCTTCACATAAAAAGTAGACAGAAGCATTCTCAGAAAGATCCTTGTGCTGAGTGCATTCAACTCACAGACTTGAACCTTCTTTTTGAAAGAGCAGTTTTGAGGCACTCTTTTTGTAAAATCTGCAGATGGATATTTGGAGCACTTTGAGGCCTATGCTGGGAAATGGAATATCTTCACCTAAAAACTAGACAGAAGCATTCTCAGAAAGTTCTTCTCGATGCGTGCATTCAACTCACAGAGTTGAACCTGTCTTTTGATAGAGCAGTGTGGAAACACTCTTTTTGTGAAATCTGCAAGTGGATATTTCCAGCGATTTGAGGCCTATGCAAGGAAAAGGAAATATCTTCAAACAAAACCTAGACAGCAGCATTCTCAGAAACTTCTTTGTGAGGACTGCATTCAACTCACACACTTGAACGTTCCTTTTGATAGAAGAGTTTGGAAACACTCCTTCAGTACAATCTGCAAGTGTTTATTCGGAGCGCTTTGGGGCCTATGTTGGAAAAGGAAATATCTCCACATAAAAACTAGACAGCAGCACTCTCAGAAACTACTTTGTGATGAGTGCATTCTACTCACAGACTTGAACTTTCCTTTTGAGAGAACAGTTCTGAAACACCCCTTTTGTAGAATCTGCAAGTGTTTATTGGGAGCCCTTTGAGGTTTTACACTGGAAAAGGATATATCTTCACATTAACACTAGACAGCAGCATTGTCAGAAACCTCTTTGAGATGAGTGCATTCAACTCACAGACTTGAACGTCCCCTTTGATAGAACAGTTTTGGAACACTCCTTTTGTAGAATCTTCAAGGGTTTATTCGGAGCCCTTTGAGGCTTATGCTGGAAAAGGTTATATCTTCACATAAAAACTAGACAGAAGCTTTCTCAGAAACTTCTTTGTAAACAGTGCATTCAACTCACAGATTTGAACCTACCAATCGATAGAGAATTTTTGAAACACCCTTTTTATAGGATCTGCAAGTGAATATTTGGAGAGATTTGAGGCCTATGCTTCAAATGGAAACATCTTCACATGAAAACTAGACAGAAGCATTCTCAGAAACGTCTTCGTGATGAGTGCATTCAACTCACAGACTTGAAGCTTCCTTTTGAATAGAGCAGTTTTGGAACACTGTTCTGTAAGATCTGCAAGTGGATATATGGAGCGCTTTGAGGCCTATGATGGAAAAGGAAATATCCTCACATAAAAACTGGACAGAAACATTCTCAGAAACTTCTTTGTGATGTGGGCGTTGAACTCACGGAGTCGAACCGTTCTTTTGATAGAGAAGTTTTGAAACACTCTTTTAGTAGACTCTTCACGTGGATGGATGGAGTGCTTTGAGGCCTATCCTGGAAAAGGAAATATCTTCACGTAGAAACTAGACAAAAGCATTCTCAGAAAGTTCCCTGTGCTTTGTGCATTCAACTCACAGAGTTCTACCTGCCTTTGGATAGAGCAGTTCTGAAACCCTCTTTTTGTAGAATCTGCAAGTGGATAGTTGGAGCGCGTTGAGGCCTATGCTGCTAAAGGAAATATCATTGCATAAAAGCTAGATGGAAGCATTCTCAGAAAGTTCGTTGTGATGAGTGCATTCAACTCACAGAGTTGAACCTTCCTTTTGATAGACCAGTTTTGAAACACTGTTTTTGTAGTATCCGCAAGTGGATATTTGGAGCTCCTTGAGGCTTATGCTGGAAAAGGAGATATCTTCATATACAGACTAGACAGAAGCATTTTCAGAAATACCTATGTCATGTGGGGATTGAACTCACAGAGTTGAACATTCCTTTTCATGGAGCAGTTCTGCAACACTCTTTTTGTGGAAACTGCCAGTGGATATCTGGTGCCATTGCGGCATCTAGCGGAAAAGGAAATACATGCAGATGAAAACTGGGTAGAATCATTCTGAGAAACTGTTTTCTGATGAGGGCATTCAACTCACAGACTTGAACCTTCGTTTTCAAAGAGCAGTTTTGAAACACTGTTTTCGTAGAATCCGCAAGTGGATATTTGGGGCGCTTTGAGTCCTATGCTGGGAAATGAAATCTCTTCACCTAAAAACTAGACAGAAGCCTTCTCAGAAACTTCTTCACGATATGTGCATTCAACTCACAGAGTTGAACCTTTCTTTTCACAGAGCAGTTTTGGAACACACTTTTGGTAAAATCTGCAAGTGGATATTTGGAGCGATTTCAGGCCTATGCTAGAAAAGGAAATATCTTCACACAAATACTAGACAGAAGCATTCTCAGAAACTTCTGTGTGATGAGTGCATTCAATTCACAGACTTGAACGTTCCTTTTGACGGAACAGTTTTGAAACACTCCTTTGGCAGGATCTGCAAGTGTTTATTTGGAGCGCTTTGAGGCCTATGTTGGAAAAGGAAATATACTCACCTAAAAACTAGAGAGAAGCATTCTCAGAAACTTCTTTGTGGTGATTGCATTCTACTCACAGAGTTGAACCCTCCTTTTGATAGAACAGTTTCGAAACACTCTTTTTGTAGAATCTGCAAGTGGATATTTGGAGCGCTTTGAGGCCTATGCTGGGAAATGAAATATCTTCACCTGAAAACTAGACAGAAGCATTCTGAGAAACTTCTTTGTGATGAGTGCATTCAACTCACAGACTTGAACGTTCCTTTTGACAGAACAGTTTTGAAACACTAAGTTTGTAGCATCCGCAAGTGTTTATTCGGAGCACCTTGAGGCCTATGTTGGAAAAGGGAATATCTTCCCATAAAAACTAGAGAGAAGCCTTCTCAGAAACTTCTTTGTGATGAGTGCATTCAACTCACAGAGTTGAACCTACTAATTGACAGAGAAGTTTGGAAACACTCTGTTTGTAGAATCTGCAAGTGGATATTTGTTGGGCTTTGAGGCCTATGCTGGAAAAGGAAATATCTTCACATAAAAACTAGACAGAAGCATTCTCAGAAAGTTTCTTGTGCTGAGTGCATTCAACTCACAGACTTGAACCTTCTTTTTGAAAGAGCAGTTTTGAAACACTCTTTTTGTAAAATCTGCAGATGGATATTTGGAGCACTTTGAGGCCTATGTTGGGAAATGGAATATCTTCAACTAAAAACTAGACAGAAGCATTCTCAGAAAGTTCTTCTCGATGCGTGCATTCAACTCACAGAGTTGAACCTGTCTTCTGATAGAGCAGTGTGGAAACACTCTTTTTGTGAAATCTGCATGTGGATATTTCCAGCGATTTGAGGCCTATGCAAGGAAAAGGAAATATCTTCACACAAAACCTAGACAGCAGCATTCTCAGAAACTTCTTTGTGAGGACTGCATTCAACTCACACACTTGAACGTTCCTTTTGATAGAAGAGTTTTGAAACACTCCTTCAGTACAATCTGCAAGTGTTTATTCGGAGCGCTTTGGGGCCTATGTTGGAAAAGGAAATATCTCCACATAAAAACTAGAAAGCAGCACTCTCAGAAACTACTTTGTGATGAGTGCATTCTACTCACAGACTTGAACTTTCCTTTTGATAGAACAGTTTTGAAACACTCCTTTTGTAGAATCTGCAAGTGTTTATTGGGAGCCCTTTGAGGCTTACGCTGGAAAAGGATATATCTTCACATTAACACTAGACAGCAGCATTGAAGGAAACCTATTTGAGATGAGTGTATTCAACTCACAGACTTGAAAGTTCCCTTTGATAGAAGAGTTTTGAAACACTCCTTTTGTATAATCTTCAAGTGTTTATACGGAGACCTTTGAGGCTTATGCTGGAAAAGGTTATATCTTCACATAAACACTAGACAGAAGCTTTCTCGGTAACTTCTTTGTAAACAGTGCATTCAACTCACAGATTTGAACCTACCAATCGATAGAGAAGTTTCGAAACACCCTTTTTATAGGATCTGCAAGTGAATATTTGGAGAGATTTGAGGCCTATGCTTTAAATGGAAACATCTTCTCATGAAAACTAGACAGAAGCATTCTCAGAAACGTCTTCGTGATGAGTGCATTCAACTCACAGACTTGAAGCTTCCTTTTGAAAGAGCAGTTTTGGAACACTCTTCTGTAAGATCTGCAAGTGGATATATGGAGCGCTTTGAGGCCTATGCTGGAAAAGGAAATATCCTCACATAAAAACTGGACAGAAGCATTCTCAGAAACTTCTTTGTGATGTGGGCGTTGAACTCACATAGTCGAACCGTTCTTTTGATAGAGAAGTTTTGAAACACTCTTTTAGTAGAATCTTCACGTGGATGGATGGAGTGCTTTGAGGCCTATCCTGGAAAAGGACATATCTTCACGTAGAAACTAGACAAAGGCATTCTCAGAAAGTTCCCTGTGCTTTGTGCATTCAACTCACAGAGTTCTACCTGCCTTTGGATAGAGCAGTTCTGAAACCCTCTTTTTGTAGAATCTGCAAGTGGATATTTGGAGCGCTTTGAGGCCTATGCTGCAAAAGGAAATATCATTCCATAAAAGCTAGATGGAAGCATTCTCAGAAACTTCCCTGTGATGAGTGCATTCAACTCACAGAGTTGAACCTTCCTTTTGATAGACCAGTTTTGAAACACTGTTTTTGTAGAATCCGCAAGTGGATATTTGGAGCCCCTTGAGGCTTATGCTGGAAAAGGAGATATCTTCATATACAAACTAGACAGAAGCATTTTCAGAAACATCTATGTCATGTGGGGATTGAACTCACAGAGTTGAACATTCCTTTTCATGGAGCAGTTCTGCAACACTCTTTTTGTGGAAACTGCCAGTGGATATGTGGTGCGATGGCGGCATCTATCGGAAAAGGAAATACATGCAGATGAACACTGGGTATAATCATTCTCAGAAACTGTTTTCTGATGAGGGCATTCAACTCACAGACTTGAACCTTCGTTTTCAAAGAGCAGTTTTGAAACACTGTTTTCGTAGTATCCGCAAGTGGATATTTGGGGCGCTTTGAGTCCTATGCTGGGAAATGAAATCTCTTCACCTAAAAACTAGACAGAAGCCTTCTCAGAAACTTCTTCACGATATGTGCATTCAACTCACAGAGTTGAAACTTTCTTTTCACAGGGCAGTTTTGAAACACACTTTTGGTAAAATCTGCAAGTGGATATTTGGAGCGATTTCAGGCCAATGCTAGAAAAGGAAATATCTTCACACAAATACTAGGCAGAAGCATTCTCAGAAACTTCTGTGTGATGAGTGCATTCAATTCACAGACTTGAACGTTCCTTTTGCCGGAACAGTTTTGAAGCACTCCTTTGGCAAGATCTGCAAGTGTTTATTTAAAGCGCTTTGAGGCCTACGTTGGAAAAGGAAATATCCTCACCTAAAAACTAGAGAGAAGCATTCTCAGAAACTTCTTTGTGGTGATTGCATTCTACTCACAGAGTTGAACCTTCCTTTTGATAGAACAGTTTCGAAACACTCTTTTTGTAGAATCTGCAAGTGGATATTTGGAGCGCTTTGAGGCCTATGCTGGGAAATGAAATATCTTCACCTGAAAACTAGACAGAAGCATTCTGAGAAACTTCTTTGTGATGAGTGCATTCAACTCACAGACTTGAACGTTCCTTTTGACAGAACAGTTTTGAAACACTAAGTTTGTAGCATCCGCAGTGTTTATTCGGAGCACCTTGAGGCCTATGTTGGAAAAGGGAATATCTTCCCATAAAAACTAGAGAGAAGCCTTCTCAGAAACTTCTTTGTGATGAGTGCATTCAACTCACAGAGTTGAACCTACTAATTGACAGAGAAGTTTGGAAACACTCTGTTTGTAGAATCTGCAAGTGGATATTTGTTGCGCTTTGAGGCCTATGCTGAAAAAGGAAATATCTTCACATAAAAAGTAGACAGAAGCATTCTCAGAAACTTCCTTGTGCTGAGTGCATTCAACTCACAGACTTGAACCTTCTTTTTGAAAGAGCAGTTTTGAAACACTCTTTTTGTAAAATCTGCAGATGGATATTTGGAGCACTTTGAGGCCTATGCTGGGAAATGGAATATCTTCACCTAAAAACTAGACAGAAGCATTCTCAGAAAGTTCTTCTCGATGCGTGCATTCAACTCACAGAGTTGAACCTGTCTTTTGATAGAGCAGTGTGGAAACACTCTTTTTGTGAAATCTGCAAGTGGATATTTCCAGCGATTTGAGGCCTATGCAAGGAAAAGGAAATATCTTCACACAAAAACTAGACAGCAGCATTCTCAGAAACTTCTTTGTGAGGAGTGCATTCAACTCACACACTTGAACGTTCCTTTTGATAGAAGAGGTTGGAAACACTCCTTCAGTACAATCTGCAAGTGTTTATTCGGAGCGCTTTGGGGCCTATGTTGGAAAAGGAAATATCTACACATAAAAACTAGACAGCAGCACTCTCAGAAACTACTTTGCGATGAGTGCATTCTACTCACAGACTTGAACTTTCCTTTTGATAGAACAGTTCTGAAACACTCCTTTTGTAGAATCTGCAAGTGTTTATTGGGAGCGCTTTGAGGCTTACGCTGGAAAAGGATATATCTTCACATTAACACTAGACAGCAGCAATGTCAGAAACCTCTTTGAGATGAGTGCATTCAACTCACAGACTTGAACGTTCCCTTTGATAGAACAGTTTTGGAACACTCCTTTTGTAGAATCTTCAAGGGTTTATTCGGAGCCCTTTGAGGCTTATGCTGGAAAAGGTTATATCTTCACATAAAAACTAGACAGAAGCTTTCTCAGAAACTTCTTTGTAAACAGTGCATTCAACTCACAGATTTGAACCTACCAATCGATAGAGAAGTTTCGAAACACCCTTTTTATAGGATCTGCAAGTGAATATTTGGAGAGATTTGAAGCCTATGCTTTAAATGGAAACATCTTCACATGAAAACTAGACAGAAGCTTTCTCAGAAACGTCTTCGTGATGAGCGCATTCAACTCACAGGCTTGAAGCTTCCTTTTGAAAGAGCAGTTTTGGAACACTGTTCTGTAAGATCTGCAAGTGGATATATGGAGCGCTTTGAGGCCTATGCTGGAAAAGGAAATATCCTCACATAAAAACTGGACAGAAGCATTCTCAGAAACTTCTTTGTGATGTGGGCGTTGAACTCACGGAGTCGAACCTTTCTTTGGATAGAGAAGTTTTGAACCACTCTTTTAGTAGAATCTTCATGTGGATGGATGGAGTGCTTTGACGCCTATGCTGGAAAAGGAAATATCTTCACGTAGAAACTAGACAAAGGCATTCTCAGAAAGTTCCCTGTGCTTTGTGCATTCAACTCACAGAGTTCTACCTGCCTTTGGATAGAGCAGTTCTGAAACCCTCTTTTTGTAGAATCTGCAAGTGGATATTGGGAGCGCTTTGAGGCCTATGCTGCTAAAGGAAATATGATTGCATAAAAGCTAGATGGAAGCATTCTCAGAAACTTCTTTGTGATGAGTGCATTCAACTCACAGAGTTGAACCTTCCTTTTGATAGACCAGTTTTGAAACACTGTTTTTGTAGTATCCGCAAGTGGATATTTGGAGCTCCTTGAGGCTTATGCTGGAAAAGGAGATATCTTCATATACAAACTAGACAGAAGCATTTTCAGAAACATCTATGTCATGTGGGGATTGAACTCACAGAGTTGAACATTCCTTTTCATGGAGCAGTTCTGCAACACTCTTTTTGAGGAAACTGTCAGTGGATATCTGGTGCCATTGCGGCATCTAGCGGAAAAGGAAATACATGCAGATGAAAACTGGGTAGAATCATTCTGAGAAACTGTTTTCTGATGAGGGCATTCAACTCACAGACTTGAACCTTCGTTTTCAAAGAGCAGTTTTGAAACACTGTTTTCGTAGAATCCGCAAGTGGATATTTGGGGCGCTATGAGTCCTATGCTGGGAAATGAAATCTCTTCAACTAAAAACTAGACAGAAGCCTTCTCAGAAACTTCTTCACGATATGTGCATTCAACTCACAGAGTTGAACCTTTCTTTTCACAGAGCAGTTTTGAAACACACTTTTGGTAATATCTGCAAGTGGATATTTGGAGCGATTTCAGGCCTATGTTAGAAAAGGAAATATCTTCACACAAATACTAGACAGAAGCATTCTCAGAATCTTCTGTGTGATGAGTGCATTCAATTCACAGACTTGAACGTTCCTTTTGACGGAACAGTTTTGGAACACTCCTTTGGCAGGATCTGCAAGAGTTTATTTGGAGCGCTTTGAGGCCTATGTTGGAAAAGGAAATATCCTCACCTAAAAACTAGAGAGAAGCATTCTCAGAAACTTCTTTGTGGTGATTGCATTCTACTCACAGAGTTGAACCTTCCTTCTGATAGAACAGTTTCGAAACACTCTTTTTGTGGAATCTGTAGTGGATATTTGGAGCGCTTTGAGGCCTATGCTGGGAAATGAAATATCTTCACCTGAAAACTAGACAGAAGCATTCTGAGAAACTTCTTTGTGATGAGTGCATTCAACTCACAGACTTGAACTTTCCTTTTGACAGAACAGTTTTGAAACACTAAGTTTGTAGCATCCGCAAGTGTTTATTCGGAGCACCTTGAGGCCTATGTTGGAAAAGGGAATATCTTCCCATAAAAACTAGAGAGAAGCCTTCTCAGAAACTTCTTTGTGATGAGTGCATTCAACTCACAGAGTTGAACCTACTAATTGACAGAGAAATTTGGAAACACTCTGTTTGTAGAATCTGCAAGTGGATATTTGTTGCGCTTTGAGGCCTATGCTGGAAAAGGAAATATCTTCACATAAAAACTAGACAGAAGCATTCTCAGAAAGTTCCTTGTGCTGAGTGCATTCAACTCACAGACTTGAACCTTCTTTTTGAAAGAGCAGTTTTGAAACACTCTTTTTGTAAAATCTGCAGATGGATATTTGGAGCACTTTGAGGCCTATGCTGGGAAATGGAATATCTTCACCTAAAAACTAGACAGAAGCATTCTCAGAAAGTTCTTCTCGATGCGTGCATTCAACTCACAGAGTTGAACCTGTCTTCTGATAGAGCAGTGTGGAAACACTCTTTTTGTGAAATCTGCAAGTGGATATTTCCAGCGATTTGAGGCCTATGCAAGGAAAAGGAAATATCTTCACACAAAAACTAGACAGCAGCATTCTCAGAAACTTCTTTGTGAGGAGTGCATTCAACTCACACACTTGAACGTTCCTTTTGATAGAAGAGTTTGGAAACACTCCTTCAGTACAATCTGCAAGTGTTTATTCGGAGCGCTTTGGGGCCTATGTTGGAAAAGGAAATATCTCCACATAAAAACTAGACAGCAGCACTCTCAGAAACTACTTTGTGATGAGTGCATTCTACTCACAGACTTGAACTTTCCTTTTGATAGAACAGTTCTGAAACACTCCTTTTGTAGAATCTGCAAGTGTTTATTGGGAGCCCTTTGAGGCTTACGCTGGAAAAGGATATATCTTCACATTAACACTAGACAGCAGCATTGTCAGAAACCTATTTGAGATGAGTGCATTCAACTCACAGACTTGAACGTTCCCTTTGATAGAACAGTTTTGGAACACTGCTTTTGTAGAATCTTCAAGGGTTTATTCGGAGCCCTTTGAGGCTTATGCTGGAAAAGGTTATATCTTCACATAAAAACTAGACAGAAGCTTTCTCAGAAACTTCTTTGTAAACAGTGCATTCAACTCACAGATTTGAACCTACCAATCGATAGAGAAGTTTCGAAACACCCTTTTTATAGGATCTGCAAGTGAATATTTGGAGAGATTTGAGGCCTATGCTTTAAATGGAAACATCCTCACATGAAAACTAGACAGAAGCATTCTCAGAAACGTCTTCGCGATGAGTGCATTCAACTCACAGGCTTGAAGCTTCCTCTTGAAAGAGCAGTTTTGGAACACTCTTCTGTATGTTCTGCAAGTGGATATATGGAGCGCTTTGAGGCCTATGCTGGAAAAGGAAATATCCTCACATAAAAACTGGACAGAAGCATTCTCTGAAACTTCTTTGTGATGTGGGCGTTGAACTCACGGAGTCGAACCTTTCTTTGGATAGAGAAGTTTTGAAACACTCTTTTAGTAGAATCTTCATGTGGATGGATGGAGTGCTTTGACGCCTATGCTGGAAAAGGAAATATCTTCACGTAGAAACTAGACAAAAGCATTCTCAGAAAGTTCCCTGTGCTTTGTGCATTCAACTCACAGAGTTCTACCTGCCTTTGGATAGAGCAGTTCTGAAACCCTCTTTTTGTAGAATCTGCAAGTGGATATTTGGAGCGCTTTGAGGCCTATGCTGCAAAAGGAAATATCATTGCATAAAAGCTAGATGGAAGCATTCTCAGAAACTTCTTTGTGATGAGTGCATTCAACTCACAGAGTTGAACCTTCCTTTTGATAGACCAGTTTTGAAACACTGTTTTTGTAGAATCCACAAGTGGATATTTGGAGCTCCTTGAGGCTTATGCTGGAAAAGGAGATATCTTCATATACAAACTAGACAGAAGCATTTTCAGAAACATCTATGTCATGTGGGGATTGAACTCACAGAGTTGAACATTCCTTTTCATGGAGCAGTTCTGCAACACTCTTTTTGTGGAAACTGCCAGTGGATATCTGGTGCCATTGCAGCATCTAGCGGAAAAGGAAATACATGCAGATGAAAACTGGGTAGAATCATTCTGAGAAACTGTTTTCTGATGAGGGCATTCAACTCACAGACTTGAACCTTCGTTTTCAAAGAGCAGTTTTGATACACTGTTTTCGTAGAATCCGCAAGTGGATATTTGGGGCGCTATGAGTCCTATGCTGGGAAATGAAATCTCTTCACCTAAAAACTAGACAGAAGCCTTCTCAGAAACTTCTTCACGATATGTGCATTCAACTCACAGAGTTGAACCTTTCTTTTCACCGAGCAGTTTTGAAACACACTTTTGGTAAAATCTGCAAGTGGATATTTGGAGCGATTTCAGGCCTATGTTAGAAAAGGAAATATCTTCACACAAATACTAGACAGAAGCATTCTCAGAAACTTCTGTGTGATGAGTGCATTCAATTCACAGACTTGAACGTTCCTTTTGATGGAACAGTTTTGAAACACTCCTTTGGCAGGATCTGCAAGAGTTTATTTGGAGCGCTTTGAGGCCTATGTTGGAAAAGGAAATATCCTCACCTAAAAACTAGAGAGAAGCATTCTCAGAAACTTCTTTGTGGTGATTGCATTCTACTCACAGAGTTGAACCTTCCTTCTGATAGAACAGTTTCGAAACACTCTTTTTGTAGAATCTGCAAGTGGATATTTGGAGCGCTTTGAGGCCTATGCTGGGAAATGAAATATCTTCACCTGAAAACTAGACAGAAGCATTCTGAGAAACTTCTTTGTGATGAGTGCATTCAACTCACAGACTTGAACGTTCCTTTTGACAGAACAGTTTTGAAACACTAAGTTTGTAGCATCCGCAAGTGTTTATTCGGAGCACCTTGAGGCCTATGTTGGAAAAGGGAATATCTTCCCATAAAAACTAGAGAGAAGCCTTCTCAGAAACTTCTTTGTGATGAGTGCATTCAACTCACAGAGTTGAACCTACTAATTGACAGAGAAATTTGGAAACACTCTGTTTGTAGAATCTGCAAGTGGATATTTGTTGCGCTTTGAGGCCTATGCTGGAAAAGGAAATATCTTCACATAAAAACTAGACAGAAGCATTCTCAGAAAGTTCCTTGTGCTGAGTGCATTCAACTCACAGACTTGAACCTTCTTTTTGAAAGAGCAGTTTTGAAACACTCTTTTTGTAAAATCTGCAGATGGATATTTGGAGCACTTTGAGGCCTATGCTGGGAAATGGAATATCTTCACCTAAAAACTAGACAGAAGCATTCTCAGAAAGTTCTTCTCGATGCGTGCATTCAACTCACAGAGTTGAACCTGTCTTTTGATAGAGCAGTGTGGAAACACTCTTTTTGTGAAATCTGCAAGTGGATATTTCTAGTGATTTGAGGCCTATGCAAGGAAAAGGAAATATCTTCACACAAAAACTAGACAGCAGCATTCTCAGAAACTTCTTTGTGAGGAGTGCATTCAACTCACACACTTGAACGTTCCTTTTGATAGAAGAGTTTGGAAACACTCCTTCAGTACAATCTGCAAGTGTTTATTCGGAGCGCTTTGGGGCCTATGTTGGAAAAGGAAATATCTCCACATAAAAACTAGACAGCAGCACTCTCACAAACTACTTTGTGATGAGTGAATTCTACTCACAGATTTGAACTTTCCTTTTGATAGAACAGTTCTGAAACACTCCTTTTGTAGAATCTGCAAGTGTTTATTGGGAGCCCTTTGAGGCTTACGCTGGAAAAGGATATATCTTCACATTAACACTAGACAGCAGCATTGTCAGAAACCTCTTTGAGATGAGTGCATTCAACTCACAGACTTGAACGTTCCCTTTGATAGAACAGTTTTGGAACACTCCTTTTGTAGAATCTTCAAGGGTTTATTCGGAGCCCTTTGAGGCTTATGCTGGAAAAGGTTATATCTTCACATAAAAACTAGACAGAAGCTTTCTCAGAAACTTCTTTGTAAACAGTGCATTCAACTCACAGATTTGAACCTACCAATCGATAGAGAAGTTTCGAAACACCCTTTTTATAGGATCGGCAAGTGAATATTTGGAGAGATTTGAGGCCTATGCTTTAAATGGAAACATCTTCACATGAAAACTAGACAGAAGCATTCTCAGAAACGTCTTCGTGATGAGCGCATTCAACTCACAGGCTTGAAGCTTCCTTTTGAAAGAGCAGTTTTGGAACACTGTTCTGTAAGATCTGCAAGTGGATATATGGAGCGCTTTGAGGCCTATGCTGGAAAAGGAAATATCCTCACATAAAAACTGGACAGAAGCATTCTCAGAAACTTCTTTGTGATGTGGGCGTTGAACTCACGGAGTCGAACCTTTCTTTGGATAGAGAAGTTTTGAAACACTCTTTTAGTAGAATCTTCATGTGGATGGATGGAGTGCTTTGACGCCTATGCTGGAAAAGGAAATATCTTCACGTAGAAACTAGACAAAAGCATTCTCAGAAGGTTCCCTGTGCTTTGTGCATTCAACTCACAGAGTTCTACCTGCCTTTGGATAGAGCAGTTCTGAAACCCTCTTTTTGTAGAATCTGCAAGTGGATATTTGGAGCGCTTTGAGGCCTATGCTGCAAAAGGAAATATCATTGCATAAAAGCTAGATGGAAGCATTCCAGAAACTTCTTTGTGATGAGTGCATTCAACTCACAGAGTTGAACCTTCCTTTTGATAGGCCGGTTTTGAAACACTGTTTTTGTAGTATCCGCAAGTGGATATTTGGAGCTCCTTGAGGCTTATGCTGGAAAAGGAGATATCTTCATATACAAACTAGACAGAAGCATTTTCAGAAACATCTATGTCATGTGGGGATTGAACTCACAGAGTTCAACATTCCTTTTCATGGAGCAGTTCTGCAACACTCTTTTTGTGGAAACTGCCAGTGGATATCTGGTGCCATTGCGGCATCTAGCGGAAAAGGAAATACATGCAGATGAAAACTGGGTAGAATCATTCTGAGAAACTGTTTTCTGATGAGGGCATTCAACTCACAGACTTGAACCTTCGTTTTCAAAGAGCAGTTTTGAAACACTGTTTTCGTAGAATCCGCAAGTGGATATTTGGGGCGCTATGAGTCCTATGATGGGAAATGAAATCTCTTCACCTAAAAACTAGACAGAAGCCTTCTCAGAAACTTCTTCACGATATGTGCATTCAACTCACAGAGTTGAACCTTTCTTTTCACCGAGCAGTTTTGGAACACACTTTTGGTAAAATCTGCAAGTGGATATTTGGAGCGATTTCAGGCCTATGCTAGAAAAGGAAATATCTTCACACAAATACTAGACAGAAGCATTCTCAGAAACTTCTGTGTGATGAGTGCATTCAATTCACAGACTTGAACGTTCCTTTTGACGGAACAGTTTTGAAACAATCCTTTGGCAGGATCTGCAAGAGTTTATTTGGAGCGCTTTGAGGCCTATGTTGGAAAAGGAAATATCCTCACCTAAAAACTAGAGAGAAGCATTCTCAGAAACTTCTTTGTGGTGATTGCATTCTACTCACAGAGTGGAACCTTCCTTCTGATAGAACAGTTTCGAAACACTCTTTTTGTAGAATCTGCAAGTGGATATTTGGAGCGCTTTGAGGCCTATGCTGGGAAATGAAATATCTTCACCTGAAAACTAGACAGAAGCATTCTGAGAAACTTCTTTGTGATGAGTGCATTCAACTCACAGACTTGAACGTTCCTTTTGACAGAACAGTTTTGAAACACTAAGTTTGTAGCATCCGCAAGTGTTTATTCGGAGCACCTTGAGGCCTATGTTGGAAAAGGGAATATCTTCCCATAAAAACTAGAGAGAAGCCTTCTCAGAAACTTCTTTGTGATGAGTGCATTCAACTCACAGAGTTGAACCTACTAATTGACAGAGAAATTTGGAAACACTCTGTTTGTAGAATCTGCAAGTGGATATTTGTTGGGCTTTGAGGCCTATGCTGGAAAAGGAAATATCTTCACATAAAAACTAGACAGAAGCATTCTCAGAAAGTTCCTTGTGCTGAGTGCATTCAACTCACAGACTTGAACCTTCTTTTTGAAAGAGCAGTTTTGAAACACTCTTTTTGTAAAATCTGCAGATGGATATTTGGAGCACTTTGAGGCCTATGCTGGGAAATGGAATATCTTCACCTAAAAACTAGACAGAAGCATTCTCAGAAAGTTCTTCTCGATGCGTGCATTCAATTCACAGAGTTGAACCTGTCTTTTGATAGAGCAGTGTGGAAACACTCTTTTTGTGAAATCTGCAAGTGGATATTTCCAGCGATTTGAGGCCTATGCAAGGAAAAGGAAATATCTTCACACAAAAACTAGACAGCAGCATTCTCAGAAACTTCTTTGTGAGGAGTGCATTCAACTCACACACTTCAACGTTCCTTTTGATAGAAGAGGTTGGAAACACTCCTTCAGTACAATCTGCAAATGTTTATTCGGAGCGCTTTGGGGCCTATGTTGGAAAAGGAAATATCTCCACATAAAAACTAGACAGCAGCACTCTCAGAAACTACTTTGTGATGAGTGCATTCTACTCACAGACTTGAACTTTCCTTTTGAAAGAGCAGCTTTGAAACACTCTTTTTGTAGAATCTGCAAGTGGATATATGGAGCGCTTTGAGGCCTCTGCTGGGAAATGAAATATCTTCTCCTAAAAACTAGACAGAAGCATTCTCAGAAACTTCTGTGTGATGAGTGCATTCAACTCACAGACTTGAACACTGCTTTTGATAGAGCAGTTTGGAAAAACTCCTTTTGTAAAATCTGCAAGTGTTTATTTGGAGCGCTTTGAGGCCTATCCTGGAATAGGAAATATCTTCACATAATAACTAGACAGAAGCATTCTCAGAAACTTCTTTGTGATGAGTGCATTCTACTCACAGAGTTGAATCTTCTTTGTGATAGAAGAGTTTTCAAACTCTCTTTTTGTAGAATCTGCAAGTGCACATTTGGAACTGTTGGAGGCCAACGCTGGAAAAGGAAACATCCTCACATAGAAACTAGAGAGAAGCATTCTCAGAAACTTGCTTGTGACGAGTGCATTCAACTCACAGACTTGAACCTTTCTTTTGAAACAACAGTTTTGGAACACTCTTTTTGTAGAATCTGCTAGTGTATATTTGGAGCGCTGTGAGGCCTATGCAGGGAAATGAAATATGTTCACCTAAAAACTAGACGGAAGCATTCTCCGAAACTTCTGTGTGATGAGTGCATTCAACTCACAGACTTGAACGTTCCTTTTGATAGAACAGTTTTGAAACACTCCTTTTGTAGAATCTGCAAGTGTTTATTTGGAGCGCTTGGAGGCCTATGCTGGAAAAGGAAATGTCTTCAAATAACAACTACACAGAAGCATTCTCAGAAACTTCTTTGTGATGAGTGCATTCAACTCACAGACTTGAACCTTCCTTTTGAAAGAGCAGTTTTGAAACACTCTTTTTGTAGAATCTGCAAGTGGATATTTGGAGCGCTTTGAGGCCTATGCTGGGAAATGAAATATCTTCTCCTAAAAACTAGACAGAAGCATTCTCAGAAACTTCTGTGTGATGAGTGCATTCAACTCACAGACTTGAACATTGCTTTTGATAGAGCAGTTTGGAAACACTCCTTTTGTAAAATCTCCAAGTGTTTATTTGGAGCGCTTTGAGGCCTATCCTGGAAAAGGAAATATCTTCACATAATAACTAGACAGAAGCATTCTCAGAAACTTCTTTGTGATGAGTGCATTCTACTCACAGAGTTGAACCTTCTGTGTGATAGAAGAGTTTTCAAACTCTCTTTTTGTAGAATCTGCAAGTGCACATTTGGAACTGTTGGAGGCCAACGCTGGAAAAGGAAACATCCTCACATAGAAACTAGACACAAGCATTCTCAGTAACTTGCTTGTGACGAGTGCATTCAACTCACAGACTTGAACCTTACTTTTGAAAGAGCAGTTTTGGAACACTCTTTTTGTAGAATCTGCTAGTGTATATTTGGAGCGCTGTGAGGCCTATGCTGGGAAATGAAATATCTTCACCTAAAAGCTAGACGGAAGCATTCTCAGAAACTTCTGTGTGATGAGTGCATTCAACTCACAGACTTGAACGTTCCTTTTGATAGAACAGTTTTGAAACACTCTTTTTGTAGAATCTGCAAGTGTTAATTTGGAGCGCTTGGAGGCCTATGCTGGAAAAGGAAATGTCTTCAAATAACAACTACACAGAAGCATTCTCAGAAACTTCTTTGTGATGAGTGCATTCAACGCACAGACTTGGACCTTCCTTTTGAAAGAGCAGTTTTGAAACACTCTTTTTATAGAATCTGCAAATGGATATTTGGAGCGCTTTGAGGCCTATGCTAGGAAATGAAATATCTTCTACTAAAAACTAGACAGAAGCATTCTCAGAAACTTCTGTGTGATGAGTGCATTCAACTCACAGACTTGAACACTGCTTTTGATAAAGCAGTTTGGAAACACTCCTTTTGTAAAATCTGCAAGTGTTTATTTGGAGCGCTTTGAGGCCTATCCTGGAAAAGGAAATATCTTCACATAATAACTAGACAGAAGCATTCTCAGAAACTTCTTTGTGATGAGTGCATTCTACTCACAGAGCTGAAACTTCTTTGTGATAGAAGAGTTTTCAAACTCTCTTTTTGTAGAATCTGCAAGTGCACATTTGGAACTGTTGGAGGCCAACTCTGGAAAAGGAAACATCCTCACATAGAAACTAGACAGGAGCATTCTCAGAAACTTGCTTGTGACGAGTGCATTCAACTCACAGACTTGAACCTTTCTTTTGAAAGAGCAGTTTTGGAACACTCTTTTTGTAGAATCTGCTAGTGTATATTTGGAGCGCTGTGAGGCCTATGCTGGGAAATGAAATACCTTCACCTAAAAACTAGACGGAAGCATTCTCAGAAACTTCTGTGTGATGAGTGCATTCAACTCACAGACTTGAACGTTCCTTTTGGTACAACAGTTTTGAAACACTCCTTTTGTAGAATCTGCAAGTGTTTCTTTCGAGTGCTTGGAGGCCTATGATGGAAAAGGAAATGTCTTCATATAACAACTACACAGAAGCATTCTCAGAAACTTCTTTGTGATGAGTGCATTCAACTCACAGACTTGAA
Source organism: Pongo pygmaeus (assembly GCF_028885625.2). Lineage (NCBI taxonomy): Eukaryota > Metazoa > Chordata > Mammalia > Primates > Hominidae > Pongo > Pongo pygmaeus. The sequence goes on from NC_072392.2 coordinate 42,703,000, forward strand.
CCTTCCTTTTGCAAGAGCAGTTTTGAAACACTCTTTTTGTAGAATCTGCAAGTGGATATTTGGAGCGCTTTGAGGCCTATGCTGGGAAATGAAATATCTTCTCATAAAAACTAGACAGAAGCATTCTCAGAAACTTCTGTGTGATGAGTGCATTCAACTCACAGACTTGAACATTGCTTTTGATAGAGCAGTTTGGAAACACTCCTTTTGTAAAATCTGCAAGTGTTTATTTGGAGCGCTTTGAGGCCTATCCTGGAAAAGGAAATATCTTCACATAATAACTAGACAGAAGCATTCTCAGAAACTTCTTTGTGATGAGTGCATTCTACTCACAGAGTTGAACCTTCTTTGTGATAGAAGAGTTTTCAAACTCTCTTTTTGTAGAATCTGCAAGTGCACATTTGGAACTGTTGGAGGCCAACGCTGGAAAAGGAAACATCCTCACATAGAAACTAGACAGAAGCATTCTCAGAAACTTGCTTGTGACGACTGCATTCAACTCACAGACTTGAACCTTTCTTTTGAAAGAGCAGTTTTGGAATACTCTTTTTGTAAAATCTGCTAGTGTATATTTGGAGTGCTGTGAGGCCTATGCTGGGAAATGAAATATCTTCACCTAAAAACTAGACGGAAGCATTCTCCGAAACTTCTGTGTGATGAGTGCATTCAACTCACAGACGTGAACGTTCCTATTGATAGAACAGTTTTGAAACACTCCTTTTGTAGAATCTGCAAGTGTTTATTTGGAGCGCTTGGAGTCCTATGCTGGAAAAGGAAATGTCTTCAAATAACAACTACACAGAAGCATTCTCAGAAACTTCTTTGTGATGAGTGCATTCTACTCACAGAGTTGAACCTTCTTTGTGATAGAAGAGTTTTCAAACTCTCTTTTTGTAGAATCTGCAAGTGCACATTTGGAACTGTTGGAGGCCAACGCTGGAAAAGGAAACATCCTCACATAGAAACTAGACAGAAGCATTCTCAGAAACTTGCTTGTGACGAGTGCATTCAACTCACAGACTTGAACATTTCTTTTGAAAGAGTAGTTTTGGAACACTCTTTTTGTAGAATCTGCTAGTGTATATTTGGAGCGCTGTGAGGCCTATGCTGGGAAAAGAAATATCTTCACCTAAAAACTAGACGGAAGCATTCTCCGAAACTTCTTTGTGATGAGTGCATTCAACTCACAGACTTGAACGTTGCTTTTGATAGAACAGTTTTGAAACACTCCTTTTGTAGAATCTGCAAGTGTTTATTTGGAGCGCTTAGAGTCCTATGCTGGAAAAGGAAATGTCTTCAAAAAACAACTAGACAGAAGCATTCTCAGAAACTTCTTTGTGATGAGTGCATTCAACTCACAGACTTGAACCTTCCTTTTGAAAGAGCAGTTTTGAAACACTCTTTTTGTAGAATCTGCAAGTGGATATTTGGAGCACTTTGAGGCCTATGCTGGGAAATGAAATATCTTCTCCTAAAAACTAGACAGAAGCATTCTCAGAAACTTCTGTGTGATGAGTGCATTCAACTCACAGACTTGAACATTGCTTTTGATAGAGCAGTTTGGAACCACTCCTTTTGTAAAATCTGCAAGTGTTTATTTGGAGCGCTTTGAGGCCCATCCTGGAAAAGGAAATATCTTCACATAATAACTAGACAGAAGCATTCTCAGAAACTTCTTTGTGATGAGTGCATTCTACTCACAGAGTTGAACCTTCTTTGTGATAGAAGAGTTTTCAAACTCTCTTTTTGTAGAATCTGCAAGTGCACATTTGGAACTGTTGGAGGCCAACGCTGGAAAAGGAAACATCCTCACATAGAAACTAGACAGAAGCATTCTCAGAAACTTGCTTGTGACGAGTGCATTCAACTCACAGACTTGAAACTTTCTTTTGAAAGAGCAGTTTTGGAACACTCTTTTTGTAGAATCTGCTAGTGTATATTTGGAGCGCTGTGAGGCCTATGCTGGGAAATGAAATATCTTCACCTAAAAACTAGACGGAAGCATTCTCAGAAACTTCTGTGTGATGAGTGCATTCAACTCACAGACTTGAACGTTCCTTTTGATAGAACAGTTTTGAAACACTCCTTTTGTAGAATCTGCAAGTGTTTATTTGGAGCGCTTGGAGGCCTATGCTGGAAAAGGAAATGTCTTCAAATAACAACTACACAGAAGCATTCTCAGAAACTTCTTTGTGATGAGTGCATTCAACTCACAGACTTGAACCTTCCTTTTGAAAGAGCAGTTTTGAAACACTCTTTTTATAGAATCTGCAGGTGGATATTTGGAGCGATTTGAGGCCTATGCTGGGAAATGAAATATCTTCTCCTAAAAACTAGACAGAAGCATTCTCAGAAACTTCTGTGTGATGAGTGCATTCAACTCACAGACTTGAACACTGCTTTTGATAGAGCAGTTTGGAAACACTCCTTTTGTAAAATCTGCAAGTGTTTATTTGGAGCGCTTTGAGGCCTATCCTGGAAAAGGAAATATCTTCACATAATAACTAGACAGAAGCATTCTCAGAAACTTCTTTGTGATGAGTGCATTCTACTCACAGAGTTGAACCTTCTTTGTGATGGAAGAGTTTTCAAACTCTCTTTTTGTAGAATCTGCAAGTGCACATTTGGAACTGTTGGAGGCCAACGCTGGAAAAGGAAACATCCTCACATAGAAACTAGACAGAAGCATTCTCAGAAACTTGCTTGTGACGAGTGCATTCAACTCACAGACTTGAACCTTTCTTTTGAAAGAGCAGTTTTGGAACACTCTTTTTGTAGAATCTGCTAGTGTATATTTGGAGCGCTGTGAGGCCTACGCTGGGAAATGAAATATCTTCACCTAAAAACTAGACGGAAGCATTCTCAGAAACCTCTGTGTGATGAGTGCATTCAACTCAAAGACTTGAACGTTCCTTTTGATAGAACAGTTTTGAAACACTCCTTTTGTAGAATCTGCAAGTGTTTATTTGGAGCGCTTGGAGGCCTATGCTGGAAAAGGAAATGTCTTCAAATAACAACTACACAGAAGCATTCTCAGAAACTTCTTTGTGATGAGTGCATTCAACTCACAGACTTGAACCTTCCTTTTGAAAGAGCAGTTCTGAAACACTCTTTTTGTAGAATCTGCAAGTGGATATTTGGAGCGCTTTGAGGCCTATGCTGGGAAATGAAATATCTTCTCCTGAAAACTAGACAGAAGCATTCTCAGAAACTTCTGTGTGATGAGTGCATTCAACTCACAGACTTGAACATTGCTTTTGATAGAGCAGTTTGGAAACACTCCTTTTGTAAAATCTGCAAGTGTTTATTTGGAGCGCTTTGAGGCCTATCCTGGAAAACGAAATATCTTCGCATAATAACTAGACAGAAGCATTCTCAGAAACTTCTTTGTGATGAGTGCATTCTACTCACAGAGTTGAACCTTCTTTGTGATAGAAGAGTTTTCAAACTCTCTTTTTGTAGAATCTGCATGTGCACATTTTGAACTGTTGGAGGCCAACGCTGGAAAAGGAAACATCCTCACATAGAAACTAGACAGAAGCATTCTCAGAAACTTGCTTGTGACGAGTGCATTCAACTCACAGACTTGAACCTTTCTTTTGAAAGAGCAGTTTTGGAACACTCTTTTTGTAGAATCTGCAAGTGGATATTTGGAGCGCTTTGTGGCCTATGCTGGGAAATGAAATATCTTCTCCTAAAAACTAGACAGAAGCATTCTCAGAAACTTCTGTGTGATGAGTGCATTCAACTCACAGACATGAACACTGCTTTTCATAGAGCAGTTTGGAAACACTCCTTTTGTAAAATCTGCAAGTGTTTATTTGGAGCGCTTTGAGGCCTATCCTGGAAAACGAAATATCTTCACATAATAACTAGACAGAAGCATTCTCAGAAACTTCTTTGTGATGAGTGCATTCTACACACAGAGTTGAACCTTCTTTGTGATAGAAGAGTTTTCAAACTCTCTTTTTGTAGAATCTGCAAGTGCACATTTGGAACTGTTGGAGGCCAACGCTGGAAAAGGAAATATCCTCACATAGAAACTAGACAGAAGCATTCTCAGAAAATTGCTTGTGACGAGTGCATTCAACTCACAGACTTGAACCTTTCTTTTGAAAGAGCAGTTTTGGAACACTCTTTTTGTAGGATCTGCTAGTGTATATTTGGAGCGCTGTGAGGCCTATGCTGGGAAATGAAATATCTTCACCTAAAAACTACACGGAAGCATTCTCAGAAACTTCGGTGTGATGACTGCATTCAACTCACAGACTTGAACGTTCCTTTTGATAGAACAGTTTTGAAACACTCCTTTTGTAAAATCTGCAAGTGTTTATTTGGAGCTCTTTGAGGCCTATCCTGGAAAAGGAAATATCTTCACATAATAACTAGACAGAAGCATTCTCAGAAACTTCTTTGTGATGAGTGCATTCTACTCACAGACTTGAACCTTCCTTTTGAAAGAGCAGCATTGAAACACTCTTTTTGTAGAATCTGCAAGTGGTTATTTGGAGCGCTTTAAGGCCTATGCTGGGAAATGAAATATCTTCTCCTAAAAACTAGACAGAACATTCTCAGAAACTTGTGTGTGATGAGTGCATTCAACTCACAGACTTGAACATTGCTTTTGATAGAGCAGTTTGGAAACACTCCTTTTGTAAAATCTGCAAGTGTTTATTTGGAGCGCTTTGAGGCCTATCCTGGAAAACGAAATATCTTCGCATAATAACTAGACAGAAGCATTCTCAGAAACTTCTTTGTGATGAGTGCATTCTACTCACAGAGTTGAACCTTCTTTGTGATAGAAGAGTTTTCAAACCTCTTTTTGTAGAATCTGCAAGTGCACATTTTGAACTGTTGGAGGCCAACGCTGGAAAAGGAAACATCCTCACATAGAAACTAGACAGAAGCATTCTCAGAAACTTGCTTGTGACGAGTGCATTCAACTCACAGACTTGAACCTTTCTTTTGAAAGAGCAGTTTTGGAACACTCTTTTTGTAGAATCTGCAAGTGGATATTTGGAGCGCTTTGTGGCCTATGCTGGGAAATGAAATATCTTCTCCTAAAAACTAGACAGAAGCATTCTCAGAAACTTCTGTGTGATGAGTGCATTCAACTCACAGACTTGAACACTGCTTTTCATAGAGCAGTTTGGAAACACTCCTTTTGTAAAATCTGCAAGTGTTTATTTGGAGCGCTTTGAGGCCTATCCTGGAAAACGAAATATCTTCACATAATAACTAGACAGAAGCATTCTCAGAAACTTCTTTGTGATGAGTGCATTCTACACACAGGGTTGAACCTTCTTTGTGATAGAAGAGTTTTCAAACTCTCTTTTTGTAGAATCTGCAAGTGCACATTTGGAACTGTTGGAGGCCAACGCTGGAAAAGGAAATATCCTCACATAGAAACTAGACAGAAGCATTCTCAGAAAATTGCTTGTGACGAGTGCATTCAACTCACAGACTTGAACCTTTCTTTTGAAAGAGCAGTTTTGGAACACTCTTTTTGTAGGATCTGCTAGTGTATATTTGGAGCGCTGTGAGGCCTATGCTGGGAAATGAAATATCTTCACCTAAAAACTACACGGAAGCATTCTCAGAAACTTCTGTGTGATGACTGCATTCAACTCACAGACTTGAACGTTCCTTTTGATAGAACAGTTTTGAAACACTCCTTTTGTAAAATCTGCAAGTGTTTATTTGGAGCTCTTTGAGGCCTATCCTGGAAAAGGAAATATCTTCACATAATAACTAGACAGAAGCATTCTCAGAAACTTCTTTGTGATGAGTGCATTCTACTCACAGACTTGAACATTCCTTTTGAAAGAGCAGCATTGAAACACTCTTTTTGTAGAATCTGCAAGTGGTTATTTGGAGCGCTTTAAGGCCTATGCTGGGAAATGAAATATCTTCTCCTAAAAACTAGACAGAACATTCTCAGAAACTTCTGTGTGATGAGTGCATTCAACTCACAGACTTGAACACTGCTTTTGATAGAGCAGTTTGGAAAAACTCCTTTTGTAAAATCTGCAAGTGTTTATTTGGAGCGCTTTGAGGCATATCCTGGAATAGGAAATATCTTCACATAATAACTAGACAGAAGCATTCTCAGAAACTTCTTTGTGATGAGTGCATTCTACTCACAGAGTTGAACCTTCTTTGTGATAGAAGAGTTTTCAAACTCTCTTTTTGTAGAATCTGCAAGTGCACATTTAGAACTGTTGGAGGCCAACGCTGGAAAAGGAAACATCCTCACATAGAAACTAGACAGAAGCATTCTCAGAAACTTGCTTGTGACGAGTGCATTCAACTCACAGACTTGAACCTTTCTTTTGAAATAGCAGTTTTGGAACACTCTTTTTGTAGAATCTGCTAGTGTATATTTGGAGCGCTGTGAGGCCTATGCTGGGAAATGAAATATCTTCACCTAAAAACTAGACGGAAGCATTCTCAGAAACTTCTGTGTGATGAGTGCATTCAACTCACAGACTTGAACGTTCCTTTTGATAGAACAGTTTTGAAACACTCCTTTTGTAGAATCTGCAAGTGTTTATTTGGAGCGCTTGGAAGCCTATGCTGGAAAAGGAAATGTCTTCAAATAACAACTACACAGAAGCATTCTCAGAAACTTCTTTGTGATGAGTGCATTCAACTCACAGACTTGAACCTTCCTTTTGAAAGAGCAGTTTTGAAACACTCTTTTTATAGAATCTGCAGGTGGATATTTGGAGCGATTTGAGGCCTATGCTGGGAAATGAAATATCTTCTCCTAAAAACTAGACAGAAGCATTCTCAGAAACTTCTGTGTGATGAGTGCATTCAACTCACAGACTTGAACACTGCTTTTGATAGAGCAGTTTGGAAACACTCCTTTTGTAAAATCTGCAAGTGTTTATTTGGAGCGCTTTGAGGCCTATCCTGGAAAAGGAAATATCTTCACATAATAACTAGACAGAAGCATTCTCAGAAACTTCTTTGTGATGAGTGCATTCTACTCACAGAGTTGAACCTTCTTTGTGATGGAAGAGTTTTCAAACTCTCTTTTTGTAGAATCTGCAAGTGCACATTTGGAACTGTTGGAGGCCAACGCTGGAAAAGGAAACATCCTCACATAGAAACTAGACAGAAGCATTCTCAGAAACTTGCTTGTGACGAGTGCATTCAACTCACAGACTTGAACCTTTCTTTTGAAAGAGCAGTTTTGGAACACTCTTTTTGTAGAATCTGCTAGTGTATATTTGGAGCGCTGTGAGGCCTATGCTGGGAAATGAAATATCTTCACCTAAAAACTAGACGGAAGCATTCTCAGAAACCTCTGTGTGATGAGTGCATTCAACTCACAGACTTGAACGTTCCTTTTGATAGAACAGTTTTGAAACACTCCTTTTGTAGAATCTGCAAGTGTTTATTTGGAGCGCTTGGAGGCCTATGCTGGAAAAGGAAATGTCTTCAAATAACAACTACACAGAAGCATTCTCAGAAACTTCTTTGTGATGAGTGCATTCAACTCACAGACTTGAACCTTCCTTTTGAAAGAGCAGTTCTGAAACACTCTTTTTGTAGAATCTGCAAGTGGATATTTGGAGCGCTTTGAGGCCTATGCTGGGAAATGAAATATCTTCTCCTGAAAACTAGACAGAAGCATTCTCAGAAACTTCTGTGTGATGAGTGCATTCAACTCACAGACTTGAACATTGCTTTTGATAGAGCAGTTTGGAAACACTCCTTTTGTAAAATCTGCAAGTGTTTATTTGGAGCGCTTTGAGGCCTATCCTGGAAAACGAAATATCTTCGCATAATAACTAGACAGAAGCATTCTCAGAAACTTCTTTGTGATGAGTGCATTCTACTCACAGAGTTGAACCTTCTTTGTGATAGAAGAGTTTTCAAACTCTCTTTTTGTAGAATCTGCAAGTGCACATTTGGAACTGTTGGAGGCCAACGCTGGAAAAGGAAACATCCTCACATAGAAACTAGACAGAAGCATTCTCAGAAACTTGCTTGTGACGAGTGCATTCAACTCACAGACTTGAACCTTTCTTTTGAAAGAGCAGTTTTGGAACACTCTTTTTGTAGAATCTGCAAGTGGATATTTGGAGCGCTTTGTGGCCTATGCTGGGAAATGAAATATCTTCTCCTAAAAACTAGACAGAAGCATTCTCAGAAACTTCTGTGTGATGAGTGCATTCAACTCACAGACATGAACACTGCTTTTCATAGAGCAGTTTGGAAACACTCCTTTTGTAAAATCTGCAAGTGTTTATTTGGAGCGCTTTGAGGCCTATCCTGGAAAACGAAATATCTTCACATAATAACTAGACAGAAGCATTCTCAGAAACTTCTTTGTGATGAGTGCATTCTACACACAGAGTTGAACCTTCTTTGTGATAGAAGAGTTTTCAAACTCTCTTTTTGTAGAATCTGCAAGTGCACATTTGGAACTGTTGGAGGCCAACGCTGGAAAAGGAAATATCCTCACATAGAAACTAGACAGAAGCATTCTCAGAAAATTGCTTGTGACGAGTGCATTCAACTCACAGACTTGAACCTTTCTTTTGAAAGAGCAGTTTTGGAACACTCTTTTTGTAGGATCTGCTAGTGTATATTTGGAGCGCTGTGAGGCCTATGCTGGGAAATGAAATATCTTCACCTAAAAACTACACGGAAGCATTCTCAGAAACTTCGGTGTGATGACTGCATTCAACTCACAGACTTGAACGTTCCTTTTGATAGAACAGTTTTGAAACACTCCTTTTGTAAAATCTGCAAGTGTTTATTTGGAGCTCTTTGAGGCCTATCCTGGAAAAGGAAATATCTTCACATAATAACTAGACAGAAGCATTCTCAGAAACTTCTTTGTGATGAGTGCATTCTACTCACAGACTTGAACCTTCCTTTTGAAAGAGCAGCATTGAAACACTCTTTTTGTAGAATCTGCAAGTGGTTATTTGGAGCGCTTTAAGGCCTATGCTGGGAAATGAAATATCTTCTCCTAAAAACTAGACAGAACATTCTCAGAAACTTCTGTGTGATGAGTGCATTCAACTCACAGACTTGAACATTGCTTTTGATAGAGCAGTTTGGAAACACTCCTTTTGTAAAATCTGCAAGTGTTTATTTGGAGCGCTTTGAGGCCTATCCTGGAAAACGAAATATCTTCGCATAATAACTAGACAGAAGCATTCTCAGAAACTTCTTTGTGATGAGTGCATTCTACTCACAGAGTTGAACCTTCTTTGTGATAGAAGAGTTTTCAAACTCTCTTTTTGTAGAATCTGCAAGTGCACATTTTGAACTGTTGGAGGCCAACGCTGGAAAAGGAAACATCCTCACATAGAAACTAGACAGAAGCATTCTCAGAAACTTGCTTGTGACGAGTGCATTCAACTCACAGACTTGAACCTTTCTTTTGAAAGAGCAGTTTTGGAACACTCTTTTTGTAGAATCTGCAAGTGGATATTTGCAGCGCTTTGTGGCCTATGCTGGGAAATGAAATATCTTCTCCTAAAAACTAGACAGAAGCATTCTCAGAAACTTCTGTGTGATGAGTGCATTCAACTCACAGACTTGAACACTGCTTTTCATAGAGCAGTTTGGAAACACTCCTTTTGTAAAATCTGCAAGTGTTTATTTGGAGCGCTTTGAGGCATATCCTGGAAAACGAAATATCTTCACATAATAACTAGACAGAAGCATTCTCAGAAACTTCTTTGTGATGAGTGCATTCTACACACCGAGTTGAACCTTCTTTGTGATAGAAGAGTTTTCAAACTCTCTTTTTGTAGAATCTGCAAGTGCACATTTGGAACTGTTGGAGGCCAACGCTGGAAAAGGAAATATCCTCACATAGAAACTAGACAGAAGCATTCTCAGAAAATTGCTTGTGACGAGTGCATTCAACTCACAGACTTGAACCTTTCTTTTGAAAGAGCAGTTTTGGAACACTCTTTTTGTAGGATCTGCTAGTGTATATTTGGAGCGCTGTGAGGCCTATGCTGGGAAATGAAATATCTTCACCTAAAAACTACACGGAAGCATTCTCAGAAACTTCTGTGTGATGACTGCATTCAACTCACAGACTTGAACGTTCCTTTTGATAGAACAGTTTTGAAACACTCCTTTTGTAAAATCTGCAAGTGTTTATTTGGAGCTCTTTGAGGCCTATCCTGGAAAAGGAAATATCTTCACATAATAACTAGACAGAAGCATTCTCAGAAACTTCTTTGTGATGAGTGCATTCTACTCACAGACTTGAACCTTCCTTTTGAAAGAGCAGCATTGAAACACTCTTTTTGTAGAATCTGCAAGTGGTTATTTGGAGCGCTTTAAGGCCTATGCTGGGAAATGAAATATCTTCTCCTAAAAACTAGACAGAACATTCTCAGAAACTTCTGTGTGATGAGTGCATTCAACACACAGACTTGAACACTGCTTTTGATAGAGCAGTTTGGAAAAACTCCTTTTGTAAAATCTGCAAGTGTTTATTTGGAGCGCTTTGAGGCATATCCTGGAATAGGAAATATCTTCACATAATAACTAGACAGAAGCATTCTCAGAAACTTCTTTGTGATGAGTGCATTCTACTCACAGAGTTGAACCTTCTTTGTGATAGAAGAGTTTTCAAACTCTCTTTTTGTAGAATCTGCAAGTGCACATTTAGAACTGTTGGAGGCCAACGCTGGAAAAGGAAACATCCTCACATAGAAACTAGACAGAAGCATTCTCAGAAACTTGCTTGTGACGAGTGCATTCAACTCACAGACTTGAACCTTTCTTTTGAAAGAGCAGTTTTGGAACACTCTTTTTGTAGAATCTGCTAGTGTATATTTGGAGCGCTGTGAGGCCTATGCTGGGAAATGAAATATCTTCAACTAAAAACTAGACGGAAGCATTCTCAGAAACTTCTGTGTGATGAGTGCATTCAACTCACAGACTTGAACGTTCCTTTTGATAGAACAGTTTTGAAACACTCCTTTTGTAGAATCTGCAAGTGTTTATTTGGAGCGCTTGGAGGCCTATGCTGGAAAAGGAAATGTCTTCAAATAACAACTACACAGAAGCATTCTCAGAAACTTCTTTGTGATGAGTGCATTCAACTCACAGACTTGAACCTTCCTTTTGAAAGAGCAGTTTTGAAACACTCTTTTTATAGAATCTGCAGGTGGATATTTGGAGCCATTTGAGGCCTATGCTGGGAAATGAAATATCTTCTCCTAAAAACTAGACAGAAGCATTCTCAGAAACTTCTGTGTGATGAGTGCATTCAACTCACAGACTTGAACACTGCTTTTGATAGAGCAGTTTGGAAACACTCCTTTTGTAAAATCTGCAAGTGTTTATTTGGAGCGCTTTGAGGCCTATCCTGGAAAAGGAAATATCTTCACATAATAACTAGACAGAAGCATTCTCAGAAACTTCTTTGTGATGAGTGCATTCTACTCACAGAGTTGAACCTTCTTTGTGATGGAAGAGTTTTCAAACTCTCTTTTTGTAGAATCTGCAAGTGCACATTTGGAACTGTTGGAGGCCAACGCTGGAAAAGGAAACATCCTCACATAGAAACTAGACAGAAGCATTCTCAGAAACTTGCTTGTGACGAGTGTATTCAACTCACAGACTTGAACCTTTCTTTTGAAAGAGCAGTTTTGGAACACTCTTTTTGTAGAATCTGCTAGTGTATATTTGGAGCGCTGTGAGGCCTATGCTGGGAAATGAAATATCTTCACCTAAAAACTAGACGGAAGCATTCTCAGAAACCTCTGTGTGATGAGTGCATTCAACTCACAGACTTGAACGTTCCTTTTGATAGAACAGTTTTGAAACACTCCTTTGTAGAATCTGCAAGTGTTTATTTGGAGCGCTTGGAGGCCTATGCTGGAAAAGGAAATGTCTTCAAATAACAACTACACAGAAGCATTCTCAGAAACTTCTTTGTGATGAGTGCATTCAACTCACAGACTTGAACCTTCCTTTTGAAAGAGCAGTTCTGAAACACTCTTTTTGTAGAATCTGCAAGTGGATATTTGGAGCGCTTTGAGGCCTATGCTGGGAAATGAAATATCTTCTCCTGAAAACTAGACAGAAGCATTCTCAGAAACTTCTGTGTGATGAGTGCATTCAACTCACAGACTTGAACATTGCTTTTGATAGAGCAGTTTGGAAACACTCCTTTTGTAAAATCTGCAAGTGTTTATTTGGAGCGCTTTGAGGCCTATCCTGGAAAAGGAAATATCTTCGCATAATAACTAGACAGAAGCATTCTCAGAAACTTCTTTGTGATGAGTGCATTCTACTCACAGAGTTGAACCTTCTTTGTGATAGAAGAGTTTTCAAACTCTCTTTTTGTAGAATCTGCAAGTGCACATTTTGAACTGTTGGAGGCCAACGCTGGAAAAGGAAACATCCTCACATAGAAACTAGACAGAAGCATTCTCAGAAACTTGCTTGTGACGAGTGCATTCAACTCACAGACTTGAACCTTCCTTTTGAAAGAGCAGTTTTGGAACACTCTTTTTGTAGAATCTGCAAGTGGATATTTGGAGCGCTTTGTGGCCTATGCTGGGAAATGAAATATCTTCTCCTAAAAACTAGACAGAAGCATTCTCAGAAACTTCTGTGTGATGAGTGCATTCAACTCACAGACTTGAACACTGCTTTTCATAGAGCAGTTTGGAAACACTCCTTTTGTAAAATCTGCAAGTGTTTATTTGGAGCGCTTTGAGGCCTATCCTGGAAAACGAAATATCTTCACATAATAACTAGACAGAAGCATTCTCAGAAACTTCTTTGTGATGAGTGCATTCTACACACAGAGTTGAACCTTCTTTGTGATAGAAGAGTTTTCAAACTCTCTTTTTGTAGAATCTGCAAGTGCACATTTGGAACTGTTGGAGGCCAACGCTGGAAAAGGAAATATCCTCACATAGAAACTAGACAGAAGCATTCTCAGAAAATTGCTTGTGACGAGTGCATTCAACTCACAGACTTGAACCTTTCTTTTGAAAGAGCAGTTTTGGAACACTCTTTTTGTAGGATCTGCTAGTGTATATTTGGAGCGCTGTGAGGCCTATGCTGGGAAATGAAATATCTTCACCTAAAAACTACACGGAAGCATTCTCAGAAACTTCGGTGTGATGACTGCATTCAACTCACAGACTTGAACGTTCCTTTTGATAGAACAGTTTTGAAACACTCCTTTTGTAAAATCTGCAAGTGTTTATTTGGAGCTCTTTGAGGCCTATCCTGGAAAAGGAAATATCTTCACATAATAACTAGACAGAAGCATTCTCAGAAACTTCTTTGTGATGAGTGCATTCTACTCACAGACTTGAACCTTCCTTTTGAAAGAGCAGCATTGAAACACTCTTTTTGTAGAATCTGCAAGTGGTTATTTGGAGCGCTTTAAGGCCTATGCTGGGAAATGAAATATCTTCTCCTAAAAACTAGACAGAACATTCTCAGAAACTTCTGTGTGATGAGTGCATTCAACTCACAGACTTGAACATTGCTTTTGATAGAGCAGTTTGGAAACACTCCTTTTGTAAAATCTGCAAGTGTTTATTTGGAGCGCTTTGAGGCCTATCCTGGAAAACGAAATATCTTCGCATAATAACTAGACAGAAGCATTCTCAGAAACTTCTTTGTGATGAGTGCATTCTACTCACAGAGTTGAACCTTCTTTGTGATAGAAGAGTTTTCAAACTCTCTTTTTGTAGAATCTGCAAGTGCACAGTTTGAACTGTTGGAGGCCAACGCTGGAAAAGGAAACATCCTCACATAGAAACTAGACAGAAGCATTCTCAGAAACTTGCTTGTGGCGAGTGCGTTCAACTCACAGACTTGAACCTTTCTTTTGAAAGAGCAGTTTTGGAACACTCTTTTTGTAGAATCTGCAAGTGGATATTTGGAGCGCTTTGTGGCCTATGCTGGGAAATGAAATATCTTCTCCTAAAAACTAGACAGAAGCATTCTCAGAAACTTCTGTGTGATGAGTGCATTCAACTCACAGACTTGAACACTGCTTTTCATAGAGCAGTTTGGAAACACTCCTTTTGTAAAATCTGCAAGTGTTTATTTGGAGCGCTTTGAGGCCTATGCTGGAAAAGGAAATGTCTTCAAATAACAACTACACAGAAGCATTCTCAGAAACATCTTTGTGATGAGTGCATTCAACTCACAGACTTGAACCTTCCTTTTGAAAGAGCAGTTTTGAAACACTCTTTTTGTAGAATCTGCAAGTGGATATTTGGAGCGCTTTGAGGCCTATGCTGGGAAATGAAATATCTTCTCCTAAAAACTAGACAGAAGCATTCTCAGAAACTTCTATGTGATGAGTGCATTCAACTCACAGACTTGAACATTGCTTTTGATAGAGCAGTTTGGAAACACTCCTTTTGTAAAATCTGCAAGTGTTTATTTGGAGCGCTTTGAGGCCTATCCTGGAAAAGGAAATATCTTCACATAATAACTAGACAGAAGCATTCTCAGAAACTTCTTTGTGATGAGTGCATTCTACTCACAGACTTGAACCTTCTTTGTGATAGAAGAGTTTTCAAACTCTCTTTTTGTAGAATCTGCAAGTGCACATTTGGAACTGTTGGAGGCCAACGCTGGAAAAGGAAACATCCTCACATAGAAACTAGACAGAAGCATTCTCAGAAACTTGCTTGTGACGAGTGCATTCAACTGACAGACTTGAACCTTTCTTTTGAAAGAGCAGTTTTGGAACACTCTTTTTGTAGAATCTGCTAGTGTATATTTGGAGCGCTGTGAGGCCTATGCTGGGAAATGAAATATCTTCACCTAAAAACTAGACGGAAGCATTCTCCGAAACTTCTGTGTGATGAGTGCATTCAACTCACAGACTTGAACGTTCCTTTTGATAGAACGGTTTTGAAACACTCCTTTTGTAGAATCTGCAAGTGTTTATTTGGAGCGCTTGGAGGCCTATGCTGGAAAAGGAAATGTCTTCAAATAACAACTACACAGAAGCATTCTCAGAAACTTCTTTGTGATGAGTGCATTCAACTCACAGACTTGAACCTTCATTTTGAAAGAGGAGTTTTGAAACACTCTTTTTGTAGAATCTGCAAGTGGATATTTGGAGCGCTTTGAGGCCTATGCTGGGAAATGAAATATCTTCTCCTAAAAACTAGACAGAAGCATTCTCAGAAACTTCTGTGTGATGAGTGCATTCAACTCACAGACTTGAACATTGCTTTTGATAGAGCAGTTTGGAAACACTCCTTTTGTAAAATCTGCAAGTGTTTATTTGGAGCGCTTTGAGGCCTATCCTGGAAAAGGAAATATCTTCACATAATAACTAGACAGAAGCATTCTCAGAAACTTCTTTGTGATGAGTGCATTCTACTCACAGAGTTGATCCTTCTTTGTGATAGAAGAGTTTTCAAACTCTCTTTCTGTAGAATCTGCAAGTGCACATTTGGAACTGTTGGAGGCCAACGCTGGAAAAGGAAGCATCCTCACATAGAAACTAGACAGAAGCATTCTGAGAAACTTGCTTGTGACGAGTGCATTCAACTCACAGACTTGAACCTTTCTTTTGAAAGAGCAGTTTTGGAACACTCTTTTTGTAGAATCTGCTAGTGTCTATTTGGAGCGCTGTGAGGCCTATGCTGGGAAATGAAATATCTTCACCTAAAAACTAGACGGAAGCATTCTCAGAAACTTCTGTGTGATGAGTGCATTCAACTCACAGACTTGAACGTTCCTTTTGATACAACAGTTTTGAAACACTCCTTTTGTAGAATCTGCAAGTTTTTATCTGGAGCGCTTGGAGGACAATGCTGGAAAAGGAATTCTCTTCAAATAACAACTACACAGAAGCATTCTCAGAAACTTCTTTGTGATGAGTGCATTCAACTCACAGACTTGAACCTTCCTTTTGAAAGAGCAGTTTTGAAACACTCTTTTTGTAGAATCTGCAAGTGGATATTTCGAGCGCTTTGAGGCCTATGCTGGGAAATGAAATATCTTCTCCTAAAAACTAGACAGAAGCATTCTCAGAAACTTCTGTGTGATGAGTGCATTCAACTCACAGACTTGAACACTGCTTTTGATAGAGCAGTTTGGAAACACTCCTTTTGTAAAATCTGCATGTGTTTATTTGGAGAGCTTTGAGGCCTATCCTGGAAAAGGAAATATCTTCACATAATAACTAGACAGAAGCATTCTCAGAAACTTCTTTGTGATGAGTGCATTCAACTCACAGACTTGAACGTTCCTTTTGAAAGAGTAGTTTTGAAACACTCTTTTTGTAGAATCTGCAAGTGGATATTTGGAGCGCTTTGAGGCCTATGCTGGGAAATGAAATATCTTCTCCTAAAAACTAGACAGAAGCATTCTCAGAAACTTCTGTGTGATTAGTGCATTCAACTCACAGACTTGAACATTGCTTTTGATAGAGCAGTTTGGAAACACTCCTTTTGTAAAATCTGCAAGTGTTTATTTGGAGCGCTTTGAGGCCTATCCTGGAAAAGGCAATACCTTCACATAATAACTAGACAGAAGCATTCTCAGAAACTTCTTTGTGATGAGTGCATTCTACTCACAGAGTTGATCCTTCTTTGTGATAGAAGAGTTTTCAAACTCTCTTTTTGTAGAATCTGCAAGTGCACATTTGGAACTGTTGGAGGCCAACGCTGGAAAAGGAAACATCCTCACATAGAAACTAGAGAGAAGCATTCTCAGAAACTTGCTTGTGACGAGTGCATTCAACTCACAGACATGAAACTTTCTTTTGAAAGAGCAGTTTTGGAACACTCTTTTTGTAGAATCTGCTAGTGTATATTTGGAGCGCTGTGAGGCCTATGCTGGGAAATGAAATATCTTCACCTAAAAAGTAGACGGAAACATTCTCCGAAACTTCTGTGTGATGAGTGCATTCAACTCACAGACTTGAACGTTCCTTTTGATACAACAGTTTTGAAACACTCCTTTTGTAGAATCTGCAAGTGTTTATTTGGAGCGCTTGGAGGCCTATGCTGGAAAAGGGAATGTCTTCAAATAACAACTACACAGAAGCATTCTCAGAAACTTCTTTGTGATGAGTGCATTCAACTCACAGACTTGAACCTTCCTTTTGAAAGAGCAGTTTTGAAACACTCTTTTTGTAGAATCTGCAAGTGGATATTTGGAGCGCTTTGAGGCCTATGCTGTGAAATGAAATATCTTCTCCTAAAAACCAGACAGAAGCATTCTCAGAAACTTCTGTGTGATGAGTGCATTCAACTCACAGACTTGAACATTGCTTTTGATAGAGCAGTTTGGAAACACTCCTTTTGTAAAATCTGCAAGTGTTTATTTGGAGCGCTTTGAGGCCTATCCTGGAAAAGGAAATATCTTTACATAATAACTAGACAGAAGCATTCTCAGAAACTTCTTTGTGATGAGTGCATTCTACTCACAGAGTTGAACCTTCTTTGTGATGGAAGAGTTTTCAAACTCTTTTTGTAGAATCTGCAAGTGCACATTTGGAACTGTTGGAGGCCAACGCTGGAAAAGGAAACATCCTCACATAGAAACTAGACAGAAGCATTCTCAGAAACTTGCTTGTGACGAGTGCATTCAACTCACAGACTTGAAACTTTCTTTTAATGAGCAGTTTTTAAACACTCTTTTTGTAGAATCTGCTAGTGTATATTTGGAGCGCTGTGAGGCCTATGCTGGGAAATGAAATATCTTCAACTAAAAACTAGATGGAAGCATTCTCAGAAACTTCTGTGTGATGAGTGCATTCAACTCACAGACTTGAACGTTCGTTTTGATAGAACAGTTTTGAAACACTCCTTTTGTAGAATCTGCAAGTGTTTATTGGGAGCCCTTTGATGCTTACGCTGGAAAAGGATATATCTTCACATTAACACTAGACAGCAGCATTGTCAGAAACCTCTTTGGGATGAGTGCATTCAACTCACAGACTTGAACGTTCCCTTTGATAGAACAGTTTTGAAACACTCCTTTTGTATAATCTTCAAGTGTTTATTCGGAGCCCGTTGAGGCTTATGCTGGAAAAGGTTATATCTTCACATAAACACTAGACAGAAGCTTTCTCGGAAACTTCTTTGTAAAGAGTGCATTCAACTCACAGATTTGAACCTACCAATCGATAGAGAAGTTTCGAAACACCCTTTTCATAGGATCTGCAAGTGAATATTTGGAGAGATTTGAGGCCTATGCTTTAAATGGAAACATCTTCTCATGAAAACTAGACAGAAGCATTCTCAGAAACGTCTTCGTGATGAGTGCATTCAACTCACAGACTTGAACCTTCTTTTCGAAAGAGCAGTTTTGAAACACTCTTTTTGTAAAATCTGCAGATGGATATTTGGAGCACTTTGAGGCCTATGCTGGGAAATGGAATATCTTCACCTAAAAACTAGACTGAAGCATTCTCAGAAAGTTCTTCTCGATGCGTGCATTCAACTCACAGAGTTGAACCTGTCTTCTGATAGAGCAGTGTGGAAACACTCTTTTTGTGAAATCTGCAAGTGGATATTTCCAGCGATTTGAGGCCTATGCAAGGAAAAGGAAATATCTTCACACAAAACCTAGACAGCAGCATTCTCAGAAACTCCTTTGTGAGGAGGGCATTCAACTCACACACTTGAACGTTCCTTTTGATAGAAGAGTTTGGAAACACTCCTTCAGTACAATCTGCAAGTGTTTATTCAGAGCGCTTTGGGGCCTATGTTGGAAAAGGAAATATCTCCACATAAAAACTAGACAGCAGCACTCTCAGAAACTGCTTTGTGATGAGTGCATTCTACTCACAAACTCGAACTTTCCTTTTGATAGAACAGTTCTGAAACACTCCTTTTGTAGAATCTGCAAGTGTTTATTGGGAGCCCTTTGAGGCTTACGCTGGAAAAGGATATATCTTCACATTAACACTAGACAGCAGCATTGTCAGAAACCTCTTTGAGATGAGTGCATTCAACTCACAGACTTGAACGTTCCCTTTGATAGAACAGTTTTGAAACACTCCTTTTGTATAATCTTCAAGTGTTTATTCGGAGCCCGTTGAGGCTTATGCTGGAAAAGGTTATATCTTCACATAAACACTAGACAGAAGCTTTCTCGGAAACTTCTTTGTAAAGAGTGCATTCAACTCACAGATTTGAACCTACCAATCGATAGAGAAGTTTCGAAACACCCTTTTCATAGGATCTGCAAGTGAATATTTGGAGAGATTTGAGGCCTATGCTTTAAATGGAAACATCTTCTCATGAAAACTAGACAGAAGCATTCTCAGAAACGTCTTCGTGATGAGTGCATTCAACTCACAGACTTGAAGCTTCCTTTTTAAAGAGCAGTTTTGGAACACTCTTCTGTAAGATCTGCAAGTGGATATATGGAGCGCTTTGAGGCCTATGCTGGAAAAGGAAATATCCTCACATAAAAACTGGACAGAAGCATTCTCAGAAACTTCTTTGTGATGTGGGCGTTGAACTCACGGAGTCGAACCTTTCTTTGGATAGAGAAGTTTTGAAACACTCTTTTAGTAGAATCTTCACGTGGATGGATGGAGTGCTTTGAGGCCTATCCTGGAAAAGGAAATATCTTCACGTAGAAAGTAGACAAAAGCATTCTCAGAAACTTCCCTGTGCTTTGTGCATTCAACTCACAGAGTTCTACCTGCCTTTGGATAGAGCAGTTCTGAAACCCTCTTTTTGTAGAATCTGCAAGTGGATAGTTGGAGCGCTTTGAGGCCTATGCTGCAAAAGGAAATATCATCGCATAAAAGCTAGATGGAAGCATTCTCAGAAACTTCTTTGTGATGAGTGCATTCAACTCACAGAGTTGAACCTTCCTTTTGATAGACCAGTTTTGAAACACTGTGTTTGTAGAATCCGCAAGTGGATATTTGGAGCTCCTTGAGGCTTATGCTGGAAAAGGAGATATCTTCATATACAAACTAGACAGAAGCATTTTCAGAAACATCTATGTCATGTGGGGATTGAACTCACAGAGTTGAACATTCCTTTTCATGGAGCAGTTCTGCAACACTCTTTTTGTGGAAACTGCCAGTGGATATAGGGTGCGATGGCGGCATCTATCGGAAAAGGAAATACATGCAGATGAAAACTGGGTAGAATCATTCTGAGAAACTGTTTTCTGATGAGGGCATTCAACTCACAGACTTGAACCTTCGTTTTCAAAGAGCAGTTTTGAAACACTGTTTTCGTAGAATCCGCAAGTGGATATTTGGGGCGCTTTGAGTCCTATGCTGGGAAATGAAATCTCTTCACCTAAAAACTAGACAGAAGCCTTCTCAGAAACTTCTTCACGATATGTGCATTCAACTCACAGAGTTGAACCTTTCTTTTCACAGAGCAGTTTTGAAACACACTTTTGGTAAAATCTGCAAGTGGATATTTGGAGCGATTTCAGGCCAATGCTAGAAAAGGAAATATCTTCACACAAATACTAGACAGAAGCATTCTCAGAAACTTCTGTGTGATGAGTGCATTCAATTCACAGACTTGAACGTTCCTTTTGACGGAACAGTTTTGAAACACTCCTTTGGCAGGATCTGCAAGAGTTTATTTGGAGCGCTTTGAGGCCTATGTTGGAAAAGGAAATATCCTCACCTAAAAACTAGAGAGAAGCATTCTCAGAAACTTCTTTGTGGTGATTGCATTCTACTCACAGAGTTGAACCTTCCTTTTGATAGAACAGTTTCGAAACACTCTTTTTGTAGAATCTGCAAGTGGATATTTGGAGCGCTTCGAGGTCTATGCTGGGAAATGAAATATCTTCACCTGAAAACTAGACAGAAGCATTCTGAGAAACTTCTTTGTGATGAGTGCATTCAACTCACAGACTTGAACGTTCCTTTTGAAAGAACAGTTTTGAAACACTAAGTTTGTAGCAGCCTCAAGTGTTTATTCGGAGCACCTTGAGGCCTATGTTGGAAAAGGGAATATCTTCCCATAAAAACTAGAGAGAAGCATTCTCAGAAACTTCTTTGTGATGAGTGCATTCAACTCACAGAGTTGAACCTACTAATTGACAGAGAAGTTTGGAAGCCCTCTGTTTGTAGAATCTGCAAGTGGATATTTGTTGCGCTTTGAGGCCTATGCTGGAAAAGGAAATATCTTCACATAAAAACTAGACAGAAGCATTCTCAGAAAGTTCCTTGTGCTGAGTGCATTCAACTCACAGACTTGAACCTTCTTTTCGAAAGAGCAGTTTTGAAACACTCTTTTTTAAAATCTGCAGATGGATATTTGGAGCACTTTGAGGCCTATGCTGGGAAATGGAATATCTTCACCTAAAAACTAGACAGAAGCATTCTCAGAAAGTTCTTCTCGATGCGTGCATTCAACTCACAGAGTTGAACCTGTCTTCTGATAGAGCAGTGTGGAAACACTCTTTTTGTGAAATCTGCAAGTGGATATTTCCAGCGACTTGAGGCCTATGCAAGGAAAAGGAAATATCTTCACACAAAACCTAGACAGCAGCATTCTCAGAAACTTCTTTGTGAGGAGTGCATTCAACTCACACACTTGAACGTTCCTTTTGATACAAGAGTTTGGAAACACTCCTTCAGTACAATCTGCAAGTGTTTATTCGGAGTGCTTTGGGGCCTATGTTGGAAAAGGAAATATCTCCACATAAAAACTAGAAAGCAGCACTCTCAGAAACTACTTTGTGATGAGTGCATTCTACTCACAGACTTGAACTTTCCTTTGGATAGAACAGTTTTGAAACACTCCTTTTGTAGAATCTGCAAGTGATTATTGGGAGCCCTTTGAGGCTTACGCTGGAAAAGGATATATCTTCACATTAACACTAGACAGCAGCATTGTCAGAAACCTCTTTGAGATGAGTGCATTCAACTCACAGACTTGAACGTTCCCTTTGATAGAACAGTTTTGAAACACTCCTTTCGTAGAATCTTCAAGTGTTTATACGGAGACCTTTGAGGCTTATGCTGGAAAAGGTTATATCTTCACATAAACACTAGACAGAAGCTTTCTCGGAAACTTCTTTGTAAAGAGTGCATTCAACTCACAGATTTGAACCTACCAATCGATAGAGAAGTTTCGAAACACCCTTTTTATAGGATCTGCAAGTGAATATTTGGAGAGATTTGAGGCCTATGCTTTAAATGGAAACATCTTCTCATGAAAACTAGACAGAAGCATTCTCAGAAACGTCTTCGTGATGAGTGCATTCAACTCACAGACTTGAAGCTTCCTTTTGAAAGAGCAGTTTTGGAACACTCTTCTGTAAGATCTGCAAGTGGATATATGGAGCGCTTTGAGGCCTATGCTGGAAAAGGAAATATCCTCACATAAAAACTGGACAGAAGCATTCTCAGAAACTTCTTTGTGATGTGGGCGTTGAACTCACGGAGTCGAACCTTTCTTTGGATAGAGAAGTTTTGAAACACTCTTTTAGTGGAATCTTCACGTGGATGGATGGAGTGCTTTGAGGCCTATCCTGGAAAAGGAAATATCTTCACGTAGAAACTAGACAAAAGCATTCTCAGAAAGTTCCCTGTGCTTTGTGCATTCAACTCACAGAGTTCTACCTGCCTTTGGATAGAGCAGTTCTGAAACCCTCTTTTTGTAGAATCTGCAAGTGGATATTTGGAGCGCTTTGAGGCCTATGCTGCAAAAGGAAATATCATTGCATAAAAGCTAGATGGAAGCATTCTCAGAAACGTCTTTGTGATGAGTGCATTCAACTCACAGAGTTGAACCTTCCTTTTGATAGACCAGTTTTGAAACACTGTTTTTGTAGAATCCGCAAGTGGATATTTGGAGCTCCTTGAGGCTTATGCTGGAAAAGGAGATATCTTCATATACAAACTAGACAGAAGCATTTTCAGAAACATCTATGTCATGTGAGGATTGAATTCACAGAGTTGAACATTCCTTTTCATGGAGCAGTTCTGCAACACTCTTTTTGTGGAAACTGCCAGTGGATATCGGGTGCGATGGCGGCATCTAGCGGAAAAGGAAATACATGCAGATGAAAACTGGGTAGAATCATTCTGAGAAACTGTTTTCTGATGAGGGCATTCAACTCACAGACTTGAACTTTCGTTTTCAAAGAGCAGTTTTGAAACACTGTTTTCGTAGAATCCGCAAGTGGATATTTGGGGCGCTTTGAGTCCTATGCTGGGAAATGAAATCTCTTCACCTAAAAACTAGACAGAAGCCTTCTCAGAAACTTCTTCACGATATGTGCATTCAACTCACAGAGTTGAACCTTTCTTTTCACAGAGCAGTTTTGAAACACACTTTTGGTAAAATCTGCAAGTGGATATTTGGAGCGATTTCAGGCCAATGCTAGAAAAGGAAATATCTTCACAGAAATACTAGACAGAAGCATTCTCAGAAACTTCTGTGTGATGAGTGCATTCAATTCACAGACTTGAACGTTCCTTTTGACAGAACAGTTTTGAAACACTCCTTTGGCAGGATCTGCAAGTGTTTATTTGGAGCGCTTTGAGGCCTATGTTGGAAAAGGAAATATCCTCACCTAAAAACTAGAGAGAAGCATTCTCAGAAACTTCTTTGTGGTGATTGCATTCTACTCACAGAGTTGAACCTTCCTTTTGATAGAACAGTTTCGAAACACTCTTTTTGTAGAATCTGCAAGTGGATATTTGGAGCGCTTTGAGGCCTATGCTGGGAAATGAAATATCTTCACCTGAAAACTAGACAGAAGCATTCTGAGAAACTTCTTTGTGATGAGTGCATTCAACTCACAGACTTGAACGTTCCTTTTGACAGAACAGTTTTGAAACACTAAGTTTGTAGCATCCGCAAGTGTTTATTCGGAGCACCTTGAGGCCTATGTTGGAAAAGGGAATATCTTCCCATAAAAACTAGAGAGAAGCCTTCTCAGAAACTTCTTTGTGATGAGTGCATTCAACTCACAGAGTTGAACCTACTAATTGACAGAGAAGTTTGGAAGCACTCTGTTTGTAGAATCTGCAAGTGGATATTTGTTGCGCTTTGAGGCCTATGCTGGAAAAGGAAATATCTTCACATAAAAACTAGACAGAAGCATTCTCAGAAAGTTCCTTGTGCTGAGTGCATTCAACTCACAGACTTGAACCTTCTTTTTGAAAGAGCAGTTTTGAAGCACTCTTTTTGTAAAATCTGCAGATGGATATTTGGAGCACTTTGAGGCCTATGCTGGGAAATGGAATATCTTCACCTAAAAACTAGACAGAAGCATTCTCAGAAAGTTCTTCTCGATGCGTGCATTCAACTCACAGAGTTGAACCTGTCTTCTGATAGAGCAGTGTGGAAACACTCTTTTTGTGAAATCTGCAAGTGGATATTTCCAGCGACTTGAGGCCTATGCAAGGAAAAGGAAATATCTTCACACAAAACCTAGACAGCAGCATTCTCAGAAACTTCTTTGTGAGGAGTGCATTCAACTCACACACTTGAACGTTCCTTTTGATACAAGAGTTTGGAAACACTCCTTCAGTACAATTTGCAAGTGTTCATTCGGAGCGCTTTGGGGCCTATGTTGGAAAAGGAAATATCTCCACATAAAAACTAGACAGCAGCACTCTCAGAAACTACTTTGTGATGAGTGCATTCTACTCACGGACTTGAACTTTCCTTTTGATAGAACAGTTCTGAAACACTCCTTTTGTAGAATCTGCAAGTGTTTATTGGGAGCCCTTTGAGGCTTACGCTGGAAAAGGATATATCTTCACATTAACACTAGACAGCAGCATTGTCAGAAACCTCTTTGAGATGAGTG
This sequence comes from Pongo pygmaeus, assembly GCF_028885625.2. Taxonomy (NCBI): domain Eukaryota; kingdom Metazoa; phylum Chordata; class Mammalia; order Primates; family Hominidae; genus Pongo; species Pongo pygmaeus. The sequence continues at coordinate 42,727,762 of NC_072392.2, forward strand.
CATTCAACTCACAGACTTGAACGTTCCCTTTGATAGAACAGTTTTGAAACACTCCTTTTGTAGAATCTTCAAGTGTTTATACGGAGACCTTTGAGGCTTATGCTGGAAAAGGTTGTATCGTCACATAAACACTAGACAGAAGCTTTCTCGGAAACTTCTTTGTAAAGAGTGCATTCAACTCACAGATTTGAACCTACCAATCGATAGAGAAGTTTCGAAACACCCTTTTTATAGGATCTGCAAGTGAATATTTGGAGAGATTTGAGGCCTATGCTTTAAATGGAAACATCTTCACATGAAAACTAGACAGAAGCATTCTCAGAAACGTCTTGGTGATGAGTGCATTCAACTCACAGACTTGAAGCTTCCTTTTGAAAGAGCAGTTTTGGAACACTCTTCTGTAAGATCTGCAAGTGGATATATGGAGCGCTTTGAGGCCTATGCTGGAAAAGGAATTATCCTCACATAAAAACTGGACAGAAGTATTCTCAGAAACTTCTTTGTGATGTGGGCGTTGAACTCACGGAGTCGAACCGTTCTTTTGATAGAGAAGTTTTGAAACACTCTTTTAGTAGAATCTTCACGTGGATGGATGGAGTGCTTTGAGGCCTATCCTGGAAAAGGAAATATCTTCACGTAGAAACTAGACAAAAGCATTCTCAGAAAGTTCCCTGTGCTTTGTGCATTCAACTCACAGAGTAATACCTGCCTTTGGATAGAGCAGTTCTGAAACCCTCTTTTTGTAGAATCTGCAAGTGGATAGTTGGAGCGCTTTGAGGCCTATGCTGCAAAAGGAAATATCATTGCATAAAAGCTAGATGGAAGCATTCTCAGAAACTTCCTTGTGATGAGTGCATTCAACTCACAGAGTTGAACCTTCCTTTTGATAGACCAGTTTTGAAACACTGTTTTTGTAGAATCCGCAAGTGGATATTTGGAGCTCCTAGAGGCTTATGCTGGAAAAGGAGATATCTTCATATACAAACTAGACAGAAGCATTTTCAGAAACATCTATGTCATGTGGGAATTGAACTCACAGAGTTGAACATTCCTTTTCATGGAGCAGTTCTGCAACACTCTTTTTGTGGAAACTGCCAGTGGATATAGGGTGCGATGGCGGCATCTAGCGGAAAAGGAAATACATGCAGATGAAAACTGGGTAGAATCATTCTGAGAAACTGTTTTCTGATGAGGGCATTCAACTCACAGACTTGAACCTTCGTTTTCAAAGAGCAGTTTTGAAACACTGTTTTCGTAGAATCCGCAAGTGGATATTTGGGGCGCTTTGAGTCCTATGCTGGGAAATGAAATCTCTTCACCTAAAAACTAGACAGAAGCCTTCTCAGAAACTTCTTCACGATATGTGCATTCAACTCACAGAGTTGAACCTTTCTTTTCACAGAGCAGTTTTGAAACACACTTTTGGTAAAATCTGCAAGTGGATATTTGGAGCGATTTCAGGCCAATGCTAGAAAAGGAAATATCTTCACAGAAATACTAGACAGAAGCATTCTCAGAAACTTCTGTGTGATGAGTGCATTCAATTCACAGACTTGAACGTTCCTTTTGACGGAACAGTTTTGAAACACTCCTTTGGCAGGATCTGCAAGTGTTTATTTGGAGCGCTTTGAGGCCTATGTTGGAAAAGGAAATATCCTCACCTAAAAACTAGAGAGAAGCATTCTCAGAAACTTCTTTGGGGTGATTGCATTCTACTCACAGAGTTGAACCTTCCTTTTGATAGAACAGTTTCGAAACACTCTTTTTGTAGAATCTGCAAGTGGATATTTGGAGCGCTTTGAGGCCTATGCTGGGAAATGAAATATCTTCACCTGAAAACTAGACAGAAGCATTCTCAGAAACTTCTGTGTGATGAGTGCATTCAACTCACAGACTTGAACACTGCTTTTGATAGAGCAGTTTGGAAACACTCCTTTTGTAAAATCTGCAAGTGTTTATTTGGAGCGCTTTGAGGCCTATCCTGGAAAAGGAAATATCTTCACATAATAACTAGACAGAAGCATTCTCAGAAACTTCTTTGTGATGAGTGCATTCTACTCACAGAGTTGAACCTTCTTTGTGATGGAAGAGTTTTCAAACTCTCTTTTTGTAGAATCTGCAAGTGCACATTTGGAACTGTTGGAGGCCAACGCTGGAAAAGGAAACATCCTCACATAGAAACTAGACAGAAGCATTCTCAGAAACTTGCTTGTGACGAGTGCATTCAACTCACAGACTTGAACCTTTCTTTTGAAAGAGCAGTTTTGGAACACTCTTTTTGTAGAATCTGCTAGTGTATATTTGGAGCGCTGTGAGGCCTATGCTGGGAAATGAAATATCTTCACCTAAAAACTAGACGGAAGCATTCTCAGAAACCTCTGTGTGATGAGTGCATTCAACTCACAGACTTGAACGTTCCTTTTGATAGAACAGTTTTGAAACACTCCTTTTGTAGAATCTGCAAGTGTTTATTTGGAGCGCTTGGAGGCCTATGCTGGAAAAGGAAATGTCTTCAAATAACAACTACACAGAAGCATTCTCAGAAACTTCTTTGTGATGAGTGCATTCAACTCACAGACTTGAACCTTCCTTTTGAAAGAGCAGTTCTGAAACACTCTTTTTGTAGAATCTGCAAGTGGATATTTGGAGCGCTTTGAGGCCTATGCTGGGAAATGAAATATCTTCTCCTGAAAACTAGACAGAAGCATTCTCAGAAACTTCTGTGTGATGAGTGCATTCAACTCACAGACTTGAACATTGCTTTTGATAGAGCAGTTTGGAAACACACCTTTTGTAAAATCTGCAAGTGTTTATTTGGAGCGCTTTGAGGCCTATCCTGGAAAAGGAAATATCTTCGCATAATAACTAGACAGAAGCATTCTCAGAAACTTCTTTGTGATGAGTGCATTCTACTCACAGAGTTGAACCTTCTTTGTGATAGAAGAGTTTTCAAACTCTCTTTTTGTAGAATCTGCAAGTGCACATTTTGAACTGTTGGAGGCCAACGCTGGAAAAGGAAACATCCTCACATAGAAACTAGACAGAAGCATTCTCAGAAACTTGCTTGTGACGAGTGCATTCAACTCACAGACTTGAACCTTTCTTTTGAAAGAGCAGTTTTGGAACACTCTTTTTGTAGAATCTGCAAGTGGATATTTGGAGCGCTTTGTGGCCTATGCTGGGAAATGAAATATCTTCTCCTAAAAACTAGACAGAAGCATTCTCAGAAACTTCTGTGTGATGAGTGCATTCAACTCACAGACTTGAACACTGCTTTTCATAGAGCAGTTTGGAAACACTCCTTTTGTAAAATCTGCAAGTGTTTATTTGGAGCGCTTTGAGGCCTATCCTGGAAAACGAAATATCTTCACATAATAACTAGACAGAAGCATTCTCAGAAACTTCTTTGTGATGAGTGCATTCTACACACAGAGTTGAACCTTCTTTGTGATAGAAGAGTTTTCAAACTCTCTTTTTGTAGAATCTGCAAGTGCACATTTGGAACTGTTGGAGGCCAACGCTGGAAAAGGAAATATCCTCACATAGAAACTAGACAGAAGCATTCTCAGAAAATTGCTTGTGACGAGTGCATTCAACTCACAGACTTGAACCTTTCTTTTGAAAGAGCAGTTTTGGAACACTCTTTTTGTAGGATCTGCTAGTGTATATTTGGAGCGCTGTGAGGCCTATGCTGGGAAATGAAATATCTTCACCTAAAAACTACACGGAAGCATTCTCAGAAACTTCGGTGTGATGACTGCATTCAACTCACAGACTTGAACGTTCCTTTTGATAGAACAGTTTTGAAACACTCCTTTTGTAAAATCTACAAGTGTTTATTTGGAGCTCTTTGAGGCCTATCCTGGAAAAGGAAATATCTTCACATAATAACTAGACAGAAGCATTCTCAGAAACTTCTTTGTGATGAGTGCATTCTACTCACAGACTTGAACCTTCCTTTTGAAAGAGCAGCATTGAAACACTCTTTTTGTAGAATCTGCAAGTGGTTATTTGGAGCGCTTTAAGGCCTATGCTGGGAAATGAAATATCTTCTCCTAAAAACTAGACAGAACATTCTCAGAAACTTCTGTGTGATGAGTGCATTCAACTCACAGACTTGAACATTGCTTTTGATAGAGCAGTTTGGAAACACTCCTTTTGTAAAATCTGCAAGTGTTTATTTGGAGCGCTTTGAGGCCTATCCTGGAAAACGAAATATCTTCGCATAATAACTAGACAGAAGCATTCTCAGAAACTTCTTTGTGATGAGTGCATTCTACTCACAGAGTTGAACCTTCTTTGTGATAGAAGAGTTTTCAAACTCTCTTTTTGTAGAATCTGCAAGTGCACAGTTTGAACTGTTGGAGGCCAACGCTGGAAAAGGAAACATCCTCACATAGAAACTAGACAGAAGCATTCTCAGAAACTTGCTTGTGGCGAGTGCGTTCAACTCACAGACTTGAACCTTTCTTTTGAAAGAGCAGTTTTGGAACACTCTTTTTGTAGAATCTGCAAGTGGATATTTGGAGCGCTTTGTGGCCTATGCTGGGAAATGAAATATCTTCTCCTAAAAACTAGACAGAAGCATTCTCAGAAACTTCTGTGTGATGAGTGCATTCAACTCACAGACTTGAACACTGCTTTTCATAGAGCAGTTTGGAAACACTCCTTTTGTAAAATCTGCAAGTGTTTATTTGGAGCGCTTTGAGGCCTATGCTGGAAAAGGAAATGTCTTCAAATAACAACTACACAGAAGCATTCTCAGAAACATCTTTGTGATGAGTGCATTCAACTCACAGACTTGAACCTTCCTTTTGAAAGAGCAGTTTTGAAACACTCTTTTTGTAGAATCTGCAAGTGGATATTTGGAGCGCTTTGAGGCCTATGCTGGGAAATGAAATATCTTCTCCTAAAAACTAGACAGAAGCATTCTCAGAAACTTCTATGTGATGAGTGCATTCAACTCACAGACTTGAACATTGCTTTTGATAGAGCAGTTTGGAAACACTCCTTTTGTAAAATCTGCAAGTGTTTATTTGGAGCGCTTTGAGGCCTATCCTGGAAAAGGAAATATCTTCACATAATAACTAGACAGAAGCATTCTCAGAAACTTCTTTGTGATGAGTGCATTCTACTCACAGACTTGAACCTTCTTTGTGATAGAAGAGTTTTCAAACTCTCTTTTTGTAGAATCTGCAAGTGCACATTTGGAACTGATGGAGGCCAACGCTGGAAAAGGAAACATCCTCACATAGAAACTAGACAGAAGCATTCTCAGAAACTTGCTTGTGACGAGTGCATTCAACTGACAGACTTGAACCTTTCTTTTGAAAGAGCAGTTTTGGAACACTCTTTTTGTAGAATCTGCTAGTGTATATTTGGAGCGCTGTGAGGCCTATGCTGGGAAATGAAATATCTTCACCTAAAAACTAGACGGAAGCATTCTCCGAAACTTCTGTGTGATGAGTGCATTCAACTCACAGACTTGAACGTTCCTTTTGATAGAACGGTTTTGAAACACTCCTTTTGTAGAATCTGCAAGTGTTTATTTGGAGCGCTTGGAGGCCTATGCTGGAAAAGGAAATGTCTTCAAATAACAACTACACAGAAGCATTCTCAGAAACTTCTTTGTGATGAGTGCATTCAACTCACAGACTTGAACCTTCCTTTTGAAAGAGGAGTTTTGAAACACTCTTTTTGTAGAATCTGCAAGTGGATATTTGGAGCGCTTTGAGGCCTATGCTGGGAAATGAAATATCTTCTCCTAAAAACTAGACAGAAGCATTCTCAGAAACTTCTGTGTGATGAGTGCATTCAACTCACAGACTTGAACATTGCTTTTGATAGAGCAGTTTGGAAACACTCCTTTTGTAAAATCTGCAAGTGTTTATTTGGAGCGCTTTGAGGCCTATCCTGGAAAAGGAAATATCTTCACATAATAACTAGACAGAAGCATTCTCAGAAACTTCTTTGTGATGAGTGCATTCTACTCACAGAGTTGATCCTTCTTTGTGATAGAAGAGTTTTCAAACTCTCTTTCTGTAGAATCTGCAAGTGCACATTTGGAACTGTTGGAGGCCAACGCTGGAAAAGGAAGCATCCTCACATAGAAACTAGACAGAAGCATTCTCAGAAACTTGCTTGTGACGAGTGCATTCAACTCACAGACTTGAACCTTTCTTTTGAAAGAGCAGTTTTGGAACACTCTTTTTGTAGAATCTGCTAGTGTCTATTTGGAGCGCTGTGAGGCCTATGCTGGGAAATGAAATATCTTCACCTAAAAACTAGACGGAAGCATTCTCAGAAACTTCTGTGTGATGAGTGCATTCAACTCACAGACTTGAACGTTCCTTTTGATACAACAGTTTTGAAACACTCCTTTTGTAGAATCTGCAAGTGTTTATCTGGAGCGCTTGGAGGACAATGCTGGAAAAGGAATTCTCTTCAAATAACAACTACACAGAAGCATTCTCAGAAACTTCTTTGTGATGAGTGCATTCAACTCACAGACTTGAACCTTCCTTTTGAAAGAGCAGTTTTGAAACACTCTTTTTGTAGAATCTGCAAGTGGATATTTGGAGCGCTTTGAGGCCTATGCTGGGAAATGAAATATCTTCTCCTAAAAACTAGACAGAAGCATTCTCAGAAACTTCTGTGTGATGAGTGCATTCAACTCACAGACTTGAACACTGCTTTTGATAGAGCAGTTTGGAAACACTCCTTTTGTAAAATCTGCATGTGTTTATTTGGAGACCTTTGAGGCCTATCCTGGAAAAGGAAATATCTTCACATAATAACTAGACAGAAGCATTCTCAGAAACTTCTTTGTGATGAGTGCATTCAACTCACAGACTTGAACCTTCCTTTTGAAAGAGCAGTTTTGAAACACTCTTTTTGTAGAATCTGCAAGTGGATATTTGGAGCGCTTTGAGGCCTATGCTGTGAAATGAAATATCTTCTCCTAAAAACCAGACAGAAGCATTCTCAGAAACTTCTGTGTGATGAGTGCATTCAACTCACAGACTTGAACATTGCTTTTGATAGAGCAGTTTGGAAACACTCCTTTTGTAAAATCTGCAAGTGTTTATTTGGAGCGCTTTGAGGCCTATCCTGGAAAAGGAAATATCTTTACATAATAACTAGACAGAAGCATTCTCAGAAACTTCTTTGTGATGAGTGCATTCTACTCACAGAGTTGAACATTCTTTGTGATGGAAGAGTTTTCAAACTCTTTTTGTAGAATCTGCAAGTGCACATTTGGAACTGTTGGAGGCCAACGCTGGAAAAGGAAACATCCTCACATAGAAACTAGACAGAAGCATTCTCAGAAACTTGCTTGTGACGAGTGCATTCAACTCACAGACTTGAAACTTTCTTTTAATGAGCAGTTTTTAAACACTCTTTTTGTAGAATCTGCTAGTGTATATTTGGAGCGCTGTGAGGCCTATGCTGGGAAATGAAATATCTTCAACTAAAAACTAGATGGAAGCATTCTCAGAAACTTCTGTGTGATGAGTGCATTCAACTCACAGACTTGAACGTTCGTTTTGATAGAACAGTTTTGAAACACTCCTTTTGTAGAATCTGCAAGTGTTTATTGGGAGCCCTTTGATGCTTACGCTGGAAAAGGATATATCTTCACATTAACACTAGACAGCAGCATTGTCAGAAACCTCTTTGGGATGAGTGCATTCAACTCACAGACTTGAACGTTCCCTTTGATAGAACAGTTTTGAAACACTCCTTTTGTATAATCTTCAAGTGTTTATTCGGAGCCCGTTGAGGCTTATGCTGGAAAAGGTTATATCTTCACATAAACACTAGACAGAAGCTTTCTCGGAAACTTCTTTGTAAAGAGTGCATTCAACTCACAGATTTGAACCTACCAATCGATAGAGAAGTTTCGAAACACCCTTTTCATAGGATCTGCAAGTGAATATTTGGAGAGATTTGAGGCCTATGCTTTAAATGGAAACATCTTCTCATGAAAACTAGACAGAAGCATTCTCAGAAACGTCTTCGTGATGAGTGCATTCAACTCACAGACTTGAACCTTCTTTTCGAAAGAGCAGTTTTGAAACACTCTTTTTGTAAAATCTGCAGATGGATATTTGGAGCACTTTGAGGCCTATGCTGGGAAATGGAATATCTTCACCTAAAAACTAGACTGAAGCATTCTCAGAAAGTTCTTCTCGATGCGTGCATTCAACTCACAGAGTTGAACCTGTCTTCTGATAGAGCAGTGTGGAAACACTCTTTTTGTGAAATCTGCAAGTGGATATTTCCAGCGATTTGAGGCCTATGCAAGGAAAAGGAAATATCTTCACACAAAACCTAGACAGCAGCATTCTCAGAAACTCCTTTGTGAGGAGTGCATTCAACTCACACACTTGAACGTTCCTTTTGATAGAAGAGTTTGGAAACACTCCTTCAGTACAATCTGCAAGTGTTTATTCAGAGCGCTTTGGGGCCTATGTTGGAAAAGGAAATATCTCCACATAAAAACTAGACAGCAGCACTCTCAGAAACTGCTTTGTGATGAGTGCATTCTACTCACAAACTCGAACTTTCCTTTTGATAGAACAGTTCTGAAACACTCCTTTTGTAGAATCTGCAAGTGTTTATTGGGAGCCCTTTGAGGCTTACGCTGGAAAAGGATATATCTTCACATTAACACTAGACAGCAGCATTGTCAGAAACCTCTTTGAGATGAGTGCATTCAACTCACAGACTTGAACGTTCCCTTTGATAGAACAGTTTTGAAACACTCCTTTTGTATAATCTTCAAGTGTTTATTCGGAGCCCGTTGAGGCTTATGCTGGAAAAGGTTATATCTTCACATAAACACTAGACAGAAGCTTTCTCGGAAACTTCTTTGTAAAGAGTGCATTCAACTCACAGATTTTAACCTACCAATCGATAGAGAAGTTTCGAAACACCCTTTTCATAGGATCTGCAAGTGAATATTTGGAGAGATTTGAGGCCTATGCTTTAAATGGAAACATCTTCTCATGAAAACTAGACAGAAGCATTCTCAGAAACGTCTTCGTGATGAGTGCATTCAACTCACAGACTTGAAGCTTCCTTTTTAAAGAGCAGTTTTGGAACACTCTTCTGTAAGATCTGCAAGTGGATATATGGAGCGCTTTGAGGCCTATGCTGGAAAAGGAAATATCCTCACATAAAAACTGGACAGAAGCATTCTCAGAAACTTCTTTGTGATGTGGGCGTTGAACTCACGGAGTCGAACCTTTCTTTGGATAGAGAAGTTTTGAAACACTCTTTTAGTAGAATCTTCACGTGGATGGATGGAGTGCTTTGAGGCCTATCCTGGAAAAGGAAATATCTTCACGTAGAAAGTAGACAAAAGCATTCTCAGAAAGTTCCCTGTGCTTTGTGCATTCAACTCACAGAGTTCTACCTGCCTTTGGATAGAGCAGTTCTGAAACCCTCTTTTTGTAGAATCTGCAAGTGGATAGTTGGAGCGCTTTGAGGCCTATGCTGCAAAAGGAAATATCATCGCATAAAAGCTAGATGGAAGCATTCTCAGAAACTTCTTTGTGATGAGTGCATTCAACTCACAGAGTTGAACCTTCCTTTTGATAGACCAGTTTTGAAACACTGTGTTTGTAGAATCCGCAAGTGGATATTTGGAGCTCCTTGAGGCTTATGCTGGAAAAGGAGATATCTTCATATACAAACTAGACAGAAGCATTTTCAGAAACATCTATGTCATGTGGGGATTGAACTCACAGAGTTGAACATTCCTTTTCATGGAGCAGTTCTGCAACACTCTTTTTGTGGAAACTGCCAGTGGATATAGGGTGCGATGGCGGCATCTATCGGAAAAGGAAATACATGCAGATGAAAACTGGGTAGAATCATTCTGAGAAACTGTTTTCTGATGAGGGCATTCAACTCACAGACTTGAACCTTCGTTTTCAAAGAGCAGTTTTGAAACACTGTTTTCGTAGAATCCGCAAGTGGATATTTGGGGCGCTTTGAGTCCTATGCTGGGAAATGAAATCTCTTCACCTAAAAACTAGACAGAAGCCTTCTCAGAAACTTCTTCACGATATGTGCATTCAACTCACAGAGTTGAACCTTTCTTTTCACAGAGCAGTTTTGAAACACACTTTTGGTAAAATCTGCAAGTGGATATTTGGAGCGATTTCAGGCCAATGCTAGAAAAGGAAATATCTTCACACAAATACTAGACAGAAGCATTCTCAGAAACTTCTGTGTGATGAGTGCATTCAATTCACAGACTTGAACGTTCCTTTTGACGGAACAGTTTTGAAACACTCCTTTGGCAGGATCTGCAAGAGTTTATTTGGAGCGCTTTGAGGCCTATGTTGGAAAAGGAAATATCCTCACCTAAAAACTAGAGAGAAGCATTCTCAGAAACTTCTTTGTGGTGATTGCATTCTACTCACAGAGTTGAACCTTCCTTTTGATAGAACAGTTTCGAAACACTCTTTTTGTAGAATCTGCAAGTGGATATTTGGAGCGCTTCGAGGTCTATGCTGGGAAATGAAATATCTTCACCTGAAAACTAGACAGAAGCATTCTGAGAAACTTCTTTGTGATGAGTGCATTCAACTCACAGACTTGAACGTTCCTTTTGAAAGAACAGTTTTGAAACACTAAGTTTGTAGCAGCCTCAAGTGTTTATTCGGAGCACCTTGAGGCCTATGTTGGAAAAGGGAATATCTTCCCATAAAAACTAGAGAGAAGCATTCTCAGAAACTTCTTTGTGATGAGTGCATTCAACTCACAGAGTTGAACCTACTAATTGACAGAGAAGTTTGGAAGCCCTCTGTTTGTAGAATCTGCAAGTGGATATTTGTTGCGCTTTGAGGCCTATGCTGGAAAAGGAAATATCTTCACATAAAAACTAGACAGAAGCATTCTCAGAAAGTTCCTTGTGCTGAGTGCATTCAACTCACAGACTTGAACCTTCTTTTCGAAAGAGCAGTTTTGAAACACTCTTTTTTAAAATCTGCAGATGGATATTTGGAGCACTTTGAGGCCTATGCTGGGAAATGGAATATCTTCACCTAAAAACTAGACAGAAGCATTCTCAGAAAGTTCTTCTCGATGCGTGCATTCAACTCACAGAGTTGAACCTGTCTTCTGATAGAGCAGTGTGGAAACACTCTTTTTGTGAAATCTGCAAGTGGATATTTCCAGCGACTTGAGGCCTATGCAAGGAAAAGGAAATATCTTCACACAAAACCTAGACAGCAGCATTCTCAGAAACTTCTTTGTGAGGAGTGCATTCAACTCACACACTTGAACGTTCCTTTTGATAGAAGAGTTTGGAAACACTCCTTCAGTACAATCTGCAAGTGTTTATTCGGAGTGCTTTGGGGCCTATGTTGGAAAAGGAAATATCTCCACATAAAAACTAGAAAGCAGCACTCTCAGAAACTACTTTGTGATGAGTGCATTCTACTCACAGACTTGAACTTTCCTTTGGATAGAACAGTTTTGAAACACTCCTTTTGTAGAATCTGCAAGTGATTATTGGGAGCCCTTTGAGGCTTACGCTGGAAAAGGATATATCTTCACATTAACACTAGACAGCAGCATTGTCAGAAACCTCTTTGAGATGAGTGCATTCAACTCACAGACTTGAACGTTCCCTTTGATAGAACAGTTTTGAAACACTCCTTTCGTAGAATCTTCAAGTGTTTATACGGAGACATTTGAGGCTTATGCTGGAAAAGGTTATATCTTCACATAAACACTAGACAGAAGCTTTCTCGGAAACTTCTTTGTAAAGAGTGCATTCAACTCACAGATTTGAACCTACCAATCGATAGAGAAGTTTCGAAACACCCTTTTTATAGGATCTGCAAGTGAATATTTGGAGAGATTTGAGGCCTATGCTTTAAATGGAAACATCTTCTCATGAAAACTAGACAGAAGCATTCTCAGAAACGTCTTCGTGATGAGTGCATTCAACTCACAGACTTGAAGCTTCCTTTTGAAAGAGCAGTTTTGGAACACTCTTCTGTAAGATCTGCAAGTGGATATATGGAGCGCTTTGAGGCCTATGCTGGAAAAGGAAATATCCTCACATAAAAACTGGACAGAAGCATTCTCAGAAACTTCTTTGTGATGTGGGCGTTGAACTCACGGAGTCGAACCTTTCTTTGGATAGAGAAGTTTTGAAACACTCTTTTAGTGGAATCTTCACGTGGATGGATGGAGTGCTTTGAGGCCTATCCTGGAAAAGGAAATATCTTCACGTAGAAAGTAGACAAAAGCATTCTCAGAAAGTTCCCTGTGCTTTGTGCATTCAACTCACAGAGTTCTACCTGCCTTTGGATAGAGCAGTTCTGAAACCCTCTTTTTGTAGAATCTGCAAGTGGATATTTGGAGCGCTTTGAGGCCTATGCTGCAAAAGGAAATATCATTGCATAAAAGCTAGATGGAAGCATTCTCAGAAACGTCTTTGTGATGAGTGCATTCAACTCACAGAGTTGAACCTTCCTTTTGATAGACCAGTTTTGAAACACTGTTTTTGTAGAATCCGCAAGTGGATATTTGGAGCTCCTTGAGGCTTATGCTGGAAAAGGAGATATCTTCATATACAAACTAGACAGAAGCATTTTCAGAAACATCTATGTCATGTGGGGATTGAATTCACAGAGTTGAACATTCCTTTTCATGGAGCAGTTCTGCAACACTCTTTTTGTGGAAACTGCCAGTGGATATCGGGTGCGATGGCGGCATCTAGCGGAAAAGGAAATACATGCAGATGAAAACTGGGTAGAATCATTCTGAGAAACTGTTTTCTGATGAGGGCATTCAACTCACAGACTTGAACTTTCGTTTTCAAAGAGCAGTTTTGAAACACTGTTTTCGTAGAATCCGCAAGTGGATATTTGGGGCGCTTTGAGTCCTATGCTGGGAAATGAAATCTCTTCACCTAAAAACTAGACAGAAGCCTTCTCAGAAACTTCTTCACGATATGTGCATTCAACTCACAGAGTTGAACCTTTCTTTTCACAGAGCAGTTTTGAAACACACTTTTGGTAAAATCTGCAAGTGGATATTTGGAGCGATTTCAGGCCAATGCTAGAAAAGGAAATATCTTCACAGAAATACTAGACAGAAGCATTCTCAGAAACTTCTGTGTGATGAGTGCATTCAATTCACAGACTTGAACGTTCCTTTTGACGGAACAGTTTTGAAACACTCCTTTGGCAGGATCTGCAAGTGTTTATTTGGAGCGCTTTGAGGCCTATGTTGGAAAAGGAAATATCCTCACCTAAAAACTAGAGAGAAGCATTCTCAGAAACTTCTTTGTGGTGATTGCATTCTACTCACAGAGTGGAACCTTCCTTTTGATAGAACAGTTTCGAAACACTCTTTTTGTAGAATCTGCAAGTGGATATTTGGAGCGCTTTGAGGCCTATGCTGGGAAATGAAATATCTTCACCTGAAAACTAGACAGAAGCATTCTGAGAAACTTCTTTGTGATGAGTGCATTCAACTCACAGACTTGAACGTTCCTTTTGACAGAACAGTTTTGAAACACTAAGTTTGTAGCATCCGCAAGTGTTTATTCGGAGCACCTTGAGGCCTATGTTGGAAAAGGGAATATCTTCCCATAAAAACTAGAGAGAAGCCTTCTCAGAAACTTCTTTGTGATGAGTGCATTCAACTCACAGAGTTGAACCTACTAATTGACAGAGAAGTTTGGAAGCACTCTGTTTGTAGAATCTGCAAGTGGATATTTGTTGCGCTTTGAGGCCTATGCTGGAAAAGGAAATATCTTCACATAAAAACTAGACAGAAGCATTCTCAGAAAGTTCCTTGTGCTGAGTGCATTCAACTCACAGACTTGAACCTTCTTTTTGAAAGAGCAGTTTTGAAACACTCTTTTTGTAAAATCTGCAGATGGATATTTGGAGCACTTTGAGGCCTCTGCTGGGAAATGGAATATCTTCACCTAAAAACTAGACAGAAGCATTCTCAGAAAGTTCTTCGCGATGCGTGCATTCAACTCACAGAGTTGAACCTGTCTTCTGATAGAGCAGTGTGGAAACACTCTTTATGTGAAATCTGCAAGTGGATACTTCCAGCGATTTGAGGCCTATGCAAGGAAAAGGAAATATCTTCACACAAAACCTAGACAGCAGCATTCTCAGAAACTCCTTTGTGAGGAGTGCATTCAACTCACACACTTGAACGTTCCTTTTGATAGAAGAGTTTGGAAACACTCCTTCAGTACAATCTGCAAGTGTTTATTCGGAGCGCTTTGGGGCCTATGTTGGAAAAGGAAATATCTCCACATAAAAACTAGACAGCAGCACTCTCAGAAACTGCTTTGTGATGAGTGCATTCTACTCACAGACTCGAACTTTCCTTTTGATAGAACAGTTCTGAAACACTCCTTTTGTAGAATCTGCAAGTGTTTATTGGGAGCCCTTTGAGACTTACGCTGGAAAAGGATATATCTTCATATTAACACTAGACAGCAGCATTGTCAGAAACCTCTTTGAGATGAGTGCATTCAACTCACAGACTTGAACGTTCCCTTTGATAGAACAGTTTTGAAACACTCCTTTTGTAGAATCTTCAAGTGTTAATTCGGAGCCCTTTGAGGCTTATGCTGGAAAAGGTTATATCTTCACATAAACACTAGAGAGAAGCTTTCTCGGAAACTTCTTTGTAAAGAGTGCATTCAACTCACAGATTTGAACCTACCAATCGATAGAGAAGTTTCGAAACACCCTTTTTATAGGATCTGCAAGTGAAAATTTGGAGAGATTTGAGGCCTATGCTTTAAATGGAAACATCTTCTCATGAAAACTAGACAGAAGCATTCTCAGAAACGTCTTGGTGATGAGTGCATTCAACTCACAGACTTGAAGCTTCCTTTTGAAAGAGCAGTTTTGGAACACTCTTCTGTAAGATCTGCAAGTGGATATATGGAGCGCTTTGAGGCCCATGCTGGAAAAGGAAATATCCTCACATAAAAACTGGACAGAAGCATTCTCAGAAACTTCTTTGTGATGTGGGCGTTGAACTCACGGAGTCGAACCGTTCTTTTGATAGAGAAGTTTTGAAACACTCTTTTAGTAGAATCTTCACGTGGATGGATGGAGTGCTTGGAGGCCTATCCTGGAAAAGGAAATATCTTCACGTAGAAACTAGACAAAAGCATTCTCAGAAAGTTCCCTGTGCTTTGTGCATTCAACTCACAGAGTTCTACCTGCCTTTGGATAGAGCAGTTCTGAAACCCTCTTTTTGTAGAATCTGCAAGTGGATAGTTGGAGCGCTTTGAGGCCTATGCTGCAAAAGGAAATATCATTGCATAAAAGCTAGATGGAAGCATTCTCAGAAACTTCCTTGTGATGAGTGCATTCAACTCACAGAGTTGAACCTTCCTTTTGATAGACCAGTTTTGAAACACTGTTTTTGTAGTATCCGCAAGTGGATATTTGGAGCTCCTTGAGGCTTATGCTGGAAAAGGAGATATCTTCATATGCAAACTAGAGAGAAGCATTTTCAGAAACATCTGTGTCATGTGGGGATTGAACTCACAGAGTTGAACATTCCTTTTCATGGAGCAGTTCTGCAACACTCTTTTTGTGGAAACTGCCAGTGGATATCGGGTGCGATGGCGGCATCTAGCGGAAAAGGAAATACATGCAGATGAAAACTGGGTAGAATCATTCTGAGAAACTGTTTTCTGATGAGGGCATTCAACTCACAGACTTGAACCTTCGTTTTCAAAGAGCAGTTTTGAAACACTGTTTTCGTAGAATCCGCAAGTGAATATTTGGGGCGCTTTGAGTCCTATGCTGGGAAATGAAATCTCTTCACCTAAAAACTAGACAGAAGCCTTCTCAGAAACTTCTTCACGATATGTGCATTCAACTCACAGAGTTGAACCTTTCTTTTCACAGAGCAGTTTTGAAACACACTTTTGGTAAAATCTGCAAGTGGATATTTGGAGCGATTTCAGGCCAATGCTAGAAAAGGAAATATCTTCACAGAAATACTAGACAGAAGCATTCTCAGAAACTTCTGTGTGATGAGTGCATTCAATTCACAGACTTGAACGTTCCTTTTGACGGAACAGTTTTGAAACACTCCTTTGGCAGGATCTGCAAGTGTTTATTTGGAGCGCTTTGAGGCCTATGTTGGAAAAGGAAATATCCTCACCTAAAAACTAGAGAGAAGCATTCTCAGAAACTTCTTTGTGGTGATTGCATTCTACTCACAGAGTTGAACCTTCCTTTTGATAGAACAGTTTCGAAACACTCTTTTTGTAGAATCTGCAAGTGGATATTTGGAGCGCTTTGAGGCCTATGCTGGGAAATGAAATATCTTCACCTGAAAACTAGACAGAAGCATTCTGAGAAACTTCTTTGTGATGAGTGCATTCAACTCACAGACTTGAACGTTCCTTTTGACAGAACAGTTTTGAAACACTAAGTTTGTAGCATCCGCAAGTGTTTATTCGGAGCACCTTGAGGCCTATGTTGGAAAAGGGAATATCTTCCCATAAAAACTAGAGAGAAGCCTTCTCAGAAACTTCTTTGTGATGAGTGCATTCAACTCACAGAGTTGAACCTACTAATTGACAGAGAAGTTTGGAAGCACTCTGTTTGTAGAATCTGCAAGTGGATATTTGTTGCGCTTTGAGGCCTATGCTGGAAAAGGAAATATCTTCACATAAAAACTAGACAGAAGCATTTTTAGAAAGTTCCTTGTGCTGAGTGCATTCAACTCACAGACTTGAACCTTCTTTTTGAAAGAGCAGTTTTGAAACACTCTTTTTGTAAAATCTGCAGATGGATATTTGGAGCACTTTGAGGCCTATGCTGGGAAATGGAATATCTTCACCTAAAAACTAGACAGAAGCATTCTCAGAAAGTTCTTCTCGATGCGTGCATTCAACTCACAGAGTTGAACCTGTCTTCTGATAGAGCAGTGTGGAAACACTCTTTATGTGAAATCTGCAAGTGGATATTTCCAGCGATTTGAGGCCTATGCAAGGAAAAGGAAATATCTTCACACAAAACCTAGACAGCAGCATTCTCAGAAACTTCTTTGTGAGGAGTGCATTCAACTCACACACTTGAACGTTCCTTTTGATAGAAGAGTTTGGAAACACTCCTTCAGTACAATCTGCAAGTGTTTATTCGGAGTGCTTTGGGGCCTATGTTGGAAAAGGAAATATCTCCACATAAAAACTAGAAAGCAGCACTCTCAGAAACTACTTTGTGATGAGTGCATTCTACTCACAGACTTGAACTTTCCTTTTGATAGAACAGTTCTGAAACACTCCTTTTGTAGAATCTGCAAGTGATTATTGGGAGCCCTTTGAGGCTTACGCTGGAAAAGGATATATCTTCACATTAACACTAGACAGCAGCATTGTAAGAAACCTCTTTGAGATGAGTGCACTCAACTCACAGACTTGAACTTTCCCTTTGATAGAACAGTTTTGAAACACTCCTTTCGTAGAATCTTCAAGTGTTTATACGGAGACCTTTGAGGCTTATGCTGGAAAAGGTTATATCTTCACAAAAACACTAGACAGAAGCTTTCTCGGAAACTTCTTTGTAAACAGTGCATTCAACTCACAGATTTGAACCTACCAATCGATAGAGAAGTTTCGAAACACCCTTTTTATAGGATCTGCAAGTGAATATTTGGAGAGATTTGAGGCCTATTCTTTAAATGGAAACATCTTCTCATGAAAACTAGACAGAAGCATTCTCAGAAACGTATTCGTGATGAGTGCATTCAACTCACAGACTTGAAGCTTCCTTTTTAAAGAGCAGTTTTGGAACACTCTTCTGTATGATCTGCAAGTGGATATATGGAGCGCTTTGAGGCCTATGCTGGAAAAGGAAATATCCTCACATAAAAACTGGACAGAAGCATTCTCAGAAACTTCTTTGTGATGTGGGCGTTGAACTCACGGAGTCGAACCGTTCTTTTGATAGAGAAGTTTTGAAACACTCTTTTAGTAGAATCTTCACGTGGATGGATGGAGTGCTTTGAGGCCTATCCTGGAAAAGGAAATATCTTCACGTAGAAAGTAGACAAAAGCATTCTCAGAAAGTTCCCTGTGCTTTGTGCATTCAACTCACAGAGTTCTACCTGCCTTTGGATAGAGCAGTTCTGAAACCCTCTTTTTGAAGAATCTGCAAGTGGATAGTTGGAGCGCTTCGAGGCCTATGCTGCAAAAGGAAATATCATTGCATAAAAGCTAGATGGAAGCATTCTCAGAAACTTCCTTGTGATGAGTGCATTCAACTCACAGAGTTGAACCTTCCTTTTGATAGACCAGTTTTGAAACACTGTTTTTGTAGTATCCGCAAGTGGATATTTGGAGCTCCTTGAGGCTTATGCTGGAAAAGGAGATATCTTCATATACAAACTAGACAGAAGCATTTTCAGAAACATCTATGTCATGTGGGGATTGAACTCACAGAGTTGAACATTCCTTTTCATGGAGCAGTTCTGCAACACTCTTTTTGTGGAAACTGCCAGTGGATATAAGGTGCGATGGCGGCATCTAGAGGAAAAGGAAATACATGCAGATGAAAACTGGGTAGAATCATTCTGAGAAACTGTTTTCTGATGAGGGCATTCAACTCACAGACTTGAACCTTCGTTTTCAAAGAGCAGTTTTGAAACACTGTTTTCGTAGAATCCGCAAGTGGATATTTGGGGCGCTTTGAGTCCTATGCTGGGAAATGAAATCTCTTCACCTAAAAACTAGACAGAAGCCTTCTCAGAAACTTCTTCACGATATGTGCATTCAACTCACAGAGTTGAACCTTTCTTTTCACAGAGCAGTTTTGAAACACACTTTTGGTAAAATCTGCAAGTGGATATTTGGAGCGATTTCAGGCCAATGCTAGAAAAGGAAATATCTTCACAGAAATACTAGACAGAAGCATTCTCAGAAACTTCTGTGTGATGAGTGCATTCAATTCACAGACTTGAACGTTCCTTTTGACGGAACAGTTTTGAAACACTCCTTTGGCAGGATCTGCAAGTGTTTATTTGGAGCGCTTTGAGGCCTATGTTGGAAAAGGAAATATCCTCACCTAAAAACTAGAGAGAAGCATTCTCAGAAACTTCTTTGTGGTGATTGCATTCTACTCACAGAGTTGAACCTTCCTTTTGATAGAACAGTTTCGAAACACTCTTTTTGTAGAATCTGCAAGTGGATATTTGGAGCGCTTTGAGGCCTATGCTGGGAAATGAAATATCTTCACCTGAAAACTAGACAGAAGCATTCTGAGAAACTTCTTTGTGATGAGTGCATTCAACTCACAGACTTGAACGTTCCTTTTGACAGAACAGTTTTGAAACACTAAGTTTGTAGCATCCGCAAGTGTTTATTCGGAGCACCTTGAGGCCTATGTTGGAAAAGGGAATATCTTCCCATAAAAACTAGAGAGAAGCCTTCTCAGAAACTTCTTTGTGATGAGTGCATTCAACTCACAGAGTTGAACCTACTAATTGACAGAGAAGTTTGGAAGCACTCTGTTTGTAGAATCTGCAAGTGGATATTTGTTGCGCTTTGAGGCCTATGCTGGAAAAGGAAATATCTTCACATAAAAACTAGACAGAAGCATTCTCAGAAAGTTCCTTGTGCTGAGTGCATTCAACTCACAGACTTGAACCTTCTTTTTGAAAGAGCAGTTTTGAAGCACTCTTTTTGTAAAATCTGCAGATGGATATTTGGAGCACTTTGAGGCCTATGCTGGGAAATGGAATATCTTCACCTAAAAACTAGACAGAAGCATTCTCAGAAAGTTCTTCTCGATGCGTGCATTCAACTCACAGAGTTGAACCTGTCTTCTGATAGAGCAGTGTGGAAACACTCTTTTTGTGAAATCTGCAAGTGGATATTTCCAGCGACTTGAGGCCTATGCAAGGAAAAGGAAATATCTTCACACAAAACCTAGACAGCAGCATTCTCAGAAACTTCTTTGTGAGGAGTGCATTCAACTCACACACTTGAACGTTCCTTTTGATACAAGAGTTTGGAAACACTCCTTCAGTACAATCTGCAAGTGTTCATTCGGAGCGCTTTGGGGCCTATGTTGGAAAAGGAAATATCTCCACATAAAAACTAGACAGCAGCACTCTCAGAAACTACTTTGTGATGAGTGCATTCTACTCACGGACTTGAACTTTCCTTTTGATAGAACAGTTCTGAAACACTCCTTTTGTAGAATCTGCAAGTGTTTATTGGGAGCCCTTTGAGGCTTACGCTGGAAAAGGATATATCTTCACATTAACACTAGACAGCAGCATTGTCAGAAACCTCTTTGAGATGAGTGCATTCAACTCACAGACTTGAACGTTCCCTTTGATAGAACAGTTTTGAAACACTCCTTTTGTATAATCTTCAAGTGTTTATACGGAGACCTTTGAGGCTTATGCTGGAAAAGGTTGTATCTTCACATAAACACTAGACAGAAGCTTTCTCGGAAACTTCTTTGTAAAGAGTGCATTCAACTCACAGATTTGAACCTACCAATCGATAGAGAAGTTTCGAAACACCCTTTTTATAGGATCTGCAAGTGAATATTTGGAGAGATTTGAGGCCTATGCTTTAAATGGAAACATCTTCACATGAAAACTAGACAGAAGCATTCTCAGAAACGTCTTGGTGATGGGTGCATTCAACTCACAGACTTGAAGCTTCCTTTTGAAAGAGCAGTTTTGGAACACTCTTCTGTAAGATCTGCAAGTGGATATATGGAGCGCTTTGAGGCCTATGCTGGAAAAGGAATTATCCTCACATAAAAACTGGACAGAAGTATTCTCAGAAACTTCTTTGTGATGTGGGCGTTGAACTCACGGAGTCGAACCGTTCTTTTGATAGAGAAGTTTGGAAACACTCTTTTAGTAGAATCTTCACGTGGATGGATGGAGTGCTTTGAGGCCTATCCTGGAAAAGGAAATATCTTCACGTAGAAACTAGACAAAAGCATTCTCAGAAAGTTCCCTGTGCTTTGTGCATTCAACTCACAGAGTTCTACCTGCCTTTGGATAGAGCAGTTCTGAAACCCTCTTTTTGTAGAATCTGCAAGTGGATAGTTGGAGAGCTTTGAGGCCTATGCTGCAAAAGGAAATATCATTGCATAAAAGCTAGATGGAAGCATTCTCAGAAACTTCCTTGTGATGAGTGCATTCAACTCACAGAGTTGAACCTTCCTTTTGATAGACCAGTTTTGAAACACTGTTTTTGTAGAATCCGCAAGTGGATATTTGGAGCTCCTAGAGGCTTATGCTGGAAAAGGAGATATCTTCATATACAAACTAGACAGAAGCATTTTCAGAAACATCTATGTCATGTGGGAATTGAACTCACAGAGTTGAACATTCCTTTTCATGGAGCAGTTCTGCAACACTCTTTTTGTGGAAACTGCCAGTGGATATAGGGTGCGATGGCGGCATCTAGCGGAAAAGGAAATACATGCAGATGAAAACTGGGTAGAATCATTCTGAGAAACTGTTTTCTGATGAGGGCATTCAACTCACAGACTTGAACCTTCGTTTTCAAAGAGCAGTTTTGAAACACTGTTTTCGTAGAATCCGCAAGTGGATATTTGGGGCGCTTTGAGTCCTATGCTGGGAAATGAAATCTCTTCACCTAAAAACTAGACAGAAGCCTTCTCAGAAACTTCTTCACGATATGTGCATTCAACTCACAGAGTTGAACCTTTCTTTTCACAGAGCAGTTTTGAAACACACTTTTGGTAAAATCTGCAAGTGGATATTTGGAGCGATTTCAGGCCAATGCTAGAAAAGGAAATATCTTCACAGAAATACTAGACAGAAGCATTCTCAGAAACTTCTGTGTGATGAGTGCATTCAATTCACAGACTTGAACGTTCCTTTTGACGGAACAGTTTTGAAACACTCCTTTGGCAGGATCTGCAAGTGTTTATTTGGAGCGCTTTGAGGCCTATGTTGGAAAAGGAAATATCCTCACCTAAAAACTAGAGAGAAGCATTCTCAGAAACTTCTTTGTGGTGATTGCATTCTACTCACAGAGTTGAACCTTCCTTTTGATAGAACAGTTTCGAAACACTCTTTTTGTAGAATCTGCAAGTGGATATTTGGAGCGCTTTGAGGCCTATTCTGGGAAATGAAATATCTTCACCTGAAAACTAGACAGAAGCATTCTGAGAAACTTCTTTGTGATGAGTGCATTCAACTCACAGACTTGAACGTTCCTTTTGACAGAACAGTTTTGAAACACTAAGTTTGTAGCATCCGCAAGTGTTTATTCGGAGCACCTTGAGGCCTATGTTGGAAAAGGGAATATCTTCCCATAAAAACTAGAGAGAAGCCTTCTCAGAAACTTCTTTGTGATGAGTGCATTCAACTCACAGAGTTGAACCTACTAATTGACAGAGAAGTTTGGAAGCACTCTGTTTGTAGAATCTGCAAGTGGATATTTGTTGCGCTTTGAGGCCTATGCTGGAAAAGGAAATATCTTCACATAAAAACTAGACAGAAGCATTTTTAGAAACTTCCTTGTGCTGAGTGCATTCAACTCACAGACTTGAACCTTCTTTTTGAAAGAGCAGTTTTGAAACACTCTTTTTGTAAAATCTGCAGATGGATATTTGGAGCACTTTGAGGCCTCTGCTGGGAAATGGAATATCTTCACCTAAAAACTAGACAGAAGCATTCTCAGAAAGTTCTTCTCGATGCGTGCATTCAACTCACAGAGTTGAACCTGTCTTCTGATAGAGCAGTGTGGAAACACTCTTTTTGTGAAATCTGCAAGTGGATATTTCCAGCGATTTGAGGCCTATGCAAGGAAAAGGAAATATCTTCACACAAAACCTAGACAGCAGCATTCTCAGAAACTTCTTTGTGAGGAGTGCATTCAACTCACACACTTGAACGTTCCTTTTGATAGAAGAGTTTGGAAACACTCCTTCAGTACAATCTGCAAGTGTTCATTCGGAGCGCTTTGGGGCCTATGTTGGAAAAGGAAATATCTCCACATAAAAACTAGACAGCAGCACTCTCAGAAACTACTTTGTGATGAGTGCATTCTACTCACAGACTTGAACTTTCCTTTTGATAGAACAGTTCTGAAACACTCCTTTTGTAGAATCTGCAAGTGTTTATTGGGAGCCCTTTGAGGCTTACGCTGGAAAAGGATATATCTTCACATTAACACTAGACAGCAGCATTGTCAGAAACCTCTTTGAGATGAGTGCATTCAACTCACAGACTTGAACGTTCCCTTTGATAGAACAGTTTTGAAACACTCCTTTTGTATAATCTTCAAGTGTTTATACGGAGACCTTTGAGGCTTATGCTGGAAAAGGTTGTATCTTCACATAAACACTAGACAGAAGCTTTCTCGGAAACTTCTTTGTAAAGAGTGCATTCAACTCACAGATTTGAACCTACCAATTGTTAGAGAAGTTTCGAAACACCCTTTTTATAGGATCTGCAAGTGAATATTTGGAGAGATTTGAGGCCTATGCTTTAAATGGAAACATCTTCTCATGAAAACTAGACAGAAGCATTCTCAGAAACGTCTTGGTGATGAGTGCATTCAACTCACAGACTTGAAGCTTCCTTTTGAAAGAGCAGTTTTGGAACACTCTTCTGTAAGATCTGCAAGTGGATATATGGAGCGCTTTGAGGCCTATGCTGGAAAAGGAAATATCCTCACATAAAAACTGGACAGAAGTATTCTCAGAAACTTCTTTGTGATGTGGGCGTTGAACTCACGGAGTCGAACCGTTCTTTTGATAGAGAAGTTTTGAAACACTCTTTTAGTAGAATCTTCACGTGGATGGATGGAGTGCTTTGAGGCCTATCCTGGAAAAGGAAATATCTTCACGTAGAAACTAGACAAAAGCATTCTCAGAAAGTTCCCTGTGCTTTGTGCATTCAACTCACAGAGTTCTACCTGCCTTTGGATAGAGCAGTTCTGAAACCCTCTTTTTGTAGAATCTGCAAGTGGATAGTTGGAGCGCTTTGAGGCCTATGCTGCAAAAGGAAATATCATTGCATAAAAGCTAGATGGAAGCATTCTCAGAAACTTCCTTGTGATGAGTGCATTCAACTCACAGAGTTGAACCTTCCTTTTGATAGACCAGTTTTGAAACACTGTTTTTGTAGAATCCGCAAGTGGATATTTGGAGCTCCTTGTGGCTTATGCTGGAAAAGGAGATATCTTCATATACAAACTAGACAGAAGCATTTTCAGAAACATCTATGTCATGTGGGAATTGAACTCACAGAGTTGAACATTCCTTTTCATGGAGCAGTTCTGCAACACTCTTTTTGTGGAAACTGCCAGTGGATATAGGGTGCGATGGCGGCATCTATCGGAAAAGGAAATACATGCAGATGAAAACTGGGTAGAATCATTCTGAGAAACTGTTTTCTGATGAGGGCATTCAATTCACAGACTTGAACCTTCGTTTTCAAAGAGCAGTTTTGAAACACTGTTTTCGTAGAATCCGCAAGTGGATATTTGGGGCGCTTTGAGTCCTATGCTGGGAAATGAAATCTCTTCACCTAAAAACTAGACAGAAGCCTTCTCAGAAACTTCTTCACGATATGTGCATTCAACTCACAGAGTTGAACCTTTCTTTTCACAGAGCAGTTTTGAAACACACTTTTGGTAAAATCTGCAAGTGGATATTTGGAGCGATTTCAGGCCAATGCTAGAAAAGGAAATATCTTCACACAAATACTAGACAGAAGCATTCTCAGAAACTTCCTTGTGATGAGTGCATTCAACTCACAGAGTTGCAACTTCCTTTTGATAGACCAGTTTTGAAACACTGTTTTTGTAGTATCCGCAAGTGGATATTTGGAGCTCCTTGAGGCTTATGCTGGAAAAGGAGATATCTTCATATACAAACTAGACAGCAGCATTTTCAGAAACATCTATGTCATGTGGGGATTGAACTCACAGAGTTGAACATTCCTTTTCATGGAGCAGTTCTGCAACACTCTTTTTGTGGAAACTGCCAGTGGATATAGGGTGCGATGGCGGCATCTAGAGGAAAAGGAAATACATGCAGATGAAAACTGGGTAGAATCATTCTGAGAAACTGTTTTCTGATGAGGGCATTCAACTCACAGACTTGAACCTTTCTTTTCACAGAGCAGTTTTGAAACACACTTTTGGTAAAATCTGCAAGTGGATATTTGGAGCGATTTCAGGCCAATGCTAGAAAAGGAAATATCTTCACACAAATACTAGACAGAAGCATTCTCAGAAACTTCTGTGTGATGAGTGCATTCAATTCACAGACTTGAACGTTCCCTTTGACGGAACAGTTTTGAAACACTCCTTTGGCAGGATCTGCAAGTGTTTATTTGGAGCGCTTTGAGACCTATGTTGGAAAAGGAAATATCCTCACCTAAAAACTAGAGAGAAGCATTCTCAGAAACTTCTTTGTGGTGATTGCATTCTACTCACAGAGTTGAACCTTCCTTTTGATAGAACAGTTTCGAAACACTCTTTTTGTAGAATCTGCAAGTGGATATTTGGAGCGCTTCGAGGCCTATGCTGGGAAATGAAATATCTTCACCTGAAAACTAGACAGAAGCATTCTGAGAAACTTCTTTGTGATGAGTGCATTCAACTCACAGACTTGAACGTTCCTTTTGACAGAACAGTTTTGAAACACTAAGTTTGTAGCAGCCTCAAGTGTTTATTCGGAGCACCTTGAGGCCTATGTTGGAAAAGGGAATATCTTCCCATAAAAACTAGAGAGAAGCATTCTCAGAAACTTCTTTGTGATGAGTGCATTCAACTCACAGAGCTGAACCTACTAATTGACAGAGAAGTTTGGAAGCCCTCTGTTTGTAGAATCTGCAAGTGGATATTTGTTGGGCTTTGATGCCTATGCTGGAAAAGGAAATATCTTCACATAAAAACTAGACAGAAGCATTCTCAGAAAGTTCCTTGTGCTGAGTGCATTCAACTCACAGACTTGAACCTTCTTTTTGAAAGAGCAGTTTTGAAACACTCTTTTTTAAAATCTGCAGATGGATATTTGGAGCACTTTGAGGCCTATGCTGGGAAATGGAATATCTTCACCTAAAAACTAGACAGAAGCATTCTCAGAAAGTTCTTCTCGATGCGTGCATTCAACTCACAGAGTTGAACCTGTCTTCTGATAGAGCAGTGTGGAAACACTCTTTTTGTGAAATCTGCAAGTGGATATTTCCAGCGATTTGAGGCCTATGCAAGGAAAAGGAAATATCTTCACACAAAACCTAGACAGCAGCATTCTCAGAAACTCCTTTGTGAGGACTGCATTCAACTCACACACTTGAACGTTCCTTTTGATAGAAGAGTTTTGAAACACTCCTTCAGTACAATCTGCAAGTGTTTATTCGGAGCGCTTTGGGGCCTATGTTGGAAAAGGAAATATCTCCACATAAAAACTAGACAGCAGCACTCTCAGAAACTGCTTTGTGATGAGTGCATTCTACTCACAGACTCGAACTTTCCTTTTGATAGAACAGTTCTGAAACACTCCTTTTGTAGAATCTGCAAGTGTTTATTGGGAGCCCTTTGAGGCTTACGCTGGAAAAGGATATATCTTCACATTAACACTAGACAGCAGCATTGTCAGAAACCTCTTTGAGATGAGTGCATTCAACTCACAGAGTTGAACGTTCCCTTTGATAGAACAGTTTTGGAACACTCCTTTTGTAGAATCTTCAAGGGTTTATTCGGAGCCCTTTGAGGCTTATGCTGGAAAAGGTTATATCTTCACATAAAAACTAGACAGAAGCTTTCTCAGAAACTTCTTTGTAAACAGTGCATTCAACTCACAGATTTGAACCTACCAATCGATAGAGAAGTTTCGAAACACCCTTTTTATAGGATCTGCAAGTGAATATTTGGAGAGATTTGAGGCCTATGCTTTAAATGGAAACATCTTCACATGAAAACTAGACAGAAGCATTCTCAGAAACGTCTTCGCGATGAGTGCATTCAACTCACAGACTTGAAACTTCCTTTTGAAAGAGCAGTTTTGGAACACTCTTCTGTATGATCTGCAAGTGGATATATGGAGCGCTTTGAGGCCTATGCTGGAAAAGGAAATATCCTCACATAAAAACTGGACAGAAGCATTCTCAGAAACTTCTTTGTGATGTGGGCGTTGAACTCACGGAGTCGAACCTTTCTTTGGATAGAGAAGTTTTGAAACACTCTTTTAGTAGAATCTTCATGTGGATGGATGGAGTACCTTGACGCCTATGCTGGAAAAGGAAATATCTTCACGTAGAAACTAGACAAAAGCATTCTCAGAAAGTTCCCTGTGCTTTGTGCATTCAACTCACAGAGTTCTACCTGCCTTTGGATAGAGCAGTTCTGAAACCCTCTTTTTGTAGAATCTGCAAGTGGATAGTTGGAGCGCGTTGAGGCCTATGCTGCTAAAGGAAATATCATTGCATAAAAGCTAGATGGAAGCATTCTCAGAAACTTCTTTGTGAGGAGTGCATTCAACTCACACACTTGAACGTTCCTTTTGATAGAAGAGTTTGGAAACACTCCTTCAGTACAATCTGCAAGTGTTTATTCGGAGCGCTTTGGGGCCTATGTTGGAAAAGGAAATATCTCCACATAAAAACTAGACAGCAGCACTCTCAGAAACTACTTTGTGATGAGTGCATTCTACTCACAGACTTGAACTTTCCTTTTGAGAGAACAGTTCTGAAACACCCCTTTTGTAGAATCTGCAAGTGTTTATTGGGAGCCCTTTGAGGTTTTACACTGGAAAAGGATATATCTTCACATTAACACTAGACAGCAGCATTGTCAGAAACCTCTTTGAGATGAGTGCATTCAACTCACAGACTTGAACGTCCCCTTTGATAGAACAGTTTTGGAACACTCCTTTTGTAGAATCTTCAAGGGTTTATTCGGAGCCCTTTGAGGCTTATGCTGGAAAAGGTTATATCTTCACATAAAAACTAGACAGAAGCTTTCTCAGAAACTTCTTTGTAAACAGTGCATTCAACTCACAGATTTGAACCTACCAATCGATAGAGAATTTTCGAAACACCCTTTTTATAGGATCTGCAAGTGAATATTTGGAGAGATTTGAGGCCTATGCTTCAAATGGAAACATCTTCACATGAAAACTAGACAGAAGCATTCTCAGAAACGTCTTCGTGATGAGTGCATTCAACTCACAGACTTGAAGCTTCCTTTTGAATAGAGCAGTTTTGGAACACTCTTCTGTAAGATCTGCAAGTGGATATATGGAGCGCTTTGAGGCCTATGCTGGAAAAGGAAATATCCTCACATAAAAACTGGACAGAAGCATTCTCAGAAACTTCTTTGTGATGTGGGCGTTGAACTCACGGAGTCGAACCGTTCTTTTGATAGAGAAGTTTTGAAACACTCTTTTAGTAGACTCTTCACGTGGATGGATGGAGTGCTTTGAGGCCTATCCTGGAAAAGGAAATATCTTCACGTAGAAACTAGACAAAAGCATTCTCAGAAAGTTCCCTGTGCTTTGTGCATTCAACTCACAGAGTTCTACCTGCCTTTGGATAGAGCAGTTCTGAAACCCTCTTTTTGTAGAATCTGCAAGTGGATAGTTGGAGCGCGTTGAGGCCTATGCTGCTAAAGGAAATATCATTGCATAAAAGCTAGATGGAAGCATTCTCAGAAACTTCCTTGTGATGAGTGCATTCAACTCACAGTGTTGAACCTTCCTTTTGATAGACCAGTTTTGAAACACTGTTTTTGTAGTATCCGCAAGTGGATATTTGGAGCTCCTTGAGGCTTATGCTGGAAAAGGAGATATCTTCATATACAAACTAGACAGAAGCATTTTCAGAAACATCTATGTCATGTGGGGATTGAACTCACAGAGTTGAACATTCCTTTTCATGGAGCAGTTCTGCAACACTCTTTTTGTGGAAACTGCCAGTGGATATAGGGTGCGATGGCGGCATCTAGCGGAAAAGGAAATACATGCAGATGAAAACTGGGTAGAATCATTCTCAGAAACTGTTTTCTGATGAGGGCATTCAACTCACAGACTTGAACCTTCGTTTTCAAAGAGCAGTTTTGAAACACTGTTTTCGTAGAATCCGCAAGTGGATATTTGGGGCGCTTTGAATCCTATGCTGGGAAATGAAATCTCTTCACCTAAAAACTAGACAGAAGCCTTCTCAGAAACTTCTTCACGATATGTGCATTCAACTCACAGAGTTGAACCTTTCTTTTCACAGAGCAGTTTTGAAACACACTTTTGGTAAAATGTGCAAGTGGATATTCGGAGCTATTTCAGGCCAATGCTAGAAAAGGAAATATCTTCACACAAATACTAGACAGAAGCATTCTCAGAAACTTCTGTGTGATGAGTGCATTCAATTCGCAGACTTGAACGTTCCTTTTGACGGAACAGTTTTGAAACACTCCTTTGGCAGGATCTGCAAGTGTTTATTTGGAGCGCTTTGAGGCCTATGTTGGAAAAGGAAATATCCTCACCTAAAAACTAGAGAGAAGCATTCTCAGAAACTTCTTTGTGGTGATTGCATTCTACTCACAGAGTTGAACCTTCCTTTTGATAGAACAGTTTCGAAACACTCTTTTTGTAGAATCTGCAAGTGGATATTTGGAGCGCTTCGAGGCCTATGCTGGGAAATGAAATATCTTCAAATGAAAACTAGACAGAAGCATTCTGAGAAACTTCTTTGTGATGAGTGCATTCAACTCACAGACTTAAACGTTCCTTTTGACAGAACAGTTTTGAAACACTAAGTTTGTAGCATCCGCAAGTGTTTATTCGGAGCACCTTGAGGCCTATGTTGGAAAAGGGAATATCTTCCCATAAAAACTAGAGAGAAGCCTTCTCAGAAACTTCTTTGTGATGAGTGCATACAACTCACAGAGTTGAACCTACTAATTGACAGAGAAGTTTGGAAACACTCTGTTTGTAGAATCTGCAAGTGGATATTTGTTGGGCTTTGAGGCCTATGCTGGAAAAGGAAATATCTTCACATAAAAAGTAGACAGAAGCATTCTCAGAAAGATCCTTGTGCTGAGTGCATTCAACTCACAGACTTGAACCTTCTTTTTGAAAGAGCAGTTTTGAAGCACTCTTTTTGTAAAATCTGCAGATGGATATTTGGAGCACTTTGAGGCCTATGCTGGGAAATGGAATATCTTCACCTAAAAACTAGACAGAAGCATTCTCAGAAAGTTCTTCTCGATGCGTGCATTCAACTCACAGAGTTGAACCTGTCTTTTGATAGAGCAGTGTGGAAACACTCTTTTTGTGAAATCTGCAAGTGGATATTTCCAGCGATTTGAGGCCTATGCAAGGAAAAGGAAATATCTTCAAACAAAACCTAGACAGCAGCATTCTCAGAAACTTCTTTGTGAGGACTGCATTCAACTCACACACTTGAACGTTCCTTTTGATAGAAGAGTTTGGAAACACTCCTTCAGTACAATCTGCAAGTGTTTATTCGGAGCGCTTTGGGGCCTATGTTGGAAAAGGAAATATCTCCACATAAAAACTAGACAGCAGCACTCTCAGAAACTACTTTGTGATGAGTGCATTCTACTCACAGACTTGAACTTTCCTTTTGAGAGAACAGTTCTGAAACACCCCTTTTGTAGAATCTGCAAGTGTTTATTGGGAGCCCTTTGAGGTTTTACACTGGAAAAGGATATATCTTCACATTAACACTAGACAGCAGCATTGTCAGAAACCTCTTTGAGTTGAGTGCATTCAACTCACAGACTTGAACGTCCCCTTTGATAGAACAGTTTTGGAACACTCCTTTTGTAGAATCTTCAAGGGTTTATTCGGAGCCCTTTGAGGCTTATGCTGGAAAAGGTTATATCTTCACATAAAAACTAGACAGAAGCTTTCTCAGAAACTTCTTTGTAAACAGTGCATTCAACTCACAGATTTGAACCTACCAATCGATAGAGAATTTTCGAAACACCCTTTTTATAGGATCTGCAAGTGAATATTTGGAGAGATTTGAGGCCTATGCTTCAAATGGAAACATCTTCACATGAAAACTAGACAGAAGCATTCTCAGAAACGTCTTCGTGATGAGTGCATTCAACTCACAGACTTGAAGCTTCCTTTTGAATAGAGCAGTTTTGGAACACTGTTCTGTAAGATCTGCAAGTGGATATATGGAGCGCTTTGAGGCCTATGATGGAAAAGGAAATATCCTCACATAAAAACTGGACAGAAACATTCTCAGAAACTTCTTTGTGATGTGGGCGTTGAACTCACGGAGTCGAACCGTTCTTTTGATAGAGAAGTTTTGAAACACTCTTTTAGTAGACTCTTCACGTGGATGGATGGAGTGCTTTGAGGCCTATCCTGGAAAAGGAAATATCTTCACGTAGAAACTAGACAAAAGCATTCTCAGAAAGTTCCCTGTGCTTTGTGCATTCAACTCACAGAGTTCTACCTGCCTTTGGATAGAGCAGTTCTGAAACCCTCTTTTTGTAGAATCTGCAAGTGGATAGTTGGAGCGCGTTGAGGCCTATGCTGCTAAAGGAAATATCATTGCATAAAAGCTAGATGGAAGCATTCTCAGAAACTTCGTTGTGATGAGTGCATTCAACTCACAGAGTTGAACCTTCCTTTTGATAGACCAGTTTTGAAACACTGTTTTTGTAGTATCCGCAAGTGGATATTTGGAGCTCCTTGAGGCTTATGCTGGAAAAGGAGATATCTTCATATACAGACTAGACAGAAGCATTTTCAGAAATATCTATGTCATGTGGGGATTGAACTCACAGAGTTGAACATTCCTTTTCATGGAGCAGTTCTGCAACACTCTTTTTGTGGAAACTGCCAGTGGATATCTGGTGCCATTGCGGCATCTAGCGGAAAAGGAAATACATGCAGATGAAAACTGGGTAGAATCATTCTGAGAAACTGTTTTCTGATGAGGGCATTCAACTCACAGACTTGAACCTTCGTTTTCAAAGAGCAGTTTTGAAACACTGTTTTCGTAGAATCCGCAAGTGGATATTTGGGGCGCTTTGAGTCCTATGCTGGGAAATGAAATCTCTTCACCTAAAAACTAGACAGAAGCCTTCTCAGAAACTTCTTCACGATATGTGCATTCAACTCACAGAGTTGAACCTTTCTTTTCACAGAGCAGTTTTGGAACACACTTTTGGTAAAATCTGCAAGTGGATATTTGGAGCGATTTCAGGCCTATGCTAGAAAAGGAAATATCTTCACACAAATACTAGACAGAAGCATTCTCAGAAACTTCTGTGTGATGAGTGCATTCAATTCACAGACTTGAACGTTCCTTTTGACGGAACAGTTTTGAAACACTCCTTTGGCAGGATCTGCAAGTGTTTATTTGGAGCGCTTTGAGGCCTATGTTGGAAAAGGAAATATCCTCACCTAAAAACTAGAGAGAAGCATTCTCAGAAACTTCTTTGTGGTGATTGCATTCTACTCACAGAGTTGAACCCTCCTTTTGATAGAACAGTTTCGAAACACTCTTTTTGTAGAATCTGCAAGTGGATATTTGGAGCGCTTTGAGGCCTATGCTGGGAAATGAAATATCTTCACCTGAAAACTAGACAGAAGCATTCTGAGAAACTTCTTTGTGATGAGTGCATTCAACTCACAGACTTGAACGTTCCTTTTGACAGAACAGTTTTGAAACACTAAGTTTGTAGCATCCGCAAGTGTTTATTCGGAGCACCTTGAGGCCTATGTTGGAAAAGGGAATATCTTCCCATAAAAACTAGAGAGAAGCCTTCTCAGAAACTTCTTTGTGATGAGTGCATTCAACTCACAGAGTTGAACCTACTAATTGACAGAGAAGTTTGGAAACACTCTGTTTGTAGAATCTGCAAGTGGATATTTGTTGGGCTTTGAGGCCTATGCTGGAAAAGGAAATATCTTCACATAAAAACTAGACAGAAGCATTCTCAGAAAGTTTCTTGTGCTGAGTGCATTCAACTCACAGACTTGAACCTTCTTTTTGAAAGAGCAGTTTTGAAACACTCTTTTTGTAAAATCTGCAGATGGATATTTGGAGCACTTTGAGGCCTATGTTGGGAAATGGAATATCTTCAACTAAAAACTAGACAGAAGCATTCTCAGAAAGTTCTTCTCGATGCGTGCATTCAACTCACAGAGTTGAACCTGTCTTCTGATAGAGCAGTGTGGAAACACTCTTTTTGTGAAATCTGCATGTGGATATTTCCAGCGATTTGAGGCCTATGCAAGGAAAAGGAAATATCTTCACACAAAACCTAGACAGCAGCATTCTCAGAAACTTCTTTGTGAGGACTGCATTCAACTCACACACTTGAACGTTCCTTTTGATAGAAGAGTTTTGAAACACTCCTTCAGTACAATCTGCAAGTGTTTATTCGGAGCGCTTTGGGGCCTATGTTGGAAAAGGAAATATCTCCACATAAAAACTAGAAAGCAGCACTCTCAGAAACTACTTTGTGATGAGTGCATTCTACTCACAGACTTGAACTTTCCTTTTGATAGAACAGTTTTGAAACACTCCTTTTGTAGAATCTGCAAGTGTTTATTGGGAGCCCTTTGAGGCTTACGCTGGAAAAGGATATATCTTCACATTAACACTAGACAGCAGCATTGTAGGAAACCTATTTGAGATGAGTGTATTCAACTCACAGACTTGAAAGTTCCCTTTGATAGAAGAGTTTTGAAACACTCCTTTTGTATAATCTTCAAGTGTTTATACGGAGACCTTTGAGGCTTATGCTGGAAAAGGTTATATCTTCACATAAACACTAGACAGAAGCTTTCTCGGTAACTTCTTTGTAAACAGTGCATTCAACTCACAGATTTGAACCTACCAATCGATAGAGAAGTTTCGAAACACCCTTTTTATAGGATCTGCAAGTGAATATTTGGAGAGATTTGAGGCCTATGCTTTAAATGGAAACATCTTCTCATGAAAACTAGACAGAAGCATTCTCAGAAACGTCTTCGTGATGAGTGCATTCAACTCACAGACTTGAAGCTTCCTTTTGAAAGAGCAGTTTTGGAACACTCTTCTGTAAGATCTGCAAGTGGATATATGGAGCGCTTTGAGGCCTATGCTGGAAAAGGAAATATCCTCACATAAAAACTGGACAGAAGCATTCTCAGAAACTTCTTTGTGATGTGGGCGTTGAACTCACATAGTCGAACCGTTCTTTTGATAGAGAAGTTTTGAAACACTCTTTTAGTAGAATCTTCACGTGGATGGATGGAGTGCTTTGAGGCCTATCCTGGAAAAGGACATATCTTCACGTAGAAACTAGACAAAGGCATTCTCAGAAAGTTCCCTGTGCTTTGTGCATTCAACTCACAGAGTTCTACCTGCCTTTGGATAGAGCAGTTCTGAAACCCTCTTTTTGTAGAATCTGCAAGTGGATAGTTGGAGCGCTTTGAGGCCTATGCTGCAAAAGGAAATATCATTCCATAAAAGCTAGATGGAAGCATTCTCAGAAACTTCCTTGTGATGAGTGCATTCAACTCACAGAGTTGAACCTTCCTTTTGATAGACCAGTTTTGAAACACTGTTTTTGTAGAATCCGCAAGTGGATATTTGGAGCCCCTTGAGGCTTATGCTGGAAAAGGAGATATCTTCATATACAAACTAGACAGAAGCATTTTCAGAAACATCTATGTCATGTGGGGATTGAACTCACAGAGTTGAACATTCCTTTTCATGGAGCAGTTCTGCAACACTCTTTTTGTGGAAACTGCCAGTGGATATGTGGTGCGATGGCGGCATCTATCGGAAAAGGAAATACATGCAGATGAACACTGGGTATAATCATTCTCAGAAACTGTTTTCTGATGAGGGCATTCAACTCACAGACTTGAACCTTCGTTTTCAAAGAGCAGTTTTGAAACACTGTTTTCGTAGTATCCGCAAGTGGATATTTGGGGCGCTTTGAGTCCTATGCTGGGAAATGAAATCTCTTCACCTAAAAACTAGACAGAAGCCTTCTCAGAAACTTCTTCACGATATGTGCATTCAACTCACAGAGTTGAAACTTTCTTTTCACAGGGCAGTTTTGAAACACACTTTTGGTAAAATCTGCAAGTGGATATTTGGAGCGATTTCAGGCCAATGCTAGAAAAGGAAATATCTTCACACAAATACTAGGCAGAAGCATTCTCAGAAACTTCTGTGTGATGAGTGCATTCAATTCACAGACTTGAACGTTCCTTTTGCCGGAACAGTTTTGAAGCACTCCTTTGGCAAGATCTGCAAGTGTTTATTTAAAGCGCCTTGAGGCCTACGTTGGAAAAGGAAATATCCTCACCTAAAAACTAGAGAGAAGCATTCTCAGAAACTTCTTTGTGGTGATTGCATTCTACTCACAGAGTTGAACCTTCTTTTTGAAAGAGCAGTTTTGAAACACTCTTTTTGTAAAATCTGCAGATGGATATTTGGAGCACTTTGAGGCCTATGTTGGGAAATGGAATATCTTCATCTAAAAACTAGACAGAAGCATTCTCAGAAAGTTCTTCTCGATGCGTGCATTCAACTCACAGAGTTGAACCTGTCTTCTGATAGAGCAGTGTGGAAACACTCTTTTTGTGAAATCTGCATGTGGATATTTCCAGCGATTTGAGGCCTATGCAAGGAAAAGGAAATATCTTCACACAAAACCTAGACAGCAGCATTCTCAGAAACTTCTTTGTGAGGAGTGCATTCAACTCACACACTTGAACGTTCCTTTTGATAGAAGAGTTTTGAAACACTCCTTCAGTACAATCTGCAAGTGTTTATTCGGAGCGCTTTGGGGCCTATGTTGGAAAAGGAAATATCTCCACATAAAAACTAGAAAGCAGCACTCTCAGAAACTACTTTGTGATGAGTGCATTCTACTCACAGACTTGAACTTTCCTTTTGATAGAACAGTTTTGAAACACTCCTTTTGTGGAATCTGCAAGTGTTTATTGGGAGCCCTTTGAGGCTTACGCTGGAAAAGGATATATCTTCACATTAACACTAGACAGCAGCATTGTAGGAAACCTCTTTGAGATGAGTGTATTCAACTCACAGACTTGAAAGTTCCCTTTGATAGAACAGTTTTGAAACACTCCTTTTGTATAATGTTCAAGTGTTTATACGGAGACATTTGAGGCTTATGCTGGAAAAGGTTATATCTTCACATAAACACTAGACAGAAGATTTCTCGGAAACTTCTTTGTAAACAGTGCATTCAACTCACAGATTTGAACCTACCAATCGATAGAGAAGTTTCGAAACACCCTTTTTATAGGATCTGCAAGTGAATATTTGGAGAGATTTGAGGCCTATGCTTTAAATGGAAACATCTTGTCATGAAAACTAGACAGAAGCATTCTCAGAAACGTCTTCGTGATGAGTGCATTCAACTCACAGACTTGAAGCTTCCTTTTGAAAGAGCAGTTTTGGAACACTCTTCTGTAAGATCTGCAAGTGGATATATGGAGCGCTTTGAGGCCTATGCTGGAAAAGGAAATATCCTCACATAAAAACTGGACAGAAGCATTCTCAGAAACTTCTTTGTGATGTGGGCGTTGAACTCACGGATTCGAACCTTTCTTTGGATAGAGAAGTTTTGAAACACTCTTTTAGTAGAATCTTCATGTGGATGGATGGAGTGCTTTGACGCCTATGCTGGAAAAGGAAATATCTTCACGTAGAAACTAGACAAAAGCATTCTCAGAAAGTTCCCTGTGCTTTGTGCATTCAACTCACAGAGTTCTACCTGCCTTTGGATAGAGCAGTTCTGAAACCCTCTTTTGTAGAATCTGCAAGTGGATAGTTGGAGCGCTTTGAGGCCTATGCTGCAAAAGGAAATATCATTGCATAAAATCTAGATGGAAGCATTCTCAGAAACTTCTTTGTGATGAGTGCATTCAACTCACAGAGTTGAACCTTCCTTTTGATAGACCAGTTTTGAAACACTGTTTTTGTAGTATCCGCAAGTGGATATTTGGAGCTCCTTGAGGCTTATGCTGGAAAAGGAGATATCTTCATATACAAACTAGACAGAAGCATTTTCAGAAACATCTATGTCATGTGGGGATTGAACTCACAAAGTTGAACATTCCTTTTCATGGAGCAGTTCTGCAACACTCTTTTTGTGGAAACTGCCAGTGGATATCTGGTGCCATTGCGGCATCTAGCGGAAAAGGAAATACATGCAGATGAAAACTGGGTAGAATCATTCTGAGAAACTGTTTTCTGATGAGGGCATTCAACTCACAGACTTGAACCTTCGTTTTCAAAGAGCAGTTTTGAAACACTGTTTTCGTAGAATCCGCAAGTGTATATTTGGGGCGCTATGAGTCCTATGCTGGGAAATGAAATCTCTTCACCTAAAAACTAGACAGAAGCCTTCTCAGAAACTTCTTCACGATATGTGCATTCAACTCACAGAGTTGAACCTTTCTTTTCACCGAGCAGTTTTGAAACACACTTTTGGTAAAATCTGCAAGTGGATATTTGGAGCGATTTCAGGCCTATGCTAGAAAAGGAAATATCTTCACACAAATACTAGACAGAAGCATTCTCAGAAACTTCTGTGTGATGAGTGCCTTCAATTCACAGACTTGAACGTTCCTTTTGACGGAACAGTTTTGAAACATTCCTTTGGCAGGATCTGCAAGTGTTTATTTGGAGCGCTTTGAGGCCTAAGTTGGAAAAGGAAATATCCTCACCTAAAAACTAGAGAGAAGCATTCTCAGAAACTTCTTTGTGGTGATTGCATTCTACTCACAGAGTTGAACCTTCCTTTTGATAGAACAGTTTCGAAACACTCTTTTTGTAGAATCTGCAAGTGGATATTTGGAGCGCTTTGAGGCCTATGCTGGGAAATGAAATATCTTCACCTGAAAACTAGACAGAAGCATTCTGAGAAACTTCTTTGTGATGAGTGCATTCAACTCACAGACTTGAACGTTCCTTTTGACAGAACAGTTTTGAAACACTAAGTTTGTAGCATCCGCAGTGTTTATTCGGAGCACCTTGAGGCCTATGTTGGAAAAGGGAATATCTTCCCATAAAAACTAGAGAGAAGCCTTCTCAGAAACTTCTTTGTGATGAGTGCATTCAACTCACAGAGTTGAACCTACTAATTGACAGAGAAGTTTGGAAACACTCTGTTTGTAGAATCTGCAAGTGGATATTTGTTGCGCTTTGAGGCCTATGCTGAAAAAGGAAATATCTTCACATAAAAAGTAGACAGAAGCATTCTCAGAAACTTCCTTGTGCTGAGTGCATTCAACTCACAGACTTGAACCTTCTTTTTGAAAGAGCAGTTTTGAAACACTCTTTTTGTAAAATCTGCAGAGAGGCCTATGCTGGGAAATGGAATATCTTCACCTAAAAACTAGACAGAAGCATTCTCAGAAAGTTCTTCTCGATGCGTGCATTCAACTCACAGAGTTGAACCTGTCTTTTGATAGAGCAGTGTGGAAACACTCTTTTTGTGAAATCTGCAAGTGGATATTTCCAGCGATTTGAGGCCTATGCAAGGAAAAGGAAATATCTTCACACAAAAACTAGACAGCAGCATTCTCAGAAACTTCTTTGTGAGGAGTGCATTCAACTCACACACTTGAACGTTCCTTTTGATAGAAGAGGTTGGAAACACTCCTTCAGTACAATCTGCAAGTGTTTATTCGGAGCGCTTTGGGGCCTATGTTGGAAAAGGAAATATCTACACATAAAAACTAGACAGCAGCACTCTCAGAAACTACTTTGCGATGAGTGCATTCTACTCACAGACTTGAACTTTCCTTTTGATAGAACAGTTCTGAAACACTCCTTTTGTAGAATCTGCAAGTGTTTATTGGGAGCGCTTTGAGGCTTACGCTGGAAAAGGATATATCTTCACATTAACGCTAGACAGCAGCAATGTCAGAAACCTCTTTGAGATGAGTGCATTCAACTCACAGACTTGAACGTTCCCTTTGATAGAACAGTTTTGGAACACTCCTTTTGTAGAATCTTCAAGGGTTTATTCGGAGCCCTTTGAGGCTTATGCTGGAAAAGGTTATATCTTCACATAAAAACTAGACAGAAGCTTTCTCAGAAA
Organism: Pongo pygmaeus; assembly: GCF_028885625.2. Classification (NCBI taxonomy): domain Eukaryota; kingdom Metazoa; phylum Chordata; class Mammalia; order Primates; family Hominidae; genus Pongo; species Pongo pygmaeus. The sequence continues at coordinate 42,766,868 of NC_072392.2, forward strand.
CTTCTTTGTAAACAGTGCATTCAACTCACAGATTTGAACCTACCAATCGATAGAGAAGTTTCGAAACACCCTTTTTATAGGATCTGCAAGTGAATATTTGGAGAGATTTGAAGCCTATGCTTTAAATGGAAACATCTTCACATGAAAACTAGACAGAAGCTTTCTCAGAAACGTCTTCGTGATGAGCGCATTCAACTCACAGGCTTGAAGCTTCCTTTTGAAAGAGCAGTTTTGGAACACTGTTCTGTAAGATCTGCAAGTGGATATATGGAGCGCTTTGAGGCCTATGCTGGAAAAGGAAATATCCTCACATAAAAACTGGACAGAAGCATTCTCAGAAACTTCTTTGTGATGTGGGCGTTGAACTCACGGAGTCGAACCTTTCTTTGGATAGAGAAGTTTTGAAACACTCTTTTAGTAGAATCTTCATGTGGATGGATGGAGTGCTTTGACGCCTATGCTGGAAAAGGAAATATCTTCACGTAGAAACTAGACAAAAGCATTCTCAGAAAGTTCCCTGTGCTTTGTGCATTCAACTCACAGAGTTCTACCTGCCTTTGGATAGAGCAGTTCTGAAACCCTCTTTTTGTAGAATCTGCAAGTGGATATTGGGAGCGCTTTGAGGCCTATGCTGCTAAAGGAAATATGATTGCATAAAAGCTAGATGGAAGCATTCTCAGAAACTCCTTTGTGATGAGTGCATTCAACTCACAGAGTTGAACCTTCCGTTTGATAGACCAGTTTTGAAACACTGTTTTTGTAGTATCCGCAAGTGGATATTTGGAGCTCCTTGAGGCTTATGCTGGAAAAGGAGATATCTTCATATACAAACTAGACAGAAGCATTTTCAGAAACATCTATGTCATGTGGGGATTGAACTCACAGAGTTGAACATTCCTTTTCATGGAGCAGTTCTGCAACACTCTTTTTGAGGAAACTGCCAGTGGATATCTGGTGCCATTGCGGCATCTAGCGGAAAAGGAAATACATGCAGATGAAAACTGGGTAGAATCATTCTGAGAAACTGTTTTCTGATGAGGGCATTCAACTCACAGACTTGAACCTTCGTTTTCAAAGAGCAGTTTTGAAACACTGTTTTCGTAGAATCCGCAAGTGGATATTTGGGGCGCTATGAGTCCTATGCTGGGAAATGAAATCTCTTCAACTAAAAACTAGACAGAAGCCTTCTCAGAAACTTCTTCACGATATGTGCATTTAACTCACAGAGTTGAACCTTTCTTTTCACCGAGCAGTTTTGAAACACACTTTTGGTAATATCTGCAAGTGGATATTTGGAGCGATTTCAGGCCTATGTTAGAAAAGGAAATATCTTCACACAAATACTAGACAGAAGCATTCTCAGAATCTTCTGTGTGATGAGTGCATTCAATTCACAGACTTGAACGTTCCTTTTGACGGAACAGTTTTGGAACACTCCTTTGGCAGGATCTGCAAGAGTTTATTTGGAGCGCTTTGAGGCCTATGTTGGAAAAGGAAATATCCTCACCTAAAAACTAGAGAGAAGCATTCTCAGAAACTTCTTTGTGGTGATTGCATTCTACTCACGGAGTTGAACCTTCCTTCTGATAGAACAGTTTCGAAACACTCTTTTTGTGGAATCTGCAAGTGGATATTTGGAGCGCTTTGAGGCCTATGCTGGGAAATGAAATATCTTCACCTGAAAACTAGACAGAAGCATTCTGAGAAACTTCTTTGTGATGAGTGCATTCAACTCACAGACTTGAACTTTCCTTTTGACAGAACAGTTTTGAAACACTAAGTTTGTAGCATCCGCAAGTGTTTATTCGGAGCACCTTGAGGCCTATGTTGGAAAAGGGAATATCTTCCCATAAAAACTAGAGAGAAGCCTTCTCAGAAACTTCTTTGTGATGAGTGCATTCAACTCACAGAGTTGAACCTACTAATTGACAGAGAAATTTGGAAACACTCTGTTTGTAGAATCTGCAAGTGGATATTTGTTGCGCTTTGAGGCCTATGCTGGAAAAGGAAATATCTTCACATAAAAACTAGACAGAAGCATTCTCAGAAAGTTCCTTGTGCTGAGTGCATTCAACTCACAGACTTGAACCTTCTTTTTGAAAGAGCAGTTTTGAAACACTCTTTTTGTAAAATCTGCAGATGGATATTTGGAGCACTTTGAGGCCTATGCTGGGAAATGGAATATCTTCACCTAAAAACTAGACAGAAGCATTCTCAGAAAGTTCTTCTCGATGCGTGCATTCAACTCACAGAGTTGAACCTGTCTTTTGATAGAGCAGTGTGGAAACACTCTTTTTGTGAAATCTGCAAGTGGATATTTCTAGTGATTTGAGGCCTATGCAAGGAAAAGGAAATATCTTCACACAAAAACTAGACAGCAGCATTCTCAGAAACTTCTTTGTGAGGAGTGCATTCAACTCACACACTTGAACGTTCCTTTTGATAGAAGAGTTTGGAAACACTCCTTCAGTACAATCTGCAAGTGTTTATTCGGAGCGCTTTGGGGCCTATGTTGGAAAAGGAAATATCTCCACATAAAAACTAGACAGCAGCACTCTCACAAACTACTTTGTGATGAGTGAATTCTACTCACAGATTTGAACTTTCCTTTTGATAGAACAGTTCTGAAACACTCCTTTTGTAGAATCTGCAAGTGTTTATTGGGAGCCCTTTGAGGCTTACGCTGGAAAAGGCTATATCTTCACATTAACACTAGACAGCAGCATTGACAGAAACCTCTTTGAGATGAGTGCATTCAACTCACAGACTTGAACGTTCCCTTTGATAGAACAGTTTTGGAACACTCCTTTTGTAGAATCTTCAAGGGTTTATTCGGAGCCCTTTGAGGCTTATGCTGGAAAAGGTTATATCTTCACATAAAAACTAGACAGAAGCTTTCTCAGAAACTTCTTTGTAAACAGTGCATTCAACTCACAGATTTGAACCTACCAATCGATAGAGAAGTTTCGAAACACCCTTTTTATAGGATCTGCAAGTGAATATTTGGAGAGATTTGAGGCCTATGCTTTAAATGGAAACATCTTCACATGAAAACTAGACAGAAGCATTCTCAGAAACGTCTTCGTGATGAGCGCATTCAACTCACAGGCTTGAAGCTTCCTTTTGAAAGAGCAGTTTTGGAACACTCTTCTGTAAGATCTGCAAGTGGATATATGGAGCGCTTTGAGGCCTATGCTGGAAAAGGAAATATCCTCACATAAAAACTGGACAGAAGCATTCTCAGAAACTTCTTTGTGATGTGGGCGTTGAACTCACGGAGTCGAACCTTTCTTTGGATAGAGAAGTTTTGAAACACTCTTTTAGTAGAATCTTCATGTGGATGGATGGAGTGCTTTGACGCCTATGCTGGAAAAGGAAATATCTTCACGTAGAAACTAGACAAAAGCATTCTCAGAAGGTTCCCTGTGCTTTGTGCATTCAACTCACAGAGTTCTACCTGCCTTTGGATAGAGCAGTTCTGAAACCCTCTTTTTGTAGAATCTGCAAGTGGATATTTGGAGCGCTTTGAGGCCTATGCTGCAAAAGGAAATATCATTGCATAAAAGCTAGATGGAAGCATTCCAGAAACTTCTTTGTGATGAGTGCATTCAACTCACAGAGTTGAACCTTCCTTTTGATAGGCCAGTTTTGAAACACTGTTTTTGTAGTATCCGCAAGTGGATATTTGGAGCTCCTTGAGGCTTATGCTGGAAAAGGAGATATCTTCATATACAAACTAGACAGAAGCATTTTCAGAAACATCTATGTCATGTGGGGATTGAACTCACAGAGTTCAACATTCCTTTTCATGGAGCAGTTCTGCAACACTCTTTTTGTGGAAACTGCCAGTGGATATCTGGTGCCATTGCGGCATCTAGCGGAAAAGGAAATACATGCAGATGAAAACTGGGTAGAATCATTCTGAGAAACTGTTTTCTGATGAGGGCATTCAACTCACAGACTTGAACCTTCGTTTTCAAAGAGCAGTTTTGAAACACTGTTTTCGTAGAATCCGCAAGTGGATATTTGGGGCGCTATGAGTCCTATGCTGGGAAATGAAATCTCTTCACCTAAAAACTAGACAGAAGCCTTCTCAGAAACTTCTTCACGATATGTGCATTCAACTCACAGAGTTGAACCTTTCTTTTCACCGAGCAGTTTTGGAACACACTTTTGGTAAAATCTGCAAGTGGATATTTGGAGCGATTTCAGGCCTATGCTAGAAAAGGAAATATCTTCACACAAATACTAGACAGAAGCATTCTCAGAAACTTCTGTGTGATGAGTGCATTCAATTCACAGACTTGAACGTTCCTTTTGACGGAACAGTTTTGAAACAATCCTTTGGCAGGATCTGCAAGAGTTTATTTGGAGCGCTTTGCGGCCTATGTTGGAAAAGGAAATATCCTCACCTAAAAACTAGAGAGAAGCATTCTCAGAAACTTCTTTGTGGTGATTGCATTCTACTCACAGAGTGGAACCTTCCTTCTGATAGAACAGTTTCGAAACACTCTTTTTGTAGAATCTGCAAGTGGATATTTGGAGCGCTTTGAGGCCTATGCTGGGAAATGAAATATCTTCACCTGAAAACTAGACAGAAGCATTCTGAGAAACTTCTTTGTGATGAGTGCATTCAACTCACAGACTTGAACGTTCCTTTTGACAGAACAGTTTTGAAACACTAAGTTTGTAGCATCCGCAAGTGTTTATTCGGAGCACCTTGAGGCCTATGTTGGAAAAGGGAATATCTTCCCATAAAAACTAGAGAGAAGCCTTCTCAGAAACTTCTTTGTGATGAGTGCATTCAATTCACAGAGTTGAACCTACTAATTGACAGAGAAATTTGGAAACACTCTGTTTGTAGAATCTGCAAGTGGATATTTGTTGCGCTTTGAGGCCTATGCTGGAAAAGGAAATATCTTCACATAAAAACTAGGCAGAAGCATTCTCAGAAAGTTCCTTGTGCTGAGTGCATTCAACTCACAGACTTGAACCTTCTTTTTGAAAGAGCAGTTTTGAAACACTCTTTTTGTAAAATCTGCAGATGGATATTTGGAGCACTTTGAGGCCTATGCTGGGAAATGGAATATCTTCACCTAAAAACTAGACAGAAGCATTCTCAGAAAGTTCTTCTCGATGCGTGCATTCAACTCACAGAGTTGAACCTGTCTTTTGATAGAGCAGTGTGGAAACACTCTTTTTGTGAAATCTGCAAGTGGATATTTCCAGCGATTTGAGGCCTATGCAAGGAAAAGGAAATATCTTCACACAAAAACTAGACAGCAGCATTCTCAGAAACTTCTTTGTGAGGAGTGCATTCAACTCACACACTTGAACGTTCCTTTTGATAGAAGAGGTTGGAAACACTCCTTCAGTACAATCTGCAAGTGTTTATTCGGAGCGCTTTGGGGCCTATGTTGGAAAAGGAAATATCTCCACATAAAAACTAGACAGCAGCACTCTCAGAAACTACTTTGTGATGAGTGCATTCTACTCACAGACTTGAACTTTCCTTTTGATAGAACAGTTCTGAAACACTCCTTTTGTAGAATCTGCAAGTGTTTATTGGGAGCCCTTTGAGGCTTACGCTGGAAAAGGATATATCTTCACATTAACACTAGACAGCAGCATTGTCAGAAACCTCTTTGAGATGAGTGCATTCAACTCACAGACTTGAACGTTCCCTTTGATAGAACAGTTTTGGAACACTCCTTTTGTAGAATCTTCAAGGGTTTATTCGGAGCCCTTTGAGGCTTATGCTGGAAAAGGTTATATCTTCACATAAAAACTAGACAGAAGCTTTCTCAGAAACTTCTTTTTAAACAGTGCATTCAACTCACAGATTTGAAACTACCAATCGATAGAGAAGTTTCGAAACACCCTTTTTATAGGATCTGCAAGTGAATATTTGGAGAGATTTGAGGCCTATGCTTTAAATGAAAACATCTTCACATGAAAACTAGACAGAAGCATTCTCAGAAACGTCTTCGTGATGAGTGCATTCAACTCACAGACTTGAAGCTTCCTTTTGAAAGAGAAGTTTTGGAACACTCTTCTGTAAGATCTGCAAGTGGATATATGGAGCGCTTTGAGGCCTATGCTGCAAAAGGAAATATCATTGCATAAATGCTAGATGGAAGCATTCTCAGAAACTTCTTTGTGATGAGTGCATTCAACTCACAGAGTTGAACCTTCCTTTTGATAGTCCAGTTTTGAAACACTGTTTTTGTAGTATCCGCAAGTGGATATTTGGAGCTCCTTGAGGCTTATGCTGGAAAAGGAGATATCTTCATATACAAACTAGACAGAAGCATTTTCAGAAACATCTATGTCATGTGGGGATTGAACTCACAGAGTTGAACATTCCTTTTCATGGAGCAGTTCTGCAACACTCTTTTTGTAGAAACTGCCAGTGTATATCTGGTGCCATTGCAGCATCTAGCGGAAAAGGAAATACATGCAGATGAAAACTGGGTAGAATCATTCTGAGAAACTGTTTTCTGATGAGGGTATTCAACTCACAGACTTGAACCTTCGTTTTCAAAGAGCAGTTTTGAAACACTGTTTTCGTAGAATCCGCAAGTGGATATTTGGGGCGCTATGAGTCCTATGCTGGGAAATGAAACCTCTTCACCTAAAAACTAGACAGAAGCCTTCTCAGAAACTTCTTCACGATATGTGCATTCAACTCACAGAGTTGAACCTTTCTTTTCACCGAGCAGTTTTGGAACACACTTTTGGTAAAATCTGCAAGTGGATATTTGGAGCGATTTCAGGCCTATGCTAGAAAAGGAAATATCTTCACACAAATACTAGACAGAAGCATTCTCAGAAACTTCTGTGTGATGAGTGCCTTCAATTCACAGACTTGAACGTTCCTTTTGACGGAACAGTTTTGAAACACTCCTTTGGCAGGATCTGCAAGTGTTTATTTGGAGCGCTTTGAGGCCTATGTTGGAAAAGGAAATATCCTCACCTAAAAACTAGAGAGAAGCATTCTCAGAACCTTCTTTGTGGTGATTGCATTCTACTCACAGAGTTGAACCTTCCTTTTGATAGAACAGTTTCGAAACACTCTTTTTGTAGAATCTGCATGTGGATATTTGGAGCGCTTTGAGGCCTATGTTGGGAAATGAAATATCTTCACCTGAAAACTAGACAGAAGCATTCTGAGAAACTTCTTTGTGATGAGTGCATTCAACTCACAGACTTGAACGTTCCTTTTGACAGAACAGTTTTGAAACACTAAGTTTCTAGCATCCGCAAGTGTTTATTCGGAGCACCTTGAGGCCTATGTTGGAAAAGGGAATATCTTCCCATAAAAACTAGAGAGAAGCCTTCTCAGAAACTTCTTTGTGATGAGTGCATTCAACTCACAGAGTTGAACCTACTAATTGACAGAGAAGTTTGGAAACACTCTGTTTGTAGAATCTGCAAGTGGATATTTGTTGCGCTTTGAGGCCTATGCTGGAAAAGGAAATATCTTCACATAAAAAGTAGACAGAAGCATTCTCAGAAAGTTCCTTGTGCTGAGCGCATTCAACTCACAGACTTGAACCTTCTTTTTGAAAGAGCAGTTTTGAAACACTCTTTTTGTAAAATCTGCAGATGGATATTTGGAGCACTTTGAGGCCTCTGCTGGGAAATGGAATATCTTCACCTAAAAACTAGACAGAAGCATTCTCAGAAACTTCTGTGTGATGAGTGCATTCAACTCACAGACTTGAACCTTCCTTTTGATACAACAGTTTTGAAACACTCCTTTTGTAGAATCTGCAAGTGTTTATTTGGAGCGCTTGGAGGCCTATGCTGGAAAAGGAAATGTCTTCAAATAACAACTACACAGAAGCATTCTCAGAAACTTCTTTGTGATGAGTGCATTCAACTCACAGACTTGAACCTTCCTTTTGAAAGAGCAGTTTTGAAACACTCTTTTTGTAGAATCTGCAAGTGGATATTTGGAGCGCTTTGAGGCCTATGCTGGGAAATGAAATATCTTCTCCTAAAAACTAGACAGAAGCATTCTCAGAAACTTCTGTGTGATGAGTGCATTCAACTCACAGACTTGAACATTGCTTTTGATAGAGCAGTTTGGAAACACTCCTTTTGTAAAATCTGCAAGTGTTTATTTGGAGCGCTTTGAGGCCTATCCTGGAAAAGGAAATATCTTCACATAATAACTAGACAGAAGCATTCTCAGAAACTTCTTTGTGATGAGTGCATTCTACTCACAGAGTTGAACCTTCTTTGTGATAGAAGAGTTTTCAAACTCTCTTTTTGTAGAATCTGCAAGTGCACATTTGGAACTGTTGGAGGCCAACGCTGGAAAAATGAAACATCCTCACATAGAAACTAGACAGAAGCATTCTCAGAAACTTGCTTGTGACGAGTGCATTCAACTCACAGAGTTGAACCTTTCTTTTGAAAGAGCAGTTTTGGAACACTCATATTGTAGAATCTGCTAGTGTATATTTGGAGCGCTGTGAGGCCTATGCTGGGAAATGAAATACCTTCACCTAAAAACTAGACGGAAGCATTCTCAGAAACCTCTGTGTGATGAGTGCATTCAACTCACAGACTTGAACGTTCCTTTGATACAACAGTTTTGAAACACTCCTTTTGTAGAATCTGCAAGTCTTTATTTCGAGCGCTTGGAGGCCTATGCTGGAAAAGGAAATGTCTTCAAATAACAACTACACAGAAGCATTCTCAGAAACTTCTTTGTGATGAGTGCATTCAACTCACAGACTTGAACCTTCCTTTTGAAAGAGCAGTTTTGAAACACTCTTTTTGTAGAATCTGCAAGTGGATATTTGGAGCGCTTTGAGGCCTATGCTGGGAAATGAAATATCTTCTCCTAAAAACTAGACAGAAGCATTCTCAGAAACTTCTGTGTGATGAGTGCATTCAACTCACAGACTTGAACATTGCTTTTGATAGAGCAGTTTGGAAACACTCCTTTTGTAAAATCTGCAAGTGTTTATTTGGAGCGCTTTGAGGCCTATCCTGGAAAAGGAAATATCTTCACATAATAACTAGACAGAAGCATTCTCAGAAACTTCTTTGTGATGAGTGCATTCTACTCACAGAGTTGATCCTTCTTTGTGATAGAAGAGTTTTCAAACTCTCTTTTTGTAGAATCTGCAAGTGCACATTTGGAACTGTTGGAGGCCAACGCTGGAAAAGGAAACGTCCTCACATAGAAACTAGACAGAAGCATTCTCAGAAACTTGCTTGCGACGAGTGCATTCAACTCACAGACTTGAACCTTTCTTTTGAAAGAGCAGTTTTGGAACACTCTTTTTGTAGAATCTGCTAGTGTATATTTGGAGCGCTGTGAGGCCTATGCTGGGAAATGAAATATCTTCACCTAAAAACTAGATGGAAACATTCTCCGGAACTTCTGTGTGATGAGTGCATTCAACTCACAGACTTGAACGTTCCTTTTGATAGAACAGTTTTGAAACACTCCTTTTGTAGAATCTGCAAGTGTTTATTTGGAGCGCTTGGAGGCCTATGCTGGAAAAGGAAATGTCTTCAAATAACAACTACACAGAAGCATTCTCAGAAACTTCTTTGTGATGAGTGCATTCAACTCACAGACTTGAACCTTCCTTTTGAAAGAGCAGTTTTGAAACACTCTTTTTGTAGAATCTGCAAGTGGATATTTGGAGCGCTTTGAGGCCTATGCTGTGAAATGAAATATCTTCTCCTAAATCTAGACAGAAGCATTCTCAGAAACTTCTGTGTGATGAGTGCATTCAACTCACAGACTTGAACATTGCTTTTGATAGAGCAGTTTGGAAACACTCCTTTTGTAAAATCTGCAAGTGTTTATTTGGAGCGCTTTGAGGCCTATCCTGGAAAAGGAAATATCTTCACATAATAACTAGACAGAAGCATTCTCAGAAACTTCTTTGTGATGAGTGCATTCTACTCACAGAGTTGATCCTTCTTTGTGATAGAAGAGTTTTCAAACTCTCTTTTTGTAGAATCTGCAAGTGCACATTTGGAACTGTTGGAGGCCAACGCTGGAAAAGGAAACGTCCTCACATAGAAACTAGACAGAAGCATTCTCAGAAACTTGCTTGCGACGAGTGCATTCAACTCACAGACTTGAACCTTTCTTTTGAAAGAGCAGTTTTGGAACACTCTTTTTGTAGAATCTGCTAGTGTATATTTGGAGCGCTGTGAGGCCTATGCTGGGAAATGAAATATCTTCACCTAAAAACTAGATGGAAACATTCTCCGGAACTTCTGTGTGATGAGTGCATTCAACTCACAGACTTGAACGTTCCTTTTGATAGAACAGTTTTGAAACACTCCTTTTGTAGAATCTGCAAGTGTTTATTTGGAGCGCTTGGAGGCCTATGCTGGAAAAGGAAATGTCTTCAAATAACAACTACACAGAAGCATTCTCAGAAACTTCTTTGTGATGAGTGCATTCAACTCACAGACTTGAACCTTCCTTTTGAAAGAGCAGTTTTGAAACACTCTTTTTGTAGAATCTGCAAGTGGATATTTGGAGCGCTTTGAGGCCTATGCTGTGAAATGAAATATCTTCTCCTAAATCTAGACAGAAGCATTCTCAGAAACTTCTGTGTGATGAGTGCATTCAACTCACAGACTTGAACATTGCTTTTGATAGAGCAGTTTGGAAACACTCCTTTTGTAAAATCTGCAAGTGTTTATTTGGAGCGCTTTGAGGCCTATCCTGGAAAAGGAAATATCTTCACATAATAACTAGACAGAAGCATTCTCAGAAACTTCTTTGTGATGAGTGCATTCTACTCACAGAGTTGATCCTTCTTTGTGATAGAAGTGTTTTCAAACTCTCTTTTTGTAGAATCTGCAAGTGCACATTTGGAACTGTTGGAGGCCAACGCTGGAGAAGGAAACATCCTCACATAGAAACTAGACAGAAGCATTCTCAGAAACTTGCTTGTGACGAGTGCATTCAACTCACAGACTTGAACCTTTCTTTTGAAAGAGCAGTTTTGGAACACTCTTTTTGTAGAATCTGCTAGTGTATATTTGGAGCGCTGTGAGGCCTATGCTGGGAAATGAAATATCTTCACCTAAAAACTAGACGGAAGCATTCTCAGAAACTTCTGTGTGATGAGTGCATTCAACTCACAGACTTGAACGTTCCTTTTGATAGAACAGTTTTGAAACACTCCTTTTGTAGAATCTGCAAGTGTTTATTTCGAGCGCTTGGAGGCCTATGCTGGAAAAGGAAATGTCTTCAAATAACAACTACACAGAAGCATTCTCAGAAACTTCTTTGTGATGAGTGCATTCAACGCACAGACTTGAACCTTCCTTTTAAAAGAGCAGTTTTGAAACACTCTTTTTGTAGAATCTGCAGGTGGATATTTGGAGCGATTTGAGGCCTATGCTGGGAAATGAAATATCTTCTCCTAAAAACTAGACAGAAGCATTCTCAGAAACTTCTGTGTGATGAGTGCATTCAACTCACAGACTTGAACATTGCTTTTGATAGAGCAGTTTGGAAACACTCCTTTTGTAAAATCTGCAAGTGTTTATTTGGAGCGCTTTGAGGCCTATCCTGGAAAAGGAAATATCTTCACATAATAACTAGACAGAAGCATTCTCAGAAACTTCTTTGTGATGAGTGCATTCTACTCACAGAGTTGAACCTTCTTTGTGATAGAAGAGTTTTCAAACTCTCTTTTTGTAGAATCTGCAAGTGCACATTTGGAACTGTTGGAGGCCAACGCTGGAAAAATGAAACATCCTCACATAGAAACTAGACAGAAGCATTCTCAGAAACTTGCTTGTGACGAGTGCATTCAACTCACAGACTTGAACCTTTCTTTTGAAAGAGCAGTTTTGGAACACTCATTTTGTAGAATCTGCTAGTGTATATTTGGAGCGCTGTGAGGCCTATGCCGGGAAATGAAATACCTTCACCTAAAAACTAGACGAAAGCATTCTCAGAAACCTCTGTGTGATGAGTGCATTCAGCTCACAGACTTGAACGTTCCTTTGATACAACAGTTTTGAAACACTCCTTTTGTAGAATCTGCAAGTCTTTATTTCGAGCGCTTGGAGGCCTATGCTGGAAAAGGAAATGTCTTCAAATAACAACTACACAGAAGCATTCTCAGAAACTTCTTTTTGACGAGTGCATTCAACCCACAGACTTGAACCTTCCTTTTGAAAGAACAGTTTTGAAACACTCTTTTTGTAGAATCTGCAAGTGGATATTTGGAGCGCTTTGAGGCCTATGCTGGGAAATGAAATATCTTCTCCTAAAAACTAGACAGAAGCATTCTCAGAAACTTCTGTGTGATGAGTGCATTCAACTCACAGACTTGAACATTGCTTTTGATAGAGCAGTTTGGAAACACTCCTTTTGTAAAATCTGCAAGTGTTTATTTGGAGCGCTTTGAGGCCTATCCTGGAATAGGAAATATCTTCACATAATAACTAGACAGAAGCATTCTCAGAAACTTCTTTGTGATGAGGGCATTCTACTCACAGAATTGATCCTTCTTTGTGATAGAAGAGTTTTCAAACTCTCTTTTTGTAGAATCTGCAAGTGCACATTTGGAACTGTTGGAGGCCAACGCTGGAAAAGGAAACGTCCTCACATAGAAACTAGACAGAAGCATTCTCAGAAACTTGCTTGTGACGAGTGCATTCAACTCACAGACTTGAACCTTTCTTTTGAAAGAGCAGTTTTGGAACACTCTTTTTGTAGAATCTGCTAGTGTATATTTGGAGCGCTGTGAGGCCTATGCTGGGAAATGAAATATCTTCACCTAAAAACTAGACGGAAACATTCTCCGAAACTTCTGTGTGATGAGTGCATTCAACTCACAGACTTGAACGTTCCTTTTGATAGAACAGTTTTGAAACACTCCTTTTGTAGAATCTGCAAGTGTTTATTTGGAGCGCTTGGAGGCCTATGCTGGAAAAGGAAATGTCTTCAAATAACAACTACACAGAAGCATTCTCAGAAACTTCTTTGTGATGAGTGCATTCAACTCACAGACTTGAACCTTCCTTTTGAAAGAGCAGTTTTGAAACACTCTTTTTGTAGAATCTGCAAGTGGATATTTGGAGCGCTTTGAGGCCTAAGCTGTGAAATGAAATATCTTCTCCTAAATCTAGACAGAAGCATTCTCAGAAACTTCTGTGTGATGAGTGCATTCAACTCACAGACTTGAACATTGCTTTTGATAGAGCAGTTTGGAAACACTCCTTTTGTAAAATCTGCAAGTGTTTATTTGGAGCGCTTTGAGGCCTATCCTGGAAAAGGAAATATCTTCACATAATAACTAGACAGAAGCATTCTCAGAAACTTCTTTCTGATGAGTGCATTCTACTCACAGAGTTGATCCTTCTTTGTGATAGAAGTGTTTTCAAACTCTCTTTTTGTAGAATCTGCAAGTGCACATTTAGAACTGTTGGAGGCCAACGCTGGAAAAGGAAACATCCTCACATAGAAACTAGACAGAAGCATTCTCAGAAACTTGCTTGTGACTAGTGCATTCAACTCACAGACTTGAACCTTTCTTTTGAAAGAGCAGTTTTGGAACACTCTTTTTTTAGAATCTGCTAGTGTATATTTGGAGCGCTGTGAGGCCTATGCTGGGAAATGAAATATCTTCACCTAAAAACTAGACGGAAGCATTCTCAGAAACTTCTGTGTGATGAGTGCATTCAACTCACAGACTTGAACGTTCCTTTTGATAGAACAGTTTTGAAACACTCCTTTTGTAGAATCTGCAAGTGTTTATTTCGAGCGCTTGGAGGCCTATGCTGGAAAAGGAAATGTCTTCAAATAACAACTACACAGAAGCATTCTCAGAAACCTCTTTGTGATGAGTGCATTCAACGCACAGACTTGAACCTTCCTTTTGAAAGAGCAGTTTTGAAACACTCTTTTTGTAGAATCTGCAGGTGGATATTTGGAGCGATTTGAGGCCTATGCTGGGAAATGAAATATCTTCTCCTAAAAACTAGACAGAAGCATTCTCAGAAACTTCTGTGTGATGAGTGCATTCAACTCACAGACTTGAACACTGCTTTTGATAGAGCGGTTTGGAAACACTCCTTTTGTAAAATCTGCAAGTGTTTATTTGGAGCGCTTTGAGGCCTATCCTGGAAAAGGAAATATCTTCACATAATAACTAGACAGAAGCATTCTCAGAAACTTCTTTGTGATGAGTGCATTCTACTCACAGAGTTGAACCGTCTTTGTGATGGAAGAGTTTTCAAACTCTCTTTTTGTAGAATCTTCAAGTGCACATTTGGAACTGTTGGAGGCCAACGCTGGAAAAGGAAACATCCTCACATAGAAACTAGACAGAAGCATTCTCAGAAACTTGCTTGTGACGAGTGCATTCAACTCACAGACTTGAACCTTTCTTTTGAAAGAGAAGTTTTGGAACACTCTTTTTGTAGAATCTGCTAGTGTATATTTGGAGCGCTGTGAGGCCTATGCTGGGAAATTAAATATCTTCACCTAAAAACTAGACGGAAGCATTCTCAGAAACCTCTGTGTGATGAGTGCATTCAACTCACAGACTTGAACGTTCCTTTCGATACAACAGTTTTGAAACACTCCTTTTGTAGAATCTGCAAGTCTTTATTTCGAGCGCTTGGAGGCCTATGCTGGAAAAGGAAATGTCTTCAAATAACAACTACACAGAAGCATTCTCAGAAACTTCTTTGTGATGAGCGCCTTCAACTCACAGACTTGAACCTTCCTTTTGAAAGAGCAGCTTTGAAACACTCTTTTTGTAGAATCTGCAAGTGGATATTTGGAGCGCTTTGAGGCCTATGCTGGGAAATGAAATATCTTCTCCTAAAAACTAGACAGAAGCATTCTCAGAAACTTCTGTGTGATGAGTGCATTCAACTCACAGACTTGAACATTGCTTTTGATAGAGCAGTTTGGAAACACTCCTTTTGTAAAATCTGCAAGTGTTTATTTGGAGCGCTTTGAGGCCTATCCTGGAAAAGGAAATATCTTCACATAATAACTAGACAGAAGCATTCTCAGAAACTTCTTTGTGATGAGTGCATTCTACTCACAGAGTTGAACCTTCTTTGTGATAGAAGAGTTTTCAAACTCTCTTTTTGTAGAATCTGCAAGTGCACATTTGGAACTGTTGGAGGCCAACGCTGGAAAAGGAAACATCCTCACATAGAAATTAGACAGAAGCATTCTCAGAAACTTGCTTGTGACGAGTGCATTCAACTCACAGACTTGAACCTTTCTTTTGAAAGAGCAGTTTTGGAACACTCTTTTTGTAGAATCTGCTAGTGTGTATTTGGAGCGCTGTGAGGCCTATGCTGGGAAATGAAATATCTTCACCTAAAAACTAGACGGAAGCATTCTCAGAAACTTCTGTTTGACGAGTGCATTCAACTCACAGACTTGAACTTTCGTTTTGATAGAACAGTTTTGAAACACTCCTTTTGTAGAATCTGCAAGTGTTTATTTCGTGTGCTTGGAGGCATATGCTGGAAAAGGAAATGTCTTCAAATAACAACTACACAGAAGCATTCTCAGAAACTTCTTTGTGATGAGTGCATTCAACTCACAGACTTGAACCTTCCTTTTGAAAGAGCAGTTTTGAAACACTCTTTTTGTAGAATCTGCAAGTGGATATTTGGAGCGCTTTGAGGCCTATGCTGGGATATGAATTATCTTCTCCAAAAAACTAGACAGAAGCATTCTCAGAAACTTCTGTGTGATGAGTGCATTCAACTCACAGACTTGAACATTGCTTTTGATAGAGCATTTTGGAAACACTCCTTTTGTAAAATCTGCAAGTGTTTATTTGGAGCGCTTTGAGGCCTATCCTGGAAAAGGAAATATGGTCAAATAATAACTAGACAGAAGCATTCTCAGAAACGTCTTTGTGATGAGTGCATTCTACTCACAGAGTTGAACCTTCTTTGTGATAGAAGAGTTTTCAAACTCTCTTTTTGTAGAATCTGCAAGTGCACATTTGGAACTGTTGGAGGCCAACGCTGGAAAAGGAAACATCCTCACATAGAAATTAGACAGAAGCATTCTCAGAAACTTGCTTGTGACGAGTGCATTCAACTCACAGACTTGAACCTTTCTTTTGAAAGAGCAGTTTTGGAACACTCTTTTTGTAGAATCTGCTAGTGTATATTTGGAGCGCTGTGAGGCCTATGCTGGGAAATGAAATATCTTCACCTAAAAAGTAGACGGAAACATTCTCCGAAACTTCTGTGTGATGAGTGCATTCAACTCACAGACTTGAACGTTCCTTTTGATAGAACAGTTTTGAAACACTCCTTTTGTAGAATTTGCAAGTGTTTATTTGGAGCGCTTGGAGGCCTATGCTGGAAAAGGGAATGTCTTCAAATAACAACTACACAGAAGCATTCTCAGAAACTTCTTTGTGATGAGTGCATTCAACTCACAGACTTGAACCTTCCTTTTGAAAGAGCAGCTTTGAAACACTCTTTTTGTAGAATCTGCAAGTGGATATTTGGAGTGCTTTGAGGCCTATGCTGTGAAATGAAATATCTTCTCCTAAAAACTAGACAGAAGCATTCTCAGAAACTTCTGTGTGATGAGTGCATTCAACTCACAGACTTGAACATTGCTTTTGATAGAGCAGTTTGGAAACACTCCTTTTGTAAAATCTGCAAGTGTTTATTTGGAGCGCTTTGAGGCCTATCCTGGAAAACGAAATCTCTTCACATAATAACTAGACAGAAGCATTCTCAGAAACTTCTTTGTGATGAGAGCATTCTACTCACAGAGTTCATCCTTCTTTGTGATAGAAGAGTTTTCAAACTCTCTTTTTGTAGAATCTGCAAGTGCACATTTGGAACTGTTGGAGGCCAACGCTGGAAAAGGAAACATCCTCACATAGAAACTAGAGAGAAGCATTCTCAGAAACTTGCTTGTGACGAGTGCATTCAACTCACAGACTTGAACCATTCTTTTGAAAGAGCAGTTTTGGAACACTCTTTTTGTAGAATCTGCTAGTGTATATTTGGAGCGCTGTGAGGCCTATGCTGGGAAATGAAATATCTTCACCTAAAAACTAGACGGAAGCATTCTCAGAAACTTCTGTGTGATGAGTGCATTCAACTCACAGACTTGAACGTTCCTTTTGATAGAACAGTTTTGAAACACTCCTTTTGTAGAATCTGCAAGTGTTTATTTGGAGCGCTTGGAGGCCTATGCTGGAAAAGGAAATGTCTTCAAATAACAACTACACAGAAGCATTCTCAGAAACTTCTTTGTGATGAGTGCATTCAACTCACAGACTTGAACCTTCCTTTTGAAAGAGGAGTTTTGAAACACTCTTTTTGTAGGATCTGCAAGTGTATATTTGGAGCGCTTTGAGGCCTATGCTGGAAAATGAAATATCTTCTCCTAAAAACTAGACAGAAGCATTCTCAGAAACTTCTGTGTGATGAGTGCATTCAACTCACAGACTTGAACATTGCTTTTGATAGAGCAGTTTGGAAACACTCCTTTTGTAAAATCTGCAAGTGTTTATTTGGAGCGCTTTGAGGCCTATCCTGGAAAAGGAAATATCTTCACATAATAACTAGACAGAAGCATTCTCAGAAACTTCTTTGTGATGAGTGCATTCTACTCACAGAGTTGATCCTTCTTTGTGATAGAAGAGTTTTCAAACTCTCTTTCTGTAGAATCTGCAAGTGCACATTTGGAACTGTTGGAGGCCAACGCTGGAAAAGGAAGCATCCTCACATAGAAACTAGACAGAAGCATTCTCAGAAACTTGCTTGTGACGAGTGCATTCAACTCACAGACTTGAAACTTTCTTTTGAAAGAGCAGTTTTGGAACACTGTTTTTGTAGAATCTGCTAGTGTCTATTTGGCGCGCTGTGAGGCCTATGCTGGGAAATGAAATATCTTCACCTAAAAACTAGACGGAAGCATTCTCAGAAACTTCTGTGTGATGAGTGCATTCAACTCACAGACTTGAACGTTCCTTTTGATACAACAGTTTTGAAACACTCCTTTTGTAGAATCTGCAAGTGTTTATCTGGAGCGCTTGGAGGACTATGCTGGAAAAGGAATTGTCTTCAAATAACAACTACACAGAAGCATTCTCAGAAACTTCTTTGTGATGAGTGCCTTCAACTCACAGACTTGAACCTTCCTTTTGAAAGAGCAGTTTTGAAACACTCTTTTTGTAGAATCTGCAAGTGGATATTTGGAGCGCTTTGAGGCCTATGCTGGGAAATGAAATATCTTCTCCTAAAAACTAGACAGAAGCATTCTCAGAAACTTCTGTGCGATGAGTGCATTCAACTCACAGACTTGAACACTGCTTTTGATAGAGCGGTTTGGAAACACTCCTTTTGTAAAATCTGCAAGTGTTTATTTGGAGCGCTTTGAGGCCTATCCTGGAAAAGGAAATATCTTCACATAATAACTAGACAGAAGCATTCTCAGAAACTTCTTTGTGATGAGTGCATTCTACTCACAGAGTTGAACCTTCTTTGTGATAGAAGAGTTTTCAAACTCTCTTTTTGTAGAATCTGCAAGTGCACATTTGGAACTGTTGGAGGCCAACGCTGGAAAAGGAAACATCCTCACATAGAAACTAGACAGAAGCATTCTCAGAAACTTGCTTGTGACGATTGCATTCAACTCACAGAGTTGAACCTTTCTTTTGAAGGAGCAGTTTTGGAACACTGTTTTTGTAGAATCTGCTAGTGTATATTTGGAGCGCTGTGAGGCCTATGCTGGGAAATGAAATATCTTCACCTAAAAACTAGACGGAAGCATTCTCAGAAACCTCTGTGTGATGAGTGCATTCAACTCACAGACTTGAACGTTCCTTTTGATACAACAGTTTTGAAACACTCCTTTTGTAGAATCTGCAAGTCTTTATTTCGAGCGCTTGGAGGCCTATGCTGGAAAAGGAAATGTCTTCAAATAACAACTACACAGAAGCATTCTCAGAAACTTCTTTGTGATGAGCGCATTCAACTCACAGACTTGAACCTTCCTTTTGAAACAGCAGCTTTGAAACTCTCTTTTTGTAGAATCTGCAAGTGGATATTTGGAGCGCTTTGAGGCCTATGCTGGGAAATGAAATATCTTCTCCTAAAAACTAGACAGAAGCATTCTCTGAAACTTCTGTGTGATGAGTGCATTCAACTCACAGACTTGAACATTGCTTTTGATAGAGCAGTTTGGAAACACTCCTTTTGTAAAATCTGCAAGTGATTATTTGGAGCGCTTTGAGAACTATCCTGGAAAAGGAAATATCGTCACATAATAACTAGACAGAAGCATTCTCAGAAACTTCTTTGTGATGAGTGCATTCTACTCACAGAGTTGAACCTTCTTTGTGATAGAAGAGTTTTCAATTTATCTTTCTGTAGAATCTGCAAGTGCACATTTGGAACTGTTGGAGGCCAACGCTGGAAAAGGAATCATCCTCACATAGAAACTAGACAGAAGCATTCTCAGAAACTTGCTTGTGACGAGTGCATTCAACTCACAGACTTGAACCTTTCTTTTGAAAGAGCAGTTTTGGAACACTCTTTTTGTAGAATCTGCTAGTGTATATTTGGAGCGCTGTGAGGCCTATGCTGGGAAATGAAATATCTTCACCTAAAAACTAGACGGAAGCGTTCTCAGAAACTTCTGTGTGATGAGTGCATTCAACTCACAGACTTGAACGTTCCTTTTGATAGAACAGTTTTGAAACACTCCTTTTGTAGAATCTGCAAGTGTTTATTTGGAGCGCTTGGAGGCCTATGCTGGAAAAGGAAATGTCTTCAAATAACAACTACACAGAAGCATTCTCAGAAACTTCTTTGTGATGAGTGCATTCAACTCACAGACTTGAACCTTCCTTTTGAAAGAGCAGTTTTGAAACACTCTTTTTGTAGAATCTGCAAGTGGATATTTGGAGCGCTTTGAGGCCTGTGCTGGGAAATGAAATATCTTCTCCTAAAAACTAGACAGAAGCATTCTCAGAAACTTCTGTGTGATGAGTGCATTCAACTCACAGACTTGAACATTGCTTTTGATAGAGCAGTTTGGAAACACTCCTTTTGTAAAATCTGCAAGTGTTTATTTGGAGCGCTTTGAGGCCTATCCTGGAAAAGGAAATATCTTCACATAATAACTAGACAGAAGCATTCTCAGAAACTTCTTTGTGATGAGTGCATTCTACTCACAGAGTTGATCCTTCTTTGTGATAGAAGAGTTTTCAAACTCTCTTTTTGTAGAATCTGCAAGTGCACATTTGGAACTGTTGGAGGCCAACGCTGGAAAAGGAAACATCCTCACATAGAAACTAGACAGAAGCATTCTCAGAAACTTGCTTGTGACGAGTGCATTCAACTCACAGACTTGAACCTTTCTTTTGAAAGAGAAGTTTTGGAACACTCTTTTTGTAGAATCTGCTAGTGTCTATTTGGAGCGCTGTGAGGCCTATGCTGGGAAATGAAATATCTTCACCTAAAAACTAGACGGAAGCATTCTCCGAAACTTCTGTGTGATGAGTGCATTCAACTCACAGACTTGAACGTTCCTTTTGATACAACAGTTTTGAAACACTCCTTTTGTAGAATCTGCAAGTGTTTATCTGGAGCGCTTGGAGGACAATGCTGGAAAAGGAAATGTCTTCAAATAACAACTACACAGAAGCATTCTCAGAAACTTCTTTGTGATGAGTGCATTCAACTCACAGACTTGAACCTTCCTTTTGAAAGAGCAGTTTTGAAACACTCTTTTTGTAGAATCTGCAAGTGGATATTTGGAGCTCTTTGAGGCCTATGCTGGGAAATGAAATATCTTCTCCTAAAAACTAGACAGAAGCATTCTCAGAAACTTCTGTGTGATGAGTGCATTCAACTCACAGACTTGAACACTGCTTTTGATAGAGCAGTTTGGAAACACTCCTTTTGTAAAATCTGCAAGTGTTTATTTGGAGCGCTTTGAGGCCTATCCTGGAAAAGGAAATATCTTCACATAATAACTAGACAGAAGCATTCTCAGAAACTTCTTTGTGATGAGTGCATTCAACTCACAGACTTGAACCTTCCTTTTGAAAGAGCAGTTTTGAAACACTCTTTTTGTAGAATCTGCAAGTGGATATTTGGAGCGCTTTGAGGCCTATGCTGGGAAATGAAATATCTTCTCCTAAAAACTAGACAGAAGCATTCTCAGAAACTTCTGTGTGATGAGTGCATTCAACTCACAGACTTGAACATTGCTTTTGATAGAGCAGTTTGGAAACACTCCTTTTGTAAAATCTGCAAGTGTTTATTTGCAGCGCTTTGAGGCCTATCCTGGAAAAGGAAATATCTTCACATAATAACTAGACAGAAGCATTCTCAGAAACTTCTTTGTGATGAGTGCATTCTACTCACAGAGTTGATCATTCTTTGTGATAGAAGAGTTTTCAAACTCTCTTTTTGTAGAATCTGCAAGTGCACATTTGGAACTGTTGGAGGCCAACGCTGGAAAAGGAAACATCCTCACATAGAAACTAGACAGAAGCATTCTCAGAAACTTGCTTGTGACGAGTGCATTCAACTCACAGACTTGAACCTTTCTTTTGAAAGAGCAGTTTTGGAACACTCTTTTTGTAGAATCTGCTAGTGTCTATTTGGAGCGCTGTGAGGCCTATGCTGGGAAATGAAATATCTTCACCAAAAAACTAGACGGAAGCATTCTCAGAAACTTCTGTGTGATGAGTGCATTCAACTCACAGACTTGAACGTTCCTTTTGATACAACAGTTTTGAAACACTCCTTTTGTAGAATCTGCAAGTGTTTATCTGGAGCGCTTGGAGGACAATGCTGGAAAAGGAAATGTCTTCAAATAACAACTACACAGAAGCATTCTCAGAAACTTCTTTGTGATGAGTGCATTCAACTCACAGACTTGAACCTTCCTTTTGAAAGAGCAGTTTTGAAACACTCTTTTTGTAGAATCTGCAAGTGGATATTTGGAGCGCTTTGAGGCCTATGCTGGGAAATGAAATATCTTCTCCTAAAAACTAGACAGAAGCATTCTCAGAAACTTCTGTGTGATGAGTGCATTCAACTCACAGACTTGAACACTGCTTTTGATAGAGCAGTTTGGAGACACTCCTTTTGTAAAATCTGCATGTGTTTATTTGGAGCGCTTTGAGGCCTATCCTGGAAAAGGAAATATCTTCACATAATAACTAGACAGAAGCATTCTCAGAAACTTCTTTGTGATGAGTGCATTCTACTCACAGAGTTGATCCTTCTTTGTGATAGAAGAGTTTTCAAACTCTCTTTTTGTAGAATCTGCAAGTGCACATTTGGAACTGTTGGAGGCCAACGCTGGAAAAGGAAACATCCTCACATAGAAACTAGACAGAAGCATTCTCAGAAACTTGCTTGTGACGAGTGCATTCAACTCACAGACTTGAACTTTTCTTTTGAAAGAGCAGTTTTGGAACACTCTTTTTGTAGAATCTGCTAGTGTATATTTGGAGCGCTGTGAGGCCTATGCTGGGAAATGAAATATCTTCACCTAAAAACTAGACGGAAGCATTCTCAGAAACTTCTGTGTGATGAGTGCATTCAACTCACAGACTTGAACGTTCCTTTTGATAGAACAGTTTTGAAACACTCCTTTTGTAGAATCTGCAAGTGTTTATTTGGAGCGCTTGGAGGCCTATGCTGGAAAAGGAAATGTCTTCAAATAACAACTACACAGAAGCATTCTCAGAAACTTCTTTGTGACGAGTGCATTCAACTCACAGACTTGAACCTTTCTCTTGAAAGAGCAGTTTTGAAACACTCTTTTTGTAGAATCTGCTAGTGGATATTTGGAGCGCTGTGAGGCCTATGCTGGGAAATGAAATATCTTCTCCTAAAAACTAGACAGAAGCATTCTCAGAAACTTCTGTGTGATGAGTGCATTCAACTCACAGACTTGAACATTGCTTTTGATAGAGCAGTTTTGAAACACTCCTTTTGTAGAATCTGCAAGTGTTTATCTGGAGCGCTTGGAGGACTATGCTGGAAAAGGAAATATCTTCAAATAACAACTACACAGAAGCATTCTCAGAAACTTCTTTGTGATGAGTGCATTCAACTCACAGACTTGAACCTTCCTTTTGAAAGAGCAGTTTTGAAACACTCTTTTTGTAGAATCTGCAAGTGGATATTTGGAGCGCTTTGAGGCCTATGCTGGGAAATGAAATATCTTCTCCTAAAAACTATACAGAAGCATTCTCAGAAACTTCTGTGTGATGAGTGCATTCAACTCACAGACTTGAACACTGCTTTTGATAGAGCAGTTTGGAAACACTCCTTTTGTAAAATCTGCATGTGTTTATTTGGAGCGCTTTGAGGCCTATCCTGGAAAAGGAAATATCTTCACATAATAACTAGACAGAAGCATTCTCAGAAACTTCTTTGTGATGAGTGCATTCTACTCACAGAGTTGAACCTTCTTTGTGATAGAAGAGTTTTCAAACTCTCTTTTTGTAGAATCTGCAAGTGCACATTTGGAACTGTTGGAGGCCAACGCTGGAAAAGGAAACATCCTCACATAGAAACTAGACAGAAGCATTCTCAGAAACTTGCTTGTGACGAGTGCTTTCAACTCACAGACTTGAACCTTTCTTTTGAAAGAGCAGTTTTGGAACACTCTTTTTGTAGAATCTGCTAGTGTATATTTGGAGCGCTGTGAGGCCTATGCTGGGAAATGAAATATCTTCACCTAAAAACTAGACGGAAGCATTCTCCGAAACTTCTGTTTGATGAGTGCATTCAACTCACAGACTTGAACGTTCCTTTTGATAGAACAGTTTTGAAACACTCCTTTTGTAGGATCTGCAAGTCTTTATTTCGAGCGCTTGGAGGCCTATGCTGGAAAAGGAAATGTCTTCAAATAACAACTACACAGAAGCATTCTCAGAAACTTCTTTGTGATGAGTGCATTCAACTCACAGACTTGAACCTTCCTTTTGAAAGAGTAGTTTTGAAACACTCTTTTTGTAGAATCTGCAAGTGGATATTTGGAGCGCTTTGAGGCCTATGCTGGGAAATGAAATATCTTCTCCTAAAAACTAGACAGAAGCATTCTCAGAAACTTCTGTGTGATGTGTGCATTCAACTCACAGACTTGAACATTGCTTTTGATAGAGCAGTTTGGAAACACTCCTTTTGTAAAATCTGCAAGTGTTTATTTGGAGCGCTTTGAGGCCTATCCTGGA
Source organism: Pongo pygmaeus (assembly GCF_028885625.2). Classification (NCBI taxonomy): domain Eukaryota; kingdom Metazoa; phylum Chordata; class Mammalia; order Primates; family Hominidae; genus Pongo; species Pongo pygmaeus. The sequence goes on from NC_072392.2 coordinate 42,791,095, forward strand.
AAAGGAAATATCTTCACATAATAACTAGACAGAAGCATTCTCAGAAACTTCTTTGTGATGAGTGCATTCTACTCACAGAGTTGATCCTTCTTTGTGATAGAAGAGTTTTCAAACTCTCTTTTTGTAAAATCTGCAAGTGCACATTTGGAACTGTTGGAGGCCAACGCTGGAAAAGGAAACATCCTCACATAGAAACTAGACAGAAGCATACTCAGAAACTTGCTTGTGACGAGTGCATTCAACTCAGAGACTTGAACCTTTCTTTTGAAAGAGCAGTTTTGGAACACTCTTTTTGTAGAATCTGCTAGTGTATATTTGGAGCGCTGTGAGGCCTATGCTGGGAAATGAAATATCTTCACCTAAAAACTAGACGGAAACATTCTCCGAAACTTCTGTGTGATGAGTGCATTCAACTCACAGACTTGAACGTTACTTTTGATAGAACAGTTTTGAAACACTCCTTTTGTAGGATCTGCAAGTCTTTATTTCGAGCGCTTGGAGGCCTATGCTGGAAAAGGAAATGTCTTCAAATAACAACTACACAGAAGCATTCTCAGAAACTTCTTTGTGATGAGTGCATTCAACTCACAGACTTGAACCTTCCTTTTGAAAGAGCAGTTTTGAAACACTCTTTTTGTAGAATCTGCAAGTGGATATTTGGAGCGCTTTGAGGCCTATGCTGTGAAATGAAATATCTTCTCCTAAAAACTAGACAGAAGCATTCTCAGAAACTTCTGTGTGATGAGTGCATTCAACTCGCAGATTTGAACACTGCTTTTGATAGAGCAGTTTGGAAACACTCCTTTTGTAAAATCTCCAAGTGTTTATTTGGAGCGCTTTGAGGCCTATCCTGGAAAAGGAAATATCTTCACATAATAACTAGACAGAAGCATTCTCAGAAACTTCTTTGTGATGAGTGCATTCTACTCACAGAGTTGATCCTTCTTTGTGATAGAAGTGTTTTCAAATTCTCTTTTTGTAGAATCTGCAAGTGCACATTTGGAACTGTTGGAGGCCATCGCTGGAAAAGGAAACATCCTCACATAGAAACTAGACAGAAGCATTCTCAGAAACTTGCTTGTGACGAGTGCATTCAACTCACAGACTTGAACCTTTCTTTTGAAAGAGCAGTTTTGGAACACTCTTTTTGTAGAATCTGCTAGTGTATATTTGGAGCGCTGTGAGGCCTATGCTGGGAAATGAAATATCTTCACCTAAAAACTAGACGGAAGCATTCTCCGAAACTTCTGTGTGATGAGTGCATTCAACTCACAGACTTGAACGTTCCTTTTGATAGAACAGTTTTGAAACACTCCTTTTGTAGAATCTGCAAGTGTTTATTTGGAGCGCTTGGAGGCCTATGCTGGAAAAGGAAATGTCTTCAAATAACAACTACACAGAAGCATTCTCAGAAACTTCTTTGTGATGAGTGCATTCAACTCACAGACTTGAACCTTCCTTTTGAAAGAGCAGTTTTGAAACACTCTTTTTGTAGAATCTGCAAGTGGATATTTGGAGCGCTTTGAGGCCTATGCTGTGAAATGAAATATCTTCTCCTAAAAACTAGACAGAAGCATTCTCAGAAACTTCTGTGTGATGAGTGCATTCAACTCGCAGATTTGAACACTGCTTTTGATAGAGCAGTTTGGAAACACTCCTTTTGTAAAATCTCCAAGTGTTTATTTGGAGCGCTTTGAGGCCTATCCTGGAAAAGGAAATATCTTCACATAATAACTAGACAGAAGCATTCTCAGAAACTTCTTTGTGATGAGTGCATTCTACTCACAGAGTTGATCCTTCTTTGTGATAGAAGTGTTTTCAAATTCTCTTTTTGTAGAATCTGCAAGTGCACATTTGGAACTGTTGGTGGCCATCGCTGGAAAAGGAAACATCCTCACATAGAAACTAGACAGAAGCATTCTCAGAAACTTGCTTGTGACGAGTGCATTCAACTCACAGACTTGAACCTTTCTTTTGAAAGAGCAGTTTTGGAACACTCTTTTTGTAGAATCTGCTAGTGTATATTTGGAGCGCTGTGAGGCCTATGCTGGGAAATGAAATATCTTCACCTAAAAACTAGACGGAAGCATTCTCCGAAACTTCTGTGTGATGAGTGCATTCAACTCACAGACTTGAACGTTCCTTTTGATAGAACAGTTTTGAAACACTCCTTTTGTAGAATCTGCAAGTGTTTATTTGGAGCGCTTGGAGGCCTATGCTGGAAAAGGAAATGTCTTCAAATAACAACTACACAGAAGCATTCTCAGAAACTTCTTTGTGATGAGTGCATTCAACTCACAGACTTGAACCTTCCTTTTGAAAGAGCAGTTTTGAAACACTCTTTTTGTAGAATCTGCAAGTGGATATTTGGAGCGCTTTGAGGCCTATGCTGGGAAATGAAATATCTTCTCCTAAAAACTAGACAGAAGCATTCTCAGAAACTTCTGTGTGATGAGTGCATTCAACTCACACACTTGAACATTGCTTTTGATAGAGCAGTTTGGAAACACTCCTTTTGAAAAATCTGCAAGTGTTTATTTGGAGCGCTTTGAGGCCTATCCTGGAAAAGGAAATATCTTCACATAATAACTAGACAGAAGCATTCTCAGAAACTTCTTTGTGATGAGTGCATTCTACTCACAGAGTTGATCCTTCTTTGTGATAGAAGAGTTTTCAAACTCTCTTTTTGTAGAATCTGCAAGTGCACATTTGGAACTGTTGGAGGCCAACGCTGGAAAAGGAAACATCCTCACATAGAAACTAGAGAGAAGCATTCTCAGAAACTTGCTTGTGACGAGTGCATTCAACTCACAGACTTGAACCTTTCTTTTGAAAGAGCAGTTTTGGAACACTCTTTTTGTAGAATCTGCTAGTGTATATTTGGAGCGCTGTGAGGCCTATGCTGGGAAATGAAATATCTTCACCTAAAAACTAGACGGAAGCATTCTCAGAAACTTCTGTGTGATGAGTGCATTCAACTCACAGACTTGGACGTTCCTTTTGATACAACAGTTTTGAAACACTCCTTTTGTAGAATCTGCAAGTGTTTATTTGGAGCGCTTGGAGGCCTATGCTGGAAAAGGAAATGTCTTCAAATAACAACTACACAGAAGCATTCTCAGAAACTTCTTTGTGATGAGTGCATTCAACTCACAGACTTGAACCTTCCTTTTGAAAGAGCAGTTTTGAAACACTCTTTTTGTAGAATCTGCAAGTGGATATTTGGAGCGCTTTGAGGCCTATGCTGGGAAATGAAATATCTTCTCCTAAAAACTAGACAGAAGCATTCTCAGAAACTTCTGTGTGATGAGTGCATTCAACTCACAGACTTGAACACTGCTTTTGATAGAGCAGTTTGGAAACACTCCTTTTGTAAAATCTGCATGTGTTTATTTGGAGCGCTTTGAGGCCTATCCTGGAAGAGGAAATATCTTCACATAATAACTAGACAGAAGCATTCTCAGAAACTTCTTTGTGATGAGTGCATTCTACTCACAGAGTTGAACCTTCTTTGTGATAGAAGAGTTTTCAAACTCTCTTTTTGTAGAATCTGCAAGTGCACATTTGGAACTGTTGGAGGCCAACGCTGGAAAAGGAAACATCCTCACATAGAAACTAGACAGAAGCATTCTCAGAAACTTGCTTGTGACGAGTGCTTTCAACTCACAGACTTGAACCTTTCTTTTGAAAGAGCAGTTTTGGAACACTCTTTTTGTAGAATCTGCTAGTGTATATTTGGAGCGCTGTGAGGCCTATGCTGGGAAATGAAATATCTTCACCTAAAAACTAGACGGAAGCATTCTCCGAAACTTCTGTGTGATGAGTGCATTCAACTCACAGACTTGAACGTTCCTTTTGATAGAACAGTTTTGAAACACTCCTTTTGTAGGATCTGCAAGTCTTTATTTCGAGCGCTTGGAGGCCTATGCTGGAAAAGGAAATGTCTTCAAATAACAACTACACAGAAGCATTCTCAGAAACTTCTTTGTGATGAGTGCATTCAACTCACAGACTTGAACCTTCCTTTTGAAAGAGCAGTTTTGAAACACTCTTTTTGTAGAATCTGCAAGTGGATATTTGGAGCGCTTTGAGGCCTATGCTGGGAAATGAAATATCTTCTCCTAAAAACTAGACAGAAGCATTCTCAGAAACTTCTGTGTGATGAGTGCATTCAACTCACAGACTTGAACATTGCTTTTGATAGAGCAGTTTGGAAACACTCCTTTTGTAAAATCTGCAAGTGTTTATTTGGAGCGCTTTGAGGCCTATCCTGGAAAAGGAAATATCTTCACATAATAACTAGACAGAAGCATTCTCAGAAACTTCTTTGTGATGAGTGCATTCTACTCACAGAGTTGATCCTTCTTTGTGATAGAAGAGTTTTCAAACTCTCTTTTTGTAAAATCTGCAAGTGCACATTTGGAACTGTTGGAGGCCAACGCTGGAAAAGGAAACATCCTCACATAGAAATTAGACAGAAGCATTCTCAGAAACATGCTTGTGACGAGTGCATTCAACTCACAGACTTGAACCTTTCTTTTGAAAGAGCAGTTTTGGAACACTCTTTTTGTAGAATCTGCTAGTGTGTATTTGGAGCGCTGTGAGGCCTATGCTGGGAAATGAAATATCTTCACCTAAAAACTAGACGGAAGCATTCTCAGAAACTTCTGTTTGACGAGTGCATTCAACTCACAGACTTGAACTTTCGTTTTGATAGAACAGTTTTGAAACACTCCTTTTGTAGAATCTGCAAGTGTTTATTTCGTGTGCTTGGAGGCATATGCTGGAAAAGGAAATGTCTTCAAATAACAACTACACAGAAGCATTCTCAGAAACTTCTTTGTGATGAGCGCATTCAACTCACAGACTTGAACCTTCCTTTTGAAACAGCAGCTTTGAAACTCTCTTTTTGTAGAATCTGCAAGTGGATATTTGGAGCGCTTTGAGGCCTATGCTGGGAAATGAAATATCTTCTCCTAAAAACTAGAGAGAAGCATTCTCAGAAACTTCTGTGTGATGAGTGCATTCAACTCACAGACTTGAACATTGCTTTTGATAGAGCAGTTTGGAAACACTCCTTTTGTAAAATCTGCAAGTGATTATTTGGAGCGCTTTGAGAACTATCCTGGAAAAGGAAATATCGTCACATAATAACTAGACAGAAGCATTCTCAGAAACTTCTTTGTGATGAGTGCATTCTACTCACAGAGTTGAACCTTCTTTGTGATAGAAGAGTTTTCAATCTCTCTTTCTGTAGAATCTGCAAGTGCACATTTGGAACTGTTGGAGGCCAACGCTGGAAAAGGAAACATCCTCACATAGAAACTAGACAGAAGCATTCTCAGAAACTTGCTTGTGACGAGTGCATTCAACTCACAGACTTGAACCTTTCTTTTGAAAGAGAAGTTTTGGAACACTCTTTTTGTAGAATCTGCTAGTGTCTATTTGGAGCGCTGTGAGGCCTATGCTGGGAAATGAAATATCTTCACCTAAAAACTAGACGGAAGCATTCTCCGAAACTTCTGTGTGATGAGTGCATTCAACTCACAGACTTGAACGTTCCTTTTGATACAACAGTTTTGAAACACTCCTTTTGTAGAATCTGCAAGTGTTTATCTGGAGCGCTTGGAGGACAATGCTGGAAAAGGAAATGTCTTCAAATAACAACTACACAGAAGCATTCTCAGAAACTTCTTTGTGATGAGTGCATTCAACTCACAGACTTGAACCTTCCTTTTGAAAGAGCAGTTTTGAAACACTCTTTTTGTAGAATCTGCAAGTGGATATTTGGAGCGCTTTGAGGCCTATGCTGGGAAATGAAATATCTTCTCCTAAAAACTAGACAGAAGCATTCTCAGAAACTTCTGTGTGATGAGTGCATTCAACTCACAGACTTGAACACTGCTTTTGATAGAGCAGTTTGGAAACACTCCTTTTGTAAAATCTGCAAGTGTTTATTTGGAGCGCTTTGAGGCCTATCCTGGAAAAGGAAATATCTTCACATAATAACTAGACAGAAGCATTCTCAGAAACTTCTTTGTGATGAGTGCATTCAACTCACAGACTTGAACCTTCCTTTTGAAAGAGTAGTTTTGAAACACTCTTTTTGTAGAATCTGCAAGTGGATATTTGGAGCGCTTTGAGGCCTATGCTGGGAAATGAAATATCTTCTCCTAAAAACTAGACAGAAGCATTCTCAGAAACTTCTGTGTGATGAGTGCATTCAACTCACAGACTTGAACATTGCTTTTGATAGAGCAGTTTGGAAACACTCCTTTTGTAAAATCTGCAAGTGTTTATTTGCAGCGCTTTGAGGCCTATCCTGGAAAAGGAAATATCTTCACATAATAACTAGACAGAAGCATTCTCAGAAACTTCTTTGTGATGAGTGCATTCTACTCACAGAGTTGATCCTTCTTTGTGATAGAAGAGTTTTCAAACTCTCTTTTTGTAGAATCTGCAAGTGCACATTTGGAACTGTTGGAGGCCAACGCTGGAAAAGGAAACATCCTCACATAGAAACTAGACAGAAGCATTCTCAGAAACTTGCTTGTGACGAGTGCATTCAACTCACAGACTTGAACCTTTCTTTTGAAAGAGCAGTTTTGGAACACTCTTTTTGTAGAATCTGCTAGTGTCTATTTGGAGCGCTGTGAGGCCTATGCTGGGAAATGAAATATCTTCACCTAAAAACTAGACGGAAGCATTCTCAGAAACTTCTGTGTGATGAGTGCATTCAACTCACAGACTTGAACGTTCCTTTTGATACAACAGTTTTGAAACACTCCTTTTGTAGAATCTGCAAGTGTTTATCTGGAGCGCTTGGAGGACTATGCTGGAAAAGGAAATATCTTCAAATAACAACTACACAGAAGCATTCTCAGAAACTTCTTTGTGATGAGTGCATTCAACTCACAGACTTGAACCTTCCTTTTGAAAGAGCAGTTTTGAAACACTCTTTTTGTAGAATCTGCAAGTGGATATTTGGAGCGCTTTGAGGCCTATGCTTTGAAATGAAATATCTTCTCCTAAAAACTAGACAGAAGCATTCTCAGAAACTTCTGTGTGATGAGTGCATTCAACTCACAGACTTGAACGTTCCTTTTGATACAACAGTTTTGAAACACTCCTTTTGTAGGATCTGCAAGTCTTTATTTCGAGCGCTTGGAGGCCTATGCTTCAAAAGGAAATGTCTTCAAATAACAACTACACAGAAGCATTCTCAGAAACTTCTTTTTGATGAGTGCATTCAACTCACAGACTTGAACCTTCCTTTTGAAAGAGTAGTTTTGAAACACTCTTTTTGTAGAATCTGCAAGTGGATATTTGGAGCGCTTTGAGGCCTATGCTGGGAAATGAAATATCTTCTCCTAAAAACTAGACAGAAGCATTCTCAGAAACTTCTTTGTGATGAGTGCATTCAACTCACAGACTTGAACACTGCTTTTGATAGAGCAGTTTGGAAACACTCCTTTTGTAAAATCTGCATGTGTTTATTTGGAGCGCTTTGAGGCCTATCCTGGAAGAGGAAATATCTTCACATAATAACTAGACAGAAGCATTCTCAGAAACTTCTTTGTGATGAGTGCATTCTACTCACAGAGTTGAACCTTCTTTGTGATAGAAGAGTTTTCAAACTCTCTTTTTGTAGAATCTGCAAGTGCACATTTGGAACTGTTGGAGGCCAACGCTGGAAAAGGAAACATCCTCACATAGAAACTAGACAGAAGCATTCTCAGAAACTTGCTTGTGACGAGTGCTTTCAACTCACAGACTTGAACCTTTCTTTTGAAAGAGCAGTTTTGGAACACTCTTTTTGTAGAATCTGCTAGTGTATATTTGGAGCGCTGTGAGGCCTATGCTGGGAAATGAAATATCTTCACCTAAAAACTAGACGGAAGCATTCTCCGAAACTTCTGTGTGATGAGTGCATTCAACTCACAGACTTGAACGTTCCTTTTGATAGAACAGTTTTGAAACACTCCTTTTGTAGGATCTGCAAGTCTTTATTTCGAGCGCTTGGAGGCCTATGCTGGAAAAGGAAATGTCTTCAAATAACAACTACACAGAAGCATTCTCAGAAACTTCTTTGTGATGAGTGCATTCAACTCACAGACTTGAACCTTCCTTTTGAAAGAGTAGTTTTGAAACACTCTTTTTGTAGAATCTGCAAGTGGATATTTGGAGCGCTTTGAGGCCTATGCTGGGAAATGAAATATCTTCTCCTAAAAACTAGACAGAAGCATTCTCAGAAACTTCTGTGTGATGAGTGCATTCAACTCACAGACTTGAACATTGCTTTTGATAGAGCAGTTTGGAAACACTCCTTTTGTAAAATCTGCAAGTGTTTATTTGGAGCGCTTTGAGGCCTATCCTGGAAAAGGAAATATCTTCACATAATAACTAGACAGAAGCATTCTCAGAAACTTCTTTGTGATGAGTGCATTCTACTCACAGAGCTGAACCTTCTTTGTGATAGAAGAGTTTTCAAACTCTCTTTTTGTAGAATCTGCAAGTGCACATTTGGAACTGTTGGAGGCCAACGCTGGAAAAGGAAACATCCTCACATAGAAACTAGACAGAAGCATTCTCAGAAACTTGCTTGTGACGAGTGCATTCAACTCACAGACTTGAACCTTTCTTTTGAAAGAGCAGTTTTGGAACACTGTTTTTGTAGAATCTGCTAGTGTATATTTGGAGCGCTGTGAGGCCTATGCTGGGAAATGAAATATCTTCACCTAAAAACTAGACGGAAGCATTCTCAGAAACTTCTGTGTGATGAGTGCATTCAACTCACAGACTTGAACGTTCCTTTTTATAGAACAGTTTTGAAACACTCCTTTTGTAGAATCTGCAAGTGTTTCTTTCGAGTGCTTGGAGGCCTATGCTGGAAAAGGAAATGTCTTCAAATAACAACTACACAGAAGCATTCTCAGAAACTTCTTTGTGATGAGTGCATTCAACTCACAGACTTGAACCTTCCTTTTGAAAGAGCAGTTTTGAAACACTCTTTTTGTAGAATCTGCAAGTGGATATTTGGAGCGCTTTGAGGCCTATGCTGGGAAATGAAATATCTTCTCCTAAAAACTAGACAGAAGCATTCTCAGAAACTTCTGTGTGATGAATGCATTCAAGTCACACACTTGAACATTGCTTTTGATAGAGCAGTTTGGAAACACTCCTTTTGTAAAATCTGCAAGTGTTTATTTGGAGCGCTTTGAGGCCTATCCTGGAAAAGGAAATATCTTCACATAATAACTAGACAGAAGCATTCTCAGAAACTTCTTTGTGATGAGTGCATTCTACTCACAGAGTTGATCCTTCTTTGTGATAGAAGAGTTTTCAAACTCTCTTTTTGTAAAATCTGCAAGTGCACATTTGGAACTGTTGGAGGCCAACGCTGGAAAAGGAAACATCCTCACATAGAAACTAGACAGAAGCATACTGAGAAACTTGCTTGTGACGAGTGCATTCAACTCAGAGACTTGAACCTTTCTTTTGAAAGAGCAGTTTTGGAACACTCTTTTTGTAGAATCTGCTAGTGTATATTTGGAGCGCTGTGAGGCCTATGCTGGGAAATGAAATATCTTCACCTAAAAACTAGACGGAAGCATTCTCAGAAACTTCTGTGTGATGAGTGCATTCAACTCACAGACTTGAACGTTCCTTTTCATAGAACAGTTTTGAAACACTCCTTTTGTAGAATCTGCAAGTGTTTATTTCGAGTCCTTGGAGGCCTATGCTGGAAAAGGAAATGTCTTCAAACAACAACTACACAGAAGCATTCTCAGAAACTTCTTTGTGATGAGTGCATTCAACTCACAGACTTGAACCTTCCTTTTGAAAGAGCAGTTTTGAAACACTCTTTTTGTAGAATCTGCAAGTGGATATTTGGAGCGCTTTGAGGCCTATGCTGGGATATGAAATATCTTCTCCTAAAAACTAGACAGAAGCATTCTCAGAAACTTCTGTGTGATGAGTGCATTCAACTCACAGACTTGAACATTGCTTTTGATAGAGCAGTTTGGAAACACTCCTTTTGTAAAATCTGCAAGTGTTTATTTGGAGCGCTTTGAGGCCTATCCTGGAAAAGGAAATATCTTCACATAATAACTAGACAGAAGCATTCTCAGAAACTTCTTTGTGATGAGTGCATTCTACTCACAGAGTTGAACCTTCTTTGTGATAGAAGAGTTTTCAAACTCTCTTTTTGTAGAATCTGCAAGTGCACATTTGGAACTGTTGGAGGCCAACGCTGGAAAAGGAAACATCCTCACATAGAAACTAGACAGAAGCATTCTCAGAAACTTGCTTGGACGAGTGCATTCAACTCACAGACTTGAACCTTTCTTTTGAAAGAGCAGTTTTGGAACACTCTTTTTGTAGAATCTGCTAGTGTATATTTGGAGCGCTGTGAGGCCTATGCTGGGAAATGAAATATCTTCACCTAAAAACTAGACGGAATCATTCTCAGAAACTTCTGGGTGATGAGTGCATTCAACTCACAGACTTGAACGTTCCTTTTGATAGAATAGTTTTGAAACAATCCTTTTGTACAATCTGCAAGTGTTTATTTCGAGCGCTTGGAGGCCTATGCTGGAAAAGGAAGTGTCTTCAAATAAGAACTACACAAAAGCATTCTCAGAAACTTCTTTGTGATGAGTGCATTCAACTCACAGACTTGAACCTTCCTTTTGAAAGAGCAGTTTTGAAACACTCTTTTTGTAGAATCTGCAAGTGGATATTTGGAGCGCTTTGAGGCCTATGCTGGGAAATGAAATATCTTCTCCTAAAAACTAGACAGAAGCATTCTCAGAAACTTCTGTGTGATGAGTGCATTCAACTCACAGACTTGAACATTGCTTTTAATAGAGCAGTCTGGAAACACTCCTTTTGTAAAATCTGCAAGTGTTTATTTGGAGCGCTTTGAGGCCTATCCTGGAAAAGGAAATATCTTCACATAATAACTAGACAGAAGAATTCTCAGAAACTTCTTTTTGATGAGTGCATTCTACTCACAGAGTTGAACCTTCTTTGTGATAGAAGAGTTTTCAAACTCTCTTTTTGTAGAATCTGCAAGTGCACATTTGGAACTGTTGGAGGCCAACGCTGGAAAAGGAAACATCCTCACATAGAAACTAGACAGAAGAATTCTCAGAAACTTGCTTGTGACGAGTGCATTCAACTCACAGACTTGAACCTTCCTTTTGAAAGAGCAGTTTTGGAACCCTCTTTTTCTAGAATCTGCTAGTGTACATTAGGAGCGCTGTGAGGCCTATGCTGGGAAATGAAATATCTTCACCTAAAAACTAGACGGAAGCATTCTCCGAAACTTCTGTGTGATGAGTGCATTCAACTCTCAGACTTGAACGTTCCTTTTGATAGAACAGTTTTGAAACACTCCTTTTGTAGAATCTGCAAGTGTTTATTTCGAGCGCTTGGAGGCCTAAGCTGGAAAAGGAAATGTCTTCATATAACAACTACACAGAAGCATTCTCAGAAACTTCTTTGTGATGAGTGCATTCAACTCACAGACTTGAACCTTCCTTTTGAAAGAGGAGTTTTGAAACACTCTTTTTGTAGAATCTGCAAGTGGATATTTGGAGCGCCTTGAGGCCTATGCTGGGAAATGAAATATCTTCCCCTAAAAACTAGACAGAAGCATTCTCAGAAACTTCTGTGTGATGAGTGCATTCAACTCACACACTTGAACATTGCTTTTGATAGAGCAGTTTGGAAACACTCCTTTTGTAAAATCTGCAAGTGTTTATTTGGAGCGCTTTGAGGCCTATCCTGGAAAAGGAAATATCTTCACATAATAACTAGACAGAAGCATTCTCAGAAACTTCTTTGTGATGAGTGCATTCTACTCACAGAGTTGAACCTTCTTTGTGATAGAAGAGTTTTCAAACTCTCTTTTTGTAGAATCTGCAAGTGCACATTTGGAACTGTTGGAGGCCAACGCTGGAAAGGAAACATCCTCACGTAGAAACTAGACAGAAGCATTCTCAGAAACTTGCTTGTGACGAGTGCATTCAACTCACAGACTTGAACCTTTCTTTTGAAAGAGCAGTTTTGGGACACTCCTTTTGTAGGATCTGCTAGTGTATATTTGGAGCGCTGTGAGGCCTATGCTGGGAAATGAAATATCTTCACCTAAAACTAGACGGAAGCATTCTCCGAAACTTCTGTGTGATGAGTGCATTCAACTCACAGACTTGAACGTTCCTTTTGATAGAACAGTTTTGAAACACTCCTTTTGTAGAATCTGCAAGTGTTTATTTCGAGCGCTTGGAGGCCTATGCTGGAAAAGGAAATGTCTTCAAATAACAACTACACAGAAGCATTCTCAGAAACTTCTTTGTGATGAGTGCATTCAACTCACAGACTTGAACCTTCCTTTTGAAAGAGCAGTTTTGAAACACTCTTTTTGTAGAATCTGCAAGTGGATATTTGGAGCGCTTTGAGGCCTATGCTGGGAAATTAAATATCTTCTCCTAAAAACTAGACAGAAGCATTCTCAGAAACTTCTGTGTGATGAGTGCATTCAACTCACAGTCTTGAACACTGCTTTTGATAGAGCAGTTTGGAAATACTCCTTTTGTAAAATCTGCAAGTGTTTATTTGGAGCGCATTGAGGCCTATCCTGGAAAAGGAAATATCTTCACATAATAACTAGACAGAAGCATTCTCAGAAACTTCTTTGTGATGAGTGCATTCTACTCACAGAGTTGAACCTTCTTTGTGATAGAAGAGTTTTCAAACTCTCTTTTTGTAGAATCTGCAAGTGCACATTTGGAACTGTTGGAGGCCAACGCTGGAAAGGAAACATCCTCACGTAGAAACTAGACAGAAGCATTCTCAGAAACTTGCTTGTGACGAGTGCATTCAACTCATAGACTTTAACTTTTCTTTTTAAAGAGCAGTTTTGGGACACTCCTTTTGTAGGATCTGCTAGTGTATATTTGGAGCGCTGTGAGGCCTATGCTGGGAAATGAAATATCTTCACCTAAAACTAGACGGAAGCATTCTCCGAAACTTCTGTGTGATGAGTGCATTCAACTCACAGACTTGAACGTTCCTTTTGATAGAACAGTTTTGAAACACTCCTTTTGTAGAATCTGCAAGTGTTTATTTCGAGCGCTTGGAGGCCTATGCTGGAAAAGGAAATGTCTTCAAATAACAACTACACAGAAGCATTCTCAGAAACTTCTTTGTGATGAGTGCATTCAACTCACAGGCTTGAACCTTCCTTTTGAAAGAGCAGTTTTGAAACACTCTTTTTGTAGAATCTGCAAGTGGATATTTGGAGCGCCTTGAGGCCTATGCTGGGAAATGAAATATCTTCTCCTAAAAACTAGACAGAAGCATTCTCAGAAACTTCTGTGTGATGAGTGCATTCAACTCACACACTTGAACATTGCTTTTGATAGAGCAGTTTGGAAACACTCCTTTTGTAAAATCTGCAAGTGTTTATTTGGAGCGCTTTGAGGCCTATCCTGGAAAAGGAAATATCTTCACATAATAACTAGACAGAAGCATTCTCAGAAACTTCTTTGTGATGAGTGCATTCTACTCACAGAGTTGAACCTTCTTTGTGATAGAAGAGTTTTCAAACTCTCTTTTTGTAGAATCTGCAAGTGCACATTTGGAACTGTTGGAGGCCAACGCTGGAAAGGAAACATCCTCACGTAGAAACTAGACAGAAGCATTCTCAGAAACTTGCTTGTGACGAGTGCATTCAACTCACAGACTTGAACCTTTCTTTTGAAAGAGCAGTTTTGGGACACTCCTTTTGTAGGATCTGCTAGTGTATATTTGGAGCGCTGTGAAGCCTATGCTGGGAAATGAAATATCTTCACCTAAAACTAGACGGAAGCATTCTCCGAAACTTCTGTGTGATGAGTGCATTCAACTCACAGACTTGAACGTTCCTTTTGATAGAACAGTTTTGAAACACTCCTTTTGTAGAATCTGCAAGTGTTTATTTCGAGCGCTTGGAGGCCTATGCTGGAAAAGGAAATGTCTTCAAATAACAACTACACAGAAGCATTCTCAGAAACTTCTTTGTGATGAGTGCATTCAACTCACAGACTTGAACCTTCCTTTTGAAAGAGCAGTTTTGAAACACTCTTTTTGTAGAATCTTCAAGTGGATATTTGGAGCGCTTTGAGGCCTATGCTGGGAAATTAAATATCTTCTCCAAAAAACTAGACAGAAGCATTCTCAGAAACTTCTGTGTGATCAGTGCATTCAACTCACAGTCTTGAACACTGCTTTTGATAGAGCAGTTTGGAAACACTCCTTTTGTAAAATCTGCAAGTGTTTATTTGGAGCGCATTGAGGCCTATCCTGGAAAAGGAAATATCTTCACATAATAACTAGACAGAAGCATTCTCAGAAACTTCTTTGTGATGAGTGCATTCTACTCACAGAGTTGAACCTTCTTTGTGATAGAAGAGTTTTCAAACTCTCTTTTTGTAGAATCTGCAACTGCACATTTGGAACTGTTGGAGGCCAACGCTGGAAAGGAAACATCCTCACGTAGAAACTAGACAGAAGCATTCTCAGAAACTTGCTTGTGACGAGTGCATTCAACTCATAGACTTGAACTTTTCTTTTTAAAGAGCAGTTTTGGGACACTCTTTTGTAGGATCTGCTAGTGTATATTTGGAGCGCTGTGAGGCCTATGCTGGGAAATGAAATATCTTCACCTAAAACTAGACGGAAGCATTCTCCGAAACTTCTGTGTGATGAGTGCATTCAACTCACAGACTTGAACGTTCCTTTTGATAGAACAGTTTTGAAACACTCCTTTTGTACAATCTGCAAGTGTTTATTTCGAGCGCTTGGAGGCCTATGCTTGAAAAGGAAATGTCTTCAAATAACAACTACACAGAAGCATTCTCAGAAACTTCTTTGTGATGAGTGCATTCAACTCACAGACTTGAACCTTCCTTTTGAAAGAGCAGTTTTGAAACACTCTTTTTGTAGAATCTGCAAGTGGGTATTTGGAGCGCTTTGAGGCCTATGCTGGGAAATTAAATATCTTCTCCTAAAAACTAGACAGAAGCATTCTCAGAAACTTCTGTGTGATGAGTGCATTCAACTCACAGTCTTGAACACTGCTTTTGATAGAGCAGTTTGGAAACACTCCTTTTGTAAAATCTGCAAGTGTTTATTTGGAGCGCATTGAGGCCTATCCTGGAAAAGGAAATATCTTCACATAATAACTAGACAGAAGCATTCTCAGAAACTTCTTTGTGATGAGTGCATTCTACTCACAGAGTTGAACCTTCTTTGTGATAGAAGAGTTTTCAAACTCTCTTTTTGTAGAATCTGCATGTGCACATTTGGAACTGTTGGAGGCCAACGCTGGAAAGGAAACATCCTCACGTAGAAACTAGACAGAAGCATTCTCAGAAACTTGCTTGTGACGAGTGCATTCAACTCACAGACTTGAACCTTTCTTTTGAAAGAGCAGTTTTGGGACACTCCTTTTCTAGGATCTGCTAGTGTATATTTGGAGCGCTGTGAGGCCTATGCTGGGAAATGAAATATCTTCACCTAAAACTAGACGGAAGCATTCTCCGAAACTTCTGTGTGATGAGTGCATTCAACTCACAGACTTGAACGTTCCTTTTGATAGAACAGTTTTGAAACACTCCTTTTGTAGAATCTGCAAGTGTTTATTTCGAGCGCTTGGAGGCCTATGCTGGAAAAGGAAATGTCTTCAAATAACAACTACACAGAAGCATTCTCAGAAACTTCTTTGTGATGAGTGCATTCAACTCACGGACTTGAACCTTCCTTTTGAAAGAGCAGTTTTGAAACACTCTTTTTGTAGAATCTGCAAGTGGATATTTGGAGCGCGTTGAGGCCTATGCTGGGAAATTAAATATCTTCTCCTAAAAACTAGACAGAAGCATTCTCAGAAACTTCTGTGTGATGAGTGCATTCAACTCACAGTCTTGAACACTGCTTTTGATAGAGCAGTTTGGAAACACTCCTTTTGTAAAATCTGCAAATGTTTATTTGGAGCGCATTGAGGCCTATCCTGGAAAAGGAAATATCTTCACATAATAACTAGACAGAAGCATTCTCAGAAACTTCTTTGTGATGAGTGCATTCTACTCACAGAGTTGAACCTTCTTTGTGATAGAAGAGTTTTCAAACTCTCTTTTTGTAGAATCTGCAAGTGCACATTTGGAACTGTTGGAGGCCAACGCTGGAAAGGAAACATCCTCACGTAGAAACTAGACAGAAGCATTCTCAGAAACTTGCTTGTGACGAGTGCATTCAACTCACAGACTTGAACCTTTCTTTTGAAAGAGCAGTTTTGGGACACTCCTTTTGTAGGATCTGCTAGTGTATATTTGGAGCGCTGTGAGGCCTATGCTGGGAAATGAAATATCTTCACCTAAAACTAGACGGAAGCATTCTCCGAAACTTCTGTGTGATGAGTGCATTCAACTCACAGACTTGAACGTTCCTTTTGATAGAACAGTTTTGAAACACTCCTTTTGTAGAATCTGCAAGTGTTTATTTCGAGCGCTTGGAGGCCTATGCTGGAAAAGGAAATGTCTTCAAATAACAACTACACAGAAGCATTCTCAGAAACTTCTTTGTGATGAGTGCATTCAACTCACAGACTTGAACCTTCCTTTTGAAAGAGCAGTTTTGAAACACTCTTTTTGTAGAATCTGCAAGTGGATATTTGGAGCGCTTTGAGGCCTATGCTGGGAAATTAAATATCTTCTCCTAAAAACTAGACAGAAGCATTCTCAGAAACTTCTGTGTGATGAGTGCATTCAACTCACAGTCTTGAACACTGCTTTTGATAGAGCAGTTTGGAAACACTCCTTTTGTAAAATCTGCAAATGTTTATTTGGAGCGCATTGAGGCCTATCCTGGAAAAGGAAATATCTTCACATAATAACTAGACAGAAGCATTCTCAGAAACTTCTTTGTGATGAGTGCATTCTACTCACAGAGTTGAACCTTCTTTGTGATAGAAGAGTTTTCAAACTCTCTTTTTGTAGAATCTGCAAGTGCACATTTGGAACTGTTGGAGGCCAACGCTGGAAAGGAAACATCCTCACGTAGAAACTAGACAGAAGCATTCTCAGAAACTTGCTTGTGACGAGTGCATTCAACTCATAGACTTGAACTTTTCTTTTTAAAGAGCAGTTTTGGGACACTCCTTTTGTAGGATCTGCTAGTGTATATTTGGAGCGCTGTGAGGCCTATGCTGGGAAATGAAATATCTTCACCTAAAACTAGACGGAAGCATTCTCCGAAACTTCTGTGTGATGAGTGCATTCAACTCACAGACTTGAACGTTCCTTTTGATAGATCAGTTTTGAAACACTCCTTTTGTAGAATCTGCAAGTGTTTATTTCGAGCGCTTGGAGGCCTATGCTGGAAAAGGAAATGTCTTCAAATAACAACTACACAGAAGCATTCTCAGGAACTTCTTTGTGATGAGTGCATTCAACTCACAGACTTGAACCTTCCTTTTGAAAGAGCAGCTTTGAAACACTCTTTTTGTAGAATCTGCAAGTGGATATTTGGAGCGCTTTTAGGCCTATGCTGGGAAATTAAATATCTTCTCCTAAAAACTAGACAGAAGCATTCTCAGAAACTTCTGTGTGATGAGTGCATTCAACTCACAGTCTTGAACACTGCTTTTCATAGAGCAGTTTGGAAACACTCCTTTTGTAAAATCTGCAAGTGTTTATTTGGAGCGCATTGAGGCCTATCTTGGAAAAGGAAATATCTTCACATAGTAACTAGACAGAAGCATTCTCAGAAACTTCTTTGTGATGAGTGCATTCTACTCACAGAGTTGAACCTTCTTTGTGATAGAAGAGTTTTCAAACTCTCTTTTTGTAGAATCTGCAAGTGCACATTTGGAACTGTTGGAGGCCAACGCTGGAAAGGAAACATCCTCACGTAGAAACTAGACAGAAGCATTCTCAGAAACTTGCTTGTGACGAGTGCATTCAACTCATAGACTTGAACTTTTCTTTTGAAAGAGCAGTTTTGGGACACTCTTTTGTAGGATCTGCTAGTGTATATTTGGAGCGCTGTGAGGCCTATGCTGGGAAATGAAATATCTTCACCTAAAACTAGACGGAAGCATTCTCCGAAACTTCTGTGTGATGAGTGCATTCAACTCACAGACTTGAACGTTCCTTTTGATAGAACAGTTTTGAAACACTCCTTTTGTAGAATCTGCAAGTGTTTATTTCGAGCGCTTGGAGGCCTATGCTGGAAAAGGAAATGTCTTCAAATAACAACTACACAGAAGCATTCTCAGAAACTTCTTTGTGATGAGTGCATTCAACTCACAGACTTGAACCTTTGAAACACTCTCATTGTAGAATCTGCAAGTGGATATTTTGAGCGCTTTGAGGCCTATGCTGGGAAATCAAATATCTTCACCTAAAAACTAGACAGAAGCATTCTCAGAAACTTCTGGGTGATGAGTGCATTCAACTCACAGACTTCAACATTGCTTTCGATAGAGCAGTTTGGAAACACTCCTTTAGTAAAATATGCAAGTGTTTATTTGGAGCGCTTTGAGGCCTATGCTGGAAAAGGAAATATCTTCACATAATAACTAGACAGAAGCATTCTCAGAAACTTCTTTGTGATGAGTGCATACAACTCACAGAGTTGAACCTTCTTTGTGATAAAAGAGTTTTCAAACTCTCTTTTTGTAGAATCTGCAAGTGCACATTTGGAGCTGTTGGAGGCCAACGCTGGAAAAGGAAACATCCTCACATAGACACTAGACAGAAGCATTCTCAGAAACTTGCTTGTGACGAGTGCATTCCACTCACAGACTTGAACCTTTCTTTTGAAAGAGCAGTTTTGGAACACTCTTTTTGTAGAATCTGCTAGTGTATATTTGGAGCGCTTGGAGGCCTACGCTGGAAAAGGAAATATCTTCAAATAACAACTACACAGAAGCATTCTCAGAAACTTCTTTGTGATGAGTGCATTCAACTCACAGACTTGAACCTTCCTTTTGAAAGAGCAGTTTTGAAACACTCTTTTTGTAGAATCTGCAAGTGGATATTTGGAGTGCTTTGAGGCCTATGCTGGGAAATGAAATATCTTCACCTAAAAACTAGACAGAAGCATTCTCAGAAACTTCTGTGTGATGAGTGTATTCAACTCACAGACGTGAACATTGCTTTTGAAAGAGCAGTTTGGAAACACTCATTTTGTAAAATCTGCAAGTGTTTATTTGGAACGCTTTGAGGCCTATGCTGGAAAAGGAAATATCTTCACATAATAACTAGACAGAAGCTTTCTCAAAAACCGCTTTGTGATGAGTGCATTCTACTCACAGAGTTGAACCTTCTTTGTGATAGAAGAGTTTTCAAACTCTCTTTTTGTAGAATCTGCAAGTGCACATTTGGAGCTGTTGGAGGCCAACGCTGGAAAAGGAAACATCCTCACATAGAAACTAGACAGAAGCATTCTCAGAAACTTGCTTGTGACGAGTGACTTCAACTCACAGACTTGAAACTTTCTTTTGAAAGAGCAGTTTTGGAACACTCTTTTTGTAGAATCTGCTAGTGTATATTTGGATCGCTCGGAGGCCTATGCTGGGAAATGAAATATCTTCACCTAAAAACTAGACGGAAGCATTCTCCGAAACTTCTGTGTGATGAGTGCATTCAACTCACAGACTTGAACGTTCCTTTTGATAGAACAGTTTCGAAACACTGCTTTTGTAGAATCTGCAAGTGTTTCTTTCGAGTGCTTGGAGGCCTATGCTGGAAAAGGAAATGTCTTCAAATAACAACTACACAGAAGCATTCTCAGAAACTTCTTTGTGATGAGTGCATTCAACTCACAGACTTGAACCTTCCTTTTGAAAGAGCAGTTTTGAAACACTCTTTTTGTAGAATCTGCAAGTGGATATTTGGAGCGCTTTGAGGCCTATGCTGGGAAATGAAATATCTTCTCCTAAAAACTAGACAGAAGCATTCTCAGAAACTTCTGTGTGATGAGTGCATTCAACTCACAGACTTGAACACTGCTTTTGATAGAGCAGTTTGGAAACACTCCTTTTGTAAAATCTGCAAGTGTTTATTTGGAGCGCTTTGAGGCCTATCCTGGAAAAGGAAATATCTTCACATAATAACTAGACAGAAGCATTCTCAGAAACTTCTTTGTGATGAGTGCATTCAACTCACAGACTTGAACCTTCCTTTTGAAAGAGTAGTTTTGAAACACTCTTTTTGTAGAATCTGCAAGTGGATATTTGGAGCGCTTTGAGGCCTATGCTGGGAAATGAAATATCTTCTCCTAAAAACTAGACAGAAGCATTCTCAGAAACTTCTGTGTGATGAGTGCATTCAACTCACAGACTTGAACATTGCTTTTGATAGAGCAGTTTGGAAACACTCCTTTTGTAAAATCTGCAAGTGTTTATTTGCAGCGCTTTGAGGCCTATCCTGGAAAAGGAAATATCTTCACATAATAACTAGACAGAAGCATTCTCAGAAACTTCTTTGTGATGAGTGCATTCTACTCACAGAGTTGATCCTTCTTTGTGATAGAAGAGTTTTCAAACTCTCTTTGTGTAGAATCTGCAAGTGCACATTTGGAACTGTTGGAGGCCAACGCTGGAAAAGGAAACATCCTCACATAGAAACTAGACAGAAGCATTCTCAGAAACTTGCTTGTGACGAGTGCATTCAACTCACAGACTTGAACCTTTCTTTTGAAAGAGCAGTTTTGGAACACTCTTTTTGTAGAATCTGCTAGTGTCTATTTGGAGCGCTGTGAGGCCTATGCTGGGAAATGAAATATCTTCACCTAAAAACTAGACGGAAGCATTCTCAGAAACTTCTGTGTGATGAGTGCATTCAACTCACAGACTTGAACGTTCCTTTTGATACAACAGTTTTGAAACACTCCTTTTGTAGAATCTGCAAGTGTTTATCTGGAGCGCTTGGAGGACTATGCTGGAAAAGGAAATATCTTCAAATAACAACTACACAGAAGCATTCTCAGAAACTTCTTTGTGATGAGTGCATTCAACTCACAGACTTGAACCTTCCTTTTGAAAGAGCAGTTTTGAAACACTCTTTTTGTAGAATCTGCAAGTGGATATTTGGAGCGCTTTGAGGCCTATGCTTTGAAATGAAATATCTTCTCCTAAAAACTAGACAGAAGCATTCTCAGAAACTTCTGTGTGATGAGTGCATTCAACTCACAGACTTGAACGTTCCTTTTGATACAACAGTTTTGAAACACTCCTTTTGTAGGATCTGCAAGTCTTTATTTCGAGCGCTTGGAGGCCTATGCTTGAAAAGGAAATGTCTTCAAATAACAACTACACAGAAGCATTCTCAGAAACTTCTTTGTGATGAGTGCATTCAACTCACAGACTTGAACCTTCCTTTTGAAAGAGCAGTTTTGAAACACTCTTTTTGTAGAATCTGCAAGTGGGTATTTGGAGCGCTTTGAGGCCTATGCTGGGAAATTAAATATCTTCTCCTAAAAACTAGACAGAAGCATTCTCAGAAACTTCTGTGTGATGAGTGCATTCAACTCACAGTCTTGAACACTGCTTTTGATAGAGCAGTTTGGAAACACTCCTTTTGTAAAATCTGCAAGTGTTTATTTGGAGCGCATTGAGGCCTATCCTGGAAAAGGAAATATCTTCACATAATAACTAGACAGAAGCATTCTCAGAAACTTCTTTGTGATGAGTGCATTCTACTCACAGAGTTGAACCTTCTTTGTGATAGAAGAGTTTTCAAACTCTCTTTTTGTAGAATCTGCATGTGCACATTTGGAACTGTTGGAGGCCAACGCTGGAAAGGAAACATCCTCACGTAGAAACTAGACAGAAGCATTCTCAGAAACTTGCTTGTGACGAGTGCATTCAACTCACAGACTTGAACCTTTCTTTTGAAAGAGCAGTTTTGGGACACTCCTTTTCTAGGATCTGCTAGTGTATATTTGGAGCGCTGTGAGGCCTATGCTGGGAAATGAAATATCTTCACCTAAAACTAGACGGAAGCATTCTCCGAAACTTCTGTGTGATGAGTGCATTCAACTCACAGACTTGAACGTTCCTTTTGATAGAACAGTTTTGAAACACTCCTTTTGTAGAATCTGCAAGTGTTTATTTCGAGCGCTTGGAGGCCTATGCTGGAAAAGGAAATGTCTTCAAATAACAACTACACAGAAGCATTCTCAGAAACTTCTTTGTGATGAGTGCATTCAACTCACGGACTTGAACCTTCCTTTTGAAAGAGCAGTTTTGAAACACTCTTTTTGTAGAATCTGCAAGTGGATATTTGGAGCGCGTTGAGGCCTATGCTGGGAAATTAAATATCTTCTCCTAAAAACTAGACAGAAGCATTCTCAGAAACTTCTGTGTGATGAGTGCATTCAACTCACAGTCTTGAACACTGCTTTTGATAGAGCAGTTTGGAAACACTCCTTTTGTAAAATCTGCAAATGTTTATTTGGAGCGCATTGAGGCCTATCCTGGAAAAGGAAATATCTTCACATAATAACTAGACAGAAGCATTCTCAGAAACTTCTTTGTGATGAGTGCATTCTACTCACAGAGTTGAACCTTCTTTGTGATAGAAGAGTTTTCAAACTCTCTTTTTGTAGAATCTGCAAGTGCACATTTGGAACTGTTGGAGGCCAACGCTGGAAAGGAAACATCCTCACGTAGAAACTAGACAGAAGCATTCTCAGAAACTTGCTTGTGACGAGTGCATTCAACTCACAGACTTGAACCTTTCTTTTGAAAGAGCAGTTTTGGGACACTCCTTTTGTAGGATCTGCTAGTGTATATTTGGAGCGCTGTGAGGCCTATGCTGGGAAATGAAATATCTTCACCTAAAACTAGACGGAAGCATTCTCCGAAACTTCTGTGTGATGAGTGCATTCAACTCACAGACTTGAACGTTCCTTTTGATAGAACAGTTTTGAAACACTCCTTTTGTAGAATCTGCAAGTGTTTATTTCGAGCGCTTGGAGGCCTATGCTGGAAAAGGAAATGTCTTCAAATAACAACTACACAGAAGCATTCTCAGAAACTTCTTTGTGATGAGTGCATTCAACTCACAGACTTGAACCTTCCTTTTGAAAGAGCAGTTTTGAAACACTCTTTTTGTAGAATCTGCAAGTGGATATTTGGAGCGCTTTGAGGCCTATGCTGGGAAATTAAATATCTTCTCCTAAAAACTAGACAGAAGCATTCTCAGAAACTTCTGTGTGATGAGTGCATTCAACTCACAGTCTTGAACACTGCTTTTGATAGAGCAGTTTGGAAACACTCCTTTTGTAAAATCTGCAAATGTTTATTTGGAGCGCATTGAGGCCTATCCTGGAAAAGGAAATATCTTCACATAATAACTAGACAGAAGCATTCTCAGAAACTTCTTTGTGATGAGTGCATTCTACTCACAGAGTTGAACCTTCTTTGTGATAGAAGAGTTTTCAAACTCTCTTTTTGTAGAATCTGCAAGTGCACATTTGGAACTGTTGGAGGCCAACGCTGGAAAGGAAACATCCTCACGTAGAAACTAGACAGAAGCATTCTCAGAAACTTGCTTGTGACGAGTGCATTCAACTCATAGACTTGAACTTTTCTTTTTAAAGAGCAGTTTTGGGACACTCCTTTTGTAGGATCTGCTAGTGTATATTTGGAGCGCTGTGAGGCCTATGCTGGGAAATGAAATATCTTCACCTAAAACTAGACGGAAGCATTCTCCGAAACTTCTGTGTGATGAGTGCATTCAACTCACAGACTTGAACGTTCCTTTTGATAGATCAGTTTTGAAACACTCCTTTTGTAGAATCTGCAAGTGTTTATTTCGAGCGCTTGGAGGCCTATGCTGGAAAAGGAAATGTCTTCAAATAACAACTACACAGAAGCATTCTCAGGAACTTCTTTGTGATGAGTGCATTCAACTCACAGACTTGAACCTTCCTTTTGAAAGAGCAGCTTTGAAACACTCTTTTTGTAGAATCTGCAAGTGGATATTTGGAGCGCTTTTAGGCCTATGCTGGGAAATTAAATATCTTCTCCTAAAAACTAGACAGAAGCATTCTCAGAAACTTCTGTGTGATGAGTGCATTCAACTCACAGTCTTGAACACTGCTTTTCATAGAGCAGTTTGGAAACACTCCTTTTGTAAAATCTGCAAGTGTTTATTTGGAGCGCATTGAGGCCTATCTTGGAAAAGGAAATATCTTCACATAGTAACTAGACAGAAGCATTCTCAGAAACTTCTTTGTGATGAGTGCATTCTACTCACAGAGTTGAACCTTCTTTGTGATAGAAGAGTTTTCAAACTCTCTTTTTGTAGAATCTGCAAGTGCACATTTGGAACTGTTGGAGGCCAACGCTGGAAAGGAAACATCCTCACGTAGAAACTAGACAGAAGCATTCTCAGAAACTTGCTTGTGACGAGTGCATTCAACTCATAGACTTGAACTTTTCTTTTGAAAGAGCAGTTTTGGGACACTCTTTTGTAGGATCTGCTAGTGTATATTTGGAGCGCTGTGAGGCCTATGCTGGGAAATGAAATATCTTCACCTAAAACTAGACGGAAGCATTCTCCGAAACTTCTGTGTGATGAGTGCATTCAACTCACAGACTTGAACGTTCCTTTTGATAGAACAGTTTTGAAACACTCCTTTTGTAGAATCTGCAAGTGTTTATTTCGAGCGCTTGGAGGCCTATGCTGGAAAAGGAAATGTCTTCAAATAACAACTACACAGAAGCATTCTCAGAAACTTCTTTGTGATGAGTGCATTCAACTCACAGACTTGAACCTTTGAAACACTCTCATTGTAGAATCTGCAAGTGGATATTTTGAGCGCTTTGAGGCCTATGCTGGGAAATCAAATATCTTCACCTAAAAACTAGACAGAAGCATTCTCAGAAACTTCTGGGTGATGAGTGCATTCAACTCACAGACTTCAACATTGCTTTCGATAGAGCAGTTTGGAAACACTCCTTTAGTAAAATATGCAAGTGTTTATTTGGAGCGCTTTGAGGCCTATGCTGGAAAAGGAAATATCTTCACATAATAACTAGACAGAAGCATTCTCAGAAACTTCTTTGTGATGAGTGCATACAACTCACAGAGTTGAACCTTCTTTGTGATAAAAGAGTTTTCAAACTCTCTTTTTGTAGAATCTGCAAGTGCACATTTGGAGCTGTTGGAGGCCAACGCTGGAAAAGGAAACATCCTCACATAGACACTAGACAGAAGCATTCTCAGAAACTTGCTTGTGACGAGTGCATTCCACTCACAGACTTGAACCTTTCTTTTGAAAGAGCAGTTTTGGAACACTCTTTTTGTAGAATCTGCTAGTGTATATTTGGAGCGCTTGGAGGCCTACGCTGGAAAAGGAAATATCTTCAAATAACAACTACACAGAAGCATTCTCAGAAACTTCTTTGTGATGAGTGCATTCAACTCACAGACTTGAACCTTCCTTTTGAAAGAGCAGTTTTGAAACACTCTTTTTGTAGAATCTGCAAGTGGATATTTGGAGTGCTTTGAGGCCTATGCTGGGAAATGAAATATCTTCACCTAAAAACTAGACAGAAGCATTCTCAGAAACTTCTGTGTGATGAGTGTATTCAACTCACAGACGTGAACATTGCTTTTGAAAGAGCAGTTTGGAAACACTCATTTTGTAAAATCTGCAAGTGTTTATTTGGAACGCTTTGAGGCCTATGCTGGAAAAGGAAATATCTTCACATAATAACTAGACAGAAGCTTTCTCAAAAACCGCTTTGTGATGAGTGCATTCTACTCACAGAGTTGAACCTTCTTTGTGATAGAAGAGTTTTCAAACTCTCTTTTTGTAGAATCTGCAAGTGCACATTTGGAGCTGTTGGAGGCCAACGCTGGAAAAGGAAACATCCTCACATAGAAACTAGACAGAAGCATTCTCAGAAACTTGCTTGTGACGAGTGACTTCAACTCACAGACTTGAAACTTTCTTTTGAAAGAGCAGTTTTGGAACACTCTTTTTGTAGAATCTGCTAGTGTATATTTGGATCGCTCGGAGGCCTATGCTGGGAAATGAAATATCTTCACCTAAAAACTAGACGGAAGCATTCTCCGAAACTTCTGTGTGATGAGTGCATTCAACTCACAGACTTGAACGTTCCTTTTGATAGAACAGTTTCGAAACACTGCTTTTGTAGAATCTGCAAGTGTTTCTTTCGAGTGCTTGGAGGCCTATGCTGGAAAAGGAAATGTCTTCAAATAACAACTACACAGAAGCATTCTCAGAAACTTCTTTGTGATGAGTGCATTCAACTCACAGACTTGAACCTTCCTTTTGAAAGAGCAGTTTTGAAACACTCTTTTTGTAGAATCTGCAAGTGGATATTTGGAGCGCTTTGAGGCCTATGCTGGGAAATGAAATATCTTCTCCTAAAAACTAGACAGAAGCATTCTCAGAAACTTCTGTGTGATGAGTGCATTCAACTCACAGACTTGAACACTGCTTTTGATAGAGCAGTTTGGAAACACTCCTTTTGTAAAATCTGCAAGTGTTTATTTGGAGCGCTTTGAGGCCTATCCTGGAAAAGGAAATATCTTCACATAATAACTAGACAGAAGCATTCTCAGAAACTTCTTTGTGATGAGTGCATTCAACTCACAGACTTGAACCTTCCTTTTGAAAGAGTAGTTTTGAAACACTCTTTTTGTAGAATCTGCAAGTGGATATTTGGAGCGCTTTGAGGCCTATGCTGGGAAATGAAATATCTTCTCCTAAAAACTAGACAGAAGCATTCTCAGAAACTTCTGTGTGATGAGTGCATTCAACTCACAGACTTGAACATTGCTTTTGATAGAGCAGTTTGGAAACACTCCTTTTGTAAAATCTGCAAGTGTTTATTTGCAGCGCTTTGAGGCCTATCCTGGAAAAGGAAATATCTTCACATAATAACTAGACAGAAGCATTCTCAGAAACTTCTTTGTGATGAGTGCATTCTACTCACAGAGTTGATCCTTCTTTGTGATAGAAGAGTTTTCAAACTCTCTTTTTGTAGAATCTGCAAGTGCACATTTGGAACTGTTGGAGGCCAACGCTGGAAAAGGAAACATCCTCACATAGAAACTAGACAGAAGCATTCTCAGAAACTTGCTTGTGACGAGTGCATTCAACTCACAGACTTGAACCTTTCTTTTGAAAGAGCAGTTTTGGAACACTCTTTTTGTAGAATCTGCTAGTGTCTATTTGGAGCGCTGTGAGGCCTATGCTGGGAAATGAAATATCTTCACCTAAAAACTAGACGGAAGCATTCTCAGAAACTTCTGTGTGATGAGTGCATTCAACTCACAGACTTGAACGTTCCTTTTGATACAACAGTTTTGAAACACTCCTTTTGTAGAATCTGCAAGTGTTTATCTGGAGCGCTTGGAGGACTATGCTGGAAAAGGAAATATCTTCAAATAACAACTACACAGAAGCATTCTCAGAAACTTCTTTGTGATGAGTGCATTCAACTCACAGACTTGAACCTTCCTTTTGAAAGAGCAGTTTTGAAACACTCTTTTTGTAGAATCTGCAAGTGGATATTTGGAGCGCTTTGAGGCCTATGCTTTGAAATGAAATATCTTCTCCTAAAAACTAGACAGAAGCATTCTCAGAAACTTCTGTGTGATGAGTGCATTCAACTCACAGACTTGAACGTTCCTTTTGATACAACAGTTTTGAAACACTCCTTTTGTAGGATCTGCAAGTCTTTATTTCGAGCGCTTGGAGGCCTATGCTTCAAAAGGAAATGTCTTCAAATAACAACTACACAGAAGCATTCTCAGAAACTTCTTTGTGATGAGTGCATTCAACTCACAGACTTGAACCTTCCTTTTGAAAGAGTAGTTTTGAAACACTCTTTTTGTAGAATCTGCAAGTGGATATTTGGAGCGCTTTGAGGCCTATGCTGGGAAATGAAATATCTTCTCCTAAAAACTAGACAGAAGCATTCTCAGAAACTTCTTTGTGATGAGTGCATTCAACTCACAGACTTGAACACTGCTTTTGATAGAGCAGTTTGGAAACACTCCTTTTGTAAAATCTGCATGTGTTTATTTGGAGCGCTTTGAGGCCTATCCTGGAAGAGGAAATATCTTCACATAATAACTAGACAGAAGCATTCTCAGAAACTTCTTTGTGATGAGTGCATTCTACTCACAGAGTTGAACCTTCTTTGTGATAGAAGAGTTTTCAAACTCTCTTTTTGTAGAATCTGCAAGTGCACATTTGGAACTGTTGGAGGCCAACGCTGGAAAAGGAAACATCCTCACATAGAAACTAGACAGAAGCATTCTCAGAAACTTGCTTGTGACGAGTGCTTTCAACTCACAGACTTGAACCTTTCTTTTGAAAGAGCAGTTTTGGAACACTCTTTTTGTAGAATCTGCTAGTGTATATTTGGAGCGCTGTGAGGCCTATGCTGGGAAATGAAATATCTTCACCTAAAAACTAGACGGAAGCATTCTCCGAAACTTCTGTGTGATGAGTGCATTCAACTCACAGACTTGAACGTTCCTTTTGATAGAACAGTTTTGAAACACTCCTTTTGTAGGATCTGCAAGTCTTTATTTCGAGCGCTTGGAGGCCTATGCTGGAAAAGGAAATGTCTTCAAATAACAACTACACAGAAGCATTCTCAGAAACTTCTTTGTGATGAGTGCATTCAACTCACAGACTTGAACCTTCCTTTTGAAAGAGTAGTTTTGAAACACTCTTTTTGTAGAATCTGCAAGTGGATATTTGGAGCGCTTTGAGGCCTATGCTGGGAAATGAAATATCTTCTCCTAAAAACTAGACAGAAGCATTCTCAGAAACTTCTGTGTGATGAGTGCATTCAACTCACAGACTTGAACATTGCTTTTGATAGAGCAGTTTGGAAACACTCCTTTTGTAAAATCTGCAAGTGTTTATTTGGAGCGCTTTGAGGCCTATCCTGGAAAAGGAAATATCTTCACATAATAACTAGACAGAAGCATTCTCAGAAACTTCTTTGTGATGAGTGCATTCTACTCACAGAGCTGAACCTTCTTTGTGATAGAAGAGTTTTCAAACTCTCTTTTTGTAGAATCTGCAAGTGCACATTTGGAACTGTTGGAGGCCAACGCTGGAAAAGGAAACATCCTCACATAGAAACTAGACAGAAGCATTCTCAGAAACTTGCTTGTGACGAGTGCATTCAACTCACAGACTTGAACCTTTCTTTTGAAAGAGCAGTTTTGGAACACTGTTTTTGTAGAATCTGCTAGTGTATATTTGGAGCGCTGTGAGGCCTATGCTGGGAAATGAAATATCTTCACCTAAAAACTAGACGGAAGCATTCTCAGAAACTTCTGTGTGATGAGTGCATTCAACTCACAGACTTGAACGTTCCTTTTTATAGAACAGTTTTGAAACACTCCTTTTGTAGAATCTGCAAGTGTTTCTTTCGAGTGCTTGGAGGCCTATGCTGGAAAAGGAAATGTCTTCAAATAACAACTACACAGAAGCATTCTCAGAAACTTCTTTGTGATGAGTGCATTCAACTCACAGACTTGAACCTTCCTTTTGAAAGAGCAGTTTTGAAACACTCTTTTTGTAGAATCTGCAAGTGGATATTTGGAGCGCTTTGAGGCCTATGCTGGGAAATGAAATATCTTCTCCTAAAAACTAGACAGAAGCATTCTCAGAAACTTCTGTGTGATGAATGCATTCAAGTCACACACTTGAACATTGCTTTTGATAGAGCAGTTTGGAAACACTCCTTTTGTAAAATCTGCAAGTGTTTATTTGGAGCGCTTTGAGGCCTATCCTGGAAAAGGAAATATCTTCACATAATAACTAGACAGAAGCATTCTCAGAAACTTCTTTGTGATGAGTGCATTCTACTCACAGAGTTGATCCTTCTTTGTGATAGAAGAGTTTTCAAACTCTCTTTTTGTAAAATCTGCAAGTGCACATTTGGAACTGTTGGAGGCCAACGCTGGAAAAGGAAACATCCTCACATAGAAACTAGACAGAAGCATACTGAGAAACTTGCTTGTGACGAGTGCATTCAACTCAGAGACTTGAACCTTTCTTTTGAAAGAGCAGTTTTGGAACACTCTTTTTGTAGAATCTGCTAGTGTATATTTGGAGCGCTGTGAGGCCTATGCTGGGAAATGAAATATCTTCACCTAAAAACTAGACGGAAGCATTCTCAGAAACTTCTGTGTGATGAGTGCATTCAACTCACAGACTTGAACGTTCCTTTTCATAGAACAGTTTTGAAACACTCCTTTTGTAGAATCTGCAAGTGTTTATTTCGAGTCCTTGGAGGCCTATGCTGGAAAAGGAAATGTCTTCAAACAACAACTACACAGAAGCATTCTCAGAAACTTCTTTGTGATGAGTGCATTCAACTCACAGACTTGAACCTTCCTTTTGAAAGAGCAGTTTTGAAACACTCTTTTTGTAGAATCTGCAAGTGGATATTTGGAGCGCTTTGAGGCCTATGCTGGGATATGAAATATCTTCTCCTAAAAACTAGACAGAAGCATTCTCAGAAACTTCTGTGTGATGAGTGCATTCAACTCACAGACTTGAACATTGCTTTTGATAGAGCAGTTTGGAAACACTCCTTTTGTAAAATCTGCAAGTGTTTATTTGGAGCGCTTTGAGGCCTATCCTGGAAAAGGAAATATCTTCACATAATAACTAGACAGAAGCATTCTCAGAAACTTCTTTGTGATGAGTGCATTCTACTCACAGAGTTGAACCTTCTTTGTGATAGAAGAGTTTTCAAACTCTCTTTTTGTAGAATCTGCAAGTGCACATTTGGAACTGTTGGAGGCCAACGCTGGAAAAGGAAACATCCTCACATAGAAACTAGACAGAAGCATTCTCAGAAACTTGCTTGGACGAGTGCATTCAACTCACAGACTTGAACCTTTCTTTTGAAAGAGCAGTTTTGGAACACTCTTTTTGTAGAATCTGCTAGTGTATATTTGGAGCGCTGTGAGGCCTATGCTGGGAAATGAAATATCTTCACCTAAAAACTAGACGGAATCATTCTCAGAAACTTCTGGGTGATGAGTGCATTCAACTCACAGACTTGAACGTTCCTTTTGATAGAATAGTTTTGAAACAATCCTTTTGTACAATCTGCAAGTGTTTATTTCGAGCGCTTGGAGGCCTATGCTGGAAAAGGAAGTGTCTTCAAATAAGAACTACACAAAAGCATTCTCAGAAACTTCTTTGTGATGAGTGCATTCAACTCACAGACTTGAACCTTCCTTTTGAAAGAGCAGTTTTGAAACACTCTTTTTGTAGAATCTGCAAGTGGATATTTGGAGCGCTTTGAGGCCTATGCTGGGAAATTAAATATCTTCTCCTAAAAACTAGACAGAAGCATTCTCAGAAACTTCTGTGTGATGAGTGCATTCAACTCACAGTCTTGAACACTGCTTTTGATAGAGCAGTTTGGAAATACTCCTTTTGTAAAATCTGCAAGTGTTTATTTGGAGCGCATTGAGGCCTATCCTGGAAAAGGAAATATCTTCACATAATAACTAGACAGAAGCATTCTCAGAAACTTCTTTGTGATGAGTGCATTCTACTCACAGAGTTGAACCTTCTTTGTGATAGAAGAGTTTTCAAACTCTCTTTTTGTAGAATCTGCAAGTGCACATTTGGAACTGTTGGAGGCCAACGCTGGAAAGGAAACATCCTCACGTAGAAACTAGACAGAAGCATTCTCAGAAACTTGCTTGTGACGAGTGCATTCAACTCATAGACTTTAACTTTTCTTTTTAAAGAGCAGTTTTGGGACACTCCTTTTGTAGGATCTGCTAGTGTATATTTGGAGCGCTGTGAGGCCTATGCTGGGAAATGAAATATCTTCACCTAAAACTAGACGGAAGCATTCTCCGAAACTTCTGTGTGATGAGTGCATTCAACTCACAGACTTGAACGTTCCTTTTGATAGAACAGTTTTGAAACACTCCTTTTGTAGAATCTGCAAGTGTTTATTTCGAGCGCTTGGAGGCCTATGCTGGAAAAGGAAATGTCTTCAAATAACAACTACACAGAAGCATTCTCAGAAACTTCTTTGTGATGAGTGCATTCAACTCACAGGCTTGAACCTTCCTTTTGAAAGAGCAGTTTTGAAACACTCTTTTTGTAGAATCTGCAAGTGGGTATTTGGAGCGCTTTGAGGCCTATGCTGGGAAATTAAATATCTTCTCCTAAAAACTAGACAGAAGCATTCTCAGAAACTTCTGTGTGATGAGTGCATTCAACTCACAGTCTTGAACACTGCTTTTGATAGAGCAGTTTGGAAACACTCCTTTTGTAAAATCTGCAAGTGTTTATTTGGAGCGCATTGAGGCCTATCCTGGAAAAGGAAATATCTTCACATAATAACTAGACAGAAGCATTCTCAGAAACTTCTTTGTGATGAGTGCATTCTACTCACAGAGTTGAACCTTCTTTGTGATAGAAGAGTTTTCAAACTCTCTTTTTGTAGAATCTGCATGTGCACATTTGGAACTGTTGGAGGCCAACGCTGGAAAGGA
The DNA here is from genome assembly GCF_028885625.2 of Pongo pygmaeus. Lineage (NCBI taxonomy): Eukaryota > Metazoa > Chordata > Mammalia > Primates > Hominidae > Pongo > Pongo pygmaeus. The sequence continues at coordinate 42,823,692 of NC_072392.2, forward strand.
AACATCCTCACGTAGAAACTAGACAGAAGCATTCTCAGAAACTTGCTTGTGACGAGTGCATTCAACTCACAGACTTGAACCTTTCTTTTGAAAGAGCAGTTTTGGGACACTCCTTTTCTAGGATCTGCTAGTGTATATTTGGAGCGCTGTGAGGCCTATGCTGGGAAATGAAATATCTTCACCTAAAACTAGACGGAAGCATTCTCCGAAACTTCTGTGTGATGAGTGCATTCAACTCACAGACTTGAACGTTCCTTTTGATAGAACAGTTTTGAAACACTCCTTTTGTAGAATCTGCAAGTGTTTATTTCGAGCGCTTGGAGGCCTATGCTGGAAAAGGAAATGTCTTCAAATAACAACTACACAGAAGCATTCTCAGAAACTTCTTTGTGATGAGTGCATTCAACTCACGGACTTGAACCTTCCTTTTGAAAGAGCAGTTTTGAAACACTCTTTTTGTAGAATCTGCAAGTGGATATTTGGAGCGCGTTGAGGCCTATGCTGGGAAATTAAATATCTTCTCCTAAAAACTAGACAGAAGCATTCTCAGAAACTTCTGTGTGATGAGTGCATTCAACTCACAGTCTTGAACACTGCTTTTGATAGAGCAGTTTGGAAACACTCCTTTTGTAAAATCTGCAAATGTTTATTTGGAGCGCATTGAGGCCTATCCTGGAAAAGGAAATATCTTCACATAATAACTAGACAGAAGCATTCTCAGAAACTTCTTTGTGATGAGTGCATTCTACTCACAGAGTTGAACCTTCTTTGTGATAGAAGAGTTTTCAAACTCTCTTTTTGTAGAATCTGCAAGTGCACATTTGGAACTGTTGGAGGCCAACGCTGGAAAGGAAACATCCTCACGTAGAAACTAGACAGAAGCATTCTCAGAAACTTGCTTGTGACGAGTGCATTCAACTCACAGACTTGAACCTTTCTTTTGAAAGAGCAGTTTTGGGACACTCCTTTTGTAGGATCTGCTAGTGTATATTTGGAGCGCTGTGAGGCCTATGCTGGGAAATGAAATATCTTCACCTAAAACTAGACGGAAGCATTCTCCGAAACTTCTGTGTGATGAGTGCATTCAACTCACAGACTTGAACGTTCCTTTTGATAGAACAGTTTTGAAACACTCCTTTTGTAGAATCTGCAAGTGTTTATTTCGAGCGCTTGGAGGCCTATGCTGGAAAAGGAAATGTCTTCAAATAACAACTACACAGAAGCATTCTCAGAAACTTCTTTGTGATGAGTGCATTCAACTCACAGACTTGAACCTTCCTTTTGAAAGAGCAGTTTTGAAACACTCTTTTTGTAGAATCTGCAAGTGGATATTTGGAGCGCTTTGAGGCCTATGCTGGGAAATTAAATATCTTCTCCTAAAAACTAGACAGAAGCATTCTCAGAAACTTCTGTGTGATGAGTGCATTCAACTCACAGTCTTGAACACTGCTTTTGATAGAGCAGTTTGGAAACACTCCTTTTGTAAAATCTGCAAATGTTTATTTGGAGCGCATTGAGGCCTATCCTGGAAAAGGAAATATCTTCACATAATAACTAGACAGAAGCATTCTCAGAAACTTCTTTGTGATGAGTGCATTCTACTCACAGAGTTGAACCTTCTTTGTGATAGAAGAGTTTTCAAACTCTCTTTTTGTAGAATCTGCAAGTGCACATTTGGAACTGTTGGAGGCCAACGCTGGAAAGGAAACATCCTCACGTAGAAACTAGACAGAAGCATTCTCAGAAACTTGCTTGTGACGAGTGCATTCAACTCATAGACTTGAACTTTTCTTTTTAAAGAGCAGTTTTGGGACACTCCTTTTGTAGGATCTGCTAGTGTATATTTGGAGCGCTGTGAGGCCTATGCTGGGAAATGAAATATCTTCACCTAAAACTAGACGGAAGCATTCTCCGAAACTTCTGTGTGATGAGTGCATTCAACTCACAGACTTGAACGTTCCTTTTGATAGATCAGTTTTGAAACACTCCTTTTGTAGAATCTGCAAGTGTTTATTTCGAGCGCTTGGAGGCCTATGCTGGAAAAGGAAATGTCTTCAAATAACAACTACACAGAAGCATTCTCAGGAACTTCTTTGTGATGAGTGCATTCAACTCACAGACTTGAACCTTCCTTTTGAAAGAGCAGCTTTGAAACACTCTTTTTGTAGAATCTGCAAGTGGATATTTGGAGCGCTTTTAGGCCTATGCTGGGAAATTAAATATCTTCTCCTAAAAACTAGACAGAAGCATTCTCAGAAACTTCTGTGTGATGAGTGCATTCAACTCACAGTCTTGAACACTGCTTTTCATAGAGCAGTTTGGAAACACTCCTTTTGTAAAATCTGCAAGTGTTTATTTGGAGCGCATTGAGGCCTATCTTGGAAAAGGAAATATCTTCACATAGTAACTAGACAGAAGCATTCTCAGAAACTTCTTTGTGATGAGTGCATTCTACTCACAGAGTTGAACCTTCTTTGTGATAGAAGAGTTTTCAAACTCTCTTTTTGTAGAATCTGCAAGTGCACATTTGGAACTGTTGGAGGCCAACGCTGGAAAGGAAACATCCTCACGTAGAAACTAGACAGAAGCATTCTCAGAAACTTGCTTGTGACGAGTGCATTCAACTCATAGACTTGAACTTTTCTTTTGAAAGAGCAGTTTTGGGACACTCTTTTGTAGGATCTGCTAGTGTATATTTGGAGCGCTGTGAGGCCTATGCTGGGAAATGAAATATCTTCACCTAAAACTAGACGGAAGCATTCTCCGAAACTTCTGTGTGATGAGTGCATTCAACTCACAGACTTGAACGTTCCTTTTGATAGAACAGTTTTGAAACACTCCTTTTGTAGAATCTGCAAGTGTTTATTTCGAGCGCTTGGAGGCCTATGCTGGAAAAGGAAATGTCTTCAAATAACAACTACACAGAAGCATTCTCAGAAACTTCTTTGTGATGAGTGCATTCAACTCACAGACTTGAACCTTTGAAACACTCTCATTGTAGAATCTGCAAGTGGATATTTTGAGCGCTTTGAGGCCTATGCTGGGAAATCAAATATCTTCACCTAAAAACTAGACAGAAGCATTCTCAGAAACTTCTGGGTGATGAGTGCATTCAACTCACAGACTTCAACATTGCTTTCGATAGAGCAGTTTGGAAACACTCCTTTAGTAAAATATGCAAGTGTTTATTTGGAGCGCTTTGAGGCCTATGCTGGAAAAGGAAATATCTTCACATAATAACTAGACAGAAGCATTCTCAGAAACTTCTTTGTGATGAGTGCATACAACTCACAGAGTTGAACCTTCTTTGTGATAAAAGAGTTTTCAAACTCTCTTTTTGTAGAATCTGCAAGTGCACATTTGGAGCTGTTGGAGGCCAACGCTGGAAAAGGAAACATCCTCACATAGACACTAGACAGAAGCATTCTCAGAAACTTGCTTGTGACGAGTGCATTCCACTCACAGACTTGAACCTTTCTTTTGAAAGAGCAGTTTTGGAACACTCTTTTTGTAGAATCTGCTAGTGTATATTTGGAGCGCTTGGAGGCCTACGCTGGAAAAGGAAATATCTTCAAATAACAACTACACAGAAGCATTCTCAGAAACTTCTTTGTGATGAGTGCATTCAACTCACAGACTTGAACCTTCCTTTTGAAAGAGCAGTTTTGAAACACTCTTTTTGTAGAATCTGCAAGTGGATATTTGGAGTGCTTTGAGGCCTATGCTGGGAAATGAAATATCTTCACCTAAAAACTAGACAGAAGCATTCTCAGAAACTTCTGTGTGATGAGTGTATTCAACTCACAGACGTGAACATTGCTTTTGAAAGAGCAGTTTGGAAACACTCCTTTTGTAAAATCTGCAAGTGTTTATTTGGAACGCTTTGAGGCCTATGCTGGAAAAGGAAATATCTTCACATAATAACTAGACAGAAGCTTTCTCAAAAACCGCTTTGTGATGAGTGCATTCTACTCACAGAGTTGAACCTTCTTTGTGATAGAAGAGTTTTCAAACTCTCTTTTTGTAGAATCTGCAAGTGCACATTTGGAGCTGTTGGAGGCCAACGCTGGAAAAGGAAACATCCTCACATAGAAACTAGACAGAAGCATTCTCAGAAACTTGCTTGTGACGAGTGACTTCAACTCACAGACTTGAAACTTTCTTTTGAAAGAGCAGTTTTGGAACACTCTTTTTGTAGAATCTGCTAGTGTATATTTGGATCGCTCGGAGGCCTATGCTGGGAAATGAAATATCTTCACCTAAAAACTAGACGGAAGCATTCTCCGAAACTTCTGTGTGATGAGTGCATTCAACTCACAGACTTGAACGTTCCTTTTGATAGAACAGTTTCGAAACACTGCTTTTGTAGAATCTGCAAGTGTTTCTTTCGAGTGCTTGGAGGCCTATGCTGGAAAAGGAAATGTCTTCAAATAACAACTACACAGAAGCATTCTCAGAAACTTCTTTGTGATGAGTGCATTCAACTCACAGACTTGAACCTTTCTTTTGAAAGAGCAGTTTTGAAACACTCTTTTTGTAGAATCTGCATGTGGATAATTGGAGCGCTTTGAGGCCTATGTTGGGAAATGAAATATCTTCACCTAAAAACTAGACAGAAGCATTCTCAGAAACTTCTGTGTGATGAGTGCATTCAACTCACAGAATTGAACATTGCTTTTGATAGAGCAGTTTGGAAACACTCCTTTTGTAAAATCTGCAAGTGTTTCTTTGGAGCGCTTTGAGGCCTATCCTGGAAAAGGAAATATCTTCACATAATAACTAGATAGAAGCATTCTCAGAAACTTCTTTGTGATGAGTGCATTCAACTCACAGAGTTGAACCTTCTTTGTGATAGAAGAGTTTTCAAACTCTCTTTTTGTAGAATCTGCAAGTGCACATTTGGAACTGTTGGAGGCCAACGCTGGAAAAGGAAACATCCTCACATAGAAACTAGACAGAAGCATTCTCAGAAACTTGCTTGTGACGAGTGCATTCAACCCACAGACTTGAACCTTTCTTTTGAAAGAGCAGTTTTGGAACACTCTTTTTGTAGAATCTGCTAGTGTATATTTGGAGCGCTGTGAGGCCTATGCTGGGAAATGAAATATCTTCACCTAAAAACTAGACGGAAGCATTCTCAGAAACTTCTGTGTGATGAGTGCATTCAACTCACAGACTTGAACGTTCCTTTTGATACAACAGTTTTGAAACACTCCTTTTGTACAATCTGTAAGTGTTTATTTCGAGTGCTTGGAGGCCTATGCTGGAAAAGGAAATGTCTTCAAATAACAACTACACAGAAGCATTCTCAGAAACTTCTTTGTGATGAGTGCATTCAACTCACAGACTTGAACCTTTGGAACACTCTCATTGTAGAATCTGCAAGTGGACATTTTGAGCGCTGTGAGGACTATGCTGGGAAATCAAATATCTTCACCTAAAAACTAGACAGAAGCATTCCCAGAAACTTCTGGGTGATGAGTGCATTCAACTCACAGACTTCAACATTGCTTTCGATAGAGCAGTTTGGATACACTCCTTTAGTAAAATATGCAAGTGTTTATTTGGAGCACTTTGAGGCCTATGCTGGAAAAGGAAATATCTTCACATAATAACTAGACAGAAGCATTCTCAGAAACTTCTTTGTGATGAGTGCATTCAACTCACAGAGTTGAACCTTCTTTGTGATAAAAGAGATTTCAAACTCTCTTTTTGTAGAATCTGCAAGTGCACATTTGGAGCTGTTGGAGGCCAACGCTGGAAAAGGAAACATCCTCACATAGACACTAGACAGAAGCATTCTCAGAAACTTGCTTGTGACGAGTGCATTCAACTCACAGACTTGAACCTTTCTTTTGAAAGAGCAGTTTTGGAACACTCTTTTTGTAGAATCTGCTAGTGTATATTTGGAGCGCTCTGAGGCCTATGCTGGGAAATGAAATATCTTCACCTAAAAACTAGACGGAAGCATTCTCAGAAACTTCTGTGTGATGAGTGCATTCAACTCACAGACTTGAACGTTCGTTTTGATAGAACAGTTTGGAAACACTCCTTTTGTAGAATCTGCAAGTGTTTATTTCGAGTGCTTGGAGGCCTATGCTGGAAAAGGAAATGTCTTCAAATAACAACTACACAGAAGCATTCTCAGAAACTTCTTTGTGATGAGTGCATTCAACTCACAGACTTGAACCTTTCTTTTGAAAGAGCAGTTTTGAAACACTCTTTTTGTAGAATCTGCAAGTGGATAATTGGAGCGCTGTGAGGCCTATGCTGGGAAATGAAATATGTTCACCTAAAAACTAGACGGAAGCATTCTCAGAAACTTCTGTGTGATGAGTGCATTCAACTCACAGACTTGAACGTTCGTTTTGATAGAACAGTTTGGAAACACTCCTTTTGTAGAATCTGCAAGTGTTTATTTCGTGTGCTTGGAGGCCTATGCTGGAAAAGGAAATGTCTTCAAATAACAACTACACAGAAGCATTCTCAGAAACTTCTTTGTGATGAGTGCATTCAACTCACAGACTTGAACCTTTCTTTTGAAAGAGCAGTTTTGAAACACTCTTTTTGTAGAATCTGCAAGTGGATAATTGGAGCGCTTTGAGGCCTATGTTGGGAAATGAAATATCTTCACCTACAAACTAGACAGAAGCATTCTCAGAAACTTCTGTGTGATGAGTGCATTCAACTCACAGACTTGAACATTGCTTTTGATAGAGCAGTTTGGAAACACTCCTTTAGTAAAATCTGCAAGTGTTTATTTGGAGCGCTTTGAGGCCTATCCTGGAAAAGGAAATACCTTCACATAATAACTAGACAGAAGCATTCTCAGAAACTTCTTTGTGATGAGTGCATTCTACTCACAGAGTTGAACCTTCTTTGTGATAGAAGAGTTTTCAAACTCTCTTTTTGTAGAATCTGCAAGTGCACATTTGGAACTGTTGGAGGTCAACGCTGGAAAGGGAAACATCCTCACATAGAAACTAGACAGAAGCATTCTCAGAAACTTGCTTGTGACGAGTGCATTCAACTCACAGACTTGAACCTTTATTTTGAAAGAGCAGTTTTGGAACACTCTTTTTGTAAAATCTGCTAGTGTATATTTGGATCGCTCTGAGGCCTATGCTGGGAAATGAAATATCTTCACCTAAAAACTAGACGGAAGCATTCTCAGAAACTTCTGTGTGATGAGTGCATTCAACTCACGGACTTGAACGTTCCTTTTGATAAATCAGTTTGGAAACACTCCTTTAGTAAAATCTGCAAGTGTTTATTTGGAGCCCTTTTATTCCTATGCTGGAAAAGGAAATGTCTTCACATAATAACCAGACAGAAGGATTCTCAGAAGCCTCTTTGTGATGAGTGCATTCAACTCACAGAGTTGAACCTTCTTTGTGATAGAAGAGTTTTCAAACTCCCTTTTTGTAGAATCTGCAAGTGCACATTTGGAGCTGTTGGAGGCCAACGCTGGAAAAGGAAACATCCTCATATAGACACTAGACAGAAGCATTCTCAGAAACTTGCTTGGACGACTGCATTCAACACACAGACTTGAACCTTCCTTTTGAAAGAGCAGTTTTGGAACACTCTTTTTGAAGAATCTGCAAGTGGATATTTGGAGCGCTTTGAGGCCTATGCTGGGAAATGAAATATCTTCTCCTAAAAACTAGACAGAAGCATTCTCAGAAACTTCTGTGTGATGAGTGCATTCAACTCACAGACTTGAACATTGCTTTTGATAGAGCCGTTTGGAAACTCTCCTTTTGTAAAATCTGCAAGTGTTTATTTGGAGCGCTTTGAGGCCTATCCTGGAAAAGGAAATATCTTCACATAATAACTAGACAGAAGCATTCTCAGAAACTTCTTTGTGATGAGTGCATTCAACTCACAGAGTTGAACCTTCTTTGTGATAGAAGAGTTTTCAAACTCTCTTTTTATAGAATCTGCAAGTGCACATTTGGAACTGTTGGAGGCCAACGCTGGAAAAGGAAACATCCTCACATAGAAACTAGACAGAAGCATTCTCAGAAACTTGCTTGTGACGAGTGCATTCAACCCACAGACTTGAACCTTTCTTTTGAAAGAGCAGTTTTGGAACACTCTTTTTGTAGAATCTGCTAGTGTATATTTGGAGCGCTCTGAGGCCTATGCTGGGAAATGAAATATCTTCACCTAAAAACTAGACGGAAGCATTCTCAGAAACTTCTGTGTGATGAGTGCATTCAACTCACAGACTTGAACGTTCCTTTTGATACAACAGTTTTGAAACACTCCTTTTGTAGAATCTGTAAGTGTTTATTTCGAGTGCTTGGAGGCCTATGCTGGAAAAGGAAATGTCTTCAAATAACAACTACACAGAAGCATTCTCAGAAACTTCTTTGTGATGAGTGCATTCAACTCCCAGACTTGAACCTTCCTTTTGAAAGAGCAGTTTTGAAACACTCTTTTTGTAGAATCTGCAAGTGGATATTTGGAGCGCTTTGAGGCCTATGCTGGGAAATGAAATATCTTCTCCTAAAAACTAGACAGAAGCATTGTCAGAAACTTCTGTGTGATGAGTGCATTCAACTCACAGACTTGAACATTGCTTTTGATAGAGCAGTTTGGAAACACTCCTTTTGTAAAATCTGCAAGTGTTTATTTGGAGCGCTTTGAGGCCTATCCTGGAAAAGGAAATATCTTCACATAATAACTAGACAGAAGCATTCTCAGAAACTTCTTTGTGATGAGTGCATTCTACTCACAGAGTTGAACCTTCCTTTTGATCGACCAGTTTTGAAACACTGTTTATGTAGTATCCGCAAGTGGATATTTGGAGCTCCTTGAGCCTTATGCTGGAAGAGGAGATATCTTCATATACAAACTAGACAGAAGCATTTTCAGAAACATCTATGTCATGTGGGGATTGAACTCACAGAGTTGAACATTCCTTTTCATGGAGCAGTTCTGCAACACTCTTTTTGTGGAGACTGCCAGTGGATATCTGGTGCGATTGCGGCATCTAGCGGAAAAGGAAATACATGCAGATGAAAACTGGGTAGAATCATTCTGAGAAACTGTTTTCTGATGAGGGCATTCAACTCACAGACTTGAACCTTCGTTTTCAAAGAGCAGTTTTGAAACACTGTTTTCGTAGAATCCGCAAGTGGATATTTGGGGCGCTATGAGTCCTATGCTGGGAAATGAAATCTCTTCACCTAAAAACTAGACAGAAGCCTTCTCAGAAACTTCTTCACGATATGTGCATTCAACTCACAGAGTTGAACCTTTCTTTTCACCGAGCAGTTTTGAAACACACTTTTGGTAAAATCTGCAAGTGGATATTTGGAGCGATTTCAGGCCTATGCTAGAAAAGGAAATATCTTCACACAAATACTAGACAGAAGCATTCTCAGAAACTTCTGTGTGATGAGTGCATTCAATTCACAGACTCGAACGTTCCTTTTGACGGAACAGTTTTGAAACACTCCTTTGGCAGGATCTGCAAGAGTTTATTTGGAGCGCTTTGAGGCCTATGTTGGAAAAGGAAATATCCTCACCTAAAAACTAGAGAGAAGCATTCTCAGAAACTTCTTTGTGGTGATTGCATTCTACTCACAGAGTTGAACCTTCCTTTTGATAGAACAGTTTCGAAACACTCTTTTTGTAGAATCTGCAAGTGGATATTTGGAGCGCTTTGAGGCCTATGCTGGGAAATGAAATATCTTCACCTGAAAACTAGACAGAAGCATTCTGAGAAACATCTTTGTGATGAGTGCATTCAACTCACAGACTTGAACGTTCCTTTTGACAGAACAGTTCTGAAACACTAAGTTTGTAGCATCCGCAAGTGTTTATTCGGAGCACCTTGAGGCCTATGTTGGAAAAGGGAATATCTTCCCATAAAAACTAGAGAGAAGCCTTCTCAGAAACTTCTTTGTGATGAGCGCATTCAACTCACAGAGTTGAACCTACTAATTGACAGAGAAGTTTGGAAACACTCTGTTTGTAGAATCTGCAAGTGGATATTTGTTGCGCTTTGAGGCCTATGCTGGAAAAGGAAATATCTTCACATAAAAACTAGACAGAAGCATTCTCAGAAACTTCCTTGTGCTGAGTGCATTCAACTCACAGACTTGAACCTTCTTTTTGAAAGAGGAGTTTTGAAACACTCTTTTTGTAAAATCTGCAGATGGATATTTGGAGCACTTTGAGGCCTATGCTGGGAAATGGAATATCTTCACCTAAAAACTAGACAGAAGCATTCTCAGAAAGTTCTTCTCGATGCGTGCATTCAACTCACAGAGTTGAACCTGTCTTCTGATAGAGCAGTGTGGAAACACTCTTTTTGTGAAATCTGCAAGTGGATATTTCCAGCGATTTGAGGCCTATGCAAGGAAAAGGAAATATCTTCACACAAAAACTAGACAGCAGCATTCTCAGAAACTTCTTTGTGAGGAGTGCATTCAACTCACACACTTGAACGTTCCTTTTGATAGAAGAGGTTGGAAACACTCCTTCAGTACAATCTGCAAGTGTTTATTCGGAGCGCTTTGGGGCCTATGTTGGAAAAGGAAATATCTCCACATAAAAACTAGACAGCAGCACTCTCAGAAACTACTTTGTGATGAGTGCATTCTACTCACAGACTTGAACTTTCCTTTTGATAGAACAGTTCTGAAACACTCCTTTTGTAGAATCTGCAAGTGTTTATTGGGAGCCCTTGGAGGCTTACGCTGGAAAAGGATATATCTTCACATTAACACTAGACAGCAGCATTGTCAGAAACCTCTTTGAGATGAGTGCATTCAACTCACAGACTTGAACGTTCCCTTTGATAGAACAGTTTTGGAACACTCCTTTTGTAGAATCTTCAAGGGTTTATTCGGAGCCCTTTGAGGCTTATGCTGGAAAAGGTTATATCTTCACATAAAAACTAGACAGAAGCTTTCTCAGAAACTTCTTTGTAAACAGTGCATTCAACTCACAGATTTGAACCTACCAATCGATAGAGAAGTTTCGAAACACCCTTTTTATAGGATCTGCAAGTGAATATTTGGAGAGATTTGAGGCCTATGCTTTAAATGGAAACACCTTCACATGAAAACTAGACAGAAGCATTCTCAGAAACGTCTTCGTGATGAGTGCATTCAACTCACAGACTTGAAGCTTCCTTTTGAAAGAGCAGTTTTGGAACACTCTTCTGTAAGATCTGCAAGTGGATATATGGAGCGCTTTGAGGCCTATGCTGGAAAAGGAAATATCCTCACATAAAAACTGGACAGAAGCATTCTCAGAAACTTCTTTGTGATGTGGGCGTTGAACTCACGGAGTCGAACCTTTCTTTGGATAGAGAAGTTTTGAAACACTCTTTTAGTAGAATCTTCATGTGGATGGATGGAGTGCTTTGACGCCTATGCTGGAAAAGGAAATATCTTCACGTAGAAACTAGACAAAAGCATTCTCAGAAAGTTCCCTGTGCTTTGTGCATTCAACCCACAGAGTTCTACCTGCCTTTGGATAGAGCAGTTCTGAAACCCTCTTTTTGTAGAATCTGCAAGTGGATATTTGGAGCGCTTTGAGGCCTATGCTGCAAAAGGAAATATCATTGCATAAAAGCTAGATGGAAGCATTCTCAGAAACTTCTTTGTGATGAGTGCATTCAACTCACAGAGTTGAACCTTCCTTTTGATTGACCAGTTTTGAAACACTGTTTTTGTAGTATCCGCAAGTGGATATTTGGAGCTCCTTGAGCCTTATGCTGGAAGAGGAGATATCTTCATATACAAACTAGACAGAAGCATTTTCAGAAACATCTATGTCATGTGGGGATTGAACTCACAGAGTTGAACATTCCTTTTCATGGAGCAGTTCTGCAACACTCTTTTTGTGGAGACTGCCAGTGGATATCTGGTGCGATTGCGGCATCTAGCGGAAAAGGAAATACATGCAGATGAAAACTGGGTAGAATCATTCTGAGAAACTGTTTTCTGATGAGGGCATTCAACTCACAGACTTGAACCTTCGTTTTCAAAGAGCAGTTTTGAAACACTGTTTTCGTAGAATCCGCAAGTGGATATTTGGGGCGCTATGAGTCCTATGCTGGGAAATGAAATCTCTTCACCTAAAAACTAGACAGAAGCCTTCTCAGAAACTTCTTCACGATATGTGCATTCAACTCACAGAGTTGAACCTTTCTTTTCACCGAGCAGTTTTGAAACACACTTTTGGTAAAATCTGCAAGTGGATATTTGGAGCGATTTCAGGCCTATGCTAGAAAAGGAAATATCTTCACACAAATACTAGACAGAAGCATTCTCAGAAACTTCTGTGTGATGAGTGCATTCAATTCACAGACTCGAACGTTCCTTTTGACGGAACAGTTTTGAAACACTCCTTTGGCAGGATCTGCAAGAGTTTATTTGGAGCGCTTTGAGGCCTATGTTGGAAAAGGAAATATCCTCACCTAAAAACTAGAGAGAAGCATTCTCAGAAACTTCTTTGTGGTGATTGCATTCTACTCACAGAGTTGAACCTTCCTTTTGATAGAACAGTTTCGAAACACTCTTTTTGTAGAATCTGCAAGTGGATATTTGGAGCGCTTTGAGGCCTATGCTGGGAAATGAAATATCTTCACCTGAAAACTAGACAGAAGCATTCTGAGAAACATCTTTGTGATGAGTGCATTCAACTCACAGACTTGAACGTTCCTTTTGACAGAACAGTTCTGAAACACTAAGTTTGTAGCATCCGCAAGTGTTTATTCGGAGCACCTTGAGGCCTATGTTGGAAAAGGGAATATCTTCCCATAAAAACTAGAGAGAAGCCTTCTCAGAAACTTCTTTGTGATGAGCGCATTCAACTCACAGAGTTGAACCTACTAATTGACAGAGAAGTTTGGAAACACTCTGTTTGTAGAATCTGCAAGTGGATATTTGTTGCGCTTTGAGGCCTATGCTGGAAAAGGAAATATCTTCACATAAAAACTAGACAGAAGCATTCTCAGAAACTTCCTTGTGCTGAGTGCATTCAACTCACAGACTTGAACCTTCTTTTTGAAAGAGGAGTTTTGAAACACTCTTTTTGTAAAATCTGCAGATGGATATTTGGAGCACTTTGAGGCCTATGCTGGGAAATGGAATATCTTCACCTAAAAACTAGACAGAAGCATTCTCAGAAAGTTCTTCTCGATGCGTGCATTCAACTCACAGAGTTGAACCTGTCTTCTGATAGAGCAGTGTGGAAACACTCTTTTTGTGAAATCTGCAAGTGGATATTTCCAGCGATTTGAGGCCTATGCAAGGAAAAGGAAATATCTTCACACAAAAACTAGACAGCAGCATTCTCAGAAACTTCTTTGTGAGGAGTGCATTCAACTCACACACTTGAACGTTCCTTTTGATAGAAGAGGTTGGAAACACTCCTTCAGTACAATCTGCAAGTGTTTATTCGGAGCGCTTTGGGGCCTATGTTGGAAAAGGAAATATCTCCACATAAAAACTAGACAGCAGCACTCTCAGAAACTACTTTGTGATGAGTGCATTCTACTCACAGACTTGAACTTTCCTTTTGATAGAACAGTTCTGAAACACTCCTTTTGTAGAATCTGCAAGTGTTTATTGGGAGCCCTTGGAGGCTTACGCTGGAAAAGGATATATCTTCACATTAACACTAGACAGCAGCATTGTCAGAAACCTCTTTGAGATGAGTGCATTCAACTCACAGACTTGAACGTTCCCTTTGATAGAACAGTTTTGGAACACTCCTTTTGTAGAATCTTCAAGGGTTTATTCGGAGCCCTTTGAGGCTTATGCTGGAAAAGGTTATATCTTCACATAAAAACTAGACAGAAGCTTTCTCAGAAACTTCTTTGTAAACAGTGCATTCAACTCACAGATTTGAACCTACCAATCGATAGAGAAGTTTCGAAACACCCTTTTTATAGGATCTGCAAGTGAATATTTGGAGAGATTTGAGGCCTATGCTTTAAATGGAAACACCTTCACATGAAAACTAGACAGAAGCATTCTCAGAAACGTCTTCGTGATGAGTGCATTCAACTCACAGACTTGAAGCTTCCTTTTGAAAGAGCAGTTTTGGAACACTCTTCTGTAAGATCTGCAAGTGGATATATGGAGCGCTTTGAGGCCTATGCTGGAAAAGGAAATATCCTCACATAAAAACTGGACAGAAGCATTCTCAGAAACTTCTTTGTGATGTGGGCGTTGAACTCACGGAGTCGAACCTTTCTTTGGATAGAGAAGTTTTGAAACACTCTTTTAGTAGAATCTTCATGTGGATGGATGGAGTGCTTTGACGCCTATGCTGGAAAAGGAAATATCTTCACGTAGAAACTAGACAAAAGCATTCTCAGAAAGTTCCCTGTGCTTTGTGCATTCAACCCACAGAGTTCTACCTGCCTTTGGATAGAGCAGTTCTGAAACCCTCTTTTTGTAGAATCTGCAAGTGGATATTTGGAGCGCTTTGAGGCCTATGCTGCAAAAGGAAATATCATTGCATAAAAGCTAGATGGAAGCATTCTCAGAAACTTCTTTGTGATGAGTGCATTCAACTCACAGAGTTGAACCTTCCTTTTGATCGACCAGTTTTGAAACACTGTTTTTGTAGTATCCGCAAGTGGATATTTGGAGCTCCTTGAGCCTTATGCTGGAAGAGGAGATATCTTCATATACAAACTAGACAGAAGCATTTTCAGAAACATCTATGTCATGTGGGGATTGAACTCACAGAGTTGAACATTCCTTTTCATGGAGCAGTTCTGCAACACTCTTTTTGTGGAGACTGCCAGTGGATATCTGGTGCGATTGCGGCATCTAGCGGAAAAGGAAATACATGCAGATGAAAACTGGGTAGAATCATTCTGAGAAACTGTTTTCTGATGAGGGCATTCAACTCACAGACTTGAACCTTCGTTTTCAAAGAGCAGTTTTGAAACACTGTTTTCGTAGAATCCGCAAGTGGATATTTGGGGCGCTATGAGTCCTATGCTGGGAAATGAAATCTCTTCACCTAAAAACTAGACAGAAGCCTTCTCAGAAACTTCTTCACGATATGTGCATTCAACTCACAGAGTTGAACCTTTCTTTTCACCGAGCAGTTTTGAAACACACTTTTGGTAAAATCTGCAAGTGGATATTTGGAGCGATTTCAGGCCTATGCTAGAAAAGGAAATATCTTCACACAAATACTAGACAGAAGCATTCTCAGAAACTTCTGTGTGATGAGTGCATTCAATTCACAGACTCGAACGTTCCTTTTGACGGAACAGTTTTGAAACACTCCTTTGGCAGGATCTGCAAGAGTTTATTTGGAGCGCTTTGAGGCCTATGTTGGAAAAGGAAATATCCTCACCTAAAAACTAGAGAGAAGCATTCTCAGAAACTTCTTTGTGGTGATTGCATTCTACTCACAGAGTTGAACCTTCCTTTTGATAGAACAGTTTCGAAACACTCTTTTTGTAGAATCTGCAAGTGGATATTTGGAGCGCTTTGAGGCCTATGCTGGGAAATGAAATATCTTCACCTGAAAACTAGACAGAAGCATTCTGAGAAACATCTTTGTGATGAGTGCATTCAACTCACAGACTTGAACGTTCCTTTTGACAGAACAGTTCTGAAACACTAAGTTTGTAGCATCCGCAAGTGTTTATTCGGAGCACCTTGAGGCCTATGTTGGAAAAGGGAATATCTTCCCATAAAAACTAGAGAGAAGCCTTCTCAGAAACTTCTTTGTGATGAGCGCATTCAACTCACAGAGTTGAACCTACTAATTGACAGAGAAGTTTGGAAACACTCTGTTTGTAGAATCTGCAAGTGGATATTTGTTGCGCTTTGAGGCCTATGCTGGAAAAGGAAATATCTTCACATAAAAACTAGACAGAAGCATTCTCAGAAACTTCCTTGTGCTGAGTGCATTCAACTCACAGACTTGAACCTTCTTTTTGAAAGAGGAGTTTTGAAACACTCTTTTTGTAAAATCTGCAGATGGATATTTGGAGCACTTTGAGGCCTATGCTGGGAAATGGAATATCTTCACCTAAAAACTAGACAGAAGCATTCTCAGAAAGTTCTTCTCGATGCGTGCATTCAACTCACAGAGTTGAACCTGTCTTCTGATAGAGCAGTGTGGAAACACTCTTTTTGTGAAATCTGCAAGTGGATATTTCCAGCGATTTGAGGCCTATGCAAGGAAAAGGAAATATCTTCACACAAAAACTAGACAGCAGCATTCTCAGAAACTTCTTTGTGAGGAGTGCATTCAACTCACACACTTGAACGTTCCTTTTGATAGAAGAGGTTGGAAACACTCCTTCAGTACAATCTGCAAGTGTTTATTCGGAGCGCTTTGGGGCCTATGTTGGAAAAGGAAATATCTCCACATAAAAACTAGACAGCAGCACTCTCAGAAACTACTTTGTGATGAGTGCATTCAACTCACAGACTTGAACTTTCCTTTTGATAGAACAGTTCTGAAACACTCCTTTTGTAGAATCTGCAAGTGTTTATTGGGAGCCCTTGGAGGCTTACGCTGGAAAAGGATATATCTTCACATTAACACTAGACAGCAGCATTGTCAGAAACCTCTTTGAGATGAGTGCATTCAACTCACAGACTTGAACGTTCCCTTTGATAGAACAGTTTTGGAACACTCCTTTTGTAGAATCTTCAAGGGTTTATTCGGAGCCCTTTGAGGCTTATGCTGGAAAAGGTTATATCTTCACATAAAAACTAGACAGAAGCATTCTCAGAAACTTCTTTGTAAACAGTGCATTCAACTCACAGATTTGAACCTACCAATCGATAGAGAAGTTTCGAAACACCCTTTTTATAGGATCTGCAAGTGAATATTTGGAGAGATTTGAGGCCTATGCTTTAAATGGAAACACCTTCACATGAAAACTAGACAGAAGCATTCTCAGAAACGTCTTCGTGATGAGTGCATTCAACTCACAGACTTGAAGCTTCCTTTTGAAAGAGCAGTTTTGGAACACTCTTCTGTAAGATCTGCAAGTGGATATATGGAGCGCTTTGAGGCCTATGCTGGAAAAGGAAATATCCTCACATAAAAACTGGACAGAAGCATTCTCAGAAACTTCTTTGTGATGTGGGCGTTGAACTCACGGAGTCGAACCTTTCTTTGGATAGAGAAGTTTTGAAACACTCTTTTAGTAGAATCTTCATGTGGATGGATGGAGTGCTTTGACGCCTATGCTGGAAAAGGAAATATCTTCACGTAGAAACTAGACAAAAGCATTCTCAGAAAGTTCCCTGTGCTTTGTGCATTCAACCCACAGAGTTCTACCTGCCTTTGGATAGAGCAGTTCTGAAACCCTCTTTTTGTAGAATCTGCAAGTGGATATTTGGAGCGCTTTGAGGCCTATGCTGCAAAAGGAAATATCATTGCATAAAAGCTAGATGGAAGCATTCTCAGAAACTTCTTTGTGATGAGTGCATTCAACTCACAGAGTTGAACCTTCCTTTTGATCGACCAGTTTTGAAACACTGTTTTTGTAGTATCCGCAAGTGGATATTTGGAGCTCCTTGAGCCTTATGCTGGAAGAGGAGATATCTTCATATACAAACTAGACAGAAGCATTTTCAGAAACATCTATGTCATGTGGGGATTGAACTCACAGAGTTGAACATTCCTTTTCATGGAGCAGTTCTGCAACACTCTTTTTGTGGAGACTGCCAGTGGATATCTGGTGCGATTGCGGCATCTAGCGGAAAAGGAAATACATGCAGATGAAAACTGGGTAGAATCATTCTGAGAAACTGTTTTCTTTTTTTTTTTTTTTTTTTCTTTTTTTTTTTTTCTTTTATTATTATTATTATTATTATTATTATACTTTAGGTTTTATGGTACATGTGCGCAATGTGCAGGTAAGTTACATATGTATACATGTGCCATGCTGGTGCGCTGCACCCACCAACTCGTCATCTAGCATTAGGTATATCTCCCAGTGCTATCCCTCCCCCCTCCCCCCACCCCACAACAGTCCCCAGAGTGTGATGTTCCCCTTCCTGTGTCCATGTGTTCTCATTGTTCAATTCCCACCTATGAGTGAGAATATGCGGTGTTTGGTTTTTTGTTCTTGCGATAGTTTACTGAGAATGATGATTTCCAATTTCATCCATGTCCCTACAAAGGACGTGAACTCATCATTTTTTATGGCTGCATAGTATTCCATGGTGTATATGTGCCACATTTTCTTAATCCAGTCTATCATTGTTGGACATTTGGGTTGGTTCCAAGTCTTTGCTATTGTGAATAATGCCGCAATAAACATACGTGTGCATGTGTCTTTATAGCAGCATGATTTATAGTCCTTTGGGTATATACCCAGTAATGGGATGGCTGGGTCGAATGGAATTTCTAGTTCTAGATCCCTGAGGAATCACCACACTGACTTCCACAAGGGTTGAACTAGTTTACAGTCCCACCAACAGTGTAAAAGTGTTCCTATTTCTCCACATCCTCTCCAGCACCTGTTGTTTCCTGACTTTTTAATGATTGCCATTCTAACTGGTGTGAGATGGTATCTCGTTGTGGTTTTGATTTGCATTTCTCTGATGGCCAGTGATGGTGAGCATTTTTTCATGTGTTTTTTGGCTGCATAAATGTCTTCTTTTGAGAAGTGTCTGTTCATGTCCTTCGCCCACTTTTTGATGGGGTTGTTTGTTTTTTTCTTGTAAATTTGTTGGAGTTCATTGTAGATTCTGGATATTAGCCCTTTGTCAGATGAGTAGGTTGCGAAAATTTTCTCCCATTTTGTAGGTTGCCTGTTCACTCTGATGGTAGTCTCTTTTGCTGTGCAGAAGCTCTTGAGTTTAATTAGATCCCATTTGTCAATTTCTGGAGGCATCACACTACCTGACTTCAAACTATACTACAAGGCTACAGTAACCAAAACAGCATGGTACTGGTACCAAAACAGAGATATAGATCAATGGAACAGAACAGAGCCGTCAGAAATAATGCCACATATCTACACGTATCTCATCTTTGACAAACCTGACAAAAACAAGAAATGGGGAAACGATTCCCTATTTAATAAATGGTGCTGGGAAAACTGGCTAGCTATATGTAGAAAGCTGAAACTGGATCCCTTCCTTACACCTTATACAAAAATTAATTCAAGATGGATTAAAGACTTAAATGTTAGACCTAAAACCATAAAAACCCTAGAAGACAACCTAGGCATTACCATTCAGGACATAGGCATGGGCAAGGACTTCATGCCTAAAACACCAAAAGCAATGAGAAACTGTTTTCTGATGAGGGCATTCAACTCACAGACTTGAACCTTCGTTTTCAAAGAGCAGTTTTGAAACACTGTTTTCGTAGAATCCGCAAGTGGATATTTGGGGCGCTATGAGTCCTATGCTGGGAAATGAAATCTCTTCACCTAAAAACTAGACAGAAGCCTTCTCAGAAACTTCTTCACGATATGTGCATTCAACTCACAGAGTTGAACCTTTCTTTTCACCGAGCAGTTTTGAAACACACTTTTGGTAAAATCTGCAAGTGGATATTTGGAGCGATTTCAGGCCTATGCTAGAAAAGGAAATATCTTCACACAAATACTAGACAGAAGCATTCTCAGAAACTTCTGTGTGATGAGTGCATTCAATTCACAGACTTGAACGTTCCTTTTGACGGAACAGTTTTGAAACACTCCTTTGGCAGGATCTGCAAGAGTTTATTTGGAGCGCTTTGAGGCCTATGTTGGAAAAGGAAATATCCTCACCTAAAAACTAGAGACAAGCATTCTCAGAAACTTCTTTGTGGTGATTGCATTCTACTCACAGAGTTGAACCTTCCTTTTGATAGAACAGTTTCGAAACACTCTTTTTGTAGAATCTGCAAGTGGATATTTGGAGCGCTTTGAGGCCTATGCTGGGAAATGAAATATCTTCACCTGAAAACTAGACAGAAGCATTCTGAGAAACTTCTTTGTGATGAGTGCATTCAACTCACAGACTTGAACGTTCCTTTTGACAGAACAGTTCTGAAACACTAAGTTTGTAGCATCCGCAAGTGTTTATTCGGAGCACCTTGAGGCCTATGTTGGAAAAGGGAATATCTTCCCATAAAAACTAGAGAGAAGCCTTCTCAGAAACTTCTTTGTGATGAGTGCATTCAACTCACAGAGTTGAACCTACTAATTGACAGAGAAGTTTGGAAACACTCTGTTTGTAGAATCTGCAAGTGGATATTTGTTGCGCTTTGAGGCCTATGCTGGAAAAGGAAATATCTTCACATAAAAACTAGACAGAAGCATTCTCAGAAACTTCCTTGTGCTGAGTGCATTCAACTCACAGACTTGAACCTTCTTTTTGAAAGAGCAGTTTTGAAACACTCTTTTTGTAAAATCTGCAGATGGATATTTGGAGCACTTTGAGGCCTATGCTGGGAAATGGAATATCTTCACCTAAAAACTAGACAGAAGCATTCTCAGAAAGTTCTTCTCGATGCGTGCATTCAACTCACAGAGTTGAACCTGTCTTCTGATAGAGCAGTGTGGAAACACTCTTTGTGTGAAATCTGCAAGTGGATATTTCCAGCGATTTGAGGCCTATGCAAGGAAAAGGAAATATCTTCACACAAAAACTAGACAGCAGCATTCTCAGAAACTTCTTTGTGAGGAGTGCATTCAACTCACACACTTGAACGTTCCTTTTGATAGAAGAGGTTGGAAACACTCCTTCAGTACAATCTGCAAGTGTTTATTCGGAGCGCTTTGGGGCCTATGTTGGAAAAGGAAATATCTCCACATAAAAACTAGACAGCAGCACTATCAGAAACTACTTTGTGATGAGTGCATTCAACTCACAGACTTGAACGTTCCCTTTGATAGAACAGTTTTGGAACACTCCTTTTGTAGAATCTTCAAGGGTTTATTCGGAGCCCTTTGAGGCTTATGCTGGAAAAGGTTATATCTTCACATAAAAACTAGACAGAAGCTTTCTCAGAAACTTCTTTGTAAACAGTGCATTCAACTCACAGATTTGAACCTACCAATCGATAGAGAAGTTTCGAAACACCCTTTTTATAGGATCTGCAAGTGAATATTTGGAGAGATTTGAGGCCTATGCTTTAAATGGAAACATCTTCACATGAAAACTAGACAGAAGCATTCTCAGAAACGTCTTCGTGATGAGTGCATTCAACTCACAGACTTGAAGCTTCCTTTTGAAAGAGCAGTTTTGGAACACCCTTCTGTAAGATCTGCAAGTGGATATATGGAGCGCTTTGAGGCCTATGCTGGAAAAGGAAATATCCTCACATAAAAACTGGACAGAAGCATTCTCAGAAACTTCTTTGTGATGTGGGCGTTGAACTCACGGAGTCGAACCTTTCTTTGGATAGAGAAGTTTTGAAACACTCTTTTAGTAGAATCTTCATGTGGATGGATGGAGTGCTTTGACGCCTATGCTGGAAAAGGAAATATCTTCACGTAGAAACTAGACAAAAGCATTCTCAGAAAGTTCCCTGTGCTTTGTGCATTCAACTCACAGAGTTCTACCTGCCTTTGGATAGAGCAGTTCTGAAACCCTCTTTTTGTAGAATCTGCAAGTGGATATTTGGAGCGCTTTGAGGCCTATGCTGCAAAAGGAAATAACATTGCATAAAAGCTAGATGGAAGCATTCTCAGAAACTTCTTTGTGATGAGTGCATTCAACTCACAGAGTTGAACCTTCCTTTTGATAGACCAGTTTTGAAACACTGTTTTTGTAGTATCCGCAAGTGGATATTTGGAGCTCCTTGAGGCTTATGCTGGAAAAGGAGATATCTTCATATACAAACTTGACAGAAGCATTTTCAGAAACATCTATGTCATGTGGGGATTGAACTCACAGAGTTGAACATTCCTTTTCATGGAGCAGTTCTGCAACACTCTTTTTGTGGAGACTGCCAGTGGATATCTGGTGCGATTGCGGCATCTAGCGGTAAAGGAAATACATGCAGATGAAAACTGGGTAGAATCATTCTGAGAAACTGTTTTCTGATGAGGGCATTCAACTCACAGACTTGAACCTTCGTTTTCAAAGAGCAGTTTTGAAACACTGTTTTCGTAGAATCCGCAAGTGGATATTTGGGGCGCTATGAGTCCTATGCTGGGAAATGAAATCTCTTCACCTAAAAACTAGACAGAAGCCTTCTCAGAAACTTCTTCACGATATGTGCATTCAACTCACAGAGTTGAACCTTTCTTTTCACCGAGCAGTTTTGAAACACACTTTTGGTAAAATCTGCAAGTGGATATTTGGAGCGATTTCAGGCCTATGCTAGAAAAGGAAATATCTTCACACAAATACTAGACAGAAGCATTCTCAGAAACTTCTGTGTGATGAGTGCATTCAATTCACAGACTTGAACGTTCCTTTTGACGGAACAGTTTTGAAACACTCCTTTGGCAGGATCTGCAAGAGTTTATTTGGAGCGCTTTGAGGCCTATGTTGGAAAAGGAAATATCCTCACCTAAAAACTAGACAGAAGCATTCTCAGAAACTTCTTTGTGGTGATTGCATTCTACTCACAGAGTTGAACCTTCCTTTTGATAGAACAGTTTCGAAACACTCTTTTTGTAGAATCTGCAAGTGGATATTTGGAGCGCTTTGAGGCCTATGCTGGGAAATGAAATATCTTCACCTGAAAACTAGACAGAAGCATTCTGAGAAACTTCTTTGTGATGAGTGCATTCAACTCACAGACTTGAACGTTCCTTTTGACAGAACAGTTCTGAAACACTAAGTTTGTAGCATCCGCAAGTGTTTATTCGGAGCACCTTGAGGCCTATGTTGGAAAAGGGAATATCTTCCCATAAAAACTAGAGAGAAGCCTTCTCAGAAACTTCTTTGTGATGAGTGCATTCAACTCACAGAGTTGAACCTACTAATTGACAGAGAAGTTTGGAAACACTCTGTTTGTAGAATCTGCAAGTGGATATTTGTTGCGCTTTGAGGCCTATGCTGGAAAAGGAAATATCTTCACATAAAAACTAGACAGAAGCATTCTCAGAAACTTCCTTGTGCTGAGTGCATTCAACTCACAGACTTGAACCTTCTTTTTGAAAGAGCAGTTTTGAAACACTCTTTTTGTAAAATCTGCAGATGGATATTTGGAGCACTTTGAGGCCTATGCTGGGAAATGGAATATCTTCACCTAAAAACTAGACAGAAGCATTCTCAGAAAGTTCTTCTCGATGCGTGCATTCAACTCACAGAGTTGAACCTGTCTTCTGATAGAGCAGTGTGGAAACACTCTTTTTGTGAAATCTGCAAGTGGATATTTCCAGCGATTTGCGGCCTATGCAAGGAAAAGGAAATATCTTCACACAAAAACTAGACAGCAGCATTCTCAGAAACTTCTTTGTGAGGAGTGCATTCAACTCACACACTTGAACGTTCCTTTTGATAGAAGAGTTTGGAAACACTCCTTCAGTACAATCTGCAAGTGTTTATTCGGAGCGCTTTGGGGCCTATGTTGGAAAAGGAAATATCTCCACATAAAAACTAGAAAGCAGCACTCTCAGAAACTACTTTGTGATGAGTGCATTCTACTCACAGACTTGAACTTTCCTTTTGATAGAACAGTTCTGAAACACTCCTTTTGTAGAATCTGCAAGTGTTTATTGGGAGCCCTTGGAGGCTTACGCTGGAAAAGGATATATCTTCACATTAACACTAGACAGCAGCATTGTCAGAAACCTCTTTGAGATGAGTGCATTCAACTCACAGACTTGAACGTTCCCTTTGATAGAACAGTTTTGGAACACTCCTTTTGTAGAATCTTCAAGGGTTTATTCGGAGCCCTTTGAGGCTTATGCTGGAAAAGGTTATATCTTCACATAAAAACTAGACAGAAGCTTTCTCAGAAACTTCTTTGTAAACAGTGCATTCAACTCACAGATTTGAACCTACCAATCGATAGAGAAGTTTCGAAACACCCTTTTTATAGGATCTGCAAGTGAATATTTGGAGAGATTTGAGGCCTATGCTTTAAATGGAAACATCTTCTCATGAAAACTAGACAGAAGCATTCTCAGAAACGTCTTCGTGATGAGTGCATTCAACTCACAAACTTGAGGCTTCCTTTTGAAAGAGCAGTTTTGGAACACTCTTCTGTAAGATCTGCAAGTGGATATATGGAGCGCTTTGAGGCCTATGCTGGAAAAGGAAATATCCTCACATAAAAACTGGACAGAAGCATTCTCAGAAACTTCTTTGTGATGTGGGCGTTGAACTCACGGAGTCGAACCTTTCTTTGGATAGAGAAGTTTTGAAACACTCTTTTAGTAGAATCTTCATGTGGATGGATGGAGTGCTTTGACGCCTACGCTGGAAAAGGAAATATCTTCACGTAGAAACTAGACAAAAGCATTCTCAGAAAGTTCCCTGTGCTTTGTGCATTCAACCCACAGAGTTCTACCTGCCTTTGGATAGAGCAGTTCTGAAACCCTCTTTTTGTAGAATCTGCAAGTGGATATTTGGAGCGCTTTGAGGCCTATGCTGCAAAAGGAAATATCATTGCATAAAAGCTAGATGGAAGCATTCTCAGAAACTTCTTTGTGATGAGTGCATTCAACTCACAGAGTTGAACCTTCCTTTTGATCGACCAGTTTTGAAACACTGTTTTTGTAGTATCCGCAAGTGGATATTTTGAGCTCCTTGAGGCTTATGCTGGAAAAGGAGATATCTTCATATACAAACTAGACAGAAGCATTTTCAGAAACATCTATGTCATGTGGGGATTGAACTCACAGAGTTGAACATTCCTTTTCATGGAGCAGTTCTGCAACACTCTTTTTGTGGAGACTGCCAGTGGATATCTGGTGCGATTGCGGCATCTAGCGGAAAAGGAAATACATGCAGATGAAAACTGGGTAGAATCATTCTGAGAAACTGTTTTCTTTTTTTTTTTTTTTTTCTTTTTTTTTTTTTTCTTTTATTATTATTATTATTATTATTATTATACTTTAGGTTTTATGGTACATGTGCGCAATGTGCAGGTAAGTTACATATGTATACATGTGCCATGCTGGTGCGCTGCACCCACCAACTCGTCATCTAGCATTAGGTATATCTCCCAGTGCTATCCCTCCCCCCTCCCCCCACCCCACAACAGTCCCCAGATTGTGATGTTCCCCTTCCTGTGTCCATGTGTTCTCATTGTTCAATTCCCACCTATGAGTGAGAATATGCGGTGTTTGGTTTTTTGTTCTTGCGATAGTTTACTGAGAATGATGATTTCCAATTTCATCCATGTCCCTACAAAGGACGTGAACTCATCATTTTTTATGGCTGCATAGTATTCCATGGTGTATATGTGCCACATTTTCTTAATCCAGTCTATCATTGTTGGACATTTGGGTTGGTTCCAAGTCTTTGCTATTGTGAATAATGCCGCAATAAACATACGTGTGCATGTGTCTTTATAGCAGCATGATTTATAGTCCTTTGGGTATATACCCAGTAATGGGATGGCTGGGTCGAATGGAATTTCTAGTTCTAGATCCCTGAGGAATCGCCACACTGACTTCCACAAGGGTTGAACTAGTTTACAGTCCCACCAACAGTGTAAAAGTGTTCCTATTTCTCCACATCCTCTCCAGCACCTGTTGTTTCCTGACTTTTTAATGATTGCCATTCTAACTGGTGTGAGATGGTATCTCGTTGTGGTTTTGATTTGCATTTCTCTGATGGCCAGTGATGGTGAGCATTTTTTCATGTGTTTTTTGGCTGCATAAATGTCTTCTTTTGAGAAGTGTCTGTTCATGTCCTTCGCCCACTTTTTGATGGGGTTGTTTGTGTTTTTCTTGTAAATTTGTTGGAGTTCATTGTAGATTCTGGATATTAGCCCTTTGTCAGATGAGTAGGTTGCGAAAATTTTCTCCCATTTTGTAGGTTGCCTGTTCACTCTGATGGTAGTCTCTTTTGCTGTGCAGAAGCTCTTGAGTTTAATTAGATCCCATTTGTCAATTTCTGGAGGCATCACACTACCTGACTTCAAACTATACTACAAGGCTACAGTAACCAAAACAGCATGGTACTGGTACCAAAACAGAGATATAGATCAATGGAACAGAACAGAGCCGTCAGAAATAATGCCACATATCTACAAGTATCTCATCTTTGACAAACCTGACAAAAACAAGAAATGGGGAAACGATTCCCTATTTAATAAATGGTGCTGGGAAAACTGGCTAGCTATATGTAGAAAGCTGAAACTGGATCCCTTCCTTACACCTTATACAAAAATTAATTCAAGATGGATTAAAGACTTAAATGTTAGACCTAAAACCATAAAAACCCTAGAAGAAAACCTAGGCATTACCATTCAGGACATAGGCATGGGCAAGGACTTCATGCCTAAAACACCAAAAGCAATGAGAAACTGTTTTCTGATGAGGGCATTCAACTCACAGACTTGAACCTTCGTTTTCAAAGAGCAGTTTTGAAACACTGTTTTCGTAGAATCCGCAAGTGGATATTTGGGGCGCTATGAGTCCTATGCTGGGAAATGAAATCTCTTCACCTAAAAACTAGACAGAAGCCTTCTCAGAAACTTCTTCACGATATGTGCATTCAACTCACAGAGTTGAACCTTTCTTTTCACCGAGCAGTTTTGAAACACACTTTTGGTAAAATCTGCAAGTGGATATTTGGAGCGATTTCAGGCCTATGCTAGAAAAGGAAATATCTTCACACAAATACTAGACAGAAGCATTCTCAGAAACTTCTGTGTGATGAGTGCATTCAATTCACAGACTTGAACGTTCCTTTTGACGGAACAGTTTTGAAACACTCCTTTGGCAGGATCTGCAAGAGTTTATTTGGAGCGCTTTGAGGCCTATGTTGGAAAAGGAAATATCCTCACCTAAAAACTAGAGACAAGCATTCTCAGAAACTTCTTTGTGGTGATTGCATTCTACTCACAGAGTTGAACCTTCCTTTTGATAGAACAGTTTCGAAACACTCTTTTTGTAGAATCTGCAAGTGGATATTTGGAGCGCTTTGAGGCCTATGCTGGGAAATGAAATATCTTCACCTGAAAACTAGACAGAAGCATTCTGAGAAACTTCTTTGTGATGAGTGCATTCAACTCACAGACTTGAACGTTCCTTTTGACAGAACAGTTCTGAAACACTAAGTTTGTAGCATCCGCAAGTGTTTATTCGGAGCACCTTGAGGCCTATGTTGGAAAAGGGAATATCTTCCCATAAAAACTAGAGAGAAGCCTTCTCAGAAACTTCTTTGTGATGAGTGCATTCAACTCACAGAGTTGAACCTACTAATTGACAGAGAAGTTTGGAAACACTCTGTTTGTAGAATCTGCAAGTGGATATTTGTTGCGCTTTGAGGCCTATGCTGGAAAAGGAAATATCTTCACATAAAAACTAGACAGAAGCATTCTCAGAAACTTCCTTGTGCTGAGTGCATTCAACTCACAGACTTGAACCTTCTTTTTGAAAGAGCAGTTTTGAAACACTCTTTTTGTAAAATCTGCAGATGGATATTTGGAGCACTTTGAGGCCTATGCTGGGAAATGGAATATCTTCACCTAAAAACTAGACAGAAGCATTCTCAGAAAGTTCTTCTCGATGCGTGCATTCAACTCACAGAGTTGAACCTGTCTTCTGATAGAGCAGTGTGGAAACACTCTTTGTGTGAAATCTGCAAGTGGATATTTCCAGCGATTTGAGGCCTATGCAAGGAAAAGGAAATATCTTCACACAAAAACTAGACAGCAGCATTCTCAGAAACTTCTTTGTGAGGAGTGCATTCAACTCACACACTTGAACGTTCCTTTTGATAGAAGAGGTTGGAAACACTCCTTCAGTACAATCTGCAAGTGTTTATTCGGAGCGCTTTGGGGCCTATGTTGGAAAAGGAAATATCTCCACATAAAAACTAGACAGCAGCACTATCAGAAACTACTTTGTGATGAGTGCATTCAACTCACAGACTTGAACGTTCCCTTTGATAGAACAGTTTTGGAACACTCCTTTTGTAGAATCTTCAAGGGTTTATTCGGAGCCCTTTGAGGCTTATGCTGGAAAAGGTTATATCTTCACATAAAAACTAGACAGAAGCTTTCTCAGAAACTTCTTTGTAAACAGTGCATTCAACTCACAGATTTGAACCTACCAATCGATAGAGAAGTTTCGAAACACCCTTTTTATAGGATCTGCAAGTGAATATTTGGAGAGATTTGAGGCCTATGCTTTAAATGGAAACATCTTCACATGAAAACTAGACAGAAGCATTCTCAGAAACGTCTTTGTGATGAGTGCATTCAACTCACAAACTTGAGGCTTCCTTTTGAAAGAGCAGTTTTGGAACACTCTTCTGTAAGATCTGCAAGTGGATATATGGAGCGCTTTGAGGCCTATGCTGGAAAAGGAAATATCCTCACATAAAAACTGGACAGAAGCATTCTCAGAAACTTCTTTGTGATGTGGGCGTTGAACTCACGGAGTCGAACCTTTCTTTGGATAGAGAAGTTTTGAAACACTCTTTTAGTAGAATCTTCATGTGGATGGATGGAGTGCTTTGACGCCTACGCTGGAAAAGGAAATATCTTCACGTAGAAACTAGACAAAAGCATTCTCAGAAAGTTCCCTGTGCTTTGTGCATTCAACCCACAGAGTTCTACCTGCCTTTGGATAGAGCAGTTCTGAAACCCTCTTTTTGTAGAATCTGCAAGTGGATATTTGGAGCGCTTTGAGGCCTATGCTGCAAAAGGAAATATCATTGCATAAAAGCTAGATGGAAGCATTCTCAGAAACTTCTTTGTGATGAGTGCATTCAACTCACAGAGTTGAACCTTCCTTTTGATCGACCAGTTTTGAAACACTGTTTTTGTAGTATCCGCAAGTGGATATTTGGAGCTCCTTGAGGCTTATGCTGGAAAAGGAGATATCTTCATATACAAACTAGACAGAAGCATTTTCAGAAACATCTATGTCATGTGGGGATTGAACTCACAGAGTTGAACATTCCTTTTCATGGAGCAGTTCTGCAACACTCTTTTTGTGGAGACTGCCAGTGGATATCTGGTGCGATTGCGGCATCTAGCGGAAAAGGAAATACATGCAGATGAAAACTGGGTAGAATCATTCTGAGAAACTGTTTTCTGATGAGGGCATTCAACTCACAGACTTGAACCTTCGTTTTCAAAGAGCAGTTTTGAAACACTGTTTTCGTAGAATCCGCAAGTGGATATTTGGGGCGCTATGAGTCCTATGCTGGGAAATGAAATCTCTTCACCTAAAAACTAGACAGAAGCCTTCTCAGAAACTTCTTCACGATATGTGCATTCAACTCACAGAGTTGAACCTTTCTTTTCACCGAGCAGTTTTGAAACACACTTTTGGTAAAATCTGCAAGTGGATATTTGGAGCGATTTCAGGCCTATGCTAGAAAAGGAAATATCTTCACACAAATACTAGACAGAAGCATTCTCAGAAACTTCTGTGTGATGAGTGCATTCAATTCACAGACTTGAACGTTCCTTTTGACGGAACAGTTTTGAAACACTCCTTTGGCAGGATCTGCAAGAGTTTATTTGGAGCGCTTTGAGGCCTATGTTGGAAAAGGAAATATCGTCACCTAAAAACTAGAGACAAGCATTCTCAGAAACTTCTTTGTGGTGATTGCATTCTACTCACAGAGTTGAACCTTCCTTTTGATAGAACAGTTTCGAAACACTCTTTTTGTAGAATCTGCAAGTGGATATTTGGAGCGCTTTGAGGCCTATGCTGGGAAATGAAATATCTTCACCTGAAAACTAGACAGAAGCATTCTGAGAAACTTCTTTGTGATGAGTGCATTCAACTCACAGACTTGAACGTTCCTTTTGACAGAACAGTTCTGAAACACTAAGTTTGTAGCATCCGCAAGTGTTTATTCGGAGCACCTTGAGGCCTATGTTGGAAAAGGGAATATCTTCCCATAAAAACTAGAGAGAAGCCTTCTCAGAAACTTCTTTGTGATGAGCGCATTCAACTCACAGAGTTGAACCTACTAATTGACAGAGAAGTTTGGAAACACTCTGTTTGTAGAATCTGCAAGTGGATATTTGTTGCGCTTTGAGGCCTATGCTGGAAAAGGAAATATCTTCACATAAAAACTAGACAGAAGCATTCTCAGAAACTTCCTTGTGCTGAGTGCATTCAACTCACAGACTTGAACCTTCTTTTTGAAAGAGCAGTTTTGAAACACTCTTTTTGTAAAATCTGCAGATGGATATTTGGAGCACTTTGAGGCCTATGCTGGGAAATGGAATATCTTCACCTAAAAACTAGACAGAAGCATTCTCAGAAAGTTCTTCTCGATGCGTGCATTCAACTCACAGAGTTGAACCTGTCTTCTGATAGAGCAGTGTGGAAACACTCTTTGTGTGTAATCTGCAAGTGGATATTTCCAGCGATTTGAGGCCTATGCAAGGAAAAGGAAATATCTTCACACAAAAACTAGACAGCAGCATTCTCAGAAACTTCTTTGTGAGGACTGCATTCAACTCACACACTTGAACGTTCCTTTTGATAGAAGAGGTTGGAAACACTCCTTCAGTACAATCTGCAAGTGTTTATTCGGAGCGCTTTGGGGCCTATGTTGGAAAAGGAAATATCTCCACATAAAAACTAGACAGCAGCACTATCAGAAACTACTTTGTGATGAGTGCATTCAACTCACAGACTTGAACGTTCCCTTTGATAGAACAGTTTTGGAACACTCCTTTTGTAGAATCTTCAAGGGTTTATTCGGAGCCCTTTGAGGCTTATGCTGGAAAAGGTTATATCTTCACATAAAAACTAGACAGAAGCTTTCTCAGAAACTTCTTTGTAAACAGTGCATTCAACTCACAGATTTGAACCTACCAATCGATAGAGAAGTTTCGAAACACCCTTTTTATAGGATCTGCAAGTGAATATTTGGAGAGATTTGAGGCCTATGCTTTAAATGGAAACATCTTCACATGAAAACTAGACAGAAGCATTCTCAGAAACGTCTTTGTGATGAGTGCATTCAACTCACAAACTTGAGGCTTCCTTTTGAAAGAGCAGTTTTGGAACACTCTTCTGTAAGATCTGCAAGTGGATATATGGAGCGCTTTGAGGCCTATGCTGGAAAAGGAAATATCCTCACATAAAAACTGGACAGAAGCATTCTCAGAAACTTCTTTGTGATGTGGGCGTTGAACTCACGGAGTCGAACCTTTCTTTGGATAGAGAAGTTTTGAAACACTCTTTTAGTAGAATCTTCATGTGGATGGATGGAGTGCTTTGACGCCTACGCTGGAAAAGGAAATATCTTCACGTAGAAACTAGACAAAAGCATTCTCAGAAAGTTCCCTGTGCTTTGTGCATTCAACCCACAGAGTTCTACCTGCCTTTGGATAGAGCAGTTCTGAAACCCTCTTTTTGTAGAATCTGCAAGTGGATATTTGGAGCGCTTTGAGGCCTATGCTGCAAAAGGAAATATCATTGCATAAAAGCTAGATGGAAGCATTCTCAGAAACTTCTTTGTGATGAGTGCATTCAACTCACAGAGTTGAACCTTCCTTTTGATCGACCAGTTTTGAAACACTGTTTTTGTAGTATCCGCAAGTGGATATTTGGAGCTCCTTGAGGCTTATGCTGGAAAAGGAGATATCTTCATATACAAACTAGACAGAAGCATTTTCAGAAACATCTATGTCATGTGGGGATTGAACTCACAGAGTTGAACATTCCTTTTCATGGAGCAGTTCTGCAACACTCTTTTTGTGGAGACTGCCAGTGGATATCTGGTGCGATTGCGGCATCTAGCGGAAAAGGAAATACATGCAGATGAAAACTGGGTAGAATCATTCTGAGAAACTGTTTTCTGATGAGGGCATTCAACTCACAGACTTGAACCTTCGTTTTCAAAGAGCAGTTTTGAAACACTGTTTTCGTAGAATCCGCAAGTGGATATTTGGGGCGCTATGAGTCCTATGCTGGGAAATGAAATCTCTTCACCTAAAAACTAGACAGAAGCCTTCTCAGAAACTTCTTCACGATATGTGCATTCAACTCACAGAGTTGAACCTTTCTTTTCACCGAGCAGTTTTGAAACACACTTTTGGTAAAATCTGCAAGTGGATATTTGGAGCGATTTCAGGCCTATGCTAGAAAAGGAAATATCTTCACACAAATACTAGACAGAAGCATTCTCAGAAACTTCTGTGTGATGAGTGCATTCAATTCACAGACTTGAACGTTCCTTTTGACGGAACAGTTTTGAAACACTCCTTTGGCAGGATCTGCAAGAGTTTATTTGGAGCGCTTTGAGGCCTATGTTGGAAAAGGAAATATCCTCACCTAAAAACTAGAGACAAGCATTCTCAGAAACTTCTTTGTGGTGATTGCATTCTACTCACAGAGTTGAACCTTCCTTTTGATAGAACAGTTTCGAAACACTCTTTTTGTAGAATCTGCAAGTGGATATTTGGAGCGCTTTGAGGCCTATGCTGGGAAATGAAATATCTTCACCTGAAAACTAGACAGAAGCATTCTGAGAAACTTCTTTGTGATGAGTGCATTCAACTCACAGACTTGAACGTTCCTTTTGACAGAACAGTTCTGAAACACTAAGTTTGTAGCATCCGCAAGTGTTTATTCGGAGCACCTTGAGGCCTATGTTGGAAAAGGGAATATCTTCCCATAAAAACTAGAGAGAAGCCTTCTCAGAAACTTCTTTGTGATGAGTGCATTCAACTCACAGAGTTGAACCTACTAATTGACAGAGAAGTTTGGAAACACTCTGTTTGTAGAATCTGCAAGTGGATATTTGTTGCGCTTTGAGGCCTATGCTGGAAAAGGAGATATCTTCACATAAAAACTAGACAGAAGCATTCTCAGAAACTTCCTTGTGCTGAGTGCATTCAACTCACAGACTTGAACCTTCTTTTTGAAAGAGCAGTTTTGAAACACTCTTTTTGTAAAATCTGCAGATGGATATTTGGAGCACTTTGAGGCCTATGCTGGGAAATGGAATATCTTCACCTAAAAACTAGACAGAAGCATTCTCAGAAAGTTCTTCTCGATGCGTGCATTCAACTCACAGAGTTGAACCTGTCTTCTGATAGAGCAGTGTGGAAACACTCTTTTTGTGAAATCTGCAAGTGGATATTTCCAGCGATTTGCGGCCTATGCAAGGAAAAGGAAATATCTTCACACAAAAACTAGACAGCAGCATTCTCAGAAACTTCTTTGTGAGGAGTGCATTCAACTCACACACTTGAACGTTCCTTTTGATAGAAGAGGTTGGAAACACTCCTTCAGTACAATCTGCAAGTGTTTATTCGGAGCGCTTTGGGGCCTATGTTGGAAAAGGAAATATCTCCACATAAAAACTAGACAGCAGCACTCTCAGAAACTACTTTGTGATGAGTGCATTCTACTCACAGACTTGAACTTTCCTTTTGATAGAACAGTTCTGAAACACTCCTTTTGTAGAATCTGCAAGTGTTTATTGGGAGCCCTTGGAGGCTTACGCTGGAAAAGGATATATCTTCACATTAACACTAGACAGCAGCATTGTCAGAAACCTCTTTGAGATGAGTGCATTCAACTCACAGACTTGAACGTTCCCTTTGATAGAACAGTTTTGGAACACTCCTTTTGTAGAATCTTCAAGGGTTTATTCGGAGCCCTTTGAGGCTTATGCTGGAAAAGGTTATATCTTCACATAAAAACTAGACAGAAGCTTTCTCAGAAACTTCTTTGTAAACAGTGCATTCAACTCACAGATTTGAACCTACCAATCGATAGAGAAGTTTCGAAACACCCTTTTTATAGGATCTGCAAGTGAATATTTGGAGAGATTTGAGGCCTATGCTTTAAATGGAAACATCTTCACATGAAAACTAGACAGAAGCATTCTCAGAAACGTCTTCGTGATGAGTGCATTCAACTCATAAACTTGAGGCTTCCTTTTGAAAGAGCAGTTTTGGAACACTCTTCTGTAAGATCTGCAAGTGGATATATGGAGCGCTTTGAGGCCTATGCTGGAAAAGGAAATATCCTCACATAAAAACTGGACAGAAGCATTCTCAGAAACTTCTTTGTGTTGTGGGCGTTGAACTCACGGAGTCGAACCTTTCTTTGGATAGAGAAGTTTTGAAACACTCTTTTAGTAGAATCTTCATGTGGATGGATGGAGTGCTTTGACGCCTACGCTGGAAAAGGAAATATCTTCACGTAGAAACTAGACAAAAGCATTCTCAGAAAGTTCCCTGTGCTTTGTGCATTCAACCCACAGAGTTCTACCTGCCTTTGGATAGAGCAGTTCTGAAACCCTCTTTTTGTAGAATCTGCAAGTGGATATTTGGAGCGCTTTGAGGCCTATGCTGCAAAAGGAAATATCATTGCATAAAAGCTAGATGGAAGCATTCTCAGAAACTTCTTTGTGATGAGTGCATTCAACTCACAGAGTTGAACCTTCCTTTTGATTGACCAGTTTTGAAACACTGTTTTTGTAGTATCCGCAAGTGGATATTTGGAGCTCCTTGAGGCTTATGCTGGAAAAGGAGATATCTTCATATACAAACTAGACAGAAGCATTTTCAGAAACATCTATGTCATGTGGGGATTGAACTCACAGAGTTGAACATTCCTTTTCATGGAGCAGTTCTGCAACACTCTTTTTGTGGAGACTGCCAGTGGATATCTGGTGCGATTGCGGCATCTAGCGGAAAAGGAAATACATGCAGATGAAAACTGGGTAGAATCATTCTGAGAAACTGTTTTCTGATGAGGGCATTCAACTCACAGACTTGAACCTTCGTTTTCAAAGAGCAGTTTTGAAACACTGTTTTCGTAGAATCCGCAAGTGGATATTTGGGGCGCTATGAGTCCTATGCTGGGAAATGAAATCTCTTCACCTAAAAACTAGACAGAAGCCTTCTCAGAAACTTCTTCACGATATGTGCATTCAACTCACAGAGTTGAACCTTTCTTTTCACCGAGCAGTTTTGAAACACACTTTTGGTAAAATCTGCAAGTGGATATTTGGAGCGATTTCAGGCCTATGCTAGAAAAGGAAATATCTTCACACAAATACTAGACAGAAGCATTCTCAGAAACTTCTGTGTGATGAGTGCATTCAATTCACAGACTTGAACGTTCCTTTTGACGGAACAGTTTTGAAACACTCCTTTGGCAGGATCTGCAAGAGTTTATTTGGAGCGCTTTGAGGCCTATGTTGGAAAAGGAAATATCCTCACCTAAAAACTAGACAGAAGCATTCTCAGAAACTTCTTTGTGGTGATTGCATTCTACTCACAGAGTTGAACCTTCCTTTTGATAGAACAGTTTCGAAACACTCTTTTTGTAGAATCTGCAAGTGGATATTTGGAGCGCTTTGAGGCCTATGCTGGGAAATGAAATATCTTCACCTGAAAACTAGACAGAAGCATTCTGAGAAACTTCTTTGTGATGAGTGCATTCAACTCACAGACTTGAACGTTCCTTTTGACAGAACAGTTCTGAAACACTAAGTTTGTAGCATCCGCAAGTGTTTATTCGGAGCACCTTGAGGCCTATGTTGGAAAAGGGAATATCTTCCCATAAAAACTAGAGAGAAGCCTTCTCAGAAACTTCTTTGTGATGAGTGCATTCAACTCACAGAGTTGAACCTACTAATTGACAGAGAAGTTTGGAAACACTCTGTTTGTAGAATCTGCAAGTGGATATTTGTTGCGCTTTGAGGCCTATGCTGGAAAAGGAGATATCTTCACATAAAAACTAGACAGAAGCATTCTCAGAAACTTCCTTGTGCTGAGTGCATTCAACTCACAGACTTGAACCTTCTTTTTGAAAGAGCAGTTTTGAAACACTCTTTTTGTAAAATCTGCAGATGGATATTTGGAGCACTTTGAGGCCTATGCTGGGAAATGGAATATCTTCACCTAAAAACTAGACAGAAGCATTCTCAGAAAGTTCTTCTCGATGCGTGCATTCAACTCACAGAGTTGAACCTGTCTTCTGATAGAGCAGTGTGGAAACACTCTTTTTGTGAAATCTGCAAGTGGATATTTCCAGCGATTTGAGGCCTATGCAAGGAAAAGGAAATATCTTCACACAAAAACTAGACAGCAGCATTCTCAGAAACTTCTTTGTGAGGAGTGCATTCAACTCACACACTTGAACGTTCCTTTTGATAGAAGAGTTTGGAAACACTCCTTCAGTACAATCTGCAAGTGTTTATTCGGAGCGCTTTGGGGCCTATGTTGGAAAAGGAAATATCTCCACATAAAAACTAGACAGCAGCACTCTCAGAAACTACTTTGTGATGAGTGCATTCTACTCACAGACTTGAACTTTCCTTTTGATAGAACAGTTCTGAAACACTCCTTTTGTAGAATCTGCAAGTGTTTATTGGGAGCCCTTTGAGGATTAGGCTGGAAAAGGATATATCTTCACATTAACACTAGACAGCAGCATTGTCAGAAACCTCTTTGAGATGAGTGCATTCAACTCACAGACTTGAACGTTCCCTTTGATAGAACAGTTTTGGAACACTCCTTTTGTAGAATCTTCAAGGGTTTATTCGGAGCCCTTTGAGGCTTATGCTGGAAAAGGTTATATCTTCACATAAAAACTAGACAGAAGCTTTCTCAGAAACTTCTTTGTAAACAGTGCATTCAACTCACAGATTTGAACCTACCAATCGATAGAGAAGTTTCGAAACACCCTTTTTATAGGATCTGCAAGTGAATATTTGGAGAGATTTGAGGCCTATGCTTTAAATGGAAACATCTTCACATGAAAACTAGACAGAAGCATTCTCAGAAACGTCTTCGTGATGAGTGCATTCAACTCATAAACTTGAGGCTTCCTTTTGAAAGAGCAGTTTTGGAACACTCTTCTGTAAGATCT
The DNA here is from genome assembly GCF_028885625.2 of Pongo pygmaeus. Taxonomy (NCBI): domain Eukaryota; kingdom Metazoa; phylum Chordata; class Mammalia; order Primates; family Hominidae; genus Pongo; species Pongo pygmaeus. The sequence goes on from NC_072392.2 coordinate 42,860,605, forward strand.
GCAAGTGGATATATGGAGCGCTTTGAGGCCTATGCTGGAAAAGGAAATATCCTCACATAAAAACTGGACAGAAGCATTCTCAGAAACTTCTTTGTGTTGTGGGCGTTGAACTCACGGAGTCGAACCTTTCTTTGGATAGAGAAGTTTTGAAACACTCTTTTAGTAGAATCTTCATGTGGATGGATGGAGTGCTTTGACGCCTACGCTGGAAAAGGAAATATCTTCACGTAGAAACTAGACAAAAGCATTCTCAGAAAGTTCCCTGTGCTTTGTGCATTCAACCCACAGAGTTCTACCTGCCTTTGGATAGAGCAGTTCTGAAACCCTCTTTTTGTAGAATCTGCAAGTGGATATTTGGAGCGCTTTGAGGCCTATGCTGCAAAAGGAAATATCATTGCATAAAAGCTAGATGGAAGCATTCTCAGAAACTTCTTTGTGATGAGTGCATTCAACTCACAGAGTTGAACCTTCCTTTTGATTGACCAGTTTTGAAACACTGTTTTTGTAGTATCCGCAAGTGGATATTTGGAGCTCCTTGAGGCTTATGCTGGAAAAGGAGATATCTTCATATACAAACTAGACAGAAGCATTTTCAGAAACATCTATGTCATGTGGGGATTGAACTCACAGAGTTGAACATTCCTTTTCATGGAGCAGTTCTGCAACACTCTTTTTGTGGAGACTGCCAGTGGATATCTGGTGCGATTGCGGCATCTAGCGGAAAAGGAAATACATGCAGATGAAAACTGGGTAGAATCATTCTGAGAAACTGTTTTCTGATGAGGGCATTCAACTCACAGACTTGAACCTTCGTTTTCAAAGAGCAGTTTTGAAACACTGTTTTCGTAGAATCCGCAAGTGGATATTTGGGGCGCTATGAGTCCTATGCTGGGAAATGAAATCTCTTCACCTAAAAACTAGACAGAAGCCTTCTCAGAAACTTCTTCACGATATGTGCATTCAACTCACAGAGTTGAACCTTTCTTTTCACCGAGCAGTTTTGAAACACACTTTTGGTAAAATCTGCAAGTGGATATTTGGAGCGATTTCAGGCCTATGCTAGAAAAGGAAATATCTTCACACAAATACTAGACAGAAGCATTCTCAGAAACTTCTGTGTGATGAGTGCATTCAATTCACAGACTTGAACGTTCCTTTTGACGGAACAGTTTTGAAACACTCCTTTGGCAGGATCTGCAAGAGTTTATTTGGAGCGCTTTGAGGCCTATGTTGGAAAAGGAAATATCCTCACCTAAAAACTAGACAGAAGCATTCTCAGAAACTTCTTTGTGGTGATTGCATTCTACTCACAGAGTTGAACCTTCCTTTTGATAGAACAGTTTCGAAACACTCTTTTTGTAGAATCTGCAAGTGGATATTTGGAGCGCTTTGAGGCCTATGCTGGGAAATGAAATATCTTCACCTGAAAACTAGACAGAAGCATTCTGAGAAACTTCTTTGTGATGAGTGCATTCAACTCACAGACTTGAACGTTCCTTTTGACAGAACAGTTCTGAAACACTAAGTTTGTAGCATCCGCAAGTGTTTATTCGGAGCACCTTGAGGCCTATGTTGGAAAAGGGAATATCTTCCCATAAAAACTAGAGAGAAGCCTTCTCAGAAACTTCTTTGTGATGAGTGCATTCAACTCACAGAGTTGAACCTACTAATTGACAGAGAAGTTTGGAAACACTCTGTTTGTAGAATCTGCAAGTGGGTATTTGTTGCGCTTTGAGGCCTATGCTGGAAAAGGAAATATCTTCACATAAAAACTAGACAGAAGCATTCTCAGAAACTTCCTTGTGCTGAGTGCATTCAACTCACAGACTTGAACCTTCTTTTTGAGAGAGCAGTTTTGAAACACTCTTTTTGTAAAATCTGCAGATGGATATTTGGAGCACTTTGAGGCCTATGCTGGGAAATGGAATATCTTCACCTAAAAACTAGACAGAAGCATTCTCAGAAAGTTCTTCTCGATGCGTGCATTCAACTCACAGAGTTGAACCTGTCTTCTGATAGAGCAGTGTGGAAACACTCTTTTTGTGAAATCTGCAAGTGGATATTTCCAGCGATTTGCGGCCTATGCAAGGAAAAGGAAATATCTTCACACAAAAACTAGACAGCAGCATTCTCAGAAACTTCTTTGTGAGGAGTGCATTCAACTCACACACTTGAACGTTCCTTTTGATAGAAGAGGTTGGAAACACTCCTTCAGTACAATCTGCAAGTGTTTATTCGGAGCGCTTTGGGGCCTATGTTGGAAAAGGAAATATCTCCACATAAAAACTAGACAGCAGCACTCTCAGAAACTACTTTGTGATGAGTGCATTCTACTCACAGACTTGAACTTTCCTTTTGATAGAACAGTTCTGAAACACTCCTTTTGTAGAATCTGCAAGTGTTTATTGGGAGCCCTTTGAGGCTTAGGCTGGAAAAGGATATATCTTCACATTAACACTAGACAGCAGCATTGTCAGAAACCTCTTTGAGATGAGTGCATTCAACTCACAGACTTGAACGTTCCCTTTGATAGAACAGTTTTGGAACACTCCTTTTGTAGAATCTTCAAGGGTTTATTCGGAGCCCTTTGAGGCTTATGCTGGAAAAGGTTATATCTTCACATAAAAACTAGACAGAAGCTTTCTCAGAAACTTCTTTGTAAACAGTGCATTCAACTCACAGATTTGAACCTACGAATCGATAGAGAAGTTTCGAAACACCCTTTTTATAGGATCTGCAAGTGAATATTTGGAGAGATTTGAGGCCTATGCTTTAAATGGAAACATCTTCACATGAAAACTAGACAGAAGCATTCTCAGAAACGTCTTCGTGATGAGTGCATTCAACTCACAGACTTGAAGCTTCCTTTTGAAAGAGCAGTTTTGGAACACTCTTCTGTAAGATCTGCAAGTGGATATATGGAGCGCTTTGAGGCCTATGCTGGAAAAGGAAATATCCTCACATAAAAACTGGACAGAAGCATTCTCAGAAACTTCTTTGTGATGTGGGCGTTGAACTCATGGAGTCGAACCTTTCTTTGGATAGAGAAGTTTTGAAACACTCTTTCAGTAGAATCTTCATGTGGATGGATGGAGTGCTTTGACGCCTATGCTGGAAAAGGAAATATCTTCACGTAGAAACTAGACAAAAGCATTCTCAGAAAGTTCCCTGTGCTTTGTGCATTCAACTCACAGAGTTCTACCTGCCTTTGGATAGAGCAGTTCTGAAACCCTCTTTTTGTAGAATCTGCAAGTGGATATTTGGAGCGCTTTGAGGCCTATGCTGCAAAAGGAAATATCATTGCATAAAAGCTAGATGGAAGCATTCTCAGAAACTTCTTTGTGATGAGTGCATTCAACTCACAGAGTTGAACCTTCCTTTTGATAGACCAGTTTTGAAACACTGTTTTTGTAGAATCCGCAAGTGGATATTTGGAGCTCCTTGAGGCTTATGCTGGAAAAGGAGATATCTTCATATACAAACTAGACAGAAGCATTTTCAGAAACATCTATGTCATGTGGGGATTGAACTCACAGAGTTGAACATTCCTTTTCATGGAGCAGTTCTGCAACACTGTTTTTGTGGAAACTGCCAGTGGATATCTGGTGCGATGGCGGCATCTAGCGGAAAAGGAAATACATGCAGATGAAAACTGCGTAGAATCATTCTGAGAAACTGTTTTCTGATGAGGGCATTCAACTCACAGACTTGAACCTTCGTTTTCAAAGAGCAGTTTTGAAACACTGTTTTCGTAGAATCCGGAAGTGGATATTTGGGGCGCTGTGAGTCCTATGCTGGGAAATGAAATCTCTTCACCTAAAAACTAGACAGAAGCCTTCTCAGAAACTTCTTCACGATATGTGCATTCAACTCACAGAGTTGAACCTTTCTTTTCACCGAGCAGTTTTGAAACACACTTTTGGTAAAATCTGCAAGTGGATATTTGGAGCGATTTCAGGCCTATGCTAGAAAAGGAAATATTTTCACACAAATACTAGACAGAAGCATTCTCAGAAACTTCTGTGTGATGAGTGCATTCAATTCACAGACTTGAACGTTCCTTTTGACGGAACAGTTTTGAAACACTCCTTTGGCAGGATCTGCAATTGTTTATTTGGAGCGCTTTGAGGCCTATGTTGGAAAAGGAAATATCCTCACCTAAAAACTAGACAGAAGCATTCTCAGAAACTTCTTTGTGGTGATTGCATTCTACTCACAGAGTTGAACCTTCCTTTTGATAGAACAGTTTCGAAACACTCTTTTTATAGAATCTGCAAATGGATATTTGGAGCGCTTTGAGGCCTATGCTGGGAAATGAAATATCTTCACCTGAAAACTAGACAGAAGCATTCTGAGAAACTTCTTTGTGACGAGTGCATTCAACTCACCGACTTGAGCGTTCCTTTTGACAGAACAGTTTTGAAACACTAAGTTTGTAGAATCCACAACTGTTTATTCGGAGCAACTTGAGGCCTATGTTGGAAAAGGGAATATCTTCCCATAAAAATTAGAGAGAAGCAGTCTCAGAAACTTCTTTGTGATGAGTGCATTCAACTCACAGAGTTGGACCTACTAATTGACAGAGAAGTTTGGAAACACTCTGTTTGTAGAATCTGCAAGTGGATATTTGCTGCGCTTTGAGGCCTATGCTGGAAAAGGAAATATCTTCACATAAAAACTAGACAGAAGCATTCTCAGAAACTTCCTTGTGTTGAGTGTATTCAACTCACAGAATTGAACCTTCTTTTTGAAAGAGCAGTTTTGAAACACTCTTTTTGTAAAATCTGCAAATGGATATTTGGAGCACTTTGAGGCCTATGCTGGGAAATGGAATATCTTCACCTAAAAACTAGACAGAAGTATTCTCAGAAAGTTCTTCTCGATGCGTGCATTCAACTCACAGAGTTGAACCTGTCTTTTGATAGAGCAGTGTGGAAACACTTTTTGTGAAATCTGCAAGTGGATATTTCCAGCGATTTGAGGCCTATGCATGGAAAAGCAAATATCTTCACACAAAAACTAGACAGCAGCATTCTCAGAAACTTCTTTGTGAGGAGTGCATTCAACTCACACACTTGAACGTTTCTTTTGATAGAAGAGTTTGGAAACACTCCTTCAGTACAATCTGCAAGTGTTTGTTCGGAGCGCTTTGGGGCCTATGTTGGAAAAGGAAATATCTCCACATAAAAACCAGACAGCAGCTCTCTCAGGAACTTCTTTGTGATGAGTGCATTCTACTCACAGACTTGAACTTTCCTTTTGATAGAACACTTTTGAAACACTCCTTTTGTAGAATCTGCAAGTGTTTATTCAGAGCCCTTTGAGGCTTACGCTGGAATAGGATATATCTTCACATTAAAACTAGACAGAAGCATTCTCAGAAACCTCTTTGAGATGAGTGCATTCAACTCACAGACTTGAACGTTCCTTTTGATAGAACAGTTGTGAAACACTCCTTTTGTAGAATCTGCAAGTGTTTATTCGGAGCCCTTTGAGGCTTATGCTGTAAAAGGTTATATCTTCACATAAAAACTAGACAGAAGCTTTCTCAGAAACTTCTTTGTAAGCAGTGCATTCAACTCACAGAGTTGAACCTACCAATCGATAGAGAATTTTCGAAACACCCTTTTTGTAGGATCTGCAAGTGAATATTTGGAGAGATTTGAGGCCTATGCTTTAAATGGAAACATCTTCACATGAAAACTAGACAGAAGCATTCTCAGAAACGTCTTCGTGATGAGTGCATTCAACTCACAGACTTGAAGCTTCCTTTTGAAAGAGCAGTTTTGAAACACTCTTCTGTGACATCTGCAAGTGGATATATGGAGCGCTTTGAGGCCTATGCTGGAATAGTAAATATCCTCACATAGAAACTGGACAGAAGCATTCTCAGAAACTTCCTTTTGTTGAGTGCATTTATCTCACAGATCTGAAGCTTCCTTTTGAATAAGCAGTTTTCAAACCCACTTTATGAAATCTGCAAGTGGATATTTGGAGCACTTTGAGGCCTATGCTGGGAAATGGAATATCTTCACCTAAAAACTAGACAGAAGCATTCTCAGAAAGCTCTTCACGATGCGTGCATTCAACTCACAGAGTTCAACCTGCCTTTTGATAGAGCAGTTTTGAAACACTATTTTTGTATAATCTGCAAGTGGATATTTGGAGATATTTCAGGACTATGCAAGGAAAAGAAAATATCTTCACATAAATCTAGACAGCAGCATTCACAGAAACCTCTTTGTGATGAGTGCATTCAACTGAAGGACTTGAATGTTCCTTTTGATAGAACAGTTTTGAAACACTCGCTTTGTACAATCTGCAAATGTTTATTCGCAGCGCTTTGAGACCTATGTTGGAAAAGGAAATATCTTCACATAAAAACTAGACAGAAGCATTCTCAGAAAAATCTTTGTGATGAGTGCATTCAACTCACAGACTTGAACCTACCAATCGATAGAGAAGTTTGGAAACACTCTTTTTGTAGAATCTGCAAGTGGATATTTGGAGCGCTTTGTGTCTCATTACCAACGAATTCCTAGAAGGGGTCCAAATATCCACTTGCACATTCTTTAAAAAGAGTGTTCCAAAACTTCTCTGTCCCAAGGAATGTTCAACTCTGTGAGTTGAATGCACACACCACAAAGAAGTTTCAGAGAATGCTTCTGTCTACTTGCTATGGGAAGATATTTCCTTTCCAGCACAGGCCTCAAAGCGCTCCAAATGTCCACTTGCAGATTCCGGAAATAGAGTGTTTCCAAACTGCTCTATCAAAAGTCAGGTTCACATCTCTGCGTTGAGAGCACACATCATAAAGGAGTTTGTGAGAATGCTTCTGTCTCGTTTTTGTGTGAGCGTATCCCGTTTCCAGCAAATTCCTATAAGTGGTCTAAATATCCACATGCAGATGCTACAAAAGGAGTGTTTCAAAATTTCTCTGTCAAAAGGAAGGTTCAACTCTGTGAGTTGAATGCACACACCACAAGAAGTTTCAGAGAGTGCTTCTGTCTAGTTTTGATGTGAAGTTATTTCCTTTCCACCGCAAGCCTCAAAGCGCTCAAAATGTCCACTTGCAGATTCTAGAAGAAGAGTGTTTCAAAATTGCTCTATCAAAAGAAAGGTTCAGCTCTGTGAGCTGAATGCTTACATCACACAGAAGTTTGTGAGAATGCTTCTGCCTTGTTTTTGTGTGAGGGTGTCCCTTTTCCAGTGAAGTCCCTGAAGCGGTCCAAATATCCACTTGCACATCCTACAAAAAGAGTGTTTCAAATCTTTTCTGTCAAAAGGAGTGTTCAACTCTGTGAGTTGAATGCACACACCACAAAGAAGTTTCAGGGAATGCTTCTGTCTACTTGTTATGTGAAGATATTTCCTTTCCAGCACAGGCCTCAAAGTGCTCCAAGTGTCCAGTGGCAGATTCTAGAAAAAGGTGTTTCAAAACTGCTCTATCAAAAGTCAGGTTCACATCCCTGAGTGGAGAGCACTCATCACAAAGAAGTTTGTGAGAATGATTCTGTCTCGTTTTTTTGTGAGGAAATACCGTTTCCGGCAAATTCCTATAAGTTATCCAAATATCTACATGCAGATTCCACAAAAAGAGTGTTTCAAAACTGCTCTAATAAAAGGAATGTTCAACTCTGTGAGTTAAATGCACACATCACAAAGTGGTTTCTGAGAATGCTTCTCTCTAGGTGTTTTGTGAAGTAATACCCATTCCCACCAGGGGCGTCAGAGCTCTCCAAATGTCCAATTGCAGATTATAAAAAAACAGTGTTTCATGGGTGCTCTAACAAAAGGAATATTCCACTCTGTGAGTTGAATGCAACCAATACAATGTAGTTTCAGAGTATGCTTCTTTCTAGGTTATATTTGAAGATATTGCCTTTTCGAACACAGTCCTCATAGCTTTCCTAATGACCAGCTGCATATACTGCACAAAGGGTGTTTCCAAACTGCTCCATGAAAAGAAAAGTTAAACTCTGTTGAATTCACTTCTCACAGAGAAGTTTGTGAGAATGCTTCTGTCTAGTTTTCGTGTGAGTTTGTCCCGTTTCCAACGAATTCCTAGAAGCGGTCCAAATTTCCACTTGCAGATTCTACAAAAAGAGTGTTTCAAAATGTCTCTGTTTAAAGGAGTGTTCAACTCGGTGAGTTGAATGCACACACAACAAAGAAGACTCAGAGAATGCTTCTGTCTAGTTTTGATGTGAAGAAGTTTCCTTTCCACCACAGGCCTAAAAGCGCTCCAAATGTCCAATTGACGGTTCTAGAAAAAGAGTGTCTCAAAATTGCTCTATCAAAAGAAAGGTTCAGCTCTGTGAGCTGAATGCTCACATCACACAGAAGCTTGTGAGAACGCTTCTGTCCTGTTTTTGTGTGAGGGTGTCCCGTTTTCAACGAATTCCTAGAAGCGGTCCAAATATCCACTTGCACATTCTATAAAAAGAGTGTTTCAAAACTTCTCTGTCAAAAGGAATGTTCAACTCTGTGAGTTGAATGCACACACCACAAAGAAGTTTCAGAGAATGCTTCTGTCTACTTGTTATGTGAAGATATTTCCTTTCCAGCAGAGGCGCAAAGCGCTCCAGATGTCCACTTGCAGATCCTAGAAAAAGAGTGTTTCCAAACTGCTCTATCAAAAGTCAGGTTCACATCTTTGAGTTAAGAGCACACATCACAAAACAGTTTGTGAGAATGCTTCTGTCTCGTTTTTGTGTGAGGATATCAGGTTTACAGCAAATTCCTATATGTGGTCCAAATATCCACATGCAGATTCTACAAAAAGAGTGTTTCTAAACTGCTCTAACAAAAGGAATGTTCAACTCTGTGAATTCAATGCACACATCAAAAAGTGGTTTCTGAGAATGCTTCTCTCTAGATGTTTTGTGAAGAAATTTTCCTTCCCACCAGAGGCCTCAGAGCTCTCCAAATGTCCAATTGCAGATTATACAAAAACAGTGTTTCATGGCTGCTGTAACAAAAGGAATATTCCCCTCTGTGAGTTGAATGCAACCAACACAAACTAGTTTCTGAGAATGCTTCTTTCTAGGTTATATATGAACATACTGCCTTTTCGAACACACGCCTCATAGCTTTCGGAATGACCACTTGCATATACTGCACAAAGTGTGTTTCCAAACTGCTCCATGAAAAGAAACGTTAAACTCTGTGGGTTGAATTCACTTATCACAGAGAAGTTTGTGAGAATGCTTCTGTCTAGTTTTCCTGTGAGTTTCTCCCGTTTCCAACGAATTCTTAGAAGCCGTCCAAATTTCCACTTGCAGATTCTACAAAAACAGTGTTTCCAAATGTCTCTGTGTAAAGCAGTGTTCAACTCTGTGAGTTGAATGCACACCCCACAAAGAAGTTTCAGGGAATGCTTCTGTCTAGTTTTGATGTGAAGATGTTTCCTTTCCACCACAGACCACAAAGCGCTACAAATGTCCACTTGCCGATTCTAGAAAAAGAGTGTTTCAAAATTGCTCTATCAAAAGAAAGGTTCAGCTCTGTGAGCTGAATGCTCACATCACACAGAAGTTTGTGAGAAAGCTTCTGTGTTGTTTTGGTGTGAGGGTGTCCCGTTTCCAACGAATTCCTAGAAGAGGTCCAAATATCCACTTGCACATTATATAAAAAGAGTGTTTCAAAACTTCTCTGTCAAAAGGAATGTTCAACTCTGTGAGTTGAATGCACACACCACAAAGAAGTTTCAGGGAATGCTTCTGTCTACTTGTTATGTGAAGATATTTCCTTTCCAGCACAGGCCTCAAAGCGCTCCAAGTGTCCACTTGCAGATCCTAGGAAAAGAGTGTTTACAATCTGCTCCATCAAAAGTCAGGTTCACATCTCTGTGTTGAGGGCACACATCACAAAGGAGTTTGAGAGAATGCTTCTGTTTCGTTTTTGTGTGAGGATACCCCGTTTCCAGCAAATTCCTATATGTGGTCCATATATCCACATGCAGATACTACAGAAAGAGTGTTTCAAAACTGCTCTAACAAAATGAATGTTCAACTCTGTGAGTTCAATGCACACATCACAAAGTGGTTTCTGAGAATTCTTCTCTCTAGGTGTTTTGTGAAGAAATTTCCCTTCCCACAAGAGGCCTCAGAGCTCTCCAACTGTCCAATTGCAGATTATACAAGACGCTGTTTCATGGCTGCTCTAACAAAAGGAATATTCCCCTCTGTGAGTTGAATGCAACCAACACAAAATAGTTTCTGAGAATGCATCTTTCTACGTTATATGTGATGTTATTGCCTTTTCGAACACAGGCCTCATAGCTTTCCGAATGACCACTTGCATATACTGAACAAAGTGTGTTTCCAAACTGCTCCATGAAAAGAAACGTTAAACTCTGTGGGTGGAATTGACTTCTCACAGAGAAGATTCTGAGAATGCTTCTGTCTAGTTTTCGTGTGAGTTTGTCCCGTTTCCAACGAATTCCTAGAAGCGGTCCAAATTTCCACTTGCAGATTGTACAAAAAGAGTGTTTCAAAATGTCTCTGTTAAAAGGAGTGTTCAACTCTGTGAGTTGAATGCACACACCACAAAGAAGATTCAGAGAATGCTTCAGTCTAGTTTTGATGTGAAGATATTTCCTTTCCACCACAGGCCTCAAAGTGCTCCAAATGTCCACTTGCTGTTTCTAGAAAAAGAGTGTTTTAAAATTTCCGCATCAAAAGAAAGGTTCAGCTCTTTGAGCTGAATGCTCACCTCACATAGAAGCTTGTGAGAACGCTTCTGTCTTGTTTTTGTGTGAGGGTGGCCCGTTTCCAACGAATTCCTAGAAGCGGTCCAAATATCCACTTGCACATTCTACAAAAAGACTGTTTCAAAACTTCTCTGTCAAAAGGAATGTTCAATTCTGTGAGTTGAATGCACACACCACAAAGAAGTTTCAGAGATTGCTTCTGTCTACTTGTTATGTGAAGTTATTTCCTTTCCAGCACAGGCCTCAAAGCGCTCCAAATATCCACTTGCAGATCCTAGAAAAAGAGTGTTTCCAAACTGCTCTATCAAAAGTCAGGTTCACATCTCTGATTTGAGAGCACACATCACAAAGGAGTTTGTGAGAATGCCTCTGTCTGATTTTTGTGTGAGGATATCCCGTTTCCAGCAAATTCCTATTAGTGGTCCAAATATCCACATGCAGATTCTACAAAAAGACTGTTTCAAAACTGCTCTAACAAAAGGAATGTTCAACTCTGTGACTTGAATGCACACATCACAAAGTGGTTTCTGAGAATGCTTCTCTCTAGGTGTTTTGTGAAGGAATTTTCCTTCCCACCAGAGGCCTCAGAGCTCTCCAAATGTCCAATTGCAGATTATACAAAAACAGTGTTTCATGGCTGCTATAACAAAAGGAATAATCCCCTCTGTGAGTTGAATGCAACCAACACAAAGTAGTTTCTGAGAATGCTTCTTTCTAGGTTATATGTGAAGATATTGCCTTTTCGAACACAGGCCTCATAGCTTTCCGAATGACCACTTGCATATACTGCACAAAGTGTGTTTCCAAACTACTCCATGAAATGAAACGTTAAACTCTGTGGGTTGAATTCACTTCTCACAGAGAAGTTTGTGAGAATGCTTCTGTCTAGTTTTCGTGTGAGTTTGTCCCGTTTCCAACGAATTCCTAGAAGCGGTCCAAATTTAAACTTGCAGATTCTACCAAAAGAGTGTTTCAAAATGTCTCTGTTAAAAGGAGTGTTCAACCCTGTGAGTTGAATGCACACACCACAAAGAAGATTCAGAGAATGCTTCTGTCTAATTTTGATGTGAAGATATTTCCTTTCCACCACAGGCCTCAAAGCGCTCTAAATGTCCACTTGCCGATTCTAGAAAAAGAGTGTTTCAAAATTGATCCATCAAAAGAAAGGTTCAGCTCTGTGAACTGAATGCGCACATCACACAGAAGCTTGTGAGAACGCTTCTGTCTTGTTTTTGTGTGAGGGTGTCCCGTTTCCAACGAATACCTAGAATCGGTCTAAATATCCACTTGCACATTCTATAAAAAGAGTTTTTCAAAACATCTCTGTAAAAAGGAATGTTCAACTCCCTGAGTTGAATGCACATACTACAAAGAAGTTTCAGAGAATGCTTCTGTGTACTTGTTATGTGAAGATATGTCCTTTCCAGCACAGTCCTCAAAGCGCTCCAAATGTCCACTTGCAGATCCTTGAAAAAGAGTGTTGTCAAACTGCTCTATCAAAAGTCAGGTTCAGATCTCTGAGTTGAGAGCACACATCACAAAGGAGTTTGTGAGAATGCTTCTGTCTCGTTTTTGTGTGAGGATATCCCGTTTCCAGCAAATTCCCATAAATGGTCCAAATATCCACATGCAGATTCTGCAAAAAGAGTGTTTCAAAACTGCTCTAACAAAAGGAATGTTCAAGTCTGTGAGTTCAATGCACACATCACAATGTGGTTTCTGAGAATGCTTCTCTCTAGGTGTTTTGTGAATAAATATCCCTTCCCATCAGAGGCTTCAGTGCTCTCCAATTGTTCAATTCCAGATTATACAAAAACAGTGTTCCATGGCTGCTCTATCAAAAGGAATATTCCCCTCTGTGAGTTGAATGCAATCAACACAAAGTAGTTTCTGAGAATGCTTCTTTCTAGGTTATATGTGAAGATATTGCCTTTTCGAACACAGGCCTCATAGCTTTCCGAATGACCACTTGCATATACTGCACAAAGTGTGTTTCCAAACTGCTCCATGAAAAGAAACGTTAAACTCTGTGGGTGGAATTGACTTCTCACAGAGAAGATTCTGAGAATGCTTCTGTCTAGTTTTCGTGTGAGTTTGTCCCGTTTCCAACGAATTCCTAGAAGCGGTCCAAATTTCCACTTGCAGATTGTACAAAAAGAGTGTTTCAAAATGTCTCTGTTAAAAGGAGTGTTCAACTCTGTGAGTTGAATGCACACACCACAAAGAAGATTCAGAGAATGCTTCAGTCTAGTTTTGATGTGAAGATATTTCCTTTCCACCACAGGCCTCAAAGTGCTCCAAATGTCCACTTGCTGTTTCTAGAAAAAGAGTGTTTTAAAATTTCCGCATCAAAAGAAAGGTTCAGCTCTTTGAGCTGAATGCTCACCTCACATAGAAGCTTGTGAGAACGCTTCTGTCTTGTTTTTGTGTGAGGGTGGCCCGTTTCCAACGAATTCCTAGAAGCGGTCCAAATATCCACTTGCACATTCTACAAAAAGACTGTTTCAAAACTTCTCTGTCAAAAGGAATGTTCAATTCTGTGAGTTGAATGCACACACCACAAAGAAGTTTCAGAGATTGCTTCTGTCTACTTGTTATGTGAAGTTATTTCCTTTCCAGCACAGGCCTCAAAGCGCTCCAAATATCCACTTGCAGATCCTAGAAAAAGAGTGTTTCCAAACTGCTCTATCAAAAGTCAGGTTCACATCTCTGATTTGAGAGCACACATCACAAAGGAGTTTGTGAGAATGCCTCTGTCTGATTTTTGTGTGAGGATATCCCGTTTCCAGCAAATTCCTATTAGTGGTCCAAATATCCACATGCAGATTCTACAAAAAGACTGTTTCAAAACTGCTCTAACAAAAGGAATGTTCAACTCTGTGACTTGAATGCACACATCACAAAGTGGTTTCTGAGAATGCTTCTCTCTAGGTGTTTTGTGAAGGAATTTTCCTTCCCACCAGAGGCCTCAGAGCTCTCCAAATGTCCAATTGCAGATTATACAAAAACAGTGTTTCATGGCTGCTATAACAAAAGGAATAATCCCCTCTGTGAGTTGAATGCAACCAACACAAAGTAGTTTCTGAGAATGCTTCTTTCTAGGTTATATGTGAAGATATTGCCTTTTCGAACACAGGCCTCATAGCTTTCCGAATGACCACTTGCATATACTGCACAAAGTGTGTTTCCAAACTACTCCATGAAATGAAACGTTAAACTCTGTGGGTTGAATTCACTTCTCACAGAGAAGTTTGTGAGAATGCTTCTGTCTAGTTTTCGTGTGAGTTTGTCCCGTTTCCAACGAATTCCTAGAAGCGGTCCAAATTTAAACTTGCAGATTCTACCAAAAGAGTGTTTCAAAATGTCTCTGTTAAAAGGAGTGTTCAACCCTGTGAGTTGAATGCACACACCACAAAGAAGATTCAGAGAATGCTTCTGTCTAATTTTGATGTGAAGATATTTCCTTTCCACCACAGGCCTCAAAGCGCTCTAAATGTCCACTTGCCGATTCTAGAAAAAGAGTGTTTCAAAATTGATCCATCAAAAGAAAGGTTCAGCTCTGTGAACTGAATGCGCACATCACACAGAAGCTTGTGAGAACGCTTCTGTCTTGTTTTTGTGTGAGGGTGTCCCGTTTCCAACGAATACCTAGAATCGGTCTAAATATCCACTTGCACATTCTATAAAAAGAGTTTTTCAAAACATCTCTGTAAAAAGGAATGTTCAACTCCCTGAGTTGAATGCACATACTACAAAGAAGTTTCAGAGAATGCTTCTGTGTACTTGTTATGTGAAGATATGTCCTTTCCAGCACAGTCCTCAAAGCGCTCCAAATGTCCACTTGCAGATCCTTGAAAAAGAGTGTTGTCAAACTGCTCTATCAAAAGTCAGGTTCAGATCTCTGAGTTGAGAGCACACATCACAAAGGAGTTTGTGAGAATGCTTCTGTCTCGTTTTTGTGTGAGGATATCCCGTTTCCAGCAAATTCCCATAAATGGTCCAAATATCCACATGCAGATTCTGCAAAAAGAGTGTTTCAAAACTGCTCTAACAAAAGGAATGTTCAAGTCTGTGAGTTCAATGCACACATCACAATGTGGTTTCTGAGAATGCTTCTCTCTAGGTGTTTTGTGAATAAATATCCCTTCCCATCAGAGGCTTCAGTGCTCTCCAATTGTTCAATTCCAGATTATACAAAAACAGTGTTCCATGGCTGCTCTATCAAAAGGAATATTCCCCTCTGTGAGTTGAATGCAATCAACACAAAGTAGTTTCTGAGAATGCTTCTTTCTAGGTTATATGTGAAGATATTGCCTTTTCGAACACAGGCCTCATAGCTTTCCGAATGACCACTTGCATATACTGCACAAAGTGTGTTTCCAAACTGCGCCATGGAAAGAAAGGTTAAACTCTGTGGGTTGAATTCACTTACCACAGAGCAGTTTGTGAGAATGCTTCTGTCTAGTTTTCCTGTGAGTTTGTCCCGTTTCCAACGAATTCCTGGAAGCTGTCCAAATTTCCACTTGCAGATTCTTCAAAAAGAGTGTTTCAAAATGTTTCTGTTAAAAGGAGTGTTCAACTCTGTGAGTTGAATGCACACACCACAAAGAAGATTCAGAGAATGCTTCTGTATAGTTTTGATGTGAAGATATTTCCTTTCCATCTCAGGCCTCAAAGCGCTCCAAATGTGCACTTGCCGATTTTAGAAAAAGAGTGTTTCAAAATTGCTCCATCAAAAGAAAGGTTCAGCTCTGTGAGCTGAATGTTCACATCACACAGAAGCTTGTGAGAACTCTTCTGTCTTGTTTTTGTGTGAGGTTGTCCCGCTTCCAAAGAATTCCAACAAGCGGACCAAATATCCACTTGCACATTCTATAAAAAGAGTGTTTCAAAACTTCTCTGTCAAAAGGAATGTTCAACTCTGTGAGTTGAATGCGCACACCCCAAAGAAGTTTCAGAGAATGCTTCTGTCTACTTGTTATGTGAAGATATTTCCTTTCCAGCACAGGCCCCAAAGCTCTCCAAATGTCCACTTGCAGATTCTAGAAAAAGAGTGTTTCCAAACTGCTTTATCAAAAGTCAGGTTCACATCTCTGAATTGAGAGCACACATCACAAAGGAGTTTGTGAGAATGCTTCTGCCTCCTTTTTGTGTGAGGATATCCCGTTTCCAGCAAATTCCAATAAGTGGTCCTAATATCCACATGCAGATTCTACAAAAAGAGGGTTTCAAAACTGCTCTAACAAAAGGAATGTTCAACTCTGTGAGTTGAATGCACTCATCACAAAGTGGTTTCTGAGAATGCTTCTCTCTAGGTGTTTTGTGAAGAAATTTCCCTTGCCCCAGAGGCCTAAGAGCTCTCCAAATGTCCAATTGCAGATTACACAAAAACAGGTTTCATAGCTGCTCTATCAAAAGGAATATTCCCCTCTGCGAGTTGAATGCAGCCAACACAAAGCAGTTTCTGAGAATGCTTCTTTCTAGGTTATATGTGAAGATATTGCCTTTTCTAACACAGGCCTCATAGCTTTCCGAATGACCACTTGCATATACTGCAGAAAGTCTGTTTCCAAACTGCTCCATGAAAAGAAACGGAAACTCTGTGGGTTGAATTCACTTATCAAAGAGAAGTTTGTGAGAATGCTTCTGTCTAGTTTTCCTGTGAGTTTGCGCCTTTTCCAACGAATTCCTAGAAGCGGTCGGAATTTCCACTTGCAGATTCTACAAAAAGAGTGTTTCAAAATGTCTCTGTTAAAAGGAGTGTTCAACTCTTTGGGTTGAATGCACACACCACAAAAAGATTCAGGGAATGCTTCTCTCTAGTTTTGATGTGAAGATGTTTCCTTTCCACCACAGGCCTCAAAGGGCTCCAAATGTTCACTTGCCGATTCTAGAAAAAGAGTGTTTCAAAATTGCTCTATAAAAAGAAAGGTTCAGCTCTGTGAGCTGAATGCTCACATCACACAGAAGTTTGTGAGAACCCTTCTGTCTTGTTTTTGTGTGAGGGTGTCCCGTTTCCAACGAATTCCTAGAAGCGGTCCAAATATCCACTTGCATATTCTGTAAAAAGAGTGCTTCAATACTTTTCTGACAAAAGGAATGTTCAACCCTGCGAGTTGAATGCATACACCAAAAAGAAGTTTCAGAGAATGCTTCTGTCTACTTGTTATGTGAAGATATTTCCTTTCCAGCACAGGCCTCAAGGCGCTCCAAATGTCCACTTGCAGATCCTAGGAAAAGAGTGTTTCCAAACTGCTCTATCAAAAGTCAGGTTCAAATCTCTGAGTTGAGAACACACATCACAAAGGAGTTTGTGAGAATGCTTCTGTCTCGTTTTTGTGTGAGAATATCCCGCTTCCAGCAAATTCCTATAAATGGTCCAAATATCCACATGCAGATTCTACAAAAAGAGTGTTTCAAAACTGCTCTAACAAAAGGAATGTTCAACTCTTTGAGTTGAATGCACACATCACACAGTGGTTTCTGAGAATGCTTCTCTCTAGGGGTTTTGTGAAGAAATTTCCCTTCCCACCAGAGGCCTCAGAGCTCTCCAAATGTCCAATTGCAGATTACACAAAAACAGTGTTTCATAGCTGCTCTAACAAAAGGAATATTCCCCACTGTGAGTTGAATGCAACCAACACAAAGTAGTTTATGAGAATGCTTCTTCCTAGGTTAAATGTGAAGATATTGCCTTTTCAAACACAGGCCTCATAGCTTTCCGAATGACCACTTGCATATACTGCACAAAGTATGTTTCCAATCTGCTCCATGAAAAGAAACGTTAAACTCTGTGGGTTGAATTGACTTATCACAGAGAAGTTTGTGAGAATGCTTCTGTCTAGTTTTCCTGTGAGTTTGTCCCGTTTCCAACGAATTCCTAGAAGCTGCCCAAATTTCCACTTGCAGATTCTACAAAAAGAGTGTTTCAAAATGTCTCTGTTAAAAGGAGTGTTCAACTCTGTGAGTTGAATGCACACGTCACAAAGAAGATTCAGGGAATGGTTCTGTCTAGTTTTGATGTGAAGATATTTCCTTTCAACCACAGGCCCCAAAGCGCTCCTAATGTCCACTTGCCGATTCTAGAAAAAGAGTGTTTCAAAATTGCTCCATCAAAAGAAAGGTTCAGCTCTGTGAGGTGAATGTTCACGTCACAAAGAAGCTTGTGAGAACGCTTCTGTCTTCTTTTTGTGTGAGGTTGTCCCGCTTACAACGAATTCCTAGAAGCTGTCCAAATATCCACTTGCACATTCCATAAAAAGAGTGTTTCAAAACTTCTCTGTCAAAAGGAATGTTCAACTCCGTGAGTTGAATGCACACACCCCAAAGAAGTTTCAGAGAATGCTTCTGTCTACTTGTTATGTGAAGATATTTCCTTTCCAGCACAGGCCCCAAACCACTCCAAATGTCCACTTGCAGATTCTAGAAAAAGAGTGTTTCCAAACTGCTCTATCAAAAGTCAGCTTCACATCTCTGAGTTGAGAGCACACATCACAAAGGAGTTTGTGAGAATGCTTCTGCATCGTTTTTGTGTGAGGATATCCCGTTTCCAGCAAATTCCAATAAGTGGTCCAAATATCCACATGCAGATTCTACAAAAAGAGGGTTTCAAGACTGCTCTAACAAAAGGAATGTTCAACTCTGTGAGTTGAATGCACTCATCACAAAGTGGTTTCTGAGAATGCTTCTCTCTAGTTGTTTTGGGAAGAAATTTCCCCTCCCCCCAGAGGCCTCAGAGCTCTCCAAATGTCCAATTGCAGATTACACAAACAGAGGTTTCCTAGCTGCTCTATCAAAAGGAATATTCCCCTCTGTGAGTTGAATGCAACCAACACAAAGTAGTTTCTGAGAATGCTTCTTTCTAGGTTATATGTGAAGATATTGCGTTTACGAACACAGGCCTCATACCTTTCCGAATGACCACTTGCATATACTGCACAAACTGTGTTTCCAAACAGCTCCATGAAAAGAAACGTTAAACTCTGTGGGTTGAATTCACTTCTCACAGAGAAGTTTGTGAGGATGCTTCTGTCCAGTTTTCGTGTGAGTTTGTCCCGTTTCCAACGAATTCCTAGAAGCGTTCCAAATTTAAACTTGCAGATTCTGCCAAAAGAGTGTTTCAAAATGTCTCTGTTAAAAGGAGCGTTCAATCCTGTGAGTTGAATGCACACACCACAAAGAAGATTCAGAGAATGCTTCTGTCTAATTTTGATGTGAAGATATTCCCTTTCCACCACAGGCCTTAAAGCGTTCCAACTGTCCACTTGCCGATTCTAGAAAAAGAGTGTTTCAAAATTGTTCCATCAAAAGAAAGGTTCAGTTCCGTGAGCTGAATGCTCACATCACACAGAAGCTTGTGAGAACGCTTCTGTCTTGTTTTTGTGTGAGGGTGTCCCGTTTCCAACGAATACCTAGAATCGGTCTAAATATCCACTTGCACATTCTATAAAGAGAGTTTTTCAAAACTTCTCTGTAAAAACGAATGTTCAACTCCGTGAGTTGAATGAACATACTACAAAGAAGTTTCAGAGAATGCTTCTGTCTACTTGTTATGTGAAGGTACGACCTTTCCAGCACAGTCCTCAAAGCGCTCCAAATGTCCACTTGCAGATACTTGAAAAAGAGTGTTGTCAAACTGCTCTATCAAAAGTCAGGTTCACATCCCTGAGTTGAGAGCACACATGAAAAAGGAGTTTGTGAGAATGCTTCTGTCTCGTTTTTGTGTGAGGATATACCGTTTCCAGCAAATTCCTATAAGTGGTCCAAATATCCACATGCAGATTCTACAAAAAGAGTGTTTCCAAACTGTTCTAACAAAAGGAATGTTCAACTCTGTGAGTTGAATGCACACATCACAAAGTGATTTCGGAGAATGCTTCTCTCTAGGTGTTTTGTGAAGAAATTTCCCTTCCCACCAGAGGCCTCAGAGCTCTCCAAATGTCCAATTGCAGATTATACAAAAACAGTGTTTCATGGCTGCTCTAACAAAAGGAATATTCCCCTCTGTGAGTTGAATGCAACCAACACAAAGTAGTTTCAGAGAATGCTTCTTTCTAGGTTATATGTGAAGATATTGCCTTTTCGAACACAGGCCTCATAGCTTTCCGAATGACCACTTGTATATACTGCACAAAGTGTGTTTCCAAACTGTGCCATGGAAGGAAACGTTAAACTCTCTGGGTTGAATTCACTTCTCACAGAGAAGTTTGTGAGAATGCTTCTGTCTCGTTTTCGTGTGAGTTTGTCCCGTTTCCAAAGAATTCCTAGAAGCGGTCGAAATTTAAACTTGCAGATTCTACCAAAAGAGTGTTTCAAAATGTCTCTGCTAAAAGGAGCGTTCAACCCTGTGAGTTGAATGCACACACCACAAAGAAGATTCAGAGAATGCTTCTGTCTAATTTTGATGTGAAGATATTTCCTTTCCACCACAGGCCTCAAAGCGCTCCAAATGTCCACTTGCCGATTCTAGAAAAAGAGTGTTTCAAAATTGCTCCATCAAAAGAAAGGTTCAGTTCTGTGAGCTGAATGCTCACATCACACAGAAGCTTGTGAGAACGCTTCTGTCTTGTTTTTTTGTGAGGGTGTCCCGTTTCCAACGAATACCTAGAAGCGGTCCAAATATCCACTTGCACATTCTATAAAAGGAGTGTTTCAAAACTTCTCTGTCAAAAGGAATGTTCAAATCTATGAGGTGAATGCACACACTACAAAGAAGTTTCAGAGAATGCTTCAGTCTACTTGTTATGTGAAGATATTTCCTTTCCAGCACAGGCCTCAAAGCTCTCGAAATGTCCTCTTGCAGATCTTTGAAAACGAGTGTTTCCAAACTGCTCTATCAAAAGTCAGGTTCACATCTCTGAGTTGAGAGCACACATCACAAAGGAGTTTGTGAGAATGCTTCTGTCTCGTTTTTGTGTGAGGATACCCCGTTTGCAGCAAATTCCTATAAATGGTCCAAATATCCACATGCAGATTCTACAAAAAGAGTGTTTCAAAACTGCTCTAACAAAAGGAATGTTCAACTCTGTGAGTTGAATGCACACATCACAAAGTGGTTTCTGAGAATGCTTCTCTCTAGGTGTTTTGTGAAGAAATTTCCCTTCCCACCAGAGGCCTCAGAGCTCTCCAAATGTCCAATTGCAGATTATACAAAAACAGGGTTCCATGGCTGCTCTAACAAAAGGAATATTCCCCTCTGTGAGTTGAATGCAACCAACACAAAGTAGTTTCAGAGAATGCTTCTTTCTAGGTTATATGTGAAGATATTGCCTTTTCGAACACAGGCCTCATAGCTTTCCGAATGACCATTTTCATATACTGCACAAAGTGTGTTTCCAAACTGCTCCATGAAAAGAAAGGCTAAACACTGTGGGTTGTATTCACTTAACACAGACAAGTTTGTGAGAATGGCTCTGTCTAGTTTTCGTGTGAGTTTTTCCCGTTTCCAACGTATTACTAGAAGCCATCCAAATATCCACTTGGAGGTTCTACAAAAAGAGTGATTCAAAATGTCTCTGTTAAAAGGAGTGTTCAACTCTCTGAGTTGAATGCACACACCACAAAGAAGATTCAGAGAAGGCTTCTGTCTAGTTTTGATATGAAGGTGTTTCCTTTCCTCCACAGGCCTCAAAGCGCTCCAAATGTCCACTTGCCGATTCTAGAAAAAGAGTGTTTCAAAATTAATCTATCAAAAGAAAGGTTTAGCTCTGTGAGCTGAATGGTCACATCACACAGAAGTTTGTGAGAACGCTTCTGTCTTGTTTTTGTGTGAGGGTGTACCGTTTCCAACGAATTCCTAGAAGCGGTCCAAATATCCACTTTCACATTCTATAAAAAGAGTGTTTCAAAACTTCTCTGTCAAAAGGAATGTTCAACTCTGTGAGTTGAATGCACACACCACAAAGAAGTTTCAGAGAATGCTTCTGTCTACTTGTTATGTGAAGATATTTCCTTTCCAGCACAGGCCTCAAAGCGCTCCAAATGTCCACTTGCAGATTCTAGAAAAGAGTGTTTCCAAACTGCTCTATCAAAAGTCAGGTTCACATCCCTGAGTTGAGAGCACACATCACAAACGAGATTGTGAGAATGCTTCTGTCTCGTTTTTGTGTGAGGATAACCCGTTTCCAGCAAATTCCTAAAAGTGGTCCAAACATCCACATGCAGATTCTACAAAAAGAGTGTTTCAAAACTGCTCTACCAACGGAATGTTCAACTCTCTGAATTCAATGCACACATCACACAGTGGTTTCTGAAAATGCTTCTCTCAAGGTGTTTAGTGAAGAAATTTCCCTTCCCACCAGAGGCCTCAGAGCTCTCCAAATGTCCAATTGCAGATTATACAAAAACAGTGTTTCATGGCTGCTCTAACAAAAGGAATATTATCCTCTGTGAGTTGAATGCAACCAACACAAAGTAGTTTCAGAGAATGCTTCCTTCTAGGTTATATGTGAAGATATTGCCTTTTCAAACACAGGCCTCATAGCTTTCGGAATGACCACTTTCACATACTGCACAAAGTGTGTTTCCAAACTGCTTCATGAAAAGAAACGTTAAACTCTGTGGGTTGTATTCACTTATCACAGAGAAGTTTGTGAGAATGCTTCAGTCTAATTTTCGTGTGAGATTATCCCGTTTCCAACGAATTCCTAGAAGCGGTCCAAATTTCCACCTGCAGGTCCTACAAAAAGAGTGATTCAAAATGTCTCTGTTAAAAGGAGTTTTCAACTCTGTGAGTTGAATGCACACACTACAAAGAATATTCAGTGAATGCTTCTGTCTAGTTTTGATGTGAAGGTGTTTCCTTTCCACCACAGGCCTCGAATCACTCCAAATGTCCACTTGCCGATTCTAGAAAAAGAGTGTTTCAAAATTGCTCTATCAGAAGAAAGGTTCAGCTCTGTGAGCTGAATTCTCACATCACACCGAAGTTTGTGAGAAAGCTTCTGTCTAGTTTTTGTGTGAGGGTGTCCCGTTTCCAACGAATTCCTAGAAACGGTCCAAATATCCACTTGCACATTCTATAAAAAGAGTGTTTCAAAACTTCTCTGTCAAAAGGAATGTTCAAAACTGTGGGTTGAACGCACACACCACAAGAAGTTTCAGAGAATGATTCTGTCTACTTGTTATGTGAAGATATTTCCTTTCTAGCACAGGCCTCAAAGCGCTTCAAGTGTCCACTTGCAGATTCTAGAAAAAGAGTGTTTCCAAACTGCTCTATCAAAAGTCAGGTTCAGATCTCTGAGTTGAGAGCACACATCACAAAGGAGTTTGTGAGAATGCTTCTGTCTCGTTTTTGTGTGAGGATATCCCGATTCCAGGAAATTCCAATAAGGGGTCCAAATATCCACATGCAGATTCTACAAAAAGAGTGTTTCAAACTGCTCTAACAAAAGGAATGTTCAACTCTTTGAGTTGAATGCACACATCAGAAAGTGGTTTCTGAGAATGCTTCTCTCTAGGTGTTTTGTGAAGAAATTTCCCTTCCCAAGAGAAGCTTCAGAGCTCTCCAAATATCCAACTGCAGATTATACAAAAACAGTGTTTCATGGCTGCTCTAACAAAAGGAATATTCCCCTCTGTGAGGTGAATGCAACCAACACAAAGCAGTTTCTGAGAATGCTTCTTTCTAGGTTATATGTGAAGATATTGCCTTTTCGAACAGAGGCCTCATAGCTTTCCGAATGAACACTTGCATATACTGCACAAAGTGTGTTTCCAAACTGCTCCATGAAAAGAAACGTTAAACTCTGTGGGTTGAATTCACTTATCACAGAGAAGTTTGAGATAATGCTTCTGTCTAGTTTTCGTGTGAGTTTGTCCCGTTTCCAACAAATTCCTAGAAGCGGACCAAATTTCCACTTGCAGGTTCTACAAAAAGAGTGGTTCAAAATGTGTCTGTTAAAAGGAGTGTTCAACTCTGTGAGTTGAATGCACACACCACAAAGAAGATTCAGAGAATGCTTCTGTCTAGTTTTGATGCGAAGATGTTTCCTTTCCTCCACAGGCCTCAAAGCGCTCCAAATGTCCCCTTGCCGATTCTAGAAAAAGAGTGTTTCAAAATTGCTCTATCAAAGGAAAGGTTTAGCTCTGTGAGCTGAATGCTCACATCACACAGAAGTTTGTGAGAACGCTTCTGTCTTGTTTTAGTGTGATGGTGTCCCGTTTCCAACGAATTCCTAGAAGCGGTCCAAATATCCACTTGCACATTCTATAAAAAGAGTGTTTCAAAACTTCTCTGACAAAAGGAATGTTCAACTCTGTGAGTTGAATGCACACACCACAAAGAAGTTTCAGAGAATGCTTCTGTCTACTTGTTATGTGAAGATATTTCCTTTCCAGCACAGGCCTCAAAGCGCTCCAAATGTCCACTTGCAGATTCTAGAAAAAGAGTGTTTCCAAACTGCTCTTTCAAAAGTCAGGTTCACATCTCTGATTTGAGAGCACACATCACAAAGGACTTTGTGAGAATGCTTCTGTCTCCTTTTTGTGTGAGGATATCCCGTTTGCAGCAAATTCCTATAAGTGGTCCAAATATCCACATGCAGATTCTACAAAAAGAGTGTTTCAAAACTGCTCTATCAAAAGGAATGTTCAACTCTGTGAGTTGAATGCACTCATCACAAAGTGGTTTCTGAGAATGCTTCTCTCTAGGTGTTTTCTGAAGAAATTTCCCTTCCCACCAGAGGCCTCAGAGCTCTCCAAATGTCCAATTGCAGATTATACAAAAACAGTGTTCATGGCTGCTCTAACAAAAGGAATATTCCCCTCTGTGAGTTGAATGCAACCAACACAAAGTAGTTTCAGAGAATGCTTCTTTATAGGTTATAAGTGAAGATATTGCCTTTTCGAACACAGGCCTCATAGCTTTCCGAATGACCACTTTCACATACTGCAGAAAGTGTATTTCCAAACTGCTCCATGAAAAGAAACGTTAAACTCTGTGGGTTGTATTCACTTATCACAGAGAAGTTTGTGAGAATGCTTCTGTCTAGTTTTCGTGTGAGTTTGTCCCGTTTCCAAAGAATTCCTAGAAGTGGTCCAAATTTCCACTTGTAGGTTCTACAAAAAGAGTGATTCAAAATGTCTCTGTTAAAAGGAGCGTTCAACCCTGTGAGTTGAATGCACATACCACAAAGAAGATTCAGAGAATGCTTCTGTCTAATTCTGATGTGAAGATATTTCCTTTCCACCACAGGCCTCAAAGCGCTCCAAATGTCCACTTGCCGATTCTAGAAAAAGAGTGTTTCAAAATTGCTCCATCAGAAGAAAGGTTCAGTTCTGTAAGCTGAATACTCACATCACACAGAAGCTTGTGAGAACGCTTCTGTCTTGTTTTTTTGTGAGGGTGTCCCGTTTCCAACGAATACCTAGAAGCGGTCCAAATATCCACTTGCACATTCTATAAAAAGAGTGTTTCAAAACTTCTCTATCAAAAGGAATGTTCAACTCTGTGAGTTGAATGCAAAGAAATTTCAGAGAATGCTTCAGTCTACTTGTTATGTGAAGATATTTCATTTCCAGCACAGGCCTCAAAGCTCTCCAAATGTCCTCTTGCAGATCTTTGAAAACGAGTGTTTCCAAACTGCTCTTTCAAAAGTCAGGTTCACATCTCTGAGTTGAGAGCACACATCACAAAGGAGTTTGTGAGAATGCTTCTGTCTCGTTTTTGTGTGAGGATATCCCGTTTGCAGCAAATTCCTATAAATGGTCCAAATATCCACATGCAGATTCTACAAAAAGAGTGTTTCAAAACTGCTCTAACAAAAGGAATGTTCAACTCTGTGAGTTGAATGCACACATCACAAAGTGGTTTCTGAGAATGCTTCTCTCTATGTGTTTTATGAAGAAATTTTCCTTCCCACCAGAGGCCTCAGAGCTCTCCAAATGTCCAATTGCAGATTATACAAAAACAGGGTTCCATTGCTGCTCTAACAAAAGGAATATTCCCCTCCGTGAGTTGAATGCAACCAACACAAAGTAGTTTCAGAGAATGCTTCTTTCTAGGTTATATGTGAAGATATTGCCTTTTCGAACACAGGCCTCATAGCTTTCCGAATGACCATTTTCATATACTGCACAAAGTGTGTTTCCAAACTGCTCCATGAAAAGAAAGGTTAAACACTGTGGGTTGTATTCACTTAACACAGACAAGTTTGTGAGAATGGCTCTGTCTAGTTTTCGTGTGAGTTTGTCCCGTTTCCAACGAATTCCTAGAAGCCGTCCAAATATCCACTTGGAGGTTCTACAAAAAGAGTGATTCAAAATGTCTCTGTTAAAAGGAGTGTTCAACTCTCTGAGTTGAATGCACACACCACAAAGAAGATTTAGAGAAGGCTTCTGTCTAGTTTTGATATGAAGGTGTTTCCTTTCCTCCACATTCCTCAAAGTGCTCCAAATGTCCACTTGCCGATTCTAGAAAAAGAGTGTTTCAAAATTACTCTATTAAAAGAAAGGTTTAGCTCTATGAGCTGAATGGTCACATCACACAGAAGTTTGTGAGAACGCTTCTGTCTTGTTTTTGTGTGAGGGTGTCCGTTTCCAAGGAATTCCTAGAAGCGGTCCAAATATCCACTTTCACATTCTATAAAAAGAGTGTTTCAAAACTTCTCTGTCAAAAGGAATGTTCAATTCTGTGAGTTGAATGCACACACCACAAAGAAGTTTCAGAGAATGCTTCTGTCTACTTGTTATGTGAAGATATTTCGTTTCCAGCACAGGCCTCAAAGCGCTCCAAATGTCCACTTGCAGATTCTAGAAAAGAGTGTTTCCAAACTGCTCTATCAAGTCAGGTTCACATCTCTGAGTTGAGAGCACACATCACAAAGGAGTTTGTGAGAATGCTTCTGTCTCGTTATTGTGTGAGGATATCCCGTTTCCAGCAAATTCCTATAAGTGGTCCAATTATCCACATGCAGATTCTACAAAAAGAGTGTTTCAAAACTGCTCTAACAAAACGAATGTTCAACTCTGTGAGTTGAATGCACACATCACAAAGTGGTTTCTGAGAATGCTTCTCTCTAGGTGTTTTGTGAAGAAATTTCCCTTCCCACCAGAGGCCTCAGACCTCTCCAAATGTCCAATTGCAGATTATACAAAAACAGTGTTTCATGGCTGCTCTATCAAAAGGAATATTCCCCTCTGTGAGTTGAATGCAACCAACACAAAGTAGTTTCTGAGAATGCTTCTTTCTAGGTTATATGTGAAGATGTTGCCTTTTCGAACACAGGCCTCATAGCTTTCCGAATGACCACTTGCACATACTGCACAAAGTGTGTTTCCAAACTGCTCCATGAAAAGAAACGTGAAATTCTGTGGGTTGAATTCTCCTCTCACAGAGAAGTTTGTGAGAATGCTTCTGTCTAGTTTTCGTGTGAGTTTTTCCCGTTTGCAACGAATTCCTAGAAGCGGTCCAAATTTCCAATTGCAGATTCTACAAAAAGAGTGTTTCAAAATCTCTCTGTTAAAAGGAGTGTTCAACTCTGTGAGTTGCATGCACACACCACAAAGAAGATTCAGAGAATGCATCTGTCTACTTTTGATGTGAAGATATTTCCTTTCAACCACAGGCCTCAAAGCACTGCAAATGTTCACTTTCGATTCTAGAAAATGAGTGATTCAAAATTGCTCCATCAAAAGAAAGGTTCAGCTGTGTGAGCTGAATGCTCACATCGCACAGAAGCTTGTGAGAACGCTTCTGTCTTGTTTTTTTGCGAGGGTGCCCCGTTTCCAAAGAATTCCTAGAAGCGGTCCAAATATCTACTTGCACATTCTATAAAAAGGGTGTCTCAAAACTTCTCTCTCAAAAAAAATGTTCAACTCTGTGAGCTGAATGCACACACCACAAAGAAGTTTCAGAGAATGCTTCTGTCTACTTCTTATGTGAAGATATTTCGTTTCCAGCACACGCCTCAAAGAGCTCCAAATGTCCACTTGCAGATCCTAGAAAAAGAGTGTTTCCAAACTGCTCTATCAAAAGTCAGGTTCACATCTCTGAGTTGAGAGCACACATCACAAAGGACTTTGTGAGAATGCTTCTTTCTGGTTTTAGTGTGAGGATATCCGGTTTCCAGCAAATTCCTGTACGTGCTCGAAATATCCACATGCAGATTCTACAAAAAGAGTGTTTCAAAACTGCTCTAACAAAAGGAAGGTTCAACTCAGTGAGTTGAATGCACACATCACAAAGTGGTTTCTGAGAATGCTTCTCTCTAGGTGTTTTGTGAAGAAATTTCCCTTCCCACCAGAGGCCTCAGAGCTCTCCAAATGTCCAATTGCAGATTATACACAAACAGTGCTTCATGGCTGCTCTAACAAAAGGAATATTCCCCTCTGTGAGTTGAATGCAGCCAACACAAAGTAGTTTCTGAGAATGCTTCTTTCTAGTTTATATGTGAAGATATTGCCTTTTCGAACACAGGCCTCATAGCATTCCGAATGACCACTTGCATATACTGCACAAAGTGTGTTTCCAAACTGCTCCATGAAAAGAAACGTTAAACTCTGTGGGTTGAATTCACTTCTCACAGAGAAGTTTGTGAGAATGCTTCTGTCTAGTTTTCGTGTGAGTTTGTCCCGTTTCAAACGAATTCCTAGAAGCGGTCCAAATTTCCACTTCCAGATTCTACAAAAAGAGTGTTTCAAAATGTCTCTGTTAAAAGCAGTATTGAACTCTGTGAGTTGAATGCACACACCACAAAGAAATTTCAGAGAATGCTTCTGTCTAGTTTTGATGTGAAGATATTTCCGTTCCACCACAGGCTTCAAAGCGCTCCAAATGTCCACTTGCCGATTCTAGAAAAAAAGGGTTTCAAAATTGCTCCATCCAAAGAAAAGTTCAGCTGTGTGAGCTGAATGCTCACATCACACAGAAGTTTGTGAGAACGCTTCTGTCTTGTTTTTGTGTGAGGGTGTCCCGTTTCCAACGAATTCCTAGAAGCGGTCCAAATATCCACTTACACATTCGATAAAAAGAGTGTTTCAAAACTTCTCTGTCAAAAGCAATGCTCAAATCTGTGAGTTGAATGCACATACCACAAAGTAGTTTCAGAGAATGCTTCTGTCTACTTGTTATGTGAAGATATTTCCTTTCCAGCACAGACCTCAAAGCGCTCCAAATATCCACTTGCAGATCCTAGAAAAAGAGTGTTTCCAAACTGCTCTATCAAAATTCAGGTTCACATCTCTGAGTTGAGAGCACACATCACAAAGGAGTTTGTGAGAATGCTTCTGTCTGGTTTTTGTGTGAGGATATCCCGTTTCCAGCAAATTCCTATAAGTGGTCCAAATATCCACATGCAGATTCTACAAAAAGAGTGTTTCAAAACTGCTCTAACAAAAGGAATGTTCAACTCTGTGACTTGAATGCACACATCACAAAGTGGTTTCTGAGAATGCTTCTCTCTAGGTGTTTTGTGAAGTAATTTCCCTTCCCACCAGTGGCCTCAGAACTCTCCAAATATCCAAATGCAGTTTATACAAAAACAGTGTTTCATGGCTGCTCTAACAAAAGGAATATTCCCCTCTGTGAGTTGAATGCAACCAACACAAAGTAGTTTCTGAGAATCCTTCTTTCTAGGTTATATGTGAAGATATTGCCTTTTCGAACACAGGCCTCATAGCTTTCCTAATGACCACTTGCATATACTACACAAAGTGTGTTTCCAAACTGCTCCATGAAAAGAAATGTTAAACTCTGTGGGTGGAATTCACTTATAACAGAGAAGTTTGTGAGAATCCTTCTGTCTAGTTTTCCTGTGAGTTTGTCCCGTTTCCAACGAATTCCTAAAAGCTGTCCAAATTTACACTTCCAGATTCTACAAAAACAGTGTTTCAAAATGTCTCTGTTAAAAGGAGTGTTCAACTCTGTGAGTTGAATGCACACACCACAAGGAAGATTCAGAGTATGCTTCTGTCTAGTTTTGATGTGAAGATATTTCCTTTCCACCACAGGCCTAAAAGCGCTCCAAATGTCCACTTGCCGATTCTAGAAAAAGAGTGTTTCAAAATTGCTCCATCAAAAGAAAAGTTCAGCTCTGTGAGCTGAATGCTCACATCACACAGAAGCTTGTGAGAACACTTCTGTCTCGTTTTTGTTTGAGGGTGTCCCGTTTCAAATGAATTCCTAGAAGCGGTCCAAATATCCACTTGCACATTCTGTAAAAAGAGTGTTTCAAAACTTCTCTGTCAAAAGGAATGTTCAACTCTGTGAGGTGAATGCACACACGACAAAGAAGTTTCAGAGAATGCTTCTGTCTACTTGTTGTGTGAAGATATTTCTTTTCCAGCACAGGTCTCAAAGCGCTCCAAATGTCCACTTGCAGATCCTAGAAAAAGAGTGTTTCCAAACTGCTCTATCAAAAGTCAGGTTCACATCTCTGAGTTGAGAGCACACATCACAAAGGAGTTTGTGGGAATGCTTCTGTCTGGTTTTTGTGTGAGCATATCCCGTTTCCAGGAAATCCTCTCCGTGGTCCAAATATCCACATGCAGATTCTACAAAAAGAGTGTTTCAAAACTGCTCTAACAAAAGGAATGTTCAACTCTGTGAGTTGAATGCACACATCACAAAGTGGTTTCTGAGAATGTTTCTCTCTAGGTGTTTTGTGAAGAAATTTCCCTTCCCATCAGAGGCCTCAGAGCTCTCCAAATGTCCAATTGCAGATTATACAGAAACAGTGTTTCATGGCTGCTCTAAAAAAAGGAATATTCCCCTCTGAGTTGAATGCAACCAACACAAAGTAGTTTCTGAGAATGCTTCTTTCTAGGTTATATGTGAAGATATTGCCTTTTCGAACACAGGCCTCATAGCTTTCCGAATGACCACTTGCATATACCGCACAAAGTGTGTTTCCAAACTGCTCCATGTAAAGAACGTTAAACTCTGTGGGTTGAATTCACTTCTCACAGAGAAGTTTGTGAGAATGCTTCTGTCTAGTTTTCGTGTGAGTTTGTCCCATTTCAAACGAATTCCTACAAGCTGTCCGAATTTCCACTTCCAGATTCTACAAAAACAGTGTTTCAAAATGTCTCTGTTAAAAGGAGTGTTCAACTCTGTGAGTTGAATGCACACACCACAAGGAAGATTCAGAGTATGCTTCTGTCTAGTTTTGATGTGAAGATATTTCCTTTCCACCACAGGCCTCAAAGCGCTCCAAATGTCCACTTGCCGATTCTAGAAAAAGAGTGTTTCAAAATTGCTCCATCAAAAGAAAAGTTCAGCTCTTTGAGCTGAATGCTCACATCACACAGAAGCTTGTGAGAACGCTTCTGTCTTGTTTTTCTGTGAGGGTGTCCCGTTTCCAACGAATTCCTAGAAACGGTCCAAATATCCACTTGCACATTCTATAAAAAGAGTGTTTCAAAACTTCTCTGTCAAAAGGAATGTTCAAAACTGTGGGTTGAACGCACACACCACAAGAAGTTTCAGAGAATGATTCTGTCTACTTGTTATGTGAAGATATTTCCTTTCTAGCACAGGCCTCAAAGCGCTTCAAGTGTCCACTTGCAGATTCTAGAAAAAGAGTGTTTCCAAACTGCTCTATCAAAAGTCAGGTTCAGATCTCTGAGTTGAGAGCACACATCACAAAGGAGTTTGTGAGAATGCTTCTGTCTCGTTTTTGTGTGAGGATATCCCGATTCCAGGAAATTCCAATAAGGGGTCCAAATATCCACATGCAGATTCTACAAAAAGAGTGTTTCAAACTGCTCTAACAAAAGGAATGTTCAACTCTTTGAGTTGAATGCACACATCAGAAAGTGGTTTCTGAGAATGCTTCTCTCTAGGTGTTTTGTGAAGAAATTTCCCTTCCCAAGAGAAGCTTCAGAGCTCTCCAAATATCCAACTGCAGATTATACAAAAACAGTGTTTCATGGCTGCTCTAACAAAAGGAATATTCCCCTCTGTGAGGTGAATGCAACCAACACAAAGCAGTTTCTGAGAATGCTTCTTTCTAGGTTATATGTGAAGATATTGCCTTTTCGAACAGAGGCCTCATAGCTTTCCGAATGAACACTTGCATATACTGCACAAAGTGTGTTTCCAAACTGCTCCATGAAAAGAAACGTTAAACTCTGTGGGTTGAATTCACTTATCACAGAGAAGTTTGAGATAATGCTTCTGTCTAGTTTTCGTGTGAGTTTGTCCCGTTTCCAACAAATTCCTAGAAGCGGACCAAATTTCCACTTGCAGGTTCTACAAAAAGAGTGGTTCAAAATGTGTCTGTTAAAAGGAGTGTTCAACTCTGTGAGTTGAATGCACACACCACAAAGAAGATTCAGAGAATGCTTCTGTCTAGTTTTGATGCGAAGATGTTTCCTTTCCTCCACAGGCCTCAAAGCGCTCCAAATGTCCCCTTGCCGATTCTAGAAAAAGAGTGTTTCAAAATTGCTCTATCAAAGGAAAGGTTTAGCTCTGTGAGCTGAATGCTCACATCACACAGAAGTTTGTGAGAACGCTTCTGTCTTGTTTTAGTGTGATGGTGTCCCGTTTCCAACGAATTCCTAGAAGCGGTCCAAATATCCACTTGCACATTCTATAAAAAGAGTGTTTCAAAACTTCTCTGACAAAAGGAATGTTCAACTCTGTGAGTTGAATGCACACACCACAAAGAAGTTTCAGAGAATGCTTCTGTCTACTTGTTATGTGAAGATATTTCCTTTCCAGCACAGGCCTCAAAGCGCTCCAAATGTCCACTTGCAGATTCTAGAAAAAGAGTGTTTCCAAACTGCTCTTTCAAAAGTCAGGTTCACATCTCTGATTTGAGAGCACACATCACAAAGGACTTTGTGAGAATGCTTCTGTCTCCTTTTTGTGTGAGGATATCCCGTTTGCAGCAAATTCCTATAAGTGGTCCAAATATCCACATGCAGATTCTACAAAAAGAGTGTTTCAAAACTGCTCTATCAAAAGGAATGTTCAACTCTGTGAGTTGAATGCACTCATCACAAAGTGGTTTCTGAGAATGCTTCTCTCTAGGTGTTTTCTGAAGAAATTTCCCTTCCCACCAGAGGCCTCAGAGCTCTCCAAATGTCCAATTGCAGATTATACAAAAACAGTGTTCATGGCTGCTCTAACAAAAGGAATATTCCCCTCTGTGAGTTGAATGCAACCAACACAAAGTAGTTTCAGAGAATGCTTCTTTATAGGTTATAAGTGAAGATATTGCCTTTTCGAACACAGGCCTCATAGCTTTCCGAATGACCACTTTCACATACTGCAGAAAGTGTATTTCCAAACTGCTCCATGAAAAGAAACGTTAAACTCTGTGGGTTGTATTCACTTATCACAGAGAAGTTTGTGAGAATGCTTCTGTCTAGTTTTCGTGTGAGTTTGTCCCGTTTCCAAAGAATTCCTAGAAGTGGTCCAAATTTCCACTTGTAGGTTCTACAAAAAGAGTGATTCAAAATGTCTCTGTTAAAAGGAGCGTTCAACCCTGTGAGTTGAATGCACATACCACAAAGAAGATTCAGAGAATGCTTCTGTCTAATTCTGATGTGAAGATATTTCCTTTCCACCACAGGCCTCAAAGCGCTCCAAATGTCCACTTGCCGATTCTAGAAAAAGAGTGTTTCAAAATTGCTCCATCAGAAGAAAGGTTCAGTTCTGTAAGCTGAATACTCACATCACACAGAAGCTTGTGAGAACGCTTCTGTCTTGTTTTTTTGTGAGGGTGTCCCGTTTCCAACGAATACCTAGAAGCGGTCCAAATATCCACTTGCACATTCTATAAAAAGAGTGTTTCAAAACTTCTCTATCAAAAGGAATGTTCAACTCTGTGAGTTGAATGCACACACAACAAAGAAATTTCAGAGAATGCTTCAGTCTACTTGTTATGTGAAGATATTTCATTTCCAGCACAGGCCTCAAAGCTCTCCAAATGTCCTCTTGCAGATCTTTGAAAACGAGTGTTTCCAAACTGCTCTTTCAAAAGTCAGGTTCACATCTCTGAGTTGAGAGCACACATCACAAAGGAGTTTGTGAGAATGCTTCTGTCTCGTTTTTGTGTGAGGATATCCCGTTTGCAGCAAATTCCTATAAATGGTCCAAATATCCACATGCAGATTCTACAAAAAGAGTGTTTCAAAACTGCTCTAACAAAAGGAATGTTCAACTCTGTGAGTTGAATGCACACATCACAAAGTGGTTTCTGAGAATGCTTCTCTCTATGTGTTTTATGAAGAAATTTTCCTTCCCACCAGAGGCCTCAGAGCTCTCCAAATGTCCAATTGCAGATTATACAAAAACAGGGTTCCATTGCTGCTCTAACAAAAGGAATATTCCCCTCCGTGAGTTGAATGCAACCAACACAAAGTAGTTTCAGAGAATGCTTCTTTCTAGGTTATATGTGAAGATATTGCCTTTTCGAACACAGGCCTCATAGCTTTCCGAATGACCATTTTCATATACTGCACAAAGTGTGTTTCCAAACTGCTCCATGAAAAGAAAGGTTAAACACTGTGGGTTGTATTCACTTAACACAGACAAGTTTGTGAGAATGGCTCTGTCTAGTTTTCGTGTGAGTTTGTCCCGTTTCCAACAAATTCCTAGAAGCCGTCCAAATATCCACTTGGAGGTTCTACAAAAAGAGTGATTCAAAATGTCTCTGTTAAAAGGAGTGTTCAACTCTCTGAGTTGAATGCACACACCACAAAGAAGATTTAGAGAAGGCTTCTGTCTAGTTTTGATATGAAGGTGTTTCCTTTCCTCCACATTCCTCAAAGTGCTCCAAATGTCCACTTGCCGATTCTAGAAAAAGAGTGTTTCAAAATTACTCTATTAAAAGAAAGGTTTAGCTCTATGAGCTGAATGGTCACATCACACAGAAGTTTGTGAGAACGCTTCTGTCTTGTTTTTGTGTGAGGGTGTCCGTTTCCAAGGAATTCCTAGAAGCGGTCCAAATATCCACTTTCACATTCTATAAAAAGAGTGTTTCAAAACTTCTCTGTCAAAAGGAATGTTCAATTCTGTGAGTTGAATGCACACACCACAAAGAAGTTTCAGAGAATGCTTCTGTCTACTTGTTATGTGAAGATATTTCGTTTCCAGCACAGGCCTCAAAGCGCTCCAAATGTCCACTTGCAGATTCTAGAAAAGAGTGTTTCCAAACTGCTCTATCAAGTCAGGTTCACATCTCTGAGTTGAGAGCACACATCACAAAGGAGTTTGTGAGAATGCTTCTGTCTCGTTATTGTGTGAGGATATCCCGTTTCCAGCAAATTCCTATAAGTGGTCCAATTATCCACATGCAGATTCTACAAAAAGAGTGTTTCAAAACTGCTCTAACAAAACGAATGTTCAACTCTGTGAGTTGAATGCACACATCACAAAGTGGTTTCTGAGAATGCTTCTCTCTAGGTGTTTTGTGAAGAAATTTCCCTTCCCACCAGAGGCCTCAGACCTCTCCAAATGTCCAATTGCAGATTATACAAAAACAGTGTTTCATGGCTGCTCTATCAAAAGGAATATTCCCCTCTGTGAGTTGAATGCAACCAACACAAAGTAGTTTCTGAGAATGCTTCTTTCTAGGTTATATGTGAAGATGTTGCCTTTTCGAACACAGGCCTCATAGCTTTCCGAATGACCACTTGCACATACTGCACAAAGTGTGTTTCCAAACTGCTCCATGAAAAGAAACGTGAAATTCTGTGGGTTGAATTCTCCTCTCACAGAGAAGTTTGTGAGAATGCTTCTGTCTAGTTTTCGTGTGAGTTTTTCCCGTTTGCAACGAATTCCTAGAAGCGGTCCAAATTTCCAATTGCAGATTCTACAAAAAGAGTGTTTCAAAATCTCTCTGTTAAAAGGAGTGTTCAACTCTGTGAGTTGCATGCACACACCACAAAGAAGATTCAGAGAATGCATCTGTCTACTTTTGATGTGAAGATATTTCCTTTCAACCACAGGCCTCAAAGCACTGCAAATGTTCACTTTCGATTCTAGAAAATGAGTGATTCAAAATTGCTCCATCAAAAGAAAGGTTCAGCTGTGTGAGCTGAATGCTCACATCGCACAGAAGCTTGTGAGAACGCTTCTGTCTTGTTTTTTTGCGAGGGTGCCCCGTTTCCAAAGAATTCCTAGAAGCGGTCCAAATATCTACTTGCACATTCTATAAAAAGGGTGTCTCAAAACTTCTCTCTCAAAAAAAATGTTCAACTCTGTGAGCTGAATGCACACACCACAAAGAAGTTTCAGAGAATGCTTCTGTCTACTTCTTATGTGAAGATATTTCGTTTCCAGCACACGCCTCAAAGAGCTCCAAATGTCCACTTGCAGATCCTAGAAAAAGAGTGTTTCCAAACTGCTCTATCAAAAGTCAGGTTCACATCTCTGAGTTGAGAGCACACATCACAAAGGACTTTGTGAGAATGCTTCTTTCTGGTTTTAGTGTGAGGATATCCGGTTTCCAGCAAATTCCTGTACGTGCTCGAAATATCCACATGCAGATTCTACAAAAAGAGTGTTTCAAAACTGCTCTAACAAAAGGAAGGTTCAACTCAGTGAGTTGAATGCACACATCACAAAGTGGTTTCTGAGAATGCTTCTCTCTAGGTGTTTTGTGAAGAAATTTCCCTTCCCACCAGAGGCCTCAGAGCTCTCCAAATGTCCAATTGCAGATTATACACAAACAGTGCTTCATGGCTGCTCTAACAAAAGGAATATTCCCCTCTGTGAGTTGAATGCAGCCAACACAAAGTAGTTTCTGAGAATGCTTCTTTCTAGTTTATATGTGAAGATATTGCCTTTTCGAACACAGGCCTCATAGCATTCCGAATGACCACTTGCATATACTGCACAAAGTGTGTTTCCAAACTGCTCCATGAAAAGAAACGTTAAACTCTGTGGGTTGAATTCACTTCTCACAGAGAAGTTTGTGAGAATGCTTCTGTCTAGTTTTCGTGTGAGTTTGTCCCGTTTCAAACGAATTCCTAGAAGCGGTCCAAATTTCCACTTCCAGATTCTACAAAAAGAGTGTTTCAAAATGTCTCTGTTAAAAGCAGTATATACCCAAAGGACTATAAATCATGCTGCTATAAAGACACATGCACACGTATGTTTATTGTGGCATTATTCACAATAGCAAAGACTTGGAACCAACCCAAATGTCCAACAATGATAGACTGGATTAAGAAAATGTGGCACATATACACCATGGAATACTATGCAGCCGTAAAAAATGATGAGTTCATGTCCTTTATAGGGACATGGATGAAATTGGAAATCATCATTCTCAGTAAACTATCTCAAGAACAAAAAACCAAACACTGCATATTCTCACTCATAGGTGGGAATTGAACAATGAGAACACATGGACACAGGAAGGGGATCATCACACTCTGGGGACTGTTGTGGGGTAGGGTGAGGGGGGAGGGATAGCATTGGGAGATATACCTAATGCTAGATGACGAGTTAGTGGGTGCAGCACACCAGCATGGCACAGTATACATATTTAACTAACCTGCACATTGCACACATGTACCCTAAAACCTAAAGTATAATAATAATAAATAAATAAATTTAAATAAATAAATAAATAATAAATAAAACACACAAAAAAAAGGAAGGTAGCACTACACATCTCCCAGCTTCTGTGGGAGGATAGGATCCTAATTTCAGCGGGTTCCCAGCTCTAATTTGTAAAACCACCTCCTGCCATAACGATATGAGAAAGATATTTTTCCTCTGGAAAGAGCTAGCTAACATAGATGGTTACCCCAATTACCACGTAAAACTGGGATAAACTCTATGTGATAAATGGTGCTATTAACTCCTCTTACTTGAAAAGCAGTTAGTGTGTATCTTGAAGACATGTATGTAATGGATTGTGTCTGTTTGATGCAAAAGGGTGAGATTTTTGTCTTTACAATTTATTGGCAGACTGCTTATGATGCACATCACATTCTGGATTAAAGTTTTTTAAATGGTAAAAAAAAAATAGAAATCATAGAAGCTGAGGTCACAGAGATAAAGGGTCAGGGTACAGATTGTGAAAGACTATAATGTTACTTAAAATTTCTTAATATTTACCCATTACCTAGTAAATATACTAATCCAGTTCCTAAGTATAGCTTGCAAGACCATGCTAGACTGGCCCCATATAATTTTTTATCAATGTCCCATTGTATTGCACAGGACACTGTATATTCCAGTGATAGCAATGTTTATATTTTTGCCTCTGTTCTTGCTTTTGCTGATTTTTTCAGATTGTTTTTCCTTTTGAAATAATCTCCCTTTCTGTCCTCAAATCATTTTCCTTAGGAAACTTTCTTAGAATTCAAACAGGGTAATAAGATTTAAAATACCATCCAGACATTCTTCTTTCCTACTAAACAGTAAGTTCTTTTAGATATATGATAATGTTTTTTTTTTCATCTTTACATTCACAATATACTATGGTTGTCAATTTTATGTTTCAGCATGACTAGGCCATAGGAATAACTGGTTGATCTGTGAGGGATAACTGGTGTATCTGTGAGGGTGTTTCTGGAAGAGATTAGCATCTGAATCAGTAGACTAAATAAAGAAGCTCAGCCTTCACCAAGGTGGGCAGGCATTAGCTAATCCATTGAAGACATGAATAAAACAAAGAGGTAGAGGAAGATTGAATTAAGTCAGCCTGACAGAATGAACTGGAACATCAATCTTCTTCTGCCCTTGGCACTGCTGGTTCTCTGGCCAGACTGGAATCTATGCCATCTATATCATTAGCTCTCCAGCTCTCAGGCCTTTGAACCACACAACTAGCTTTCTTGAGTCTCCAGCTTGCAGACAGCATAATATGGGAAATCTCAGCCTCAAATACCATGTGTGTAAATATCTTATAATAAAATTGTCTATATATATTTATATAATATATATAAGGTTATATATGGTTTTATATCTCTATGAGGTTATATATAAATTTTACTCTCCTATTGGTTCTGTTTTATCTTGGATATACATGGCATCTGACCCACAGTAGGTATTTAACATATCTCTGACCAAAACTGCATGCCAAAATGAGTTATCAAGGAACACATTTTTTAATTAATAAGCTTTATTTTTAGAACAATTTTAGGTTCACAGCAAAATTGAACAGAAAGTGCACAGTGTTGTCATATACTGCCTTTCTCTACACACTCACAACGTGCCCCTCCATCCATATTCCACACCAGAGTGGTACATTTGTTACAAATTATGAACCTACATTGACATATAATCATTATCCAGAGTTCATAGTTTACATTAGGGCTCACTCTTGCTTTTGTACATTCTTTGGGTATTGACAAATGTATAATGGTGTATATCCACTCTAGTATCATACAGAATAGTATTACTCTCTGAAAATTATCTATGTCTGTCCATTCATCTATCTCTCTCTCCTAACCCCTAGTGGACAACCATTTTATTGCCTCCATAGTTTTACCTGTTTTAGAATGTTGTATTGCTGGATCATATAGTGTGTAGTCTTTTATGATTACCTTCTTTCACTTAGTAATATCCATTTATATCTACTTCATGTCCTGTCATAGCTTAATAGCTTTTTTTTTTTTTAGTGCCGAATGATATTTCATTTTCTGGATATACTTCACTTTATCTACTTGCTACTGAAGGGCATCCTGGTTACTTTAAAGTTTTGGCAATTAGGAATAAAGCTGCTATAAGCATCCAGGTAAAGGTATTTATGTGAACATAAGTTTTTAATTCATATGGGTAAATATCAAGAACCATTATTGTTCTATCATATCGTAAGACTATTTTTAGTTTTGTAAGAAACGCCAAAGTGTCCTTCCAAGTGACACACAAGCACATGCACACATGCACACACATGCACATGCACACATGCACACACACGCACATGCACACACGCACACACACACAAATGCACACATGCACATGCACACATGCACACACGCACATGCACAAATGCACACACGCATGCACATGCACACATGCTCACACATGCACACACACACGCACATGCACATGCACACACACATGCACACACACGCACACAATCATGCACACACACATGCACACACATGCACACACATGCACACATGCACAGATACACACACATGCACACACACACACAGATGCATAAACACTCAATGCACATGAATATGCACACACACGCATGCACAAACCCACACACATGCATAGGCACACATGCACACACCCACACACATGCACATCCACACACATGCACATGCACATGCATGCACACATGCACACCCATGGACATGCACACATGTGCACATGCCGTCCTGTAGGTATTTCTCAAATGACCCCCTCCACACCCTGACACTCTCCTGGAACCCCACACGATTCTCTGGCAGCTCCTCAATGGTCCCAGAACCCGGCTTCACCCTCCACAGCAGGGCGAACGGCAGAGAGTGGTTATCATTCCTGCCCTTGAGACCCAGGCTTTCCACTGTGACGTCCTTAGCTACCACATCACACCCGATCCATTTTGGGCTGGTTTCTTCTACACCATTCCTGGGCACATCCAGACATCAATGGGGTACTTATTCTCTTACTCCTGTTACAGTTAACACAACTTTTTTTTTTTTTTTTGAGATGGAGTCTTATTGTGTTGCCCAGGGTGGAGTACAGTGGCACAATCTTGGCTCACTGCAACCTCCACCTCCCAGGTTCAAGTGATTCTCCTGCCTCAGCCTCCCAAGTAGCTGGGACTACAGGCATGCACCACCATGCCCAGCTTATTTTTCTATTTTTAGTAGAGACGGGGTTTTACCATACTGGCCAGGCTGGTCTTGAATTCCTGACCTCAGGTGATCTGCCCACCTCGGCCTCCCAAAGTGCCGGAATTACAGGTGTTAGCCACCACGCCCAGCCTGTCCTTCACTTTGTATCATCCGAAAGTTGAAACCCAGCACTGAAGGGTTTAATCCAAGCCGGGGAAACCACTGAGCAGGAATGGAGCCCTGAACAACCCTGCAAAGCCAATGATACCCAGTGGGGGGCCATCAGGAATCTACACATTTTAAAGGTGCAGCTATTAAATAACCATAGTAAAAGCACGTCTCTACCAACAGGCAGAAGTGAGGCTTAACTGAATCACGTTGGATGGCTTTTGTCGTTAGAGTTTGCAATACACTGAGTGCCTCAATGGAAAATTCTGATCTGTACAAGTGTCCATGAACTTCTCAGTGATGACTGTCTCAGTGATGAACTTCTCAGTGATGACTCAGTGATGAGGTCAATGTCAGTTTCATTGGGGCATAACCCAGTCTCCTTCAGAAACCAAGTGCGGGAGTCGTGCATGTCACTAAATGCTCATGTGTGCCTGTAGGACTCAGCGGCTGTGTGGGATGCAGCCCCTATGGGCAGCTTGCTGCTGGCACATGGCTACTCTCACCCGTGTGACACATACATCATACAAGACCGAGCGTGTATTCATGACACTGCTTAAGAGACACCCGAATCCAGGGTGAAGGATAAGGGACAGGCGGTAGAGAAGACGGCAGGCTAATCTCAGACATCTCAGACCCTGAACTGTGCATGTCTTTGAATTGACCCTTAATGTAAATTTCATTCTCCTTAGTTCAAGATCTTTCAAAAGTAGGCATTTTCTAAGGTATACTTTCATTCTCATTCTCCTCCTGGAGACTCTCTGTGGGTTTCGCTTTAGCTGTGCACATCTTACTAGGTGTATACAGGCTAACCCAGTCACCACCCACAAAGGCAGCAGCTGCTGGTCACCACTGCCAGCCAGACTCATGTCTTGGCACACCTTCAGACCACCTGCCCATGGAGCCTGATGGGGTGGGGGGTGGCAGGACAGAGCCCCTCCTTCCAGTTCCAACCTGCTCTTGGAGAAACATCTGTCATGGGGAGTGGCAGCCCTGTACCCTGCAGCCTCCCCGGGCTCTCCCTGCCTCCCTGAGACTCAGCCAGAGGAGGTGGGGCTGGGAGGTGGCCTCTTCCTCTCACAGGGCCAGACCACCACTGCTCTCCTTCCCCCAGGTCTAAGTTGGCTCAGGCCACCATCTCAGAGGACCACAGACTGTGAGTGTAAACATTCTTTCTCCTGCAGATCTTGAGGCCAGACGCCCAAGATGGAGATGTCAGCAGGACGGCTTCCTTCGGAGGCCTCTCTCCTTGCTCTCAGCTGGCTGTCCCCTCCCTGTGTCCTCCACGGCCATCCCCATGTGGCCTGCATTCCCTCTTCCACTGAGGACACCAGTCAGGTTGATTGGGGCCCATCCCA
Organism: Pongo pygmaeus; assembly: GCF_028885625.2. Taxonomy (NCBI): domain Eukaryota; kingdom Metazoa; phylum Chordata; class Mammalia; order Primates; family Hominidae; genus Pongo; species Pongo pygmaeus. The sequence goes on from NC_072392.2 coordinate 42,902,524, forward strand.
CCACCTCATTTCACCTGAATCACCACTTCAAAGATCCTCTCTCCAAACACGGTCACACGCGGAGGTCCTGGGAGTTAGGACCGCACCATATGGATTTTGAGGGGCCCATGATATACCTGTTCCTTCTACTAATGTCTTTATTCCAACACAGCCACAATGGTTGCTGTTCTGCAAACCCGGCAGAGCCTCCGCTCCTCCCGCTCCCCAGCTGCCACTCCCCATCAGCCGCAGGCCCCATGTCTACCATGCCCTGTCCTCTGTGCCCTCCTGGCCTCCCCACTACCCTGCCCCAGCTCAGACCCTCAGCTCCCTCCCCTACACCCATGCACACCTGACCGAGGAGCCGGAAATGTGCCCCGGCCCTGTTACTGCCCCAGCAGAATCCTTCCTGGCTGAAGAGGAGACTGCCTCCACTCAGGATCCTTCCCTGACAACTGCAGGTGCGCTCATCCCCATCTACAGATGAAGAAACTGAGGATTTGATAGACACAGAGCAGGGTATGGTGTCAAGGCTGAACTTCTAGAAGCCACCAAAACTACTGAAAAACTGGTTCAAGAACACCACCAAGCCCACTGCTGCCCACAGCCTGGGTGCTGAGTTTGAGATACCCCACAGGAGGGAGGTAGAACACTGGCCCCAAAATGCCCACGTCCTAACCCCTGGAACCTGTGACCATGTTAGCTTACACGGCAAGGAGGAAGGAAGGTTCCAGATGGAATTGGGGTTGCTCATTGGTGATCTTGAGATGGGAGGTGATCCTGGATGATACAGGTGGCCCAACGTAACCACAGTGTCCTTAAAAGTGGAAGAGGAGACTGGGCGCAGTGGCTCAAACCTGTAACCCCAACACTTTGGGAGGCCAAGGTGGGGTGGATCACTTGAGGTCAGGAGTTTGAGACCAGCCTGGCCAACATGGTGAAACGCCATCTCTACTAAAAAATAAAAATAAAAAATTAGCCAGGCATGGTGGCACACACCTGCAATCCCAGCTACTTGGGAGGCTGAGGTAGAGAATCGCTTGAACCCGGGAGGTGGGGGTTGCAGTCAGTTGAGACTGCACCACTGCACTCCAGCCTGAGCAACAAGAGCAAAACTCTGTCTTTAAAAAAAAAAAAAAAAAGTGGAGGCGGCAGGAGAGTAGGTGTCAGAGACGATGTAATAATGGAGGTGGGTCCGAGAGAGCCGTGCTGCTGGCTCTGCTGGGTCAGGGCTTCCATCCTGAAGAAGGAAGAGGGAGCTGGGAGCCAAGGAGCGCAAGCAGCCTCCAGAGACTAGAAAAGGCACAGAAACAGACCGCACCTTCGACACTCCAGAAGGGAATGCAGCCTTTCTGCATTTTAGCCCAGGGAGGCCAGTGTCGGACTTGACCTCCAGGATGGCAAGATAATTAACTTCTGTGTTTTAAGCCACTAGGTTTGTTGCAGTTTGTTACAGTAGTCCTAGAAAACTTAATCTACCACTTTACACCAAGAAAGGTGACGCTTCAACCACCCCAATACAGCTTCCCAGAGAGAGAAAGGAGGCCTCATCTTCTTCCCCGAGACCCTGCCTGGCCAAGTCCGGGCGGCATGACTGGCCTTAGCTGCAGGGGAGGCTGGGGAAGGGAGGCAGGCAGCCCTCACCCTACCAAGGTCCATCATTCCAGAAAGTCCTCCATCACAGAGGCCTCCAGTTGCCAGGCAGCCAGAAAGATGGGGAGGAGCTCCGGGGCAGGGGGTTTGGTGGAATCTGGAGACTCAAGTCCAACAGCAACCACAGAGCCCTCTCAGACACCAGCAGGTCTGAACTAAATCCAGAGCCGAGCAAAGGGAGCAGCTCATCCCGGTGCCTGGCGCCACCTCAGTCCTCTGTCTCCATTGGGGATTTTCTCGGGACCTGCTTCCTTTGTGTTCAGGGTGGCCAAGGTGCTTCGGCACTTCTGGAAGTAAGGGCCCTGCTGACCCTCCACTCACAGGCAGCCCTTGGTGCCTGCAGATGCCTCTCCCATGTCACTGTGGTTCCCCAACCTCTGAACTCCCCCTTAGAAGGTGCCCCCCACCCCATCCCTCAAGGAGAACCATCCAGAGCTCCCACTTTGGGCACTCACTGCCAGCCAAGCTCAAGGCAGAGAGGCCCCACCACAAAGCACCCCAAGGGCAGGGCTCCTGTCCTGTGGACTCAGGGACTGGGGGAGGCAGCATGTGTGTGTGTTTAAAGGGCGTGATTGAGGTGTGACTGGCATATGGCACACTGCCCATGGTTAAAGGGTACAGTTTATATGCTGTGACACGCAGATATGCCCGTGAAACCATCACCACCATCAGGATAGGGAACATATACATCACCCCCAAAGTTTCCTCCTGCCCTGTTGTGCCCTCCTCCTTCTCCCTCTCCCTGTATTCCCCACCCCCAGACAACCACTGCCCTGCTGTCTGTCCCTGTACATGAGTTTGCCTTTTCTGGAGTTTACATAAGTGAAATGACACAGTACATACTTCTTTGCTGCCTGGCTGCCTTCCCTCAGCACCATTCCCAGAGATGCAGCCATGCCTTTGCCTGCACCAATGGTTCACTCCTTTTCATTGCTGAGTAGTATTCCATCACATGGATGTGCTACAATTTGCTTAGCTGTTGTTGGTGTATATTTGAGTTATTTCCAGGTTAGGGCTATTGTAAATCAAGGCACTATCAACAATTGGATGGACAGGTGCTTTTATTTTTAAAAATAAATGAGTTTGGGGCCAGGCATGGTGGCTCACACCTGTAATCCCAGCACTTTGGGAGGCTGAGGGGGGTGGATCACCTGAGGTCAGGAATTCGAGACCAGCCTGGCCAACATGGTGAAATCCCATCTATACTAAAAATGCAAAAATTACCTGGGCATGGTGCCAGATGCCCATAATCCCAGATACTCAGGAGGCTGAGGCAGGAGAATTGATTGAACCTGGGAAATGGAGGTTGCAGTGAGCCAAGATCACACCATTGCACTCCAGCCTGGGCAACAAGAGCAAAACTCTGTCTCAAAAATAAATAAATAAATAAATAAATAAATAAATGAGTTGAGTAAAGCTGGGCACGTGGCCCACTCTCACCCGCCCACACACGTGCATAGACTGGGTTGGCTGCGGCCGCTAGGTCATGGGAGGCAGTGCCCCTTACCACCAGCAGAAGACCCAACTTTGAGAGCGAGGGCTTTGGGGGGACGAGGTGCTGTTTATGGTTTTGCAGTTGCTCCAGGGGAAAGGCGAGCTAATGAACAGTTAGTGGAAAATAGTTTATTGAAGTGAACAGAACAAGAACACATTAAAATTATTAAGACTGTGGCCTGGGGCAGTGAGCGGCATCCTGTTTTCTCATAGTTTAGATGAGAGTGGGAGAGCACAGGAGGTGGGGGGAGGATGCCGGGGGCAAGGAGAGGCAGGGAGGCCTCGGCCAGGGGTCAGGTGGACCAGAAACTTCCCTGGGCTCATTCTCTAAAAGTGAGCATCTTCTAGCAGACCCTCCAACCTTTGCACCTCCCACCCCATCCCACTCTGGCCATAGCAGTGCCCCCTAGCCACTTCTCTTTGCTTATTAACAAAAGAAAGGGGGAAAGCCTTCCTTCCCAGCCAGGGCTACATGCTGTCTCATCACCTGTCTCAGCGGGCCACGCCAGTAAGCAGGAAGCGGCCCCTGTGCCTTCTGCAGGGAAGGAATGGGCTTCCCAGTGTCCCCGGGACTTGTTTAATACTAAAATCGTTATCCCCCATCTGGGACCAGGATTCTCATGGCCCCATCTGCATTCTCCTTTTTCATGTAATAGCAGGATTCTTGATATTCAGCTGGGCACCTCATCATCCAGGATAATGACCACGCCTCCTGGGCTGGGTGTGAGTCTGTGACTACACTCCCACCAATGGGATACACATGGAAGTGACAGCTCCAGCTCCCGGGTCACACACTGAAGGGGGCATCCCCCCATCTCTACCGCAGGTTTGGAACGTGGTGAATTGTGAGCCTTCTTGGGCCAAGCATGTGGGCCAACACCCTCCGGATGGGGAGTCCCAAGAGAGAAGGTGCTCAAGCCTCTGGTGACCTGCCTCCAGAAGGTCACTTCCGAGAAAATTAACTTCTGATCTGTGGAAGGCCCATGGAAGCCTGGAGCCTCCATCATGCTCAGCCTCATGTATGTCTTAACAGAAACACCATTTCTATCTCAATTCAGCCTCGAACCTCAGAATGAAAAAGGAAGATGCACCCAGCAAATAATACTTTTGACATGTTACTAATAAAATAAGGAAAGGAAAAACCTGGGGCTCAGACGGTCATCTGATTTGCCAAGAGCCACACGCAGAGGTGTGACAAGGCTGGGGACTTTAGCAGCCCTGGCCCTCCCCTGTCCAGGGAATGTGCCCTCTGAGGAGCCTGGTCTGTTATTCTGTTTCCAGCAGTAGTAATCCAGGACCCTGTGCTCCCAGGTGACTTTGACCAGTGCCTCCACCTGATGCCACCTTCCCCCCAGGTGCATCTTCAAGATAGCTGCCCCCACCCCCTGAAGTGTGCAACCGGGCCCAACCAGGCCCCACAGCACCTGAGAAATAGGGACACAGCCTCCCAGTGAAGTAGGGGAGAGTCTAAGCCAGGACTTAGCCTGTGCTGAGGGCCTGGAAGCCAGGCTCAGCTCTGCCTGCCTGCTGGGGATGGGACCAGGGCTCAGCTTTCTCCTCTGCTAACAGGAAAGACCCCACAAGCCCTCAGGCCTGACTCCAGGAGTGAGACCTGTGATTCCATGTGAAACAGCCCCAGGTTGCCCACAACAAGCCAAAGAATAACAGCCCATGCCTCTCCAAGGATCCGAGACCCAAGCAGCCTGGTGCCTTCTGCAAAACCTCTTCCTGCTTCTCTTCTGTGGGGAGCGGCAGCATAGGTGGCTGGGGCGGTAGGGAGGAGAGGTGAGGTGCTTATTATTGGAGATGACTTTCCTCTCTCCTCCTCCTCTGGGCAGCTTGTTCTTTTCCAAAATAACTCTTCTGCCTCCCTCCCCAGGTTGCTAGTTTCTCTCTCCTCCAGGCTTTCAAGCACTCCCTGCAAGGGCAGCCAGTGGAGGGAGCAGGGGAGGGCTTATGTTCTCAAGATGCAAGAGTACAAGGGCAGACAAGGAGACCCCCATGGTCCCCCTCAAACCCCTCACCTCTGGTTGAGCCCCCACCACTCACCTGGGCTGCCTCTCTCTGCTGGCGGCAGACCAACTGGACAGAGGCTCTGCTCAGGCCTGCTCCCAGCCCAAGGGTCCTCATAGCATCCCAGGCCTCAGAGAAAGGGCTGCTTTAAGCATTTAGAAGCTCCTACAGGCTCAACTCCCCCTCCTCTGTTCCAGGACCCCCTACTCCAAACAAACAGGTGCACTGATCTATGCTTGACCAGGCCAGAGCCCTGGTCCCCAACCACCCTCCCAGCCTGGCACATCCTTCTGTTCCCCACCCCAAACAAGGACAGACCTAGGGATGACCAGCCCCGGCCTGTCCCCGATGCACCTCCTGCTCAGACCTCTGCAAACCAGCTCATTTCCCCCTCGGACTCCCCTGGACTGTGGGACTGCAGTTCTGATCTGAGATCTTAGGGCTAACACAGGAAATTAGGGGATAGGTGCATAGATGCAATCCCTGCTTCATCACATGGCCACAGAGACCTTGTCTGCCATGACGTGCCCAGGTTTAGACTGAAGAGGCAGGAGCTGGGGCCGGCGAGGGGAGCTCTGCACTCCATTCCTTTTAATTGAGGTGAAATTTATAAAACATGAAAGTAGCCATTTAAAGTGTGCAATTCAGGGGCACTTGGTGCATTCACAATGTTGTATAGCCAGCACCTCTATCTTGCTGCACCTTCCATCATCCCAGAAAGAAAGACCTTACCCATGAGGCAGGAACTCCCTGTCTCCCACCACTGGACTTTTTGTTTTTCAGAAAGCTTTTGATCCAGGTGCCAATCTGCCTTCCAGAATGGCAGATTGTCTATTTGATGATAAATAGACAAAAGGCAACCTTCTCCTATTATTCTTGCTTCACAGCACCAGCCCTTTGGAATAGGAGCATCACACCATCCTTGTCCCCTGGGCTTGACCACTGCTCCAAGCAACACGAGGGGGCATGAAGACCACAGCAATGTCCTGAGCTGCCTTGTGATCCACTTTGCTATTTGCCCAAAGAAAGGAGTAGCTCATGCAGGGCCTTTGTTCATTCATTGACTCAACAACTAACTATTCTTTGGCACCTTCGAAGTGACTGGCTCTGGGGCAGGCAGAGGGGCCCACAGACATGAGCAAGATGCGATCCTGCTCCCACACGCAGGGTGTGGAGTTGGGGAGACAGATGGGTGAACAGCCAGATAACAAGGCCACCTGGTAAGTGCTCTGAGAAAAACCTGAAGAAATAATCAACTTATGGGATGGCTTTGCCATCTTCTCCAAATATTGTTGTCCAAATTTCATGCAGCCGTCTTCACCTCCCAGGCCATCTTTAACTACAAAGCCAGAGCCACACATGCTGGGTGACACCTCAGCACACACGGACTTGAAGAGGCCACTCACAAAAGAAGACTAAGAAATGACTCCAAAGCAGGGACACTGTCGAATCCCACCAGTCACCAAAGCAAAGCAAATCAAAACAAAAGCCCACTTCCATTTTTTCCACCTGCCAGGTTTTGAAAATGCCAATTCTACCCAGTGCTTCGGGAGGTGCGGGGAAATGACCTCTCATTCGCTTGCTGGTGGGATTCGGAATCAGTGTAATCTTTCTGGAGGGCAGATTGGCACTCGGATCAAAAGCTTTCCAAATGTGTTTAACCTTTAACTCAGCAATTCCACTTATAGGAATTTACCCTAAGGAGAAACTCAGGAACAAACACAAAGACTTATCTGGAAAGATTTATGTACTAGAATATTTGCACCATTGCTTATAACATCAAAAGATTGAAAACAAACTAAATGTCCAACTCCAGGGTGCTTGGCAAATAATTTGTGCACTCACTAAAAATCCCACTGTAGAAGAATATTGAATGCCATTGCAAAGTGTTTATAAACTATTAAATGAAAAGATTTATAAAACAGAATGTGTGAAGCAATCCTATTATACTCCCCAGGCCTCCAAAGCAGGCTGGAAGGACACTCCTGGGCCTGGCAGCGGTTTCCTCTGTGTAAGTGGACGACAGGCTATTTTGTATTTTCTTTTTTGAATTTTATGATTATATTCTAAATTTTCTACATTGGATCTGAATTGTATTTGTAATCAAGAAAACTATAAGGAAAAAAATTTTTAACTTGGTTAGGCATGTCATTGATCCAGTTTCTCCTCCAAGGTACCAGCTCACAGGGGAGGGAAGACTAGAGGACTGCTCGCTGATCAACGTGGGGGTCTGCCTGTAGGGTTTCCACGATGCTCAAGAACCCTGCAGAGTCTCAGGCCTTTGACCAAGAAGACTCCAGAGCGAGTCCCTTAGGGAAACACGGTCGGCCAAGCATGCAGCACCTCCATGCCCAGACTGGATACAGCGCTAATGATGCAAACAAGTCATTGTTCAGTCAGGGACATGGGTCATTGTTGCTGTTGTTTTTATTTGTTGTTCAGTGGCCAGACGCAAACGTGTTGCATAAGAGCCACCCAGAGGCGGCTTGAGATCTTCTCGGAGGAAATGTGGGTACTGTGTTTCTGGATCCTGCCTCTTGACAGTCCTTTCCAGATTCAAGTTTAAATGGGTTTGCCGGTATCAGGATGTTAGGGGCTCTCCAAATGCCAGTGGAGCAAATGGCCCATTGCAGACACGTTTCTAACCCTCATCAGGGGCTTCTCAGGAAAAGGCCCAGCCCATGTTAGTTATTATTTGAACACAAGTTCTGGAAGTTTCATCCTTACAAAATAAATATTTTTAATGCTCGTGGTTCGGGAGACGAAGGGAGGGAAATAACACTTACTGACTCCCTACTGTGCACTAGGCACCTAACATGTATTTTCTCATTTAACCCTCAAAATAATGCAGTGGGTCTGCATTATTGACCCCAGTTTACAGATGCAGAAACTGAGTCTCTGAGAGTCTAAATGACCCAGACCTGCAAGGTTTGCTCAGCACACAGTAGCAGGCTTCCCCCAGAGCAAGCAACCCAGAAAAGAATGACAGCCCCCACCCCACAAGGTGGAGGCCACAGTCTCTTCATAACCTCACGTCCAGGGATGGCCATCGGAGCCAGACTCCACTCAGACAGCAAAGCAAGTCTTCTCTCCACTCCTCATACCAGTGGCTCTTGCATTTGGATTAACCAGGGTGATTTCTAAATCTGGACATCCATCGTGGAGCCCACACAGGATGCAGTCAACCCTCTGGGGTGGGACTCACATAAGGACATTGAAACCTCCCCAGGTGGCTCCAGTGTGAGAACCACTGCAGGTGTGGGAAAGGAACCTTCCAGTCTTCAAATCACCACATCTGCCTCGGCCATCTCAAGAAATTCATCAGGAAGTGTGGGTCTAAACACTCTATAGATGCCCCCAGGGTCAAGAAGGAGACACAGGCAGTGAGAGTGATTCCAGGAAGAAAGTCATTGACTGCAATTCACACCATGCAGGGGCCTATTTGGAGGCTTAGTGAGGACCCAGATGTGAATTTACAAGCCAGTGTCAGACACCAGGTCGCACACTCATCTGCCCTTCAGGGACTAGGTCCTCCCAGACCAAGAAGACATCCACCTTCCATGTCCAGACTGGGGTCAATGAGGGACCAGCCAAGGCTGACCACACAGGGTCTGGGAAGCCCCACCTTCCCCACCATTTCTCATGGCATTGACCTTTGATTGTTTATATCCTCGAGGCACCGAGGAAGTTTCTTCTCACCGCAGTGTCTCAGGAATTCCCTGCAACCCTCCCCAGTGGCTCACCTCACATCTCAGGAGGAGCTGCCCACACTTCCCTAGAGCTGGGTCCAAAAGATGGAGAAATGATGGAGACCCATCTTCACAGGCCTAGTTCCAGGACATGGGCAGATCCAGCCACCTTCAGGCTGCTCCTGCTGGAAGGAGGATGCCAGCTCTGTGGTGTCCCTGGAGTGTCATTTATAATTACCCTTGCATGGCACCCTGACGGAGGGTACCCAGCAGATCCCTCAAGGTTCTCCCTGCCCCCAGAGAATGAATGGCTCACGGATGGCAGAGCTCCGTGTCATCCACCTCCTGCCAGGGCTTAGGGGATCCTGGCAGCCGATGTGCCGTGGTGCCTGCAGCAGGGCAGGCTGCGCAGGGAGACAGTGAGCCCTCTGCAATGCAGGAATGTGGGCCTCCTTCCTTGAGAATGCAACATTTCAGCAACCAAGAGACAACTCTATTGGGAGAACAAGAGCTAATTAAATTTACTGGGATCACTGAAGAGGAAATTATTTAACATTCTGAACAGAATTTAATATTTGAAAGCATGAACAGCCTTGGTTCATTGTAGACGGGTTTTCCACCATCTGGGTCTGCATTAGGCAGGATCCGTATACAGATGAAGGGCGGGGCTGGGGATGTGCTGCTTCTGGAAACCAGAGGAGATGGGCGAGGAACTGGAAATGGGCAGGAGGGCAAAGTTCTCTTCGGGATCCTGGATAATTCTGCTCCACGTTTCCAGAGGGACCCCTGTTGGTGCCTCTAAAGTGATGGAAAATCATAGTTGTGATGCTGGGACCCCATGTTTGGGGTCTCTGACCGCTGCCTGCCTCCGCTCCACCTATCTCTAACCCAGGGTCATTGCTGGCCAAGTCACATGGTGAAGTCAGAGGATCCAGAAGCCAATGCTCTTCCCTGGCATGCACGAGTCCCTGGCCACACACTCCTGTGGTGGAGTGCAGTGGCTCACACCTGTAATCCCAGCACTTTGGGAGGCTGAGGCAGGAAGATCATTTGAGCCCAGGAGTCCGAGACCAGCCTGAGCAACATAGCAAGACCACGTAGCTACTAAAAAACAAAAAAAAGTTAGCAAGGCCTGATGGTGCATACCTGTGGTTCCAGCTACTCAGGAGGCTAAGGCAGGAAGATAGCTTGGGCCTGCTGGAGGTGGAGGATAGCTTAGGCCTGGAGGTCGAGGCTACAGTGAGCTGTGATCACAACACTGCACTCCAACCTGGGCAACAGAGCAAGACCCTACCTTGAAAAATTTAATTTAAAACACTCCTGTATTCCACAGGGGACATTGAAAGAGAAACAGGCACTTTTACCAAGTCCCTGAGATACCCAAGTTTGGACCCAGTCAGGAATTTCTCAGCCGTTTTTCCTAACATCACTCTGCAGACCATCCACGAAGTTCCTCAAGGAGAATTTCTCCTAAAGGAGCTGTCGGCCCAGTTGGCAATGCCCCACAGTGCTCATGGGGCCATGACTCGGCCTCCAGAGTCTGGGGCTCAGTTTCCCCAGATACCCTGGAAAAACTGTGAGTACAGAGCCCAGGAGCCACAGCTAAGACTCAGCTTCCTGGAGCTCCTGCATGGGCAAAGTGGCCGCCAGAAGACTCCCTGGAGAGCTTGCCTGTGGGGCCCCAGGCCAGAGCCACTGTCAGTGCCATCGGGCAGGGCCACCACCAACCGGAGAAGCTCTGGGCTAAGGTCATTCTGGGTGCACCCCATCCCTGGGGCAGCAGCTGCACAGAGAACACAGAACGCGTGTCCACCATAGGGAGGTGGGGCTGGGTGGGCAGGCCCCAATGTGAGCCCTGCAGGGCCCTGGTCTCATGGATGCACAGATGAGCCACCTCCTCACTGCCTGATCAAACCCCAGATGGGCAGATGCCATGGCAGGCCCCCAGTGGGACTTGGTGCCAGCCAGACTCCAGTGGCTGTTTTTTCTAACTGTAATGGATTCTGTGTGCTCCACACCCTGAGAGCCTAGAGACTGGACATGCTTCGTAACTGAAATTAGAAGTCAATAAACCAAGGGCCAGGTGGGTCAAAAGAATCTTCCATCGTGAGGCATCGGAGGCTGCTCTCAGCGCATCAGCCCTGGCTCCTTCTCTCGTCCTTCCAACCCTTCACCCCAGTGAGCAGGGGTTTCCAAGAGCCCCGTGTCCTGATGTGCCACCCTTGGAAGAACAAAACCCTGAGACAAACTCATATTTTGCTTTTTTTAATTGTCCCTCCCACTTTGCTTCCTGTTCAAACAGATTATCATGCACGCCTGTCATCCCCACTTAAGCTAAGACCCACTCTAAAATAACCCATTAATCCATTCCCACTCCTGTCTGCTGCTATTAATGTGTTTGTCTTCAATGCCTTTGTCAGCTCAGCCCCTTCCTCACCGGACTTATCTGGCTTGCCCGGCACTGGACATCCCATCCAGAGGTGGGAGGGATGGCAGCCTGGAGCCCTGGAGGCCAGGGCCACCTCCACACCTCTCCCATGCTTCCCAGATGCCACCCTCACACTCTGCTTTCTGTACTGGTGGAGGAGATAGGTAAGAACTGCAGATCCACCTGCCCTTGGCCATGGGTCAGCCCTGCCCACCTCACTCTCAGAGCCACTGGTGAGCAGGAAAGGCTGGGGGCACCTCCCCTCGTCTCCCAGTAGGAAAAGAGTAAATCCCACTTCCACCCACACCCTCTATTCCATTCCAAGGGATCCAAAGGTCTTCTGCCCCTGCTGTCCCCAAGACAGGCTCAAACCCGCACTCAAAGTGGGCTTTCTGGGCTAACCAACCATGGACACAGTGCATAGCCTGCAAAGCCTCCTCAGACCTCAGAGCTGCCCCAGAACCCCGGCATTCCCATAGACCTGCAAATGGGGGTCTATAGAGCACCTACTCCATGTCCAGCTCTGTCTAAAGACCGTGGGTAACACAGAACATGAGGCACAGAGGGTCCTCAGGGAGCCTACAGGGTAATTGACCAACCTACCCCTAAGACAACGGGAGGGAGCACATGGGCTGTGAGTGTCTTGGCTGGACACAGAGAGTCCTCCTGTTCTGTTTTTCCCATCCTCATGTCCTGGAACTTTCCTTCCATTTCCTCAATTATAAAACTGGGGTGCAGCGGCTCACACCTGTAATCCCAGCACTTTGGGAGGCCGAGGCAGGCGGATCACTTGAGGTCAGGAGTTCGAGACCACCCTGGCCAACATGATGAAACTCCATCTCTACTAAAATTACAAAAATTAGCCAGGCATGGTGGCATGCATCTGTAATCCCAGCTATTCAGGAGGCTGAGGCAGAAGAATTGCTTGAACCCAGGAGGCAGAGGTTGCAGCGAGCCGAGATCACTCCACTGCATTACTGCATTCCGGCTTGGGCAACAAAGCGAGACTCCATCTCAAAAAAAAAAAAAAAAAAAATTTGGCACTGATATAGATGATATCTAAAGTTCCTTCTGGCTCTCAAATTGTCTGCTTCTGTAATTCAGATCTGAGTGGTGAGGCATGGGTAAGACACCCCCAGAGTCTCAGGGGTGCCTGGTTAAGGGCTGGAGGGGGCAGGGAAGGCTTCCTGGCATCACCAGGATGCAGCCTAGATGTTCACGGGCCCTGGCACCTGGGACCATCTGCTCAAAGGCATCACGTGGCAACCTGATTGTCCCATCCTCTTCCAAAGCCTCAGAAGAGCAGCTGAGAAGGATCCTAGGAGCCCTGTCCTGTTACATAGGAGCTTCCCTGCCACGTTCCCTTCCTGCCTCATCCCAAACGATTCTACTGGATGCAAAGCAAGAATCTGAGGAGGCTGAGAGAAAGTCACTTTCACCAGACAATAATGTTACACATCATTTTAAAATCTTAGCCTGGAGAATGATTAAATGCTGTGTAAAACATAGAAGACATTAAAGGAAAAACTTTTGGCTAAAAATAAACAACTTCTGTACTGGAAAAAAATAGAGACTATAAACAAAATTAAAAGAAATATTACACAGTGGGGGAGAGATTTATATCCCATATAACAAAAGATTGATTTCCTTCATAAACAAAAAGTTATGGCAAATTAAGAAGAAAGTCATGAACAACCAGTGGGAAAATGCTGTTTCACAGACAATTATAAATGGCCATTAAACATAGGAAAAGAGGCTCCAACTCACTCATCATTAAAGAAATTCAACTAATAGCAAGTTATGATTATTAAGTGTCAAAGTGGCAAAAATATTAAATAATACCAGTATAGAACAAGGTATGAGCAAAAAGACACCATTTGATACATGGTAGGTAAGTCTATAAATTGATAAAACCACGTGGAAGACCTATTTGGTGATATTTATTATTTTTTAAATGTTTGTGCCTTTGATCTGAAAATTCCATTTCCAGGAATCTATCCCACTGATTTACCCTGACAAGTAAGCCAAGGTGGACATACGATGCATAAGTGCAACAGAACCAGGAAATATACTATAGAGTGAGGGGGAGTATTTTCAAAATGAGATAGAGCTATATGTGCTGATACAACACTCTATCCAAGATATATTGTGACCAAAAAACAGTACACATTCCATTTATGTAGAGAAAAAAGGATTATAAAGCATTATGTGTGTGTGCATAATTTTCTGAAAAAAAAATATATATATATAATTTTTTGAAAGAAATACTCTACCAACTTTACTCCTGGGCCATGGGAATAAAGGGGGCATTAAGAAAGGTCAACCAGGGAGACTTTAGATTTCATTTTTTAACTTTTCTATACTGTTTTCATGTTTTTGCTATGATAAAATACAATTTTTTCATAGAAAAATGCTTTTAAGAGATTTTTCTTTGAAACGGTTTCAAGAACAGAAGTAAAAGTGTTTACTTTTACTTAACTTCCATTGCATACAAAACTTTTGTATGCAATGTGATCAGCTTTAAATAGACTATTATAACTATGTTTTATATAAGCCTCATTGTAATCACAAGGAGTAAAATCTGTAGTGGATACACAAAAGTGAAAGGAATCAAAGTAGGCCACTACAAAAAAATCAACAAATCATGAAGGAAGACAGGAAGAAAGAAACAAAGGAACAACAAAACAGTCAGAAAACAAATTAATAAAATGACAAGAGTAAGTTTTTGCTTATAAATACTTACATTAAATGTAAATAGATTAAATTCTCCAAACATAAGACATAGAATGTCTGAATGGATTTAAAAAAACAAGATTCAACAACATGCTTCCTATAAGAGACTCACTTTAGCTTTAAGGATGCACATAGACTGAAAGTAAAGCAATGGGAAAGGATATTCCATACAAATGACAACAAAAAGAGACTGGGGTGGCTATGCTTATGTCAGATAAAATAGACTTTAAGTCAAAACTGTTATAAGAGAAAAAGGTTACTATACAATGATAAAAGGGTCATTTCTACAAGAAGATATAACAAATATAAGTATATATGCACCCAACATCAAATCACCTAAATATATAAAGCAAACATTGACAGAGCTAAAGGGAGACATAGACAGCAATATAATACTAGTAGGAGACTTTAATATCTCACTCTCTATAGTAGATAAATGATTCAGAAAGAAAGTCAATAAGGAAACAGCAAAACTAAGCCACACTATAGACCAAAAGAACCCAACAGACATATACAGAACTTTCTACTCAATAGCAGAAAAATATACATTTTTCTCAAGTGCACATGGAACATTCTCCAGGATAGACCACATGTTAGGTCACAAAAGAAATTTTAACAAATTTGGATGGGAGTGATGGCTCATGCCTGTAATCCCAGCACCTTGGGAGGCTGAGAGGGGTGGATCACCTGAGGTCAGGAGTTTGAGACCACCCTGGCTAATATGGTGAAACCACGTTTCTACTAAAAATACAAAAAATTAGCCTGGCATGATGGCACACACCTGTAATCCCAGGTACTCAGGAGGCTGAGGCAGGAGAATCGCTTGAACCCAGGAGGTGGAGGTTGCAGTGAGCCAATATCATGCCATTGAACTCCAGCTTGGGCAACAACAGCAAAACTCTGTCAAAAAAAGAAAAAGGAAGGAAGAAAGGAAGGAAGGAGAAAAGAAAAGAAAAGAAAGAAATTTTAACAAATACAAGATGATCTAAATTATTCCAAGTACCTTTTCTGACCACAATGAGAAGAACCTAGAAATCGATAACAATAAGAAAATTAGAAAATTCACAAATATGTGGAAACTAAATGATACACACTTGACGAACCATTGGACAAAAGAGAAAATCAAAGGGGAATTTTAAGAATATCTCAAGACAAACAAAAACAAAAACAAAAACACAATATACCAAAATGTATGGGATACAGCAAAAGCAGTTCTAAGAGGAAAGCTTATTACAATAAATGCCCACGTTTTTAAAAAGAAGAAGAAAGATTCCAAATAAACAACTAGTTTATACCTTGAGGAAGCAGAAAAAGAGAAAACTAAGTTCAAATATAGTAGAAGAAAGGAAATAAAATAAGGATTAGAGCAGATGTAAGTCAAATAGAGAATAAAAAAATAGACAAAATTAACAAAACTGAGTTTTTTAAAAAAAAAATAAAATTGACAAACCCTTACCAATACAAAGAGAGAAGACTCAAATAAATAAAGTCAGAAATTTTAAAAGGGGCATTAAAATGAATGTCTCCAAAATAAAAAGGATTATAAGGGACTATTATGTAAAATTATATGCCAACAAATCGGATAATCTAGAAGAAATGTATAAATTTTTAGAAACATACCACCCTACCAAAACTGAGTCAGGAAGAAATAGAAAGCCTAAACATCCTATAGTTTGGATGTTTGTCTCCTCCAATCTCACGTTGAAATCTGATCCCCAGTGTTGCAGGTGGGACCTAATGGGAGGTGTTTAGGTCATGGGAGTGGATCCTTGATGAATATATTAATGCCCTTTCTGAGGGAGGAGGGGTGAGCAAGTTCTTGCTCTGTTAATTCCTGTGAAAGCTGGTTGTCATAAAAAGCCTGGCACCTCCCCACTTGCTCTCTCTTGCTTCCTCTCCTGCCATGTGATCTCTGCACAAGTCAGCTCCCCTTCACATTCTACATGAGTAGCAGCAACGTAAGGCCCTCATGAGAAGCAGATGCTGGCATCACACTTTTTGTAGTCTGTGAGCCAGATAAATCTCTTTTCTTTATAAATTATCCATGCTCAGGTATTCTTTTATAGCAAGACAAAATGGACTAAAATACAGAGAAATATCAAAGAAGGAGACTGAATCAGTAATCAAAAACCACCCAACAAAGAAACGCCCTCAATCAAATGGCTTCACAGTTGAATTATACCATACAATCAAAGAAGAACCAATACTAGTTCTTCTTAAAGTCTTCCAAAAAATAGAAAAAGAGGGAACAATTCCAAGCTAATTTTATGAGGCTAGCATCACCCTAATAGCACAGTCAGACAAAGACACCACAAGAAATGAAAACTACAGGGCAATATCTCTGATGAACATAGATGCAAAAAACAATTCTCAATAAGATACTAGCAAACTGAACTCAACAACACATTAAAAGGATTATATATTATGACCAAGTGGAATTTATCCCTGGAATGCAAGGATGGTTCAACATACATAAATCAATGTGATATACTACAATAACAGAATGAAAGGGAAAATCTATATAATCATCTAAATAGACATAGAAAAAGCATCTGACAAAGTTTAACATCCATTCATGATTAAAACTCCCAACAAAATAGCTATAGAAGAAACTTACCTCAACACAATAAAAGCCCACAACTAATATCATAATCAATGGGAAAAAAACTGAAAGCCTTACTGTAAGATCTGGTACAAGTAAAGGATGCCCACTCTCATCACTTCTATTCAACATAGTACATGAAGTTCTAGCCAGTGTTATTAGACAAGAAAAAAAAAAGCATCCAAATCAGAAAGAAAGAAGTAAATTTTTTTCTATTTGCAGATGACATGATGATATATGTAGAAAACCCTAAACACTCAACAAAAAAAAAAAAACTGCTTTAAAAAAATTCTCTAAAATTACAGAATACAAAATCAACATACAAAGATCAATTGTGTTTCTATACACAACAATTATGTGAAAAGGAAATTAAGAAAGTAATCCCATTCACAATAGCAACAAAAAAATACTTATGAATAAACTTAATGAGGTTGAAGCCTTATACAGTGAAAATTATGTAAAACATTGATGCAGGAAATTAAAGAAAATAAACATAAATGAAAAGACATCCTGTGTTCATGGATTGGAAGAATTAATATAATTAAAACGTGAATACCACCCAAAGTGATCCACAAATTCAGTGCAATCCCTATCAAAATCCCAATGGCATTCTTTACAAAAACAGAAAAAATAATCCCAAAATTCATATTGAACCACAAAAGATCCTGAATAGCTGAAGCAATTTTGAACAAGAACAAAGCTGGAGGCATTGCACTTCTTGATTTCAAATATCACAAAGCTACAGTAATCAAAATATTGTGGTACTGACATAAAACAGATATATAGACCAATAGAACAAAATAGACAAGAAATAAATTCATTCATTTACAGTCAACAGATCTTCAATGAGGGTGCTAAAAACACACAATGGAGAATGGCTAGTCTCTTTAATAACTGGTCTTTAAAAATAACTGAAGATTCATGTACAAGAGAATAAAACTGGACTCTCACCTCACTCCATACACAAAAATCAACTTAAAATGGATTAAAGATGTACATGTAAGACCTGAAGCCATAAAACTACTAGAAGAAAACATGTGGAAAAAACTTCCTAACAGTGGTCTGGCCAATGATTTTTTTGGATGTGACACCAAAAGCATAGGCAATAATTCCAAAAATAAGTGAGATTGCATCAAACTAAAAAGCTTCTGCATAACAAAAGAAATAATAAAGCCAGGGTGAAAAGGAAATCTATAGAATGGGAGGAATATTTGCAAATCATATATCTAACAAGAAGTTGATATCCAAAATATATAAGGAACTCAAACAACTTAATAGCAAAGAAACAAATAACCCAAGTTTAAAATGGTCTAAGTGTTTGAATGACATTTCTCAAAAGAAGTCATACAAATGGCCAATAGGTATATGAAAAGGTGGTCAATATTATTAACTATCAGGGAAATGCAAAGCAAAACCACAGTTGATATCCCCTCACACTTGTTAGGATGGCTATTATCAAAAAGACAAAAGATAACAAGTGGGCAAGGATGCGAAGAAAAGGGAACCCTTGCACATTGTTGGTAGAAATGTACATTGGTACAGCCATTATGGAAAACAGTATGGAGTCCTTAAAAATTAAAAATAGAACTACCATATTATCCAGCAAGACTACTTCCAGGTATATATTCAAAGAAAATGAAATCAGTATCTCAAAGAGACAATGGCACCCCCATGTTTATTGCAGCATTATTCACAATTGCCAAGATATGGAAATGGGAAACAACCTAAGTGTCCATCAGTAAATGAATGGTTAAAGAAGACGTTACATACATGACAGAAAACTATTCAGCCTTTAAAAAGAAGAAAATCCGGCCATTTGCAACAACACAAATGAACCTGGTGTACTGATATGATATGGATCTGTGTCCCCACCCAAATCTCATGTCTAATTCTAATCCCCAATGTTGGAGGAGGGGCCTGGTGGGAGGTGATTGGATCATGGGTGTGGTTTCTCATGTTTTAACACGATGTCCCTTGGTGCTCTTGTGGTGATAATGAGTTCTCATGAGATCTGGTTGTTTAAAAATGTGTGGCACCTTCCCCTCTCTCTTCCGCTTGCTCTGGCCATGTAAAGTGCTAGCTCCCCCTGCACCTTCCACCATGATTATAAGTTTCCTGAGGCCTCCCCAGAAGCAGATGCCACCATGCTTCCTGTACAGCCTGCAGAACTGTGAACCAATTAAACCTCTTTTTTTTCATGAATTACCCAGTCTCAGGAATTTCTTTATGGCAATGTAAGAACAGACTAGTACAAGGACATTATGTTAAGTGAAATAAGCCAGACACAGAATGACAAATACCACATTATCTCACTTATACGTGGAATCTAAAAATGTCAAACTCATAAAAACAAATAATAGAATGATGGTTGCCCTTGCTGAAGGATGGGAGGAAATGAGGAGGTGTTGGCCAAAGGACATAAAGGTTAGTCTATGTGGGATAAATAAGTTCCAGAAATCTAACACATGATGGTGACTATAGTTAATAATACTTGAAATTTGCCAAGAGGGTAGATTTTTAAGTATCTTCACCACAACAAAAAATACTACAACTATGTAAAGTGATAGGTATGTTAATTTGCTTGATTGCAGTAACCATTTTACAATGTATATATACACAAAATCATCATATTTTACACTTCTTTTTGTCAAGTATACCTCCATAAAGCTAGAGGAAAGTATTTTAAGAAAGCCATGCTGTCATTTTCTTGGTGAATTTAATGATCTCTCACTTCACTTTTTTATTGTTAATGTCATATGGGCTTATTATAGGGAAAAAAAGTATAAAGTTTAGATAAAGTAAAAAGTACAACAGACAAAGCTAACATATAAATTAAAATGGAACACTAAAACAAATAAAGTTAACCACAAAGAAGGCTGAGAAGGAGGGACAAATGAATGAGAAACAGAGGACACAGAAAACAAATAGGAAAATGATAGATCAATTCTGGCCATATCAGTAAGTATGAAAATACCAATGGACTAAACCTTTCAGTTAAAAGGTGGAGGTTATCAGCTACAAATATAGATTGAGCATTTTTTAAAAGGCTTAAAATGAGCCTGAGCAACATAGACCTCATCTCTACAAAAAATTAAATTAGCCTGGCATAGTGGTGCACTCCTATAGTCTTAGCTACTCAGGAAGCTGAACTGGGAGGATCACTCGAGCCCAAGAGTTCAAGGTTACAGTGAGCTATGATCACACCACTCCACTCTGGCCTCAGCAAGAAAGTCAGACCCTGTCTCTAAAAAACAAAAGGCTTAAAAACCATACCATGCTAACAATAAGCATAAGAAGGCTAGATGGATTACATTAATGAAAATAAATTAGACTTGAAGACAACGGATATTAACAGAGATAAAGAGTAGCATCATGTAATATTAAAAGACTTAATTTTTAGGAAAATATAAAATTCACCAGCATAAAGGGCCTAAGAGAAGAACTTCACAATACATAAGGAAAAAGCCAAAAGAATTAAAAGGAGAAATCTATAATTATAGTTGGAGATTCTAACACCCCTCCCTTGAAAACGGATAGAACAAGTCAAGAGAAAATCTGAATAACATCATTAACCACTTTGTCCTAATCGCCATTTATAGAACACTAAATTCAACAACTGCCAAATACTCATTATTTTCAAGTTTACATGATATATTCACCAAGATAGATCATGTGTTGGGCCATTTTTTTAAAAGTCTTCATACATTTCAAAAGACTGAAACTTGCTGAATATGTTTTCCGACCACATGGAACTAAATTAAAAATTAATGAAAATAAGGTATATGGGAAAATCCCCCAAATATTTGGAAATTAAACAATACATTTCTAAATATTCTATAGGTCAAAGTAGCAATCACAGAGCACATTTTAAAATATTTCAAACTGAACAGTAATGAAGAAACAAATATCAAAATTTGTGAACTATAACTAAAAAAAGCTTAGAGAAAATGTGTAGCTTTAACATGCTTGTATTAAAAAAGACATTCTCAAATTAATGAACTAAGCTTCTACCTTAAAAAACTTTTTCTTTTGGAGTGGAACCAAGATGGTCAAATAGGAACAGCTCCAGTCTACAGCTACCAGCATGAGAGACACAGAAGATGGGTGATTTCTGCATTTCCAACTGAGGTACCAGGTTCATCTCAATGGGGAGTGCCAGACAGCGGGGGCAGGACAGTGGATGCAGTGCACCGTGCATGAGCCAAAGCAGGGCGAGGCATCACCTCACCTGGGAAGCACAAGGGGTCAGGGAATTCCCTTTCCTAGTCAAAGAAAGGGGTGACAGACGGCACCTGGAAAATCTGGTCACTCCCACCCTAATACTGCACTTTTCCAATGGGCTCAACAAACGGCACAACAGGAGATTATATCACACACCTGGCTCAGAGGGTCCTATGCCCACGGAGCCTTGCTCATTGCTAGCACAGCAGTCTGAGATCAAACTGCAAGGCAGCAGCGAGGCTGGGGGAAGGGCGCCCGCCATTGCCCAAGCTTGGGTAGGTAAACAAAGTGGCTGGGAAGCTCGATCTGGGTGGAGCCCACCACAGCTCAAGGAGGCCTGCCTGCCTCTGTAGGCTCCACCTCTCGGGGCAGGGCACAGACAAACAAAAGACAGCAATAACCTCTGCAGACTTCAATGTTCCTGTCTGACAGCTTTGAAGAGAGTAATGGCTCTCCCAGTATGCAGCTTGAGATCATAGAACAGGCAGACTGCCGCCTCAAGTGGGTCCCTGACCCCCAAGTAGCCTAACTGGGAGGCACACCCCAGTAGGGGCGGACTGACACCTCACACAGCCGGGTACTCCTCTGAGACAAAACTTCCAGAGGAAAGATCAGGCAGCAGCAATTGCGGTTCATCAATATCTGCTGTTCTGCAGCCACCGCTGCTGTTACCCAGGCAAACAGGGTCTGGGGTGGACCTCCAGCAAACTCCAACAGACCTGCAGCTGAGGGTCCTGACTGTTAGAAGGAAAACTAACAAACAGAAAGGAAATCCACACCAAAAACCCATCTGTATGTCACCATCATCAAAGACCAAAGGTAGATAAAACCAAAAAGATGGGGAAAAAAAGAGCAGAAAAACCAGAAACTAAAAATCAGAGCACCTCTCCTCCTCCAAAGGAACACAGCTCCTCACCAGCAATGGAACAAAGCTGGATGGAGAATGACTTTGACGAGTTGAGAGAAGAAGGCTTCAGAAGATCAAACTACTCCGAGCTAAAGGAGGACGATTGAACCAACGGCAAAGAAGTTAAAAATTTTTGAAAAAAATTAGACGAATGGATAACTAGAATAACCAATGCAGAGAAGTCCCTAAAGGACCTGATGGAGCTGAAAACCATGGCATGAGAACTACATGACGAATGCACAAGCCTCAGTAACTGATGTGATTGACTGGAAGAAAGGGCATCAGTGATGGAAGATGAAATGAGTGAAATGAAGTGTGAAGAGAAGTTTAGAGAAAAAAGAATAAAAAGAAATGAACAAAGCCTCCAAGAAATATGGGACTATGTGAAAAGACCAAATCTATGTCTGATTGGTGTACCTGAAAGTGACGGGGAGAATGGAAACAAGTTGGAACACATTCTGCAGTATATTATCTAGGAGAATTTCCCCAATCTAGCAAGGCAGGCCAACATTCACATTCAGGAAATACAGAGAATGCCACAAAGATACTCCTCAAGAAGAGCAACTCCAAGACACATAATTGTCAGATTCACCAAAGTTGAAATGAAGGAAAAAATGTTAAGGGCAGCCAGAGAGAAAGGTCGGGTTACCATCAAAGGGAAGCCCATCAGACTAACAGCTGATCTCTCAGCAGAAACTCTACAGGCCAGAAGAGAGTGGGGGCCAATATTCACCATTCTTAAAGAAAAGAATTTTCAACCCAGAATTTCATATCCAGCCACACTAAGCTTCATAAGTGAAGGAGAAATAAAATACTTTACACACAAGCAAATGCTGAGAGATTTTGTCACCACCAGGCCTGCCCTAAAAGAGCTCCTGAAGGAAGCACTAAACATGGAAAGGAACAACCGGTACCAGCCACTGCAAAAACATGCCAAATTGTAAAGACCATCAAGGCTCATCAACTAATGAGCAAAATAACCAGCTAATATCATAATGACAGGATCAAATTCACACTTAACAATACTCACCTTAAATGTAAATGGGCTAAATGCTCCAATTAAAAGACACAGACTGGAAAATTGGATAAAGAGTCAAGACCCATCAGTGTGCTGTATTCAGGAAACCCATCTCACATGCAGAGACACACATAGGCTCAAAATAAAAGGATGGAGGAAGAGCTACCAAGCAAATGGAAAACAAAAAAAGGCAGGGGCTGCAATCCTAGTCTCTGGTAAAACAGACTTTAAACCAACAAAGATGGCCATTACATAATGGTAAAGGGATCCATTCAACAAGAAGAGCTAACTATCCTAAATATATATGCACCCAATACAGGAGCACTCAGATTCATAAAGCAAGTCCTTAGTGACCTACAAAGAGACTTAGACTCCCACACAATAATAATGGGAGACTTTAACACCCCACTGTCAACATTAGACAGAACAATGAGACAGAAAGTTAACAAGGATATCCAGGAATTGAAATCAGCTCCTCACCAAGCTGACCTAATAGACAACTACAGAACTCTCCACCCCAAATCAGCAGAATATACATTCTTTTCAGCACCACACCACACCTATTCCAAAATTGATCACATAGTTGGAAGTAAAGCACTCCTCAGCAAATGTAAAAGAACAGAAATTATACCAAACTGTCTCTCAGACCACAGTGCAATCAAACGAGAACTCAGGGTTAAGAAATTCACTCAAAACTGCTCAACTACATGGAAACTGAACAACCTGCTCCTGAATGACAACTGGGTACATAACGAAATGAAGGCAGAAATAAAGATGTTATTTGAAACCAATGAGAACAAAGACACAACATACCAGAATCTCTGGGACACATTTAAAGCAGTGTGTACAGGGAAATTTATAGCACTAAATGCCCACAAGAGAAAGCAGGAAAGATCTAAAATTGACACCCTAACATCACAATTAAAAGAACTACAGAAGCAAGAGCAAACAAATTCAAAACCAAGCAGAAGGCAAGAAACAACTAAGATCAGAGCAGAATGGAAGGAAATAGAGACACAAAAAACCCTTCAAAAAATCAATGAAGCCAGGAGCTGGTTTTTTGAAAAGATCAACAAAATTGATAGACCACTAGCAAGACTAATAAAGAAGAAAAGAGAGAAGAATCAAATAGACGCAATAAAAAATGACAAAGGGGATATCACCACCGATCCCACAGAAATACAAACTACCATTAGAGAATACCATAAATACCTCTAGGCAAATAAACTAGAAAATCTAGAAGAAATGGATAAATTCCTTGATACATACACCCTCCAAAACTAAACCAGGAAGAAGTTGAATATCAGACTAGACCAATAACAGACTCTGAAATTGAGGCAATAATTAATAGCTTACCAACCAAAAAAAGTCCAGGAGCAGATGGATTCACAGCCAAATTCTACCAGAGGTACAAGGAGGAGCTGGTACCATTCCTTCTGAAACTATTACAATCAACAGAAAAAGAAGGAATCCTCCCTAACTCATTTTATGAGGCCAGCATCATCCTGATACCAAAGGCTGGCAGAGACACACACACAAAAAAGAGAATTTTAGACCAATATCCTTGATGAACATTGATGCAAAAATCCTCAATAAAATACTGGCAAACCGAATCCAGCAACACATCAAAAAGCTTATCCACCATGATCAAGTGGGCTTCATCCCTGGGATGCAAGGCTGGTTCAACGTACAAAAATCAATAAATGTAATCGAGCACATAAACAGAACCAAAGACAAAATCCACATGATTATCTCAATAGATGCAGAAAAGGCCTTTGACAAAATTCAACAGCCCTTCATGCTAAAAACACTCAATAAATTAGGTATTGATGGGACGTATCTCAAAATAATCAGAGCTATCTATGACAAACCCACAGCCATTATCATACTGAATGAGCAAAAACTGGAAGCATTCCCTTTGAAAACTGGCACAAGACAGGGATGCCCTCTCTCACCACTCCTATTCAACATAGTGTTGGAAGTTCTGGCCAGGACAATCAGGCAGAAGAAGGAAATAAAGGGCATTCAGTTAGGAAAAGAGGAAGTCAAATTGGCCCTGTTTGCAGATGACATGATTGTATATCTAGAAAACCCCATCGTCTCAGCCCAAAATCTCCTTAAGATGATAAGCAACTTCAGCAAAGTCTCAGGATACAAAATCAATGTACAAAAATCACAAGCATTCTTATACACCAATAACAGGCAAACAGAGAGGCAAATCATGAGTGAACTCCCATTCACAATTGCTTCAAAGAGAATAAAATACCTAGGAATCCAACTTACAAGGGATGTGAAGGACCTCTTCAAGGAGAACTACAAACCACTGCTCAATGAAATAAAAGAGGATACCAACAAACGGAAGAAC
The DNA here is from genome assembly GCF_028885625.2 of Pongo pygmaeus. Classification (NCBI taxonomy): domain Eukaryota; kingdom Metazoa; phylum Chordata; class Mammalia; order Primates; family Hominidae; genus Pongo; species Pongo pygmaeus. The sequence goes on from NC_072392.2 coordinate 42,927,626, forward strand.
ATTCCACGCTCATGGGTAGGAAGAATCAATATCGTGAAAATGGCCATACTGCCCAAGTTAATTTATAGGTTCAATGCCATCCCCATCAAGCTACCAATGACTTTCTTCACAGAATTGGAAAAAACTACTTTAAAGTTCATATGGAACCAAAAAAGAGCCCGTATTGCCAAGTCAATCCTAAGCCAAAAGAACAAAGCTGGAGGCATCATGCTACCTGACTTCAAACTATACTACAAGGCTACAGTAACCAAAACAACATGGTACTGGTACCAAAACAGAGATATAGATCAATGGAACAGAACAGAGCCCTCAGAAATAATGCCACATATCTACAACTATCTGATCTTTGACAAACCTGACAAAAACAAGCAATGAGGAAAGGATTCCCTATTTAATAAACGGTGCTGGGAAAACTGGCTAGCCATATATAGAGAGCTGAAACTGGATCCCTTCCTTACACCTTATACAAAAATTAATTCAAGATGGATTAAAGACTTACATGTCATACCTAAAGCCATAAAAACCCTAGAAGAAAACCTAGGCAATACCATCCAGGACATAGGCATGGGCAAGGACTTCATGTCTAAAACACCAAAAGCAATGGTAACAAAAGCCAAAATTGACAAATGGGATCTAATTAAACTAAAGAGCTTCTGCACAGCAAAAGAAACTACCATCAGAGCGAACAGGCGACCTACAGAATGGGAGAAAATTTTTGCAGCCTACTCATCTGACAAAGGACTAATATCCAGAATCTACAATGAACTCCAACAAATTTACAAGAAAAAAACAAACAACCCCATCAACAAGTGGGTGAAGGATAGGAACAGACACTTCTCAAAAGAAGACATTTATGCAGCCAAAAAACACATGAAAAAATGCTCATCATCACTGGCCATTAGAGAAATGCAAATCAAAACCACAATGAAATGCCATCTCACACCAGTTAGAATGGCAATCATTAAAAAGTCAGGAAACAACAGGTGCTTGAGAGGATGTGGAGAAATAGGAACACTTTTACACTGTTGGTGCGACTGTAAACTAGTTCAACCATTGTGGAAGTCAGTGTGGCAATTCCTCAGGGATCTAGAACTAGAAATACCATTTGATGTAGCCATCCCATTACTGGGTTTATACCCAAAGGATTATAAATCATGCTGCTATAAAGACACATGCACACGTATGTTTATTGTGGCACTATTCACTTTAGCAAAGACTTGAAACCAACCCAAATGTCCAACAACAATAGACTAGATTAAGAAAATGTGGCACATATACACCATGGAATACTATGCAGCCATAAAAAATGATGAGTTCATGTCCTTTGTAGGGACATGGATGAAACTGGAAACCATCATTCTCAGCAAACTATCACAAGGACAAAAAACCAAACCCCACATGTTCCCATAGGTGGGAATTGAACAGTGAGAACACATGGACACAGGAAGGGTAACATCACACACCGGGGACTGTTGCGGGGTTGGGGGAGGGCGAAGGGATAGCATTAGGAGATATACCTAATGCTAAATGATAAGTTAATGAGTGCAGCACACCAACATGGCACATGTATACATATGTAACCAACCCGCACGTTGTGCACATGTACCCTAAAACTTAAAGTATAATAATAAAATTAAGAAAAAGGAAAAAAAAACTTTTTCTTAAAAACTAATTAAAAGGAAATAATACAAATAATAACAGAAATTGAGTAAATGGAAACAAACAAACAAAAAGAAAATTAACAAAGCTAAAAGATGGTTCTTTGAAAAGATCAATAAAAAAAGAGAAAACACAAAAGAGGGGTGTCTCTAGAAATCCTACATATATTAAAAGGTTAATAATGGAATATTAAGAACAACTTTATGCCAATACATTCAAGAATTTAGATGAGATGGACATATTTCTGAAAATACAACTTACCAAAATTGACACAAGATGAAATAGAAACTTTGAGTAGAGATTGAATACATCATCAAAAACTTTCCCATGAAAAAATTTCAGGTCCAGGTGGTTTTACTGTTGAATTCCATCAAAACATTCAAAGAAGAAAGAATTCTACTGAAACTTTTGCAGAAAATAAAGAAAGTAAAATCTTCCCAGTATGCTTTATGAGGCCAACATAACTATGATATCAAAAACTGATAAAGACATTACAAAGAAAATCACAGACTGACATACCTCATGAATATAGAAACAAAAATTCTCTACAAAATACTAGCAAAATAAAATTAGCAATAACATTGTTGAATTTTATCTCAGCAATGCAAGGTCATTTATATTAAAAAATCCTAAGGAATCTATAAAATAACTAGAACTAAGCAGTGTATTTATCAAGATCATAATATACATAATTAATACTTAAACATCAATTGTATTTTTATGTTTAGAGATAAATAATAAATAACATTTTTTAAATCCACTTGCAATGATGCCACAAATAATATGTTTTAAAATAGGTTTAATAACATGTGAATGAAGTGTACATTGGAAATTAAATATCTCAGGAAGAAGTTAGAAGCAACTCTGGAAGAAAGTAGACCTAAACAAATGAAGACATATATCATGATTACGTAAGCAGAGACTTCCATATTGCTATGATGCCATTTTCTTCCACTCGATACAGAAATTCAATGCAACTGCAATCAGAATCCCAACAGGCTTCTTTGTAGAAATTGACAAGCTGATTCTAAAATTTTTATGGAAATGTGGAAGTGTCAGAAAATGGCAACTTTATTCTTCCAATTGTTCATAAAAACAAAACACCTGTGGTCATCCTCACCTTCTCTCTTCCTTTCAGGCTTCATATGTAATCTAGCAGTAAACTTGTGCTGATTCTGCCTTCACGATATATTGAGTCTAATGACATCTCACCAATTCTGCCACCACTGCTCAGACTCAAGCTGCCGTCACCACTCACCTGGGCCCATCGTGAAGGCCCCAAACGGTCTCCCGACATCAGCACCCCACCTTTCGTTTATTCTTCTTTCGCTCATTCTTAGGTCAGTTCATGTCCCTCCTCTGCTCAGAACCCCAAAGCCTTGCATGCAATGTCCAGCAAGTGCACCTGTGTGGTGTCCCCCACCCCTCAGTCCCACCCTCCACCTCCTGACTCACCCCATGCCAGAAACACCACCTCTTTATGCACCACCAAATGCCAAGCACACTTTGGCCATGGAGACCTTGCATTTCTGGTGGCCCCTACCTGGAATAATCCTCCTCAGACATCCTCATGCCTCTCCCCCACCCTTCGAGATGATGCTGAATGTCACCTTCTCAGCGAGGCTTGCCTGAGGACCCTCTTAAGACCTCATATTTTCTAGCTGCCCTTTCCATCTCCTGCTTCCAGCCCTACACTTGCTACTGGATCTGCCAAGTTCCCAGCCCAGCCCAGCCCAGCCCAGAGAGCCCAGGCCTGGCATCACGCAACTGCCCAGTCCAGCCCTGGCATCATCCAGTTCACCGTCTTTCTCATAAACACTCGCTGCCTGGACCGCAGCAGCCTCGTTCATTTAAGGCACAGGTCTGCCTGGCCAGGGCAGAAGGAGTGAAGCAGGGGTAGCCTGCAATGAGCTCTCACCTGACAGAAGAGGGGTCCTCACCTGGCAGGCAGATGGGGTAAACTAGATGGAACCTTGAGACACCCCCATGGAGGGGCCCAGAACCAACCTGTGAAGTTTGTCGGGACTCAAAAGGAATCTGCAATAATTTGACATCCTTGATTTAGATGGAGGCTCCTGCACCTCCTGCAAAAACCATTTCCTCTCTTTACATCCACCTCTGCTCCCCACTCTCTCCCTTGCACTAAGATCCACATCTTCTCTTGGTCTCCTGGCCTCTCCCCCTCCACCCTTTCACAGCTAGTGGGCTTCAGGATCTTGTATCTCATCCCCAACCCCCAGCCACTCCCTTCCCCAGAAAGACACCTTGATCGGTCACACATGTGCCCAAAATGCACAATTGATTTTTTTCTTAGGAAACTCACCTTCCATCCCTTATCATACACACTGAGACCCAGGGTATTCTTGGAGAACAAGTTTGCAATGTCCCAGGTATAGTTCAGAAACAGACAGTACAATGGAAGGTGTCAGAAAATGTGACATGAGAAGTTTAACAAAAAACTGAAAAAGAAAAATGAGTCCCATTGTATTAGTCTGGTCTCACACTGCTAATAAAGACTGGGTAATTGATAAAGAAAAGAGGTTTAATGAACTTTCAGTTCCACATAACTGGGGAGGCCTCACAATCATGGCAGAAGACAAAGGAGAAGCAAACGCATGTCTTACGTGGCAGCAGGCAAGAGAGCGTGTGCAGGGGAACTCCAACTTATAAAACCATCAGATCTTGTGAGACTTATTCACTACCATGAGAATAGTATGGGGGAAACTGCCCTCATGATTCAATTATCTCCACCTGGCCCTGCCCTTGACATGTGGGGATTATTACAATTCAAGGTGAGATTTGAGTGGGGGCACAGCCAAACCATATCACCCATATCACAAAGACCAAACCTGACCTGCCCATTTGCTACCCCCGACCCCGACGTCTCTCCTGTCTGGCTCTGCTCTGCTGCCAGCACCCTGGCTGTCCCTCCATCCTGCCAGCCACCCTCCTGCCCCACGACCTTTGCAAGTGCTGATCCGTCTGCCTGGCCTGCTCTTCTCCAGATACCCACATGGTTCACTTGCTGGCCTCACACAGGTCTTTGCACAGCAAGGCCTTAGCAGAGAGGATGGCCCAGCATACAACTACAGCATCCCTAGCCCAGCAGTGGAGCCAGGGGACAGGGGACAAGCCAACCCCACCTCTCCTTCTTGATTTCCTCTGTGACATTTTCACTGTCATGTGTGTGTGTGTGTGTGTGTGTGTGTGTGTGTGTGTGTGATCTCCTTGCACTAGAATGAGAGGACTTCATCTGCTCATGGCTGAGCTGTAGCCCTGATATCTAGAGCCATGCCCAGCTATGCCCAGCAACAGGGCACCTTTCATAAACAACCATGAACTGAGCAGCAGCTGTCAGCATCACTCCACCAGTGTCGCTTGCAGAAAGCCTGGCACATCCATGGGAATGGCTCTCAGGAACAACACATTCCCCTGAAAATGGGTAGGTTCCTCTCTCCCATAACCTCCAGTTGCCCCTTTGACCCTCCTCTGCCTCAACACAGTGCGAGATCTCTGCACAGGAAAGCAAGAACAAGCCCCTCAGAACAGCAGTTGCCACTCATGTCAGCGATGCCTCCAGCTAATTTGTGCAACTGCTGGGGAGGATGCCTTAATACCTCTGCACAAGACAGAGTAATTACATCTAAACATAGCTGCTTCCACACTGTCTCCGTTTCCCGGCACTGGGAAATCTCTGGCCCAGAGTCAGCTCTCTGCCACCTCCCCCAGCCTCGGGAGCCTGGAGCCATCCCACATCTGTGGGAGCACCAAAGAAGCACATGCCACACACAGCACCCCAGCCCACAGGCCCTGCCACCCCCAACTGCTCAAGGCCATGGCACAGCAAATGACCAGGGCCTTGTGGCTCAGGGCTTTGATCCACCCTGACAGCTGCCTCCTTCCCAACCTTCCACCCCACTCTCCAATGGCCTGGGTCGCCCTGCCCCATCCCCAACTCACACCTGTCTCCCACCTCCAGGGCCAGTGCTGTGGTGGACACAGAGCCCACCTATGGGTGGAGTGGTGGACACAGAGCCCACCTGGGGGTGCAGTGGTGGAGACAGAGGCCACCTGGGGGTGGAGTAGTGGACACAGAGCCCACCTTGGGGTGCAGTGGTGGAGACAGAGCCCACCTGCGGGTGCAGTGGGAGACACAGAGCCCACCTGGGGGTGCAGTGGTGAAGACAGAGCCCACCTGGGTGTGCAGTGGGAGACACAGAGCCTCCTGGGGGTCCAGCAGGGGACACAGAGCCCATCTTAGGGTGCAGTGGTGGACGCAGAGCTGGTCTGGCAGTACAGTGGTGGGCACACTGCTAGTCCCTCAGAAGAAACAAGTCTCAGAGTCGACAGCATCAGGCATGGTCAGACAGCATGAGACGAACTGGATGGAACCGTGAATGTAGTCAGGGAGACTCAAGATGAGCTCAGCTCATGACCAGCATGGGAATGGCAAGAGTACCCACCAGGGCCTTTCATGGGGTGGGGGGAGGGGGAAGGGATAACATTAGGAGATATACCTAATGTAAATGATGAGTTAATGGGTGCAGCACACCAAAATGGCACATGTATACATATGTAACAAACCTGCATGTTGTGCACATGTGCCCTAGAACTTAAAGTATAAAAAATAAATAAATAAAATAAAATGCAAACAGTAAAAAAAAAAAAAAAAGAAAAAAAGAAAAAGAAAAGTACCTGCAGGACAGGGAGGGATGCAGATGACATGGGTAATGGACACCTAGAGCTTAGCTTAGGCTGTACAGTCAGGACCTAATTCACGGACACGTCCTCCCCAGAGGCAGGTTACCCAAGAACTGGGCCGCTGAGGTATGAAACAGCTGCCTGGGTTTGCATCCTGCTCTCCAGTTACCAAGCTCTCCAGACCCCTGCAATAGCATTGTGGGGACAGGTGTGGCCCCACTGCAGAGGCTAGTAAGGAGGCTGTGCCTGGAGCATGTCCAGCAAGCCCTGCAAACAGCAGGCACTCCACGATGTTAGCTGTGGCTGTGACTCTGTCATCCCTCCACAGGACCTGGCCACCTCTGCCTCATTGAGGCAGATGGGGGCATGGCAGTACTTCCTGGTACTAGGGTCCAAGGACACCCCCCAGAGCCATGGCCAGGTATGGAAGCAGTTACATAACTCCGGCAGGGGCTGGGGATGCTCTCCAAATGTCCCCATGCCATCAAGGTTTCCCAGCCTCCCTTGGGGGAGGCTGGATCCCTGTGGCCAATGGGTTGCGGGCGGAAATGATACAAGCCATTTCACACCTGGCCCTTAAAACCCTCCTGCTGCAGCCTCTCCCACCCACACCTATGCCCCACCACAGCCACCTGTGGTGTTACATTCCGGATGCCATGGCCACAGGATGAGGAAGACAGCTCAACCAGCTTGGCATGAGGGAGACATAGTCTTTTTTTTTTTCCTTTTTTTGAAACAGAGCCTCACTCTGTAATCCAGGCTGGAGGGCAGTGCTGCAATTGCAGCTCACTGCAGCCTCCACTTACTGGGTTCAAGTGATCCTCCTGCCTCAGCCTCCCAAGTAGCTGGGACTACAGGCACACACCACCATGCCTGGCTAATTATTTTTAATTTTATTTTTTGGTAGAGATAGTGTCTTCATGGTTACCCAGGCTGGTCTCAAACTCCTAGCCTCAAGTGATCCTCCCACCTTGGCTTCCCAAAGTGCTGGGATTACAGGTGTGAGCCACCATGCCCATCTGGGAAATAAATCTCCACAGGACAAGCCAGTGAGATGCCTGGGCTTGTTTGTTAGCACAGAAGAATCTGGTTTATCCTGACTCACCCAACAGCTTTGAATGCACCTACATTAGCCCGTTCTTGCACTGCTATAAAGAAATACTTGGCCAGGTGCAGTGGTTCACGCCTATAATTCCAGAACTTTGGGAGGCCAAGGCGGGTGGATCACCTGAGGTCAGGAGTTCATGTTGGTCAGCCTGGCCAACATGGTGAAACCCTGTCTCTACTAAAAATACAAAAACCAGCTGGGCGTGATGGCAGAGGCCTGTAATCCCAGGTACCAGGGAGGCTGAGGCAGGAGAATCACTTGAACCTGGAAGGTGGAGGTTGCAGTGAGCCAAGATCGCACCACTGCACTTCAGCCTGGGTGACAGAGCAAGACTCCATCTCAAAAAAAAAAAAAAAAAGAAAAAGAAATACTTGAGACTGGGTAATTTTTTAAGAGGTTTAATTGGCTCATGGTTCTGCAGGCTGTACAGGAAGCATGATGCTGCCATCTGCTCAGCTTCTGGGAAGGCCTCAGGAAACTTACAGTCATGGAGGCGGGTGAAGGGGAAACAAGGCATCTTCCCTGGTGGAGCAGGAGCAAGCAGGGAGGGAGGAGCTACCCACTTCAAACAACCAGATCTCACAATAACTCACAATCAGGAGGACAGTACCAAGTGTTGGGTGCTAACCCATTAATGAGAAACCAGCCCCCAATCCAATCACATTCCACCAGGCCCCACCTCCAATGCTGGGGATTACATTTAAACATGAGATTTGAGCAGAGACACAGATCCAAACCATATCAGTGCCCGTGCAAGGACCTCCCATCATAAAAACAAAGTTTCTAGGGAAAGCTTTGCTGGAAGTTCCCAACAACTGATGGTGAATTATCCCCATCTAAATTGGGGGGATTCGATTTTTCCACTCCTTTCTCTCTCCAATCACCCCAAACAGATAAGAAGCAGAAACAGAATGAATTAGAGTGGAATGCTGGATGCCCGGTCCGAGGGAGAAGGGCAGAGCTGGGGATCTGTGGAGTGTGCTAGGGATGGGGCTGCTGATGGCAAGCAAGTTGATTTGCCCTAAGGAACCTCCAAAACTCAGGGAAAGCGGAGGCCCTGGGTACTTTAAAGGCCCAGGGGAGGCTGAGGCGCTAGGGGTTCTCACGAGGACACTGCACCCCACCAGCCTCATTGCAGCCATGCCACTCTCCCACCCGCCGAGGCTCATTTCCACCAGGAAGCATACCAGAGAGACCCGGGGCTCAGGGATGTCAGGCTCACAGAGCGGAGGATAAGCACGGTACTGAAGGAGGATTAAAAGGAAGTCTCCGGCCCCTCCACTGCCCACTCAGAACCCAGGACCCACCCCAGGCAGATCAGAGGATGCATTCTGGGGAGAATAAAGCTCCCCAGAGAACAGACCTATAAATATACCGACACTTGGGAGTCACAGTAGAAAGGCAGCTGTCCACCCATGGCCCCTGAGGGAAGCCTGCCATTGACATCAGTGCCCACCAGTCCCCAGCATCTCCAAGCACCCTGCAGGCTCCAGGGTGGCACCAGCATCTCCACGCCTGAAGCTTCTCCTAAAACTTCAGAAGATGACTCTGCCTCTCGTGGGGGTGGCAGGGTCCTGGCCTTTACCCTCAGCTTCCCCAAGAGCCCTGCACCCGGGACTCGACTGAGGTGGGGCATAAACACCCCAGCTCCACCAGCGCCATCCAGGCAGGGGATTCTAGGTGTGCATTCTGCACCATTCCTCAGAGGTCCCTGCAGGGTTAAGTTCCAAACACATCCACTGCAGGACTGAGTCACCAAATCGCCAGTTTGGTGACACACCCCTTGTTGGCGGCCTTCCCTCCCAGGGCCCACATGCCCACTTCCCCTACCAGGGCTTCCTCCACCTCCCCAATAAACTGCTTTCCCCCAAGCCTTGGCTCAGGGTCGGCTTCTGGAGGAACCCAGATAGAGACGGTCTGTGAGCTCCTGGCCATCAGCTCGATGCTGCAGGTCTTAAGCATGAGGGGAAAGAGAGACAGACAGTGCTAGAGAGTTGAGAAAAGTCTCCAGTGGAAAACAGTGACCAAAACAACAGACAGGGGAAGATACGGATCACGTTCTGTGGCACCAGACTCCAAAATGGCTGCCTTCTGGTGGCGACACCCCTGGGCCGTCCCCTCCCACTGTTCCAGGTTGGTCTCTGTGACCGATGGAGTATGGCATGCAATGTGACTGGTGATATGGCACTTCAGAGATTAAGCTACAGAAGATGCAGCAGCTTCCATCTTGGTTTGTCCTCTCCCTTTCTCCCTTTCTCTCTTGCCCCCTTTCCTCACTCTCTCTCCCCACCCCTTCCCCCTCCCTCCCTGGCTCTCTTTCCCTCCCTCTCTGTTTTCCTCCCTCTCTCTCTCCCCCTCCCTCTCTCTCTCCTTCTCTGCCTTTCTCTCTCCCCCTCCCTCTCCCTCTCCTTCTCTGTCTCTCTTTCTCTCTGTCTTCTTCCTCTCTCTCTCTCTCTCTCTCTCTCTCTCTTTCTCTCTCTCTCCCTCACTCCACCCCCACCCATCACCTGCTTTGAGGGAAGCCACCAGCCATGTCAAGCAGCCATATGGAGAGGCTCAGCCATATGGAGAGGCCAGCAACCAAGTGACTAAGCTTGGAAGCAGATCCTTCATCCCCAGTCACGCCTTAGATGACCCCAGCCCTGGCCAACATATTGACTGCAAATTCATGACATACCCCAAACCAGAACCACCCAGCTAAACCCAACCAGATCCCCTGCCATGGAAACTGTGAGATAAAAGCCATTTGCTGTTTTAAGACATTGTGTTTGGGGGGTAATTTGTGACATAGTAATAGATAACTAGTAAAAGTGTATACTTTACAAAGAGAAGAAAACTTCAAAGAATCCATTAATATCATCACAGAGATGAGAAAAGATACTACATCCATGAAACAAGAAGAAATATTTAGAGAACAAGAATGTTTGGCAGTTAAATATAACATAAGCTGGGGTCAATAGAAGTGTTAGAAAATAAAACTGATGCTTAAGCCCAGGAGATCAAGGTTGCAGTGAGTTATGATTGCACCAGTGCACTCCAGCCTGGGTGACAGAGCAAGATCCAGTCTGGAAAGAGAGAGAGAGAAAGAGGCAGATAGGTGCAGAAGAAAGGAAAGGAAAGGAGAGGAGGGGGAGGGGAGGGGGAAAGAAAGAGAGGAAAGAGAAGAAAGAGAGAGAGAAAGAAAGAAGGAAGGAAGGAAGGAGGAGGAGGAGGAGAAGGAGAAGGGAGAAAGGAGAAAGGAAAAAGGAAGGTTGAGAACATTTCCCAGGAAGCAGGACAAAAAGGCAAAAAAATGTACAGTAGTTTTTTGTTTGTTTTAACTGAAGAGTTAGTTAATGAAGCCAGGAGGTCCAGCATTTGACAAACAGAAGTTCCAGAGAGAACAGAGAAAATTAAGAGTATAAAATTATCAAAGAAATAATACCATAAATGTCCCCAGAACTGAAAGGCATTAAGTCTTCAGATTTAAGACCATTCCAAGTGTCCAAACAATGAAAACTATAGGCACACCTTTATGACATTTCAGAACAACAAGGATAAAATCTTCCAGAGAGAAGAAAATCAGGTCATATAATAGGATCAAAATCTGAATGTCATCACACTTCTCTACAGCAGCATGGAAATCAGAATTTAGTGGGGGAAAAAATGCCTTTGAAATTCTAGGTAAAAATAATTTCAAACCCAGGATTCTGTACTCAAGCAGACTGTTAACTGAACATGAGAACAGAATAAAGGGGCTTAGGATGTTGTGAGAGAATGTGGTCCACTAAGGCCAAGCAGTAAACAAAAAGATAAAGATGCTAGATCCAGGAACATGCACTTCGGCACAGGAGTGAGCAAAGAAAAGTCCTGGATGAGAGCCCTGCAGCTGCCTGAAGAGCAACCTGTGAGTGCCTGGGCACATGACCAAGGGCCCCAGGACATCTTCCCCAGGCAGAAAAGAGGGCTGATAAGATTTTTTGACCACATGGAAGGTTGTATAAAAAGGCATGTTGGAAGGTGTACAAAACCCTAAGCCATTACTAACTCCAGGATAAACAGAAAGTTGTACAACAAAAAGAAAAATGTTACAGTTATGATTGTTATAGTAAGAAAAACCTTAATGTAGATTTAACAAAGATTGAGATTTTGTTGTTAAGGTGTGAGATTAAAACCTGATCTACCATAAAAGAAAGCTTAAAGATGAAGTGTAAAAATAATGCATCCATAGATTCCAGTGTATAAGCAATGTTCAGAAATGCAGAGGTTAATTCTGGAAGAAACAGCTAGCAATAGCAGGAATAGGCAGAAGTAAGAAGGGGGAAAGAGAATGCTGGTGTTTATTATAAACTTGGAGCACAATTTCAATTTTAAAACTATTTGCATATCGTGACTTTTTTTAAGTTAGCTGGATTCCCAGCATTTTGGGAGGCTGAGGTGAGAGTCTTGCTTAAGACGAGGAGTTTGAGGCCAGCCTAGGCAACATAGTAGGACCCTGTCTCTATCACCAAAAAAAACAAAGTTAATTCCGCTTTTTAAATATCATAAAAATAAAATGTTAGGGCACCTGTACTAGAAAGTCTCACCAATTCATACAAGTTGTATGGTTTGTATAAATGAAAAAACCACCTGAACAGTATGATTTTGAAATAAATACTGCTCTTTTTTTATCTCCACAAAGTAGGTAATCTAAAGCAAGCAGTTTTGCTAAAAGGATAAACAAAGGCATAAAAGAAAGAGGGAATTGTGGATGTATACAGCTTGCAAAAGCCTTCGTTTCCTGGTCCAAGCCACTCATTCATTGCACAGACTGCTAAATCGAGCACCGGAGAGGCCGTGCTTACCCCAAGACGGGCAGGTGACAACCAGCACAGCCAGTCTCTGACCAGCTTTGACTCTCCAGCCCTTGAACCCCTCTAGACCACCCTCCAAAGAATTTTTTCACAGTGGGAAGACTCTTCTAGGGCAGGTGGTCTGGCACTGGAGGCAGGGAGCAGGGAAAGGGAAGACACTGGAAAATGAGTTCCAGACACACCTAAGTAAATGAAAGAGGCATTAGAAAAGGTTACCTTGGCTGGGCCATGTCTAAAAGACTCAGCACTTATTCCTGATCCTTTTCTGAAGACATTGAAAACTCTACAGATCAAAAAGTCTATGGCCCAGCAGGAGAATTCAAATAGACATGGGCACCAACTGCCCCCAGGTACAAGCCCCTGGGTATAAGGGAAGGAGCCCCTATTAAGAAGCTCTGACTTTAACAAAATGACCTGATTTCCAAACAAAAAGAACTGGACTTACCCAGGTAGCAGAATTTTGTCCTTCAGAATTGTTCTAGCACCTCGCGGAGGAGGGCCCCTTTTTTAAGTGCTATCTTATTTGGAACATCTGGGAATTCCACTTTGAGAGGTGGACTTCAGAGCCAAAGTAAAAGCCACAAGGAGAAAACAAGTCTCATCTCTTTATGGGCCTTTCCCTCTCTCTGAAGCAACATTATGCAAATGCCTCCTGGCTGCTTCCACAAAGCAAGCCTACCCTCTAAGGACTAAGATCTGACTCCGTGGAAGGACAGGAAAAACAGAATAAACTGTACAGTCTGAATGGGATTCCAGAGCAGAGTTCCAAAGTGATTGGACCATGCCATTAGCACAAGTCTGAGACTTAGCTTCCTGACGAGGCTGTTGGAAGGGAAAGCACCCAAGTGGATGAACACACCGGGCCGTGAGTTAAACGTCGGGTGGAAGCTCAGGTCAGTCCACTCTGCTGAGCGCTATTCTGTGTCCTGCACTGGTCCCTGGGGCCACAGGAAAAGCCCTACACCCGGACCAGCATGAAGAGGACACAGGTCTGACCTAAGTCCGCAGGGGGAAAAAGCGGGAGACAGGGAAGTCACTGACGGTGGGCAGGCCCTAGGTTCGTGTCTCAGCTCCTGGACTCCCTGACCAGGTGACCTTGAGGCTGTGTGCCTAGGGGAATAACCACATGCCCACCTCCCAGAGCCATCTATAGGACTCAATGAAGTAATGCATAAAAATTGCAGTGACTGTCACATAGAAAGTCCTCAACCAGTGTAAGCTGTGACTGTGTGTCCAAACCCTTTATCCTAAATTCAAAAATTCTAAAATCTCTGAAAGCGTAAAGTTTTACCTTCTAATTTTGGCACTAAAACTCATTTGGCAGCAAAACTTGACCTGAGCCAGCAGGAGGCCATTGGTGGCCTTTACTGCTCCTGACAGAAACTGGTTGTGCCTTTTGCTTCCAAAACACCCATGTGTGAGAACGAAGTACAGCCTCAGACTCACTGAGACTCTTGTGAGGTAGAAAGCAGGTGTGGCCCGTGATCACTCTATAAGGAAGGTTCTGGAACAGTCAGTGTGGTCAAGGGATGTCCAAACCTGAACTCAAAGTCATGCCTCAGTATGAGGTGTCCACCAATACTCCTGACTTAGCCAATGCCTCCTCACCCCAGCCCCACACTAGTCACTCATGGGAGACATTCTCGACCTTCCCACTCCCCGACCTCTCTGACCCATCCAGCCCCTAGTCCTGTTTACCTCAGCCCCTAAACCTCTGGTTGCCATTCTCTACCTTCTTGCAGGCCTCCCAGAATGGCCCCAGTGCCTTCTGCAGGGACCCCGAGGGAACCTTTAGGCTGGGCTCCCCTTCCCTGCCTCACTGCCTCCCCGACACCCTTGCTTCTGAGATCACTCTCAAGCAAACCACCTGAACCCACATCCTTGTCACAGCTCTGTTCTCTGAACAGCCCAAAGGAAGGCAGCTTTTCAACCCAGGGGCCAGCAAACTTGCTGTCAAAAGTCAGGAGGTGAATCTGCTCTGCATTTCTGGTCTAATCGTCTCTCCTGCAACTCCTCCACTCTACCCTTGTCTCCAAAGCAGCCATTGACAATGTCCACATTAATGGGTGAGGCTGCGTGCCAATAAAACTTTATGGACAAGGCCGGGCACGGTGGCTCACACCTGTAATCCCAGCACTTTGGGAGGCGGAGGTGGGTGGATAACTTGAGGTCAGGAGTTCAAGACAAGCCTGGCCAACATGGTGAAACCTCATCTCTACTAAAAATACAAAAATTAGCCGGACATGGTGGTGTGTGCCTGTAATCCCAGCTATTCAGGTGGCTGAGGCAGGAGAATCGGTTGAACCTGGGAGGTGGAGGTTGCGGTGAGCCGAGATCATGCCACTGCACTTCAGCCTAGGTGACAGAGTGAGACTCCATCTCAAAAAAAAAAAAAAAAAAAGAATGAAAGAAAACAGAAATTTATAGACAAAAACAGGCAGTAGGCTGGATTTGGCTGTGGGTTGTAGTTTGCTGACCTCTGTTCCGGTTGCATCCACTCCCTCCAACAGGGTCTCCACACAGCAGGTAGGAGGGCCTTTTCAGAAGGCAGATCTGACCATGTCACCTCCCGCCCAAAGCCCTTCAATGGCTCCCCCATTGCACCCTGGAAGAGGAGAAGAATGAGGAGGAAGGGGAGGAAGGAGAGAAGGGAGAGGATGCGGAGGAAGCAGCCACACGGCAAATGGAAGCCTTTTCCTCAGAGCTGATCCTCAGTGGCCTGTCCTACCAGCTAAGGGGGAGATTGCAGCAGGTCTTTAGGCATCCAGGTCCCCCGCCCCACCCCCACACACTCCTAGCATGTTATCAGCATCCCAGCCACACACATCAACTCTGAGGCTGGATTCTAGAAGTGAGCATAAAGAACAGAGCTGGGGCTGGGCATGGTGGCTCATGCCTGTAGTCCCAGCACTTTGGGTGGATCACCTGAGGTCAGGAGTTCAAGACCAGCCTGGCCAACATGGTGAAACCCTGTCTCTACTAAAAATACAAAAATTAGCCAAGCATGGTGACAGGCAACTATAGTCCCAGCTACTCAGGAGGCTGAAGCATGAGAATCGCTTGAACCTGGGAGGCAGAGGTTGCAGTGAGCCAAGATCGTGCCATTGCACTCCAGCCTGGGTAACAGAGCAAGACTCTGCCTCAAAAAAGAACAGAGCTGGACACTTGGAGCACCCAACAGGCTTCTGCTGTGAAATGCAGTGGGTCACTACAAAAATCAGCCTTAAACTACAAGAAAGAATGCACAGGTTACAGTGCAGGTCCCAGGCATCAGCCAAGCAATGAACACAGATGCTTCCCTCCATTTTTAAAGAAGGCTTAAGCTCTCTTGGGCAAACACATCAGAGTAACACCAACGAGAAGGCCCAGTATGGCCCCGGGCCCTCCTGGAGACACAGAGGGCATCTTTAGGACAGAGTCCCTCAAGACAACACGACCCCAGGCTCGCTTTAGTGGAGAGAGAGACACGGGCTGAGAACAGTCTGTTCTTCTGTAAGAATGACAAATGAGGCCCTTGAGTTTCAGTGGCCCCAACACAGGCAGCACAGAACTTACTTTACTCATGGTTTTTTTAAGTCCAGGAGAATTTGCTACTATAAAAGGGAAGAACTTGCAGTGCCCATAAAGGAAAGAAAACAGAGGATGACTTAGAAGGAAGCATGGAGTCACTCTGTTCCCCATTTCCTAATTTAACCAAGTGAAATTGTCCCCTCCTCCATTTCTCTCTCCCTCCCTGTCTCCTCCTCCTCCACCCTTCCCTCTCTCCCTCTCTCCCCCATCTCTCTCCCTCTCTCCCTGTCTCCTCCCCCTCCACCCCTCGCTCTCTCCCTCCTCCCCCATCTCCCTCCTTCTCTCCCTGTCTCCTCCTCCTCCACCCCTCCCTCTCTCCCTCTCTGTCTCCTCCTCCTCCACCCCTCCCTCTCTTCCTCTCTCTTTCTCTCTCCCCACATGTGCACTCCATCACACCTGCACCCATGGACTATTCTACCCATCACCCTGGCCAGTAGCCTGCCTGCCTGGAATAGGCACTGATTACTAATGGAGAAACTGCAGCTCAGAACAGTGAAGCTGTTGCTTGTGCAGAGCTAAGATGCAAATGGTCCCTCTCCATTCCACTGCCTCCTCCCCTGAGGCCTGTATCTCTGCCTCCATCATCGCCTTGGCACAGCACCGAGTGCTGCGCCGTCATCGCCTCAGTAGAATTTTGCTGAGCCCCTACTGTGTGCCAGGCACATGCTCGTTCATCGGCCCTGAGAACACAGAAACAAGAGCTTACATTCTAGACAAAGACACAGACAGGAAGCCTACAGGCAAGTCATTTATTCAGCAAGATAACCTCCATTTGCAATGAGTGCTTCCTGCACTGGGATAGTGTAGGTTCTGCTGCAGTAGAAAACACACTCACATCTCATGGGTTTGCGGAAAGGTTTATTTCTTGTTTATATCACAGTCGAGTGTGGTCCGGGCAGCTAGCTCTCTTGGCGATGTTACTCCTAGTGGTCACACCAAGACCCAGGCTCCTAACATCCCTGAGCCCTTCCTACTGACGTGAGTGGCCGCCGTGGTCACCGCACAGGAACGGGGAGTGTGGACCATGTGGGGGCCCGTGACAACATCTGGAAGTGGAATGCATCGCTTCCATCCACAACCACCTAACCCTGACCTCACTGCAAGGGAGACTGGAAAATACAGTCCTCCTTTAATCTTCCTGGAAAAAGAAATAGCATTTGGTGAACACAGGCATTGTCTCTAGAATAATAAATGAAATAAACAGGATGTGCCAGAGCGTATCTGGGGCAAGGGGCCTGTTTTGGATACATAGGGCAGGGAAGGTTGCTTTAAGGGGGTGACTTGGATCCAGCTAGGAAAGAGCACTCAGAGCCCAGAGAACAGCAGGTGCAAAAGACTGGGGCGGGAAAGCACCTGGCAAGTTCAAGGAACAGCAAGGTCAAGGAGATAGGTAGGTGGGGAGCAAGAGTGGAAAGAAGGGAGGGCCGTGCATAGGCCAGGGCAGGTGGTGACCCCAACATACATCAGAGCCACACCCCAGATGCCACGAAACCTCCCATGCTGGACCCTCCCCACTCCCCAGAGACTCTGATCCAGGGATTCTGGCCTGGGATCAGACTTTGTTACTGCTTTGTTTAATTTTAAGAAAATAATACATATGCTCTAAAGTACACAAATCATTAGTATAGGTTCGATGAATAGTCAGAGTGGACAATCCAGGCAACCACCACTGAGATGGAGAAATAGAATACACAGATCCCCAGAGGGCCCCTCTTCCCTCCCCTTCCCCCCAACCTCCCACCTTTCTCCTCCCTAAAGGGACCCACTATCAAGATTTCCATCAAAATCTATGCTGAGTACAGTGGCTCAAGCCTGTAATCCCAGCACTTTGGGAGGCTGAGGTGGGTGTATCACGTGAGGTCAGGAGTTCAAGACCAGCCTGGCCAACACGATGAAACCCCATCTCTACTAAAAATATAAAAATGAGCCAGGCATGGTGGTGGGTACCTGTAATCCCAGCTACTCAGGAGGCTGAGGCAGGAGAATCACTTGATCCTGGGAGGCGGAGGTTGCAGTAAGCCAATATAACACCACTGCACTCCAGCCTGGGTGACAAAATGAGATTTCATCTAAAAAAAAAAAATCAAAAATCAAAAATCTAGGCAATACCATTCAGGACATAGGCATGGGCAAAGATTTCATGATGAAAACGCCAAAAGCAATTGCAACACAAGCAGAAACTGACAAATGGGATCTAATTAAAGAGCTCTACACAGCAAAAGAAACTATCATCAGAGTGAACAGACAACCTACAGAATGGGAGAAAAATTTGCTATCTATCCATCTGACAAAGGTCTGATAGCCAGAGTCTATAAGGAACTTAAACACATTTATAAGAAAAAATCAACCCCATTAAAAAGTAGGCAAAGGATATGAACAGACATGTCTCAAAAGAAGACATACATGTGGCCAAGAAGTATATGAAAAAAAGCTCAACATCACTGATCATTAGAGAAATGCAAATCAAAACCACAAGATACCTTCTCATACCAGTCAGAATGGTGATTATTAAAGTCAAGAAACAATAGATGCTGACGCGGTTGTGGAGGAAAAGGAATGTTTTTACACTGTTGGTGGGAGTGTAAGTTCAACCACTGTGGAAGACAATATGGTGATTCCTCAAAGATCTAGAGGCAGAAATACCAGTTGACCCAGCAATCCCATTACTGAGTATATACCCAAAGGAATATAAATCATTCTATTATAAAGATACACGCAAGTGTATGTTCACTGCAGTACTATTCACAATTGCAAAGACATGGAATCAACCCAAATGCCCATCAATCATAGACTGGATAAAGAAAACATGATACATATATATCATGGAATATTATGCAGCCATAAAAAGGAATGAGAACATGTCTTTTGCAGGGATATGGATGGAGCTGGAAGCTGTTATCCTCAGTAAACTAACACAGGAACAGAAAACCAAACACAACATGTTCTTACTTATAAGTGGGAGTTGAATGATGAGAACACATAGACACATGGTTGGGGGAATAACATACACTGAGGCCTGTTGAGCAGGGGGAGGGAGTGCATCAGTAAGAATAGCTAATGGATTCTGGGCTTAAAATTTAGGTGATGGGAAGAGCTGTGCAGCAAACTACCACAGCACACATCTACCTATGTAACAAACCTACACATCCTGCACATGTACCCATGAACTTAAAATAAAAGTTGAAGATTTTTTTAAAAAAAGGTTAAAAAAAAAGATTTCCATCTTGCCCATTTCTGAACTTCATGTGAGTGGAATGCCTGGATTCCTTAATTCTACATTATTTGGTGAGGTTCATAGAGTGTAGATGTGCTGTTTAGTGTTTAGTGTTCATAGAGTGTAGTTCTGTTTAGAATCATAATTGTATGATTTCACAACTTATTTGGCCACACTACTGTGTTGCTTGGCCTGGGTTACTTCAAGCTTGAAGCTGTGAAAAACAGTGCTGCTATGGTCACACTCGTGCACACATTTCAGTGCACCTGGGCATGCGTTTCCAGCGGGTGACATCTAGGGATAGAGTAGCTGGGTTCTGGGGCAGGTGTATGTTCAGCTTTAGTAGATCCTGTTAAACAGTTTTCCAAAGTGATTGTTCCCATTTACATTCCTACCAGCAATGTAGGGTTGCCCCAATCATTCTATATTTTTACCAACCCTTAGGACTGGCAACCTATTCACTGTAGCCATTCCAGTGCCTAGATAGCAGTATCTGGTTCTATCTGATGACTAGTAAAGCACTTGGTGAAGTGCTTCTTCAAGTCTTTTTCCCATTTTTCTGTGAGCCCTTTTTGGGTGACATATGTTGCAAATATCTTCTTACACTTGGTCCTTGCCTTTTCGCTGTCTTAATTGTACCCTTTGATTGTGCCCATTGCTCTTATTCTTAATATAATCTGATTTGTTAATATTTCCCCTTGTGGTTAATATTCTTTGAATCATGAAGATATTCTACATCTTCTGTGTTATCTTCTAGAAGACAGATTTTTTGGGGGGGGAACAGTGTGAGGTAGGGATCAAGTTTCCTGTTTATTCATTTTTTTTTTTTTTTTTTTTGAGACAGAGTCTCACTCTGTCACCCAGGCTGAAGTACAGTGGCACAATCTCTGCTCACTGCAAGCTCCGCCTCCTGGGTTCATGCCATGCTCCTGCCTCAGCCTCCTGAGTAGCTGGGACTACAGGCACCTGCCACCACGCCTGGCTAATTTTTTGTATTTCTAGTAGAGATGGGGTTTCACCACGTTAGCCAGGATAGTCTCGATCTCCTGACCTCGTGATCCACCCACCACAGCCTCCCAAAATGCTGGGATTACAGGCATGAGCCACTGCACCCAGCTGCTTCCTGTTTATTCTAAGGTGGCTATTTGATGGATCCAGCACCATAGGTTGCTGGATCCATAGGTTGCAAAGATCTGCCAAGCCCTCCTTAACAGGACCACCTTTGTCATGTGCCAGTCATATACACTTTCATGTGCTGGTTCCGTGCCTGGGCTCTCTGCTGTCTTCATTAGTCTATTTGTCTGTCCTTGTATTAGAATCTTTTTACTGTCTGTTGGTGGTTCTAACATGCGGTCAGGG
Source organism: Pongo pygmaeus (assembly GCF_028885625.2). Classification (NCBI taxonomy): domain Eukaryota; kingdom Metazoa; phylum Chordata; class Mammalia; order Primates; family Hominidae; genus Pongo; species Pongo pygmaeus. The sequence continues at coordinate 42,948,069 of NC_072392.2, forward strand.
TTAAGAACAATCAGTCCAGAACTTTGAAGTTCATGGTAACAAGTCTGGGTGTTAGTCTAAATGCAATTATGCAGAAACCCAATAAAGAATTTGTAGAGGAAAAATAGATTAAATTTGGGGCATGGGAAGAGCAATGGCAGAACCGTGGGGAAGGTGTCTGTGGAGTGACTGAGAAAACCAGGTAACAGGCCTGAAGCTGAAATCTCAGAGCAATCCAGCTGGCTGTTCACTGTCTCTCTCTTCTCCCCTCTCCAGACCTCCAGACCCTCCCACACCAAAGTGCAAACAAAGAATGACAAACACAGGAAGGAAACATCACTGTTTAAGTCATCAGCCAAATTTAAGGAAATCTGATCCCTCCTACAACCACGTTTTATTCCCTGGTTACCCTGGCACTTCCTATAATTAATGGCTAGGTTTTAATTAAACATTGATTAGCCACTAATTAGTCTAATGATTAGTCTTGGGGAGGAGACATGGCTGTCAACACTGCAAAGGAGGAAGGGGAGATGGTGAAAGATTATGGTTTAGGTAGAAATGCTATTTCTACCTTCCACCAAGCCAAATGTTTTCTATGATTTGGGTCCATTATAAATGATGCTTTCAATGTGAATTTTCCTAATCGGTTTGAGTCTGATGAAGTCCCAGGTGACTGATGCCAGGAAGAATCAATCTATTCACCTTTTCATCAGATTTCAGACTCTTAATGCAGCTAAAGAGCTTCTTCCCACTTAGAGAAGAATTCATTTCTGTCTCCACAATGAAGTCATCCTGGGCTGAGACTGTTCTCCTCCCAAGTCCTTTGTAGGGGGGTCTGACCTTGCCAAGGACTTCTGAGATGCAAACATCATGGGGTGTTTCCCCCAGAGAAGATTCTGCAAACACCTTGTGCCCCCACATACCTGTTCCTCATTCTTTGCCACTTTGCCCAGACCTCCCAAAATATTGACACAGCTCTAGTTTCATCTGCAGACAGAATACTACTTGTGTGTAACTTGCTGTCAATCAAGGATGTATTTGGCTCCCCGACCCTCAGCCAACAAGGAAAGTTGAGTTGCTGTGCATGAACATAGTTCATATTAAATTGCATTGGAAGTTATCCTACTAGAAGTTAATAATGCAGTAAATCTTAGGGCGGGGGTGGGGGCGGGGGTGGGGTGATGTGATAATATTGGCTAATCAGTCCCCCAAGGATCTTTGGTAAGTTTCAATTTACGTAGAACAATACAAAATTCCCTCGAAGCACAATCTTTATGTTGAGTATGAAGCTTGGGAGAGAACCGAGGCATGAAACTTGAAATCCAGAAAGGACCGGGGCAGAGGGAAAGACGCTGACTAACAAGGAAGGCAGGTCCTGAAGAGCAGGCCTCACCAGCCCCAAAAAGCCTCCACGTTTGTCTTTGGGGTTCCTGCACTACTGGAAACACCTCTGCTCGGGTGGGAGATGGGATGGGAAAGGCATAGAATGGTTGGGAATACTCTGCTTTTTTTTAAGTGTGGTAAAACACACACAAAGTTAAATTTACCATTCTCATCTTTTTTTTTTTTTTTTTTTTTTTGAGATGGAACCTTACTCTGTTGCCCAGGCTAGAGTGCAGTGGTGCAATCTCAGCTCACTGCAACCCCCGTTTTCTGGATTAGCTGGGATTACAGACACGTGCCACCATGCCTGGCTAATTTTTGTATTTTTGGTAGAGACGGGGTTTCACCCTGTTGGCCAGGCTGGTCTCGAACTCCTGACCTCAGGTGATCCACCTGCCTCAGCCTCCCAAAGTGCTGGGATTATAAGCGTCAGCCACTGTGGCCCGGCCTATTCTCACCATTTGTAAGTGCACGGTTCAGTGGCATTACCTGGCCATTGTTGTGTAGCTACCACCTGTCCATATAACTCTTCCATCTTCCCAAACTAAAACTCTGTCCCCATTAGATGACATCTCTCACTCCCTCTTCTCCCCAGTCCCTGGAGACCACTGTTCTCCTCTGTCAGCAAGGAGGGACCTTCTATAAGTGGAATCACGCAGGATTTGTCCTTTTGTGACTTGCTTATTTCACTCAGCATAATGTCCTCAGGGTTCATCCACATTAGAGTACGTGTCAGAATTTCCTTCCATTTTTAAGGCTGAATTCTGTTATTTTCTGGAAATATTATAGTTTGTTTAACCATTCATCTGTCTATGGACACTGGGGTTGCTTCCGTCTTTTGGCCGGGAAATCCTGACACTCCTTGATCCGGCATTCTGATTCAGATATTTGAGTCTTCAGGTGAACAAACATCAGGTTTGACAGGGCCCTGGGCAAGTCCCCCACCCACCCACCAAATCTCTGCTTCACTCTCTTTAAATTGGCAAGGAGAAGCAAGATTTGTCCTGAGCTCTCGAGACTATCAGAATTTTTATGTCCCTTTTATATCCCCTTTTTATCGCTCTTACTTGTCGTTTTCCAATAACTTTTGCCAGAAGAGCACATGGGACACATTCTACACAAACTTTTATCATCTCACCGAGATGGGGCCGGAGCTGCACAAAGCCTCCTTACCTGGGAGGGGCCTGGAGTGGAGCCGAGCAGAGAGGAGGGGCCTGGAAACTGATGCTGAGGTCCGAGCTGCAGGAAACCTGGGAGGGGCCTGGAAACCAACTCTGAGGTCCGAGTTGCAGCTTTGCCAGTGACTTGGGCAAGACCCCTGGCCCTCTTTGCCCAAGTGTAAGTGAGGCCTTGTGCCTCTGGCTCTGACAGGCTTTGGGATGTGTTATTTGAGGACTCTACACAGTTGCATGGGCATAAAAAGCGGCTGCTCCACAGCCCCACAGGATCCATGCCAAGTGTGTGCACAAGGCCAACAGTCGCTCACACGAAGGCTTTGGCTGCCAGCCCCAGACTTCAGAAATGGTAGGAAAAGGGCCAGGCATGGTGGCTCACGCCTATAATCCCAGCACTTTGGGAGGCCAAAATGAGATCACCTGAGGTCAGGAGATCGAGACCAGCCTGGCCAACATGGCAAAACCCCATCTCTACTAAAAATAATAATGATAATAATAAAAGAAAATAAAAATCAGCCAGGTGTGGTGGTACACACCTTTAATCCCAGCTACTCAGGAGGCTGAGGCAGGAGAATCACTTGAATCCAGGAGGCAGAGGTTGCAGTGAGCTGAGATCATGCCACTGCACTCCAGCCTGGGCAACAGAGCAAGACTCCATCTCAAAAAAAAGAAAAAATAAATGGTAGTAAAAGGAAGCTCTCTCCAGGACAAGGGACTGGAGGGTCAGCAGTGCAGGAGGCCATTGCTGCTGCTTTATCCAAATTACATCCCCAGGAGCTCTCATCACTGTAGACTCAGAGTAACTACCAAAGGCTGAATAGGTAACAGGTGGCTGGCCACGAGAGGCTCTTTACTGATGAGATCGTGTTAATCTCCACAGGAGGTGTATCGTGTCCATTTAAAGGTCAGGAAATTCAGGGCACAGAGCTACCAGGTAATGTGCACAAGGCCACATAGCTGGTCCCAAAGCCCTGTGGCAGGGATAACAAGCTGGTCCCAAAAGACATGGGGCTCCCTGGCCCCCAAGGTGGGTAACCAGGGGGAACTGCACTCTCCACCCGTATTAGTCCGTTTTCATGCTGCTGATAAAGACATAGCCGAGGCTGGGTACTTTATAAAGAAAAATAAGTTTAATGGACTCAAAGTTCCATGTAGCTGGGGAGGCATCACAATCATGGTGGAGGGTGACAGACATGTTTTACATGGTGGCAGAAAAGAGAGAACGAGGCTGGGTGTGGTGGCTCACACCTGTAATCCCAGCACTTTGGGAGGCTGAGACGCGTAAATCACCTGAGGTTGGGAGTTCGAGACCAGCCTGGCCAACATGGTGAAACCCCATCTCTACTAAAAATACAAAAAATTATCCAGGTGTGGTGGCAGACGCCTGTAATCCCAGCTACTCAGGAGGCTGAGGTGGGAGAATCGCTTGAACCCAGGAAGCAGAGGTTGCAGTGAGATCATGCCATTGCACTCCAGCCTGGGCAATAAGAGCAAAACCCCATCTCAAAAAAAAAAAAAAAGAGCGAATGAGAGCCAAGCAAAAGAGGTTTCCCCTTACAAAACCATCAGATCTCATAAGACTTATTCTCTACCATGAGAACAGTATGGGGGAACCACCCCCATGATTCAATTATCTCCCACTGGGTTCCTCCCACAACACATGGGAATTATGGCAGCTACAATTCAAGATGAGATTTGGGTGGGGACACAGCCAAACCATATCACACTCCACCCCCACTGCATGGGGACAGAGCAACATGTCTGGTTCTAGCCAAAGGAGTGGAATTGAAAAGGTGTAGTGTCTCTTCCAGGATGAGGGGCCACATCCCCATCTTGGAGAGGACACTGTCACAGGAGGAGGAGCGGCTAAGCCTCTCTTGTGAAGGACACTGTGAGAAGACGGCAAGCGTGCGTGTGGTGTGCTATGTTGCAGGGAGTGGGGACTGCTTGTCACAGCAGTTAACAGGACTGACTGATACACCTCCTGCCCAAGCCCCAGGGTGACCTCTGGCCTGGTGAATTGGGTCAAGGCATCCGTTTCAGAGGGAGGCCTCATGGTGTGGGCCATTCCCATGCCTGCTCCTCACAGATGACTCTAACATGGGACGCAGCCACACGCTCTCACTGCTGGAGAACAGCTCCGCTCAGCCTCCCTGGGTCGGTGTGACAAGCCTCTGTGGAGAGCAGGTGTGTCCCAGGAGCTCATGGTACAGAGAGGAATAAAACACAGCCTTTGGCCTCAGGATGCCGACGAGATAAATGAAGACAGATGGGCCATGGGTGGGAAGATGAGGCCCCCAGACACTTGGCCCAACCAGCAGCTCAGGAAATGCTTCTTGGGTGAAGTGAGTCCTCAGCTTGGTCTTAAAAGGTATGCACCATGAGCCAGGGGCAGAGAAGAAGAGAGGGCAGTCCAGGCAGAGGGCACAGTGTGAGCAAAGGCACAGAGGCGGGAGGAGGCACACTCAGGGCCAGCACTCAGGGTTGTTGCAGAATCAGACCTGGCCCACAGACCTGGAACCTGCCAGCTGCGCCTGGCAGCATAGAGATAGTCCTGGGTAACCAGGAGCACTGGCAGCTGGTTACAACAGGGGAGAGGCATGAGTGGGTTCCCATGCTAAACACGCCAGCCTAGTGCTGTGCGGGGCATGATGTGGGGGACAAGGCTGGAGGTCAGGAGACCATGGAGAGATGGCACCTATTGTCCTGCCAGTGCCCCTGCTTCTGAAAGGCATGCAGCAGGCACAGACCAGCAGTGGGTACCCGAAGGAAAGGAGACAGAGAGATCAGGTCAGATTTGAGACTTAGCTTCGAAACATCAACACAGCAGTGTTATTGTAAACGGTCACCTGCCACCTGGGACAGAAATTGAGAGAATTTCAAAATCCCTCTTTCTCTCAAAAAGAGACCCCTTGATGAGGCCACAAGGGACAATTGCCCATTATTCCTACTTAGCAAGAAAGAAAAGGCAGCAGCTGTCATGCTTAGTGAGGGACAACTGTAATGTCTCTGAATTCTCTCCCAGCAGCCTGAGAAGGAAGGAGCACCTGAGCAGGGAGGAACAGCCTGAGCAGCAAGGAGCACCTGAGTGGGAGGAACATCTAAGCAGGGGGTACACCTGACAGGGTGGATCAGCCTGACTGGGAAGAGCACCTAAGCAGGAAGGAGCACCCGAGCAGAGAGGATCACCTGAGCAGGGAGGGGCACCTGAGCAGGGAGGAGCACCTGAGCAGGGAGGGGCACCTGAGTGAGAGGAGCAGCAGCGAGCCCCAGCCAACTGCAGCTGTGCTGTCCAATGCACACATGCCAGCCTGGGGACTTGCTCCCCTCCACCTCCTCCCCTCTGATCCCAAACACTCTTTCTGCTGACTTAGCAAATGCCCTGAGACAGATTCTCCCTTCCCCCCACCAAGCTGCTCTTGCTCCTGCTGTGTCACTGAGCCAGCTGCTGCCATTTTGAGGGCATGCCATCATCCGGCCAGCCCACAGGCCACTGGTCCTCCTTTGGCCCAGGCCCCCACGCCTCAGGAGGCTCATTTCCAGATGTGCGGGATGACGGAACCCTGGCTTACCTGGGCTCAGCACGGAGGCACTTTCCAGGCAGACAGCATATTGGAGACGGCTTCTTCCCAGCTGGAGGGGACCCCAGGAAAGCTGGTCCTCATTCTTGTCGGACCTTGCAGGATCAGGTCTCAGAATCCCAGTTGGATGGGCCTAAGGAGGGAATGGGGAAGCTGAGGACACGCTGCCTGATTGGATGCATGTGTGCTTCTCAGGATCCCAGGTTACTGGCGGGACCCTGGGAGGCTGAGATGGAGCTGGGTCCTCCTTAACCGTCAGGGAGCACAAGATCACCCCACTCATGCTTTCGTTTAATTGTTGCAATGAATGCTTGTGACCTGCCCACCTGCCCTCCAGGCAGGGTGACAGATGCAGAAATCAATGGACAGACCCAGGCTCCAGGGAAAAGCTTCTGGCCACTGGAAAGGCTATGAAACAGCACCAAGTTCCAGGCGCCCAGGGAGGGAAGGATCACCTTTTGTTAGAGGCACACAGAGGGCTTCCTGGAGGAGGTGACATTTAAATAAGGTTCTGAGGGATGTGCAGGATTTCAAACGGAGGAAAGAACCAGGCCCGTGTCCCACACAGAGGTTCTGGGCCAATGCTGCCCGGGGTGAAGAAGGTCAAACAGTGACAAGATGCACATGGGGACGAGGAAGCCATGTAGGGACCCTGCCAGCCAGAAATTCACTCAGTTATTCAACAAACATTTATTGGCTGCCCAGGACTGAGCTGGAGGCACTGAGGCTACAAACTGCATCAGTGCAGCAGCAAGGCTGAGTGGTGAGGAGGGTGCAGGGCAGCAGGGGATTAAAGATGGAAGCCAGATGGCCAGGAGCCTTCCAGCAGGCAGCTGCCGGAGACCCTGGACAAGAGGTGAGATGGGGCCACCCTGTGCCCTCAGAGGAAGATGGTGGCAGCTACTTGCTCATCTGGTGGGTCACCAGGAGGGAATTTAAACATTGTCCCCATCCTCAGGACAAGTACACTCAGGGTGACCAGAGAAACTTGGGTCACAGTGGCCAGTGGGCTCCTGGGGAGAAGCTCTGGGGACTGCAGTGACTTCTCTGCCCGTATGAATTATTGGCCACATCCAGCCAGGTCCACTGGGTTCCTACAACCTGTGCTGTGGCTGCCCCTTGTTCATCACCGTCCTGAGTTTGGGGTGCTACCTCCAGCCACAGGGGTGAGTTTTCCTATGAGCTGGCAAGGCCTGCCCATGTGCTGGTCATCCTGGCCGGGGGTTCAGGCTCCACCCTCCCACTTCCCTCTGCATTCACTGGCAGGACTGCTGGAGTATTGACCGCTCTGCACATCTCATCAGATGCAGATTGGAGGAAATCAATGGGGTTAGGTCACCAAGTGGAAGGCAGGGTTGGTGGCAAAGCCCCTTGTTGCAGGTCGTGCCCAGCAGGAGCCCCAGGGAAAGCAGGCTCCTCTTGGCTGGTGTGCATTTGAAGGATAAGGAGGCAGCTGCCCCTTCCAGAATGCACTTAGGGATCTCAGTCTCTTCATGGGGTGAGGAGAGGCCACTCTCAGCTGCAATCTGAGGTTTAACACAGTCTCAAAATGAAGCAGCCTCCTTCACCTTCAGGGTGAAACTGGCGGTTGGCGTCTGCCACTGCCAGCCATCTCTGCAAGTTGAAAATCCCTGGGAGGTTCCTGAGACACAAATCAATGGTGATGAAGACTAAAACTGGAGCTGTGAACGCAGAGAGGACCGGGCAGCTGAAAAGTCATCCAGGGCAGCCCAGCCAGGCAGGTGCCTGACCCCAGCTGCTCAGCACCCGGCCTGCCAAAGACTCACACCCACCCCAGCCCAGCATGAGGGACTTCAGTCCCTGAAACTCCAGAAGATGCATGTGTGCATGTGCACACACACTCATCCCATTATTATCTTGCTGCACCGGCTGAAATTTATTAGCAGCAGGAGAGTCAAGGCCCTTTCCAGAGCTTTCATGCTTTTCTACAAAGTAATCTTCCAGGGGTGCTTCTGTATTCCTTCCCTGTGCAGAAGAGCAACATCTCAGCCACCAGACCCTCTGAATGCTAATTTATTTCAGAAATCGGAGCAGTTGGCTCCAGGAGGTCCTCCTGGCAGGGAAGGGAGGGAAGAAAAGGTCATTTCTCTCTCCAACTCTCCAACTGCAGGCTCCAGCTGCCCCCACAGAGTTTGCCTGCCTTCTCAGCCCACCAGAAGGGAGCAGAGCCGGGTGTCCATGGGGACTGCAGGGGGGTTGTTGGGGGACAGTAGCCCAGCCCACACCCATAGCTCCCTCCTCCAGCCAGGCTCAGAGCCATGTTCCCAATGTTAGGCCCATCAGGACTGAAGCAGATACAAATGGCTATGCTTCCCGGGTGAGACAGCTGCGCCAGCCTCACTGGGGGCCTGGAAATTGCTTCTGTCTCAGTGGCATCCAGAGAGCCATTTCAGAGGATGCTGATAGGCCGCGTGTATCCTCCATGGAGGGGAGAGGCATGGCCCTGAGTCACGGAGGAGCACAAACAGGCTGACACTGCATAGGTCTGGGGACTATGGACTCGAGTCAAAGGCGGGTCAGCCCCCAGAGCCGCTGCTCCACCACTCAAAGGCTCCACATATCTCCCCTGGCAAGTAGAGATGCCCACTGGGCCAGCCTCAGGCCCCTCCCAGCACCAGGCCCTGCTGGGTCATGAGGCCACGGTACCCCTGGTGGGAGACACACAGAGCACACAAACAAAACAAGTAATGATGTCATTATAGGTGCCTGTGTGGGCTCTGCAGAGAAGTCACTTCTGGTGGAAGTGACTGGCTGGCGTGGGGCTGCTGGGCATCTTTAGGTTGTTGGGAGACCTAAGAAGAGGACACTGGAGTTGAGACCTAAATGACAGGGAGGCACAGCCACCAGCATGCATGAGCGAAGCAGAGCCCCCAGGAGACTGTGCATGGGCACCTGCACACACACATACACAGGCCTAGATGCCCACGTGCATACGCAAATGCACAGACACACACGGATGCACACATGCACCTACACACAGTGCGCACCTAGATGCACACATAGACACAGATACACACGGATGCACATGTATCTATACACATACAAATACATACATAGGTGTACAGCACATATACAGGTACACATCTACAAGTACGTAGATATTCACACATGCATGTACTTGCACACATACACACATGTGCATATAAACACATATACACATTTATAGATGTATGCATATGCATGTACACAGTCATACACATAGATGGGCACACACACATAAATGTACATAGGTGCATATGTGTGTATACAAACATGAATGAACACACATGCATATCTCTACACACACTGATATATGCATCCTTTTACATATACACACATATGCATGCACATACATATACATGTACACATGCATATACACATCCACAAATGCATGTATAGGTACAAATACATACATATGCATACATATTACATGTAGATACAATTGCATATATACATATTCATACACGTGCATATGCATGTATGCATGGACCATACACAGGCACACACGTGAAGGGATTTTTCTACAGAGATTTGATGTCACACCACAATTGAGGAGCTGGTTAGGCCATTTCTGTGAGGAGCTTGAAGTCCACAAGGGAGACCGTGGGAAAGAGACGGTGATGTCAGGTGGAGTGCGAGAGGTGGGCGAGAGTGAGGAACACAGGCACGGGCTGGAGCCCACAAGGATGGGCTGGGCCCATGGCTGCCCTTGCTGCCTCTGAGCATGGTGGTGTGGGCATCCTGCAGAAGCCAGGCCCTCTGTCACGAGCCAAACACCCACACCTGGCTCAGGAGCAGGCTGTGCTGGAGGAGGATCAGGGTTGGAGGAGCATCAGGGTTGGAGGAGGATCAGGGTCGGGGCAGCTGCAGCCCAGCCACTGCCTCTGCTGTTTGGGGGCCAAGCTGTGGGGTGGGGCCAGCACTTAGGAGGTTTCACCCTCTACCCAATGCCACGTGGAAAGGATGGGGGGATGCAGACCACAATTGCTGCAGGGAAACAGTAAGAAGGGCTTGGGCTCTGGAAATGTTTGAGAGGAACAGCAAACAGGACCTGTAGGTGGCATGGCATGGGGCTGGAAGAGAGAAACCCAGGGTGCCATGTAGCTCTGGTCCAGCACACTGAGTGGCTGGTATTTCCACTCAGTCCCCCTAAGAGAGGTTTGGACAGAAAGAACCTGAGAAGGATGGGAAGGGGGAAGAGAAATTAGGCTTCACCTTGCTCCCAAAACATCCCAGCTCCCAGGTATTCCTGAGCTGCCACCAAAAGACCAACCTTTCAGTGAGGCCAAGAGACAGAAGAGCCATGGGGCTGTATGGGCCTGATTCCAGTCCTCCCCCAATCCACACTGTGGAGCCCTCATGGAGCTCATGGTCAAACCAGACTCTACTGCCAGCTAAGTGGTAGTGGGCTCTGCTTGCAGTCCTGGGAAAAACACACAGGGAGGGATGAGTGGCATCTGTAACTGGGACTTCTCCACTGTTCTATAGAGAGAAGTTGGAAAATGCTTCTAGAGGAAGCACAGGGAGTGATTGTGGTTGGTGGGAATGCGTTGGGGAAGACAACAGGTAGAATGGCTGATGCCTAATCTGTCAGCAGCATCAGCAGACCTGCAGGAGCTACAGATGTTGGAAATCACCCATACAGGTGTTAAAACAGTATGCTCAAGGAGAAAAAAAAATAGTCAAAAACTTGGAATTACTTTAAAAATGCATAGACTTGAAAAAGAACATATAAATAAACATTTCAGAACTGAAAAATGTACTGACTGAAATAGAGGACTCTGTGGATAAGTTTTAAAGCAATTAGACAATTAGTAAACTGGAAAGTAGGTCCACAGAAAATACGCAGAGTGAAACCTGGAGAATCCAAAGGGCAGAAGCGAAGGAAAATAACAACAAAACAGAAGAGGAACAGGGGACCCACAGACACAGTGAGAAGGGCTGACATGAAGCAGAATTCCAGGAGAGAGAGAGTCCATAGGCAAGAGCAAAATTGAAGAAGCAACCAGTGAGAATTCCCTGTAATTTATGAAAGACATCAAGCCATGTTTTCAAGAAACCAAACAAGCCCCAAGAAGGACAAACCAAAAGAAGCCCCCATCCAGACATAAGATAGCAAAACTGAAGAAGAGAGACCATGCCATCCACCCAATGTCATTCAAGTGGCTGAGGGAGGACCTGAACCCAAAAATAAAAGGTGGTTTCATCAGAAGAATAGTGGGAAGCTCCTAAAAATCAAGGAGAAAGCTGGGGGAACAGATTCGGAGAGGGACAGCAACCAGGTGACCCCAGGAGGCTCTAGCAGTGGCCTTGGCTGTACCTAATCCCCCCAGGTATAAGAAGAGGATCCCTGACAGGGGGAGTGCAGCAGGGCCCCTCTGGCTTCTATGAGGGAAGGGCAGGTGTCTGCCTCCCTGTCGAAAGTACACCACACTTTCCAAGAGTCCCCAACAGTGGAGCATGGGCCTCTAGTAATGCAGAATTTTTGGTTTTACGCAATTGTCACCTCAGAGCCCAAGGCACCCCAGGATGGGGCTTGGCCTTGTGGGTTCAAGTGGAACCTCATGGAGTCCCCAGAAGCACTGTTCCAGCCACACTCAAGCATTGCTGTGGCTCTAACCAGCATCCCATGTCCCCCACTCACTGAGAATGTTATTTCAGCAGTCCCACTGCCCTTCTTGCAAGCTGCCTTCCAGCCCCCTCCAAGCTCAGCCCATCAATATGTCAACATCTGAACCCCACTAGGGAGACGTTACCCCTGGGATCCCCAGGCTGCACAGAAGTCAAAGGATGGGCCCAGCCTCCTGGCAGGAGGATTCCACAGCAAACAGCATGGCTCCCTCACCCACGAGCTTGGCCACAGAGGCAGGGCCATTGCCTCTTGGGTCAGCTTTGACCCAGCCATGACATCTCTCCCCATGAGACTTAGGGCTGCAAAAGGAATTTGAGACACTAGTACAAGCCAAACCTGACTCTTCTGGGCTCATGGCCAGGAAAGGGCTCAGGCAGAAGGTCCCCTGGACACCAGTGGGCAGGGTTGAGGCAGCAGTGACTCACATTGGATTCAGGTCCTCAAGCTCACGGCATAGGGGTGAGAACACATCTCTTCTGTGGCTCTGCCCACATCGCTGTCTTTGGCACCTGCTTCCCTGAGCAGCAGACGCTGTGCCTGCCTGTCCCATCCCCTTACCCTTACAATGCCTTCTGAATGCCAGCACCTGTGCTTCTTTGTCTGAGGGCTTTCTCTGGCTTTTAGAGCCACTTTGTCCTCATCCTCCCCACCTCGCATACCAGGCAACAGGCTGGAAGCACCAGGGTGTTCACACCCCAAGGGAGCAGCCCTCAGAGGCTGGTAGGACTGGTGTGGGAACACCCAGCTCCTTTGACTCCTGGTGGGATAACCCCAAGACATGAGCCACACTCCAGCGCTGTCCAGATAATCCTCCTGGATAGGCTGCCCTCCCCACCCCGTCCCATGCCCCTCTCTTCCACTAACAGGTTTTGCGTCCCCCAACAAATTACTTGCACAGTATCCTTAACTCAGGTCTTCTGGGGAAACCCTATCCAAGCACCCACTGCAGGCTGCCGATGGGACAAGCTGGGAATTGGAGTGAACATCACACCCTGAGCAAGCCAACCCCGGGGGTGGATGGTGCAAGAAGGCACCATCTCCTGAAAATGCAACTAAATCAGTCAGGGCTGAAGTCGTCAGGCGGTGGTGGACACTTAAGGGTCCAGGGGAGTCAAAGCAAAGCCCTTGGGGTTAGGAGCAAGCAGAAGCCACTGAGAAAAGAGAAGCAGTGGAGCAAACACAACAGCTCCCAGGAAGACACATAGAGGGCCAGCGGGCACATGGAGGTGCTCAGAGCCCTCAGTCATCAGGAGAATGCAGAGCAAAGCCACAATGAGACACTACTGCATACCCACTAGCATGGCTATGATTAAAAACTAGAAAATAAGTGCTGCTGAGGACACAGAGAAATCAGAACCCTCATCACTGCTGGAAGGGATATAAAATGTTGCAGCTGCTTTGGAAAGTTGTCTGGCAAATCCTCAAAAAGCTAAACATAGAGTTACCATATGACCCATCAATGCCACTCCTAGTATATAACTAAAAGAATTGAGGCTGGGCATGGTGGCTCACGCCTGTAATCCCAGCACTTTGGGAGGCCTAGGTGGGTGGATCACCTGAGGTCAGGAGTTCAAGGTCAGCCTGGCCAACATGGTGAAATCCCATCTCTACTCAAAATACAAAAATTAGCTGGCAGTGGTGATGTGTGCCTGTAATCCCAGCCACCTGGGAGGCTGTGGCAGGTGAATCACTTGAAGCTGGGAGGCGGAGGTTGCAGTGAGCCGAGATGGCACCACTGCACCCCAGCCTGGGCAATAGAAGGAGACTCTATCCAAAAAAAAAAAGAATTGAACTGGCATTCACACATCATTTATACACAAATGCTCATAGCAGCATTAGTCACAATAGTCAAACAGTGGCAGCAACCCAGGTGTCTATCACCAAATAAATGGATAAACACAATGAGGTCCATCCGTACAATAGAGTCTCATTCAGCCATGGAGCAGAATGAAGCACTGATGCATGCTACAATGTAGGCGAACCTGAAACTATCACACTAAGTGAAAGAATCAGCAGACCCAAAAGGCCACACGTTGCATGATTCCACCGTATGAAATGTCCAGATAGGCAAATCCACAGACAGAAAGGAGATGGGTGTCTGCTGGGGGATGGAGAGAGAGATGAGGGGGAGTGACTGCTTAATGATGATGGGGTTTCCATTCGGGGTGATAAGTTTTGGAACTAGATAGAGGCGACTGTTAACGACATTGTGAACGTACAGAAAACCACTGAATTGTTCACTTTAAAACGGTTACGTGTTACATGACGTAAATTTTGCCTCATAAAAGAAGTCCATCTGTATCACCAATTTAAATGCATCTTCCTGGTAGCACCTAGTAAAATTACATTGACTTTGATCTTTTTATTATTATGAAAATAAACTGCACTCAGGTGTAAAAAGAAAGCAAACTTCTGCCACACTGGATCCTCAGAGGGAGGGGGCGGTTGCAAACCCAGCGCAGGAGGATGGTGCACAAGCCATGAAGGGCAGCCGTCCGGGGCTGTCACCATGGCACTCGACACCCCTTATCAGTGTGATTCCTGTTGTTCTCATCCTTCTCCCTAAATAGCTTCTGCCCTGCTACCTGGAGGAGGGGAGCTGAGAGCTGCCACTTGAGAATGCCTACAAGGACTGACCGTATCAGTCCATTCTCACACTGCTATAAAGAAATACCTGAGACTGGGTAATTTATAAAGAAAAAGGGTTTCATTGGCTTACGGCTCTGCAGGTTGTATAGGAATCATGGCTGGGGAGGCCTCAGGAAACTTCCAACCATGGCAGAAGGCAAAGCGAAAGAGGGCACGTCAACATGGCTGGAGCAGGAGGAAGAGAAGTGGGACATGCTACACACTTTTAAACAACCAGGTCTCGTGAGAACTCACTCACTGTCAGGCGAACAGCAAGGGGGAAATACCCCCAATACATGACCCGGTCACCTCCCGCCAGGCCCCTCTTCCAACATTGGGGATTACAATTCAACACGAGATTTGGGTGGGGACACAGATCCAAACCATATCACAGACCTTATGAGCAGTACCTGCAGGTGTCTTCAGTGGGACGCCCTAGAAGGAGCCCCCAAGCTGGAGATTCTTATTCGGTGGGATTTCCAAGGACAGGGTTCCCAGGAGTGGAGTGAGAGAGGGGACCCATGTGGGGCAGGGGAGAGGCTGAACAGGCACGGCCTCAGCAGGCGGCCGGCCTCAGCAGGCGGCCAGCCTCAGCCTGGGCTCACGAGAAGCTCTGAGAGCAAATGGCACCAGCGCCCTTGCCACCGTGGGGCCAGCCCTTACGCCTCCCGTCACCCAGCCAGGCACCAGTGGGCAGTTCCCCATGGAGGGCTGCTGTGGGTTGGCAGAGCTGAGGCAGGGCCCTCCTGACCCCTCTCCTCCTCTCACCCAGTGGCCTTGAAGGCCGGGGCACAATCCCAGGGAGGTTGGCAAAATTCCCTCCTTCACCTGAAGCCAGCATCAAGCCAGCCCTGCGGGCCTCCTGGCAGCACCGCTTTGCTGACCTGCATGTGAGTGGCTGTTGCCAGCACCTTCCAGGCTGCCCAAAAGCCTCTGGAGTGCACCTGTGACAATTACAGGTTTTGCGGCGCTAATAGCAATAATAATCTTTAGAAGGCAGCCAGTGCTGGCTGCATCGGTTTCTTGTTTAGTTGTGCTTTGAGTGCAGTTAATCTTATAGCTAATATCTAAATGGAAAGAGCAGAAAGACTGCGTTCTTTCTTTTTCCCCTCTAAATAGATGTTGCCCTCACCCAGGGACATGGCTTGGCAAGAGGCATGTCTTACAGGCCCTGCTGTACCCCGGGAATGGCTGCCCTGAACAGCTCACAAGGGTCCCGATTCCTTACTGCCACTTCAGCAAATGTTCCTGCAGATTTTACGTGGTGACGGGTGCCCCCCGCGTGATAGCCGTGCAGACCCCAGCAGCCACAGAAACTAAGCCACCAAAACAATAAGGCCTAAAAGGAGGGGACCCTCAGGGCTCCTGAGCAGAAGGCTGGGCGGCAGGGGCGCTTGTTCAAGTCCTCAGGGGCAGACAGAAGGTTCCAGAGAGGTCCTCCCTGTGGCTGCCGCCTGCCCGGGCTGTGCAGGGCTCACTTGTGGTTAATGAGTCCTCATTAACATGTTGATAGGGATGCGTGCTGTGTCTACTTGGAACCCTTTCACTGTGTTGGCTGTTGCTTTTCTTGGATTAATGACGCTCAGGTTGGATCCCTTCATAAAAGATGCTGCTTCCCCTCGTTCCCCAACCCCAGCCTTTTCCTAACAGAGCAATGCCATTCTCCCAGGCAGGCCCCCCTGCAGCCTCCCACCCTCGGCCAGCCCACTGACCCCAAATACTTGCCCGGACCATGATCCAAGTGTGTCCCTGCTGGCTTCCTCTCCCCATGTGGCTCCATAGGCCTCTTCCAAGTTCCAGGTCCCTCCTGCTTTCCTCTGAGCAATGCATTGATCCTGCGGCTCCCTCTGGGCCCAGCAGCTCTTTGCTTGGGGAACCAGGAGGCAGGGGCTCCAGGGACCACTTGGCTGGGACCATGCAGAGCAAGTCCAGGGCCAAGGCACCCAGGGCCAAGTTAAAGTTTGGAGCCTGCAACGACTCAGCGCGTGTCCCAGGAGCTGGCCTCTCCAGTGAGTACTCAGTATTCTGGTGAGGAACTAGGGGCACCTGCAGCTGCCTCTGAAAGAATGTTTCCTTCCCAGGTGCTGTGGCAATTTAGGAACAAGCTCAGGTGAAAGGGCAGTAATAAGGGAAGAGGCCTGTTCCCTGGGGTAGGGTGTCTCCTCTGAAACCATTACGGACTTCCCCAGCCTGGCTCGAGTGCAAGTCCACCTCCATCACCTCCGTGTGACCTGGAATCCCTCCTCCATGTCCTTGAATCCCCTCCACCCACTCCTTGAACCCCTCCAGCTTGAACCCTCTCCATCCCCTCCCTGAGCCCCCTCCACCTTGAACCCCCTCACCTCCACCTTACACACTCAGTCCACACCTCTCACTGCTGCCCATTTGCAGGCCTCATGCCCTTACCCCCTCCCCTGAGTCCGCTCAGCTACCACATCTACTTCTGAAGCCCCCCTGGCCTCTTGATGCAGTGTATTAGTGACTGCAGAGCTAATTCTGGGTAAAAAACTCCCGCCATGTCACTGCCTGGAGAAGGTATTCATTCCTGCCTGGCGAGCCTGCAGGTGGGTCCAAGCTCTGCTGGTTAGAGATGGGCTCCACCCTCCGCTCTGCTGCAGCTGCATTCCAGGAGAGCTTCCTCCAGACCAGGCTGGGCCCAGGCCTGTTTCTCGTGTGTTCATTCTGAAGCCCAGGCTGAAGGAGCAGCAGCCGCCTGAGGCCTGCTTTTCTCCAGGCATCTGTCACTGGGAACTCAGGAACCAAGTTAGCCATGTGAGCTGTGTGTACGTCTTGTCTGCTGCCATCCCACTGGTTGACAGTCAGGCCCTGGAGCCCAGCGTCAGCAGGTAAGGGGATGTACACTCTGCCTGCAGTGGGAGAAAGCCCAGGAATCCTTGCTAGGAATCACACCAGCTTGAACCCACTTCCCAGGCTGTGCTGCCGAGCCCCCTGAGCAGCCAGACCCCCTCCTGCCTCTGAGTCTCAAACATGCTATGGACCTCCTCCAGCACAGGCCCAGCAATGTGCTGCATATGCTGGGTTGCCAATGCCTACAGTTCTGTAGCCTCTCATGGTCCTGTTTACCTGCACAACCCTTTGCACGGTCCGTGTCACATAGTAGATGCTCAACACACATTCTGTAATCTCACGCACCTGGCTTTCTCTCCATCATTCAGAAGGGCCTGGTTCACCCCAGCATACCCACCCCAACCCCCACAGCTCAACAAGGGAGTGGGCTTCCCCCACAGGCTGGGGAGGTTTTGATGTGCTGGCCCCATCCAGGTCCAAGGCAGGGACAAAGGGACCAGCTGTTCTCTGCCCTGCCCTGCCCTAGCCTCTGCAGAGACACCTCCAGCTCTGTTGCTATGTTTGCCACTCCGTTATCCCCTCTGCTTGCTCACCAATGCGAGACTTTTCTAGCGTGGGAACTGACCCACACTCTCTAACAGGGGATAAATCATCAAAACTTTGAAGTCCTGGTTAAGACCCAGGGACAGGAAGGGACCCGAGAGCCTGTGCTGGTGAGAATGTGGCTTCACTTCTCCCCTGCAGGGCCATCTGGGGGCTGGCAGGCATGGCAGGTCCATTCAGAATCCCACCCTGCCCCAGGCAGTGGGCTCTGGGAGCTGAAAGCAGGACGGGCGCTGGGTGTAGACACATTAAAGCAGACAGGTGAGATGCTGAGGGCGTTATTGACTCAGGTTGAGCATCAAAGAAACATTTGTCGAATGAATTAATGAATAATGACAAGGCATTGCTTCCATTGCACCATGCTGATGTGATCCCAAGGTGGCCACCATCCCAGTTTGCCCAGGACTGAAGGGCAACCTGGGATGCAGGACTTTCAGTGCTCAAATCAGGAAAGTCCCAGGCAAACTGGGACAAATGGGTCACCCCCCATGAACAAGGAGATCCTTCAGCCCCTTCCCGGTGACTCTGCTTGGGGTGCAGAGAGGGGCAGAGGCCAGAGCCCAGCGGCTCCTCCGCACACGCTCGCCTGGGCCCAGAGGGGTGCACCAGCCCCTGGAGGAGTCCTGCCATGGCCACCCACAAGCTGCTCGGAGGGGAGACAGCAGGACCCCTGGTGGCTGGGAGTGAGACTCAGCATCTCCAGGGCAGGGCCGGGAGCCGCCTCATCTCATCCACTCGTGGACACACCGAGGAGCTCTGCTGGCAGCAGGAAGCAGGCGCTGGTGGGCTTCTGTTTGCCGATGTCTGTCCTGAAAGGGAGGTGGGCTTGTTTCTGGGACAGCCAAAAAGCAGAGAACCGGGATTGCCTCCAACCCTATGGCTTCCACCTGGCCAGCCCCTCACTGAGTCATTGTGGCTCCTTCAGGAATCACAGACTGGGATTTCCCAGGCATCACCAGCTCAGTTGGCAGGACTGACTTTGGACAGGAAACATGTGAGCCCCTGACAGAAGCTCTGCAGCTGAGGACCCCCACGGCACACAACAGACCCCAGGAATGCACAGCTCCTAAGAGGGGATGAGAACATTCCTGGGGTTTGCAAAGCTCAGATCTAAGGCTAAACATGGTGTTCTGCTTTAAGCAAGAACCCAGGACATGTGAGTCAGAAAGGAGTGGGGAGAGAGAGGAAAGGAGGGAGGAAGAAAGGGGTCAGGAGGAGAGAGACACAGATAGAAGGAGAGAGACACAGAGAGAAAGAGGGAGAGAGGGAAAAAGGAAAAGAGAGGGAGAAAGGACTTGCTGAAACGTGAAAACAGAGATCCAACCAGAAAGAGGAGACAGGGTTGAAGGAGGAAGGAGAGAGGTAGAAAGCTGAGTGAAAGTGAGGAGACGGAAGGAAACTCCGTTCCATCCTCGTGCCCAGACGACAGGTGCTCCTTCAGAAAGCACGGTGGCTCTGGGCCTGGGGATGCCCTGGGGCTGCCCGGATGCCACAGGGGTCAGTCGCCATCCAGAGGCAGAGCTCAGCTGGTGTCGCCTCCATGGCCCAAGGTGAGCCGCACACATTTCTACACACAGAAAGGAACTGTGGAACTGGAGAGGGTGAACCCAAAGACCAATGTGGATGACCGAAGGCCCAGGCACAGTGGAGACGCCCTGACGAAGAGCACCCGGGGGTGAGGGCACTGCCCTGCCAGCCCCTAAGATGTTATAAAGACACGCTAAAGACACTGGCAGCAGGCGACACTGGACTGGCAGAGAGACCCATGGGACAGAACAGAGCCAGGGCAGCCCCATGCACTGATGTGAGCTTGGTCATGACCAAGTTCACGCTGCAGGCGGCATCACGGGAAACAGTGCTTGGACTCAGGTTATCTATACTCTAAAATAAAATGTGATACCCCCCACAAATTTAAAATTTTTTCAAAGAAATGATTTATGATCTCGTGGTCCATAAGAAGGTCTTTTTTAAAAATCACACAAGCCATAAAAGAAATAATTGAGAAAATGTAACTGCTTAAAATTTTTTAAAACTTATTCAAGGCCAGGTGGGGTGGCTCACACTTGCAATCCCAGCACTTTGGGAGGCTGAGGCAGGTGGATCATCTGAGGTCAGGAGTTCGAGACCAGTCTGGCCAACATGATGAAACCCTGTCTCTACTAAAAAAGAAAAAAAAATACAAAAATTAGCTGGGTGTGGTGATGGGCACCTGTAATCCCAGCTACTTGGGAGGCTGAGGCAGGAGAATCACTTGAACCCGGGGAGGCGGAGGCTGCAGTGAGTGAAGATTGCGCCACTGCGCTCCAGCCTGAGCAACTGAACACGACTCCATCTCGAACCAAAAAACAAAATAAAACAACAACAACAGCAACAAAAGGCTGGGCATGGTGGCTCACGCCTGTAAACCAACAGAGCAAGACTCTGTCTCAAAAAAAAAAATACAAAACAAACAGAAAATGGAAAAATAAGTCAGAAATCCAGAGGTGCTTGTGGCACGCATAACTGATAAAGTTTGTATTCAGAATGCATTTAGGACTCATAAAAAAAATCAATGTTAAAAAACACACGAGACAATCAGAAAATAAACAAAAGACCAAAAAAAGGCATTTCATACAAGGAAATGTGTATAGCCGATGAAAATGTGGAGCTGTATTCAACCTCATTAGCAACCAGAGATATGGACATTGAAGCCGCAATGAGAAACCATTGCATAGGCATCCAATACTCAAAGCATCTTTGATAGGGTACATGGGTTAATATCTGGTATTGGCCAGGACATGGGTCCAGGATCGATCAGACACAGTTGGTGGACTTGTCACCACTGCAGCCACTTTGGAAACAGTTTGGCCTCATCTCACAAAGCTGAAAATGTGCCTCCCTAAGACCCGACAACTGTCCTTCTTGGCAAATGTTCTAGAAGAAGTCTTGCCCATGTGCACCAGGACACATGGACATTCACAGCAATGATGCTCAAACTGCTTAAAATCACATCCACCACCCGGAGAACCGAGGGTTGCTGTGCATTCAGATGCTGGAATTCCACACAGCACTGAAAAAGTGGGCCACAGCCACACATCTGCACATTTGCCCATCTCAGAAATGACACAGAGTCAAAAAAAAAAGCAAAATGCAGAAGAATTACACACCAGAATTCCATCCAAATAAAGCTCAGAAATATATAGCTGAACCACCTGTGATTTAAAGTCAGAAACAGCAGATAAAACTGTAATAGCAAAGAATAGAAAACACTCAGGATGCTGTTCCCATTTGGAGGAACGGGGAGAAGGCAGGGAATGAAACTGGGAGGCGGGCAGGACCCAGAAGGCCATGCCAGCCATCTGTGCCTCCGGTCGGTGGTGGACACAGGACACACTTTGCTTATTCATTATTTATACGTAAATGTCTCTGCATATTTCATCATGCTCGGAGAGAACACAAATGAAGGCAAGAAGCTAACACAACGGGACAGAGGGGCCAAGGGAGGAGAGGCCAGGTGGGCTCCGGCTAGGGAAGGCTTGTTCTCGACACCCCCCAGCCAGCTGTTGGTGGCTGTGCCTTCCCCCCCACCACCCCCACCGTCTTCTGATGCTCTGTCCTCATCCCACGGAAGTGACTGGTCTCAGTCTGACACCCGGCATGTGAGCATCCCCAGGCTGTGAGGGGCGAAGTGCACCTGTGGTCCCTGCCTGGGGGCTCATTAAAAACCCATGTGGACTGCACTGCGCTGTGCTGACCCGAGCTGGTCTGGGATGTGTGGACACAGCAGGTGGTTGGAAACATCCATTGTGCCACTGGCTGGCGGAGGACGCCACATGGCTGAGCCACCCCGAGGGGACCTGGCTTCCCCCTTCCTTGTCCAGTTGCCTCTTCCTTCCCTCTGGTCCTCACTCCGACTTAACCCACAGCTTTGGATGGGGTCCCTGCTGCCCCGGTGGACCCAGTGGGCAAGGAAGGGTAAGCCCCAGGATCCTCAGAAAAGCAAACCCTCTCTCCACAGTGCCCCTCGCTGCCCCACATTTCCCCAGGTGGGTGGGGCCACACAGGGGCAGCCAGGTCCCTTTCAGTGCCTCCCTCCACCTGCCCCAGGAGGGACACCCTAGAACCCCAGTCAGCACCTACCAATGCACAAGCCAGGGCAGCTAACCTCTGCCCAGAGGTAGGAGGATGCCCTTGGGCCAATTCTTCCCCCCTTGCCCTTCTGGGCAGATTGTCCTGATGGCCTTTCCAGGGTCTGGGGGTGGATCCTGAGAGCCTGAGCCATCAGTCCCGCCTGGGGGAATCAGTCAGCCTCCAGTGGGCTCCACCTCCTTCCCTGCCCCTCCCCAAGGTGTGGGACCCTGTGCCTCAAGCTCTGCCTTCCAGCCATCTAGGCTGAGCCCCCAGATGACACCCCAGAGCCTCCATAGAGCCCCGAGGCTGCAGTTAATAGTTGGTTAAGAATAAAATGTGATAAGAATTAATGGAATATTTTAAATTTGCAATTAAATTTGAGATCTAATTAAAGAAAAAAGAAATGCCACTGGATCTGACGTACTCAGGTCATACCTGCTGGGTCTCCCCAAGAGACCTTCCTCCCTCCCACGACCCCAACAAAGGGGCTCCTTGTCTTCCTGTTCCAAGACATTCATGTGGCCTCTCATATCAATATCACTACACGGGGATAGTCCCCTCTCTCAGCGAGAGACCCCCACAACCCTCGAAAACAGTGGGGGAAACTGGGGGTCTCAGCCCCAGCACAACCTCCACCCCCAGAATCTGTGCATGGCCTCTGACCTTTGAATCTCAGCCCCCACGACCTCCTCCTCCAAGCACTCTGCGTAAGCCAGCAGCTCAGGTACCCCCAGATCTCACAGGAAACCTCACAGAGCACACAGGGCCCCGGACAGCACTCACGCCTCCCTCAGCCACTGTCCTGGACCCCACCAAGCTACACTAGCAGCCCTGTCCATCGTCCCCTCTGTGCCCTGTGTCTTACAGTGTTTGGCGTCCTGTTTTCTTGCTGGATCTAGGAGCCAAGCTACCTCACACACATCATGGGGTGGGTTTGGACTGAGGTGGGGCCACTGGGCTGTATGGAGCCTGCAAAGTTGGGCTCTGGTGCGGAAGTCCGCCGGCACCCGCTCTGCCGTCCAGCCTGGAGGCCAAAAGGAGAGGAGCTGGCCTGGGGCCCAGGAGCTGGAGTTTCCAGTCCAGTGGGATGACAGGGATGACAGGGAGGATGCGGTTCAGTGGGAGAGGCTGGGCCCACCTGGAGAGCCCTGCTGTGCTCTGCTGTAGGGCACGTGAGAGGGACCACAGACTCAAACGGACTCACAGGGCTTTGGGCTTCTTAGCAGCCTGGAGAGGAGGGAGAGAAGGAGCAGAAGGAGGGGATGGGAGGCCTCATGGAGTTCCTCAGGCCCTAGGGCCACCCTCAGACCGAGGCCACACCGTCCCCATCTCCAGCTGGCTGCTGTAAAGGGGCTTTCTTCTCCCAACACCTAACCAGTTTCCTCTTCCTCCAACTTTGCTCCTGAGGTCTCTGGGTCGTGAGACCCTCAAATTTGAATCCTCCCTGATTACCCGCAGCCCCACACAGGCACATACGCACAAGTGCACATAAACACACACACATGTGCACACAAACATGAACACACACAATGCAATTGCACACACACATGCACATGCACATACATGCACACATGCACATCCACACATGCACACACACGTGCACACATGCACACGCACATGCACACACGCACACACGTGCACACACACGCACACGTGCACACGCACACATGCACACACATGCACATGTGCACATTCACATGCACAAGGACATGCACACTCACATGCACACATACACACATGCACACACATGCACACATGCACATTCACACACATGCACACACTAACATGCACACATGCACACACTAACATGCACACATGCACATGTAACTCCAGGGCTGCCCCCTACATGCAGCTTTGCTTGTCCAGCTTCCCCCAGGTCCAGGTTCCCAAAACCCTCCCCTGACCACAAAGTTTCCAGGCTGGCCCTGGGTTTGGCCCCACAATGGAGGCAGAGCCAGACACCACCTCAGAGACGTCTCAGTCCACCATCTGCTGTCAGACCAGGTCAGAAAGGCCCAAAGAGGCCACATGGTGCCAAGGTCACCTGGCCTGCCTGAGGGAGCTGGGTCCAGGCTCAGCCCTCCAATTCCTGGGGTCTCTTCCCAGACCCCAGGAGGCCTGATGGGCGGAGGTTCTAGGGGCCTGAACTGTGAATGTGGGACGTGGAGCTGGGCCAGGTGAATGTGGGACGCAGAGCTGGGCCAGGGTTACAGAGCACAGGCTGCAGGAAGGGACCAGGCAATCCTGGAAGGAGGAAGAGCCCATAGCTGTCCAACCTGCTTCCCATAGTGCCCTAAGCAGGTGTCAGTCAGCTGGGACAGGCCATCTCGAATTGGCAACCACTCCACTCAAATATATGATTTTAAGTGAGCCCCACTCTGCAACTCCGGCCAACATGGCTATCCGCATTTGTTTGCCTAGCTCAGGAGGGGAAAAAAATATCAAGAGGCAGGTACTTCAAGTGAAAATGTATCCAACTCCCAGCAAAAGGTTGTGCTGCGGGCCCACGGCCAGGTGGTATTCTTGGATTGGACCTCTTCCCTTGCCCTAAATTTAACCAGCTGGAAATCTTTTTTTAAGCTGCATCCTACTCAACCTTTTGAAATAAAGATTTGCCTTTAGTGGGAAATCTGCATTCCATTGTGGCTTTTTGTTGTTGTTGTTGTTATTATACTTTAAGTTCTAGGGTACATGTGCACAATGTGCAGGTTTGTTACATATGTATACATGTGCCATGTTGGTGTGCTGCACGCATTAACTCGTCATTTACATTAGGTATATCTCCTAATGCTATCCCACCCCTCTCCCCCCACCCCACAACAGGCCCCAGTGTGTGATGTTCCCCTTCCTGTGTCCAAGTGTTCTCACTCTTCAATTCCCACCTATGGGTGAGAACATGTGTTTGGTTTTTTTGTCCTTGTGATAGTTTGCTGAGAATGATGGTTTCCAGCTTCATCCATGTCCCTACAAAGGACATGAACTCATCATTTCTTATGGCTGCATAGTATTCCATGGTGTATATGTGCCACATTTTCTTAATCCAGTCTATCATTGATGGACATTTGGGTTGGTTCCAAGTCTTTGTTATTGTGAATAGTGCTGCAATAAACATACGTGTGCATGTGTCTTTATAGCAGCATGACTTATAATCCTTTGGGTATATACCCAGTAATGGGATGGCTGGGTCAAATGGTATTTCCAGTTCTAGATCCTTGAGGAATCGCCACACTGTCTTCCACAATGGTTGAACTAGTTTACAGTCCCAGCAACAGTATAAAAGTGTTCCTATTTCTCCACAACCTCTCCAGCACCTGTTGTTTCCTGACTTTTTAATGATCACCATTCTAACTGGTGTGAGATAGTATCTCACTGTGGTTTTGATTTGCATTTCTCTGATGGCCACTGATGATGAGCATTTTTTCATGTGTCTCTTGACTGCATAAATGTCTTCTTTTGAGAAGTGTCTGTTCATATCCTTCACCCACTTGTTGATGGGGTTGTTTGTTTTTTTCTTCTAAATTTCTTTGAGTTCTTTGTAGATTCTGGATATTAGCCCTTTGTCAGATGACTAGATTGCAAAAATTTTCTCCCATTTTGTAGGTTGCCTGTTCACTCTGATGGTAGTTTCCTTTGCTGTGCAGAAGCTCTTTAGTTTCATTAGATCCCATTTGTCAATTTTGGCCTTTGTTGCCATTGCTTTTGGTGTTTTAGACATGAAGTACTTGCCCATGCCTATGACCTGAATGGTATTGCCTAAGTTTTCTTCTAGAGTTTTTATGGTTTTAGTCCTAACATTTAAGTCTTTAATCCATCTTCAATTAATTTTTGTATAAGGTGTAAGGAAGGGAACTCAATAGATGCAGAAAAGGCCTTTGACAAAATTCAACAGCCCTTCATGCTAAAAACTCTCAATAAATTAGGTATTGATGGGATGTATCTCAAAATAATAAGAGCTATTTATGACAAACCCACAGCCAATATCATACTGAATGGGCAAAAACTGGAAGCATTCTCTTTGAAAACTGGCACAAGACAGGGATGCCCTCTCTCACCACTCCTATTCAACATAGTGTTGGAAGTTCTGGCCAGGGCAATCAGGCAGGAGAAAGAAATAAAGTGTATTCAATTAGGAAAAGAGGAAGTCAAATTGTCCCTGTTTGCAGATGACATGATTGTATATCTAGAAAACCCCATTGTCTCAGCCCAAAATCTCCTTAAGCTGATAAACAACTTCAGCAAAGTCTCAGGATACAAAATCAATGTGCAAAAATCACAAGCATTCTTATACACCAATAATAGACAGAGAGGCAAATCATGAGTGAACTCCCATTCACAATTGCTTCAAAGAGAATAAAATACCTAGGAATCCAACTTACAAGGGATGTGAAGGACTGCTTCAAGGAGAACTACAAACCACTGGTCAATGAAATAAAAGAGGATACAAACAAATGGAAGAACATTCCATGCTCATGGATAAGAAGAATCAATATCGTGAAAATGGCCATACTGGCCAAGGTAATTTATAGTTTCAATGCCATCCCCATCAAGCTACCAATGACTTTCTTCACAGAATTGGAAAAAACTACTTTGGAGTTCATATGGAACCAAAAAAAGAGCCCGCATTGCCAAGTCAATCCTAAGCCAAAAGAACAAAGCTGGAGGCATCACACTACCTGACTTCAAACTATACTACAAGGCTACAGTAACCAAAACAGCATGGTACTGGTACCAAAACAGAGATATAGACCAATGGAACAGAACACAGCCCTCAGAAATAATGCCACTCATCTACAACTATCTGATCTTTGACAAACCTGACAAAAATAAGAAATGGGGAAAGAATTCCCTATTTAACAAATGGTGCTGGGAAAACTGGCTGGCCATACGTAGAAAGTGGAAATCTGCATTCCATTGTGGAGAAAGAGACTGCACTCTTGGCTCAGCCTGGCTCCTCCTGGCACGTGGCTTCCTGGTTTTGGCTGCAAACCCAGGAAAGCTCATATGTGCAGGGGTGGAGGCCCCTGACTGACCAGGCCGCTGTCCCTGGGCCAAGGGGACATTCTGAGATGGGCACAGAGGCTTTCTTAGGGATAGCAGAAAATTAAAAGCAACAGCAATGAAAAGACACCCTGCCAAGAAAATAAATAAGACATTGTTCAATTTTTGCTCACGAACATGCCCCACGCATGGGAGCTGTGTGCGGCCCATGGTCAGGGAGAAACACCCACACACACTGGCTGGGTTCAAATCTCGCCCTACCCCTCCTAGCTCATGAAACATCTCTGTGTCACAGTTTTCCCATCTGTAAATCAAGGGTGAGGACAGCACCTGCCTCCCAGGGGCTGCTACACAGATTGAGTTAATAGAGGTACAGCCCATTGGTAAGAGCACAGGTGGGGCCAAAAAATAAATGATAGATAAAATGTGTTCTCTTCTGGAAATGACTTGCTACCGAATCACGCAGGAGGAAGAGTCGGAAGTGGGGAGAAACCTTTAGTCCATGTTCAATTCTGCAGCCTCTGGTGTGAGGCCAGTGCTATGCAGGGGCTGCAGAAACAAGGACATGGCCTTCACCAGCGTGGAGAGATGAGGCAGATGTGGCGGTGGCCCCAAAATAGGAGATGTCAGGGCAGACCTGGCAGTTGGGGATGTCTTTAGGGACAAAAGGGGACATGAGCCAACCCCAAGGGAACTGGGCAGGCAGAAAGGGCGGGACCCAGCGTGGGAACAGCTCCCATCCTCCTGCAGACACACTAGGATGTCAGACGATGATGGAGCCTGTGTTCTGGGCACCTGGTCCAGATGGAGGCAATGTAGGTTGGTAGAGGCCAGGAGAGGAGATGGGCACTGTTTCAGGACCCTATGTATGTAGACAATTTGATTTTCAAATGTACCACAGAAGTGGTGGCTGGGTCTGTGCGAGGTAATGAGGACCCGATGGAGACTTTGAATGATGGTGGAGGGGACCAGAGAAGACCATCCATTGGCTGAGTCCCAGAGCAACTGGGGCATCCGGTCCCTTGTCCCTTGTACAGGAGAGACGGTTGGGCAGCATGCAAAGGAAGGCACCCTATGGGGACAGCCCTGAGGGCCCCAGCCAACCCTAGACACTGGAGAGGGACATGGGAAACTGGGAGGAAGTCAGTCCAGGCACAGGGCCCTGTAAGCTGTGAGCTCCAAGGACAGGACTGCCCAGGGTAGAATCAGAGCATGGCCACCTCTGCACAGCAGATACTGTCCAGGAGGGCACGGGGGAGCCTGGGCAGGGTGAGGGGTGCACATGTGGAAAATGTGCCCAGCCGTACCTCTGTGGCACAGCTATCTGCGCACATGTGCATGTGTGTGTGCATGTGTGCAAGTGTGTGCATGAGTGTGTGCATGTGTGTGCATGTGTCTGAGTTCATGTGCATGTGTGCCTATGGGTATGAGTGCACATGCATGTGTGTGCCTGTGTCTGAGTGCACATACATGTGTACATGTGTCTGAGTGCACGTTCATGTGTGCCTGTGTCTGAATGCACATGTATGCACATATGCCCAAGACCAGGGAGAGCAGATCCTGCAGGCCAGCTGTAAAGAGGGAATGAGGAGTCCTGGACTACAGCAGATCACAGGAACCCCAAATCAGGGACTCATTCTCTTCATTATAACCTCGGGAGAAGAATTACAGAAAGTTATGCGAATTGCAATCACTTCCTATGTGTGCCCAAGGTGTATGCACTTGACCATACATATGTTACACCCTGATGAAAATGTTCATTAGGATAGAATATTTGCATAATTACATGTCAAGCTGTACACTATTTTGGTAGGAAGGTAGGGGGCTTCATGAGATGACCTCTCAGAGTTCTCAGGTTTCTTAAGGGCTATGAGGGGGTGGAATAATGGCCCCAGAGATGGCCACATCCTCATCTCCAGAACTTAACCCCTGCTTCTGTGAACCCTACTCTCTGTGAACTCATTACCTTGCATGGCAGAAGTCATGGGAATCAGTTAAAGATCTGGAGATGAGAGATTATCTGGGTGGGCGGATGCGATCCCAACGTCCTTAGAAGTGGAAGACGGAGGCAGGAGGGGTCAGGATGATGTGATGGATGGAGCTCATGGAGGGCACAAGCCAGGGAGTGTCACAGCCTCGAGAAGCTGGGAAAGCCAAGGAAGCAGATTTTCTGCCCTTTGAGCCTCCACAGGGGAACACAGCCCTGCTGATGCCTTCATTTTAGCTAAGTCTAACCTCCAGACTGTAAGATAACAAATTTGTAGCCAGGCACAGTGGCTCATGCCTGTAATCTCAGCACTTTGGGAGACTGAGGCAGGAGGATCACTCGAGCCCAGGAGTTCAAGACCAGCCTGGGCAACGAAGTGAGAACCTGTCTCTACAAAACTTTTTTTTTTCTGAGACAGAGTCTCGCTCTGTCACCCAGGCTGGAGTGCAGTGGTGCAATCTCGGCTCACTGCAAGCTCCACCTCCCGGGATCATGCCATTCTCCCGCCTCAGCCTCCTGAGTAGCTGGGACTACAGGCGCCTGCCACCACTCCTGGCTAATTTTTTTTTTTTTTTTGTATTTTTTAGTAGAGACAGGGTTTCACTGTGTTAGCCAGGATGGTCTCGATCCCCTGACCTCGTGATCTGCCCGACTCAGCCTCCCAAAGTGCTGGGATTACAGGCGTGAGCCACCATGCCCAGCCTACAAAACATTTTTTTTAAATAAAGATAATAAATTTGTGTTACTTTAAGCCACTTAATGTGTAGTAATTTGTTAGGGTAGTAACAGGTAACTAATACAGACTGTGACTCTCTGAGCACTGGGAGTCTCTCTCCACCCTGCCACCGTCCTTCCCAGGAGCTTCCTTTCTTCTGTCCAATCTCAGGACCTGCTCCCTCAACAGACAGGAACTAAGGTGCACCATCCGGAGGCCGCACACCATGAGTGTCTTAAGGGACAACACACCAGCAGAGATGCACGCATGCCGTGGAGGCAGCAGAGGTACCCTGAGGATGGGAAGATGCATAGCCACTCAGGGCGTGCATGGCCACACACTGTAGCAATTCCTACACCCAGGATGCAGGCGGCTGGCCTGTGGGCTCTCACAAACACACACACACACACAAGCACAGGTGTGCACATGTGCAGGCGCCAGTTCCCTCCACCCAGCCCATCCCTGCTGGTAGCCAGAGTGCACACCTGGACACCCAAGGAAGGGGGCGCTGCATGTGACCTTTCCACCCTGGAGTCAGGTGCCGGCACCTCCCCAGATTCCCTCAGCCCCTCCCCAGTCACCACTTGGAACTTGCAGGCCCTGCTTGGAGGGCCATTCATCAGCCTGGTTTCTGAGAAGAGCTTTCGTGCCGTGGGCCTGTGTGGGCACCTGCACCCATGTGGACCTTCTGTAACCGGGAGGCTGTGCCACGTCTGTGGGTAGTTCGGTGCACACATGCTGGATGGGCACATGCATGTGGGCGTGTGCATGTGGGCATACAGTGGCACACATGTGCACGTGTGACAGGGGCTGACAGGTCCTAGGCCTGAAGCCGTGTGGAATCTCGGAATCCTGAGGCCTCCTCTCAAGCACTTCTGTCTTCCCCTACTGAGGTCCCTGAGTCACCGTGATAGTTGCTGCCTGGCCTCTGAGTTGCCAGCCCAGCCCTGCCCTGCCCTGCCCTGCCCTGCTCCCCTGGGGGGTGGGAAGTTCCCTCTGGAAGCCCCTGTCACAGCTGCACCTGAAAGGCCCAGCTCCCAGCACAGGCCCTGAGGGACAGCAGTGAGGACCAAGGCCAAGGAAGCTCCCATTTCCATGACAACAGCAGGCAGAGGTCATAGGACCTGCCAGAATCTGGGAGGGGCAAGGAAAGACCCCCCAGAGAGAGCCTCAGCAAGAACGCAGCCCCACTGGCACCTTGGTCTCAGGCTTCTGCCCTCTGCGACCCTGAGGGACCACATTCCTGTTGCTTCCAGCCACCCCGTGTGGGGTCTTTTGTTACCGCAGTCACAGGAAATTCACATGGCCCCTACTGGGGTTTGGGCCCATCAGCCAAGATCCGCGTACAAACCGGCCCCCCAGAAACCACATGGATAGGGAAGGCCCCAAATCACAGCCAGGATGCAACTCACCCACAGGGGCCACACGCCTGGCCCCGCTGTTGTCCTAGGCAGGATGCTCTGTCATTCTGGTTCAAGAACGTGTTTGCTCCCTGCAGGAGCTGTACAAACACTTCCTCTCCCAGTTCGGAAGATCTTTCTGCGTATCCGATTCTCAAGTTCAGAGAATGATGGAAACAAGAAACAGCCCCAAGCCTGAAATGGCAGCACTGGAGCCAGCCCTCTTCCCTGGAGAGGAGGTCAGGTCGGGCTGCAGGAGCCTGGGCAGAGGCTTGGGCCGCACGGCAGCCCCACCCCTGAGGGTGAAGAGCAAGGCAGGAGGAAGAGGGCAGGAGCTGGGCTCTGCATGGTCACTGCAGGCTGACTCTCACCTGCTTTAGCAGGGTCAAAAATATGACCAGGTATTTGGGAATGAGAGCTGGCCAGGAATGGGAAAGCTCCTCCAAGGGGGACCAGAGGTGCCTGGAAGCATGTTTTTCTAGA
Organism: Pongo pygmaeus; assembly: GCF_028885625.2. Taxonomy (NCBI): domain Eukaryota; kingdom Metazoa; phylum Chordata; class Mammalia; order Primates; family Hominidae; genus Pongo; species Pongo pygmaeus. Next base: position 42,979,551 of record NC_072392.2, read on the forward strand.
GTGTGTGTGCTCGCTCTCTCTCTGGCTCTCTCTAGCTGTCTTGCTACCTATCTCCCTCTGACACGGAAGGGAAGTGCTGGGAAGCGGAAGACATGGTCCCTTTAAATGACACGGAAGGGAGGAAGGGAAGTGCTGGGTAGAGGGGGGCACAATCCCTGGCTAGGGCCCCACCCCCACGGGCCTAGGGGAAGGTGCCCAAATGTTGCATTTTCCAAAACCACCCTGGCCCGCCATGCCCCCATCCCGGGCCTATAAAAACCCAAGACCCTAGCGGGCAGACACACAGAATCTGCTGGAGAGCGGGTGGAACACATGGGCAGAAGACGACAAGCGGCCAAGCGGCCGGGATATGGAGAGGACGTGGAGAGGACGTGGAGAGGATGTGGAGGGGAGCATGTCGGCAGCCCAACTACACAGGAAAACCATCTCCCTTCTGGCTCCCCCATCTGCTGAGAGCTACTCAGTAAAACTTTGCACTCATTCTCCAAGCCCATGTGAGATCCGATTCTTCTGGTCCACCTAGGCAAGAAACCCTGGGATACAGAAATCCCTCTGTCCTTGTGATAAGGAAGGGGGTCTAATTGAGCTGGTTAACACAAGCTGCCTACAGATGGCTAAACTAAAAGAGCACCCCGTAACACACATCCACTAGGGCTTCAGGAGCTGTAAACACTCACCCCTAGACACGGCCGTGGGGTCAGAGCCCCACAGCCTGCCCGTCTTATGCTCCCCCAAAAGTTTGAGCAGCCAGGCACTGAAGAAGCCAGCCACACTCCCTGTCGCACGCCCTGTGAGGAGGACAAGGGAACTTTTCCCATTTAACCTCTCCCACCCTTTCCTTCTCCCTGCACCCCTTCCCTCTGCCTCCTTATGTCCCCACAATCCTCCCTGCCATCATCAGGGTTGCAAAGGGACAGTCCCCTTGGCATGGAAGGAACCAGCAATGACAGTCATGTGGCTCTAGGCAGCACCTTCAGCTCCAGAGGCCCAGGTGCTTCCCCCTGGCCACGGTGAAGAGGATGGAGATGAGGAAGGTCCCTTCTGAAGTCAGAACAGAACAGTCCCTGAAGTTCCTGGTAAAACCCCCATCGAGGCCAGACACGGTGGCTCACGCCTATAATCCCAGCACTTTGCAAGGCCGAGCCGGGGGGATCATGAGGTCAGGAGTTCAAGATCAGCCTGACCAATATGGTGAAACCCCGTCTCTACTAAAAATACAAAACTTATCTGGGCATGGTGGCGGGCACCTGTAATCCCACCTACCCGGGAGGCTGAAGCAGGAGAATCGCTTGAACCCGGAGAATCGCTTGAACCTGGGAGGCGGAGGTTGCAGTGAGCCAAGATCGCACCACTGCACTCCAGCCTAGGTGACACAGCGAGACTGTCTCACACAAAAACAAAAACAAAAACCCACGGCCCAAGTCGTTTTCCCCAAAAGTGTTAGTCTGGGGTTTGTCTATTTACAGATCCTCAGCATCACAGAAAGGATGGGGGCAGCCATTCATTATAACTCATAGAAGCCAGGGACCAATTAGAATGGGTTTTCTATTTCAGGGCATGCCAGAAAAGCTACCGGGACCTGGAGCAGCCATTGCAGGAGCAGATGGGGGTGGGTAAAATTGTGGTTGGGAAAAATCCTATAAAGGAGGAAACATTTCAAGAAAAGATATTAAAATAGAAAGCAATGATCCATTGTTAAACACTTCACATTTGTTTTCCCAAAGGTCCCTGCAACTTGCTTCTGGAAGAATAAGTGTAAAACTTTGGGAATGTAATTTTAATTGTCTATTTCACACCCATGTGGCCTGCTCCCTCCCCGCCCCCACACAGGAGCTGGGCCATCTGCATCAAGACCCTCTTCCTCCAGTTCCAGTGGTGGCAGTCATCATGGAGTGACCGGAGACACAGCAAGCAGGCAGCAGCCCCGTGCACACGGGGAGCTGTCTGGCCTTCGCAGGGTTTTTATTGTATTATTTAACACCCAAGCCTTTCAGTGTGTGCCTGCTGCACAGTTTATGTTCCCAGCAGAGGGACAATAACTGAAGGAATATTTGCAAAAAGCTGAGTTAAGTAAATCTTTTATGCCCATTAATGTAATGTCTCAGGAATGATGTGTTGGGGCAGATGGGCAGGGGAGCCAGTGCTGCAAATGTGCTGAGGGTGACAGGGGTTCTTGTGAGCCTCAGCCAAGCTCTGCTGACTCTCAGCCCATCTTTGAGGACACCTAGTCAGAGAGGGTGGAGGGGGTGTGTGGCAGGCCTCCTCCAGGAGGGAGCCACACACCCCCTCCACCCTCTCTGACTTGGCTTGGCTCCAGCAGAGTTGAAATAAGCACACCTGAAGCCCTGATGTCACTACTTAAAAAGACAAAACTTCCCATGAGCACGCGCCCTTGGCTCAGTTAATGTGCTTCTCAAAGTAGGGTACCCAGGGCATCAGCTGGTTAGAACCTCAAATTCTCAAGCCATGCCCAGACCCACGGGATGAGACTCTGTGGGGGTGAGACTCACGAGCTGTGTTACACAAGCGTTCCAGAGGATTCCGTATGGTCGAGCGCAGACTCACTGTCCTGGGCCACCAGCTGTCCAGCTCCCATGTCCCTGTCCAGGAAGGCCCTTCCACCTTTCCTGGTGAAGCCACCCTGCTGACCACACCCATGGGCTGTGTCCATCTCTTAGGTTCTAAGTATTTGACAAATTACATGATGACCCAGCTAGGGGGGGTCAACTGTTCCCCATGCAGCATCTACAACCAGAAGATGAAGGCGGGGATTTACGTTCCAGCCCTGAACCCACCCACTCGCACCCCAACCTGCCCACTCTCACCTCAGACCCGCCCAATGTCACCCTGGACCCGCCCACTGTCACCCTGGACCCACCCACTCATACCTCAGACTCACCCACTCTCACCCTGGACCCGCCCACTCTCACCTCAGACCCACCCACTGAAACCCTGGACCTGCCCACTCTCACCCTGGACCTGCCCACTGTTACCTCAGACCCACCCACTCTCACCTCAGACCCGCCCACTCTCACCCTGGACCCACCCACTCTCACCTCAGACCCACACCCTCACCCCAAACCTTGGTTCAGTTAATGTGCAAGGTGAGAGTGTGACTGTCATGGTCACCATGGACCTGCCCACATTCATGCTGGATCCACTCATTCCCACCCTGGACATGCCCGCTCTCACCCCAGACCTGTCCACTGTCACCATCACCCTGGACCCACCCACATTCATGCTGGACCTGCCCACTCTTACCCCAGACCCACACTCTCACCCCAACCAGCCCACCGTCATGGTCACCCTGGACCTGGCCACATTCATGCTAGACCCACCTACTCCCACCCTGGACACGCCCACTCTCACCCTGGACCAGTCCACATTCACATGGGGCATCCTGCCTGGAGGGGACTGAGTCACTCAGGATGCATGGAAGCTGGGGGTGCTGGTAGCTGTCTTGGTCTATTTCACAGGCTTGGCTTGGGGGACCCAACTGCACCCCCACAGAGGGCCTGGAACAGGTTCTTCCAGCCTCACAGACAGGTGGCATCCAGTCCAGGGACTGTAGCCCTGACAAGGAGCCCCACCTGCCCAGGGACCCCCAGCAGACAGCATCTCCTGGACTTCCTCCCCCACCGCAGGCCCTGGGATGGGGCGTCCGAGGGAGGGATCTTTCTCTAAAGTCAGGCAGTTCCTGAAAACGACAAGGCAGCATGTCCCCTCCCACAATCAGGCTCAGAGTGGAAGATCGGCATGCGGGGTCTGCTGCCCAGGGACAACAGGGAGCCGTAGAAATGACATGCCCCACCCCCCACCCTTCCCTGACGCCTTGCTCTGGAAGGTTCTTCCTCCCAGCCAAAGTCTCCTCTCCTCCGGAAAAAGGGGTGCAGACACCCTGCCTTGCTTCAGGGGGCCTAGAGAGAGGGGACAGGGCCTGGGGAGGGAGGGACAGGATGAAGGGGAATGTAGGATGGGGGAGCCGGAGCCAGTGTTGGGAAGGGCTCAGGGAGGGACAGGAGGTGGAGGCAGGGGTGGAGGACTGGGTACTCCCGTCTGAATGTGTGTGCCGCCTCCAAAGTTCACTTGCAAACAGTCTCCAATAGAGCTGAGGCCTTTAGGAGGTGATGAGGCCCTGAGGGCTCCTCCCTCGTGCCTGTGCCGGGATTAAGGCCACACAAGAGAGGCTTCACACAGCACTGGACACTTTGTGCCCTTCACTTCCCACCATCGGAGAACAGAGCAAGAGGCACCATCCGGGAGCAGAGAGCAGCCCTCACCAGACACCCAGCCTGCCAGCACCTTGATCTTGGAATTCCAGCCTCCAGAACTACAAGAAAATAAACGTCTTTTCTCATAAATTATCCAGTCTCAGATATCTTGTTCTATAGCCCAAAAGGACACAGGCATGAAGGAGCGGAGGGGCACAGGTAGGAGGATGGCAAAGAGGAGGGATGCAGATGGGAGGATGGCAGAGGGGAGGGATGCAAGTGGGAGGGTGGGGGAGGGGTGCAGGTGAGAGGGTGGGGGAAGGGGAGGGGCACAGATGGGAGGGTGGGGGAGAGGAGGGGTGCAGGTGGGAGGATGGTGGAGGGGAGGGGTGCAAGTGGGAGGGTGGGAGAGGGGTGCAGGTGAGAGGGTGGGGAAGGGGAGGGGCACAGGTGGGAGGGTGGGGAGGGGCACAGGTGGGAGGGTGGGGGAGGGGCACAGGTCGGAGGGTGGGGGAGGGGCACAGGTCGGAGGGTGGGGGAGGGGCACAGGTGGGAGGGTGGGGGAGGGGAGGGGCACAGGTGGGAGGGTGGGGGAGGGGCACAGGTGGGAGGGTGGAGGAGGGGAGGGGCACAGGTGGGAGGGTGGAGGAGGGGAGGGGCACAGGTGGGAGGGTGGAGGAGGGGAGGGGCACAGGTGGGAGGGTGGAGGAGGGGAGGGGCACAGGTGGGAGGGTGCAGGAGGGGAGGGGCACAGGTGGGAGGGTGGGGGAGGGGCACAGGTGGGAGGGTGGGGGAGGGGAGGGGCACAGGTGGGAGGGTGGGGGAGGGGCACAGGTGGGAGGGTGGGGGAGGGGAGGGGCACAGGTGGGAGGGTGGAGGAGGGGAGGGGCACAGGTGGGAGGGTGGAGGAGGGGAGGGGCACAGGTGGGAGGTTGGAGGAGAGGAAAGGCACAGGTGAGAGGGAGGGGGAGGGGCACAGGTAGGAGGCGCATCTGTAGGATGCAGGAGCAGGGGCATCTGTAACCCTAAGCCTGGCGCCATGAAACACTGGAGGCCACCAGGTGTGGTGAGATGGTGCTGGGTCAAATGAGCTTCTGTGGAAGATCAATGGCAGCCAGAGCCACTAGCCAGGAAAATGAGACAGAAGCGAAGGCCTGACAGGTGATCTATACCGGGTCACCCAGGGCAGACAGGAAAGGGTCCAGCGGAGGACACCAGGGGCCAGCGATTGACATCTCAGCCTAAGGAGGTGGCCGAGCTGTCTGTCACACACACCCCCGGCCACAAGCCTCCCACCTCAGGGACCTGCTGTCACTGACAGGATGGACTCAGTGTGGCCTGAGAAAACTGCAGGGACCACCAAGTACCCGAGTCTCCTGGACACTGGGGTCCCCTGGGGACGGTTGCACACACAGGGTGCATGGGGACCCTGCAGCTGCAGCGGCACTGACTGCCCAAGGCAGGGGCAGGTCTAGGAAGGATGCGGTGCACACAGGCAGAGGGGCTGAGGAATACAGGGCACTCCACAGCCAGGCACAGGCTGGCCACCACTGGGACAAGCCACCCCAGCCCTACCCCCATCCAGCTTCTCCCCACCTAAAGGTCAGGGGCCTGGGAGAGGCATGTGGGGGCCTCTAGTCCAATCCCACCCTTGTTGAGTGATAAGCTCGGCTCTCTGACAGCGGGAGAAGCATCCCTCTCCACCCACCCCACCACTAGGGTCAGGAGGGAGGAGAGAGGGTGCTCCCACACCTCCATTCCTGCAGGTTCATGGCCACTTGTGGCAGCCATGTGGCCTCAGGCAGGCTGCTGAGCCTCTGAGCTCACCTCACAGGGCTCCCATGATGGTCAGATGAGGTGACCAATAGAGAGGGGTTGCCCTTGGCCTGGCACACATGTTCCCTAGCACAGAGGGTCTGCCCAAGCGAGTGTGTGTGCATGGGTGCCCACATGTGTGCTGTGTGTGTGCATGTGTTGTGTGTGCCTGTGTGTGCATCTGTGTGCACGTGTGTGTTGTGTATGCTGTGTGCACATGTGTGTGCTGTGTGCCCATGTGTGGAGTGTGCATGTGCTGTGTCCATGTGTGTGCTGTGTGCAGTGTGTGCAGTATGCGTATGTATTGCTGTGTGTGCTGTGTGCAGTGTGTGCCTGCGTGTATGTGCTGTGTGTGCATGTGCGTGCTGTGTGTGCATGTGCGTGCTGTGTGTGCACAGGTGCATTTCTCAATAGGGAGAGTTGTTTGAGGGAAAGGCGACCCACAGGAGCTAAGGGCTCTCTTTGCTTCCACACATGCCAATTTCATTTTGCTCACTGGATTGCAAAGGCCCTCATAAGGGAGTGAGAGCTGCCACTTCAATTTGCGAATCTTGCCGAGAAAAACATGACATGCACGTTTCCACTGGGCACTGGACAAAGAGCCAGGAGACTTGGGCAAGACAAAAATAAAACCAGTCAGGGTGGTGAACACGGGCAGGATGTCCACATTGCTCCTCTCTCCTCTGCAGACCCTAGTGGGCCAGTGGGGCCCTGGCCTCCTCCTCCTCCCCTCCCTCTCCTGCTTCCTTCCCCCTCCTCTTTCCCTCCCCCTCCTCCCCCCCTCCTTCTCCCCTCTTCCCCCACCTCCTCCTTACCCCCACCTCCTCTTACCCTTCCTCCCTCTCTTCATCCTCCCTCCTCCTCCCTCTCTTCCTCCTCCTCCCCTCCTCTTCCTCCTCTGTCTCTTCCTCCTCCCTCTCCTCCTCCTCTCTCCCTCTTCCCTCTCCTCCTCCTCTCTCCCTCTTCCTCCCCTTCTCCTTCCTCCTGCTCCTCCTCCACTCCTCCCCCTCTTCCTCCACCTCCTCCTCCTCTGCCTCCTCCCCCTCCCCTCCCTCCTCTGCCTCCTCCCCCTCCCCTCCCTCCTCTGCCTCCTCCCCCTCCCCTCCCTTCTCTGCCTCCTCCTCCCCCTCTCCTCCCCCTCCTCTTACCCTCTCCCTCCTCCTCCTCTACGTCTTCCTCCTCTCCCCTCCTCCTCCCTCCCCTTCCTCACCCTCCCCCTTCTCCTCCTCTACCTCTTCCTCCTCCCCACCTCCTCCTCGTATCCCAGGCAGCCCCTTCAGGTCTCAGTCCCATCAAGCTCAGACCTGGGACCCACACAGACCCAGGTCAGGTGCCGGCCCCTCTGCAAGACCCTCGTCGGGCCCCTGGGCCTCTCGGGTCCCTGCTGTCGAATGGGAGCACTAGTTGTCATGGTGACAACTACAGCAGTGCCCTGGGGACTGGAGAGCATACCAGGTGGCCCAGCCTAAGTGGATGGCTCTGAAAAGTTCTCTGGGCACAAGGGGACCCGGGCTCCTCCTGGGAGAACATGAGGCCCTCCCTCTTGGCCTTCCAGAGCTTCTCCAGGCTGCAGGGACAACCGGCAGGAACTGCTCCGAAGCCAAGGGCCTGGGGCAGAAGTGAGTGCCAGCCAGTGGCACTGCAGAGCCAGGGCACCTGCAGGGTTCCCAAGAGAGCCTGGAAGATCTCAGCAAAGGCAGGAGCAGGAGAGACGTCCAGGGCGGATGAGGAGTGGACACGGTGGTGGTGAGAGGGGACAGGAGGAGGAAGGCCAAGGCTGTCCATAGGAATGGGGCCAGTGTCTTTCCATGCCCACAACAGCAATGCCAGATAGAACCCCAGCCACCCAGGCACCAGCCTGGGAAGGCCAGACAGGAGGGCTGGGATGTGCCCGAGGGAGGGTCTCAGAGCCACCCCGGGGAGAAAGCGGAGTGGCTGGGCTCTCTGTGCCTGTTTCTCCACACATAAAAGGGTCGCGGGGTTGCAGTGCTGCAGGAGTGGGGGGTAGGAGGTGGCGTGGAGTCAGCCCAAGAGGCGTGAGCCTCATAACAAGCAAGCAATGCAGCTGTGGTGGTTGTTTCTGAGAATGCGTGGATCACAAAAAGGAGGCAGATGGTAAAAGTTAAAACGTAAAACAGGTGTGCAAAGCCAGGCATGGTGGCACAGCCATGGGGCACAGATACTTGGGAGGACCACTTGAGCCCAGGAGTTTGAGGCCAGCCTTGGCAATGTAGTCAGACCCTGTCTCTAGTAATTAAAATAAAATAAACAGGTGTTCAAATCCAAACTTGTGCTCGCATGTTCACAGTGGCGCAATTTGCAGTGGCCAAAGGGTAGAAAAAACTCAAATGTCCATCAAGGAAGAAAGGATCAACAAAATGTGGAATATCACTCAGCTAGACAGAGGAGCGAAGGCTGACTCATGTCACCACACGGAAGAAGCCAGAAAACATTCGCTTGATGAAAGAAGCCAGATGCAAAAGGTGCATATTGTGTGATTCCACTGATACAGAATGTCCAGGATAGGCAGATCCACAGAGACAGAGAGCAAATGGGTGGGTGCCAGGGGATGCAGACTGACCACTAATGGGTATGGGGTTTCCTTTGGGGTGATGGGAATGTTCTGGAACTACATAAAGGTGGTTGTATGGGGCCATTCTTGCATTGTTATAAACAGCCACCTGAGACTGGGTGATTTATAAAGAAAAGAGGTTTCATTGGCTCACGGTTGTGTGGGCTGTACAGGAAGCATGGCTGGGGAGGCCTCAGGAAACTTACAGTCATGGCAGAAGGTGAAGAGGAACCAGGCACATCTCACATGGCTGGAGCAGGAGGGAAAGAGGGAGGAGGAGCTATAGCAGCTACACATTTTTAAACAACCAGGTCTCGTGAGAACACACTCACTATCATGAGAACAGCAAGGAGGAAATCGGACTCCATGATCCAATTACCTCCTCCAGGCCCCTCCTCCAACCCTAGGGATTACAGTTCAATGTGAGATTTGAGTGGGGACACAAATCCAAACCATATCAGTGGTGGCTGCACAATACTGCATATGTGCTAAAAGCACTGAATTGTTCACTGTAAAATGATTAATTTTATATTATGGGAATTTCACCTGGGTAAAATAAAATTTTAAAAATAAAGTTAAAGCAACAACAATGGCTGGGCATGGTGGTTCACACCTATAATCCCAGCACTTTGGGAGGCTGAGGCAGGTGTGTCACTTGAGCTCAGGAGCTTGAGACCAGCCTGGGCAACGTGGTGAAATCCTGTCTCTACAAAAAAATACAAAAATTAGGCGGGTGTGGTGGCGCAGCTGTGGTCCCAGCTACTGGGGAGGCTGAGGTGGTAGGAACACTGAGGCTGGAAGGTCGAGGCTGCAGTGAGCTGGGATCGTGCCACTGCACTCCAGCCTGGGTGATGAAGCAAGACCCTGTCTCAAAAATAGCAATAATAATAATAATAATAATAATAATAATAATAATAATAATGGCAGTGAGAAGTCCGGAGGCGCTCCCTCTGAGCTGAAGAGGGTTCTGAGGGCTTTGGCCCAGTGAATTGTTGCAGGACCCTATGAGGTGGGAACTTCTCTGTTGCCTTTTCCCAGCTGAAGGAACCGAAGTTCAGACACGGTGAGTGACTTACCCAAGGTCACCCAGCCACTAAGAGGCCAAGGGGACAAGAGAACTGAGTGTAAGGAGGAAATCAGGAAGAGACTCACAGGAAGTGAGCAGGGGACAGTGCGCAGCTGTCCTCGTGATGGTCCCAGCCTTGAAGGCAGCATTCTGGCTCCCAGAGCTGGCAGCAGGAAGACATTGCTGGAGGGAGCCAGAGGTGAGGCAGACCGAAGGGCCACCTGAGCCCTGAGCCCTCAGCAGGTTCCTTGGAGAGTGGCCTGGACCTTAACGTTGACCCTGGCACCCCCCCACACCTCCCCATGACGCCCCACGCCCCCACCCTGCGCCTGCTCCTGCGACTTGAGGAAACGGACCGACCTCCTTTAAAGGAGGGGTTCCCGAGGCTGGGGAGCCTGTCTGAAAACACCAAACGCCAAAGAAACCTGACTTGTGCTCCACAGAAGCCACTGCCGATCGAAAGCGATTGCTGCACAGGTTTTTCTTTGGAATTGGTTTTTTGTTCAGGTATTTTTTGGATTAGCATCATCAACATTAGAACTCAACATGAGAAATCCTCCTGGCACCCTCAGACCCTCAGGATCCACCCGCAGCACCCCACCCCTCGGGGGTCTAAGGATGGGGCCATGGGAGGTGCTCCCCCCGCCTTAGCTAGACGCAGGGCCCTCCCTCAGGCTCCCGCAAGCCCACCAGGGCTGGGCGTTTCCCACACCTTCCCAGCCCACCCATCCACCTTCCATCCAAGCAGGAGTGCAGCCTGCTTGGGCTCAGCGTCCCCTCTTCTGAGAAGCAGCCCGGCCCCATCCTAAGCGTCCCTGGTCCCACAATCCCTCCTCACGCATATGGGGCTGGCCGTTGATGCCGCCTGGGCTGGGGGTGCACCTGCAGCTCAAACACTTGACTGAGCATCTTCCTGTCCTGGGCCCTCTCGGCGTTGGGCCCCAGGAAACTCCTCCAGGGGGCTTCAGTCGCCCACCCACCTACAAAGCCCCTCATCTGCAGCGGCGGCTTCGTTCCCAGGACAAGTCCCAGGCTCTGCTCAGGCATGGCCCCCAGGCCCTCAGGAGCCCCCGAAACATGATGACCTCCAGCCACATGCCAGCCGCCAGGAGGGGGCTTCAAGACCCCAGATGAGCACCCAGCTGGCCATGCCCCAGGAACAGAGGACCCAGTGTGACAGAATCCGGCCTGGGCCACAGCCACCCACACAGCCCATCCCAGTTCAACCTGAGGTGGACAAGGAAAGTCCCACCAGGGACTGGAGCAGACGGGGCAGGCCCCAGACCCCTGCCTGGCCCACCATCTCTCCTGCCAGTCGGTCCGACTACCCAGGCAGCCCCCTCCTCCCTGCCCACCATCTGCCTGGCCCTGCTAGGCCTTCCTCCTGGCTCCTCCAGGGCCCTCGGGAGGGGACAGAGCTGGAGCCAGGGCCCAGACCTCCACTGCCTTGGGCCCGCCCCATCTGGCACCTCCAGGAGAAGGGGGCTGCAAGAGCTTGGCCAGGGCAGGGGCACTCCAGGGCAGCCGAAGGCCCTCACCAGCTGTCTCATGATGAGATGAGCAGAGGGAGGGGGAGGGGAGGAAGGGAGAGGCTCCGGGAGGACAAGGGTCCCTTCCCTCCTCCTCCCCTCTTCCTCCCCTGCCCACGTGGCCTGGGCAGAGGGGCACGCGGATGGGAGCATCCCAGCTAGTCCAGGCCTCTGGTCCCCCCAGGTCCTCCTCCCTGGCAGGCAGCTCTTCTGGGCTCCTGAGGCGCTGCGCAGCCCCTTCCCTGGCCCTGGGACACCCAGTGCCTGAGATGAAAGAGGAGTTGCTTCCATGGAGAGTCCCAGTGCAGGCTGGGGGGTGCTGGCCCTCAGGACGCCAGGACCCCAAGACATAGGGATACCAGAAGCCCCGACTCTGCCTCCAAGTTCCAGCAGCCCCAAAGCCCCTGCTCAGAAGCCAGCGATGGGAGGGCAGGGCCTGCCTGTGGGACCCACCATGGGCGCAGCAATCACCAGGCCCTGGGCAGACAGCAGTGCGGCCTGTGCGTCCAGGGCTGGGGCAAGTGGGCAAGTGCACCCCCAGAGGTGGAATGAGAGGAGCTCCTGTGGAGGACGCAGGCGGTCTCCACTCCTCACTCCACTGCGAGGCCTGAGGATGCACACGGGCAGCTCTCCCTGGCTTATGAAATGTCCCCACCCCGCTGCCCCTCTGCGTCCTCCTCACCCTGTGGCCTACAGGGTCAGGAGCGTGACTTTGGAGTCAGTAGAGGGGCTGGCTCCTCCCTGTGGCGGGTGTTGGGGGAGGAGTGGGGTTCATTATAAATTACACTCCCCTCGAACCCGGCTGTTAGGCGAGGGCAGGGCTGGGGTTCACCCTGCTCTCTGCAGGGGAGGGTCAGCCCCCAGGTGCGCCTGAGTGGGTCTCCACCGCAGGCCAAGAGGGCAGGCCCTGGGCATGTCCACCGCCTCTCTGGTCCCACAGCCCCCCTACTTACCACCTGCCCTGAACAGCCCCCAGGAGAGCGCCGGCAGAGAGGATGCTGAGGGGCTGGAGGGAAGGAGCCCCGGCTGAGGCTGTGACCCCAGCTGTGCTCCCCGTTCCCTCTTAGGACCAGCCAAGACCTAAGGACTGGCGGCCAATCAGGGCCCGGTGTTCACCCCTCCTCCCCCATCCCCATCACGGCCCTCCTGCGGGACCCCCAGGAAGAGCAGCTTCCATTGATGGAGGTCGGGGGACGCCCTCCCGCTGACACTCACTCTTCACGGATCCTGGAGCCCATAGGTCCCCTCCCCACCTCCACTGCACTGGGCCATCCCCCGTGCCCGCAGGCCCTGGTGGGGGTGGCCACAGATAACCACACAAACATGCATTTTCCTTGTAGGAGCAGGCAGGTGACAACCAGTGTCTTACTTTCCCGCATTAAAACACCCAAATCAACAGAGCAGAGAAGGCCTAGAGGAGGGGGACCTGAGGAAACCAGCCGGGGGCTCAGCCTGCTTCGCCGGGACGCTTGTCGAGGTGGGGACGGCACCACCAAACTCACCTCCGCGCGCCCTGCAGGGCCCAGGAGACTCGGTCCTCCCTGGGCTCCCCCATGCCTGGGGTGGACGTTGGAATAAAGTGGGGACAACACGATGAGACCCCATCCCTGAGGTGCCCTCGGCAGAAGCCCGAGATCAAAGCTGGGAGATTCGTGGCTGGACACCACCACCTGGTGGACACATTGGAGATTACCAAAGACAAACAATTCGTTCTTGGTTCTGGGATTTTCTTAATTGGGTCTTAGCTGGGGCTTTCTTTCCCTTTCCCCAGCAGTAGGGGCTTTGTGACTATCAGAAACACCTGCCAGGCCTGGGCAACATGGCGAGACCCCATCTCTACAAAACACACACACACGTACACACACACACACACACACAAATTAGTGAGGAGTGGTGGTCCCGGATACTCAGGACTGAGATGGGAGGATCGCTTGAACCCGGGAGGTCGAGGCTGCAGTGAGTTGTAATCATGCCACCGCACTCCAGTCAGGGTAACAAAGAGAGACCCTGTCTCTAAAGAAAGAAAAGATAAGAAAAGGCCGGGCGCGGTAGCTCAGGCCTGTAATCCTAACACTTTGGGAGGCCAAGGTGGGCGGATCACCTGAGGTCGAGAGTTCGAGACCAGCCTGAGCAACATGGAGAAACCCCGTCTCTACTAAAAAATACAAAAATTAGCCAGGTGTGGTGGCGCATGCCTGTAATCCCAGGTACTCGGGAGGCTGAGGCAGGAGAATCGCTTGAACCCAGGAGGCAGAGGTTGCAGTGAGCCAAGATCACGCCATTTCACTCCAGCCTGGACAACAAGAGTGAAATTCCGTATCAAAAAAAAAAAAAAAAGAAAAGAGAAGAAGCCCCTGTCTTCTAATCAGATGTTGCTGGTTTTCAAAAAGCCCAATCCAGGCACTTCAAACAAGGCAGAGAAATCAATGCCCCAGAAGAAAGGGTTTCTCTTCAACAAACCCCTCCCCTCCCCGACATTGGCACCCTGGCATCCACCCACCAACCCCTACCCCCAACACTGGCACCCTGGCATTCACCCACCAGCCCCTCCCTCCCTGACACTGGCATCCTGGCATTCACCCACCAGCCCCTCCCCTCCCTGACATTGGCACCCTGGCATTCACCCACTGTCTGGGGCAACTAACCCTTCCTCCCACCACTGATGGGATGGCACCCTGGCCTACCACTTCTGAGGGGAAAAAAAATAGAAATCCCTGGCCAAAGAGGGGACAAATAGAGCCTAAAATCAAGCCTTGTTTTCTCGCTTTTTAAATCTACTTATACCTTTTGTGTACTGGTTGTGTAATTTTTTGTGTATTCATTGTGTAAAATTGCTGAATACACAATGAATACACAAAAGCTATAAATAGATTTAAAGACAGAAACCAAACCAAAACCCATTGGTAATCCACTGGAAAAACAAGGCTCCAATTCTCTATTCAGAACATTGTCAATTAAAAGAAAATAAGAATTTCCCTTTTAAACTATTATTTCAGGATAACTCAATAATTCTAGTGGACAAGAGCAAGTTTTTTTGGTTTTTGTTTGGTTGGTTTCTTTTTTTTTTTTTTTTTTTTTGAGATGGAATCTTGCTCTGTTGCCCAGGCTAGAGTGCAATGCCATTACCTCGGCTCGCTGCAACCTCTGCCTCCTGGGTTCAAGTGATTCTCCTGCATCAGACTCCTGAGTAGCTGAGATTACAGGCGTCTGCCACCAAGCCCTGATAATTTTTTGTATTTTTAGTAGAGACAGGATTTCACCATGTTGGCCAGGCTGGTCTCAAACTCCTGACCTCAGGTGATCCACCCACCTTGGCCTCCCAAAGTGCTGGGATTACAGGTGTGAGCCACCGCGCCCGGCCTGTTTGGTTGTTTTATTTAAGAGACAGGCTCTCGCTCCATCACCCAGGCTGAAGTGCAGCAGTGTAATCATAGCTCATTGCAGCCTTAACCTCTTGGGCTCAAGGGATCCTTCTGCCTCAGCCCCTGAGTAGCTGAGAATACAGGCGCGCACCACCACACCTGGCTAATGTTTTATTTTTTTGTAGAGATGGGGTCTTGCCATGTTGCCCAGGCTGGAATCAAGCTCCTGGCCTCTCCCACCTTGGCCCACAAAAGCTCTGGGATTACAGGTGTGAGCCACCGTGCCCAGCCTTTTTGTTGTTGTTGTTTTTAACAGAAGAATTTGAGCTACTCATTGTGAAGAGAAGGGATCATGAGAGAAACCGCGATTTTGCGACCTCTCATGACAAAATTATTTCTCGAAAGGGACATGGATGCGATCAGTAATGACAGGACAAGGGCATTACAGGGTGGGTTCGGGCTATGGCTACCTGGACCCATGGGGCACACTTAGCATCACAGGGTAGGTCCTGTGATGCACCACTGGGCACACAGTATCACAGAGTAGGTCCGGGCTATGGCCAGCTGGACACACTGGGCGCACTTAGCATCACAGGGTGGGTCCGGGCTATGGCCACCTGGACCCACTGGGCACACTTAGCATTACAGATGCTTCCATGTGGTTCTCACAGCTCTGCCCACGAAGGCTTCTGGCAAAGAAAGATGAGCCTGAATCTAAGGGTGTTTCTGCAGCACAGCTTCCATTTGCAGCAGACATGGGGCAAGGCGACACCACAGAGAGGCAAACAGCTGCGCAACAGGCAACACATTTGCAGGACAGCTGATCCTGGTTTCTGCAACAAATCACAAGTGGTGGGAGGAGCAATGGGGGTCGGGGGTCAGGGGCAGGGCCTGATCTAGAGTAAGAGAGGTTCCAGAGGCGCCACCACAAAACTTAAACTGTGGGCCTTCTTAGGAACCTGTGTGTTCCATCTGATGGATGTAAGCAAACAATCAGAGGAATGTGATTCTGGATGGGGCCTGAGCGGGTGCCAAGGAATGACTGTTAATCTGAACATTGCCCTAAGGGAGCCACAAGTGTGTTCCAGAGTTTCCTGTACTTGGCACCTTGCATCCTGAAGTTCATAGGAACAAAATTTCAGATCATTTGCTACAGGATGGAAAATGCTTCAGCCAAAGGGGAAAAGCAAAGAGAAAGACAACAGCAATCAATGGAACAAGTGTGGCAATTATCGATAAAGCACGTGTGGTGATCACTGATCACAAGTGTGAGTTTGTTTGAAAACTTATGTTAAAAAATTTTGAGGCCAGGCACAGTGGCTCACGCCTGTAATCCCAGCACTTTGGGAGGCCGAGGTGAGCAGATCACCTGAGGTCAGGAGTTCAAGATCAGCCTGGCCAACATGGTAAAACCACATCTCTACTAAAAATAAAAATAAATGCAAAATAAGCCGGGTGTGGTGGCAGGTGCCTATAATCCCAGCTACTCAGAAGGCTGAAGCAGGAGAATTGCTTGAACCCGGAAGGCGGAGGTTGCAGTGAGTCAAGACCGCACCATTGCACTCCAGCCTGGGCAACAAGAGTGAAACTCCGACTCAAAAAAATTTTTTTTTTTTTTTAAACAGACTAGGTATGGTGGCTCATGCCTGTAATCCCAGCACTTTGAGATATCAAGGCAAGAGGATTGCTTGAGGCCAGGAGTTCGAGACCAGCCTGGGCAACATGGTGAGACCCTTGTCTCTAAAAAATATACAAAAAATTGCCTCCCAAGACACGTGTCTGTAGTCCCCACTACTTGGGAGGTCTAGGATAGAAGATTGCTTGAGGCTGGGAAGTTGAGGCTGGGAAGTTCAGGCTGCAGTGAGCTATGATCAAGCCACTGCACTCCAGCCTGGGTGACAGAGCAAGACTCTGTCTCAAAAAATAAATAAACAAAAATAAAGAAAGACATAGCCTTTCTCTTACGGACATGATCAGGCATCATGGATATCTTATTGCAGAAGTTGCTTGCCCTTCACCCCTGAGCCTCTCCTCTCTGTTTCAGGGGATACGAGTTTGGGGAAGGAAAGTCTATGGGGCCATCACTTCTCCCTTTTGGCTCCTGCGCCCACAGCCATGGGCCCCTCACACTGGGGCTAGGTGTCTGAGCAGAGTCCCTGTCCAGCCCCCACTGAGCTCCAGCATCCTGGACAGCTCACGCCATCGCTCCTGGACTTTGTACTGGGAATGAGGTCAATTTGAGAGCCTCCCCTGAGGTCTGGTCGCTCCTGTACACCCTCCGCAGTGGGCAGAATGGTGCCCCCCAAAAGGCCTACATCCTAATCCCGGGACTATGAATGGGCTACTTTTCATGGCAAAAGGGACATTGCCAGTGTGACCAAGGGTCCTGTAATAGGCGACTCCCTGGGATCATGCAGGGGAACCCAATGGCATCACAAGGGCCCCTGTGAGAGACAGGCAGGGGTCAGAGCAGACGTGGCGTGAAAGCAGAGGGTGTGGTGACGCCCCAGGCTGGGACTGAGGCCCAGAACGCAATGTCCTTCAGAAGCCTGAAAGGGCCAGGAGACCGATGTGCCCCCAGCCTCCAGAAGGAGCCAGCCCTGTTGACACCGTGGCTTTAGCCTAGTACAGCCCCATGGGACTTCTGACCCCCAGAACTCTAAAATAATAAATTGGCATTGTTTTGATCCTTTTGTGGCTGATATATGTGATGAGGGGGTTTTCACACTCTTGCACGGGACGTGAAACGTCTTTAGAACAGTGGCCCATTACCTATCTTACATGGGGGAAAAAAGAGGAAAAATAAATAAATTTGCATTGTTTTAAACCACTAAGTTTGTGGTCACATGTAACAGCAGAAACAGCAAATGGATGCGCCCTCCGAGGCTCCCCTACATGCCTGTGAAGCTCGGGGACACTGGGGAGGGTCACCCTGGCCATCTGGGGACAGGTAGTACATCAGGACCCTCCCTCCCTCATCACGGCCCTTCCTCCCCGATCACCATCCTCGATAGCACAGGGGCCAACCCACAGTGAAGCAACTTGACAGGCAGACTGCTAATTCCCTGCAAGGCAGAGCTGTTCCTCCAGCCTCAGAATGCAGCCAGCCCCTGCACAGCAGCCTCAAGGGGACAGGACCCCTGTGCTCTCTCCTCTCCTCTTTCCCCGGGCCCCAGCTCTGCCCCTCTGCTCCCCCCTCCCCCGCAGTCCCGCTGCCTTGGGCCTCCCTTGAGCTTCCAGGACAGGTCAGCAAATTGCTATATGTGCATATTTTCTATAGAGAGTCCACAACCATGGTCAGAGTCCCTCGAGTCCAAAAAGAGACAGAGCCACAGCCTCGAGCGGCTCCTTGGGCCCCGAATCCTGAGCTGGAATTGGATTCCCTGAGCCAGCTCTTAGTCCATGGTGACAGGCATCTGCTGATGTAGCCTCCTCTTATCTTCCCCAGAAACCAGATTAGACGCAGCCAGCTAAAAGAATATTCTCGGCTGGCAAAATGCTTTCACCAGCCACCAAAGGCCCCCTGTCCCTCCAGCCCACAGAAGGCTCAGCGCTCCCTCATCCAGACGGGCTCCAGGCCCTGTGCCCCACATCCCTGGAGTGAGCCTAGGCCCTCAGCTGCATTCATCGTCTGGGAGCATTGTGGGGTGTGGGTTTCCCCCCACATCCAGACCCTTGAGTCCCCGGGAGCAAGGACTGGCCTCTCTGGTTTCCCTTCACACAGCAGGTGCTGAATCAATGCCCGGGAACCGAGGCATCCCGTGAGGCGACAGAGGCTGAGCTGGAGAAGGCTCACCTGAGACCTGCATAGATTCAGGTGTTATTGCCGCCAAGGCCCAGCAAAGGAAGCGAGGCTGCCGTGGACACAACTCATGGCTCAAACTGGGGCAGCCCGAATGTTTCTTCGTGGGGCCCCGGGGCTGGTGGAGGGGGGTCTGTGCTCTTCTCCCTGATCTTTCGGCAGGTCTTGGCTCGCCAGGGCTCAGCCCCATCCTCCAATGCACCAGATGTCAACAGGCACCTGCTCAGTGGAGCCTGTTGCTGTCCAGAAACTGAAGGTGGTGATGATGAGGCCAACACCATTGGCCATGGGACCAACATCAAGGTGGTTTCCTACCCGAGGACTGCACCAGAGGGACACCCCTCCCCGCCACATACACACACACACACACGAGATCCTGTCCCCTGATGGAGGAGGAAAGTGGGAGCAGGCCCTGCAGTAACCCGTTGGCCATCTCTTATCCACCTGACGTGGCCAAAGGTAGCCACATTATCTCCTATAGTGTGTCCTCTCCTCTATATCAGGACACAGTAGATATCCAGGTGCCTATAAAATAGACGTTTCTGGAGATAGCAGTCTCTCTGGAAAGACACTGTGATAACAGTCCTGGTGAACGGAGAAGCCCTTAGCCACATGGTGTCCAGGGGCCCCACCGCACCTCTGGCCTTTGGGCAGAGTCAGCACCAGCCACTCCCACCCCACCCACCACCTTTGTGCATTCTACAGCTGCCACTCCCTGTCCAGCAGGGTGACCAGACGCTGGCCAGAGCCAGAGCAGGGGCGGGTGCTCTTCACCTTTTCCACAGGAAACCCCGGACCCTGTCCCCACAGCCTGGCCCCCAGACAGCTGTTCCCACTCTCCCCCTGCCCATGGGAGCTCAGCCTATGGGGCAAGAGGGGACCCTCTTTACACCAACATACCTAGGAAAAACCTTGGGGAAAATTCCAGGCCTGAGTCCTGAGTGTCCCCAGAGTCCACGGCTGGTGGCAGAGGGCCAAGAAGATAGTGACAAAGAGGATTTATACCCCAGCAATGAGGGGACAGCGACAAGGCAGCTTCTCTGCAGGTCCACATAGGAAAGGAAACCCACAGCTCAGCTCCGTGCAGCAGGGGCTCTGAGTGACACTCGCAAGGCGGGTGGCACCAGGCAGGAGGCACCCCCCGCCCTGGAGGGCATGGTTCAGCAGAAGCCAGGAGAGGATGGGTCCTGGGATCCCAGCCCAAAGCAGGCAGTCAGGAACTGAGTAACAGCGGGTACGCTGGGGGTACAGGGCGGAGGGAGGAGAGTGTCTCTGAGGCCCCCTTGCCATCCCTCAATGCCAAGTCCAGCAAAGGTGGTTTTCTGGTGCCAACTAGCAGGCATTGACCCCCCTCATATCCCCAACTCGTGACCCAGCCACCTTTCCTGGGGGCTAAGTGGCTCTGAACAGGGGTGGAGCCGTGGGGCAGTCTGGGGCTGACACCCATAAGGCGGTGGGGGAGGCGCCCACTCAGGCACTCGCCGCCCCTGGGAAAGGCTGCTACATGCAAAGCACGCTGACGCCAGAGTCTTCAGCAGAGGAGGGGGAAATTGTTTATGTCTTGCCCTCCTTCTTACCATGGGCCTCCCAGGAGCTCCTGGCCCTGGGTGAGCAGGATGCACCCGGACCTGAGATGCCTCAAAGGGAAGCTTCTTGGGCAGGAGGACAGCACAGGCCATGGAGTCCCAGGGGGAGGGGGAGGGCTGGCCCCGGTGGGTCCTCTGCAGCAGGACAGTCTGGCCTGCCCCTGGCCATGCTGAGACACATGGCTCTCCTCTCTGAGACCCTGTGGTGACAGGCAGGGGCACAGAGGTGGCAGGGCAGAGGTACTGTTGAAAAACCTGCCCAAGGGCCTGCCCTTGGCATCTTCTGGACCCACCCTCATCTTCCCCGAGGCTGTCCGAGTGCTTTCCCGGGTGGTCTGTCCTCAGTGGGAACGCAGCAAGGCTCCTCCTTGTGCCTGGCACAGCCCTACCTGCTGGGGGAGGGGACACTAATGATCACCCTCAGCTCACAGGCACAGGAGGGAGGCCTGGGGCAGGGGTAGCCCAGGGTCATGGCTGAGCCACTGAGAAAAGCTCAGACCCCCAACCCCCTCAGCTCATCCTCCCCTGGGTTCCTAACCATGGCCCGACCTCCCTGGTCCAGTGACCATCCCACTCTGCATTGCGTGCTCCCCGCTGGGTTCCTCCAAGGTTCTCAGAGTCCAAGCCTGGTGATCACCAACAAAAATCTCTGCAAACAGCAGATTCCTACACAGATGGCCTTGCCGTAGGATGGCTCCACCGACGGGCCCCAACTCCATGATGGTGAGAATGCGGCTGGAACTCAGCAGCAACGGCACTTGAGTCCCACACAACCATGTTCACTTTCAGTACAGTATTCAAAAAATTGCACAAGAAAGTCAACACTTTATTAGAAAAATAGCTTCGTGAGCCAGGGACAGTGGTTCTCTTCACACCTATAATCCCAGCACTTTAGGAGACCAAAGCAGGAGGATGGCTTGAGCCCAGGAGTTCAAGACCAGCCTTGGCAACATGGAGAGATCCCATTTCTACAAAACAAAACAAAACTTTTTTAAAATTAGCCAAGTGTGGTGGCACATACCTGTAGTCCCAGCTTCTTGGGATGCTGAGGCAGGAGGATCATTTAAGCCCAGGAGTTTGAAGCTGCAGTGAGCCATAATCACACCACTGCACTCCAGCCTGGGTGGCAGAGTGAGAGTCTGTCTCAAAAAAAAGAAAAAAAAAAAAAGCAGGCTTTATGTGAGCTGATTTTGCCCACCTAGAGGCTAATGGGAGTGTCCTGAGCACATCTGAGGTCGGCTGGGCTGAGCCGGCCAGGCGATTAGGCATACTAAATGCACTTTTTGTGTTTGTGTGTGATACAGTCTTACTGTGTCGCCCAGGCTGGAGTGCAGTGGTGCCATCTCCGCTCACTGCAACCTCTGCTTCCTGGGTTCAAGTGATTCTTGTGCCTCAGTCTCACAAGTAGCTGGGATTACAGGCGTGCACCACCCCGCCCGGCTAATTTTTGTATTTTTAGTAGAGACGGGGTTTCACCATGTTGGCCAGGCTGGTCTCAAACTCCTGAGCTCAAGCCATCTGCCCGCCTCGGCCTCCCAAGGTGCTGGGATTCCAGGCGTGAGCTACAGTGCCCGGCCAGTAAATGCATTTTTGACTTAGGATATGTTCCACTTGCGACGGGTTTATAGGGACCCCATCGTGAGTGGAGGAGCCTCTGTGTGCCATCCAGAGCCCAGCAGAGCACAAGGCTCGTTAAATTCCTGCTGCTCACAGAGGGCATCACCCAAAATCACAAAGAGGACTGGACAGAGCCACAGAACCCCCGACTACTGCCCAGTGGCCCCCAAGCTGCACCAGGGCCTGAGCCCCCAGAGACCACACCTCAGGCCTTGCTGCATGGAGACCCCAGAGGCAGGGTCTGTGCTGAGTCTGCACCTCTCTGTCCGGCCCTGCCTGTGCCCCACTCTCCAGGGGTGAAGGTGCCTCACCATTCTGGCACACCTCAAAATCAGCCTCAGGACCTTGGAGTTCATTGTCATGTCATATGCAGCTAAGGCCATTGAACAAATAGTGGAGGGATGCGGAGCTGACAAGGGTGAGACTTGGAATGGAGGGCAAGACACCCAGGAGAAGGTAGGCAGAGGGGACAAGGACCAGCACTTTAAGGCAGGGAGAGCCGAGGAGGGGCCAGGCTGAAGCTGCAGGCACCTCGCACAGAGGCCTGGGGAGGGTAAGAGGGGAGAAGAGGTCTCAAGCTTGAAGAAGCAACCCCAAAGAATGAACAGTGCCACACAGAGACAGTGGCACATCAGCAGCCCCCGCAAAAATCACTGCCCCTCCGAGCCGGCCCAGGGTTCACAGCACTGGCCCCACCTGGCTGGGTGAGAGCTTAGTGGACAATGAGGAGAGAGTCCCAGGGCAGCCCCCAGCTCCCATCCTGGCTTAAACCCAGCAACCACTGGGGTTGTTGACTGTCTTGCAGAACCTCCACTCGCCGGGAATGGGGAGACCCGAATCCCAGGCTGGGAGGCTCAGTGGGACCTGGGGAGAGTCCCAGGCTCCTCAGAGCTCAGTCCGGCCCCGGTGAAAGACCACCACATGCCACGATCCTGCAGGTTCTACCTGAGAGGGTCTCCCACCACCATGCTGCGTCCACTGCAAATGTTCTGTTTAATCAGTTGCACCTGCTAATATGAGAGAGGAAACCAACCAAAAGTACCATCTACAATGCAGTCTAATGTTGCATACACAGACATAGGTAATGTGTGTAGAAAAAAACCTCATGTGCAGACGACCCCCATGGGGTGTAAGATTTAAAATCAACTCATTTTCCTCTCCATGTATTTGCATATGTTTGAATTTTCTAAAATGAGAATGAATTATTTTTTACTTCTCTTCTAAATTGTCTTTAAACATTTTACATTGTTTAAATTATTCTTCACATGGGAGGACAGAGGTTTTGTTATTGTAGTTTCAGCTTGTGTCTGTCCTCCACCAAAGCCAGGGACCCTGTCTTTCTTATCCTTGCATGGAGACCCCCAACACAAAGCACGGTGCTTCGGGCACCCCATCGCTACTAGGGAATTGTCTCTCTACCTGCAAGACAGAATCTAGAACTCTGTACCCCTACTGCTTAATCACCCCTAACATCCTTGCAAGCTCTGAAAGGCCCCAGGATCACAGGTTCTTTTTATTTTGTAATTGTGTTGTTTTGTTTTTCTGAGATAGAGTCTCACTCTGTCACCCAGGCTGGAGTGCAGTGATGTGATCTCGGCTCACTGCAGCCTCCACCTCCCGGGTTCAAGCGATTCCGCCTCAGCCTCCCAAGTAGCTGGGACTACAAGTGCCTGCCACCACGCCTGGCTAATTTTTGTGTTTTTAGTAGAGACAGGGTTTCTCCATGTTGGTCAGGCTGGTCTTGAACTCCTGGCCTCAGATGATCCACCCACCTCAGCCTCCCAAAATGCTGGGATTACAGGCTTGAGCCACCGCGCCCGGCCTGTTGCCACATTTTTGCTTTTGTGAATAAACTGCTATGAACACCTGTGTGCAAGTATCTTTTTGAGATCCTGCTTCCAATTCTCTTGGGTGTATACCCAGGAGTGGTACGCATAAAAAATAAACATGGGACATGCCAGGCATGCCTGTAATCCCAACATTCTGAGAGGCTGAGGCAGGAGGATCCCTTGACCCTAGGAGTACAAGACCAGCCTGAGCAACATAGGGAGACCTTGTCTCTACAAATACGTTTTAAAAATTAGGTGGGCGTGGTGGTGCACACCTGTGGTCTCAGCTACTCAGGAGGCTGAGGTGGGAGGATGGCTTGAGCCCAGGAGGTCGAGGCTACACAGTGAGACATGATCTCACCACTGTACTCCAGCCTGGGTGACAGAGCGAGATCTTGTCTCAAAAAATAAATGTAAAAAAACACAGGACAGACCGGGTGCAGTGGCTCACGCCTGTAATCCCAGCACTTTGGGAGGTCGAGGCAGGTGGATCACAAGGTCAGGAAATCAAGACCATCCTGGCTAACACAGTGAAACCCCGTCTCTACTAAAAATACAAAAAAATTAGCTGGGCGTGGTGGCAGGCGTCTTTAGTCCCAGCTACTTGGGAGGCTGAGGCAGCAGAATGGCATAAACCCGGGAGGTGGAGCTGGCAGTGAGCCGAGATCATGCCACTGCACTCTAGCCTGGGCGACAGAGCGAGACTCCATCTCAAAAAAAAAAAAAAAAAAAAAAAAAAAACCAGGACACAGGGCAGTCACAGAGGGGCATGGACTCACACCCGGAACCTCTAGGTTTGAGCACAGAGGCTTCCAGAGAGAAGGAAGGTGGTTCGTCAAGCATATGGGTATTTTATGGGTTGAAGATGGTCCCCCAAAAGGATATGACCCTGTCCTAATTCCCAGAATGTGGGATTTAGGACGGAGGGCCTTTACAGATGGAATTAAGTGAAGGATGAGGAGATGAGGTCATCCTGGGTTATTAAGGCAGGCCCTACATCCAAGGGCTGGTGTCCTTATAGGAGTCATAGGGACAGACACAGAGAAGGCCTTGTGAGGATGGTGGCTGAGCAGGAGGGATGCAGCCACAAGCCAAGGACACCCAGGCCACCAGAATGTATTACTGCTGCTTGAAGCCACTCAGTTTGTGGTCATTCATGACATCAGCTAAGCCAGGTCTGCACACATCTGCAGAGCAGGAACTCCAGAGGAGAAGTCAGACCTGAACAGGGACAGTTTCCCCTCTGGCCAGGACCTCATCCCATCAACCCAGCTGCCCACAAGGCTGCCACTCAAACATCCCAGGCCTACAGCTGCCAGCCTGCCCTGGACTCAGCCAAGGGAAGAGGGAGCAGTGAACAAGTCAGCCCTGGGCCCCTTCAGGGAGCCAATGACCCCCTCCCTTCCTCCCTCATGCATTCATCCGTTCATTCATTCATTCATCCATCCATTCATCACTCCTTCTGTAAACAGGCCTGGCACCTCCCACGCACCTAGATATGAATGCAGTATCAATGTGTCCTTTTCAGGGGCCCACAGCGGGTAGGTAACCACACCCACAAATTCATAACTCCAGAGGGGACAGGAGGCCCAACAGAAGAATCACAAGGGAAGCCCACAAGGGCCTCAGCTCTGCCTAGGGCAAAAGGGAGAAGCCCCTTAGACTGGTGTCTGGAGGCCCACCCTGGACTGACGCAGAGGCTTTCCTGATGGGCAAAGGAGGCCTCCCTCTGGTTTGTGAAG
This sequence comes from Pongo pygmaeus, assembly GCF_028885625.2. Classification (NCBI taxonomy): domain Eukaryota; kingdom Metazoa; phylum Chordata; class Mammalia; order Primates; family Hominidae; genus Pongo; species Pongo pygmaeus. Next base: position 43,004,682 of record NC_072392.2, read on the forward strand.
GAGATGGTGGCATGGAGAGCTGGAGGTGGGATCCTGGGTTTTGTCCTCCAGGCAATAAGCACAGGAGGGGTGAGAACAGGCTCACCTTTATCAAACTTTGGTGGAGAATTGAAATTGTGTTCCAGGAGAAGGACCAAGAAAGTCTGATGTTGGCCATGTTGAGGCTGTGCTGCTCTGAGATACCGGGACAGGCGGGCTTGGCAAGGTGGCCCCCATCCTCTCTCTCCCCATGTCCCCCTGCTCCTGCTCCATCTCTCCCCACTCCCAGCTCCTCAGTGGCCAAGTCTGGTGTCCTTTAAGAAGTGGCCGAAACCTCTAAAGGAACTTCCACCCAGAGTCCAGGTCTGGCCCTCGCCACCCCACCCCCATCCCAGAGTCTGGAATGATGCAGCCCCCAGCTCCTGGGGTCCCCACATGGAGCCCCTGCTCCCAGCAAACTAGTGAGGGAGGCCTGGGAGGGAGGGGTTAAGAGGGAGGGGAGTGCCTGGCCATCCGCAGAGAATACAGCTAACCCACAGCACATGATCCTGTTAAAAAATTAATCCTCATTTAGCCAGGAGGCAAGGCAGCCGCTGAGATAAAGCCCCTGAGAGGTAATAAAAGGCAACAGCAATTGATAAAGTGGTGAGGTCGCTCATAAAACCCTGCTGCAGTGAAGGTCAGACAGGCCCCAGGAATCGGAGAGCAACCACCGCCAGGTGGGGGTAGGGGGCATTGCCTTACAAGCCTCAGCTCTTGCAGAGGGCGACTGCCTTGGGCAACAGAGCTGATGCTGATGGTGGAGAGAGGGAGAAAGAAGGGAGGCTGCCTTTCTCAGCTCCTCCCTGCTCAGCCTCACTGGACGGCCATGTCCCTTTGGGAAGGAATCACCATCCTTGGTCCTTGTCTCTCTCCTAACATCATGGCCATGAAAGATCACAGCCCTCCTGGGGCCCAGCTGGTCCCAGAGCATACCTGGTGAGCCTGGGCCTGTCTCCTGTGGCTCCTGGTGGCCCTCACTGTCCCCCACATGCTTGTCCCAGGGATAAGAGGATGGAGAGCCCACCCCAGCCCCTATGCCAGGGGCTCACCTGGAATCCTCCCAGATGGCAGGTGTGGTCACCACTGCATCAGGCATCTGCCTGCTGCAGAAGACTCATTGCCATGTCCTCACGGGGATGTTCCACTCCAGCCAAATTGTATAACCAGGCCATTCCTCCTCCAGTGTCCCTAAAAGCGAATAATGGTCCCCACCAAAGGTCACTGGACTGGAGGCAGGAGAGACCCATTGAGACCCAATATTGTCACCACAGTCATGGTGGAAAATCAGGGGAGGGGGCTCGATGACTCCACTACTCCAACAGTGGCGACAACCCACAGGTGTAAGTGCCCAACTTCCAAGCCCACACCCCTCACCAGGGCATCGAGGGCTCCCTGGAAGCACTGGTCTGGGGCTGTACCCTGGCCAGAGAAGGAAGAGAGTGATTCCCATTACTGTATCACTCCAACTGCTGCCTGGAGACTAAGGAGAAGCAAGGAGACCGGTCAGAAGGCAGTTGCAATGGTCCTGACCATGCTAACTTCACCCACGTTTTCTTTCATTTATGCACTGAAGAATCATTTACTAAACACCTACTGTGTGCCAGGCATCAGACCAGGAGCTTGGGATACAGTGTTGCTCACAGCCTTGTAGGAGAGACACATAAACAATTGCAATAGAATTCCTTGTGTCAGGTTATTAACGAGAACAGGAAGTTAGTGGCAAAGCTGACCCTGTGGAGGACAATGCCTGCCTTATGGCCCTCAGCCACCAGCTGAGACACGAGCAGACCTGGGCAGGCCAGTCCCAGGCCCAGAGGCTGGGTCTCTAGGGCCCGAGCCCCCTACATGGCTCATCTGCATGGGGCAATCTCTACCTGTGCAAGTGTCAAATCCACCCAGTCCTCAGGCCAAGGAGGCCTCTGGGATCAAGTCCTGCTGGGCACCCAGAGCCCCCTAAGCAAGAAAAGCAGTGAATAAACACTTTCCTGTATGTCCATAAGGAGGAGCCCTCCACCCTACAGACACTGGTTTGCCCATAACCACTGCACCCACAGTGGCCATCAGCCCGCCCTCTCTAAGCTCACATCCATCTGCCTTAGGTGGGGAGTCCTCGGCTTCAAGGATGCTAGAATGATGACTTTACAAATGCTTTGCCCCTACCCAGGTAACAAGGAGCACACACACCTCCCAGACCTTGATCTCTAATAACATCTCCAATAAAACAAGCCAGGGATCCTTGAGAAATGCTAGATTCTAGGGCAGAGGAAATACATAAGATAAGCCTGGAGCATCTTATAGTGCTCAAAATACATACATGTACACATGCACACATGTACACACACATGCACACATATGCAGACACCCACTTGTACACAGAAACATGCACATGCGTATTCGCATACATATATGCATACATGCATGCACGCACGCACACACATGCACAAACATACATGCATACACACACATTGCACACAGACATATGCACGCGTACACACACGCATTTGCACACACTGCAAGGAAACATGAAACAGACCAGGAGCCAACTGAAAGACTGCCCAGTGGCCAAAGGTGGAACAATTGGAGCTGCAAAATAGACAAATATAGGATTGCCACTCAAAGTATAAAATAGTTATCAGTCCATACTGACATAAATAAGTCATTGAACGAATAAAAAAATAGGATGGGGGGGCAAATCCCCCTGCAGAATTCCTAGTCTATGCAGCCACTCCATTGTCCAGGAGCGTGACCCCTCACCCCGTGAGCGTGAGTGGCATGCATGGCCTTCCTTCCAAAGAACAGGGTATGAAGGGGGTGGAGGGTAGGAAAGACGGCAACCTCCAGGGAGACACCTGTGATCTCCTCGGCTGCGTGACAGGCCGCGTCACCAACGATAAGCCCTGTTGATAGCATGTACCTTGGTGTGACCTGAGGGGAACGCATCTTGTTGTTTGTTTGTTTGCTTGTTTTGAGATGGAGTTTCACTCGCCGCCCAGGCGGGAGTGCAATGGTGTGATCTCGGGTCACTGCAACCTCCACCTCCTGGGTTCAAGCAATTCTGCCTCAGCCTCCCAAATAGCTGTGAGCCACCATGCCCGGCTAATTTTTGTATTTTTAGTAGAGACCGGGTTTTACCATGTTGGCCAGGCTGGTCTCGAACTCCTGACCTAAGGTGATCCACCCTCCACGGCCTCCCAAAGTGCTGGAATTACAGGCGTGAGTCCATGTGCCCGGCCAGGAATGGCTCTTTATCTCTGCAAACCTCCTCCCCAAAAACCATAACCCCAGCCTGGTGATAAGGAAACCATCAGATAAATCCTAACTGAGGGACATTCTACAAAACACCTGACCAGCCCTCCTCAAAACTGTCAACGTCATCAAAAACAAGGAACAGCTGAGAAACTGTCACAGCTGAGAAACTGTCACAGCCAAGAGGAGTCTGAGGAGACCCAAGGACCAAATACCATGTGTTCGTTGTCCAGGAGGTTGAGGCTGCAGCGAGCAGAGATCGTGCCACCACACTCCAGGCTGGACAACAAGACCCTGTTTCAAATAATAATAATAATAACTTATCAGTCGGGCCAGGTGGCTCATGCCTGTAATCCCAGAGCTTTGGGAGGCTGAGGCGGGTGGATCACCTGAGGTCAGGAGTTCGAGACCACCCTGGGCAACATGGCGAAACCCCATCCCTGCTAAAAATAAAAATAAAAAAAATTAGCCAGGCGTGGTGGCGCACACCTGTAATCCCAGCTACTTGGGAGGCTGAGGCAGGAGAGTCACTTGAACCCTGGAGGCAGAGGTTGCAGTGAGCAGATACTGCGCCATTGCACTTAAGCCTGGGCGACGAGTGAAACTCCATCTCAAAAACATAAATAATAATAATAATAATAACTTATCAATGCTGGCTCCTTAATTGTGCAAAGTACCACACTAATAGTCAACATTAATAACAGGGGAAACTGGGTGCAAGGGACGTGGGAACTCTGTATTTTCTTCGCAATTTTTCCGCAAACCTAAAACTGTTGTAAAATAAAAAGTTCTGTCAAAACAGAAATTATGGTAGATATTTGCATGCATTTGTCCTCTAAATTTATTTACTCATGCAACAAAGATGCGTTAAGCACCTATGCTGTGCTGGACGCTCTCCCAGGCTCTGGTGATACCACAATGAGCAATATGGCAGGCCTCTGCTTCAGAGAGCCTGATCTCACCATCTACCTAAAGGCTCAGCATGAAGAGGATGGGGAAATTTCAGGTGACAAATATAAAGGACAAATGTTTATCAAAAAAATATATATTCCAGGCCTGGCGCAGTGGCTCACGCCTGGAATCCCAGCACTTTGGAAGGCCAAGAAGGGTGGATCACCTGAGGTCAGGAGTTAGAGACCAGCCTGGCCAACATGGTGAAACCCCGTCTCTACTAAAAATACAAAAATTAGCCAAGTGTGGCAGCACAAGCCTATAGTCCCAGCTACTTGGAAGGCTGAGGCAGGAGAATCGCTTGAACCCGGGAGGCGGAGATTGCAGTGAACCGAGATCGCACCACCGCACTCCAGCCTGGGGCCTTGACGACAAGAGCGAAACTCCATCTAAATAAATAAATATATATATATATATATATATTCCAAAAGTATAAATTCAGAAGAATGTGCATTGTGGCCAGGCTCCACATGCTCAGCATGAAGTGGATGGGGGAAATTTCAGGTGACAAATATAAAGGACAAATGTTAATCAAAAATATATATATTCCAAAAGTATAGATTCAAAAGAATATACATTGAAGCCGAGCTCACACCTGTATTCCCAGCACTTTGGGAGGCCAAGGTGGGAGAATCACTTGAGCTCAGGAGTTCAAGACCAGCTTGGACAATATAGAGAGACCCCGTCTCTATTTTTCAATAAATAAATAAGAAAGAAAAAAAAAGGAAAAAATATGCATTGCAACATACGTAAGGAACCAATTAAACCATAAGAGTTAATGCTGGGCTGCGCACAGTGGCTCATGCTTGTAATCCCAGCAATTTGCGAGGCTGAGGTGGGAGGATCACTTGAGCCCAGGAGTTCAAGACCGGCCTGGGCAACATAAGGAGACCCGGTCTCTACTAAAAATTTAAAAATTGGCCGAGCACTGTGGCTCACGCCTGTAATCCCAACACTTTGCGAGGCCGAGGCGGGAGGATCACGAGATCAGGAGATCGCAACCATCCTGGCTAACACGGTGAAAACCCATGTCACTAAAAATACAAAAAAAAAATTAGCCGGGCATGGTGGCGGGCACCTGTAGTCCCAGCTACTCAGGAGGCTGACACAGGAGAATGGCATAAACCCGGGAGGCGGAGCTTGCAGTGAGCCGAGATTGTGCCACTGCACTCCAGCCTGGGCGACAGAACAAGACTCCATCTCAAAAAAAAAAAAAATTAACCAGTGTGGTGGTGTGCGCCTGTAGTCCCAGCTATGCAGGAGGCTGAAGTAGGAGAATCACTTCAGCCCAGGAGATAGAGGCTACAGTGAGCCATGATCATGCCACTCCACTCCAGCCTAGGCAACAGAGCAAGACCCTGTCTCTCTCTCTCTCTCACACACACACACACACACACACAAAATTCAGTGCTGAAGAACCCACTTAATCAGTGGTCGAGGATAATGAAAGTCCTCACATGGGGAGTTAGAGACAAAAAATCATGACATGGAAAATCTCCCAGTTTCTCTGGCTTGATACTTTAAGATATCATTACATGCCTATGACACTATGGAAAAGGAATAAAAAGATAAAACCCAATAAAGGTAGCACGGGGTGGGGCAGAGGGGATATTGACATTAACTCGTGGCTGCTGATGCCATCAACTGCTTCAACTTCTCTTATGTTAAAGAAAAAACATTTGGCCGGGAGTCATGGCTCACACCTGTAATCCCAACACTCTGGGAGGCTGAGGTGGGAGGATCACTTGAGTCCAGGAGTTCAAGACCAGCCTAAGCAACATAGCAAGACCCCATCTCTATTAAAAATAATAATAATATGGCTGGGCGCATTGGCTCACACCTGTAATCCTAGCACTTTGGGAGGCTGAGGTGGGTGGATCATGAGGTCAGGAGTTCAAGACCAGCCTGGCCAAGATGGTGAAACCCCGTCTCTACTAAAAACGCAAAAGTTAGCCAGGCGTGGTGGCAGTGAGCTGAGATCACGCCACTGCACTCCAGCCTGGACAAAAGAGCAAGACTCCATCTCAAAAAATAATAATAATAATAATTTTCAAAATAAAGAAAAAAAGTATTCGTGACTCTTGTTAAAGACAGGTAGGAAGACCTTATTCCAGGGGGGCTACCACAGTGGGGTTTTGCTGTAGGAGAGCGAGATTGGGCTCAGTCTCATTCTACCAAGGATGAGCAGGATGTGCAGTCCAGGAGCAAGGGTGCCAGGTGGGTGGAAAATGACTAAGAGGAGACATTGAGGAGAGGAGATGCTTGCTCGGCCAACTCAGCAGGAATCTTGCTGAAAGCAGGCCAGGGTAACAAGATATCGAGAGTAGAGGATGAGGAATTTGATCAAATATTGAGGGTGATCACATAGGATTTTCACTAAACTGACCCAGCAGGACTCTTGCTAAACCCGAACTAAACAAGCCGAGGGCAGAGCTCAAGGTCAGCGCCTTGAAGGCTTAGTGGAGTAGAGTTAGGTCGAGGAGAGGGTCTGTCGCCTGACAGCCATCTGATTATTAGAACCAAATAGCTTTTCCATCCTTTGTCCAATAACCTTTCTCTAAGCACTATATCCCAAGGAAAGAAGTCAAAGATTAAAAAAGAAAGAAAAGGAAAAAGTCAGTGGTGTCAAGATACTCACAGCTGCACTATTTTTGTTGGTTTTTTTGTTTTCTTTTGCTTTGTTCTGTTTTTTTTGAGACAGAGTCTCGCTCTGTTGCCCAGGCTAGAGTGCAGTAGTGTGATCTCACCTCACTGCAATCTCCACCTCCCAGGTTCAAGCAATGCCCATGCCTCAGCCTCTCAAGTAGCTGGGATTACAGGTGTGCACCACCATGCCTGGCTAATTTTTGTATTTTTAGTAGAGATGGGTTTTCGCCATGTTGGCCAGGCTGGACTGCACCATTTTTTAAATAAAATGTTGTCAATAGCCCCAAAGCCTGACAATAGAATCCCAAGTGAACAAAGGCTGGTAAATTGCCGCCTCTTGAAGCAGCTGAAGCTGAATGCTGGGGCTCAGGAGCCAGAATGCTTGGGTTCCAGCTCAGCTCCTCCAGTCACCAAGTGACTTTAACCTCTCTCTGCCTCAGTTTCCAACCTGTAAACCGAGGACTGTACTAACTCCTACCTCAAGAACTACCTCCAAGCTTCAGTGAGATCATGGCTATTGCCCAGTGCCTACAGACTGTGGGAAATATCCTGTAGCCGTGAGCTACAATCAACCACCACACACCCTTTCCATCCAAGTGCTCTATGAGATGGGGAGTAAACGGAAACCTATGTGGGATGACCCAAGGAGCTCCCCAGCAAAGCGGGATTGAGGTACAGAGCCAAAAACCAGAGGAAGAGTTACCCAAGCATGGCTGGGATGTCCTGAAAGGAGCAGGAGCAGACCCTTCATGCCATCTCCCCAGGCCCAGGCAGGTAAGAGGGTGAACAGGACCAGGAATTCGCACAACCCCGGGGGCCGACAGGAGAACCTGCAGAACTACGGACCCCAGACCTGCAAGCCACCAAGATCTGCGCCGGCCTCAAGCACACCCCAAATGCACCCCAGCCAGGGCCTGGCCAGGTCCTTGGACCACTGCCACGGCTCCTCACTCAGGTCCTGCCTCCCTGGCGGCCCTCTCGAGCCCCACCCCACAGGCAGCTCCTGCTTAAACCTAGCAATGCCCCCCAGGCCTGGAATTCTATTATCAGCTTGAACTAAGTCCTGCTGAGAGTGACAGGAAACCCAAATAATGGAAACTGCAACGAGGCAGAGTGTGTTGAATTCTCTCTGGGAGGATGCAGCCTGGAGATGAGCTACACAGGATGCTGGGGACCAGACCCCTTCTGTGCACCCCGGCCATCCCCGGGGAGCCCCTCATCAGGCGGCTAAGGGCGGCTTGCCAGCCGGAGGCATCAGATGGAGGAAAAATAAAAAAAGAAGAGAAGCAAAGCTAGCTTCTGGCAAGAGGCTGGGGCTGATACATGACGTTCTCCTTTTGCCCCATTGGCCAAAATGTGGTCACGTGGCCATGCCTTGCTGCAAGGAATACTGGGAAATGTAGTCTTTCTTCTTAGCAGCCATCTTATCATGGAAGACGGGGAGAACAGATATTAAGGGACAACTAACCAGCTCTGCCACAGCGGAAAATCCAGACTCCACCATGGCCTACAGGCTCCTGGTCGACCCCCTCGGGAGCCCGGGTGCCTCCCTTCCTCCATGCCTGGTCCCTCTGCCTGAAGCCTTCCTGCCCTCTCTCCTGGCTCAATGCATCCTATGGGCCTCCCCCAACGCTGGTGCCAGCAAAGCCCGATCTCCTCTCCCGAAGCCGCCTGCACTCCCCCTGTGCGTGCATAGCAACCTGTGTCCCTGACACACAGGGATGCTTACCCTCCCCAAGGTCTGTGCTCCCCAGGGAGGTGTCGCACCTCTGGGCGCCCTGAGCCCCCGCCCTGCAGAGCAGGCACCCCACGCGATGGTTGCAGGCACCGGGCAGTTGCTCCATCCTGGTTTTCAGCCTTTGGTGCACAGAAACGTGAAAAAGGGGGGTCACTGGCACGGAGTCCTCCTTGAGAGTGTGTTCCAGTAGGCCAGGCAGGGACGGCCGGGGATCTGTACCAGTGGTCCCTGCCCACCTGGGTCAGGAAAGGCTGGCTGGCCTGGGGAGGCTGTGGACGGCGTCTGCGGTGTCATCTGAGTGCCACCGCCATCACTTCGAGACGGCGTCTGCTTGCTGCAGCCAGGCAAAGGTCTTAAGGAAGGCAGGTGTGTGGCTCCAGACTGAAATTGTGACAATACCCCCAGCCACACCCTTCCAAATTCCCACCATGCAATCCAGTGCACCACCTCTCAGCAAAACCTCCAGGATCCACCTCAAACCCAGCCCCATCCCACAGCCACCACCCTGGTCCAGGCCACCAATAGCTCTTGCTCAGACACAGGCAGTCACCTCTCCAAGGAGCACCCAGTGTCCATTCTGCCCTCGTTCTGGTCCGTCCTTCACCCACAAATGGAGAGTGTTTTTTAGCATTAGATCAGTTCATGTCACTCTCCTGCTTAAAACTCGCCCCTGGCTTCCACTGCCTGGCATGAGAATCACTGCCACCTGCCCCACGGGACTGGCCCTGCCCCCCCGCCACCTGCCCCATGCCCGCACCCCTGGCTTATGGTCCCCCGGAGTCACTGGCCTCCACCATCCTCTCAGTGAAACCCCGCCAGCCACCACTGCGTGCCACCCCACCCACCCCACCAGCCTCTCCATCACGTCTTCCTGCTTTCCTTTCTTTTGGGAAACTATCTTTTTTCTTGTTTGTTCATTTTATTTTCTGTGTCCCCAACTCGAATGGAGGCCACCAGGAACATTGTCTATCTCATTCACTTCTGTGTCCCCAGAACCTAAAACCATGCCTGGCACACAGATTGTGCTTAATAGGTACTGAGACAGAGACATACAGAGAAGGAAAGAGGGAGAGAGAGAAAGAGAGAGAATAAGAGAAGGGGAAGGAGAGATGGCAGAGAGGGAGGGAGAACTGCACGCTGAATCCAGGGGTTCCTCTCCCACCCCTCATGTGCCCATGGTAACAAGGGAGTCCCCCTCTTCTGACCCCTTGTTGTCAAAAAGTCCATCAAGCAAGAACGCCCGAGCCCCAGGCCCCCTCTGAAATTCCCAAGAAGGAAGCACCCCAAGAAGGAAGCACCCCAAGAAGGAAGGCATGAAGGATGCTGCTCTGGAGCCATCGGGTTCCCAGTCTGCTCACCATGCTCAAGGAGCCCCTTAACAGGAGCAGGAGAGAAGAAGAGGCACCCAGACTGGGGTTCCCCCTGGACAAAGCCATGCTGTGACCCAAGCTTGGTCCTGGCCCTGACCATGGGAAGCCCACCCCACAGGCCCTCGCCCAGGCAGACCTGAGGCCCATGCACCACTAAAGGCCTAGAGAGGGGGTCCCACCCCACACTCACGTGGGTCCCCTGGGGTCAGGGTGAGCTGGGACAGAGGGACCACCAGTTGCTATGGGAGAGGGAGAGGACACGACTTTCCAGGTGGAATGGGCTCCTGCTGTGCTCTGAGCCCTGGGTCACTGTCCCCACTCTGGGGAGGGAGGGGAGGAGCCTGGAGCCCCGAGGGTGCGGCTGGCAATAAAGGCAGATGCTCAAGTTGATGCCATCCCATGCAGGTGAGGCTGGGACCAGGGGTGGCACTGACATTGCTGGGGAGCCCACTCCTGAGGTACGACCCGGGGATGTGCACAGCCACATTCCAAAGACGCACGGGATGAGATCAGCCCGGGTGACCCTGGGACTTTGCCCTCCTTGGCAGGAGCCAGCCCCGTGCACCCTGTGTGCCTGTCCATCTGGAAGGCCCAGCATGAGATGCCTGGCCGTCCTCCTCACTGTGGCTCTGGCCACGCTCCTGGCTTCTGGGGCCAGGGCACCAGTACAAAGTCAGGGCTCCCGGAACAAGCTGCTCCTGGTGTCCTTTGATGGCTTCCACTGGAACTATGACCAGGACGTGGACACCCCCAACCTGGATGCCATGGCCCAAGACAGGGTGAAGGCATGCTACATGACCCCCGCCTTTGTCACCATGACCAGCCCCTGCCACTTCACCCTGGTCACCAGTGAGTACCACCTCAGGATGGGGCCTAGGGGCGAGAGGGCCTGAGAAACCAGGTGACACAGAGCCCTGTCGTGCAGGATAAAGGGGAGAGGTCTTTGCTCCATGCACAGGACACAGCCAAGGGGACTATTAGGAATCCTCACCGTTGGTAGCAACAGATCCGGGACAAAGAAAAATGACCAGGGGGGGTCCTTAAACCCATGGCCACAGCCAGGGCAGCAACCCCAGAGGGCTTCAAGAGGAGGGGAGTGTGGCGGGCTCCCCTCCCCTGCCCTGCCCTCCAGCTGGCTGTGTCAGCCTCTCCCTCTCCCTTCCATCCTTTCCATTTCCCACCCAACACCTCCCTGACAGATCTGCCCAGGCTGTAGACAATACAGACATAGGTTTTTAAAAAGCCAAATATGGGGCCAGGCGCAGTAATCCCAGCATTTTGAGAGGCTGAGGTGGGCGGATCACTGGATATCAAGAGTTCGAGACCAGCCTGGCCAACATAGCGAAACCCCATCTCTACTAAAAATACAAACATTAGCCGGGCATGGTGGTGCATGCCTGTAATCCCAGCTACTCGGAAGGCTGAGGCAGGAGAATTGCATGAACCCAGGAGGTGGAAGTTGCAGTGAGCTGACATCATGCCACTGCACTCCAGCCTGGGTGACAAAGAAAGACTGCATCTCAAAAAAAAAAAAAAAAAAATGGGAGGCTGAGGCAGGAGGATTGCTGGAGTCTAGGAGATAGAGGCTGCAGTGAGCTGCGATCACACCGCTGCACTCCAGCCTGGGCGACAGAGCAAGACCCTGTGTCAAACAAATAAACAATAATAAAATAATAAAAAGCCAAGTACCGCAAAAAAGGTGTTAGAGAGTTGAAAAGCAAACACCCCTGGCCCTCCCTAGGGGCTTGGCCACTTCCCAAACCTGGGTCATCCTCCAAAGACCCTGCGTGGGTGTCCCAGGGCCCCTGCAACAAAGAACTGCAGACAGGTTTAAACCCACAGAAACGGATCCGCATGCTTCTGGAGGCCAGAAGGCCAAACCCAGGGCATTGCAGGGCTGCACCCACCCCGAAGTCTCCAGCAGAGGCTCCCTCCTCACCTAGTCTGGCTCCTGGGGCCTCGGCAATCCTTGGCATTCCTGGGCTGGTGGCAGCATCACTCTGACCTCTCCCTATGTCTTCCCAGGGCCTGTCCCCTGTGTGTGTCTGTATTCAAACTTACCTCTTCTCACAAGGACATAAGTCGCTGAATTTAGGGTCCACACTTCTCCAGTATACATTCCCTTACCCTAGCTAATCACATCTGCAAAGAACCTATTTCCAAATAAGGCCACTTTCTAAGGTTCCAAGTAAGCACGAATGTGGTGGGACACAATTCACCCCAATACAGGCAGCTTATCCCCACACCAGCCTTTCTGCCCCTTCTAACCGCAAATGGAGGTGTGCGGTTCTCCCATCCACGCAGCACCTCTTTCACTGTATCACAGATGAGGACGGGAGGGACCTTCTCCACATCATCTCTCCTTTTGCACCTTTTGGACTTGGTATCATGTGCACGTGTTTCCTGTACAAAAATAAATTCAAAAAATCTCCTGGAGTTCCACGTGGTTCACTGAAATTCCTGCCTGGGATCTCGTCTGGTGGCTGGGCCATCATTTATTTAATGAGTTCCTTCCTGATGGCCATGGAGGTCACCCCCAATCTTTTGCTAAAGCAAACAAGGCTGCCACCAGGATCCTTGCACATGCATTCGTGCCTATGTGCCCGTCCAGCTGCGGGACAAACTGAAAGTGGAAGTGCGATTGCTAAAACAGGTCAAAGAACACGTGTCTATTTGTCTCGGACATGACCTCAAACCTTGGCTCCCACGGGGCAGTGCAGGAGGAAGTCTGCTCCCCTCAGCCCTGCCCCAGGCCCACTCCCCACCCAGCACACAGGGAAACCTGGGCTGCTTTGACTTCGCCTCTTCCAGCCCTGGGTCCGGCCTTCGCTGTGACCCCAGTCCATCCCACCGCCCTCTGCACCTCTTCCTCCCTCAGGCAAATACATCGAGAACCACGGGTGGTTCACAACATGTACTACAACACCACCAGCAAAGTGAAGCTGCCCTACCATGCCACGCTGAGCACCCAGAGGTGGTGGACAATGGCAGCGTGCCCATCTGGATCACGGCCCAGAGGCAGGTAATGTCACCCCCACCCATACTGACATCGCAGAGCATGGGGGCACCTAGGCCCAGGCGAGGCTTGGAACCATGTGAGATCCACGGCAGGTCCCTTCCCCACTCCAGGGTCTTGGAGCTCCTGGCCTACCCTGGCACAGAAGAGTGTGAAGTAGGGCCCCAAAAGGGGCAGGTGGTGTATGCTGGTGAGGACTAACCAGTGAGCTACATCCGGCTCGGCCCATGGACACAGCCCTGCCCGGTCTTCCCTGGGGGGCCCTGGGATCAGGAGGAATTGCTCTGTCCCCCAGTCAGAGGGAGAACTGCACCCTTGTGGCCTGCAGCACTGGGGATGAGGGTCAGACAGGGAAGATCATTGTGACTCAACAAGAAAGCATTTAAAAATTACACAACTTTCTCCCTTTCCCACATCCCTGTCAGAACTGAACAGCTAAATTCTAAAGGGCCAAAGATAAAATGAGAGGTGGGTTACAGTATTGACCCAGGAACCCCCACAGTTTGCAATGCTCTGGGGGCTTCCTGGCCCAGAGGCAAGGCTTCTAGTAAATAAAGTCAGTGGAGGTTTCCACAATGAGGCCGGAATAAATGTCAGGGCCCACGCCCATCCCAGAGCCAAGGTATCCACTCAAGCTGGAGTTCCCTCGCTTCAGAAGGATCCATAGACACACTCAGGGCTCCTTCCATGGGCTCATGAGCAGGAAGCCAAGGTAGAAACCCTGGCATCTCAAGGCACTAGATCCAATGAAAGAATATCCTGGGGAAGTGAACATGCAGGTGGGGTGGACAGAGGGCTGGGGGACAGACAAATTCTAAATAAAGCAGCAGTCGAGTTAGGGGCAGACAGGCAGCCAGGCAGAAGGCTGGAGGGGCAGGTGGACAGGACACAGGTGGACAGACAGACTCACGCCTGGACTAGAGCCCAGCAGGGCAGGCCAAACTGAGGTTCAGAAGGAGATGCTTTCTTGGCAGTGTGGCCTCCAGGCAGGCATCACAGCCCGGTGATGACACAGACACTGTGCATCTGGGAACATTTTTCTTTTTTTTTTTTTTTTGAGACAGAGTCTCACTCTGTTGCCCAGGCTGGAGTGCAGTGGCACGATCTCCACTCACCACAAGCTCTGCCTCCTGGGTTTACGCCATTCTCTTGCCTCAGCCTCCCGAGTAGCTGGGACTACAGGTGCCCACCACCACACCCGGCTAATTTTTTGTATTTTCAGTAGAGACGGGGTTTCACCGTGTTAGCCAGGATGGTCTCGATCTCCTGACCTCGTGATCCACCCACCTCGGCCTCCCAAAGTGCTGGGATTACAGGCGTGAGCCACCACGCCCGGCCTCTGGGAACATTTTTATACTGACGTCTCACTTAGTGCTCAAGTCCAGTGGGCACCTGTCATTTCCTCTATAAAATCAGGTTTTACCCCCACAGAACATGAGATCAGGGATGTTTTAGAAATTAAAGGCCCTGCAGCTGCAGCTAAGAGCAGGGATGTGTGGGTGGAACAGAGAAGTATGCAGGTGGGGGACAAATGTTTTCACAGGCGTGGGACGAGAGGCACCCACTGAGGAGTCTTGTCTTTCACGCTGCCTTTTCTGGCAGGGCCTGAGACCTGGCTCCTTCTGCTACCCTGGCAGGAACACCACCTACCAAGGGGTGGCAGTGACGCGGAGACGGAAGGAAGGCATCGCGCACAACTACAAAAATAAGACGGAGTGGAGAGCGAACATCGGCACGGTGATGGCGTGGTTCACGGAGGAGGACCTGGATCTGGTCACACTCTACTTCAGGGAGCCAGACTCCACGGGCCACAAGTACAGCCCCAAGTCCCCGGAGAGGAGGGAGATGGTGCGGCAGGTGGATCGGACCGTGGGCTACCTCACAGACCACCTCAACCTGATCATCACATCCGACCACGGCATGACCACCGTGGACAAACAGACTGGCGACCTGGTCGAATTCCACAAGTTCCCCAACTTCACCTTCCATGACATCGAGTTTGAGCTCCTGGACTACGGACCAAACAGGATGCTACTCCCTGAAGAAGGGAGGCTGTAGAAGGTGTAGGATGGGCTCAAGGACATCCACCCCAACCTCCACTTCTACAAGAAGGAGGCGTTCCCCGAGGCCTTCCACTACGCAACAACCCCGGGGTCACACCCCTGCTGATGTACAGCGACCTTGGCTACATCATCCACAGGGTCAGTCGCCTGCTGGAAGCACCACCTCTGGGGGCTCCCTCCCCAGGCTTGGGAGCCGTCGTGTGGGGTGCATTTGGGAGGAGAGCTCTGGGGCTGTGTTCCTGGAACTCTCTGGGAGCCTCCTAGGACAGGCATGGGGTGTGTTTGGTAGGAGAGCTCCAGGGCGATATTCCTGGAACTTTCTGGAAGCCCACCTCCGAGGACACACGTGGGGTGCATTTGGGAGGAGAGCTCTGGGGCTGTGTTCCTGGAACTCTCTGGGAGCCAGCCTCCAAGGACATGCGTGGAGTGTGTTTGGGAGGAGAGCTCCAGGGCTGTGTTCCTGGAACTCCCCGGGAGCCTCCGAGGACAGTGCTCCCTTGTCTGTCTGTGCAGCCACAGCCTCCTAGGCCAAGCAGATGAAAGTCATTCATTCATCCCGAAAATATGTAACGGGAGCCAGCTCCATGCCAGGCTCTGGTCTGGGCTCAGGATATGCAGTGAACAAGACAGTCCAGGCCCTGGAGTCTGGGACCTGTCATTTAAAGGCTCAAGAAAGCAGAGAATACAAAAGCAAATGAATCCACTCGCAGAGTGCTCAGATGCTGGTGATGGCAGAGAAGAGACGGCCATAAGCAGGGACGAGGAAGGCACACTACCTTTTCATTTACCCGGCCTGGAATGGCCTCTCTGAGAAGGTGGATTTAGGGAGATACCAGAATGACGAGAAGAAGCCAGACACGACAGGCTCCGGGAAGGAGATTCCAGGCAGGGGAAAGAGCCAGGGACAGGCCCCATGGTGGGACAGGTTCAGCGTGTTTGGGATGAGACAGAAGGCCAGTGTGCCTGCAGGCTGGCACAGAGCGAGGCTCTAACAGGAGCTGACCACAGCCCCAGGGCAGGAGGTTGCTGGATGCACAGCGGGGAGCCCCAAGCTGAGGTTATACACGGTCTGAGGTCGATGATTAAACAAGTGGCTCTCACTGCTGGGCCGGAGACAGAAACGGAAGCAGGAAGTGGCCAGTTTGGAGGTCGCTGCAGGGCCCAACAAGACATTCCAGTGGCAGAGGTGGAGAAGCTGCAATGTGCATAGATTCCAAATACCTTTAAGAGGCATGACATTCGAGGTTTGTGGACAGATTATGTGGGAGGGTGAAGAAAGTAGAAAACTGAAGGATGGATCCAATGCTTGGGTCCTGAGCCACTTGCTGACATGCTAAACTGTTGGGAACAGGAGTCAGGGGAGCCGAGACTTGTTTCAGCTGTGATCAGTCTCAATGCCAGTGATACAGCCACGTGCAGCTGTTCCTGGGCACAGGTTGTGCAGATGAGTCCACACCCAGGGATGCAGTTTAGTCTGGCAATTTAAATTTGAGACTTGTCAACACAAGCTATGGGACTCAATGAAAGCCCCCGGCCAGAAGGAGTAGACTGAAAAGAGATGGTGATGACACCACTCACTGAGAAGGCGGGGCTGGTGAGACAGGAAAAGCCAAGAGCTTGTCATGAGTCAAGAGGGGAATGAGACCGGGCACGGTGGCTTCCGCCTGGAATCCCAGTACTTCCAGAGGCCAAGGCAGGAGGATCGCTTGACCCCAGGAGTTCAAGACCAGCCTGGGCAATATAGTTAGACCCTGTCTCTGTAGGAATTTTTTTTTTAATTAGCTGGGCATGGTGGTGCGTGCTTGTAATCCCAGCTACTGGGGGGGAAGCTGAGGTGGGAGGATCGCTTGAGCCCAGGAGGTGGAGGCTGCAGTGAGCCTTGTTCTCACCACTGCACTCCAGCATGGGCAAGAGTGAGACCCTGTCTCTATAAAATAAATAAATGAAAGAGAAAGGAGTGGGTTTAGGGTTTAGAGAAGTAGGAATGTGGAGATGTGTGTGGTGGGGAGGACCATTCATGCCAAATGTCACATCCAGAAGGGGACCAGAGGACCCTTCAGCCCAAACCCCTCATGCAGATGAGGATGCTGGAACCCAGAGGCGTTAGCTGACTGGTCCAAGGGCACCAAAGAGTGGCCGGTGGTGTGTAAATGCCAGTTTTAAGGTTCTGGTCCCAAGTATTTTCAGTCACAACGCCTGCCTCTCTGTGCTCAGGGGCTTGGGTCCTTGAAGCAAGTCTCCCAGCACTAGGCAGGGACATGATAAGGTTTCCATGGCGCTAGAGCCCACAACCATTTGTTCTCCACATTAACCAAGAGAGGGACTCAGAAAAAGTCATTATTCAGAGTCACATGCAAGGAAACTGAAGCATGGAAAATCAAAGACCACGTGACTCTGCACATTCTCACAGGGCTTTTCCCCAGAGGGGCAGCCACGGTGGCGTCCCAGCAAACCAGCTCTCCAGATCCCCCTCAAAAAGCCCTGGTGTTGGCCCTTACCCATTTCTGCGGCGTCAATACTCCCACCGTAGCCCATTTCAAGCTACCAACGTGAGGTCACCAAACACAAAGTAGGGAAGAAGCCCGCAGAATCATTTCACAAGCAACATCAGCTAAGCTGAGCAGGTTGCGAAGAGCTAGGGGGTCCAAAGTTTTCATCACAGCCTGGTAAAGTCCATTTGGAACTAGGCTGTCTTCTGTGGCTAGCTTCTCCCCTCCCCTCCCCTCCCCTCCTCTCTTCTTTTCTTTTCTTTTCTCACAGATTCTCACTGTGTTGCCCAGGCTGGGGTGCAGTGGAGCAATCATGGCTCACTGCAGCCTCGACCTCCTGGGCTCAAGCAATCCTCCCACCTTAGCCTCCTGAGTAGCTGAGACTACAGGTGTGTGCCACCATGCCCAACTAATTTTCTATTTTTAATTTAAAACAAGAACAGCAAGCTATATTGCCCAGGCTGGTCTTGAACTCCTGGCCTCAAGCGATCCTCCAGCCTTGGCCTCCCAAAAAGCTGGAATTACAGGCATGAGCCACTGGGCCCAGTCCCTGGGCCCGTTTCTTTTCTCTAAAGGTAGTGTTGAAAGTACATGTGACCAGTTAAAGGCACAATGTGGAACGGACGCAGTCCTTGCCCTGACTTTACAGAGTCCTCCTTCCCCAGTCAGAAAAGCAGACAGAAGACTAGGGGAAGCTCTTCTGCCTCCTGGGATCCGCACACTGCCAGCCAGGCCTGGGACAGTGCCCACCCCTTCCGTCCCAGCCCTGGGAGAAGGGTCTGAAGCCTCACATCATCACGCCACCCCCATGTCCACACCTGTCCCACACCTGTGCCCTCCCAGGAATCCCTACACAGGCCCTTCTCAGCGCAGCCTGGTAGGGTTGCCCCCTCCCACTGCCTGCCGCTCCCCCTCCCCCAGACCACCAGTCTGTTTCCCACGACCCCTCCCTCCCAGTCCAGCCGCACCTCTGCTTCGCCTGTCCCACCAGACCAGCCTTCAGCCTGCCCCATCCTCTCCTCCCAGACCAAGCGTGCTGTTTGCTCTTCCAGTAAGCCTCGGGGAGCTGCCCGCAGGCCCTGGGCCGGCTGTCTCGCTGTGATGCTCTGCTGGACGGACCCTGCCTCCCCAGCTTATCCCAGGCCAGAGGCTGTATGCCACTGTCCCCGGCAGCGCCAGCCCCTGCTTGGCTGTTATGGTGCTGGTGATAAGCCTCACAGCCCAGGTCTAGGGCCCCGGCGCGCCGGTCCCATAACCGGCCCCCTGCCCCTGCCCCTGCCCCTCCCCCTCGGGCCCCCTCCTCCTGCAAAACCCGCTCCCGAATCGGCGCTGCAGTCTGCGGCCACGCGGGGGCGCGCGGGAGCTCTGCGGGCGCGGGAACCTGCAGACCCGGCCTCGGTCAGCTGGGAGGGGCCCGCCCTGGCACAAAGCACCCATGGAAATAAAGGCCAAGCCGCGACAGTCAGCACGGGGGAGCCTTTTCCCTAAAACCTGCCGGTTTCCCGACGGTCCCACCATTGGCCCCAGCGCGGGATAAATTTCTAACTCCTTGCCAGGCTACACAAGCCCCAGGGACCCCTCCATTTTCGATAGGGGTGGGCTCGGGTTGGACGGCTGGCCAGTCCTGGAAAAGGGGTGAGTTTCCTAAAAGGAAGCGGGGAAGGCATGAGGAGGCTCTTTGTGAACGACAGGGAAACAGCATCTGTAAGCCATAGTGCTCAGCAAGAAATCACGTTAAACAAGGCGGAAACACCGCAAAGAAAATCGCGTGGATTGGCTCTGACACGGGACTGGGGTGGCCGTGGCCAGGAGCCGAGGGACCCTTCCACACCTATTCTCCTGTGCATTAAGAGCATAGGCTTTGGAGTCAGATAAACTCACGTGCCAGCCCTGGCTCCCCACCCAGATGCTGTGATGTTGGCAAAGCAGTTGACCCTCCCCAGCCTCAGTTTCCTCATCTGAAAAAGTGGGATAATGAGGACCGTGCCCGCCTCCCTGGGGTACCTGAGAGTGAGATGGACACATTGCGGAGAGGTTGGCACAGAGGCTGGCCCCAAGCAGGTGCTCAAGGATGGCAGCCCCTGGGAGGATTAAAATCCTGCCCTGGGAGGTGCTGAGTTTGTCAGTGCCACTCTGCAGAGTAAACCAGCTGGGACACTGGGAGACGCAGTCTTTGAAGTTTGAGTTTGTCCGATCTGCCTATTTCCCTGCCTCCAAAGCCCGCAGCCCCCAGCCCCCACCCTGGGTCTCCTACTTCAGCTCCATGGAGTCTCCAGGCCCCATCCCAGCCTGCTCTCCGCAGCAGCCTGATCGGCTGCCTGGGGCTGAAGTCCTGTCTCAGCCTGAAGAGCCTGGACTTTGGCTGGCCTGTGAGCCCCCTGCCCCACAATCCAATTGCTCTTCCTGGAAGGACTGCCCTGGTCCCCATGCCAATGCCTGCAGCCACACCTCATGACACCCAGGCCAGCCACCCACCTGCACAAGCTCTGGCTCTGTGGCTGGGCCGGGGAGGGGAAGGGGGAACCCTCCCTGGACAGGCCCAATTCTAGTCTCAGCCCACCTGAGCCTACCCCACCTGGCCAGAGGAGACCAGGTAGAGTCCACATCCATGTCCTCAGAGTGATGAGCGCTCACAGGTGCTGGCATTGCCACTGCCCAGTCTCCAAGAGAAGCCCTGCCTTCCTCTGAGCACTCCCCCTACTCCTCACCACCACGTTGGTTTGCTCAGCCCTGTTTGTCCATGTTGCAGGGGCTGGGCCAACAGGAGTAGTGAGAATTGCTTCATCCACAGAAGAAGAAAAGAAACAGAGAGGAAAGAGAGGAAAATAACCAAGTCTGTCTCACATTCAGTATTCCATTACTCCAGATGTCTGGTGTCACAAAGGCACCACCGAGAGAGTCCTGGTGGCTGGCTGAGCACTCGCTGATGGAGCTTCCAGTGTCAGGAACATGGGGGCTGAGGCCTGGCTGCATGCATGGGGGGCTGATTTTCCTATCCTTGCAGCCCTGGGTGTCCAATGTGAGGGGTGCCACCCTGAGCAGCACAGTCCCGGTTCAAATCCAGCTCCCCCTCTCCAATACCTGCTCTGTGGCCCTGGGCAAGTTGCTAACCTCTCTGGGCCTGTCCTCCTCTGTAAATTAAAAAACTAAATTAGCTGGGCACAATGGCACATGCCCGTAATCCCAGCACTGTGAGAGGCAGCAAGAGGATCGCTTGAGCCCAGGAGTTTGAGACCAGCCTGGGCAATATAGTGAGACCTTGTCTCTACAAAAAGTTTTAAAATTAGCCAAGTGTGGTGGTGCATGCCTGTAGTCCCAGCTACTCAGGAGGCTGAAGTGGGAGGATCGCTTGAGCATGGGAGGTTGCAGTCAGCTGAGATCATACCACTGCACTCCAGCCTGGGCAACAGAGCAAGACACTGTCTCAAGAAAAAAATCATATTGGAGGAGGAGCCAAGATGGCTGAATAGGAACAGCTCCGGTCTACAGCTCCCAGCGTGAGCAACGCAGAAGACGGGTGATTTCTGCATTTCCATCTGAGGTACCATGTTCATCTCACTAGGGAGTGCCAGACAGTGGGCGCAGGTCAGTGGGTGAGCGCACCGTGCGCCAGCCGAAGCAGGGGCAAGGCATTGACTCACTCGGGAAGCGCAAGACGTCAGGGAGTTCCCTTTCCAGGGGTGACAGAAAAATCGGGCCACTCTCACCCGAATACTGTGCTTTTCCGACGGGCTTAGGAAACGGTGCCCCAGGAGATTATAGCCCGGCATTGCCTCACTCGGGAAGCACAAGAGGTCAGGGAGCTCCTTTTCCAGGGGTGACAGAAAAATCGGGCCACTCCCACCCGAATACTGTGCTTTTCCGACGGGCTTAGGAAACGGTGCCCCAGGAGATTATACCTAGCCCGCACCTGGCTCAGAGGGTCCTACGCCCACGGAGTCTCGCTGATTGCTAGCACAGCAGTCTGAGATCAAACAGCAAGTCGGCAGCGAGGCTGGGGGAGGGGCGCCCGCCATTGCCCAGGCTCGCTTAGGTAAACAAAGAAGCTGGGAAGCTTGAACTGGGTGGAGCCCACCACAGCTCAAGGAGGCCTGCCTGCCTCTGTAGGCTCCACCTCTGGGGGCAGGGCACAGACAAACAAAAAGACAGCAGTAACCTCTGCAGACTTAAATGTCCCTGTCTGACAGCTTTGAGGAGAGCAGTGGTTCTCCCAGCGCGCAGCTGGAGATCTGAGAATGGGCAGACTGCCTCCTCAAGTGGGTCCCTGACCCCTGACCCCGAGCAGCCTAACTGGGAGGCACCCCCCTGCAGGGGCAGACTGACACCTCACAGGGCCAGCCAGGTACTCCAACAGACCTGCAGCTGAGGGTCCTGTCTGTTAGAAGGAAAACTAACAGAAAGGACATCCACACCAAAAACCCATCTGTACATCACCATCATCAAAGACCAAAAGTAGATAAAACCACAAAAATAGGGAAAAAACAGAGCAGAAAAACTGGAAATTCTAAAAAGCAGAGTACCTCTCCTCCTCCAAAGGAACGCAGTTCCTCACCAGCAACGGAACAAAGCTGGATGGAGGATGACTTTGACGAGCTGAGAGAAGAAGGCTTCAGACGATCAAATTACTCCGAGCTACAGGAGGATATTCAAACCAAAGACAAAGAAGTTGAAAACTTTGAAAAAAATTTAGAAGAATGTATAACTACAATAACCAATACAGAGAAGTGCTTAAAGGAGCTGTTGGAGCTGAAAACCAAGGCTCGAGAACTACATGAAGAATGCAGAAGCCTCAGGAGCTGATGCGATCAAATGGAAGAAAGGGTATCAGCCCTGGAAGATGAAATGAATGAAATGAAGCGAGAAGGGAAGTTTAGAGAAAAAAGAATAAAAAGAAACGAGCAAAGCCTCCAAGAAATGTAGGACTATGTGAAAAGACCAAATCTACGTCTGATTGGTGTACCTGAAAGTGACGAGGAGAATGGAAACAAGTTGGAAAACACTCTGCAGGATATTATCCAGGAGAACTTCCCCAATCTAGCAAGGCAGGCCAACATTCAGGTTCAGGAAATACAGAGAATGCCACAAAAATACTCCTCGAGAAGAGCAACTCCAAGACACATAATTGTCAGATTCACCAAAGTTGAAATGAAGGAAAAAATGTTAAGGGCAGCCAGAGAGAAAGGTTGGGTTACCATCAAAGGGAAGCCCATCAGACTAACAGCGGATCTCTCGGCAGAAACCCTACAAGCCAGAAGAGAGTGGGGGCCAATATTCAACATTCTTAAAGAAAAGAATTTTCAATCCAGAATTTCATATCCAGCCAAACTAAGCTTCATAAGTGAAGGAGAAATAAAATACCTTACAGACAAGCAAATGCTGAGAGATTTTGTCACCACCAGGCCTGCCCTAAAAGAGCTCCTGAAGGGAGCGCTAAACATGGAAAGGCACAACTGGTACCAGCCACTGCAAAATCATGCCAAAATGTAAAGACCATCGAGACTAGGAAGAGACTGCATCAACTAACAAGCAAAATAACCAGCTAACATCATAATGACAGGATCAAATTCACACATAACAATATTAACTTTAAATGTAAATGGACTAAATGCTCCAATTAAAAGACACAGACTGGCAAGTTGGATAAAGACTCAAGACCCATCAGTGTGCTGTATTCAGGAAACCCATCTCACGTGCAGAAACACACATAGGCTCAAAATAAAAGGATGAAGGAAGATCTACCAAGCAAATGGAAAACAAAAAAAGGCAGGGGTTGCAATCCTAGTCTCTGATAAAACAGACTTTAAACCAACAAAGATCAAAAGAGACAAAGAAGGCCATTATATAATGGTAAAGGGATTAATTCAACAAGAAGAGCTAACTACCCTAAATATATATGCACCCAATACAGGAGCACCCAGATTCATAAAGCAAGTCCTGAGTGACCTACAAAGAGACTTACACTACCACACATTAATAATGGGAGACTTTAACACCCCACTGTCAACATTAGACAGATCAACAAGACAGAAAGTCAACAAGGATATCCAGGAATTGAACTCAGCTCTGCACCAAGCAGACCTAATAGACATCTACAGAACTCTCCACCCCAAATCAACAGAATATACATTTTTGATGGCACCACACCACACCTATTCCAAAATTGACCACATACTTGGAAGTAAAGCTCTCCTCAATAAATGTAAAAGAACAGAAATTATAACAAACTATCTCTCAGATCACAGTGCAATCAAGCTAGAACTCAGGATTAAGAATCTCACTCAAAACCGCTCAACTACATGGAAACTGAACAACCTGCTCCTGAATGACTACTGGGTACATAACGAAATGAAGGCAGAAATAAAGATGTTCTTTAAAACCAATGAGAACCAAGACACAACATACCAGAATCTCTGGGATGCATTCAAAGCAGTGTGTAGAGGGAAATTTATAGCACTCAATGCCCACAAGAGAAAGCAGGAAGGATCCAAAATTGACACCCTAACATCACAATTAAAAGAACTAGAAAAGCAAGAGCAAACACATTCAAAAGCTAGCAGAAGGCAAGAAATAACTAAAATCAGAGCAGAACTGAAGGAAATAGAGACACAAAAAACCCTTCAAAAAATTAATGAATCCAGGAGCTGGTTTTTTGAAAGGATCAACAAAATTGATAGACCGCTAGCAAGATTAATAAAGAAAAAAAGAGAGAAGAATCAAATAGATGCAATAAAAAATGATAAAGGGGATATCACCACCGATCCCACAGAAATACAAACTACCATCAGAGAATACTACAAACACCTCTATGCAAATAAAACAGAAAATCTAGAAGAAATGGATAAATTCCTCAACACATACACCCTCCCAAGACTAAACCAGGAAGAAGTTGAATCTCTGAATAGACCAATACCAGGAGCTGAAATTGTGGCACTAATCAATAGCTTACCAACCAAAAAAAGTCCAGGACCAGATGGGTTCACAGCCGAATTCTACCAGAGGTACAAGGAGGAACTGGTACCATTCCTTCTGAAAATATTCCAATCAATAGAAAAAGAGAGAATCCTCCCTAACTCATTTTATGAGGCCAGCATCATCCTGATACCAAAGCTGGGCAGAGACACAACCAAAAAAGAGAATTTTAGACCAATATCTCTGATGAACATTGATGCAAAAATCCTCAATAAAATACTGGCAAACAGAATCCAGCAGCACATCAAAAAGCTTATCCACCATGATCAAGTGGGCTTCATCCCTGGGATGCAAGGCTGGTTCACTATATGCAAATCAATAAATGTAATCCAGCATATAAACAGAACCAAAGACAAAAACCACATGATTGTCTCAATAGATGCAGAAAAGGCCTTTGACAAAATTCAACAACGCTTCATGCTAAAAACTCTCAATAAATTAGGTATTGATGGGACGTATCTCAAAATAATAAGAGCTATCTATGACAAACCCACAGCCAATATCATACTGAATGGGCAAAAACTGGAAGCATTCCCTTTGAAAACTGGCACAAGACAGGGATGCCCTCTCTCACCACTTCTATTCAACATAGTGTTGGAAGCTCTGGCCAGGGCAATTAGGCAGGAGAAGGAAATAAAGGGTATTCAATTAGGAAAAGAGGAAGTCAAATTGTCCCTGTTTGCAGATGACGTGATTGTATATCTAGAAAACCCCATTGTCTCAGCCCAAAATCTCCTTAAGCTGATAAGCAACTTCAGCAAAGTCTCAGGATACAAAATCAATGTACAAAAATCACAAGCATTCTTATACATCAATAACAGACAAACAGCCAAATCATGAGTGAACTCCCATTCACAATTGCTTCAAAGAGAATAAAATACCTAGGAATCCAACTTACAAGGGATGTGAAGGACCTCTTCAAGGAGAACTACAAACCACTGCTCAAGGAAATAAAAGAGGATACAAACAAATGGAAGAACATTCCATGCTCATGGGTAGGAAGAATCAATATCGTGAAAATGGCTATCCTTCCCAAGGTAATTTACAGATTCAATGCCATCCCCATCAAGCTACCAATGACTTTCTTCACAGAATTGGAAAAAACTACTTTAAAGTTCATATGGAACCAAAAAAGAGCCCGCATCACCAAGTCAATCCTAAGCCAAAAGAACAAAGCTGGAGGCATCACGCTACCTGACTTCAAACTATACTACAAGGCTACAGTAACCAAAACAGCATGGTACTGGTACCAAAACAGAGATATAGATCAATGGAACAAAACAGAGCCATCAGAAATAATGCCACATATCTACAACTATCTGATCTTTGACAAACCTGAGAAAAACAAGAAATGGGGAAAGGATTCCCTATTTAATAAATGGTGCTGGGAAAACTGGCTAGCCATATGTAGAAAGCTGAAACTGGATCCCTTCCTTACACCTTATACAAAAATCAATTCAAGATGGATTAAAGACTTAAATGTTAGACCTAAAACCATAAAAACCCTAGAAGAAAACCTAGGCATTACCATTCAGGACATAGGCATGGGCAAGGACTTCATGTCTAAAACACCAAAAGCAATGGCAACGAAAGCCAAAATTGACAAATGGGATCTAATTAAACTAAAGAGCTTCTGCACAGCAAAAGAAACTACCATCAGAGTGAACAGGCAACCTACAAAATGGGAGAAAATTTTCGCAACCTACTCATCTGACAAAGGGCTAATATCCAGAATCTACAATGAACTCCAACAAATTTACAAGAAAAAAACAAACAACCCCATCCAAAAGTGGGTGAAGAATATGAACAGACACTTCTCAAAAGAAGACATTTATGCAGCCAAAAAACACATGAAAAAATGCTCACCATCACTGGCCATCAGAGAAATGCAAATCAAAACCACAATGAGATACCATCTCACACCAGTTAGAATGGCAATCATTAAAAAGTCAGGAAACAACAGGTGCTGGAGAGGATGTGGAGAAATAGGAACACTTTTACACTGTTGGTGGGACTGTAAACTAGTTCAACCCTTGTGGAAGTCAGTGTGGCGATTCCTCAGGGATCTAGAACTAGAAATTCCATTCGACCCAGCCATCCCATTACTGGGTATATACCCAAAGGACTATAAATCATGCTGCTATAAAGACACATACACACATATGTTTATTGCGGCATTATTCACAATAGCAAAGACTTGGAACCAACCCAAATGTCCAACAATGATAGACTGGATTAAGAAAATGTGGCACATATACACCATGGAATACTATGCAGCCATAAAAAATGATGAGTTCACGTCCTTCATAGGGACATGGATGAAATTGGAAATCATCATTCTCAGTAAACTATCGCAAGAACAAAAAACCAAACACCGCATATTCTCACTCATAGGTGAGAATTGAACAATGAGAACACATGGACACAGGAAGGGGAACATCACACTTCGGGGACTGTTGTGGGGTGGGGGGAGGGGGGAGGGATAGCATTGGGAGATATACCTAATGCTAGATGACGAGTTGGTGGGTGCAGCGCACCAGCATGGCACATGTATACATATGTAACTTACCTGCACGTTGCGCACATGTACCATAGAGCCTAAAGTATAATAATAATAATAATAATAATAATAAAAAAAAGAAAAAAAAAAAAAAAATGATGAGTTCATGTCCTTTGTAGGGACATGGATGAAATTGGAAATCATCATTCTCAGTAAACTATCACAAGAACAAAAAACCAAACACCGCATATTCTCACTCATAGGTGGGAATTGAACAATGAGAACACATGGACACGGGAAGGGGAACATCACACTTCAGGGACTGTTGTGGGGTGGGGGGAGTGGGGAGGGATAGCATTGGGAGTTATACCTAATGCTATATGACGAGTTAGTGGGTGCAGCGCACCAGCATGGCACATGTATACATATGTAACTTACCTGCACATTGTGCACATGTACCATAAAACCTAAAGTATAATAATAATAATAATAAATAAAAAATAAAAAATAAATCATATTAAGTAACAAAGAATGAGCTGATTTAAAGAGAAATGTTGACTAAGTAATAATGAAGGTGGCTGGGGGACATGACAAATTATATACAAGAGGTTGGCCAATGGCAAACCTGCTGGTGGTCATCAGGATCTGGCCTGCTTCCTCTGCCCACCAACCATGTGGCCAACCCAAGAAGCTTCTGGAGGGTAGCACTGGCCTCCCATGGGCAGCATCCAAAGATTCCCCCCAGTCTTCCCTGCCGAATGCATAGTGTTTCCCGAGTGCCCTGCACCCTTCCTGGCTATCAGGTGACCAAGTTCAGGACTGCTCAACACCGACCTTGCAATTGACTATGCAAAGCTCATTTTACCATCGGCCCAACTGAAACAGACTCGGAAGAAAACCACAGGTGACACAAAGCCATGCACTGCATACTGGAACCACTTGGAGCTGACTGGGGACGAGTCACACAGATACATCATCCACACAAACCTGTCAACCCAGATCCTTCTCTGAATTTAGCCAGTCCAGGTGCTAGCAGTAACACACAAAACATCCGGGTACTGACTGGGGTGGTTCTTGCAAGGCAGGTCATACCACTGGGACACAGAAAGCAGGCTTGGGGACAGGCGTGGTGGCTCACTCCTGCAATCCCAGCACTTTGGGAGGCCAAAGCAGGCGGATCACCAGAGGTCACGAATTCAAGACCAGTCTGGCCAACATGGGGAAAGGGGGATCACCGGAGGTCAGGAGTTCGAGACCAGCCTGGCCAACATGGTGAAACCTCATCTCCACTAAAAATACAAAGATTAGCCGGGCGTGGTTGTGGGTGCCTATGATCCCAGCTACTCGGGAGGCTACAGCAGGAGAATCACTTGAACCCGGGAGGCAGAGGTTGCAGTGAGCCAAGATCGTGCCACTGCACTCCAGCCTGGGTGACAAGAGCAAAACTCTGTCTCAAAAAAAAAAAAGAAAAAAGGCAAGACAGGACAGGACAGGACAGGACAGGACAGGACAAGACAAGTGAAAACCAGCTTGGTTAGGAGGCCCCTCCCCAGTAGAGTCAGCTCTGTATACTGTCACCAGGAGGTGGCGCTCTTGGGCCCCTCAACACTCTTGGAAGCCCTCCTCACTTCTTCACTTCCTCAGGCACGTTTTGAAGTAGTGAGAATTGAGAACTCCCTTCTGTTCCTCCAGCTCCTCCTTCTCTCCTCCTCCTTCTTTGAAAAAGCTTCAGTCCTCCTCAGACCCAGCCTTGAGATAGTAGTCAAGGATAATTGTTTGCTGAAGTCTTAGATGGACCACCAAGTGAGCACTGGTAGTTCAGAGAGGAGAACTGGAACCCTCAGGGCCAGGTTTTTCCGGGGAGGGGGGGGGAGATCCCCTGAGGGAAGGGATTCCCTGAGGGGAGGGATCAATAGTCCCATTCCTAGCACAAAGACCACCCTGCATCAGTGGTTTCCAAATTTGAGCAAGCCTCAGAATCGCCTTGTCAGATCTGGGGCGGGGCGGGCACACGCACATCCACTCCCACACTCCTTAACCTGCAGGTCTGGGGTGGGCCTGAGACTGCATTTCTGACCAGAGCCCGGGTGATTCCGCTGCTGCTGGCCTGGGCCCCAGGCTCCAGAATCGCTGCACCTGATAAAGGTTATGGATAAATGAACGCATGAGGGAATGAAAGCTGGTCCCGTCCATCCTCCTGAGGTTAAGCACCACTCCTGGGCCAGGCACTGGGCAGAGGAGGGAAGGGAGCACAGGCACCTCCAGGCTCAATCCCAGTGGGGCCTGGCGAGCCCCTTCCCAGAGAGGCGCTGCTTGCTTATGCAAACAAGCCCTTTCTTTCCAGAATGCAGGGCGCACGGGCCCAGATTCTCTCCTCTGCACTGACGTCCAGCCTCTGTCAAAGGCAGGGACTTCCTTGGTTCACTGTCAGCCTTTTCTTGTGTCCCGGGTCGGAACAGGAGCACCTGTAGGTTCATGTAACCGACAAGTCTGCTCGCGATGCCGTCCTGGGCTCCTTAAGGCCTGGGCTCCCCATCTTTGGAATGGGTGGGTTCATCTCCCACAAGCCGATCCCAAGAGCGAATAACCATGCCTGCGGCCTCCGACCTAGGAGCTGCAAACATCTGGCGCGGAGGACTCTCAGGAGAAAGAAACAGCAGGAATTACTCTGTCCCCAGCTCCAGGACTGCAGACGACCCGAGTGAGGTTCCCGGGTTCCCCAGGCAAGCAGCAGGAACCGAGGAGGGCACCGCGTCCCGACCCCTGCCCCGGCGCCCCACCAGGAGGGATGTCAAGGTGAGGGAGGATTCCCAGGGGTGCGTGCCGGAGCAGCCCAGTTCCTCCGCGGGCTTCTTTGGGACGAGCAGCCTCCCCTCTCCCACGCCCGCCATCCGAGGTGTGCAGGGCCCCCTCTCCACCGCAGCGGCGCAGGGGCTGCAGGAGCATCTGTTGCCATGGTGACGCGCGGCGCTGCGCTCCTCGGATCCGCGCCCCCGCCGCCACCACCGCAGTCCAAGAAGCCGAGAGCTGGGACTCAGGCGAGACCGGGACACGGGTATCCCGCACACGCGCCACACACACTGCACATCTGCGACAGGCATCCACTCACGCTGCACACCCGCACACTCACAGGCACACTCATGCGCTTGCCACCTCATCCCACCACCCAGACATAGACACACAACACATCACACACGCTCACACCGCACACACCTGGCACCGTGTGCACCACAACCAGCCACAAACCCCACACGCGCCCGAACACCCTTCACCCACACCGCACACGCTGCAGCCCTGTATACTCTACATGACGCACGCACCCCACACACCCACTCGGGACCCCGACGCGGGCGGACAAGCGATGAGAACAGGCCCTCGGGGTGGGCCATAGCGGGTAGGGCGGGCGGTGGGCGTCGCACCCGGGTCGGCGCACGCGCAGCAGGCTAGTGTCGCCCCCTCCCCCGCGCCTGCCGCGACGCCTTTGCCCTCTCTGCGGCCCCGCCCTGCGGAGCACCCTGGGGGCCCGACGGCCTCCGGGAGCGCGGTGGGCTCAGGCTCCGCACCCCGCGACGGAACGGTCAGCGCAGTCCCCCGGGCCCTCCGCCGCTCGCCGGGCCTTGCGCGCCCCCTGCCGCCGGGAGCGCTTGGGTACCGCATCCCAGGGCACTGCGCAGCCAACGCGCAACCCGCCCAGGTCAGGGGTGCCCGCGCCTGGGCTGCCGGGGGTGCGGTCCCGCAAGGGCGCGCAAGGGACTGGGCCTCGGGACCCCCACCCCCGGGATGCCTCCGTCGCTAGCCCGGACCGCGCCCTGGAAGAGGTCGCCCTTCCATCCCGTGGGGTTGGAGGAGGGACGGGGCACCTCTGGAGCGGGGCAGGGATCTGGGCCCCTCGCGCACCCGCGGAGCCAGGAAAGCGATCCCCGAAGGCCCCAGTCTCTCCCGGCGCCTGGAGAACCCAATCAGGCTATGTTTTTGGCTTTGGTTTTGGTGACAGATCACTGTGTGACTTTTGGTTTCAATGTCTGAAGAGGTTCAAACAGTGGAGAGACATAACCCTAAGAGAACTGTCCACACGGATCAATTTACATAAGTAAGTTTTCTCACGGTCCAAGACCATAAAAATAAAAACAGGTTTGGAATTGATTCTGGGCTCTGTCCCAGATAATAAATAATATTTATCCAATGACACCTGACCATTGGGAAAACATAAGAGTCCCATCCATCTCATTAAGAGATGTAGTCCAACAGAAATTTAACTTTTATGTATATAATAAACATATACTGCAATTTTAATATATTTATGCTGGTTTGATCAATTTAATAATTCAATTTAATATTCAATACAGAATAAATTTTTTAAATACTGAGAGCCTTAGAGTCACAGGAAATAAAATATTTTAAATCTAAATTATGATTCAAATATTGACATTTCTAGACCTGGTCTAATTCTAAAAGAATTTACTTGATGAGCATTTTTAAGACACAGGTTAATATTTTTTAAAGTTTGAATAATTGATGTGCCTGTTCTTGTTGCAGACATAATGCTTGGGTGATCAGTGAATTACTTTCAAACATAAAAATATTTTTTATTAAAATAAAGTTTTGTAGAAGAAATGAAACAGAACCCAGAGGTAAAGGAGAAAAGGATCAAAAAGAACCTGCCCTTTTATTGGGTCACATTGCTGCCTTATTTATATTTCATTGGATACACTTAAAAGCATTGCCCAAGGAAAATTGGAGGCAGATTGCACTTAGAAAAAAAAAGCTTTCTTGCAAAGGAGTCAGACTTCAGAAGGTCTGGCTCACCAAATACAAAAATCCAACAAGTATTTAAAGGGAAAAAAAAATCCCAAGAGAATCAAGGTTAGTAAATTTACACTCCTCTGTCCCCCGTGGTTAGCAGCAGCTTCCTCACGTGATTATGCTAATCCTAAAAGCTAGGACACTGGCTGGGAAAAGCAAAGGTCAGAGCTAAAATTCTTGTTATTGTAGAGTCCAGGTCCACAGGAAATAGTTAAGGTTTTATAATTTGGGGACTCTGTGATTTTTGGTTTCAACTGAGGAATTATGACTTCTTCAATGATATTGGAAGCAGGATAAAATGTCAGCTTTGGCTTCTATAGAGTGAACAGCAGTTTTATTTTTTTAAATACCAAAATTTACAGCACAACGGAAATCACATACTTTGCAACCATGTAAACTTCATGGTGAAAAAATGGTAGCTGTCAATCTTAAAAGGTGTCAAGGGCCATTATTTTTTAAAATTCTTTTCCAGGCCATGTGGGTGAAGACACTTGGAAGCCATGACCCTAGGCCAGTTCCTTTTTGGACAGAAGAAGAAACTGAGGTTTAGGGGAGGAGAGTGACCTGTCCACTGTCCACAGCCGATAACAAGGAAGGGAGGCGGTGCAAACGCCCAACAGCCCGAGAAAGATGACACCCCCTCACCACCCATCATTAGAGAAAAGTAAATTAATGCCACAGCAAGATGCGACTGCACACCCCATAGGATGGCTTTTATTTATTTTTTTTTTTATTTAAAAAAAAAAAGAAAATAACAAGTGCTCGTAAGGAGGTGGAAATGTTGCAGCCCTCAGAGATGGCAGGCAGGAGTGTAAAACGATGCAGCTGCTGTGGGAATTCTGACAATTCCTCAGTAAGTTACACATGGAATAATTTATTGAATTATTGAAATTATTTGAATAATTTATTCAAACTTTTTTTTTTTTGAGATGGAGTTTCGCTCTTGTTGCCCAGGCTGGAGTGCAGTGGCACAATCTTGGCTCACTGCAACTTCTACCTCCCAGGTTCAAGCGATTCTCCTGCCTCAGCCTCCCGAGTAGCTAGAACTACAGGCACACACCATCATGCCTGGCTAATTTTTGTATTTTTGGTAGAGACGGGGTTTCACTATCAGGCTGGTCTTCAACTCCTGACCTCAGATGATCCACCCACCTCAGCCTCCCAAAGTGCTGGGATAACAGGCATGAGCCACCGCGCCCAGCCTCAAACTTTTAAAAATAGTAACCGATGTCTTTTAAAATGCTCATCAAGTAAACTCTTTTAGAATTAAACCGTATCTGTAAATATCAATATTTGAGTCATAATTTAAATTTAAAATTTCCTGTGTACACATATGACTCAGTAATTCCACTCATGGGTATATACCCAAAATAATTGAAAGCAGGCGCTCAAACAAAAACTTGCACACAGATGTAACAAGCAGCATCATTCACACTCACCAAAAGGTAGAAACAAAACAAATGTCCAGCAAAGATGAATGGAAAACAAAATGCGGTCTATCTATATAATGAGATATTATTTGGCCATGAAAAGGAACAAAGTACTTAGCCGGGCATAGTGGCTTATGCCTATAATCTCAGCACTTTGAAAGGCACAGGTGGGAAGATTGCTTGAGCCCAGGAGTTTGAGACCAACCTGGGAAGCATAGCAAGACCCCGTTTCTACAAAAAGAAAAAACAATTAGCCAGGCGTGGTGGTGCACACCTGCAGTTCCAGCTACTTGGGAGGCTGAGGTGGGAGGATCTCTTGAGCCCAGGAGGTCAAGGCTGCAGTAAACTATGATTGCACCACTGCACTCCAACCTGGGTGACAGAGCAACACCTTGTCTCAAAAAAAAAAAAGAAAGGGAATGAAGTACTGATATATACTCTAACATGAATGGACCCTGAAAAACATTATGCTCAGTGAAAGAATTCAGACATAAAAGGCCACATATTACACGATTCCACTTATAGGAAATCTCCAGAATAGGTAATTCCATAGACAAAAAGGAGATGGGAGGTTGCCAGGGGCTGGGAGAGGAGGGTGGGAAGTGACTGCCTAATGGATTTCTTTTTGGTATAATAAAGACGCTTTGGAGCTAGATAGTGGTGATGGTTGTATAACATTATAAATATACTAAGTGCCACTGTTAAATGGCTAAAACAGTAAATGTGATGTGCATTTTTTTTTTTTTTTTTTGAGACAGAGCCTCCCTCTGTCACCCAGGCTGCAGTGCAGTGGCGCAATCTCGGCTCACTGCAACCTTCACCTCTGGGGTTCAAGTGATTCTCCTGCCTCAGCCTCCCGAGTAGCTGGGATTACAGGCTCGCACCACCACGCCCAGCTAACCTTTGTATTTTTAGTAGAGACGGGGGTTTCACCATGTTGTCTAGTCTGGTCTCAAGCTCCTGACCTCAGGTGATCCACCAGTCTCAGCCTCCCAAAGTTCTGGGATTACAGGCATGAGCCACTGTGCCTGGCCCTGTTATGTGTGTCTTACCACAACTAAAAGAAAACCGATTCTGGGGCCACATCTTAAAAAAAAAAAACAGAAGTCAGATAATGGCCATGTTTCAGACAGGGTTTGCTCAGTGGCTTCCACAGAGCTGTCCCATCTTTGGGATGGTTAATAAAGCCTCTGTTGGGAGACTCAGAGGGAAGGGCTGGGTGAAGCGAGCCGCAGGGGAAGCCTGACTTATCCTCACCTGAGGTCCACCAGCTCCCACCAGAGCCCAGCAGGAGCCCGGACTCCTTGGTCGGAGAAGCACAGGGAAGGTGGCCAAGGGCACCGCAGAGAGCCCCAGCAAATTTCCCTTTCAGGTTTCTCTGGGCCCCAGCTGTGGGCCATCAACCAAACTTTGGGAATTGACGCTGGTGACTTGACATGGAAAATGACTCTTTCTCCGTCATCCGATTCAAACGTCATCAGATTTTGCTTTTGGTGTCAGAAGCAGAGCACACCTTAACAAACACCTCCCCAGCTGTCCCTTTTAATAAAATACACAGGTTGAATGTATTTCCAATGTCTGGAATTAATCAGGGAAGTGGGTTTTTTAATCACCAACTCTTGGGAGAAACACACTCTGGAGAGCAAAAGGCAAGAACCAATCTTTTCAACAAACCAACCTGTGGAGAAACCCCGCCGCGAGTCCAGTGTCATAAATGAAAATGTTACCAGGCCGGGCGCAGTGGCTCACACCTGTAATCCCAGCACTTTGGGAGGCCAAGGTGGGTGGATCATCTGAGGTCAGGAGTTCAAGACCAGTCTGGCCAATACGGTGAAACCCTGTCTCTACTAAAAATACAAAAATTAGCCGGGCATGGTGGCAGGTGCCTGTAGTCCCAGTACTCGGGAGGCTCAGGTGGGATGATCACTTGAACCTGGGAGGTAGAGGTTGCAATGAGCTGAGATGCGCCACTGTGCACCAGCCTGGGCAACAGAGCGAGAGTCTGCCTCAAAAAAAAAAAAAAAAAAAAAAAGGAAGAAAGGAAAAGGAAAAGAGAAAAAGGAAATGTTAGCTACACACACAGCCTAGGGGCAGCTCCCTGAAATCTGTAACTGTTTAGCCCTGGGTGTGTCTGTCCAGGATGGGTCATGTCTTCCAAGCTGCACGTGCCCCCAGAAGAGCTCACCCCGAAAATGCTGCAGCTGTCACAAGGTTGCCTCTTGTTCATTCGGTTCTTAACATGGTTGTTCTTACAACTTTGTTAAAGAATGAATGGTTTTGGCTGGGTGCAGTGGCTCACACCTATAATCCTAGAACTTTGGGAGGCTGAGGTGGGAGGATCGCTTGAGTCCAGGAGTTTGAGACCAACCTAACCAACATGGCGAAACCCCATCTCTAATAAAATACAGAAAAACGTAGCCAGGCATGGTGGCGGGCGGCTGTAATTCCAGCTACTTGGGATGCTGAGGCACAACAAACGTTTGAACCTGGAAGCTGGAGGTTGCAGTAAGGTGAGATCGTGCCATTGCACTCCAGCCTGGGTGACAGAGGGAGACTTTGTCTCAAAAAAAAAAAAAAATGAATGAATTGAAATGTTTTTGGCTGAGTGCAGTGGCTCACACCTATAATCCCAGCACTTTGGGAGGCCAAGCAGGGAGGATCACTTGAGTCCAGGAGTTCGAGACCAGCCTAGACAATGTACAGAAACCACATCTCTACAAAAAAAATTTTTTTAATTAGCCAGGTGTGATGGTGCACACCTGTGGTCCCAGCTACTTGGAAGGCTGAGATGGGAGAATTGCTTGAGCCTGGGAGTTCAAGACTGCTGTGAGCCATGATGGCACCACTGCACTCCAGCCTGTCTCAAAAAATAATAATGAATTTAAAAAATTAATGTTTTCCATTTATATCATTTTCAAAAGAGGTTTGCTCCTCTCATATGAAACTGAGACAGTCAATTCTGCAAAGAACTTCAAATGTCCAGTAAGTATAGGAAAAGATGTTCATCCTTTCTAAAGAACCAAAAGTTCCAACAACAATCAGATGCTATTTGGATCTAATGATTGTTTTTGAAGACAATACTTGAGGCTAGGGCTCTGCCACCGCCCACCCAGAATGAGACCCATTAATCATCATCACCCAGGGCTTACTCTCTTTTTTGTTACTGGTTTTCATGTCCAGCTTTGCCATTGATCATATATGAGACCTGGGGCAAATCATTCACTCCCTTTGTGCCCAGTTTCCTCTTTGTTCAGGTGAGGAGCTCCACGTGGTGTTTGCACTGTAGGGCGGTGAGACCCTCTGCTATTCCATAGGCTGAGTGGGGCCCCGCCTGCTACAGTGACCCAAAGGCAATCGTGAACACGAGAGAAAAGCATTATGTATTTTGTGTTGTTTTTGTCTGTTCCTGCTGCTATCACAAAACACCGCAGATTGCATGATTTATAAGTAATAGAGATTTATTTCTCGCAGTTCTGAAGCTGGGAAATCCAAGGTCAAGGATCTCCGCTTCCCAGAAGGCACCTCGTTGCCACATCCTCCAGAAGGGTAAAATGCTGTGTCCTCACATGGAGGAAGGGCAGCCCTTTTATAATAAGGCTCTAATCCTGCCAGGTGCGGAGGCTCACGCCTGTAATCCCAGCACTTTGGGAGGCTGAGGTGGACAGATCGCTTGAACTCAGGAATTCAACACCAGCCTGGGCAACATGGCTAAACCCTGTCTCTACAAAAAAATTAAAAATTAGCCAGGTGTGGTGGCACACACCTGTGGTCCCAGCTACTCGGGAGGCTGAGGAGGGAGGATCACTTGAACCCAGGAGGTGGGGTTGCAGTGAGCCAAGATTGTGCCATTGAACTCCAGCCTAGGTAACACAGCAAAATCTCATCTCAAGGCCACTGCACTCCAGCCTGCACCACAAGCGTGAAACTCTGTCTCAAAAAAACAAAAACAAAAACATGAAACAAAATCACTGGCATCCATGGTGGCTGGGAGAGGCGAGGACGGGTCCTCCGCGGAGCCTGCAGAGTGAGCACGGCCTCTCTGGATTGGACTTCTGGCCTCCACACCTGTGAGGGAACACACCTGGGTTGCTCAACGCCCTCAGTCTGTGGTGCTTTCTCGGAGCAGCCGCAGGAAACCAATCCAGCGAGTTGCCTGATCATCAACGTGGAGGAGAGGAAAGCAAGGACCTGTCACCTCGGCACACTGTTGACACTTACCGTGGTTTGAATGTTTGTGTCCCTCCAAAATTCACATTGAAACTTAATCCCCAATGCAACAGTACTGAGAGGTGAGGAGGCCATAATGGCTCTGCCCTCCA
This sequence comes from Pongo pygmaeus, assembly GCF_028885625.2. Lineage (NCBI taxonomy): Eukaryota > Metazoa > Chordata > Mammalia > Primates > Hominidae > Pongo > Pongo pygmaeus. Next base: position 43,042,243 of record NC_072392.2, read on the forward strand.
GGGTGGGATTAGAGCCTTATATATTATATTATTTTGAGATGAGATTTGTATTTTTTTTTTTTTTTTTTTTTTTTTTGAGACAGAGTCTTACTCTGTCGCCCAGGCTGGAGTGCAGTGGCGTGATCTCGGCTCACAGCAACCTCCACCTGCCGGGTTCAAGCAATTCTCGTGCCTCAGCCTCTCAAGTAGCTGGGATTACAGGCCCCGCCACCACGCCCCACTAATTTTTTTGTAGTTTTAGTAGATACGGGGGTTTCACCATGTTGGCCAGACTGGTTTCGAACTCTTGACCTCAGGTGATTCACCCATCTCAGCCTTCCAAAGTGCTGGGATGACAGGCATGAGCCACCGCACCCAGCCAGGACACCAGTGATTCTGGCCCATGCCTTCCTGTGTGCATGCTCGGTATGCAGGAAAGCCCTTTCCCTGAAACCCAGAGACCCTGCACCTGTTTTTATTTTTCACTTTTGATAGAGACACAGGTAGTGGAAATATTTTGCTTTCTTCTTAACTATAAGAAAAGCAACAGCATAAACACAGTAACAAACAGTGGTCAACCTCTGGTCTCAGCGCTGAGTGACCCTAGGGAGTGCTGGGATCTGTGGCAGAAATGAGAGTCTGATGAGGAAGCTGCCTATCCTCATGCATCGACCAGCCCAGGGTGGCCCGATCACCCTGGTTTTTTTTTTTGAAACGGAGTTTTGCTCTTGTTGCCCAGGCTGGAGTGCAGTGACACCATCTCAGCTCACTGCAACCTCCGCCTCCCAGGTTCAAGTGATTCTCCTGCCTCAGCCTCCTGAGTAGTTGGGACTATGGGCGTGTGCCACCACACCCAGCTAATTTTTGCATTTTTAGTAGAGATGGGGGTTTCACCATGTTCGCCAAGGGGTGAGCAGGCTAGGTGTGCCCAGGGTACTTCATCCCATCTGCTCAGCCACACCAAGGAACCCAGAGATTCAGGTTGCAACCTGTGGTGATCTAGAAGTGAAAATATTTCCCTCGGATTATCTCATAACATTTCACAGTGGAACTAGAAAGAGGATGTTGAGGCATAAACGAACCCAAAGGCTTAATTGGAAGGATGTGGAAATGCAAGTGATTGGCCGCAGCATGGCTGTAGGGAAGAAGGGCTTCAGCGTCACTGAGTCTCAATTGCAAAGCCACCTGGAAGCAGATGGGGGAAGCCTCTCCATGCAGGAGAAAGCACAGCCAAAGTGCCCAAAGAAAATGTTCTCAAGAGCCTCAGCCCCAAACGCCAAGTGCTCAAAAAGCTGCAACTGACACCCAAGATCAGGCCAGCCCAGCCTAGAATAGGGACATCAAACACATTGGAGAAGGGAAGGATAGAAGCTCTTCCCTATCATCCCCCAGGCCCCATCCTGGGAGCCCCTTCACCAACCACCTTTCTCTTTACTCCTTGACAGGCCTCGATATTGTCACCAAATAAACTTTGGAGTCAACAAACATGGGTAGGAACCAACATTAGCACAGTCAGCGAATGCACCCTGCTCCAGTAGCTGGGTCTTTATATTGTATCAGGAATCCTCCTGGTCCACCTCCCCCTCGCCCATTCCTTCTCCTCAACCAAGCTCCCGTACCACACCACCCCCACCCCTCTTCATCAGCCAAGCTCTCCCCCACCTCCCGAATGCAGACACAACCTCATCTTCAGCTCACCACCATCCGCCTGGGGAGACTCTGACACACATTGACCACTCCCCACACCACCTCTGCTGTGCACTGATGCATTCGCCTAATTTCCAGTAGTCAGTGACATTTCACTGTGGAGGCAGAGGTTTCCACTCACACCAACTAAAGTCACTGCGGACTTCGTGGAGCTCAGGCAGGATTTGAGGCCCTAAAGAGGGGTGGTAAATAGTGCAGGAGATCACAGGCACAAGGCAGAGAAATGATGGTGCCTTCCCATTCCAGGTTTACTTTTTTCTAAAGCATTTACTATAACTAAATTTGAACATCTAAGTTGGTTATTGCATGATTGAGATATTGGAGCAAAAGAACAGCTTGGTTGATAGTTGAGTTTTCACATGGACAGTAGAATCGCCAATGTTTTGCTGTAGGTATAAAATGATTTCCAGGCTGGGCGAGGTGGCTCATGCCTGTAATCCCAGCATTTTGGGAGGCTGAGGCAGGCAGATCACTTGAGGTCAGGAGTTCGAGACCAGCCTGGCCAACATAGTGAAACCCTGTATCTACTAAAAAAAAAATACAAAAATCAGCCAGGTGTGGTGGCACCCACCTGTAGTCTCAGCAACTGGGGAGGCTGAGGTGGGAGGAACACTTGAGCCCAGGAGGCAGAGGTTGCAACGAGCCAAGATCGAGCCACTGCACTCCAGCCTGGGTGACAGGGGGAGACTCCATCTCAAAAAAAAGTGATTTCTGGCTGGGCTCAGTGGCTCACACTTGCAATACCAACACGTTGGGAGGCCAAGGCAGGTGAATTGTTTGAGCCTAGTTTGAGCCTAGTTTGAGCCTAGTTTGAGATCAGCCTAGGCAACATAGCAAGACTCCGTCTCTACAAAAAATACAAAAATTAGCCATGTGTGGTGGCACACATCTGTAGTCCCAGAGACTCAAACTAAAAGTGGGAGGATCGCTTAAACCTGGAAGTGGGAAGCTGCAGTGAGCTGTGATCACGCCACTGCACTCCAGCCTGGGCAACAGAGTGAAACTCTGTCTCAAAAAAACAAAAAAAAATTATTTCCTTCTCATGCCTTCCAAATACATGGTCTTAGCACCTTTAATATACAACTAGTGCTTACAAATGTAACAGAAAAAGATGAGTAAACTAATACAAGAGATAAATGATTTGGATAATATATTCAGACAATTCTCAAAAGAAGTATACAAATGGCCAAGATGTCAGCCTCAATCATAATGAAAGAAGATAAATGGAGTTGTAGTTTTCATCTTCTGGCATCTTTTAAAGCTTGATAAAAGCTACTGCTGATAAGAAATGGAAACAACAGGCCTCTCACCTCATGTCAATGTGCCTGGACACGGGCAGAAGCTTCTGGAAGGGCAATTTGGCTTCATCCATCAAAATATTAGGGCAGGTGTGAGGGCTCATGCCTATCATCCCAGCACTTTGGGAGGCCAAGGCAGGAGGATCGCTGGAGGCCAGGAGTTGGAGAACAGCCTGGGCAACAAAGTGAAGCCCATCTCTACAAAAATGAAAAAGAAAAAATTAGATGTGGTGGCACATGCCTGTAGTTCCAGCTACAGAGGAGGTTGAGGTCAGAGAATCACTTGAACCTGGGGGTGGAGTTTGCAGTGAGGTATGACTGCACCACCGCAATCCAGCCTGGGCAACAGAGCAAAACTCTGAGAAAGAAAGAAAGAGAGAGAGGGAGAAAGAGAGGGAGGGAGGGAAGGAAGGAAGAAAGGAAGGGAGGGAGGGAGGAAGGAAAAAATATATTGAGCTATTTCTTTAAGAGCTGTACTCTTTACTATATGTAAGTTATATCTCAATTTTGTAAACTTTTTTTTAACCATAAGCATATGTTACTTTTATATATAGGGAAAACACAATATATTTTTAAAAATTAAAAAGACAGGCTATAAATATATTTTTATCATGAGCCTGTATATTTTACATGTAGAGAGAAAACAATATATAAAATATACTTAAATATACATAAATTTTTAAAACATAAAATATGAATATTTTACCAAGAGCATATATTACTTTTATACACACAGAAAACATAGTATAGAAGGAAGACACAAGACCAGACCCGGGAATGGTGAATCTCCTCCCCCCAGGCAAACTGGTCCTTCTCACTGGGCCTGAGGAGGGCTCCACACCCCTCCCCAGCCCATACCTCTCAGTCTCACCACCCCCTTCCTGGCACTTGGCCACCAGCTTCAGGGCTGGAGACATTTCTTTTTTTTTTTTTTTTTGAGATGGAGTCTCACTCTTATTGCCCAGGCTGGAGTGCAATGATGTAATCTCAGCTCACTGCAACCTCCACCTCCTGGGTTCAAGCGATTCTCCTGCCTCAGACTCCCAAGTAGCTGGGACTACAGACACCTGCCACCACACCTGGCTAATTTTTTGTATTTTTAGTAGAGACAGGGTTTCACCATGTTAGCCAGGATGGTCTTAATCTCCTGACGTTGTGATCCGCCTGCCTCGGCCTCCCAAAGTGCTGGGATTACAGGCATAAGCCACCGCGCCCGGCCATATTAGTCCATTTTCATACCGCTATGAAGAGATACCTGAGACAGGGTAATTTTTAAAGGAAAGAAGTTTAATGAACTCACAGTTCCACATAGTTGGGGAGGCCTCACAATCATGGTAGAAGGCGAAGGAGGAGCAAAGTCACGTCTTACGTGGCAGCAGGCAGAGAACGTGTGTAGGGGAACTCCCCTTTATAAAAATATCAGATCCCGTTAGACTTATTCATGCTCACAAGAACAGAATGGGAAAACCCCACCCCCATGATTCAATTACCTCCCCCCAGGTCCCTCCCACAGCACGTGGAGATTATGGGAGCTGCAATTCAAGATGAGATTTGGGTGGGGACACAGCCAAACCATATCAGTATTCTAAGGGCTAGTTTGCCTGGTGATGGTCCTCAGAGGTGATTTAAGGATCCTCTTATGGCTACAGGGAAGGAAGAATGCTGCCATGAAGTCATACACACAGACTCAGCACAGGGCCTGGCACACAGTGGGCACACATGTGAGCCATGAAGTGATGAGGATAGCACAGCACAAAGCAGGAAGGAGGTGGGGACAGATCAAGTGCTATGGGATAGACTGTGTCCCCTGCAAATCCATATGCTGAGGCCCTAACTCCCAGCAGCTCAGAAAGTGACTGCATTTGGAAAGAGGAACTTTAACGAGGTAATTAAGTTAAAATAAGGTCATTATGGTGGCCCTAACCCAACAGGACTGGTTTCCTTATGAGAAGAGGAGATGAGGGCCGGACGTGGTGACTCATGCCTATAATTCCAGCACTTTGGGAGGCCAAGGCAGGTGGATCATCTGAGGTCAGGAGATCGAGACCATCCTGGCTAATATGGTGAAACCCTGTCCCTATGGGTATGGTGGTGCATGCCTGTAATCCCAGCTGCTCAGGAGGCTGAGGCAGGAGAATCACTTGAACCTGGGAGGTGGAGTTTGCAGTAAGTTTGTAGACAAAGATTTTTAATCTATGTAAAAGGAGCAAAATTGTGGTTAAGGAAAGGTGGCTGACAATAACATTCTAAGTACATTGACAGGAAACACAGAAGCCAATGACAAAGGCTGTTAAAATAATCCAGGTGTTAACTGGAGGTAAGGGAGTAGGCCTCAGAGATAGTGCAGGAAACTAGATATACAGTTTTAAGAAATGAGCCTCAGAATATACAAACCAGATATATAGTTTGAAGAAATGAACCCAGAAAGTAGTACTATTTAGAATAGCACCAGGAAATATGAAATGTTTAGTGGAAAAATCTAGCAAAATACGTACAGGATCTGCATGCTGAAAACTACAAAGTATGGATGATAGAAATCAAAGAAATCTAAAACAAATGGAGCGATTTATAATGTTCATTTTTTGGAAAGCTCAATATTGTTAACATGTCAATTTCCCCAAAACTTGTCTTTACATTCAATGCATTCCCAAACAATATCCCAGCATGATTTTTTGCAGATATCAACAAAGTTAATTTAAAAGCTTTTTTATTGAAAAACAACAGCAAACAAAATAAAACCTTGATGTTGATGATTAATAGCAACATTTCCTCACTTGCTCTCTTCTTTCTCACTATCCGACAATTATAGACTTACTTAGTGTCTGTCCTTTCCACTCCACCTTATAGGAGAACATATAGAAGTAAGTTCTATAAGAGCAGGGATTTTGTTTTGCTCTTGCTGAAGTCCCAACGAGTGTAAAATAATAGTCATTGGACACTCGGACACGTGGAAGGATGAGAGAAGGTGAGGGTTGAGAATTATTTGATGGGTACAGTGTACACTCTACAGGTGATGGTTACACCAATAGTCCAGACTTAATACACACTATGCTTGTATCCCTTAAGTTTATAGAATAACCAAAACAATCTGAAAAAGAAAAACAATCTTGGAGGACTAGTGGATTTCAAGAATTACGTGTAAAGCTGCAATAATCAAGGCAGGTGGTATTGGCAAAAGATAGACATATAGATTAATGCCATAAAAAAGAAGAACCCAGAAACAGACAGATATAAATGGATTTATGGCAAAGGTACAAAGGCAATTCAATGGGGGAAAAAATCACCTTTTCCACAAAAGATGCTGGGACAATTGGATCTCTACATGTGAATAATATAATCCTTAACCCGAACCATGCACATACAGAAAAGTTAATTCAAATGGATTACAGACTTAAATATGAAGCCCCAAACTATAAAACTTCTAGATTAAAACATAGGGGAAAACATTTGTGACCTCAGTTAGGCAAATATTTCTTATATTTCTTATGTATGATAATTCTTATATATGACAAATCATAATCTACACAAGAAAAAAATGGATAAGACAGGTGTCATCAAAATTAATAACTTCTTTTAAAAAATACCCTTAAGAGGAAAAAGAAGCCATGCACTGGGAGAAAATATTTACAAATCATATGTGCAACAAAGAACTGTATCCAGTGTATATAAATGATGTAGGATGTTCTTCTGGGTCACTTTGCAACCCAGGGACCTCTGGCCAGCAATGCCCCACTGGTCCTCACTCTGCCACACTACATGCTGCAGGAGACAGCCCTCTCACTTGGCCAGCCCAAGCCAAGTCTGGCTTGTTCACTAGTTCCCAAGTTCTTGTCCTGCATCCAAGAATGAGGATGTACTGACAATCAAAGACTAAGCAAGGTGGGGAGTTTCATTGAGTGATGAAACAAGTTTTAGTGGAGAGGAGAAGAGGGGACATCAGCGTGGTCCCCCTTCCTGAAGGCAGGAAAGTCTCCCTAATATGGCTGAGTCTGGGGCTTTTATGGGCTCAGAATTGGGGAGGGGCAGGCTGTAGCTAGTATTGGAAAAGGCAATATTCAATTGGTTAAAAGGCATTATTCAGAAAGAATCAGTGGGGAAAAGGTGGGCAAACAAGAACAGAAGTTCTTACTCTGGGTCGTCAGTTTCATCTGGGACCAGCAGTCCAGTCTTTCAGGCTTCAAGTTGTTTTTGGCTTGAAAGTGGGTTTTCACTGGGGACCCACCCCTATCTGCCTCAGCGTTCAGCTGCCTCCTGTCGCTATCATATAGTGTTCTCAAAATGCAACAATAAGAAAATAAGAAAACAAACAACTCAATTTTCAAAAAAAAAATGAGCAAAGATTGAACTGACATTTTACTAAAGAAGATAAGCACATGAAAACATGCTCTTAGAGAAATGCAAATTTAAACCACCATGAGATACCATTACAAGTCTATTAGAATGACTAAAATGAAAAAGACTGACAATACTAAGTGCTAAAGCAGATGTGGTGTAAATAGAACTCTTACAAATTGCAGGTGAGTATTCAAAATGGTACAGCCATTTTTGAAGACAGTTTGGCAATTTCTATAAAGTAAAACATAGCCTTACCATTATCATACACAAGAGAAATGAAAACTTATGTATATACAAAAACTTTGTACACAGAATTTTATAGTCTTTATTCAGAATCACACATGCACAAACTGAAAATACCCCAAATGTGCTTCAACTGGTGATAGAAAAACAATGCAAATGCATAGGATGGAGTACTATCCAGCAATAGAAAGGAAAAAAAATGGATATATTAATCAACATAGATGGCATGAATGTAGCATGCTAAGTGAAAGAAATCAGACTGAAAGGCTAATACTGGATGATTCTGTTTATATGACATCCTGGAAAATGCAAATTACAGTAACAGCAAATAGATGAGTATTTGCCAGTGGACTGGGGTGAATGAAAGGCAGCATGAGGAAATTTGGGGAGGTGAAAGAATGTTTCTGTATCGTGATTTTGGTGGTTGTTACACAACTGTAAGCCTAAACTGTATGTCTAAATGTATCACGTATAGGCCAAAAAGAATTAACCTTACTGCACACATATTTTTTAAAGTGAGTAGAGTAAAAGTAAAACAGCAAAAAAGAATCAAGGATTTTTTTTTTTTTTTTTTTTTTTAGCTTGTGTGGTCACAAAGAAAAAGAACTAGGGAAAAAATTAAGGAAGACATCAGAAAAAAAAAAAAGAAAACCAAAAATATGTAAAATCCTCGAAGAGAAAGGAAGGAACCTTCTAGAAGCAGATGATGGCAAGCATGTTTAAATGTCAAAGAAAGTTTTCAACTTTAGAAAGAGCTGTTTCAGCAAAAGGGTTACCCCATCTAACATTTTATTATTTCTTAGGTAAACAATGCATTAATCTGACATCTAAATAACCACTCTTGTAAGAAGTCTGGTAATGATAAGAAAAAACAAAGGTAGGTGCTAGATGGGACTTTAGGTTTAAGAGGCAGATTTTTCAAGATGGAGATGGAGTTAAGAATGTAGGATACAGGAGGAGCAAGGGATTCATAGAGGAGGGAGAATGAAGATGTTAGAGAAGGGAGCGATGGTAGTGACAGCATGGCCTCTTCGGAAGTGAGAAGAGATGAAGATTAGCCTTTAAGCAAGGGAAGGGACTTTTTTTCCCTTGAGTTAGAGAGAAATCCCAGGGATAAGACAATGAGACCGAAATAAGAAGGCGCAAAGGACTGTAATGGGCTGAGATTATCCCAGGATGGCCTATGAACTCCATTCCTTCTTCTCTTTAATGGTGATGAGTCTCAAGACATTGTAGAAGATTTTCAGACCGCTTTTTCCTTCCTGTGGTAATTTCAAAATGGCTGATGGGAGCTCTTTTTTTGGAACTGTTGATGCTGCTCTTTGACAAGCTTAACCTGACTCAGTAGTGTATACAGGAAGGTGTTAATCTAGAGCCCCCTTGTGGGCTGAGGGAAGAACAGGGCTCTTTGTAATATTTGCAAATGCAATACCCTAGATTCACGAGGCTTCATAAGATGGTTGAAAAATTACCTGTCCTTTAAAAATTAGGCAGAGCCAAGATGGCCGAATAGGAACAGCTCCGGTCTACAGCTCCCAGCGTGAGTGATGCAGAAGACGGGTGATTTCTGCATTTCCATCTGAGGTACCGTGTTCATCTCACTAGGGAGTGCCAGACAGTGGGCTCAGGTCAGTGGGTGAGTGCACCGTGCGCCAGCCGAAGCAGGGGCAAGGCATTGCCTCACTCGGGAAGTGCAAGGGGTCAGGGAGTTCCCTTTCCAGGGGTGACAGACGGCACCTGGAAAATCGGGCCACTCCCACCCGAATACTGTGCTTTTCCGACGGGCTTAGGAAACGGTGCCCCAGGAGATTATAGCCCGCACCTGGCTCAGAGGGTCCTATGCCCATGGAGTCTCGCTGATTGCTAGCACAGCAGTCTGAGATCGAACCGCAAGTCAGCAGCAAGGCTGGGGGAGGGGCGCCCGCCATTGCCCAGGCTCACTTAGGTAAACAAAGCAGCAGGGAAGCTCGAAATGGGTGGAGCCCACCACAGCTCAAGGAGGCCTGCCTGCCTCTGTAGGCTCCACCTCTGGGGGCAGGGCACAGACAAACAAAAAGACAGCAGTAACCTCTGCAGACTTAAATGTCCCTGTCTGACAGCTTTGAGGAGAGCAGTGGTTCTCCCAGCGCACAGCTGGAGATCTGAGAACGGGCAGACTGCCTCCTCAAGTGGGTTCCTGACCCCTGACCTCTGAGCAGCCTAACTGGGAGGCACCCCCCAGCAGGGGCAGACTGACACCACACACGGCCTGCCAGGTACTCCAACAGACCTGCAGCTGAGGGTCCTGTCTGTTAGAAGGAAAACTAACAGAAAGGACATCCACACCAAAAACCCATCTGTACATCACCATCATCAAAGACCAAAAGTAGATAAAACCACAAAGATGGGGAAAAAACAGAGCAGAAAAACTGGAAATTCTAAAAAGCAGAGTACCTCTCCTCCTCCAAAGGAACGCAGTTCCTCACCAGCAACGGAACAAAGCTGGGCGGAGAATGACTTTGACGAGCTGAGAGAAGAAGGCTTCAGATGATCAAATTACTCTGAGCTATGGGAGGATATTCAAACCAAAGGCAAAGAAGTTGAAAACTTTGAAAAAAATTTAGAAGAATGTATAACTAGAATAACCAATACAGAGAAGTGCTTAAAGGAGCTGATGGAGCTGCAAACCAAGGCTCGAGAACTACATGAAGAATGCAGAAGCCTCAGGAGCTGATGCGATCAAATGGAAGAAAGGGTATCAGCCCTGGAAGATGAAATGAATGAAATGAAGCGAGAAGGGGAATTTAGAGAAAAAAGAATAAAAAGAAACGAGCAAAGCCTCCAAGAAATGTAGGACTATGTGAAAAGACCAAATCTACGTCTGATTGGTGTACCTGAAAGTGACGGGGAGAATGGAAACAAGTTGGAAAACACTCTGCAGGATATTATCCAGGAAAACTTCCCCAATCTAGCAAGGCAGGCCAACATTCAGGTTCAGGAAATACAGAGAATGCCACAAAGATACTCCTCGAGAAGAGCAACTCCAAGACACATAATTGTCAGATTCACCAAAGTTGAAATGAAGGAAAAAATGTTAAGGGCAGCCAGAGAGAAAGGTCGGGTTACCAACAAAAGGAAGCCCATCAGACTAACAGCGGATCTCTCGGCAGAAACCCTAAAAGCCAGAAGAGAATGGGGGCCAATATCCAACATTCTTAAAGAAAAGAATTTTCAACCCAGAATTTCATATCCAGCCAAACTAAGCTTCATAAGTGAAGGAGAAATAAAATACTTTACAGACAAGCAAATGCTGAGAGATTTTGTCACCACCAGGCCTGCCCTAAAAGAGCTCCTGAAGGAAGCGCTAAACATGGAAAGGCACAACTGGTACCAGCCACTGCAAAATCATGCCAAAATGTAAAGACCATCGAGACTAGGAAGAGACTGCATCAACTAACGAGCAAAATAACCAGCTAACATCATAATGACGGGATCAAATTCACACATAACAATATTAACTTTAAACGTAAATGGACTAAATGCTCCAATTAAAAGACACAGACTGGCAAATTGGATAAAGACTCAAGACCCATCAGTGTGCTGTATTCAGGAAACCCATCTCACGTGCAGAGACACACATAGGCTCAAAATAAAAGGATGGAGGAAGATCTACCAAGCAAATAGGAAACAAAAAAAGGCAGGGGTTGCAATCCTAGTCTCTGATAAAACAGACTTTAAACCAACAAAGATCAAAAGAGACAAAGAAGGCCATTATATAATGGTAAAGGGATTAATTCAACAAGAAGAGCTAACTATCCTAAAATATATATGCACCCAATACAGGAGCACCCAGATTCATAAAGCAAGTCCTGAGTGACCTACAAAGAGACTTAGACTCCCACACATTAATAATGGGAGACTTTAACACCCCACTGTCAACATTAGACAGATCATCGAGACAGAAAGTCAACAAGGATACCCAGGAATTGAACTCAGCTCTGCACCAAGTGGACCTAATAGACATCTACAGAACTCTCCACCCCAAATCAACAGAATATACATTTTTTTCAGCACCACACCACACCTATTCCAAAATTGACCACATACTTGGAAGTAAAGCTCTCCTCAATAAATATAAAAGAACAGAAATTATAACAAACTATCTCTCAGATCACAGTGCAATCAAGCTAGAACTCAGAATTAAGAATCTCACTCAAAACCACTCAACTACATGGAAACTGAACAACCTGCTCCTGAATGACTACTGGGTACATAATGAAATGAAGGCAGAAATAAAGATGTTCTTTGAAACCAACGAAAACCAAGACACAACATACCAGAATCTCTGGGACACATTCAAAGCAGTGTGTAGAGGGAAATTTACAGCACCAAATGCCCATAAGAGAAAGCAGGAAAGATCCAAAATTGACACCCTAACATCACAATTAAAAGAACTAGAAAAGCAAGAGCAAACACATTCAAAAGCTAGCAGAAGGCAAGAAATAACTAAAATCAGAGCAGAACTGAAGGAAATAGAGACACAAAAAACCCTTCAAAAAATAAATGAATCCAGGAGATGGTTTTTTGAAAGGATCAACAAAATTGATAGACTGCTAGCAAGATTAATAAAGAAAAAAAGAGAGAAGAATCAAATAGATGCAATAAAAAATGATAAAGGGGATATCACCACCAATCCCACAGAAATACAAACTACCATCAGAGAATACTACAAACACCTTTATGCAAATAAACTAGAAAATCTAGAAGAAATGGATAAATTCCTCAACACATACACCCTCCCAAGACTAAACCAGGAAGAAGTTGAATCTCTGAATAGACCAATAACAGGATCTGAAATTGTGGCAATAATCAATAGCTTACCAACCAAAAAAAGTCCAGGACCAGATGGGTTCACAGCCAAATTCTACCAGAGATACAAGGAGGAACTGGTACCATTCCTTCTGAAAATATTCCAATCAATAGAAAAAGAAGGAATCCTCCCTAACTCATTTTATGAGGCCAGCATCATCCTGATGCCAAAGCTGGGCAGAGACACAACCAAAAAAGAGAATTTTAGACCAATATCCTTGATGAACATTGATGCAAAAATCCTCAATAAAATACTGGCAAACAGAATCCAGCAGCACATCAAAAAGCTTATCCACCATGAACCAGTGGGCTTCATCCCTGGGATGCAAGGCTGGTTCAATATACACAAATCAATAAATGTAATCCAGCATATAAACAGAACCAAAGACAAAAACCACATGATTATCGCAATAGATGCAGAAAAGGCCTTTGACAAAATTCAACAACCCTTCATGCTAAAAACTCTCAATAAATTAGGTATTTTTACCTAATTTATCTCAAAATAATCAGAATAATAATAATAAATCTCAAAATAATAAGAGCTATCTATGACAAACCCACAGCCAATATCATACTGAATGGGCAAAAACTGGAAGCATTCCCTTTGAAAACTGGCACAAGACAGGGATGCCCTCTCTCACCACTTCTATTCAACATAGTGTTGGAAGTTCTGGCTAGGGCAATTAGGCAGGAGAAGGAAATAAAGGGTATTCAATTAGGAAAAGAGGAAGTCAAATTGTCCCTGTTTGCAGACGACATGACTGTATGTCTAGAAAACCCCATTGTCTCAGCCCAAAATCTCCTTAAGCTGATAAGCAACTTCAGCAAAGTCTCAGGATACAAAATCAATGTACAAAAATCACAAGCATTCTTATACACCAATAACAAACAGAGAGCCAAATCATGAGTGAACTCCCATTCACAATTGCTTCAAAGAGAATAAAATACCTAGGAATCCAACTTACAAGGGATGTGAAGGACCTCTTCAAGGAGAACTACAAATCACTGCTCAAGGAAATAAAAGAGGATACAAACAAATGGAAGAACATTCCATGCTCATGGGTAGGAAGAATCAATATCATGAAAATGGCCATACTTCCCAAGGTAATTTACAGATTCAATGCCATCCCCATCAAGCTACCAATGACTTTCTTCACAGAGTTGGAAAAAACTACTTTAAAGTTCATATGGAACCAAAAAAGAGCCGCATCGCTAAGTCAAACCTAAGCCAAAAGAACAAAGCTGGAGGCATCACGCTACCTGACTTCAAACTATACTACAAGGCTACAGTAACCAAAACAGCATGGTACTGGTACCAAAACAGAGGTATAGATCAATGGAACAGAACAGAGCCCTCAGAAATAATGCCACATATCTACAACCATCTGATCTTTGACAAACCTGAGAAAAACAAGAAATGGGGAAAGGATTCCCTATTTAATAAATGGTGCTGGGAAAACTGGCTAGCCATATGGAGAAAGCTGAAACTGGATCCCTTCTTTACACCTTATACAAAAATCAATTCAAGATGGATTAAAGACTTAAACGTTAGATCTAAAACCATAAAAACCCTAGAAGAAAACCTAGGCATTACCATTCAGGACATAGGCATGGGCAAGGACTTCATGTCTAAAACACCAAAAGCAATGGCAACGAAAGCCAAAATTGACAAATGAGATCTCATTAAACTAAAGAGCTTCTGCACAGCAAAAGAAACTACCATCAGAGTGAACAGGCAACCTACAAAATGGGAGAAAATTTTCGCAACCTACTCATCTGACAAAGGGCTAATATCCAGAATCTACAATGAACTCCAACAAATTTACAAGAAAAAGACAAACAACCCTATCAAAAAGTGGGCAAAGGACATGAACAGACACTTCTCAAAAGAAGACATTTATGCAGCCAAAAAACACATGAAAAAATGCTCACCATCACTGGCCATCAGAGAAATGCAAATCAAAACCACAATGAGATACCATCTCACACCAGTTAGAATGGCAATCATTAAGAAGTCAGGAAACAACAGGTGCTGGAGAGGATGTGGAGAAATAGGAACACTTTTACACTGTTGGTGGGACTGTAAACTAGTTCAACCCTTGTGGAAGTCAGTGTGGCGATTCCTCAGGGATCTAGAACTAGAAATTCCATTTGACCCAGCCATCCCATTACTGGGTATATACCCAAAGGACTATAAATCATGCTGCTATAAAGACACATACACACGTATGTTTATTGCGGCATTATTCACAATAGCAAAGACTTGGAACCAACCCAAATGTCCAACAATGATAGACTGGATTAAGAAAATGTGGCACATCTACACCATGGAATACTATGCAGCCATAAGAAATGATGAGTTCATGTCCTTTGTAGGGACATGGATGAAATTGGAAATCATCATTCTCAGTAAACTATCGCAAGAACAAAAAACCAAACACCGCATATTCTCACTCATAGGTGGGAATTGAACAATGAGAACACATGGACACAGGAAAGGGAACATCACACTTCGGGGACTGTTGCGGGGTTGGGGGAGGGGGGAGGGATAGCATTGGGAGATATATCTAATGCTAGATGACGAGTTGGTGGGTGCAGCGCACCAGCATGGCACATGTATACATATGTAACTTACCTGCACATTGCGCACATGTACCATAAAACCTAAAGTATAATAATAATAATAATAAATAAATAAATAAAAATAAAAAATAAAAATTATTTTATGTGGTCAGAAAAAAAAAAGAAAAGAAAAATTACATGTCAGGTAAAATGTTCACGTTTTGGGTAATGGGTACACTAGAAGCCCAGTTCCTACCAGTATGCAATATATCCATGTAACACGCATGCATTTTTAAAAATAATTATATGGAGATACTATTATATTTTCTGAGCCTTCTTCTCCTCAAAGTAACCAAGGTTTAGTCAAGTGTCACCTTGAATAAATATTCAGGAGTAATGTGCCAGCAGAAATGTTAATAATGGGTAAAAATAATGTTTGAATGAATTCTACTTCCAGATGTGTTCATTTGTAGCTTTCATTCAGACAAGGTTTTTGCATATAAAACTTTTGGCATTGAAAAAAAGGAAACGGGAAAAAATAGTTCTGAGATTGTTCTGATTATTCCAAAGCTGTTACTTAATGAATGTCATTCATAAATCCATTTGTAAAACTATTGACTACTGACAGTGAAGCTATAGAAAACAATTTGCAATGGTGTTTGGAATAGGAGGCTTGGGATATGGATGTTAAACATCAGAAAATTCAAAGCAATTTTTTCATGAAAAGGCCTAAGAATAAATGAAATTTGACATACGTCATACGATGTCTGCCAATGAAATAAAAATCCTACAGAGACACACATAGTGCTTTAATTGCAAAAATAACACCTGCCCTAAGGAGAAATACAGTGAAAAGCCTGATGATTCCCATTACCTCTAATTGGAATCAAACAGCAAAATCCCTGACCACCAGAGTAGGTATTCATTTCACAGCTGACATTTGATTTTTCTCAATTGATATTTTAAAATTATCACAAAGGAAGAAAGATGTTTTAGAGCCCTGCTTAATTCAATGTTCTAGGTTTGATTTGTGAGACTACATTCAGAGGTCAAGTGAAGCGCTTCTCTACACCCCTTTAGAGCCATATGGCAAGATGAAGATAGACTCAGGTCATGGTGGTTTTTCCTTCTAAGCCATTCTGTTCATGGGAAAGTGCTGTGGCAAGGCAGAAAAAAGTGTGAATTTCTACACTCATAAGCAATACATAAACAAATAACTTTATGGTTTCCATCCTTAAATGGAAACAAAATGGCTTCATCTTCAACTTGCAATAATTTTGTCCATGCCATCAGAGCTATTCTCAGAGGCTGAGCACTTCTAGATCTAGAAATAATGCAGCCCAAGCAAGCAGCAGTATGCGCCCAGTTGTCTGTACTCAGGCTGACTATAAAGACTGATCACCTGAAAGGCAAAATTTATAAGTTTCAAAGCTACCACGGTATTTATTTCTTGAATTGGCCAGTTGAATATTAATAAATCTACTGAGAAGTGCTGCTATGTGGAATTCCTTCCCTGGCTGTTTGAATAGTGAAAACTAATTATAGTAACATGGCTGATGACTAAAATGTTACTTGATGACTGTGCTGATTCTATACAACAGCAAACACCTAAAAGAAAACCAAAACTGGCAATAAATTATCCTAGATATTTGGCCTATCCAATATTGAAATACACGAAAATGCACAAAACCATAGACACTAAAACTTCCCTGTAACATCATTTTCAGGATCCATTGGAATTTCCTATGGGGGAATTATAATAAGGATTATTTTAGATAAAACCAGCTGGAAGAATGAAATCACTCCTGAGAATACTGGTGATATTGGAAATAGAAAGAAATAGATAGAAATAGAAATTTAGAAATCAACTTTAGGGAGGAACTGTGTAATCAAATCAATTTCCCTAGTTTTGGAACATAGAGAAGAATCAGCAAAAGGTAAAGCTGGATGCCTGATAGATGCTAATGATTGACAGTGCAACTTCCTCTTCCACATCCACCAGCACTCTCTTCTTTCTCACTCTTTGGCACTTTTATAGTTATTTCGTGTCTGTTCTTTTCACCCCACTACTATAAGTAAGCTCTATAGGGGCAGGTGTTTTGTTTTGCTCTTGGGGAAGTCCCATTGCCTAGACAATTGCTTGTAATGCAGTAGATGCTGCCAGGAAAACACATACAGCTGGTGAATTGGGACAGAGAAAAATACAGAGAAAAGAGACAAGACATAAAGTGCAGAATAGTAGTCACTGGAGACTTGGAAGATGGGAGGATGGGAGGAGGTGAGGGTTGAAAACTTAATGGGTGTGGGTACACTATGTGGATGACGATTACACTAAAAGCCCAAACTTGGCCACTACACAATATAGCCATGTAACAAAATTGCACTTGTGCCCCTTAAGTTTATACAAATAAAAATTTTAAAAATTTAAAAATTATATGAGAACTAGGAGAAAAACTATAGGAAGAGTCATAAGCAGGTGGCTCATTGCTGACAGGTGAAGCTGAAAAGTAAAAACACAAAAAATTTAGGAAAGGACTATAGATTAGAATAATAAATTAGAAAGAGGTTTAGTGGAGTCAGGAGCTAGGCAGGCCATGTCATGACTGGCGTAGCAAGCCAGATAAGCAAGGAATTCTTTTTTAGCATAGGAATGTCCCAAATATTGCATGGGATGTATTTGCACATTTAAAAAGTTATTTATGCAAAAATTTAAACTTCAGATCAAATTTAAGTGGGTGTCCAGCATTTTTATTTGCTATGTCTGGCAAGGCTGCCTACTCAGCATCTATTCCTTACTTATCCTTTTCTAACAACACATCGGTTTTTATTCTGGTAATGAACCCTCTGCTACAACAGTTGATTCTACCTGGCCCTCAAGTGGACTATGCCAGGCCCTTAGATAGTTTAAGCCAATCAGCACATTTCATCCCCTGGAAGAAGTGATTGTTTGGTTGGTGAGATCTAAGTCAAAGTGAATCTCAGGAGTCTTGTTAGGAACACAGAGCAAGAAATGCTAGCTCTGCCTTGGCTGTAGATAAGAAATAGGGAGCCCCTGAAATTGCTGGTAATTATTTGGCTGCTGTGAGGGAACCTGACCCATAGAAGATACAAAGTCAAAATTATTGCTGGGGAATAGCCCATTTCTGGAGCTGGAGTGAGATCAGTTTCCTTGGAAGTACATTGCTGTGTGGGGAAAGAATGAACACTTGAACAAGACCTTTTTTAAATCTTTTTTTTTTTTTTTTTAAGGAAAGAAGAAGGAATGAATAATTAATCCACCAAACGGTGAAACATGGAACTAAAAAAAAAATGTGTCTTGTTCTATTACTTGGCTGCAAGTAATAGAAAAACCTAACCCAGACAGATGTAAACAATAAAGGGAATTAGTAGGTGGCTATAACATATTTCAACCTAGATAACAACAGAGAGAGGCTCTCTAAAAGAAAAGGATACTTATTTGGGAATAGAGCATTGGGAATACCCATGTCATAGTAAAGTATGTACATACTCAGGGAGGTAAAGATTTTTAAGGGAAATAAATGAGGAAGATGTCATAATTGTTCTGAAATAATTATCCTTGGCTATCAAAGTCAGTAAATAGGGTGATGCCAGTCTGAGATTGGACAGGCAGTTGCTGGGCAGTTGTCCTTGCCAAAGTATTTTTTGTCTAAGATTGTGTGTCCTTTGGGCAAGATTGTATTTTTTTGTGGAATTATTTTGTGATAGTTTTCGTTATCAGGCACACAAGCATGAGAAACCTCTCTTCATGGCCTCCCTCACTCTATTTGTCACATTTTTTATTTGTTTGTTTTCTTTTAATATTAGTGACTGCTTTGATCTTGACAATTTTCACACATAAAATCCCAAAAGTAGGTGAGCCTCAGGTTTGTCTACAGGGTCCTCTCTAGGGAAGTTGATTATTTAATAGTAAAATATGGCAACACAGAGAATGAGGGAGAGTTGTTTTTTCTTTTCTTTCTCTTTTTTTTTTTTTTAGCTTAGCCACTGCTGTTTTTATGATTCTGTAATTCTATGATGATTTGGCAAACTTAAAATGCAGCTGTATTCACCAGTTTTCCAAATTACTATTTATGTGGCTTTCCATAGAGTCCAGAACCAAATTTTAGAATTTTAGTAACATTTGTTTGAATCACAATCTTATCTGCTTAGAAATGGAAGCTTCATATTTTTTTGTACATATCCTAGAATTGCTTCTGCCAGTTCAAGATTTCTTAAGTTTGTACTTATCAGGTTCATTTCTGGATGCCTTCTGTCTCTGCAAATTGTAATTTGTTCATTTTTGGTAAAATTAATATGACAATAAAAAAGTTTGATATATAGCAGTCCTTGCTGTCTGAATTTAGATCTTAGATTTTTTTAAGATAATATTTTTTCCACACCTGATTTTAATAATATATATAATGATAATTGCTACAAAGTAAAAGGTATGTGATAAGAAATCTTCCTTCCACTTTAGCAAACATGTTTTGAGCACCATTATGTCTAACATTAGGATAGATGTTCTTACCTCCATAAGCCACTAATATGCATACTATAGAAGATATTTGAATCATGAGTCTGAACACTGGAAACCTCCAAACAGTGGAATTGCTCAGAAATAATTTTTAGGTGACTATCACTTTTTAAATTGCATATTGACATATTTGAAAATGACATAGATGTATTTCAGTGGGCAGAGATGACAGCTTAGAGCTGCCCTGTGACCTAATCAAAGCCCAGGTTGCAATCAGAATAAGATAATCACCTGTTAGATTTGCAGGCACCATATTTACTGCCTTAGTTTTTAGCCAGTACGTGTTTCAAAAGGCAACAATTGTCTTTCCAATTGCATGAATATGTGTTAGATAAATCATTGATTAATTCGTATAATGGAAAGAAATACCTACAGAAAACATCTAGTGAGACAGAGCAAGTCTTTTCCTTTTTTGCTGGGCTCCGCTGGAATTCTACCTTACCTTCAGAAATAGTGTTGTTTTGGGCAAAGACAGATTTCAGACCATCCCAGTAAAATATCTTCTACTGTAAATAGCATCTGTTAATGATATGAATAAGAACAGTTAGTATTTACTGAGCTGTTGCATCAGGAGTTTCACACTCATTTTCTTTTTGTCTTCAATGGACAAATCTGTCCTAATTTTGTGGGGGAGTGTTTTGCTGAATCCAAAGCAGTGAGAGGCCACTTGGGCAATATCACTGTAAAGCAGAGCGAGCACAAGGACACAAATTCTTCTGGGTATTGCTGGGGCTCATAAGCAGTAAGATACACCACTTAATATTGGAGTGTAGTGAGGCAGGCAATATTGTTCCCATTTTGTAGATGGGAAAACTGTGACTAGGAAGCTAGTCACCTGCCAAATTCACCTAGCTGATAAATGGAAAGCCTTGGTTAAATTCAGGCTTCTCACCAAAGAGCTTTACTGCTCTTTGTACTTCATGTCTGCTATAGTTCCATTCAGCTACTTTACCAATTTGTATTTGTTTATCATAAAAAGCTTAGAAATATAGATGGTATCTGTCTTGACAAGAAGAAGCTTCCAATGATATAGGGGATGAGCAGCTAAGGAAGTTTTGTGGTGAAATTGATTTGAGGATATAAATTTTTAAGAGGATATTAAGCTTCAAAAACAGCTTCTTTTCATCAGCATAAACAAAGATAGCTGAATCCAAGCAATACTGTTCTAAACCCATATGTTTCTTAAACATGTAAGAAAGATAAAAACACACAAATGACACTAACTTTAAGAGGTATGTTTTTCTCGTCAAGCATTCAACTAGCATATATAAACTCTATTACTGGCATTGCTAAGAAATTGTTTCTTTTGTGTAATTCAAATATCATTGTAATCTTCCTTTCAGGGTCTGGCTTAAACTCACAAAGCAACAAACTTCAAATTAAGACCTCCCTTTTCAAATTGTCCTTTAGTTCCACAGAGCAGGCACTAGCCTTCCACATTAGAGAAATCAGTATCTCAGCAGAAGGCTACTGCTTGAAGCAGAACAACCTTTAAGACATGGAAAGATTCTCCACCAGATCGTTGGACATTTGTAGTTCTACTCCTTATCAGCTTTACATGTATAATCTCTATCAAGATGGGTCTCTTTCACAGGGAGGCCATGTGAAGTATAGAGAATATTCTAAATGTCAGGTTGTCCATTCCACTCTCTAGTCTGTTGCTCTCATAGAAATGACCATATGTAGTTCAGTGGAGCTTGTCATCTTGACTCTGTGGGGCAGGTTCTGGGGCCCGTTCTCCCTAACTCTATGGGACTAAATATTTATGTGTGTGGACTTTTGACATTTTTCCACACGTCACCTTGGAAAATGTCACTTGCCCTTTTAGGCCTCAGTCTTCTCATCAATAAAATAAAATCATTGAACTAGATTGGCAGCTCTCAAAGCATTGTCTGGAAAGTCTGGGCGTTCTTGAGACTCTTTCAGGAAGTCTGGGAGGTCAGAACTATTTTCATGATGATACTTAAGGTATTGCTCTTTCACCCCCATGCTTTCACCAGTGTACAGTGAAGCTTTCCAGAAGCTACATAATGTATGATGACGTCATCACTCTGAATATATGCTTAAATAGTCTAATGTTTTAAAATTATTTTTAGTTTTAATTTTTAATACTATAGATCTCAATAGATATAACCCACATAAAATCTAATGGATTCTCAATAATTTTGAAGAGTGGAAAGCCATCCTGAGGCCAAAAATGTTTGAGAAGTGCTGGGCTAAATCACTTCTGTCTCAGTGGTACATAACTGCTGGTACTAGGGTTAAAATGCACATTTTTTTGAAATGATAATGAGAGTAGATATTAGATACTTAATATTTTTTAAAAATTCCTACTTGATAAGATAAAAAAATTGTGATCCTTTGTTCCTTCATTAAAAAATAATTACACTGCCAATCTATACATAGACAGGCCCGTGAACTCTTCTTATAACCTCCTATTATTCAGAAAGGGAAAAACATTGGTTTTGATAGGGATTGTTATCACCCAAATGAGTGTCAGACGGTGTTTTATTTATCTGTCTCTTTGTGCCCTTCAAACTTTTATATGGAAAATGTATTTGGTTGGAAACTTAATTAATAAGAAGACACTTTAATACTACCCTAATGTCAAGTTCTACCTCGTTTTGTCTTTATCTGGGCTTTCCAAGGTTTCTCACAATTGATTTTAAGTCACACTCTGAGACTAAGGCCAAAAGTTCAGTCCTCAAACATCATTTTAAGGTGTCAGAAATAAAAATTGCTGGGCGCAGTGGCTCGCAACTGTAACCTCAACAATTTGAGAGGCTGAGCAGGAAGATTGCTTGAGCCCAGGAGTTTGAGACCAGCCTGGGCAACATAGCAAGACCCTGTCTCTTATATACATATAAAATTAGCTGGGCATGGTGGTTCATGCCTGTAGTCCCAGATACTCAGGAGGCTGAGGATCACTTGAGCCCCAGAGGTCAAGGCTACAGAGAGCTGTAATCATGCTAGGCAAGGCCCTGGCCCAAGCAGAACCCTGGGAAGCTTGCGGAATCTCCTGAACATGCTCTGGGCCCTTGTCTGAGCCTTTCTCTAAAACTCAGCACATTGAATAGGACTTGCTGGCTACACGTAGGTCAAGGGTGTAACCCCCATAGCTCTAATTCCTCACAGAGTTCTCGCTATATTCTCCCACCCACCCTGTTCTCAGACCTCTAGACTCAGAGAGGTGATGGGCTGCTGCCTGGTAACTCTATCTGGATGTCTAAGAGCATCCCCTACATAGCAAATTGTGCCAACACTCTATACATGCACCACCCACAAACCCATGCTAGTCATAATGCACGTATGGACATTGAATACTTGGATTGTCATGGCTGGTGTGTTCTCTCCGCAGTCCCATATGCAGAAAAAGGCAAATCATAAACAAAATATTATTAGGTTGGTGCAAAAGTAATTGCGGTTTTTGACATTACTTTTAATGGCAAAAACCAGAATAACTTTTACACCAACCTAATAGGAGAGTGTGAAATGAACAGGTCTAGTTTGTTTTGGTTTTCTATTTTCTGTTTGTTCTTATTTGTTTCTTTCTGTGTCTCTTTGACAGTTTGGAGGAATTTGTGAAAGGAACAGGGATAACCATTTTTTCCTACTATTTGAAGACCAAACTTTTTTTTATCTCTGTTACATCTCTAGTAATATGTTTTTCAAAATTCTGTTTCATTTATATACCTTATGTTCTTAATTAGTGTTGCTGCTGATATCGAAAATTATTTTCTTATTTTAATCTTTTGTCTTCTGTTATTTCTTTAAGTAGTTTATATTTCTTAAATTTGTTATGCTTTTTGTTTACTTATATGCTTTTTCTAGGTTTTCAAGTGGATGATTTAGTTGTTCTATTAGATTTTCAGTTTTTTTCTAAAAAATGTACTTAAAGTTAGACATATACCTCCAATTGTTGCTGGCTTTGAGGAATGCAATATGATGTTGATTATTTAGAATGCATTGATTACTCCTTGGTTGTCTAATTCATGACCTACATTTGAAAACATGACTAAATTTATTTTTTTTGTTGAATGTACATTTGTATACTTTTAGATAAAGCTTATTGACCATGTTATTTATATCTTTTTTAGCTTTTTTACTTTTGTCTTTCAATATTTCAGTACTAGTTTACTAAAGAACTAATTAAAATTAATTTTCCATCTATTTTCCCATCCTATTTGTTTAAATTAAAATTTCAAAGTTATATTTTTAATTATATTTATGTTATAGATTTTCATATTTTCTGGTCAATTTTTCTTTACTGCTGTTCCTTATAAAGTCATTTTTAGTATCCTGTGATTGACCCTTCAAATGATGATGAACAGAAATAATAAAGCAACTGAAGGACAATGATAAGAAAAAATGAGAAGACAGAAACAAATCGATGTGTCCGTTTATTTGAAATTTAACTGCATAAGAGCAATGATAACAAAAAAAAACCCAGAGAGTTACTTTTCAAAACTATATAGAAAGTGAGATTACACACACACATACACAGATACAGCCACCAGGTAAAGACCAGGCTCCTCAAGAACTCAGGCCCCAGGTAGACACTGAACTCCAGGTGTACATTAGGCCCCAGGTTGACTCTCAGGCCCCAGATGGACACTAGGCCCCAGGAAGATAACCAGGCTCATGGTATATGGCTCCAAGTGGATACCCAGGATCCAGGTAGAAATCAGGGACAAGTGGGCACCAGGCCCCAGAAGGATACCTAGGCCCCTAGTGACCTCAGGCCCCAGGTGGACAGTAGGCCACAGGCGAACTCCAGTCTTCAGGTGGACATCAGGTCCCAGGGGAAATACAGGTCTTAGGTTGACCCCTAGGCTACAGGTGGACACTGGTCTTACGTTTACCCCTAGGCCCCAGGTGGACACTGGCCCCAAGTGTCCAGTATCCTAAAAGCTAGGGTGGGCAGCCCCACTGGGCACTGTGGCTGGGCCTGCCATGTCTCCTTGTTCAGCTGCCACATTCTGAGGGGGAGGGCAGGAGGTCTTAGCCCACAATCTAGGTTTTTGTTACTTCATTTTATTTCACCTCCACTGAGTGCTTACTCTCCTCTCACCTAATAGTTTTACTCTCATCTGCAAGTGGTTCAAATGCGAAGGTTTACTGAAGATTTAAAGAGTGTTGTCACAGTTGGAATGATTTAAACTAACAGTACAAGTTGCATTTTAAAACAATAATTAACTCCCAGAGGATGTGTAGGTTGTGGAACAATGACAAATTTTCAACATTGCTTCCCCTACGTGGTGTTTCCAAATAAAAGATTTTTGATTCCCTACTGATGTCGGATGAAAACCCTGAGTGTGCAAGCAAAATACCATTTTTTAAGTAAGGGCCCGTTAGTGTCTTAAATATGCAGAGCTGAGTCTGCAGATGGAGGGTGAGGGGTTTGTTCAAAGTGTGATGGAGAGTGGCCTTGGGTCTCACCTGCCGGCCCGTCCATCCTGTACCCTCTCAGCCAGGGTGCCCAAACCCCGCCTTAGGGTGCACCCCTTCACAGGGCCACATAAGCCCCAGTCCTTACCCATGGGGTCATCTCCAAGTGCCGCAGCAACACCTTCTGTCCAGGCCCAGGCCAGGGTCCCAGTATCTCCAGGGGGGCCTGGCATCCAGGCATCTGTTGAGCCCTGGCCCAATGTCGGGGTCCAGGCTGCCCTCTGGGACCTAGATGTGGGGGGCTGCTGCATGAGGACTCATGCCTGGCTGTATGTGTAGCATCAGGAAAGGCACTTTAATCATATTCATTTGTTGCTACACAAAACCTCTGAGGTGGGTGCCTTCCCCAAGTCACAGATGGGAACAGCAAGACTTAATAAGGTTAAAGAGCATGCTGATGGTTGAAACTTGGTCAGGAACTGAGAACTGGAGTCTGTATACCCCTACCTGTGACCTCTGTGGCCGGAGGACCCTCTCTCACCCGGTTTGTGTTTGCAGCATGTCCTGTCCTTCCCCAAGGGTCTCAGGTTCTGAGGCATGGTGAGGGCTGCTGGAGCCTATCACTGAGCTGCAGAAGGAAATACCAAAGCTAGCCATGCCACCCTTCAGGCAGACACAGGTGGGGTTGAAAATCGAGATGGGGCAGGGCTGCCAGGAGCAGAGGGAGGCAGGTGGAGAATAAGCCACCGGGGAGGGGCTTCCCTGCTACAGCTTTCCAGGGTCATTTCCACTTTCTGGGTGGCATATTGAGGCAGCTCACACAGTCCACCGACACAGCCAGTCCCCAGGGACACAATCCCCAGAGATTGTTCATCTTGGTGACAGGCCCTGTGCCTCTCCAGGAGTCTCTGTGTGTGGGTCCTGCCCAGGTAAGTGTGATATGTCCTTGCTGTCCTCAGCCCAGGGCCCTGCCAGCATCTTCCTTTCTGGCCAGGGTCAAAGCTTCGTTGACCACTTCCAGGATAGGGTGGCCAGCTGGCCCTTGAAGAGCCAGTCATTCCAGGTGACATGCCTTGGCTCTCCTGGCTTAGTGAGGGTTGTTGAGGTGACCCACTGGCCCATCTAGCTCTCCTCAGAGACTCCTCATGTGCCTCGGGTGGAGGGTAGAACGCTCCATCCCCCGGCTGCTACCCTAGTCCTCCAGGCAGTGCGTGCCCTGGGCTGGCTGGAATACAGGTTGGCCTGGACCGTCCACCTAGAAGAGGCACAGGCTAAGGGAACCCCTCTTGTCCTGCTGACTCCTGCCTCCATGATTCTGGGGGCCCCATCTTGGCAGCCCCTGCATCGCCAGCCCTTCTCTAGCAGGGACAGGACAGACAGGTCTCCTTTATCCAATTCCTAAGGTGGGGTTCCAGCACATTTTGAGAAAGGGGAACAACCCCTGCCCTGGATGCTGCTGGATCACCCTCCAAGAGAGATGGAGAGGAGCCCTTCTGTCTGGCACCCACTGCAGCAGGAGTTCCAAAAGCTCTAGCGTCCGTGCTGCTTATTCTGGGCCCTCCGTGCAAGGAAGCAACTCCTGTAGCAGGAAGGTTTAGGGGGTCCACCAGGTTCCTCCTCAGCCTACGCCCTGCCAGAGCTTCAGAAGACAGTTTGCCTGTACTTCTGTGTATGGTAAGGACAAAGGGATGAAAAACAACATTTTTCTAACACCTTCCCACAAATGGCTGCCTCTCAGGAATAATTCTTTCTGGTAATATACTTGTAAAACATTTGGACATTAACACCCAGACAAGAGTGGATGGCAGGTCGCAGACTGAAAATATCCACACCTGAGCCCTCAATTGCCTGCTGAATTGCTACCTTGGGTGGGGGTGCCCTGCCAAGAGCCTTGTTTGTGGCCAGCCTGGGGGCGCGTCCTTCTCCCTCCTCCCTCTGCACCAGAGCAGCCTCATCCTTTGGCAGGGGCTGGGGGTCACATGCAAGGTGGGCTCCTAATCCCAGCACCCATGAGGTCCCCCCAGTTGGTCGAGGTGAGTGCATGCTTAAGGCAAGCTGGCCAAGGTGCGTTATAGCTAAGGGAAACTCCTGTGAGGACTGGGCATCCCAGCTCTGCACAGGGTCCACTCATGACAGTGCTATGATCCTGCTGCAGATGGACAAAGGATGCCTTCTTGAACAGAGGTCCCCCAGCCATCATCTTCCCCCAGTCACTGCATCCTGACCCCTCTGCTACACTGACCAAGGTCTTCTCAAAGAGGGTCCCTTGTCACGCAGGGTGGGGGTGTGACTCTAGGTCCTACTGGGCAGGCCCTTTGTGGTGTCTGGCGCTGAGATATGGCCAGAGTTGATCTTTCTGGAAGGATGGTGTATGGGGACACTGTGGGCCCTGCAGCAGTGGCCATTGTAAAAGCCCTTCCTTCAAAAAGAACATCCACATCACAAGAGCTCAGTGCCTCCAACCTGCTCAGCCCATGTAGATAAAGTCATTTACTCCTCACAGCCATTCTGCAGGTGAGGAAACAGAGGCAAGGAGAGATGGAGTCTCACGCCCTCCCTTGAGGTGAGGAGACGGGGGTTGACTTTCCTCTGACAGTGCCAGTCAGGGCTCAGGGCCCCTGGACCTCATTTCTCAGCAGTTTCTGGAGGCAGCCTCTTTGGGGGTCCTGCCTTGGGCCCTGCTGAGAGAGATTTTCCTGCTGCTCCATTGGGAGGAATCTGAGCCAGTGCTCCTGTATGGACAAGAGACATGAAGTGTGTGCTGAGCTCACACCCTGGGGTCGGGAGGCCCAGCAGCCCAAGACTCCAGTTCCCACCCAGCAGGCATGTGTCCCGACACGTCTCAGCTCCAGGGAGATCCACAGCCAGGTCGAGCCCCTTTTCTGTCTGGCTGCCTGTGAACATGTGTCCCATACCACATAGTTCTGAATCTCTTGGGGCCCAGTGAGCCCGGGGCCCTGCGGCTGTGTGGGTGGCCTTGATTTCCAGGTGCCTAAAGGTTGAGATCCTGATAGGGAACTTCCCAGGAGGAGCTGCATAAGCTGAAGCCTGTGGCCATGGACAGTGGGGCCAGGGCTGAGGGAGAGGATGAATGGGCTACAACATCTGCCAGGCTGACCCTTCTAGTCTTGATGCCACAAAATAGAATGGAATTTTGCCATCCAGTGCACCCTGTTTAGGCTTTGCATCTCCCTAGGCCTGGGGTATTAATTACTCTTCTCCACTGGCTCTCAAAGCCCTGAGCCTCAGGCCGCTCCCAGGAGGATGTGAGTAAGGCCCAGGCACCATGTGGACCTTGGAGGGGTTCTGGTCCCCTGTGCTGGGGACTTCACCTCACAGGTATAAAAAGCAAGGACTTCAGTGGACAGAGATCTCCAACACCTTCTACCCAGAGAAGGAGAAGGGCCACACCTGGGCAGTGTCTTCCTGGGCCCCGACAGGTAGCTGCCATTGTCATCCAAGGTTAAGTGAGCCACCGCTGTGTGGTGAGTGGGCTACAGACTCATGTTCAACCTGTTAGGATTCAGCCCTGTCTGCCTCCCCGAACCTCTTAGCTGTGGCCACACTGCCTCTCAGCAAGACCAGGGCTGCCCCCAGACAGAACCACTCAATACCTGAATCACCAGGGTTCAGGCACAGCCCAGGACTCAGGCACTTGGTGGCCTCCTTCTTGGGGGACAGCCTCAAACCAGTCCCCAGGGAGGCTGGTGTCAGCAGGAATTTTCCACCCCAGGGAGGGCTGGCCTGGGTGAGGTTTGGCCTGTCCATTGGCGCTGCCAATCAAGGAAAAGCCTCTCCCCAACGCATGAAGGGTGGAGGCTGAGGCTCAGAGGGTGCGTCTGCTATGATTGTTGGAATTGCAAATGACAGAAACTACAACCCAAACCAGCTTAAGCCAAGCTGTACCAATGTACATAGGCAGGAAGGAGCTAGGGCAGAGGTGGATACCACAGGGCTGCATGAAGCCGTGAGCACCTACCAGCTCTTCCCCTCCCACTTAGCTGTCTTGGGTTCCATCTCAGCTCCAATGGCTGCAAGAAGGTGGCTGGCCTCAGCCCCCACCCTACCCAGCCTCCAGGCCCCTAAGGAAGAGCAAGAGGCCTGGAAGATCTTGTCGGCCAGCCAGGGACCTGAAGCAGGTAGTTGCATTGGCGTAGTCAAGGCCTCTGCCCAGGAAGTGGGGGCAGGGCCTGCTTACCCTGCTGGAGGGGCCGGGGAATGAGTGAAGAACCTGCTCAGAGGGCAGCTGGGCCCATCTCAAGAAGGGAAAAGGATGCCAGGAGGTCAAGGCCACACCCTCCTGAGATTGTCTGTATTGAGCTCCCAGGCTTTCTGGCTCCCAAGCCAAAAGACTGGTCATGAACTCATCTGCCTCCCACTCTCCAAAGTCCCAAAAACCCAAATGCCACAGAGACCAGGCCCACGTGACAGTGCGGGACACAGTCCTCAGAGTCCCAGTGCCCCCTGACCAGCAAGGCTTAGGTCCTCAGATGGGAAGTCAGACAGTGTAGTTACCCTGGGGGCAACCCTAGTACCAAAGCACTGGAAGGAGGGTCTGAAAATCATTGGCCTGCTGCATGATCATGGCATGGTGCAGCCACTGTACCTGTACCTGGATCACAACCCTCTGGAGAGACTGGATCTCCATAATTCAGGAGAGTCCTCTCCCAAATAGGGCATTGGAGCAGTGTCCATCCTGGGCCCTGCTACAGTCAGCCCTAAAGTATTTTCTGAGCCTTCCTCATACCAGGGCTTGTGGAAATCCACTGAGGGTCACTAGAGGAGGCCCTGGGTGATGCCCGGGCACACGTCCCATGCCCCGCACAGGGCAGGCACACAATGGACCATGGGCAGGTGTCCAAATAGCCAGCCATAGGGCTACCCTGAGGACTGCAGGCAGAATCTCTGCCAGCCCAGTTTAGGCCCACACCCTAGGCAGGTGGAGCACAAGGTGCCTGCATGGCCATCACAGAGAAAGGGCTAAAGACAGGAAGGGGTGAGGTTGGGCTTCCAGGTCTCAGCCTCCAGAAACACCCTTTGCAGACCTTCCCACTCTGCTCAGCCCCTATCCCCTACCACCCCTCCCATGAGAAAGGGATTTATAAGAAATTGTTCCGTGCACCAGAGAAAACACTGCCATCATGAAGGGATTAAACAACAGCTTTGGCCAATACTGGGTATGTGTTCTGTCCATCATTACATACTGTAAGAAGCATTTCTCCCAGACACATCCGCTTGTCCATGGCCACCCTCCTGTGTTGTTTTACTTTCGTTAAAAGGCGTTTTATGAAGCTACAGATCACAGACGCACATCCAACCTACAGCTGTGGCAGCAGGTGCTTGTGGGACCAGGTGTCCTCTGCTGGGTAGCCAGTGGTGCACCCGTGGGTCTGTCCACCACCCCCAGTACACACAGAGGCTCCTGCAGCCGAAGCCCATGCTTCCCTGACACCCTCAGCTGGAGGGTGGTGGCCAGAATCAGGGGCAGGCCCTAGACTGAAGGTTAGGATTCCTGTTCACTCTGCTGTGGGATCCAAGCTGAGTCTGGGGCCTCCTCCCTTGCAGCCTCAGTTTCCCCATTTCAGCAGATAAGTGCTTTTCGACTTATTTTAGCAGCAGGAATCTGTTTTCCCCCATAAACCACTAAATGGTGTAAAAACAAAGTCAAAAAGGCAAAGATGAGGCTGATTCTTTTTTTTTTTCTTTTATTGTAATTATTATTATTATTATTATTATACTTTAGGTTTTATGGTACATGTGCCCAATGTGCAGTAAGTTACATATGTATACATGTGCCATGCTGGTGCACTGCACCCACCAACTCGTCATCTAGCATTAGGTATAGATGAGGCTGATTCTATAGGTGCAACACTTGGCCACTCAGTGCCCCACTCCACCCCCACCTTCAGGAGGCCCTTGAGACATCCCAAATTCCTGGGACTCTTTGGAACCATTTGGTGGCTGTAGCCTGGGAGACCACCCAGCTTTATGTCTTGAACCCATAGTGGTGACTGCCGCTATGAGAATAACAGTCCCACCCAGAGTCAACCTGGGGCACCTAGGTTGTACCTGCCTGCTGCCAGGGTTCCCGTCAGGCCAGGCTCCAGTCCCAAACATCCAGGCACAGCCAGCTGCAAGAGGGGAGGCTCATTGTGAGGCTGAGACTGGGGACTTCTGAGAGGCAAACATGCCCTTCCCCAAGATGTCTGTTAAGTCCTCGACCCCAGCCTTCCTGGCCATCTGAATGCCTCCTTTGCCTGGCCATGGACACTTCCCTGGTGCATCTGGTGTTTAGAAGATGAAGAAGCACAGGCCTCCCTGGGGGCAGTTAGAGACAGAGGGTTAGTTCTTGCCATGAAACTTCCAGATGAGCAAGATTTGCAGTTGAAAGCCCAGGGTGAAATGGGCACAGGTGGACAGGGAGCCAGGCCTCAGGCTGGGAGCCTCTCATCCCCAGGCCTGGGAGGCTCTATCCCTCCAGTTTTCAGGTCCTAACAAGGGACTTTCTTCCCTCCATCCCAACCAGCCTCCCCAGGCCAGGATAGCAGTGGCCTCTCCAGGTGCTGCCAAGAATGTGGGGTCCTTCTCTAGGTTCCTTGAGCCCCATCTCTGCCATGCCTGGGAAGGGGTGGAAAGGAGTGGTCTTTGGGTCTTCATACCCAGCTCTATGCTGGGTTGTTTGTAACCAGGAGTGGCTCTGCCTCTTGGCCAGTGAAAAAGCTCAAATAAGTCAGAGCTGTCGCTAGGGTGAGGGCCAAAGATTGTGTGTGAGAGAGAAGGGGAGCAGAGAGGAGGCAAGAGGCCAATGGCCTCTGTGGGACACAGACCTGCAGGACAGAGGGAGCACCCACACCTTCCTGAGGTCACCTTGGTCCTACCTCACTTTCCCAGACAAATGCTCCCAGAACAAGTGCCTGCCAAAGCCCAGGAGAGCACAGCAGAGAGGAATTGGCAGCTCAGCAGCTGGGGAAAGAGCACCCAGCCCCAGAAACAGCCTGTGATCAAGGAAATAATAAGCCCTGCAATCCTCTCTGCCTCCGCATGGGGCTGGTCCTGGGCAGCAATTGTGTCCTTGCCTTCCTTATGCTCTTGAAAAAACAATGTTGCGTGTCTGGATACCAGGAAGGTGGCCATAAGTCCCTCTGTGTAAAAGCCATCTGAAGCTGTGGACCAGGTATGTTCTAATCAGAAAGCAAGCAGTAAATAAACATTTTCATCCCATGACCATGCGCCTCTCTGCCTCAAGATAGCAAAGGGGCACAAAGAGTAGAAATTTGTTTAATTCTACAGAGACACAGGCCATATATCAATAGATGATTAAAAATGGAAACCTTGCTAATTAATGGATGGTACTGATAATAATAAGCATCATGTACATGGGGTTCAAAAATAAGAACTGCACAGCCATCTCTTTATCCTCAGAGAAAGTAGCCACAAATTAAAAAACAACACCACCTCTTTTCCAAGTTGAAACTTTCATCTGTCTTATTGGGGGAGTGGTTTCCAAATCAGCATCTACTTCCAAGTACACAGTGCAACTCGAATGATATCTTCAGCAGCTTCTGCAATGAGGTCAGCACGCTGCCCTGGAAACAGCAGCACAGGCACGCGGGTGTCTCCTGTGTGCGTGGGGAATGATGTCTCAGTGTCACAGGTGTGGTCAGTGTCCACTCGCCCCTGGGGCTATGTACATGTGTCCAGGTCCAGGGATGGCTCCCCTCGTGTTTCTCCCTGGTCAGAGAATCTCACAGATTCTGGGGATTTCAGGCTGCCCAAACTCAACTGCACCCATAAGAACTTTCATCTGAAATACAGAAGCAGCCTGGACACTCAGGAAACTCTGGAAGTTGAGCTTATTCTTCTGTTATGTGCAGGGAATGTCTGGGCTTTATTTAGGCAGGTAAGGGAAAATGGCTGAGCTGACCATGCTCTGGGCCAATGCAAAGGGCCCCAGAACAAGGCTGCAGCGCCCAAACTTGGAGGCAGTCACTCTGCGCAGCCACTGGCTCCTGTGCTCCGGCCTCAGTCACTTGACTGGTCACTGGCATGACTGCTTGGTGATCCCCCTGCTGTGTGTCTGTTACAGTCCAGGTGGGAGGAGCTGAGTGCCCCTGGGCATTCATCACCCAGGGTCCCCCCTCTCTTGTGGAGATGCAGCTGGACTCGCCCCAACCCCTGCTCCAGTCTTCCTGTCTCCCCATGAGAATGATCACTTGCTCCATTTGTTAGCTCAATGTTCTTCTCACTGTCTTACTGGGATCCATGACCACAGGACCCACAGTGCACTGGTCCCTGAGAGGCGGGTCACTGAGCCTAAAATTCACCCAGAAAATCAGGTGTGTGTTTGGGAGCCTCAAGTCCTCCCAGGAAGGATAATTCTGGGCAGCAGAAGCAACAGTGGCTCTGTAACAATGACAGATGGCTGTCTGCCCATCCACTCAGCTGTGAACCAAACTAGGACTAGGCACTGGCAACCATAGCAGACCCCCATCACTTGTCCTGGCTGGGAAAGGTTTGCACCATGCAGCATTCCAACCATTACAGACTGTCACTTGGAATTTTCTGATAAATTATTTTGTCTACCCACCTCTTCAGGCCAAACCTTTTGGCCTCCAAACCTCTTATAAATCATTTCCTATTGAGTATGAAACTGAATTCTACCCAAGTCTCAGCTCCAAAGTGGATGGTGCTTCTTTGTTTAGGGATTTCTCATTTTTATAGATGATAAAGAAAACCCCAACCTCATCAGACTACACTAGCTGGTCAGGACTCATAGTAGCCAGCTTGGGGGCCCCCTAGCTTTCAGCCAAGAGGATGGAAGCCACAGGGTTCAAGATGAAGAATGGGCTGGGGAGCAGAGCCATGGTTATTTTACAATAAATAAAGCAACTATGTGTAAATTCTAAAGAAATTACTGTGTGTGTCAGGCCAATAGCTGGACCCCACAAGGAGCTACAATTAAGGCCTCAGGTGGGATGGGTTGGACAAAAATGCCAGCCTTGCCTTGGGGCTGCTGTGTCCTGGGCATGTGGCAAGGTGAGCACCAGCCAGGAGCCATGTAACTAAGGGGGAGCAGCTTGCCCTGGATGGGGACAATGTGCTGGTTTATTGGGCTCTGATAGCAAGTTAGCATAAACTGAGTGACTCCAAATACAAACATTAGGAATTTATTTTTTCACAGTTCTGGAGGCCAAAACTACACAACCAACGTGTTAGCAGGCTTCAGTCCCTCCAGGGGCATTAGGGAAGGATTCTTCTCCCCTTCCAGCTTCTGTGGCTCCAGCAGTCAGTGGCTTATAGATGCGTCATTCCAATTTCTGACACCGTCTTCACATGGCCTCTGCTGTATGTCTCCTCTCTGTGTCTCTTCTATAAGGACAGCACTCAGTAGATTTAGGGTTCACCCTTAGTATGCTAACATCTTAACTTGACCACATCTGTGAAGATTCCATTTCCAAATAAGGCCACATTCACAGGCTCCAGTGGACATGAATTCTGAGGTGAATTTTTGCTCCCAGCACAGGTGATCCAGAAAGCCTCTGAGCAAGCATCTCCTGCCACCCTCCATTCCCCAGAAGTGCTCGATCTGTCCTGCTATGGAGGATTAGAGCACAAGACACTGTCACAGTATGTCATGAACATGAGAATCCACTCTGGTTTGCAGGCCCCAATCTCTCCAGGGCCCTTCCTGGCTGCTACCCTTTCAAGCCCCCAGCCCCAGGGGCCAGTTTAGTCCAGCCTTGGGAATCTCACACTTCAAATGTCATTTTACTTGTCATCTCCAAGTCTTGGATTAACTTCCCCTTCTCAGAAAGTTCTCTTTCCATTGCAATCACCAGGATAACTTCCCATTTCCTCTACTTTTTTTTCATTACGATTTATAACAACAGAGTAGTTTGTTCCTGTTTTCAAAAGACTGTGCACTCCACAAAGGCACAGACTTAGCTGTTCATCAGCGTATCTCTGAGCAGATGTGGCACTTGGCAAATGGCCACTTGGGAAATACTCATTGAATGAATGTGTGGAAGTTTGCATGGGTGAATGGATGAATGAGTGGATACCTGAATGATGGATACCTGGATGAATGAGTGGATACCTGGATGGATAGATGAGTAGATAGATCACACTATGGATGGATGGTGGTTGGGTGGATGAATTGTGAGTAGATAGACAGATGAGTGGTTGGATAGATGGATGGAAAGGTTGCTGGATGGGTGGATGAATGGAAGGATGGATAAATGGCAGAACTGGTAGAAGCATGGACAGGTAGATGACCATCTTAATGCTGTATCTTCATATTCAGCACAAGACACTGCACTTGGAAAGGTTTTCAGAGAATGGATAAGTCATGAGAACTTGAAGGAAAGAAGAAATACAGTGAGTAAGCAGGAAAGATTTGGCGCTAAATTCAGGGTTATAGAATGGGATCTTTCCCTGCAAATAAATACAGGGTAGAATCTTCTGCTTCCTTGTGCTGGGGTGGGCAGGCTTTCACAGACCTGGGCATGTAGGAAGTGTCAGATGCTGGCTGCCTGAGCAAGTTTCTGAAAGATGCCCTTAAGCCTGTTTCACTCTGCTGCAGGGTCACAGTGCAGCTGTGCTCCACCCTATGTGAGGCAACACTTTTGTTTTTCACCCTAAGACTGCCTTTTCTTCAGGGATCAGCATGCTTTCACTATAAAGTTCCAGAAAGTAAGTAGTTTAGGCATCCTGAGTCTGAACTATGAAATTGCTGCTGTAGCCTGAAAGCAGCCATACAGCATGTGGCTACATTCCAATACAGCTTTACTCATTGGAAATGTGACTTTCGTAAAACGTGTATGTGTCACAAAACATTATCATTCCTTTGATTTTTTTTTCAACCATTTAAAAATATAAATACCATTTTTAGCTCATAGGCCATTCAGAAACAGGCTGGCTTAGGTCCACAGGCTGTCATTCGCTGACTCCTCTCCTAGAGTAAAGACACTTCCTTTTCACCCTATTATAGCACAATATGATGAATATGTGTGTGCTCATTTTTTAGGTTAGATAAGTTCCAGCTCTGTTGCCCAGGCTGGAGTGCAGTGGCATAATCAGAGCTCACTGCACCCTCAACTTCATGGGCTCAAGTGATGCTCCCACCTCATCACTCCTGAATAGTTGGAACAACAGGCAAGCTTTGCTACACCTGACTAATTTTTCATTTATTGTAGGTACAGGCTTTTGCTATGTTGTCCAGGCTAGTTTCAAACTTCTGGGCTCAAGTAATCCTCCCAACTTGGCCTCCCAAAGCACTACGGTGGACTCTGAGCTGGCAAGGCCAGCCTTGCATGCAGTGGTGTGCAAATATCCTCCCCAAATCCACAGTGGGGAAGTCACCCCACCCCCACAGCAAGGGGAAGAAGGATGAAGTTTCCCTGGACAGCAATCCAAACGATCACATATGTTCTCCTCAGTTTCTTCAGGTGACTATTAATCTTCCTAATAGACCACAGGCTCTGCAGGTCTAGGAGCTGTGTTCTTGTCATTCAAATTTAGAAAGCAATGAGAAAATATGTTTGATGAGAAAATGAAATGTATATGTGTAAATGGGATCCCATTTACAAAAGGCAGTTGCCACCTACCCCTCTTCCAGCATCCTCTCAGCACCTGTGCTGGAAGCAGGAGCAAGTAGAAGATCCACACCAGGACACCTCTGGCTTGTCCAGCCCTGGAAGCTCAAATGATGATGAGAAAGTACTGCAGACTGGGGGCTTAAACAGTGGAAATCTGTTGCCTCACAATCCCAGAGGCTGGAAGTCTAAGGTCAAGGTGTGGGCAAGGTGGGTTCATCCTGAAGCCCCTCCTCTTGGTGTGCAGATGGTTGACTCCTCCCTCTGCAGGTGTCTATGTCATAATTGCCTCTTCTTTTTAAGGAAACCAAGTCATATTGGATGAAGACTCAACCTAACGGTCTCCTTTTCATTTATTTGCCTCTTTAAAGAGCCCATCTCCAAATATAGCCACATTCTGAAGTCCTAGGGGTTAGGACTTCAACAGCTGAATTTTTGGGGAAACGCAACTCAGACCACAACATAGGAGCTTGCTGAAGAGGTGGGCTCTGCCCTAGATGGAGTTAGGCATCTCAGAGGATCTGCCTGCTTCTGTCTTTCATTGCCAAGAGAGTTACAAATCTGGCCAGCTCTTCAGGACCCCACAGAGCCCACAGCCCCACAAAGGAGAAGTGCCCAGACTGTCATCTGGGGAAGTTGGCGGCACAGTCATCCTGTGCAGGCTGCTTGTGTGCCGGTCCCTGTAGCTATGAACAGCTTCTAAATGCTGGTTGTTATTCCCCATTGATTATTTCCATTTCGTGGGCAGTACAGTTACTTGGAAGGAATAAACCGACTCTCAAACACCAATGCATACAAGCCTGTCCTTCCTACTTCAGAGGCTCCTTGACAGCAATTTCAGATGAAACAGCCGTGATCAAAGAGGGAAAGTAGAGGTGAGGCTTATGTCCTACTGAGCAGAGGCCACTGTTCCCTCGGGACAGAAGGGCCAGGAGTGAAGAAGTCCACAGAACGCACAAGGACCAAATTGCAGGGCTCACAAGACAGAGGCCCAGGGCCCCAGAGGAGAGGAAGCTCCCTAAGAAAGTTCTTCTCAGTGTCCAGGCATTCCATCTTCATGTAATGAGGCCCTGTCTCATGATGCTTATAGAAAATGGGGCTTATGTTTGGAAAGTGTTGGGAGAAGTTGGATGTCACTGGGAACCTCATGTAAACTAAACAGGGACACCCGGGAGGACGGCTCACAGGGCAGGTAATCCCAGGGCATCTC
Source organism: Pongo pygmaeus (assembly GCF_028885625.2). Taxonomy (NCBI): domain Eukaryota; kingdom Metazoa; phylum Chordata; class Mammalia; order Primates; family Hominidae; genus Pongo; species Pongo pygmaeus. The sequence continues at coordinate 43,079,941 of NC_072392.2, forward strand.
CTCATGCTAGAGGTGGTCAGAGACCCCAGTGCCCCCAGCTCCTCAGGACTTTTCCACCCATCCTGGTGTCCCTTGTCTTTCTCATAATTCTGCTGCCAGAAGCTGAGAATTCAAATAAGAATAACCTAGGCAGACTTCCAAATATCTTCTAGCTCTGTGTCCTTTCTGTCTACTTGTTCTGAGATAGAGGAGGGTGTGAGATGAGGAATCCCACCTAAGGCTCTTGACCTCTGCAGGTCCTGGAGTCTGCCCAGGAATCCACAAAACCAATGCCCAGACCAGCAGGCACTACACCAGGAGAGGAAGACTCTGGGAGGAATGGACAGTCCGGGGGACAGGCCCTTGTCAGCTGCACCTGCTCCAGGCCATCTTCCCTCTTGGTGGGGACAGTTCCTGTCTTGCAGGGAGGTGGGAATGAACATCTGGGAGATCCATACAGCTGGTGGGGCAGTCAACAATGACAGGGAAGTGTTATCTATTTGGGATATGCCCTGTCACTTGCAACAGTTTCAGGAGGCAAGTGTTATTCCTTCCTCTTGGCCCCAGATTTCATCACAGAAATGCTCAGTCTGTTCAAGGCCACCCTGCTGGGGACAGCTGCACTGATGTTGCTCAGCATCTGCCCCCACTCTTCCCTAGCATGAATGAGAAAGGATGCCCACGGAATCCACCCACCCTTTCCTTTGTGGAGGGGCACACACAGGCCTTCTCCTCTTAGAGATGGCTGGTCAAGCACTGTCACCAGGCAAGGCTGTTGGAACTCCCAGAAGGGCTAGCCTTGGCATCAGTGTGGTTTTTCCCAGAAGGGCTAGCCTTAGTAAATCGGAAGTCTTCCTCGTAGTCACCTGTGTAACATTGTTATTTTTAATTTAATCATGTTTCTTGATGTTTTTAGCTGAATATGTTGGCTAACTAAACACACTTGGTTCAACGATACCTAATAAAATGTCCCATCTGGTCTTTGTAATTTAGAGCAAAAGCAAAAAATAATAAAAATGTCTGAGTAAATATACCACCCTCCCCTTTGAGTAGGCCAGGGCTTACTCAGGCAAGTGTGTCAGCCAGGTGTCCTTTGGCAGCTGGTCTCACCTGTTACTGTCCTACCAGGGAAGGGAGGCCCCAGGGCTCTGCTGCAGTCATAGGGCAGGTAGAGCCTTCCACACCTGTGCATGGGGGTCCAGGCTGGGGCTTCTCTCCACACTTTGACTTTTCTGGCAAGAGAAGAAAGCTGTTTCAACTTACCTGACTTTTGGACTTTCTTGTTAAGCAACATTTGCATCTCTTTTTCCTGGGCATCTCTTTTCCCTCATATTAAAGCAGAAAGAGAAAGTTAAGTGGCAGCAGGTTGCCAGGATGTTTCTAAAGTAAATTTCTTTCAGGATGTGTTTCCTGCCAGCTGCCTTGTGAGTCCTTCTTGCTGCCCCTTGGCCAGATGCATGGAAACTGGCACACGTGTGGCTCTTCCTGCTTCCCCTGGATGCTGTTATGACAGACCAGCTGTTCAGGACACTGGAGCCACCACTGCCTGCCCCTTCCCCATGTCAGATGTCACTGATCAATTTGGCCTTTTTAGTCACTGGAACTCGGCATCCTTATCAATCCAGCATCTCTCCCCCAAACTAGCAGCCACCCCTTGACCAGAGGTAGCTCCAATTGGACCTGGGATGAAGCAGAAGGTGGCCATGAGGGCATTTCTCAGCAGACCTGCCTTCTACTGCTGTCTGTGGACCCTGCTTGGCTATTTCTCTGAGCTGTCCAGGACTCCCATGGAGAGAGAGCTCACCATCCCCTTGACCTCTCAGCTATGCCCAACTCTAAGGGGTGCCAGCCCATTCTCATCATCAGAGATTTGTCTGTTTATAGCAGAGCTCTGTAGCAGACAGGCAGATGGCAGCTGGGAGTCTGGCAGAGGTGCTACCTCTAATTCCCTTCCCTTGGGCTGATGACAATGCTGTTTGTGCTTCTTTTCACTATCTTAATTCCTGCAGTTGTAGATGATATGGTATGGCTTTGTGTACCCACCCAAATCTCATCTTGAATTATAGTCCCATACTCACCATGTGTCCTGGGAGGGACCCAGTGGGAGGTAATTAAGTCATGGAGGAGGTTTCCCTCATGCTGTTCTCATGATAATGAGTGAGTTCTCAGGAGACCTGATGATTGTATAAGCAGCTGGCATTTTCCCAGGTGGCACTCATTCTCTCCCTTGCCTCATTGTGAAGAGGTGCCTTCTGCCATGAGGCCTCCCCAGTCATGCAGAACTGTGAGTCAATTAAACCTCTTTTCTTTATAAAGTATCCAGTCTTGAGTACTTCTTCATAGCAGCCTGAGAATGAACTAATATCATAGGAGACTTGTTTATATATTTATGGATAAAAAGCTCCCTCTTGGTTCTTCCAAACTCATTAATTTTTTCATATAAATTTCAAAATTACCCTGTAAGTTTACACAGAAAACCATATGGGATTTTGACTAGTATTTCATCAGCTCTACCTATCAATCTTTAAAGGACTGGCATCTTTACATAATTGGGTTTTCCAGTACTAATAAGTATGGTATTCCTTAATTTACGTTTTTTAAATGTCTCTGAAACTTTATATTTTTCCTTGATGAGGTTTTGCATACCTTTCACAAGATTCATTACTCAGCATTTGATATTGTATGCTATTATACATGCTAACTTGAAAGTTTTTTCAGTTTATTGATGTATATAGAAATATTTGCCAAACTTATTACTTTTAATAATAGATCTCCAGACTCTTTTTGGTTTTTTACTTACCCAATTATATCATCTGCAAATTATGACAATAGTATTTCTTCCTTTCTAATAGTTATAACTTTTGTTTCTTTTTCTTGCCTTATTGCACTGACCAGGATCTCCAGGCAAGGGTTGATTGAAATTTATAGTCACAGACATTCTTGTCTTGTTCCCAATCTCAGAGATTTTTCAATAATTTACCATCATGTTGATATTTGCCATAAGTTTTTGTATATTTATTTTGCCAGATTAAGGAAACTACCTTCTATTCCTAGTTTCTAAATGTTTGTTTTTATTATGAATGGATGTTAAGTATTATCAAATGCTGTTGATGAATCAATATAATTTCATACTCTATAGTAGGTATATGCTTAACTACATTGATTAATTCTTATTCTTAAGAATGAGATTCCAATCTCGCATTCCTGGAATAAACCCAATTAATTCAAGTAATATTATTATTTTTGTATATTGAAGATTTGGGGCTTGTTAATATTTTGTCTAGAGTCTTTGCATCTGTGTTCAGAGGTGGCAAAAATATTAGTCTGTGTAAAGCTTCTTATAATGCCTATATCACATTTTGATATTAAGATTATGCTGGATGCATAATCAAGTTGTGGAGAGTACTTCCTGTTCTATTATTTGAAAGAGTTTGTGTAAAATTAGCATAATTTCTCAAATGTTTGACAGATTTGACCAGGAAAGTTCATCTAAATCTAGAATTTTTATGGGAAGAATTTTCATTCCAGAGTTACTTTTTAACAGTTATAGACTTATTTTCTATTTAATCAATTTCTTGTCTTTATAACTTTCTTCTCACTTTCTCTGAGGTTTTAAAATTAACTTCTTGAGATAATTGTGCCTATAAGTGACTTTCAGGCTTTCTTCTTTTCTTTATCATGCATTTATAGTGTAAGTCTACTTACAAACATGTCTAGCTTCATATTACTCATATTGGTATAATATATTTTTATTGTTATTAAATTTAAAGTATTTTTATTTCCAATGTGCCTCTTTTCTTTGACATGTATTTTATTTAAAATTGTTTTCTTAATTCCCAAACTTGAAAGATTTTTATTCTGGTTATCTCTTTGTTTTCATTTTTAACTTAATCCTACATGATCAGAACACATTGTCTTTATAAATTCAATCCTTGGAAATGTTTGAAACTTCATTGATAGCCCTACATAAGCTTAATTTTGTAAATGTTTTATGTTAAGGGCTCTGTGATTATCCTATCTTGCAATGTGCTTGTTTTCATATAACAGCAAGCTGCACACCTGGAATTCTCTAGCTGTTTCCCGCCTCCAACACAAGAGGGCAGGAAACTGTCCAGTCCCATTCCTCGGCCAGCCCTCACTGCCAACAGACCAGAGGGAGAAGAGGACACAGGCAGGAGGCCCTGGAGCTGAGCGTGATTGAGCCTTCCTCCACCCCTTGCCTGGGCTCCAAGAGCTGATTTGCCTGTGTGAGCCTGTTCCCTTACCCAGAATTTACCGGGAGCTGAGATCTGCTTGCAGCCCCCATGGGGTTTCCCAGACGCAAAAGCACGAGCACCAGCATGGAGGGGGTCACGGCATGAGAGCTACAAGACCTTCACTCAGAAGGGCCCCAGCTTGGGCTTTAAAATGCTTTTCTGGGGCAGGGCGCGGTGGCTCATGCCTGTAATCCCAGCACTTTGGGAGGCCGAGAGGGGTGGGTCACGAGGTCAGGTGATCGAGGCCATCCTGGCTAACACGGTGAAACCCTGTCTCTACTAAAAATACAAAAAATTAGCCAGGCATGATGGCAGGTTCCTGTAGTCCCAGCTACTTGGGAGGCTGAGGCAGGAGAATGGCCTGAACCCGGGAGGAGGAGGTTGCAGTGAGCCAAGATCGGGCCATTGCACTCCAACCTGGGCGACACAGCAAGACTCCATCTCAAAAAAAAAAAAAAAAAATGCTCTTCTGTCACCATCTTGAAATTCTTGCCATACTGGCTTTGAATTTGCGCTGTGTAAGTGCAGTCCCCTGAGACAATGGAGCATGGCCAGGGCTTGCAGCCTCAGCTCCCAGGATGGCTGGGTCCCCACTTCCCAACACTGGAGCCCCAGCCCTGCCATCTCTCCCTTCACTGCCTCCAAGGTTGAATTTCACCAAGCTTGAAACTCCCATGCTCATTCTAATGGGTCTTGGATAACAAGGTATAGCCCTGGAGAAGGGAAAGAGATGGTCCTCCCCAAAGGGAATGGTGGCTGAAGACATGCACCTCGTGTGGCCGAGGGGTCACAGGGACATGGGCCTGTGTGGCTGTCCTGATTCTGCTGGAAAACTGAAGTGCAACCGGGGCTCCTCACAGAATGCTCAACTGGGCTTGCCAGGCATGGCTGATTCTTCTGTTTCCATAAAGTCATTAAAGTCCAACGCCTTGAAATTGATCCCCTAATAGGAAACCAGTTGGAAGACATACTGAATTAATGATGCAGCTAGGACCATTGTTTCCCAAATCATTTCTATAGCAACAGTGGGAACAAAGTGAGTGGGGTGAGAGTATAAGGAGAGAGAATTTCAAATAAAAGAAGTTTTAATCTGTTATATTTTGCTAATATTTGTATTTTACCTGATTACCTTTTCTCCTCCATCTAGTATATTACTTTATATAAAAAATCCTGATAAGTCTTGAGAAAAGTATGTCATACTGGAGCTTAAAAACTGTAGTGCAAAATATAACAGTTCATAAAATGCTCTATCCAAATAGCCAAAATCGTGTGGTGTTTAAAATAGAAGTAGTTAATTCCAGGAAAGGCATTTTATTAGCTACTAAAATTAAGAGAAGGCACCACTGTTTCACAGCCAGATAACGAAGTACTGTTTTCTATTTTTTAATTCTATAAAATTAAGTTTCCCATTTTAAAGGTCTGGAGGACTTTGGGCAAAGGAGCCGAAGATGAGCCCTGAAGGCAAAGGTGGGAAAATAACACTGCCCTTGTGTGTCCCCAGGACTTTAAGATGCAGGACTTGAAAAAAACATGCCACAGTCCACAAAAAACTGCAGGCCATAAATTGTAGGTTGTAGATCAATTTTCACACCATCTTAACTAATTCATTAAATCTTGGTCCCCAGGCCTCTATCAGAAACAGAAGCTGCAACTACCTGGCACCCACACCATCTGGTGTTGCTCAAAAGCTGTGAGCAGTGCCCGTGATCAATTAAACCAGGTCTCTGTAACAGAGGCCAGGGCTCTGCACCCTTTGTCACCCACTCCTGACTCTGTGGGAGGGGGAAGACCAGGCAGTGCCTTTTCTACTCAGAGTGCCGCTTTAATTTCCAAGGGTGAGGGACCTGCAGCCAGGGGATCCAGGGGTCCCAAGGCTGCAGCCTTACCCAGAAACTGAAACTTTTCCATTCCCTCTAATTTATTCCTGCCCTTGGCAAAGGAAATAAATTACTTAAATCATGCCATGGGGACCTAAGACAAGTGAGAATTCCCCTCACCAGGGTACAGCCAGGGTTTGTGGGCCTTCATTGTATACAATTTGAGGGCCCCCTTTAAGACAAAGAGGAGAAAACAGCTTACCTTTGCAAATATTACAAAAACATACGGATGGGGCACCAGGTACTTCGTGGACTCAACAAGGCTGTTTTAGGGTGGTGGTCATGGTTTTCTCTTGTTTAACTTTATTTCACTTCGATTGTTTGGGGGCCTTTTTGTTGTATGTGTAGGCAAATTCTTAATGAATTCAATTTTCTGAAAATTTTAACAATACAGAGAGGGGGGGTTTCTCTGTGGCTAGAGGCTTAGGATGGGGTGACTGAGGGGTTCTGTCACTATCCCTTGGTCATGCTGGTCCCTCAGCAACAGGACAGCCTGTGATGAGCCTGATCCAGTGGGATGACTGGGTGAGGACTGGAGCTGTGGCTTGTTGCCCACCATGCTGAGGTACAGTGGTCGGGTTTGGATTCAGTCCATCCTCCCTGATTTGCAAAATAGACCTTACCTGGGAAAATGAGCTCCAGCCCACCAGCCACACAACGTGAATTCTGCATCTCCTATCCTTATAGTTGTCCCATTCATGGTGACTATGTGGTGGCCTGTCTGGGGCCATCCAGCCTCATCTATGAGGGCCCTGAGGAAGGAGGAAAAGGGGGCCCACTGCACCCCAACCTGGATTAAGGCTGGAAGGTGTGTGTGTGTCTGCAGATCTGAAAGTGTGACAGGGCAGGGCTGGGGCTAGGAGAGCTGGGGCTGGTGACCCAGTGGGAGTGGGTACCTAGGTGCTTCTTGCTGGGATACTGAAGGAGCCCTAGTGTGTATGATGCAATGGGCAGGGCTGAAATCTGCCCCCTTCATGCCCCATCAATGTGATTTTTCCTCCTGGGCAATGTAGGAGCACTTGGCACACTGGACACTCCCCTCCCTCTGGACAAAAGACTCCCTATTGTGCAGAGCACCTGCCCTTCATGGGGCTCCTCTGGGGATGAGTAGGTGGAGTCTACCAGGAAGCTTTGACTATGTACCCTACGCCAGCGGGAGTGCAGCACACAAGCAGCAGTCCTGCAAGAGCAGGATATGTGAGGAGCTGACTGACAGGGCTCCTCAGGCCTCCCCACAGCCCAGGCCAGCCCTGACCCACCGCCTATAGGAGCTGAGAGCCCATGAGAAGGCCATGGAAGACCGATCCTATCTGTATGTTTACAGATATGCAAGACCACATTTTACCAATAAAAGACTTGCCAAATCTTAAGAGAAAAATTAAAAAGCCTTTTAAGTGGCCATTAAATTTTCGGTCAGGCTGGGTTATCAGATCTCAGGCATCTTCTGGTGATGGTTTTTACTCAGATTCCTTCTGGCAGAAGTCACAGCAAGGAGCATGGGGCAGAGCTCCATGGCCAGTCTGTGCCAGGAGGGGTCCCACAGGAAATCCCAAATGCCACATGGACTGATACATGTGTGCAAACACTAATACACATACAGATGCATGCCTACACTAACACACACACAGAACCATATGCACACACTGATTCAGGCCCACACTAACACACACATAGAACTGTACACACACTAACATACACCGACATGCGTGCCAACACTAAAACACACACAGGCCTGCACACATAGTAATACACACTGATGTGCAACATGTGCACAGACATACAACATGCACACTGACACACATGCGCACTGACACACACACATACATGTGCATATGCTAACACACATATACACTGACACAACATGCATGAGTGTGCACAATGACACTCATACACACTAACACACACTGACAAGCATGCACCAACATGCCAACACATGCAACATAGTAACACCTATTCACATGCACAAAGCTGACACATACATTCACTGACAACACTGATGCACACCTGACACATTGACACACACACCAACACACATATATTCACTGACAACACTGACAAACAAACACCTGACATTGACACACTAACACACATGCAGACCAGGCTCACTCACATGCACATACTCGGCCATGCACAGAACTGACACACTAACATCCATATGCACATGGGCGCATTCACATACATTCAGGTACATTAACATCTGTTCACACACAGAACACTAACATATAGCTCTCTTTCCACCACTTGAGGACAGAACAAGAAGGTGGCCATCCACAACCAGAGGGGAGCTATCACCAGAGCCTGACCCCGCCAGCCTCCTGGCCTCGGACTTCCAGCCTCCAGAGCTGTGAGGAATCCATGTCTGTTGTTTATGAGCCAGACACAAAAAGCAGAAAACTGACATCTGCATGCATGCTCACACACACAAACACGCACACATACACAAAGCCTTGTTTGGAATTAATTATAGTCTTACCAGTGGTGCAGGCTAGTTATCCTGTCCTTAAGACTCAAGCCTGTGTTCAGCTGTCAGACCCCCAGCTCTCGGACCCCCTCTGCTCTTCTTGTTGCTGGGGACAGGGTGTGCAGTCCTGGGTACTCTGACCTGGCCCTGCTCCCTAGGCTGCCATCCAGGGCAAGCAGCTAGCCTGGGGCAGAACAGAGGGAAGCTGTCCAGGAACAACCAGCATCCTGGGGTCTCTTCTCCTCCAGGGGCTAGTGGAGGACAGGGTATCTAAGGCGGCTCCCTAGAAAGACCACGTGGGGGACTTCTGTTCTTGTTGTGAGTGGAAATTCCCCTGGAGGCTGTCATACTAGTCAGCAAGGAGGTGGGCCTCAGGCACTGGAGTCCCACAGCCCCACAGCACCCCTCAGCAGAGGGCCCCAACAGTCAGATATCCTCTTAAATCAGTAGGGAGGAGGGACCCTATCTCCTGAAAGACAGGAATGAAGAGGGAACTGGACAAGCTTGGTGGTAAATTTTTGGTGCCCCTGTGCTGAAGACAAATCCCATGCAGCTTACCACTCTGTACAGGGGCAATTGGCAACCAAAGGGTACAAGTGCTTGACAAAGAGCAGTGTCCTGATGTGTAGATTTATTCATAAAAATGGGCATTGATTTTTTAAGTAACAAGTATTTATTTATTTAACGAGTCACTTTTATCTTTTAAAGTCAGGTTGCAGGAACTCCAGACAGTGTGGGGAGGGCCAAGGTGCCTGTGTACTGGGTGGTCTCTGCCCAGAAGCCCAGCCCAGCCCAGCATCAGCCATGAGACACTGCATAGCACCATGTGGGGTAGAAGGGCTAGAGAGGGTGTGGCAACCACCACAAGCCCTCAGAAAATGGCCAATGTTCTTCTCGGAGCTTCATGTAGACATTGTGCAGGGTATCACACACTTGCATGCTCACATGGATGTGTATTTTATTCTCAAGCCCTCCCCACATTGATTACATTTTTCCCTGAGGTTGGAATTGTGCCACCAAATCAAAGTAAGTGGTTCCCATCATTGATGTCCTAAGGGTTGTGGAGGTGAACATCCTGGACAAACTGAGGTCCTCAAAGACTGCATCAAGGCCAGCGAGCTCCTACTGGTGACAGACATTCACTGGTGATAGAGCTGCATACTGTTGGGGCTCCTCCTGCCAGGGCCTGGGTCACTCCCTCCTGCTGGCCCCTGGAGGCCAGTGGTCCCATGGAGGAGCCCAACAGGTCAACACCCTCTGCTCCATGACCAACCCAGCACTTGTGGCTGATCCAATTCTGAACTCCAGGCTCAATGGTCACTCAGAGCCAGTGAGGGAGGCCAGGCCAGGAGGGCCAGTGCCCTTGCACATTTTAATTGTCAACAGCCAGCATGAGCATCACCATCTTTGGGTTGTGATATGATTTGGCTCCATGTCGCCACCCAAATCTCATAGTGAATCACAATCCCCAGAACCCCATGTGTCAAGGGCAGGTCCTGGTGGGATGTGATCGGATAATGGGTGCAGTTTCCCCCATGCTGTTTTCATGATAGTGAGTTCTCATGAGATCTGATGGTTTTATAAGTGTTTCACAGTTCCTCCTACACACACACTCTCTCTCTCACCTGCTGCCAGGTAAGACATGCTTACTTCCCCTTCTGCCATGAGTGTGAGTCTCCTGAGGCCTCCCCAGCCATGTAGAACTGTGACTCAATTAAAACTCTTTTCCTTATAAATTTCTCAGTCTCCAGTAGTTCTCTATAGCACTGTGAAAATGGACTAATACAGATTATTTCAAAGACAATAACGCAAGGACTTTCAAGGATGGTGCCCTGCCAAGTTAGAGAGAGGAGCCAAGCACATCAGGAACCATGACAGCCTGTGTCCAGGATGGCTCTGGACTGGGTTATGGCAGGACTAAGGGGAGAAATATATTAGGTTTGTCTCCAATTAAAATTTGTGGCCAGCTTGGGGACAGAAGCTCATAATGAAGGAGTGTGCTGCAAGGGGCAGGAATGTCAAAATTTGGAGGGGCCACTGTTTACAGAGGTTCCATTGGCCGGGAACATGGTCTCAAGTGCACCTAATCCAAGATGTGCAGGTGAGAGACACTTTGGGGTCAACAAGACCAGGCCTCTCCTGTTATGAGTGGGAAAATGAGGACAGCTGGGAAGTTACCTACCCAAAGTCATTCAGCAGCCCTAGGACTAGAGCTTAGCCTCTGACCCTATTTTTCACCTACCGTAACACGTGGGTATGTGATTCCAACCAAAGCACCCAGAGAGAAGCATTCACATGAGTAAGTCTCTGCCAAACAGAGCTGCTCAGGAAGGGAGATGCATCACAGACAGATGGCTAGGTGACTGGGAAGTGGGGACCACCTGGGCTGCTGCTGCAGGAACAGGAACCTCCAGGTGGGCATTCTGTATGGGCCCAGCTGCTGGCACTGACATGCGAGGACAGAGCCAAGCCAGCCCCCTCCAGAGCCTCTCTCTTTTGGGTTCTTGTTAATACCCAAATGCCTACTAGGAGACTAATTTAAAGAAGACTCATTTAAAATCATCATCATCTTCATCATCATCATTATGAATCAACTCCATTTAATCCCAAAGAACTCTATTTCTGCCTACCAATCTCCTTTTATAGATGAGAAAACTGAGGCAGAAACAGTTGAAATAACTTGCCAAAGATACTACACAGAGTGACTGGCAAAACTGGAATCCAACCCAGGAGCCCACACTCTCCCCAGATGCACTTCTCAGCCTCCTCTGAGAGATGGACAATGGGATAAAATTGGAAGATGGATTCAGGAGTCCCACAATTGACCAGAAAGGGAGAGCAAAGAAAACTGAGAAAGAGTACAGACATACTCAGCCCAAGGAATGAGGATTAACCCACAGCAGGACACAGCACCATAATGTATCATAACACTGAGGAAAAGAGATGCATTCAGAAGCTTCCAGTGAGGAAAACAAAGCAGATAATATACAAAGGACCAGGAATAAAAATGGCTTTGGATGTAATAGCTACCAGAATATTGATGACAATGAACAAACACCTTCAAAATGCTGAGGAGAAATAATTTCTAATATAGGCACCAGCATTCAAACACACCATCAGTAGTGTTTATGGCACACAGACAATTTCAAAGATAAAAATGTTTCAAAACTTTAACTCCCATGAACCTTTTCTCAGAAAGCTATAAGAGGATGTGCTCCAGGAAATAAAGGACACAGACCAAAGGAAAAACCAGGACAGGAAATGTAAACCCAAGCAAGGCCCAAAAATCCCCTGGGTGATGACAAAAGCAAGTCCCAAGACAGCCACTGACCTGTGGCCTACAGGTAGGTTGACAGTCCTGATTCCTGCCTGTTTCTCAGTGGAATAATTAATAGCTCTCTGTTTCACTCCCCAGCATGTGCTGGTTAGCATAAGAAGTAGAGAGCAACCAGAACACAGTGAAGAAAACACAAAGATGCCTCCAAGAAAAATAAGCCAATGAAACAAACAGAACCCTGAAGCCCATTTTCAGAAAAATTTTACCTCTTTATGATAGGTAAGACTTAATGAGTGGCAGCTGCCTAGAAATCGTTGCAAATAAAGTAACAAAACAGTTGTTAATGCAGGCAAAAAAAGGTTACTTAAGAGAAGATGAAACCACGGTTCTGCACATGGCTGGGGTGTGAACATTATTTACACATTCATAACAGTATAAATCCTGTTGTGAAGTAACTAGGCTGCCAAGTGTGTGTGTTAAGAGGGTTATAACTGTATTCTCCAACAGCACAAATGCAATAGAAAAGCTTTAAATTTAAGGCACTACATATGTTTATGTAAGATATAATTATGTAATTTTAAAATCTCAAGTTAAATACAGATAAAAATCTGCAACAACTGAAAATGGCTGATTCTGAGGCAGAAATCCGTGATTTGGTGAGAAGTGAGAGGTTTCCTGTTTTCCTGTGTCTATAGCGAGATTGCAGTTCAAATGCTGCTTCCAGAAATGCTGTGCAGGAAAGGGTCCTTGGAGAGGACATGAGCCCAAGAGTCTGGCAGAGAGGTGAGGGATGATCTTGCAGACAAGTGCTGGGTCGTGCCATCTAGCGGCTAGGACTGGGAAGAGGCAGAAAAGTTTGCAACCTTGAGAATTTCAAGCTAGTGGGGAGGAGAGGCCAATGGTGGAGGTGGGGAGCAGGGGAGGGCCTCTCAGGGCTGGTCAGCATGGGGAGCTGCCTTGTGTTAGACAGCATCATCTGAATGAAGTGGAACAAGGTCACAGGAACAATCAGGTTGGGGGTGGTAATGAGTGCACTGGAACTGGAGGGTTTCAGTTGCCAGAGCCTTCCAAGCAGCCACATGCAGCTGGCTAAGTCCTAAGCCCAGGGCAGAAACCACTGGACCCAGCCTATAGGGTGCAGTGACCAAAGGTGGGTTCAATGCCTGGAGTCAGCCCTGTGATCTGGTCTTAGGGGTGGTTGAGAGGCAAGCAGGGCCTGATGGAGTAAGGGCTGGGGGCCTGGGAGGTGCCGCACCTATGCCATAACAGAGTTCTCAGGGACCTTAGGTTTCCAGAGCCAGGCAACCCAGGTTCAAATCCTAACTGCTCAATTTCCTGGCTGTGTGACCTTGGGCAAGTTGCTTAACCTCTCTGTGCCTATATCCAGGATGGGGCTGCTATTTGATGAGGTAACATCTATGGAGCAGAGAGAACTGTGCCCAGTTCAGATGCAGGACAAGTCAAAGGCATGGTTGCCCCCTCATGATCCTACCTTACATGAGAACCTGAGACTTTGAAGCAGGATTCTATGGGTGAATAATTTGTGTCCTGGGGGACTCCTGAGCCCTGTGACATGGGTGCACCATGATGTGGGGACTTGGCTAAGAATGACTGGTCAAGGGTTGCCAGTGGTTGGAAGCCTGGGAGGTAGCCATGTGCAGAGGCCAGGTGGATCCCCAGTTTGTGGACTGAGGGTCCTCATCTCCAGACACTGAGCATGGCTCCCCATGAGGGGTGGACATGGGGCTGGGCGCACAACTTCCCCACTGGAAGGATACTCTTGGCAGAGCCAAGACCAGGTGGGCAGAAGTCCTGACACACCAAACAGCTCTCCCTGCACCCATCAGCAGTGAACAACAGTAGAGGGCCCCACCCTAATTTTCTTTCACCCACAGGAAAGCCCAGCTACAACTGCTGGGCTACACCCAGCTCTAATTTGGGCTTTGATGTGAAGTTCTCCCTCTTCTTTTGATACTTTTAGGCCACATTTTATATTTTAATGTGTGTTTTTAATGGAAATCTTCATGGCCCACATGTAGCTCATAAGACAGTGAAAAATAATATAATCATGGTGGAATTGCTTGCATCTAAAAATTATTTTCTGTGCACTTCTAAATTTCATAAAAATTATTTTTATAATCCCTGACCAGTTCATATAAGGAATACTTCGTTAAACAAGAATATTATAAGAAACAAAAAAATTATGATTCTAGCATGAGTGGCAGGCAAATAAAGACAGAGAATTTGCATGGGGAGATTCTGAATCATGAGCCATAATATTTTACAAAAATAAGTTTAATACAAAGCAGAGAATACAGATTTGTTTTCAGAATCTTTGAAGTTGCTAGTTGTAATAGTCTGATTTTATATTGCTATAAAGTACTACCTGAGACTGAGTAATTTATAAAGAAAAGAGGTTTAATTGACTCATAGTTAACCCAGGCTGTACAGAACACATGGCTGGGGAGGCCTCAGGAAACTTACAATCATGGCAGAAGGCAAAGAGGAAGGAGGCACAACTTATATGGCCAGAGAAGGAAAAAGAGAAAGAGAAGATGAGAGTGCTGCACACTTTTTAAAAAGATCTCATGAGAACTCATTATCATGAAAACAGCAAGGTGAATGTAGGTCCCCATGATGCAATCACCTCCCACCAGGTCTCTCCTCCAACACTGGAGATTACAATTCCACATGAGATTTGGGTTGGGACACATGGCCAAATCATACTATTAGTTTTCTAGTAAATTACCAACCCTACAAAAATTATTTTCTTTCAATATTCTTTTCTTTTCAAAATAGGTATATACACATGCACACAAACACAATTACTTGCCTCATAATTCCCTTACATCTAAAGATTATCTTTAGAATAAGGGCTTTGTACATTTAACTCTATGTAAATCAAAACTAAAAGCCTGTACATGTTACATGTTTGCAGGGAAAGAGGACATGTTCAAATAAAAATACAGGACAAAATTTTGTTAACAGTCATTCAGGACTCAAAAATATGTAGATTTTAATTGAACTCCTATAAGTTTTCATTGTGACCATAATAACCATGTAGTCCTTAAAAATTTAGTTGTACATTTACAAAATAACAAGTATAATTGGGTTATTTGTAACACAAAGGGTAAATGCTTGAGGTAATAGCGATCTCCTTTACTCTAATGAGATCACTACGCATGTAATGACTACCAAAATATTCCATATATGCTCTAAACATATACATCTACTACACACTCACAAAAATTAAACATAACTTTAAATAACTTCAAAGAAAAATAAAAATGCAATCTATGCCAGCAACGTTCTTCAAGTTATCTGTAGTTTAAAGCCACTGGCAACAGGGATTACTGGAGATGTCATTTCACTATGTTACCAAATAATACATTGTTACCATCTTTTACATCCTTGAGTAAGAGGAAAATTTAATGTTGGTGGCAAGACAGCACTTCATTACATTCATTATAGTCTTAATACATTAAACACAATTTGAATTTAAAACAAATTAAGTTCACACATAATCTCAAAAAAAGTGTTACAACACTAACTTCATTTTATCACATAAAACTGCAATTGGTAAAACAATTTACTACAAACATTTAAAGTGTTTCCCTCTCATTAAAATGCAGATGAATATTACTCTAAACATCTACCTCATGCATCCCTTACAAGGCTTAATTCAACCAAAAAGAACCTCTCCACTTAGATTTTCATCATGGATCTTGCATTTCAATATCCTCACTCATCCATGGAATAATTCATGAATGGTGCCAATCTAATACAAAAAAAAACCCTCATTGCTCTGATGCAGCAACAGTTGTTGACTCAGTCCTATTACATGAACAACAGGTATAAAGGAAAAGCATGAAGGTATTTAAAAGTTGAATTGGATCAATATTTGCTTTTCAAAAATTCTAAAATTCAATGGAAAATTCTGTAGTTCAATGGAAAAAAGTACACTTTGAATGTAAATATACCTCTTCAATATTAACCTCCTCCTTTTAAAATTACATAAAAACAATTTACGTAATAATTTTAGCTTTGTATTCATTTCTATATTCAACACTCTGATTCTATCAAATGCCTGAATGCAGACATTTTGTCTGTCTGATTTTGTCTAAGCTGTAGTTTTTAAACAAATGTTTTTCCACTAAAGAACACTTGCTACCTCTGTTTCAGATTTTGGAAACACTTATTTTAAACCAAATTTTAATTTTTGTGTCCAAAATAAGTTTTAAGGGCATCTGTTCTTCCATATGAAATAGGTTAGGCTGTCTATTTCTTACTGAGCTCATGGAATGGTTCTGTTTATGATATTCTGCATGCTGCCTTTTAGTGAGTGAAGAGTTTGGGGTTGCCTAGCAACTTGCTAACTTGTAAAAAGTCATCTTTCCCTCACAGAAGCAAAAGAAAACAAAGCTAAATCAGTGAAAGACAATCTTTATAGTTTCAGGAGTAAATCTATATATGGCTTTTGTCAAGCACTTAGATGAATATAAATGCAGCAACTTGTTTTAAAAAAAAATGCACAATTTGCTTCCCCAGAACGTTGCTACTTGCCTTTTCAAGTTGTTGACAAACTTACATTTGATATGCTCTTATATATTACAGTTATGTAACATATAAACCCAAGAATTTATATTCTTTGTGATTAAATCCTGTTTTTAAATGTCACAAAAGAGGAACCAGCATTCAAATTAGATTTATTATCTCAAGATACAGTTCAAATAGGACTACTGAGTTCATTGAACACTAAAACTATGAAAGTTACTCTTTATATTAAAAAGACCATGGATTTAACTTAGGAAAATCCAAATGCAGGTTAGTAATTTTTCTTTACTTTTCTAACCTAACAGAATTTTTGAAAGACTATTGCAGGTGTTTAAAAAGGAAGAAATGTTGTTTTATCTAATACTGTAAGTAGTTGTCATATTCTGGAAAATTTAATAGTTTTAGAGTTAACATATCTCCACTCCTTGGTTAGGCAGTAAGAAAGCCTTTTACCATTGTGGAATGATGCCCTGGCTTAAAGTTTTAAAGTTTAAACTTTACCTCCACATCATGCTTCTTTTGAGAATTCTATTTGGAAGTTGGTATTACAGAAACTGATTAGTTTATCAGATTGCAGATAGATTTAGCACAGTACTCTGGATAGATTGAGATGTCCTTTCACAACAGATGATCTGTAACGCTGTAAGATGCTGATCTTTACAACTGTTTAATCAGTTTTACTTTTGTACAGTATTAGTGACCTAAGTTATTTTGCTGTCCCATTTTTGTAAATCAAATGAAATTATAAGAGGATTCTGACAGTAGGTATTTTGTATATATGTATATATGTTGTACAAATAAAAATAATAAATGAAAAGAAAAAAATGTTTTTCCACATTCAATACATTTGTAGTGTTTCTCTTGAATACAAATTCTCTGATGTTTAATAAAGTTTTAGAAGCTTTTAGAAGCTTCTTCAGGGTTTTCCTCTGGCATAAAGTACGTGTACAAAAAGATCTGTGATCAAAGTGAAGTGATTACACCCTCTTTATAGTTTTAATATTTATCTTCAGAATCAATACTCTTGTTTACTATAAAGGCTTATATTTTCTAAAAAGTCTTAATTACATTTATTATGCTTTAAGTATGAAGTATTGAAAGTTGAGTAGAATTTATGCAGATGTTAAATGCTTTGCTACATTCTTTGTATTTTTACAATATTTCCCAAATATAACTGCTTTCATATACTATAAGCTATGAACATTGACTAAATGTAATACCCCTTTCTTTGTATTGGTATGGGCACTCTCCAGTATGAATTCTCCTATGTACAGTAATGTGTGACAAACATTTAAAGGCTTTGTAACATTCTTCACATTTCTAGGGTTTCTCTCCATTATGATTTATGTTTAGAAGCATTTGAGTTCCAGATAAAACTTTGTCACATTTTTCAGGTTTCTAGAGTTTCTCTCAAGTATGAAGTATCTTATGATTAGAAAGGCTTGAGCAAGACTTAAAGGCTTTGCCACATTCTTCACATTTGTAAGATTTCCTTCCAATATGAATTCTCTTATGCTTTAGAAGGCTGGAGGTCCAGTTAAAGATTTTGTCACATGCTTTACATTTGTAGGGTCTCTCTCCAGCATGAATTCTCTTATAATCAATAGGGATGAGCTACACTTAAAGACTTTCCCACATTCTTCACATTTGTAGGGTTTCTCTACGGTATGAATTTTCTTATGTTCATTAAGGTTTTAAGAGTATTTAAAGGCTTTGCTACATTCGTCACAATTACAGGGTTTCTCTCCAGCATGACTCCTCTTATGTCTAGTAAGGCATGACAACCACTTAAAGGCTTTGCCACACTCTTCACATTTGTGGGGTTTCTCTCCAGTATGAATTTTCTTATGTCCGTTAAGGTCTGAGGCTTGTTTAAAAGCTTTGCTACATCTTTTACAAATGTAACATTTCTCTCCAGCATGAATTCTCTTATGTCTAGTAAGGATTGAGAACCATTTAAAGGCTTTGCAACAATCCTCACATTTGTATGGCTTCTCTCCAGTATGAATTATCTTATGTTTTGTCAGGTCTGAGGTGCACTTAAATACTTTGCTACATTTGTCACATTTGTAGGGTTTCTCTCCACAGTGAATTCTCTTAGGTTCACTAAAGGATGAGTGATACTTAAAGGCTTTCCCACATTCTTCACATTTGTAGGCTTTCTCTCCAGTATGAGTTTTCTCATGTTCATTAAGGTTTGAGGAGAATTTAAAGGCTTTGCCACATTCATCACAATTATAGGGTTTCTCTCCAGTATGAGTCCTCGTATATCTAGTAAGGCATGAGACCCACGAAAAGGCTTTGCCACATTCTTCACATTTATAGGGTTTCTGTCCAGTATGAATTTTCTTATGTCTACTAAGGTATGAGTCCTCTTTAAAGGCTTTGCCACATTCTTTACAAATGTAAAGTTTCTCTCCAGTATGAATTCTCTTATGGCTACTAAAAGTTGAGAACCATTTAAAGCTTTTGCCACAATCCTCACATTTGTAGGGTTTCTCTCCAGTATGAATTCTCTTATGTTTTCTCAGGACTGAGATGCACTTAAAGGCTTTGCCACGCTCATCACATTTGTAGGGTGTCTTTCCAGTATGAATTATCTTGTGTATAATAAGGCTTGCAGACTGTAAAAAAGCTTTGCCACATTCATCACATTTGTAGGGTTTCTCTCCAGTATGAATTCTCTCATGTTTAATAAGTTTTGAGGGCCAGTTAAAGGCTTTGCCACACTCTTCACATTTGTAGGAATTCTCTCTAGTGTAGGTTCTCCGATGTTGAGTTAGGAGTGAGAACATGTGAAAAAATTTGTCACACTCTTTACATCTGAAAGGTTTCTTTCCCGTATGTCCTATCGTATGTCTATTTAAATCTGACAATTTACTAAAGACTTTCACACATTTATTACATTGAAATATTTTACTATGTGTAGTTGACAAAGATTGTTTAAGTCTGTTATAACATCCTCTGTGCACCTTACTCACACTTCTACAGCCTTTCCTACATTGTAAATTCCCATGTCCACATATTCTATATCTTCTCTGTAGTGCTTTTTGCAATGAATCTTTTGGGCCTTTCTCTGGCCAAAGCTCTTGGGTGTAATGAGAATACACAGCTGTAAAAAATAAAAATAACAAATTACCCCAAAACTAGACTTTGATAAATATACTATATAAATCTAACATGTAAAATTGTATCAAGTACATTAGCAAGATGGCAAAACAAAATACCGTAGGCCCTAATAGCTTCATAGACATACATATGTAACAACAACATACTGACTAAAATGCTTGTTTGGGAAGTCTATAAATTAGTTAAGTGTTTCCAGGCCCCCCAGCTGAGGACAATGCAAAAAGCCACATAGAAGAGGAAGGAGTTTGTTACATTTACCCAAGGCACCCTTTCCTCCTTCACAATACAGCATGGTGCCTTTAGGAGTAAACTGCCAATTCGTGGCTGCTTCCTCAAAAGAGAAAGACGATTTTTGCGAATGTATGCTTACTTCTGGCTTATGAGGATGTTTTCAAAGATGGGTTTCGGTCTCCTGTAAAACTGAAAAGAATGGTGGGATACACTGGAAAGACAGCTTGGGTATGCTGAGGCCAGTGGTAAGTGATTGTTACAGCAGCAGAGAGACTACACTACCACAGACAGTTAAAAGGTGTAGGAAATAATTACAGCCTTTTAAGAAGAAACATGGAATTTAACTGAAAAATAATCACACCATTCCAGACATATCCTAAGCACAGATTTGAGAGGCTCTCAGAATGTCTAGCCCAGACTAGGTTCAGACTCTATCAAGATAAACCCACATTATAAAGATAGTGACATGTAGCTTTTTCTTTTGTAAAAAAATCTCAACCAAGGAACACAATGTGTATAAAATATTAGCACAACATGATCCAATCAAAAAAATTTAAAAAATACAGAAAGAAACCATAAAACATGGAGATGTATAAATTAATTTTGAAAATTCAAAATAACCTGAATAATGCTCTAAAATCAGGAAAACGAGATTATCAACAACAAGTTAAAATAAAAAGAAACAAATTGTGGAGGTGAAAATTACAAGAAGAAATAATGACTGGGAAATTCTCAAATGTAAGAAAAAGGGATGTAAAAAATCAAGAAGCTCAACAAACTCCAACAACAATACACAGAAAAAAATTCATAACAAGACACATATACAAGACAAGATTTAAAAAGTCAGACAAGCTGAGACTCTTTAGAGTAAGACAAAAGTGATGTGTCACTTGTAAATGTGCTCCTATGACCACTGAATTTATCCATGGAAACTTTGCAGACCAGAAGGGAATTGTGAGATGTGGTCAAACTGCTAAAAAAAAAAAAAAAAAAAAAAAAAAAAGCTTTCAAGCAATGCTAAGATAACTTGCAAAACTGTACTACAAAATGAAACATATAATAACCTTCCTAGAAGACCAAATGCTGAAAAACGTATACCTGCCTTTTAAGAACTAATGAAAGGAATCACTTTCATTGAAAAAAATATGATGCTAGAAAACAACACATAATTACATAAAAACACAGTTATCTAGAAAATATGTGCACATACACAAAAATAAAATTCTGTAGCATTAGCATAATGATGTTGGAAACAGTTTTAATTATTCTCTAAAATTTTAAAGATAAAAGCATAAAAATAATCATAAATATCTGTCAGTGGGTATATAACAAGATAAAATTGATATCTGTAACATAAAGTTGAGGGCAAATATAGTAAGGAAAAATTTTGTATGCAACTCAAGTTATGTTTTTACCAGATGAAAATATTCTGTTGTAACTTTAAGTTTTTTTTTTTGAGACAGAGTCTCACTCTGTCGTCCAGGCTGGAGTGCAGTGATGTGATCTCAGCTCACTGCAGCTCTGCCTCCTGGATTCATGCCATTCTCCTGCCTCAGTCTCCGGAGTAGCTGGGACTACAGGCACCCGCCACCACACCTGGCTAATTTTTTGTATTTTTAGTAGAGATGGGGTTTCACTGTGGTCTCAATCTCCTGACCTCATGATCTGCCTGCCTCAGCCTCCCAAAGTGCTGGGATTACAGGCATGAGCCACGGCTCCTGGCCATAACTTTTTTATATAATCGCCAAGGTATACACAGAGAAAATGCCTATATAAATACACAAAAGAAAATAATAAAGCAGTGAAAGCATATCAACACAAATATCAAAAAGACACAAAGGAAAACAGAAAGAGAGAAGACAAAGCTAAAGAAACCAAAACAATAAAAGGGCAATAGTAAGTACTTCCTTTTCACAAATTTGTTTAAATAGTAATTAAATAAACTTCCAAATCAAAAGGCATACACCAAATGAAAAGATTTATCAAAATAATTTAGAGGCCTGGTGTGATGGCTCACACCTATAATCCCAGCACTTTGGGAAGCTGAGGCAGGCAGATGACGAGGTCAAGAGATTGATCCCACCCTGGCCAACATGGTGAAACCTTGTCTCTATGAAAACTACAAAAATTAGCTGGGTGTTGTGGTGTGTGCCTGTAATCCCAGCTACTAGGGAGGCTGAGACAGAAGAATCACTTGAAACCAGAAGGCAGAAGTTGCAGCGAGCCAAGATAGCACCACTGCACCCCAGCCTGGTGACAGAGTGAGACTCTATCTCAAAATAATAATAATAATAATAATAATAATTTAGAAGCCAAAACCAATTTTATCTGTCTACCAGAGTCACTTTATATCTAACAGTGAAAAGAGGCTAAAACTTGCAGGATGGAAGTATTGTCCTCTGTAAATACTGACCAAATGAGATTAGGAGAGGTCAAGATTATATTACATGAAATATACCTTGTCAAAAATTATCATATTTTATAAAATATACTTTAGGTTAAAAGTCCCAAGAGACAAAAAAATGGCATTAAACAAGAAAGAGGTTCATTCACTGTAAACCTATGACAAATGTGTGTATACATATATTTGTGTGTGGGGGTGGGTGGGTGTGTGTCTGTCTCACATTATGGTTACATACAAGCAAATATTAATAGAATTGAAGCAATAGATAGGTAAAAGAATATTTCAATATCTCACTTTCAGTAATGAATAATAAAATAGGAATAAATATTGATAGTAGGGCAGAGGACTTGAGAGAAGTTTAAGAAAATTATGCCTTATAGGGTATAGAAATCATACCTCAATGACATCCAGTTACATGCCCTTCTCAATGGCTCATAAAAATTCTCTTGAACAGAGCACTTGTTAGGCCACAAAAGAAGTCAAAAAATTTTTTAAATTGAAATTTTACAGATGTATAACCAAAATGGAATGAAAGTGTAAGTCAATAACTGGAAGAAAAGTGAAAAATTCACAAATATATGGAAACACTCACTTGAGCATTCTCTTCTTCAAAAGTTGGTATAATTAATATTGTGAAAATGCCTACACTGCCCAATGTGATCTACAGGTTCAATGCAATTTCTTCTAAAATTCTAATTTCATTTTTGCAGAAATAGAAACAGCAACCAAAAAGTCATACAGAATTTCAAGGCACAATGAAGTGACCAACCATCTTTAAAAATAGGAACTGTGTTGGGGGTATCACAGTTCCTGATTTCAAAACACATGATAAAGGTATAGTAATTAAAACAGTTTAGTATGGGCATAAAGGTGAATGAATAACTAGACCAACAAAATATAATGCAGCACAAATATAAACTGTCACATATACGGTCACATGAAGTGTTATTTATTAATGAATGCCAATAGATGAGAGCAACCCAAAGTTCCCTCAGCAAATGAGTGGATAAATATAATATGGAATACAAAAATATTGGCATATTACTCAGTTTTTAAAAAGCAGAAAATATTCTAACAGCTATAACAGAGATACATCTTGATGGCATTATGCAAAACGAAATAAGACAGCCACCAAAAGACAAAAGACTGTATTAATCCATTTATATGAGATATCTAAAAGAGTTAGACACAGAAAAAGCAGTAGCATTTGTAGAGGACCAGGCAGTGGGGGAAATGGGTAGTACTTTAACGTGTACTGAGATTTAGTTTTGCAAGACGAAAACATTCTAGAGATATGTTGCATAACAATATGAATATACTTGGCATAATTAACTGAATATTTAAAAATATTTCAGATTGTAAATTTTGAGTTATGTGTTTTTGATAATTAGAAATAAATAATAATACCTAAAGGAAATACAGAGCTATGATGCTTTTTAAAAATTATCTTCAAATCACAGGTGTTTCTTCCACACAAAAATAATGTAATTTGACCAATAGATATTGAAATTAAGATAATTTCTATGACTACTCACCTGGGCAGCATAAAACTACCACTGACAAACAAACAACAGAATATAAAAGTCATAAACAATACAGGGGGAATATTTATACAAGCAAATAAGCACAGATAATTATATTGGGAACAGACATATGGCTGACTCATATTTGACTTTTGCCCCACACTGTCTTAAAGTGTAGAGCTGAATATTGCCTTACAAAATGATAATATAAAATGGCTGGGCATGATAGCTCATGCCTATAATCCCAGGACTTTGGGAGGCCTAGATGGGAGGATCCCCTGAGGTCAGGAGTTCGAGACCAGCCTGGCCAAAGTGGGAAACACTGTCTCTACTAAAAATATAAAAATTGGCCGGGTGTGGTGGCTCACACCTGTAATCCCAGCACTTTGGGAGGCGGAGGCAGGCAGATCACCTGAGGTCAGGAGTTCGAGACCAACCTGACAATCATGGAGAAATCCTGTCTCTACTAAAAATACAAAATTAGCTGTGTGTGGTGGCAGGTGCCTGTAATCCCAGATAATCAGGTTGCTGAGGCAGGAGAATCACTTGAATCCGGGAGGTGGAGGTGTGGTGAACCGAGATTGCACCATTGCATGCCAGCCTAGGCAACAAGAGTGAAACTCCCTCTCAAAAAAAATAAATAAATAAATTAGCTGAGCATGTGGTGCACATCTGAAATCCCAGCTACTTGGGAAGCTGAGGCAGGAGAATCACTTGAACCTGGGAGGTAGAGTTTGCAGTGAGCTGAGTTCACGTCACAGCACTGCAGCCTGAGTGACAGAATGAGACTCCATCTCAAAAAAAATTGTAAAATAAAAACTAAAATCAATTACCTGATGTCAAGAAGCCTACTGTAACATACAAAACACAGAAACACAAAATTTAAAAACAAAATTAAAACATGAAATTTGAAACTTATCAGATACCAGCAAGTAGAAAAATATAATCACGAAAGGACTCCTAGAAGGATAATGTAGGAAAAAAATAGTACAAAGGTTATTTGAAGAAGAAAGGGGCCAAGAATTTCTCGTATTTGAATGTGATGAAAATAAAAACACTATCAACCAAGAATACCTGATCTAGAAAGTTACTTCAAAAATAAGGGAAAAATAAAGACTTTCCAAAATAAATAAAAAGTAAGGGTGTTCACTGCTAGTACACTCCTACGAGAAATGCAAAACTGTGCCACACCTAGTGGCTCATGCCTATAATCCCAGAGATTTGGAAGGACAATATAGGAGAATTGCTTGAAGCCAGGAGTTCGTGATCAGTCTGAGCAACATAATGAGACCTTGCCTTTAAAAAATGCTAGAAAGAGTCCATTATGTTGAAAATCAAAATGACACTGCACAATATCATAAACCCATAT